>NC_090941.1:289888098-292316395 GCF_040938575.1 Ambystoma mexicanum
AACCAAATCCACACAAGTTGTGCTTACTGAAATAATAGTGTCACTTACAATTAAAATATCCTGGATCAAGTCACAACGTAATCCAGAAATTCTGATAAGAATTCCTTAAGTAACAAGCTTCCCCTATACAAACCTGGCTGGCACGTCCAGGGCAGAGGTGTCCCTTTGGGGCTATTTTTTTTTCTTTTCCTCTTGCAGAATCTTTGCAAATCTATCACTCATTAGATTTTCAATCTCCTCTCAAGGAGGCAGATGAAATATTTAATACTATTTGATGGGATCATTATGCAGGCAATTGAGCTTCTAAAATAGGACCATTCAGACCAATTTTAAATTGCCTGCTTTCAAAAGTTTGAACTAAAATACTTCTTTTGTCTGAAGAGATGTTGCAATTAGGTGACACAGGAAGGAATTAGGCCCATTTCCCCCCAAAACAGTAATGCTTGAGCTGAAACTCAGAAATATGATAAAAAGATTTTTTTGGATGGGGCTCAAAAAAATCTGATTGAAGTGTATTGCACGCAGGATTGAATATTGCTTTTTTCTCAGTTATTTCTGTTCTCATTTTTATTGCCATTTTTTGTTTTCATGGCGTCAGTGTGAATTTTCTTCTTTTAGTCTCTGTGATCTCACTTTTATTTCATGCAGTCGTTGACTTGTCATCGCCTCTTTGAACATGCTAAACACAGACATGTTAACTACCTGTTGGCATGCCCCACTGGTTGAATATCACTGCTCTGCGGGTATAGTTTAGGCATGCTTGTTGAGTAAAATAGACCTGTGTTCAACCTAACCAAAGTTATTGTTTAATTGCACATACTCCTATTTTTTGTCATTGCACACTTTATTATGGAAGTCAAGTGACATCCTGACCATGTTAATTCCATTGGCTTCGCGAAAATAAGCCCAATCACCAAAAGAAATAGCATTTAACGGAATACACAAATTCGGCACTTGGCCCTGCCAATCGCTATGAATCGGCTTGTCCAGCTTAGCCCATTTAGAAACAGTAGAGATGCGACTTTTATTGAACATGAGTACTGTTTTAGCCGGGGCAGAAGTATTCATTGTGACATTTTGATCTGATTAGGAAGCAAAGCGGTCTCTGAAACGACAGTGCCGAATCACTTAGCAAGGCAAGCTGTTGCCTGTGACATTGACATATGGGGGGGGGGTGGATGATGTATATACTGGGTGGCTTTATCAGTGAATCATTGACTGTACTTGCCTCCCCAAGGAACTGGACTCGTCCTTCGACGTGTGCGCTTTGTGTGAGCCACCGGAGTGCACATTATAATTGACATAACATTCAATCCCGATATGTCCCAGCAAAGATTCATAGCAAAGCAATAGTTTAATTAATTGAATAATGTAATTTACTCCACGGATTCCAGTCTCTGATGTTTTTAAACCTCAGTCCCTGCTCATGGAGATAGCCACTCTGGAAAAGATTTTCTAGAATGCAGAATGATGTGCCCCACAGCTTGTGTTTCCGAATTACTGTAGTCATAATTCCACCACAGAAGAAAACATTGTTTTATGACAAATGCTACTTTAAGTCTCCAGATATGCACATTTGTGTTTGTTTATAAAATATGCTTGTCATATAAAAAAAGGGTAGCCTAATTTCTGGCATGTGGAAGTGCATGGTGCGAGCAATCACAAGTGAACGGGTTTGCCAAATGAGCAAAGTCATACAGCGTTACAGTTTGGGGGAAAACAGCGGAGAAAGATCAATCTCCTCTAGATGCAGAGTGAGACACTCAGAACTCGAGTAGACATTTATAGGTGGGTTGGCACCAGGAACATGCTTTCATGACACTAAAAAGTAATGCAGAGTATGCCATGTTGGATAGTAAAATGATGAATGATTTCGTTTCAGAGTTTTGCGTACTGTGAAACATGTAATAAGTAGCTAATACTGCCTCACTTACTACATAATTGTACTACTACATACAAAACATAGAGTCCACAACGCATACAAATAAGAGCATATACAGGAAAAGTAAAGTAAGCAAAAAAGCAGCAGAGTTACCAGAAAGTGTTCATAGCCTAACTGATTATCTTCATGCACAGAAATGATTGCTGTGTTTCAGGCCTGCTTCTTCCCCTATGTATATGTATCATATTATGTGACTGAACCCTAAGGAAAGTAGTGTAAGAACATATGAGAAGGGTAAGGTCTACAAATATAGTACCTTTTGAATTTTCAGTTCCTGACTGTCAGTGAAGAAAACCACCTGGCCTAGATATGTCAATGAACAAAAAAAGAGGGAACCAGACATGGGATATCATCAATGACATTTGTGATGTCATCTTTGATGTCATGGGTGTTAGTCATAGCAGTGCACCGTGGTGGCGCGAGTTATGGTTGCTTAGCTTACCATAACTGTACATTTCTGTGGTTTTTCGGTTTTACTTGTAACCATAATATGGATAGGTTGCTATTAGTGCAAAGTAACTATAACGTCCCTTTAACAAAGTTTTTGCACTGAATTTGATAGGTTTTTATTAGTGCAACTGAACCATAACGTCCCTTTAACAACGGTTTTTGACTGAATTTGATATGTTTTTATTAGCGCAACTTAACCATAACGTCTGTTTAACAAAGTTTTTTGACTGCATTTGATAGGTTTTGATTAGCGCAACTTAACCATAACGTCCCTTTAACAAAGTTTTTTCACTGAATTGCATAGGTTATTAGCGCAACCTAACCATAATGTCCCTTTAACAAAGTTCTTTCACTGAATATATATATATAAAATAATACAATTTAACATGAGGAAGAAGAGGATGATGTAGTGGAAGTCCCCGCTACCTGCTACTGAAATGAGTCTTGGGTATGGAGGCTCTTAACCACTGTTGGAGATAAGCCCAAGGCTAGTGCGGCCAAGGTTCGCTGCAATGAGTGCGGCATGGTACTCATTCAAGGCAAACCTGGGCTGTACAGTTATGGGACTACCTCCATGCGCCAACACCTGAGATCCATCCACAAAGCAGCAGTTCGGAGGGGCATCCCCTTCGAACAGGGTAGTAGGTTGAGTTCCACTGCAGCATCCTCAACATCTGCTCCTGTCACCACAAGGGACACTCCTGTGGGCCAGGGATTCCTCTAGCAGTCTCGTAGGCCATGCGCACCGCAGTTGATCTTTACCTTTCAAAGGTCACTGTTTTGTGTGTGTACTGCAACACAGTACTCTGCAGGGGTGAGCAGTTCCGGAGTGGTCTCGAGGCTGCGGTGCGGGACCACGAAGGAAAGTGCCCCTTACCTCGATGAGGCACACCTAACATCTTCCTCTCTCCATCTGCCCTTTCTTATCCCTGTGGTTGGTGCCCCTTCCATACCCTTCCCTTCCCTTCCTTGTGTGTCTCATTAAAAAAATACCCCAAAAAAAATAAAACAAGAAGACACAAAAAAAGCGCTTTTCAGAGCCACCTTTCACAGTTTAAAAATAGAAGTGCTCATGAAATGGTGCAGGCCCCTGCGCAGTCCAAGAAGTCTGCTGACAGTGCAGTAGTCCGCGGACTTCGAAAGCATGCAGGGTGTGGCAGCTTGTAAACCATTGCATTCATTTCTGGGAGAAAGTGGTGGCACATGCTTGCTATGCTTAAAGGAACAGCTGCAAAGCATTTTGGATATTATGCAAAAAAAGGTGATTGCCAGCATCAGTAAGATGGACGCTATCTCGGCAGAAAATGTTGGTGCTATGAAACGTAATGTTTTCATCGTGGAAGGAAGATATACAAACATCACACAACAATGCGCAAACAGCCTTGTTGACATTGTGCCTGGCTTTCTCCATTTGCGGACCAAATGAGGAAGAGCGCAGCCATATCTGTCTCTGGGCAATGCATGAAAAAATTACTTGAAAGTTTGGAAACATGTCCATGACTTTCCCAAGTGCCTCCTTCCTCGCAAACTGCAGAGAGATTCCAGTAACATGGCCTAAACTGTTGCCTACACAATGAACAATAATAATGGCCGGATGATGCTGAGTCACCAAAGTGGTACAAAGGGGAAGCAAACCCAGGCATTTCATGTCACGCACTCCATACCAGTGCACATACACATGAGGCAATCCAAGATGTGCAGCCTCTTCACAGTGCCCTGCATACACCTGCAACCAACGTATCCACGAGTCCCCCAAAATCCACACACTCTGCCTCCTGAAAGACAAAGCCATAGTCATAGCCATCTGCACTCCTCTCAGCAAACAGGCATTCTGCCACAGTCTCTCCTTGCACACCACACTCAGGAAACCTTATTGACCAATCCCCTGGCCTCCACAGTCAATTTCCATGCCTGCCATCCTCAAAAGCCCCGGATGTGGCACGTGCGATCCGCGAACTACCGCAGTGTCCTCAGACATATCGTGCAATTCACGGGGGTGGTGGAAGACATTTTAACCAAGGTAGGAGGTTTCCTCTTTAGTGGTGGCTCTGAGCAACACCTTTCATTTTGTATTTTTGGGGGGTTCCTTAATTTCCTCCTTACTGCCTTACATCAACCTCTGCAAAGCATCCCTTAGATTCTGAAAGAAAGTAGTGTTTTCAAGAATGGACAGCGAGACGCCATCTGTGGTAAAATAGTGCACCCTAAGGGAGTCAATGTTGTCATTGGAGAAAACAGACATATCAGCACACTGCAAAACTATACCTATGCCTCTATTAACAATACACATTCCAACATTTTGCTTGGGATTGAAGACATTGGCACTGATGTAGCCCAAATGTTCTTCTCCACAGTGCTCCGCATTCACCTGCAACCAATGTATCCACGAGTCCTCCAAAATCCACACACTCTGCCTCCTGAAAGACAAAGCCATAGCTATCTGCACTCCTCTCAGCAAACAGACCTTCTGCCACAGTCTCTCCTTACACACCACACCCAGAAAACCTTATTGACCAATCCACTGGCCTCCAAAGTCCCATTTCCATGCCTGCCATCCTCAAAAGCCCCACATGTGGCACATGCGATCCACAAACTACCGCGGTGTCTGTGGACATATCGTGCAATTCACAGGGTGGGGAAAGACATTTTAACCATGGTAGGAGGTTTCCTCTTTAGTGGTGGCTCTGAGCAACACCTTTTATTTTGGATTTTTTGGGGGGTGCCTTCATTTCCTCCTTACTGCCTTACATCAACCTATGCAAAGCATCCCTTAAATTCTGAAAGAAATGAGTGTTTTCAAGAATGGACGAGACGCCATCTGTGGTAAAATAGTGCACCCTAAGGGAGTCAATGTTGTCATTGGAGAAAACAGACATCTCAGCACACTGCAAAACTATACCCATGCCTCTATTAACAATGCACATTCCAACATTTTGCTTGGGATAGAAGACATTGGGGTTGTTCTATTGTGCTCTTGGTAGTATTTCAGAAAAAAACACCTTTGCACTAGGAAAAGGCAGCATTAGTTCTTCCACCACCAACTTCAATACAGGAATCAAACTTGGGGCACTGATGTAACCCAAATGCCCCTCTCCACAGTGCACCACCAAAACATCAGGACTACCAAAAGTAGCCATGTTTCTAGAAATAGCAAGCAGTGCCTGCAAACTGCGGCCAGGCACACTGCTCCATAAAGCCTCCAGGCCTGCAAAACAAAGATCTGCAGAAACACCTCTTGAATTTGCATAACTCTCCAGATCACAAACAAAGGAATCTCCCACTATCCATACAATAACTCCAGCCATCTTCACTACACAACCAACACAGCAATGAAAAAAAACACCTGATTGGCTAATCCCCACAGAACACTCCCATGTCCATGCCAGGCATGCTGAGAAGCTTTGGATGTAGCATGTGTAATCTGCGGACTAGCACTGTGTCCGCGGATCCCGTAACACAAGGGCAGCCCTTCTTCCCCTTCCACTTCACACTTTGCAGCACTCTCTCATTGGCTACTGATAAGCAGTCCCACAACCATCCACCAATCACTTCCAGGATCTCTACATCTAAGTCTATCAACTCAGTACAACACTGCAGATGTATTGTTCAACACTCAGAGCACAGGTCTCCTATGATTCCCAAGCACCTGCATCCAAACGTGCTGTTAAACTCTTCAGGATTTCTACCTCCAGATTCCTCCACATCTACATCCATCAACACAAACTACAGGTATGCATATGTTTTGTAATGCACACAGAAAATGAAAACAAAACTGCATATATGTTACCAAAGCATAGCAAGTACATAGATTGCATGCATATGAACAGGGTGCCATCAACTTGCCCTGTATAATCTACTCAATAATCACACTGGGCCTCATTACGAGGTTAGCGGTAAGGGGTTAACGGCAAGCGTAAGGGTGTCGTTGCCTTTAGCCCCTTACCACCGCATTACGAGGTCCCTTAGCGGGTCCCCCTAAGGGTGCCTGGTTTTACCAGATGCCCTTAGCGGGAGCCGCTAAGGGACCAGGGAGCTAATAACGGGCCCGCTAACAGCGGGCCCGTAATTAGCTTCTTCCCCAGTCCCATTGAGCCCTATGTGGGCTCGAATGGGAATGGGGAATGGTTTTCAGAATGGGGACTTACCGGGTCCTCCAAGGTTGGAATGGCCTGGTAAGTAACCATTCCGAGAACCCGGATCCGGTATGCGGTAAGGAGGTAGCCATGGTGCTAATAGCACCATGGCTACCTCCAATCTCATAATAAGGCCCACTGTCATTTGTACCATCTCCTCACATCAACTGACAGTTACTAACAATTCTGTTTGCTATCACAGTTTTCTTGTACTGCCCACTAGCATAACAGCTGCAAACCACATATTTCAATTTCAGCACCACTGGCTGTGATTTTTCATATATAAAAAAACACATTGGGAACATTTGCACTGCATGGGCAAGTGCCAATTCCTATGTGAAATTCCCAGAATGCACACACAAAGGGAAACGGCATTTATATTAGGAAAGCATGGTAAGTACATGCATTGCACAATTGACAAAATGCACCATTGGGAGGAAAGCATAGAAATGCATGTGTACATTGGAAACAGTGCTATCAGGAAATTTGGATAAATAAATGAAAACACAGAAAATAAATTCTGCACTCATGTAGCAAGCATCTATGTGTGAGAAACATAACAAAATTCCACACACAGTAACATTCTCACACACCTAAAAACTGCAGTCCTATAGGGCACGGTTATCACTGCAGCACTGGCCCCCATACCAACAATGCTAATACTCCCAAGTCCCCACATGTATGCAATGCTGTACAATTGTACACGCACACTAACGCTTACTGCCAACAAATCCTCCTGCAATCTGAAACAATGTAGTCTCCTACTGCTATAACTGTACCATGAAAACACTTACTCACTAACTTCCTTCTTTTGCAATTGCAGTGAAGAACCACCTTCGAAAAGCCAGTGACGTCTTTGCTGGAAAATAAAACCCAGAAGAAACCTACTCTTCACATCCAACAAAGTAAGTGCAGAACCGTTGTAGTGTTCTGCCTGTTACTCAGACAGTGCAGTGTTGTTGTATTGTAGCCTAGACTTATCCAACCCCACAGCACTCGCTTCACCCCTACTCATTGCACTTTGCCAGATCCACAGTTTCTGTTGTCATCAGAACACCAGTATGTTAACACCCACTAGTTTTATAAAAACATTGCAATATCCTTACTTCCTCAAGCACATTACACTATCATGCAGACTGAAACAAACCTTTCCCACAGGAATACACACACATAGCAGTACAACCATCCCGACCAAAAGTAATTGCCCTTTGCACAACACACTCCTCTATGTATACCTACCCTCATATTCAGACACTCATGCACAGTACACACAAATGCACAACTTCCAAACCCACACTTTCCTTTTTTCTCCAACAGACACAACACAATGCCTACCAAAAAAGAACTCTGTAGAAAACAACACAGAAATAGAGCAGATAAAACTCAAACCATGCGAAATAGCCATCCACTTCTAGCAGACTTTGTACAAAAAGTTCAAACGAAACAGCTAATACAGTCACTGAGCAAAACGGAACCAGGTAGCAGGATAGAAAGTGAGACTTCTCTTTCAAAATGTAAAACTAAAACAAAATGTATTAAGACTGCAACTACCAGTAGTACTAACAATACATCTTCCAATGTTAACATAGCCACAAGTAAGCATTCCCAAAAATTATTTTACAAAAAATGTTCCACCATGGAATCCTTCAGAACCTTATAAAAACAGGGGAGAAAACAGGGGATAAATCACGCCCCATCCTTAAAACCTTCAGCAGAAAACTGATCCTGGAAGCTCTCATAGACATAGCAATGCTCCTCAAAAGGAAATTAATTACATTCATTTTAAACAGAATGAAAGCACTAACAAAAATTATTAGTAAACTACAAAAAGTATTTTGCTAAAGACGCAATATCAACATAGATAACTTTGCAAATATCTGTGCAGGTGAGTGGATTCACATCACCAGCACAGAGCCATATTTTAATGAAGAGGCATATAAACAAGAGCAAACAAACCCAATTGCCATAAATAGCAGTGGGCGAGGGTATTGAAAGGTAGACAGTACCTTTATGGGAGAAGACACGATGATTGCAAGAATATCCCCAACAAACTTACAATCAACTCTCCATTCCACCGAACCAATCCGTCATGTCTACAAATGGCCGTGCACCTCAATGTGTAGCATACGAAAACAATTCTTCAAATCTTTGCAGCAGTTCCTCAATCAGTATATGAAAGCCAAAGACAAATAAAAAATTCAAGTGTTACAAACTATTGACTCCTGTCCAGTGCGCAAATACACAGGACTATGAGGGCATTCTTTACCCTGCATTTCAGGACCTTCCACCACATCAAAATGTTAGCACCACACCATTCTACTGTACTAAATCTTGTTCAGAGACTGTATTATGCCAAAAGTTCTGCTTTAACACCCGAGCATTTAAATCACATTCTCCTACATGGTACAAGCAAAGAAATGCTCGAAGAAATAGACCACATCCCAAACAAATATTTTGGAAGTGAAGAGCACTTACAAAATCCAGTAACTTTAGAAGAGAGTAGGGACAACCTTACAGATGCCAACCTTCTATTACACACGTACAAAAAAGAAATAGCAAAGTTTAAAAGCACATCTGCTGGAGTACCAAAAACAAGTATGTCTTTGTTGACGCAGAACTTTGTATACAAAGAGCACCAAAACTGTAGATATAACTGTCAGACATCGCCCGTGGAGTCTATGGAGGACTTGGCGTTTGTTGTCCCCGGTCTAGTCCTCACCTAAAATGGTGGTCTAAGCTATAAATATGACTACGCCCCCTCTTCGGCGCGTTGTATCTGTTCCCTGCTGAACGCCTTCAACGCTGTGTGCTACTTGTGCATTCTGAATTGGATTACGTTCCAAACTTTCCTCATTTGCCTTCCTCCGTTGTTTTTTCCTTTTTGTCTGCTCGACTTTATATTTATATTATCTCGCTCCTTTTCCACCCGACGCTCTCGGCGTCCTCTACTTTTTTTCTACTTGCATTTCCCCTGAATTCCGCCTTTCTTTCTATCCTCTAACCTTTCCCTGCAGCTCGTTCCGTTGGACACCCCCTTGTTTAGGTTCCAGTCAAGTTCAGGTAGCGGCTCCGGTCTACCACTTATTCTTCCCCTTTGGTCTTCAAACCACAGTAGGTGAATTCCTGTTGTCCTTCGGATTTTGAGTGTTTCCATTCTCCACTTACCTTTCTGCTGTTTCTTATCTTGCTTCTGTTACACTGCTTCCGGTTTCAATCTTTCTCTCCAGTTCTGGTTGCTTCTATCTTCCTCTTGTACTTCTACTTCCTTTTTGTTTGCCCTTTTTTCTACAGTGGAGTTTGCCTTAGTTTAGCCTCCCTATTCCAGATCCTGTTTCTTCTTATTGGACTTCGGATCCCTTCTACTACCTGCAGTATACGCTGCCTTCCTGGATTGTTTTCAAGACAATTGGCAAGAACTGTGAAGGACCAGCTGAACCCTCCTCATTGCAGAATACCCAGGGTTTTTTGTTGCCCAAGAGGCTTTTTCCCTGGAACTTTGGGGGTTTAGCTCCTCGGGGTTCACCTTTGATAGGTTACACTTCCTGTCAAGGTGGCCTCTGGGGCAGCTAGACCCTACTTACACGACAAGAAAAAGAAGTTAAAGAAAAGACAGTCCGCAGAAGACTGGAAGTCGTGCAGGAAAGCCACTAACAGTTCCAAGGACCGTTCATCTGAAAGTAGAGGTGAGGAGGAGGTTGGGGAGGTCGGACCTTCATCTGACAATAACGTACAAAATAGAAGACAATGAGGAATCCCAATGGTTCCAATTAGCTCTCTATCTTATAGCAGAAAACAAATACAAAATGTCTAACCCCTCAATACTTTGCACATACAGCACTGGAAAACCTGACAAAAACCAAATGTCTTCACAGGCTATCACTAATAACTTGGAAATATTCCCACTGCCAAAACCACTCCAACAGCTTAATTTGTATGAGAGCATTGTAATCCAAACTATGCACCCATTTCAAGCGATAACACGCCTTCATCCGAAATCAGCCAAGTTGCCTCCTTCTGAATTACTGAAAGGCATTCATACCAAAGTAATTTATTTGCCATATGATCTTAAAGAAAATGTAGACACTCTGGGGGTGCAACGGGCAATAGATCAATCTTTGATTATCCTAGTGAATGGTGTACCTAAAAAAGACAAAAGAATTTATTTGGCAGCAACTAGTAGACTTAAACAAAACTAGTAGACTTAAACAAAGTTAGAGAGGCCCTGCAATATCTCAAAGAGAACAATGAATACTACAAAGAAATAAACATTGAAAAAAACCTGAGAGAAACCACCGAAATAATTCAGGATTCCTCATCAACTGGCCAATTTGAACTTCTAGATCCTACTACAGCCTCCAATATTTTAGACCCGTATACAATTCACCAACTGCACTCCAAAGATACCATACATGATGCACTAGAAACATATCAAATGCGGCAAGCCAAAGGATCTCCAATCAGAATATGGGAAAAAAGTATAGAAGCACAAGCCTTTCCTCTACTCTTTCCTACTGGAAAAGGTGGAAGGTACGATGAAAAATGCACACAAGTGACAGAATCAGAATACGGCTCTTTACAAATGTATTCTGAAGACCCCAGATTCAGACAAAACGTTGAATACATATTCCACCTCTTCTTTGAAAGTGAGCTAGCAACTCTATGTTACGGAGTTGCACACACATTGAAAACAGGTTGCAATTTTCTAAACATGTCTGCTACGCAGCTACTTCAAAAGGTGCAAAAGAAAGATGAAGTTTTACAGTCAAGTATTACAAATCTTTTGGCAAACATGCGTGGTACGAAAGAATACTGGTTCCGATGTCACGCAAATGTACAGAGTATGCTACGCAACCTCAACCCACCCACATGGTTTGTCACTTTAAGTTGTGCAGAGTATGCATGGGAAGACTTGCACGATTTCCTACGCATAGCAAACAAAAACAAAACAAGGATGGACACGAAAATACCAGGAGAACTCTGCTCTCTTGACCCTGTAAATGTGTCAAGGTACTTCCATCATCACTTTAATGCCATGCTGCACTTCATCTGTAATAAAACAATTCCTCCCCTGGAGAAAAGAATATCAAGCCAGAGGAGCACCACACATTCACATGCATTTGTGGATTAAAGATGCTCCTAAAGTCGGTCAGAACAGTGATGCCACTGTTTTGCAGTTCATTCACACATATGTCACTTGTGAAATTCTTCAGAAATTGCACATAGTGACCTACATGCACCCATTTTGCGGTTTCAAAGACACAAGTGTGGCAAGTATTGTTGGTTCAAATATAAAAACAAAAGGCAAATACTACATCAAATTCTGCTTTGGTTTCCTAGACCAGTATCAGTAAAAGGACAAGTAAACAGCTTCATGTCTTCTGTTAGACACAGTGTGAAAGGCAAATTGCCTATGATCACATCCTGCATAAAATGAACCGAAGCATCAAAGTGCATCAATGATTACAATGCAATCATTGCCCTCCTGTGGAATGCAAACATAGATGTGCAGAACATTGCAGACAATTCCACTGTAGTTGCACGATATGTCACAACCTACTTAACCAAAGCTGAGAAAACAGAGCCGAAAGACCTCTGGGATGACATATCATCCGACAAAACACTGTCACAAATATTATACAGCTTTAGCATAACATTGCTCTCCCATAGTGAACGTGGCTGCGGTGTAGCCGCATACCGTTTAACCGGCACAGCCTTGTATGGGAAATCTGAAAACATAGTATGGCTATAGCCAAAAACGATCCCAACAGCCAGGACATTTTGAAAAGCAATGTATAGGACGCATGCTACCCAAACAGGAGTACTGTTTTGGAAACCATGTGTCTATACCACATAGCACAGAACTTCTCATACAAAAATAATATTAAACCAGATTAGAAAAAATGTAAATTCATAGTCAAAAGTTGTGAGGGCAGCCTGGATAAACTTACCAAACACAGCCTGATTAATCATATGAAGCTATCATTAAAAACTCCTCAACATAGAGAACTTTACTACATGTCCCTAATGTAACCTTTTAAACCATGGAGAAAAGAAGAAGATGTATTGGATACCCATGTCTCCTATGAAGATGCTTTCAATGCAAGTGAAAGCACTATAACATATATACACTTTAAATAGTACAAAAACATGTTGGACAATGAACGCCAACAAGAAGAATAACTTCAAGCACAACTAAATGTAGATATTTCTGAGAGCAGACAACCTTCTCTTACAGGAAGCCAAGAACCACTTGGAGAGCCACTCATAGTACATGAGGCAGAATTAGCTATGACTGAAGTAGAAAACACCATGTGTCAGAATGAGCAATCTGAAGAAAACTTTGCTCTACTGAAATCACAACTGAACAATGAGCAGCATCACATTTTCCTAGAAGTAACTAAAGAAATTGAACATGATGCGCAGCACGAAATTAAAACTTGTACCTGTCAAAACTATAAACCTGTACTCCTGTATGTAAGTGGTCAAGCTGGTTCAGGCAAAACATCCTTAATAAAAATCATCATCAAGGTCCTCCAACAATTGACAAACAACAAGCTTTCAGCTGTTGTAACGGCCCCCACATGTTTAGCTGCCTACAACATAGGTGGTGTTACTTTACACCGATTGCTACTCCTTCCAATAGAAAACCAAAACAAATTAGACTACTACAAACTTTCAGCAGAAGCTGCTATGGAGCTACGCAGAGTTTTGAAACAAATGAAAATGCTCCTAATGGATGAGGTGAGAATAGTCTCCAACCTAATGCTGGCTTTGATTCATCTCAGATTGCAAGAGGTCCTTAAGACAGACTACGAAGAACTCTTTGGAGGAATTCACGTTATTGTTTTCGGAGATCTTCTTCAATTAACACCAGTGAAAGGTGAACCTATTTTTAAAACCTTAGGACACAAACTGTGCCATAAGACACTTGGCAGTATAGGAAATGTAAAACTCTGGCAACATTTCCAATACAGAGAACTAACTGAAAAACATGTGTCATTCTGCAGACCTCACCATGCTAACATTTTGAAAAGCATTCGATTGGTGTGCTTTTTAAGTTTTATATCAGACGCATCCATGAGCTATACGGGCATAACAAATGTTCTATTGATGTCATGGAACAATTAGCACACACAGATGTAAACTGTATGTCTTTAATGCCAACCCTAGCAAGCTGTGCACAATTCAATGAAACAACGTTGAAAAAAGAATATGCAACCAATAGCGCAAATTTACTCCATAGACAAACTGGAAGTGCACCATATGACAGTACCTATGTGTCAACAAGCCAAAGTATGACTAAATAGCTTAGAAAACTGTATCTCCAACAGAGCTGGTTTAGAGAAAGATATGACATTGCGTTTAAACTGTAGAGTAATACTAAAGCAGAACCTTGATGTTGAGCAAGGTTTAGTTAATGGAGCACTTGGTACAGTTGTTGGCTTCCAGACATACCCACGTGACAACAGCATTCAGTTTGTCAACATCCACTTTGACAAACTTTCAGAAGTGAAAAGAATAGGATGCTCAACAGCCCGATTCCTTCTTTTCAAAGACATGTATGTCTGCAGAGAACAGTTTTCTCTGTCTCTAGCATACGTTTTCACTATTCATAAATCGCAAGGTCCAACCATAGATCAAGCATTGATTGACATTGGCAGCACAGTCTTTAAAGAAGGCATGAGTTACGTAGCACTTTCAGGCCTATGTACACTTGAAGGACTATTTCTAGTCAATTTTGATGCAGGCAAAGTCAAGGCTGATATTCCTTGCATTTCAGAGTAAAACAGACTATGTGCACTCTACACACCCCATCTTAAAATGTACCCTGTTCCTCAAAAAGGCAAACTTTGTAAAAGAAAACTGGTGCAAACACAACTTATACATGATCGCCCAACAGTACCACCAAAGAAATTGAAAGCAGCTGGTACTCAATGAATTACAACAACCACAGAACGATGTACTGAAAAGGCAAATGTATACCCAACTGTACAAACAAAGAGAACTACCTCTTCTAAAAAAGCATGTGGACTTCAATCAAATGACTCTGATACAAAACTGTCTGTTCCATTCAAATTTTCCAACACAACTGGTGTATATTGCTATGCAAATGTAGCAATTAATGTTCTATTCCAATTGTCACCAATTGTTGAAAACATTTACTTAAACGGCACAGACCAGTTGTGTTTGCAAATGCTACTCTTTCATAGAAATGCAACAAACAATCCTTACAACACTTAGGGGTCGATTCATGGAACAAACGTGCGCCGAAAATCCCAGCGCAAGCTGGCACAAGGAGGCACAAGTGTGAGAAATCAAGCGCACGCGCACGCGTGCGATACAAGGAAGGCGCTGTGCTAGTTTCCCGCTGGTCGTGCGCCAAATCCATGCATGTCGCACACGGGCACACACGTCATCAAACGGCGTGCGCTACGCGCACAGCAAAAGCGCAAATAGCGCAGCGCACACAACAAAAGTGGGCGGAACAGTGGGCGTAACACGCGGAATGGGGAACAACGCGTGAAAAAGAAGGCGTAACTGGGGAAGTACTGCAGGGAACTACACGCAACTTCCACACGCACGCGAACAACCCGTATTCATGGATTCGAATACGGGAAACCCGCGCACGGCTTAAGACGCGCACAGGCGTCAACGCGTCCACCACACGAAGGCAGACGGAAGCGTCCCCGTGCACAGTACAAAAGTGTGCGCAAACAACAAACACGCATATACAGCTACGATGAATTCCCCATTTGTCGCAGCACTGATCGTGGGACACCGCAGGAGGAGGAGACTAGCCAGGGCACGCATTTTCTCACCACGGACAAGCCTTTTTGGGATGCCTGACGACCAGGTCTATGGCAGGTATAGGTTTCCACCCCACATCATCCTAGACCTGGTCAGGGAGTGGGAAGATGACCTTACATCCCCCACCCTTTGCTCCCAAGCATTGAGCTCCTTGGAGAAGGTGCTCAATGTCCTGCATTTTTTGGCCACTGGGTCATTTCAGCGGACCACTGCCATAGTGGGGGGGTCTCACAGGCCACGCAGTCACGCTGCCTACACCAGGTCTTGGCAATCATGACAGCGCGCCCCTCAGTCCGCAGGTCCAGAACACCCGCAGAAAGGCAGGCCGTGGTCCTGGATTTTTACAGGGTGGCACACTTCCCCAAAGTGCTCGGTGCCATAGATTGCACCCATGTGGCCCTACGTCCACCTAGGGCCACTGAGCACATCTACCGAAAACGCAAGCACTGGCATTCCATCAACGTACAGGTGGTATGTGATGCAAAGGGAATCATCACCTCTGTCTATGCAAACTACCCTGGCTCCACCCATGACAGTTTCATATACAGAATGTCCGCCCTGAGCCAGGCCCTGGAAGCTGGGCAGCATGGTGACACATGGCTCCTAGGTGAGTACAAATGCCTGTGCACATACATGCAAGTCACACACAGACAAATACCCAAACCCTAATAATCTCAACTATTATCACCTCCCTAGGGGACAGTGCCTACCATCTGAGCAACCACATGATGACGCCAATCCGGAACCCCACCACACCACCCCAGGTAAGATAAAACGCGGCCCATATTGCAACCAGGGCCATAGTGGAGTGCACATTCGGAGTGCTCAAGTCACGCTTCCGCTCCCTTGACCGCTCTGGCGGGCAGCTACTCTATGCACCCCCAGTAGTGTGCAGGATCATTGTGGCAGCATGTGTCCTGCACAATGTTGCAACACGGAAGGGCGTACCGGTGGACATGGTGGTGCCCCCACATCTCCAACCACAGGCACAGGCGCTGCCCATGGGAGGAGATAGGGCACGTGGCGAGGAAACCCGGACCCAGCTTGTGGCCACATTTTTCACCTAAACTCCCACCCCTGCGGAGTGCACACAGGCCTGGCACATACCAGGTGACAATCGATGATGACAAAGAGACAGTCAACTGTCACAACCTTACCACCCTGAGATTGTTGCCATGGAAGTGCCACATTGTGTGCATCCCTAGCTACTTAAACACATGCTATCCTGTGTCACCAAAAGGCACACATATGATATATGATATGATATGGCATTTGTAACACGCCTATATACAAGTGTTGCAAGGCGCAATGAGGCAGGGAGGGGGGAACAAGGGAAGACAGACAACGATCCTACTAGGCCAGGTGTCATTTAGATTGCCCAAGTGCAGGGGTAGGTGGAAGGGAAAAGTGCAAGGGGATAGGGGGAAGTGCAGTACAGGGTAAGTAGAATAAAAAATAAATAGGCCAGCTGATGGCAAGTGCAAAGGTAAGTGCAGACAAGTGCTGTGAAGGGGGGGCTGTAGGGATACAGAGACAGTCCCGCAGTGCAGGGGTTGCCAGGGAGGCAGTGCAAGTGGAGAGTGGCTGGGCCAGGGACCGAGGTCTCAGTGAAGAAATTAGCAAGGGAGAGGGAGAGAGAAAGCAGAAGCAAAGAGGAAGGTGTTGAGGTGCTTCGTGAAGTGGAGATGGTTCTCCTCAAGTTACAGGGAGGCAGGAAGGCCGTTCCAGAGGGAGGCCCCTGCCGCAGAGAGAGATCTACCCCCAGCTTGTTGCTTCGAGAAGCGGCTGACCCTGACATGCAAGGTGTGAATCACACACACCTGCAAAACAGGCCATGACCATCACTGTTATGTCACTCAAACCCTCCCAAACCACAACATGACATGGCAAGCAATAGCCATACACCAACACAGTACCAATAAGGTACACATTGCCATGTGAAAAATGTAAATTGGCATCAGACAATGATGCCTGACATGGAATCAGATGAAAAGACTGACCAACAACCTCCCACCCAAAATAAGTCATTCCCAAATGCATCACAAAAGTAGTAGCCGCAACATAACAAAGAATGCCTGTCTACATGCACATTGTGCATTGCAAAATCAACTCTGCAGCTTCTGTGTGCTGTGTCCAACTCCTGCAACACACTGCTCAGCGCACAGCACAGTGAATAGCCATTGTGTGTGATACACACCCTGAGCATCACATCTAAGCGACAAACCACATCAAAAAGCAAAATAGGCATGTACAGGATCCATAATTGGTCACAGAACATGTGCTACAGGGACACAGTGGGCAGCAGAGGGCAAACAGAGTGTACATGTGGATATCGAAGGGTGGTTGTACATGTAGTGCATCATAGTGCGAGTGTGCGGGTCAGCAAGGACATGCACTCAACATATGCATGTGCAATCAATTTACCATCAGTGTCCTCTACACATCACATGTGAACATTCACCATGTGTACACCCCAGCATGTCAAACCACAACTATCCCCTCACACCTGAAAGGTAAATACAACACATGAACATGCATTGATCAGCAGAACACATCATGTACATAGGATACCACAATTACAATGTCAGGGTTCCCATCACACTGCAGGGCATGGCAACTATCAACAACAAAACACCCCCCCTCCCTCACAAATGACCATGACCCACTGAACAACTGCACCTGGGTCATGGAGCCTTAAACCCTCAATTTCACCTTGCCACAGGATCACCATTCCCCTTCATCACCATCTCCCACCTTGTGTGTCAAAAGTTGCCTGCACCCTCATAGTCCACCTTAATTTGTAAAGACACAAAATCCAAGGCAGAAAAACGAACCTGAACAGCCTCCAGTAGATGACTTGAAGTAGCAGTACCTCACAAAGTCCAAGTACTACCACAATGATTTAACAACCAAGATAGCACAGTAAAACAATGTCACAATAGGATGTGAGCCATGTGTGGTACATAACATACAATGATGCACCACGAATGGATGTGTACTGTCACAGCTCCCGTGTACAGGCGCAGGAGTGGCACGAAACAACCAACCCCACTGTGGCCTTGGTGCCTGCAAGGTCAAACTCACACAGGCCTCTGAGACCCTGGTGGGGAAGGAGGGTCAGGGATATGCAGTTGGGACAGCCGTTGGCATACTGGATAACTGGAATGAGGGACAGGAGAGGGGAGTATGAATGACATGTGAAAGTAGGGAATGCACTAAAATGGAGTACTTGCATTAACACATACACAATCATAACAAACTTGTACATCATTGTCAGGGCCTTCCGGAGTCCAGGCGCAGGAGTGGCACGAACCAACCACCCCCTCTAGGGTTTTGGCACCTGCAAGCTTGGGGCTTACACAAGCATCCGCAACCCCAGCGGGGAAAAAGGGTTAGGGAACGTTGGTTGGATAGGTACGGGAAGCAGGAACACCGGGTAGAGGGCACAGGGTTTAGAATTGGATAGGACTCGGGATGATTATGGAAAAAAAACATACCAAATTGAATTACATATTCATTCATGCAACAGTGCACCCCCCAGCAAGCCTATGTAGAGCAGTTTGAAAGAAAAACAACAAGACACTCAGCTCTGGTTTTGAGTGCTGGCCTCCTGCCTGCGCACTCTCAGGTCCGTTTACAGGAGCACTTCAATGCTGCAAAGAGAGCCACAGTTAATAATCTGTGCGTGCCCATAACACACAAACACACCACCAAATATGCCCCATAGCAACAAGGTACTCTACAAACAGACAATCTGGTGTGGATGCTTCGTACCCATACGTAACATTCCCCCTGTGATGGTTCATACACAGTCAATACAGTAAGTCAGGCGCTGGTGGGTGCGTGGCAAATGGAACACCAATGTGTCACGATTCACACAACATGCAATGTTCACTGGGTAAGCAGACAGACGCATATAGCAAGGTATGACTTCTGAAAAAGTTGTGTCCCACCATGACCGTAAAAAAAAAGGCAGTGCATGTTTCAAAATGTACATGGAAATGAAATGCACTGCACCCGAGTCTGTCCCTTCCTGTATGTCCCTGTGAGCTGCTCCTATCCATGTCTCGGAAGGCAGCATGGGAGATACAAGTGCCTCAATGGCCCATGGTGGACCAGAGGGTATGTGCCACTGCCCCTGCAGGTGCCCCAGACAACCTTACAATCAACTATCCATCAGTCCACCAACACATCTGAGCTGTATTGTGTGCTTCACCATCAATATTCGTCCAAGCTCACCCTCAGTGCTGCTACTAAGCCTGCATGTGCAACTGGCCTGGTGGAAGCTTTGCTGTGTTGTGGCCCCCCTGTGCTGCTCACCTTGCCTGGAGTTCCTTGGAACACGTCAGCAGTTCTAGGATGTATGTCTGCAATCCCTGTGCCTCTGCTTGCGCACACATGTGCATGTGGGCACCAACAAACGTGTCCAGAATCCAGAAGTCCAATGGGCCATGTCTGCTTGCAAAGGTGGTCTGGAGGCTCATCCCCCTGCAGAAAGGGCATGAAACACATGATTAATACTTTAGAGTCATCTGCGTGTGCCTCTTCAGTCATCTCATTACTGGACCATGTCAGAGACATACATCAGAAATCACACCATCAGTCCGTCTTTCACATCCAAAGTGTGGAACACACTATCTACGGCATGAATTGCAACAAGCACGTGTACAGTAAAGATAAGAAACATACTACACAATGCATAGCAATTAACGTACACATTAATCATGAAACACCCCATCTACCAAAAGCAGAACACTGTTCAATAACACAGCAATCATCCCCACTAGGCGTGTTAACACAAGTTACACAGCACCAGACATGCCACAGATATGACAGTCCAAAGCCCTTGTGTAATAGGCTGATACACCGAACCATCCTTGCGAGCCCATGGATAAGGGAGGCAAGAGTGGCATATGTGAGTCAAGGACCCCAAGCAGCAAACACATACACAAGACAAGCCTGAAGGGCCCAGCTGGAACAGACAGTGGATGCTTTCAAAAGCCACAAAGCACCGCACCGTCACATGAAAGCACAATAGACAAGCAATTTGAAACTATATTAACTAATTACACTAACTATGAAAAACCTACATTACCTAATTAAACTAACTATCAAACAGAAACTTAACTAACTAAACTAAAAGAAAAATCAAAAATGGCCACATACGACCCGGGGGAAGGGGAGGCACCCAGGACAGGGGAGGTACAGGGTGCTGCTCAACACCCACATGCGATGATGCTGAGCCAAAAAAAAACCTCCATGGGCTCAACGCCTGCACAGCCCGACCTATGTGGGACATAGATGGTCGTCCGAGTCTGGCTCATCCTGGAAAGGAGGACGTGGCACAGTAGCCTGGCCACGCCTAGCCGCAGCTTTCCCCCCAATGGCAGCAAGTCTGCCGGATGGGTGAGCCTGGTTCTGTGTGGCGATGTGACATAGGTCGGCATGCAGAACCTCACATGATTCACGTGCTTCTTCTTGCAAGGTAGCACGTGTAACACGGAGTTCCTCCTGCAAGGCCTGGCTGGACAACCGCTGCACCTCCCAGCAAACCTGTAGCTCAGCCGAGATGGTACGCTCAAGCTGTGCAAACCTCTCCTCTGCCTGCTGCCTCTGGGACATCATAAGGACACCCAGAGTGGATTTGAGGGAAGCATACTCCTCCCTCAGGGCATCCATGTGCGCCTCTGCGTGAACAGCAATTGCTTGATGCAGAGATGACATTTCAGCCTGGCATGCCCTGTCTGAGGCCGCCATGCCCAGCCTGAGCGAGCGGGCCGTGGACCGTGCCGCCTGCTGCTGGAGAAGCACCTGCCTAGCAGGGGGGAGCACAGATCGGGCCACACGCTCCATGCTCTCAGCGATGTTCTCCATTGCTGCCCCCTGCCGTTCTGAATTGGCAGTCATGTCTTGCTCCCCCTCAGTATACTGCGGTTGCGCGCAGTGACCACGTTGCTGGCCTTCACCCCTGCGGGACCCAAGGACTGGGTGTCCTCGCTGTGTTGGCACCACCCGCGGCTGCACGACTACATGCCCCCGTCGACGTGATGGCCCAGGCACATCAGTGACTGGTGTGGAGGGTGACCCTGCATCCCGATCCACCACGGGCGGAGGAACCAAGACTGTCTGACCCCTCAGTGCAAGTGTCACAGACAGAGGAATGTCCACATCAGAATCACTCACCCCTGACACATGAACTTGATGCTCATCCAACTCGACATGGACGTCAGAGTCGTCATCAGGGCTGGACTCATAGGCAGCCAGAGACAAGATGGACTGTAGCACTTGGGGTTTTCGTGGCCTACCACCCCACAACCCCCACTTGTGCCGGGTTGATGTAGTTGTAACAACCCTGTGTCTGGCATGACAACACCATCCTCCGCCTCCATTGCGTCATCACCTGAAAAATAGAGAGAAAAAAGGTCACTACACATGTCAGAAGCACACAACACACACACACACCAACAACAAACACATCAGGCAGACATGTGACACACAAAATAGAACCTGGCATGCATGCTGGGTCAACTTTGAATTGCTTCTGTGATCAGACCTGTTGAAAGGTGGCAGTTTGCATAGAAGTGGGTCTATGCAGTGCAGCAAATGTGTATGTCACTCACTACCTACATGTACAAGGACTCCATGGTGTGTGTCAGGAAATGTGAAGGCAGTGCAAGGTCAAATTCAGGTATCACGTGCACTGTGCATTCAATGGGTAGCATATCTACAAGCAAAGCACCCCTCCACCTAAGTACAAAAGCAGGGATGCCTAGCATGGTATCAAAAGGCTGACCATAGACCTGTGTATTGACAGGCAGTGTTGACTGGCATCAACAGCTTAATGTGATTCAAGTGACAACACTGCAAATGATGATGGGACAGTAAGCAGGACACATGATGAAAACTCTGGAGGCCGCCCACGTGTGAAGAAGACACTACAACAGTCGGACAGAGTCATTGGCCATTAAACAGGCTGAGGCCTGTGACCCACACAGATTGTCAGACCCTAAACATGTGTGCAATGCAGTACTGAGCCACAGTTGACATGGGAAGGCTGATGAGATGCCATGCAATGTATATCACACAGGACTTGTATTACAGTGATCATCCAGTCAAGGACACATGCGGGG
Source organism: Ambystoma mexicanum (assembly GCF_040938575.1). Taxonomy (NCBI): domain Eukaryota; kingdom Metazoa; phylum Chordata; class Amphibia; order Caudata; family Ambystomatidae; genus Ambystoma; species Ambystoma mexicanum. The sequence continues at coordinate 289,910,562 of NC_090941.1, forward strand.
CATCTGACCTATGCACAGTACAAGTGAGATACCCTGCATCAAGTACTAAGGCTGTACCACACAGCATATGTCTGGCAGATTGTACGCTGGACGTTAGCATGCACACAGGACGCATGAACAGGAAAGTACACAGTGGCAAGATTGAAGCAGACCAGTGCAAAGGTGGAACTGGGGTGCAGAGTGACGGAGGAGGGGCAAGGGAGCATGCCTACATGGAGTACCCGCATGCAGGCAGAGGACACATGCATGTCAGTCATGCTATGACATTGTGCCTGGGCTGAGAGGAAGGTCACCCCACGCCACATGCAGAAGGGCCAGTGAGCTGGAACATGGACCGGAGGGGTATACTGGTAACCAGCATGTGAGTAGGGTGCAATAGTGGTGATGCAGACAGTCCCCGTCTGCTCCACATGTCCACCATCCAGCAGAGCAGACATGCATCACGGAAGCATTGCATTACTTACACATCAGAACCATGTACACGTCACATGTAGTGGAAATCATGCACAACACATCCCACAAGTAAAACGCACACGTCCTCAACAAACACGCATCAACACTCACTGGACTGGGCATCAAAGTCCAGCATCTCTCCCACTCCTTCGACCGATTCAGGTGGTATGAACTCCGCAACGAGTGACTCATGCGGAGTGAGCTCTTCCTCCTCTGGTGCAGGCCCACCGCCAGTCACCAGAGTCAAGTTGTAATTTAAGGCACGCTTAGAGTTAGCGCTGCGTTTGAGGTAATTCCAACGCTTTTTGCACTCTTGCGCCGTGCGCACCTCATGGCCGAATGAACTGACATGTTCCACAACATGCTTCCAGTGGGTGTCACGGTGGGCAGCCGTAGTCTGACTATTGGCACCCACTATCATGTCACGGCTGTGGCCCTGCACGTAGTCCACGAGGAAGTCCAGTTCCTGCTTGCAGAAAGGCTTCCTCCTCGACGTGCAGGAGGTCGTGGCTGTGTGTGGGGTCCCAGCCTGTGCTGCAGGTGCAACCTTCCTCCTCTTGGACTGTGGCGCAGACCCTGGCTGGCTAATGCCGCCCTGACCAGTATGGCCAGTGAGTTCGTTGGATTGAGCCAAGGGAGTGGCAGGTGGAGGGACGACCAAAGGCCTGACTTGTGTCAGTGGCAGCTGGGTGCCCTCTAATGGACCTTGCGCAGCAACATCCGCTGTGGCAGGGTCATTGACCGCAAAGGTCCTGGTTGGCAGACTCACAACCGGGGTGTTGTTGGGTGCATCTGCCCCTGCACTTGCCAACACCCGGCTGTTCGGGACAGCAGATGACATAACTGCCCCAGGGGCACGTGTCCTGGTCAGAGCAGCCCTGCATGCCCCTACGGTATCCCTCCTGGCCTGTTGTAAATCTTCCAAGGGCTCCGCAAGTGCCAACGCAGCCTGCGCTGGCAGACCCTGAGCCTGGGTGGCAGTGTCCACAGCTGCACCTGCAGCTACCACTACCCTTGGGCCCGTGGCAGTCGATGGAACGGACTGCCGGGTCAACGGGCGCCAGTGCCAGATGCAGAAGCTGCATCTCCCGGAACCACAGGGGGTGGTGGCATGACTGCACCGACACATGGCACAACATTGTGCTCAAGTGGCGCACCCCTGCCTCTTCCCCCTCTGTGGCCGCCCTGGACACCCTGGAGTCCCCCTACTCCCTGGTCACCACGGCCACATCCCCGACCACGCCCGCCACGAGGAGTACGCCCAGCTGAGGCGCCCCGCACCTTTGCTGGCCTCCCAACCATGGCACAGATGGAGTAGTGCCGGCACAGATGGAGTAGTGCCAATGGGAGGTGTACAGCACAATTGACCTGGGCAATAGGGGTAAAGGGGGTGGGAAGCAAGATGTTAACAGCCCCACTGCACCTGCAAGGCTGTATGTGACCCCGGTGATGTAGTGACGGGTCACGCAATGCTCAGGCACCCCAAAACTGCAGTAAAACCGTGCACGCAACCCTGCAGCCTACGTGCGTGGAATCAACCTCCCGCAGTATGCGGTGGCACCCAGTAACACGAATAACGCGTACGCGTGGGACACACAGGCTGCTATGACCTCGAAAATGGGTGCGATACACAGGGGTACCCGCAGTGGGAAAAATAGTGTGTGCGACTCACCGTCTGACTAGCGCGATGCAGAAAAACACGCGTAGCCAATACCCCCGCCAAAAGAAGAGATACGTGCTTGATAGCTGTGAAGTTGTGATGGCGCGCAAAACAACAGGAAGCAGCAACACACGTCGGTTTCCACGAAAGGCACGTACAGCGAACCACTGCCCCCGCTCACCTTTAACCCGTGCAGAGGGAAACGCCTGCGCGCGTCATGTCACTAACGCGCATGGGCCCTTTCCACGCGGACGTGCAGTTTTTCATGCGCGCTGAACGTCATGAGGGAAATGGCCGCGCACGCCCGTGCACATCACGTCACAGAGGAGCTTACGCTTGAAGGGCCTTTGGTCCAATGAAAGCACGTACGAGTGCCGACGTGCTTACGTGCTAGGGGCCTTTCCTCGAATCACACGCTGATCTGCACATTTTTCATGTGCCAAATCACTCCGTATCAACCTGGCCACGCGTACACACACGGAAGACCAACGCTCCTGCCCAAAAGGCCGAATCACTGCCCCCCAGAGCCCCAAGCACGCCCCCACCTGCCATCTGCTGCTGCCTGACTACCTGCTGCCCACGTGCCCTGCTATTTGCTGTCTGCACATCAGCCAGGGGTGCAGTTGCTGTGACCACCCCTGCTGGAACAGAAGACTCCCGACTGGGATACCATTGTTCCACAGCCCAGCCCCAGGACCCAGTTGCCCACCCACTCCTGCCTCTGGGGTTGCCATGTCGGGCACTACACCATCTGGCACCACTGGCAACCCCCAACCAGAGAGGCAGAGGGGCACCAGCTTCACTGCCACCGAAGTTGGTGTCCTGGTGGAGCAAGTCCTGGGGCAGTATGATGCCCTCTTCGGAAGTTTCCGTGCCGACAAGGAAGGACGGACTCGGATCTGGACGGACATCGTCACTGCCATCAATGCGGAGGGGGTGGCAGTCCGCGACTTCCAACATGTCAAGAAGCGCTGGGAGGACTTCAGGTCCAGGACTCTCAACAAGGCCCGGTGCCTCTTGAAGGCAGCGGATGCTAAGGGGCGCCGGGGCCACCTGTCGGAACATCAGATGAGGGTCCTGGAACGCATATGCCCAGCGCTCCACGTCCAGGTCCTTGAGAGGCAGACCCGTCTGGAGTCGAGCGGTAAGTGTACATGCATACTGATTGGAAGCTGTGCGTGTGGTGGTTTGCCAGTAGTGTGCAGGTTGTGCATGTGTTTTTCTAGGGCCATGTATGGATGTGTATGTACAGGGCTGTGAGGCAGACACATGCAAGTCCTTTCATGTGTGAGACACATGGATGGTGTATGTGTGGGTAAGCATGCAAGCCAAATGCAGATGTGTGAGCACACATGTTTGGATTACTGTGTATGTCAGTTGGCATGGTTGTGGTGTCACACATGGATGTTGGTTCCAGCTGCATGTATGTGCACCATGTGCATGTGCATGTGTGTCTATTTGACAAGGGTGCAACAGTGATGCAACATGGATGCATGTGACCCTGATATGTGGAAAACTGATTTGCAGATGTGACATGGATGCCGATCTCAACACTGCAACAGTTGGCGGAGGTGTACACATGCATGTAAGTGTGGTGGCATGTGTGCATGTGTAGTGCACTCCCTGTGTTTCATGTGATGTCTGGCTCACCTTTGGCTGCTCATGCTGTTGTATGTGTATGGATGGTGCTGGCTGTTGCAATATGGCTGTGGAATAGCTCATGTGTGTGAGTCAAAATGACATGTGTGTTGGGGATTGTGATGCCATGTCTGAAGTTTGACAATGCCACTCATGCGGAACTGTCATGTGTGTATGAGTCCATTGTACAGTGCCCTGATGCCTGTGTTTTATTTCTCCCTGTCTGCAGCGTCAACTGATGAAGAGGGCGGAGAAGGTGCTGTGGAGCACAGCGGCAGGGATCGCACCGCCAGCCGGAGACGCAAGGCCCGGCTCCCCTCCCAGGTTGTCATCTCATCATGGAGTGAGGAGTCCGGTGCCGCGTCCCAGGCCGCAACTGCCGAGGGGAGGTCCTGGAGGTGGAGGTCAGAGTTGGACTCCTCGGCAGCAGAAGGGGCAGCTGAGACCCCACAGGGCCCAACGGAGGAAGATGGCATGGAGTCATCCAGGTTGGTGGGGGATTTGGTGGAGGAGGAGGCCGTGCAAGGAACAGAGACAGGGTCTGGAGGTGCATTGCAGGACCAGGGACAGGAGGCAGCACAGGCTGCCGCGGAGGTGCCTGTGTGCAATCCTGTCCCTGATCCTGTCACTGCATCATCTTGCACCAGCAGGCATGCCTACGTCCAGACCCGTTCTCAGGGAGGGGATTGGCTTACACCAACTGGCCTTCCTCTCCCTGCGGATGTGGCTATCCGGCACCAGGTTGAGACTGTCCTGGGTGGGGTGGCGTTGCGTCAATGTCCCATGCGAGGTGACCTGCAGTCTTTTCATGAGGAGACTGCACGTCTTCTCGCATGGCTCCTTGACTGCGGTGACCCACTGGGACAGCTCACCAGGGCCGGATTCCTCAGTTTCCTGGACCTTGTTCCGACCCCCTCCTCAACTGAACCCCCTATGCCCCAGTCGTCCTCCATGCCATCTTCCCACCCATGTATCACCTGGGTGCCCTGTGGAGCTGCCTCTGACCCTGTGGCCAGGCTGGTGGACAACAGATCCCTGCCACAGTCGGGAGTCGGACGTCCAGCAGGGGTGGCCACCTCCACAACTGCACCCCAGCTGGAGGAGGATGTGCAGGCAGCAGGAGCCAGGGCACAGGCAGCAGCACAGCAGCAGCAGCAACAAGGTGGGAGCCATGATGGCTCGGGGCCTTCATCATCGGAGGGGCAGGCATCGGCCAGAGGGCAAGAGGACCCTGGACGGGAAGTGTCTTCCATGTGGCAGCGGTTGGGCCATGCGATAGATGAGGAGCGGCAGCGGGCGGAAGAGGCACGGCTCACGATGGTCAGGGCGGAGAACTCCATGCGTAGGGCCCTGAGGCGGGCCGAGTGCCTCGAGGCCATTCGTAGGGACCTGGAGTTCCAGATGTCATCGTCCCTGCGAACCCTCGGACCATGGAAGAGGACTGCCTCTGGGACATTGAGCAGGAGTTCGATGATGCCCTGGCCCGGGACATCCAAAAGTGAGCCGTCAGACTAGCCCGCTGCCCTTGTAAATAGTTAGATAGTGTTAGGTTTCCTTTGGTTTTTTCTTTATTTTGGACCTTTTGGACAATGGACCACATTTTTGTATATAGTCTTTTGTTATTAGGTAGGAGTTTTTGATAGGTTTCATTTCTTCAGTTGGGATCATGGACCCTGGATTGTTCATCTGTATATAGTTCACTGTTGGATTCTACTTTTTTCTTTGGATTTCCCCATGGAGCAATGGTTTTCACTTTTGTTTTGCCCTTGGATTTCATTTTTGGAACTGTGACTTTGGACACCTTTCCTTTGGATTATGATTTGTTGTTTTTCATTATTTTACAGACATGCAGCTTTTCTTTTTTAATTTCCATTGACGTTTGTTTGATTTTAATACCGTTCATGTTGCTTTTAATACATTTTTTTAATCAAACTTCGATGTGTGGTATCATCTCATTGGTTTCATGCATGTCATGATATGGGTTTTGACATTCACTTGCACCCATTGTGTGTATGTGAGGGACATGTGTTCATTTAGATACTTGCCATTGGGGTAAGTGGGTGGATGCAATACTTGGATGGGTGTTTGGCATGTGAAGGCTGCCCATAAGGGCCAGGGATCTAGATTGTGATGACGTGTTGGCTGGGGGACATGTGTCGGGGCCTGCTGGCAGGTGCCCCGCCCTGCTGGGGGGTGGAGTTGCAGGGGGACATGAGTGGGACATGAGTGGGGGCCTGCTGGCAGGTATCCCTCAGTGCAAGGGGTGGGTGTGCAAGGGGATATGAGTGGGGGCCTGCTGGCAGGTGCCCCGCCCTGCTGGGGGGTGGGTGTGCAAGGGGACATGAGTGGGGGGCTGCTGGCAGGTGCCCTACACTGCTTGTGGGGTGAGGGTGCAAGGGGACATGAGTGGGACAGGAGTGGGGGCCTGCTGGCAGGTGCCCCGCCCTGCTGGGGGGTGGGTGTGCAGGGGGACATGAGGGGGATATGAGTGGGGGTCTGCTGGCAGGTGACCCACACTGCTGGGGGGTGGGGGTGCAAGGGGACATGAGTGAGGACCTGCTGGCAGGTACCCCGCACTGCTGGGGGGTGGGTGTGCAGTGGGACATGAGTGGGGGCCTGCTGGCAGGTGCCCCACACTGCTGGGGGGTGGGGGTGCAAGGGGACATGAGTGGGGGCCTGCTGGCAGGTGCCCCGCACTGCTGGGGGGTGGGGGTGCAAGGGGACATGAGTGGGACATGAGTGGGGGCCTGCTGGCAGGTGCCCTGCACTGCTGGGGGTGGGGGTGCAAGGGTACATGAGTGGGACATGAGTGGGGGCCTGCTGGCAGGTGCACCACACTGCTGGGGGGTGGGGGTGCAAGGGGACATGAGTGGGGGCCTGCTGGCAGGTGCCCCACACTGCTGGGGGGTGGGGGTGCAAGGGGACATGAGTGGGACATGAGTGGGGGCCTGCTGGCAGGTGTCCCACACTGCTGGGGGGTGTGGGTGCAAGGGGACATGAGTGGGGGCCTGCTGGCAGGTGCCCCGCACTGCTGGGGGGTGGGGGTGCAAGGGGACATGAGTGGGGGCCTGCTGGCAGGTGCCCTGCCCTGCTGGGGGGTGGGCGTGCAGGGGGACATGAGTGGGATATGAGTGGGGGTCTGCTGGCAGGTGACCCACACTGCTGGGGGGTGGGGGTGCCAGGAGACATGAGTGAGGGCTTACTGGCAGGTACCCCGCACTGCTGGGGGGTTGGTGTGCAGGGGGACATGAGTGGGACATGAGTGGGGGCCTGCTGGCAGGTGCCCTACACAGCTGGGGGGTGGGGGTGCAAGGGGACATGAGTGGGGGCCTGCTGGCAGGTGCCCCGCACTGCTGGGGGGTGGGGGTGCAAGGGGACATGAGTGGGACATGAGTGGGGGCCTGCTGGCAGGTGCCCTGCACTGCTGGGGGCTGGGGGTGCAAGGGTACATGAGTGGGACATGAGTGGGGGCCTGCTGGCAGGTGCCCCACACTGCTGGGGGGTGGGGGTGCAAGGGGACATGAGTGGGGGCCTGCTGGCAGGTGCCCCACACTGCTGGGGGCTGGGGGTGCAAGGGGACATGAGTGGGACATGAGTGGGGGCCTGCTGGCAGGCGTCCCTCACTGCTGGGGGGTGGGGGTGCAAGGGGACATGAGTGGGGGCCTGCTGGCAGGTGCCCCGCACTGCTGGGGGGTGGGGGTGTAAGGGGACATGAGTGGGGGCCTGCTGGCAGGTGCCCTGCACTGGCGGGGGGTGGGTGTGCAAGGGGACATGAGTTGGTGATCAGTAGTGCAAGGAGACATGTGCCTTTGCTGGGGGGCATGCCCATGTTGGGTGGACTGCCTGCGGGACATGACCAGGGGTGAAGGGTAGTCCCCTGTGGTGTGGGCAGCCTGCAGGGGCCGTGGAGGGTGTACAGGGAACACCTGGGAGGACCCGCACTGCCAAATCACGTGTAGGACTCCCCGGCACCCCCAAAATACACGTACCCTGCTGAAATCGCGTGTGAAACATCCCACGCACCCCTGAAATACACGTACCCTGCTGAAATCGCGTGTGAAACTTCCCGCGCACCCCTGAAATACACGTACCCTGCTGAAATCGCGTGTGAAACTTCCCGCGTACCCCTGTAATACACGTACCCTGCTGAAATCGTGTGTGAAACTTCCCACGCACCCCTGAAATACACGTACCCTGCTGGAATCGCGTGTGAAACTTCCCACGCATCCCTGAAATACACGTACCCTGCTGAAATCACGTGTGAAACTTCCCACGCACCCCTGAAATACACGTACCCTGCTGAAATTGCGTGTGAAACTTCCCGTGCACCCCTGTAATACACGTACCCTGCTGAAATCGCATGTGAAACTTCCTGCGCACCCCTGATATACACGTACCCCGCTCGCACAGGGCCAATCACGTGTGAAACTTCCCGCGAACCCCAGTAATACACGTACCCCGCTTGCCGTGCTGGTACAGGGTTAGCACAGCCCTTTGCGCTGGATTGGGGATTTTGATGGCTTTTCCCTGAGCGAGGGGCGTTCTTGGGGGCATAACTGGCGCTGCTGCAGGGTCGCTGTGCCACTGTGCGCCACGGCTGGTTTTGGTAGCTGAAATCCATGAATACGCTGTGCGCGGAAATGGATTTTAGCGCACGCGGCTGGTGCAGAGATTCGCACGCGCACACTGTGCGCCAGCCGTGTGCGCCACTTGTGCGCTAAATTCTATGAATTACCCCCTTAGAGTGTCTCAGCAATAAGGCAGGAATTGGACTACTGTGCGGGAATGGTGAGATTTACTATAAACACACAAGAAGATCCACAAGAATTTCTAATGTACTTACTGCAAGTACTGGAAAGGAAAAACATAGCTATAAATTAAATCTTCCAGATTTCATACATGTGGAACCATACATGCACTCGCTCCAGCCGTGTGGTGCAGGAACAAGTCCCTAACAAGTACTTTGTGTATGTATCTATACCTAACTGTGAATCCATTACATTTCAACAGCTATTACAAAATGCAAACCATGGCATATTATGTACAACTTGCAATTCAGACAATCGTTCCACCTTACAGATACAATCACATAGCCAATACGTAATAGTAATGCTTTTACGATACAATGCAGATTGTACCAAAAACAAATGCAAGCTTACTAGCTTCACACATGAGCAGTATCACTTGGCAAGAAAACCTTCAAAGTAGTAGGCATAATCTATCACACGGGCGCCACAACCAGTGCAGGTCACTATACTGCATACATTAAAAAGAAATCTGGTTGGTTCGAATGCAATGATACTTCCATTACTCTGAAGCAGAGATTAGCAGCAAATCTTGCAAATGCCTATTTAATATTCTTGAAACCAAAATGCACTCACTGATCTACAAAAGTAGCACAGCCAAGCAGTACCCATCATCGCATATGTAATTGCAAAAGAAAAATAACCTTCTATCCTGTGAAACTGGAACAACTTAGCATACACCAACTGGTCCATGAAGGCATCAGTTGCGCTGCTATACAGTTTTTTCCTCAATGACCCAATGATTATAGTCACAGAAATAACAGCTGTGCAAAGGACACACTAATATTGTCTCCCACATAGTACTTAAAAAGAGTACTGAGTATGAGGGTCTACAAACTGTCCTCAATTACCTGTGACTCGACCAACTGGTAGAAAAAGGGAACAGCTGTCTAACTATGCCCATACCACTGTAATAAATACGCAACTGCATGTAACTACACCCATAGCACTGCAAAGGCACTTCGCAATAGTAAAAAATGGAAATCCGCCAACAAGAATGAACGTGCTTGAAGACATACCCTGCAAAACGGAGAACTGTAAACAGTTAGAATACACCAACTGGTATCTAACTGCAACCATAATACTACAATATTACTTCCCATTACTGCACAATTTGAAAACCACCAGCAAAAATGAAAGTTCTTCTGAGGAAACTCTTCAACACTTATTAAGTATAAACAACCAGAATACACCAACTTGTATCTTACTGCACCCGCAGTACTATAATATTACTTCCAGTGGTCAAACTGCCAAAATCAACCTTCATCAATCACAGCGCTACAAACATACCCTCAACAACTTTCAAACTACCAGCAGTTAGAATACGCAAACAGGTATCTAACTAACCCCACAATTGTGCAAACTTAGTTTGCAATACTACAGTACCAAAACACCAACAGAAAGCAAAAGCATAAACAAATATTGCTAAAAAGAGGAAACAGATAAACAGTTAGAATACACCATCTGGTATCTAACTGTAACCATAGTACCACCACATCCAAAAGGGAAATCATGCACCATTTCAATTCCTCCTACTGCAACAATGCTTATAACCAGAAGACCACATAGATATGCACATTAAACATTCCTGTAAGTAGTGCATATGTCAATGAAACAGAGTGTTTCACATAAGAACAAATGAATATATAAGGTTTTTTTAAATCCTGCATGGATTTCCTTTCCCACAGACCCAATGATTATAGAAACAAACACAGGAACTGAGAACATTGCACAGTACACTTGTTTAAAGCATAGTACTTGTGAAGTACTAATTATGAGGGTCCACATAGTACATACATGTCTGCAATGGAATGTAATACGACATTATGAAGTACCTACCCTAACATGTTGTGTTTTCTTTTATCACAGACAATGATTTCTCCTGCATTTCCACATGCCACAATATTCAAATCTGCTATTGCCACTTCAACAGTATTGTACACTGCGTTCAAAAAAGGTGCGCAGTGCCTCAACAATACATACAGTGAGTATACGATTATTGGTGTCATGCTTCTTTGTAATCTGCAAATTGTATTTTATACACATATTTTTGCAATCCATATGCCAGTTTCACAATCTTGAGTGCAAAGCTGAATTATGCTGCAGTCTAGGGTCTGGCCACAACCACTGCAGCATAATGCAGCCATGCACCCAAACATCTGCACACTGACCACAACCCACACACATAAGGCAGCTGCCTGAAGCCCTATCCACTTCAATTCACATACTATTAGAATACTTGCAGCCAGTGGAAACACTCTTTGGTGCATGGCCATGCACCCAAAACTGTAGCATCTGGCCACAATTACCACAGCATATATAGCCATAAACCCAAGAATATGCCCAGTGGCCATAACCCACAAACATAAGGCATCCACTAGAGACCCTATCCACTTCAGTTCACATACTATTACATTACTCGTACCCACGGCGCAGAATGTCATACACCCAAGAATCTTGGGGCAATCCAATAAGCCAACTGCCACACACCCTGTCCACTTCTGTACTCAGGAACAACAAAAATGAACCTGGGCGAAATGAGATCAGAACATCTGTACACATTTAAACAATAGCAGGTCTTGTCAAAAAATATATATATTTATTTATAAACAATTTACACAAATATTTATTGTTCTCAACATCCCCATTTAAACACCACCATTCATTCCATCATTCATTCACACTCTCACTATACATGTCAATATTCCACACTTGTGGTACTCAGAACACCTAGAACCAATATATTAACATAAATTTCAACACCGCTTGGTGATTACAGTAAGTGTTAATACAAAAACAAATAGCATCCTGCTTATTTGCTGTAACTCAACATATGTTTCGGTCGTCACAATAGGCCCCTAATTTAAGCCGGTAAATTATCCCTCATGCTGCACTGGTATTTTTACACAATCTAAAATGTATTTTTACACAATCCAAAATGTGTGTACATGTAAAAAACTTTTGTCCATGAAGGGACTACAATGCCCATAAGTCACTGGGAGCCGGGGCTTAACAGTTCTGTTCACCAACAGAAACAATCATGGTATAGCAGCGTTTATTGTTTCATGCATGTAATAGGGTAAGGTAATTCATCCTTCACGCTGCATGGTTTCGCCAGGTTGATCAAATAAACACTATTGGGTTCATGAAAAAGGAAAAAGAAAAAAGCACCCATTGGTCTACGCACGAAATAGGGTGAGGTAATGCATCTTTTTAACATCCCTCATGCTGCACTGGTATTTTTACACAATCTAAAATGTTTGTTCATGTAAAAAACTTTTGTCCATGAAGGGACTACAATGCCCATAAGTCACTGGGAGCCGGGGCTTAACAGTTCTGTTCACCAACAGAAACAATCATGGTATAGCAGCGTTTATTGTTTCATGCACTTAATAGGGTGAGGTAATTCATCAATTCATCCTTCATGCTGCATTGTTCCTCCGGGTTTATCAAACAAACACTATTTGGTTCATGAAAAAGGAAAAAGAAAAAAAGAAAAAAATGTTTTGCTTATGGAGGGACTACATTGCCCAGAAGCCTCTGGGAATTGGGGCTCAAGAGTCCTTTCACCATGTTGATGGCATATTTAAGGAAGCCACGCCCAGGAAACAGCACGAAATTTGGAGTGTGTGCAGGACAAGAGAGAAGGAACCCATGGTAAGTAAAATGTGTGTGTGGGTTTGAGTGTTTAAATCCACAAAGTTTGTTTGCAGTTTTGAAGAGAGAGAGAGTGCGAGGGTAAACTCAACACTTTCAATTCCATTTCTGCTGACAATCAGCATGCATAGCACATGTAAACAGATGCTGGATGTGTCTGTTTTCTCCCCTTTTCACTCGTATAGAGGCGTTTGAACAGCCATGGAGCCCAGTTAAGGCAGCAGTTGTGTGTTTTTCCATAAGCATTAGAAGCCGTTTAGCAGTCACTGTGCACGCTGACCCATTATTATTTTTAGGGTCAGAAAGGCCTAATATGAGAGTGGGGTTGTTATAGAACTCCAGCATGATTGAACAAAGGTTCATAAAGGGAATTTTAATCTGTTTCCTCCACAAAACTCTATCTGGGGAGGGGCAGGGGAGTGAGACAACAGCATTAAAAAAACCTTGATAATGCTTTGAGCTAGTTACATATATGAGCATGATGTTTTGTTCCATGTATCCCTTCAGGAACATTGAACTGGAATCACCGCGCAGTGAGAAAAAACTGGGGTACCAGATTAGAACATTTCTGGACTCGGCCACATGAGGTGAGGCGAATTGATAGGAGGTTTTGATTACCTCCAGTGTGGTCAAGATGAAAATATTTGAGTATTGAGTCTCTGTGTTGCATTTCAGGCGAGAACAGGGATTTTTCCTCTTTGGATTTATTGACTAAAGACGCAAGACACCCCCATACCTGAATCTTTGATCAGGTAAGACAGTGTGTCCAGACCATTTATACAATGGTGTATTGTTTATAGGGCAGGCTTACTAAGATGCTTTGTCCTCCTCTTACTTTGCAGTATAGGCGCAGAGTTATCTAGCACCACTGCAGGATTTAGTCCATCGTTGACACGCGTCTCCATTATTTCCTGTGGAGGTGAGTGCCAATCTGTATACACATAAACTGAGATATACACACAAGATATATCTGTGTCTAAACAAATAAGAGATCAGAATTCTGATGTTATGTATATTGTTTGTTTGTAGATTGAGGTTTGATGACATCCTCCACCTTTTGACATTTCGGAGTGGTTGCAACAGAACCATCCGTCTCCTGAAGAAGGTTGCTTATATTTACCGGCTTAAATTAGGGGCCTATTGTGACGACCGAAACATATGTTGAGTTACAGCAAATAAGCAGGATGCTATTTGTTTTTGTATTAACACTTACTGTAATCACCAAGAGGTGTTGAAATTTATGTTAATATATTGGTTCTAGGTGGTCTGAGTACCACAAGTGTGGAATATTGACATGTATAGTGAGAGTGTGAATGAATGATGGAATGAATGGTGGTGTTTAAATGGGGATGTTGAGAACAATAAATATTTGTGTAAATTGTTTATAAATAAATATATATATTTTTTGACAAGACCTGGTATTGTTTAAATGTGTACAGATGTTCTGATCTCATTTCGCCCAGGTTCATTTTTGTTGTTCCATTATATTTAGCCTGAAGAACCTGTGGCAGTAAAGCAATCCCTATTTTGACACTTCTGTACTCATACTATTACACTACTTGCAGTCAGTGGGCCGACTCTTTCCGGCCACGCATCCAAGAGTCTAGTAGCTGACCACAATCACCACAGCATAATACAGCCATGTGCCCAACAATCTGTACACTAGCCACAGCCCACACACATAACCCAGCCGCCTGAGGCCCTGTACACTGCTGTACACATACTATTGCAGTACTTGCAACCAGTCAGCAGACGCTTGGGTGCAATAAGCCAGCCACCTGAGGCCCTATGCACTACTCTAAACGTACTATTACAGTACTTCAACCAGTGGGCAGACTCCGACCATACACCCAAGAGTGCAGGAGCTAGCCACAACCACCACAACATAATACAACCTATACAAACATCCTCATATCATCTACATTCCACTCCCCTACCCTGAAGCTGCTCACCTGACAGTTCACATACTATTACATTACTCGCAGCCACTGCACAAACTATCATACACCCAACAATCTTGGGATAGTCCAATAAGCCACCTGCCACACACCCTGTCCACTTCTGTACACATACTATTACACTTCTTCTAGCCAGTGGGCAGGCTCTTGGGTGCATGGCCGGAGAAGCTTGCCACATCCACCACAGCATAATACAGCCTGTACAAACATCCGCATATCATCTACATTCCACTCCCCTACCCTAATGAAGCCTGCCTGCAGTCACCAGAGGCCCTGTCCACTTCAGTTCAAAGGCTATTACATTACTCTCACCCACTGCACAAACTATCATACACCCAAGAATCTCGGGGCAATCCAATAAACCACATACTGCATACCCTGTCCACTTCTGTACACATACTATTACACTACTTGCAGCCAGTGGGCAGACTCTTGGGTGCATGGCCTGTGGCCATACACCCAAGAGTGTAGTAGCTGGTCACAATCATCACAGCATAATACAGCCATGCACCCAACAATCTCCATACTGGCCACAACCCACACACATAAGCCAGCCGCCTGATTTCCTGTCCACTTCTGTACACATGCTATTGCAGAACTTGCAGTCAGCAGACTCTTGGGTAAAATATGCCAGCCGCCTGAGGCCCTGTGCACTTCTCTACACATATTATTACAGTACTTCAACCACTGGGCAAACTCTTGGGTGCATGGCCCAGGAGCTTGCCGTAACCACCACAGCATAGTACAGCCTATACAAACATCAAAATGCCATCTACATTCCACTCCCCTACCCTAATGAAGCCTGCCTGCAGTCACCAGATAAGCTGCTCGCCTGAGTACCTACCAGCGAACTGCCACGGTGTCCGCGGACACAACACAGTCTTCTTCCACCTAAAAAAGTACATCATATGAACCATCTTTCACTCCCTCACCATTTCCAGCCCCTCTTCCCAACACCAAATGCCCAAAACATGTTTTCCAGCCCTGTTCGCCGCTGTGCTATTCATAAATATCCACAGATACAACATGGGGACATTTCAGAAAAATATGACACACATCACGCTTCCCTCCAGCCAATCAGCTTGTGCGTTGGATGTCCACGGACATGACTCAGCCCTCCGGGCCAATCAGTATCCGGTCCGTGGAGCGAACCGGGAAATGGGTCAGCAGAGTGGAGCCAGATATCACAAATTGTTTTTAACCTACATTTTGCCTGTTTTATTAAAAAAAAACAATTGTACTGATTTTCCCCAAATTTACAAAAGCACACTTCCAGGACCAAACAACTTCTCCTACAGCAAATTTGGTGAAAATCCATCCAGTGGTTTGAGCTGTAGGCCTGAGCAAAGTTTTTTTTCCATTCAGTCTATGGAAAAAATAGATTTCGGGGACCCTCCTATAACTTTTCCCCCCTTGACGAAACCTCACCAAACTTACCAGAAAAAATACAGAGCTGGCCATATACTTTTTTTGCAAAGTTTGGTGAGGATTCGTCCAGGGGGAGCGAAGTTATATGCCGCCCAAAAAGTGTTCTCTTGTATGTAGCAGTGTGTGCAGTAAAATTATTAACATCTGGCTCCGCTCGAGCGTCCCATTTCCCTGTGTGCCGCTCTGTCAAAATGTTGATTGCAACGCAGTGTGCAGTGATGATATGTGTGTCAAAAGTGTTCCATGATAGGCAGCATGTTGTATCGGAGGACAATGCAGCGGCGAAAGGGGCTGAAAAAGATAGTGTACGGCATCTGGAGGTGGGACTAAGGGAAGGAAAGGGTGCGGGAGTAATAAGTGCTTCATGTGATATATCTCATTAGAAGAAAAAGGTGGTGTGCCAGCGCTATCCGTGCATACTCCGCCAATGCACGAATACCTCAACAGGCAACAATTTTGTGTGGTCATTGCAGGCAGCCTTCGTTATGGCATGGCAGCTGCACGTCAATGTCTTTCTGTGTTGAGTGGTGGCAGGCACATTTGCAAAAGGGGAGTGCATTCCACGAGACATGAGGATTTAAACATAGCGTGTACTATGGTGTGCTGTGTGAGGTAAGTCCGTAGCCCCATCGATTTATGGCTGCAGCCATAGCACAGAAAAGTATGTCCACTGGTTGAAAAGGTATGTCCACTGGTTGAAAGTACGTGCCGCATTGTTGCTTTTTGTGTGTGGTTCGGCTGCAGTGCACACAATATTGGTTGCATTGGTGTGGTGATTGGCAGAACAACCTACAGTTGTCAGTGTCTGAGTGGAGATGCTGCCATGACCAGTCGTCATAGGAATAGTGTACATATGGAAGAGGTCACGGTGCAACTGGTTCTTATATGTGCTTGCGTGGTGTGCATTGCACAGATTAGTAAGTGTTGCAGTGCACTAGGCACCATTGGTTCTATGCACATACTAGAGTGTTAAGAGCAGGCCCAATGTTGTGAAGATTGTCTTGTTTGGTTGGCATGCTTATAATGCTTTATGATTGGAAGTTGGTAGCAGTGCCAAACACAGCGATATGTTTCTCCATTATGGTAAGTGGAACATGTGTCCTTGCCTCCCTGCTTTATGGTGTGGTGGTTGGGTGGAAGTGCTGGTGTGCATGTTGTGTTTGTGATTTCTGGCGCATGCCTACATGGTCGCCTTCATGGCTCTGTTATGTTGTGGTGAGTGTGCCCAAGGCCTAGACTGTTGGCTGCATGGCCGAAGGTCATAGGCCGTAGGCCATGCACCCAACAGCCTAGGCCTTCATCACAGCCACCACAACATAATGCAGCAATGCAGTTGTCACTCTACATGCATTTGAAGTTGGTGAATAGCACACAATGGTTGCGGAGGACATTGTACACTTGGTAGAACAGCACAAGTGAGCCGCTATGCGTACATTAGCATATGGTGTTCACCATTGCCACTGTTGCACAATAGGGATCCACATGTCACCATTTGCGTTTGCAATGGTTAGGCCTTTATAAGACCCATGCTTGAAAAAGTGCTTGACCACATTGCCCCATGAAAGGAAGTCAGCAGCATCAGAAAGCTGCAATATGGACAATGTACAGAGGCACACACATACCGTTCAGCACATGCAACCGAACGTCATGGAGCCATGCATGCAAAGATGTGGCCAGGGTGAAAGGTAGCAAGCGCAATTGCAGACGGGAAATGCATTACACATGACATGAGGAGTACAATGCGAGGTACACTAGGGAGTGCTGTGTGTGGTGAGGGCGTAGCATCTTGGATGCATGGCTGAAAGCCTTACACGAAAAGCTATGTGGGTTCCTTGCAACTACTCCTCAGATTGTTGCGTTTCGTGTGTGGTTTGTGAGTTGTGCATTTATTGTTGATTGAATGGGTGTGCTCATTGTTCACACATAGTACATTTGGCTGTGCATGGCAGGAGCTTATGGAGTGACCAGTTCTGTAGTGTATCCACTGAGTGCTGTGGTGAGAAAGTGTGTGTGTGCCAGTGCATAGAGTTCAACTGCATAGTGTATGTGCTTGAGTAGTGTGCATTGCACAGATTACTAACTACTGCACTGCACTTTAAAGTATTTTATCATTGGAGTTGGTCGAGTGCTGGGAGGAAAATAAATATGGCTACCTGCAGTTTGTGGTGCTGGGTGCCACTCAGGGTGAATGTGGACACTGAAAGTGTGCATCGTTTTGCAGAGCTGTTACCTTGAGGTGCTTTCACCAGACCGGTACTGTGTGTGTGTAAAGGTACGCCTTCAGTGCAGTGCAGAAATGATAGTGTTGCATGCGGAGGTCTTGGGTGGGAATGCTACATGCGTGTGACTATTGCATGCTACCTAATGCGGGAGTGTTGCATATACAATAGTGGAAATGGAATAAGGAGTGCCTGTGCTTTACTGGGGTGTGGCCCTAGCTGTAGCTGGGAACGTGCATGTGCTACAATCTGCCCTTTTGAGCATGGTGCCTTTGCAAATGGAACTGTGGGTATTATCCAATCAGTTGTCGAGGATGTGGGTCACAGGAAGAGGCTGTGATATATTTCCCCAAACCTCGATACAGTGAGGTTGACAGAGATGGAAAGACGCAGAGTGCTCATAGTGGGTGATACCTTTGTGCAAGATCTGCACAGGTATTTATTTATTTATTTATTTTGGATTTGTAGAACGCACTACAGCCCACAGGCATCGAGGCGCTATAAGGATACTTAAGAAGGCTTGCTTGAGGGTTACAATAAGCGGCCCAAGAATAAAAGCTTAGATACAGTTAGTTGGGTTACAGTTGCTCACATGGGTTACAGTTGCTCAAATGGTACGCCGTGGAAAGAGGTGTTGATACTAACTTTCAGTTGAAAAGAGTGGAGGCTTTTTGGGGCACAGTGTATGAGTGGGGTTTTGGTGCCATGGTTCTCCTTTGCAGATGTGTGGCCTCTGTCGACAGTGTGGATGTTGTGGTCGTGCATTTTGGAGCACTACATTTGGGGTATATGTCTTTCTTACATTTGCTCCGTCACTTCAAGAAGTTAATGACAGCAGTGATGCAGTTTTATCCCGCTGCCAAGGTGATTTTCTCCTCCATACCACCAAGAGGTGCATTGGACCATGCCGGTGTAATTTGGCAACAGCCAGAGGTCGGGAGGTGTTTCATACACAGAAGCATGTCTAACGTTATGTGCAGTGTTTGGATGTTCTGCACCGACTATGACAGCATTAACGAGCAAGATTTGCAGTCGTTCCAAGGAAATTACATTTTTTTGACCTCCATTGGCAATGCTGTTTTGTTTGCCACTCTGCACGCAGCACTGCAGACAATCCTGTAGAACTGTAAGAGAAGTGTTGACATTCAGTCCGTACAAATGTGAGGAGGAGAAGCAAACAGAGTCATTGAAAAATAAAAAAAAACCTTTTGCTTTCTGAGACAGTACTACAGACCCAAAACCCTATCCTGTTTTACATTTACCCCCTAGCTCCCCCAAGCCCCTTCCCTCCCTAGCACAAAAACTTAGTGAATTACGCTGTGCTTTCATGCTTCCACGTGCCACATCCAGCTATTTTCTGGATGGGAAACATGGAAAGGATATTGTGGAGAGAAAGACACTGCTCTATAAGGTTGGTGGGTCTGGTGTGTATGCAAACACTGTGCCAGGAGGTCTCTTTGCACAAAGAAGTGCAGAGGGTTATGGTGGAAGTGTGCAAGGTAAGCGGCAGGCATCCTGGGTGTATACATGAACTGTATGTATTTATTTGCAGTTAGTAACATGCACGCTGTTCTGAATGTGCACAATATTTGTTTTAAAGTGTGCAGTAAGTGGGGTACTGCGGGACAAAAAAAACAACTTTGCAGTGTACACAGTAAGTGGTGGAATCCTACTGTGGTGCATGCATTGTGTGCATGATATCATTTGATGTGCAATTGCACGCTATGGCATTCATAATGCTCCTACACACACGTCTACCAAAGCGCAACGAGGCAAGGGAGTGGAAACAGAGGGGAGACAGAGACAACAACCCTACTATACCAGGTGTGACTTACATCGCCCAAGTGCATGGGTGGAGGGAGGGGAAGGTACCGTACATGTCATGACGAACAAATGCCAAGTAAAAATAAGGGCCTATTGTCCCATGTGCACGGATAAGTGCACACAAAAGGTGGTGGATGCACTGTTAGGCTTACAGAAAACAGTCCTCAAGTGCAGGGTTTGCTAGAAAGCCAGTGCAGGGGTTAGCCTGGCAGGGGAAAATGACATGGGCCCGACATCACAGAGTCACCAGGGAAGTAGTGCAGAAACAGTTTACGTCAGGCAGTTAGCTAGGGGAGAGGAGCAGAAACAGCAGACGCTAAGAGAAAGGCTTTGCGGTGCTTTCAGAACCGGCAATGGTTCCCCTCAAGTGTCGGGGAGCCAGGAGGCTGTTGCAGAGGGAGGCTGCAGGCAAGAAATCACAACTACCACCAACTGTTTTTTTTGCAGAAGCGCCGGACCCTGAGGGAGTTGGAGGTGGATGAGGGAAGAGCTTGCGCACGCAAATATATAGGGAGTTACAGTTGAAGGTATTGAGGTCCCAGGAGCCAGAAGGCCTTACGCAGAATGCAGAGTCTTCTCACTTTATTCCTCGCAGCCACTGGGAGCTATTGGCAACATTTCAGTGCAGGAGAGATACCATCCCAAGTTGCGCACTCCTCTTCTGGATGCATTCCAGAGGGAAGAGAGTAGAAGGGGGCAGATTTAAAAAGAGCCTTTTGCTGCTATTGGTGGCATTTTCTTTACGATTTATGTAGTGAGGAAAACATTTTGTAGCATTGTTGGAAGGAAAGCAGAGAGTTCCTGTTTCAATATTACACTGTATGATATGGCTAAATGAGAACGTTGCAATCACATATCAATGAAGTGCCACTTCATGGTAGGGGATGGGAGAAAAACCAGTATGCTTTTAAAGAACGTTATGGCCGCTCAGTGGCAGAGACACTTATAACCCAGTCATACACATAGTGCAGAAAATGTTTCCGTACCTCCTTTTTGTGGTGATGTGTGCGCAAGTGGATAAAAGTGGATGCACAAATCTTACTGAACTTTCTACTAGACGTGCTGTCCAGTGACAGCACACTAGCAGGCTGAATTTGTAACGGTACCTATGAAGTGTTGTGCAGAACTGACAGTGTTAGAGAGTAACGTCTCGGATGGAATTGGTGGAATCGTGTCTGCCCATTTACCCGTACCCAATGAGGTTGTGCTGGACAAAAGGTAGTGGAAAGGGAAAAAGGACTGCTCCTGCTTTACTGGGGTGCGTCCCCCACGGTACTTTGGGCACCGCACGTGCCACAATCTGCGCTTCTTACCTTGCTGGCCAATGGACATGGGACCTTCGGGATTATCCAATCAGGTACTGTGGGTATGGTTCACAGGAAGGGACGGTCAAACTGCTGTACATTACACTCTGCGTAGTGAGGCTGGCTGACATGGCAAAACGCATTGTGTTGTCTATAGATGATGCCTTTCTACTAGATCTGCACAAGTATGCCCTGGAAAGAAACAATATTTTATTGGAAGGAGTGGTTGCATTGTGGAACGGTGTCTACGAGCACAGTTTCGCCGACATGGATGCACTTTTCAAAGACCTGGCCACGTTTGCTAGAGCCGATGTTATCGTCATCCACTACGGCGGCATGCATATGGGCTACATGTCTTTTTTAGGCTAGTTCCGTCGACTGAAGAGGTTGCTAAAACTAGTGAAAAGGCTTTTTTTCACTGCCACTGTGCTTTTCTCATCCATAACACCAGGAAGAGTATGGGACATTGCTCCTGGAAGTTGTTCGGAGCCAGAGGCAGGAAGGTGTCACATCAACAGAAGCATGTATACTTTTATGTCCGCTGCTGGGATGTTCTTCGGCAACAATTACCTCATTAGTTGTGGAAATGCAGAATTTTTCCTAGCAAATGGCATTTCTTTGTCACCCATTGGTAATGCTGTTTTGTTTGCCCATCTACAAGATGCGGTGAAGAGTTTACTGTAAAAATGTCCGCATAAGAAAACACAAAAAAAGCAAATAAAAAGTGAAAAAAGGTGTTTCTCTAAAAGCATCTAAAAAAAAGCTCTTTTCCGAGCCGCCCCTTACAACAAACTCCCCCTACCCTGGTTGCACGTTATTTCCCCACGCTTGCATGCAGCATGAAAGCCACATCCAGGGATTTTTAGGATGGTGCCCATGGAAATGGGACTGTGGAGCCACAGGGATTGCTCTACAATGTTTCTGGGCGTGGTGTGTACGCAGAGGACTGTTGGTACAGAACTGTTACTGTTACATGGAGAGCTCTTCAATGTCATTGGTAGAAGCGTGTGGAACTTTTTAAAAGTACGCAATGACGGTGTGCTGCAAAGAAGACACTGGAAAGGGAAGAAGTAATGTTTCTGCTTCATTGGGACACGGCCCTTGCCGTCCTTTGGGGAAACGCACGTGTGCATACTCCCCTTTGCCGCTAGCTACCCATGAGATTGGGACAATGGGGACTATAGCAGCTGCGGATGTTGGTCACGGCAAAGCCCGTTCATAATTATCTCCATTACTGTACATACTCAGCCGCACTGACATGGTTGCTATAAGTTGCAGACGCACTGTAGCACAACATATTTGGTGCACCTTTACTTACAGGGCAAACCTATGTGGCCTGCTACTCTGTTCTGAAAAGCTGCAAACAAATTGCACAGCACCTCTGCGGTGTGCCCTTTTGTGGGGTTGCTGTGGACAACTTCCACCTGGAAAGCAGGTCTGCATTGTTCCAAAACATACATATATGTGCAACGGCACAATGTGGTGTGTTTGTAAGCACGTACTTTCCGAGAAACACTCCGTACATTGCTCAAGCCTGCACTTTGCCGGTGTTCGAGGGTCTGGCTCCTGTCCCCAAAATAAGGGCCCACATGGGTGCAGTTGCATGGTGACGTCGCCAATGTTCTCCTTTGGGATGGCTGTCCGCTGGACGTGTTTTGGGTGAAATGCATTGTGCGCATGTGCCTGGGTGTCCTATGAACACTGTTGCATCTTCTCTACTGACTAAAAGTGCCCCACATGTGCGCCAACCATTTTGGTTGACGCCGGCTATTTATAGGGTACAGCAGGTGGGATGTTTATGTGTGTAGCTACCTGTAGGGTGTGGGTGGATGCCCTGACCTAATTAAGGTTCCTTCGCATATGCTGCACAGTGGCGATGTTACCAGGACACAGAGGAACAGATACACAAGCGTGTGCTTGCACTACGCACAAACGTCTGCTCCCACACGCATTGATAGGTGGCTGACAACATGTGGACATGCAGAGCCTGCTGGCAGTGTACGGATACTTCCATTGTCATTGTGGATAGGCCAGACAGCTGCGGTGTCCATAGGACACCTACCTTTTTCTTACATGTAGTTATTAAAACGAGGACTGTGTGCCACTGAGTCAGAACCCCATTTCAGGTAAAAAAGAATACCACACAAAGACTCAGCAACATTCTCATTATTACTATTTACTTGTACACATGCATAGACCCCATTCGGAAAGGTAAGGGGTAGCAGAAGTGGATACTTATTGTGGGGGAATGGTGATTTGCACAACTTGGTTCTCAGGGGAGGAAGAGATTGATGTATTACCGTAACATCTCCCATGAAACGGTTTTTGAGGGAATGGCGGGCTCCGATATGGGCAAGGAGTACACGCGCAGGTGTGCCATTGCTGTTTCATTTTGCCCAAAATATATCCTTGTACGCAATCTTTAAAGCGGCACAATTGTTCACCAATTTCTCTACTTTGACTTCCACACAGTCTGTTCCCTATGCGCAGAGTTTCTTTCCTTTCCTATGCCCGTATTCTGCTGTTGAAGGGTTGCCACTTGTACTGCTTTGCTTTCCTTTCCAATATGGTCTCTTACCGAAAAGAGAATGGGCCTCATTACGACCCTGGCGGAAATCGCGGTGCTAAAAGCACCGCGGAGCACGGCGGAAAGCTGCCGATAGCGCCATGGAGCTTGGCGGATTTTCCGCCCCATGCCGACCTTGGCGGGGCGGTAAATCCCCATTCCCCATTTTACCCTTCCCCATTCCCATTTTCGCCCCATAGGGTATAATGGGAGTGGGGAAGGCGTTAATTACGCCACCTCAAAATACGGTGGCGTAATTAACGACAAGGTCCCGTAGCGCCATGGATTTCTCCGCCCGGAAAAACCAGGCGGAAAACGCTCCATGGCGCTACGGAATCTCGTAGTAGGGCGGACGGGTCCGCCGCGAATAACGCTGGCGTAAACCCACTCCGCCAGGGTCGTAATGAGGCCCAATGTGTTTGGTGTACATGAAGCAATATATATTACATAATTTACGGTTCACAGCACTTTGCGTACCAATGGGGTTACTATAGAAAGCCATTGCATCATGA
The DNA here is from genome assembly GCF_040938575.1 of Ambystoma mexicanum. Lineage (NCBI taxonomy): Eukaryota > Metazoa > Chordata > Amphibia > Caudata > Ambystomatidae > Ambystoma > Ambystoma mexicanum. The sequence goes on from NC_090941.1 coordinate 289,934,586, forward strand.
GGGACATTTTCATCCTGCCACTCTAAGGTGCTAGCCATTCCTGCATTACAAAAAGACACGTTATGCTTCTGTACTATTGCATACTGCAAAACCTGTGCAATTACTAGACAAAGTTTAGGGTCCTAACTACATTGTAGTGACGTTCAGGTCTTAGCACTTTCCAGTCATTACTATGGCCATTCGTTTTTTGTTCCCCTTTACAGTAGCAGTGCGTTAAGTTTGGTGAAGGCAGACGTCACTTCTGTTGTTGATGCTTTCCGTTATGGTGCACTCTCTATGCCTTTGTCCTGTTTGCATCATAAGTACACAATTTGCAAACCTACTCTATTGTTCCTCGCAATTCTTGAACATGGTGCTGTTTGTCTATGTTGTTTGCTTTTGGCGATTGGTACCACTATGTAAGAGAGCACCTGCCTTCCTCAGCAGGTTGGATGCCACACGATCTCTGCAAACAGACGCATAGTCAGCGACTACTGTCCGCATTAACACGGTGCCAGCATTTCCACTATGTTGCACAGTTCTTGTTTAAAAATAAGGGTATCCTGCTAAAAACCAATGAAATGCACTGACAAAAAACGTTAAAGGGACGTTATGGTTAAGCTGCACTAGTAAAAACCTATGCAATTCAATGGACAAACGTTGTTACAGGGACGTTATTGTTACAGGTAAAACCAAAAAAATTTCAAATCCGCAAGTTATGGTCAGCTAAGCAACCATAACTCGTGCTACCCCTGTGCACTGCAACGACTAACACCCATGACATCAAAGATGACATCACAAATGTCATTCATGACATGACTGATGACATCCCATACGTGTATGGGGTTGCTGTCGGTACTCTTGTTCAGAGAGGAATTGCCATAGCATTTCGGTGCTGGACTGCCCATGTGGGCGGGACAAAGACTGATATGCAAATGGATATTTCCCATCTGTGAAAGGTGCAGTGAGCAAAAAGTGTGTGCTGCAAACTCTCATCTTAGAAGAGGTTATCATGCCATGTTCTCTCTGGAGAGGAGCGCCTGCTACCTTTTGTGAAATATTTATAAGGAACTTAGGGTTGGTCACCCTAAGTTACCTGGGGGCAACCAGACGTGGACTCCCTGCTCACTGGGCTCAGAGAGGCGCAGCTTCACCTCACTGATGAGGCCCAACAAGGCTGAAACACGTGTATGGGGTTGCTGTCAGTACTCTTGTTCAGAGAGGAATTGCCATAGCATTTCGGTGCTGGACTGCCCATGTGGGCGGGACAAAGACTGATATGCAAATGGATATTTCCCATCTGTGAAAGGTACAGTGAGCAAAAAGTGTGCGCTGCAAACTCTCATCTTAGAACAGGTTATCATGCCATGTTCTCTCCGGAGTAGAGCGCCTGCTACCTTTTGTGAAATATTTATAAGGAACTTAGGGTTGGTCACCCTAAATTACCTGGGGGCAACCAGACGTGGTCTCCCTGCTCACTGTACTCAGAAAGGCACAGCTTCACCTCACTGATGATGCCCAACAAGGCTGAAACATGTGTATGGGGTTGCTGTCGGTACTCTTGTTCAGAGAGGAATTGCCATAGCATTTCAGTGCTGGACTGCCCATGTGGGCGGGACAAAGACTGATATGCAAATGGATATTTCCCATCTGTGAAAGGTACAGTGAGCAAAAAGTGTATGCTGCAAACTCTCATCTTAGAACAGGTTATCATGCCATGTTCTCTCTGGAGAGGAGCGCCTGCTACCTTTTGTGAAATATTTATAAGGAACTTAGGGTTGGTCACCCTAAGTTACCTGGGGGCAACCAGACGTGGTCTCCCTGCTCACTGTACTTAGAGAGGCACAGCTTCACCTCACTGATGAGGCCCAACAAGGCTGAAACACGTGTATGGGGTTGCTGTTGGTACTCTTGTTCAGAGAGGAATTGCCATAGCATTTCAGTGCTGGACTGCCAATGTGGGCGGGACAAAGACTGATTTACAAATGGATATTTCCCATCTGTGAAAGGTACAGTGAGCAAAAAGTGTGTGCTGCAAACTCTCATCTTAGAACAGGTTATCATGCCATGTTCTCTCTGGAGAGGAGCGCCTGCTACCTTTAGTGAAATAATCCAGAATAGGGCAGCAAGACTTTTCCTTGGCCTTAAACCCAGGGAACACATCTCCCCTGCCCTAAAAACTCTGGCTCCAGATTGCTGCACAGATTAAATTCTAATCCCTCTGCATCATCCACAAGGCTGTCTGGGGCCTGGGACCATGCTATCTGCAACTTTCTATCACTAAATACTCTCCCTCTAGGCCTCTATGTTCCTCTGGCACCAACTCTCTCTGTGTAAAGCATATTGCTAAAAAGGGGGCCGGAGGCCGATAACCTTCTTCGGCTGGCTCCCTCTTATGGAACAGCCTCTGCCTTCCTCTTCATCCTAAACAGGACTTCCTCAAATTCCAGAAGCTCCTCAAGACTTTCTTCTTCACCTCCTCCTTCCCTTCTTCCCTCATCTGCTAATCTCACAGTCACTATTATTGGTGACCAGGGCCCATATGTATCCTTGGGGTCCTAACTTCCCATACCCAATCGCACCATCCTCTGCCTACATCACAGCACCTGCCTCGGCACCCTCCGGCCTTCGTCCTGTAGTCCTGTAGCTGCATCCAGTAGATAGTACCAGATGCAGCTCCCTGCCTCATAGCACTTACCATACTACGTACTTCATCTGCTGCTCACCCATGAGCACAGACACACCAGCACCTACCCCCACCCCCTCCTGCCTGCACTTGCACGTTCTGAATACTCAGAAGGCATAGTGTGTTCATCTTTATCTTCTACTGTAATCATTGTTTTTCGTTCCCATTGTTTGTGCCCTCCCTAATTTACATGTGTAAAATGAATAAAGCAGACACTCCCTGGACAGGGAATAAGGCGCAAAGAGCAGGCTGCGAGAGTTCAAGGAAAAGTTTATCTAGATCTCTGAGAGCGCTCTGTCAAATTATCGTTACATTGCATTTTTATACAGTAGTGTGTGACGCAATTAACATAGGATACTATGTCGATTCCGGATTGGTCAGTTGCACACTGTCTCAGGTGTGGGTGGCATCTCTTCCTCCGGGTTGGTTGCTTGGTTGGCAGGAGGATTGATGTCAGACATCTGTGCTCCGGATGGGTGAAGGTCAGGTTGCTGTGAAACACGGTGGTCACTATCTATCTAAGCTAATGAATACATTCTAATTAATGCATGCACTAAATAATGGTTGATCAAAAGACCCTCAGTAGTTCATCATGTCACTATACAAATCACACAGGTGTCTATATCGTCTATAACATTTGGGTTATACAGGTCATAGGTTTAAGGGTCTTGACCACCATAATACTCTCATTGAACTGTGGTGTTAGTCTCACAAGAATCTCAGGTATGTGGCATTTGTTAGTATTAGGCACGATATACTGCGAGCGGCGTACCCACTACTGGAGGCACTTGGTCCGAGTTTTGTACTGAGAAGTGACGGCAGAGAGGGGCCTGTTGGCCCCTCACTCCCACAAACCATGTTCCCTCCCTGTTGCCCTGTGGGCCCTTTGAAACAGAATTGACTTACGGTATAAGTGCCTAACAAATGCACAATAAACATAAACATGTATTACACGTCCTGCGATAGCGGTCATGTAGTCATGGTTAAGTTGCTCAACCTGTAGGAAGATCCCTTTTTGGGTGGCTTATACCTTTGCTCCCCCTGGAGGAATTCTCACAAAACTTTGAAAAAGAAGTTTATGGCCTCATTATATTGATTCTACAAAGCCTGGTGAGGTTTCGTACAAGGGGCAAAAAAATAGGGGGAGTTCCCAAAATGTGTGGTTTTCCAAATAGACACAATGGAAAAAAATGTTAGTCATTCATACAACCCAAACCGCTGGACGAATTTTCTGAAAATTTGCGGCAGGAGCGTTGCTTGGTCCTGCCAGCGTGCTTTTGTAAATTTGGTATTAATCCATCTAGTATAGTTTAGTTTAGTTTATTATTTGATAATGCGCACAAAACCCAGGGGTAGCCGGGAGCAGCAGGTACAAGGTTACTAAAGCTTAGATTACATCCATATGGATGATAGGAAACATATCCAAAACAATACATATATGTCATTACAAACAGTAGAGATGATAGCTAACAAGTTACAATGTTAAGAGTACATGTATGCAGAGTGGTAGGAAGGTAAGGGCAGAGTGGTCATGGAACCGGATTTCAGGAATATCACGACCGTTAGGTGCAACAAGGTTAGTTGTCGTTGGACCAGAGCCAGTTTTTTACCTTACTTCTGAAGCTGGAGTAGGATAGGTTTGCTCTTAATGCAGAAGGCAATGCATTCCAAGCCTGGGCAGCTCTAACAGGGAAGTTTGCTCCGCCTGCTTTGGATCGTCTAAATCTAGGGGTTTCTAGCAAGAAGAGGTTAGTAGCTCTGGTGTAGTGGCTGGACGATTTTCTAGTCAGTCTGGCTGAGATGTAGGGAGGTGCTGTGTTGTTAAGCCCTTTGTGTGTGAGAGAAAGTGTCTTGAGGAGGACTCTGTCGCTGATTTTTAGCCAGTGGTGGTCTTTCCTGATGTTGGAAATATGTGCTCTACGGGGTATGTCAAGGGCTGCTCTAAGAGCGTTATTTTGAAGGATTTGCATTTTATTTATGATGGTTTTATTAGCTCCTGCATAGAGGGCGTTACAATAGTCCAGCTAGTGCGTTAGCTAGCGTGATGCAGTTAGTTTTAGAGAGGTAAGGTCTGCAAGTCCTGATTAATATGCAGGTATACGCTGTAGAGGATGCCAGGGTATTGATTTGTTTTTTGAGAGATAGAGTGGAGTCGAGGTAAAAGACTAATGTTTTTACCTCGGGTGCCACCTTGATTGTATTACCATCTATGTTGAAATTGCGATAATTGGCGCTGAGTTTTTTTAGGGAGGAGTCAGAGCCCAGGATCAGTATCTCAGTTTTGTCGTCATTTAGGCAGAGGCCGTCGGAGGCCATCCATGCCTGAATGAGGAGGTAGATTTTGTTTACTAGAGCTGTGTCTTCGACAAAATTGCCTGATAAAGGTATGAGAATCTGCGTGTCGTCTGCATAATTGGTATAGGTTACCCCTAATCTGTCAAGTTTGTCGAAGAGTGGCTTAGTAAAGATATTATACATAGTTGGGGAGACACATGAGCCTTGTGGGACACCACAAGTAATATGGATTGGGTCCGCTGCAGCTACAGGGGAGAACACTCTCATCGTACGGTTGGCTAGGAAGGATTGTACCCATGATATATCTTCACTTGAGAAGTGGGCGGCGGACGCTAAGTGGTTGCATAATACTGCATGATCCACCAGGTTGAAGGCCGCTGATAGGTCAAGGGGGAGGAGCATAGCTGTTCTACCTTTATCCTTCAACTCGTCGATTTGGGTTTTGAGGTCGATTAGGGCCGTTTCAGTACCGTGAAGTGGTCTGAAGCCAGATTGCCGTGAGCCTAATAGCTGGTGTAACTCCAGATAGTTTTGGATCTGGAGGTATGCTACTCTATCGATGATTTTAAGGAGAAATGGGACCATAGTAATGGGCCTGTAGTTAGTGGGGATTGCTGGGTCAAGTGTCTGTTTTTTGAGTAGGGGCAGTACCCAGGATTCTTTGAGGTTAGTAGGTACAGTACTCGTATTGAAGGAGGCGTTAATTAATTTCGAGATGAAGGGTGCTAAATCTCTGGCTGCATCCTTGGTGATTTGCGCAGGACAGCTGTCGCCTTGGCAGTTCGATGGTTTAAGGGATAGAATAACCTTTTCAGTTTCCAGTATAGAGATGTTAGTAAACCTAAACTATTGCTTTGGGTGGATATACTGGGTGTCGCTTTCAGTGGGGTAGTATGAGTTCCACTAGGGCTCAGGGAGGCTTTTTTCTTTGCACTTTTAGATTGAAGGGTTGTAATTTTATTTGCTAGGGCATTTTGGATGCTAGTGCACCAAGGTTTGTCCTTGGGGACATTGTCTGTGGGGGCAATTGGGTTTTCCAATTCCCGGAGAATAGTGAAGAGTTCTTTAGAGTTCGAGTTGGCTTTACTGATTCTTTCATTAAATGAGTCTTTTTTAGTTTGAATTATTTCCTTCTTGTAACTTTTTGCAAAGTTGGCAAGTTTGGTTTTATTGTCAGCAGAGGGAGTGTGCCTCCAGATAGCTTGGATTTTTGCGTTTTTGGATACGCTTTTCTTTGAGTTGGGGGGTGAACCATGAGTTAAGGTGAGTTTCACGTTTACTTTTATGGAGTTTGATAGGGGCAATCAAGTCTAGATTTTTGGTCATGGAATTGTTAAATGCCTCAACTAACTCGCTAGGGTTAGATTCACTGGCACTGGCGGAGAGAGCTGGTAGGAGTAGTGGGAGAAGTTTTTCAGCCGTGATTTCTTTTTTGCTTCTCGTTGGCATGGGGGGTACTATTTTATTCTTATTAAGTTTGGGAGGCTCTATGCTGGCTGTAAAGCATATAAAATAGTGGTCCGTCCATATTTGTGGTGGAATACTAGAGATGGTGATGTCACAGTTGTGGTTGGCTATCCAGTCTAGTGTACGTCCTTTTATGTGAGTAGGAGCTAGGACTTTTTGGGTAATGTCATGATTGACTAAAATGGTTTGGATAGATTGGGCTTGTTTATCCTCAGCGTCGTTAAAGCCTAGGTTGAAGTCACCTAGTAAAAGGAGCTGGGTGGAGTCTTTAATGCTGTTTGTAAGGAGACTGGATAGGTCTTCCTCGAAATTGCCTAGTGGGCCTGGAGGTCTGTACACTAGGAGTATCATTAGTGTGCTGTTGTTAGAGATCGGTATTTTAGCTGAGAGAAGTTCGCAGGATGTGATTGCTGGGTGTGGGGTAAGTCTAGCAGCTAGCTGCGTTTTGGTTATGACGGCCAGGCCGCCTCCTTTAGTGTTAGGCCGGTCGACTCTTAGGATATTGTAATTGTCCGGTATGGCAGTCATGAGGGCAGGGCCAGCTGCATCGTGGAGCCAAGTTTCGGAAACAGCAAGGATATCTAAACTGTCCATAGCCAGTAAATCAGCTATTTCGGTATTGTGAGCTATAAGGGACCTAGCGTAATAAGGGCTCCTGATAAGGTGGGAGTTGTAGTGGTGCCTTTGACAGATCTTAGACTGGGGTAGTTAGGTCTCCTCTGTTTGTGATATGGGTCACCTTGTAGTTCAGGACGATTTACCGTCACTGAGGCTGGGAGGTCAGGATTAGTGGCGGTGCGTGTAGGGACTGGTGGTCTGGTTCTTTTGTTTTTAATGTCATAAAGTCGGGGCAGCCTAGCTCTAAGTTGCAGGTTTCTCTCTTGTAGATTGCATGGGGTGGTATTGGTGAGGGCCATTATAGTGGTGATGGTTAGAATGGTCCAGGCTATGGACCAGGATGTGTATAGGCGGCAAGTCTGTAGTGTGTGCATTATGGGCGAGAATGACACAATGGCTGGTATATTAAACTAATCCCGTAGGGACTACGGTACAATTATGGTGATGTTTTAGCACCAAAGTTAGTGGCACTAAGGGCAAGAGGGTCACTCTAGAAGGTGCAACTTAGTTACTGAAATACAACCGGGCACAACTGGGCACCCTATGCTAGGGATATTGTGGAGACGGGCAAGGCAGAATCAGGTTTGCTAAGGCAATGTGTCGCAGGCAAGTGGCGTGACGGGGCAAAATATAAGTATGGGCAGGTTCAAATTTCTAAACAGTGTGCAAATTAAGGCAGGTTCAATTGTCTACCCAGCATACAAATATGTGCAGATTCGAATTTCTAAACAGTGTGCCAATTAAGGCAGGTTCAATTGTCTACAGAGCATACAAATATGTGCAGATTCGAATTTCTAAACAGTGTGTAAATTAAGGCAGGTTCAATTGTCTACAGAGCATACAAATATGTGCAGATTCGAATTTCTAAACAGTGTGCAAATTAAGGCAGCTTCAATTGTCTACACAGCATACAAATATGTGCAGATTCGTTTTACTGACAGTATAGCATATGATAGAAAAGCAGGGCTAAGCGGTGTACTGTAGGTAAGTTCTCTTTGGCAGCAGATAGAATCCAAATGGACATATTTAGATCCACTGGGGGTAGCTTAGGGTGATCAAACACTGGGCATGGGTGCCTCGTAGGTGGCACGAGGAAAGCAAGCAGAGGGCAGTCAGGTCACGTTGTTGGGCCAGTTTAAGGGGATGGCTTACACAGGCTGAATGATCATAGCACAGCAGTGCAAATTGTGATGTGTGGCGCGCAGTCTATGGTGTGCGTGGCTTGACTGAGTGTAGGCGAGCTAGGGTGGAAAGAAAGGTTACCTCTTTGAAGGGGGTCCGGCATACGATTGGCATCGAACAGGCATAAAACAGGCAACAGCCTTAGTTCCTTTGGGTCTTAGTGAACGTGGGCCGGCTTCACCTGCCGGCGCCCAATGGGCGATAAGATTGGTCAAAACAGCCAAAAAGTAGGTAAAAATAAATGTGTGATATCTGGGTTTGGTCCAGCGACTCACTTCCCTGTTCATTCTCCGGACAGGCCTCTGATTGGCCCGGAAGGCGGCGTGATGTCCGCAAATTGGATGGTGAAAAGCATGAGGTGCATCATATTTTTGGGAAACACCCACCATATTGGATTCACGGACCGCACCGGTAGTCCTCAAATATCGCGGTAAAAACATACAACATTGCACTTATCAAACTAATTAAACAATCTCTGGGGAGCTGATGGGTGATGAGGCTGGGATGGGATATGGCCATAAAAAGCCAATAAACTGGCAGTTTGTCATTTGTGACGTCTGCAAACAGTTCAGGGACAGCCCTGTGATGTTTGCAAACATCTCAGAAGTTCTGGGCATCCATACATATTTTTGCATTACAGGGTTGGTGAAAAGCAGTTTTTGGATGGCGTATAACATTGGCGCCACTCAATGAAACTGCATGAAATTGTCTGATATTATTCTAGACATGACCTTGAATGGTTCTACAAAGTTTGGTGCTGTTTTGCCAAGAGGGAACAAAATTAGAGGGAGGGGTTTTGGTGCCGTTTCACAAATCAGCACATAAATTTGCAAAATATTTAAGACCCAGAATCAAATGTTCTTGCAAAGTATGGTGGTATTTTGTGAAGAGGGGCAACATTAGAGGGAGAGTTAACAATTTTAGATGGATTATAACTTTGATGCTATTTAACAAATGTGCACAAAAGATTTTAGAAAGATTATAGACTGAACCTTGAATTTTTCTGCAGAGTCTGAATGGATTTTGTCAACCGGGAGCTAAGTTGTATGACATTTTGACACTTTTCAAAAAATAAAACACGGATGGATTTGCAGGAAAGTTGTCCAAGGAGCATTGGCAGGATTTAAAAGCATGTTTTTGCAAATGTGTCCATGTCTTAATTTTGGAAAAATGTCATAATGTAGGTACACAAAATAGTTAATACCATTGGTGACTGAGGTATAGCCGGTGGCCATGGGCAGTGGCCAGATTGTCTGAGTCATGGCCAAAGGATAAGCTGGCTACTGGCCATGACCACAAGGGACTGGCAATGCGGTTAAAGTGGGCATGGCCACCAGGGACTGGGTATGTGGTGACGTTTTTGAAAATAGGGATAGGTTTCAACGGGAAAATAAATTCTGCACATGGCTAAAATTCTGTCAGTGGCTACAACCGAAGTGCTGCACAGGATTGCATCATTCTGACTATCGCTGCCTAGACAATGCTAATCAGCAGATAATTACCTAGCACACCGAACCAGGTGCCCACGTGGTGACCAGGCCACCTCGTGAAATCATTACCCACCCTTATTTGCAACCATAGTGGGACAATATATTAGGATTGGATGCTGGATTCATTTCCACAACCTCACAGCAATGACTGGCCCACAATCCACATGCCTTGAGAAGGACTATAGAGAGTCCAATTACGTGTCGGCTGAGTTCTAACAATAAATATAGCATCAAGAATGGTTTTGAAGACTGCCTTATTATGACAATATTTACTTATTGAATAACCCAGTGCTGAGGAGAACAGGGCTCACTCTCCTATTCCGAACCTAACACTTGAAGAAGGATGAAGAAGGAAGAACACCTTCACAAAATAACCCCATCACCAGCAGCAGGGTAATTTGTTTAAAGTACTAGATGAAGTGTAGTGATCTACCCATTCTACCGCCCTGCAATTACTTGTTAATTGTGTACTCTTATTTTATTATTGGGGCATGCAGCATGACCGAACCCTAGGTTTGAATGGGAAGAAATATTAAGTGCTGTACTGAATCACATCAAACCTGCGCAAGGAGCATCAGTAAGGACCTGAAAGGATACTTTTGCAAATCTGTCCTGTGTTTTATTTTTTTAAAGTGTGGAAACTCAAGTACTAAAAATTGTGATATGATTTTTGTGCTGTGGGCAGTGGCACAAAAAATAGTGATGGGAGTTTGGTGCATTGGCAATGGGCCTGGCCCTCGGCAAGGACGAATGCCTACTTTGATTTACTTAATGGGGCATGCGGCATGGCCGAAGATGTAGGTGTAAATGGGAAAGAAAATTGGTTTGCGACTGCAGCAGCAGTGCTGGACGGGATTGCAGCAAAGTTGTGCAAGGAGCATCAGCAAGGACCTGAAATGAAGCTTTTGGAAATCTGTCCTGTGTTTTACCTTTTTGAAATTGTCGAAACGTAAGCACAAAAAATAGTGATATAACATTTATGCCGTGGGCAAAGGGCCTGCCATTCACAAGGACACATTTCTACTCTGATTTGCCTATTGGTGTATGCTTTGCTGACAACGAGCATGCATTGCAAAAAATATGTTTGTTAAAGAAGGTTTATAGTTCTTTCATATATTTTAAAAAAGGAATTATTAATAACTTATTTACAGTGATGTAACATTATGAAAATGTTTCACTTATAATAAAAAACCTATTCTATTGACAGGAAAAACCCTGTTAAAGGGATGTTACGGTTAAGATGTACCCCACCCTTGGGAATCCTATTCCTTAGCAGTTAGCTAGTGGCCTCCGACCTTGTGATCCTTTGGCTCCCATGAGCACTTGTGCATCCATACTACCCCTTTTATTTATGCACTTCTGTCACTGCACAATGCATATGTGCATTTATAGAAGCACTATGTACAATTGTTTGGTATAATTTTGGGAAATGCAAAAGATGTGTAGAACATTGTTAAATAGCAGTTGGTAGGTGGAAGTTTAATATGTTGATAGGCTGTATGTAGAGTTTCTTTAAGAGATATGTTGGTATATGTGTGAATGGTTTAAAGCAGGCAATGAGGGAGTGTTACAAACATAACAGTAAAAAGAGTAGAATGGCTCCTTTGTGTGATGGTGTGCATATACAATTCTGGTTTTCTAATAAGGCATGGGCTAGAGTGTGAAATGCAGAGACTGTGGATAGTTATAAATGGCAATGGATTATGGTGTTTATTGTATACTGGAGAGAAGAATTTCAGACAAAAATGTGTTTCTGTGCTTTTTTTTCCTGGTATACATTTATCCACTATTTACATTAGCATAGTAGAAAATGCTAATGGGAATGATGGAGAATCTTATTGAATCTAACAACTTTACTAAAAAATGTAAAGTAGATGCAGCCTATAAGCTTATTTTTTTAGTTCTATTTTTTAACTGGGAAAGGTGGTTCGTAAAGGAACCTTGTTTTAATTTTGTTTATTTGTAACTTTTCTTTTTTGCAGGAGAGGCCAGAAAGTAAGTTGGGGAGGTAAATTAGGGAAGGAGCACCAGCCACACATATGAAGGGGCAGGTGGACAGGGAAGATATTGCTGGTTTGTTAAATCTAAGGTAGAGAGCAGTGTTTCTCATGCTCCTTGATTACAGCTTCAAAAGCACTTCAAAATCGCCCCCCCCTGCACAGTGGTGTATTGCAGTATATACAAAGTACTGTTGTTTTCAAAAGATATGGAGCAACAGAGTCTTTTATTACTTGCAAGGTAGTGGGTGTTTACGGAATTGGTTGAGGAAGATGGGGTAGAGAAAGCCAGTCTACTAGTTCCTAAGAGAAAAACAGCCTTTCTGAGAACATTGCAGTGGTTAGATTTGGTGTGGCGCCACTTGGAGGTGCTCCCGTAGGAGTACTGCACAGGTTGTCCATGACTGAACTCAGTGCATTTCACTTTGGTAGCTTTAGCCTTTGGTACATTTCCAACTGTGGTAGAGAACTGCCACACCCATGATTCTCTCTGGGTGTTAGAGGTAGGCACTTCTTCTACCTCATCTTCCTGGTCTTCCTGATTGTCTTTTGAAGTATTGTGCTTCTTTCGTTGTGTAGCTTCTCCAGCTGGTAGTGGTGGTGGTGGCTCTTGGGGAGGAGGGATGGCAATAGCTGATGTAATTTTTTAAGATAAATAGCAGTTTTCTTAATATTCTTCCAAGTATGTGCTGTGTGCTAGATTGTTAATGTATGAGTAAGAATAGGTGTAGGAGATGTGCAAGGGTACATTTTGAGCTTCAAAGTTCCTAGATCAGCTGAAAATACAGTTCCAAACTGTTTGTGAAGCATGGACACGTATGCGAAGCGCAGACATGTTCGAGAACACATCATCATCCGTGCATGAGCGTGTGGTCACCTGACATTGTCCAAAAAGTTAGCGATGACGTGAGATGTTCACGAACATCAGCAAATACAAACACAGTGGAAAAAGTTGCAACAAGTGTGTAGAAGTTAAAAATGATGCTAGAAGGTGGGGAATGGCAGAGTTTTAAGGTGAAACTTTCTAAATTGGAGAAGAATGTTGCTATATTGGGGTAAATATGATATTAGTAAGCTGTAGCAAATTAGAGTGCACTGGTAAAAACCCATGAAATTCAATGACAAAAACTTTGTTAAAGGGACGTTATGGTTAAGTTGCAGTAATAAAAGCCCATTGAATTCAATTAAACACTTTGTTAAAGGGGCGTTATGGTTAAGATGCACTAATAAAAAGCTATGAAATTCAATCAAAAAACGTTGGCAAAGGGACGTTATGGTTACAAGTAAAACCAAAGAAAAACAGACATTCACCCGTTATGGTAAGCTAAGCGACCATAACTCACACCACCACCGTGCACTGCTAAGACAAACACCCAGCAAATGAAAGATGACATCACACATGTCATTGGTAACATCACTGATAACATCACATATTGAAATAATTGTCATGAACAGTCCCTACAAGGGATAGTGTTTATAATGTTGGTATCAAGATGTCAGGGGTGATCGGGAGATCTATCATAAACTACTTAATGTATTAAAGAATGTACTCATCCAAACAAAACATTATATTGGAGTGTTGTTGTCAATACAGGAACTTAATCATGCATACTAATTTTGGATAGAAAAATAATGAATGTTTCCTTATCAGAGTTTTGAGTAATGTTAAACATGGAATAAACAGCTAACAATTCAAGACTTACTACACACTTGTGTTAGTACAAACAATACATATGATCACCCACAATGCATACAAATCAGAGGCACATACAGGGAAACGAAAGTAAGGAAGAAAGAAACAACATCACCAGAAAATGTCAATAACTTTAAAGTTCATCTTCATGTATTCAAATTAATTGTGTGTATGGCGCCTGCTCATTGCCCCATGTATGTGCACCATGAGCTAAAACCAAACCCTAAGGAAATTACTTTAAGATATACAACACGGTTAACATCTACTTATTTAGCACCTTTCGAATTTTCATATTGTGACTGCCAGTGAAGAAACACTCCTGGCCTAGATATGTCAGCAAACATAACCAAGCGTCCTAGATATGTGATGTCATCAGTGATGTCATAATGACATTTGTGATGTCATCTTTGATATCCTGGGTGTTAGCCTTAGCAGTGCACAGAGGTGGTGCGAGTTACGGTTGCTTAGCATACAATACCTGGCGAATTTCAAGGGTTTTTCGGTTTTACTTGTAACCATACCATCCCTTTAACAAGGTTTTTTCACTGAATTTCATTGGTTTTTATTAGTGCTACAAGTTCCTTACGTTATACTCACCCCCAATGTGGCAGATATGGAGTCTGCAGACAGTGCAGTAGTCCGTGGACGTCTGACAGCATTCACAAAGCCCAGAATCATAGGGGAGACCAAAAAAAGTTGTACACATCATCCAACAAAGACATGAACATAAAATCATTAGTAATGTTTATGACGCGCAAATATACCTTTTTGTACAAACACTTCAAAAAATACAAATTATTTGTTCATTTAGCACACATTACAATGCTATGCACCAATCAGAAACCATAACTGTACACATCATATAATCTCCTCAATAGTACTCTGCATACAGATTGACAAACACCAGGTACTTATTGCAGAAGAAATTCTCTTTAATTATTAAGTGCATTTTATATATTTCTCTTTTATTAGCTTTCATTATATAAACATGTGTTATAGGACAGAAGCACTTTTTTCACAGAAATGGCAAACACACTTGAGTAGTTAGAGGAGAACTTCCCAAAAGAAAAAAATGTGTGACAATAACATCTCTAATGGTACACAATACGTATTTTAATGTAAACACATAATGTAATTTGTACACACCTTACTAAAATTCCAATTTCTGTTTTTCTTACAGTACACAGTTTTCATGAAAAAACCACACCCCAGTTTAATTATACACAATACCAAGAATCAAAAAGAGAAGCCCTATCCCCAACTGTACACAATCAAATCATGAACTTTCCACAAAATTGGATGAACTAAGTAATGATTTAATAGAACTTTTACAATACGTGAAAAATCATGTAATTAAAATGTTTCCCTTTAACTGTCCTTCTTGCACTTGTCCCCCTTGTCCCCAGCAATCATCCCCATCAAATTCTGAATATTCTAATCAAAGAAGCTTTGATGAAACCTCACTCCCTTCTTCCCTACATCATTATTGTAAAGAAATTCCTAATTCTCCTATGTATGTTTCCCATTCCGATACCCCATCCTTTTTAAATAATAAATGTATTTTTTTAAATTATAAATGTGTTGTATATCATTGTGTGATATTTCTTTTTTTTAAAACCCCATTATGAGTCTGCAGGCACTGCGGCTGTCTGGGTTGTCTGCACTCAAAATGGAGGTGCCCCAGGACAGGCGCAATGTCCATACATGTCTGGTTTCGCATAATGCATTTTTAATAAATCTGCGAACACTGCGCCTGTTCTACGGACACCTGGCGCATGCCCACTGTGATTTCTGACCAATGAGTGTCTGCGGATGGCAGTCAGGTCTGTAGACGGACACGGTCATCCTCATTTTTGGTTTTAATAACTGAACTAAGAAACATTTTACTGAATTTTAATATTACTCTTGCACAGCTCACAGACCCATTCTTGATTGATCTGGCAACTTTTTCCAACTTTCCAGGGCCTATTTGCGACTTGGTAAGCCACGGACTCTTCATCAGCAGGGACCCACCCATTACATTTCCTCATTCTCAATATGGCTATCCAGGAGAGGCTTGGCAGGCGAAGAACGATGGTCTGGAAGGTTGCCCCAAGCAATGCCAGTGGTTAAGATTCAGTCTAAACCTTACAGCCGTCACCCCTTTGTTTTTGCTTTGTCACCCCGAGTGGGACGGGTATGCCCAGACGTGGGTCCCGTGCCTGCTGGGCCTAGAGACCCAAGCTCCTCCTCACTGATGAGCCCCAACAAGGGCGAAACATGTTTGGGGATGCTTGTGGTCTCGTGCAGAAGGGATGTGACCTAGCAGTTCGGGCTGGACTGCCCCTTTTGGGGTGGGGCCATGCCTGATTTGCATATGGTCTTTCCCCTTCTGTAATGGCTTGGCAGGCGAAGAACGATGGTCTGGAAGGTTACCCCGAGCAATGCCAGTGGTTAAGATTCAGTCTAAACCTTACAGCCATCACCCCTTTGTTTTTGCTTTGTCACCCCGAGTGGGACGTGTATGCCCAGACGTGGGTCCCGTGCCTGCTGGGCCTAGAGACCCAAGCTCCTCCTCACTGATGAGCCCCAACAAGGGCGAAACATGTTTGGGGATGCTTGTGGTCTCGTGCAGAAGGGATGTGACCTAGCAGTTCGGGCTGGACTACCCCTTTTGGGGTGGGGCCATGCCTGATTTGCATATGGTCTTTCACCGTCTGTAATGGCTTGGCAGGCGAAGAACGATGGTCTGGAAGGTTGCCCCGAGCAATGCCAGTGGTTAAGATTCAGTCTAAACCTTAGAGCCATCACCCCTTTATTTTTGCTTTGTCACCCCGAGTGGGACGGGTATGCCCAGACGTGGGTCCCGTGCCTGCTGGGCCTAGAGACCCAAGCTCCTCCTCACTGATGAGCCCCAACAAGGGCGAAACATGTTTGGGGATGCTTGTGGTCTCGTGCAGAAGGGATGTGACCTAGCAGTTCGGGCTGGACTGCCCCTTTTGGGGTGGGGCCATGCCTGATTTGCATATGGTCTTTCCCCTTCTGTAATGGCTTGGCAGGCGAAGAACGATGGTCTGGAAGGTTGCCCCGAGCAATGCCAGTGGTTAAGATTCAGTCTAAACCTTACAGCCATCACACCTTTGTTTTTGCTTTGTCACCCCGAGTGGGACGGGTATGCCCAGACGTGGGTCCCGTGCCTGCTGGGCCTAGAGACCCAAGCTCCTCCTCACTGATGAGCCCCAACAAGGGCAAAACATGTTTGGGGATGCTTGTGGTCTCGTGCAGAAGGGATGTGACCTAGCAGTTCGGGCTGGACTGCCCCTTTTGGGGTGGGGCCATGCCTGATTTGCATATGGTCTTTCCCCTTCTGTAATGGCTTGGCAGGCGAAGAACTATGGTCTGGAAGGTTACCCCGAGCAATGCCAGTGGTTAAGATTCAGTCTAAACCTTACAGCCATCACTCCTTTGTTTTTGCTTTGTCACCCCGAGTGGGACGGGTATGCCCAGACGTGGGTCCCGTGCCTGCTGGGCCTAGAGACCCAAGCTCCTCCTCACTGATGAGCCCCAACAAGGGCGAAACATGTTTGGGGATGCTTGTGGTCTCGTGCAGAAGGGATGTGACCTAGCAGTTCGGGCTGGAATGCCCCTTTTGGGGTGGGGTCATGCCTGATTTGCATATGGTCTTTCCCCTTCTGTAATGGCTTGGCAGGCGAAGAACGATGGTCTGGAAGGTTGCCCCGAGCAATGCCAGTGGTTAAGATTCAGTCTAAACCTTACAGCCATCACCCCTTTGTTTTTGCTTTATCCAGGAGAGAGCATCTTGCAGCACCTGCTTTGGATATTACTTATTACAATACTGCATCAATGGCATCTGCTATGGCCATCTCTGCTTCCCAAACACCCCCACCACTACCATCACCATCTGTAGGGCCTGGACAGGAGAACAGGTGCAGAGATCCAGATGAGGATCAAGAGGAAGAAGAGGATGAGGTGGAAGAAGTCCCTATTTCCAGTACTTGGAGTGAGTCCTGGGTGTGCCACTCTGGTACGACTGTTGAAAATGTCCCAAAGGTTTGTGCAAGCAAGGTGAAATGCACTAAGTGCAAAGTTGTACTCAGTCGGGGGAAAACTGACTGGTATTCCTATGGAACAACTTCCATGAGGCACCACATCAAATCTTATCACCTGACTGCTCTGAGGAAGGCGATACCTTTCTCAGGTAAGAGTAGGTTGACATACTCCATCATCTTCAACTGCTCCTGTAACCACAAAGGATACTCCTTTGGGGCAGAGGATCCCAGTGGCGGCTTCACTGGCCATACAGAATGCTGTTGACCCTTACCTTTCAAGGGTCACAATGCTATGTCTGTTCTGTGAAGCACCGATTTGTAGGGGGGAGCAGTTTCGAAATGCTTTCAAGGCTGCAATCACGGAACACAAGAAACCCTGCCCCCACCTTAAATTTAAGGCCTGTCCAAAATCTTCCTCTGTCCACCTGCTCCTTCGTCTCTGTGGTTAGTAATCCTATACTCCCTTCCCTCCCCTACCTTGCCTCTCCTGAAAAAAAAGCCCAAACAATTTACAAAACCAAAAAAACACAAAAAAGCTTCCTGTGGGAGCCACCTTTCACAGTTACAAAATAGAAGTCAGAAAAAAAGTCACACATCCCTTTGCATCCTGCATAGTCCACAGACAGTGTGATAGTCCACGGACATCTAAACCATTCCAGGTGTGAGTTGGGAAAATTGAAATCATTTTCATTGTTTTGTGATAAAAAATGGAGGCCTCTTAAAAGAACCTTTTTTGTGTTTTTGACTTTTAATATATTTTTAAATTTGTGGTTTTAATAACTGAACTAAGAAACATTTTACTGAATTTAATTATTTCTTCTCACTTTCACAAAAACTGCTCCAAAGTATTTTGAATATTTTCCAGAAAAATCTGATTACCCACATCAGTTAGATGGACTCCATCTCTCTGACAAATGTTGGCAATATCAAATGTAATGTTCTCATTATTAAAAGATGTTATGTCAACATCTCGCTGAAAAGCACACAGCTTTATTGGCGTTGCTCATGGCTTTTTTCATTTGTGAACCAAATAAACTTGAACACATCCACATCTGTCTCTGAGCAATGCAAGAAAAAATAATTTTCAAATTTGGAAACATTTCCTTCAACTTTCTGAATGTCTCCTTCATTGAAAACTGCAATGAAATTCCAACCACAAAACCCATACTGTTTCCTCCACAATGAAGAATAATATTGTCTGGATGTTTCAATTGAACCATATTTGCATATTTGCACAAAATGGGAGTAAGTCCACCGACTTACTCCCTCGGACTCCATACCATGGCACTTCAAATTTATGTATCCAAGATTTTCCATCAATCCACGCAGCTCTGCATAGACTTTCAACCAATGGACCCAAAATTCACACACACTGTCTTCCCAAACACATAGCCATTGCCATTGTCAATGCTCGCACAACTCCTACTAACAAAACTCCTGCTAGGGTACACACACAGGAAACTGGATTGGCTGATTCCCTGATATCCATGTACACACACAACTGTCCGGGCTCTCCACAGTTGCCTTTCCATGGCAGGCATCCTTAAAAGACCTGGATGTGGCACGTGCCGTCCGCGGACACTGTACCACAGAGGCAGCCCTTCTACCTTTTCCACTTCCATGTTCTCAAGACTCCCTCATTGGCTGCTTTCAAACAGACACACATCCATCCACCAATCACATCCAAAAACTCTACACCTAACCCTGTCATATAAGTTCCACACTTCAGATGTACACTTCTACTCTGAGAGTACATATCTCCTGTTAATCAAAGGCATCTGCATCAAAAACTACCCTAAAACTCTCCAAGATTTCTCTTTCCAAATTCAACATCTGCATCTAACAAGGCACAGCACAGGTATGCTTTAATTATTTTCTTTAAAGTCTTCAACTCACAAATATATATAATATTCCTGCTACCTACCTTGTAATAAACTTTTCAATAAGCATATTCTCTTTTGTAAACACTCTAGCAAATGCCATGCATTAAAGCATTCAGCATCTGCTCACATGAAGCAGCAAATAATTACAATGCTCTTTGTTTACAAATATTTCATTTTAAGCGCAATTTCATGAAAATAAAAAAAAGCATATGTGCATTTACAGCAGTACTTTGTGTCACTTGTTCATTAAAGAAAGGAAAAGGAGATAGAATAGATTTGTAGACCATTTTTAAGTGACACTTAGTGTGCACCAGCTTAATATGTTGGCAGCACATGCATACATCCCAACATCACCCATTCCAATCTGTTGATGCTGATCAAGTCTTCATTTTTTCCTTTGCATTCTGTGACTTCTAATTTCACTTCTCTGATTATAAAACTTAAACTACGAGTCCCAGAATGCAAAGAAATAACAGGTCTGGACATCAGTACACAAAACTGTGACGTTTATATTGAATGAAACAAATAAAATGCTGTGCATTTCAAAAAATTTCTTTTTAAAAGCATTTTGATAAAAGTAAAAAAAATGCACATGTGCATTTATAGCAGCGCTATATCACTTTTTCATAAAAGAAAGGAAAAGCAAATAGAATACATTTGTAGACCATTTATAAGTGGCAGTTAGTGTGTGCCAGTTTAAAATAGTGGCAGTACATGCATACTTTCCAACATCACCCATTCCAATCTGTAGGTGCTTATCCAGTCCAGATGTATTCTCTACAACCTGGGACTTGTTCTCCAACTTTTATAATGAGAAAAGTGGAACTACAAATCCCAGAACGCAAACACAAAATCTAGGACTACATAAACACCTTTAGATTACAATGCATCATGTTGGTAAGTATGCAAATACTCATAACATAATAAACTTCCACACACCAACTGGCATTTAAAGGTTTACTACAAATCTTTTCCATCAAATGTTCTTCTCTTTTACAAAATGTTACACACAGAGATTCTATAAATGCACATATTATTTTCTTAACTTTCTTGAAATGCTCCTAAAAACAAACATCCAGCAATTTCATTAACTGTTTTTCCCAACAACTCCCCTGTCATGGATTGAAAGACACAGCACACTCCAGACCAGGACTCTTTCCACTGGCCAGGGATGTGGTGCACAATAAAAATGCTTTCAAGTTTATCAATTTCAGATTCAGAAGGCAGCCAACCCGTCTCACACCCCCCTTGACAAACACTCTGTGTCACAATGGACCATGAACCAGGACGGTGTGTAATAATGAAATATGTATTTATTTTTAAATTCAAATGAAAATAAAACAGATTCAAGATACGGCAGCAATCACAAGTGTGGTGATAATTACACAGTAAAATGATAGTCTACACTTAGTTTAACGTTTCTAACATCAGACAAATCAATGCAAAATTGAATGAAAGCAAGATTGCTTTTTGATAATACTTTTAGATGGCACAATTGTTATACATTCCCCTGGAACACTCCCCCAAACCCCCGTGAACCAGGTTTTGTGTGGGTGGAGAGGAGAAGCAAGAAATCAGGTATAATAGGCAAAAATCGGATTGGAAATCCAACCTACCACCCCTGATTTGGAGGCCAAAATCAGATTGAAAACCCTTGAAAATGAGCAAAATGGCACTCAAAATTCACTGTATAGTTGTTTTACATGTGCGGTTGAATGGATAAGACAGGAACTTGTGTGGCTGTGCTAAAGATGCAAGAAAACTTACAAGCTACAAGGCAAGATACTAAACAACAGTCATACAGATAAGAAAAACGACTTTGGGAAGGAAAGCAGTGTGGCAAAAATCACACGTGGCAGAATTTAAATTACTTAGTTTTCATGGGTATAAAACAAGCAAACAACTGAAGAAATTAGCTAAACAGTCAAAATCGGAAATCGGTTTTACTGACGAGGTCCAAAGGCACATAATAGGTATGAGACTGAAGTGAAAGGGTGACTCTTTACGGGTGACAGTATGGGATTCTTTATAGGAAAGGAAAATCGTTTTTTAAAAGGGAAACACTTTCACGGGCAAACTCGGTTTTATTAGCAAAATGATTTGCTTTACTGCAACTATATTTTTGTGGCTAGATTATTAAAGAAAGACACAGTACGCAAGGAGGTTAATTTGCAAGATTAAACTATTCACGCTGCATTAATCCCTATGGGAAATTAATTAATTTTTTCAAAAAAGTACTAAGGACTTACACAAAGTACTGAAATGATTTGGAAAGAATTACGCTGCACATAGAGACTAAGACAGATTTTTCTAAGGACAGGATACACAGAGGATTCTGACAGTGTAAGAAGTTACTAGGGTACTTACAGGATTTTTATGGGGGTTAGACAAAATGCAAGGTAACAGGTGTATGCAGCTTTTTGGTTCTAGGGAAGGGTGATACTTGAGTTGGGGTTTTGGACAGCTAACCAGGTCCCTGGACAGCAGGACAAGGATCTGGTCACTGGGCAGCGGCTGGGCTCTCCTTTAAGGAACAGCGTGGCAACTGGGGTCTGGTCACAGTGGACAGCAGGGTGCATCAGCTGGGAAAGGACAGGTCTGGTCACTGGATTCTCTCAAAGAGGTCCACAGCATTTCCTTCTTTCTCCCTGAATTATTGGGATTTTTGTAGGGTTTAGTTCTGGATAGTGGTTCAGCCTGGTTACGAGGTTCTGCCTGAGGTTCTGCCTGAATCTGGATCAGCTACCTCTGGCCTGGCTCTGGAGACTGGAGTCTTTCAGGGTGAATGTTGAATGTCTGGATCTCTGGATTTTGAATGTTGGATTTTGAATGTCGCATTTTGAATGTCCTGACTCTCTATATGCTACCTCCTTTCATAAGCAGGATGACATCATAGGATTTTACTATGTGGGTGGAAATAACCTGGACATACCTCTAAAATGGGATAGGCCAGGCCGTGTATGTCGCTGCCTCCCTGCAAGCGGATTGGATCCAGGGAAGTGACATCAGTTCTAGTGTGGGTGTTTTATGATGTGCTTTGTTTCACCAGTTACGTTTGCCAAAATAAGTTAAGAAACAAAATGCTTATATGTACAATTGTTATCCTCATGAAAATCAGATAGGCAGATCCGTATTTTGCAAGAAATATTCCATTTTAAACCCCAAGTCTATGCGATGCTGCTTGGACCTTCTGGTACTCTTTTGCAATTTCTATGGAAAACATTTCACCTAAAAGGCTACAAATGGCTACACAGTGTCAGGCATATTTCCATCAAATTTTACCTCTGTGTCATGTACGCTTTCCTCAGAAATGCCCCTTCAATATTGTTCATGTCCCACACATGCTAGGAAGACCCACATCGTCTCATCTTGCTGATACAAAAAATTACACTAAAAAACATCATAATTTCACATTACTGCTTATTCAGATTACTGAAATAAATATCTTAATGTAAAAAGTATTTTAATTCAACTGGGCTGGCTTTGTTCCCAAATCCCAAAATATACAGTTGTGTCTCTGTGCATTTTACAGTATTATTCCCATTCACCTTTCACACTGCCATTTTACTGTTTTGCAAAGCAGAATAACACAGGTTCATTTTATTTTTCATGTTCATTTAACAAATGCAGTTTTCTTTGCATTTTTATTCTGAAGGCTTTCATAGCTGTGGTCAATTTCTATAAGAGGATATGCTTGAGAAATGGGTTCTTTGAAACTGACACCAGGCAAAGGAGAGAGAGAGCTTCTTTGAAGTGCTTTGCATGTGTTAATTTGTTTCTAAAGTGAATGTTAGCCGTGCAGACCGAAATGAACTGTCTGCTTTTCACAGACTTAATTTGACACAATAAAACCGTTCAGGGGGGAATGGTCCTCATTTTATGGTGTTCAACCTGAATATAGATGGACATGGCTGTGTTTTTACTAAAACCAAGCGGGGTGATGTTTAAACATGAAAATAGCACCAGTGCAAAGTCATTTTAAACACAGAACATTTTCTTGTGCAGTTTTAAGTTTTCAAAAATCACAGCAAAGCCGTGCTGAGCCACTCTGCCTAGGAATTCTTCTCTTTGTATTCACATGAAGAAGATAAATGCAGACATTCTTGGGGTGTCTGTGTTCCAACTCGCCCATATGTGCTCAGCAGACACAGCGCAGCCATTGATTTTGTAACGCAGTTTTGTGATGCAAGGGAATATGTGCTCAGCAGACACAGTACAGCCATTATTTTTGTAACTGCTAAAATGCAGTTTCTTGATGCAGGGGATTTCGGCTGGGCTGGTAAATGTACCCCACAGAATCCCCCCTACTTTCCCGGGACTTCTTGTTGAGAGAGAGTAGGGCAACGTGGGGTTCATCTGGTAGAGTTCTTGTCTCATCAGGGAGCGGTGCGCCAAGATCACCTTCCGTCTTTCGTCAGAGAGTGTGGAGCGACACCCCCTTTCCTTCCTTCCCTTTCCAGGTCCCCGGGAGGTCCTTATCAGTCTAGAAGGGAATGGAATTAATAATCTAATAAAAGATAGATAAAAACAGGTTTTAGAATCTTTCACTGACAGTCTTCCCGGAAGGTTCACATCAGTGTAACAAAGCAAACGTTTACAATTTTCAGGGGTCTTTGAACTATATCAGAAAACAAATTACTCAACAAGGCAAAGAGATGATTGAACTTTTACACCATGGTTTTGTTGTACATTTTCGCAATAACAAGAAAAGTACTCCCTGTTAGATAGATATACCTATGGGCCTACATATTCCCTTCGGCTATTTCTTCTTCTTTCTTCTCATTCTACAGATGTTTCCTCTACTTGATTCTCCTTTGACTCCTCAATCAGCTGTAAAGTGTGTCTAGGGTGACAACTTTTTAACTGATTAATGAAGACCCACTTCTCTTCTGACAGCTCTCCTTTGGGGATGCGGCTCTTGTAGGCGACAGGTGAAATTTTGTCTACAATTTCAAAGGGACCGCCCCAGAAGGGGAGAAATTGCCGCTCCTTAGTCTGGTTCCTCTGCAAATTGTACAAGTAGACCCTGTATCCTACCTGGTATTCTTTTTTGGTTGTTTTTAAGTCATAGTGAGTCTTCATCCCCTCAGCCGATTTCTCCAGATTCCGCTGAGCGTACGCAAAAGCATGCTGAAGGTGTTTTCTTAGATTCTCAACATATTCATGTGTTGTGGAGGTGTTTATCAGTGTCTGCTCTTGTGTTCTGTAGAGCAGATGCTGAGGTAGCACCATTTTTCATCCGGTCATTAACTCAAATAGAGACATTTTGGTTGCCAAAGATTGTGTAGATCTGATGGCTACCAGGACAAGCGGTAATCGGATGTCCCAACCTGGCCCGGAATCTGCCACAAACTTTTTTATAATGCTCACAATGGTTTTATTGTACCTCTCAACTCCCCCACTAGAGGATTGGTGGTATGCAATATGAAGTTTCTTTCACGACCCTCAGCCCTGATCCCCACTGGCAAGCCCATTGGCCAGGTGGAATCAGGGCTCAGATCACTAATAAGGCCTGGCATCCACTTCTCAGGCCCTCTTGGGGCCAGTCCTGGTGCCTTTGGTGCCAGGCTCATAAGTAAGGAAAAACAGCTGCTTGAGGAACTACTTTATTTAGGCTTTCAGCCAACATGGAGGCATCCACATAGCTTGAAACCTAGAACCAAGCTATGCAGTCTATTGTTTTGGGTGTGGTGGCCTGGGGACTACTTTACCTGGACTACTTTACAGTGGCTATTTAAACCACACCGGAACAAGACAACATGCTTCGCGTTACTTTGCTTGTAGCAACGTGACGCTCACCGTGTCCAGCTTTCTTAGCAGCAGAATCTTACCTGCATTCATCATCCTTCACTGCTCACAGCTCCTCGGCAGCTCTGTTGGTGGAGTTCACTGCCCGGATCGAAGGACCTGAGAAAAGGAGAAAGACATCATTAAAGGAGGTAGTGGAGACATTACAACCAACTGCTCACAGCTCCTGGGCAGCTCTGTTGGTGGAGTTCACCGCCCGGATCGAAGGACCTGAGAAAAGGAGAAAGACATCATTAAAGGAGGTAGTGGAGACATTACAACCACAAAGCGATTAAAGACTTACCTGGTTGGTTGCTTTTCAGCCGGCCTAGCTCCGGAACTCCATCTGCGCTGGGAACTCACCGAGACCTACAAAAAGAGAAAAGCACAGGTCAATGAGGACAAGACATCGCTGCGCTACGCAAAGCGCCTCCTTACCGCATCATAGCGCTATAGCGCACCATCATCTCCCGGTGAGAACCAGCATATCCAGTTCTCCAAGCGGACACTCCACGCTCCTAGGGAGATACAAAAGAGACATTTAGAACAGAGAAAAGGCATGCAAGAATTACGACGCCATCAATCGCAATAAGACCTACCTGAAAGACACTACAAGGGCAGCAGTCAGTGAAGTAACTGGACCGCTCGTGCCCACAAAAGACAACGCGCCCCTGCCCAGAGAGCAGGACGGAGAGTCCACCAATTCCGACAACCAGGTGAGAAGAGAACCTGGAGGGGCTGGAAACACAAGGGAGGTGGGGGAAAACTTACCTTGGTCACCCAGTCCTCATATAGTCTTCATTTCCAGGTGGAATCCCATCGACACCGAGACCACACCAGGGAATCATTGGGAAGGGCACCAACGACCAACTGGCTGGGTGGCATCCCCGTGGATATCAGGTGAGCGTAACAGTTTCCTTTTTACCCCAAGTATCTCCTACATCTCGGTCATCACTTTGCTGGTGATGTGACTTCCTCGGTCAGACTCAATCATTTAGGGTAAGCCAAAACGCGAGAAGATGTGGTTGATCATCAGGGCAGATGCTGTTTCTGCCCAATTTGGGGCTGTGAGATATTCAACCCATTTAGTGAACAAGCATGTTACTGTTAACATGTACTTGTTTCCCCTAGAGGAGCGAATCACGGGCTTGATGAAATCTACTTGTAAATCTGACCAAGGCAGTGCCATCCCCCTCTTCTGGAGGGAGCTCGGTGTGTGAGTGAACTTGGCTGAAATTGTGCACACGCAAGACACCCCTTCAAATCTTGGTCGAGATCCTGCCCCATGTGTGGCCAGTATGCAACCTCCCGCAAGATTTCTACAGTAGTATGAAACCCCTGATGACCGGCTGTGGCCGTGTCATGGGCGTGACTTAGCATCAGGCTTCGGAATGAGGTATGTACCACTCACTGTTCACCTCCAGAGATGGATCTCCTTACCAACAAACCGTCTTGTATTCGGAACATTTTGAGACAATTCATCAACACCCTCTTTCCCAATGTAATCGGTTTCTGTCAGAAGAAAGTTCACAGGGTCCTCAATGTGTTGGTAACATTTCCCAATAATCAGATACCCTTTTAGTCCCGTGATTAAATCAGCATCTGGGGTCTCCTTACTCCACTGGGCAGTTGAGAGTTCATTGTGAGCATTTGTCAGGGACCTGGTGACAGCAGTGACCTGGATTTCTCCCCAACAGGGACTCAATCTCAAGGGGATCACCCTGGATGGCTCTGGTTTTGGTCAGCTGATCTGCCAGGTCGTTTCCAGTTTTGTCTGGCCCTTCTATTCTGGAATGACCCTTAATCTTTTTCCAATAGATGGTCATCCAATTAGAGGTCACCACATCATCAATATTTTTGTATGAGCTTGCCATGTTTAAGTGGTTTGTTATTTGCACACAGCATGCCTCTGGTTCTCCAATTGATCAGGTGCTCCACGAACCCATTCCGGACATAATCTGAATCAGTGATTATGACCATTTTGTTGAGTCGGTGTTGCACAGCAGTGAGGATGGCCTGGTTAACTGCCATAAACTCCGGCACCTGACTACTGGTGGGAGCGATCTTGTACCCAGCAGAGGGTTCTGGGGGCATCATTCACCCAGGCATTCCCAACGCCGACCACCAGTTCCTTTTCCCTGATGTTGTCTTGGGTTTTAAGACTTTCATCCTCGAGACAGTTTTTTCTGGCACAATCATGCAAGTCAGCCAGACCTTGTGCGAGGGGACTCTTCTTTTTTTGGCCATATCTGACCTCCACTGGAAAGCTTTGCATGGACAGAACCCAGGTGGTAATTCTGGAATTACTTACATTTCCTGCCCAGATTCTGTCACTTTGTAGGTATTTCAAAGGCTGGTGTGGAGTCTCCACTATGTTGTGCTCCCTCTGGATGAACAGGCAGTATTTTTTTAATGCCCACATCGTTGCCAGGAGTGCCTTCTCACAATCATTGAATTTTAACTCCACAGAGGATAATGTCTTACTTGCATAGTAGATGACTTTATTGAACTTGTCATGCTTTTGGTATAATACTGCTGTCAAGCATGTATTCAAGAACCCCGTCTCCAAGACAAACTCCTTGTTTTTAACATATTAGGCTAGGCAAGGTGCTTTTGAGAGACTTCTTTTGAGTTGTTTTACTGCCTCAGCTTGTTCTGGACCCCACTCCCACTTGGCCCCCCATTCAACAGATGGACCAGGGGTCTTTTGACCTCTGCGTAATCCTCAATGAACTTCCTACTGTAATTAGTCAGTCCAAGAAGGCTTCTTAGTTCACTCAGAGTTGTGGGGTCTTTCAATTTTAGTAGCACTTCCACTTTCGTCGCCTGGGGACAGAGACCCTCAGGGGTGATTTCATGTCCCAAGAAGTTGACATAGGTCCGACACCACTGTGCCTTCTGGAAGGACTGTTTTGCTCTGGCAACCATCAACTGGGTCAGAACATAGCAGATTTCCGCTATGTGTTCCTCCACAGTTGAGCTTTAATCAGGACATCATCCACATAGGCCAGGTTACCCCTTTCACCCAACTTGGGCATGGCCTTGTGTAGGAAGATGTTGAATTTGTTGCCGGAGTTGATGTATCCGAAGGGAGTCCGGGTCCATGTGTACTGCTGCCCCCCGAAGGTAAAGGCCAGCTTGTACTGGTCCTCCCTACTGACGGGCACGATCCAGTATCCATTTGTCAGGTCAATGGTGGTGTACAACTTCGACCCCTGGATCTGGGCCAGCCCTTGGTCAATGTAGGGAAGAGGCCATCGGGCCATATGGACCCATTTGTTCAGCTCCCTAAGGTCTGCACAAAGTCTCTATTGGCCATTTGGTTTTAACATCCCCAGCACCGGATTATTAAAGGTACTGAGAACTGGACGAATTATCCGACGGGACTCTAGGTTTTGATCATTTCTGTCAGGGACTCCATAGACACGAGAGGCAACCAAAATTGCTTCACGAATACAGGAGTCATCCCAGGGTCCGTGGGAATTGAAGTAGTATGCATCTCGGTGCGACCACAGTCATATGAGTCCACAGCAAAGATATCTTAAAAATCTAAGAACACCTGTTTCAACTTTTTCTTTTGTTCCTCAGTCTCACATTGATCAGCGAGGTTGACCTTCCTGGAAAGACTTCGGGTTTTGCGATCTCGGAGGCCTCCTCCAGCTGTGTGGGGAGGTCTATGATTAAGGTGTTGACCGGACAGAGGGTTTCATGTAGGAGAGGCAGTCATTGTGGACCTGGAAGATCACCTAATCCTTCCTGATGTCACAGGTCACCTCTTCCCTCCATAAGGGCAGGAAGAGTACACCAGGAAATTCCCCCCTTGCCGGGTGAAGATACTTTCTGGCAGTATGTCATCGCCATTGCCATCGTCATAGCAGTCATTGGGGATTGGTCCTATCAGTTCATTTCGTAAATCCATGGAAAAATGCTGGTCATCAACCGCCATTACATTAATGGTGCCTGCGCCCGGAGTGATACTCCTTAGGTTGCTGTTATACACCACTATTGGAATGGTGTTGTGTTCTACATTGACTAATGGTGTTGGATTTAACCCCAACACCTGTTGTTGAAGATGGGAATTGAGGTGTACATGTGCGTCTGGATTTGTAGTTTCTGTCCTCTTTTAATGTTTAAATCCAGGGGGGAATTGTCCAGTCCATCCTGGGATGGTGACCTCCTCTCCAATTTGAACTTCAACCACATAAAACAGCAATTGAGCTGAGCGAAATGCCTTTTTCAGAATCATCAAAGCCCATAGGATTGCCCCCAGTCGGGACCAGGCTTTTTATATGGTCCAAATTAATTGCAAACCGATTGAGAATGTCACTGCCTAAATAGAATGCAGCAGGGACATCTTGCATGACCCAACTATTATGATCTATGCTTTTGTCACCTATGGAAATTTTGAGCATACACCTGAGATGTTTGGAATTGGGAGTTTCCAGGCCCATTTCCCACTTATGAATCAATTTAAACGTGGGAATGGTTGGATCTTTTGGGAGATTCCTGAACAGTGCTTCGGTGATGAAGCTCTTACTATTATTCAGGCACTCTCTGGCGAGAACAGACTCCCTGCCTTCCTTTAACTGAATAGGGAGGAACAGTTGCTCCCTTTTTTCTGAATATCAGCTAAGCTTTGAACTGGTTTTTCATCACTTTTGACTACAAGATTTGGATTTTCAGATTGGGAATTGGTATAAAATTTCAAAGTATTTCCTTCCAGTGTGGAATGCGAATGGAGAGGAGTTCCCATCACCAGTTTGTTGTCCTCCAGCAATTACTGTAATGTCAGGTATTTGATAATTTTGGAAATTAAACTCAATTTGATTAGATTTTTGTTCAACCATGTGGCCTGAGCCATTTAAACTAAACATGATTGTTTTAATTTTATCGGCTGGTTAGTCTGAGTCCAGAGGACCTTATTTATACAGTCTTTCAGGGTAGACAACCTCCGTAGGAGGTCATTACCTAATAGACATGGGGTCCCCTCTGGAGTCACGACTATGACCGGGTGCTTCACCTTATGTCACCCAATTTTAATTTCCAGATCCGCAGTCCCCTCGATGGGAATTTAATTCCCGTTGAAGTTCTGGAGTTGTCCAGGAAGAAGGGTGAGAGGGATCTGGTGTCTCTCCCCCCTTCCTGAATTTAGCTGCTCAAAGGCCTTTTTGGACAGAAGAGTGGCTTGGGATCAATTGTCCACCAGTGCTAAAAATGCACATTGCCTATGCACTCGGACGGGGGCGTATAATCTACCTTCTTTCTCCTCCAATGGGCAAAGGTAATGAGCATTTTGGGCAAGCTAAGCAGTTAATTTTTTATTTTGGACTCTGACACGGTGGGGTTTTAGACAGTTTTCTGTGCCAAGTCTGGGAATCTGTCACAAAAATTTGGCATCCTGAAATATGTGAGATTTTGAAATCCCCTTTTTGCCTTAGCTCTGTGCTGCCCCCTTTTACCTGGGAGCAGTGACTAGAACCAGTTTGTGGGGAGGATGCCTCCATCAACCTTTTGTTCTCTGGAGGACAATTCTGGGGTTCAGAGATGGGTGATTCTGAATCAGTCCCCACACCTACCCAGTCTGAGTTCTGGTCTCTTGGGGCCCATTTTTCTTTGAGCAGAATTCCCCCGTCCCTGAAGGAGAAGATTTTCTTCCCAGAATCCTCCAAAGATTCTTCCCCTTCAAACTGGTGGACACTGAATTCCACCACAAGATGGGTCTTTTTGGTTTCTTTGTTTCTCCTACCCACCCTCTGTTCCCACGGTTGCAGATTTTCAGGGGCAAGAGATTTTAGTTTCAGTCCGGGGTGTCCAGGGGCTTTTCACGGGTGAGGAAGGAAGCTTCCTCTAGGGCTTTGCACCCCCCTTTCTCCTGTGCCTCCTCCTCTGGAACTGGTGGGTTGTCAGGGTTCTCTCCCCGTCATTGTTCTGTCTTGCCGACCCTTGGATCGAGGTGTTCTGAGCCACCATGTTCATCTGAGGGTTCTGCTGAGCCCTCAACATGCAACTCAGATCCTGAGTGAGGTTCTGGACCTGGCGCTCCATTTGAGACACCCGCTCCTGCTAGTACGGGGGTCTTTGATCAAATCTAGGTTGTTCTCGGGAAGGGTAACTATCTCTTCTCCCGGAGTACCCTGGGTACTGGGGATTCCCTTGGTAACCCTCCAACCATGGCCTCCCCTCTCCTGGATTGGGTGGTCTGGACTCCTGAAAGCGGGGAGAGAAAGGAAGGCTATCCTGCAGGTTTGGGTTTGGAAGGTACCGGGGGAAGAAACTTAATTTGGAGGATTACTGTGGCAGTACTCACACATACTCCAAGATATGTCTATTGCCCTTATATCTGGGACTGATAAAATTAGCAGAGTTATAGGTCACATTGGTGGGGTTACCTACCTGACTACCACCTGCTGCTGATTTATCAGAAGGTCTTCTTTGCCACTGATTTGGCTGGTTTTGGGAAGGTGTATTTTTAGCCCCCCTCATTTCTATGTCAAAAATGGGGGCAACCTTCACCTCCGCCATCTTAGCAGCAGCGGGGTTGTTGGTTGGTTTGGGGGTTTTGGTTTGGTTTTTGCTTTCTACAGGTTTTTGGACCGTGTAGATCCGGGTAGCCTGCTCTATTACCCAGTCCAGGGTCCTGTTGTCATGAAAATCTCTTACCAACTGTGTCATCATATATTTTGGGAGCGCATGAAAAGAGGTGGTCATAAATTCCCTACTATTCATGCGCACCCACCTGGTAGTTTGCGCAAAGGCGCTTTTTAGCTCCTGCACAAATTCTCTTGGAGCCTGATCCTTGTCACATTGCAGATAGTAGGCTGCCTTGTGGGCCTGCTGAGGGTTTATGTGTGTGGAAAAGTGCTTTAAAATGGCAGCCTTATCGGTGGACCACCTTGAATGGTTCTGGTTTTCCAGCCCAGCAAAGAAGCTGGAGTATTCTGGAGAGAACGTCCATTTGGCATATTCTATGCAATTCTGGATATTTTTGATGTTAAAAGAGTTCATCATCATCTGTTAATATAGCTCCAGAGGCTCCCAGGCAGAATATTTGGCATTTTTGTGATATAAGGTCATGGAATGTCTAATAGCCTTTATCTGCTTAATGGGGTCTTTCACCAGAGCTCTCTTTTGTTTATTCCCTTCTTTTGCCGCTTCACCTGAGTCCATTCGCCTCAGACTCAGGGCTGCTGCTATTTGAGGTCCTCTCTTTATCTTCTAGGAGCTTCCTAATTCTTTGAACTTGTAGGTAGCTCTCAGAATGGTGGGGCCTAGTTTCTTCTCCCCTGTTGTGCCTTGGGCTCTCTGGGTCACTCCCCTTCGATTCCCTCCTTCGCATAGGAGAGTGGTCTTCTGACTCCTCCCTGTTTCCAGAATGGGTGGAGGATCCCCCCACTGCCCTGATTGAGTGCTCTTCAGAATGCTCTTTTGAGGCCTCAATTTGTGCTCTTTTTGTTCTGCAAAGCGAACCAAATGGTCCCTTTGTAGATGATCCTTCTGTAGGTCTAGCTCCCTGAGTTTCTCCTCATAAGATTATTCCTGATAAGATATATCAGCCATAACATTTTGGAATCTGTACAGGGATGCCCGTCCATCAATCTCTGATGGATGCTGGCCTGCCTGTTCAATCCCAATGGACCTACTAGAGTCTGACTGACTCATGATCCCTGGTTCTTGTGAACCGGTGGGCATGAAGTTAGCAGTATCTGCTGTATACTAGATGGTAAATGGTTTAGAGGCCCTTGGTACAGAGGGCATCACACTGTGATCAGGGTGGCTCTGTCCCTCTCTACTTGTTCGGGGTACCTCAAGTTTGGATTCAGCCTAGCATACTCTTTTTCTATCAGGTCCAGTTTCTCCCTCTCAGCCCCTATTTCCTGACAATAGGCTAAGGCCTGGGCTTGACTTATCTCTATTACCTGCTATTGAGCTGCAACCTGGCTCTCGAGTCCCCTGTTCTCATCGCAGAGGGGCTCATTGTCTTTTTGAGCTGCCTGTATGGCATGGGAACACTGAGGCATTTTTTTTCAGATAGATAATTCTTGTTGCAGGAAATTCATCTCCTGAGTTCGCACATTTTTAGCTTGGGTGTTCTCTTCTAGATCACCTTCTACTTGTCCTGTGTGCCCCAATAATTGTTCATATTCTACTTTTAGTTTGTTGAGTTCCTTGAAGTCTAACTCTCTTTTCTGTAGTTCTATTTTTAAGTTGCCCACTTCCTGACATAGGGCATCTTTTTCCTGATATAGGGTGCCTCTCTGTTCAGCCAGGTCATCCCGTTGTTGCTTGATAGCACTTAATGTCTGGCGTTCTTGGTCAAATTCTGTTTGAAAGTGGAGTTCTTTAATGATTCATTTATTTTGCTCCTCTTCCAACTTTTTGATCTGATTTTGTAAAGTAATTATCTGCTCTGTGCAGGCGCTATTATATGTCACTTGTTGTTTAAATTTGAGTTGACTCTCTTTCAGGGAATCAACCTTTTCCTGACACTCCTCTTTTAATACATCTAATTGGGCCTCTTGCTCTGAAGTATTTTGTTGTTGTATAGCCATGTCCTGTTTTAAGTGGTTGATGTAGTTTTACCTCAGAATCTTGGCTCTTCTGCAATTTCTCTTCCACTAGTTTTAATTCAGTCTGGATTTGGTTTAAGAGCTCAGACTGGTTTTGCGCAAGGGTTCTATTTTCTCCATATTTTTCCTCCCAAACCCCCATGTGGACATATATGTAGGCTGTGAGTCAGGCCATTTTAATCTGCTCCTCTTTAATACTCAGAGTCATATACATCTCGCTCAAGGTTTGATGTAACAGGCCACCATCCTGCCACACATCCATGTTCATGGAGGTGACCTGTTGCATCATGTTGAACAGCCAGGCTTCCTGTTCCTGCTCTACCCACTCTTCTCTAACAAATAGTTTGTGCAGAAGGTGATGCCGAGCCATGTTTATCTCCACTGTGGTCATTATGAAGTGTTCAACCTTTATTAAATTATTTATATAAGAGCAAATCTGTACTCTGTTGCTTTTGTCTAGTTCAGGGTTGATTTTACTTTATTTTTAGACACAGGCTTGATACTTAGAGTCTAAGTTTTGGGATGGTGTTTTTACAGTGTAACACAGCTTTCTAACCACAAAACGTATCACTACCTTTTCTAGGTTAGCCTGCTGTGTTAAGATGTCACGGGTGGAAACACTTATCTCAATCCCGGACGAGCCCCCACTGTGGCACAGATTTAAAGACATGGCACACTCCAGACCAGGGCTCTTTCCACTGGCCAGGGATTTGGCACACAATAAAAACACCTTCAAGTTCATCAATTTCAGATTCTGCTTTGAGAAGGCAGCCACCTGTCTCACACCCCGCTTGACAAACACCCTATGTCGCAATGGACTATGAACCAGGCCGGTGTGTAATAACGAAATATTTATTTATTTTAAAAATTGAATGAAAATCAAACAGATTCAAGATAGGGCAGCAATCACCAGTGTGGTGATAATGACAAAGTAAAATGATAGGCTACACTTAATTTTTGGTAATACTTTTAGATGGCACAACTGTTATGCATTCCCCTGCAACACTCTCCAAACCCCTGTGAACCAAGTTTTGTGTGGGTGGAGAGGAGTAGCAAGGAGTCAGGTATAATAGGCAAAAATCAGATTGGAAATCCAACCTACCAGTCCTGAATGGGAGGCCAAAATGGGATTGAAAACCCTTGAAAATGAGCAAAATGGCATTTGCAATTCAATATATAGTTATTTTACATGTGCGGTTGAATGGATAAGACAGGAACTTGTGTAGCTGTGCTAAAGAGGCAAGATAACTTATAAGCTACAAGACAAGGTACTAAACAACAGGCATACAGGGGAGAAAAATGACTTTGGGAAGGAAAACAGCGTGGTGAAAATCACACGTGGCAGAATTTCAATTTCTTAGTTTTCACGGGTTTAAGCAAACAACTTATAAAATTAAATGAGCTAAACAGTCAAAATTCGAAATCGGTTTTACTGATGAGGTCCAAAGGCACATAACAGGTATGAGACTGAAGAGAAAGGGTGACTCTTTATGGGTGACAGTATGGGATTCTTTATAGGAAAGGAAAATCTGATTTTAAAGGGAAACACTTTCACAGGCTTTTTTGTTAGCAAAATGATTTGTTTTACTGTAGCTATATTTTAGTGGCTAGATTATTAAAGAAAGACATGGTCCGCAAGGAGATTCATTTTCAAGGTTAACCTATTCACGCCGCGTTCATCCCTATTGGAAATTAATTAATGTATTCTAAATAGTACTAAGGACTTACACGAAGGACTGAAATGATTTGGAAAGAATTATGCTACACTTAGAGACTAACACAGATTTTTCTAAGGCAGGATACACAGAGGATTCTGACAATGTAAGAAGTTACTAGGGTGCTTATAAGATGTTTATGTGGTTAGACAGAATGCAAGGTAACAGAGAGGTGTATGCAGTTTTGTGGTTCTGGGGGAGGGTGATACTTACAAAATGCACTTGAGTTTGGGTTTTGGACAGCTAAACAGGTCTCTGGACAGTGGGACAAGGATCTGGTCACTCTGCAGTGGCTGGGCTCTCCTTTAAGGGAACAGTGGGCAACTGGGGTCTGGTCACAGTAGACAGCAGGGTGCATCAGTTGGGCAAAGACAGGTCTGGTCACTGGATTCTCCCAAAGGGGTCTGCAGCCTTTCCTCCTTTCTCCCTGAATTATTGGGATTGTTGATGTTTAGTTCTGGATAGTGGTTCTGCCTGGATAGGAGGTTCTGCCTGAATCTGGATCAGCTACCTCTGGCCTGGATGTGGAGTCTAGAGTCTTGCAGGTTGAATGTTGAATGTCTGGATCTCTGGATTTTGAATGTTGGATTTTGAATGTCAGATTGTGAATGTCCTGACCCTCTCTATGCTTCCTCCTTTTACAAGCAGGACGACATCAGAGGATTTTTACTATGTGGGCGGAAAGAACCTGCACGTACCTCTAAGATGGGATAGGCCAGGCTGTGGATGTTGCCTCCTCCCTGCAAGTGGATTGGATCCAGGGAAGTGACATCAGTTCTAGTGTGGGTGTTTTATGATGTGTTTTGTTTCACCACAGTTACGTTTGCCAAATGAGTTATGAAACAAAACGCTTATATTTAAAATTGTTATCCTCATGAAAATCAGATAGGCAGATCCCATATTTAGCAAGGAATATGCCATTTAAAACCCCAAATCTGTGTGATGCTGCTTGGCCGTTCTGGTACTCTTTTGCAATTTCTATGAAAAACATTTCACCTAAAATTCTACAAATGGCTACAAATAAGCCTAACAGAGTCGGGCATATTTACATCTGTGTCATGTACGCTTTCCATAGAAATGTCACTTTAATGCCGTTCACATCCCCCACATGCTTGCTGATACAAAAATTACATTAAAAACCATCATGATTTCATATTACTGCTTATTCAGATTACTGAAATAAATGTCTTAATCTAAAAAGTATTTTAATTAAACTGGGCTGGCTTTGTTCCCAAATATGGGCGGTATTTCCAACCCCCCCAGCCAAATGTCTTTCCCTGGTCAGCTTGCCCAGGGGTTGTCATGACTCCTCCTTTGAAGTCTTTCAGTTTGAATGCAGGGGATTTCACACTTCTGAGGGAAACACATGGGTTGGAATCCCCCTTTGTTTTTGGGAGCATCTCGGACATGCAGTCTGAGGCACCCTGTAATTATCACACTTGTCAGCCCAAAGAACAGGGTCCCTGGCCTGGCAGTATCAAATTGCGGGGAGGCTTGACATTTGGCTTTTAAGTAGGAATGCCCGAGCTTCAGCCAGGCTGTTGAAGTTCTTTTGTGAGGAAAAATAAAATATAGAGAGTAAAATATACATATATTTTTGCAGCTCTTCTTCCCAAAATATCCAGTTGTGTCTCTGTGCATTTTACAGTGTTATTCCCATTCTGCTTTCACATTGTCATTTTACTGTTTTGCAAAGCAGAATAACACGGGTAACATTTTATTTTTCATGTTTATTTAACAAATGCGGTTTTCCTCGCATTTTTATTCTGAAGGCCTTCATAGAACTGGTCAATTTCTATACACGGGGAAATGCTTGAGAAATGGGTTCTTGAAACTGACACCAGGCAAAGGAGAGGAAGAGCTTCTTTGAAGTGCTTTGCATGTGTTAATTTGTTTCCAAAGTGAATGTTAGCTGTGCGGACTGAAATGAACTGCCTGCTTTTCACAGACTTTATTTGACACAATAATGCTATTCAGGGAGAAATGGTCCTCATAAAATGGTGTTCAACCTGAATATAGAAGGACATGGCTGTGTTTTAGTAAAAACCAAGCTGGCTGATGTTTAAAGATGAAAATAGCACCAGTGCAAAGTCGTATTAAACACAGAATATTGTCGTGTGCAGTTTCAAGTTTTTGCAAATCACAGCAGAGCAGCGCTGAGCAACTCTGCCTTGGAATACTTCTCTTTGGATTCACATGAAGAAAATAAATGCACCCATTCTCGGGGTGTCTGTGTTCCATCTCGCCCCATATGTGCTTAGCGGACATGGCGCAGCCATTATTTTTGTAACTGCTAAAACACAGTTTTGTGATGCAAGGGAATATGTGCTCAGCAGACACAGCGCCGCAATTGTTTTGTAACTGCTAAAATGCAGTTTCTTGATGCAGGGGAATTCTGCTGGGCTGGTAAATGTACCCCCCAACCCCTACCTTCATGAATAACAACCCTGCTTACTAAAAGTACTTCACCATTACCACATATCCCGAATAACGTTCTTTTACAATTACACGTTCCAAATTAAACTTGAACTTGGTCGCGAAGGTAATCAAAATTGATATCGCCAAAAAAGTTCCTCATGTGAGATTTTTTTCCCATCAAAAGGAGGTTTCAGGGCAGCTGCCTTCTGGGAACCTTCTGTTTTCCAATCCTGCAGATGCACATCCCTCCGGGCCGACACACCAGCCCTATGGCCATGGCCGAGCCACGCACCCCATCAAAAGCCAGATCGGACAAAGGTTCAACCTGTCTCTGTACTTCAGATAGCAAAGGGGCACAATCAGAACCCCCATCGACAGCCTTTTTCAATTTCCTGAACCCACTGAGCACAGTTTCAGCCATGTAGGAACCGTAGATATTTGCCCTAAGCGCCAGATGTGCCCCAGCATGAACCTTCTTAAGGCTGGAATTAACCCTGTGGTCCACTGGTTCCCAGAGAGCTGCCTCCTCAGCCGACATAGAGGAGCAACCCACAAGGCTGGCGAGGATATATCGTCAACCTCAACTGGATCCGACAGTACAATTTCACCCCTTTCAATGGGTAAAGGTTGGTCATACAGAGGGGCATCGCAATCTTCTCTGGGTCTCGCCATTCCCAAAGGAGTTTATCCCAGATATCAGATACCAATGGTAACCCCCTCCTAGCGGTATGCCTACACTGGCAAATAGAAGGGTCAGCCCCATCCACTGGTACCAGGGGCTCTGAAAACCCCATGCAGTCCAAAACACCTCCTCTACTCCTTCCCTGTCCTTCCCTGTCCAGATATTTCCCTTCTGCATCAGCCGATAAGGAACAGGAAGAGGCAGAGGACTCAGTGCCAGAAGAAGAGGATGAGGAGGAAGATAGATGCCGGTGCTTGTGTCCATGCGCATGGCTGTGACCCCCTCATGATGTTTAAGCAGCTTCTTCAACTCCTTTCTGGTCAGGGAAAGACGTTTTGCCTTCTTCTTTCTTCTCCTGTACAACTTAGGTGAAGAGGAAGATGAAGAAGGGAACAGGATAAGATGCCTACGTTTTGCAGAATTTTTACCCATGGCGAACATTCTGAAAATAGTGACCTAAGGAAGCCTGTTTCCCCACTGCAGTCCTTTGTTCTGTGGGATCATAGACAACAAACAGAATGCTACTAGCCACCATTTAAAATAAGTCCAGGAGCTATAACCAATAGGGAAACCCAAACAATCACTTTCCTAGGTAACGCTGCTCCTTACCACCGGAGTGGGAGCCCAGCCACCTCCGGAGCAACGTCAGGTGAAATCTACAAAGGAGCCGGATGCCACCTGGGAACGCTCAGCCCAACCGGCAGGACAATCAGGATAGAAACATTCTCTTTTGCTTGAACTCCCTCATGTTACTGGTGGACCCATGCTCTACCTGTTGAGCTATTGGGATCCCCCATGTCCCCAGCTCCTTACCGCAACCCCGGCCCGCTGGACCCATGCCGTGATGCCCCGAGCCAGCCTATAGCCCTCCAAAAGAACCGGGCAAGGTAATCCAGCTGAACCGTGCCCAAGCCCTGCAAGGAGCCCCGGATAACTGCCGCTCCTGATGGAGCTGAATTGCCACACAGCCCCACCAGGGGGCCAGCAATCGTTGTTTCCCCAGCGCCCTGCACCGGGAAAAAAGTCCAACCTGCCAGAGGCAGGAAACATTTAACTGGGTGACGTGGTTGTAGGGGATGTGTTATAGGGCATAGTAGAAATAAAAGAAGGTCCTGTGCCAGGTAAGTACTGGGACGATGAAGAGTGGACGTGGAGGTAATGCTACAGTTTCAGGCTTCAGTATTTCTCTGCTCCGTGACAACTGATTGCGATTCCACTGTCGCTGGTTTCTTTTGCTTTCTCACGTGAATAACTCTGGTCTATGGTATGTCCTTACACTCGCAATACATCGGCTTTAGATTTGCATTTATCTCACACTGATCATCACACATAGGGACTCAGTACAAGCTTGGCAGTCATTTCATGGTATTTCTGCAGAATTGCAACCAAACATTTTACTGTTATTGCCACACTCTCCTGCATATTTAGTTGGGGATTATGAGTGGTGCAATGGCGGCAAAAACCCCCTATTTGTGAAGTCCATATTTCTCCATGGGGATTTTTACAGATTTCTAGCGGACAGTTATTCTGCTGTCGCAAATCTGCCTCTTTTTGGAGATGAAGTGGAGGGTTTGCAACCAGCTACATGCTGGAGGTAAACAACCCCCTTAACCTCCTAACATTTTTCACAGCAATTTTGTGCATACTGACAAACCTGTAAAGAGGTCCATCTTGTTTTCCTTAATAGGAGAAAGGTACAGAATAGTTTTAATGTAATACAGACAATCTGTACTTTTTGGCCACAGTTGACACTCCCAATATTGTTCCTTGTTTCCTGGAGCCAGTAACTTGTTGCATTCAGTTGTTTACAGACAATAAAACCTGCTTGGAATGATAGTATTGCCCAAGGAAACTATATAAGGAAAGACAACTTTTATGACACATTCAGAGATTATAAGAGGCCTATTTTAAAGTTTCATTTTTACTTTGATTTCAGGATGCAACTTTGCAATGTTTTGCGTTCATGGCTTTTGGGGTTAGAAGATGATTGGATGCGTGCATGGGATTCTGGGAAATTAAGCACTGTCGCCATGTTTTAAGAATAAGGTTAAAAACAGATATGAAAAGACTTAACGATATTGGCAGAGAAAGGGTAGTGAGTACATTACATTTTTAGTTTGGCTTCAAATGGCAGTTTGTGGCGTTCAGACATCATGACATGGACAATTAGAAGGAAAGTGGATGCACCTTAAGGACTCTTGGGAAACATTCAGATGTTGTGATGTGTGGTATAAAAAAAATCAAATACATATGAGGAAGAGTTTAAGAAATGTTTTTGTCGAGAAACGGCATAGAGACGTTGGCAGATAAAGAGTACTGAGAGGAAACAAGTGCCACACTCTTTCGTCATCACCTAGAGGAGTAGAAGCAGATTAGAGGCGCTGCAAGAAACCTTGGAAAATGTTTAGATATTGCAATCTTTCTTGACAATACAGTAATATTCATTTGTACCTGAAAATGAGAACATACATAAAAGGGTAATTTAGGGTTCTTTAAAGGGCAAGGAGGGAATAGGGAGGGTCCAAGAAAAGAATACCTGTACGTTTTCTGTATATGTGTGCTATATGTAAGGGGTTTATTTACTGAAAGTCTCATGACATATATTGACTAACGCTGATTGGCTGGAGGACATTCAGGTGTGTGGTCTTGTGATGTGTGATGACAGTTATCACAATGTTTCATGCATTCCTTTGAGATTGTGCACTAGTTTCTGATTGGCTTGAACAAGTGAGTTGTGGGATAATATTAGGTACTGTGAGCCCAAGTATAGGTGTTGCTTGCCTGTTAGATATCTATTGTATTATAGTGAAAAATGAGTAGAGAAGGCTTTTTTGTTTCTTCACTACTGTTGAATACTTGGACTTAGTTTTGCCTATCCCTTTCATTCCTTGTATATTTAGATGATATATTCTGGGAAATAATGTGCTACTCCCTCATTGGCCAATTTCCAGGCCATGTGGGCTAGTATGGCTCAGAAATCCTGTATGGCCCGGAAATTGGCTAATACGAGAATGCTGTGTCATTCCCATGGAGTGTGCATGCTGCCGGAAGGGCTCTCAGCAGAGCCCCCTACTCTCATCACGAAAATGATGCTCAAAGCCCAGCCACCAGCGCCACTATCATCGCCTGGACCACACCTGTCAGACGCAGCCCAGGCACCAAAATCCCCACTACCCTTGTAGATATGAAAAACATGATGTTCCACTAACATTTTGAGTAACAATCTGTATGTG
The DNA here is from genome assembly GCF_040938575.1 of Ambystoma mexicanum. Taxonomy (NCBI): domain Eukaryota; kingdom Metazoa; phylum Chordata; class Amphibia; order Caudata; family Ambystomatidae; genus Ambystoma; species Ambystoma mexicanum. The sequence continues at coordinate 289,976,327 of NC_090941.1, forward strand.
TTCTAGTCCATAAGTATTCACAGGGGATTCAAAAGTGCTCAATCTCTCTTTACTGAGCAGGTCAGCGAATAGAGACATTTCTTAGTCTTTCCATGTCTTTCAAAGGAATGTTTTGTCTCATATTTTCATCCCAGATTTGAGATATATAGGGTGTCCCAGTGAAACTACATGGTCTATTTTGCACCGGTGCTTGGGTCCAAATATAGGTTTCTTTTAGTGATGCGTTCATCAGACATATATCTCTTCTTTTACATTTCCTAAAATACTTTTTATAAGGGCCTGCTCTAACATGTTTCCTGCTCTGGCTTGCTATAGCAAAGCTGCAAAAACATTAACAAAACTTCAATATAAATTAGGGGTACCATTCACTCGCACCTTATTTCATGGGAATCCATCAAAAAAAATCAAAAAAATAATATATATATATATATATATATATATATATATATATATATATATATATATAAGAAAATATAGCCAGAGGTGTATGTTTTTACATAGAGGACTGTTTCATTACTTATAGGATCTCTCGCTCTTTATTGTAGAATTGCGAAGGCCCCCACTGTCAAATGTTCATCATTTGCACAGCTGAGTGCATATGTGCAAGTAAAAGGCTTACCCACGTGCAACCACTTTGTGTCGTGCATGCAAACTGAGCAAATGCTGTCTGGGTGAACGTGGCGTAGTATGCACACATGGTAAGCAGCATTTACAATGGATCCCTATGGGGGCCGCCTGCTTTATGGTACATGAAGACTGTGGATCCTGTATGGATCTCCAGCATTTGCACTGCCTGAAAATCCATGCCGGCGCAAATGCTGGAGCATTTGTATGGCAGAGAGGAAGGAAGGTGGTGGAAATTCACGTTGCGTTCCGTCCTTCCTCTCCGCCATACAAATGATTGAAAATGAGGCATAATGTTAATGGAAGGCTTTAAAGAATTACTCAAGGCTTTTACCCCTTCCATTAATGTTACGCCCCTGCCGAGCATGAGCTCAGTAGAAAATGTATTGAATTCTAGATATTTGCATATAAAAACACAAATTAGAACCCACTGCAAGGTGTCATGTGGTGTTAGTACTTACATTGTTAACAACATGTAGATAACACTTTAAAAATAATATGGTTGTTCAACATCCTAATAAAACGACTGGAAGAAACATGGCTCACTGACACAGCGATGCTCTAGATCAAATCTTTCCTCTCCGAAAGAACAGAAACCACTTGGTTAAAATCTTTCAAATCTGCACCACGGGAGTACCCCAAGGCTCATCGCTATCACCGCTACTCTTCAACATCCATATGGCTCTGCTCATCAACCTCATAAAAACACGGATTAACATGCTACAACTATGCAGATGATACACAAATCATCTTCAAATACAGGGACATACAAGAAGAGCATGCACCCCTAATAGAGTGTCTCAAGGAGCTCTACCATTGGATGAACATCAACAAACCCAGAACTAACCCAGACAAAACTGAAATCATGATTACACCCGAAGATTGAGGAAACAATCAGTTGATCCCATGGCCCATAGAACTAGGAAACCCACCAACCAACACCATCTGCAGCTGTAAAAAACCTTGGAATCATCATGGAGAAAGAGTTGGAACCTAGAACTCCAAGTTAATACGATAATACATAAGTGATTCTTTAAACACTTTTTAAAACAATTCCGATTAAAACAATTGTACAATTCCTCTCATTTATGCACAAAATAATGGGCATCAAATCCCTCATCATGTCCAGAATAGGTTATGCTAACAGCATATACCTTGGAATGCCAGACTACCTACTAAGGAAACTGCAACAAATACAAAATGCGGCAGCCAGACCCCTCTTTAAACTCAACAGAAGAACACATCACACCAGCTCTTAGGATGTTTCACTGACTCCCGGTCAAAAGAGAATCACTTTCAAAACAATGTGCATAACGCACGGAGCAATATACGGGCAGGGAGAGGAATATATTCAAAAGAAACTTTTGATCTACAAACCAACCAGAATCCTGAGATCCTGCAATGAGATACGCCGAGATCCGCCTAGAACCATAACATGACACAAAGAAAAAACTGGGTGGATCAGCATTCTCCTGCTGAGTCATGAAAATATGGAACTCCCTTCCCAAAGAAATAAGAAATATGGAGGAATAGAGGAATGAGTGATAGGACTGGGAAGAGAGACCTTAAACAGAGACGCCCTCTCCCCATCCACTCTAAAGAGGGACAACTAATAAACCGGAGAAGCTGGCAGGCCTGATACAATTAGACCAGGCAAGAGGCCTCAAGGGAAATTGGGGGAGGGAAAATCAGGAAAGGGAGACTCTCACCGTAGGCATACCCCCACTGGGGACCAACAAGTAAAGAGGAGTAATGGACCAGACCCTCTCCAATAGATAAAAGACAATGCCCATAGTGTAACGAGGAAGACGACTAACCTTTCCCTGCAGATTCCCCTTAGGCCAGTGAACACACCACCTTGATAGAAATAGGGCTTGTTCTAAGAACTCAGACAACTTAACGAATCACAGAGAATCTTAGGAATCATGAACCATGAGGCGACAATCAAGGTAAAACCTAGAAAAGGCAACTAGGCGGGAGACAAAGATCATGACTGCCACAGGTGATGCAGTCATATGAATTTGATGGGTAGGAAGTGTGATGCACTTAGATAGATTTCAGAAATGGGAATTGTGATGCACTTGGATGGATGTCAGGGTTAGGGAATCAGATGACTCGGGTAGTTTTCAGGGGTAGGAAATGGGATGCACTTAGACAGATCTTTCAAGGGGGAAGTGTGACACACTCAGATGGATTCCTAGGGTGAGAGTAGTGACGGACTTGGATGGATTTCAGGGTTGACAGTGGTGGAGCAGTTGGGTCAATTTCCAGGCTGGGAGATGTGATGCACTTGGATGGATTTTCAGGGGGTGAGGTGTGACGCACTTGGATTGATTGCTGGGATGCGGGAGTGGCACACTTTGGTGGATTTCCCGGGGTGGGGTGTACTTGGATGGATTCATAGGGTAGGAGATGGGGTGCACTTGAGTCGATGTTGGGTCAGGAAGTATGGAGCACTTGGATGGATTTGCAGGACTTTCAGCAACAAACCATACTAACAAACCCACTCCTCTACATACACCTCTCAAACTATGGGCTTAACTAAAACAAACCACCACAGTCTGCAGATACTTCACAACACCACAACAACAAAACAAACCACACATAATCTCGCACAACAGCACATGGTGGCCAAGTTCCAAAATTCACATTTAGGCTCAGTGAACAGTGTTTCTGAATTGAAGCTGGCAGCAACAGCACATCACAGCTCTCTTGCTCTTTTCCCACTCAACCCTAACCATCCAACCTCCCCCTTGCATTACAGATCCGCCTGAGCCCCTGGAGACCACAGAAGTGGCATTGGTGCACGGCCTAATAACTTTTCACATTAACATTAATATATCTTATACAAACATAGAGGTATTGATCAAGCACAGCTTGTTAGTTTTAAAATCTTATCACAGACACACTTACACTCAGAGCCTTGGGAACCCCCAAAATTGCTGGTTTATTGCTTTCCTGTAAAAGCAAAAGATCATGCATATGTATACCTTTACAAAACATGTACACCTGTTCGCGAAACAAACATTTTCGTGTGATTATGAATCAGTACTTTCATAGCAAGGCATCATTTATGCACCATAAGAAATAACAAAAGTCTTAGGGCCTCATCATGAGTTGGCTGGTAAGCGGGCACTATAATAGCATTACAGCCGGGAGCCGTGGCTAACAGCATATCACAAGAATGTGGGCGCATGCCCATAGCCCCAGTGGTAATGCCAGAGGTAAACAGTGCCGGAAAGCGTGCTACTGTCCAGAAATCCAGCACCATTAGTGCTACCACCGAATGCTGGCACAATTAGCGCCAGTGGGAAATGCGTCACCTCCAGGACGGGAAACAATGCGGTGGCCATTTTGGAAATCTCAATCCATTCAAAATCAGAGCCCCTGGCAACCATCCACACTTGCATACCATCAACCATGTGTCTGGAGAGGGCAAGGGGCAAGGGTCAAGGCAGTCCAAGATCGTCTGCGAAAACCCAAATTCACAGAGGCAGCACTAATGGTTCTGGTGGATGAGGTTGTGGCCCACCATGGTGAGCTATATGGAGCCAGGCAGAAGAAGAACTCCTCCCAGCACTGCAACCAGATCTGGCAGGCTGTGAGCCGGAAGGTTTCAGCTGTCCCACAGGACGGGAAAGACTGCCGCAATCAATGGAATTAATCCATGGGATCGGTGTGGGGAATCCTGTCCCACCATCGACAGGACCGCATTGCCACAGGGGAGGCTCTCCAGCTGTACTGGACCTGACACCCAGGGAGAAAAAATGCAGCACCTTCATTGACATGGAGGGGATTGAGGAATGGAGGCTGAAAGTGAGTGAAGGTGAGTGAAACATCAACCCCCCCTTTGCATGTAACATGCAACTATAACAGCTCGGCACAGCATCCCCCAGTGGAACAACCCATGAACCGGACACTGCGACAGGGGGAAGTACATGGGAGCCACCACAGGCACATACGGCAGCACCCATGTGCCAGTGCACCAAGGCCAGCCCTGTGAGCCAGAGCAGTGGGGCGGGCAGACAAGGGACACGTCCAAGCACCAGTCACCACACAGCCATGCCGGGAGCAGAGCAGTGCGCCAACAGTCAAGATATAAATGGGGACATGATGCATGCAAGCAAATCAACGGATAGGTCACCAATGTAGCCATGCCATGCCACCACGGCCAATTGCATTCCCCAACCCCCCACCGCACCTGTCCCCATTGCAGCCAATCCACTACCAAATGCAAGCAGGCCAGGCCCGTGAATCAGTGCAACCAACCCATGCTACAACCCTCACCATTTGATCACTGCCATGTATGACAAAACATGTGTTGCAATATCTCATAATGCCATCCCCTATGTCTCCTACAGGCACGCAAGCTACACCAGAGGTGTCAGGGGATGAGGATGCAGGTGGCCCATCTACATGTCTGACTCCCCGCGCCACCACCAGCACCACCCCCTGCAAATGGGATGCAAATCTACCCCTAGGTGCAAGACACCCCACCACATCTCGCCGCACCAGGGTCTCACCCACACCAGAAACCCAGTCTGCCAGGCACACACCGGCACACAGTCAGGATCACAGCATAGCAGTCCATGCTGCCATGGAGGACAACACTGCAACAGCCACTTCCCAGAAGAGACAAGGGGCAAGCAGCAGTGATGGGCAGCATGCGGCAGCAGCCTGACACCTGGCCACAGTTGCCGCCCTCCACCACCCAACATACCTGAGAGCCCAGATTGTGCAATTGCATGCACCCCAAGGCCACTGGTCCAAGAACGCTGACAGCATGCCTGGACCCTACAACAAGACACTGATACCAACTCCTATGGCTCCCCAGTTGCCAGCCCCGGCAGGCAATGTCCCACCCCACCACCCCAGAAGACAGCTGACCAGGCTGCAGTAATGAAGTGCCTTGTGAGATGGAGGCACAACAGTGGCAGATGGAGACTATTGTCACTGTGCACAGCCGGCATATGCAAGTGATCAGTGAGGCCATCCAAGTGGCCACAAGGTGGATGGCCCGTGACAATGCGTGTACCAGGAGAGCTGTGTAAGTGTGCACAGCATCACTTATTGGGTTTAGTCAGAAAGTGTGCAAACTGTGTGAGAGCATCTCTGCCGTAGCTGAGTAGTTGAGGGAGGGAAATGCACTACAATGCCAGCACCTGCAGGTGTCAGCATCCATACCATCCACCTCCACCACTCCCATGGAGCAAGCACAACAAAGCACCCCTAGGCGGAGGTCCCTGCGCCAGTTTTGCTCATTCTCCCTGGATGCTGCGGGGCAAGAGAAGAGGGCAGCCATCATGAATGTCATGAATATTGGTGGCCTGAGTGGACATTATATGGACACAGTGGTGGGTGGGGTTATAGAGTGCTGGGGTGTTGGTGGTGGGTGGGGGCAGGGGGGATAGGTTGCTGGTGTTTTGGTGGTGGGTGAGGCATGGGGCATAGTGTGCTGGGGTGTTGGTGGTGGGTGTGGGTCAGGGGAATATTGTGCTGGGGTGATGGTGGTGGGTGGGGTAGGGGGATAGTGTGCTGGGGTGTTGGTGATGGGTGGGGTGAGGGAGGATAGTGTGCTGTGGAGTTGGTGTAATTAAAAAAAGTTACATAAAAACTGGTTGAACAAATGACATGCACAGACATTCTTGCGCTCTTTTTTGACACTGTGCAGGATGTGTAATGGGTTAGGTCAAGAAACTATTAGTAATTGTCTATTATCCCCTGCCCCAATCTCCCTTCCCTCACTTCATCCCTGTCTGCCCTGGCTCCTACAACATGGGCGTCGTCTCCTTCTTCCTATGGGTGTGGCCTGCCAGCATCACGGGGTAGCAGCACATTCCTCCTTAGGCAAATATTGTGGAGCATAGCACACACCAAGACTATTTTCCCTACTTTGTCAGGGGCATATATCAGGGCCCATCCAGTGCAGTCCGGGAACCTGAATCGTGCCTTCAGGAGTGCAAATGTGGGCTCTATGCAAACGCCGGTGCGGCTGTGGGCATGGTTGTAGGCGGTCTCATGTGGTGTATGTGGGTCATGCACAGTGGTCATCAGCCATGCCAGCTGTGGATATCTGGAGTCACCTGCATGGGGTGTAACACGGACGTCATTCATTTTCTCATGCATTGGTCTGCAGTCTCAATGTATCTGAAAATGTGTCTGCTGTGGGCATTCTTGTGTTCATCCGGCACATGCAATGTGTATGAGTAATGGGTGTCCATCATTTGTATATCATGCCATTGATTACTTGTCATGTACATGCATACAGTGACTTTGTGGCGGGTGTTATGTGGCGTGTACGCATTTACTGCACATGGACAGACAGCTGTGTTAAGGGTGGATATGCTGTTGGGTGCTGCTGTGTTGATCTGTGCATGTGGCACATTCAAGATGCATTGTGGTACATGTGGTCTGATGTGTCAATATGATGGCAGCGGTGTGTCGATCGCCATGTGTGTGTCCAGGTGTGTCAAACATGGGATGCATCCTTGGATGCCCACCATTGATTTTGCAGGAGCTCTATGGGTGCTGACAGTGCCTCCTATTGACATGCAATGCTTCCTGTGGCTACCCCACACCCCTCAATTTTCTGATTTTGTGCTTCATCATGCATATGTGGCAGGGTTTGTACTCACCCATTGTCCAGGTCCGTTATCCTCTGCGCCTCTCCATGTATCCTGGCAGGGTGCTGTTGCATAGGACCATGAAGTCATGGGTGGATCCTGGATAGCGAGCACAGCAGTGGGTTATGATGATGTCAGGGACACAGGTCATCTGTACATTCATGGAGTGCTAGTGCTGGCAGTTCCTGTAGACTACCTCATGGACCTGGGTTGTCACCAACGCAAGATGGGTGCAGTCGATGTCTGCTCTCACATTGGGCAGTTGTGCTGTGGCATCAAAGCGTGCTTTCATGGCATTCACCTAGGCCTGGGTGGTGGGCTGTGTGATGTGTTGGTTGACATGGCATAGAAGGGCATCCAGCTCCTGGTCAAGGACAGCGCTGAATGTTAACTATGCCATACCTTGCATCATGGCCACAGAGTGCTGGAAAGTGCCCATCCAAAGGAACTGCAGGACTGCCACCAGCTTCACCAGGAGGGGCACGACTGTGCATATTTTAATCCTGCTCTAAATTTTGTCATGTATTATGGCCAGCCAGTTTCCGCCGCTAATACCATTTATGATACGGCTGTATTTGCATTTGCTCTTGTCGGCGCTATTAGCGCCGGCTGCAACAACGCTGGTGCCTTTTTGGGTAAGGCAGTATTTGCGCCGACTCATGATCCGACAGAGCGGTATGGGCGGCGCTAATAAGATTACCACCAGATTTAAGGGCTACTGCCCAACTCATGATAAGACCCGTAATACCTAGGCGGTAGCCTGACCATCCAACAGGTAAAATACCTGCTGTCCTAGTTAAAGATAAATAAGATAACAAGTGCCAAAAAGAGCAAAAAATATGCTTGTTGAATACCCGCTCAATGCATAAGCATATCCAAAGCATCCATTACTTTATTGTCAGTGTCAAAATTCTATCCGTGTCAGTGTCTATCCGAAACCTGACTACAAGAGCCAAGCGGACCTACAAGTGAAAAGGCAGTACCAGAAGGCTATACCATCTTTTATAAAAACAGGGAACAAGGACAAAGAGGAGAGGTAGCAGCTATAGTTAGAAACATCATGCACATATTCCCAGTTACTAATGAATGTGAGGGCTGTGAAGTCCTACACTTAAAACAGACACCTACGAGCAATAGCTGTATCAATATAATCATAATTTACAGGCCCCCATCATTGACATCAGAATTCAGTGATGACATTATCCAACAACCGAACACCCTAAAAAGTCCTAACGTTGCAACTTTACTGATAGGAGACTGTAATAGGTGGCATGGTAATCCTAAGGATAAGGAAGCCATCCTTTTAGAAAAAGAGTTGAATAACATCGACTTCAAGGTTATCAACTCAGAACCCACAACACCACAGGGCAATCAACTTGATTGGGTGGTCACTCACAATCTGGAGACTAAAATGGTTCTCACGATACCATGTATATGGTCTGACCACTCCAAAATAAACCTCACCATAACAATGCCCGACATACAGCCAAAGAAGAATAACGAACAAAAAAAGTCCCTGAGTAGAAACTTCAAGAACATAACTCCTGTTCACCTAGGCCAGTCCATAGAGGAAATCCTCTTGAATACCACGGATGAAGTCTCATGCGAAAAAATTGTAAAGACATTCAATTCACAAATCCAGAAGCTAATAGACACACTAGCACCTATTAAACTGAGAACAGTTAGAGCCAATAGTAGCAATCAAAATTGGTTTAACACCGAACTGAGACAGCTGAAAAAAGAAAAATGGAACGTAGTTGGTTGAAAAATCCTACAAAAGACAACCGAGATAAATGGAAAAGCCTAGACAAAAACTACAAAAAAGCATCATACAGGCAAAACAAGATTACCATAATAGTGAAATCTTAAGTGCACCCAACTCCACAAGAAAACTGTTTGAGATTCTTAAGTCAAAAGACAAGCCTAAAATCCTGACCCCACCATTTGAACCTACAAAAGAGGACTGTGTAAAAGTACAAGAAGCCTTTGCCAGTAAAATACAAAAGGCCAGGGAGGCCATTCAAACAACTCAGGCTAAAATACAAACACAAATATATCAGAGTAGACCCACCCTTTCCCAAAACAATCGGGAACAATTCAAGTTCAACCCCATTACAGTGGGCGATGTGGAAGGAATTCTCACATCTATGAGACCTACAGCGTGTGCAGAAAACCTCCTACCTTATAAAATGATATTCGATAACAAGGAGAGATTTGCTCCCTTTTTTACCAGAATGGTAAACAAGTCCTTTAAAGATGAGAAGGTCCCCAAAGTAAACAAGACAGTAACGGTCATGCCACTGGCAAAAAATCCCGTACTGGATCAGAAAGACCCCAGTAATTCACGGCCAATAACGAATTGTCATTTCTTACTGAATGTATTGGATAAGGCAGCCACAATACAATTCCAAAGATACATGGAAGATAATGACATCTTGCACACACAACCATCAGGGTACAGAGACTGCACTACTGCACTTGCAGACCCAAATATTAAGTATCATGGACAGGAGTAAAGCCGGCCTATTAATTCTGTTAGACCTAAGCTCAGCCTTTGACTTCCTTGACCATCAGCAGCTTCAATGGGCCTTGGAAAACATAGGAAACTGTTCCAATGAAGCGACCCAATCGATCGTCTCATTCTTATCAGAGAGAAAATCAAAAATTCTCTGGGTTGAGGCTTTTTCAAACAAAACCCTCATTAGTTGTGTCGTCCCGCAGTGGGCAAGTCTATCACCACTGTTCTTCAATTTATACTTAAGATGTCTCTGCATAATGCTTGATCAGATCAGAGCTTTTTTTACAAACTTTGCAGACGACATGCAGTTGGTGATAGAACTCAGTGGGTGCTACACTGAAGATGATAGCAAGGTAGCATCTCTTTACGACACCATTGAAGCCTGGATGAGGGAAAGCTCGATGTGCCTAAACAGGAATAAAACGGAGCTGATGATTTTCGGCTCCTCACAAACCCGGGCAAAAGTTAGTAAGGAGTATAAAGCTTTTAACATCAAGGGCTCCTCGATGACAGTGGTTGAGAAGGTGAAGACACTGGTAGTATATTTGGAAGCCTCAATGGGTACTGAAGCTCAAGTCTCTTATATCTCAAAAATGTGTCAATACTATCTCAGACTGCTCAGGTCCATTAGGCCTCTCCTGAGTGAGATCACTAGTGCAACCATAGCCAGAGCTATAATTGTATCTAGACTGGACTATGGTAATGTGCTTATGATTGGCACAAGCAAAGGCTGTATAGCCAGATGCCAAGTACCTCAAAACAGTGCAGTAAGAATCATAAAGAAAAAACCAGAAGAGACCATATAACCAAGGAAAGAAAAGACCTGCACTGGTTATAGAGGATAGAATTGAATTCAAAGCGCTGACATTGACACACAGGTGCATTTTGAGAAAAGCTACAATGTACCAGAAACAAATCACACCAAACGTACCTGGAAGACATCTGAGATCAGAGAACCAGGGTCTGATCAACCGTCCCAAGTTCAAAAAGACCAATGGACTAGGCTGTGCTTTCCCGGTGAAAGCAGCCCAAAGATGGAATAAGCTATCAGTGAAACTGAGACAGGAGAGCAACTTCAATGCGTTCTGAAAAGCACTGTAAACTTGCCTATTAGGAAGCAAAATTTTAGATAGGCAGCTGTATCGTCCGAATTGTACAAGTCTATGGGCCTCATTATAACCCTGGCGGTAGCCGTGCCTGTAAAACAGGCACTGCTGCAGCCGGAGTTGCTTTTTTTCCAGCACCCGTCAATGACGAATTACCAGGTAATTCCGGCATTGCCGGACCCGGTAATTCCTGCATTGCCGGGTACTGGTGCCTGTCAGTCCCCATTCCCATTTGAGCCTCATAGGGCTAAATGGGAATGGGGACATCGGATGCACCGGCACCGTCGATGACGGTGCCGGTGCATCCGCCTTACTGCGTTCGCAGGTGCCCCTCTGCCCGCCAGGCCAGACCTGGCGGGCTGACAGGCACCCGCGAGCACAGCTCGTAGTATGGCGGTTCAGGAACTACGGTACCGGCATGCTTACCGGTACCGTAGTTCCCCGACCGCCATATTTATAGTGAGGCTATATGTCTCCATATAAGCACCCCGATGCCTGCGGGCTCCTCAGCGCTATATACATTTATAAATAAATAAATAATGGCCCAAGTGAAGGAAGAGAATTAGCACCTGTGCCATTAGCAGCCGGGATGCCCCGTGCAGGTATTACTACCATTACCCTTGTTTACAGTTTTCAAATTACATTTGCAAGCCGGAAGTGCTTATGTAATTCTTTTGAAAACCTGCCCTTCTCCCTTCCTTTTTTTCTTTTCAGATGCTCCTGAGCTGCACTAGTCCTTTGTCACTCTTCATTGGGCTCATGTAATAAAGAGTACCAGGGGACCGGCACAGCGCAGGAGTAGCAGAAAAGAACAACAATTTCTAAAAATACACTTCTTTATTTTACAAGAAAATTGATTGATTGGCGAATCCTTGGAGAGTTTATTCTGAATCAGGCTTGTACCAGCAAATACCCCTATGTTTCGATCACACTCATTGTCTGCCACACCCGCCCAGGGTGCAAATAAAAGGAAGCTTTACTAGCCCAGTATATGACGAGCACTAAACATAAAGACCATTCTACTGGCTAAATGCAAATTCTAACAGAAACCAGTAGACGCCATAAAACACATTTAAACAATTATAGTGTAGCTGGAATGAGCTGGAATGTTCTCCACAGCAGTTCATAGCTGTCCACAGACCCCCAGGGTTGCGATGGGTGCCATACATTAATATGTATATAATGTATACAAGTATAATAATACATACAAGTTCATTAAGATAACATAGCATAACATATGCAAGAAATTGGATCCAGTAGAAGGCGTGTATAACTCGTAAGAATTGAGTTTCCAGCAAGGAGCCATCGTGCCGAAAATTGCCGATCGACTGAGTAAGTGCAGAATTATTAATATTTCTGTTGTTGATCAAAAGCGCACCATTGGAAATCATTTTAGCAGGTGCATCACGTGCCTTTTAGAGAAATGTCAAAGAGCATAGACATGTCCACATGACCGCCAGGAATTGCAATTTATGATAAACAAGTATTGCATATTTAAAAATTGAACAATTTCCTGTTATAGTATTTGCATTTAATAGTGGAAATCGCCAAACATACGTCTGCAGCCCGATTCTCCTAATGCATGCTCAGGAGGCATCTTCAGAGTGTACGGTATTATATTGCTACATATGGTGGTTTTGTTCTACTTGCCGTGACCTACTCGAGTGACATTTGCTTGAAGTATTTTTAACACCAAAGTAAATCGATAATTCTGAAGCTACAGCAACCAAAGACATCCAAGGCTCCTGGGCCAGAGAGGGAAGAAGTAACACAAAGCATTCAGCTAAATGGCATGGCTCGTTTATTAAAGAGTTAAGAATTATGGATTTTCACTATAACAGCTATAAATATGCAGTGCATACAAAGATAGCAGTTCGATTAAAGACTGACCTGGTATGGCTGTACAATTTATTTAGATGTGTGAATACATGGACACAAGCAGACAGCCTAACAGACAGAAATGCTAAAAGACAGAGGGTGTCTGATGCCAGACAGGCAAGGCGGGAATACCGGAAGGCAGGCAGACAGATCAAGAAAAATGTTCTCGGAAGTAAATAAAACGACGTTATTATTTTTTTTTTAACGGAGTTTTGTGCTCCCTTTTCCATTTATGTTTGATGGTCATGTCACACGCCTAATTTTTAAAGATTTTTATTTAGCACTTGGAATAATTCCTATCCTCCTCCAATCATTTGAGTTGATGCGTGGGGTAAATTCAAATGTTTAACGTCTTTGTTGTAATAGTGGTGTCATATAGGCGGGTTTTGGCTATGGCTGCACACTGATTATAGCGGTAGCAGATTGCAAGGGATATTGAGCAGGGGGGTTTCAGCCCACTGCAAAAGCTTGCAAAGTTGTCTCCAAGCCTGAGATGTAGGGTGATTGAGTTCCAGAAGCGGAAGGCTTGTGCATAAAAGGTCCCCCCACTAAGCTACTTATATATGTCTGGTAATGTTGCTAAGTAGTCCATGGATGGCGACTTTGGGTTTGTGATATACCTGTAGGGACCAAGACCTCACTGTCATATGCAGGGTCCCTGGATGAAATGATACACTATATTAAATAAACAACCAATTGACAACGTATATATTTATTTATTTTTTATGTATTGTGCATTTGTAAGGCGCTTATACATCAAGTAAATTGTGTTTCAAAGTGCCGACAGGGCAACAGGGAGGGAACTTGGGAGTGAAAAGCAAATATAACAATGAAAGAAAGAGGCAGGCCTACTAGGCCTTGTGAGTATTCAGAACGTGCAAGTGCAGAGAGATAGTGGGGGTGAGTGCTAGGTGTACCAAAGAGGGAAGTGCTACGGAGTGAGCAGCTGATGGGTAACTAGATGGGAGCGGTCAGCTGCCAATAAATAAGTGCAGGCCTGTGGTGGAATAGGCCAGGGAATGCCAAGGTAAATGCTGGGAGCGAGCAGAGGCTGAAGGTGATTGCTGTGGAGGCCAGGACTCAGGACACATTGTTAAGGGTCTTCAATTCAGCACTCCAACTAAGTCAATGCCTGGTCTGGGATGCCCAAGGGAAGCCCTTATTTATATATTTTTATGACAAGTTATAATCTGGATGATAAACTCTTATATAACGCCCCTCTCTTTGAATCCCCCTGACCTCACTGAGCCAAGAAGTAGGTTTGTTTTGCAAATTAAAAGATTTATTGAAAAATTAAACAAGATATATATATCACACTTTTATAAATAAATTAATATTTGATCGCACACTTATGAATATGACAGGGATCAACAATGGATAATATTACACTAGCACTCTTTTGTAATCACTTAGGAGTCGGTATAGAAAGGATGAGGTAGCTGAGAATACTTTTATGGTTTCAAGGAAAAAAAATGATGGAAAGAATGCAGCACAGAAATAAACTGATATGATTTCAACAAGAGAGAATATAATCACTTTTCCCCTTGTGGCAATTCACTCCCCCCTATGCAGTATAAAGAGGTAGAAGGAGAGCACACATTTTTCAGGAATACCATCAAATGCAATACCAATTCAGTTCCCCCCTAGCAAGCTTAGAGCACAGGGATGATTTTAAAACACAGGCAAAAATACTTTAAATGTGATTTGCAAAGAAGTGAAAATATGCTAAAAATGATTTTAATTCCCTATAGGAGATTCAGGGTAGGTGACAGCTACTTTGAATTAGTTCAGGTCTACACTAGCAATGATTCATGAGGGATTATCAGGTTGAAAACGAATTTCAGCAATGCCAACAAAAGACAGCTATTTTTGACAGGTGAAGAAGTTTGAGCTAGTTTTCAATTCGCGGCACTTTTTCCGAATGCGTCAAGTGCGAGTACGGAAAAACTATAAGGAGTAGAACGTTCGTTGGAAAGCTCAGGATCTTAGCTTTAAAATGAAAGTTAAATTCCGTTCCTAGCATACGCGGTTCTAAAGATGCGGACAGTTTCGTGGAGATAGATTTTCAGAAATGGAATAATGATTCAGAATGGCAAGTGACACTTTCACAGGTTTGAAATCACAGAATGAGCACGCAATTTCTAATGCAGTTCTAGGCAGGTTGAATTGGATGGGATAAGCTTATTTTAAACTAATAGATGACTATGCACAGTTCTGGCTGGGTACTCGCACTATAAATTTGAAATAGGCCGTCAAGATCTGGTCAGGTTGGCTGCAGTTCTCTCGCCATGGGGCGGTCTCTGGCACTGCTTCTGCTCACAGCGGTCTGGATACAGCTCTGCTTTCTGGGTTCTGGCACAGGGTTCTAGCCAGAATCAAACAGCTCACCCGGCTGTTGAATAGTTTGGTTAGTTAGCTGGATTCTGAGGCCTGCTGAGAAGGATTCAGCTTTTGGACTAGGCCTCTCTGCTGCAAGTTCTGAAGTCTGGATTCTAAGTTCTGTTTCTGGAGTCTTCTGGATATTGTCTGGTCTGGCAAAATGCTTCGCAAGAAATCAGTTTGAAGTGGAAAGTGAATCCCTCTCCCAGTGGCTCCTTTTATGTCTTTTGAAAGTGAGCGGGAAGGCTGACTTTCTATGCCCAACCCTCTGAGGATCCTGATAGGTGAGAGAATCTACCGTGCTCTGATTGGGGAAGAACATGGAGTGTCATCGTGATGAGGTAGGTTTATGGGTCAGAGGATCCTCCCCTTGCCAGTTTGCACACAAATCTATTTTTGATCCAAATACATATTTATCTATGTACAATTTTTCTAATATTATATGTCCAGTTAACATATTTTCTGTAGCACCAAACCATCCGATCCCTGTCTTTGTAAGATGTCGTGTCCACTCCTGACAGAATTCTGCCCTTTTCATCCAGAACACAACCTATAAACCTTTCCAGAATTTACACAAACATGCGCAAGGAGTATGGGCATCAGATGATAAAGTGTCAGATTTTTAACATACAGACATTTGGATAATACCTTATTTTCCGCTACTACCCCCAGAACATACCACAGAGTCCTAACACCTCTTAAAATGTGCACAAGAATAAATGATATTATTATATAATTTTGACAATTTCGTACTATGAATTATCCATCTTTTTAAAATTATGCTCTGGCCCAGAGGGGTGTGGTTTCCCAAAGCACATGGTGGAATTTCTGGTTTGTCCACTTCCTCCAAGCTCATCTTGCTCACAGAGGCACTGCTCCGCCCAGTTTCTTCCAAGAGGAAGCCATTTACGACCCCCCTAATTTAACATTTGCCTGAGCCAAGGAAAGTTCATTGTTCTGTTTCCTGCAGCCCCAGGTACCCCACCCCTAATTCAATCAGAGAGGTGTAATCTCCTTTTGGTGGGAACAGCAGAAGGCAGCCAGGCCGGTGAATGCAGTTGCTGGGCAAGTTTCAACTCCTGTCGGGGGTAGTTGTCAGGCAGAATTCAATCTCTTTAAGCCAGGCTTCAGCTAAATGTCACTTTTGTTCCCAGTTTTTCTTCATTCAAATCAAACTTACAATTTTTACACATGCAGCTAGAACGGTGATTCTAAGTTCAAAACTATGACATTTAAACAGTTGCAAACTATGTGACACTCAAAAGTAGGTCACTCATTTATTTTAAACATTTCGATTTTAGTGGTTTTAAATCCAATTTCGCTTAAGTTGCTGACATCCACAGCTCAGCCAGTTTTGTTATAAACATTGCTTTAGGCTCTTCATCTTTCCAGATTTTTTATGCACACAAGAGTACATTCTGCCAAATGTCTGCTGGTGTTCAGTGATATTTTTGAATATCTTGCAATGTTTAAAATAGGCATTTTTAGCTTGCTTAGCTTGCATTTCAGAGAAACAAATGTGCTTTCAAAGTGCTTTTTGAGCTAACAGGCAATGCTGTTTTTCCTTTGGCACCACGTTTCACTCATGGCGCTTCTGGCCCATCACGCTCGCACTGGTGGGTGGCAGGTCAGGCGACCATTTTGGTGTGCGCAAAACTGCACGGTTTTCCTGGATTCTGGCGCAAATGTGGGCTTTTTGGCCATCTTGGATTTTCTAAGCCCACAGCACCAAATGTTGTAGCCTAATAATTCAAACGTGGGTCAAGACACCTGACTACATAAGTGCCCTGGTCACCATTCTCAGCAACTGTGGGGTTAGCAGAGGAGGGAGGAAGGGAAGGAGGAGGTGAAAAGAAAGTTCTTGACGAGCATCTGGAATTTGAGGAGATCTGGCTCAAGACGAAGAGGAAAGGGGGAGACTATTCCATAGGAGGGAGCCTGCCGAGGAAAGATATTGGCCACCAGCTCATTGTTTAGTGAGTCGCTTAACACACAGAGAGTTGGTGCGGGAGGAATGTAAAGATCTAGAAGGAGAAGGAGAGTATTTAGTGAGATCCATTTGTAAATATTGTGGTCCCTGGCCTCAGACAGCCTTATGGATTATGTAGAGGGATTTGAATTTGATCCTTGCAGCAACCAGGAGCCAGTGGAGAGATTTTAGGGCTGGAGAGATGCAGTCCCTGGGCTAGAGGCCAAGGAAAAGTCTTGCAGCCCATTTTCTGTATTAGCTGGAGGGAACAGAGAGAAGAGGAGGGTAGATTAAGGAAAATGCTATTGCAGTAGTGTAGCCTAGAGAGAACCTGTGCTCTAGAGACATTGAGCTACTGGGGGAAAGTGAGGAAAGGAAGGATTCCTTTGAGGAGGTAGAGTTGAAAGTGAGCTTTTTTGGCAAGGTCCTGAATGTGAGGGTGGAAGGTGAGAGAGTAGTCGAAGATGACTCCAAGGTTTCTGGATTCAGAAGAAGGAGAAGGGGGGAGCACATAGAAGAAGGCCAGAGTGAGGTGAAGAAAGAAGAAGCAGGAGTCCCAATAGGAAGATTTCAGTTTTGCTGTTGTTGACGCAGAGATCATTGGAGGTACACCAGGACTGCATGGCAGATAGGCAGTAAGGAATGATGGAGGACGAAAGGAGATGGTCAGAGGGAAGTTTGAAGCAGAGTTATGTGTCATCGGCATAACAGTGGAAGTTGGGGGAGAAGGTGGAAATGAGGTGTGCAAGCAGGGCAATATAGGTGTTAAAGAGCCTGCGAGAAAGGTTGGAGCCCTGGCAGACACCGCAGGTGGAGACAGAGGTTGGGGAGGAGAAAGAGCTCAGAATGACATGGGACAGACTGTCATTGAGGGAGGAGGTCATTCAGTCCAATGCCAGCTCTGAGATACCTCGGGTATCGTTGAGCCGTTTTATGAGGCTGAAGTGGTTGACTGTATCAAATGCAGAGGAGAGATCAAGTAGAATGAGAACAGCTGAAGAGTTGGAGTCAAGCGATGCGAACAGTTCCTCACGGTTGTTCAGAAGAGCAGTTTCCATGCCTCTGGATGCTTGGGATACAGATTGATGGTCGTGTAGGCAACCAACAAGTTCAGTGTGCTGGGTTAGTTGGGGGAAGACCAGCTTCTGCAAGAGTTTCCCAAGGAAGGGGGTGATAGATATGGGGTGGTAGTTAGCTGGACAAGACGGGTCTGCAAACAGTTTTTTCAGGATGGGGCGCTCAAGGGAGTGCTTGAGGGAGGAGGGGAAAGATCCAGTAGAAAAACAGTGGTTTTAGAAACCAGCAAGTACAGGGGCAGCAGAGCCAATATTGTGCAAACCACCATTGAGTTATCAATTAAAATATGTAAGAAGTGAGAACATGTGAATTTAGATCAGCCAAACCCTTCCAGTAATTTTCAGGTTTTAAAAAGTCTTCTGGTTATTGGTATCACCTTTTTCATAAACAATATTTTAAATTCTTTGTCCTTCATATGTCCCCATTTATTTATTGTCTGTTTATGTTCAATTGCAAAGAGACAAACTAACTTATTGCGATAAGATATATTGCCTCCAGTATCAATGATGTAGAAACACATTCCTCATGAACATCTACACACAAAGCACCACAACCACGTGCCTTTCTTTAGGTTTGTCACCACACAATCAAGACAGTCTCACATCTGAATGTACATTTTGTATGGGAAACACAAACATTGTACTTACAATTACACTATAATGGGTTTGTCTTAGTATTGATGACACAGATTTCCTGCATTAAAAAGAGCTAACATTTTGTACAGAGGATCACATCATCTTGATTAGAAATTATATGGAGTTGCGATTTATTAGGCAGTCACTCTCAACTCAGGGAGTTCCCTCCCCCCCAAGCAAGGTCGTACTTATCCAAAGCGCTAGTACTGATTCAACTTTAGCGAGGCCTCCAACCAATGAGCTAGGAACCAGGCCAGTGTATAGTAAGAATATATATTTATTTAAGGTTTGACAACTAATAGCAACCAAAACATCAACCATCAACGCCATGGCACAACGCAATGTCACAATTTCAAATTACTTGCACCAATTGATTGACTTGTATTTTTAATCAGCTTACAGATACTAATACACACAGGTAAAATTTGGAGACTGTACATCAAACACACACAGAGGATGTCTTGCACATTAACAATTATGGGCCTCATTACGAGTTTGGAGGTAGCCATGCCGCTATTTGCGGCATGGCTGCCTCCAAACTCAGGTCTGGGTTCCCTGAATGGGGCTTACCGGGTCATTCCAATCTTGGACGACCCGGTATTTCCCCATTCAGGGAAGCCATCCCCATTCCCATTCGAGCCCCCATAGGGCTTAATGGGAATGGAGAGGGAGCTAATAATGGGCCCGTTAATACCAGGCCCGTTATTAGCTCCCTGGTCCGTTAGCGGCTCCCACTAAGGGTGGCTGGTTTTACCAGCCTCCCTTAGCTGGACCCGCTAAAGGACCTCGGAATTCGGTGGTAAGGGGTTAACGGCACCGGCATCCTTACCAGCACCATTAACCCCTTACTGCCACACTCAGAATGAGGCCCGATGAAATTTGAACAATCCGAAGTAATTGCTTGGGTTATCACAGTGCTCTTCTCTCCCAACAACCCCCACCCCCAAGCATCAGTTATATATGACCCCTTAATTTAAAGAGAAGGTACATGGAGTGGGACTACAGTATAAAAATCGTTTTGTATTTTTATTAAAAGGCAGGGTTTGACAAATAGACACAATGAAAAGAAATTGTTTTGGGTTTTCTACTTGAAAGGCAAAGTCAAGAAAGGAACTCAATGGGAAAATCGTTTTGGGCTTTTTATTTGAAAGGCAAAGTCAGGCAAGGAACTCAATGGGAAAATCATTTTGGGCTTTTTATTTGTATGAAATACAGGGCTTTGGGAAAATGGGATGCAAGTAAATAAATGGGAAATTTAATTTTACACACTTTTTACATTCACTTCCATGGCAGCATTTTAGGGTTCCTTATTTTGATTTTGGGATTATGGACACCACCCTTCTGTACAGACGACAGGGGTTTCAGAAAGGTAGAGTCACCCAAGTACTCTATTGTCTAACACACGGGGCATGAACCTTGTTAGTTTCAAACTCTAACAACACTCATCCTGTGATTTTCTCTATGGGAATTAATTGATTTAACGTCAATTCAATGCACTAAGGATCTACACAGCTTCCTCTTTCCCCACAATTTAATGGGAAGGATTAAGGCAGGCAGGCAGTTCCCAAAACAATTAAACTTAAATGGATAGGGTGATATTCGATAGTGGAATTAATTTGAGTTGGAAGTAATAAAATGTGCCAAGAGTCTCTCCAGTTCTAACCCTCATCCCAGGAGATTAAGGCTGGCAGATTACCCCCCCCACACTTTTGGTGGCATTAAGATGTATCTACTTAAATGGGAGGCCTTGGTTATTGGTAGCTCTCCTGTCATTCTGCTAGTTCTTTGCCAGAGTGCAGAAACAGTCTACCTCTAGCATATAAAGTCAAGGGACAAATCAAAAGTCCAAAGAAAGGTCCCAAGAGTCAAAAAGTCAAAGAAAGATAGATCCCTCTCAGATTGAAAATTGATCTCTTATAGGGCTGGTGACACTCCATTATTATCAAAATTCCCATGCTATGGATTTGCCAGCTCTCTCCCTCTCCCTCCCCTCAATACGCCCACTGCCTGCTAATAGGACAAGGAGTTAGGCGGTATGAATTAAGGAGGCTGAGGGAGGAGAAAGATTCATCATCTCAAAATTACAAGTGGGTTTAACTTCTTCAGTGTCCTTAAAATCTGACTCTATGGCAGCTACCCAAATTTCTCAGATAATTGCTGGCACATATATATTTTTGAGTTCTATATTTTATGTCAAATATACTAATTATATCTCGGCACGCTGTTTCAGGAAGGAGCTAACACTTTTATGGAAATGCTCCTGAGCCGAAATAGTCACACATCTGCCCCTTCCTGATTCATACCTTACTTTCATAACCTACCATCACACCAAGTTTCTATTCCCTCAGACTTATGAAAATGCCAGAATCATATTTTTATTTCATAACTCAAGTTGTAGCCATCACACAAAATTCATTTTTACATGTCCCGACGGGCTTCTGATCCCCTTCAATATGAATGTGGGATGAGCTCAGTGGAACATCCAATGCCATTTTTATTCAAGAAAATGTATTCAATTTTAGTCAATGGCAAGGCACCACAAGGTTCGCTGAGTTTCACACCAGCCCCCATCATTTCTTAGGTTTCATATCTCTGCTGTGACCTGATTAGCACATCTGGCTGGCCCATGTGATCATGACCTCCCCTCCTGGGCTTCAAATGTTTTTTGTATGAAGATAATTCACAGTTAATAGGGAGACCTGACCTTAAGGCCACTTCTGCTGGTTGGCTTATCGGCCACCTCCACAATTCCGATCTACTTCTCTGTATTTTTTAGCATTTAAACTGAAAACTATTCCTTCTCCTAAAGGTCCTCAACCAAAGGTCTTGAGGTCAAAGTTTCAGACGCCTAGATCTTGCAGTTCAATAGGGTAAAACAAGCTACATGCATAATTCTAAAAGAATAGAATTTTGTATTACACCTAGGCCTGCTGTTCATAAATACAATCTTTCTTTTCTACTATATTAGAACGTAGAAAGATTCATGATTAATCTTATGCACACAGATAGGCCACAGTTAACATAGGAGACCGGTATTCACTTTTACAAAAACGAAAAAGGCCTTTCTCTTTCATGCTGTGGTTTTATATGATGAAAATGAAGTCTCTTTATTCCTGATAACGCAATCAGTCACTTGACTTAGTCTTCCAAATGCGCCTATTTCTAATGTATCTTTTCTTTCCACATGCACTGCAGTGGTTTTAAATCTGTCAAAGGTGCCTTTTCCCAATTTATAAAAAGTCAACATCTGCAGCACCACATATTACCCATTCATTGAGCATATCCATCAGTTTTAAGCTCTCGGGTAGATTCCCCTTCACTTATGCACCTGTCCATTTTAGTGGAATTGACTAGGTCCATTTCTTTCTATTTAAATAGGCCTTATGTTGAAAAACCCATTAGCCAGCTTCAGTCTCAAAATAGGGGCCTAGCATGACCTCTCCATCTCTGTCACTCAGGGTCTGTCTTTTCACCCACAAGTCCCACCCCCCGGGTCTTGACTCGGTTGACCCGTAGAAAAGAGCAAGGGAGAGTGGGGTTTTTGTTTTCTTTTGCTTTGGCTCAGTCTGCTATTTTCCAGTCCTGAGGGAGTGGTGCTCTGGTCTGCACTCCACTCTTTTCAGATGTTGCGGTTTGGTCCTGGATCCCCTTCCTTTTTGGAACATCCGACCCCCTGGCTGTGAAGGTAAGGAGTTACTGAGTCTGCAGAGAGTAAAAGAGAGGTTAAGTATTTTATACCATAAATTCAGTACATAGGCATACAACTTGAAAAACAAAACAACATCACATAACACATTGACATTGATTTTCCTTGCATGTACATTTCTACACATATTATTTATATATGTTTTCTAATTTGTATGCATTAATTGTGAGCATAAAATATTTTACTCCCTGTTAATGTGCGATATTCTCCATCTGGGTTTCCATCCTTTCCTTTCATTCTTCAGATGGTTCCTGGGATCTACCCTCACTGGGCTCTTCAATCAGTCATAGCACCTCTCTGGGGTGACGGCTCTTCAACTGATTGATATGGACCCATTTCGCCTCCGTAGGTTCTCCTTTAGGGATGCAGATCTCTTAGGCGACTGGTGAGATGTTATAGACAATTTCAAAGGAACTGAGCCAATGGGGAGTAACTTCCACTCCTTGGTTTGGTTCCTTCTTGGTAGTTTATAAGTCATAGTAGGCATTCATTCCTTCTGCCGACTTTTCTAAATTTCGCTGAGCGTAAGCAAAAGCGTGCTGAAGGTGTTTCCTCAAATTCTCAATGTTCTCATGGGTAGTGGGCGCATTGATCAGGGTCTGCTCTAGAGTTCTGTAGAGCAGATGCTGAGGAGGCACCCTTTTTTGGTCCAGTCATGAGCTCAAATGGAGGCATTTTGGTTCAGAAGACGGCATTGACCTAATAGCCATTAGGACAATTGGATGTCCCAACTTGGTCCTGAGTCCGCCACAAACTTCTTCAAGATGCCCATAATTGTTTTATTGTACCTCTCAACTCCCCTAATCGAGGCTGGCAGTAGGCAATGTGGAGTTTTCTTTTTACTCCTAGTATCTCCCACATTGTAGTAATCACCTCACTGGTAAAATAACTTCCTCGGTCCGACTCAAACCTTTAGGGAAGGCTGAAGCGACAGAAGATGTGGTTGATCCTTTGTGTGGCAGCTGTCTACGCCTTACAATCGGGGCCGGTAGACATGCTACCCACTTAATAAACAAGCATATCATGTTCAAAATGTACTTGTTTCCTCTAGAGGAGCGAATGCTGGCCCGATGTAATAGACTTGCAAATCCAACCAAGGCAGTGTCATTTTGCTTTTCTGTAGGGGACCTCTGTGTGTGAGAGAAATTGGCTGAAACTGAGAACACTTGAGACACCCCTTTAAGTAGATGTCGAGGTCCTGGCCCATGTGTGGCCAATATGCGACCTCACGCAAGATTTCTAATGTCGTATGAAACCCCATATGACTGGCAGTGGCCGTGTCATGGGCATGACTTAACATCAGGCTTCGCAATGAGGTACGTACCACCCACTGGTCATATCCAGATATGGATCACCGTACCGACAAACCGTCTTGGATTCGGAACATTTTGAAAACTTCATTAACACCCGGAGATCGTCCTCCCCAATATAATCTGATTCTGTCAGAGGAAAATTCACCGGGTCTTTAATATGTTGATAACATTTCCCAATAATTGGGTCCTCTTTTGAGCAGCAATAAAATCTGCATCTGGGGTTTCATTCCTCCACTGGGCAGTTGAGAGTTCATTATTTAATTTTGATTTTAAAGGAATTTGTAACGCACTCGAAACAGACTGAACCGTATAATGGCACAGGTGACATCGATAGAGACAGATTACCAGGATTATAAAGATACCCTATATCCTGTCCTAAAGGCCAAAATGTTCCAACAGGTCTGAGAATAGCGGAAGATTTATTTAAACAAAAACGTTTTTAGGGCCTTGCAGAACTTAAAGACAGAATCAAGGGTCCTGATTTCCCTAGGTATACTATTCCAGAGCCTAGGGCTGAACACCGCAAATCTTCTATCCCCTCTTGACACAAAAGTAGATGTAGGAATAACCAGCAGAGCTTGGTCCATTGAACGTAGACATTTGGGGGGCTGATATTGCTTGAGCTTGTCCTTCAAGTAGTCAGGTGCTAAATTGTTCAGACACTTGAATGCTAGACATGCTACCTTGAACTTAATGTGACCCTCAATCGCTAGCCAGTGGAGTAATCGACATGAGGGAGAAACATGGGAAGTTTTGTTTAGTCCGCAGATCAGCCTGACTGCTGCATTCTGGGCCTTTTGGAGTCTGAAAAGTTGCTTTTTTGGAATGCCCACCAGTTGGCTGTTACAGTAATCGAAGTGGGCATTTGTAAGTGCTCCCACCACCAAAGCGCGACCCTCTTCTGGAATATATGGGAGAGTCTGCCGAACAAGTCTCAACAAATAAAAAATTGCTTTCACCTTAGCTCCAACCTGGCCTTCACAGCTTAAGTTGTTCTGCCAGATGCAGCCAAGGTTTTTAACTTTAGAAGAGAATTTAGGTTCAACTCCCAATAAATTGGGAAATGACTGTTTTTTCATGGTGGAAGAAAGATGTTCGGGACCAAACAAAATAAATTCTGTTTTTTCAGCATTCAATTGAAGTTGGTTGGAGGCCATCCACTCACTAATCTCCTGGAGGCATTCACTGATCTTAGCAAGGCTTTCCTCAACATTATCAATTGTAATGAAAATCTGAGTATCATCAGCATAAGATTGGAAGATCATTCCATGACGTCTCCAAGAATTCCATCAGAAGCTGAAGATACAAATTAAAGAGAAGCAGCAATAATGATGACCCCTGTGGGACACCACATTCCATAATACTGTGGTCTGAAGTAAAGGTTCCCAATCTAACACATTTGGCCTCATTACGAGGTTGGAGGTAGCCTTGCCGGTTTTACCGGCAAGGCTACCTCCAAACTCGCCAGTACCCACGAATGGGCAATTACTGGGCTATTCCAGCCAAGCCAGACCCGGTAATTGCCCTTTCAAGGGTGCCAGGCCCGGTACATCCCCATTCCCATTTCAGCCCCATAGGGCTCAATGGGAATGGGGAGGGTGGTAGCACCGGTACTGTTAATAATGGTACCATCATGTCCTGCTCGTGGGTGCCAGTACGGCCACCAAGTCAGACCTGGTGGCTGCAAGGGCACCGGCGAGCAGAACTCCTAGTATGGCAGTACGGTAGCAACGGTGCCAGTAGCGATACCAGCGCCGTTGTTGCCTTACCGCCATACATGTAATGAGGCCCAGTGTTGGCAATTCTCCAAGAAAGATCTGAACCACCGAATGGCGTGCTCCAAAACTCTACCGACTGACTTTAGTCTGTCTAGGAGGATTGCATGATTAACTGCATCAAAGGCGGCTGACAGGTCAAGCTGTCATGATCTACAGAATGCGCCCCTTTTGGACTTCCTGGTCTTTGTCTCAACGGGGTTTACACTCCCTTGTACTCCCAACATGGCCGTCCAGCCTGAAGCACCTTCCTCGCTCTACACGTTGGACGTAGCGTGTTCTACTAATAGACCAAGCCCCCCGTGGCTCAGCGCGTCTCAATGCTATTGCAAAGTAGCGACCAGATGAGTGCTCCGTAGCTCGCGGGATTGTTTCCCTGATTCTGTCCCTACCAACTCCATTCCTAGTCCCTCTCCTTTATTTCTTACTTCCTGGACTTGTGTACTGTGTAGTGCACTTTCTTAATTTCCCGGATTCCTGGATCATTGCATCCCGGAACTTTGAACGCACGCTGGAGTCGGAATATATGTAATATTCAAGACCCGATCCATCCGCAAGAAGGCATCGACCAAGAAATCCAGAAAGATCAGACTCAGGTGAGAAGGGGTAACTCCTTGACAGTTTCAGACGCCACCCGACCGAACTCGATATGGACATGGAAGCGGCCGTTCAGGACCTGATGCGTGGCATGCAAGAACTATCAACCGATGTACAGAATCTCAAGGCGGAAAACGCCACTCTCAAACAATTGGTTCTGTCCCGTGATTCTGCCACAAAAGAAAGTGTGTTGCTGGGCGGCATAGTTGACAAATACGATGGGTCGGCAAAAACCCTTCGTGGATTCCTGGATTCATGTTTGGTCCACTTTACTTTTAAGCCCTAGTACTTTTCGACTCCCAGGCCTAAAGTAGGTTTCATAATTTCTCACCTTTCAGGAAATGCATTAACCTGGGCTACTCCCCTCGTTAATTCCGGCGATGCTCTCCTAGATGACTATGAGGGGTTCATACTGGCCCTTAAAACCATGTTTGATCGCCCAGAGCAGGTCTATAGTGCCCAGGAACACCTGTTAGACTTTCATCAGGGATCCCAGGATATGCTCACCTTTGTAACCCGATTCAAGCAATTAGCCAAGGAAGCTGATTCGTCCCCCGAGGCGAGTTTTACCCTTTTCAGGAGAAGACTGAATGAGGAGATTAAGGATGAGTTGGCCAGAGTGGCTCGCCCAAAATTCCATGCACTAATGGACCTTGCCATGCAAATAGACTTTCGAATCCAGGAAAGGAAGGCAGAGAAGAAGAAATCCAGAGGAAATCCTCCGAAAGTGTCCTTTGAGAGTACCACCAAGACGGACACAAACCCAGGCTCAGTCACTGAATCAGAACCCATGCAGATAGGAGCCTTCTGTAGACCTATATCCCCGCAAGAAAGGATGAGAATGATTCATATGGGGTTGTGCATGTATTGCGCCTCAGATAAACACTTGGTTAGGGAGTGTCCTCTAGCCCCTCCTCGGCGTTCGGGAAACGCCAGCTCCCGATCATAGATGGAGCAGAGCTTCGGGAGAGAGATGTTTGCTCCACATCAATTCCATCCTTGAACTCTCCTGGACAAAACAATTTGGTGATACTGCAGGCCTTCCTATCGCCTCTAAGAATAAAGCCTATTCCATTTTGGCCTTGGTAGACTGCGGAGCTATGGGAATTTTCATTGATCAAGATTGGGTTGTTAGTCATCATATTCCATACGAGACACGAAGCACCATGCAGCCGGTGGAAGCAATCGATGGAAGACCCCTCACTTCAGGGCCCATAAGACTGCAGACCAAAGAGATCCATCTTTCTATAAACCATCACCAAGAGCGGATTACATTCGACATCATTAAGTCAGCTCATGACCCCATGGTATTGGGTATGCCCTGGTTACAGAAGCACAATCTGTACATCAATTGGACAGCAGGATCACTATTCCTAGGCTCAGAGTTTTGTATATCTCACTGTCTATTCCTGGATCCCTCCTTGACACCCCCTAAAGAACCACCAAGAGACCAGCAAACACCACTCATGGTTTCCAATATCATACAAGTCCCTGAGGCCTATCAGGGATATGCTGATGTATTTTCAACTGCCATAGTCCAGGCCTTACCCCCTCACAGACCTGAAGACTGCGCCATAGATATAGATCCCTCAGCAGTGATTCCCTTCAGCAGAATGTTCATCCTTTCCGAACCTGAGAAAAAGGCCCTCCGAGCATACCTGGATACCAACCTTGAAAATGGCACCATAAGACCTTCTAAATCTCTAGCGGGTGCTTCGTTGTTCTTTATTCCCAAGAAGGATACCAAGGAACTCAGACCTTGCCTCGACTATCGTGGCTTAAATCAATGCATCCTCAAAAACCGGTACCCATTGCCCTTGATCTCGGATATCCTGGAAGCTGTGAGAGGCGCCGTAATATTCATGAAGTTTGGTCTCCGGGGTGCTTACGATTTGATCCGTGTCCGGGAAGGAGACGAATGGAAAACAGCCTTTAGAACACCCATTGGTCACTATGAATATCTAGTCATGCCCTTTGGACTAGCTAATGCCCCCACAGTTTTTCAACGTTTCGTGGATAGGGTGTTCTCTGACATGTTATTCCTCTTCGTCATTGTCTATCTGGACGACATATTGATCTTTTCCAAGGACCTTCTAAAGCATGAAGAACATGTAAAGGCAGTATTACAACGACTCCGTGAACACAAACTTTTAGCCAAACCCGAAAAATGCTTGTTTCACGTTACTTCTGTTCACTACCTAGGATTCATTCTCAGCACAGAAGGAATTGGTATGGACCCTTCAAAGGTAAAGGCCATACTGGCATGGCCCGCTCCCACGTCCGTGAAACAAGTTCAATCCTTCCTGGGGCTTGCCAATTTCTACCGGAAGTTCATATCCACCTTTTCCGAGATCGTTCAGCCGATCGTTGCTCTCTTGAAGAAAGACACCCCCTTTATCTGGTCTACGCTGCAAGATAAGGCATTCCAAAGTTTAAAGGCAGAGTTCACGCAAGCCCCCATCTTAGGCCAACCCGACATAAATCGACCATTCCTAGTGGAAACGGATGCCTCTAACTACGCCATAGGAGCGGTGTTGAAGCAGGAATTTGAGGATAAACTGGAACACCCCATTGCTTACCTTTCACAAACCCTGACTCCCAATGAGACACACTACTCCGTCCTGGAAAAGGAACTGTTAGCCATCCGCCAAGCCTTCACTGAATGGCGACATCTACTTCTGGGTGCTAGACATCCAGTTCAGGTCCGCACGGACCATCGGAATCTTCAAATTCTACAGTCATTGGAGTGTAGGAACAGTAGTAAGGCGCATTGGGCCTACTTCTTTGCCCAATACCAGTTCCACATCACTCATGTTCCCAGATCACAAAACCTGATTGCTGACGCCTTATCTCAATGTCCTGACTATGTAACTACTGAAGATAGGGCCTACCCTAAGATGTTTCCCCACACGATCTTTGTAGCTCAAGCAGTCAATCTCCTGGAAGAAATTCAAGTGCAAACCCAATCCTCTGATCTGTGGAAGGATATTTCAAGGAAGAGTCAATGGAATCTAAGAGTCAAGGAAGGATATTTATTCAAGGACAATGCACTGGTCATTCCCACACAGAAATTACAACAAAGAATAATAAACCTCTGTCATGATACCCTTTACTCCGGACATCGTGGCATAACCAACACCCTCCACCTCATACAAAGACATTTTTGGTGGCCTCGAATGAAGACCGACGTACAGCAGTACATCCAAGCTTGTGCTATCTGTAGTCAAAATAAACATGATAACAAGAGACCGGCGGGTCTTCTACTGTAACCTACACTGCCAACAAGGCCATGGGAATTCATTGCTACAGACTTCATTGTGGAATTACCACCTTCCCGAGGATATACAACCATCATGGTTACCACTGACTTGTTCACTCATATGGCTCATTTTACACCTCTGTGTAAGCTACCATCCTCGTCCGAACTTGCTGGAATCTTTCTGGAACACATATTCCGTCTACATGGACTTCCTTCCAGATCATATCTGATCGAGTACCTCAATACGTCTCACAATTCTGGAAACATTTCTGTCGCATTTTAGTAATCCAATGCGCCCTCTCATCAGGTTATCATCCCCAAACCAACGGGGCCACAGAACGTGCTAATCAGACCCTGGAACAGTATCTTCGATGTTTTGCCACCAAGGTTGAGGATGACTGGTCGCTCCTGATACCTGTGGCTGAATTCGCCTACAACAATTCCGATCATTCAGCACTTAAGACCAGTCCCTTTTATTGTAGCCAAGGTTTCCATCCATCGCTTCTACCCGCTGTTCTCCCTCATCCCACACTGGTACCTACTGTCGACTACTGGATCGAAATCCTCATCAACGTACACCAGGAGGCAAAAGAAAACTTAGAGAAGGCCAGAACACAGACTAAGAGGTATGCGGATTCCAAAAGAAGACCAGGGCCTTCTTATGCAATTGGTGATCAAGTCTGGTTGTCCTTGAAATTACTACCACGACATCTACGGCCATACAAATTGCCTCCTCGGTACTATGGTCCATTTCCCATCAAGGAAATTATAAATCCAGTCTCATACCGGATCAAACTACCAGACTCCTGGATGAAAATTCACCCAGTTTTTCACACATCCTTATTAAAACCCTACATCCAATCCTCCCGCAAATCTTGTAGACCCCCTCCTCTGCTGGTCAACAACCAACTGGAATATGAAGTGTCCCGAATATGCGACTCCAGGTATAAACGGGGTCAGCTTCAATACCTGGTTGAATGGACGGGATATCCTCCTAGTGAAAGAACCTGGGAACCACTTTCTAATCTCAAGACCCCTCGACTGCTCAGAAAATTTCACCTCATACACCCGGGCAAACCTGGAGGAACAGGTCTTCGGAGGAGGCATGCTGTCATGACCTACAGAACGCGCACCTTTTGGATTTCCTGGTCCTTGTCTCAACGGGGCTTACACTCCCTGGTACTCCCAACATGGCAGTCCAGCCTGAAGCACCTTCTTCGCTCTACACGTTGGACGTAGCGTGCTCTACTAATAGACCAAGACCCCCGCGGCTCTGCGCATCTCAATGCTATTGCGAAGTAGCGACCAGACGTGTGCTCCGTAGCTCGCGATATTGTTTCCCTGATTCTCTCCCTACTAACTCCATTCCTAGTCCCTCTCCTTTCTTTCTTACTTCCTGGACTCGTGTGCTGTGTAGTGCACTTTCTTAATTTCCCGGATTCCTGGATCATTGCATCCCGGAACTCTGAACGCACGCTGGAGTCGGAAGAGACTCGTGCAGCCTTATTCAAGACCCGATCCGTCCGCAAGAAGGCATCGACCAAGAAATCCAGCAAAGATCGGACTCAGGTGAGAAGGGGGGGAACTCCTTGACACAAGCATCACCAAAAGTGAGAGCTTGCCCTGATCAGCCACCCTCAACAATTCATCATAAACCACCAGCAGAGCCATCTCCGTACCAAATTTTGGACGGAACCCAGACTGTAAGGAATCTAGAACTCTTCTTCAACAAAAGCCTGGAGTAGTTGAGTCACCACTTTTTCCAGAATCTTCCCTGGCCATGAAATGCCAGCAATAGGGTGTTAATTCTGGTGGACCAGAGGTCCAGGTTAGGTTTCTTTAGTAGGGGTGTTAGTATGGTGTGTTTAAGCGTCTGAAGTACTGATCCTTGATCTAACAATTTATGAACAAAAGTGGTAATAAATGGAGCAATTTCCTCAGCCATACACTTAGCTACCACTGCAGGATGTGGAAACAAACAATTATTAGTTGGTTTCAGAGTGTTTATCAATGTACATATATTGGCATGGGATTGGGCCCTGGTGACATCAGTGACCTGGATTTCCCCCAACATGGATACAGTTTCTTTGAGATCCCTGTGAATGTCTCCAGTTTTGGCCAACTGGTCATCCAAGTCATTTCGAGTTTTGCCTGGTCCCTATATTTTGGAGTGACCTCTGATCTTTTTCCAATAGATGGTCATCTCATTAGAGGTTACCAGATCATCAATTGATTGAATCAATTTCCCATGCTTTAGTAGTTTATTGTTTGCACACAGCATGCCTTGATTTTTCCAGTTAATCGGGTGTTCCACAAACCCATTCCTGACACAATCAGAGTCAGTAATTATGACCAGTTGTATGAGTTGGTGGTGTGCGGCAGTGAGGATGGCTTGATGTACTGCCATCAACTCTGCCACCTGACTACTTTGGGGACGTAATTTTGTACCCAACAGAGAGTTACGGGGCATCATTCACCCAGGCATTCCCAATACCAGCCACTAATTCTTTTTCCCCATGATTGTCAACATGATAGGAGCACCCATCCACATAAACCGTTTGTATGCCCTGACACGTTTCTTCCTCATAGACTTTGTGCAAGGAAGTAAAGTACGCCTCCATATTGTCATTGGTCCTTAAACTTTCGTCCTCGAGACAGTTTTCTTGAGCACAGTCATGTAAGTCAGCCAATCCTTGCGCTAGAGGACTCTTCTTCTTTTGGCCATATCTGACCTCCACAGGAAAACCTTACATGGACAGAATCCAAGAAGTAATTCTGGAATTAGTCACGTTCCCTGTTCAGATTCGGTTGCTTTGTAAGTATTGCAAGGGTTGGTGAGGAGTCTCGACAATGATGTGCTGCCCCGGGATGAATGGGTGGCAATTCTTCAACGCCCACACTGTTGCCAGGAGTGCCTTTTTCCGCAATAATTGAATAATTTATTTATTTTTATTTTTATACCGTGCCACATGCCTATAGGCCTCAGGCCCATTATTCCGCCAGAGAGGACAAAGTCTTGCCCGGGTACGAGAATACTTTGTTGACCTTGCCGTGCTTAGGTATAATACCGCTATTAAGCAATTATCTGAGAACCATGTCTCCAGGAAAAACTCCTTGTTGTTTATGGGGTGAGCCAAACAAGGGGCTTGGGAAAGGCTTCTCTTTAGTAGTTTAACTGCTTCGCATTGTTCCGGACCACAGTACCACTTGACCCCAGCCTGAGGGTGTGGTCTACCCTCATGGGAGCTCAGGCATGGCTGGGGATTTCTATGGTCTTGTGAACTTGGGCCTAATGCATGCAATTCTGCTTTTACTGTGCAAGCCTTCCCTTCGACCCATGGTTACTAATATTTACGCAAAATAGCAATGATGCTCGTGCCTTATGCTGTACTATGTTGATAGACTAAATTTGATTATATTGGAGTGGGGTCCTGTTAAACTGAGAGGTGTCCCTCTCACTGTCCCCCCTCCTGCCTGGCCTGTCATAGACCTTCAAATGCATCTTGCCTCACTCTAAAGCACCTAAGGGGGTGGGACGGGGCTGCCCCCTTCCCAACATTCTCCCCTTGTATTATTTCTACATTAACAAACTCTGGGATATCTCTGCGCTCCAGCTCCCCCTTCTCTGCTTCCACAAATAGCTGAATTCCCTTTTTTGGTACCCAGGCCCTACACTCTGACCACAAACTCTAGCCCCTGCATGCGTACTCTTCATGTGAGCAAGTCATATAGATGGATCTCCCCTCCCCCACCAGGACCATCCAAACCTCTGTGTAATTTTCTGGGTCAGGTGGTGGAGACATGATAGTGTGGCACAGCGGATCAACTTCATCTCCATATAAGATGGGGAGCATTTCATACTTGGGGCCACCCTGTGGGACATCATTTTGTACTTCAATGTTATTTGTTTCACAAGGTTCTTTTGGAACCCCAATCAATACCATCATTCTTGCACTATCAGGTGATACATTGGCTAAAGATCGAAGGGCTAGCTGACAGGTGCAGAAAATAACAAGGATGAACACGATGATGGGCATTAGCATCTTCATGATCACTCTGAGACACGACAGAGCCCAACTGAATACTGTAGTAAACCAATCACTGTGCTGTATTCCTCCCTCCTTCTTCATGCGAATAACCAGGCCATGGACAGCTGCGATGATGTGAGATAATGATGGGTTCTCCGCATCCTCTGGAGGAACGAATGTTCAGCAGGAATCGCCAAACCTTTTGCAAACCCCACCTTCCATTGCTGTTAACATGTCCAACACATAACGATTTTGCATTGTCATACGTCTCAATGCATGCAACTCCACCATGATCATGTCGAACCTATTCTCTGTATCATTCGCAAGCTGAACCAGCTCCCATCTTGTGATCTGCAACCATTTGGCATTTGCTGCGGCCTGCACTTCCGGCAAAAGTAAAGATGCAAAAAAAAGGATTCTGCTGAGCTAAAGAGCCTGTATTCTTGTGGTATTTCAACAAGCAATGTGGAAGAGTCTTTAGAGATGTATCTTTTCATCCTGTGTGGCTGTTGGAAATGTCCTTTACCTCCCAGGATATGTGTTACGCTCACCTGGCCTCTGCAGAGACGTTGGGGCACGGTTGCAGCCCTCCCTGGAACTGGTTCCCCTGGGTCAGGCTTCTACCCCTGCCCCTATATTGTGGACTGCGCTGTTTGCTGGTACTGCCCCTGCGAGAATACGAGAGGCTGTGAGAATGCTGTGATATGGCTGTGGTCTCCCTCGAACCCTTCTTCACAGAATGTAGTGAGCATTCGCCTACCCATATACTCTCACCTGTTTAAATATGATGGCGAGCTCTCCGTCCTGCTTCTCACTGCGGGGGCGCTTTTAGATAGACATAGTTTCTTCACTGGTCCATGTGCGTGGCAGCCCAGACCGGTTGTGGCTGAACCACTTCAAAGGTTAGTATCATTCAATAACGATTATTGTCCCTATTCTTTTGTAATATCTTTTCCCTTGATTATTGTCTGTATCTCTTATAATGTTTTTCCTTCTCCTCAATAAGTGATGTGAGGCCCCGCAGAATTGTGGTGCAAGAAGCTAGCCCAATGGAGAACAGGGGAGTTCACGATGTCTCAATAGGTGGTAAGTTTGGTTCTTAGGTCAAGCGCGAGGATTGGTTTGCGCGCAACCTTAGCGTAATGTCTTTATAGTTTTTCTAACCTAATTTTTCCTTTTCTCTTGCAGGGATGGCCTGGCGAAGTCCGACTGGAATGCTGTTATCCAAAGATCTGCCGGCGGGAGAAGGATGCCTGGATCCGCGAGGATGCTGGCCAAAGATGGACTCCGATTAAGTGTTGAGGCGGGGAGCCGGGATCAGGTAAAGATGTGCTCCGACTGTGTTGCTGCTGGAATCAGGTAAGGATGCGCTCCGACTGCGGTTGCTGCTGGAATCAGGTAAGGATGTGCTTCAGGCGATGGTTATTGCTGGATTCAGGTAAGGATGTAGTTCAGGCAATGGTTATTGCTGGATCAGGTAAGATGCGCTTCAGGCGGCGGTGAGCGTTAAGCTGCTATAAGCAGACTAACGTGAAGCGCTTGCATGCGGGCGGGGCAGGCTTAAATAGCCTTGTCCCAGCCACGCCCATTTGTTCTAACTTTTGGCCCCACCCTGCTTTCCCAGAAAATGCTGCACATGCAGCCCACTGCACTCCTATGGCCACGCCCGACCTGGAGGCACGTGGAGGCCCTGCAGGGGAGAAAAATAGCATGTGCACCAGAATAAAAGTGTGCAGAGCACACTTTCTCATCACCAGGACTGGGTCCAACTAGACCCTTTATGTAGTGGAGCTTGTAGTTCTCGCCCTGTGGCCATGACAGCACTCCCCCTCAAGGCCCCTCTCACGGGTGCTCTTTCTCCTGGTCCTGGCTTGGTGGGGTTGTTACGATGGAATTGTCTGATTAGTCGTGGGGCATGGACGAATTCACTAGGTTCCCATGTATGGTTTTGAGGTCCATAACCTCTCCAGTCTATAAGGTATTACAGTTTAACTCGCACTATCTTGGAATCCAAAATGGTTTTGACTTTGTATTCCGGTTCTCCTTCTATGATGTCGAGCTCGGGTGGTGCCTCAATCCGAGTATCTGGTTTCATTGGTTTCAAGAGGGAAACATGGAACACCGGATGATTCCGCATTTAAGTGGTGAATCCAATTTCATGGCAGCAGGGTAATGATGTTTTTGATGGGGTAAGGTCACAGGTACCTGGGACGGAAGGCTCGTGCTCCTTTCAAGGGAATTTTCTTGGACGCCAACCAAACCTTATCCCCGACTAGATAATGCAGAGCCTCTCTTCGGTGTCGGTCTGCACATATTTCTGTTGTTCTTTGGCTCTGGTCATGTTTTCAGCTGTTTCTTTAAGGGTTCGAGTGATAGTCTTGTGCAAGGTGGTAACTGCTGGCATTTCCAATTCGTCAAGTGAATCAAAAGTGGACGTTCGAGAATGCCGACCATGCACTGTGTAGAATGGGGTCTGTCCGGTGCTATTGTGGATGGAATTATTGTAGGAGAATTCGGTCAACCAGAGAATGTTTTTCCAGGACTCCTAAGTTTGTTGTAACATACACCTCAGGTATTGCTCCAAGGTCTGGTTGGTCCATTCGGTTTGGCCATCGGTTTGGGGATGATGACTCGTGGATAACCGGAGGTCAGTTTGGGCTATTTCGCAGCACCTCCTCCAGAGTGCTGAAACAAACTGTGTTCCGCGATCTGAGATCAACACCAATGGGAAACCATGTAACTTGACAATTTACACCAAAAACACTGTGGCAAGGGCAGAAGCAGTGGGAAGCCCCTTCAATGGAATAAAACGGGCCATCTTAGAGAATACGTCTACAATAACCAGGATCGTGTTAAACCCATTGCAGGGAGGAAGATCGGTGATAAAGTCCATGGACAGCATATGCCATGGTGCTGGTGGTACAGTCAAGGGACGTAGTAACCCTGCAGGACTTAACTTCTGAGATTTGTGTTGCACGCAGACACCACAGGTCATTTTCGATTGGTGTATTGGTCTCCTCTAGCTAGCCACTCCTGTTGGTTCATCCGAGATCGGAGATCGGTTTTCAAGTCATCCAAACAGGTGTTTGAGGCGATTTAGTTTTGGATCCGCTCTTCGGGAATGATGGCCACAGGCTCAGATGTGGTGAAAGCTTCTTTGTCCTCACCCATGCGTGACAGAGCGTCTGCTTTCCCATTGCATACGCCTGGTCTGTAAGTAATGATAAAAATCGTATTCTGCAAACAAGAGGGCCCAGCGAAGCTGGTGTGAGGATTGGGCCCTGGCAGTCTTCAAGTATTGCAGATTAATGTGATCTGTGATAACTGTGACTGTGTGTCTTGCTCCCAGAAGATAGTGTCTCCATGTTTTGAAGGCTCCTTTGATCGCTAGGAGTTCCTTGTCAGTGATTGCATAGTTCAATTCTGGCACAGAAAACTTAAGGGACCAAAATGCTATGGGATGTAATTGCCCCGTGTCGGGGTCCTTTTGCGATAATACTGCTCCCATTGCTATGTTGGAGGCGTCTGTTTCGACCACATATGGCAATTCCGGTCGAGGGTGTCGAAGAACTGGTGCTGTGGTGAAAGCAAGTTTCAGTTCCTGGAAGGCGTTTTCTGCTTCGGGGGACCAGAAGAATTTCTTATTTTTTCTCAGTAGAGAGGCAATTGGATGAACTATTTGTCAAAACCTTGGAGTAAACCGACTATAAAAATTGGCACATTCAAGCACACTTTGTACTCCTTTTGTGGATGTTGGTGATGGCCATTGAAAGATAGCATCCACCTTGCGTGTGTCCATGTGTACTCCTCGTGGTGTGAGCATGACGCCCAAAAATTCTACTTCCATAACATGGAAGAAACACTTTTCTAATTTGGCAAACAGCCGATGCTGTCGAAGCTTTTCCAGAACCGCTCTTACATGGCCAACATGATCCTCCTTGGACATTGAGTAAATAAAAATGTCAATTATGTAGACGAGTGCGCAAATGTCCAATGATTAATGAAGCACATCGTTCATAAAGAATTGGAACGCCGCTGGGGGCATTACATAATCCAAAAGGCATGACCTGATACTCGAAAAGTCCATATTTGGTTTGGAATGCCATCTTCCATTCGTCTCCCTTTTTAACTCTCACAAGGTGATAGGCTCCTCGTAGGTCCAGTTTTGTGTAAATTTGAGAATACTTCACCTGATTAGAAGCTCTGGGATGAGTGGCAGGGAGTATCTGTTCTTTACCGTGATTTGCTTCAGCGCTCTATAATCTATACAAGTTCTTAAGTCGCCCTGTTTCTTTGGTACGAAAAAGAGAGCTGAGGAGGCAGGGGACTTAGATGGGTGGATGAAGCCGTTTGCTAGGTACTGATCCAGGTAATATTTCAGATGCTGGTTTTCTTGCTCAGTTAGAGCGTACATTCGACTGCAGAGAATTTGTGCTCCGGACACCAGATCGATCTGGCAGTCGTAAGGTCTGTGTGGAGGCAGCGTGTTTGCTTGCTCCTTCTGGAACACATCCTGGTAATCCAGATATTCAGGGGGTAGGGAACCAGAGAGCCCCAGGATAGATGTCGTCTTGAGTTCCCGGCTCTTCACATTTTTGTGGTAACAGATGTTAGTGCATTCTTGAGGAAGGTCAGCACTCGTTTTCGCCAGTCGATCGTAGGGTTGTGGTTTCCAGCCAAGGCATTCCCAAGATCATCTGGAACTGAGGAGCTCCAATAAGATCGAAAGAGATGTCTTCCCGATGCCCAACCTGACACATCAGCATGACTGTTTCGGTATGTTGCGTCACTGGGCCGGATGACAACTGAGAACCATCCACTTCTGTGACGTTTTCCGATTTTAGCTTTTGCTGGAGAGGAAGGCCTATTTGTGCAGCCAGATCTTGATCAATATAATTTTCTACCACTCTGCTATCAATATAAGCCTCCAAAGCATGTACCATTGATGGTTGTTGGTGGTTGACCAAAAGTACTGGGATGACCAGATGTGAGGTCTGTACAGGTTCCTTCTTTTCACTTGACAAGTGGACCCTTCCGCTTGTCGGGTGTTGGAGTTTTCCGGGTTTTGTTCCCTTTCATCATTGCCACCATTTGCAGTTGCACACTATGTGCCTGGAACGTTCCTTTTATTCTGCATAGCACAAGATGAACTCGGCATCGTGCCACTATAATTGGGACTGCTTGTGTTACTAACACTTTGGGAGCTCCTGGTGCGTGTAGAATGAGTGAACACACATAACAGCTTCCATTCACAGAGTTAGACCCCACTCCACTCATATCAGAATACTATGAGTTGGTGAACTCGGGATGATGAATATCCTTAATCATATCAAAACCCAGTCTTCGATACGTGTCATACATTTGTAGTACTTATCTTTTCATTCTTCTATACACGCTCTCATGGATGGCCTCTTTAATAGTACTATCGAAAATAACATTGTATCGTTTCGCAGTGGTAGCCAATCTCCTACTTGCTGAAACAAACCTATTCACTGTTTCCTCCACTGTGCTTATTGAAGTCAATACATTAATTTCCATTATTATTGTTAGTGTACACATTAGTGCTAATATATGTAAATCCACTCGTATTTTTAACATTTATGTATATTGTCCTATTTGGATTGAAAGACCAAAGAAATATCGAGGCTTAGTAACACAAAGGAAATACACCAATCACGGGCTGAAAAGATACAAGTATCTTTTATTACTGTACAGTTTAGAAAGCAAAACAGATAGCTATCTGGCTCCCAACACCTCGCAGTGTATACCAGCAGACACTGTGAGGAGTGAGAGTGCTGGACATCTATACACAGACATATTTATACGATTTTAGCAATATTGTGCAGCCTCTCTCCAAGTTAATAATTTCGTGGGCTAGAGTTCATGCCTAGTTCACATGACAGATGTTACAATATTATGCAAGGGATTAAACAAGCTTACATGTCCATGAACATTCAATGGTACTGTTGGTTCTCGAATCCACGGTAAGCCTTACTCCAAGAGTCACTACAATGCAGTTCAGCTAAAGCATATGATCAAAGTTTACTCTTCATTGTTTCGGTGTATATACGAGGATGAGGCTTGTGAGCACAGACAACACTTGAATGGCAGTTCGTATGAAGCTCAAGGTTTCTTTACATAGGTTAAACAGTCAGCTCTCGGTCAACCTAAACATTAACAAAACTCAAAGGTTGTTTGGCTCGACTGCAAGTCGAAAACACAGTCCACCATTTTAGAACGTGGAACATGAGTTGAAATCAAAATGGCGGATGAGTCTTAAAATGGCGGAAAAGTTAACCCAAAATCAGAACTTTGCAATGTGGTTTTCTGCATAACGCAAATGGGCTTAGCCCAATCTCCATAATAAGGAGGCACAATATAATTACGGTTTAACAAACCCTCCTTTTGGCCTAAGCTAAGAGCTTTACTCAACCATTCGCTTTACTCAAAACCCCATGTCTCAATGTCCGTACATCC
Organism: Ambystoma mexicanum; assembly: GCF_040938575.1. NCBI lineage: Eukaryota > Metazoa > Chordata > Amphibia > Caudata > Ambystomatidae > Ambystoma > Ambystoma mexicanum. Next base: position 290,016,291 of record NC_090941.1, read on the forward strand.
TGAATCACATTCTTCAGAAATATCAATCACCATTAGATCCTTGATAGTGATATCCTTCATTACAAAAACATTAGTCATTTTCTCAGGTGCATGTATTTTTGGTTCCAATATACTTACAGTTTGCGCACAACACCCCACTAACATCGAACATATGGCAGGAAGACATTGTATGCAACAACAACAGAACAATAGACTACCAAGGATTACTACTAAGACTGAAAAGACCTTCCATCCCCAAGACCATAAAAAGTCCCAGAACCAAGCACTAAGATCCCAATTTCCGTCGGGAAAATGTACTTCCATACTGCAGATTTTGTATTGCCTTGAATATGGTAGGGGAGGAGTCAGGCACAAAAACACAACAAGCAGATCCCACCAATTTACATACTCCACCACGCTCAGCTAGGATGACGTCTAACACCATCCTGTTCTGTAGAGCCACTAATCTAATTGCTTTCTGTTCCAACGTCATATTGTATAGTATATCAGTGGTTCTGTTGATGGTTCTCTCCAATACTCTTTCCAGTCTCCTAATATCCTCAGAGTTCACGATCTGTCCCCAAAATGGCACAAAGGATTTTGCTACATTACCCATGACCTGTGAAGGAGTAACACCCTTCTCGTCCCGCCTTGGACAAGCTCTAGAGACCTCAGAGGTGCTGGCTACAAATACCCCTGGTAGCAAGATACCTAAATAACAAGTACCCTGCCAATCTCTAGGTGGCCAAGGATAAGCTTCATTGCCACAAACAAAATAAACAGGATTGCCTACATACAAAGGTCTGTCCTTGCTAGTCAGATTTGTAATATTGGTACAACCCTCAAAAGTACCCATTGACTGAGAACCATCCCTGTGTATGCAGAAGGAAACAGAGTTGGGGCTATGATTGATAGTGTAAGAAGGAGGCATGGCATCCCGGTTGCCTAGGGGAGCCATCTTGAAAGAAATCAACAATTGGAAAGGTCTAGAAAGTCTATCGAAAGGCCTAAAAGAAGTAATATTGAGTTTGCTCCTATTTGCAAAAAGGGAACATCCCAGAGGTGTCAGGACTCATCTTTCAAATTCATTCAGAGATGCTATGATTCCAACGACCAAAGAATATTGCCCTTAGAGAGGCATAGCATGCAGTAGTCAAAGGAAGAGGATTAATATACCAGCCCAATCCTTTTTCCCCGTGCTGTGGCAAATGCGAACATATCCAGCAATTCATTCTGTTCAGAATTGCATGTGTCACCTTCATGATTAATAGAAGTGTATTATTGTGGTAATTATTGTGGTAACTCTGTCTGTGTTGGGAATCCCTAGAAGGTAGAGTGTGCCGATGCATGAAAGGTGAAGACATAATGGGAACACTCTCGGTAGGTAACAAAGTCTTAAGTGGACGCACCCCCTCAATATAACAAAACCCAAATGCAAGTACAACTGTTAGACCAGTTAACATTATTACAAGAAAACAGTAAGTCCTCAAGGACCATGATTTTTGATGCTCAATGTTTTTGTTAGCCCCAGGACCGATCGGTTGCTTCGTGCGAGTAGAGTTAGCGACGGGCATTGTTCCTCAAATTTCGTTTAAAAAAGTTTCTGCAACAGACTCCTTAAGTTCATTCGTTGATGATCTCCTGACCACGTGGTTTATCTTGCTCGAAGGTAACTTTGCCGGTCCCGGCCACTTACTTATATTTCAGTGAGAGAGTGGCAAGGGAGTAGCTCAACAGTGATTCCTCATGGGCACAGCCGTGCTCTGCTGTAAGTCTAGCGCCGTAGATGCAGATCGCACCTTAAGACTCCAGGTACAGTGTGATCTGTGAACAGAGTGTCGTTGCTTCCTGATGGAAGTGGTGAAACAGAAGCAAGATTGCTCAAGGGTGCAGAAAGATCCGAAGGAGAATTCAAAGACAAAGCAGCAGTCTCCCCAGGCTCCATGGGCTCAGGGAGAATCTCTGAGACACCCTTGATGTTGTTCAAGACAGGCTTATCATAAGAAGCAGAACAAACAGTTTCCTTCTTTTCTTCTTCGTCGAGTGGCAAAGGAAAAGGTATTTTCTTGACGTGCGTCCCATATATCTAGTGTCACTTTCCTGCTACAGCGGTCTATGTCGCCAACAGGACCTGGAACGGTCCTCTCCAACGTGGTGCGAGACAGGATGCTCTTTTGAAATTTTTTGTTACCACCCAGTCCCCAGGTCGAAGTTGATGACCTGGCCCCTCGTATTTAACTGGGAGGGCTTCTCGCCTTTACCTGTTGATAAATCAAATACAAATTTTGAGTTAACTGGTCACAGTATTCAGCAAGAAGCAAATGATCCATGTCTTTCAGTATTTTAGGTTTAGGTAGGTTCCAAATATTAGCTGGCCTCCCCATCACAATCTCGTACGGGGTGTGTCCAGTTCTAGTCTGTGGGGTCGTCCGCATTACTTCTAGCGCAGACTTTAGCTAACTTGTTCTTTAGGATACCACTATGGTGTTTTAAAAGTTCGGCACTCTGAGCGTGTCTAGCCGAATGGAACCGTTTCTCAATCTGTAATCCCACACATACTTGCAGGATAACAGCAGTGATAAAATGTGGACCATTGTCCGACTAGATGACTCTCTGCAAACCAAACCTAGGAAAATATTCCTTAAGCATGGTTTTCACCATTGTCATTGATGTGGCATCTTTCACAGGGAAGGCTTCAACCCACTTGCTAAAGGCACAAATGACTACCAGAACATACTTGTAGTTGTAACAGCATTCCGTTTCAATGAAGCCGAAATGTGTTACCTCGAAAGGCACAGAGGGGGGACCAAAACTACCCCTCGGTGTCGCTGTACCCTTCCCCACGTTATACTATAAGCATACCATACAGTTATGGACAAAACGCTCAGCAGTTTTTGAAATATTTACATTTACCCAAACAGGATCTAACCATTTACAGATTTTCCTTGCACATATATGAGTAGGACCATGAGCCATTGTAACCATAGCGGTGACATAAGCATCAGGTAACATCCATCTTTTCTTTTCGTTGTCCACCCAACAACCTTCCTCATCCAAACTTGCTAAACCCTCAGTCCAGTGTTTAAGTTCTTCTGAGTGGCATCAGCTTGAATATTTTTTATTGAATCAGTTCCTTCATCTATTGTACAAGTATTGGTAGCTTTTTTCGTTATATACATTTCCGATCACAAATTGATGGCAGTCTGTTTAGCTATCCTGTCAGAAAAAGCGTTTCCTCTCCCTACATTGTGTGTCACTTTCTGATGTGCAGCGCACTTCATGATTGCTAGTTGAGTAGGAAGCACAAGTGCTGAGAGTACCTGAACTATAAAGGTACCATGTTGGATTTTAGTTCCGTGTGAGGTCAAGAAACCTTGTTCTGCCCATAGTCTACTGAAGTTGTGAACCACCCCAAAGGCATACTGGCTATCTGGAAATATATGTACTCTAAGCCCATCAGAAAGTTCACAAGCTCGAGTCAATGCGATAATCTCCGCGGCCTGCGCGGAGTTATGTGAGATTCTCTTGGTTTCCACAATCGTGCTTAATGTAGTGATGGCATAAGCTGCAGTGGAAGTACCATCCGGAAGTTTGAAGCAGCAGCCATCGCAAAACAGCTCCCTTTCTGGTTCTTTCAATGGTGTATAATTTCTGCCTTTGGTTTCTTGCGCTGTGGTATAGAGGAAGTAATGTGACATTTCGTCACTGCAAGCAATGTCTTGCGGAAGAGGCAATAATTCAGCCGGATTCAATACGCAACACCACTTAATTTGAATATGCGGTGTAAATAGGATCAGTTTGTATATTGTTAATCGTGCGGAAGTAAGGTGTTGCGTTTGCGTTCTGTTTAATAGAACGTCTATGGAGGGTACCATTACGGTTAAATAGTGACCTAAAACCATACACTCACATTGTTTTACGGACGCAGCAGCAGCAGCAACAGCTCTCAAACATCTTAGCAAAGCGCATGCAACAGGATCAAGTGTGGAGGAAAAATAACTGCACAGTCTACTCTTCCCCCAATGTTCCTGCCTTAGCACAGCCAAAGCACATGCATCACATTCATGCACATATAACACAAAGGCCTTGTCATAATTTGGTGTGCCCTAAACTGGTGCTGAACACAGTGCAGCCTTGAGCAGATCAAAAGCTTTCTGGTGTTCCAAGTTACATGGTAATGGCAAAGAAATGCCCTTCTTTGTCAATGCCAACATGGGTTTTATCACTAGTGAGAAATTAGGGATCCACGGTCGACAGTAAGAAGCCATTCCTATCAAGGCTCTGACCTCTTTCTGTGTATTTGGGACAGACATGCTAGAGATGCTTTTTATCCGTTCAGGTTTCAACCTTCTTCCGTCCTTTGACAGGAGATAGCCTAGATAGGCGACCTCCTGTCGACAATACTGAAACCTTTTCAATGAAGCTTAATGCCCATGCTCTGCTAGATGAATAAGCAACAACATAGTACCCTCTTTGCAAGCAATTTCTGAGTCTGCAGCTAAGACAAGATCGTCAACGTATTGCAACAATGTACAAGTGGGAGGCAATTCAAGTGTATCGAGCTGCTCTTTCAAAGCTCTAATGTAAATGCTCGGACACTCCGTATACCTGTGTGGCGCACAATTGAATGTAAATGAGCGTCCTCCTAGGGTGAACGCGAACAAATATCTACTATCCACATGTACGGGAATACTAAAGAAGGCATTCTTAAGATCCACCACACTGAAAAGAGTAGCAGAAGCTGGAATCATTGTTAATATCATGGTTACATCAGGCACAATTGGAAATTGTGGAGCAACAATCTTATTGATAGCACGCAAATCAATAAAAAACAGAAAGGAAATGCATTATCCACTTTCTAATACACCGGTAAAATCGGGCTATTGCACAAACTTCCTGCAATTTCCTCAATTACTCCACGATGGACAAAATCAGAAACTATGCTTTTCAGAGCTTGCTTACCATCAACTGAAATCTTATATTGTGGAATACGTGGCAATTTAGCTCCTGGCTTCAAAACAATTTTAACAGGTTCAATTTGCAAAATGCCGACATCATTGTCGTCAACCACCCATAAACACGGCAGAACTTCACTAAATTCAGGCGTTAATGGTTTAGTCAAAAACTGTGAGGCAGAAGATTGCTGGGGTGAAATCGTCAAATGTACTCCATCCGAAGAACAATGAATTACCGCATGTATTTCATTCAATAGATTCAACCCCAACAAATTCTCACCACAATTCATCATTAGAAGAAATGGACAGTGATCCATGAACGGCCCCAGTGAAATCGGTACCGGCTGAGAAACCGGACTAACCACTGGCATGCCAGAAAACCCTACAGAAACGGTATTCTGCCCTGACAATGGAATATCTGGAACCTGTGAATGATCAATGGAATACCTCTGTGCTCCCATATCTATCAAGAATAGATGCTTCCTATTCCCCACTTTCATCTCAACGTAGGGCCCTTTCTGATTGACCGGAATAGGTACTGGTTCCAAACCCTGCTTCGGGTTGTCCTAATGAAACAATATATCATCAAAGACAAGATCTTCAGAAAGAGAGGCAGTTGAAGGAATATCAAAAATATTTCTACTATCTACACTAGGTTGCTGACTATCTTGCGAGAATGACTGTGGATTTTGAGAAAACTGGCTTCCACCAGGACCCCCTACCCCAGGGCGGCCTCTGGATCGTCTACCCATGATACCATATGTGTTATTCGATCTTTGCTGAAGGATCAGGCATTGGGCTCGCCAATGACCCTCTTGTCTGCAATAAGCACATTGGTTCATGTGTGCAGGACCCAACTGTGTATTACTTTGTGGAACAAACTGGCTTCTAAACTGTGTACTCCCACCTCTGGTTCCTCTAACTATCTGTTGCAACAATACTTTGGTTTTGAGATCTCCCTTTTTCTTTTCAATCCGCTCTTTTATTATTATTGACTCTATTTTCATAATAGTGAGCCATATGCAATACTTCGAACTGTGATTTAGTTTGCCAAATACTTTCGGAGGTCATGATTTGTGATTGGCTATCAGGCAACAATCCATGCCCAAATTTATCCACAAACAACTTTTTTCCTGACTCGTTGCTTAAATCCTGTCTGCTAAAATCTGAAAATACTTATTTGAACCGATTAAAGAATTCGGTAGCACCTTCATATTTCCCTTGGGTATAAACAGTGAGTTTGTCCCAAACAATCCTTCTCTCGGGAACCAGAGTCTTTAATTGTGTTACTATTCTGTCTGGCAAAGTCAGTATCACTTGCGGTGGTCTCGCACCAGATTTCCTTTCTCTGTCTAACCGCACCAAGTTAACCCATGTGTCACCCAGCCCTGCTTCATTTTCTACAGTTCTAATCTGTTTCCATAAATCAGCAGGTAGGATCACAGGTAACAACAAGTCTATATCACCTAGCGTGAAAACTAACAAATGCAAGACAGATTCTATTTCTTTTAAAACCCTGTTGGATTTTTCGTAATGTCTGGAATAGACTGCCTAAGAGTGTTCACTTCCTGTCTGGAGAACGGGACATGAACAAATTGTGATACATGGTGAGCTTCAATAGTAGTGGCTGCTGCACCTGCTGCAACATTAGCTGGAATATCAACTTTAGGAACAAATGTCGTAGGAACCTCTCTCATAGGCAACTGAGTAGTAGGCAACTCCGAATGTGTGTTAAGCAATAAAGCCAGATTGAGCGATAGAGTGGTAGAAGCAGTATTGGGTGCAAAGGCTCTCTTATAAATAATCATCAAATCTGCAGGACAACAAATCTTTTTCTTCATACACTCATCCTGTAGGTATTCTACCATTACCTGTAATACTTTCTTCTGCATTTCTGGTGTATACTGACTAAACGTATCATATACTTCTATGGGAGATATCGATACATCCGAAATCCATCTAAGCGCATCCCTTGTGCAAATTCGCGTCTCTTCACTCGTTGATTTACATGGAAGAAGGAACCGTTTCTGCACATACAGAGCATCCAATCTATCACCATCTACTTCTTCATTCTGTAACCGTTCTAACTCCCTTCTTAACTCAAAAACACACTCAACATGCCCATTTACTTTCTCTGCAGTATCCCTTAAATAAGCTAAGACATTCAAATCCCTCAACCCCTGTGGGACATCCATGTCCATCAAATTAGTCCACATTACAGCCAAGTGTATTCCCATCCCCTCAATAAATACATTCTGTTCGGGAATACTTTCTAGATCAAGAAGAGTGGCTAAGACAGCTGATTTTTCACCTTTCTCTATACATTTCTTAGCCTATACATACAATTCTCTCTTCTTATCTTTAGAAACTGCACTACGAGTCACTACTTTTGATTCAGCCCTCGCCCCTTCATCGGCTACAAGCGGAGCACAACCGCTTGCGAAAGAGAGAGTAGACAAATCATGTACAACAGATAGTGGAGACACTACTGCTGCCAACAAAGACGGAATCACAGGAACAGTAATAGTCGGTAAAGGTGGAGATACAGAAGGAGAAGTGACAATAGGGAGAGGAGCAACAGTTGGTGGTGGAGGAACAATGGGAAGAACAGGGACAGCTACGGGAGGAGGTGTAACAGCAGGAAAAAGTAAGACAACAGGAAGAGGTACATAAGGAGGTGTTCCAGTGGCACTAGGCCTATGTTCATTTAACAACTTATCAATTAGTTCATCTGAGACATGAAAATCTTTAGACAGATATATTTTATGTACACCAAGTTGAAAAGCCCTATCCATGTTTCTAACATACTCTGACTGTTTCTGTTGATCATGCAATAATGCCTTTTCTGAATTAGACATATGATGACGTGCATGCTTCTCTTTACTGTTAAGTTGCTGCATAGCTTCTATTTTCCAATTCTGAATGATATCAAATGCTGCAGGTCTAGCTTTTTTCTTTAACAACATGGACTCTAAATGCTCTATTCGGGCAATCTCAAAACTACCATTGACTGGCCACTGAAATTCGGAAGCGTGTCTAATTTGTCTGTGCCAAATATCGTTGAATACTATAGTACCAATCCCATACTTACAGTACATAGTACATGCCGGCGACCCCTCCTGTGGCGCCAGTCAGCCAAATTCCAAAGATTGTCTGTCTCTGCGGAATAAACCCCTGAAACAGGCAGACAATTTCACAAGCATGTCAGATCGCCTGTGTTACCTGGCGTTGTTTCTGCTCATGAGGACAAGACTGCAACCAAATATCAGGATACTTAGGAATCTGGGCACGACTCACCTGATTACAAAGGACTGAGGAGGTCCGATCAGATTACAAAGGACAAAGGACCCTTGTGGTGGGTGATTTGGGCAAAACGGCCTGCCTTGATATGTGGACCCTCGTCAAGATGCCATCTCGGACCGTGTGCTCACCGTCCAGGGATTGGATTGTGCAGTACTGTCGAGGTGACGCGTCTCATACAAAGGGCCCCCTTTTTCTAACCGTCTAATCCCGGTCCGATGGCCGCGTCTTCTCTTCTACGAGGTGGCATCAATCTTGAGGGTCCCTATTCGGGCGCCATCTGAAAGACCAAAGAAATATCGAGGCTTAGTACCACAAAGGAAATACACCAATCATGGGCTGAAAAGATACAAGTATCTTTTATCACTGTACAGGTTACAAAGCAAAACGGATAGCTATCTGGCTCCCAACACCTCACAGTGTGTACCAGCAGACACAGTGAGGAGTGAGAGTGCTGGACATCTAAACACAGACATATTCATAGGATTTTAGCAATATTGTCCAGCCTCTCTCCAAGTTAATAATTTTGTGGGCTAGAGTTTGTGCCTAGTTCACATGACAGATGTTACAATATTATGCAAGGGATTAAACAAGTTTACGTTTACATGTCCATGAACATTCAATGGTACTGTTGGTTCTCGAATCCACGGTAAGCCTTATTCCAAGAGTCACTACAATGCAGTTCAGCTAAAGCATACAATCGAATTTTACTCTTCATTGTTTCGGTGTTTATACGAGGATGAGGCTTGTGAGCACAGACAACACTTGAATGGCAGTTCATATGAAGCGCAAGGTTTCTTTACATAGGTTAAACGGTCGGCTCTCGGTCAACCTAAACATTAACGAAACTCAAGTCGACTTAGAATATGCATCCGTTTCTAAATATGCCATATTTTAATTAACACTTGCTTATAGACCAACCTCGGGTTTCCCCTAGCAGGAACACATGTTATTTTCTCTGTCCCATCAGACGATTCATTCATAACTTTGAATTAGCATTTCACGTATGGACCAGCATTTCCCTGCCTTCCGGCTTGGTTCATGTGTCCTAGCAACAAGGTCAGTTGACTGCGTCACCTGACTGACCCTGTGGAGGTTACTATAGTAACCCTTCACAACTGCGATTGCTTTCAGCGTTTGAGAAACTACCCGCCAATGAGCACGCCAAATCCCCAAGCCGGTAAGCACCTGCTATCGCATTTGGCAAATTACACTGCTCGCATTTAATTCCATTTCACACAAACACGGTGATACATTCATTTTACAGATCACGGCTGGATATCCGGAATAAGCACACCAAACACGGGCTTTTACACTGCATTATTGCTACAGCTACGGTACCTCGGCCAAGCAATTCATCACGACTTGCCCCAAGTTAAGGTAATATTTGCCTCTCATCCATTTTTCATGATACCAAAAATCGTAAATTACATTATGAATACTTAAGCAAGCACTTTTCAATAGACTAAATACGCTCTATTTGCTTCATATTTCACAGCATACTGAACTGACCAGCAACATGTTTTGGGAATCATCCGTTGCTTAATTTTTTCTATAGTTTGACTATGACCCTTCTGAGAACAATTACAATAAGGTATGCTTTATTTTTCATAGCCTACATACTTACCATTAGAGTCATGGTGTGTACGTAGTAATCTAATACCATGCTTTTTTCTTTCTTTCTTTTCTCTACCATTTCCAATTGCTCCTTGCTTTGACACGCTTCCCCCTACCCTGGCAGGTTTTTGGAATGAACACAGTTCAGGTTTAGCATTAGCATTATAGTCCAATGTACTACATGTATCTATATGCCCTGATGACGACCTCATAGGTTGAAACACGTGTTGGCATTTTCTGTATTTCTTGGCATTGTTTGGCATCCTCTGTATTTCTTGGCATTGTTTGCATGGACTTCGTTTTGGACACTGCCTGGTATTTATCTGTTTTTAGTACCAAGTACCTTACATGAAATGTGTACCTATGTGTACCAAGAATGTACCACTTTTCTTTTGTAACTTTAAATCAGTATGTACTATTACTTACTTGAATGAAAAAAAGTTGGGCTTTTTGAACCATAAACCAATTGAACCACAAATCAGTTGTGCCTTTTTGTGAATACTCCTCATCCACCCTGCTCAAACTTTCCACATCTAGTGAGAATACAACAGGTAACAAGCGCAGCCTGGGCAGATGGTTACCCCTCACAATTTGAAACTCAAAGGTTGTTCGGCTCGACTGCAAGTCGAAAACACAGTCCACCATTTTAGATCATGGAACATGAGTTGAAATCAAAATGGCGGATGAGTCTTAAAATGGCGGCGAAGTTAACCCGAAATCAGAACTTTGCAACACAGTTTTCTGCGTAACGCAAATGGGCTTAGGCCAATATCCATAATAAGGAGGCACTATATGATTACGGTTTAACAGGATAATATACAATCCTATTTCCCCCATTGACCCCTTTATAGGACCTCCTCCTATAACACCCTCCCTAATACACTCCCAACAGTACTAGCAATATCACACAGAGATCTACAGCAATAGCCGATCCACAATAATAAACATAGGTCCATATTCTCTCATTCATGCATTTGCACCTCGAGTCCCTACTTAACAAATTATTTACATTAGTCACATCCATCTTCTTATTTCCTGAAATGAAAGCACAAACACACAAGACAACAAAAAAGGAGAAACGTACAAGACTTACTTTGTACACAAAGAAATAGGGAAAAAGGAAGAAAGAGGGAAAAGAAAGAAAGGGAGAGAGGCAGAGAAAGAGAGGACGAGAGAGGGAGAGAGAGAGAAAGGGAGAGAAAGGGAGAGGGAGAGAAAAGAGAGAGAGAGAGAGAGAGAGAGAGAGAGAGAGAGAGAGAGAAAGGAAGGATAGAGAAGGAAAGAGGGAAAGAAGAAAACGCTCCCAGAAAAAGAAAGATACGGAGCTAGCAGGTGAGCTTCAGCTTGTCACTGGAGCATGCTACTGCACATGTACTGCCCCTGGACAGGCCGGTGAGGTATTTGGGGTGCAAGGACGGCTACCCTTCATTTTAAGATAACTGATGTACCATTGTACTCCCTGAAGGTGCCCTACAAACATCAGAGAGGTGGACCCAGTAACGCAATTCCTTGAATTTAACAGCAAGGGGAGTACAAAACACCAACTTGTAGGGCCCTTGGAAGCAAGGATTATGCGGACGTAATAAAGTCCCCAGGCAGCAGTGCTTGTGTTGTCATATGCTTGGGATCTGTCACTGTAGTAGTCTCGACTCGACATCCGGTGTCTCTGTCATCACAATCCTGGGCAGTGCAATCTGTCGGGAGACATATTTAATGGACCTAGTTTGTGTAGCCAAATACTCTTTGAACTCATCGCCTAGCACCGCTGCTGTCCTATGTGTGTCTGAAGTCCTTCTTACTGGGGATATGAGAGTATGCATACGCCGGTCAGTGACCACTTCATGAGGCGACACATCGCGGTCTTTGCTTGGCTGCATGCATAAACTGAAGAGGGCCAGGAGCAAACAGTGCACCCAGGTTTTCTTGAACGTGGTACACAATTTGGATAGCTTGGAGCCCATTTATTCTCTCCACAACACCATTGGCCTGTAAGTGGTAAATTGAGCACATCCAGTGCTTGATGCCAAGTAGTGCTGTAACATGCTGAAATAATGCATAGAACAAATGAGTGCCATTTTCTGACTTTAAAACCTCACGCATACCACATCATGGGAACATTTCCCACACTAAGGATCTAGCACCACACTTGGCATCCGAATGTTCACATGGCCCTGCCTCCACCCACCTTGAAAAAGGACAGACCACTGCAATGAGGTACCTAGATCCATTGCAATATTCACCCATATCAGCGTAATCTATGTGTAATTCTCAGAACAGCCCAGTAGGGTGGGGCAAGGTACCATGCAATGTCCGTAGTGTCATCCCTGTACTGAAACATTGACATGTGGTGCAATGTATGACCATTTCTGTAATGCTTTCCTGGAGGTTTGGTATAAACCAGTCCTACTGTATATCTGCTGCTTCGAACTGTGAGATGGATAACTTAACTTTTCAAAGGCTATAGCTAGCAGCTCCTGGGGCATTACTGTCTTCCCAGAGGTCTCCTACCTCTATAACAGATCTGTCGGAGATTGCTTACAGCCTCTCCATGACTACAACTCTTTCTCCCTTTCAGGTGCCCTTCCTTGTAATTCGATAATCTGGGAGATGGGCAAGGTTGTGTAAGGTACTGGATGATCGCTTGCCGGTGGGGAAGTCACAACATACTCAGCGTCTATTTCATTTGGCAGATACATTGCCATTTTTGCTGCTGCATCAGCGGCTGCATTCCCCATCGATATTTCATCTGTCCCATTAGTGTGGGTGGCGCATTTGACAACTGCCACAACAGATTGCTGAGATAACACTTCTATCAGTATTTCTAACAATGCTGCATGCTGCACTGGGGATCCAGCTGCCCTCTGAAACTCCCTCCTCTTATAGAAGGGTAGACCGGCATGTACCATTGTTGCGATGTATGCCGAGTCTGAATATATTGTAACATGGCACCCTTGAGATGCTCTCAGTGCTTCGATGAGCGCTACGAGTTCCGTCACCTATAAAGAATAATACATGAGCAACCTTTTAATAACCACCATCATATACACCCCTCTCTCAAATCGTACCACCGCTGCCCCTTTCTGTCTCAGCCAAACCTCCTGATCAATTATGGAAGACCCATCAACAAAAAGTATCTCACCCTCTATCAAAGCACAATCCCTTGCATTAGGAATGTCGTCCTCCTCCCCCTCCTATGTGGCAAAGTCATGTGGCGTTAGGTCCTCGGTAGTAGGTGTGTCCGTTAAAAAGGTGTCAGGGTTCCCTGTTTTATAACTAACTACATGAATATGGGGTTTAGAAATAATTATCTCATATGTCGAAGACCTTTGCGTAGTCAAGGCAGATTGTGAACTTTCTAGAATGGCAAACAAAGAATGTTCCACATACAATGTAACTGAACACCCAATTACGTTTGCAGAACCTTTCTCTATTGCAAAAGCAGCAGCTGCTAAAGCTTGTTCACATGTAAACTGCCCTTGCATCATTGTATCCAAAGTGCCACTATAGTAGGCCAATGGCTTATGCCCACAGTGCTTTTCTGCATCAACACCACTGTCATGAGTTGGCCATCTGAATGTGAAAGCAAAGAAAATTCCTGTGAGTAGTCTGGGGTGGCCGTATGGGTGCCAAACTAATGACTTATTTTAAGTCGTCAAACTGTTTGATCACCTCTGCCGTCCACTGTAACTTAGGGTCCTTTGTCTTTTGTGCTTCGCTAATGGGCTGTAGAAGTAGCCTTGTGTATGCCGCATAATCTAGAATCCACACACTGCAGTAGTTACACAGGCCCAGAACTTCTGCATTTCTTTAACTGAGGTGGACCTGGGGGTAGCGTGTGCTGACGCTGCCCTGTCTGGTAGTATTCTTTTACCATTCGCTGATATTAAGTGCCCCAAATAGAGCACTTCCTTTTAGCAATATTGCAATTTGACCTTGTCAACCTTGTACCCCTTACAGGCCAGAAATTGTAAGAGTGCAATGGAGTCCCTTTGGCAGTGCTGTTCACTGTCACTGTCACTACAAACTAGCAGATCGTCCACTTACTGGATAATCGTACTAGGCACCTGAATATTCCCCAGATCGGCATGCAGTATTCGATTAAATATACGTAGACGTAGATGGCACAATGATGCCCTGGTCTAGTAGGGCCTGTATTATTATTTTAAAACCTTCCTCCGCCTCCCTCGACAATGGATATTGTCTTACCCTGGGCAGCACCGCACCTATAGTCAGTGTTATATGCACAGTAACCCTGCATCATGTGGATTTGTAGTGCACAACTGTAAAGGAACGTGTTGTAAGTCCTCGTACAAGAATTGAGGTAGAGTTAATACTGCCATGAAGGGACTCTGCCCTCTTCGGTTCTGTATCATTATGTCACAGGAGATACAGAGCACTTCCTTTTAGCCATATTGCAATTTGACCTTGTCAACTTTGTACCCCTTACAGGCCAGAAATTGTAAGAGTGCAATGGAGTCCCTTTGGCAGTGCTGTTCACTGTCACTTTCACTACAAACTAGCAGATCGTCCACTTACTGGATAATCGTACTAGGCACCTGAATATTCCCCAGATCGGCATGCAGTATTTGATTAAATATACATAGACGTAGATGGCACAATGATGCCCTGGTCCAGTAGGGCCTGTATTATTTTTTTAAAACCTTCCTCCGCCTCTCTCGATAATGGATATTGTCTTACCCTGGGCAGCACCGCACCTACAGTCAGTGTTATATGCACAGTAACCCTGCATCATGTGGATTTGTAGTGCACAACTGTAAAGGAACGTGTTGTAAGTCCTCGTACAAAAATTGAGGTAGAGTTAATACTGCCATTAAGGGACTCTGCCCTCTTCGGTTCTGTATCATTATGTCACAGGAGATACAGATCACCAGGATTATTTCCCCCTCTTTGTCGTTATCTTCAAACAATTCATCATCCATCATTTCCTTTACCTGTACTGTTGGATCTACACAGAGCACTGTGCATCATTCACATCCATCCCTGTCCATTCCCAACAGGACAACCTGCTTGTCCGAAACCAACAACCCCTGTATATCCAGCGATAATATCATTCCCGCCACCACCTCTGGTGACACTGCTGGACAAAAGATGAAATCAGTGTGCACTCACCAACATTGTTTGGCAATCTGGGGCACCACCTCCACAAGCACTGTAATACCATAAATAAACATGTCTGGGTCTACTGGAATCCCATGGACCACCACCTCCCTTGTCATTGTGTGTATTATGAACATTGCCCTTGCAGTGCACATCCCAGGTGTAGAACATACTATACCATGATCTGTATAGGATAATGCCAGGTTTATCTTGCTGAGCAGGTCCCTGCCCATCAAATGAACAGCAGAACCTTCAGAATATAGTAAGGGTGCTCATACTACTTTCCCTCCCACCTTTACGTCCAACTCCTCAGTATATGGAATTCAGACATTTGGAAATAGCCCGAGAGAATCCCTGCACATCAAGAAATGTTCTGATAGTGGAAAGTTTCCTTCAATGATACATGATTTAGTTGCACCAAAACCCACCATGAATATGAACTACTTATTTCCTATCTCTGTCCCCACCAAAGGTTCCTCTTCAGGGTGGATGGTTGTCAACAAGAACAGACATACGGGTGCTCTCTGTGGACTGTCCTAATCAGGGTATTTGTTCATTCCAGGAAACAAAAAGGGGTTACCTCCTATCACTGCTGCTCCTCCAAAGGGAGCGGTAGCCCCACTTGGAACCCTGATCATCAGGTCAGCAGTGATCTGCTGTTGCTGTGGCAGATGCCGCACTTGCATCCCAGCTGGTTGAGACTGCTGTTTATATGTTTGGTGTTGCCCCTGTGGATACCCTTGGTTCTGCAATCCTTGACCCTGTTGTGAATACCCTAATCCTATCGGCCCATTGGCCCTGCTGCTGCATCCCATAATTATACTCCACTACAGACCTGCTCCTACATTACCTTGCAAAATACCCATACCTTAAACAATTGCAACATTGAGACAGTCCGAACCCACCCCCACTCTCGGTCCAAACCCTCCTCCTCTTGCTCCTCGAAATCTCCCTCTTCCTCGATGTGGCCCTCCTTGTTGCCACGGTGGGCCGGGATACTGCTGTCCCCCACCCCACTGTCCTTGTCCTCCTTCAGCCCAGAGCGCTGCAATAGTGGCACTCACAACTTGCTGGGTACTCTCTGTTCTTTTCACCAGTACTGGCATCAATACAGGCACCTGAACTGCAACCTTTGCCAATTTTTTCTCCACCAATTTTGCTTCTTCCCCCTGACACCTTCAGACTGCATCCCTTTCCTGCTTCTTAATCCTTTTACAATGATGCACTATTATACTCTGTATTTCCAGTCAGCCCTTTGCCTCAATACCCACAATCTTATCCAACGTCTTCTGCACTTCCTTCGGCAAGCCCCTCTTTACAATAAAATAGAAAAAATTGTATTGATTTATCCCACAGCCCTCCCGTTTCAGCTCTCCACATCTCTTTCATTTTGAGAATAAATCTAGCTGGGTCCATATCAGAGGTTCTGGGAAGGCCCTCTGCAGTGCATTCCATACCAGTGCTCTCATTCCAGTAAATGGTGCTCCATTATGTGCATTGTCCCCTACGGTTAATCTCGGGAATCCGGCCTAAACCCACATGGCCCCACCCTGGTCCCCAATTACAGTAACCATTAAGCTCTTAAGATCCCCTATTGCCAGGAGTACCACTGCATTTTGCTTTTCAAATTCATATATACACTTGCTCACCTCGCTGTGAGCTGTGGGAGTGCCTTAATTAAATTATTCTTATCCATTTGGGGCAAGGGCACATACTGTGTCCTCCCTGCCCCCTTATGTGTGCAGGGAATCTGCATATTTGTCCTACTTCCCACACCCTTCATGACTCCTCTTTTCTTTACCAATACCGTAGAACCAGCCCTGTTCCTCAACCTGCCCTCCACCCACAGATCTTCTACTTGGGGGGTATTCTCAGCCACCTCTTTACCCCTTCCTTCTCCTTCGCTCTGACCCTCAGCAAACGTATATTCATCCGCCCTTCCTCCACATTCTCTCCCAACAACGTATTCTCCTCACCCATGATTATCCACCCACCCAGGCTTCTTTCTTTCTCAACACCAGCACGTATTATTCCTTGAGTATCCATCCTAAGCAGCACTTCCCCTGATTTCCGTTCTCCTGAACCTTCTCTCGATGCTCAATATCTCTTACCGTTCTTGGGGATGTCTGTATCCTCCTCAGTTCTGTTAGCATTCCTGTCAGCCGATCCTTGAACTCCTTTGACCTGTAACCCGCTGATGCCGGTACTTCAGGCGTGTGAGTATACAGAGGTGGAGGAGCGGTAGCCTGTGTTATTACTGGTGCTGCAGGAGACCCTACCACAGCAGAAGGGGTTCCTTTCCCCATGGGTACATAGCTTGGATTGGTGAATCCTTCTGCGCGATATGTTGTCAAGGAATATGATTCCCTACACTCCACTGGTACCCCGCCCTCTCCTTTTGGCATTCTACACTTCCCCTCTTTCTGTTTCTGCTCCTCTTCTCCATTCCCTTAATTTTCGGCATCTTCAACCATACGCCAAAGATCTAGAATGTCTTTTCTCTTCCGTAGCTGCTTCACCTTATATTTTGCTACTAAAAATGTGGACATGTGTTCCCAGATGCACTTGTTGTGTGAGCTCTTCCCTTGTCATGGGCAGGGAATCCTCCCTCCATCCTCATGCCACCACTGCTTATGATGTTTCTCCACCCTGCCATAATACAGTGGCACGGCCTTATACATATATTCTATTGGTGTTCAACCACCATGCTGGTGGTGTCTATCACTTACTAACCCTGCAAAGCCCTGCTTATGCCCTGTGCAGGCATCCACTTGCTTATGACAATAAAAACAAAGAAAATCAACCCCCTCTTTCTTTGTCCCCCTTCCTTGCACACATACACCACTCCACAAAACCCTCCAATACCTCACCACACCATGATGCACACACTTACAGCCCCTTCTAGGGCCTGCTCTTTATTCAATAAAACACAGATATAATACAATCAACCACCAAGCTAATATAACAACCGCTCTTTATGCCAGGCCTATTATGAGACCACTAGTTTTATCTCTATATGCCTCCTTTAAATAATATACTGCCTTGTGGTACCACCTTCCCTGCCCTTCTGAGGAGGGGCCCCCTGCCTTACCTTTGCCTAACCTGAGAATGCCTTACCTTATAATGCTTTACTGTAACACTCCTCATAGTACACATTTTAACAACAAATAACCCTGACCTCATCCACGTCACATCAACAACCTGGCTCTCCATGTACTCACACCTTTCACACTTCCCCATGCATCTGACCCCTCCTTGTTATCTCTTACAAGAGTCTAGTCATATGTGCATGCTCACCCGAATTCCTCCGTCATGTGGTTCCAACACCGGCCTGCACTCTCCTCTGAGACGCGCCCGATTCAAAGTGCAGAGAGGACTGCTCCTTCTAAACCACTCAGAACACATGCTTTTTTGGGACCAGTCCCTGTAGGTGGGTGCTGCTCCTTCTGGGGAAGCGGGCTGGAAGCCTCTGCAGGTACGGGGGTGCTGGGATCACATCTGGGTCACCAATTGAAGGCAAGTCCCTGATCGCTCACACCATAGAGAATACAACCTTCTAGGGAAGAAAGGCCCAAGTCGATCTTGTAAGGATAAGAAGTTTTAATCTCACACACAGATGAGAGCAGCAGCAAATAACTCTGCTGCTAAGAAGGTTCTGCCAATGAGAGGTACAAGCAGAACATTTTAAAGGTACACAGCATCATAATGATGCAACAACATACAGTAAAAACCTACGCGGCTATACATATTAACCTTTATCCATAAGGGATGCCAGTCTATTGGTCCCAGCCCAGTCTGTCCGTCTTCCATCACGTGGGTGCAGCAGGGCTCATTTTCTTCTCACGACGAAGGTCAGAATATAAATTAAATATGCTCCTACCATACAACTTATTTTATCACCCATACTGTGCACTTGGCAGGCCTTAAGACGGACACTAAGGAGGTTCTGGGGCACTCTAACCTTCACACACACATTGCACTCACCCCCCTCCGTGCCATCCAGCTCCAAGATCTCCAACCTTGTTTTGAACTATAATGTATCCCTCCCAGGACCTCGCAATACAAATCACACGATTGTCACTTCAACGATATGCCCTGTCCGTCCTCTTTGAACATCTCAGGACTTGTTACTTTGGGTTTGGTGGTCAAAGGGCACATGGTGCCATGGAATTCAGAGGTCTTACGTTTTAGTCAGTTATTTGGGCTATAAATCGTGGTCACCTGGGGATGGGCCGGTTCATGCTTTGGCCAGTGTGAGATAACATGCACACCAGGTTCCGGTCTGTGATCGCAGTCTTGTAGGGCACATTCCTCTGGCACATCTTTGCTACACTGTTAGAACAATTAATAGGCGTTGTGGTGGTTGGGGGTGTGGGCTGTCCTCATGGGGGTTCGGGCATGGCTGGGAATTTCTACGGTCTTGGGAATTTGGGCCTAATACATGCAGTTCTGCTTTTACAGTGCAGGCCTTCCCTTCTACCTATGGTTACTAATATCTATGCAAAATAGCAATGCTGCTCATGCCTTATGCTGTAGTATGTGGATAGACTACACTCATTATATTGGAGTAGGGTACTGTTAAACTGAGAAGTGTCCCTCTCACCATCCCCCCTCCCACTGTCCTGGCCCATCATAGTGCTTTGAATGCATCTCGCCTCACTCTAAAGTGCCTACAGGGATGGGACTGAGCTTCCCACTTCCCACCAAAGATTGATTTGTTCTTGAAACATCTGTTTAAAGTCTGGAAAGATGGGCTTGGCAATTTCTGCGGTATCCTGGAGTTGGGTGGAGAGATCTCTTATGATGGTGTTGGTCTGGACAGGAGGTTGCAAGAATGAGAGGTAGTCACTGTTCATTCGGAATACCACCTCATCCTTCCTGATGTCACAGGTCACCTCTTTCATACCATAAGCGCAGGAAGAGTACACCAAGAAATCCACACCTTGCCTGGTGAAAATCTTTTCCAGAGGGATACTGGCGTTACATTTGTAGCAGTCATTTTTCCAAAGGGATAACGTCATTAAAATTGAAGCACTCATTTGGAATTGGCCCAAGGATCTCATTACCTAAATCAATAGAATAATGTTGGGCATCAACTGCCAATATAGTTGTCTGCACCCAAAGTAATACTTCGAGGGCCGCTGTTATCCACCAATATTTGAATGCTGTTGTGTTATAAGTCAACCAGGGGTGTCGGATGTAAATACAAACCTTGCTGTTGGAGATGATATATATATACTTTTTATTTACTTACTTTGTGTATAGTTGCTTTTGCAATTTTTACAAAACTGTTGCTAGTCATCTTAAAAGAGCCACCTAATACGAGAAAACAAAACAATCAAACAGTACAGGAGAAGGCGAGGGAGTAGAATGGAAGACGGAGACGTGTGTAATAAACAATACCAGATAAACAGAAGGGACGGAATATAGTGACAATAAGCGCACAGCACGAAACAGAAATGGATGCAAAAGCAAAACACCAAACAGGGACTGAGGATCGAAGACCATAAACAGCCTGCTGTTCCCAGTTAAAGTGTTCAGCCCACACAAGGGTCCTGACAGTTGATCGCTGTAGAAATTCGTAAGGCGATCAGTTCAAAAGCGCTTTCCAGAATCTTAACAGTCGCTATGGTCCATTTCGTTTTCTCCCCTGACATCAACCTATTCCACCATGTTGTGTCTGCTTCTTCTAACAATCCCGAATAATTTGTGCGCAGGCTGGTCAGATATGTGGCTCTTGAATTTCCTAACTCTGGGCATTGTAGCAGAAGATGTTTTAATGTTTCTGGTTTGGTTGGTTGGGTACAAAGACGACAGGCTTAATCATTTGTTTGCATCCTGATAGCCTGGATTTCACGTGTCGGGAGAAGGTTGAAACGTACTCTCATAAACAGTTTCCTTAGATGTTTATTTGGAAATTTGATACAATATGCCATGGGTTCCTTCAATCTGTTGACATTTGGTGGAAGATCTTTGGTCAGTTTATTAGCTTGAGCTTTTTCCAGAGTCACTATCCAATCTTGGGCCTCGAGTTTAGATTTTACTCTTACTGGATTTGTTTTTAGATCCTCTTCAGTACACGCGATCTCGATAAGCTTTTCTCTGAGTTTGTCCATCCATTTATTTAAGATGACTAGATGACGGTTTGTTATTTCAGTGGCTATGATCTTATAGATAGGCGGGCTGTCCGGTATGAGAGTATTCCTAAACAGTTGCATTGCATTTTGCACCACTGTCGCTTCCAGAGAGAGTAGACCCAGCTCTCTTTTGATGAGGTCCATTGAGATTGCGTTGGGAAGTCCTAAAACCGTTTTCCATATGTGGCTCTCTAGTTTCCGCTAGATGTCGTTTGGCATGCTCAGGGTTGCTCCCATGCCATAGGTTAGGGTTGGCACCACCTTCCCTTTTTAGAATTCTATCGCTGGAGCGATTTTCATTTGGGCAGCAAGGTTTTTCGTTTTTTTTCCATAAAGCACTTTGCATTGTTGCTTCCTTCGCCGAGTGATCGATATGGACTCCTAGATATTTAAAGCTTCGGACCACTTCAATTTCGACTTTGTCCAAAGCCCAATTGTAGCCAGCCTGAGTCTTCTTGGCACTTTTTCCAAGGATCACTATTTTCATTTTTGACTTGTTTATTTTTAGGTTATTCACGTCCATGTATTGCGCCAAGTTGGTAAATTGGTGTTGCAGGCCGATTTGGGTTTGGTCTAATAGTATCAAGTCGTCTGCGTACAGTAGGTGCGATATATTTACCTTTCCCAACTTGGGTGGGAAAGCTCTGACTGATTCTTCCGATTCTTTAAGATGCCCCAAAAAAGCAATAAACAACACCGGGGCCAATGGGCAGCCTTGCTTCACTCCTCGCTCCACCGGGAAATATCTAGACAGAAACCTTGGTTGTTTAAACAAACTCTTAGCTTGGTGTTTGTATGTAAGGCCATCACAGGGCCCAGCAGTTCCCTCGGGCAATTCCATTTTTCCAATTTGTTCCACAAAATCCGCCTATCAACTCTGTCAAAGGCCTGGGACAGATCCACGAAAGCCAAGAACACGGTAGGTGCCCCTTGCTTGGCCTTGGCTTTTATCAGATTGAGAACTAAGATGTTCACTGGTTTGCTCCCTTTCTTTAGAAATCCCATTTGAAAAGGGTTGTTGGCTGGGGATAATCTGGCCCAATTTCGAAAGTGTGTCAGAAAAAGGGTCACAAAGATTTTACCTATTATATCTAGTAAGGCGATGGGTCTATAGTTGTTCGGATCTTCTCTGTTCGCTCGTTTGAAGATAGGAACCGCCACCGCTTTTACCCAAGACGTTGGGATGGCTCTTGTCTGTCTGCACTGGTCAAAGATGATACTAACGAAGGCGGCCCATTTCTCAGGGTTCTGTTTTAAGTCAATATTGCTTAGGCCATCGGGGCCAGGTGCTCTTGATTTCTTTAATTTGAGTATGACGCTCTTTATGTCATCCATTGACGATATATCGATCCATGTGGTTACAGCTGGTCTTTCGGCCGTCGATATTTGATGTGGTGGAGCCCTAAACAGGTTTTCAAAAAATGGAACCCACGCGTTTTCGCTCACTGCGTTTGCGATTTGGTTTTCCACCTTCGTATCAGATTTTTTGATAAGGGCCCAAAAATCACCAGTTTTTTTTGTACTTGGTGATCGAAGCATTTCCTCTGCGTCTTTTTGGTACATTTCGTGCCTATGTCCTCGCACCCAAGATTGGAGATGATAATTCAATTTTATATAGGTGTCCCAGTTTTTGAGGTTCTGTACTCGCTTAATTATTAGGGGAATTGTAAAGTGTCACACATGTCCTGGGATGGTAACCTCTTCTCTCACTTGACTTCAACCGCATACAGCAGCAATTGAGCTGACCAGAATGCTTTCTCAGTGTTATCAAAGCCCATGGGCTTACCCCCAGTGGGGACCAGGCTTTGTTATTAATTAGGTCCAAATTAATTGCAACTTGATTGAGAATGCCATTGCCTAAGTAAAAGGCAGAGGGGGCATCTCTCACAAGCCAACAATTATGCTCTATGCGTTTTTCACCAATGGAAATTGTTAGCACACACCTGCTATGAAGGAAATGTTTTGAATTTGGAGCTTCCAGGCCCATTTCCCACCTATCAATCAATTTAAATGTGGGAATGGTCTGATCTTTTGGGAGTTTTCAGAAATCTTCCATTATTCAGACATACTGTGGCGAGAACAGACTCTTCCCCCTTATGTATCTGAATGGGGAAAAACAGCTGTTCACCCCTTATCTGGATGTCGGTCAAACTTTGAGCTGGTTTTTCATAATCCTTTGTCATGACTTTTGGGTTTTCCTCTGATTGTGGATTGGTATAAAACTTCACAGTATTTCCCGCCAGTGTGGAATGCCACTTATAACTGGGAGGGTTGATTTACAAGAATGGAGAAGTGTTCCCCTCACCAGTTTGTTCTCCTATAGAGATGACGATGTATGGGACTTGATTTTTCCTAAAATGTAATTCTATTTTGCCAGACTGCTGTTCAATCATGTGGCATCTGCCATTCAAACTCACATAATTTGTACTTTGTTTTAATTTGATTGGCTGGTTAGTCTGAGTCCAGAGTTTTTTTTTCAAGCAGGCAATCAGGGGTGAGAACCTCCGAAGGAGGTAATTCCACAGTAGACATGGTGTGCCCTCTGTAGTCATGACTACACGATACTCTACTGTATCTCACTTTGTACTGTACATCACTGTGTATCAACCTTGTGCTAATCATGTAACCCTGGTCCTATGCACTTATCGTTTTTTTCTTGTCATTGTCCCTGTTAACCACGAAAATGTATGTAACTTGTTGAACTTGCTTTTAGTCTCTGGCACCCAGTTACCTCAGGGTTCGGCGCACGGTATAAATAAAGAAACAGAACGGAACGACTTTCTGCGTGTGTTGCACACTATGCCGCCCAATTTCGATCTCCAGATCAGCAGTCCCTTCAATAGAAATATCATTCCCATCGCAGTTTTGGAGTTGTCCGAGAAGAGGTTTGAGGGGAATTTGGTGATTCTCCCCCTTCCTGAATTTAGTTAGTTGAAGGCCTTTTTGGACAGGAGGGTGGCTTGGGATCCAGTATCCACCAGTGCTGATAATGCACACTGGCTCTGTATCTTGACAGATGCATTGAATCGTCCTTTTCTCTCCTCAAGGGGACATAAAAAATGTGCATCCTGTGCCAGCTTTGCAGTTACCTTTTTTATATTGATCTCTGACACTGTGTGATCTTGGGAGTTTTGTTGTGTCAGAGTCCTGGAATCTGTCAAAAAGATTTTGCATCCAGAAAAAACCTGGAGTTGGGGGATCCTCTTCCTCCCCTGACTCTTTGCTGTCCCCCATTCTCTGGTGAAAGTTCCCATATCCTGTTTGTGGGGAGGATACCTCAGTGCTTTCAGGGTCATCAGGGTGACCTAGTTGGGGTTTAATAATGTGTTGCTCTGGGTCATTCTCCATACTTACCCAGTCTAAATCCGGGTCTTTTGCGACCCATTTATTCTTGGGAGTACATTTATGGGGGTTTCGATTTTACGTGCCACCTCTGTTCACTGGTAAGACTAACACCCAGGACATCTAGGATGACATCACAAATGTCATTGATGAAATCACTGATGACATCACACATCTGGGCCACTTGTTTTTGTTCACTGACATAACTTGGCCAGGTGGCATTGTTCACTGACAGTCAGAATATTAAAAATCAAAAGGTGCTATATATCTAGACGTTAACCTTGTATGTCCTTAAAGTACTTTCCTTAGGGTTTGGTTTCAGCTCATGGTGCACATACATGGGGCAATAAGGAGGCCTCAAACACACAATGTATTTGTATACCTGAAGATAAACTTTAATGATATTTATATTTTATGGTGATGCTGTTTCTTTCTTCCTTACTTTACTTTCCCTGTATGTGCCTCTGATTTGTATGCATTGTGGGTATGATATGATATGATATGATAGTTTATTTATATAGCGCCTATACACAATGTGTTTCAAAGTGCTTCAAGGCAAGGGAGGGAACAAGGGAAAAAACAATGACATTCTTACAGGCCATGAACAGTAAGGATGTGAAATTAACTATCGTACTCGGCCTGACGACATTTCAGATAGTGCAAGAGCTAAAACATAGATAAGGAAGGGAGGGGGAGAGTGGGAAGGAAATGGAAACAGACAGGCGACTACCGTACTAGGCCTGATGACATTTCTGGTAGAGCCGGAAAAAAAACAAGAGGTGAGGGAGAGGGGTGCAGAAAGGTACGGGAGGAACAAAACAACCGACTATCATATTAGGCCTGACGACATTTCAGATAGCGCTGGAGGGGGTTTGGGGAGGAAAAAAACAGTAAGGGGAGGGAGGAGGAGACAGACGAGGTTGCTATCATACTAGGTCCAGGGACAATTCTGATAGAGTAAGTGCATAGAAGAAAGTAAGGGGAGGAGATAGGAAAAGGGAGAAGGGAAAGGAGGAGACAACAGAGAGTTAGCAGTCAAAAGAGTAGAGAATCAAGAGGGGAGAGTGAATACAATTGCAGAAGTCAGTAGTAACACATAATGTTGCAAGCCAGGATACAAGATGAAGATGGGAACAGCATGATTCAGGGCCCCCATGAGTGCAAGATGCAAAAGAAGTGCAGCATGAGAGTTGAGAAAGGGTGACACACCATGAATGAATGAAGTCCATAAAAGTCAAATCCAGCATTGTCCACAAGACGGTGATGGTGAAACCAGAATTTATCAGGACAGACTGCTGCAGAAATAGGCTTGAGTGGGCTGAGGGGGGAGCAGGGTAGAAGAATCAAGCACAACAGGCAAGACCTGTGTGCGAGAATGGGGGGCACAAGGGAACATCATGGGAGGACCAGAGGGAGTAACACATGGTGGTGCATGCCAACCTGCTGTCTGAGCAGGGGGTCGGGCCCTGGGTCCTCCTGGTCCGAACAGGTCCAAACAGGAATTCCCCTTTTCTTCATCTGCCCTTCACTTAGGACGCCCGGGCGAGACACGCCCTTGATCTAATAGTTAGGAGCAGGAAGGAAGAGGCAGGGCTAAGAAGATGGGTGGTGCTTGCTAAGTGGTGAAAAAGAGCGGCAAACAGGAAGGCACCAGGTGGGCGTGGCTTGCTAAGTGGTGAAAAAGAGCAGCAAACGGGAAGGCACCAGGTGGGCGGGTCTTAGGCCAGGTGTCCTAGATCCAATTGCACCTGCTGCCCATCTGCAAAGGAAAAGTGGCTGGAGGGCTCCTTAAGTAAGGAGAAAGAGCGGCAAACAGGAAGGCACCAGGTGGGCGGGGCTTGCTAAGTGGTGAAAAAGAGCGGCAGGCAGGAAGACACCAGGTGGGCGGGGCTTAGGCCAGGTGACCTAGATCCACTTGCACCAGTTCCCCATCTGTCTTCATATGTATTGGTTGTTCTAGCACAAGTGTGTAGTAAGTCTTGAATTGCTAGCTAGTTATTACATGTTTAACATTACTCAAAACTCTGATACGGTAGCATTAATTATTTTACTATCCAAAATGTCAAGATTATAAATATTGTACTTCTATGGTGCATGCTGCGGCTATTGCCTATGTTTATGTATGATTAGGTTCCTGTATTAACAACAAAACTCCAATATAATGTTTTGTTTTGATGAGTGCATTCTTTAATAGATTCAGTAGTTTATGATAGGTCTTCCGGTCACCGCTGACATCTTGTTACTAACATTATAAACACAACGGGCCTCATTACGAGTCTCCCGGAAGCCCTTCTGGTAAAACCGGCAGGCTGCCGCCGGACTCGTGCATTTTTCCGGCACCTGTCTTCACCGGGGGATTACGACCCAAGTGTTACTGGAAGTCAGACGCCGACAAAATTTAAATCCCCTTTCCCATTTGAGTTCCATAGGACTCAATGGGAATGGGGATGTGGGAAGCACTGGCACTGTTAATAACGGTGGCGGTGCTTCCAGAAAGTCTGCAGGTGGGTGCCATCCCGCCCACCAGGTCAGGCCTGGTCAGCCGCCCGCAGACCCGGAGTGTGCCGGTCCGGGAACATTGGTGCCATTGTTACCGGACCCGCAAACTCGTAATGAGGCCCAACTTCTTGTAGGGACTTTTCATCAAAATGTATTTCATATGTGATGTCATCAGTGATGTCATCAATGACATTTATAATATCATCTTTGATATCCTGGGTGTTAGTCTTAGCAGTGCACGGTGGTGGTGCGAGTTATGGTTGTTTAACTTGCCATAACTGGCAAATTGCTGGTGGTTTTCGGTCTTACGTCTAACCATAACGCCCCTTTAACAATGTTTTTTCATTGAATTTCACAAGATTTTATTAGTGCAACTTAACCATAATGTCCCTTTAACAAAGTTTTTTTCAATTGATTTCATATGTTTCTATTAATGCAACTTAAACATAACGTCCCTTTAACACAGTTTTTCCAGTGAATTTCATCGGTTTTTACAAGTGCACACTAATTTCCTACAACTTACTAATATCATACTTACCCAATATAGCAACATTTGTGTCCAATTTACAAAGTTTCATCTTAAAACTCTGCCATTTTCCACCATCTAGCATCATTTTTAACACGTCTATACACTTGTTGCAACTTTTTCCACTGTTTTTGGGTTTGTCGATGTTCGCGAACATCTGACGTCATCGCAGACTTTCCAGACAGTGTCACGTGATCTCTCTTTGTGTGCGGCATGATTACGTGTTTGTGAACGCGTCCACACTTTGCAATTGGGTCCGGTGCTTCACGGACAGTTCGGGACTACATTTTCTGCTGATCTAACAACTTTCAAGCTCAAAATGTACTCTTGCACAGCTACACCTATTCTTACTCATTATCCATTAACAATATAGCACAGAGCACATACTTGGAAGAATATTTGCAAAACTGCTATTTATCTTGAAAATGGAATCAGCTATTGCCATCCCCCCAGCCAAGAGCCACCACCACCAGCTGAAAGACCTACACAACAAAAAAAGCCAAGTACTTCCAAAGACAATGAAGAGGATCAAGAAGATGAGGTAGAGGAAGTGCCTACCTCTAGCACCAAGAGAGAACCATGGTGTGACAGTTCTTTATCACTGTTGGGAATGTACCAAAAGCTAACACTGAAATGCACATAGTGCAACGTTGTACTCAGTCACTGAAAATCTGGGCAGTACATCTATGGGACCATCTCCATGCACCGCCACACCCAATCCAACCACTGCAATGCTCTCAGAAAGGCTGTTCCTTTCTTAGCAAGTAGTAGGCTGTGTTCCTCCACCTCATCTACCTCAACCAATACTGTAACCACACAGCCTATTTCTGTGGGACACAAAATCCCACTAGCTACCTTGCAAGCAATAAAAGAGGCTGTTGATCCATATCTTTTTAAGACAACAGTCCTGTGTATATACTGCAACACACCACTTTGCATGGGGGAGCAATTTCTTAAAGTGCTTTTGAAGCTGTAATCAAGGAGCATCAAAGACACTGCCCCCTACCGCAGGTGTAATACGTGTGCTACATTTTCCCCTGGCCTCCTACCCCACCATATTCGTGCTACATGCCCCTTCCCCCATCTCCCATGCCACCTTACGTTCTAAGTTCTCCTGCCCCCCAAAAAAAGGTTCTTTTAAGAACCATCTTTCACAGTTAAAAAATAGAACAAGAAATAATCTTATAGACTCCATCTACTTTACATTTCTCAGTAAAGTACATAGACTCAATAAGATTTTCCAACATTACCATTAGCATTTTGTATTATGCTAATGGGTATAATGTGGCGTGAACCCCCTGTTCCAGGGACTGGAACGGGGGATCACGGCCCGCTAGCCAAAGTCATCGGCCCAAGAAAAGTGAGGGCGGATACAGAGGGCTCCGGACCGGTATCCCCTGTTCCAGCCCCTGCAATGGGGGATGAGGCCATTAGCACCCCAGGTTGCCAAAGCAGTAGCCTGGGGTGCTAAAGAAAATGATGTTTCTTCCTACACCGGGATGCACGCAGCATCCCACGGAAGGAAGGAAAATCCTTTTCCAAGCTGGCCACCATGGAAAGGGAAGGCCGGGCTCTCAACAGAGCCCTTCTTCCCTTTCAATGGCAGCCTGTGGAAGGCGAAGAGAGAACCCTATGTCCCTATTATCATGAGCAATTTTTTTCCTCTTTCAAACTTATCCCAATTTAAAAAAAACATTACCACATAGCTGGTCCCTGGTGGACATGGCCACTTTATCCCCATTCGTCGTCCCTCGTGGTCATGACCAGTAGTCAGATTGTCTGGGCCATGACCTTATGCCATGACCCAGACAATCTGGCCACTGCCCATGTCCTCAGGTTATACCTCAGTCACCAAAGGTATATCACTATTTTTGGTACCTACATTATGACACTTGTCAAAAAATACAACAAGGACACATTTGAAAAACCATGCTTTTAGGTCCTTGCCAATACTGCTTACACAAGTTTGCTAGAAATCGGCCCATGATTTATTTTTTCAAAAGTGGCAAAATCAATGTACAAACAATAGTCACATAACTTAGCCCCCACTTGACAAAATCCATTCAGACCTTGCACAAACATTCAAGGTTAGGTCTCTAATCTTTCTAAAAACCTTTGTCCTCTTTCGTCAAACGGCAACACGGTTATAAGCCATGTGGAGACCGTTCTCTAATTTAGCCTCCTTTTGGCAAAATCCTACCAAACTTTGCATACATATTAATATCTACATCTAAAATCATTTTGCAAACTTTTGTGCTGATTTGTCAAATGGCACCACATCTGTAAGCCTTTCCAATATTTGAGACCCCACTCTAATTGTACTCACTCTTGACATAAATCCCACCACACTTTGCAAAAACATTTATATCTAGATCTAAAATCTTTTTGCAAACATTTGTGCAGATTCGTCGAATGGCACCACATTTATAAGCCTTTGCAATATTTTGGGCCCCCCATCTAATTTTGTTCCCTCTTACCAAAACAGCACCACACATCGGAGAAGAAAAATGCCTTTTTTTAATCGTTTTAAGGCCATATCCCATCCCATACTCAACAACCCTTACCTCCCCAAAGATTGTTTAATAAGTTTGACAAGTGCAATGTTGTTTTTCAATATGCTTTTACCGCAATGATCATTGACACCGGCGCCCGTCCACGAATCCAATATGGCAGGCATTTCCAAAAATCTGATGCACCTCACACTTTTCACCACCCAATCAGCGGGGGCATCCGATGTCCTCAGACATCATGCCGCTCTCAGGACTAATCAGAGGCCTGTCAGTAGACCAAACAGGGAAGTGAGTCAGCAGACCGAACCAAGATATCACTAATTTTTGGTTGTTGTAAAAAGAAATACTGGACGGATTTACACACAACTTACAAAAGCATGCTTTTGGGACCAGCTGCCACTTCTGTCACAAATTTGGACATCCGTTGAGAGGTTTGGGCTGTAGGCATGAGCAAACATTTTTTCAATTGTGTCTATGGGAAAAACCACACATTTTGGGACCCCCCTATAACTTTGTCCCCGCTTGAGAAAAGCTCACCAACCTTTGCATGATCGATCTGACGAGGCCATATATTTTTTTGCAAAGTTTTCTGAGGATTCGTCCAGGGGGGCAAAGTTATAAGCTGCTCACAAAGTGCTCTTCCTATGGGTTGAGCAACTTAACCATAACTACAGGGCCGCTACCGCAGGCCCTGTAATATATTTTACAGTGGTAATACCCCAATGGGGATAAAGTGGCCATATCTCCCAGATACCGGCTATGTAGTAGTTTTTCGAAATTGGAAAATGATTTTCTTTCCTACAGTGGGACATCACTAATGGCATCACTAATTACATGTTCTATCAGATCACTGTTCACATCACAGATCGCATCACTCATGCCATCACTGTTGACAAAATTAATTACATTGTATAAGTCCCATGCATTTTTATTTTGTGCCGCTCACATGGTTTACTGTACACATCATCCACGTCGTCCCATTGGATCCGCACCAGATGAATTATTTTGAATGACATTCACAGGCTTTCAATGAGAACACTTGAAGGCATACGTCTCAATGTACTTTTGCACAATGTGCATTGGACATCCTCTGCTTCTTATTTTTAACAGTGTTCTGTTACTTTAAATATAGAACACAAATTTGGAATACAAGCTGTCAAATATTTCCTCAGTACAAAATCAGCTAGCCATCAGGAACACTCCAAAACGCACATGGAGAATTTATTTGACTGCCTGGAACATAATGCATTCCCTCTAACAAGGTTTTTTCAATATGTATATAATTATATATATATTCAGCTAAAGCCACTTTTACTTTGCACCCCCTGTTGCACAGCCTATTACTACAATGATGACATCCCAGATCACATCACTGATGACATCACTAATTACATCACTGATGCCATCACTGGTGACAACAGTAATTACATTGTATGTAACAGTTTTCTTTTTCCACTATATCTTGAATGTGTTCATTTTCCTAATGTTTTTCCAAGCAAACATTTTAAAGTACAATTAGTACCCAACGCAGGACAATCAAATAGTTACAAACAATCTTATTAACCCTCACCGGATCCTTAGCAGCCTGATAATGCACCAGTCACTGTCATGTCCCTCAGTTTTCCTTCAGCAAGGGGATGCCATAAAAAGCAAGAAGGGACTCGTCTTCCTCTCTATGGCAGCCATTTACTTTCTAAAATCTTTTTAATAGCAACCGGCATATGGCATATGCAGCACATTACCTTTATAACAGATAAATTGGGTGACAGTAAAATAGCAACAGGTGAAATTGAAGCAGCAGCTACAGAGGTTGAGGGGTGAATGTCTGCTGGTGGTGTCCCACTGTTGGATGCAGGTGCTGCAGGTGGTGCTGATTATCTGCAATGTAATGCATGAGGCCCATGCATTTTTATTTTGTAGTGCTCACATGATTAAAAGTACTCATCATCACATCTTCCCAGTGGATCCACACCAGCTGGTTTATTTGGACTGACGTTCCCAGGCTTTCAAAGAGAACGTTTGAAGGCACATGTCTCAGTAGTCCTCTGCTTTTTTTTTAACAGTGTTCTGTTACTTTGAAGTAACGCCAACTGTCTGCAATGGTCTTCATTGCAGTTGCTTTCTTCTGGGGAGGGGATGGATTGGGGACCAATACAAAATCAGCATCACTTCTGCTATGATTGTCAGGGGAGGAAAATATACAAACACAAATTGCAAGACTAAAAAGACAATGCCAAAATAAAATGTGTTTTCAGTATTCATCATGTACATTGTTACTGTGGACCCTGTGAGACAGACATGATATCAAGCGAGACACAGACTGAAAAGTAACAGTTTGAAAACCTTTTTTTCTCAAACTTTGTGGGGTTGGTGTAATGCCTACCTGGCCCTAACTCTAAGGGGATTGTTCCCTTACCTGATGCTTCCAAGTTCCGTCGATGTCTAAAAAAACAAAGTTTCTCTGTGTCCAAACATGTGCTTACCCTCACTCTTAAACCAAATGTGATAGGGGATCTTCTTAAAGGAAACATTGGTGAATCAAAAGGGAAAGACAAACCACAGCTGGTTTCAGGTAGTCTTACCAATAGGTGTAGTTCTGCCAGTCTATATAAATAAAAATGTAAATGTTTGTTTGTTCAAAATCCTAAATCTTCGAAAGTTCTTGACTAATTGCTTTGAAATTTGGACACAACATTGCATTCAGATACACGCGTGTTTTTATGTATCTATATCATACAGATGTCACACCTGTGACAGGTAAAAACATGTTTTTCTCAAAAAACAGCGCCATCTGTTGGACGTAAAAGCAACACACGCTATACTAAATATGAAGTGTGCCCTTATTACAAGGCTCTGAAATTTAATGGAGAAACGAAAGGAATGTGTTGCGGCGCCGGAAAAATTAAACTGCCTCAACTTGGAGAACCGCCAGAGCCATTGATTAAAAACACGCATTGTAAAGTTAAACATAATAGAAACGTGCGCTTTCTCTTTTCTTTCTTTTCCACTTAACCAGACTGATTAAATTGTAGAGGGAGAGGGGGGTGGTGGGTGGAGGTAGGGAGAGAGGTGGGGGTAGGGAGAGAGGGGGGGTGGGTGGGTGGGGGTAGGGTGAAAGGGGGTGGTGGGGCTAGGGAGAGAGGGGGCGTTTGTGGGGGGCAGGGATATATTGGGGGGCAGGGAGAGAGAGGGGTGGGTGGGGGATAGGGAGAGAGGGGGGACGGGTAGGGCTGCACAGACAATGGATCAACAAAAAATATTGTATACCCACAAGCATTGTGAAATGAAACATATTAGAAACATGCGCTTTCTCTTTTCTTTCTTTTCCATTTAACCAAACTGAGCCACAGCAACGCTTGGCCGGATACAGCTAGTTAAAAATAGTTCTTCTCAAAATGTTTGCCCTTAGAACCTTCAACGTACGGCTCTTGCAGTAAGTCAATATAGTTCACAATCTTTCCAGTTCCAAACAAAAAGACACAGTTCCGGTAAGGCCTCTCATGGTTCCCTTCCCCAAGTCCAGGCCTCTCTTCACAAAGTTCAACAATGTCTTTAGTGGGCCTCTTAGGGTTCCCTTCTCCAAGCCTAGCCCCCTCTTTATCAAGTTCAACACAAAACAAAATGTAACACAGTTATTCTTAGGCTGCTCAGGGTTCCCGCCCCAAGCTTAGGCCACTCTCATTTCAAACACAAGTTCAGTGTGTCAGGATGCACCTTTCTCTTATATACAGTTTCTTTCACATACAATCCTTTCATGGGGTAGAATCAGAGACTTTTGAAAAATGCAGGATCTTTGCTCCTCGTAAGAGCCACCACTCTGATCTTTAGCCTCTCTCTTTATTTCTTGTACTTGTTTTCCTTTTAACTTTTTAACTTCAGGTGCTTACTGCACCCGTTTCCATCACTTTGTGTTTCAGTCACTTTGTCTTGCACACTTGCACCTTTTTTTGCTTTACTTTCTCTGTGTTCTGCTTCCTGCACACTTTCTTCTTTCTACCATGCACACTTGCACACTTCTTTCACTCTTCTGTTTACAGTCGCATTTGTTTCCTCCTATTGGGTCGCTCGCACCTTTTTCTTGTGTTTATATCACTTTCAATGTCCTTATTCTGGAATTTGCTTTATTTCTGCACTGCTAGCCCATCTTAGCTCCTCATTAGAGGTGCCTCTTGCACCCCTTTTACTTCATCTGTATTTCTTTTGCACACTTTTTTGTGCACACTTGCACCTTCTTCTTGCTTTTCTTTCTTCTGGTTGTACCTCTTGAACACTTCTCACTTTGTCGTGCACACCTGCACTTTTCTCTTTTTGTGTTTGGGTCGCTTGCACACCTTTCATGCTTTCGGGTCGCTCTCACCCTCTCTTGCTTTCAGGTCACTTTTGGGTGACTGGCACTCACTCTTCACTGTTTCCGCACCACCAGCGCAATTTCTCTGTTTCTTTTTCCTTCAATTCTTTAAAGTTCACTTTCCTCTTATCTCTCTTTACTTCTGCACCACTAGCACATCTTTCTGTATGCTTTTCGTCTCGCTTTCCTCTCTCTTTACTCTCTCTCTTGCTTTCTTCTTTCTTTACCTTTGTTCCACTTGTAAATCGTGTCTGTTTGCACTCCCGCTCCAGCCACCCGCACGCTCCCGAATTTCTCTCTTTACTTTCACAAAACTCACCAGGTAGCACGGCGCTGGCTAACGGTCTCCTCGGGATACACTGGGTCAAGGTCCGGGTCTCACCACCTGCCCCTCAGACACTCTTGGGACTTGCACATGTCCCAAGGGAATGAGCACCTCTCTGGACTTGGCCAGCAGGTCGCAGTGTGCCTCACTCCGGCTCTCTGGGGACAAGGCTCCCTCGCCATGCTGCCGCCCCTCAAACACACCGTGCCAGCGTCTCGGCACGCCACTACCCTCCGGACTCTCCAGGCTTCTCCTACTGCGTCTTTATGCTCCGTGGTTCTCCTGATCCGATGAGCAACTCCAGCTCGATCTATTCTTCTGGCAGAACCACCCTATTTATAATGCAGGTTAGAGTCAATTGGAGTCAGGTGTGCACAGTTGGAGTAATGTTCCTGGCCTTACCTGAATCTATTAGTGGGACAGCCTAAAGGTGTTATATGATAGGCCCCTCTTTATATCCCCATGTTGTTTCTATGGGTATCCCTCCCTATCCCTTCCCCCTCCAGCACTACCTGAAATATCATCAGGCCTAGTATGACAGTTGCTTGTTTTGTTCTTCTCCCTCCTTTCTCTTCCCCTCTCCCTCACCTTGTATAATTCTCTGGCTCTACCAGAAATGTCATCAGGCCTAGGACGGTAGTCGCCTGTCTGTTCCCATCTCCTTCCTATCTGTGTTTTAGCACTTGCACTATCTGAAATGTCGCTAGGCCGAGTACGATAGTTAATTTCACATTCTTGTTGTTCATGGTCTGTAAGAATGTTTTGTATTTTCCCTTGTTCCCTCCCTTGTCGTGAAGCGCTTTGAAACACATTGTGTATAGGCGCTATATAAATAAACTATCATATCCTATCAATACTCAATGCTCCCAATTGCCTCTTCCCCGTCCCAATACTGATTGGAAATGGGGAGAGGGAGATGGGGTGACAGTGGAAATACCCCGGACAGATTGAGGGAGCCTGAACTTGTCTCCTCCTCTTTTCAGTACCAGGTGTGCGGACTTGTTGGGGCCCATTAAGGTGAGGGAGTGATGCTAAACCCCTTTGTTTACTGGAGGGGGATATCTGGGAGGAAAAAGGTGGCTCCCTGTGTGTTTTCTGGGTTTTGCATAAGGTGAGACAAGGTTAGTGTTAAGAGTTGAAAAAGGGCTTGGTCTCTCCAGATGTCCATGAGACTTTATCTTCCCTTTTGGTGAGGGGAGGTTAAGGGCCAGGATGGGACTTGGGTGACAATATCCCATGAACAAAGTGGGTGGGTAGGATGGATTTGGGCAAGGGATGGGGGTTTACCATGTCTCACTTCTCCCTGCAGTCCCCAGTGACCCCCTCCCCGGGTGATCCTCCCTTGCTCTCCGCCCCCAGGGTTGCGATCCAAAAATTATGGCCCTCCACTTGACACCTGAGCAACGGATGCCCGGAGACTACTTGTGAGAACGCCCTCAGTTTTTTCACAACCCGTACCAGATGGTTTATTAGAAGGACAGATAGCAATGATCAATATAAAGTTAGTTACTCTGGCTATGGTGATAACTCGTGGATATGGAATCTTGTGTGTCCTGATTGGTCATGGGTAGTGTTTCTAGCTGTGTCACTGTTTCCACTGCAAATAAAGCTCTAAATATTTACTGACACTTACTATCTACATTTCCAAAAGATTCACAGATGTTTACATGAGCAACAGAGTCAGTATGTGTAGACTTATAAATAATATTATGGCTACTACCATTACTGCCGTAGTCTGCTACATATAATGTAATTACTGTTGAAAACCAAATAAGCAGCATCAGAAGCTGCTGGGGCATTGCCACCTAGCAATGCTTACTTTGGTGTGCAAATGAGGTCATCCTCTTCTCCTGGGGTGGTCTGGGCATGGCTGACTTGGGAAAAGTGGGGTACGTGCTCCACTCACACTTCTCATTGACAGTCGTCCCCAGACCACACCAGCAAAATTATTGGGCAGGCTGCATCAAGTAATAAGGAAAGACCATAATTTGCTGCTGCAGCCTGTCCTCCGATTTCGATGATTGCATATCTCTTGCAAACACAGAGAGACAGATAATCATAGAAAGCGGACATTCAGCTCCAAGTGAGCAGTCACAAAGGTATTCGGCCAAAGCCAAATACCTAGATTTTGGACAGAATTCAGTAGGCACAAGGATCAGTGTTTCTCTTAGGAAACGTGAACTGTACCATCACTGCAGAACACTGGCATTCAATTCTAAAAATACATTTGTATAGATTAATTCATTAAATTGCAGTTGAATTACCGTAAAATGGATACCAGTCGCGCAAACCATTAGCAATGAATTAATAAAACCTTTCAACAAAGTGGTTAAAATGGTCAATTACAATAAAAACAGACCTCTTCTATCACAATCATTTGCTCATATATATGAATAAATGAGGGCAAGGTTTAAAAAGCTTCTACTGCACACAGAAATGTGTTGACTCTCAAGAGGTTGGGTGCTTTGTAAGGTACACAAATTGAGGGAAATGATGCTTATTCTTTCTCACTAAAATCAGCAAAAAGAATTCTGTGATATAACTCAAAACAAACTCTGGTACACAAAATTGTGATGAAGTGGATGAAGACTTCTGGCAGATGCATTGGCTTCAGAAAGAAAAGATCCTGCAAAGGCCTTGCGCTCATCCAAGTGATACTGCTGGAGATGGGAGCAGCACATTTGTAGACACTTCATCAAAAGCTTCCTCTCTGAACATCTCTAGCTTTTCTGATGACTCTTCGAATAGAGTCCTACAGTGCTGCAGGTGTTTGAAGACTCCGGCTGGTGGTGTTAGCACCTTTAATGTAATGGGTGGAGGTTTTTTCTGCACAACGATCGCTCACAGCTCCAGTGAAGAAAGAAGACCACATGTAAGCCAAAAAAGGCTGCAGCCCAGTATGGGGCAGACCATCTAGAAGTATGCTTGTTTTAATCCAAGTTGGATTTTTTTCCCCAATGATCCAATGATAAGTATGTGCAAAGAGAACAACAGTGTACTGTGCACCAATGTTGTATTTTATATTATGAATATATTGCACTATATATGAGGGTCAAATAAATGTATCTAATTGTTTTTCATGTAGTGTGTTCTTTAACTAATTGTGTTTTCTTTTTTTTTTACAGATAGAAGCATACTAATGTATGTGAACTTGTTTGCATACAGCCAAGTTAATCCCATGTCCTGTATCCTAACTGCTATGTATACGGTGCTTTCCTTATCCTCATCCATTTTACATAAATCCATGAGCAGTCATATACTGTAGTGAAACCTTTTAACTACCAGTGTATCACTACTGACTCTTCCATCATTCCTATGTCATACTCAGATTAAAAAAAGAAATCTTATAACAGTGGCTATACAAAAAAAGGAGTGATTGCTGTATTAAGGATTGTGCCTAGCTACAGCAACAGCTGGTGTGCTTACCCGTGGCTACCCAGCACACACCGGGTATGCAGTGTTGCTACCCATGGGTAAAAGTGGCAGCCTGTGCAGCTGCTGCTATATATCGGCAAATGGTATATTTAGTGTTTGTGGACGTGTGATAGCTGTGGCTTTGAGAATGTAGGGGTACAATAAAAGTATAAAAACTGTTACTATAATCAATGAACATACATATATAAACTGGGTGAAAACAAACAAGCAACTTATTCTAAAGAATTACAAAAGAGTGAATGGGGTAGGTTAAAGTAAACTTGGGAAACAAGAGAGAATGGGATAGGTTAAGTAAACATGCAGAACAAGAAAGGATGGGGTTGGTTAAGTAAACTTGGAGAACATGGGAAACAAAACAGTCGTACAGTTAGAAACAGTACCCATGACCAATCAGGACACTCAAGATTCCATAGACAAGATATCTACCACACCCAAAATAATTACTTTATATTCATCATTGAAAACAGTACATTTTAGTGAACAATGTTCCATCCTAAAGCTTAGGAACATCAGTACTGATCAACTATCTGTTACAGGTGCACTAGTACAATGAATGTAAAAAAGCAATACCGCCTCCACCACTACCTGCATCCACTCTTGTGTTTTTAATATTGGTTAGCCTTTCATGGGAATTAACTGTACAACATCTGGGACGATGAGAACGATGCAGCCACAAGAAAATAAAAAAAATAAAAAATTACTAAAATGAAATGGCAATATACCATTATTTGTACTACCTCACAGAAAACTGAAAACAGCTAAAAGTACTGCATAGTGAAAGTGCATTAAATGACAACAAATACAATCAAATAAACTTGTAACCTCACTAACATGATTACAAAAACGAAATACCTGCATGAAAATGCCATTGATGGACAAATCTAATTTTGTAGGTCCATGTTAATGAAAGTTAAAAAATACATAAAAAAATACTTGCCACAAAATCAGAGCAGATGAACAAAATGGCAATGAACACCATCTGATAGTAGTGGTTAATATAACTAACACACACAACACTGCAAATAAACCTTTAAATATGTAAATATTTATTAACACTTACTTCCACATCAGCCACACTTGTGCCATGTGCATAATGTGAGTTCTGGAATCAAAAGGATAAAATTGCAGAAAATGATGGCTTTTATACTTTCAAAAAGGAATACCATAAAAAGAGGACCATATACTAATAAAACTACTAAAATGGATGACACATTTTCACCACAACCTATCACAGACAGCTCCACAAATAACAACAACCAATCTCAAGAAATCAAACTCACTGAAATCTTTTTTATTCCTGCCCAGCATCTCTCATAGCTGTGGCTACCAGACGTCCACAAACACCTGATGTGCCATTTGCTGTTATAAATCTGCAGCTGCACAGGGCACCACCTTTGCCCATGGGTAGCAATGCTGCATACTGGGTGCGTGTTAGGTAGCCGTGAGTAAACACCCCAGTCGTTGCTATTGCTATGCTCGATTCTCAATACACAAATTGCACCCCTGTCTGAGTATGAAATATAAATGATAAAAGAGACAGTAGTAATACAATAGTACTTAAGAGGTGTCAGTACAATAAATGACTGCTCATGGAGTTATTTAAAAAGGATGATGATAAAGAAAGTATACAAAGTAGTTAGGATACAGAAGATTGGAGTTAGGAAGGGTGGATGAGGTCCAAAAACAGGTAAAGGATGCGATGGACACAAAGAATGAAAGCTTGGTACATAATGACTTCTCCAATCAAAAGCACACAACTACAGAACATTGTGCCTTTTATACTTTCCAAAATCAAAACCACAAAAAGAGGACTACATTTACTATTCAAAATAATAACATGTCAGACACATATTGACTGTAACCTATCACAGACAAGTACACAATTAGAACAATAAAATCAACCCAATTACAAACACTGAAACAAACCAAACACATCATACATACCCCACAAATTAGTAAAGAATTCAACATTTCTGGAAACAGAGAAAGACTACAGATATCGTGGCTGGTTTTAAAACTGTGTGAATGATCAGAGTTAGTGGGCTATTTTGCTTACTGGCTTTTTGTAAGAAACTAAATATTAACATGTGCCTAGATTTGAGGGATTTTTCAATTAAATGGGTTACACTGCGGGGCACCAAGTATTTCCAAAATTGTTCACTCTCAGAAGTAAAGGGCAAGGGCAACCAGACATCATCGGAATTAATTGTGGAGGTAATGATTTGAGTAATGTACGAGGTGTGTCCCTTGCTTTGATGATGAAACAAGACTTGGAAAAAGCAATGGAACTTTTTCCTCACACCGTATTTATCTTTTCCAAATGGAGATGGACCACCAGATTTAATTGTAAATTTGAAAAATCACAGAGAAATGTTAATAAAGTAGTTTCAGCATTCATGATAGAGCACAACCAATTATGGATTTCAAACAACATACAGTTCTACATAACTAATTTCTATTCACGTGACGGAGTACACCTAACCAATGAAGGTAATGCAAGGTTTCCTCATAACATCAAAGGAGTACTCCAAATGTGCAAAAATACTACACTCAGTATACCCCAAAACAGTGTAACCAGGACTACATATCAAATATAAATACACAAATACAATGCAAAACCATCACAAAACATTTTTCAATGTAACCATGGCTAGAGTTCATTGACTTTTTTATAGCTGCGGTTACAAAATGACACTTAGGGGGGTGAGGGCTTCACATGGGTTTTTATATATATATATATATATTCGTGTAATAGATAGTTCTTAAAAAGTACTCTTTTGAGTACATAAAGTCTACTTTACAGCACGAAACCTGCGACTACAACCTCCAGACGCTTCTGCCGTTAACCGAGCCTCCAGAATTCAATACCCCATTGTGGAAATGGTGCTGCGGTTCTGCATGTATGTTAAAAAAAATATTGACATCCCTATATATTTGTAAATTGAATAAGAATAAGAACTGGGAGTATG
The DNA here is from genome assembly GCF_040938575.1 of Ambystoma mexicanum. NCBI lineage: Eukaryota > Metazoa > Chordata > Amphibia > Caudata > Ambystomatidae > Ambystoma > Ambystoma mexicanum. Next base: position 290,057,351 of record NC_090941.1, read on the forward strand.
GTTAATATCTGAGGTGAAGAGGCAGTGAATACGTTCATTGGATGTAGAAAAGAAAAGATACAGTAATATCCATCTATATGCAAAAAAAGAAAACAAAATTACTTAGAAAACACACACACTTCATTGCATTTTTCTTCTAAGAATTTCCATTTTAAGAACCACACTCCTTTTTGTATTGAGTTTTATTTTACAGATTTCTTTTTTTTCTCCACAATCTCACATGTAAGAAAGTCTGGAAACACGTAGCCAAAATAAATGACTCCCAAATACCTACTGTGTCACTGATCATAGCCTTTGGCCATGGCCATTGATTTTTTCAACCTGACATCACTACACCTATAAAACTTACTTTAAAAAAGATATAAAACACAAACACCCTAAAATATATAGCTGCAGACATGGAACTACTGATACACTCAGATATCCGTAGTCCTTTAAAGCCTCGAAAATAGCAGAGAATATCAGAAAAGCATCCGGAAAAAAGTGCTTTTTCACAACTTTTCTTTTCCCGTTATTCTCGGCTATAACCACGGTTATCTCTCACATCGAGAGAAAAACAAGATGGTGATCGTTTAATTTCTAAAAAAAAAACGGTTTTGGTAATTTACCCGAGATATAGCTATCTATTTTTGAAAAGGGGGCGCCCACTTTTCCATCATCAAAAATTTAAAAAACGACTGCACGGAGGAACCCCAAACCATGCATGGATCGCGAGTCAACGCTTCACGCCCAAGTTGTTTTGGACCTGCTCCAAATTCGTCCCGCAGTTTTGGCTGTGCGCTTGGGCCTTGCTTTTCTATGGGGAAATTAATGGGAAGTAGGCCGCAACTTTGGAAAAAAATATTTTAGTATTTATAAACGGATCTTTACAAAACATTGCAGTCTCTGGGAACCAGTGAGTCCCTAATGACTTTCGGAATTTTTGTCAAATCCTTTACTGGAATCAAAAGTTATTAAGGATAGAGTATTTAGGGAGTCCTATGGGAGACCGCCTTACCTGGCAAGGCATAGTTATGGTGAAGAGAAAGTTTCGATGGTGTTTCAGAAAATGGCTTTTCCCAAACTTCCAAATGCTTACATGACAACATCTGACAATATTTCAGAGTAATATTTCGAGGCAGCAAACTTTGCATGCAAAATTTCAGATGTGTACATTAACCGGGTCATACTTTAAAAAGGGTTTACTTCAATCATGTTTTGAACAATTTTTAACATGGGGTTTTCCCATAGGAAACAAAACAATTTTGTGGCACAAATAACTCAAGGTTGGCCACTTCAATTCTCAAAATGTTTGCAGGCACCACGATTTCATCTGGTATTAGTGTACTGACAAAAAATTTGAAATTCGATTTGCCCAATTTTTAGATATTTACACTTGAAATGTATCTATATATGATGCACTTGCAGAATGAATGTGCTTTTTTCATAGGAACTGTACTCAAAGTACTTACATTACACATTTAAGATCTAAAAACTCACATCAAAGGCAAGTTACAGCTGACTTTGATGTCGGTTTTAAGGTGATGGATTAAATATACATTTTCAGTACAAACTGTCCTCAGAGCGTATGGGTTTTACAATACGAACATTACACAATTAACATCTCCTAGAAACTAATATTAAAGGAAAATATCAGCTGACTTTAATGTGAGTTTAAGGTGAGGGAATACATTTACACTTTCAATATGAACTGTCCACAGAACATATGCATTGACTTTGATGTCAGTTTTAAGGTGACGGAATATATGTGCACTTTTCATATGAACTGTAAACAGAGCGTGCACGTACGACACATGCACCTAAAACACATACCCTTATGACACAGGCCCCTATCACACACCCTTACGACACACCCTCACCGCACACTGTTACAATACACACTCTAATGGTACTGTGAGGAATTCGACCATCCGCACGGTGGTTGTGCGCTCGTCTGGGCTTTTCATGAACGTTTATATTAAATTGAATGATGGTAGATTTACCTCTGGAAAATGTGTTTCGCTAACCCGCACACATTTTCCTATGCTCACCGCAGGACATACGCATATACACGTGTAAGCTGAGTGGACACAGCCTACAGAAGAAGTCCTCGCTGTCATATTCAGTTGGGATCTGACAGGTGGAGTACACAATGTTTTTTCCAGATTGGGAAGGGCAAACCTTCCCCCTGACATGGCCAGCCTAATTAATTAAGGCTTCATGGATCTGACCTGTCCTTTTGTTGGACCCTGTACGTGGTGGCAGCTTCATATACTAATCAGGAAGTAATTCAAACAGGCCCATGTGGGGCCTGGATACAGAGGCTAACAATGGAGACAGGAAACCCCAACTACCTTTAATATGCAACTGTGTCAACCTGATGCCAGCTCCCACTCTCAGTACTGATTGACAGTGAAATGTTATGTCTAGTACTGCATGTTTACATCAGTCATCCCTGCACAGAGGACCCCATTCAGAAAGTATAACGTAGGTGGTTTGAGGGAGCAAGAAATTCTGATCTTGCTGCAGCTTCAAGGGGGACCTGCCACTTTAATCACAAACCACAGAGAGCTCCATTAACCAGAGGGACCCTTTAATCCACAACAGACAGGAAGAGCGTTGGAATTTACCTGTTTTCACCCCTTTAACTGTTTTTAACTGTTTTCAAATGTTTTCACCCCTTTAACTTTTCTGTTGCAAAGCACTCTGGTTATGACCTCATGCACACAGGAGATTGTTGGTGGTTTAGAAACCAGCATTCATCCATGGACCACTGGTACCCCAGAAGTTGATTCGCCACAGGCACATACTCCTATAACAGATGCTCGATCTTGCACCTATGAAACATGCACCTATGACAGAGTTCGTACTACACAGGCTCCTACAGCGCATGCTCCTACCACACATACTCTTACGATACACACTCTAAGACACAATAGTATGGCATGTGCTTCTACAACACATGGTCCTACCACAGAGGCACCTACAACATGCACTGCAATCACGTACATAGAGCGTTTGAATTTTACATTTGGTAGATCTCCTAAAAGCTCACATTAAAGGCAAGTCACTGCTGACATTGATGTACGTTATAAATTGATGGAAAATATGTACACTTTCAATACGAACTGTCCACAGAGAATATGAGTTTTGCAATATGCACATTACACAATTAACATCTCCTAAAAACTCATATTAAAGGCAAGTATCAGTTGATTTTAATGTGAGTTTTAAAGTGATGGAATAAATGTACACTTTCAATACAACTGTCCATCGAGCGGGTGAATTGACTTTGATGTAACTTTTAAGGAGATGGAATAAATGTACACTTTTCAACTGAACTGCACACAGAGAGTTCACCTGTGGCACATGCACCTACAACACAGGATCCTATGACACATTATCCTACCACACGCACCCTTACGACACACACTTATCCCACACTCTTAAAGCACCCACTCTAATGACACGCTAATGACACACACTCCTATAATACATGCTCCCACAACACGTGCTCTTATGACATGAGCCAATACAAAAAGTGTTCCTACAGCACATACTCCAATCATACACGTTCCTATGTCACACACACTTACTACACATGTGTCAAATGCACATAATATGTAGACTTATGACACATGTTCTCACATATGCCTACGACACAAGCACCTATGACACAGGCACCTACCTCACACACTCCTACCAGAAATGCACCTACCACACACAATCTTATGATACACACTCCTATGATGCAAACCTACGACATGGGCAACTACAACACATGGTCCTACGACACACACTCTTACAACACGTTCTCATACCACAGAGGCACCTAAATCATGTGCAGCAATCATGTGAGCAGAGCGTATGAGTTTTCCAGTTAGTAAATTACAAAAGTGGTTGTCATAAGAGTGTGTGTGGTAGGAGCATGTGCTTAGAAGCATGTGTCATAGGAGCATGTGCTGTTCGTGAATGTGCCCTCAGTGCATGTGAGAGCATGTGTCATGCATCCATTTGTTATGTGTAATAGGTGCACAGGTATGTGTGTGTATATTAGTAGCACGTGTAGTAGGTGCATGTGTCATAGGGGCACATGTTGTAGAGGCGCATGTTTTGGAGTGTGTGTCATAAGAATTTGTCATAAGAGTGGTAAGTGTGCATCATAAGAGTGTGCATCTTAAGAGTAAGTGTGTGTGGTTGGAGCATGTGTGGTAAGAGCATGTGCCAGATGTATAAATGTTATGTGTAGTAGGTGCATTTGTAGTAGTGTATCATTGGAACATGTATTAAAGGAGTGGGTGTTGTAGGAGCACATGTTATAGCAGTGGTGTGTCATAGGAGCACTTGTCATAAGGGTGTATGTCATTTGAGTGTGTGTCATAAGTGTGTGTCATAAGAATGTATGTGGTAGGAGTGGATGTGGTAGGAGCATGTGTAGTAAGTGCATGTGCCATAGGTGCATCTGAGAGCATGTGTTATACGTCCACATGATATGGCCAGTAGGTGCATGTGTGGTAGGTGTGTGTGTCATAAGAGCATGTATGATAGGAGTGTGTGTCATAGGAGCACTTCTTATAGCATGTGTCATAAACACAAATTCATGTCATAGGAACATGTGTTATAGGAATATGTGTCATATGAGTGTGTGTTATTAGAGTGTGAGTTGTAAGAGTGCAGAGTAAGTGTGAGTCATAATGCTGTGTGTGGTAGGAGCATGTGTCGACGAAGCATGTGTTGTAGAAGCATGAGCTGTAGAAACATGTGTCATAGGAGCACGTGGCACAGGTGCATGTGTCATAGGTGCACACCGTGTGTACAGTTTGTATGTAAAGTGTACATTTATTCCATCACCTTAAAACTTACATCAAATTCAGCTGTGACTTGCCTTTATTGTGACTTTTTAGGCGATGTTAATTGTTTTAAGTGGGAAGTGTAAAAATCATATGCTCTGTGTGTGGACAGTTTGTATTGAAAGTGTACATTTATTCCATCACCTTAAAACTGTGACTTGCATTTGATGTGAGTTTTTAGGAGATGTTCATTTTGTAATGTACAATCTGCCAAACCCACACACTCTGCGTACATGATTGCAGCACATGTTGTAGATGCCTGCCATTGTGGTAGGTGTATGTGTTGTAAGAGTGTGTTGTAGGACCATGTGTTGTAGGAACACATGTGGTAAGATTGACATTTGTCCAGCTATGTTGGTAAAGAAATGTGCTGCCCCCCTGAACCCACTCATCACCGCCATTGTCAACTCTTCATTTGACTTCTGCACCATCCCAACTTGCCTTAAAGAATCGTGGATCACACCCCTCCTCAAGAAACCCTCTTTGGACCCAACCATCCACACTAACTATAGACCCATCACAACAGTGCTGTTCCTCCTGAAAATCATTGATAGAGCGGCCTACACTCAAATCCAGGCCTTCTTGGAAACCATTCAAATCCTCAGCCCCTGCCAGTCTGGCTTCCGTCCCCGCCATGGGACAGAAAAAAAGCACTCCTTGATTTAAAGAATCAACTGGATGAAGCCAATCCAATGACGCATGAAAGCTATCTCTCCTTCTTCTCTTGGACATATCAGCACCTTTTGACTTGGTCAACCACCAGACCCTCTGTAACCAGCTCACCAAGTAGAAGGTTTCCCCCCTGAAGCTGCCAACTGGATAGCATCATACCTTGACAACAGAACCTCTAGAGTTTTCGTTGATGAAATAGCAGCCAACCCTAGCCCCATATCCTGCAGCATTCCCCAAAGTTCATGCATCTCCCCGACCCTATGCAATATTTATACGAAACCTCTCTTCCATCACCTTGACTCTCCGGGCAACACTTTCACGAACTATGCAAACAAAACCCAGATTCTCATCCACCTGTCGGGTGACCATGTCCAGGACTCTGCGAATGTAAACATGATCTATGAAATTATCCATCGTTGGAAGGCCCCACAAAGTCTTTGTCTTAATGATGAAAAGACAGAGCTCCCCATAGGCGGGACACCATCGACCTTGGCATATCTCCACTCAGTCCTTGGGTTCTTCAACATTAACAGGCACAAAAGCTGAGTATCTGCTGCTGTAAAAATCCGGGGGGTCTACCTTGATGCCTCACTTAACATGTCACAGCAAATCAGTTGCATCACCTCCTCCGCAGCATACGCCACGAAACTGATAAGGGCCAGCAAGCCATTCCTATCTAACGGCAATCACCTTGCCATCGCCCAAGCCCTCGTAAGATCCAAACTAGACTACTGTAATGCCCTACTCTGTGACACAACCTAAAAAAACCAAAACAGGCTCCAGGTCACACAAAACAATACTTTCCGGGCAGCTTTGGAACTAAGCAAGTTTTACTGCACCTGTTAGGCTCGGAAATCAGTCCACTGTTTCCTCGGCAGAGAAAGGATTACTTTCAAAATCTTCTCAACCACTCACAAATGTTTGTCTAACAAGGCTCCACCCTACCTGTCCTTAAAAATGATCCCTCACATGTCATCCAGACCCCTGAGATCTACACAGAGCCATTGCCTGGTCAAAACCAGATTCAGACGCAAATGATCCAGGGGCGCCAGCTTCCCAGTCGTGGCAGCTAACCTCTGGAACAACCTACCCATGCACCTGTGCTCTGAACAATCCTACAAATGCTTAAGGAAACATCTAAAGACTCACTTGTTTAATATATTGAATAAAACTCTATCTAACATGTATATGACCAGCCTCTAAATGCCCCTGGGCTGTGTATGTTTATACAAATGGAAAATAAATAAGTAAGCATGTGTGTAGTAAGAGTGTGTGGTAAGCGTGCATCATAAGAGTGTGCATTGTAAGAATGTGTGTTGTAAAAGATTGTGTTTGCAGAATATGTTATAAGAGCAAGTGTCATACGTCCACATGTTATGTGTAGTAGACATATGTTTAGTAGCGTATTATAGGAACATGTATTATAGGAGTGTGTGTTGTAAGAGCACGTGTTACAGCAGCGCGTCATAGGGGTGTGTGCCATTAGAGGGTGCTGTAAAGACGCCGGAGGGGGTGTCTGTACTTCTGCTCTCTATATGGTAGAGGAGAGGCACAGAGGACCCCAGCTAAGATTCTCTATTATTGGTACGTGGTCGAGCAATCAAGGCCTAGCTTCTCAGGAGGTGATGCAGGCTGGTTCTTAAATTCAGTGTAGTCCCCAAGCCCCCACAAAGGAATGTCCACACACTATATTAGTTAAAACACAGTCTTTATATAATTGGTATTCAAGGTTATATACAATATCACGATAACACACTTTGTATTCGGTTATCTAAAATGGCAAATATATACAGTTTCTATGTGGTACCACAATTACTATTGGACCTCTTTAAAGTGCATCAACAATACGGTTAAATGGCACTCAAGGTATGAAGGAAACCAACAGTAGAGAGGAGAGGGAAGCAGGTGATAAGAACAATTGACAGAAATACTGGTCACTACCGTTAAACACAGCTCTGTGTGGAGGTCCCCCCACGTGGGCAACCTGTAGGATAAAGATACAAGCTCAGTCCATATATTGTTCACAAGAGATTTCCCAATAGTTCTGCAACCCCAAAGTACCTGGCATTGTAGCGTTCCTCTTCGGGGAATCAACAGCCCTTTTTTAGTGTCCTCCCTTTAAGGCAGGAGTCACGGGTCGTCGAACGTCCGACGGAGAACAGGATGAGCTACGATGGTGAAGTGGCAGCTTCGTTCGTAGCGGTGCCCGTTGATGGGGAAGCGTAAACATCCTGCAAGGAGGAGGCATGCGGGGAACCTCGATGTCAATAGTTCTGGACCGCAAAGAGTTTGAAGAACTGTGGCGCAGCAAGGGCGTTGAGTCGTCAGCGTCTCTGTGATCTTTAGGTGGCAGGAAACCCACTGGCGGATGCTCCTCGGTGTGTCGACGGTCAGACCTTCTCCAGCAGGATACAGCAGCGACGATGCGGACAAGAGCGCCCTTGGATTCGAAAGTTCTTAGGCAAATGGGAGCACGGCGGCTCCGATCGGCGACAGCGGTCATCGACAGTGGCGGACAACAGTCCGGCCGCTTCTCCTTGGAATTCCGCAGCAGTCCCCATCTCGGGTCGGCAGCCTGTCGAAGGTCTGTCTACCAGTGAGCTTTAGCAAAGATCAGCTGGTGCACGATGGTCCCTCGTAGCTCGGAAAGAGGGCGTCTTACCAGGTCCTCTCTGGGTCAGTCCTTGGAGGCACAGCAGCTTTCAGATTGTGACGGAGAGCAACAGCAATTCTTCTCGTCCAGCAGGGGTTCAAGGTCAAGCTTCAGTTACTCGTCGTAGTGGACTTCAGCTTCTGAACACGATTCCTAGCAGTGAGAGGTCCCCAGATATACTGTCGATCTCACATTCATTCCGCTGGGTAACACTCAAGAATCCAATCATGACTAAGGGCATTCAGGCAGACAGGCAGCCAATCGAGTACACAGTGCACTCAGGCCATTCACTTCTCTCCAGACACTCACAACAAGTTATGTGTATTGGGACAAGTACCCAGCCATTCAACACTCCACACTGCATTCATACCGGTTTCGTGCAGGGCTGTCTCAGTCATTGTATCAAACACCAGATACTAGACACCCACAACATAGAATGCATATTCGTCACACACTCCATTCACCCAGGTCCCACCCACAGATGTACCCACAACATACGGTTGTTGAGAAGGCTCCAGCCAGTCTGGTCAGCACTTCCCCAGACTACCATATATGGAACTTCCACCCAACAGCCAGTCAGGGGGAAGGGACAGAGGCAGGGCTTCCTGGGATTTCGGGAAGATCAAAGTAACACGTGATGGAAGGCAAGAGGCCATGGGGGCCATTTTGTCTCCATCAGGAATCTACCGATTCCAATGACGGGGCCTGGGCATCCCAAAATGGAGGACGCTCAGGGCACCAGTCATTTCAGCACGGAGCTGCCAACAGCCCGTACCCTGCTCTGTGGGCCACACACAGGTGCCCAAAAACATACACTAGGGGCCAGGGTTGTACCCCCCCCATGGGTGCCATGAGGGTATCCCATGGGTCCGTTCACCAAACCAAAAGAGAGAGCTGCACTGTCAGGAGTCCCACATGAACTCCTGCGCGGAAAACATGACAGAACACACAATAAAAAGCAATAAAGGACAAGGATACGGAGGCCCTGTCCCTCCGATGCATTTCCAGCATCACAAGTGTCTCAAAAGAGTGTGTCGTAAGAGTGGGTATCGTAAGAGGGTGTGTGGTATGAGCATGTGTGGTAGGATCATGTGTGGAAGGAGCATGTGTCGCAGGTGCATGTGTGCAAGTGGAGCATGTGTCATATGTCCACATGTTATGTGCAGTAGCCACAAGTGTAGTAGGTGTGTGTGAGTCATAGGAACATATATGATAGGAGTGCATGTTGGAGGAGTGATTGTTATTGCAGAATGTGTTGTAAGAGCAAGTGTTGTGAGCATGTTCAGTAAATGTGTGTCATAGGGGTGTGTGTGGAAGGAGGGTGTGTTATAGAACAATGCATCCTACGAGCATGTTGTCGTAGGAACATGTGTCATAGGTGCAGGCTCTGTGCACAGCTCATATGAAAAGTGTACATTTATTCCATCACCTCAAAACTGACATCAAAGTCAGCTTGGGCTTGCCTTTAATGTTAGTTTTTAGGAGATGTTAATTGTGTAAATTACATATTGTAAAACCCCATGAAAATCTATTTTATCAAATCCTTGTACACATATTTTATCAAATCCTTGTACACGGACACTACCATGAAAATAAGGTTATCCCAGGAAGGTGCATTGAGTCCTATGAAGAATGTGAATAACAGACAAAAATAAGACTGCACTATGGCCCCAGTTCTGTTTAATTTATACTTAGCCGATTTCGGAGAAGCATTGGCTGAATGCAATAACTTTCCTCCCTACGTGGTAGCCCAATCTTTGGTGTGGTTATCATACGCTGATGATATTGTCTTGCTTGACCACCCCAGGGTTGGACTCCAGTGCAGTCTCATCGCATTAAGCCAACATGTGGAGAAAAATGGTTTGCTAATTAATCGTGCTAAGACCAAAAAAACATGATCATTAATGCCAACAGAAAAAAAGGGCTTGATTACTCATGGAAATTGATTGGGGAACTTAATGAATCTGTAAGGAAATACACTTATTTAGGTGTCCCCATTACAAATACCTTAAATACAGACATTCTAGCTGCAGCAGTAATGGGAAAGATCCCAAAGAAATTCTCTGCACTTAAAAGGTTTATGTAAAATCAGGTCCGCCACTCCATAGAGGGAATTTTTGCGGCATACAAGTCTAGCATTGTACCCGGCGCCTTGTATGGACTCGAAGGTTTTATTAACAAAGAGACCATTTGGCTGCCATTCTAGAATGTAGACTCTGGAGATCCACATTAGGTTTATCCCAATCTACACCTATTGAAGCAATTTGGTGTGAATTGGAACTTACATCCATGATGGTACAGAGACAAATTGTGGCTGGTATTTTAATGCTGAAAATATTGTCCTCTCAGGAGAAGAGCACTCTTTATATTTGACGTTTGGCAAATTGCTGTTTAAAATAAATACCTCCTAGAGAAATTAGCCTTTGGATAAACGAAGTCAGAAGGTTCTTTGTTGATATTAATTTTGAGATAAGCTTTCCTAGAAACTAAGAGGTTGATATCAAAGAACTAAAGAAGAAGACTATGGTATGGGACAGGGATAACAACATGTGTCAATTAGGACGAAAGATGAATATGAGTAATTATGTCAGACAGAGCTTTCGGGATTAATGCACCATGCACTTATATTATCAAAATTAATAATGTTAATACCAGAAGATTAATTGTACAACTCCGCCTGGAACAACTACCAACTATGGCCCGCTTGAGTTCAAATCCCTCTATGTCAAAGAACCTGTAGGATCTGCAAGACAGAGATGGAAACCTCTTGTCACCTGTTAACAGGATGCCTCAAATTGACAGAGGTATTCAGAAAAAGTTATGTGGACTATTTGAACATTGATAACTTGGAGTGCCATCAAACATGGGTTTACATATAATCTGGTGTAAACCTGGTCTTGAACGTCAGAACACACTTTGTGTGGTTACACTTGATGCAGATCATGCAGAAAGGATGATTTATGAGACATTATTTTACAGGACTGGAATTGTATGCAATGATTTTCTTGAGAAATTATATAATTGGAAAATGTTATTAAGGAATGGTAATTGTAATTAATATACATTTAATTAAGTTTTATATTAAGGAAGTGTATCATTTTGTGAATTGTTCTTACATGTACCTTTTATGTGTTAAAAAGGTTTTATTTGTAACCAGAAAAACAAGTTATAAAAATATTTTTAAAAACTCATGTGCTGTGTGGACCATTCATATTGAAAGTGTACATTTACTCCCTTAACTTAAAACTGATATCAATGTCAGCTTTGACTTGCCTTTGTCCTTCTATTACCCGCTTCCAGTCTTGAGACTCCCTCTCTCTCTGGGACTTTTTCAGCATGAATAAGCCGCTTCTCCCCCAATTGTAAGATGAGAACTGACAGCTGTGACATACATCTTCTAGCATCTATGTGGAAATCCCCAAATATTTTTTTTTCAAAATTATTTTATTCATGTTTTTGGTGATGGTGCTTCTCTTCTCCTGTTTCCTATCTAGACAATGTGTGGTGTAGTACCCTTTAGTCACTCTGGGTCCGCGGGTGTTGCCCCCTTGGAAACACATAAGGCACATAGGAATGAGGCTTTACAGTTCTTTGGATATATGACTGTAGTACTACATAGCCCCCTGGATCATGATTACGTGTTCAAAGATAGAATTTGAGGTCTCCTTTGATACTGGTCAGAGAATAAGGATGTGATATTGAGACACAATTTGTAAACTTGGTAGCAATTGTTTCTATGTATATTGTTCTGTCCTTCTACTTTACTTTTCCTTTTCTTTCCTTTGAATCAAGTACAAAGAACCAATCATGACCAAATGTATATACTGTATGTTGTATTGGATGCATGTATTCATTTTTATGCATTGATATGACTGATCATTACTGAATTGGTGATAAGATATGAAAGTGTTTTTACTTTTTGTAAAATAAAATAAAATACGATACCTGATAAATACCGGTTTTCTAATAAAAAAGCAAACATATTTATGAGTTGCCTATGATTTTTTGAACAAATCAGTTCAATTTTGGAGTTAGTTTGCCCCTACACGTATCGGGGTATTTTCAAGTAGGTTGGCATTAAATGCACCAATCTCCACCACACATGAAAAAAATGTAAAGAATGTGTGTCTGTTCATTTCTGTCTTTCCTGGTGGTGCACTCTTTCTGTGTATTCTATTGGCATTGCCCAGGCCCCTGCCAGAGTTGGGGTTGCCCTTAAGTACATATTTTGGGTAAGCAGTCAGCCTAACTGCCTGGTGCGTCATTCATTTTTCTCTACAAAACTTTTTTTAATTGTGGGTTGAATTTATTTAATTTTAATTAAGGGTTGAATGCTGTCAAGCATAGCGGCTTGACAGCATTCAACCCTTGTCTATTGGTACTGAAGAGGTTTGAATGGTTGCTGTTGAAAAGGTAGCAGTCGATGATCTGAGTTGAAATATCGCTTCATCCAGTACCCTTTTGTTATTGACTTAAAATGGCCTACATTTACAATATCCATTGGCCAATTAACTCTGAGTATTAAGGTGCCAGGCCAATATCTGTTTTTCATTTCAACTTATGAGGACAGTAGGCTCATGTTACCGACATGATCACATAAAACAACCTTTGCAATGTACAGTACCGCATGGAGAGTGCCTGCTCTGGTGCAGACATGGAGGGGGCTCGGAGTGACCAGTGCGAGCGTTGACAGGGAGACACATGATCAGCTGGCAAGGCTATTCAAAGTATTATTTCTGTAGGGGGCAACTCATCCTGAATGCAGCACAAAGGACCTCTGATGGCCCAGATAGGCTGGTGTGAATAAATGAGGCAGTGGAGCCTAAGGTGAGTTGCAATTTTTAAAGAAGCTACTGCTGTTGCCCATCCAGCTTTGAGGGATTGACTTTCACTGAGAAGAGCAGCCTGAAAGGTGAAAGGTTACCAATCGTACAGGATTTTCAGGAATTGGGCATAACGTTCATTTGTACACTGACCCTGTGAATCGACTATTCAGTATGGGAATGATGAAAGGGTCTAGACTGTACGCTAAATAAGAGTCAAAGTCGGGCTACCCAGGCACTAATCAAAATAATGCATAAACTGGGATTGAGCAAACAAAGCAATACTATATTGGAATATGCAGTATGTACAATGACAGTCCAACTAGGACTATTATATGTCCTAGCACCTGACACTGCAAACATGACATGCGTTATTCTCTGTCTCTCTGCGCGGTCTTTAGCATTGTTACCACAGAAATTCTGGTCCCAGCCAGTTGCCCTTCAACCACTGATATCCCCCAACCCCCACCCCGCCTTACTCAACAGTTCAGATTTCTTCATGCCAACTGAACACACATTCACTTGAATGGAACCCGTGTTGACATCTGTAAGATAAAACATTTACAAACGCGCACATGTGAGACATGATATGTGTGGGTTCCAGAAGAAAAGATAGGATTGTCAGTGATGGCCAGAGGATATCACACCGGCAGCTCTTGGGCCCAGTTGATTGAGCGTTTGTCAGGTGCGCGGCCTATCTTTGAGCTTAGCAGCACACCAGACATGGCAGGCGCCTGAATAGCTGTTTGTCTGACATGACTTTTTCACTACACTCTGCCCAGTACAGTACCTGAAGCAGGTGCGTCGAACCCGCAGATGAAATAACTCAAATGCTTCGTGTTTATATGCGTTGAGGCTTCAGGGTTTACACGATAGTATTCCGACAGTACCGTTATGTTGACCCAACATAAAAATGCAGGTCAAAAATGAAAACGATACAAGCTCAGTGGTGTCTACTGTACACTGGCTGTGAGGATCAAACCCCAGTTTCCAGTTCATTGAGGGATTCACCGGGTTGATTGGCGGTCTTTGCAGGATGAAAATCCGATGGTTAGTTGTTTGAGGGGGTCAGCAAGCAAGCGTTCTGACCCTCAGTTGACAGATGCGATGGGGAAGTGACTTGTGCATGAAAGCCCGTGTGCTTAAAATGGTGCGCCCTCATCTGACAGCATCTTGCACGGCTGTATCCCCCATGTATCAGAGATAAAGTAAGCTGAAAAAAGTGGCAGGATGCATTGGTGATCAGGACATTTTTGCAGGAAAAAAGGGTGCTATGTGCACATGTCTCTCTCAAAGACCATAAGCTTTTATTTCCATTAATATTTTTAAAAAATGATTATAGGTTCCCTTCTGCTGGATCAGGGCTCAAGTCAAGGGTATACGCGGGGGACAGAGTCCACCCACTTTATTCCCCCCCAGCTAAAAGAGAAACATTGGATGTCCTCTTTGAATTTATGAATGAAAGCTGACCTCAGGGATCAAACCACAGTCGTCAGGTTTGTAGGCTGGACACTTCACCACTGCACTATATAACCTGATGAAAAATGACAAACTAAAGGTGAAATATCCCATTTCTGTACTGAAACTCCCAGGAGGGGTTCAGCCAAAAATGAGTGCACTGCTCTCCAAAAATCTATGGTTGGTCACTTGCAGCAGCAACAGCAAAGGAGGGACCCCTTAACCTCCCAAGGTATACAGTATAGACAAGGGTTGGATGAGGTCAAGTGGCACTATGACCCTATGTTGCTACAAAGGATAGGTTTCTTTCTCAAAAATATAATGTCCAAAACAATTTCCAGAGTGTTTTCTTCATGTTCTTTAATTCCAAGGATTTAGAAACAGCCAACACGTGTTTCGACCTATACAGTCTTTTTCAAGGCAACTTTTCTTCAGAAGGTATCTCGATTAACAGAATGCCAGTGGGGTATTGGGACCCAGCAAACGTTTGAGACGACCTGTTACAAGCGATTTGCTACTATACCTAAGAAGAATTAATTTGAAGCCAGAAAATATTGGGACCAAGCGCACGCATTTGAAAAAACTCCTTGAGCAATCAGCAATATTACTTCGGAGAAGAACTAATTAGGGGGAAAACATTTGTATTGGTTCTTGGAGTTTAAAACATGCGCACCTTTTAACGTTTTCGAAAACATTATTAGACAAAAATATCCTGTCTTGGTTTTGTGTTTCTGTTGATTTTATGAAAGGCAAATGCCATTTGTTCTGTTCAATTTGGGTGGTCATGCAAAGCCAATTTAATAAAAATGTTGAATATTTCGCCTTGATATGCACATTTCTGGTGAAGTCACATCCCATTGCGTTTGTTGAGGAGTCCCCCACTTTCATTTTTAGGACTTGACGCCTGCGCTGGATAGATCTATCAACAAGACAAACAAATAAACAGACAAACATCTTTTCATTGAGTAGGACTATTCAGGATTCAAACTGTTTGAATAGTGTTGGACAAAGGTTAGGTGGCTAGTAAAATAAGCTAACTAAATCAGCACGTCATTACTGGGGCCAGTATCTACAAGAATCACTTCCTTTCTCTAAGTTTTCCTCTACTCCAAAGCAACCTTCCACCGTAGTCACAGAGCACAATCTTGCATGACGAGAAAGTGAACTTGTCAACTAGGAAAAGTGCAGTTGCATCAATGGACGTTTCCTGTAATGAGTGATTTGCGGTAATGGCTGTGATGTAAGTGAGGTACAGGGTAGGGCCTGAACGGATGAAGTGGACGGAACGGATGAAGTGGACGGAACGGATGGTGTGGACGTTGAGGATGTTGCAGACGTTGAGAATGGTGCAGACGTTGAGGATGGTGCGGCTGTTGAGGATGGTGCGGATGGTACAGATGGTGCGGAAGGTGCCGATGACGCAGACGTTACAGATGTTGCGGACGCGACGGTGCGGATGGTGCGGACGGTGCGGATGTTACGGATGGTGCGGATGGTGTGGATGTTATGCTTATACTGATAACCACCATATCACACCACTACGCTTACTCTCTTCTATACATCATCATTCAATACATCTTGAAAAAAATCTTGAAAAAATCCAGTTCAACCTATTGAACCACGACCCTACCATGGCCAATGGCCACCAATTGGACGGGGTTATTACCAATAACATCGAAACAAACAATGCCACTACTACCCCATGCATATGGACTGACCATTACAAGGTAGTTTTCAATCTACTGATCCCTCAGTTAGCAAAAAAACCTGCTAACGATGCTAAGAAAGTGCACTCAAGAAATTTTAAAAATATCGAAAGTGCAGATCTACAATCCTGCGTCAACAGTATTCTGGCTGACATTAAGGAAACGGACTCCTGTGACACCATCATAAGCAAATATGACCATCAGATACTAAATTTGATAAATCTTAAAGCACCTAATCGCGAAAAGACAGTCAGGCCTAATTCCAACCATCAAAAATGGTATACACCGGAACAGACCAATATAAAAAAGGAGAAAAAACATAGAGACGCACAATGGCAAAAAAATCCAACAAACGACAACAAGATCAGTTGGAAATCATTAGAAAAATCTTATAAGAACAGCATTATTGAAGTCAAAAGGAACTAATTCAATAGTCAAATTGAAGCATCCTCGAGTTCTACCAGCAAACTCTTTGACATATTAAAATCTATTGACAAACCTCAGGCCCTAGATCCCAATTTCAACCCTTCCCAACTAGAATGTGAAAACACCCAGATAGCTTTTGCTAGTAAAATCACCAAGGCTAGAGAACGAATTGCATCTGCCCTTGGGACCAAGTCCCAACCTAACCCCTCTGTAGAACTAATGACTGACAAGGGGAAAGAGAAATTCCAATTTCAGCAAATATCCATCGACACCATGAAGAAAACACTGGCATCAATGAAACCATTGTCGTGTGCGGAAAATAAGCTTCCCCCAAAAATAATGCTCGAACAGCCTGACATATATGCTCCTCTGTTTAAGAAAATTGTAAATTCATCTTTCCGAGATAAAATAGTGTCGGAAAATATTTTAAAAGTCATCATTACCCCACTTGTAAAAACAACCAACTTAGACAAACGCGACCCTAATAATCTGAGGCCTATTACGAATTGCAATTTTACCCTTAAAATCATGGATAAAATCGCTACAGCTCAACTACAGGAATACGTAGATAAAAACGAGTTACTACACCCACAACAATCTGGTTGTAGAGCTGTACATAGCACAGAGACAGCAATGCTAGATCTACAAACTAAAATGCTAGAAATCATGGACAAGGGCAAAACCGGCTTACTAGTGCTTTTAGACCTAAGTGCGGCGTTCGATCTGTTAGACCACCAACTTTTACAACAAGCACTAGCCAAAACTGCAAACTGCTCCAATGAAGCTATAAGCTGGCTCACCTCCTTCCTTGAGAATAAAAGATCACATGTTCACTGGGGAGACACATTTTCAACCCAACATAACATCTTGTGTGGAGTTCCTCAGGGAGCTAGCCTGTCACTACTGCTCTTTAATATCTACATACTCCTCCTGTGTGAATTATTAGAACAACTCCAAGTGTTTTTCACTAACTACGCTGACGACACCCAGCTAGTCATGGAACTGAGTGGTGATTATGTTAAGGACAGTATTACACTGAACACCCTCTGCAAGAATATCGAAGAGTGGATGAACAACAACTGGATGTGCCTGAACATCAATAAGACTGAGTTGATGGTATTTGGATCCACCCAGGCACGTACCAAACTACATCGGACTACAAGGCATTCCAAATCAAGGAATCCCACATTGAAGTAGCCGGTAATGTTAAAACACTTGGTATGACTCTTGAAGCTTCACTCAATGCTGATGCTCAAGCTATTTACGTCACCAAGAATTGCAATTACTACATTAGACTACGCAAGGCAATTATACCTCTTCTTAATGAAAAGAATTGCTCCACTATTGCCAGAGCCACCATTTTATCGTGTTTGGGCTATGGTAACGCACTCCTTGCTTGCGCCAGCAAGCAAAGCCTACACAAGTACCAACTGATTCAAAATCAGGCGATAAGAGTCATCAAAAAAAATTCTAGGAGAGATCACATTAGCGATTCCAGATGCGACCTACACTGGTTAAAAATGGAAGACCGTGTACAATTCAAGTCCCTGTATCCAACCCATAAATGCCTTTATGGAAAAGCTCCCGCCTACCTAAAGACCAAACTCACATTCTACAATCCGACCAGAACATTAAGATCTGAAGCTAAGGGCCTGATAACAACCACAAAATTCAAAAAAGAACTAGGTCTAGGAAGAGCCTTCCCCACCCGCGCGGCAACCCTCTGGAACAATCTACCGACATGTCTCAGACTGAAAACAAATCTCTACGCTTTCCGCAAAAAATGTAAAATCCTGCTCTTTAAATAATCCCAGATAAGATCCCTCGTCCTCTGCTGGCCATCTTCCCTATGTGTTGACCTGTCATAATAATAATAATAATAATAATGTCTAACGTCTTGTTTTCTTATGTGCCCTCGTCTTCACATATGCGCCCGATGCTTGCGAGCGGTCGGTGCACTACAAATAAATAAATAATAATAAAAAAAATTCTACTAGAACACAGCTATACCCCTGATAATTCAGCCTAGCTGTCCACATACGAACACGACCCCACGCACACCTCATCACCCTAATAAAACAGAACTAGCTGAAGCACATTCCGGCTAGCATAGGCGTTCCTCAGGCCTAACGCAGCCAGAACCCAGTCTGGGTGTCAACACATCCAACTGACTTCCTCAGCACCACACCTATCACTAAGAAGCAGCTATCACCAACTACACCAGCTGCACACATATCCGGTGCACCCACGCACCATACAACACTCTCTCTCTCTACTAACTTGAATTACGGTTCCCGAGGGCGTTCAACCTACCAGCGATTTGAGGTCATACCAATGATATATAAGGCGCTATATAAATGCCAAGTAACATAACATAACATAGGCCCTCCCAAAATCTGTAAATGCCCACTCAGCAGCACTGTGTGGAAACGTACATATTGTTAATGCCCCCGTGGTGGGCCCAACTACATTAGCTTCTGGCCCAGCTTGTTAAACAATCCTGGCTACGCCTCTGGTGAGGCATGTAGAAGTAAGGCTTACAAAGGTTTGTGAGGAAATGTGTACTTTTCAGGGTGGTTTGTTGAGCCAGATGTATGACCACATTTTCTTGAAGGCATGACATATCAAAAATGCCAAACTCTGTCAACACTTAAGTTTTGAACACACTCGCACCAGCATGCTGCACCACTTCTGTCAGGCAGATGAGTCGTAAGTTTAAAAGTACAGTGTCCTTAAAACTAGCACTGTCTGCATCCATGGGTTGGTGCCTCCTTTTGCAGGATTGTGATCAAGAAACTGGAAGAGTTGGATTCATATTTTACTATGGTTCTGGGATTTTTCTTAAGCGCTTCCTCTAAATGTAGTAATGTTATTTGTTTTATTTTGTAAATAATCACAATCTTTACAGAAAAAAAGAATATCCCTCTCTATTCTGCTAATAGATTAATTGCAGAGGGTCATATAAATAGTTAAATCAGTAAAACATAGGCAATTATAGTTTGCTGTTAAAATCAGCATAAAACTATTAAATTGTAAAAAATGTAAAAAAAAAATGTAAAATGTAAATTATGAAATGATAATCCTAAACTTTATGAAATGTCATTTTTTGTGATAACTATGTCTTTCTTATGTAAACATGTGCAATAGTTCGTGAACTAAAGAACGACTAAATAAATAAATAAAACTATTAACACAAATAACTAATGTAATTTTTTTATCAGTGTCGATTTGTTGGCTGCAGACACCGTAGAAAGTGTAGCGCTCAACGGCAGCAGCTTGGGTTTCCTGTGTGTCTTTGGCTTTGTTTTGTGGGACCATGACCCTCGCTTATTAAAGCCCTCGCAACCATTGTATGCCACATGTTCAGACACCTCCCCATGGCTGGTGATCAGTCAGATTTAGCAGGTCGACTCTTTGTGGCCTGGGACAAAGGAAGGAGAGGACATTCAGAATGTAGTCTGGAGATGACAAATCTACGTTTGATAATTTACAAAATTATCATTTCTGAAGTTTGCCAAAAACACTCAGGAGTGTGAGTTCCAATCTTGCATTTCACTTTTTAGCCCTCGCTACAATACTCGAGGCCATTGTGAGCCCAGGCTTTGCCGGATGCAAAACAGCTCTATTCAAGTTGTTGCCTGCCCCCCTCCTCGCCTCTTAAGATTTATAGATTTGTATTAATGACATCAAGCCCCCTTGACATGAGACTGCATTGTGATTGCTAATCCAGCTGCCAAAAGACTGGTGAGTGCTTTGACCCTGTTGAGTGCCTGCTCCCGGGGGCATTTCTCTCTCAAAGCTCTCTGTTGACGGGGGCCCCTGCTCCCTTTCAGCCTGTGCTGGCTGCAGGTTACTGCTGGATAGTTTCCAAACCCCAAAACACCCTCTCTGGCTAATGTTTTGAAAGACACAGGAGAGAAGTACTCTCGATTTCTCGATTAGAATTTTTGGTTTGGCTTTGCTAACAATGTCGTCCTGTTCCTGATGGGGGTGGGACCGCCTTATGCGGGACACTCTCCCATGTATGCTCAGTGCATTAGGAGGTTGCTAAAGAATCATATTAGCTGACTTCAGACATTTGACATTTCAACACGTTCCTGTTCTTTTTGTAAGTATTTTGGGTGAATGGATAAAGAGGTGAGGAGAAAATCAAAAGTCGTTGCATTTGCTGGTGGAAATTGGAATCATGAAAGTCAAGCTGCTGCTTACAATTTAAAATAGAATGGTGCATGATGCTCCTGCCCTGCTTAATCCCTGTATCCTTTTTTAAGCGACTTAATATTTGGTAACAGCACTGCACCTCCCCGTTTTCTGGTTCCCCCTCGCGTGAAAAAAATCCAACAGGATTGTTTGCAGCCAAATCACGCGATGCTCCTCATGCTAATTTTAAAATGCAACTTCCTTGTTTATTTTGCGTTTTGAAATTAGAGATTTTGAATGGTCGACATTTTCCGTTCATCTTTTTGAGCATTCGATCATTGTCATTCCGTCATCTGAATAGCCAGCCAGAAACACGAGCTTGGCTCTGTTACAGGGCAGGGGAACCAAAGAACAAACCTTGATCTCCCTCCCAGGAAAAGAAAACCAATATTGAGAAACAAATACAAATAACGTGGTGTTTGAACTTTAATAAAAAAAAAAACAGCAAAACACAGGAACATAATTACATTTTAAAATCATAATATTGCATTTTGAAAAAAACGTGGCATTGAATTATTAGCATATTTCAAATAAAGCTAAAGAAACCCTGACGAATGGTGGGTCTGGAGTTTGGAGGGCAGGTTGCCGCCCCCATTTTATTGCATCACTGGGGATTCTGCGCAGCCGCCTCCCGCCCCATGTTACTGCATGACTGGGAATTGTGACACCATTATTCAGCCATTAACATGCAGCAGGTCCATTAAACCCCGTGCTGCTGGAGCACAGCTGAAACTTTCCCTTCCCTCAACGGTGTCATGACGCACGTCGGAAAAGATCGAATTGTCCCTTCTGGGGCCTTCCTGGAGCTGGTCTGATCTAGTGGTCACGGTAATGCATATAGAGTCACGAATTACTGGCGAGGGGCTGCTGCCTAGCCCTCCCGCCTGACACTCTGTGTGATCCATAGCAAGCCTGTTTTGCTGGCTTCTGTTAAAGGAGCTGCGTTTAAAGCTGAGTCTTCTGCTGCTGCTGTGAAGCACCATACAGATCCCTTAAAAATGTACTTCACTGAGAGTTGTACACAAGGAGTTGCTAGCCACCAACCTCCCGACAGAAACGTCCCCATTTTACCATGTTTAAGCAATACAACATTTCGCATGAAGTGTGTGTTGCCTTTTGCAGCCCTCATGTAGAGCGATATGCACAAGCAGCTGATTTCCTTGGAGATGTGGGACCACCTTGCAGGCATTAACGTTCTTTATAAGCACTTGTACGCCCTTGCTCGAAAAGCCAAACATAGCCAAACTATCATAGAATGGTGAGTAACTGAGTCTTTGAATCGATTATACAATCTATCCTGTGCAGCACCAGTGGCAAAAGCTTTGAATCCTGGGGAGGCGCCAGCATGGTGAGCACATTCATAACACATCACTCATACCGTGATAGCTGGTCAGCACCAGCTATCACTTTGGTAACATTGTAGAAGATTATTTGCTTTTGTGTTACTTGAAAAATACTTATTTTTCAATCTCACAAATAAACTTTGGCTATTTTTGCACCGCTCATAGTTTGTAGCTCTGAATAAAAGCAAAGGTCCAGATTCTCAAAACATTTTTGGGCACAAGTGGTGACATGTGTCAGTGCATCTCATCACATCCACCAAAAAATGATGCACCTTATTCTAAAATGCCTGTGTTTGCCCTCTTTGCACATTTGCGCATACAGGGCAGTGTTTCGGCACACTTTAAGGATCATTCCATCTTCACATATGGGGTGGGCTTTGCATAGAAAATAATGTCACCCACTCCCCACCCCAGTGCCTGTTTGGCGGGTGTGATGGGGCGTATCATTGCAGGTCCATTCCTGATACTGGATAACGCATTTCTTTTGAAGTGGAATAGCAGTGGTGTGAACCACTGTTGTCACTCTTGCATTTCTATGCTACAAGGCAGGATATAACTATTTTTTTGTTGTTTTTTGTCCCTTTAATGGTTCACAAGAGAACTCTTGTGGGTGCTGCTTGCCTAAAATATATTCGTCCTGGGAGATTTGCTTCCATGGATGTCATTTCACCAAAATGCCTGGGGTAGTGCAAGGGACATCACATGATCCTTGACCTCTGATATCACAGTAAGTGATGTTGTTTGACCCCACAGCGAAGTGACATCACAGGAAGCAAGGGAGCACAACCTTCCACCCCTTGACAAAACAGGAAGTGGCTTCACGTAGCATTGTTCCTAAGTACACTACGAAAAAATATTGTTACGAGATCACTGTAATGTGATATACATTTCATACAAGAATGGATCACCATATGTATCGTTAATATCAATGTGTATAGACCCATATTACCAAACTACTGTGAATGCAAGCAGACATATAAGGGCAAATGATAATGATGTGTTATTATATAGCACGTGTGCTTAAGCACTTTATATAAAACAAATATACATTCAGTATCACCCAACCTGTGCTGGTACTCATTTATCAACTTCAGAAGGATAAAAAGCTGAGTTGGCCTTGCCGGAATTCGAACCTGCAGATCACACACACATGAGCTATCTTACCGGCTACAGCTATCTTACCGGCTATAGTAAAATGAGCAATGACATGTATGAATGTTCTCAAAGTCAGAAAGAAATTACCCTCTGTAGTGAATACCATTAAACTGGTAACTGAGTTTTAAAGAGCAAGCCAGTTCATCTGCAGATCTGGTGCAAAGTTGGCCACCTGTCAAGCCTGCGTGGGTCTACTTTTCAGGCTTTAGAGGTTGGCAAAATAAATACCATTGGGAGGGTTCATAACTGTGTATTAACTAATTTAGAGTAGCACAGGGAAAGCAGCACACTCAAATGGCATCCTGTACTCTGGGCACTTGTTACTTCATACATGCAGACAATACTGAACATAGCATTCATTGTGGCACAAAGAAATCAAGTGCCACTTTATGTGCTATAGTTAAACATTTCTATACTGGGCACAAGCTTTTAGGATTCTGTCAAGTGACAGAGGACACCGGGATGGAATGTCTTGTGATGATTGTAACAGAGACAATGGCAAAAGAATATGCTGTAACTGCAACATGCAAAATACATAGCCCGAAATGGATGCTTATTCTACTCTAAATGTTTTTTGGACGTTTTTGTCTGCATTGTGAATGTGAGGTGTTTAAGAACAGATGAAATCAGTGACTCACCCCCTGAAGTGTGCCTGAAATAAACCTTTAATGAGTCTAGCAATTATTGTATAGAATTCCAGAAAGACACATTATTTGTTATTCCTATTATTTCTTATTTAGGGTCACTGCTCAAAGTGTTACACTTGTGGAACCCCCTGTTTTTTTTAAGAGACCTGAACAAAAAAGCCAGCCGCTCCAGAAACAAAGAGCCACCTGGTGTTGGCCACAACCCAGGAACTTCAATTTATTTTCTTTTTAATTTTTTTTTAGGGGTAGCAAGAGAGACCACAGCGATAGCAAGGGAGACCTTAGGGGTCGCAGGTGCGACCCCTGGCAACACCCAAATGACACCCCTGTTCACTTCCACTCTAATGCAACGGATCTGTGAATCACACATTTTGCGCTGCAGCACATACATCCCTGAAATGGGATGTCACCATTGAGAAATGGGTGACCTGCACATTTCTCAAACTAGGACATGTAAAAAAGCGCATCCTCTCTGCATTCATTTTTTTGTGCTAGTTTGTGAGACTGTCCCATTGGCTTCTCAGTCAGAGTGGTTTATCATAGTTCAAACACTCTTGAAATGGCTGTTTGCTGGCAGTTTTTATCCACTTTTGCAGATTTAACTGGGGCACAAGCTTATCAGTGCTTAGCCAGACATTTTCGACAGGGTGGTCCTCCATCTTAGGCACAATTGAGCGCCATTTTTTTTATTGTAATGAAGTGATTTCTTTTGGGTGTACCTGTGAAGCACGCCAAGGTTTGAGCTTTTATGGGATATCTTCAGTGCGCCAAAAATAACCGATACTATTAACCAACTAAAAGGTACTTCTTTTTGCCACTGTACCAGCATAAAAGGGTGCATAGTGCTGTCACATCAGTATGCATTGGCAATGATGTAAAAAGCATTTGTGCTGGGGAATCTTTATATTTTGTAATGCACAAACAGCAAAAGTACCCACTACCCTCTCTGTTTTTAAACTACAAATCTTACCACAACACATCTATTTAGTTTCTGCACTTTAAAAAAAAGCAATGCTCCAGTTCCGATGCATTTGCATCATTGCAAATGCACATTAATGTAAAATCGTCGTTACAAAGTCCTGTCACAGATGAACGGCAGATACGTCCCTGCCAGGACCCCAACACGTGTGTGGGCTCTGTCCATCAAAGGGGTTCATTCCATAAAGAACCAGCTACACACACAGGTAGACAGGTGCAAATGATGTCTCTTTTATTCCATTGCTGTAATCTGCATGCAAAATAACTGCTGAGTGTGAACATTCTGAAGTCAGTATAAGAAGCACCATCTAGATCCAGGTATTCTCTGTGTTAAACCCTTATATGTTTACAAGGTCGCCAATCCATGATCTCTTTTGACCCACCCATTTCCCTGAATGTGATGAAGGATCAATGCCATGGCGTGGTTAGAAACTCATCACCTATTTTTTGAGAAGCAGATAATTTTTCCAAGTGGTTCTCCAGTCTAGATCAGCGCAAACTTAACTGAATATAAGGGTCTCTTGGTGTAATGATACCAGGCCGCAGACGCCAGCAGGTGTCAGTTTGGGCAATTTGGCGGTTGTCATGGCTCCTAGGGACATCTCCTAAAGTTCTCAGAAGAACCTGCGATCACATGACCCGTTCTCGTGATACTCACACATTGCAAGACGCAACGTACCTGAGATGCCCTCAGTAATTTCAGCCCATAAAGACAGAATAGCGCTCAACAAATGGCTACCCAGTGAGTCCATTTACTATTTGTTTAGCATTTCCTCCATGTGCTCTTCGTTTCTGCCATGTACCAAATCTTTGCTTGTTACTCGGCTTGCCTTGTCTCACCCACTGCTATCTACGAACTGCTGTGTACCAAACCTTTGCTTGTTACTTGGATTGCCTTATCTTGTCCTGCATTTTCCTTTTGTTTTTCCTCTATTTGTATCATTGGGACACAGAATCTGGCCCTTTCCCTGGGTCCTGCCTCTCCCAGAACAACGTCTTTTTCTGCCCCGTTATATCACAGGTACTTGGGGAAACACTGTTCGGAGTCAGAGTTCTTAACATCACTTTAGATGCTGATATCTCCCTGTTTTTCTCTCTCTCTTTTGGCCTTGGCTGTCCGTTCCTAGCCCAACTGCTCCCTAAGTGATTTGCTCGCCTCAGTTAAGAAGGTGGTGAAACATCAGGGTAGCTGGTGGGTACATCCACAGGCACAAACCTCCTCTGCTGATTGAGAAACTTAGATTGAAAGTTGAGACTCGGCTTCCTGCAGGCTTTGGAGAGCTTCCAACAATGTGTATCAGCAAAGGCAGCTTATTTGGGCCCCTGGGAACATATAGATGCCTAAAAGGGAGGATGTCTGAGGTGCATCTATGTAGCAACAGTTGGGTAGGATGTGACTTGTCCCCTCCTACATGATGATGAGTGCTGTTTTGGCGTTGCAATTCTTTCAGTGGCATGCCTTATTGAGTGTGTTGATATGATGCCTTGGGATAACTTCAAAGCCTATTACCACCTCGTTACGGTACTTTGTGCCAGCAGCGAGGGCTAGAGACTCCTCAAGGCCACCTTTGTTAGAACTGCCATTGAGTGCATATGCAGATGAAAGTGCAAAAACGTGTTGAGATCCCCACCTATTCTAATAAACAGTGTCAATTTAATGGGCCTTTGCAGTTAGATCCACCTTCAGCACAGATCCCCCAGGATTTGGGATCTGCGTCTGTGCCCCTTCCTCCACTGCAGTGTCCCCTGCCTCCATCCTAGGAGGGCCACTCGGTGCCTCATTGCAGGCCAGCTCACGCCCTAGTGGCCAACAGAAACGAGTTGGTAGGCAGCAATCCGGCTCTCTTTGCTCAGTGTTTTCAGGGGCGCTGCACATCGAAGGTCAAGGGTCCTGTCAAGCAAGCATGCCACTCACTCCAAGTGCACCGCTGGTAGTGTAGTCTCTTCTCCATCTCTGAGTGTGGGCCCTTCAGCCATTAAAGGCTCACATTTGGCCTAGGCACCCATGTCACCATCTTGGGCCTTCTCCCCTGAGGATCCCCACTGGCACTGGTGTGGCAACACTAATTTCCGAGCGTCACTGGACAACAGTATCAGCCTCGTTCTTCTTCTCATCATATCAGTCAGCAGCTCTGGGACAAAAGGGTGACTTATTTGGTGAATTATTTAAATTAGGAGGGAGCTGAGAACCGGAGCGGATCAAAGACTTTACTCACTCACTCTGCCATCTTGGTGGTGAGTGTCGGAGCACAACACCCCATCAGAGCTTTGACTGTTATACATGCATGTACCTTTTTGGATGGGTGAGAAAAACATCATGGCTTGTGAGTGATACCACATGGGGGTTGAGAAGTAATTCACAAAAAGATGTGTGCGCCGAACACCTCAGGTCATTACACAATATGTAAGCAACTGGAACCTGCCCCTGTGCTTTGTTTCTGAAAGTGCAATTACAAGCTAAACAGCAGTACAGCTGATCTATAGGACTCATAGAGAGTCAATCAAAGGGAAACATTGTGTTTCCTGCATCCAGACGTGAAGTGTTTAACTTTAGTATGGAAATATTCTATATGTACGCATGAAGGTGAATATAAGATAAGAACCCGATTTTTGTCCTCCCAGAGGCAGTGCTCCAGAGGTTTGTGAATTTGACAGTTAGGCTTGCAGAGCAAACTGAAAGACAAGCGACACTGCGTCACCTTTCTGGGACCTGAGTGTGCTTCCATGATCCTAGATCCAATGCCTAAGCCGTAGCTCAGCATCAACACTGTGAAGTAGTTTTGTAGGCAGAATGTACTTATGGGTCCCACTTTAGATTTTCAACATCAGGCAGAAGTGACGCTGGGATCAGAAAGATGCATGCTTTAAAACGGTTTTAAAGTTGTTACGGCCATTGCAAGTTGCAATCCTTTTGTGCTTTATCTGAAAGTAGGGAGGTTTTTGGCAAAGCTTCTGCGCAAAAAGGTTTTTGCAGCCAATCAGAAACTCCTCCCCCCACCCAGGATTCTCAGAAAGACGTATGAAGTCGATTTAAAAAGGAACAACTGCCACATCGCAAAGTTGGCTAGGCAAAGAGTCCAGCTGCAGGTTGTCTATCGATCAGAGAGCAGCGGCGAGGCAGAAGGTTTATGTGCATTTCCACTGATAGTGAGCAAACACATTTGAGCAACACTTTGTTTTACATTAGGATCACAATTTACACCATCTCTTCAAGTGGCTTAACATTTGATACTATAGGACACTGCCATGATGTCCACTGCTTAGACATTGCTGCTCTCCTGAACATCCGTGAAGACCTGCTCTTGAACCTCGATTCCAACACTCCGTGTGTTCTCATTCTGCTCGATCTCTCCTCTGCCTTTGACACTGTCAACCATGCCATCCTGCTCAACCGTCTCTGTGAAAACCTGGGTATCACTGGTCAGGCTCTGGCGTGGCTGACCTCTTTCCTTTCAAATCGACCCTCCCAGGTCCAACTGGGGTCCTTCCTCTCCGACATCTTTTTCTCCACCTGTGGTGTCCCCCAGGGATCTAATCTCTCTCCCTGGCTGTTCAACCAGTATCTGGCACTCCTTGCCCACCGCATCGCCGCTCTCTGCCCTAATTTCCAGTGCTATGCGGACGATACCCAGCTCATTTTCAGGCTACCCTCAGCCTCCCCCTCTCCTTCCCTCATCTCTGACTGTCTGTCTGCTATCCAGGAATGGTGTGCCGCCAATGACCTCTGCCTTAATGCCAGTAAGACTGAGATTCTACTCATCGGTACACCCACTCCCTCCTTCCCTGCAGCTCTCTGGCCTGCCTCCCTTGGCCCCCTCCCTGCTCCTACCTGCAATGCAAAAAACCTTGGGGTCATCTTCGACTCCACACTCTCCTTCTCTCCTCATATTTCTGACGTCGCTAAGAAGTCACACTACCAGCTGCACCTCCTCAGAGGTATTCTTCCCTTCCTCTCCTTCCCCCAGAAGCTCACTGTCTCCCGAGCCCTGGTTCTCTCGAAGCTGGATTACTGTAACAGCCTCTACCTTAATCTGCCTGCCTCCACTCTCCGCCCTCTGCAACTCATACAGAACAGAACTGCGAGACTTGTCCTTGGCCTCAAGCCCAGGGACCGTATCTCTCCAGGACTGAAATCTCTACACTGGCTCCCAGTGGCTGCGAGGATTAAATTCAAAACCCTCTGCATTGTCCACAAGGCCTTCTGCGGCCTTGGTCCTAAATACCTTCAACTCTCTCTTCCCAAATATCTTCCTTCCCGAGCCCTTCGCTCATCCGCCTCCAACTCCCTCAGGGTCAGCCGCTTCTCGAAGCAACGAGCTGGGGGTAGATCTCTCTCCGCGGCAGGGGCCTCCCTCTGGAACAGCCTTCCTGCCTCCCTGAAACTTGAGGAGAACCATCTCCGGTTCCGGAAGCACCTCAAAACCTTCCTCTTTGCCTCTGCTTTCTCTCTCCCTCTCCCCTGCTGAACAGCTAATATTCTTCACTGAAACTGCATTGATTCTGCAACTGGACCACTCTTAACGGCCTCGGTCCTGGGCCCAGCCACTCTCCACTTGCACTGATGCCCTGGAACCCCTCTGCACTGCGGGACTGTCTCTGTATCCCTACAGCCCCCCCCCCTTTTCCAGCACTTGTTCTGCACTTACCTTGCACTTGCCACCAGCTGGCCCTATTTATTTATTACTTTACGCCACTTACCTTGTACTGCACTTCCCCCCCTCCCCTTCCCCTTGCACTTTTCCCCCTCCCCCACCCCTGCACTTGCGCGATCTGAATGACACCTGGCCTAGTAGGATCGTTGTCTGTCTCCCCTTGTTTCCTCCCCTCCCTGCCTCGTCGCGCCTTGAAACACCTGTGTATAGGCGCGTTACAAATGCCATATCATATCATATCATATCATATCATGGAAGCATTTTAGGAGGCGGGACCTCACAACTGTAAGGAAGGCATGGGATCAACAGTAAGAAAGACACAGGTGACCACAGTTCACGGGTGTTTATTGAACTTCAAAAAGGGAATGATAAACACCTATCTAATGCTAAATCTACAGATGGGAGCAAGCTACGACCATCAAATTATAATAACACAGTCTTATTGGTATCTTGTCAGATAAAAGGGCCTATACTAAAAAATACCTATTGCCAATCCTTACCTCTAAATACAAATAGTGTGGAAAACAGTGTTAGC
The DNA here is from genome assembly GCF_040938575.1 of Ambystoma mexicanum. Lineage (NCBI taxonomy): Eukaryota > Metazoa > Chordata > Amphibia > Caudata > Ambystomatidae > Ambystoma > Ambystoma mexicanum. The sequence continues at coordinate 290,087,428 of NC_090941.1, forward strand.
AAAAAAAAAGAAGTGTTCACAAAATGATAAGTCAGGATGTTCAGCCCGTTGGCCTCCCTTTCCCATGTTTTCAGCTCGGGACAAGGCAATTCCCTTGAGCGTAGCACAGTCTTTTGCTTCCCTAGCACAAGGTCACAGTTCAATCATCAGCATCAGGGCCTTCGCGTGTAAGTCTCCTTGCTTCTCTAAGTCTCTCCACTCAAAGGGCCTGATGCAACCAAATAAACAACACATTCTTTTCCTCTTTAGATTTTCACAAGTATTCACATCGGGTGATTCACTATTCACCCCGGATGCCCCTCAGCCGGGGTCAAATCCTTCTAGCATAAAGTTATGCACAGGCTTCCCTCTGCTGGGCTCGAGCCTGTCTTAGTTTTTCACAAGTATTCCCATCGGGTGATTCACTATTCACCCTGGATCCCCCTCAGCTGGGCTCATATCCTTTTAGCACACAGTTCTGCACAGGGTTCCCTCTGCCAGGCTCAAGCCTGTCTTACACCTTGCACTTAATGACACAATGTTCGTTTATTGGGTGACTCACGATTCGCCCCGGATCCCCCTCAGCAGGGCTGAGATCCCTTCAACAAAATTAGACTCCCTCAGTCGGGCTCGGACCAATGTCAGTTTTACATCAAGTATCGAAGACTTTCGAATGTGCACAGGGTTTGACTTGACCCTTTGCAGGACCACTTCGATTTCACAGTTTTCTTTCTTTTAACGTTTGCACCCTTTTGGTTGGATACCTAACAGAGACTTTTGAATGAGCACCCACGTGATGCCGGACCACTCTGACTACGGTATCGTATCTTAGCTTCATTCACTCATCCGCTGTTTTAATAATCTTCTTCATAGAATGTTGCCGCTTTCATCCTTAGTTTCCACACAGCCCGGTCTGGTATCAGTCTCCCCAACTCACCAGCTGGGCTGATTTCACTGGTGCTGCTTTGTTTTAGGAGCCAAGGACGGTACCACGGTGGCCAACGCTTCTCTCCGCTTTGACTACCGATGCAGGAGAGCCCCAGGTACCTCTGACACACAATGTAGGATCCTACAGCTGTAATTCCAGGTCTTACATTTCCTATTCGTGAAGGCTCATGAAAGATGCAGTCTTTTGGTGAAAAGGTCAATGGCACCACCCCCCTTGCAATCCCCTTCCGTCCTGCTATAATCCGCCTTGTATTAAACTGCCCTCTTTGAACTGCTGCTTTCTCGTGTGCTTTGCCTCGCTCAGAGTGTGCTTTTGTGCTCTGCCTTTTATCCATGTGGGGAAGGGTGATGGAAGTCAGGTGTGTGCAATGATCAGTAATTACCTGACTCTGCCTGACCATTGTGTTGGGAGATGTCAGGTATACGGCTCGGGTGTAAGTCTGTTTTCGCTCACCCAGAGTTGTCTGTGGGAAAGTATTTATGTCGTAAAATGGGGGGTTGAATCCCTAAGTATCCTACCTGGTAGGATGGGATAAAGGTGTTACAGGAAAGGGAATACGGCATCTCGCCATCCAGTGTCCCACTTCCACTCCCCGAAGACCCCTCATCCGGGTGATCCTCCCGCACTGGTCCACCCCCAGGAAGTGGATCCAAAAGCGATGGCTGTGTCATGGCCACCTGGATGACAGATCCCTGGGGACTAGCAGGTGAGACACCTTCAGGGTTCTCACACCACTTACTTCATGATGTGGGGCTGGGGTGCAGTCTGGGGTGTAACCCTTGGTTCTTTCCACCGCCCATCAGAGCGATGGACTAGCAGAGGATTGTCTAATCAGCGCTGCAGCACTGAAAGATGTCCTTGCAACTTCCACGGGTTTGAGAGCTCACCCCGCATTGACACCCAGACAGATTGTTACTATACATATTTTGGAAATCATACTATGATCCACTACCCCCTGCAACTGCTTCCACTATTCTTAGTTTTGTTTTTAGTCATACATAAATGAATAGAACATCATTTTCTTTTAAACTTTTTTCAGACAGATATAGATATAAACACATATCTCCTTTCCTGTGGATTTGTAGTTTGCAGTGGCTCATAAATTCAAGGTGAATATGACTTAGGCGTACTGGTAGTTGCTGTGGCACCTGTTCTGAAGAGTGTGCTATGAGATACAGTACAAGGGACTGTATCACCTCTTGTTAAGTCTGTGCTATGATATGCACTATAAAGCTGTATATTCTATTTCCTGTGTCATTGAAAAACACTCTCTGGCATGGATCCCAAGAGTAGGGAACACATGGTGACTTACCCCTCGCCCTCCTCTTGGAGGCTGCACTTCTTGGTAAGCCACCTCTCCCACAGATGGGAATAACCTGAAGCCACTTAAGAACAACCCATAATGACTTTCAAGAGCAATAGTGTTCAGGCCATCCATCAAGTATACTTTGCACTGATAGCCCACTGCACGTTCTAGGATGGTTTGTAATGTACTCTACATCCAGAAGTGGCAGGTAGAAAAATCCATACCTATGGGTTCCCTTCTGGTAATGCTTCTGCAGTGTATCTCATGTACCTGATACAGTATTATATAGCACATGTCTTTCTCTTTTCAACAGTATGGGCCCTGGAAGAGTGTGATATTGGGGTTACAGTAGAGGCATCTCTCATAATTATCCAAGCCACGTCAATTTGATTTCACACCCATTCACATAAGGTGTAGGCTCTCACCAGCGTGCTGCATACCAAAAGCGCCTTTAATTCTATTGAGAAGGGAAGGGGAGGGTTAGTGTAGAGGAACCTCAGGCCAGCTGGAGGAAGATTCCAACAATGTTTTTCACTCTAGCTCTATCTTTCCTTCCTGTCCCCTCCACTTCCTGTAGCACAAAGCACTTTGAGTGTAATGTCAGAAGTCAAAGTGCATGTGTTCCAAGGACAAGGACTGTACAATTAAAGCAAGCTTGTTTTTGACCAATCACTGGCAGACCTTTGACTATAAAAGGAGAAGTCTCCAATCCCTTCTTTGATGCACTTTGGAACCACACCTAAGAAAAAATTAATTGGACGTCTGTTGGGGAAGCAGTCCTTTACAAAGCCCTCTGCCTGAGGTGAAAACTGAGTGTCCAAGGCAGAGGCGAGCTCTGTGCCACAACCATCCCCAGGGCACATTGGGGATGAACTGCTGCTGGGACAAGACCTGCCTCTCTGTCAGCCACAATGGTGTCAGGACGTCACTGTGCTGAAGGACCAATGCAGTTGTGTGCCAGCCTCCTCTGTGTTTTGGAGCCTGAGAACAAGGACTAAATCTCACCCATGAGTCCCTACGTTGGGACCCACGGCAACTTGAGTTGCACCTTTTGTACCAGTTCGCTGTCACACTTTGCCAGCTGAGCTTTTTGTTGCCTGGCTGGTACTTGAAGCTCATTGTTGTACCTGCCACCTTCCAACCGCCTTTCAAACCACCAGAATCTGCATTGCACACCTTCATAGACAGTTGGCCAGACCCTGGGGGAAACTTCAAACCCTGACCTTTGAAAACCACACTGGAGTCACCCAAATCAAACTGTGCATCAAGACACCAGCATCTTTGCCATCAAACCAACTGTCACACCAACCCTGGTGACCCTCACAAAACATACTTCGCTGAAGCTGCTTTGAGCCACTCTTTCATCTGCCAGCAACTTTGCTGGGATCTCCTTCACCAATTGAAGTGAACCTGGTGGCCTCATCAAACTGTGACCCTTGATGCTACATTAGACTGCCTGTCTCAAACTGTGCACCAAGTCACCAGCATCTTCGCTGTGGTAGTGACTGCTGAACCGACACTGGTGTCCCTCATGATCCACACTTCCTTGAACTGCAATGAACTTCAGCTCAACCCTAGCTGACACCTGCTCCCCATCTGGCACCATGAGGCTGACAATTTCAAGCCTGATTTGAACGGGATAATGTTCCTGTTTAGGGTTTGGGCAATGGAACCCTTTAGATTTTCTCTGGTTCCATTCTTGTCCCATGTGGTTTGTAATTCTAGGGCTCTCCAAAGCCCTCTTGACCTTTGATGCATTTACTTCAGCAGGGTCTTAATTGGATGTCTGCCCACAGGATTGGTGCTCCTGTAACCCTTTTGGCTTCCCCGGCCTCATATGTCAATGTCAATTAGTTCTTTAGGGATCCCCAAAGTCCTCTGGCCCTCTGATATAGTTCATGCAGTAGGGCCTCGGATGGGTGTCTGCCCGTGTTCTGCGGTCATGTTTCTCGGGCTCCCGTAACCCTTCTGGCTTCTCCAACACTCAGGGATACAGCCGCTTGCCCCTCTCTCCGATGTTACCTTTGTTGGGAGCTCCTGCTTCCCTTTTCCTGTCCAGCTCTGCAGTTGGCACACTTCTCATGCAGAAGTTGGTGATCCGATCCATCCAATGTGGTCTGGTATCAGTGTCAGTTAATGGTCCCTGGGTCCAACACAGCTCCGGTATGGTCACGTCACCAGGTGTCTATTGCCTCTGTCTCGTTCTCGGCTTTAGCTATGTTGCCAATCAGGGCACCAGCCTCCCAGAGTTTTGCTAGCCATCCGCTCACTTTCCACGCTATTGCCGGCTCTGTGGTCTAGAGTGGCTCTGTCCCTCCAGGACGTCTTCCCCTCAGAGACTTGCCTCCGTGTAGGATTCTCTCTCTTTCATTGAAGCTTCTTCGTATTTTATGTTTGTGTAATAAAGGTGGTGAACCAGTGCCATTTAGGGGTCCAACCTGCAACCTGTGGGAATAGGCAAGGGAAGATTAGGCACCCTAGAAAGGGGGTGGGGGAAAAATGGGACAATCGTAATACAGTCATAGCATGAGATGAGACCACATGGTGAACTGTGGAAGTGAGGATGTCTAACCTATATTAACAGCCCATGGGGCCCACGTATAATTAGCACTCAACAAAGATGGTCTATCCGAACTAGAACACACATAACAGGGAAAATCCTCATGATCGGGAATTCCTGCTCCAAGCACATGATCAGCCTCCTGTGGCCAGAGGGGCGGGTGAGCAGGGCTCACACAGCACATCACTAGCAGACTGAGCCAGCTACAACTCCATGGGGTGGTGTCAACACGGGGCACCCGGACAATCCAGAGGATACTTGGGGATGGAGGGGAGGTGGACCTGAGCCAGTGCTCCATTCACAGGTTACGGATGTCATTCGGCAGATGGATATGTGAACAGAAACTGAGCGGAGTGGCCTTCCTGGAGAAACCAATCAAGAGGTAGGTTTTGTGTCCTTGGGAGGTGGCTAGCCTTCAGAGTATCAACCACAAACATTGCAAAGGGCAATATTCAGAAGGTACCATGTGATTGTCTCCCTTCCCACCTGGAGCTGAGTGTCTCAGGTCTTTTTCGCAATGTGCTGACCAATGGCAGACTAATAAAGCCCCAACGGTCAGCACGAATGTTATATTGCTAATTACAAATTATTCCAGGGAGGGGTGAGAAACAGTATGGTGTTACATGGGAGGGATGTTTTGGGATACTGTTGATCTAGTTGCTCCATCCCATTTTGCCAATATACGCACAGCACAAAGGATATGACCTAACACAGCCAATGACTGTCCTGGGAAGTCCCGGAAATATGTACATTCGAACCGTAACATTTCCAAATACTTGGACTATTGTACTCAGCCTATAAAACTAATGTTCACTATGTACCCTTTTGTCAGCTCTCATTAACCAGTGCCTATCCACTGTCCTGCTTGATTTGTGCTTACCCAGTTGAAACAAATAGCATTGCTTAATGCTCGGTGTGTGCTCCTTTTTTACTACGATTTTTTATGGTGTGATCAGAGGACCCCTGTGTACATTTTCAGAGGGCCCAGCAAGATCCTCAGTCCTCCAAGATAGCTGCGAGCCTCCAGGCCGCCCTCCTTTATGGGCGCGGGTCAGGCGCCTGCAGACCTAATTAACGTGCATCAACGAGGAGGCCCTGCAGATTCTGAGTTCACCAAGGTCTGCCAAGTCTCAAGCACCACGTGCATTCAGCGGGAGTTGGAGCGTGTACTGGAGGCTTGGTGCCAGGGGGACTCGAGGGTTTCCACGATGTGAGTATAACCGTGCAAGAACGTGCAGTATCGTGGTGCCATGCCCACATTGGGGGAGGGATATGTTTCCTTTCACAGTGTCTAGAATGCATCCTCAAGGAGGGAGGGCGATCAGCCGAAGAAGTATTTATAAAATAGTGCATGCCACGCAACAGGGGTTGGGCGCAAGTGTGGGCACATCTGCATCAGTCAGAGTTGGTGCGTAGTGTGTAGCGAACTCTGTTGGGAGTTGCGCATAGTATCGGTGATTGTATAGTTGTGTCGTTGAGGTGAGAATTGTGTTGTTGAGTTTGTTGTATTTTGTGAAGATCTAGAGAGAGACAAGAGTGTGGTAGTTAGTGTAGTTTCTACAAAGCAAGACTCATGGTGGCAGAGTCAATATCAGAAGGTACCTCATTGTAATATAGCGTGCTTGGCATTTTAGCAGCTGTTGTGTACAGGAGGTGCGGCAAAGGCACAATGCCTATGAATGCTGATATAAAGCCTGGTGAGCCTGTGGAGAGAGCTGCCTGGAAGGGCCTGTGGAGAGGGCCAGAGTGAGTATTAAAGAGGGAGTGAGTGTGGGTGAAAAATGGGGAGTGGGGTTACATGTGGAAGGAGAAAAGTGGGATACATTCTTAATTAGAAAGCCCCCTGAACCGAATGTTTCGACAATTGCCCCAATTTCGCAATAAATTATTAAAGTATAATTTTAAATGGGCCCAGCACACTGCAGGTCAGTGCTTCCATGCGTGCCCCGGGGAGGGAACTTTTGACAGCAAAATAATAGAAAATACATTCTCATATATCTTAACAAAATACAAGGGCTCTAATCTGAAGAGTAGACAGAATATACTAGGGCTATAGAAGCTATATGAGGTAACGAAAGGGGAAAAAATGGAAAAAGAAGAGGGAGAGACCATGGAAGGGAGTGGACCAGGCTTACTGCCCCCAACCTACAGTCTCTACCCATCGTTACGGCCCGTCGCAGGGTACACAAATCCCCAGCGAGAAATACCAGGAGGGGACAGGGCAAAAAGCTCAGGGAAAATGGGCAAAAACACACACAGGGAGGAACTGCATGCAAGAGGAGAAAGGAAATACATAGTAGACATAGAGAAGAATACGCAACAGCAGGTGGACGCACAGTTCAGTGAAGCAGAGAGGGTGATAGAAGAGGAAGTACAGAGGAAAAGCAAGGGAGATAAGGGAAAATGTCTCTCAGGAAGGATACAATTTAAGTTAGATGACAAAGGGGAAGAGCGGAAGAAGGACGAAGGAGAAGAAGGAGGTGATTATGATGCGGTATCAGATGATGGACTGTTAAGGGATGAGTGGAGTGATGGGGATAGTGATGAATGGACACCTGACAAGGCAATGAGGAGGAGGAGGAGGAAAGAGCCGAAACAACAAGACAATGGAATGAGTGGCAGGGACTGGTCCATCTCACTCTGCAGCAGGGTAGGAAAGGTAAAGATGGAGCTAACTCAAACAACTACACTGTGAGGAGCAACAGGTCCCAAAACGTGAGTACTGCCACTGCTACAGAAAGGCAATATGTGCCATGGCAGACAATGGACAGGGACATGGACAGAGTCAAACTGATATGCAGCCTGCCTTCCCTCATTGCAGGGGCCAGTAAATGGATACAGGCAATCGAGAAAAAGATGGCTGGGGTGACATTAGCGATTGGGGACATGAAAAGCTTATTCGCAGCAATAATAAGGTAGCTGGCGGATACAAAATATGAAACCAGGTAGGGTATAAAAGAGTGAAGTTGAGCACTAATACTCATGACGGGGCTCCCTTTACCAACTGCCCAGCACATGTGTGGGAGGTTCTGAGAATTGTGTATCCCAACAGTTATGACTTAGCGACAGTGATGGCTCATAAAATGAAAAACAACGATGACCCAGCAGACTATATAAAATGGGTTCAAGATTTAGAGACACGAGAGATGCTGAGGTTTTGTGATGAATGTATTCCCTTGTTCTATCACATGCTGATAAAGGGATTGCCAACCAAAGTACAGGGATCATTGGATAAGATTGTGGGCATAGTGATAGTACATTATTGCAAACGAAAACAAGAAAGTGAGAGGCAGGTGGCAGAAAATGCCGCAAAAGCAGAGAATAAGCTAGTACAGACGAAACTAGAATACAATGGAAGGGGCGATGCTAGGACAAGACACCACTGCTGTGGCACCCGAGCCACATGGAAGGTTTCCTATGGGGAACATGACACAGCAAGGGAACTACATGCAGCCGCAGTACATGCCACAATGGGGAACACCACCACCAGGGAATTATATGCAGAGAGGATTCTTTCAGATGGGGAGAGGATATCCACCGAAAGGGAGAGGGCGATACACAGGACCAGGGTACAGGGACCTCGGACCATGTTACATCTGCCAGAATATGGGGCATCTGGCACATACCTTCCCTTTCATGCAACAGGCACACACGCAGGCAATCAAGGCAGCCAACAACAGGGGTACAGTACAACACCACCACAGTGGCAGCAGGTCTAGCTTCTCCCAGCACAAACACATTGAGCAGTAATACCCCAACAGCAGGGCGGGATACCGACAGAAGGGGGAACCGAAGGAGGGGAAGTAGTGGTCTCGACAATGACACAACCACCAGTTGTAACTGCAGGAACCACAGAGGTGCTGGGACAGAACGTGGTGCACCACAACACCAGGGTCAGTATTGTGGGGGGAAACCCATTCCCTTTTCCAACAGACATCTCACAGCAATAGGGGGCCTACAGAAAGCCTGAGTGTGCCCAGTCCCGAGGTGGCAGTGAAAATAAGACCACGTGAGTTCTCCTTTCTCACAGACACAGGAGCTACCAAATCCTGCATCAGGGAGGTGGAGTTGCCACTATCAAACAAAGTGATGGATATACTGGGCTTCTCGGTTTGGTGGTCACGGTTCCAGTTACAAAGGTTTTACTCCAACAATAGGGACGCAACATCTTGTGCTACGCTTATTGTACTCCAAAGACACCCCTTTAATTTACTAGGGTGAGATTTACTCTGCAAGTTAAACGCAGCAATCTCATTCACGGAGAAAGGGATGGTGTGCACCATGCCTGGCGTATACTACGCATGCATAGTCACACTCCTTTTGGCAGCACGCGCTCAAAGCACACTGCAAGCACAGCCTTTGTACCCAAGCATGTCCCTGTATCGGGTCAAGATTCTGCTAGGATAGGTCCCAGGGATACAGGGGGAGGTATTCCAACTGGCTTCATAATTCTTGTTTGGACCCCAGTGCAGAAAGATGACATAAAAGGGACCACACTTGTGCTGCAACTAGAAGAGGTGATAGTGTGTGGGACAGACAATGATAGCATGGAATGGCGTACGGTGCTAGGCATCGACCCAACACTGACAATTATAGGAGTAACAGTTGAACAATTGTTCTCCGATGAGGAGGAGGAGGGAGGGATAATGTTTCAGATACAAATACCTTGTCCAGTACAAGTAAAAGAGAAATTGGTACCAATACTAACACAGTTAGGAAAAGAGGAAACAGACACACAGAAGATCTCAAGAAGGTGCCAGAAATATTATAGACCAAAGGGCCCCAAGATGTAGGAATACCGAAGGAAGTGGGGGCAGTAAAAATAAAATTGAGGGAGGGAACACTGCTACCCCTAGCAAAGCAATACCCATTATCCCGAAAAACAGATGAGGGAATTTACTGCACTCTGCACACACTATGGCAACAGGGCATCATCCAGCCCTCCACATCACTGTGTAACACAGCAATCTACCCGATAAAGAAACTGGAGGGTGGGTCATGGCGTTTCATCCAGGATTACATCCCCTAAATGATATGGTTGAAGCAGAGTTTCCTGTGGTTCCAAACCCTGCCACAATATTGTGTAACATCCCTTTAAAGGCTAAGTACTTCATAGTCATCGACTTGAAGAACGCCTTCTTCTCCATCCCATTACACCCAGATTTAAGATATTTGACTGCATTTACATATCGCGGGACCAGATTCGAACATACTCGACTGTCCCAGGGGTACTGTGAGTCACCCAGCATTTTCAACAAGGTGATCCAGATGGATTTAACCAATGTGCATATGCCAAGCACTGTGATCCAGTATGTTGATGATTTATTTATATGCAGTGAGACAGAGGAAGAGTGTAGAGCAGACTGAGTGCAACACTTGACTTTGTTAGCAGACAAGGGATTCCAGGTGGACAAAGCAAAGCTATAGTATTACTAGGAAGAGGTAGTGTACCTAGGACAGATAATATCCATTGAGGGCACAGGATAACACCAGAACGTTTACAGGCAATACACTCCATCACACGCACATGCACAATCAAAGAAATGCAAAAGTTCCTTGGGATGCGCAACTCTTGCCGGGCATTGGTGTTTGTGTACTCCACAAACAAAAAGCCACTGATACAGGGCCTACAAGAAGCACGAAAAGAGAAGAGAGAACTAAAATGGACTGCAGAAATGAATGAGAGCCTCACAAAACTAAAAGATGCATTGGCTCACATGGCAGTGCTAACCACCCCAAACTACAGAGAAAAATGTTATCTGTTTTTGCACTCAGATGGCTCAGTAATAACAGCAGTCCTCACACAAAAGAAGCACCAGGGACACAAGCCAATACCCTATTACAGTGGCACCTTAGGCCTTGTAACGCAAGGACATGTCCCCTACGAGCAAGCACTTGCTGCTGCTGTGTTTGTAATAGAGAACGGGTCAACAATTACAATGAGGTGCCCCGTGGTACTCTACGTGGAGCACGCATTATTTGCCATCCTCGAGAAATCCAAAATCACTCTTTCGTGCAAAAAAGATTATCGAAATGGGCAAATAAAGTGGGATTTGTCAATGCATGCCAAACAGGCTTCACAAAAGGAGTGGGGACAAAACTAAATTTAATCTTGCTAAATCTGCTGAAACTTCAGACTATAAAAGGAGGAACACAATTGTTCCTAGCGTTTGTCGATCTATGCCAAGCCTTCCATAGTGTGAGCAGGGGAATTATGTGGCCGAAACTAAAGCAGTGGGGCTGTCCGCTGGATCTCCTACAAGCAATAAAGGCTTTGCACTCCAAAATAATGATTCAGGTAAGAATCAATGCCGAAGGCAAATTAACAGAACAAATTCCAGCAGAAAAAGGTGTAAAGCATCTTCAAATTATACATTTCTGATTTGTCTGCAGCCTTATTGAAAATGAACTCCTCTCCACCGAGACTCAATGGACACCAAATTAGCTGGGCAATTTATGCAGATGATTTGGTGCTTTTAGACACTACGCAAATTGGCCTAGAGAGGCTATTAAGCAATCTTGAAGCATATTTGCAAATTAATGATCTGCAGATAAACGTGAAAAAATCAAAAATGATCTCCTTTAGTACGAAGTTGGGGAAAAGAGGGAAAAACTTCAAATGGTTCACAGCCAGCGAACTTCTTGAAAATACTGAGTGCATTTGATACTTGGGCATTCTCTACAATAAATCAATAAGAGAATGGGAGTGGACCCAAGCCTTGATAATGAGAATGTGAAACGTAATGTCGCAAGGTGCAAAATGACATGCTGACTATGGGAAATTTACCTTAAGACCGGTGGTGATGTTCTATCGACAGAAGGTAGTGGCAGCCATAACTTTCGGTAGCGAAGCAGGTCTTAATATAAATTGTGCAATTTGGAATCACATTGAGGGTCAATTCTGGCAAAAAGTTCTCTGGCTGCCACAAAATGTATTGATTACTGCCATCCATTATGAACTCGGACTAGAGTTATTGTTTTCAACAGTCCTTTGGAAATCGGTGGCAGCATTGAGGAAAACGCAAATGGAATCTACCTCAATACCGTATCGTATTTTGAATCTGATTCCAGAAAAACCTTATATTGGTCTGTTGTAGGAATGGACAGATAAGATCCATAAGCAACTGGCACATGCCGTTGTTGAAATGGAGACACTACTGAGCAATCCTTGCGCGGCAAAGAAAACGTTAAAGCTTTGTGATTGGATCAAAACTGTTGATAAGGGATCAAAACTTTTTATAACATTAAACAACAGATGGGACACACGTGTAGTGAATCAAATCCTGAAATATCTGTAAGAATTCCCCTCAAGATATCATCGTGATCAGTTTTTGAGGCTACATCTAAATTTATACCGAACAAAATAAATGCTATTTTTGAAACATGAAAAGAACACCTTGAACAACTGTTGTTGTTTCTGTGAGAATGCAGTGGAGTCCTCTAAACATCTGGTCATTGAATGTCTAGCTTTGAACGATTAAAGAAACAGTTTTCTGAGAGAATATTCACCTCTGAATGGAAATATGGAGGAATGGTGGTATGCTCTACCTGCAGGCAAGAACTTTAGGCTAACCTGCGCAGTGGTTGACTATCTCGATAAGTTACTGATAGAGCAATGAAGAGGGACTGAAATTTGCTCCTGCACTAATTAATTAATGTCTTCCATCGGACAATTAAATTGGCGAGATGTGGACAGTTGTGAATAGAAATGAATGTAATATAAAGTTTGTAATAAACTATAGTTTACAATAAAAAAAGTTTAAAAAAAATAAGCACACTAACCACATAGAGGGCATCCGCCTACAAGGTAATTCTGACAAACCCCGTCATTGAGGTAGTGAGGTGCTGAGTGGCTAACCCAGCTACCTTCATAGCAGAGCCCATAGAGGAAGGGGACTATATATATGATTGTGCAGCGCACATGGACAGACTAGAAGGGAACATACAAGTAAAGGAAGAAGAGATCGCAGGAGCATGTAGATGGGGGGCCAGATCTGACCCTTGTGCCCCCTACACGACTCTCAACAAGAAGTCCAGAGTGCCCCGGCCACACCTATACAAAGTGGTAGCAGAGTAGGGTCGCTGTGATTTTTCAGTGAGAACCCATCCATCCTGCCACATGTCTGAGGAGCTGTGTGGTGACCCACGATAATTGATCCCTAATATCATGCATGTATAAAGAATAGAGCAACAGGGCCTGCCTTTGGAGGGAAATTCCTGCCCGCTTCCCGTGGGACGCCTATCAGATCGGAGCGCAGAGTGGCAGGTTGTGGGAGAGTCAGTGTCCAAAAGACCTCAGCAGATCACAGAGTGTAAGTATAGACTCAGCTATATGGCAAATGTGGGGAGGGAGTATCCGTTTGGGTTTTTGTTGAAGTTTTTGTTTGATGTAAGGATGCCAGTTTGTTAGGCGGTCAGTTTGGCCGGTCAGCTTAGCTTGCAGATGAGGAAAAAAAAACTTTGAAAAAAAACCCAAAAATATGTAATGGTATCCCTGTGAGTTAGGCGAATTACCTTGGTTCATGGATGATTATTTAGTGGTCTACCTGGGTATATTGGTTAGCGCAAGAAGCTACATTATATTGCGGAAGGTGGTTTCTTGATTTACCTCGCGTAGGTACATTGCTCTAAGGCGACGCTATAGAAAAGGGACCATGCGATTTATTGGATTACCGTATTAGGAAACAGGAAGGTGGCTGTATATATGGTAGGTTGTATTTGTCATTGTGTTTGGGGCACTTCATAAACGGACATATCTATGGAAAGATTGAGTTTTTAAACTTTTTGCTCTACGTTAGTGGTGACTTCACAAGTGAGGTTGGTTAGAACTTGGTGGGTAGTTTGCCAATTGCTATTGAAAACCTGTGATGTGCCATTTGGGCAGAGCTCGAGAAGCTTTTAAGTGGAGTTGTGATTTGAGGCTTCAGGGTAGAAAACCACAAGAGGGGTGGTGCGTGGAGCACACCTGTGTTTCTGGTGGTGAACCATAGAGGCTGAAGAAAAGATTTGTCATATTGTATTGATTAAAATTGGATGTATCGAAATCCCGATTTAAGGTCAAGTAAGTATTGATCTAGTGTTATATAAGGTGAAATGAGGGACACACCTCTTCGGCATTTGGGCAGGTCCCTCCAGTGGTATCAAGACAAAATACGCAAGTATAGCGCGGAATGGACTTGCGATACAGGGGGCAAGTTGGCAAAGTAATGGCCCAAAGACAGACATTTTTCCAAATGTGTGCAACAAACAAACAAATTATCTTATTTGCAGGCAGTTTATAAGGGGAGTAAACTATGTAAACAATTGGCTATATTAGAGTTATGGAAAAAAATTTAGGACCAGGAAGGAGACTCGGTTCGGTGGCATTGGATGCTGAACCAATGGGGAACGGGGGACGAACAGCCCTCAGCTCCCCCTCCCACTCCTCCTCCTCAAACAGCTGATGAAGACACAGCAATGGAAAGCAAGGGATGTTATTCCATGAAAGAATTAAAAGCAGCAGTGGGATACACCAATCCCACTTTCACACCTTCAGCGTATAATGCTGAAAGCTTACATGATGGAGCGAAGCAAGCGAGTAGAACACCGCGAGATAGCAGCAGCAAACATAGTAAGTGCAGAGATATGCAAGCGAAGCTAAAGGAGAATAACTTGTGGAAAACAGGGCTTAGTAAAGACCAATAATCAGTGGTACCAAATAAATGGATAGGCAGACAGATATTGCTCAAACTGCATGGGAGAAGAGCAAGTTAGACAGAGCATACAGGAAAGGAATTACCAAGTACCAAAGACACGGAGAAGGAAACTAAAGAATGGTCTGAGGCAATGGAATAAGTGCATAGAAGGGAAAGGGAAGAAAAAGAGAAAAGTGAACGACTGCCAAAAGAAAGAGAGCGTACAGAAGCACGAGAGAGTGAGGAAAGTGAGAGAAGAAAATCACAAAAGCTAGAAGTCATAGCAAGGAGAAAAGCAGAAGAAGGGTGGAAAAGGCAACTGAAAATACAGAAGGAGAAAAGGAGGTTAGAAGTTGAGTGGCTCATTAAAGAACGCCAATGCAGGAAAAGAGAGGAGCGCAGAAGCGAATGAGAAAGAGATGAAAGCAGAGAAAGACACTCTTCGAAAGCAGTAGAAATTAAGATGGATATGCCACGTTTAGGTGATGAGGATGGGGAAGGTATACGAAGAAGGAGAGGGGAACTCTATAGGAACAGGAGAAGCAGCATGGTTACCACATGGGCAGGCAGGAGTGCTGAACCCTCAATGATGGGGAAACGCTGAGTTACAGATCGAACAAAGGGGAAGCAGCGGGAAGACACAACATTAAGGAGACTTAGCTTTGAGGAAGACAGAGAAGGGAACAGTGACAGTAGTATTGGGACCATAGAGTCAGACGAGGATTCACAGGGGAGCGAAGACAAGGAGGAAAGAAGATACTCTCGATGCTCTAAGGAAACAAGCCCAGACAGAGACACAATATGGTGAAGCAAAGAGTATATGGATAGAGGAGAGGAGGACATCGAAGGGCGACTAACACATCCCGAGGGTGAGCCGCAGTGTGAAAACATAAAAATAATATGAGGCCGGGAAGCCCAGAAAGAAACACACCAACACAGGTTACAAAGAACATACAAGTGCTTTATTTAAAAGCTACAACAGTTACCAAAGTCAATTGACAAACGGATAGCTATTCGGCTCTCAGAGTAACATAACGAACTTCAACGAAGGTTCGATGCGTTAGTGAGAGAGACCGTACATTGGAATACTTGGGTCTTTTATACTTTTTATCCAGCCCTTGGCCAACCCTCTCGCGGGTTAACCATTCTAGGAGTCGGGCCTATGGGTTCCTTGCCAGGTCAATCCTATAATATATGCATTTTGAATAGTTTCGCTGATATAGTTGTACATTTACACATAGGTCAACAGTAGGACAAGGTCTCAGTTCGCAACCCCGACAAGTGGCCTGCAGGCATATTAATTATTCGTGTGTACGGAGGTCACAACGGCCAGAATCTTACTCAGAATGTCATTCGGCCTCCATTTTGATGTTCAGGGTGACTTCCATATAACAAGAGAACCTAAAATGGCGGCTTAATCCAAGATGGCAACTTACATTACTTTCTCTAAGGTCAAGACCTTGCCATGGAGTTTGTTCGCATATGATGTTTAGACAACTTGGCGTAGGCCAATACACATACAATTGTTGCGATAGGAGGCATAACATTGTTTCAATTCCGACAAACCCTCCTTTTGGCCTATGCAAAGTCCTAATATCATTTCTAATATCTTTGTAAATAACTCCATGCATTGTCATCCATACATCCTGAATCATTGTCTGTAATGTCTATAGCCATTAGGTCGTTCATCAGAACTTCTTGTAACACAAACTCTTTAGATGCTGTATCTGGGGCATATATTTTGTGCCCTACTGTGCTCACTGCTTGAGCACAACATCCCCCTAGCATTGCACATACACTAGGTAGACATTGGAAACAGCAACAAAGGAATAGCAGGATTCCCAAAATAACCAGGATAACAGATAGCACCTTCCAACCCCAGGATCGTAGAGAATCCCAGAACCAGGCGCTAATATTCCAATCTCCCACAGGAACATGCACTTCAGAACTAAGGATTTGCAAGTTCTGTATTGCTTTGAAAATTGTTGGTGAGGAATCTGGTATGAAAACACAACAAGCGGATCCCAATAATTTGCATACTCCATCACGTTCTGCCAGAATGACATGTAATGCCGTCTGATTTTGGAGTGCTACCAATCTTATTGCTTTTTGTCCTAGTGTCATATTGTAGAGTATATCCGTGGACCGGTTGATGGTTCTCTCCAGTACCCTTGTTAGTCCCCTAATATTTTCAGAATTTGCTATCTGTCCCCAAAATGGCACAACTGATTTTGCTATATCTCCCAGGGGTATCTCCGTTCTCGTCCCACCGTGGGCGAGCCTTAGAAACCTCCAAAGTACTAGCTATGAATACCCCAGGTAACAGGATTCCTAAATAACAGGTTCCCTGCCAATCCTTGGGCAACCAGGGAAATGCTGAACTACCACAAACAAAATAGACAGGCCCCCCTACGTACAGAGGCTTGTTCTCTCCGGTCAAATTTACAATGTTCACACAACCTTCAAAATCTCCCATTGACCGAGTGCCATTTCTTTGTACACAGAAGGGGACTGAATCGGGGCTATGATTAATAGAGTAGGAAGGAGGCACGGCGTCCTTATTGCCTATCGGAGCCATTTTAAAGAAAATTAGAGTTTGAAAAGGAAGAGATAGTTTATCAGATGGCCTTATAGAAGCAACATTAGGTTTACTTCTATTTGCAAAAAGCGAGCATCCCAGGGGAGTCAATTCACGTTTTTCAAAATCATTTAAATTAGTTCCATCAAAGTTCCCTGAGATGCTATCATTCCAATGGCCAAAGAATAGTGCTCTAAGAGAGGCATAGCAAGCAGTCGTTAAAGGTAAAGGGTGAATATACCATCCTAGCCCCTTGTTCCCATGTTGCGGTAAATGGGTACAAATCCAGCAATTACTCTTATTAAAAATGGCATGCGTCGAATTCATTATTATCATTAAAGTGTTATTATGGTACTTTCGTCTATGCTGGGAGTTTCTAGGTGACAGAGTGTGAAGGTGTACAGAGGGAGTCAAAACAGTAGGTACAATTTCAATTGGCAGTAGAGTTTTTAGAGGGTAAATTTCTTCAAAGTACCAAAGTCCCACAGCAGTAACTATACAAATTCCAATTATTATTAACACAACACAGCAATACGTTTTCGGGGCCCAGGCACATTGTCGTTGTCCGAGTTGGTCACCCCCTTATTTACAAGTCCAATGCGAACAGCAGCGGTGGAGGTGGCAGGCATCGTAGTTTCTCAATCGACGACCCCAATGTTCGTTGCTGGCGACACTACGGTCGCGCGACTTCTTAGTCCTTCCCCAACCCTAGCCAGCAGAATCCCTTTTTTCAACAAAAACTTCCTTTTGCAAGAGAAAAACTCTCAATGACCTTTTCTTTCCAGATGCACAGGCAAAACCCGTGCCGTAGTTCTATTTTCTTCGTCGAAGGTCGTACCTGGTGGTACCCAATGCTGTTTGATCCGGAAATAAGGTAATGTCACTTCCTGAGGGAAGCAACGTATCGGAGGCGACGGAAGTCGTAGAACTTGAAACAGTGTTTTCAAGAAGTGACTTTTTCAAAGAGTGCGGAGACGAAATGGACTGTTCCCCAAGCTCCACGGGCTCAGAGAAATTCTCCGATGCACTCACAGCGCTATTTGCTACTCCAGGATCAGAGATTGTAGCATCAGCGAGGGGTTCTGCTTCTTCTGTAACGTGTGGTGTCAGGTGAGGAAGTTTCTTGACATGCGTCGCGTGGATCCAATGGTTCTTTCCAGCCACCCGCACTGCTGTCTGGGTGACCAACAGCACCTGATAGGTTCCCCGCCAGCGAGGCGCGAGACAGGAAGACCTTTCGTAGGCCTTCACTAGTACCCAACTTCCAGGCTGAATATCGTGTCCTGGGCCCGTAAACCGTACAGGTAAAGCTGATTGGACCTGATGATAAATGAGATACAGATTTTTAGTCAACTGGTTACAGTAGTCTACAAGCAATACATTTTCTACCTCCCTCAATGCTTTAGGCTTCGGAAGACCCCAAATGTTAGCAGGTCTCCCCATCACTACCTCAAATGGAGAAAGCCCAGTCTTAGTTTGAGGTGTGGTACGCATGGCTAACAAAACAATAGGTAAGGCATCTGGCCATTTCAATTTGGTGTCGGCACATGTTTTTGCAAGCCTATTCTTTAAGATACCGTTATGTCTCTCTACCAACCCAGCACTTTGAGGGTGTCTAGCCGAGTGAAATCGCTTTTCAATGTGTAACGCTGTGCATATCTGCAAAATTACTGCTGCAACAAAATGGGGACCATTGTCCGACCAAATTACCCTTGGAAGCCCAAATCGTGGAAAGAATTCTTTTACCATAGTCTTTGCAGTGGTCATAGCAGTAGCATCCTTAACGGGGAAAGTATCGACCCATTTACTAAAAGCACAAATAATCACAAGAACATATTTTAGATTGTTACACCGTTCCATCTCAATAAAATCAAAGTGGATGACCTCGAAGGGAACAGAAGGGGGCCCAAAGCTACCCCTTGGAGTTACTGTCCCCTTCCCCACATTGTGCTGTAAACAAATCATACAATTCTGAACATGTCGCTGTGCAGTCTTCAAAATTTTATCATTCACCCAGACTTGTTCTAGCATTTTCGTGATCTGTTGAGCACACACATGCGTAGGACCGTGTGCCATCGTAACCATTGGCAGCACATATGAATCAGGGAGCAACCATTTTCCTTCAGATGTATCTACCCAACACCCATCGTCATCCAGTTTCCCCATCCCTTCGGCCCACTTTTTAGATTCTTCTATTGTGGCATCAGTTTGGATATCTCGCACAGACCCAATACCCTCATCTATTACATAGGCTTCTTTTGTTTCCCTTAGAGCATACATGTCTGCGGTAAGGTCTGTGGCCGTTTGCCTGGCTATCTGGTCAGCAAAAGCGTTCCCTTTTCCCACATCATCTATGACCTTACGATGTGCTGCACATTTCATGATTGCTAACTGCCTAGGGAGTGAGAGTGCCGAGAGCAATTGCACTATCAGGGGACCATGCTGAATCTTGGTCCCATGTGAGGTTAGGAACCCTCTTTCCGACCAGAGCCTCCCAATGTTGTGAGCCACCCCAAAGGCGTACTGGCTATCAGTATATATGTTTACTGTATGCCCTTCGGAGAGTTCACAAGCTCGGGTCAACGCTATAATCTCTGCGGCCTGCGCGGAGTTATGCGGAATTCTCTTAGTTTCAACAATCGTACTCAATGTAGTAACTGCATAGGCAGCTGTAGATGTACCATCTGGGAGTTTGAAGCAGGAGCCATCACAAAACAGCTCCCCTTCTGCATTGCCCAAAGGAGTATCTATAAGATCTATCCTGCCCTTCGTTTCCTGTTCAGTGGTATACAGGCAGTCATGTAATTCTTCGTCACCGCAAACAGTATTTTGCGGGAAAGGTAGGAGTTCAGCCGGATTAAGAACACAACACCTCTTAATTTGAATGTGAGGGGCAAATATAATTAATTCATACCTTGTCAGCCATGCAGAGGTGAGGTGTTGCGTTTGAGTTTTATTCAATAGGACATCTACAGAGTGAGGTACCATCAAAATTAAATCATGGCCTAGGACCATTTCCTCACTCTGTTTTACAGATGCCGCAGCAGCAGCGACAGCTCGCAAACATCTTGGCAAAGCGCATGCAACAGGATCAAGGGTGGAGGAGTAGTAGCCGCACGGCCTATTCTTCCCTCCGTATTCCTGTGTTAACACAGCCAAAGCACATCCATCACATTCATGCACAAAGGCCTTGTCATAATTTGGAGTACCCAGAACCGGTGCAGAGCATAACGCGGTTTTGAGAAGCTCAAATGATCGTTGATGTTCCGATTTCCAGCAGAGAAATGCCCTTCTTCATAAAAGCCAACAACGGTTTTATCACTAGTGAAAAGTTCGGGATCCACAACCTACAGTAAGAAGCCATACCTATTAAGGCTCTGACTTCCTTCTGTGTACTTGGAACAGACATGCCAGAAATGTGTTTTATTCTTTCAGGTGTCAATCTTCTCCCCTCCTTTGACAGGAGGTAGCCTAAATAGGCGACCTCCTGACAACAATATTGACATTTTTTGAGCGAAGCTTTATGACCATTTTTAGCTAGATGAATAAGCAACAGTACAGTGCCTTCTTTACAAGCACTTTCAGAATCTGCGGCCAAAAGCAAGTCATCGACATACTGGAGCAGTGTACAAGTAGGCAGCAATTCAAGGGTATCAAGCTGCTCTTTCAAAGCTCTACTATAAATGCTTGGACTTTCAGTATACCCTTGAGGTGCACGAGTAAATGTGAATGAACGTCCCCCCAAGGTGAACGCGAACAAATATCTACTCTCCTTGTGTATCGGAATACTAAAGAAAGCATTCTTTAGATCCACAACACTAAAGCGCGTAGCTGTAGCAGGGATCATTGTTAGTATCATTGTTATATCAGGCACAATTGGAAATTGTGGGGCGACAACTTTGTTAATAGCACGAAGATCAATTATGAAACGGTATGGGATTGCATTGTCGCCTTTCTTGTATACAGGCAAAATCGGGCTGTTACATAAACTACCTGCAATCTCTTCAATCACCCCTTGATGGACAAAATCGGAGACAATGCACTTCAAAGCACGCTCGCCCTCAACTGATATTTTATATTGCGGAATGCGTGGTAGTTTAACTCCATGCTTCAAAACTATTTTAACGGGCTCAATCTGTAGCACCCCAACATCATTGTCGTCAACCACCCATAAACATTCTGGAACAACACTAAACTCAGGAGGCAATGGTCGAATCAAAAACTGAGAATTGGGAAGTTGCTGTGGTGAAACCGTCAGTCGTACTCCATCAGAGGAACAATGAATTACTGCATTTAGTTTCTTCAACAAATTTAACCCCAGCAAATTCTCTCCACAGTTCGAAGTCAGAAGGAAGGGACAATGGTCCATGAAGGGACCCAAAGAAAGAGACACCGGCGAAGAAACCGGGCAAGCAATTGGTATACCAGAAAACCCTACAGAAACATTTGTTTGCCCTGACAGTGGAATGTTTGGAACCCGGGAATGATCAATGGAGCACTTCTGTGCTCCAGTGTCTATCAAAAACTGATGTTTCCTATTCCCCACTAACAATTCAACGTAGGGACCTTTCTGATTAACGGGAATAGGTGAAGGTTCCAAACCCTGCTTCGGGCAGTCCTAACAAAATAAAATGTCGTCGGAAGGAAGCTCTTCAGAAAGGTAGGCAGCAGAATGGTGATCAAATATGTTTCTCGTGTCCACACTTGAAGTCTGATTTTCCCGTGTAAAAGGTTGCTGAGGATCTTGCGAGAACTGACCTCTATCAGGGTCCCCTGCTCGAAAGCGACCTCTAGGTCGTCTACCCATACTCCCAAACGCATTGTTTGACCTTTGTCGAAGGACGGGGCACTGTGCTCGCCAATGACCTTCCTGGCGGCAATAGGCACATTGATTAACATTCACAGGACCCAAAGGAGCGTTTCCTATTGGGACATACTGACCTCTGATCTGTGAAGTACCTCCTCTGGGATTTCTAACAATTTGTTGTAACAATACTTTAGTCTTCAAATCTCCTTTCCTCTTCTCTATTTTCTCTTTTTCATTATTAACACGGTTCTCATAATACTGAGCCATGTGCAAAACTTCAGATTGGGATTTCGCCTGCCAAGCGCTCTCAGAGGACATAATCTGTGACTGGATGTCGGGCAACAATCCACCTACAAATTTGTCCACAAACAACCTTTTCCCAGACTCTCTGCCCAAGTCCTGTCCACTGAAGTCAGAGAATACCTGTTCGAATCTATTAAAGAATTCGGTGGCACCTTCAGTTTTTCCTTGAACACAGGCCGTAAACTTGTCCCAAATAATTCTTTTCTCTGGAATTATAGTTTTCAATTTTGCGACAATTCTATCAGGCAAAGTAAGTATTACCTGAGGTGGTTTCTCACCAGCTGGTCTTTCCCCATCAAACCTAGTCATGTTAGCCCACGTATCTCCCAACCCTGTCACATCGCCTATTGTCCGAACCTGCTTCCATAAATCTACGGGCAGGAGTACAGGGAATAGCAAGTCAATATCACTTAAGGTGAACACAGAGGACTGCACATCGGACTCCATCTCTTTGTAAAACCCTGTCGGGTTTTTCCTGATATCGGGAATTGATTGTCTAATAGTGTTCACTTCCTGTCGTGAAAACGGGACGTGAACAAATTGCGATACATAATGCGCAGGGATATCCACAGCGGGTGCACCAGTCCCAGCGTTAGCGGGAATCTCAACCTTTGGGACAAATGTCAGAGAAACCTCTCTCATAGGCAACTGAGATATAGGTAACTCCGACCACTCACTAAGCAACAGAGCCAGGTCGAGCGCTAAGGCAGTCGAAGAAGTGTTGGGCGAAAAAGCCCTTTTACAAATTCCCAATAACTCTATAGGACAACTAACCTTCTTCCTTACACATTCTTCCTGCAGGTACTGTACCATTACCTGAATCACCTTCCTTTGCATTTCTACTGTATACTGACTATACGTGTCATATACTTCATCTGGCGGTATCGATGAATCAGAGATCCATCAAATCGCATCTTTGGTACAAATTCGTACTTCCTCAGATGCCGATCTACGACACGGAAGGAACCGTTTCTGCACATACATACTGTCGTCTTCATCATCCTCATCCCGCAATTTCTCAAAGTCCCTCCTATACTCAAACAATCTCTCAACATGACCATGTACTTTCCCCTCTGTATCCCTCGAAAGTGCTAAAGTATTTAGATCCCTCACCCCTTGTGGGAGATCCGAATTATGTAATCTACCCCACATTACACATAAATGAGTCCCCAAACCTTCGATAAAAACATTTTTCTCCGGAAAATTGTCCATATTTGATAATGTGGAAAAAACGTTGACTTGATCACCTTTCTCCATACAGTGCTTAGCCCATGCAAATAATTCCTGTTTCTTGTCTGCAGAAACAGTATTTCGAGTGACAATCTTTGACCCCGCACCCCGATCAACGTTAGTCAATACAGAACCACCCGGGAGCGGAGATATGGGCAAATTCAATGAGGGTGCAACTATCGGCGCAAGAGGAAGGGGTGGCGGGATAGGTGGAGGAACAACAACTAGAGGAATAGGAACAATAGGTTGTACAGGGGGAACAGGAATAACAGCAGGAACAACAGCAGGAATGGGCAGAGCACCCGGGAGAGGATCATAAGGAGGTGGCGCAGAGGCACCAGGCCTGCGTTCGTTTAACAATTTTTCAATAAATTCTTCAGAAACATGGAAATCTTTAGAGGGATACATTTTCTGGATTCCGAGTGAAAAAGCCCTATCCATATTTTTAACTGACTCCGAATGTTTTTCCTTATCATATAACAACGCCTTTTCGGCATTTGTTTTATGACGGCGTGCATGTTTATCCCTACTTTTAAGCTGCTGCAACGCTTCTTTTTTCCAATTCTGCAAAACATCAAATGCTGCAGGTCTGGCCTTCTTTTTTAGCAAGACCGATTCTAGGTATTCAATACGGGGGATCTCGAAACTACCATTGATTGGCCACTGAAATTCGGAGGCATGTCTGGTTTGTCTGTGCCAAATATCATTAAATACTATACTTCCAAAGCCATACTTACAGTACATGCCGGCGACCCCTCCTGTGGTGCCGGGCGGCTAAATTCCAAAGATTGTCGCATGCTGCGGAACAGAGCCCTAAAGCAGCTAGACAATTTCCCAGGCATTTCACAAAAAATTGGTGTTACCTGGTCAGTAATTGTGTCTGCAGATACAATACGCCAAATTCAAATTGTTAGGGTTAAATTAAGAGCCGGGTCACGACTGCACGTGACCAAACCTAAGGAGGACCGTACGGTTTACCAAAGAACTTACCTAACAAATTTTACCTTGTGTTTGGTGGTTTCGACAAATCTGCCCGCCTCAAAAATGGACCCTCGTCAAGATGCCGTGTCAGACCACACGACTATCGTCCAAGGATCGGATCGTGCAGCGCTGCCGAGGTATCGCGTCTCGTTCGGTCGGGCCCGCAGTATCACACCGTCCGATCCCGGTTCGATAGTCTGCGTCAACCTTCAATGATCCGGCATCAATCTTGAGGGTCCCTATTCGGGCGCCAACTGTGAAACCATAAAAATAATATGAGGCCGGGAAGCCCAGAAAGAAACACACCAACACAGGTTACTGTTAAGCTGCGCATCTCTGGACACCAATATGTCATCCAAATAAACCCAGACTGAGGTCCCGATTAAATCAGAAAATATATGATCCATTAGATGCTGAAAGACAGCTGGGGCATTACATAGCCCAAAAGGCATAACTCTGTATTCATAGTGCCCGCTTGGAGTCTTGAAGGCCGTCTTCCATTCATCTCCGGCCTTTATCCGTACCAAATGGTAGGCTCCACGGAGATCAAACTTGGAAAATATTCTTGACTCACGTAAAGATTCCAAAATGGATCGAATCAAGGGAAGTGGGTATCTATCCTTTCTAGGGATGTTGTTTAGTTGGCGATAATCAACACACGGGCGCAGGGTACCCTCCTTCTTCTTTACAAAAAACAGTGGGAATCCTGCCGGTGAATTAGAAGGAGCAACATACCCTTTCTGAAGACATTCTTCAAGATACTCCTGCAAAACCTCCTTTTCTTGAGCGGTCAGGGAGTACACCTTGCCATGTGGAATCACAGCGTCGGGCAACAGGTCGATGGCACAATCAAAAGATCTGTGAGGAGGTAAGGGAATGTCCTTAGGTTCAGAGAAAACCTCATGAAATTCAGCATATTCAGAGGGAACTGAAGAAACAGAGAGTAAGCGTGGCACACCAACCCCTTCAGTCTAGGTGGCAATCGATGATTGCGTTGAAGAAGAACCGATATGGCAACAGTCCTGCACACAACGATCAGAGCTGAAAACCAAGGTCCGAGTCTGCCAGTTGATGTTGGGGTTATGGTGTAACAACCAAGGCAATCCCAAAATGATCGGATAAGAGGGAGTCTTGATGACATCCAGAGAGATCTGTTCGTGATGTTCTTCAATCCACAAACTCAGTGTCTCGGAATGTTGATGGACCGGACCCGAAGACAACGGGGTACCGTCAATAACTTCCACCACTGAAGCACAATTCTTTTCAATCAAGGCAATACCATTCCTGATGGCAAAATCAGCGTCCATATAATTTCCAGAGGCTCCACAATCCAATAATCCCAGTACCTTAATGGGTTCTTTTCCTGACCAAGAGACCTTGAGTGTTAAGACCATAAGCACGACTGGTTGCATGGGTTGTCGGACCTGTGCTGAATCGGGAAGGACTGTAGAAGAAGAGAGGCCCATCGTCGCCTTTCCCCTAAACGATAGGCCATTCAGTTTTCCGACTTCCGAAGTGGTCTTAATGGACAAGTACTGAGATAATGGCCGGAGGCCCCGCAATACAGGCACAACCGTAGGTCACGTCTACGTTTCTTCTCGGCATCAGATAGGGGACCTCTGACCGCTCCCAGTTGCATAGGTTCAGGAGTTGGTTCAGACGAGGTAGATGCTTTGGCTGGCACTGGAATGAATCTTGGAATTGACCTTTCCAAACGGCGCCTCTCACCCCTTCTCTCAGACAACCTGTGATCGATCCGCATCACTTGTTCTTGCAATGCTTGCAGGGTTTCAGGTTCTGGAATATGGAGAAGTTCATCCTTATATTCCTCTCTCAACCCCCTACGAAAAAGGGTTTTCTGAGTAATCTCAGGCCATTGTGAATCGGTGGCCAGCTGACGAAAACGGCTGATGTAGGTGATTATATCACTGGATCCTTGCTTCAGGTCCATGAGCTGATTTTGCGCAGCAGCGGCGAGGTTGGGAGACTGGAACACCTCCAGAAAAGCCTTCTCAAAGGCCACAAAATCCTCCAGAACTGGACTCTTGGCAGCTACCAAAGGAGTGGCCCAGGCCAATGCGTTTCCGGTTAGATTTCCCAAAATGTACCCAATCTTGGCCTTATCCTGGTTGAAATGCGTAGGGCGGCACAAAAAATGTATTCTACAATGATTGCAAAATTCTGCCACCCGTCTAGGATCTCCGTCAAATTTTATTGGGCTGGTCTGAGCCATCACAGACTCTGCAGAGGTACTGGGGGTAGCCCCTTGAGCTACCAGCTGACGTAAGGCCAAATTCTCCTGATGCAATACTGTCATCTCAGCGTGTAGGGCCCTGATCTCATTCCTCAATTCCTCAGAATCCTCCATTTCAGAATCGGAACTGGTTGTTAGGTGTCTTAATCTGTTAAGCTGCGCGTCTCTGCAGCGCTGCGTACCTGAAGTCTCAGTTGCTGGTCTCGCCGGTGACGCCAGACTGGTAGACCTTCAAATAGAATGGAGAAATTGTAACGCTAGGAAGCGACCCCTACCCAACCCTAATGGAACAGGGATGGATTGGAATCACCTCCTGACGCCACTGGCTCACCTCCCTGCGGATTAAAGTGACGCCGGGACAGTGCAAGCACTGACAGGGAGGTGATGAGGTGTTGAGCTGGTATGGTCCGGTAGAGGTTCACAAGCTGGAGGATTGAGAAGGTCTTCAAAGATGTCCAGGCACGATCCTCCAAGGCAGTTGATAATCAGGAGGGCTGGCACCCAGAGCCAAACAGGCAAGGAAGATCCAGGCAAACAAGGAGATCAGGAAGAGAGTGGAACCCAGGGAACAGGAAGGCCCAAGGAGAGGGGAGAAAGCCAGGAGGGGGGACCCACAACCTCCTAAGGGCCACAGAGCCAAGGGAAACTAATCCCAACAGAAATGAACCCAGGAGGAGAGGGGAAAACTGGAAGGCAGGAACCACAAGGAAGGGACCCAACAGGAGCTAAGGCAGCCCGAGAGGCCAGAGAACCGGACAAGGAAGCAGGAGCCAAGGAGCAGGAACCTGATGCAAGGGCACCAAGCGACGGTAAGTGGGGAACAAACCGTGTTAAGGCACGATCTGTAGAGGGCCGGACACTATTTACAGCGTCCGGCACGAAAGCGAGGCTCGGAACGCTAGCGGGGCTGCGCATGCGTAGCGGCCGAGCGGGCACCAGAACGAGGCTTGGAACACAAGCTTGTCTGCCCGTTCCTGGTTACCCGCGAGGTTCGCACATGCAAGCGAAGGTGTCGAGCGCTGGCCCGCTGCCTACAGCCACGCTTCCCAAGCCGGTAATATGGGTACAACTGCCACGTCCGGGGACGGACGCGTCGAGAAGGCCAGGTAAGTGTCCTAACAGTTACAAAGAACATACAAGTGCTTTATTTAAAAGCTACAACAGTTACCAAAGTCAATTGACAAACGGATAGCTATTCGGCTCTCAGAGTAACATAACGAACTTCAACGAAGGTTCGATGCGTTAGTGAGAGAGACCGTACATTGGAATACTTGGGTCTTTTATACTTTTTATCCAGCCCTTGGCCAACCCTCTCGCGGGTTAACCATTCTAGGAGTCGGGCCTATGGGTTCCTTGCCAGGTCAATCCTATAATATATGCATTTTGATTAGTTTCGCTGATATAGTTGTACATTTACACATAGGTCAACAGTAGGACAAGGTCTCAGTTCGCGACCCCGACAAGTGGCCTGCAGGCATATTAATTATTTGTGTGTACGGAGGTCACAAGGGCCAGAATCTTACTCAGAATGTCATTCGGCCTCCATTTTGATGTTCAGGGTGACTTCCATATAACAAGAGAACCTAAAATGGCGGCTTAATCCAAGATCGCGACTTACATTACTTTCTCTAAGGTCAAGACCTTGCCATGGAGTTTGTTCGCATATGATGTTTAGACAACTTGGCGTAGGCCAATACACATACAATTGTTGCGATAGGAGGCATAACATTGTTTCAATTCCGACAGCAGAGCACAGACAATATCACTCTGTATGCATAGAGGCTCAAGGCCCAGCCAGGACAGACAAGGACAGAGATGGCAAGGCCGTTCAACATCACTAAAGACATGGGGACACAAGACGGAGGGATGACACTGAAACAGTTCCCATAACTGGAGAAGGGTGAGGGGTGACCACAATATATTCCATGGCAGCACATGGACAAAGGCAATTTAAGATGCAAGCTGCCTTTGTTAACTGCTGTGGCTGGCAACTGGATTTACGAGATTGAAAGACTGCCCGCAGGGACGACATTGCTGGTAGGGGACATGAAGGGTTTACTCTCAGTCATTCTTGGGAAGGTGGTTGATGATGTATGGAAAGATCAGAATATCCTGGAGTGACAGCACAAAACACGGCACACGATGGTTCACCGTTCAATAACTGCTGAGCGGCCATATGGCAAGCTCTAAGGGTGCAATACCCAGACTCTGCAGACATAAGCGCAATCATGGCATGCAAAATGCGTGAAGACGAAGACCCACTTCAATATATTCAACAAATTCAAGAGAAATGGTGTCTTGAGACGAGAGAACAATGGGAAAAAAACAGTGGGGTTATTTTTATCACATATTATGTCAGAGGTTACCTGATCAAGTGCAAAAGCAGCTTAAGAAACTAGTGGAAATAGAGGTTAAACCATGGTCAGAAATCCAGCTAACCATAGTGCATTATTTCAGGCTAATGCAAGAGAATGTAAGAAAGAACCGAGAGGAGAGGAAACAAGAAGAAGCAAAGTTAGTGCAGAGAAAATGATGTAAGAATGCAATGGAAGGGGTAATGTTAATGAGCGATGAAGGAGTAGTTGCTCAGCAAGCACAAAACCGCAAAACCGACCACAAATGACAGGGGGAGGTTTTTCAGGGCAAGGGGATATGATTCAGTGTCCAAGAGGATGAGGGGGGATAACTTGAGGAAGAGGGTTTGGACACCCAATGCAGCAACATGCAGGAGGGTTTCATGGTGGAGAGCAAGGACTGATGAGGGGCCAGGGACAATGCTGGGTGCGGAGAAATTGGCCACATATCATGAGGCAGAATGCCTCAGAAAGGGGGAATGCAGCAACAGCCCACAGACCAGACAGAGCAGACTGTCTATTATGCCCAAGATCAAACGCAAGGGCAGTAGTACGCACCGCAACAGAAAAATACCCACGACATGCAAACACTGAAGTATCCGCCCATGACACTTGCATTACAGATGCAGGGACACATGCAGCAATCACAACCAGCACAGCAAGGAACGGTTGAACAGAACATAATAACCACAACACATGCAGGCTCTATGATGCCAGCTCCTGCGTGAAAGCTTGGAGGGCCGACTGTTGTAGAGTACAATCCATTTACATGGACAGGAATGTCATTATATCCACAATAGGACAGCCCACAGACAGACCTGATGTGTTCAATCCTATCTGTTACATCCAATCCGACTGAGGAACCACGTATAGGAGTGACTAGAGGTGACAAGACATTTTCTTTTCTCGTGGCTATGGGATACAGGGGCAACTAGGTCCTGTATTAGGGAGGGAATATGCCCAATGTCAGGCATTGCCATGAATGTGCAGGGATTCTCTGGGGCCACATATTTGGTTCCTTTTACTGACGAATTACCACTTTTGGTGGGAAAACATGGCTTGACCATGCCACTGTTATATTCCCAACAGACACCAGTGGATATAATGGGTAGAGACATGATGAGCCGACTTAACATGACCATTTCATTCACAGACCAAGGGATAGTGTGCTCAACGCCAGGAATTGATTACATGAATGTGAGGGAACTCCTCCAAGCTTATTGTGGCCTGATGGTACAAAGAGGCGGTGCAAGTAAACATTCACCTGTTTTCATATAGGGTAGAGGTGTTAATCGCATGGTTCCCAGGGATACAGGGTTTACTGTTACGCATACCCAAAGAGTTCCTATATAGACCAAAGATTCCCTTGGATGAGGAGAAAAGAAAAGTGATCCCAAAAGAACTCGAGGCAGTTATAGTGAAAGACGAGAGAATTGTTTTGCATGAGACTAATGATACAGGATGATCATGGAGATCTGTTATTGCGGTAGGGGAAGGATGCAGGTTGATGACGTGACAGATGAGGAGCTATTCTGAGATGATCGATCGGATACCAAGGTAGTGTTTGACATAGGCATTACACACAAGTGGAAATATATTACAGGGAAGGGCCGCTGAGAATGGCTGTGTTGCAAATCTGCCACCACCATACCTCGAGGAAGACTTAGGGTGGGTACCCAGTGTATTACAGACCAATAGACCCTATGATGTAGCTCTGCTAAAATGAATAGGAACAGTCAAGATAAAGCTGAAACCAGGGGTTGTTTTACCAAGGGCAAGACAGCATCCCCTATTAAGGGAAGCAGACAAGGGCATATATAAACTGAATGCATTAGTGAAGCAAGGCATTCTGCTACCCTCCGAATTGCAGTCTAACACTACACTGTATCTGGTGAAAAAAGCAACAGTGGGATCATGGCGTTTGATCCACGATTTTCAGCCTTTTGCACAAAATTGTTGAAGCAGAATTCCTGTTAGTTCTGAATCCAGCGACAATTCTGTGCAGGATCCCAACGAAAGCTATGCACTTCACGGTAATAGATTGAAGAACGCATTCGTTCTTTACCCCTCACGAAGAGTCACAGTTCTTAACTTCCTTCCTATATAGAAACCAGAAACGGAAACACACTGGACTCCCAGCAGGATACTGTGAGTCACCTTCCATCTTTAATAGGGTCCTTCAGATGGATCTAGGCCACATACAGATAATGAGCACAGTCATTTAATACATGGACAACATTTTAATCCGTAGCAAGTCAGAGGAAAAGTGTTGAAATGACTCTGTATACTTGCTGACAGTGTGGGCAGAAAAGGGTTACAAGGTAGACAAGGCAAAATTACAATATTGCCAAAAGAAATTACTATATATAAGGCAGTTGATATCACAAGAAGGGCGAAAAGTGACTCCAGAAAGGGCCGAGGGGACCCGTAGAATGCTGATGTCAAAGACAGTTAGAGAAATGCAGCAGTTTTTGCGCCTTTGCAAGTATTGCAGAGCCTGGGTGTTTCACTACAGCACATATACGAGACTGTTGTTGGGCGAGTTGGGATGGACAGATGAAATGGCTGAAGAAAGCAATATGCACAGCTCCAGTGCTAGGTATCCCAGACTATCACAACAAATTGTATTTCTTCTCACACTCCAATGGAGTAAAGATGACTGTGGTACTCACGCAGGAGACTACACTAGGGCACTAGCCATTGGCCTATTATAGTGGACGTTTAGACCCAGTAATGAGTGGACATTACCCTTGTAAGCAAGGTCTGGCTGCTGCCGCATTCACGGTAGAGAAGTCGGCAAGTATCATTTTACTTGGAGCACGCCCTCTTTGCAATTCTGGAAAGACCCAAGAGTATGTTGACCACACCGTGAGCTTCTAATATGAGGTAATGATCTGGAATCCAGCAATCTAGGTAGTGAGGTGCAGGACTGTTAATCCGGTGACATTTTTAGCTAAGCCAGTAGAAGAGGGAGACTATATACACAACTTTACTACATACACAGAACAGTATGATGACCTTCCCAAGGTGGGGGAGAAGCCACTTAAGGGGGGAGAAGTGCTTTATATTGACGGGTCATTGACAATAGTCCGGACAACAGGGGAAAGACATCTGGGGACGGCAGTGGTGAGACTAAAAGCAGACGGCACAGCAGAAGTAATAGCAAGTGCAAGATTGCCTTCACATTATTTGGCAGAAGCAGCAGAATTGGCGGCTCTCATAATGGCATTAGAAGCACACAGGGACCACGATATTATAGTGTATTCAGATTCGCCTATGTGACATCTACAGTACACTCTGGGCTGTCACGATGGCAGAGGAGGGGATTCAGATGTACTGACGGCACACCGGTGCATCACACCTCCATATTGGGCAGGCTCATAGATGCGTTTCAACTCCCAAAAGCCATAGCGTTCCTAAAGTGCCAGGCCCAGACAATTGGGGAGGACACATTCTCCCTGGGCCATGAAGCAGCAGATGCAGAAGTAAAGTGCGATGCACATTTTACAGGAATAGCAGACTTTGATACCCCATCAAACGCACATATCTGTGTGCGTAATAGGATTCTAAAGGAAGGCTATAATACCTTACCAGCCACACAGTAATGGAGTTCCCGGAAAGGGGTCTGACAGAGGAGAAGGACTTATGGGTGAGAAGGGAATGGTCAATAACTCCCACAGATGCTTTGTGGTGACAGGAAAGCACAGGCAAGTTAGTATTCCCAACAACATTATTGCATATTACACTCAAGCAGCTGCATTTTCCTACTTATATGGGTAAAGAAGTATTTGCTGCTCACATTGCGTAAGACTGGTTCTGTCCTAAAATGGCAGAGAATATAGCCACGTTCATGGAAAACTGTGTCACCTGTAAAAAGTTCACTTCAGGACATTCTTTATGTGTAGTGAGGGGAGCCATACCCCGGCCAATAGGGCCTTTCCAACATCTCCACATCGATTACATCAATATGATATGATATATGATATGATATGATATTTTATTTGTATCATGCTCGTACACAAGTGTTTCAGAGCGCGACTAGGCAAGGGAGGGGAACAAGGGAGAACACAGCACAACATAAAAACGGTCTTACTAGGCCCAGTGACATTGAGAACGCGCAAGTGCATGGGAAAGGGAAAAGGGAAAAAGTGCATGGAGGGGTAGAGTGGAAAGTGCAGAAGCCGAGGAGCGCAGATAAATAAAATAAATAGAAAATTGAGGCAAACTGTGGTAGTGCAGCCAGCAAGTGGCAAGTGCTGTGTTTAAGGCAGCAGACTGGGTAAGTCTGAATAAGTGCAGAAAAAGAAATGGGGGGTGGGCTGTATAGTCCCCAGTGCAAGGGGTGGCCAGGAGGCAGTGCAGGAAGGTGTCAGGGTGAGCAGGTACCTGGGCCCAGGGGACAGAGGGTGGCCAGGTGTACAGTGCCAAGAGAGCAGATCAGCAGGGGAGAAGGGGAGCGAAGGCAGAAGCAAAGAGGAAGGTTTTGAGGTGCTTCCGGAACCAGAGATGGTTCTCCTCAAGTTTTAGTGTAGCAGGGAGGCTGTTCCAGAGGGAGGCCCCAGCCGAAGATAGAGATCTACCCCAACTCATTTCTTTGAAAAATGACTGACCCTGAGGGAGTTAGAGGTAGAGGAGCGAAGAGCTCAAGAGGGGAGGTATTTGCAGAGGGATAGCTGAAGGGATTTTGGACCCGAGCCCCAGAAAGCCTTGTGGACAATGCAGAGGGTTTTGAATTTAATCCTTGCATCCACTGGGAGCCAATGGAGAGATTCCAAAGCTGGAGAGATACGATCCCAGGGCTTGAGGTCAAGGACAAGTCTCGCAGTCCTCTTCTGGATAAGTTGTAGAGGGCGGAGAGTAGAGGCAGGTAGATTTAGAAAGAGGCTGTGACAATAGTCCAAGCTAGAGAGAACCAGAGCTTGGGATACCATGAGCTTCTGGGGGAAGGAGAGGAAAGGCAGAATACCTCTGAGGAGGTGCAGTCGGAAGTTTGACTTTTCAGAGACATGAGAGATATGGGCCGAGAAGGAAAGTGTGGAGTCAAAGATGACGCCAAGGTTCTTAGCTTCGCAGGTAGGGGTAGGAGGAGGGCCAAGGGAGGCCGGCCAGAGAGTGAGGGAAAAGGATGGAGATGGTGTGTTGATGAGGAGAATCTCCGTCTTGCTGGCATTCAGACAAAGATCATTGGCGGCACACCAATTTTGAATGGCAGTTAGGCAGTCAGAGATGAGAGAGGGAGAGGAGGTGGCCGAGGGCAGCCGGAAAATGAGTTGAGTGTCATCAGCGTAGCACTGGAAATTTGAGCAGAAAATGGCAATGCAGTGAGCGAGAGTTGCCAGGTATTGGTTGAAAAGCCACGGTGAGAGATTAGACCCCTGGGGAGCCCCACAGGTGGAGATCCAGTATGATCCAGGTGTACTAAAGCTACCGCTACATGATAGTTGTTGTGTGCCCGTACTCCCGATGGATCAAAGCTGGTCTCTGTTCATACCCCGATGTCCTCAGGGCTGAAAAACTCCTTGTTAGAGAGGTATTCCCGCAATGGGGGTGTGTGAGGTCATGCAGTCAGACAATGGGCCTCATTTTGTGAATGAGACTTTTAAGCACATCACAACCCTGCTGTGCATACAGCACACATTCTCCCATGCCTATCACGGCAAGCAAACAGGATATGTGAGTGCCTCAATGGCCTGCTCAAAGAAAACATTGCAAAAATAAAAGCCACTTTAAAAAATGGATGGCTTCAGTGTTTGACCTTAGCTCTGTTCGCCTTGCAATCAGCCTGGATCTGACCACCACTTATCGCCCCATGAGGTGGTAACAGGATGGCGCATACGACTACCCCAGGTTCCTCCCACTAGAGCGTTGACAGATGCGAATGCAACCTCTGATGTGTTTAGAAATTAAATGTTTGAATATGTGGCTTCTTTAATGGCTACTGCGTCTTTTATTTCTTGCCAACTGCAGGCACAGGGGGAGAGATCGAAGAACAATGAGGAAGATATCATCCCAGCTGCAAGTGAAAAACTCCTTAAGGAACCATTGCTTTATCAGGCGGACACAGTCCTACTCTGGAATTTTGTAAAGCCCTGGTTTAAAGCAAGATTCAAGGGCCCCTACACAGTAGAGCAAGCCACAGACCATGCAGCAAAACTGAATGGGAAAAAAGCATGGATCTATATTGCAGCCGTTAAGCCCTGCCGATGTGAGACCTCATCCTGCCTAAAAGAAGACGATCTGATGCAAGAAGAAGAGAAAGACAAAGAAGAAGAGCAACACCAACGGATACCATGGGCCAGAGCAAGAGAGTTAGGGAAGGACAATGTGAACCCATTTCAGGAATGCTTTATCCGCTTTGTGATATAGACAGAAATTGAATGAATGATTGTTTTTCCTGCCTTTTTGCTTTACGTAGCCCAGACATACCCATGTCTGACACATGCAAATCTGTCTATCATTACTCTGCTTGGTGACGTGAGAATCGGTATAGTGTTGGAGCGATTGTTCTTCACAGCACTTGCCCAATGCCATAGGCGTAGAGCTTAATCTAACATACAATAACACAACAATAACGCATTTCTCAGACTTTTCAGGTGAGTTGCACAAACCCTTGGATCAACACAAGGAAACGCTCAAGAATAACAACATGGGAAATGTAATTCGTAATATCGTGATGATGTTTTGTGCCTTCTGCTGTCTCTACCTCTTTACACTCCTTGTTCTATGAAGATTGTTGTTTCCCCAAGCACAAGCTTCAACCCTCACTAAAGTAACCATGATCCATGCTTTTAAGGAAGCCATATCTAGGCAGGCAATAAGCACTGTTAAAGAAGTAAAGAGAGTTAGGCACAGTGCATAGGTAGATTTCAACCAGGTAAACTCCTACATAGCTGATTGGGTCCATGTATCAAACAACATGTGGTAATACACATGGCCAAAGTGGGGAAACAAATAACAAAAGAGAACCGTGGTTGCTCTCTCATCCTCTATAGCATGAGTACATCCAGAACATTCACAGTAACTGAAATTCCAGCGGCAAGAGCACAATGCCTCATGCATTTATCACTGTGCACCACAAGAGGATGATTCCAAGGGAAGCGTGCCACACTAAGGTGGATGTCCAAGAAGACGTTCCCATACGAAGATAACTACATAAAGACTCAGGAAATGTTGGACAATAATTGGAGTACAGACAAAAGTATAGAGTAGATCACAGAGGGTGCGCGTAAAGCGGAAGTACCAACAGTGACCCAGAAAGAGTTACAGTGTCCCAAGAAAGGATCATAGAAATAGGAGGAATGCCAGGATGCTCGGAAAGACTGCAGATGTTGGTGTATGGATAATTATAGCCAGCAGACGGATGGAAAGAAGGAGTGGTTGGGAGCAAAGCACATGCTCTCTTAACAGTTCAGTGGAAGTAGTACAGCAAGAAAATACCGACTGCCTCAAGGAATGGGAAGCATGTGCCAAACTGCTCCCATGGGTAAAAAACAAAGCTGGGCTCATGCTCATCATACAGCTCAAGGAAGCAGCATTATGTTTCCAGATTGATGGCAAAGTAGAGGTTGGAGAAAATGAAGGAAGCAAGCAGATTTGGAAGATACCAGGCATGAAGGTCGGAACAGTAGTGCTCATGGACCACTATTGGTCCTGTGGGTCGAAGGCATACTTGCAGCTGCCACCCAACTGGGGAGGAATATGTTCACTTGTACATCTGAACACTCCAGCATTAGTAGTTCCTCAGAAATACATACAAGTTGAAGAATTCCCAAAAATGTACACGAGCAAAAAGAAGAAGAGATCTGTAGGGTTGACCAGAGTGAAAAGAGTGAGATATGCCTCATCAGACATGGAAAAGGCATTGGATGCGACACCACAAGATTACAGGCTGTTCATCCGAACTGAGATGATCTTCTCATCTATCGTTCCAGGAGCACAGATAAGCACAAATGCCAAATGGCTACAGATTACGCATTGGTAGCTGATGCAGACAATAAACTCAACCGTCAAGGGGTTCAACTCCATCAAGGAAGAGCTGAGAGCAGTTAGGCTAATGGCCCTCCAGAATAGATATGTTCTACATCTCCTCCCAGCCATGGAGGGAGGCGTTTGCACCAAAATTGGGCCATAGGCTGCGTAACAGGGGCACAAAGATAAGGTGGCTTTAGATGAATTTCAGGGGCTTTGTTGTGTTAAGTTCTCACCTTAACGTCCCTGCAACTAAAGCTGTTTCCTTGATATATACATGTATACTTCTTTTTGTAAATTAATTTCATAGCTTCATCTATCAAATGTGCATTTGTGACTAAATACAGCAAAAGCCAAAGCGAAGGTGGTGTAGTCGCATCAATGAAAGGCACAATTGGTTCAAAAAACACATTCACATGACTACGCGCCTTCGTACATCTTTTTACCGGCCAATCGCATAGTCTGCTGCTGACTTGCATAGCCTTGTCAATAAACAAACCAATCGCACACTGGGATTCATGAACGCACCTACGTCCACACCGTTACTCTCACCCGCACATGCAAAATCACCCAATAGCACGACAAAATGTGGACATGTGGCTACGCATCCCCTCGCCCCACTCTCCAATCAATCATATCACCCGCTGCGTCCTCACGTCTATGCGTCATGGTCATCTGCGCTTACGGACTGTCCAATCGCACATGCAGATTAATTGACACAGGTACGCCCATGCCGTATGATGATACAGGTTTGTATTGCACACAAGAACATTCACACTTGGCATCCTGTAAACCATGTAAGAACCTATCGTTAATTTTATAATAAACTTGTTGTTGCTCTACATTAAGTTTTGTAACTATTTCATCAACATCTGCATGTGAATCTTTACTTTGTTCCATTGCACTTTCTACTTCCTCCATGGCAAGTTCAACATCAGTTTGAATAATTGGCTCACCAAGCACATTTTGACTTCCTTCTGCAGAATCTTGACTTCCCCCAGGAGTCTCTTTTGCCAATTCAGCTGCCAAAGGTTCTTCTTGACGTAGCTCTTTCTCCAGTACTTCCAAGTACTGGTCCCATTTTCTATATGTAATTAAGCTTTTTTTATAGCAAAAAATGATTCCTCAAATGTTTCAAA
The DNA here is from genome assembly GCF_040938575.1 of Ambystoma mexicanum. Classification (NCBI taxonomy): domain Eukaryota; kingdom Metazoa; phylum Chordata; class Amphibia; order Caudata; family Ambystomatidae; genus Ambystoma; species Ambystoma mexicanum. The sequence goes on from NC_090941.1 coordinate 290,125,510, forward strand.
ACTTCCAAGCAAATCACTCTCTGCACACCATGGGAAAAGAAACTGCAAAAGACAAAAATAAAATAATTCCTTTTTCTCTGCAGTTTAACAAGGCAGTTTCATGTGGTTAATGAGACAAGCCTTCTCATGTCTCACTAGACAACCAGTATAACCATGTACTTTAAACCATCATCTGCGCCTACGGACTGTCCAATCGCACGTGCAGATTAATTGACACAGGCACGCCCATGCCGTATGATGATACAGGTTTGTATTGCACAAAAGAACATTCACACTTGTCATGCTGTAAACCATGTAAGAACCTATTGTTAATTTTATAATGAACTTCTTGTTGCTCTACATTAAGTTGGATTTGCATGTGCATCTTTACTTTGTTCCATTGCACTTTCTACTTCCTCCATGGCAAGCTCAACATCAGTTTGAATAATTGGCTCATAAAGCACATTTTAACTTCCTTCTGCAGAATCTTGACTTCCCTCAGGAGTCTCTTTTGCCAATTCAGCTGCCAAAGATTCTTCTTGACGTAGCTCTTTCTCCAGTACTTCCAAGTACTGGTCCCATTTTCTATATGTAATTAAGCTTTTTTTTATAGCAAAAATGATTCCTCAAATGATTCAAAACTTCCAAGAAAATCACTCTCTGCACACCATGGGAAAAGAAACTGCAAAAGACAAACATAAAAAAATTCCTTTTTCTCTGCAGTTTGGCAAGACAGTTTCATGTGGTTAATGAGACAAGCCTTCTCATGTCTCACTAGACAACCAGTATAACCATGTACTTTAAACCGTCCTCCGTCACTGTTTGCTTCAATATTTCTATATGAGTAGAATTGTGCTACTTCATATAAATAAACATCCACAAACACTTCAGATCGATTTGGATAATATGTATAAACCAAGTTGGTTTTCAAAATCTATGGACTACCATGTACTGCTTCAGCTAACTGCTCAATTTCACTCAAAGGCTTCAGTACCCGGTTTCTAGTACTAGCTGGTCCAAGACCTAACCAAAGTACATTGATGATACATCCATAGAGAGGGAAACTAGTTAGCCGATCTGCAGCTTCATAGCTACCACACTCTTTATGTGGAAGCATCTTCAGACCAAAGCTTAAATGTTTCTGACTAAGAGTTTTATCTCCTGATAAATCTGCCCATACTTCAGCTGCATTGCTCCTTTCAGCCTTTGTCATGTACGCTGTAACATAATGAGAAACAACTGTTGTATCATGAGCAATAAACTGGACATCAGTATTTTCATTCCATAGCCGAGCAATGACAGCATTATTATCATTAATGAACTGGCATTCCTTACTTCTTTTTAAAAGATAGGTATTTCTTGATGATTTACCAGTAACATGTTGTCAAACAGATGACATTAAACTATTCACTCAAGTGACTGGTGTCACAGGCCTTGGAAAGCCAAATCTGCACTGAGGGTAGTACCTATCTTTACTTTTGTATTTTCTCTGACAGTACTTTCACATGATTGCCTTTGACACCTTTCCACTTTGTTCTGTAAATCAGAATTCACGTGCTCAGCAGGAATTGAACAAGTAACATATTTTTAAAAAATCTCCACCACACAGTCATCCCTTACCTTACCAAACTGATGAGCATCTTTAATCCTCAACAGCATATGGATATATGGAACTCCAAGTGCTTAGTACTCTTTCCTCCCCAAAAATGTTCCACATGCCTATTGGACCATTTTCTTTATTACATATAAAGTGCAACATGGCTAAAAATCTGTGATGAAAAAAACGTGATTCATTTACAGGGTCCATACAACACAATTACCCCGGTGTTATATATTCTATAGCTTCTTTCTGTGCGTTCCTTTCATGAACCCACTCTGCCAGATCATCCCAACCATACTAAGCACAACTTAAAGTTACAAACCAAGTTGGAGTGCCCAAGTTTCTGATCATGCATCTAACCTCAGTGTATCTCCTATACCAATATTCCTTGGTTCCTCTCATTTTAGCAAGAACATTGGTACGTTTACCCTCTAAAACTTCATTTATTTCTTTTAACTGTTGCAACATGTCACACGCAGAAAGATTTTAAAATCTAGTTCCGGTCCGAAGTGTATGAGCAACAGCATAACATAATGTTAAAAATTCACTTTCATACAATAAATGAAAAATAAATTCAACAGTGGTGTGAAATCGGGATTCTTCAGAATACATTCCTGTACAACGATATTCGGAAGCAGAGATTCACACCTTCCTAAACTGTCGCCCATCACTTCATGTGAGTGCAGTGGATGAATAGTGTAATGCTCATACAAACGATTCCCTTCTGCAACAGATAGACATTGAAATTCACCTTCACTCCTTTTCTTTTTTGACTCAACATTAAGCATAGACAAGTCTGGTACAGTCAGACTGCCTTTGTATAAATCGTTGTGCTCCAATAGAAATGCCAATGTATTTTTCACTTTTCCAATATCTATAAGCTGTTGCCAAATGCTCTTATCTTTAGTGGCCCCATCATTTACTAAAACAAACAAAGAATCTGCAATATCATGCTTCACTCCTATAGTGTTGACATTTTCTTCCAAATTGAGAGGTAAATACACAACTTTGCCTCTCACACCTTGCACTCATGATGTTTTAGGCAGATTTGACATCTTTGTTTGCAATCTAACAATAACTTGGAAAAGGTTAACCGTTTGCAATGCAATCACTTCAAACATATTAAATTCTTGAAGCACAGAAGGGTTATCAGACACTACCATGTTAATCAAAACCATTCTTGCAGGAATATTTCTTTGATTATAAAATACTACACAGTGTCTACAGGCATAAATTGTCTCTTGTGTGTCAAATCGTTCTTCTACAAATACAGATAAAGTTATTTCCAAACACCCACTACACTGTGTTTAAATTTGTCCTCAATGTACAGTAGTTGCACTTGTGACTTATAAAAAGTGTGTCGACAAGATACGCACACAATGCCCAGTCACTCAGTAGAAGACAACTCAAACATTGCAATACTTCTTTTATATCGGTGAGAAATCTGATCCTTTTAAAGCATAGGATCATATTTTCCACTTCCTGTAAGTATTTTATCTACTTATACATACTCTTTTAAATGCATGACATTTATCATTTCATATCATTTATCAGTTCCAGTCCAAAATGTTTGATTTAAAAGTGCAAGAGACATACTTGCAGGGTAATTCATAGAATTTCGCAGAAAAGTGTCGCAAGCGGCTGGCGCAGAGTGTCCGCGTGCGATTGTCTGCGCCAGGCACGTGCGCTAAAACCGATTTCCGCGCACAGCGTATTCATGGATTTTAGGCTCCCAAACCAGCCGTGGCGCAGAGTATCGCAGCGACCCTGCAGCAGCGCCAGTAACGCCCCCAAGAACGCCCTCGCGCAAGGAAAAGCCATCAAAATCGCTAAATCATCGCAAAGGGCTGCGCTAACCCTGGACCAGTTTAAAGGGCTGCCAAACAAGGAACGCAAAGCGGGTAACATGCATATCAGGGGTACGCGTGAAGTTATACACGCGATTAGCCAGGGTACGTGTATTACAGCGGTGCGCGGGAACTTTTACACTCGATTTCAGCAGGGTACGTGTATTTCAGGGGTGCGCGGGAAGTTCCACACGCGAAATGCCTGGGCGCGTGTATTTCAGGGGTGCGTGGGAAGTTCCACACGCGAATAGCCTGGGCGCGTGTATTTCAGGGGTGCGCGGGAAGTTCCACACGCGAATAGCCTGGGCGCGTGTATTTCAGGGGTGCGCGGGAAGTTCCACACGCGAATAGCCTGGGCGCGTGTATTTCAGGGGTGCGCGGGAAGTTCCACACGCAAATAGCCTGGGCGCGTGTATTTCAGGGGTGCGCGGGAAGTTCCACACGCGAATAGCCTGGGCGCATGTATTTCAGGGGTGCGCGGGAAGTTCCACACGCGAATAGCCTGGACGCGTGTATTTCAGGGGTGCGCGGGAAGTTCCACACGCGAATAGCCTGGGCGCGTGTATTTCAGGGGTGCGCGGGAAGTTTTACACGCGATTTCAGCAGGGTACGTGTATTACAGGGGTGCGCGGGAATTCTCACATGCGATTTGGCCAGGTACGTGTATTACAGGGGTGCGTGGGAATTATCACACGCGATTTGGCTTGGTACGTGTATTACAGGGGTGCGTGGGAAGTTCCACACGCGATTAGGCTGGGTGGGTCCTCACAGGTGTTCCCTGTACACCCTCGACGGCCCCTGCAGGCAGCCCACAAAACAGGGGACTACCCTGCACACCTGCTCATGTCCCCCTGCACCCCCACCCCCCAGCAGTGCAGGGGCAGCCTCCACCAGGCCCCCACCCATGTCTCCCACCACCCCCACCCCCCAGCCACCAGGGGCACCCTCCACCAGGCCCCCACTCATGTCTCCCACCACCCCCACCCCCCAGCAGTGCAGGGGCAGCCTCCACCAGGCCCCCACTCATGTCTACCACCACCCCCACCCCCCAGCAGTGCAGGGGCACCCTCCACCAGGCCCCTACTCATGTCTACCACCACCCCCACCCCCCAGCAGTGCAGGGGCAGCAGGCAGTCAGGCAGCAGCAGATGGCAGGTGGGAGCGTGCTCGGGGCTCTGGGGGGCAGTAGTTCGGCCTTCCGGGCAGGAGCGTGGTATTCCGTGTGCTTACGCGTGGCCAGCTTGGTACGGAGTGATTTGGCACCTGAAAATCCTGCACGTCAGCGTGAAAACCGAGGAAAGGCCCTTAGCGCGTAAGCGCGTCAGCACGCATACGCGATTCTATTGGACCAAAGGCCCTCAGCGCGTAAGCGCGTCTGTGACGTGACCCGCACGGGTGTTTCCCACACAGCACGTGATGACAGAGCACACGTGGAAAGACTGCACGTCAGAGTGTAATCGCGTGTGATTGGTGGAAATGGCCCTACACGCAGAAGTGACAAAGCGTGTAATTGGTGGAAATGGCCCTAGCGCATACACGCCGCGTAAGTGACGCTGGACGTGTGGGCCTGTATAAAAGGTACGTGTAGAACACCATTTCCTTGTACGTGCTTTTCGTGGAGAGCGAGTGGGTGAATTCTGTACTTCTTGTCGTTTCACACGCGATTTACTTCACGGCGTTTCAAGTTCGTATTCCCTGTTACCTCTGACAGCTTTTTCTCTTTTTTCTCTTTTACTGGTTTACCTGGGCCTGTTCCCTCAAACAGTGTTCCCTTCTACTGTTGTCCTGTCTCCTCAGACAGCATACAAATCTTCTTTTGGCGGGGGTGTTGCCAACCAAACGCGCTCCTTTTTCACGCTCTTTTACCTGGCAGACGGTGAGTCACGCACGTATCTAACATCTGTGCTTGCCCCATGTGTAGCCTACCCCTTCAGAGGTCATTCTAGGCTGCGTGTGACACGCATACGTTCATTCTTGTGTTACTGGGTGCCACAGCGTAGTGCAGGTTTTTCTTTCTGCACACGTGGTCTAGGAGGGGTTGCGTGCACGTCATCTCCCTTTTTTGGGGCTCCTGTGCGTAGCGTGACCCGTCATCTTTCCCCAGGGGTTACAATCAGCCTTGCAAGAGCACTAGGGTACAATTACCATCTGGTACCCAACCCCTTTGACCCCCAATTGCCCAGGACAATATTTTACAGCCACTCCCATACGCACATTAACATCAGTGCCATGGCTGGGAGGCGAGGATTCCGTAAGGGTGGCAAAGGTGGAAGTTCCACAAGTGGTGGCCGTGGTGGATCCGGTAGGGGACGTGGTCGTTACTTGCAGGGTGAGCCTGTCCCCCCATGTGTGGAGGACCAGTCAAGGGCACCCATAATCCCCCCCCCCCTCCTGTTGAGGCTGATGTGGCTGACACCATCCATGCTCAGCCCTTGTTGGACCAGCCCATTGTGGCACCAGACCTGGCTGACTCCATGGCTGACTTCCAGGTCAGCAGGCCTATGACACGTGCGCTGGTGCACATTGATGTCACCATGCCACGTGCATCTGGGGCAGCAAGGTCATCTGCTGCACCAAGTAGGCAGGGCGGAGAGGCTGCAGGGGCAGCTGCGGCTCCATCCACCCCAGCCCTCACACACCCAGCCCGGACAGTGTCGGTCCTAGTCCATGCTGCTGACATTCCCCCTGACACCATCACACTAGAGCCAATGCCTGCACCAACTCCCATGCTGAGTGTGCAATCCCACACTCCTGATACAGAGTCCACCAGGGCTCCTGCCCCTAGTGTCCAGAGCGGCGCAGGACACTCAGGATCACCACCACCTTCCAAGCGGAAGAGGAAGAGTGCTCGTCCGGCACAGGCTGATGCCCCAGACACGGCTACACAGTCCGGCCCATCCAGGAAGCCCAGCTTCACGGATGACGAACTGAATGCACTTGTCGAGTATGTGTCCGCACATGACAACGAGATGGTCATTGTTGCAGGATCCAAGACCACACCTGCACAACGCCAGGCACACTGGCAGACCGTTGCGGACATCGTAAGTGCCCTTGGAATCGTGAGGCGCACAGCCAATGATTGCTATAAGCGCTGGAATGACCTAAAGCGCAGGGCAAAGAGTAAGCGGGCCTCAAGTCATGCCGCAACTCTAGTGACTGGAGGTGGGTCTCCAGTAGTAGACATGGAACTCACTCCACATGAGTCAGTCGCTGGGACCTACGTCACGGAGGAACAGATCCAAGGCGTGGGAGATCTGGCTGATTACGAGGCATTGTCCGGTGAGTGCACATGCATGTGTGTGTCATCCATGTGCATGGTGTGTGTGAGGGCTTCTGTTTGTGTGACAGGTGAGAGTGTGTGCGCCTGAGTCGTATGGGTCAGCCATGTGCTTCATGCAATACATCCTGCGCAGCTGCATTTGGCCATAGCAGTATCCCTTCTGCCAACAGTAGACATCTAGCCCAACTGCACGCCAGTTGCCCTTGAAGTGTCACCTTGCCACAACATTGTTGCTTGATTTTTCACTGTTCATTTAGTCAGATTGTTTGCATTCCACTACTATTACTAGGCATGTCGCAGTCCTCTAGTCACATGTCTGACATGGCTATGGTAAAGTGGAGTGACTTTGTTACCTGGATATCATTTGTACAAACATGTCCCTGTGCAATTGCACCATTTCGGACTGGCAGCTCCAGGTGAAGAATCTGACCTGTTTGAATTAGAAAAGCTATTACATGCGGGAACTGGACTGAATGAATAGGTGCTGCCCTCCTCTCCATCTTCACTCAATAGCAATGGTACATGCCATCTGTGTGATGGCATGTGTGTTTCACCTGCCAATCACAGGCCAATGTGTGATGCCACTGCCAGGCAGCATGCAGAAAATGTGTTCATCTTCCATCTTGGTGTCATCAGTGTGTGCCATTTGCCTGCCCTTCATACGCAGTGAGGGTGCATGCATGGGAGGGTTTTAGTCATGTGGGACATGTGTCAAACAAGTACTGGTTCTCTTGCTTCTCAGCCCTCATTGTGTGCCATGGTGCTAATGCCTGTTTCCATTTCTTTGTTTTAATGTCTTTGCAGGGGAAGACGCACCTGATACTGCTGGGGTTGTGGAGATGGTGCAGACCCAGGAGGGGTCCGAGGGCCGACCAACCACCAGTGAGGGACGTGGTGTGGTGGTGGGTGAGAACCCACAAGTGCTGCAGGTCCTGCTCTCAAGGGGTGTCTCTGGCTGCACCTCCCCCGAGCTGTACTCAGGTGTTGATTCGGATGAGACCTACGTGCCGTCGCAGGTGAGTGTTCCAGGGAGGGATTCTGTTCTGTCTCACCCACCTGCACCAGGGTCAGAACCCTCAATGGGGATGTCAGTGTTGGCAGCTACGCCTTTGGTGGTTACGGATGCAGGGTCACACTCCGCGACATCTGATCCTGTTCCTGGGCCAGCAGATCAGAGGGGGAATGCAGTCCTGCAGCCTCAGGCAGTGCCGGCACAGCAAGGCGCAGTTCGCCTTGCCCCAGACAGATGTGGTGCCCGCCGACGTGGTGGCCGTACGCCACCTGGCAATACCGCATGGGAGCAATCCATTTACGGTATGGCAACCCAACAGGCAGCATCATCCGAGATGATGGCTCAGGCCATGATAGGGTGGCCACTTCCATTGTCCCCCCTGAAAGGCTGATGGAGCGACTAGAGCAGGCAACCGACTCCATCTGCCAGTCACACAGGGAGGACATGTTGGGGTCCAACAGGGACAGGCGGGCGGCACTGGCGACTCTGCAGGAGGCCATCTCCATTGAGTCCCAGGGCCACAGGGAAGCCCTGAGGCAGGAGCTCCTTCACCTCAGGACGACTCTTGTTGAGCTTGAGGCTTCAACACACCAAAGGACAGAACAGCAGCTGGAGCGTCTCACCCGTACGCTCTCAGCTGAGATGGAGGCAACGAGGGCGGAGGTCCGGGCATCCCGTGAGTTGTTGCATGGGGACCTCCGCACACTCATCCTCCAGAACCAGACCTACCACACCCGCATGCTTGCAGCCATGGAGGAGCAGACTAGGGCCTTGCGTGGGCTGCCTCCCATAGTGCAACCACCTCCGGATGCAGCTGCACAGGGTGATAATAGCGACAGCAGTGATACTCCCACAATAGGGTAGCCGTGTGGGCCATGAGCCCATGGAGGTGTTTTTTTTTCCCAGGATCCACGCAGGTGGGTTCTGGTGTGCATCCTGTCCTCAGACCTCCTGGGTGGCCTCCCCAACCCCCCCGGGCCCTTCAATGGCCATTTTTTATTTTTTTTTATTTTTATTTTTATTTTTATTTATTTTATTCCCTATTTTTTGGGACAATTTGTTGGCTTCCGTGGTTCCTGTGGGCATACGCTGCATTGTGGCTGGGCACATGCAGGCTTGTAATGTATTTGGTTCAGATGCTTGGGTTTGAGTCACACACACCCCTCCTGCTTCCCGTTTCCATGGGCTTGCAAAGGGTGTGCCCAAGTGACAGTGAATTACACAGTGACGTTGGACTCCCATGAGCTGTGTGGGCAGTCTGTAGTCAATACTGTGTATACATTCCTAGTGCATATTGCTGTTGTGTTGTACACTGCATGTTGCATTGATGTGTAACTCATCTTCTGTGTCTACCTCCCAATTTGCAGGTCCCTTCCTCATGTCTACACAAGGACCTCTAGTCTGGAGATGTGGTCCATGTTGGCAGCAGTGCACCTACAACTCTACATGGCGCCAACACTGCACAGTTGGTAGTGGTGGGAGTGCAGGCATTTCCAGGTGGTGAGACTACTAATATTTAACATTAGTGATGTCATGTTAATGGTAGTACGTGCTCAAGTTTGTTGTTGGTCCGGCATTACTGTGAGCATTTCAGGTGTTGCAAGTATCTAATAGGGACACTGTACATTGTGACACTAGTGTCATGTTGTGTGGATTACTTTGTTTACCTGCAAATAGCATGACATGGCACGGTGTGTGGTGTGGCGGTGCTGGGGTTGGGTTGGCTGACATGGCACTGTCCTCTTGTTGCATTTTGCAAGTGGGCATTCATTTTAGCTGCTTGAATGTGCAACTTCACAAAACTGCATTGGTGGTGTCTGTGTGGGTAGGGATGCACACATTGTGACACTTCCAGGTGAACAATCTCAGGCTGATATGGTTTTCACGGTTCTTTCTCCAGACATTCAGGGTCAGTGTCAGGTTGAGTCATCATTGATTGTCAGATGGAATGTGGCAGGGCAGTGTGCACTCCACAGGGGTGTGATTTCTATGTGAAGTAATTAGCCACTAGCTGTGTACGGGCTGCCTCCCCCCGTGCCCTTCCCCCTCCCATGCGCAGCGGCTGTGCATGTGGTTGGGGATGGGGGGGCACCACCATGTCCACGGCCAGGCCCCGGCGTGTTGCAACGTTGTGCAGGACACATGCTGCCACTATGATCCTGCACACTACTGGGGGAGCGTACAACAGCTGCCCGCCAGAACGGTCAAGGGAGCAAAAGCGTGACTTCAGCACTCCGAATGTGCGCTCCACTATGCCCCGGGTTGTAATGTGGCCTGCGTTATATCTTACCTGGGGTGGCGTGGTGGGGTTCCGAATTGGCGTCATCATGTGGGGGCTGAGAGGGTAGGCACTGTCCCCTGTGGAGGTGGTGATTGGTATCATTGGTGGGGTTGTGACCTTGCTCAGTATCTGACATGCATGCATGTGCAGTGGCATTCATACTCACCAAGCAGCCATGTATCGCCATGCCGCCCAGCTTCTAGGTCCCGGCTTAGGGTGGACATTCGGTAAATGAAGCTGTCGTGGGTGGACCCGGGATAGTTGGCATATACTGAGATGATGATTCCCTTGGCATTACATACTACCTGCACGTTGATGGAATGCCAGTGCTTGCGGTTCCTATAGATGTGCTCAGATGCCCTGGGGGGACGTAGAGCCACATGGGTGCAGTCGATGGCACCTAGCACTTTGGGGAATCGTGCCACAGCGTAGAAATCCAGGGCGGCAGCATGCCTTTCTGCAGGGGTTCTGGGCAGGTAAATGTGCCTGCGGACTGATGGGCATGCAGTGATGATGTTCAAGACCTGGTGTGGGCAGCGTGACTGGGTGGCCTGTGATACACCACCCACAATGGCACTTGTCCGCTGAAATGATCCAGTGGCTAAGAAGTGCAGTACATTGAGGACCTTCTCCAGGGGGCTGAGTGCTTGGGAGCACAGGGTGGGTGATGTGAGGTCATCCTCCCACTCACTCACCAGGTCCAGTATGATGTGTGGTGGAAACCTGTACCTCCCATGCACCTGGTCATCAGGCATCCCGAAAAGGCTGGTTCTGGGTGTGAATATTCTGGCCCTGACTATCCTCCTCCTCCTCCTCCTTTGGTAGGCCACGCCCACTGCTGCTAGGAACGGTATGTTCATCCTGGGTCTTGCGAGAGAGGGGCGCCCGCTACCTTTTGTAAAACTATATTTTAAGGAACCTGGGATTGGTAACCCTAGGTCTCCTGGGGGCAACCAGACGTGGTCTCCCTCTCACTGTGCTTAGAGAGGCATCAGCTTCACCTCACTGATGATCCCCAACAAGGGTGAAACACGTGTATGGGGTTGCTGGTGGTACTCTCGTTCAGATTGGAATTGCCATTGTATTTCGGTGCTGGACTGCCCCTGGGCAGGACAAAGACTGATATGCAAATGGATATTTCCCGTCTGTGAAAGGCACAGTGAGTAAAAGCAGTGGCTGCGAACTCTCAAGTGGTTAATAGCCACTGAACAGGTTATCATGTCTGTTCTTGCGAGAGAGGGGCGCCCGCTACCTTTTGTAAAACTATATTTTAAGGAACCTGGGATTGGTAACCCTAGGTCTCCTGGGGGCAACCAGACGTGGTCTCCCTCTCACTGTGCTTAGAGAGGCATCAGCTTCACCTCACTGATGATCCCCAACAAGGGTGAAACACGTGTATGGGGTTGCTGGTGGTACTCTCGTTCAGATTGGAATTGCCATTGTATTTCGGTGCTGGACTGCCCCTGGGCAGGACAAAGACTGATATGCAAATGGATATTTCCCGTCTGTGAAAGGCACAGTGAGTAAAAGCAGTGGCTGCGAACTCTCAAGTGGTTAATAGCCACTGAACAGGTTATCATGTCTGTTCTTGCGAGAGAGGGGCGCCCGCTACCTTTTGTAAAACTATATTTTAAGGAACCTGGGATTGGTAACCCTAGGTCTCCTGGGGGCAACCAGAAGTGGTCTCCCTCTCACTGTGCTTAGAGAGGCATCAGCTTCACCTCACTGATGATCCCCAACAAGGGTGAAACACGTGTATGGGGTTGCTGGTGGTACTCTCGTTCAGATTGGAATTGCCATTGTATTTCGGTGCTGGACTGCCCCTGGGCAGGACAAAGACTGATATGCAAATGGATATTTCCCGTCTGTGAAAGGCACAGTGAGTAAAAGCAGTGGCTGCGAACTCTCAAGTGGTTAATAGCCACTGAACAGGTTATCATGTCTGTTCTTGCGAGAGAGGGGCGCCCGCTACCTTTTGTAAAACTATATTTTAAGGAACCTGGGATTGGTAACCCTAGGTCTCCTGGGGGCAACCAGACGTGGTCTCCCTCTCACTGTGCTTAGAGAGGCATCAGCTTCACCTCACTGATGATCCCCAACAAGGGTGAAACACGTGTATGGGGTTGCTGGTGGTACTCTCGTTCAGATTGGAATTGCCATTGTATTTCGGTGCTGGACTGCCCCTGGGCAGGACAAAGACTGATATGCAAATGGATATTTCCCGTCTGTGAAAGGCACAGTGAGTAAAAGCAGTGGCTGCGAACTCTCAAGTGGTTAATAGCCACTGAACAGGTTATCATGTCTGTTCTTGCGAGAGAGGGGCGCCCGCTACCTTTTGTAAAACTATATTTTAAGGAACCTGGGATTGGTAACCCTAGGTCTCCTGGGGGCAACCAGACGTGGTCTCCCTCTCACTGTGCTTAGAGAGGCATCAGCTTCACCTCACTGATGATCCCCAACAAGGGTGAAACACGTGTATGGGGTTGCTGGTGGTACTCTCGTTCAGATTGGAATTGCCATTGTATTTCGGTGCTGGACTGCCCCTGGGCAGGACAAAGACTGATATGCAAATGGATATTTCCCGTCTGTGAAAGGCACAGTGAGTAAAAGCAGTGGCTGCGAACTCTCAAGTGGTTAATAGCCACTGAACAGGTTATCATGTCTGTTCTTGCGAGAGAGGGGCGCCCGCTACCTTTTGTAAAACTATATTTTAAGGAACCTGGGATTGGTAACCCTAGGTCTCCTGGGGGCAACCAGACGTGGTCTCCCTCTCACTGTGCTTAGAGAGGCATCAGCTTCACCTCACTGATGATCCCCTACAAGGGTGAAACACGTGTATGGGGTTGCTGGTGGTACTCTCGTTCAGATTGGAATTGCCATTGTATTTCGGTGCTGGACTGCCCCTGGGCAGGACAAAGACTGATATGCAAATGGATATTTCCCGTCTGTGAAAGGCACAGTGAGTAAAAGCAGTGGCTGCGAACTCTCAAGTGGTTAATAGCCACTGAACAGGTTATCATGTCTGTTCTTGCGAGAGAGGGGCGCCCGCTACCTTTTGTAAAATCATCCTGGGTCTGAGCTTGTTATTTTTTTAGCGCGCAAATTAATGCGTTGCGCGTGTTGTAGGCGAGCGTGTGACCCGCGCACCCCTGAAATCCAGTACCCAGTCCAATAGCGTGTGGAAATTCCCGCGCACACCGGGATACAGGTGCGCTGACGTACTTGCGTGTGTAAGTGTCCGCGCACACCTGATATACACGTACATAGGCCAATCGCGTGTACGCGCACTTTTGTCCAATTACACGCGATGACACCCTGACGTGCTGTCCAATTACAAGCAATGAGACTCTGCCGTGCTGTCCAATTACACGCGATGACACTCTGACGTGCAGTCTTTCCACGTGTGCTCTGTCATCACGTGCTGTGTGGGAAACACCCGTGCGGGTCACGTCACAGACGCGCTTACGCGCTGAGGGCCTTTGGTCCAATAGATTCGCGTATGCGTGCTGACGCACTTACGCGCTAAGGGCCTTTCCTCGGTTTTCACGCTGACGTGCAGGATTTTCACGTGCCAAATCACTCCGTACCAAGCTGGCCACGCGTAAGCACACGGAAGACCACGCTCCTGCCCAGAAGGCCGGACTACTGCCCCCCAGAGCCCCGAGCACGCTCCCACCTGCCATCTGCTGCTGCCTGACGGCCTGCTGCCCACGTGCACTGCCATTTGCTGCCTGCACATCAGCCAGGGGTGCTGTTGCTGTGACCACCCCTGCTGGAACCGAAGACTCCCGACTGGAATTCCATCGCTCCACAGCCCAGCCCCAGGACCCAGTTGCCCACCCACTCCTGCCTCTGGGGTTGTCATGTCGGGGCAAACACCATCTGTGACCACTGACAACCCCCGGCCAGAGAGGCAGAGGGGCACCAGCTTCAGTGCCACCGAAGTTGGTGTCCTGGTGGAGCAAGTCCTGGGGCAGTATGATGCCCTCTTCGGAAGTTCCCGCGGCGACAAGGAAGGACGGACTCGGATCTGGACTGACATCGTGACTGCCATCAACGCGGAGGGGGTGGCAGTCCGGGACTTACAACATGTCAGGAAGCGCTGGGAGGACTTCAGGTCCAGGACCCTGAACAAGGCCCGGCGCCTCTTGAAGGCAGCGGATGCCAAGGGGCGCCGGGGCCACTTGTCGGAAGAACAGATGGGGGTCCTGGAACGCATATCCCCAGCGCTCCACGTCCAGGTCCTAGAGAAGCAGACCCGTCTGGAGTCGAGCGGTGAGTGTACATGCATCCTGATTGTTAGCAGTGCGTGTGGTGATTATTCGGCATTGTGCCGGTTGCACATCTGTTTGTATGGGGTCGAGTATGGGTGGGGGTGTACAGGGCCGTGGGTCTGACACATGCAAGGGCTGTAATGTGTGAGACATGGATGGTGCTTGTGTGTGTGGGCTTGCATGGCAAATGCAGTTGTGCGTGCACACATGTTTGGATGAATGTGTATGTAAGTAGACATGTCCGTGATGTCAAGCATGTATGTTGTTTTCGGCTGCATGTATGAGCACTGTGTACATGTGCATGTGTGTGTATTTGTCAAGGGTGCAACAGTGATGCAACATGGATGCATGTGACAGCGGTATGTGGAAGCCTGATTGGCAGATGTGACATGGATGCCCGTCTGAACAGTGCAACACTTGGCAGAGGTGTAGACATGCATGCAAGTGTGGTGCTGTGTGTACATGTGTGGTGCACTTCCTGTGTTGCATGTGATGTCTGGCTCCCCTTTGGCTGCTGATGCTGTTGTATGTGTAGGGATGGTGGTGACAGTTGCGATATGGCTGTGGTATGGCTCATGTGTGTGAGTTGCAATGACATGTGTGTTGGGGATTGTGATGACATGTCTGAGGTTTGCCAATGCCACTCATGTGCAACTGTCATGCGTGTATGTGTCCATTGTACAGTGCCCTGATGCCTGTGTTTTGTTTCTCCCTGTCTGCAGCGTCAACTGATGAAGAGGGCGGTGAAGGTGCTGTGGAGCACAGCGCCGGGGATCCGACCGCCAGCCGGAGACGCAAGGCCCGGCTCCCCTCCCGTGTTGTCATCTCGTCGGGGAGTGAGGAGTCCGGTGCCGCGTCCCAGGCCGCAGCTGCCGGGAGGAGGTCCAAGAGGCGGAGGTTGCAGTTAGACTCCTCGGCAGCAGAAGGGGCAGCTGGGACCCCACAGGGCCCAACAGGGGAAGATGGCACGGAGTCATCCAGGTTGGTGGGGGGTTTGGTGGAGGAGGGGGCCGTGCAAGCACCAGAGACGGGGTCTGGAGGTGGGGATCCCACTGGTGCTAGTGGTGCAGTGCAGGACCAGGGACAGGAGGCAGCACAGGCGGCCGCGGAGGTGCCTGTGTGCAATCCTGTCCCCGATCCTGTCCCTGCATCATCTTGCACCAGCAGGGATGCCTACGTCCAGACCCGTTTTCAGGCAGGGGATGAGCTGACGTCAACTGGCCTTCCTCTGCCTGCGGACGTGGCCATCCAGGTCCGGGTTGAGCCTGTCCTGGCTGGTGTGGCGTTGCGTCAACGGGCCATGCGAGGTGACCTGCAGTCTTTTCATGGAGAGACTGCACGTCATCTCGAATGGCTCGTTGACCACGTCAGCCTGCTGGGACAGGTCACCCAGGCCGGATTCCTCCATCTGATGGGGCTTGCTCCGACCCCCTCCTCAACTGGACCCCCTACGCGCCAGTCATCCTCTGTGCCATCTTCCCACCCATCAGTCACCTGGGTGCCCTGTGGAGCTGCCTCTGACGGTGCGGCCAGGCTGGTGGAGGAGGCATCCCTGCCACAGTCGGGAGTCGGAGGTCCAGCAGGGGTGGCCACATCAACAACTGCACCCCAGCCGGCGGAGAATGTGCAGGCAGCAGGAGGCAGTGCACGGGCAGAGGCAGAGCAGCAGCAGCAGCAACATGGTGGGAGACATGAAGGCTCGGGGCTTTCGACATCGGAGGGGCAGGCATCGGCCGGAGGGCAGGGGGACCCAGGACAGAGAGTGTCTTCCGTGTGGCAGCGGTTGGGCCACGCCTTAGGTGCGGAGCGGCGGCGGGCGGAAGAGGCGCGGCTCACAATGGTCAGGGCGGAGAACTCCATGCGGAGGGCCCTGAGGCGGGCCGAGTGCCTCGAGGCAATCCGCAGGGGGTTTGAGGAGGACACGGCGTCGTCCCTGCGGACCCTCGGGGCCATGGAACTGGACCGCCTCCGGGACATCGAACAGGAGTTCGATGATGCCCTGGCCCGGGACACCACGGAGTGAGCCGCTGGACTTGCCCGCCGCCTTTGTATATAGTTCTTTAGTTTTAGGTTTCCTTTCTTTCTTATTATGATTTGGAGTCGACGGACACTGCTCCACTTTTTGTATAGAGTTGATTTTTAGGTAGGTTTTTTAGTAGGTTTCCTTTGTTCAGTTGGGCTCATGGACCCTTGGTAGTTTTTTACATAGTTCTTTATTGCATGGAGATTTTTTAACTTTTGACTTTGGGCAAATATTTTTTGGATTCTGATTTGCAGTTTTGTGTTTTTATACGGACATGCAGCTTTTTTTTTCTCATTCACATTGTAGTTTGTTTTCTTTCTTTAGCATTCTTTATTTTTTTCAATACAATTTTGTTTCCATACTTCACTGTGTGGTATCATCTCATTGGTTTCATGCATGTCATGTTGTGTGTTTTCCCATTCAATTGCAACCATTGTGTGTGACGGACATGGGTTCATTAGCTTAATGAACATTGGGGGTGTAACATGTGATTTCCATTTCCATGTGGGTGAATGGGTTACTTGGTAGGGCTTTTTGGCTGTGGAGGCTGTCCATTACGCACATGATTGGGGATTGTGAGGACCTGGTGGGGGCTGCCCATGGTGGCTGGGGGGTGGGGGTGGTGGTAGACATGAGTGGGGGCCTGGTGGAGGCTGCCCCTGGTGGCTGGGGGGTGGGGGTGGTGGGAGACATGAGTGGGGGCCTGGTGGAGGCTGCCCATGGTGGCAGGGGGGTGGGGGTGGTGGGAGACATGAGTGGGGGCCTGGTGGAGGCTGCCCATGGTGGCAGGGGGGTGGGGGTGGTGGGAGACATGAGTGGGGGCCTGGTGGAGGGTGACCCTGGATGCTGGGGGGTGGGGGTGGTGGGAGACATGAGTGGGGGCCTGGTGGAGGCTGCCCATGGTGGCAGGGGGGTGGGGGTGGTGGGAGACATGAGTGGGGGCCTGGTGGAGGCTGCCCCTGGTGGCTGGGGGGTGGGGGTGGTGGGAGACATGAGTGGGGGCCTGGTGGAGGCTGCCCATGGTGGCAGGGGTGGTGGGAGACATGAATGGGGGCCTGGTGGAGGCTGCCCATGGTGGCAGGGGGGTGGGGGTGGTGGGAGACATGAGTGGGGGCCTGGTGGAGGGTGACCCTGGATGCTGGGGGGTGGGGGTGATGGTAGACATGAGTGGGGGCCTGGTGGAGGCTGCCCCTGCACTGCTGGGGGGTGGGGGTGGTGGGAGACATGGGTGGGGGCCTGGTGGAGGGTGCCCCTGGTGGCTGGGGGGTGGGGGTGGTGGGAGACATGAGTGGGGGCCTGGTGGAGGGTGCCCCTGCACAGCTGGGGGGTGGGGGTGGTGGTAGACATGAGTGGGGGCCTGGTGGAGGCTGCCCCTGCACTGCTGGGGGGTGGGGGTGGTGGGAGACATGAGTGGGGGCCTGGTGGAGGCTGCCCCTGGTGGCTGGGGGGTGGGGGTGGTGGGAGACATGGGTGGGGGCCTGGTGGAGGGTGCCCCTGGTGGCTGGGGGTGGTGGGAGACATGGGTGGGGGCCTGGTGGTGGCTGCCCCTGGTGGCGGGGGGGTGGGGGTGATAGGGGACATGAGTGGGGGCCTGGTGGAGGCTGCCCCTGCACTGCTGGGGGGTGGGGGTGGTGGGAGACATGGGTGGGGGCCTGGTGGAGGGTGCCCATGGTGGCTGGGGGGTGGGGGTGGTGGGAGACATGGGTGGGGGCCTGGTGGAGGGTGCCCATGGTGGCTGGGGGGTGGGGGTGGTGGGAGACATGAGTGGGGGCCTGGTGGGGGCTGCCCCTGCACTGCTGGGGGGTGGGGGTGGTGGGAGACATGAGTGGGGGCCTGGTGGAGGCTGCCCCTGCACTGCTGGGGGGTGGGGGTGGTGGGACACATGGATGGGGGCCTGGTGGAGGGTGCCCCTGGTGGCGGGGGGGTGGGGGTGATAGGGGACATGAGTGGGGGCCTGGTGGAGGCTGCCCCTGCACTGCTGGGGGGTGGGGGTGGTGGGAGACATGGGTGGGGGCCTGGTGGAGGGTGCCCATGGTGGCTGGGGGGTGGGGGTGGTGGGAGACATGAGTGGGGGCCTGGTGGGGGCTGCCCCTGCACTGCTGGGGGGTGGGGGTGGTGGGAGACATGAGTGGGGGCCTGGTGGAGGGTGCCCCTGGTGGCGGGGGGGTGGGGGTGATAGGGGACATGAGTGGGGGCCTGGTGGAGGCTGCCCCTGCACTGCTGGGGGGTGGGGGTGGTGGGAGACATGGGTGGGGGCCTGGTGGAGGGTGCCCCTGCACTGCTGGGGAGTGGGGGTGGTGGGAGACATGGGTGGGGGCCTGGTGGAGGGTGCCCATGGTGGCTGGGGGGTGGGGGTGGTGGGAGACATGAGTGGGGGCCTGGTGGGGGCTGCCCCTGCACTGCTGGGGGGTGGGGGTGGTGGGAGACATGAGTGGGGGCCTGGTGGAGGGTGCCCCTGGTGGCGGGGGGGTGGGGGTGATAGGGGACATGAGTGGGGGCCTGGTGGAGGCTGCCCCTGCACTGCTGGGGGGGTGGGGTGGTGGGAGACATGGGTGGGGGCCTGGTGGAGGGTGCCCCTGGCGGCTGGGGGGTGGGGGTGGTGGGAGACATGAGTGGGGGCCTGGTGGAGGGTGCCCCTGCACTGCTGGGGGGTGGGGGTGGTGGTAGACATGAGTGGGGGCCTGGTGGAGGCTGCCCCTGCACTGCTGGGGGGTGGGGGGGGTGGGAGACATGAGTGGGGGCCTGGTGGAGGGTGCCCCTGGTGGCTGGGGGGTGGGGGTGGTGGGAGACATGGGTGGGGGCCTGGTGGAGGGTGCCCCTGGTGGCTGGGGGGTGGGGGTGGTGGGAGACATGGGTGGGGGCCTGGTGGAGGGTGCCCCTGGTGGCTGGGGGTGGTGGGAGACATGGGTGGGGGCCTGGTGGAGGCTGCCCCTGGTGGCGGGGGGGTGGGGGTGATAGGGGACATGAGTGTGGGCCTGGTGGAGGCTGCCCCTGCACTGCTGGGGGGTGGGGGTGGTGGGAGACATGGGTGGGGGCCTGGTGGAGGGTGCCCATGGTGGCTGGGGGGTGGGGGTGGTGGGAGACATGGGTGGGGGCCTGGTGGAGGGTGCCCCTGGTGGCGGGGGGGTGGGGGTGATAGGGGACATGAGTGGGGGCCTGGTGGAGGCTGCCCCTGCACTGCTGGGGGGTGGGGGTGGTGGGAGACATGGGTGGGGGCCTGGTGGAGGGTGCCCCTGGTGGCTGGGGGGTGGGGGTGGTGGGAGACATGAGTGGGGGCCTGGTGGAGGGTGCCCCTGCACTGCTGGGGGGTGGGGGTGGTGGTAGACATGAGTGGGGGCCTGGTGGAGGCTGCCCCTGCACTGCTGGGGGGTGGGGGTGGTGGGAGACATGAGTGGGGGCCTGGTGGAGGCTGCCCCTGGTGGCTGGGGGGTGGGGGTGGTGGGAGACATGAGTGGGGGCCTGGTGGAGGGTGCCCCTGGTGGCTGGGGGGTGGGGGTGGTGGGAGACATGGGTGGGGGCCTGGTGGAGGGTGCCCCTGGTGGCTGGGGGGTGGGGGTGGTGGGAGACATGGGTGGGGGCCTGGTGGAGGGTGCCCCTGGTGGCTGGGGGTGGTGGGAGACATGGGTGGGGGCCTGGTGGAGGCTTCCCCTGGTGGCGGGGGGGTGGGGGTGATAGGGGACATGAGTGTGGGCCTGGTGGAGGCTGCCCCTGCACTGCTGGGGGGTGGGGGTGGTGGGAGACATGGGTGGGGGCCTGGTGGAGGGTGCCCATGGTGGCTGGGGGGTGGGGGTGGTGGGAGACATGGGTGGGGGCCTGGTGGAGGGTGCCCCTGGTGGCGGGGGGGTGGGGGTGATAGGGGACATGAGTGGGGGCCTGGTGGAGGCTGCCCCTGCACTGCTGGGGGGTGGGGGTGGTGGGAGACATGGGTGGGGGCCTGGTGGAGGGTGCCCCTGGTGGCTGGGGGGTGGGGGTGGTGGGAGACATGAGTGGGGGCCTGGTGGAGGGTGCCCCTGCACTGCTGGGGGGTGGGGGTGGTGGTAGACATGAGTGGGGGCCTGGTGGAGGCTGCCCCTGCACTGCTGGGGGGTGGGGGTGGTGGGAGACATGAGTGGGGGCCTGGTGGAGGCTGCCCCTGGTGGCTGGGGGGTGGGGGTGGTGGGAGACATGAGTGGGGGCCTGGTGGAGGCTGCCCATGGTGGCAGGGGGGTGGGGGTGGTGGGAGACATGAGTGGGGGCCTGGTGGAGGGTGACCCTGGATGCTGGGTGGTGGGGGTGGTGGGAGACATGAGTGGGGGCCTGGGGGAGGGTGACCCTGGATGCTGGGGGGTGGGGGTGGTGGTAGACATGAGTGGGGGCCTGGTGGAGGCTGCCCCTGCACTGCTGGGGGGTGGGGGTGGTGGGAGACATGAGTGGGGGCCTGGTGGAGGCTGCCCATGGTGGCAGGGGGTGGGGGTGGTGGGAGACATGAGTGGGGGCCTGGTGGAGGGTGACCCTGGATGCTGGGGGGTGGGGGTGGTGGGAGACATGAGTGGGGGCCTGGTGGAGGGTGACCCTGGATGCTGGGGGGTGGGGGTGATGGTAGACATGAGTGGGGGCCTGGTGGAGGCTGCCCATGGTGGCAGGGGGGTGGGGGTGGTGGGAGACATGCATTGTTGATCAGTAGTGCAAGGTGACATGTGGGTTGGCTGGGGGGCATGCCCATGGTGGATGGGCTGCCTGCGGGACATGAGCATGGGTGCAGGGTAGTCCCCCGTGGTGTGGGCTGCCTGCAGGGTCCGTGGAGGTTGTGGAGCGTACACCTGGGAGGGCCCACACGGCCAATTCACGTGTGGTACTCCCCAGAACCCCTGAAATACACGTACCCTGATGAAATCGCGTGTGGAACTTCCCGCGCACCCCTGAAATACACGTACCCTGCTGAAATCGCGTGTGGAACTTCCCGCGCACCCCTGAAATACACGTAACCTGCTGAAATCGCGTGTGGAACTTCCCGCGCACCCCTGATATACACGTACCCTGCTGAAATCGCGTGTGGAAATTCCCGCGCACCCCTGAAATACACGTACCCTGCTCGCACTGGGCCAATCGCGTGTGGAACTTCCCGCGCACCCCTGAAATACACGTACCCTGATGAAATCGCGTGTGGAACTTCCCGCGCACCCCTGAAATACACGTACCCTGCTGAAATCGCGTGTGGAAATTCCCGCGCACCCCTGAAATACACGTACCCTGCTCGCACTGGGCCAATCACGTGTGGAACTTCCCGCGCATCCCTGAAATACACGTACCCTGATGAAATCGCGTGTGGAACTTCCCGCGCACCCCTGAAATACACGTACCCTGCTGAAATCGCGTGTGGAAATTCCCGCGCACCCCTGAAATACACATACCCTGCTCGCACTGGGCCAATCGCGTGTGGAACTTCCCGCGCACCCCTGAAATACACGTACCCTGTTGAAATCGCGTGTGGAACTTCCCGCGCACCCCGGAAATACACGTACCCTGCTGAAATCGCGTGTGGAACTTCCCGCGCACCCCTGAAATACACGTACCCTGCTGAAATCGCGTGTGGAAATTCCCGCGCACCCCTGAAATACACGTACCCTGCTCGCACTGGGCCAATCGCGTGTGGAACTTCCCGCGCACCCCTGAAATCCACGTACCCGGCCAAATCGCGTGTGAGACTTCCCGCGCACCCCGGTATACACGCACACGTATTTTTTGTCAGCGGGTGTCCGTGTTTGTGGGTACCCCTTTGCAGGTCATTTGTCCTGGAGGGCCACAGTATAGGACATTCATCATGGCAGTATATAGGTGCTATTTGTTGGCGCACCTTTTGGCGCACATTTCTTACAGCCGCAGAGACGCTACCGCCTGCTTTCTTGTGGCGGTCGTGTTTGTGCCTGTGCGCTGGTTTGAGCGTGCGCTTTTTTGCCCTATTCTATTCCATGAATACGTGTTGTAGGCGAGCGTGTGGGCGTTCCGCGCACTTGTGCCCTGTACTTCCCCCGTGACGCCCACGTTTTGGCAAGTTGTTCCCCATTCCGAGTGTTACGCCCGATGTTCCGCCTACTTTTGTTGCGTGCGCCGCGCTATGTGCGAATTTCGCTGTGGCCTGTGCGATTTTCGCTGTGACCTGGCGCACGCTGTTAGATGGCCTGTGCGCCAACGTGCGCCGCGCACTTTTTTATCGCACATCCGCTGGTTTTCTCGCGCACGGACTTCCATGAATCGACGTGCGCTGCTTTTCGTGCGATTTTCGCACTTGCACTGCGATTTTCGCTATTCCACTGCGATTCGCACGTTTTTGCCCACTTGCGCCGCGCTAATTATTCCATGAATCGGCCTGTTGGTGTTTTACATACAGTTTAACTAGAAGATAGCTAATTTTAGTATGATGTGCAGACAGCATCTGTATATGATGAAACTGACTCTTACATCTACTTTTATCAAGACAAGCTAAAGAGAGTCCTGTTTTCTCACAAACTTCACAGCCATCTATCCTTTGTAGCATCTTGATCCGTCTTAGAACATTATCATTTTTGTGCAAAAGTTTCAAAGATCTTTTTAACACTTTACAATAAAACTTGTCAATATTGCACAATAAATTGCATGTCCATACCTCACAATGATTTTTTTGTTTAATTCTAGATTAAGAGTAAGTTTCCATTTCTATATTATCAGACCTTAAGATTTCTTCTTGTTTAGCAATCACGCCATAGCTACATCCACTCTCATCAATAACTAGGAGAACATTCTTTCCTTTAATGTAACTCTCCTCATTAAAAAATCTTTCTGTGTGAGAATTGTGTTTCCACTCTCCACCAAACACGTCACAAAAGTTGTCACGTGGAAGTAAATTAACTCTTTCTATATTTTTATAGAAAGAAACAGTCACCTTAAGTAATTTCTTAAGTTTATTCAATATGAAAATGAGCAATTTTCTCATCATATCAAATGCTTTTAAAATGATTACTTCTACCTTTTTCTTTTGCAAAACACGCTTTACCACATATCTAGATTTTTGGTTTCACACTTCTCCAAAGATTTGTAAAAACTCAAGAGTCATACATTTTCTTAAATATATCTTTATTCCTCTGTTTCAAATTGAAATCACATTTCCTACCTTTTCTTCTAAAAATCTTTCTTTTTTTACTAGCTACCAACATATTTGATACACTTTTTGTTTTCTTACTATCAATAAAAACATTCTTGGTTCCATCGATAAGTTCAGTTGGCACATCTTCAATTTCAAATTGCAATTGCAAATTTTTTTAAAGTATTGTTGATAACAGGTACTATTGTATTATCTACACTATTTGTATCTACAGATATAACAACACTACTACTTCCTTGCAGACAATGCTTCCTAATAACATGTTGTTTTTGTTTTCTTGTTGGCATCTTACAAAAAATCTTCTGTATACAAAGAAATTAGGATGTTAACATCACTCATTGCGTTTCTTTATATTTTCAATATATGATATACATTTCATGCTAAGGCTGTAAAAGTAAACATCCCTATCAAGTATGTAATGATCTCAAATTTAATTCAGTCTTACCATCTTAAAAACATACGGTTCCAACCACAAATGCATATCAAAATGAATAATTCAGTTTCATACATTCAAAGTCTCCTTTACACATCTTTTTACACTACATACAATGCTTCACAAACTTCCCCCAATCATGTAACACTAATCTATAAGAAATATCAGCATATAGGACAAAAAGCATTCCTTTCCCAAAAATATGAAAGACGGGTACATACTCTTCTCTCTCTACATTAATTCATCATTACAAACTAAAGGTGCAAAGTGAGCACCTTAAGCCTAAACACAATAAACATGGCATAAAGTACCATCATTTCTTATTACACATTCATGGCGGTGTTCCAGGATAATGTGTTACACATCTTTACTTTCATGTACCAACCTACCATTAATGCATCTCTGGTGTATCTTAAATTAATATCGGGACACCTGCTCCCACCTTTCCTCTCTCAATCTGGCCGCCCACCCTGGGCCCTTTACCTACTCCTTCCTGTGAAGCTAAGAACCTTCATGTCATCTTCAACTTTCCCACAGAAGCTCATTGTCTCCAGAGTCCTGGTCCTCTCTAGGCTGGATTACTGCAACAGCCTCTTTCTAAATCTGCCTGCTTCTACTCTTCACCCTTTACAACGTATCCAGAACAGTACTGTGAAACTTTGTCCTTGGCCTCAAGCCCAGGGATCATAACTCTCCAGCCCTGAAATCTCTCCACTGGCTCCCTGTGACTGAGGGATCAAGTTCAAGACCTTCTGCATCATCCACAAGACTTTCTGGGGCCAGGGACCACACTGCATCTTCCTTCTCGAGCCCTCTGCTCATCCACCTCCAACTATTTGAGGGTCAGACGCTTTTCCAGGCAGGGAGTGGGGGGTTGAGCAGGACTACCTAAGGTTCCGGTAGTACCTCAAGACCTTCCTTTTCACCTTCTCTTTCTCTCTCCCTCTCCCTTGCATGTCCCTCAGAGCTGCAAATACTGATTACCTGGCCACCCACTGAAATTACAGGACCAGGCTCCTGCATGACCAGTTGCCCTTGCACTGTCTCCCAGCCTACCAACCACTTAAGGGACTGTATGTGCAACCCTACAATATAACACACTGCCACTAAGTTGCTCCAATCTAGGATTTTAATGGCCAAATGCCCTAAGCACCCCATACACCCCATAGCACCCCATACAGCTACCTTAGCAAACCACATCAATAATACTATTTCCCCATCCCACTACGCACCCCTATTCATTTTACATCTCCCTATGTCAGTGCTAATCTTATACACTACAGTACCCATTTCTTATATAACCTAACAATGCATGATAAACCATACACATATTAAAATAAATACATACACACAAAAACAACTCATTTGCAAGCTCATACCTATATACAAAGAGTCAAGCACATTTCATATATTACTGCACAAAATCTGAAATACCATCATACCCTACCCACTTAGCCACTATAAACTCACCTTCTTCACTTCACTTCACCATTTCCCAGAAACCATTTACCTGGTATATGTTACCTAAAACACCAAAAGACTGTGATAATACCTGGCATACACAAGCCATAATTTCATATTGTTAAAGCTGTTCCAAAGTAATCTGTAACACATCTTTGCTTTCATGTTCCAATCAACTATTCACTCTTCTTTGCTGTGTCCTGAATTCATAAAAAGTTAATAAGAGAAAAGATCTGCATGATAACACACTGCAATTTAGTGTGCTCCACTCAGCTGCAATTTTCACACATTGGAAAACTCTACTTAAAAACTAAAGGCCAACTCCACACACACACCCCATTTAGTATACTGATGGTTATATAACTGGGCCTACCACACTCTTCCTTCCCCCACCACCATTGTTCTAATCACTACTATTGCTACTCAACAAAACATAATAGCACGTATGATCTCCCTCCACAGCCCATCCCCCCTCTCACTAGAATTTGTATGGCCAAGTGCCCTGAGCACCCCCATACAGCTACCTTAACAAACCACAACAAAAATGTCCCCATCCCACTATACACTGCTATTCATTTTACATCTCCCTATATCAGTGCTAATCTTATACACCACAGTACCCATTTCTTACATAACTTAACAATGCATTATAAAGCATACACATATTAAAAGAAATATTTACATAAAGTAAGTCATTTGCAAGCTCACACCTTTATAAAGAGAGTCAAACTCATTCTGGCCCCTATTCATAGAATCCTGCGCAGAAAAGGTGCATGCGCCGTGCGTCAGCCGTAGCGCAGAGAAACAATTCTGCGGCACGTGTATTCATGGATTTACTGAGCCATCTGTAGCCGTGGTGCAAGGAACATCAAGCTGCGCCAGTAATGCCCCCAAATGCAGTAAAAAGCAAGCGAAATGCCTAACATGGCGCACGCCTGTGCACCATCCCTGGTCCCGCATACAGCCCCCGTAGCAAAATCACGTGAAAACCCTGTCCGATCCCCACCCAGACCCCAGAGTAATCACGCAAAAACACTTTGCAATCCCCAGCCGCACCGCAGCCAAATCATGTGAAAGCTCAGCGGGCACCCCGGCTGCACCACAGCGTAATCGCGTGAAAACACCTCGCAATCCCCGGCCGCACCCCAGCGTAATCGCGTGAAAATTCAGCATGTACCCTGGCTGCACCCCATCCAAATTGCATAAAAACTCAGCACGTACACCGGCCGCACCCCAGCATAATCGTGTGAAAACTCTGCACTTGCCCCAGCCTCACCTCAGCGTAATTGCTCCAAAACACCCCGCGATCTCCGCAGCAATACTCTGGAAGCAGACCCCTCCTGACGGGACACCCACACCCCAGCCCCCATCACCCCAGCCTGCAGGCAGCCCCCTCCAGACTGGACACCCCCAGCCCCCCTCACCCGTGATGCCACCTTGCAGGCAGCCCCCACCACATGGGACACCCCAGTCCCCATCACCTGTGACGCCACCCTGCAAGCAGCCCCCTCCACATGGGACACCCCAGCCCCCATCACCCGTGATGCTACCCTGCAGGCATCCCCCTCCAGACCGGATATCCCCAGCCCCCATCACCCATGATGCCACCCTGCAGGCAGCCCCCACCACATGGAACATCTCAGCCCCATCACCCGTGATGGCACCTTGCAGGCAGCCCCCACCACATGGGACACCCCAGCCCCCATCACCCGTCACCCCAGCCTGCAGGCAGTCCAATCCAGACTGGACACTCCCAGACCCACGCACCCGTGATGCCACCATGCAGGCAGCCCCCACCACATGGGACACCCCAGCACCCATCACCCGTGACACCACCCTGCAGGCATCCCCCTCCAGACCGGACACACCCAGCCCCTCTCACCTGTGACTCCAAGCTGCAGGCAGACCCACCACATGGGACACCCCAGCCCCCCTCACCCATCACCCCAGCCTGCAGACAGCCCCCTCCAGATGGACACCCCCAGACACCCTCACCCATGACACCACCCTGCAGGCAGCCTCCACCACATGGGATAACCCAGCCCCCATCACCCATGATGCCACCCTGCAGGCAGCCCCCTCCAGACCAGACACCCCCAGCCCCCACACCCATGACACCACCCTGCAGGCAGCCCCCACCACATGGGACACCCCAGCCCCCATCACCCATCGCCCCAGCCTGGAGGCAGCCCACTCCACATGGGACACCCCAGCCACCCTCACCCATGATAATACCCTGCAGGCAGCCCTCACCACATGGGACACCCCAGCCTCCCTCATACGTGACACCACCCTGCAGGCAGGCCCCACCACATGGGACACCCCAGCCCCCATCACCCGTCACCCCAACCTGGAGGCAGCCCCCTCCAGACCGGACACCCCCAAACCCCCTTACCTGTGATCCCACCCTGCAGGCCGCCCCACCACATGGGACACCCCAACCCATCACCCGTGACCCCACCCTACAGGCAATCCACTCAACATGGGACACCCCAGCCCCCATTACCCATGATGCCACCCTGCAGGCAGCCCCCTCCAGATCGGACAACCCCAGCCCCCCTCACCCGTGCCACCACCCTGCAGACAGCCCCCAACACATGGGACACACCAGCACCTATCGCCCGTGAAGCCACCCTGTAGGCAGCCCCCCCAGACCGGACACCCCTAGCCCCCCACACCCATGACGCCACCCTGCAGGCAACCCCATCACATGGGACACCCCATCCCCATCACCCATGACACCACCCTGCAGGCAACCCCACCACATGGGACACCCCAGCCCCCATCACCCATGACACCACCCTGCAGGCAACCCCACCACATGGGACACCCCAGCCCCCATCACCCGTCACCCCAGCCTGCAGGCAGCCCCTCCACATGGGACACCCTAGCCCCCCTCATCCATGATATCACCCTGCAGGCAGCCCCCACCACATGGTACACCCAGCCTCCATCACATGTGACACCACCCTGCAGGCAGCCCCCACCACATGGGACACCCCAGCCCCCATCAACCATCACCCCAGCCTGCAGGCAGCCCCCTCCAGACCAGACACCTCCAGTCTCCATCAACTGTGACGCCACCCTGCAGGTAGACCCCACCACATGGGACACCCCATCCCCCATCACCTATGATGCAAACCTGTAGGCAGCCCCCACCCCATGGGACACCACACCCCCATCACCCATCACACCAGCCTGCAGGCAGCCCCCTCCAGACTGGACACCTCCAGCCCCCTTCACCCATGATGCCACCCTGCAGGCAGCCCCTACCACATGGGACACCCCAGCCCAATCACCTGTGACGCCACCCTGCAAGCAGCCTACTCCACATGGGACACCCCAACCCCCATCACCCGTGATGCTACCCTGCAGGCATCCCCCTCCAGACCGGATATCCCCAGCCCCCATCACCCATGATGCCACCCTGCAGGCAGCCCCCACAACATGGGACACCCCAGCCCCCATCACCCATGATGCAACTCTGCAAGCAGCCCCCTCCAGACCGGACACCCACAGGCCTCCTCATCCGTGATGCCACTCTGCAGGCAGCCCCCACCACATGGGACACCCCATCACCCGTGACGCCACCCTGCAGGCAGCCCCCACTACATGGGACTCTCCAGCCCCCATCAACCATCACTTCTGCCTGCAGGTAGCCCCCTCCAGACCGGACACACCCGCCCCCTCACCTGTGAAGCCACCCTGCAGGCAGCCCCCTCCAGACCAGACACCCTTGGCCCCCTCACCCGTGACGCCATCCTGCAGGCAGCCCCCTCCACATGGGACACCCCATCACCCATCACCCCACCCTGCAGGCAGCCCCCTGGAGACCGGACATCGCCTGCATGCTGGACGCTGACATAGTGACACCTGATCACTCCATCGAAGTTGTGTCGTGCACCTTGACTGCCGTGTTGTGACACTACCATGAACATCCATGGCCAAATGTATCCTGCAAACACAAACAAATGCATACACATGGGCAACATCCTTGAGTGTGGCAGCTGCCGAAACGCAATTGCTGTCTGCAACCATATACCAACATACGCATCAGACAAGTTAATGGTAAAGTGAGGCCCTGCTGGCCATGTGAGAATGTCATGTCAACAATCCCCATGGACAAATAGTCACACAGTGTCAGTAAAAAAGCAGCCTCAATGTGTGCCACATGAACAGACACTGCCCAGGCGTGTCACAGCCTGAGCCTCAATGAACTGTCATTACCAGAACACATATCCCAATATACACATCCATGTTCCTCGCATTTGTGCAGGACATGACATGTAATCACATCAAATGCTATGGCATTCAAAATCCACCTATACACAAGTATCTGAAGGTGCAACTAGTCAGGGGAGGGGGAACAGACTGAAGACGGAGACCACGATCTTGGTAGGCCAGGTGACATTGAGATGGGTCCAGTGCATGGGAAGTGGGGGAAGGAGAAAAGTGCAAGGAGAAGGGGTAGTGGGCAGTGTAGTACATCGGAAGGACATCATAACAAATATAACAACTAAGAAAATAATCAAACTGCAGCCAGCTGCAGGCAAGTGCAAGGCTAAGTGCCCACATCAGGTGTGAAGTGCAGCTAGGGGGCGGTTGGTACACATGAAAACAATCCAAGTGCGGGGGATGCCAGGGAGGCAGTACAGGTGTGCTGTGCAAGTGGCGGGTGAGGGGCCCTTGGCCCGTGGTCATAGAGTAGCCAGGTGACCAGTGCTGATTCAGACAGGAGTTCTGCAGGGTAGAGGAGGACATAAAGCACAGCAAAGAGGAATGACATCAGTTCAGATTGAGTGCATTCAGACAGTGAGCCATGCACCGACACTGCCACATTGGTCAGCCGATGCGTAAAAACAAAGTAATGGCAATATTTCATGCCAATGCAAGATGCAGATCAACACCAGAGCCAATGATCACTGCACAAAGACATGCTGGTGAAAGGCTGTTACATAGCATCAAGCAAATCATGTGCAAATATCGTGAACATGTACCACTCCCACAGTCACCCCACCCACCCCCCTCACAAACACATTGAGGGCCAATAAACAGTGTTTCTGCACATGTGAAAGCAAATGGCACTTGAGCGTGTTCACCCAAACTCACCCTTTCACACTCATCCACTGGTCAGCCACATGTGTATATTCAGCACGCAAATGAATAGCAAACCTGACACATGCATGCAAGTAAGCACACACATGACCATCGATGGTCAGTACCAGGGACACTAAACAGACTATCACAGCGGCACACTGCCACAAAAATAAGGCGAGAAACAATTACTATGACTAATGAAAATAAATTATAATGTACAGCTGTATTGTGAACATACACGCTGGAAATGAAATTGGAAAATATGTACATGAATAATTAAAAAGCTGTACAAATGTTCATGTCCATAGAAAATATTTACAATAGCAGCAAAATGAAAAAGAAAAAAAGAAATTACTGCATGGTGTCCAAAAAAGTAGAAAATCCAAGCAAACTATGTACAAAAACATGGAGTATTATAATATGAACAAAAGCAAAATCCCACATTCACAACTATGTACATAAAATGGAGTAAAGTCCAAAAGCTACAAATAATAACAAAAAACGACAGAAACCTATATTTAAAGAACTATTTACAAAGGTAGCGGGCTAGTCCTTCTCCTCACCAAGCTCCCTCAATGTTTTGGCCAAGGCATCATTGTACACTGCATCCACTTCCAGTAGGCGGGCCTCCACTCTCACCTCGGGGGCTTGCAGGGACTCCAACATGGTCCTCTCCATCCCCTCCCACTCCCTGCAAGTCTCCTCGAGGACCTCAGCCCGCCTCTCTGCCCGGTGCATTGAAATCTCTGCCCTGGCTATGGTGAGTTTCACCTCCTGTGCCTGATGCCTCTCTGCCCCGATTTACTGCCCGTACCGCTGCAAGACGGAAGACATACTTCTACGAAGGTCCACATTAGCATCCTTCCTGATGCCCGATACCTGCCTCCCTGAGATCGGATGCCCTGACCTTTGTACACTCCTACTTCGAGCCTGCTGCCGCCAAATTGCTCGGTGTCTGCTTCTTAAGGACAGCCTCCGGTCTGATGACATTGCCCGGGGCCATCGTGAACGTGCCCTGCTCCTCAGTGCCTACTCTCCCTCCATTGCCACAGCTCCTGTCATCGGCTGGATCTGCGTGGTAACCACCTCAGTTGATCCAACGTTGACTTCCAACTCAGGCAAGGATGTGATCCACACCAGACAGGCTGCTGGGGGTGGGACAGGTACACAGGGGACCATGGTGGTATCTGGGCCGGAAGGTGCCAGGGAGGACAACTTGCGCACAGAGGATGAAACGAGGGGGGGGGGTCACATAAGTGGCCACCCCACGCACCCAATTCGAGATCAGGAACTTAGCTAGCCAGTTCAGAAGATGTCAGACCTCATTGTGATGATGCGCAAGCCCACAACAGAAAGCCTGCACATCATCACGAATGACACCTGTACGCCTCGTGATACCAGCTAGGAGTGGTTCCACCCTGTCTCAAATGGCAAGGTCCGCAGGCATTGGTGTTTCTGTTTGTGTGCAAACATCTGACAACTGTGGATGGGTCCGGCCTGGGGCATGCCGGCAGGTGCATACTGGTGCAGGCGCAGGCCCAGGGGCAGGATTAGGCGCAGGCACCTCCACGGCGACCTGCACTGCCTCCTGCCCCAGAGTCTGGACTGCACCAATCACACCCACCTCATCACCACTGTTGGGCCCCATGGACTGGGCTGATGCGGCCTCCTCCTCCTTGCCGCCAACATGGATGCCTCCTAAGCGTCTTCAGCAGAGGATTGCCTCTGTGTGAGCTCACCCGTCCCTTCTGCTGCCGAGGAGTCCACGTTCACCTTCACATTCTTGGACCGCCCCTCAGCAGCTGCAGCCGATGTTTCTGATGTGGCACCATTCTCCTCGCTCCTCGATGATGAAATTAACAAGGGGCCTGACTGGGCCTTGCGTCTCTGCCTGGTGGAGGCATCCCTGCTGCCTTGCTCCACGGCACCTTCTCCGCCCTCTTCTTCCAATGGCGTTGTGGATAAGGAGACATAGAACACAAACATCAGGGTACTGTACCTGTGGTGTTTGACTCAAAACATATGCACATAAAGTACACTGCCAAAGGCCAGGACCGTCATCCCCCTCCACAACACACAGGTACAAGCAATGTATATACATGCAAATACATGTCTGTCCTTCACAACAGACAATCACATCCTTGCACATAGCACTGTCAGCACCTACAAATTGTGCATGCTACACACACATGCATCATGGGCCATGCACATATCATTCACACACATCACCTGGCAGTCCTGAAGCAGTGCACTGAGCTATCAGATCAGAGTCCCTTCAACATCAATCAGGCAGCAAGAGTAGTGCACACATTCAAATGCACAAGTTACATCCATCCCGGAGTGTTGGCCAGTCACACAGTCACATCTCAGACACATACACATGTACACCATGCCTGTTCATAATGTTGATGACAACACCCATATGTCACACCTCTCACACGGGCACGTATCAGACACATGTAAACAACCATGTTCACATAGTAATATGCTGCATCACAACACACGTTGCAAAAGTAACACTGTTGGAATGAAGCATGCTTCATAGAACACATATGCAGCACTGTCTGGGACATGCACGCAGACATCCGTACAAGAGGCATACTTGCCATAACGCCAAGGTGCACACGCCCACCACACATCAAAATGCACATGCAGTTTGGAGGCCAGCAACACATGGACACTTACCAGTCGACTCCAGACGGCGCTGAAATCGATGACCTGGCCGTGCAGCGCCGGGTAAAACTTCTCCATGACCCACATGTCCGTAGTGTTCAACCGGCGTCCCCCTTGTTTGAGACCAGCTTGAGGAAGTGCTGGGCCTTGTTGCGGGTCCTGGATTTCAGGTCCTTCCAGTGCTTGTGCACGTCGTTGAAATCCCAGGTGCCACCCCCTCCGCGTTGATGGCACCCCTGATCTGGTCCCAGATCATCTTCCGTCCTTCCTTGCCGACTTGCGTTGGTCCGTGGAAGAGGGCATCATAATGCACCAGGAGATGCCCCATCAGGATGTCAACTTCTCTTAAGTTGACAGCCCTCTGACTCGCTGCCGTGGGGTTGCCACTCGCCTCCGAAGATGTTGGTTCAGACATGGCAACCCCTGAGGCAGGTGTGGGTGGGCAAGGTGGTCCTGGGCTGGGCTGTGGAGCGGTGTTCTAGCATGTTGGGAGTCTTCTGGATCGGCAGAGGTTGTCACAGGTCCGACAACATGAGCACTGGCAATAGCTGTACAGCAGGCACTCAAATTGCAGGGCAAGTGGTCAGCAGGCACACACTTTGGGCAAGCAGCAGCAGATGGCTTGTAGTAGGCAGCTCAGGGCAGTAGGAGGCAGGTAAATTGGCTGATAGGCAGGAGCGGGGGTCTTCCGTGTTCTTCACCTGGGCAGCCGGAAACAGAGTGACGGGTACTCCGCACGTGCGGAAACAGCGCATTAGCGTGAAATCAGAGATAAGGGCCTAAGCGCGTAAGTTACATGACACGCACTGAACGTTAGGCATTGACATGCGCTGGCCATTGGGCGTTGGCATTCAGAATCAGGATAAAGGAGTGCGTAGGAAAACATCACACAGCTTGTGCGAGTTGGAGCAGACGGATGTGTGGACTTTGGATATTTTTGGGCTGCCACGCATTTTGTTCACTACTGTGACAGTGCAAACTTTTTATTTTGGTGCTGGATTTGCCTCCGCGCACTCGCGTGTGTATTTTTCTTTTTCTGAGGCTAACGGTGAGTCACGTACGCATTATTCATATTCTGGCTGCACCTGTGTATCGCGTACCCCCATTGTTACCATCACAGTGGCTTTCATGGGCTTCGCATATGCATTTTCTGTGGTGCTGGGTGCCACAGCATTCGTGTAATGCTTTTTCTTTTCACGTGAGCTACCGGGGGGTCACATACACCCTTTTTTGATATTTGGGGTGCCTGTGCGTTACGCGTACCATTTATTTTTTCACCAGGGGTAATATTGATCCTGGCTGGACCATACTAGTACATTTTACATCACGTACCTTGGCCCCTCACTGCAATCGCCCAGGACAATTGCTTGTTGTGCCTCCCATAGTACTAATCCATCAGTACCATGGTTGGGAAGGCCACAAGAGGGAAGGTTGGCAGAGGTGGCCGAGGTGGCCAGGCTCGGGGAGGTGCAGGGAGAGCTGTGCACCACCCTCAACAGGGTCAGGGAGCTGCAGGTGATGCTGCTGTCCCCAGCACCCTGGGTGAGGGATCTGCAGGGTCATCTGCTCCACCCTGCTCCCAGGTTGAGGCACCTGAAGGGGGAGCTCCAGTCCCCAACAACCAGGGTCAGGGAGTAACTGCAGTACCTGTTGTCATCCACCCCCAGGGACACAGACACACAAGGACAGCTGATGCCCATGTGTCCAAGTGGAAGGCACGGTAAGGCAAAACACCTGGACCCAGCACCCAGGTTGAGGCACCTGCAGGGTCATCTGCTCTCCCCTGTTCCCAGGTTGAGGCACTTGCTGTGGCAGCTCCAGTCCCCAACAACAAGGGTCTGGGAGCAACTGCATTACCTGTTGTCATCCACCCCAGTGACACGGACACACAGGGGCAGCTGATGCCCGTGTGTCCAAGGGGAAGGGACAGCAACGCAAAACACCTGACCTCAGCACCCTGGGTCAGGGACCTGCAGGGTCAGTGAATGATCCAACATCAGTGGGTGATGCCATGTCCCAGGCCACTAGTGGTCCAGCCCCTAATGCCCTGAGTGGTCCCAGCCATACAGGGTCTGCACCACCTTCCAAGAGGCCGAAGCGTGCAGAACAGGGAAAGGCTCAATCCCAAAGCACGGCAAAGGAGACCGCCACAGCGAGGAAGAGGAGCTTCAAAGATGATGAACTCAAGATCCTCGTGGATTACATGCGCGACCACCACTGTGATATGGGCATGGGGCCAGGGAGCACCCATACGCCTGCTCAGTGTATGGTCCACTGGCTGCGAGTCACAGATCACATCAACTCCTTGGGGAATGAGAGGCGGACCGCTCATGAGGTCATGAAGCAGTGGAATGACCTCAGCTGCCGAACCAAAGTCAAGCTGGGTGCCAACCTTGCTTCTGCTATGGTGACTGGAGGTGGGTCACCGCAGGAGGAGGAGCTCACTCCACATGAAGAGGCCATGGCCGAGTTGATTCATGTGGATCAGGTCCAAGGCATGGGAGGCCTGCCAGAATACAAGGGGAAATGTCCAGTGAGTGAAGAAGCGTGTGCATCCAGAATATGTGTATGTAGAATTAATGAATTGATATGATTGTATGGCACTTCTGCCTGCATTTGTATGACTGCCGTGGCTGAACCATGCCATGGTCTACTGACTCAAGCTTAGTGTACTGCAGAGTGCATACTACACATGTGCTGCATATCAGTTGAACATGGCTTTGTGACAGTAGTCATCCTCAACCGTCAGATACTAATACACATTTCCAGCATGCAAACACAATATGGCATCTGGCTATGTACATCAGTGATGTTAGTAACTCTGCTATGTCAGTCAAGTGCTTGTGTCTAAGGCACATGATATTCATCATGCACTGCATGTAGTATTGGTTCCATCCACACATGTCCATAGGTGGCTTCATGCTACACATACCTTCCATGCACACTGTCATCGTGTGGGACATTGTGCCATGAGTGTCCGAGCATTTTGCGTTAACGTGTAAATCTCTGCCGCAGCTATGGCACTGAGCCCCTTGTAAAAAATCAGTCTGGAGTCATCCATGTAGACCTGCCACGCAGGACAACCCCCACCCAATGGGTGCATGGCCCTGTCCCTCTTGTGTGTCACTGTCCCCTCTTCCTATGTCCAAGCACATGTCCTCACTCTCTCCACATCACACACCTGGGACACCACACATGTATGTTGGGAATGTCTGAAGTGCTTACATGGTCAGGGACATGGGATGCGGTGGCAAGTGTGTAGGCACCATGATTTCAGGGATTTATGTACATAGTGTATGAATGCAAATTATGTCATGTTGTCATGCATGTACATGTGTTGCAGGACAGCACTGTGATAACAACTAACATGATTCTTCATGTCTTTATGTGTCCAGGTGCAGGTGATGAGCCACCAGATTCAGGGGAGGAGGTAGAGCAGGTAGAGGAGGAACGGGAGGCTGAACCTCAACCGCGCACCAGTGTAGGACGTGTTGAGACAGCCCATGAGAATCCACTGGTGCTACAGTCCATCCGAGGCACGACTCAGTATGAGTCCACCTCCAATGATACCAGTGGCTCTGGTGGTGAGCCAGGTGTCCATTTCGTATGCTGTCGGAGATGAGCGCATCAAGTGATGGTGCTGATGTAGCCTGTGCGTCTGCAGGGGGTAACATCCCCTCACAGGGCCAGTCAGTGTTGCCACGTGCGTCTGTGGTGGTTACGGCTGCAAGGCCACGCTCTGCTGTATTGGCTATCCGGTCTTGGGATGGATGACCAAGGGAGACATGCAGTCCTGCAGCCACAGACAGCGGCTTCACATCAAGGACCACGCTCCTTGGGTCCAGCAGCCATAGGGCATGCACACGTGGCAGACGTCTTGTGGCTGGGGATGATGTGTGGGAGTAGTCAATGTTGCATGCTGCACAGCAACATGCCACTTCCTATGAGGTGCTGGCTCAGGGCATGGATAGGGTGGCCAATTCCACGTTCTCACGAGAAACACAGGAAGCAAGCCAACCCCAGGCATTGCGGTCCAAATTCCGCTCACAGAGGCTGCACATGGTGGCCAGCAACAGGAGCCGCCGGGCAGACCTGAGGTCTCTGCAGGCATGTCTGTTTTCAGAGGGTTGGGCCCACAGGGCAGCCCTGAGGTGAGAGTTACTGGCCCTCAGAGCTTCGATGGAAGTGGGAGAGGCAGCCTGCAGTACACAGTGCAAACAGCAGATGGAACTGTTGACTCATACCATCTCGGAGGAACTCTGTGCATCCCGTGAGATGTTGCATGCAGACCTCCGAGCCTTCATGTTCCAGATTCATTCATGTGGGTCCCGCCTGGCTGCTTCCATGGAGGACCAGGGCAAGGCCTTACGTGGTCAACCTCCCTTACCACCACCACCTTTGCATTCTACGCAGGAAGGTGGCGACAGCAGCGACAGCCCTTCTAATTCATGCTAGCCATGCGGTCCATGTACCCATGGAGGGAATTGTTTTTTCAACATCCACACATGTGGGTGTTGACTTGCACCCTGCCCCTCCCCCTCTTAGGTGGACTCCCCAGGCCAAGATGGACATTTATTTTCTTTTTTCCACCCCCCCTGACCAGATGTTGGCATGTCATATTTTGTTTTGCCCTTTCCTGTTTGTGGTCTTTGCATTTTATTTTGCTTTCATTGACCTTGAGGTGTGCCATTAACTCCTCAGGGACTATACATGTGCAGTGGTGTATGTGCAGGCATGCCTGTTGAACTAATCTAGCATGTTTGCATTGGGGTGCACCGGGTGGTATGTGCAGATAATCATAGCTTTGTTTTTCCATGGCACGCATGTGCGGTGTTAATTATACTGCACAATGTCTGTTTTGATATGTTTTAATACGTGATGTGGCTGTGACTGCATTCCCAGGTGAGCCATCCTGCACCATTCAAAGGCACACACTACTCATGCCCTCCACCAGACAATGTTGTTCCTTTATCAAATTAAGGAACACACTTACTGGTGAAGGTCATGTGGGATTTACATCATTTAGACGCTGTTATTTTGTAAGCATTTGCACTGTCTTGCATGTTGTGCCGGTTCTCTTATGTGCCCTTTGCATGCTCACATGGGGTGTGGTAATTTAATTGGAGCTCATGTCATTGTGTTACCTACTTATGTGGAAACGTGAATGGGCACACCGACTGTGCTGTGCAGCATGTCATTGTACATTGGTGAACCGGCCCATGTACTCCTTGATCTGTCATTTCCTTGTTATTCATTCTCTGTGCCACTCCCTCTCTCTCTCTCTCTCTGGTGTGCCACACTGTACTCCTGTACATTTCTATGAACTACATATGCCAATGAACATTCACCCTGTGTTGTTCCTGGACTCTGTGTTGTATACATATTTTCTTTCTGTTGTCAACTGTGATAATGTATGCACATGTATTTTCTGCTTTTAATCTGCATTTCATTACATGTAGGTGGAGCGTCTCACGATAGTGTGCATCGTATGCAAGGCAGGTGAGTTCCATGGACAGGTGAGTGCATGGCATTTGCTGACACTTTGGTGATGTTTGCATGGGAACGGGGGACTGTGTGTATGCCCCCACACCTGGTCTCCTGTGATGTGGTGTATGCTCCCCACTCCCACACCTGGTCACCTGTGATGTAGTGTATGCCCCCTACACCTGGTCAACTGTGAAGTTGTGTATGCCTCCCACCCCCACACCTGGTCACCTGTGATGTGGTGTATGCCCCCACCCCCACCACTGGTCACCTGTGATGTAGTATATGCCCCCCACCCCTGGTCTCCTGTTATGTAGTGTATGCCCCCACACCTGGTCACCTGTGATGTTGTGTATGCCTCTGACCCCCACACCTGGTCACCTGTGAGATTGTGTATGCCCCATCCCCCCATGGTCACCTGTGATGTTGTGTATGCCCCCCACACCTGGTCACCTGTGATGTGGTGTATGCCCCACACCCCCATGGTCACCTGTGATGTGGTGTATGTCCCCCACACCTGGTCACCTGCAATGTTGTGTATGTCCCCCACACCCACACCTGGTCACCTGTGATGTGGTGTATGCCCCCCACACCTGTCACCTGTGATGTTGTGTATGCCCCCACCCCCACACCTGGTCATCTGTGATATGGTGTATGCCCCCCACCACCACCCCAGGTCACCTGCGATGTGGTGTATGCCCCCCACACCTGGTCTTCTGTGATGTGGTGTATGCATGCACACACCTGGTCACCTGTGATGTTGTATATGCCCCTCACCTCCACACCTGTCGCCTGTGATGTTGTGTATGCCCCACCCCCAATGGTCACCTGTGATGTGGTATATGCCCCCACAGCGACACCTGGTCACCTGTGATGTTGTGTATGCCCCCACCCCCACACCTGGTCACCTGTGGTGTTGTGTATGCCCCCCACCTGGTCTCCTGTAATGTGGTGTATGCCCCCACACCTGGTCACCTGTGATGTTGTGCATACCTCCCAAACCTCCACCTGGTCATCTGTGATGTTGTGTGTGCCCCACCCCCCATGGTCACCTGTGATGTGGTGTATGCCCCCCACACCCATACGTGGTCACCTGTGATGTTGTGTATGCACCCCACTCCCACACCTAGTCACCTGTGATGTTGTGCATGCCCCCCACACCTGGTCACCTGTGATGTTGTGTATGCACCCCACCCCCACACCTGGTCACCTGTGATGTGGTATATACCCCCACACCTGGTCTCCTGTTATGTGCTGTAGTCCCCTCACACCTGGTCACCGGTGATGCTGTGTATGCCCCCCACCCCCACATCTGGTCGTCTGTGATGCTGTGTATGCCCCACCCCCCATGGTCAACTGTGATGTGGTGTATGTCCCCCACACCTGGCCACCTGTGAAGTTGTGTATGCCCCCCACCCCCACACCCTGTCACCTGTGATGTGGTGTATGCCCCCCCACACCTGGTCACCTGTGATGTTGTGTATGTCCCCCACAACCACACCTGGTCATCTGTGATGTGGTGTATGCCCTCCCACACCTGGTCAGCTGTGATGTTGTGTATGCCCCCACCCCACACCTGGTCACTTGTGATGTTAGGTATGCTCCGCAACCCCACACCTGGTCACCTGTGATATGGTTTATGCCTCCCACAACCACACCTGGTCACCTGTGATGTTGTGTATGCCCCCACCCCACACCTGGTCTCCTGTGATGTGGTGTACGCCCCCACAACTGGTCACCTGTGATGTTGTGCATACCGCCCACACCCGCACCTGGTTACCTGTGATGTTGTGTATGCCCCACCCCCCATGGTCACCTGTGATGTGGTGTATGCCCCCCACACCCATATCTGGTCACCTGTGATGTTGTGTATGCACCCCACTCCCACACCTAGTCACCTGTGATGTGGTGCATGCCCCCCACACCTGGGCACCTGTGATGTTGTGTATGCACCCCACCCCCACACCTGGTCACCTGTGATGTGGGGTATTCCCCCACCCCAGGTCACCTGTGATGTGGTATATACCCCCACACCTGGTCTCCTGTTATATGGTGTATGGCCCCTCACACCTGGTCACCTGTGATGCTGCGTATGCCCCCCACCCCCACACCTGGTCGCCTGTGATGCTGTGTACGCCCCACCCCCCATGGTCAACTATGATGTGGTGTATGCCCCCCACACCTGGTCACCTGTGAAGTTGTGTATGCCCCCCACACCCACACCCTGTCACCTGTGATGTGGTGTATGCTCCCCACAACCACACCTGGTCATCTGTGATGTGGTGTATGCCCTCCCACACCTGGTCAGCTGTGATGTTGTGTATGCCCCCACCCCACACCTGGTCACTTGTGATGTTAGGTATGCCCCGCAACCCCAAACCTGGTCACCTGTGATATGGTTTATGCCCTCTCCACCCCCACACCTGGTCACCTGTGATGTTGTGTATGCCCCACCCCCTCTCATTGTCCTCCCCTCCTCGCTTCCCTCTCCTCCTAGCCACGGCTACCTAAATTGACTTTATGCATTTGTGTGACGCTGCCACCCTGCAACATGGGGCTAGGTAACATGTATGTTTTGACAAGGACTTATGTAACTGAGTAAGCCTTCTGTAACAGCGCTGCAATGGCCAAGGCCTGTTGTGCGCTTTATATATGCAAATGACATAAAAAATAAATGTGGGATGGTTTATGTGCCACACAGGACATTGGATGTCTAGTTTGGCATGGTGGTAGTGGCATAGTACATCTATGTGTTTCTTTTGAATAGCCAATAAATATTATTATTTTTAGTTCTAAGGGATGCACACAATGTAGCACTTCCAAGGTCACATTCTCAAAGTGGTTTGGTGGGCACAGATGATTGCCCCTTTGTCATCATTGAATGGCACCTGGAACGTGCCAGTCCTGTGTG
The DNA here is from genome assembly GCF_040938575.1 of Ambystoma mexicanum. Lineage (NCBI taxonomy): Eukaryota > Metazoa > Chordata > Amphibia > Caudata > Ambystomatidae > Ambystoma > Ambystoma mexicanum. Next base: position 290,166,982 of record NC_090941.1, read on the forward strand.
CACTCCACAGGGGTTTGATTTTAGGTGAAGAATTGTGCCATAAACTGTGTACGGGCAGCCTCGCCACATGCCCTTTTCCATTCCCTCCACAAATGACGTGCATGTGATTGGGGATGTGGGGGCACCACCATGTCCACTGGTACACCGCGCTGTGTTGCCACATTGTGCAGGACACATGTTGGCGTAATGATCCTGCACACCAGTGGTGGTGCATATAGCAACTCACCACCAGAGGGGTCAAGGGAACGGAAGCGTGACTTGAGCACTCCGAATGTGCACTCCACTATGCCCCACGTTGCAATATGGGCAGTGTTGTATCTTACCTGGGGTGGTGTGGCAGGGTTCCGTATTGGCACCATAATGTAGGTGCTCAAAGGGTAGGCACTGTCCCCTGAAGAGGTAAAGATGTTTGTCATTGCTGTGTATTTGTCTGTGTGTGACATGCATGCATGTGCACAGGCATTTATTCTCACCAATGAGCCATGTGTTGCCATGCCTCCCAGTTTCCAGGGCCCGGTGTAGGGGTGACATTCTGAATATGAAGCTATCATGGGTGGACCCTGGATAGTTTGCATATATAGAAGTAATGAGACCCTTGGCATCACATACAACCTGCACGTTGTTGGAATGCCAGTGCTTGCGATTGTGATAGATATGCTCTGTGGCCCCAGATGGATGTAGAGCCACCTGGGTGCAATCAATCGCACCAAGCACTTTAGAGAAGTGTGCCACCCCATAAAAATCCTGGACCACGGCCTGCCTTTCAGCAGGTGTTCTGGGCATGTTCTGCGGACTGATGGGCGTGCAGTCATGATTGCCAACACCTGGTGTAGGCAGTGTGACTGCGTGGGCTGTGAAATGCCCCCAACTATGGCAGTTGTCCACTGAAATGACCCAATGGACAAACAATGCAGTACATTGAGCACCTTTTCCAGGGGCTCAGTGCTTGGGAGCACAGGGTGGGTGATGTAAGGTCATCCTCCCACTCTGTGAGAAGGTCTAATATGATATGAGGTGGAATCCTATACCTGCCATAGACCTGGTCATCAGGCATCCCAAAAAGGCTGGTCCTAGTTAGAAAAGTCAGTTCCCTGGCCATCCTCTTCCTCCTGCGGTGTCCCACGATCAGTGCTGCGACAAATGGTACATTCATCATAGCTGTATATGCGCGTTTGTTGTTCGCGCACCCTTTTTATGCATTTAAGTGTGGGGTGATGCTTCTGTCAGTTTTCATGTGGCGTATGTGTTTCTGGATTTGCGCGTCTTTTTCCGCGCAACAGAGAACCCTGTTCAATTCCATGAATATGGGTTTTTAACATGCATATGGGTGTTGCGAGGATTTTACTTTGGTGTATCCCTCATTACGCCCATATTTTCGCTTGTTGTTCCCCATTCCACGTGTTCCACCCCCTTTTTATGTGACTGCGCAGAACACAACACCCCTTCGCTACGAGTCTCACGCAGGGCGTTCGTGGTGTCGCAGTGACGTGTTGGGCCGGCACGGATTCCTCGCAAGTCCCTTGTAAGTCCCCACATTGTGTTCCATGAATACACAAACTGGCACTTGCGCGCGATTTCGTACGCATGCCCCCTATTTTATGTGCAAATCATTCCATGAATTAGTCCCTTTAAATATTACTGCACAAAACCTGAAATTCCAACTACCAAACCCTACCCACTTAACGACTATAAATTCACCTTCTTTGCTTCCCTTCATCATTTCCCAGAAACCATTTAACTGGCATATTTTTCCTAAAACACCGAAATATTGTGATAATAACTGGCAAACTCATGACATCATTTCAATTCTTAAAGCTGTTCCAAAATGATCCATAACAGATTTTTGCTTTCATGTACCAACCAACTATTCATTCATCTTTGCCCTGTCCTGAAATAAAAAAAAGATAATAAGAGAAAAGAGCTGCACGATAACACACTGCTACTTAGTTGCTCCACCCGGCTGCAGATTTCATACTTTACAGAATTGTACTTAAATACTAAAGGACAACTCCACGCACACCCATTGAGTATACTGCTGGATGTATAACTGAGCCTACCACACCCTTGCTTCTCCCACCACCCAGTGAATCAGTTCTCCTTAGCCACTCTCTTCAGAAAACATGCAAAATAAACAACCTAACCTATTACCACCTATTGAAGCTATAGCTTAACATGTCATACTGCTTCATCACTCTCCTAAAAACAGAGAAGGAAAATATAGAAAACAGTTCTTATACACTTCACTAAAACAAACACATAAACATACTTAATTTACCCAAGAAATCCTACAATTCATAATGTTCATAAAATAGAAAACACACAATCACTCACCATTAGCTACTCCAATGAATGAATACATCTTCACAATAGCCCAACACAGACCCTCTGCACATGCTAAGCTCTGGAATCACTAGCACAAAAAGAGGACTGCACAAAGCAAACAAGTACATGCCCAAAACCTCTTATTACTACATATAGCAATCAATTAACCCCAACAAATCCTTTCAAAGAATACCTTGAAGAACATTTACACGCTTTTTTGTTTTTTAAATATGTCAAATTACTTAACTGCCTTTATTACCCCGGTTACAGGATGAAAACTCACCTATAGACGTGACTACACATACATTTTCCAAATATGCAGAAAAAGACATATCACAAAGGTTTCAAATTGAATTCAAACATGCCATCAGGTGAGACTAAACAGAAACACATGTAGAAATCTGTGCTGCAACATCCATAATATAATATGATCACAGGTCATTCGGAAACTTCAAGGCCTAAGAATGATTACTGTATTCCCTGGTTCCCTTCCCGCTTTGAAGTGCTTTGAAGCACTCCAACTGTGTTTAAGCACTGTATACATGTACAATTACAACTACACCACAACTCAAAAGGTTATAACCACAGGTACAGCTAACGGGTACATACTCAGGGCTACCAAAGCCCACCACAAAGTTTGTTGTACAATTGCAGCATTCATAGCCGCAGATCGTGTCAACCGCCAATAGATGCGACAACCCGTAAAACATTTTACACGTTAAAAAAGACATAAAACAAGCTGTAACAATTCAAACATTACAGTGCACATAAGGGCATGAAATCAGAAACACATGTGAAATTGTGTAATGTAAAAACAAGGGAACACCATGATCACTGCACAGAAATTGAAATCTCCATACCCGGGGCCACACATGACCCAAAAAAATATCCCATTGGTTGCTGGTACCCGCGGCTATATTCCCCCCTAGGGAATATGTTACCCGTGGCTACACTTGCCAAAAAATACACAACATTCCATTGACATTCTGATACCCATGAGTACGTATGAAAACCGCAGCTGCAATCTACGTGACTGGGCACAACATGTCATTGGTTGCATTCGTAGCCATGGCTATCAAAAAAAACCCTCAGATGTTATTTCACTATTCCAATATACTTGAAAAGTTCTCTGGGTGGCTCTTAAAAGAGCCTTTGGGTGCTTTACCCGATATATAATGAGAACATATATTTTCAATCAGAAAATATCCTTCACCTCTATTATAATTCCAAAAAATGTCAAAGATTTCTCCATACTCTTTTTGAGGTGATGAATTAGTTTTCTTTTCCCAAGCAAATAAAACTCGCTGTCAAAAATAATTCTCCACAATTGCAGTATAAACCTCTAATTTCAAAAACTCCATCTAAAATAATATTACAGAACCAAAAAAACATTGTAAGCCAATGCTTTTCCAACACATCACGTATATCCTCAACATCACTATGAACCCCATTCTCAAATTCTCCTCAGTCTTTTGAACAATCAAAATGTTCTCCTTCTGAAATTGGCTCCATGTTTCAAATATCCAATACACAATGACTATAACACCAAAAATGGCACAATCTAATACAATCACACCTCACTCGCAAGCAACAAAAACACTTAATACAATGATGCAATATAATCTACAATTTCATTGACATATAAAAACATCAATCAAAAAATACATTCTCTGATAGGTTCAACAATTTAACATCATCTGAAGTACTTGACATCCCATTGGCAGCCACCCACCACACAGACAATGAACAAGCAATAAAAAGTCAATACAAATATTATACCATCTCTCCTCATGTACTCTTCCTCCCTTGCTAATTCTAATATCTTAAGTGTCAAGCAGTATTTCCTTTACCATACCAAAATGGAAAACTACATGCAATGGCTGGTGGACAACTATCCCACAGAGGAAGAAATAAAAAAAGAAGATGCTCAAGACATTGCACCAGAAGAAAATGCAACATAATCGTTATACTGGGTTGTTGCAGGACAAAGGATGGGGGAGGCTAAGTAAACTTGGGGAGCACGACAGAATGGGTAGGGTAAGTAAACTTGGAGAACAAGGAAGAACCAGGGATAGAAAACACACTTTTCTTTAAAAAAAATATTAACACCACACAGATACTTGGCAATATGGAGCCATTCTCTTTTTAGAGTTGTCATTTTCATATTCTTCCCCAGTTGGACATTCCAACATATCCAACCACAAGAGTAGCAGTAGTGATAATGTAATCATTTAAGTTCTGAATCCATTGGCATCCAGAATGAAACCTACTGCTCACAGTTGGTGCTTCTTTGAAGTCAAAGAACACTGTTGCAGAAAAGATGCAGAGGACATACTTTGCACATTCTGCAACAAAGCTCTTCGTCGTGGTCCTTCTGATGCTCCATCTCAAAGCCTAGGAACATCAATAAAAATAAACCATCCAATGCGAGTTCATTAGAATGAGGTGGATGATAACTATCAAAAAGAACACACACACCATAAAAGAAAAATGCATGGGGCCCATTCCTTGCATAGACAGAGATCAGCGCCACCTGTGCACCCTCCATCCACCAGTGCAACAACATCACCAAGTGCAAATGAAGCCTCAACTTCAGCAACAAAGTCAACAACACACACTCCTCTTTTAACGACTCCTGATCTTTCCATGATGCAAGTCACATGTAGACAATGCCACAAATTGGTAGTCAAAAGAGCAGTCACATTTGAGAAATGTAAAACTATCTGCTGCAAATCCACTACACAGACGTGCATGATGCCTATCAGAAAGCACACAAGCACCACAAAATAGAAATGCATGGGGCTGAAGCATCACATGCAAAAAAATCAGCACATCAGCCACACTCCTGCCATCTCCACAGTGAGATTCTGGAATGGAACCAGAGACTTGAAACACCTGCAGCACTCCATTTCAACAATCATCAGAAATACTAGAGAGGTTTAAAAAGAAGGATTTCAAAACTGCCTACAAATGTGCTGCTCCCATCTCCAGCAGTACTACTATGTTTTGACTAAATGTTGATCTTTCACAGAACTTGACTGTTCAGCATCTGGTGCAAATCCACTGGGATGATGAGAATGATACAGCTACAACAAAATAAAAAAGAATCAATTACGAAAAATGAATTTACAAAACATCATCAGTTGTACTACCTCACAGAAAACTCAAAACAGCTAAGCGTACTGCACAGCTAAAAAAGTGCATTAAAATTACAACGAATACAATCAAATATACCTTCAACCTCACTAACATGAATACAAAAATGAAATGCCTACATATAAATGCCACTGATTGACAAATCTAATTTTGTAGTCCATCTTAGTAAAGGTTAAAAAATACATTACAAAATACTTGCTACACAATCAGAGCAGATGAAGCAAATGATAATAAACACCATCTGCTAGCAGTAACTACTATAACTAACACCTTAAAACAGGTAAACATTTACAGGCCGATTCATGGAATTAATGTGCACTGAAAATTTCTGCGCAAGCGTGCAAATCACAGTGCAAGTGCGAAAATCGCAGCGAAACCCGCGCACAGCGATTCATGGAAGTCCGTGCGCATGTAAATCCATGGATGTGTGCTAAAATCCTGCGTGGCGCACGCTGGCGCACACGTCTTCAAACAGCGTGCGCTACGCGCACAGCGAAAGCGCACATAGCGCAGCGCACACAACAAAAGTAGGCATAACATGGGGCTTAGCACGTGGAATGGGGAACAACGCGTGATGTGGGCATCACGGGGGAAGTACAGGAGGCAAATGTGCGGAACGCCCACACGCACGCCTACAACACGTATTCATGGAATCGAACGGGGCTAACGTGTGCGCCAAAAATGACACACTAATCCGGAAACACGTACGCCAGCAGGAAGCAGGCGTATGTGGACCCGCGTAGCATAAAAGTGCGCGCAAATAACAAACAAGCTCAGACGCTAAGATGAATATACCGTTCCTTGCAGCAGTGGTCGTGGGATACCGCATGAGGAGGAGGAGGATAGTCAGAGCCAGAATTTTTACACCCAGAACCAGCCTTTTTGGGATGCCTGATGACCAGGTGTATGAGAGGTACAGGTTTCCACCTCACATAATACTCGACCTGGTGAGTGAGTGGGAGGATGACCTCACATCACCTACCCAGTGCTCCCAAGCACTAAGCCCCTTGGAAAAGGTGCTCAATGTACTGCACTTCTTGGCCACTGGTTCATTTCAGCAGACAAGTGCCATAGTGGGGGGGGTGTCACAGGCCACGCAGTCACGCTGCCTAGACCAGGTGGTGGCCATCATGACTGCATGCCCATCAATCCGCAGGCACATATACCTGCCCAGAACACCTGCAGAAAGGCAGGCTGTCGTCCAGGATTTTTACGGGGTGGCACACTTCCCCAAAGTGCTAGGTGCCAGTGACTGCACCCATGTGGCTCTGCGTCCTCCCAGGGCAACTGAGCACATCTACAGAAACCGCAAGCACTGGCATTTCATCAACGTGCAGGTAGTATGTGATGCCAAGGGAATCATCACCTCAGTATATGCCAACTATCCAGGGTCCACCCATGACAGTTTCATTTACAGAATGTCAATACTAAACCGGGACCTAGAAGCTGGGTGGCATGGCGATACATGGCTGCTTGGTGAGTATAAATGTCCCTGCACATGCATGCATATCAGATACTGAGTAATGTCACAACCCCACTAATGATACCCATCATCACCTCCCCAGGGGACAGTGCCTACCCTCTGAGCACCCACATGATGACGCCAATTCAGAACCCCACCACACCACCCGAGGTAAGATACAACACAGCCCATGTTGCAACCCGGGGCATAGTGGAGCGCACATTCAGAGTGCTCAAGTCACGCTTTCGCTCCCTTGACCGCTCTGGTGGGCAGCTGCTATACGCGCCCCCAGTAGTGTGCAGGATCATAGTGGCAGCATGTGTCCTGCACAACGTTGCAACATGACGGGGCCTGCCGGTGGACATGGTGGTGCCCCCACATCCCCAACCACAAGCACGGCCGCTGCGCATGGGAGGGGAAAGGGCACGTGGTGAGGCAGCCCGTACGCAGCTAGTGGCTAATTACTTCACCTAAAATCACACCCCTGTGGAGTGCACACAGCCCTGGCACATACCAGCTGACAATCAGTGATGATGACATAAGGTACAGTCAACTGTCACAACCATACTAGCCTGAGATTGGTCACCTGGAAGTGTTACATTGTGTGCATCCCTACCTACCGAAAGACAACCAATGCTTTGTCACAAAAAGACACACATGTATGCTGCATGAATGACTACCCCCTTGCAAAATACAACATGAAAATAGCGCCATGTCACCCAACCCCTCCCCAACTCCGCCACCCAACACACCATGGCATGTCCTGCAATGTGAAAGCAAACAAAGGAATGCACAACACATGACACAAGTGTCACAAAGTGCACTGTCCCAAATGGAAACAGGCCACAGACAATATGCTCCCAGTAATCAATAACAAACAGCACACATGACCAAATACTTACCAGCAACACAATACAGCAACACAGCATGAAACATTGCCAAAATATGACAGTACAAACTCAAAGTAATGTAAGTCATACAACCTCAATAAGCCAGCACATCAACCCCTTCCAACTCCAGAGTGTTGCTGTCAGGCAAATGTGTCAGTGTACTGCATACAACATGAACTGCATCTGCAAAGGAGACGGCCTTGTGAAGACATGAAGAAGGTACCTGCAGATAAGGAGGAAGACATGGATGCGCAAGCACATATCAATACACCATGCAGTGTTCAATACAAAAACAAACCCCACTAGGGATGTCCACACAGTTATGACTACAGACTGCCCACACAGCTCATGGGAGCCCAATGTCACTGTGTAAGTCACTGTCACTTGCACCCTTTGCAAGCCCATGGAAACGGGAAGCAGGAGGGGTGTGTGTGTCAGGAACCCAAGCATCTAACCCAAACGCAGGACAAGCCTGCATGTGCCCAGCCGGAATACACAGTGGATGCCCACGGGAGCCACACAAGGCAACACACTGTAAAAAGAAAAAGAAAATCAAAAATGGCCATGTGGGGGCCAGGAGGGGGGGAGGCCACCCAGGAGGTCCGAGGACAGGGTGCACACCAACACCCACCTGTGTGGATGTTGCGAGAAAAAAAACACCTCTATGGGCTCATGGCCTGCACGGCTACACTACTGTGGGAGAAGTGCTGCTGTCGCTCTCATCAACTTCTGCTGCTGCATCAGGAGGTGGTGGTGCTATGGGAGGCAGCCCACGCAAAGCCCTGGTATGGTCCTCCATGGCAGCAAGCATGCGGGTGTGGAAGGTCTCGTTCTGGAGGATGATAGTACGGAGATCCCCATGCAGCACCTGACGGGTTGCCCGCATTTCTGCACGCATGGCCTCCCGTGAAGCCCGGATCTCCTCCCGAGTTGCCTGCAGCTCAGCTGAGAGCGAACGTGTGAGCCGCTCCAGCTGCTGTTCTGTCCTCAAATTTGTGGAAGCCTCGAGTTCAACAAGAGTCTCCCTGAGGTTATGGAGTTCTACCCTCAGGGCTTCCCTGTGGCCCTGTGACTCTATAGAAATGGCTTCCCGCAGAGTTTCCAGTGCCGCCCGTCGGTCCCTGTTAGACGCCAACATGTCTTCCCTTTGTGATTGGCAAATGGAGTCTGTTGCCTGCTGTTGTTGTTCCATCTGCCTTTCAGGGTGGATAATGGAAGTGGCCACCCTCTTCATTGCCTGAGCCATCATTTCAACTGATGCTGCCTGTTGGGTTGCCATACCGTACATGGAGTTTTCCCATACAGTATTGCCTGGTGGCGTACGGCTACCACGTCGGCGGGCATCACATCTGTTCGGGGCAAGGCGATCTGCACCTTGCTGTGCTGGCACTGCCTGAGGCTGCAGGACTGCATTCCCCCTCTGATCTGCTGGCCCAGGAACAGGATCAGATGGTGTGGAGTGTGACCCTGCATCCGTAACCACCAAAGGCGGACTTACCAACACTGACATCCCCATAGAGGGTTCTACCCCTGGTGCAGGTGGGTTGGACAGAACAGAATCCCTGTCAGAAACACTCACCTGCGATGGCACATAAGTCTCATCATACGATTCAGCACCTGAATAGAGGTCTGGGGAGGTGCACCCAGAGACACCCCTGGACAGTATGGTCTGCAGTAAGATTGGGTTTTCACCCACCACCACACCACATCCCCCACTGGTGCCCGGTCGTGCCTGAGATTCCTCCTGGGTCTGCACCATCTCCTCAACCTCAACAGCATCAAGTGCGTCATCACCTGCAAAAACATGAAAGACAAAAAATGGAAACAGGCATTAGCACCATTGCACACAGATAGGCCTGACAAGCCAGAGATCCAGTACATGATTTACACATGTTCCACATGACTATAACCCTGGCATGCATGCACTGTCACTGAGTTGGAAGGGGAGGCAAAAAGCAGACACTGATGACACCAAGATGGAAAAGCAACACATTTGCTGCATGCTGGGTAGCACTGGCATCACACATTAGCCTGTGAGTGGCATGTCCAATTAGGGTTGTAACGGTACATCGGTATACCGGTGTAAATATCGTGAGCTTCCTCATTTAACTGTCAAAACCGTCACTTTGTTAAAACCGGTTTACCGTGGTTTACCATATTGCTGCCAGCAGCTGTTGCCAACTTGTGTGCTTTTCAATTTGCATGGGGCTGCTAAGAGTAAAAGCAGCATGGCTTGCTCTCACACCCTGGGAGGAGTATGCTTGGGCTGCCTTGCCTTGATCAAAGCAGCTTATTACATTTTCGAGTCCCTCCACCTCAGACGTGGATAAACATCAGTCCGCTTTGCCCAAATCATGCTTGCAGTGCTGCCGCTACATTGAGCACCCTACCTAGATCAACAAACAGCAAAGCAGGTGACCTGCTGGTTGAGGGGGCTCTGCATGAATGCACGAGACTCAAGTGCAGGGAAGGCCCGTGCCAAACTGGACTTACATGGGAAATAAAGCATAAACACTTTCTTTTTGTAATCTTCCAGACACTTATCTGATCGTATATTCAGCCCGTTTTCCAATATGCATTTGGCAAGGCCTCGTCTGTCATGAGGAGGAGGGGTGGGGGGGCGGGGGACTTTGAGGGCGAGTGGAGCTCACACTTATTCGTGGCAGACCGTTGTAAAACATTTTTTCTCTCCCTTTTGTTCGCATGAAGTGTAGAAAAGAGTTGCGAGAGACAGAGGTCAGGAGCCAGCCAGCCTGTTGCTAACAATCTCCAATCAGGCGCCTAAATGTATCGAATTTGCCCGGGCACACTGGACATGCTGTTAGTTCACAAAATTAAAGGTCCTGCAGCACTGGGAAGAGAGCACACTTTACAAGAGCTCTCCTCGAGTGACACGTGCAGGGCTGCGGTGCTAGGAAAAGTGCCCAATGTAGTCTCCCGAGGCGTCCTCTCTAAAGCATGACTGTCGGTAAGTAAATCGCCCCCTGGCATGCTCTGCGTGAGGATTTGTAAAGTGCAACTAGGTTCTCTCCGTGGCAAGAGTTGTGCCTTCCATCCGCCCTTATCCTCACCTCTGTACACAGCACTGGACTCCTGTCGGACAGGGCAAAGGCTGGACTAAGTAGGTATGCTGGGTGGGGTGAGAGGGCTTTTCTCTGTGCTTTTGAATTGAAAATTGTGTGGTACCTCCGAGTACATTAGCACAAGCTCAAATATCATAGAAACACTTCCACTTTACTTTAGATTAAAGAAAAAAAGTTATCTGTGCATACATGCCAACATTCAGATGCACCTGGGAGGGAGATTTCCACAGGGAAATTGGAACACACACATTTCCCCATAGGAATGTATTGGGGCTACAATTATTTTAGGAGGGAGACCGTGAAAAATAGCAATATTTTTCACTGAAAAATCGGGACTCTCCCGCCTATATCGGGAGGGTTGGCATGTATGTCTGTGTTTGGTAGACTCTGGAAAATCTTTTATTTCTTACTTGGCTAAATGCACATTGAAAGTTCCTTTATTTTCACCTCTCACTCATACTCTCATCGGCTGCATTATGAGCAGCAATTCTCTTTTCAACCACGGGGTCGTCTGCCATATTCGTTTCTTTTGGTGTTCCTATTGAGGTGACTTTGCTTATGCATTGGTAGAAATATTTCCTCTTGTTAATTGGTCGGGTTTGTGTTGAGTTGTAGTTTTTGTTAAAATTATCTTTTTTGGTCAGCTCATGTAAGAATTAATCTGATATTGCTGGGCTGAGGCTTGAACTCATGTTGTCCTTTTACATGGTGGGGAGTGCATATTTGTGAAGGGAGCATACGGCTCTAATTCAAAAAGTATGGTCAATAAAACTGCTTCACAATCACTGATGGAGCACCGCACGTATAAGGTCATGAACACAGAATTGATGATGCTAGAAGTCGTGCAACTTGTGAGTGTTCCTTTCATAAGGGTATCTAGTGCGTTTACCAGCCTTGGTAGTGTTGGGGCGGTAATGGGTCCCCTGTGCTGTGGGTCAAACAGTGTGTGGCCATAACATCCAGGCAGCTAGATTGGTTGCTAGCACAAGAAACCACCTCAAAAGTGCCTAGTCTGAGTGGCGTGTACATTTTTTTGTCAAATTATAGATGCTTGTTGGCATGAAGGGACACTGTTGGTTGTTCGAATATGTTTAGGTAAAGTGCTTAAAATAAATAGTATACATTTGCTTAATGGGTTTTATTTGGTGCAACACAAACGCGTGTTTCACACGTAGGTTATTTATTTCCAGGCATATTCGAATCTGTTTTTGCTCGGGTCGATGTACCCATACCAAACTGCAGAATGCTGCTGAAATGGCAGTCACTGCTAAATCTTTTATGCCAATCACCTACCTTTTAATTCAACAATAGATTCTGTATACATCTTTGAACACGCGCTTATTGCCTGCATGCTTAGTGTCTCGTTTGACAAGTGATCTTATCAAAAATGCTTAGCATGTATTTAAGGTTTTACGTCATTGAACTAATATATTGCTTGCTGATTTCTATTTTAAACCATCATATTTTTACATTTAATGTTACCCTCGACCTTAGAATCTCAGTTTTTAGTTTAAAAAAACACAAGCATATTTTTGCTAAAGATTTCTCTAAAGAAAACGTGTCTCAGAGCTTGCTTTTAAAGACAGTTCCAGACATTCAGGCACGCAACGCTGTCAGTGACATAAATCTGACTAGAGGCAGCAATACTAAAACAAAAGCCTTTCTGAATCGTACAAGTGGGGGTTGTAAGGCAAGCAGCTTCTGTTCTGGGGTCCCAAGACCCCATCTTTTTCAAAACCAGGCAGCCCAGGATGAAAATTATTGGGACTGAGCAGCATGCACAAACCGCTGCTCCAGTTCACACTCATTAGCCCCTCTTCAACTCGAGATAAGGCAGTGTTAACCTGCCAAGATCAGTTTTGCAGGTTTCTTGCATTTGTGCGGGTCCATTGTAAAAAGTCCCCTTGCTTACAGCTGGAAAACCTTACTCCATAAGCATATGCAAACAGCGAAAATGCATTCATGTGTTGGTGTATTTTAAGGTTTTCAAATGCAAAAGACCAGTGGAAAAATAGTATTTTATGTGGTACAAGTTGTTTCAGTTAAGGTAGTTTTGTGTCCCTGTTCTCCGAACCACACATGTGATCACGCAATCCATTATAAGGAATAAGACATGAATTCAGTGCAACATAGGAAAAGCCTTCCGTTAGGGAAATCTGCTGTATAGTTTGTAGATAACGGAACATGTTTCCTAACGCATACAGTAATGGGATATTTCCCTGGTTGAGCATTATATGTGCTTAATGTGAGCCAAATTGTGTATGAATGCCACTAATCTCTGTGTGTTGTTCACTGTCGCCCCCACACCAAAGGGTAGAGTATGTGCATATTTATTCACCATCAAACTCCTTCAATCTGTAGCTCGCAGATTATCAAGACAGGAACATGTTTTTGTACCACCAACGGGCCCCATACACGTGTGACGGTTTTACAGTTTAAAGTGTTTTGAAATGCCTTGTGTGCTGGTGCAGCTTGAGCACAGGGTACTTGGTACGACAAAAAACTCATGCTTTATGACCAAATCCACCATTACAGTGGCTAACTGAAGTCGGACTTCAACTTTCCTGCCATTGCATAACTTTTCGTTACTGTTAGGACAAACTTTGCATTTTGTATGACAAAGTCAAAAAGGACCAACCAGATTCCGTCCAAATTTGGCTTAGCAAAGTTAGATGACATTGATTAAAAAAATATAACTTGACGGTGCTGTATTGTTATTGTTGTGAGTTTTTCAGATAAGTAACCTTTTTTACCAAGATAATATTTCTAAGTGCAGTTGAATACATGTGTAATAACGCGATAACCACGGTATACCGTCATTTGGCAAAAAGGTTATCATACCGTCACAAAAGCCATACCGCGACACCCCTATGTCCAATACACATACATGACACATGCCAGCACACAGATGGCATGTAGCATAGCCATGGTACATTTGACAAGTACAGCCATATGTCAGTGAATGAGTACTGTCAGCCATCCATGTGAGATGGACATGATGAGATGAAAAATGCTACATAGTGTGACAAAATACGCCTGTGCCACTCACTGCAACACATCCAGTGTACAAGAATTCAGTGATTGCAGGCAGATGTACACATCAATGGTTGGTCACTTAAACTTCACAGGAAACAACTATCAAGTACCACATACAAACAGGCACCGAAAATCAATGTGAGCAGGCCAATACTCAATCAGCCTGAATGGTCTAATCATTCACATAACAAGGTAACAAATGTGGGCCAATGTGGGGTGTAATCAATGACAGAAGCATGTCACATATGTGACAATAGGGCTGAAAAATGCATTGCAAAAGTGGGAGAATTGAAACAATCAGCCTGAATGAACACTGAAAAATTCTGAACAATGTTGTTGCAAGATGACAGTTCAAGGGCAACTGCAGTAATGTGGCGCTAAATGGCTACTGTGGGCAGAAGGGATACTGTCATACCCAAATCCAAGGCCAGTGAATGTTTTGGAGGAAGCACATGGGTGACCCATGCCACTCAGGTGCACACACCCTCACCTGGCACTCAATCAGAACCCGTCACCCACACAACATACACATGGATTACATACACATGCATGGGCACTCACGGGACAATGCGTCGTAATCTGGTAGGTCTCCCACGCCTTGGATCTGTTCCTCTGTGACGAAGGGTCCAGCAACAGACTCATGTTCAGTGAGTTGGTTGTCCTCTTGTGGAGACCCACCCCCAGTCACCAGAGTAGAAGCATGATTTGAGGCCAGCTTGTTCTTTGCTCTGCGTTTCAGGTCATTCCAGTGCTTGTAGCAATCATCAGCTGAGCGCCTCACAAATCCAAGGGCACTAATGATGTCCGCGATGGTCTGCCAGTGTGCCTTATGTTGACCAGGTGTGGTCTTGCACCCTGCAGTCACCACCATTTCGCAGCTATGTGCCGACACATAGGCCACTAGTGCATCAAGTTCTGCATCATTAAAGCTAGGCTTCCTTGACGTGCTGGTGTGTGTAGCCGTGTCTGGGGTCTCAGCATGTAATTCCAGAGCACCCTTCTTCCTCTTTTTCAAAGGTGGTGTGGATCCTGAGTGGCTTACGCCGCTCTGGTCAGTGGGGGCAGAAGCGCCGGTGGACTGGGTACTAGGAGTGTGCGAATGCACAATGACCATAGGTCTTGGTGCAGGCATTGGCTGCAGGGTGATGTTGGCAGGGGCAACGTCGGTTTGATGGACCGGGACCGACACTGTCCTGGCTGGGAGACTCAGAGCTGGGGTGGATCGAGCTGCAGCTGCCCCTGCAGCCTCCCCACCCTGCCTACTTGGGGCAGCAGATGACATAGCTGCCTCAGATCCACGTGGCCTGGTGACACCAACTTGCACCGCCACACGTGGCGTAGACTTGCTTACCTGGAAGTCAGCCTGGGAGTCATCCTGTGGTGGTTCAGGTGCCACAATGGGCTGGTCCAACAAGGGCTGAGCTGGGATGGTGTCAGATACATTTCCCACAACCATGGGGGGGGGGCATGGGCGTCCCTGATTGCTCCTCCACACATGGGGGTCTAGGGGCACCCTGCAAATCCTGGCCACATCCCCTACCGCGCCCACCATGCCCACCTTTTGGAGGTCGGCCACCTTTGCCTCCCTTACCGCTTGGTCGCCTCGCAACCATGGCACTGATGTTGTTGTCCGTATAGGAGTAGCAGTAAACGATTGTCCTGGGCAATTGGGGGTGAAAGGGGTAGGGTACTAGATGGAATTCATACCCTAGTGCTCTAGCAAGGCTGTCTGTGACCCCTGGGGGAAGATGACGGGTAACGCAACGCACAGGCACCCCAAAAACAAAAAATAACGTGCACGCAACCCCTCATAGACCACGTGCATGGAAAAATGAACCCGCACTATGCTGTGGCACCCAGAAACACAAAAATAAGCATACGCGTGTTACACGCAGCCTACAATGACCTCTGAAGGAGTACGTGACACACGGGGCAAGCACAGTTGGTAAATACGTGCGCGACTCACCATCTGCCTGGAAAAAGAATGTGAAAAAGACGCGTTGGGAACACGCCAGCCAAAAGGAGAATTGTACGCTGTCTGAGGAGACAGGACAAAAGAAGAAGTGAACGCTGTTTGAGTAAACATGCCCAACAAAAAAAATGAACGCTGTCAGAGGTAACAGGGAGTACGAACTTGAAACGCTGTGAAGTAATCGCGTGTGAACCGACAAGAAGTACAGAATTTACCCACTCGCTCTCCACGAAAAGCACGTACAAGGAAATGGGGTCCTACATGTACCTTTTAAACCGGCCCACACGTACAACGTCACTTACGCGTGTACGCGCTAAGGCCCTTTCCTCCAATCACATGAGCTGACACTTGGACATGCAGTTTTTGCACATGTACGATGAACATGCACCCGTGTTGAGGGAAACGCCCGCGCGCGTCACAGACACGTAGGCCCTTTCCTCGGATTACACGCATTCACACGCGGACGTGCAGTTTTTTCACGCACCCTGAACCACTATGCCCACGTCACGAGGTAAACGCCCGCGCGCGTAACATCACACACGCGCTTACGCGCTAAGGGCCTTTCTTCGAATTACACGCAGACGTGTAAGATTTTCACGTGCCAAATCACTCTGTTTCAAGCTGGCCAAGCAACAACACATGGAAGACCACCCTCCTGCCCAGAAGGCCGAATTACTGCCCCCCAGAGCCCCGAGCACGCTCCCATCTGCCATCTGCTGCTGCCTCCCTGACTGCTGCCCACGTGCCCTGCTATTTGGTGCCTGCACGTCAGCCAGGGTTCCAGTTGCTGTGTCCACCCCTGCTGGAACAGAAGACTCCCGACTGGGATACCATCGCCCCACAGCCCAGCCCCAGGACCCAGTTGCCCACCCACGCCTGCCTCGGGGGTCGCCATGTCGGGGCACACACCATCTAAGACCACTGGCGACCCCCAGCCAGAGAGGCAGAGGGCCACCAGCTTCAGTGTGAAGGAAGTTGGTGTCCTGGTGGAGCAAGCCCTGGGGCATTTTGATGCCCTCTTCGGAACATCACGCGCCAAAAAGGAGGGACGGGAGAGGATCTTGGATGACGTAGTGGTTGCCATCAACGCGGAGGGGGTGGAAACCCGCGATATCAAGCACGTCAAGAAGCGCTGGGAGGACTTCAGGTCCAGGACCCTCTACAAGGCCCGGCACCTCGCGGAGAGAGGCCGGGTCAGCATGAGTGACATCCAGATGAGGGTCCTGGAACGCGTATGCCCAGTGCTCCACGCCCAGATCCTTCGGAGGAAGACCTGTCTGGAGTTGAACAGTAAGTGGCCAAGCATTGGTGTGTGAGACAGGGCATGTTGCAGTGTACTGGTGGTCTGATACTTGCCTGTATGTGTGACATAGGCCATGTATGGATGTGTGTGTGCAGGGACATCATGGTCATGCATGTGAGACCAGTAATGTGTGAACCACATGGTTGGTGCATGTGTTACAATGCAACATGGGGAGCTGTATGCCAAATGCACACATGAAAGCATGCCAGTCTCTGTTATTGGACATGGAGGGGGTGTGAGGGATGGGTGCTGCTGTCATGTACATGTATGGTGCACATGTGTGTGTGTCTGAGAAGTGTGTGTGTGACTTTGAAATGCCATGGATGCATGTCCGTGATGATGTGTACATTCACTCATGCAGTGCGGTCACCGTTGTATGCACTGTGTCTATCCAGTGTGTCTGTGGTGTACAAGCCATGATGCATGACCCTCCGGTGATGTGTGTGCATGGGATCAGTGTGAGCCATGATGCATGTGAGTTTGAAGGGAACATTTTGGTTAATAGAGGCCCTTGTACATGGATGCTGATGTTGATTGCAGGCGCTGTGCCTGTTTCTGCATGTGTGTTGCGTGCATTCACCAATGTGTCATGGAGGGACAGGATGGAAGTGACGTTTGACACTGCCACTCATGTGTTATTGCTTCCTGTCTAGGGGAATATTGTACTGTACCCTAATGCTTGTGTTCTATGTCTCCCCTCTATGCAGCGTCAAGTGAAGAAGAGGGCGGAGACGGCGCTGTGGAGCCAAGCGGCAGGGATGCCTTCACTGGGTGGCGACGCAAGGCCCAGTCACACTCCCAGGACTTGCCATAATCCGGGAGCCAGGGGGCTGGTGCCGCGTCTGCCACTACGGCTGTGGCGGAAGGGCCGGGTGAGCCACCACAGGGGCTTGCAATGGTGGAAGACGGTGTGGAGACAGCCAGGTCATGGTCTCCACAGAGGAGGAGGAGCCCGTTACTGAGCCGCACATGGGGCCTGGTGGGGGTAGTACCAGTGGTGCAGTCCAGGGCCAGGAGGCAGCACAGGTCACCACGGAGGGGCCTGTGCATGTTACTGTCCTTGACCCTGTGACTGCACCACCATGCACCAGCAGGGACGCCCCTTCCCAGGGCTGTCCGCAGGTAGGGGAGAGTGCCATGTGATCTGCCTCTCCACTACCTGTGGACGAGGGGTCCCATGAACGTATGGGCTCCGTCCTGATTGGTGTCGTGTTGCGCACGCGTGACATTCGTGATGACGTGCGTTCTTCCTGGGCGGAGAACGCACGCCATCACGGACAGCAGCGTCGCGACGTGGCACTGTTGGGAGGGGCCCTGGTCGGTGGGTTCCTACATGTGACGCGCACCCTGGCGGACCTCTCCTCCTCTGTGGAGACTATGCGCCAGTCGTTCTCCCTGCCGTCTTACGGCCCAGATTCCACCAGGGCCCCCTGTGGACCTGGCCTGACCAACACAGCCAGCTTGGTGGAGATCCCATCACTGCCACAGTCAGGAGTCGGCGGTCCAGCAGGGCTGGACACCACAACTGGAGACCAGCTGATGGAGGATGTGCAGGCATCATCGGACAGAGCACATGGACAGCAGCAGCAGCAGGAGCAGGCTCTAGGTGGGAGCAATGATGGCTCGGGCCATCGACATCAGGGGGGCAGGCATCGGACAGAGGGCAGGAGGACCCTGGAATGGGTGTGTCTTCCGTGTGGCTAGGTGCGGAGCGGCAGCGGGCGGAAAAGACGCGGCTCACCATGGTCAGGGCGGAGTTCTCCATGCGTCGGGCGTTGAGGCGGGCAGAGTGCCTTGGGGCCAGGACAGAGGCCCGCCTCCAGCAAATAGGCATGGAATTCGATGATGCCCTGGCCGAAAATATCACTGAGTGAGCCGCAGGACTTGCCCGTCGCCATTGTAAATAGTTTATAGTGTTAGGTTTCCTTTTTTTTTAATTTTGGGGCTTTTCGACTATGCCCCACACTTTTGTATATATTTTTTTTGTTAGGTAGGTTATTAGATAGGTTTCATTTGTTTCGTTGGGCTCATGGACCCTTGAAAATTGGATTGTACATAGTTGGACATTGGATTTATTTGGACATTTTAATTTCATTTCACCATGGATCAATGGATTTACCTTTTTGGTTTCATTTGGATTTGGTTTGGTGGACAGAGAGTTTTGGCCATTTTTCTTTTAGGATTCCTTGGGGTTTTTTTGAGGATTTTTTTATTTTTATTTGGACATGCATTTCATTTCATGTTTGCCATTATTTTATGCTTTAAGTACTTTCAATTGGTTTTCATGTTAATACATTTTGATCTTTTACTTCAATGTGTGGGATTAACTCATTGGGTTCATGCATGTTGACATGTGGGTTTACTCAATCAATGGCAACCTGTGTGTGTGTGTGTGTGTGTGTGTGTGTGTGTGTGTGTGTGTGTGTGTGTGTGTGTGTGTGTGTGTGTGTGTGTGTGTGTGTGTGTGTGTGTGTGTGTGTGTGTGTGTGTGTGTGTGTGTGTGTGTGTGTGTGTGTGTGACGGACATGTGTTGATGTACATAGTTGACTTTTGGTTTGTGTCATGAGATGGGCATGTCACTGCTGGGTGGGTGAGTGGGTGGGGGGACATGAGTGGGGGCCTGCTGGCAGGCGCCCCTCACTGCTGGGCGGTGGGGGTGCTGGGTGACATGAGTGGGACATGAGTGGGACATGAGTGGGGGCCTGCTGGCAGGTGCCCCTCACTGCTGGGGGTGGGGGTGCTGAGGGACATGAGTGGGACATGAGTGGGGGCCTGCTGGCAGGTGCCCCTCACTGCTGGGGGATGGGAGTGCTGGGGGAAATGAGTTGGTGATCACTAGTGCAAGGTGACATGTGGCATGGCTGGGGGCATGCCCATGGTGGATGGACTGCCTGCGGGACATGACGAGGGGTGCTGGGTAGTCCCCTGTGGTGTGTTTTGCCTGCAGGGTCCGTGGAGGGGGTAGAGGGCACACCTGTGAGAACCCACACTGCCAATTGATGCACTTCCCGTGCACCCCCCTAGATACACGTACCCCGCTCTGACAGCGAAAGCACGTGTGGAACTTCCCCTGTACCGCGTTATACACGTACCCCGCTTGCACAGGCCCACTCGCGTGTGAAACTTCCCAAGCACCCCCCAAATCTACATACCCCGCACGCACAGGGCCAATCGCGTGTGAAACTTCCCACGCACCCCAGTAATCCACATAGCCCGCACACACAGGGCCTGCCGCGTGTGAAACTTCCTGCGCACCCCCCAAATCCATGTACCCTGCATGCACAGGGCCAATCGCGTGTGAAATGTCCCGCGCACCCCAGTAATCCACGTAGCCCGCACGCACAGGGCCTGCCGCATGTGAAACTTCCCACGCACCCCAGTAATCCACGTACCCCGCAAGCACAGGGCCAATCGTGTGTGAAACTTCCCGCGCACCCCAGTAATCCACGTAGCATGCACGCACAGGGCCAATCGCGTGTGAAACTTCCCGCGCACCCCAGTAATCCACGTACCCCGCACGCACAGACCCAATCACGTGTGAAACTACCCGAGCACCCCAGTAATCCACGTACCCTGCTCGCACAAGCCCAATCGCGTGTGAAACTTCCCTCGCACCCCAGTAATCCACGTAGCCCGCACGCACAGGACCTGCCGCTTGTGAAACTTCCTGTGCACCCCCCAAATCCACGTACCCCGCACGCACAGGGCCAATCGCATATGAAATTTCCCGCGCACCCCAGTAATCCATGTACCCCGCACGCACAGGGCCAATCGCATGTGAAACTTCCCACGCACCTCAGTAATCCACATACCCTGCTTACACAGGCCCAATCGCGTGTGAGACTACCAGCGGAGCGGGGTACGTGTATTCAGAGGGGTGCGCGGGGAGTTTTACAGGCGTTTTCGTGGTTGTGAGCCTGTGCGCCATGTACGGGATTTGTGCGCTGTACATGGCGCATGGGGGGGGTTGGGGCGTAACTGGCGCTCCTGCAGGGTCGCTGCGCCACTCTGCGCCACGGCTGGTTTTGGATGTTAAAATCCATGAATATGCTGTGCGCGGAAATGGATTTTAGCGCACGCGGCTGGCGCAGAAAGTCGCACGCGCACACTGTGCGCCAGTCGCGTGCGCCACTTGTGCGCTGAATTCTTTGAATTACCCCCTTAATGACACTTACTTTGACATCACCCACACTCCTACCATGTACACAGGCAGAGTTATGCAATCACCTGGATGAAACTGCAGACAATGGTGGCTTTTATACTTTCCAAAATGAATACCAAAAACAGAGGACTTTATACCAATAAAACTAATAAAATGGGTGACATATTTTCCCAACAACCTATCACAGTAAGCTACAGAAAAAGAAAAGTAGCAATAACCAATAAAAAAACAATGAAAATGACAGAAATCTATTTTTCCCCACCTAGCATCTTTCATAGCCACAGCTATTGAATGCGGCTACAGACCATAGTTTGTATTCGGGGCTAAATGTACATTTGTATCCAACCTAAAAATCAAACCAAAACGGCCCACAAAACTTAAACTAAATGGAGAGAAATCCCTTAGCACATCAAATAACACACACAAATAAAATGCTGTGCTGTATCATCCACATAACAATTTGATTATTGCACAGAAAATGTATATTTATAGACACAGGTACAAATATAACCGGCCTATGGTCTCAACTAATTAAATGATGAAAAGTGTAGATGCGCCTACGCACGTGCTATCTGTAGATGTGGTTATACAACAGCCCTTCATGGATGTTTGTCGATAGCTGCAGCTAATCGTGAAAACCACAAACTTAAAATTGTATTTCCACCCTGCCATACTATAATCAAGTGTCCCTAACATGCGTATTAACCCCCCTCCACACCCCATGGTCTTCCTCCATCTCCCCCTTACCTTAACCCCTAAAACACTCTATGCATGTATGATCCTAACCCACCCAAAATGGTCCATAGCCGTAGCTATCAATGACTACAAACACACAGCGTGCCATTTATCCTCAAATAGCCGCGGTTACAACACTTCCACAAACACACAATGTGCCATTTGTCCTCAAATAGCTGCGGCTACAACATGGAGGAGCATTTACCCGTGGTTAAAAACAGTGAGTTCCAGATGGCTGCTGCATAGCCGCGGATAACCACAACAGTACCATCAACCAATCAAAGACTTCAAAACACACACATCAAATACACCCTGCTCATACAAACTACTAGAAAATTGAAGCTAGGAATAATTTTCATGAAAATAGAGAAAGACTGCACATATCATGGCTGGCTGCAAAATTGTGTCGCTCATAGGAGACAGTTGGCTGTTTTATTTGCTGGCTTTTTGTGAGAAACTAAATATTAATAACATGGAACTAGGTTTGAGAGAGTGTACAATTAAATGGTTTGCATTGCAGGGAATGCGTTGGTTCCAAGTTTTTCCAAAATTGTTAAGTCTAAGAATTACAGGACAACCACACATCATACTAATTCATTGTGGAGGCAATGATTTAGGGAATGTATGGGGTGTTTACTATTTCCTCACACCATCTTTATCTTTTCCGATTTGACTTAGAGGCAAAAATGAAAATGGAGATGGACCACCAAATTTAATGATAAAATTGAGAAATCCTGAAGAAATGTTAACAAATCAGTTTCAGCATTCATGAGAGACCACATCCAATTATGGATATCAAACAACAACATACAGTTCTACATCGCCAATTTCATGACAGAGTACACCTAACCGATGAAGGAAATGCGGTATTCATTGATAACATCAAAACAATACTCTGGATGTGCTAAAATACTACTCAGTGTGCCACAAAACAGTCATTTTAAGGACTACATATCACATATGAATACACAAATAAAATATGCAAAATAAATCTTTTTTTTCATACCAGCGGCTCCAGTTCATTGACTTTTATCATTGCTCCGATTACAAAACTTTGCTTCAGACGAGAGGGACTCACTTCAGATTTAAAACTACAACAAAACTTAAAACATCAATACACCACAACACAGCTCAATCGGTAATGTATAATACTTAAAGTTAAAGAAAGCTAAATAAAGCTAAAACTAATGACAATAAAGTAGGCAGAAAAAAACGGCACAAAACTACAGCATATGGGGTGTCTAAAACTACAGTAGAAAACATCCTTTTAATATAAATTTTTTAAACAATTCTCTTCTGTTCTTCTCCAAGTCTCAGGTACAAAAATCTAAAAGCACACAACCCAAATTGATAACACTCTAAAATACCTTCCGCGTCACTGACCATGGCCTTTTGGCCATGGTCACTGATTTTTCATCGCCAACATCACTATACCTATATAAATAACTTTCAAAAATAAATAAAACACAGACGCCCCAAAACACATAGCCGCAAATACAGAACTACTATTACTCGGGGGTATCTGTAGTCATTTGTAACCTCGGATGTAGTCACGAATATCGGCAAAACGGGCAAAATAAATAAATGCTTCCATGCCCCCAGGCCATTACCAAGTACCCCCCTAATCTATGCCAGCTCCTCCCACTCCCCAGACGACCTCCTCGCCTTCTCTACCCTCTACCTTTCACTGCAGAACACACAGTTTGCTTTCAAATGTCAGCTATTCACTGCTATAGCCGGGACAATAACCTTGGCTATAGCCACAAATATATCTTGCATCAAGAGAAAAACAAGATGGCAGTCGTTTCATTTCTGATAAGCATGATCCTGTAATGCACCATGAGAGATAGCTCTATTTTCTGGGGGTGAGGTGGCACCCCCTTCACCGTCAAATATTTCAATAACTACTGCACAGAATTACCCCAAACCAAGCAAAGCACTCATTTGAACACTTCATGGCCAAGTTGTTTCATACCTGGTTCAAATCCGTCCAGCGGGTTGGGCTGTGCGCTTTGGCAAACATTTGCCTTTTTTGTCTATGGAAAAATGAATGAGAAGTAGGCCACACTTTTGAAAGATTTTTTTTTTTTGATGCTTCGTAACTTTATTATTTTTTAACAAATCTTGACAAAACTTTGCACTCTGGGGGGTTAGGGGGCACACACTTTTAATCAGTTTCGACATTTTGTTCAAATCCGTTACTCGAATCAAAAGTTATTAACAATAGAATTGCTGAGAGGTTCCTATGTGTCTCCGACTCACCTTAACTATAGGGTGGCTACTTTGCATCTCACACCTTGCACTAATGGTTTTTTAGGCAGGTTTGACATCTTTGTTTGCAATCTAACAACTTCTAATAAAGGATGAACAATATATTTCAAAACACTAACATTCCATCAACCATAGACTTTGTGCTTCACCAGTGATATCAATAAAATAAACACCAGGGATATCTCTAAATTGCATTGGACATGGTAACATTATTAGGGAATTTGCAAATCATTTGCTCAAACCTTACAGGAAACCTGCTCAGCATAAAGAGGAAAAAGCGATTAAAGAAAGGTATGAAAATGTGCAAAGGTATGCTAAATATTCGCCTTAACTCTATGAAAGAATCAGCATGCCCCAAAAATATTCACTAACACCTGCCAGTATTTCTGTATCAAGCAGCATTGGAGAAAGAAAGACATTAAAACGTTCTGTGTGTTTCCTATTGTAAGTTATTGCAGACGGAAGCTTCAAATAAACCTTCCTAAACTTTGTCAACCTCTAATTTTATTAATCACCTCATCCAGTTCATTTACATCAAAATCGAGGAACCCTATAAATATACAAAGGCTAATTAACGTAAGAATGTACAAACCCATGACCTATCTGTGCACAGGTATCTACTGTAAAAAAGCATCACTGCTGCTGCTATTCTCATGGTTAAACATGTTCAAATGTCCAACTGATGAGGAAAATATAAAATAACAAAAATGACAACTCGAATAAGACAATGCCACAAAAAATAAAGCCTCCTCTCTGAACCTCTTGCATGGACCTGTAACTATGAACCCCGGGACATTAGCTAACACGATAATGCCCACCTGGCTCACAGCTTATTGATAAATAATAATTTTCTGCAACGCAGATGTACAATATATTACACACTTAGTGGGTCATTATGAGGTAGGCAGTAAGGGGTTAGCGGTGCTGGTAAAGGTGCCGGAACCGTCAACCCCTTACCGCCTCATTACGAGTCAGCTTGCGGGTCCCGCTAGCAGACGAGGATGCTAACAACGGGCCCATTATTAACGGGCCCGTTGTTAGCATTATCCCCGTTCCCATTGAGCCCTATGGGGGCTCAAATGGGAATGGGGATGGGTTCCTTGAATGACCAAGGTCAGAATGGCCCGGTAATTCCTCATTCAAGGAACCCGGACTCGGTCCCCAGTAAGGAGGTAGCCATGCCGCTAATGGCGGCATGGTTACCTCCTACCTCGTAATGACCCCCTTAGACTGAAAAGACAGTGGCCCTCATTCCGAGTACGGCGGTAAGGGGTTAACGGCACCGGTAAGGATGCTGGTGCCGTTAACCCCCTACCGCCGCATTCCGAGGTCCCTTAGCGGGTCCCACCAGGACCGGCTAGTTTTACCAGCCGCCCTTAGCGGGACCCGTTAAGGGACCATGGAGCTAATAATGGGCCCGCTATTTGCAGGCCCGTTATTAGCTCCTTCCCCATTCCCATTGAGCCCTATGGGGGCTCAAATGGGAATGTGGAATGGTATTCGAAATGGGGACTTACCGGGTCCGCATAGGTCGGCATGTCCCGGTAAGTCCCCATTCCGACACCACGGACCCGGACCCGAGTTTGGAGGCAGCCTTGACCCCCAGTAATTGCCCAAACCTGTGTGTAAGTTAATTTCTTTCCATGTTTTCCTTTTTTATTTAAAAGTAATATGCGTGAAAAAATTGTTACAAATATAGATTTTTCTTAAATCTGCAAATAGAAATCTGTAAGAGGGTAAATAATACTTTATCAAAAAGCAAGCTCTTAATAACACAACAAATGCACTCTCTCAGAGTTTCAGCTACAAATAAAGCTGTACATATGTACTGATAATTACTATCTGCTTATCTAAAAAATCCACAGATGTTTACATTAACAACTTAGTAAGCATATGCTCAGTGTGACTTCTGCAAACAGACCTACATTATTATTAAGAAATTCAAAATGTCTATAACCAAACATATAAATAGCATTATGTCTAATGCTATAATTGTATTATCTATGCACACATAATCTTTTTGTATTTTTAAAGAAGATGGGAATAAATTGCCACTTAAAAATAAATATTAAGTATGACAATATGGTATTCAGGTAAACTTATCCCAATCCTAATTTCCACCACCTCCCACAGCAATCCATTTGTGGCATAGATCACAGATAACTGAATCTTCCATCCCATCAAGCACCTGGCATCTGTGAACACTTCTCAGAGACAAAGACAGGAGAAAATCAGGTGCCTGGTAGTTTTTCTTCTCAGCAGTCTTTTATTAGGTGCAGTTTACAAAACACAATCTGGAAAAAAGCAATTAGCAATATTATGCCTCCAACCTGCTTATATAGGCTATTTGGATGACACAACATCGTTATGCAAATGACTACTTGGGTTAGAGCATGTTTCTGATAGGTCCTCTTAGCCAGAGAAAACTCACTTCTCTGTGATTGGATGACTTATCTGGTACACCCCAAGCCCACATTAGCATAGTTGGCATCCACTATTTTTACTGACACACAAAAAAGCTTGTTTGTAAACTTGGCTAGACACATGTATAACATTTCTCAACTCCTGCCAAAAACAACTTCATCACATCACTGTCAATTCTTTACTTTCCGAGGTCCTGCCAAGTCAGTTAGTGCTTTATATCATGGAGAAATGAATAACCTCTATTATATGATGCCAAATAATGTAGCTGGTCTCTCAAATTTGCCTACAGAAAGTACAGTATACCCTTAATAACATAGATAAATGTATTCAAGTATCCTGTGCCTTGTCTAACTACATCATCAATCTAGTCTGCATTTGCTGCCAAGTTCCAAGTTTAACCTCCCAGACTCAATTATCTCACTGCAAGATGCTGCCAAAGACCATCTCGTGTGTCAGCCTCCGTTGCTTATAAGCATAAATCAGGGTTTTCACACCTGGCCTTAAAACTAGACACCATTTTGTGCTTGAGGTATCCATTTTGAACAACTATATCTCTGTCTGCCACTGTATTAATCCTTCAGGGAGCCATTATTTATTAATCTAAGCATGTATTACTATGTATTCCATATTCATAATATATCTTTATATACTCATGGTATGTGTGTGATATTTAAAGCACCCTTCACTTCCTCAGTCATTTTAACCCAAATATGCGCATACCATGTGCACTATTTACCTTAAATAAAGCCACTATAATCCTGATTTCTGCAATAATAGAACCATTTGATCTGCCTATCATGTTATCTGTACTCAGTTCACGGGGGAGGGGTTGGCACCCCTATAGATAACCCTCATAAGTTAGACATTAGCAGCTGGTAAAACTAAAACATGTGGAGTTGACACAGCTCCCAAAGTCGAGGGTTCATTAAGTATTGGTGGTATCACACTGGTGAAATCAGCTGCTGGACGTGGTGCCAATTTCCATCTACATAATACATGAGCCCCAAGCATTTTTATTTTGTGGTGCTTGTGAAATTTCCAATATGGATCATCCACATCATCTCAGAAGACTCTCACCAGATGATTTATCATGATAGATGTTCCCAAGCTTTCTGGTGGAACATTATGAGGGCCACATCTTAGTGTTTTCTTGTACAATGTTAGACATGTTCAAATGTCCAACTGGCAAGGAAAACATAACATAACAAAAATGACTACTCTGAAAAGACAATGCCACAAAAAATGAAATCTCCCTCTGAACCTCTGCAGCATTTCTAATGACTCTTCAAATACACTATTCCAGTACTGCCAGTGTTTGAAGAATCTGGCTGTTTCTAGCAAACCTTTAATAGTTGGAGGTTAATTATGCACAACCAACACTCACAGCTACAGTGAAGATATAAGACCACATATAAGCCGAAAAAGGCTGCAGCCAGTATGGGCCAGACCATCTTGTGCAATTTCCAATACACATCACCCCAGAAGACTTGCACCAGAAGATTTATCATGATTGATGTTCACAAGCTTTTTGATGGAATATTACAAGGGCCACGTCTTACTGGTTTCTTGAACAATTTTAGACAAGTTCAAATATCAAATTGGTGAGGAAAACATACGATAACAAAAATGACAACTCTAAAAAGACAATGCCACAAAAAAATGAAACCTCCTCTCTGAACCTCTCTATCATTTCTAATGACCCTTCAAATAGAGTGTTACAGTGCTGCAGGTCTTTGAAGACTCTGTCTGTTCCTAGCAGGTCCTTTAATAGGTGGCGGTTGATTCTGCACAACCACCGCTCACAGCTATAGTGAACATATAAGACCACATATAAGCCAAAAAAGGCTGCAACCCAAAATGGCCGAGACCATCTCATGCAATTTCCAATATGAATCATCCACATCATCCTAGGACACTTGCACCGGGTGATTTATCATGATAGATGTGCCCAAGCTTTCTGACAGAACATTAGAAGGGCCACTTCTTAGTGTTCTCTTGCACAATTTTAGACATGTTCAAATGTCCAACTGCTGAGGAAAACATAAAATACAAAAATTACTACTCTGAAAAGACAATGCCTCAAAAAATGAAATCTCCCTCTGAACCTCTGTAGCATTTCTAATGACTCTTCAAATACACTATTCCAGTACTGCCAGTGTTTGAAGACTCTGGATGTTGCTAGCAGCACCTTTAATGGTTTGAAATTAATTATGCACAACCATCATTCACAGCTACAGTGAAGATATAAGACCACATATAAGCCAAAAAAGGCTGCAGCCAGTATGGGCCAGACCATCTTGTGCAATTTTCAGTTCACATCATCCCAGAAGACTTGCACCAGAATAAATAAAAGAAAATTTATTATCATTGATGTTCCCAAGCTTTTTGACAGAATATTACAAGAGCCACATTTTACTGTTTTCTTGCACAATTTTAGACATATTTAAACGTCCAACTGGTGAGGAAAACATAAAATAGCTAAAACGACAACTCTAAAAAGACAATGGGCCTCATTACACGGACGGCGGTGGACCAAGGTGCTATTAGCACCTTGGTCCATGCCGGTAAATTACCGGCACCGCCTTGGTGGAAAGGGGAATTACCGCCCTATTCCAAGGTTGGTGGGGCGGTAATTCCCCCTTCCCCCATTGCCCTTCCCCATTTCCATTTTTGCCCCATAGGGCATAATGGGAATGGGGAAGGTGCTAATTACGGCACCGCAAATTGCAGTACCGTAATTGGCTCCCTGGTCCCTTTGCGGGTTGATTTTTAACGCCTGCAAAAAGCAGGCGTTACATTCTCCAACCCGCAAAGGGACCTCGTAGTAAGGCGGTAAGGGTTAGCGGTCACCAGTACCATTAACGATGACCGTTAACCCTTACCGCCGTCCGTGTAATGAGGCCCAATGACAAAAAATGAAACCTCCTCTCTGAACCTCTCAACCATTTTTATTGACCCTTCAAATAGAGTATTACAGTGCTGCAGGTGTTTGAAGACACTGGCTGTTTCTAGCAGCACCTTTAATAGGTGGAGGTTGATTCTGCACAACCAACACTCAAACCTATAGTGAAAATATAAGACCACATATAAGCCAAAAAAGGCTGCGGCCCAGAATGGGCCAGACCATCTGGTGCAATTTCTAATATGCATCATCCACATCATCCCAGGAGACTCGCACCAGATGATTGATCATGAGTCATGTTTACAATATTTGTGACAGAACATTAGAAGGGCCACGTCTTATTGTTGTCTTGCACAATGTACAATGAACATTCTGTGCCTCCCTTTTAAAGCATGGCCTATAATCTGCGCATAGGAATCTACTGTAAAAAAGCATTGTTACTGCTACTGTTCTCCAACCAAATAAACACACTATTACTACTCCAGTCTAATGAGCCAGAGTCCCAATAGCAATAATCCCAGAGCCAAGCATTCCTGCATCAGACAATGCCCCACAGCCTTTATTAAAGCACTCATGTTGATTGGACCTGTAACTATGGGAAAGCTAAATATTCACCTTAACTCCATGGAAGAACCATTGTTCCCAGTACACTGTCATTGACAGCTGCCACTATTTCTGTATCAAGTAGCAGTAGAGTAACAAGAACATTAAAAACAAATCAGTTTTTTCCTTTTTTAATCCGTTGCACATGGAAACTTCCAAATAAACCATCCCAAAATGTTACAACCTCTATTTTGTGTACTAACATTGGATTGCTGAGCACAGAATGCACCTTCATTTATTGGGGCCATTTGCATCAGAAAATCCATTCCATTTCTATTTTACATAATAGCAGTTTGCACTACTAATACCATTCCTATATTCTTTATGAATGTATATTTAAAAATAAAACCAATCGAACATATTTCTCATGAAATTAAACACTATGTTTCACAAAACAATAAACAAATGAAGACAATGGGCCTCATTACGAGGTGGGAGGTAAGGGATTACCGGCACCGGTAAGGGCACCGGTGCCGGTAATCCCTTACCTCCCTACTACGAGTTCCCTTTGCGGGTGCCTCCGTAATGCCTGGTTTTTGCAGGCGTTAAGGACGGGACCCACAAAGGGACTCTAGAGCTAATAACGGTACCGCAATTTGCGGTACTGTTATTAGCGCCTTCCCCATTCCCATTGAGCCCCATAGGGGCTCAATGGGAATGGGGAATGGCCCTGGTGAATGGGGAATTACCAGTCCCTCCGACTTCGGAATGGACCGGTAATTGCTCCATTCACCAGGGCGGAGTCGGTAGGGTTTTGGAGGCA
The DNA here is from genome assembly GCF_040938575.1 of Ambystoma mexicanum. Lineage (NCBI taxonomy): Eukaryota > Metazoa > Chordata > Amphibia > Caudata > Ambystomatidae > Ambystoma > Ambystoma mexicanum. Next base: position 290,198,066 of record NC_090941.1, read on the forward strand.
GCCATGGAGCTAATAGCTCCATGGCTGCCTCCAACCTCGTAATGAGGCCCAATCCATATTCTCTTCTAGATAACCACACAGAAACACACTTCAGCAAAAAAATCTTTTTTAAAGCACCACACTTTCAAATACCCCACTTCAGCAAAAAACATCTTTTTAAAACACACACAATTTCAGATCACTCCAAAAACACTTTAACACACACCATAAGTGAACATGCAAGCACTGTAAGTAAAATCAAATTTCTACTGCTCTGTGATCATTCTATTGTTTTGAGTGCAGTTAGTACACTTAATGATTCATCATGCATCTCACTGAAACTCATTTTCGTTCCTAATAAACAACTCCCAACAATTGTTCCCACCCATTTTCTACATATACAGCAGGACCACTTCATTGTTAACAAATACAGTAAATAACAGAGAAACACAGAGCCCCATGCTCAACATATTATCAAATAAAACTTTCAACAAAACAATGACAAACAACTGATTAATGTCAACATGAGAAAAGTAGACAAAATGGGGAGTTTCATACTTTCCAAAATCAAAATGCAAAAAAGAGGACTATATTCTAAGAAAACTAATAAAATGGCCAACACACATTCACTGCAACCTATCACAAAGTAGTACACATTTACAACATTAACACCACCCAATTACAAACCCCAAAACACATACAAAACCCTGCCCAGCATCACTAGTAGCTGTGGACATTCAACGCGGCTACAAAGCTTACTTGTAGCCGCAGTTACACATACACTTTTTACAAACTAAAAACCAAACTAAGCCAACCTTCAAAATTTCAAATAAGACAAGACAATACCTAAGCACACAAAATAATACACCGATACAATTATGTGCTGTATCATCCACATAACAATATGATTATTGCACAGGAAATGTATGCTTATAGACGCAGCAACAAATATAACCATGCCTAGAGGCACAGCCAATAAAAGGACAAAAAGCATTGACGCGCCTATGCACATGCTTTTTATACACAGGGTTATACAAACGTCCTTCATGGACGTTTGCTGTAAGCGTGGCTATTCACAAAAACCATATATTTAAAAATGTATTTCCACTCCCACAAACTCCAAGCAAGTGCCCCTAACACACATACCAGCCCCCCCAACCCCTGACTCCACATGGTCCTCCTCCGCTCCCCTGACCTCTCCCAATCCCCCAAAACACTAAATGCATCTATAAAGCCACTCTACCCAGAATGTTGGATAGCCGAGGCTACCACGCTTCCACAACAAACCCACAATGTTCCATTTGCCCTAATATAACTGTGTCAATGCAGGGGACCTACCCCTCAGGTAGCAATGTCATGCACTGGATGGCTGCTGGATAGCCGTGGATAATTATAACAGTACCATAAACCAATTACAAACTCCACAACACACCCATCATACATACCCTGCTCATACAAACAGCTAGAAATTCAAACTAGGAATAATTTTCCTTGAAACAGCGAAAGACTGCAGATATAATGGCTGGTTTGAAAACTGTGTGGCTGACCGGAGACAGTTGCTGTTTTGGTTACGGCTTTTTGTGAGAAACTAAATTTTAACATGGAACTTGGTTTGAGAGATTTTACAATTAAATGGTTTGGATTGGGGGAATTAATTGGTTCCATGTTTTTCCAAATGTGTTCACTCTGAGAAGTACAGGGCAGCCAGATGTCATACTAATTCATTGTGGCGGCAATGATTTGGGGAATGTACGCGGTGTGTCTCTTACTTTAATGATGAAACAAGACATGGGAAAACTAATGGAACTATTTCCTCACACCATCTTTATCTTTTCCAATTTGACTCAGAGGCAAAGATTGAAATTTAATGGTAAAATTGAGAAATCACAGAGAAATGTTAATAAAGTAGTTTCAGCATTCATGAGAGACAACAGGAAATGTAGTGTTCCTTGATAACATCATAGCAGTACTCCAAATGTGATAAAATATTACACTCAGTGTACCCCAAAACTGTCCTTTTAAGGACTATTACATATAAATACACAAATACAATTAAATAATAACGAAAACATTTTTTTTATTATACCCGCAGCTACAGTTCATTGACTTTTATTATAACCGCGGTTATACATTGTAAGTTAAAGGGGGGAGGGGCTCACTTCAGGTTTTAAAATACAATGGACCTCATTATGAGTTTGGAGGTAGCCATGCTGTTCTTAGCGGCATGGCTGCCTCCAAACACGTGTCCGGGTCCCGATAAAAGGGAATTACCGGGCCATTCTGACTTCTGCGGGCCTGATAATTCCCATTCTCGGGACCCGGACCCGGTACATCCCCATTCCCATTAGAGCCCCCATAGGGCTCAATGGGAATGGTGAGGATGCTAACAACAGACCCGTTAATGATGGGTCCGTTGTTAGCATCCTGGTCTGCTCGCGGGTGGCGGTAGCATGTCTGGTCTGGCCCAGACGTGCATTGCGCCACCCGCGAGCAAACTTGTAATGTGGCAGCCCGGAATGAACGCTGTCGGTACCTGACCGGCACCGTTCATTCCACGGCCGTCGGCCTCGTAATGAGGCCCAATATAACTTAAAAGATCAAAACAATACAACACAGCTAATGTAGTAATGTAAAGTAGCTGAAGTTAAACAAAGCAGAGAATAATACATGACAGTAAATTAGGTATGGAAACATTTAATCGGCACAAGATATAACCGCATGAGTGACAATACACAGACTAAACTACAGTGTATGGGGCATCTAAAACTAGAATGGTGTGGCTTCTTTTTGTATTAATCTTTTTTAACTATTTTCTTCTGTTTTTCTCCACACTCTCACAAGTCCGAAAATACACAGCCAAAATAGATAAGACTCCCAAATACCCACTGGCTGCCTCCAAACTCGGGTCAGGGTCTGTGGTCCCTGAATGGGGAAATACCAGGCCATTCCGACTTTGGAGGGCCCGGTATTTCCCCATTCAGGGAACCCGGACCCGGATAATCCCCATTCCCATTTGAGCCCCCATAGAGCTCAATGGGAATGGGGAGGGAGCTAACAACGAGCCTTTTAATAACAGGCCCGTTGCTAGCTCCTTGGTCCCCTTGTGGGACCAGCAAAGGACATCTCGTCTGACCAGACGTCCAGAGCAGGTCCCGCAAGGGAACCTCGTAATAGGGCGGAATGGGTTTAACAACGCCGGCACCTTTACCGGCGCTGTTAAACCCATTCCGCCTGGGTCGTAATGAGGCCCCCTGTGTCAATGACCATGGCCTTTGGCCATGGCCAGTGATTTTTAACACCCACATCACTATACCTTTAAAAATAACTTTAAAAAAGAAATAAAACACAGACACCCCAAAATGTATAGTCGTGGGCATGGAGCTACTCTTACTCTTAAGTAATCCTTTATAATCCCTGGACATAGCTGTAAACATCGGCAAAACTGAGAGAAAAAAATGCTTTGCTGACACCTGGCCCTCACCAAATGCCCCCTCATCTATGCCAGCTCCCCACTGTCCCCAGATGGCCTCCTCACCTCCACTGCCCTCTCCCTTTCCTCCCAGAACACACGCTGTTTCTGAGATGCAGTTGACTTTCAGAGTTTGCTGTTAGAGGCTATAGCCGAAGCTACAGAAAGCTCTGTGTTGCAAACTCAGACCCTAGACCCCCTCCAACTCCCAAATGTCACTCAGTGCCCTCTAGCCACCACCCCTACACCACTGGCCTGATGGCATGTGCATGTTTTTTGACCTGCAAATTGCTTTTTTCCGGGTTTTCTTTTTCCTATATGCTCGGCTATAGCCGTGGATATCTCTTGCATCAAGAGAAAAACAAGATGGTGGTCATTTCATTTCTAAAAAAATGATTTCGGGTAAATCCCCAGGATATAGCTTTCTATTTTTGAGAAGGAGCACCCCCTTCTCCTTCAAATATTTAAATAATTACTGCATGGAGTAACCCCAAACCACGTATGCCCTTTGGCTAAAATTGACCTTGTTTCTCAATGGTAAAATGAATAGGAAGAAGGCTGCACTTTTGGAAAAAGAAATGTTGAGGCTTAATAACATTATTTCATAACAAATGTTCACAAAACTTTGAGGTCTGGGGGGGCCTGCAGGTTTTGAATCACTTATGTAATTTTGGTCAAATCTGTTACTCAAATCAAAAGTTATTCATTATATTTTGAGGGGTTCTTATGGGAGTCTGACACACCTTAACTAAAGGGCGGCTATCACTGCTCCATAATATGTCACAGTTTTATTACACGGCACACTCCAGCTAGGGACTCCTTCCCCAACAATGAAAGTGGCGTACAATAAAACGTGTTTAATTTTTAATAAACTACATATTCTTTTTGAGTAGGCCTCCAACCCGTCTCGTACCCAACCTCTGCAAACACTCGATGTAACAATTGACTAGGAACCAGGCTGGTGTGTATCAATAAGATATTTATTCATTTATTATTTAATGAAAAAGGAAAATCAAACAATTTCACAACAGCCACCAATGTTGTGGCAACACAAATACAATGACCCTCACAGAACAATTAGGTTAAGATTGGCCTATTTTTTGGCATAGGGCATCTTTTTCCTGATACAGGGCCTCATTACACGGATGGTGGTAAGGGATTACCGGCACCGGTAAGGGCACTGGTGCCGGTAATCCCTTACCGCCCTACTACGAGGTCCCTTTGCTGGTCCCTACCTTAACGGCTGGTTTTACCAGCCGTTAAGGACGGGACCTGCAAAGGGACCTTGGAGGCAATTACAGTACCGCCCCTATGGGGGCTCAAATGGAAATGGGGAAGGGCCAATGGTGAATGGGGAATTACGGCCCCGCCAACCTTGGAATGGGGCGGTAATTCTGCCATTCACCATGCCGGGATTGGTAAATTACCGGCGGCAACCATGGCGCTAATAGCGACATGGTTACCGCCTTCCATGTAATGAGGCCCACAGTGTGCTATTCTGTTCACTGAAGTTATCTCTCTGCTGTTTCATAGCGCTCAACTTCCGGTGTTCCTGGTCAAATTCCTCTTGGGATTGGACCTCTTTAATAATTAACTTGCTATTCTCCTCTTTCAATTGCTTGATCTGATTTTGTAAAGTAAAGATATACTCTAAGCAGGCTCTATTGTATGTCACTTGTTGGTTCAGTTTGAGTTTACTCTCTTTCAGAGAATCCACCCTTTCATTGCACTCCTCTTTTAGTGCAGATAATTGGGATTCTCGCTCTGAACTTGTTTGTTGCTGTATTGCCAACTAATCCTTTAGATGCTGAATGGTATTTCCTAATTCTAACTCAGAGTTTTGGCTCTCTCACACTTTCTCCTCGACTTGCCTTGACTCCCATTTTACTTGCTCCAATAACTCAGATTGATTCTGGCCAGAGGTTACACTTGCCTGGTACCTTTCTTCCATGATTATCATGTGGAAGTAGATGTATGCAGTGAGTTGGAGCATCTTAATTTGCTCATCTTTGATGTTCTGCATCATATAAAACTCGGTCAGGGTTGATGTAACAGGACGCTGTCCTGCCACACATCCATATTTATAGAGGTCCCCTGTTACATCATACTAGATAGCCAGGCTTCATGTTTTTGTTCTGTCCATTGCCCTCTAATTAGCAATTTGGATAGGAGGTGCTATCTAGCCATGTTAATTTCCACAGTGCTCATTGTGAAGTGTGTTCTACTGCTGGTGGGTTATCTATACAAGGACAAAATCTCCACCTTGCTCCTGCCTAGTTTATGCTTACACTATTTTATTTTGAGACACAGCCCTGATACCTAGGGTACAAGTTTTTGGATGGCGCCTTTACAATACAACCCAGTTTTCTATCCACTAAAAGTAACAATAGCTTCAATGGGTAGTCTGCTGTGCTGCACTGCCATGGGTGAATACATTTTTCTCAATCACGGCACGAGCTGACACTTTGTCATGGTTTTATTACATGACACACTCCAGACAGGTACTCCTTCCCCGACAATAAAAGTGGTGTACAATAAAATGTTTTTTCATTTTAATATACTACGATTTTTTTTTAGTAGGCCTCCAACCCATCTCGCACCCAACCTCCACAAACACCCTGTGTCACAATGGACTAGGATCCAGGCCGGTGTCTATCAATACGCTATTTATTAATGTATTTTTTAATGAAAAAGGGAAATCAAACAATTTCACAACAGCCACCAATGTTGTGGCAACACAAATGCAATGATCTCCACAGAACAATAAGTTAAGATATCCTATTACAGTTCACACAGGTCTTTAGTGGCGAAACATAAAAAGAACAATCTTCCACCAAGTTATAGCACCACCAGTTTAGCACTCCGCTCTGCAAAACCCACACCCAAACATCAATTAGATTTGATTCCTTTGAATGGAAGGCAGTGGCAAGGATTAGGAATAGAGAGAAAAAATCGAATTTGGGGTAAAGCCCGCAACCCCAAGATGGGAAGTCAGCAAAGAAAGGGAAAACCCGTTTTTGGAGCAAAATGGCAGAATGGGATTTTGATTCTTACTCACAACTGCTAGGGGACATAATAGAAGGAAATTCCACCAGGGCATGAATAGAAATGAAGTGGGAAAATCGGTTTTGAGAAAAAGCAAATGCAAAGGGTAAATACGGTGGCCAATGGAAATTCGTTTATACTGGGGCTTACAATGACTCGGGGAAGGGGTTTAGCTTACAATAGGAAAATCATTTTTTAGTGACAAGGACAGAGGCACATAACAGGTAGACTTCTAGGCAAAAGGGATTGCTCACAATAATAAAACCTGCTGGGGTTTAACCGCACAGATGCAAATAGGGATTTGTTTGCTAATGCACACAATACACTGACAAATTTGGTTTTCAGCCACAAGGAGACTAATTGTATTTCAATGGGGGAATTAATTGGTTTACTTAAAATATACTAAGGATTTAAACAGACACTGGGTAATTTTTCAAAGGAGATATGCTAACATACACAAGCAAATAAGAGATTCTTCTAGGAAGAGATGACTGGATTATACTGGTAATTTGGGGTTTTCAGTGGGGTATTGGATTAAATGTACTACTCCAAAAATGAAGGGGTTCATGCAATTTAGGGCAGTGGTTATATACTACTTACAAAGCAAGCCTTGGTTTAGGATTCAGGAAAGCCAGCTGGATCTCAGGGCTCTCTGGACAGCTAGGGAAAGGGGTCTAGTCACTGCACTCTCAAAGATGGTGAGGTTCAGCAGCCATCTCCCAGTCCTCATTCTCCTGTCTCACGTTTTTTGTGTGTGTCTCCCTGACCTAGTGCAGCCCCTCTTATATAGCAAAAATGACATCCCTAACTTTACAATCTAGGGGGAGTACCCTGAATTTATCCCTGCTGCTCGGATAGGACAGTTTACCATTCCTCTCTCCACCCCCTGACATGAATGGTTCAAGGGAAGAGAGCACCATCTCTCTGTTTGCATTTATTACAATTCTTTGTTCTCATTAGCACTTTTTGGCAAAAACGAGTTATGTCATATAACTTCATAATTATGCTAGCCACTGCCATGTGAAACAGATATGCGGTTTTAGCTGGTCATGGGGAATTAGATAAGTCAATCGCCAAATCCATACGATGTAGCATGGCCATTTGGCACATTTTTGTCCTTTTCATAAAATGTATAACAGTTATGAATCTGCAAATGATCAAGCATGTTCCTAATTTCATTTCCCATCTTTTCACCAACTGTCATATTTGTCACCTGTTCCGATCAGCCAGAAACATGTTTTAACTGGCCATTTATATTTTTTAAACTGCCTAGAAATTACATGAAAAAATGGCATTAAACGAAATTAATCCTCATTCTGATTGCTGCAAAAAATGCTTAAAATGAAATCAGTCTTTTAATGTCAATCAAGAGTGTCTTGTTCTACCTGTGAGAGGGGCGCTTCATCCCGCACAGTCATCTGTCTTCCTATGGGCTCAGCCGGTGAACAGAGATTTTTATGACTCCCTTTGAAATTGGCAGTTTGTTCTTTGTAGTGGGCTCAGGAAGGGCTCACACCACGTGGTCATGCTTTAGCCACACTTTGCCTTCTTTGAATTCTCTGGGCTCCTGCCTTCATGTCTGCAGAGCAGGGAATTATGACCCCCTCAGCAGCATCACATTTTATTGCAGGGTTGCTCGCTGGTAGGTGCAACTTCCAGCTGGAAGCAGGGCTTTGTCATCATGAATTTCCTGCCTTCATGCCAGAACTGTTACGCTCACCTGACTCCCACGGAGGCGCTGGCCTGGTTCGCGCTGCTGTGACCTCTTCTAAGGTGATGCGCAGGGTTCGGAAGACGGACTGGACCGGGCCCCCAAATCTGGCTTGTCTGGCTCGCAGAAGTATCCTTCTGTAGGCGAAAATAGGGGATTAACTTTCTGCGGGGTAATGCAATCGGCCTCCCACTTTCCCATCTCACCCTCCTTGAAACCCTTCTGTGATTTCTCATAGCGTCTCACCTTAGGGTCTGGAAGGACGAGCTCTCCATCCTGCTTCTGATGCAGGGGCGCGTTGGTATCCAGTTACTTCACTGGATTTTCGGATTGGTGAGAACCAAACTTGCTTGGCTTCCAGGTAAGTTTTTTGATAAGAGGTTCCCCTTGTGTCCATGCATTAATGTACTAATGCTAGTGTCTTTTTCCCCATAGGGGCCGGGGTACGGAATGCCGGGGAACAGGCACCAACCCGAGATGAGAGGTGAAATCCTTTTAGAAATCAGGTAAGTCTTTAATGAGCATTTTTTGGTAATGTCTTTTCATTCGCTCATTAACGCTGATGTCTCTTTTTCCCCTTAGGGGCCGGGGTCCGGAAGTGCCAGGATGCAGCGCGGACCCGAAATGAAGAGGGAATGAATCAACAGGTAAGTCTTAACATGGAGATTTAGCTTTCCTTATTCCCCTTCTCTCTCTCACCTTTTGTTCTGGTCTTTTTCTCCCTAGGCGCTGGGGCGTGACTGCGAATCCGGATGATCGCTGCTGAACATGGAGGCGCCCTGTAAAGGTGAGTGGAATGCGGCGCTGCAGCGATCGACGCAATAAGCTTTTAAATTAAAGTCTTCCTTTTCAGGATTGTCGGCGAGATGTCTCCGGGATGCGGATTTAGCAGGTAAGGACTTTTCCTTCTTCTGTTCTCTTCTTCTCTTCCTTTGCAGGTGATCCAGGATGCTGGCAGGCGTGGCAGAAGTCAGGATGCAGGAGTAGACACGGTGAGCGTCCAGCTGCTAGATGCAGAACAACGCGAAGCATGTGTGGCTGTTCGGGTGGGGTTTAAATAGCCTTGGAAGAAGTTCCAGGTATGTATCCTTCCTCCAATCAGGTATGTATCCTTCCCCGACCACGCCCGGATGGTAAATTAGTCCCACAGGTAAAGTAGTTCCTTTCAGGCCTCAAGGATCCTGCAGCATGGTCTGCATCAGGTAAGTGCACCCAAGCATTCCCATAATGAGCCTGGCGCCTATTGCGCCAGAACTGATGTCTTTTATGAGCGCCTAGGCGCCAGGACACTGTCGAAAGGGCCCCTATATGGGGTTGCTGGGTCCTTCCTTGGGGACTGGATGTCCGCTTTCAGGGACGCCAGGCTTGAACCGGCTCCCCGGGAGCGGGCATCATGACAAGAACAGTTTTTTCCTGTAGTAAGGGTCTATTCAAAGGTGAATGGAGTTTTGTGAGTTAGAACATATTATGCATTCGTTTTGGTCACCACCACATATCATATTTCCCTGACATTTCTCTGTGCAAGCAGTGCTATCTTTTTCCACTGTGGCTTTTTAAAGCCGTTTTTCTTTCCACACGTGTGCAGGCCTTTTTTGCTTTTAATGTTTAAAATCCTGTCTTGCCGGTCACATGATTCTTTGATTTCTCCTTCTTGGGTGAATTTACATTTGCTGATGGTCCATTGACAATGATGGGTGGGCCCCCCTTTCACATGGTTCTTTAATTTGACATGAACACAAAGAAAAAACCAAGCTGTTTTTCATTTGCAGTCCTTAAAGGGCTGCTGTTCATGTGAAAAAGGAAAGCAAAAGCCATGTTTGGTTGTAGTGTTGAAATTCTTGCCCCTCATGTGAAATAAAAGTAAAGTAAGGCCTTTTTTGGTTACAGTGTATAACTTCTTGTCATTCAGGTAAAAGGAAAGTAATGCAAGGCCGTTTTTGGTTGCAGTGTAGAACTTCTTGTCATTCAGATGAAATAAAAGCACAGCAAGGCCGTTTTTGGTGGCAGTGTTTAATTTCTTGCCGCTCATGTGAAATAAAAGTAAAGTAAGGCCTTTTTTGGTTACAGTGTATAACTTCTTGTCATTCAGGTAAAAGGAAAGTAATGCAAGGCCGTTTTTGGTTGCAGTGTAGAACTTCTTGTCATTCAGATGAAATAAAAGCACAGCAAGGCCGTTTTTGGTGGCAGTGTTTAATTTCTTGCCACTCATGTGAAATAAGAGCAAAACAAGACAATTTTGGTTGCAGTGTATAACTTCTTGCCACTCACGTGAAATAAGAGCAAAACAAGGCCGTTTTCGGTGGCAGTGTTTAAATGCTGCTGTTCAGGTGAGAGGGGCTTCTGTCTAGGGCCTTTAAATGCACACCACAAATAAATATTACAGGGCCTGCAGTAGCGGCCCTGTAGTTATGGTTAAGTTGCTCAACCCATAGAAAGAGCACTTTTTGGGCAGCTTATAACATCGCCTCCCCTGGACCAATCCTCACAAAACTATATGGCCCTGTCAGATCGATCCTGCAAAGTGTGGTGAGGTTTCTTCAAGGTGGGGGGGCAAAGTGATAGGGCGGTCCCAAAATGGGTGTTTTTTCCAATAGACGCAATGGAAAAGAAATGTTTGCTCACAGGTACAGCCCAAACCGCTGGATGGATTTTGAGTAAATGTGCGGCAGGAGTGGTGGCTTGGTCCCGAAAGCATTCCTTCATGAATTTGGTGCAAATCCATCCAGTAGTTTCTTTTAAAAAGAGCAAAAAGAAAGTAAAAGAAAATTGGTGATATCTGGGTTTGGTCCACAGACTCACTTCCCAGTTCGGTCCGTGGACGGGTTTCGGATTGGCCCAGAGGATGACATGATGTCCGCATACATCGGACATACCCAATGAGTAATCAATAAAAAATGTGAGATGTGTCAGATTTTTGGAAACATCTGCTATGTTGGATTCACGGACATACGCCGGTGTCTGCGAACACTGCAGTAAAAATATATTAAAAACACAACATTACACTTGTCAAACTTATCAAACAATCACTGGGGAAGCGAGGGGTGATGAGGATGGGATGGGATATGGCCTTAAAAAGCCCAAGAAACACCTACCTACTGTGATCAAACAGGTTCCCTGGAAATTGAAATGCACCCACAACGACATAGCCGCCCTGATTATTAGAGCTAAAGCCCTCCATACTCCAGGCCCGGATGTATTATCAAACTCAATGTTAAAAGAGGAGGCAATCATGGTGCTGATCTTCAAAAGTGGTGATTGTGCTGATCCTGGGAATTACCGGCCATTTGCGCTTTTGGATGTCCTGGGGAAGCTGTATGCAACCCTTCTCCCCCAGAGACTAGAAACATGGACAAAAGAGACAGGTAACCAGGATCACTTCCAATTTGGGTTTGCTAAAGGCCTCTGGACCTCTCACCCGCTATTTATGTTAGCACTATTGAAAAACAAACTATTAAAATCTAAAAGGAAGTGCTACTTGGCATTGATTGACTTTTCAAAAGCTTTTGACAGCATTAGCCGACAATTGCTGTGGGCAAAGTTAACAAAGTGGAACTGCCCGCCAGACCTGATAGCTCAGATCAAAGCTCTACACACTGACATGACTGTCAGAATAAAGCTAAATATGGAAGGAGCGCTAACAGAAAAAATCAAAACAGACTCGAGAGTAAAACAGGGCTGCCCGCTTGGTCCCTACATTTACAATTTGTACATTTCAGATCTTGCAGCATTTATGAAAGCCTGCAACTGCATCTACCAAAAAGTAGGGGACCACGAGCTGACTCATCTTCCATATGCTGATGATCTTGTCCTGATGTACAGAACCACAATTGGGCTATAGAGGCAATTGAATCGCCTGGAAGCATAAACAGAGAGGAATAAACTCTCAATCAATAAAGAGAAAACTAAGGTGATGCAAGTTCAACAGCACAAAGGAACGAGTACCTTTAACTGGTACATTGGCAGGGAAAAGCTGAGTATGTTCCATTGTTCAAATACCTGGGCCTGTTGATTTCTGCTAAACAAGCAGAGAAGGATAATATGGCGGCCTTGATAAGGAAGGTAGATCTACTGGCCAATCAAGCTATAATACTGAAAAGAAGATTTGGTGCTTTCTCGCTTCAACCTGTCATTGACTTCTATAAAGCGAAAGTGGTGCCAATAACCAACTACGGAGCAGAGTCACTAGTATATGTCCGTAATCAACTTTCGACATTACTTAAAGGGAATTTTCGGAAGCATGTGCTTGTATTACCGAAATCAATACCTGTACAAATTGTAAGGAAAGAACTGGGCCTAATTTCACTAAGGGCAGCAGTAGACTGGAAATGATACAGGGCAAATGCGTAAACCAGGAGAATACAGTAGGATTAACGTGGTTAGCACCGTGTAGAAAGCTGCTAACCACAATTAAGGCTTACCCAGAAGAGCTCCTGTCCAACCCAGATAAAATAAAATGGAAACTCTGGGAACGGGATTCGATACAAACTGGGGAGGAAGGAAAAGTGTACAAATGGTTTAAACAGCTTGGTTCGAGCTTGGTTCGAGGAAAAAAGGTTTTTTTTGTGATCCTGTTACTCTGGAGAAAACCGGGCTGTCCCTTTCAAATGGTGCCAATAAAAACATGCCCAGTGAAAGTTCTTTATGTGCACAAACAAATCAACAATAGGAAAGGGAAAAATGACCACAGCCTGGCTAAAAGATAAGACAAATCTTGCCAAAATGGAAAAGTCTGCACAAGAAAGTGTCACTGTGCTAAAAAAAAGACAGTCAATTCTACTATAAAGAAATCATTTATTCCTGCAAAAGAAAAACCCCAAACTTATGAAAAAAAGACGGCGCTGGCCCTTATACCCGCGCAAAGGATTACAATGGGCCAAGCAAAAACACGAACAAATTTACCCCCAGAGTAAAACAAAAACAATCAGATGGCACTTTCAGCCAAAAGACCCGCTAGTAACAAACACAGAATTGGTTAACACTCCACAAAAAGTAGTTACTTTGGTCCAAGCTGATTCAAATACATGGAGATAAGTAACGGACAAGGAACTACTTCAAGCATCTGGGCGCAATGAACCTGCACAAAATAATATCATAGCAGCATCATTTGAAGATTCAGATGGCCCAGATTGCCGGATAAATAGCGGGCACAGGACCTTGAAAAATGCAAATAACATGATTGTTGGTCACTTACAGGGAACTGAAGATGACAATCATGCTCAAAACAATTGTGTCAACCCTTCCTTGTCTAAATCCCTGGAACCAGGAAACTGCACTGCAACGCCTGAAAAACATCCAGAAGCATCCACTCCTTATGGTCGCAGAGACAAACGACCAATTGTTGAAGTGGACCTAAACCACTCGACTCTGCAAATGGCCTTACAAAAAAAAACTAAAATAGGTGTAAGTAACATGAAACAGAACAATTGTCAGGAAAATATTGATGAGAGTCAAGCAACATCAAAAGGGCAAAAGCAAGCCACAACTGTGCCAGTGATCCAAAACCAAATAGACTTAAGTGACATACATTCTTCTATACCATTAACTGACAGTGATGATTCAGAAGATACAGATCAGAGTACAAATCGGAATAAAGAGGAAAATGAAAACCAAATGCACTTGCAAATCGACCAAAGTACATAACAGACACAAAAGACCTCCGCAAGATCCGACAAAAGATCCTATTTTAGCGTGGGCAGGCCAATATGCACCAAATTACAAATGGCATTTGGCTCAATGTTGACAAAAACCTTGGCCCCGTTTCTTAAATTGTATGAAGGTCTACATGAAAATTATAAGGACCCGTCTACTTTACTGGCTCTCATGCATACAAAAGTAATATATATAGAGTCGTACATCGATGCCATAAAGGAGACAAGAGCCAAAGAAAAAGAATCAGAAAATGTAATTATCAAAACTCTGATTGAATTAATGGAGGATGCATGTGAAGACAAGAAATCCTTCCTAAATGGCTTCAGAGACATACTTAAGCTATTAACACCAGAGCGAAGCGAAGAGCCGTTGAGATTAAATGACAGGAAGGAAACAACAACTGATCAGCTACTACCAGAAAGTCTTTTACCACTGATAGGTGAACGTGTGCATGTAATTAACCCAGGAAGCAAAAGAAAAATACCACTTGTAAACTGTACGCTACAAACTTTGTCAAACACGAATCAAACACCCCTGGCTTTGCAGTTGACAAAAGGCAAAGACAACACACTTTCGAACTTAGTGAAAACTGTCCATTTACAGTCTGGCCTAGGTGCCAGCGGGGGAGACCCAATAGGCTCTAGTAAAACATCAAAAGTTGTCTTCGCAGTATTTGAGCCAATAAAATCTATCGGCGAAGTGAAAGGTAAGGAGCTTGGAGCCAGAAAAAAAAACACAGTTTTGCAAACAAAAAAACCTAAGAACCAACTGATGGGAAAATTGTCTTGCAATGGAGGAGCCAGGAACTTCATCAGAAATATAAAACTAATGAAAGAACCAACCCTTGAAGTAGAACCATCTCAGAGCACAAAGTTGGCCCTACAAGAAGATAAAGAAACAAATGGTAAAACAAACACAATACAATTTACTAGCAATCAGTCAAAGGTGGTGGAAACAACATGCTCAGAGGAAAGAGATCAAGAGGCGCTCATGAACCTCTCAACCTATGAGGCAGAGAGCATCATAGAGTTAGAGAGTGAAAATGATATGGAGGAAACTCGGAGTTCGATGAATGACGGAAACAAACTGAAGACCCCTCCTCCTATATCTCCTACATTTGAAACTCTGCAAACAAAGAGAGAGTACTTGGTAAATAAACAAAAACACAAAACTAAACAAAAACAAATAAAGGATGTCATGGTTGTGCACTCCAAAAAGTCTATGTGCCAAACAGACATCCTATACATAACATTTAAAAGGAAACTGAAAATGTCAAAAAGTTGGTGCCCAAAATAAACAGAGAAGATGGAAAGGGCCGAAATTGTCACTTGAGCGAATTTTGAAAGCAGATGATGGTCTGATTCTGAATAGGGCAAAACTGATGAAGCTACTGTGCTCAGTTCCTCCCTTACGAGTGATAGAGCCAAAAGACATCAAAATAGTGGCCTTTCCGTATGAAAAACAAACAGACCATATACATATACATCTTGCCTCCAAGACAATCTCAAATCTAATCAAACCAGCAACAGAAGATCCAAGAATTCTAGGCTTCGATCTTAACAGTCTGCAGGAGAGTGATCAAAACAGCAAAGCCCAGTGGATGGCAATCAAAGTAGATCAAAGTCGCCCAAGCCGTGAGACGACGGAATATATAGATAATGATATCAACAGTAAACCTATCAGATTCTCACCAACAATTCTGAAAGGCCCACAGGCCCTACGTATTATGGTCAAAGGAACCCACTAAGGAAATGGAGACTACCAACTTTGTAAACTCATCAAAAATATCTACAAAAATTGACGATAAAGCGTCTTGGGAATGGCTATCAACAAACCTTGCAAGGCAAAGTAAACAATAGACTGCCCGTCAACAAGTTCAAACAAGGACAAACATTGCCTTATGGAAATCTAGAGGCTTTAAACATCTGTTCAAGAACATAAATCAGGAAATCCTGTTGGCCGACATAATATGTATTCAAGAATGCTGGCTACAAAGTACCCCCTTTATTGATGGGCATGCATGTCTCCTAAACAAAGCTCAAAAGGGAGCTAAGGGGAGGCCCTCAGCTGGGTTGCTAACCATTATAAAAAACACGGCAAGAAAAAAAATCATAGGATGCCTTTCTCCATCTCCCCTGATACAAATTGTAATAATGCAGGATGAACAAGAAGAAACAACAACGGATGCAAAAACCACCCAAATACTTTTCAACTTGTATTGGAACAGCAAGGCAAAAGAAGGCAAGAAATTTCTGCAGACAGTTATGAAACACATAGATGAACTCAGAGCAGAATTCCTGTCATCAAGTCTGTTTGTTTTTGTACAGTCAATATTTAGGTCGCCACAAATAAACAACACAGGGGACAATGTACAACGACAGCCCAAAAATCTTCGGTCCAAACAATGGCTGAAAGAAACAAAAATAAAAGACTTAAAAATGGAAAATGGAAATGTTAAAGGTGACCCAAGGAGAGCAGCCACATGGTCTTCTTATAATGCCAGTGCAACATTGGACTATTTTTTTGTCGATTCTGGCACTTTCCAACAAATAACATCTATGGATATTTTAAACACCGACAAAAGTGATCATAAACAACTTATTATAACACTTGAACAACTAAGGCGCACGTTGAAAGATCAAAAAAATTAAAATACAGATTCATGGCCTTACAAAGTCAGCATTAACAACGTTCTAAATAGGCTCCGATTAACAGACAGAGAACTACCCCGTCTAAACGAAGCTATCCAAAAATGGATAGATCAAAAAAATTCAGATGTTGAATACGAAAAGTGTTTCAGCCTATTTAGAACTGCTGAAGCAAAGCATGGATATGCCCAAGTAAAAAGACTCCATAAACATGATCATCAACTTGCTGAAAAAAAGAAACAATTGCAAAAAAATCTGCAGGCTATAAAGAAGAAAAAAGAGCCATAGATAAAAGACTGGAAGCAAAAACAGCAACAATAATTGAAATTAGTGCAAAGACTCATCAAGCCCAGCTTTATCAGCAGGATGGAGAAAATATGATCCGGACAATTGAAAGTAAAAATCCAAAATTCTTTTGGGCATTAAAAAACGAACGGACAAAGCCGATAGGACATGAACAACTAAACCCAATTCAGGAATCTCAATGGGTGCAACACTTTAAAAAAATATATGATCCAAAGAAAGAAAACTTAAAACAATCAAAAGAAACCCCAGCTAAAGAATCATAGAAGATTCCCTTTTCAAAAAGCGAAATATTAACAATTATCAAGAAAGCAAAGGGATCACGTGCCCCGGTCCAGACGGGCTATCAAATTTTACTCTCAAGTTAAATCCAGAAATGTGGGCAGATTTATGCTATGTCTTCTTCAATAGAATTACCACAACGCGACAAATGCCCAAGTCATGGAAAACCGCGATTGTAATCCCGATTTTTAAAAAGGGGAATCGGACCAAGCTGTAAAATTATCATCCTATTTCCCTAATAGATGTCCTGAGAAAAGTATATGCAGGAATACTTCCGAAGAGACTAAAAGAGTGGATTGTAAAAAGCGGCAAATTTGACCACAGACAGACTGGTTTCATGGAACGGGTTGATGGCGGCCTCAACCTTCTCCCGCTTAACATCCTTAAAATTAAATCATCAAAAGATAATCAACCTATTTATCTGGCATTTATCGACATGGCATCAGCCTTTGATAGGTTGATAGAGAAATCCTTTGGAAAAAACTCAAGGCAGTGGGATGCCCGCCTGATTTACTGGAGGCAATTATAGCACTCCACACAAACACTAACCTTAAAATACGGCTAGATTTAAAAGGTAACCTCAGCAGATGCATAAAAACAACAAGAGGGCTGAAGCAAGGCTGCCCCCTGGCCTCGATATTGTATAACTTCTTCATTCACGACATTGGGAGCTCCTTGGATCCGGAGAGATCATGTGCACCTCGTATTGATAGAACCGTCATAATGCATTTATTGTACTCAGACGATCTAGTGTTGTTGGATCTCACTCCTATAGTGCTACAAAGAAACTAGATGCCCTTCAAGTGTATGCTACAAACAGCAAGCAACAAATACATGCAACAAAATCAGAAATCCTAATCTTTAAGAAACCGCAGACGAAAAGAAACAAGGGATTTTATTGGAGGTTAAACTATACCTCCATTAAACTATCCAATAACTTGAAATATCTTGGAGCAATGATCAGTTCAGATGGTGGTGACAGCCCATGGAAAATAAATCTGGAGCTAAAAACGGACCAGCTAATTACCCAAGCTCTGACCCTGAAGAAAACTTTCGGGAAGTTCTCAATACAATGCTTAATCGACTTTTACAATCATAAAGTCACACCACAATCACCTATGCGGGAGAGTGCTGTTTGAGAATGCCATGGGAAACTTGGGACCGTCTGGAATCCAGATTTTGGAAAAGAACGCTAAGGCTGCCAAACTGTATCCCAAGTGGAGTAATAAGACACAAATTGGGACTCTATTCGCTACATGTAAAAGTGGCGTGGAAAATGTTGACAACCTATAGAAAAGCAGAACTTAGTGACCGCCCTTTACAAGGTGCTAAAGGCACAAACTACAAACATGGAGCCTGGTCTCTTAAACATCTGGAGACACAAATGCCAAGAAATAATGGAAAACATTGGCATCAGTATGGAAGTATTGCACAACAACCCAAAAAAAGGTGAAAGAAGCTCTCTTAGCTGTTGATTGGACTCAAACAGAAGACATATGTGTGAAAGCAAAATCTGTCATGACCCACAGAACGTGCCCCTTCTGGACTTCCTGGTCCTTGTCACGGCGTGGCTTGCATTCATTTTTTCTCCCAACATGGCCATATCACATGACAAGCCTCGCACCAGCATTCACGGCGGATGTAGTGCGTACCATAAATATGCCACGCCCCCGCGGCCCGCGCGTCTCAATGCTATTGCGAAGTAGCGACCAGATGTGTGCTCCGTAGCTCGCAGTATTGTTCCCCTTGCTTCTTCCACTCTAACCCAATTCTAGCCCTTTCTTTCCTTTCTTGATTCCTGGACTTGTGTGCTACTTGCGCACCCTGTTATTTCCTGGATTCCTGGACCCCTGCATCCCGGTACTTGAACGCACGCTGGAGTCGGAAGAGACTCGTGCAGCCTTATTCAAGAATCGAGCAGTACGCAAGAAGGCATCGATCACAAGTCCAGTAAAGATCGAACTCAGGTGAGAAGGGGGGAACTCCTTGACAGTTTGAGACGCCAACCTACCAAACTCGATATGGACATGGAAGCGGCCGTCCAGGACCTGATGCGTGGCATGCAAGAGCTATCAACCGAGGTGCAGAATCTAAAGGCGGAAAACGCCGCTCTCAAACAACTAGTTCTATCCCGCGATTCTACCACAAAAGAAAGTCTGTTGCTGGGCGGTATAGTGGACAAATATGATGGCTCACCAAAAACCCTTCGAGGATTCCTGGATTCATGTTTGGTTCACTTTACTTTTAAGCCCTACTACTTTTCAACTCCCGGGGCTAAAGTGGGCTTCATAATTTCCCACCTTTCAGGAAACGCCTTAACATGGGCCACGCCCCTTGTTAATTCCGGCGACGTTCTTCTAGATGACTATGATGGCTTCATACAAGCCCTTAAAACCATGTTTGACCATCCAGGACAGGTCTATAGTGCCCAGGAACGCCTGTTAGACTTTCAGCAAGGATCCCAGGATATGCTCACCTATGTTACCCGATTCAAGCAGTTAGTCAAGGAAGCTGATTGGTCCCCAGAGGCGAGTTTTACCCTTTTCAGGAGAGGACTGAATGAGGAGATTAAGGATGAGTTGGCCAGAGTGGCTCACCCAAACTCATTCCAGGCACTAATGGACCTTGCCATGCAAATAGATTTTCGTATCCAGGAAAGAAAGGCAGAGAAGAAGAAATCCAAAGCTAATCCTCCAAAGCCGTCTTTTGAGAGTACCACCAAGGCGGACACAAACCCAGGCTCAATCTCAGAACCAGAGCCCATGCAGATAGGAGCCTTCCGTGGACCTATATCCCTGCAAGAAAGAATGAGAAGGATTCATACGGGGTTGTGCATGTATTGTGCCTCAGACAAACACCTGGTTAGGGAGTGTCCTCTGGCCCCTCCTCCGCGTTCGGGAAACGCCAGCTGCCGATCCTAGATGGAGCAGAGCTTCGGGAGAGAGATGTTTGCTCCACATTAATTCCATCCTTGAACTCTCCTGGACAAAACAATTTGGTAATACTACAAGCCTTCCTGTCACCCTCCAAGAATAAGACCTATCCCATTCTGGCCATGGTGGACTGCGGAGCTATGGGAATTTTCATTGATCAAGACTGGGTTGTTATTCATCATATTCCATACGAGGCACGAAGCACCATGCAACTGGTGGAAGCAATCGACGGAAGACCCCTCTCTTCAGGACCCATAAACCTGCAGACAAAAGAGATCCAACTTTCCATAAACCATCACCAAGAGCAGATTACATTCGACATCATTAAGTCAGCCCATTACCCCATGGTATTGGGTATGCCCTGGTTACAGAAGCACAATCCGTATATCAATTGGACAGCAGGATCACTATTCCTAGGCTCAGAGTTTTGTATGTCCCACTGTCTAATCCTGGATCCCTCCTCGACACCCCCTAAAGAACCACCAAGAGACCTGAAAACACCACTCATAGTTTCTAATATCATACAAGTCCCAGAGGCCTATCAGGGATATGCTGATGTATTTTCAACTGCCATAGTCCAGGCCTTACCCCCTCACAGACCTGAAGACTGTGCCATAGATACAGATCCCTCAGCAGTGATTCCTTTTGGCAGAATGTTCATTCTTTCCGAACCTGAGAAAAAGGCCCTCAGAGAATACCTGGATACCAACCTTGAAAACGGAACCATAAGACCTTCAAAATCTCCAGCGGGTGCTTCATTGTTCTTTGTTCCCAAGAAGGACACCAAGGAACTCAGACCTTGCCTCGACTATCGTGGCTTAAATCAATGCACCCTCAAGGATCGGTACCCAGTACCCCTGATCTCGGATATCATGGAAGCTGTGAGAGGCACCGTAGTATTCACGAAATTGGATCTCCAGGGTGCCTATCATTTTTTCCGTGTCCGGGAAGGAGACAAATGGAAAACAGCCTTTAGAACACCCTTTGGTCACTATGAATATCTAGCCATGCCCTTTGGACTAGCTAATGCCCCCGCTGTTTTTCAACGTTTTATGGACAGGGTGTTTTCTGACATGTTATTCCTTTTTGTCATTGTCTATCTGGATGACATATTGATCTTTTCCAAGGATCCTCTAAAGCATGAAGAGAATGTAAAGGCAGTACTGCAACGACTCTGTGAACACAAACATTTAGCCAAACCCGAAAAATGCTTGTTTCACGTTACTTCTGTTCACTACCTGGGATTCATCCTTAGCCCAGAAGGAATTGGTATGGACCTTTCAAAGGTAAAGGCCATACTGGCATGGCCTGCTCCCACCTCCGTGAAACATGTTCAATCCTTCCTGGGGCTTGCCAACTTCTACCGGAAGTTAATTTCTTCCTTTTCCGAGATCGTCCAGCCAATTGTTGCTCTCTTGAAGAAAGACACTCAGTTTATCTGGTCTACGCCGCAAGACAAAGCATTCCAACGATTGAAGACAGAGTTCACGCAAGCCCTCATCCTGGCCCAACCAGAGATAAATCGCCCATTCCTAGTGGAAACGGATGCCTCTAACTACGCCATAGGAGCAGTCTTGAAACAGGAACTTGAGGATAAACTGGAGCACCCCATTGCTTACCTCTCACGAACCCTGACTCCCAGTGAGACACACTGTTCTGTCCTGGAAAAGGAACTGTTAGCCATCCACCAGACCTTCACTGAATGGCGACATCTACTTCTGGGTGGTAGATATCCAATTCAGGTCTGCACGGACCATCGGAATCTTCAGATTCTACAATCATTGGAGTGCAGGAATAGTCGTCAGGCGCGTTGGGCCTACTTCTTTGCCCAATACCAAAGTCCAAATCACTCATGTTCCCGATCACAAAACATGAT
The DNA here is from genome assembly GCF_040938575.1 of Ambystoma mexicanum. Lineage (NCBI taxonomy): Eukaryota > Metazoa > Chordata > Amphibia > Caudata > Ambystomatidae > Ambystoma > Ambystoma mexicanum. The sequence continues at coordinate 290,219,961 of NC_090941.1, forward strand.
TGCTGACGCCTTATCTCGACATCCTGACTATGTAACTACTGAAGACAAGGCCTATCCTAAGATGTTTCCCCACACGATCTTTGTAGCTCAAGCAGTCAACCTCCTGGAAGAAATTCAAGTACAAACCCAATCCTCTGACCTCTGGAAGGATATTTCAAGGAAGAATCCATGGAACCTAAGACTTATGGAAGGATACTTATTCAAGGACAATGCACTGGTCATTCCTACACAGAAATTACAACAAAGAATGATAAACCTCTGTCACGATACCCTTCACTCTGGACATTGTGGCATATACAACACCCTCCGTCTTATACAAAGACAGTTTTGGTGGCCTGGAATGAAGAGCGACGTGCAGCAGTACATCAAAACTTGTGCTGTCTGCAGTCAAAACAAACATGATAACAAGAGACCGGCGGGTCTTCTAATGCAACCATTGCTGCCAACAAGGCCATGGGAATTCATTGCTAAAGACTTCATTGTGGAATTACCACCTTCCCTAGGGTACACGACCATCATGGTCACCATAGATTTTTTCACTCATATGGCTCATTTTACACCTCTGTGTAAGTTACCATCCTCATCCGAACTTGCTGGAATTTTCCTGGAACACATATTTCGTTTATATGGACTCCCTTCCAAGAATATATCTGATCGAGGACCTCAGTACGTCTCTCAATTCTGGAAACATCTCTGTCCCATTTTGGGAATCCAACGCGCCCTCTCATCTGGTTATCATCCCCAGACCAACGGGGCCAGAGAACGTGCTAATCAGACCCTGGAACAGTATCTTCGATGTTTCGCCACCAAGGTTCAGGATGACTCTCCGCTCATGATACCCGTGGCTGAATTCGCCTACAACAATTCTGACCATTCAGCAATTAAGGCCAGCCCCTTTTATTGTAGTCAAAGTTTCCACCCATCAGTTCTACCCTCTGTTCTCCCTCATCCTACACCAGTACCTACTGTCGACTCCTGGATTGAAACCCTCATCAATGTACACCAAGAGGCCAAAGAAAATTTAGAGAAGGCCAGAACACAGACTCAGAGGTATGCAGATTTAAAAAGGAGACCAGGTCCTTCTTATGCAATCGGTGATCAAGTCTGGTTGTCCTTGAAATTACTACCCCGGCATCTACGACCAAACAAGTTGGCCCCTCGGTACTATGGTCCATTTCCCATCAAGGAAATTATCAACCCGGTTTCATACCGGATTACTCTACCAGACTCTTGGAAGAAAATTCACCCAGTATTCCACACATCCTTATTAAAACCCTACCACCAATCCTCCCGGAAATCCTACTGACCTCCTCTTCTACTGGTCGACAACCAATTCGAATATGAAGTATCTCGAATATGTGACTCCAGGTATAAACGGGATCAGCTTCAATACCTGGTTGAATGGAAACGATATCCTCCTAGTGAAAGAACCTGGGAACCACTTTCTAATCTCAAGACCCCTCGGCTACTCAGAAGATTCCACCTTATACACCCGGGCAAACCTTGTGGAACGGGTTTTCAGAGGAGGCATGCTGTCATGACCCACAGAACGCGCCCCTTCTGGACTTCCTGGTCCTTGTCACGGCGGGGCTTGCATTCATTGTTTCTCCCAACATGGCCGTATCACGTGACACGCCTCGCACCAGCCTTCACAGCGGACGTAGTATGTTCCATAAATATGCCACGCCCCAGCGGCCCCACGCGTCTCAATGCTATTGCAAAGTAGCGACCAGACGTGTGCTCCGTAGCTCGCGGTATTGTTTCCCTTGCTTCTTCCACTCTAACCCACTTCTAGCCCTTTCCTTCCTTTCTTGATTCCTGGACTCGTGTGCTACTTGCGCACCCTGTTATTTCCTGGATTCCTGGACCCCTGCATCCCGGTACTTGAACGCACGCTGGAGTCGGAAGAGACTCGTGCAGCCTTATTCAAGACTCGAGCAGTACGCAAGAAGACATCGATCAAGAAATCCAGCAAAGATAGAACTCAGGTGCGAAGGGGGGAACTCCTTGACAAAATCTCACAAAATTCAAAACACAGAGATACCCTATTGCGCTTCAGACTGAACATCTTAAGAACTTGTCAGATCTTAAAAAAATATGGCCTAGTGCAAGACAATATGTGTTATCTCTGTAACGAAGAAGAGGAATCCTTGCAACACTTGACGATGTTTTGCAAAAAACTCAAATCTGAAAGAGAAAGGACTCTCCTACTCGCTTTGCCAACAACATGTGGTTTGGACTCCAATGCATGGTGGGACGCCATGTATGTAGTGCTCAACAGAAAAACGGTCAGAGGCCTAGGCTTATTCTTAATTGCAACACAGGAAAAACTTGCTGAGCGAGACAACTCTGAAAGCCTGTGATTTAAGTGTGTGATTTAGTTGTAAATTTCACCTAGACATAAAAGCCAAAAATAGGATAAGTAAGATCGTGGTAAGAATTTAGACGAATAATAAGCGGAAAAATGTTCGGCTTGGTGATAAAGACAAAAGAGAATGTTAAGCAAATATTTTATTAATTTATGATAAATGCTTTAAATACATTTTTTTTAAAAGTCACGCAGTGTGGGCACTGGGTGCAGTGTTTGCATACTGTCAGTATGGTACAGGGTATGGTTGAAGGGCAGCTTATATGTGTTTGGATAGTGTGCTGCGTGCACAATGCTTGCAGTATGGGCAATGTTGCACACATTTTGTGGTTAGGTTGGCAGTGAAACAATATCTTCTAAGTGGAATTGGGTAAGACAATAGTATGTGAATGAAAGGGCGTAGGGGTGCCCGAGACAGTGTAATGTTTATACATTATGATAACTGTTGCATGTAACGCTGTGCATGTCCATTGCTGTGTGGAGGTGAGTTAGAAGTGCTGGTGACAATGGTGTGTATGTACATAGTGGTAGTTGATGACATGCTGACATGCATGATTGCATTATGGCGCAGGGAATGTGTGCAAGGAGCACACCCACTGGAGCAATGCAGGTTTGACAGTATATGAGGCCCACAGTGGTGATCTTTGGAGAATGGGCCTGGAGCACAGTGTCGACGTGCTATAGCATCACATGTGAGTTGCAAAGCGTGTATTGTGCATTCCATGGTTGTGGTGACAGTTGCAAAATGCTACAGTATTTGGTGTGCGGCAGGAGATTGTGCAGTGACAAGTTGTGCAGTGTGGCCACAGGGTGAAGTGTGTACGTAATGTGAGCAGGGAAGTGGGTATGGTTGACGTGCAGCTTATATGTGGTTCGTTACTCTGCTGTGTGCAGATTTAGCTGTGTGCAGATTTATTGAAGTAGGTTCAATATTGTGAAGCTATTGTGCATAGGTTTCCAGTGACACAATACTTTGTCAATGGTAGTGCGTAGGGGTGATGCAGGCTGTGGTATGTTTGTGGATTCTGCTAAGTGTGACAGGTTTGCGTGAATGGGTGCTTTATAGTGTGGGGGAGTTGGGTAGAAGTGCCGCTACGTATGTTAGGTTTGTGCATAATGTTAGGTGGCCACATGGTTGCTTGCTTGGATGTATAGTGTTGTGGAGGGTGTGGAAAGGGCTGGAATGTTGTGTGTATGGCGAAAGGTGTGCTCAGTGCATCTTATGCTATTTGTGGATGCTGCAAGCGTGCATTCGTTAGCAGAAGTTTCTGTTGGAGCGGCTTTGCAATGAAATGGAACGTGTACTGAGAGTGTTTAAGTGTCAATATGGAGTGGTGTATAGAAATGAGAGTGTACACTGCCGAGGTTTTGTATCTAATTGCTGCATGCATGTTTGAAAATCTGACAGCACCCAATGGGGGAGTGCTGCAAAAAGTGCCAGTGCAAAGGGAAGAAGTATTGTGTGAGCTTTACTGGGCCGTAGATGGGAAAGCTCCCGTGCACATCCTGACATTATGAGCAAGGTGGGAAGGGAAATGGAACTGTGGGAAATAGGCAATGAGGAGTTTAGGGCGTGGTTCACAGGAAGGGGCGGTACCATTTCGTCCCAATACTGTGTCGTGAGGGTGGTCGAGATGGAGAGACACACAGTGCTTATCGTTGGTGATACCTTTGTGCGCCATCTGCACCTGTGTTGTGTGCAAATAGGCGTTGCTGGTAATTTCGGGTTGGAAGGAGTGGACACTTTCTGGGCTTTTCGGGGTGACTGCAGTTTCGGCAAGATGGTTTGCCTTTGCAGATATGTGGCATCCGGCATGAATGTTGACTGTGTCATGGTGCACTATGGAAGTCTACATTTCTGTTACATGTCGATTAATCCGTCTTCTGAAGAGGTTGTACACTGCAGTGATGCATACTTTTCCTACTGCAAAGGTGGTTTTCTAAAGCATAACACCAAGAGGACAATGGGTTCATGACGGGGTAATTTGTCCCCAGCCAGAGGTTGGAAGGTGTGTTATAAACAGAATTATGCGTCAGTTTATGCAGACTGCTGGCATGTTCTCCACCGGCTATGAGATTATGAGGTCGCAAAATACGAAGTGGTTTCATAGAAATGGCATTTATTTGAGCACCATTGGCAATGCTGCTTTCTTTTACACTGTGCAAGAAGCATTGACCAGAATGTGGTAAAAATGTGATGACAGGCAAACAGAAATGCATGTAAAGAGAAAATAAAAAATAAGTTGCTTGCACCCACGTGAAAAATAAAAACCCAAAAACAAACCTTTATACATCTACGATGGAAGACTAAATCCCCTACCAAGTTTGATATTGTTTAACCCCCCTCACTATCATGATTACACGTGCCACATTGAGGGCGGATATGTGGATGTATGCGGATTGGGAAATGGTGCATACTTTCATTGAACTTTGTAGTGGACGTGCTTTGGAATGGCACGACATTTGTATTGTAAATGTGGAATGGTACATTTCAAGTGTTGTACAGGAGTGAAAGTGTTGAATGATGGAGGCTTTGATGTAATTGGTGGATATGTCTGTGCCTATTTACGCGTAAAGCAATGAAGTAGAGCTGCAGAGAAGAAAAATTAGTGCTGCAGCTTTACAGGGGTGCGGCCCTCGCGCTAATTTGCAAGGCGCACGTGACAAAATCTGCCCTTTACACCACCTTGCCCAATTGCCATGGCAGTGTGGGGATTAGTCAATCAGGTACTGTGGGTGTGGTTAACAGGAAGGGGAGGTGAAACTGTTCTACATTACACTCTGTGTACTGAGGGTGGCTGACATGGCGAAACGTATTGTGTTGAGTGTAGGTGAACCCACTTTACCAGCAATTTCGCTTTGGAAGGAGTGGACGCTTAGTCGAACGCTGTGTATGATTGCCATTTCACCGATATGCATGCACTTTGCAAAGACCTTGCCACTTTTCCAGCAGTATCATCCATTACGTCATCCATTACGGTGGCATGCATATGGGTTACCTGCCTTGTTTAGATATGTTCCATAGATTGAGGAGATTTCTGAATGTAGTGAGGACGCTTTTTCTCACTGCCAAAGTGCTTTCATCATCCATAATACCATGAAGAGCATGGCCTACTGCTCATGGATGTTGTTCGGAGCCAGACGCAGGAAGGTGTCCCATCAACAGAAGCATGCATACTTTTTTGTCCGCTAGTGGAATGTTATTTTGGAACAATGACCTCATTAGTTGTGGAAATGCAGAGTTTTTCCAAGAAAATGGCATACTGTTGTCACCCATTGGCAATGCAGTTTTGTTTGCTCGTTTACAGGATGCAGTGAAGACTTTACTGTACTAATGTGACCAGAAGTACACACACAAGCTAATAAAAACCAAAAAAAATGTGTTTGTGTGGAAGCATCTAAACAACAAAAAAAAACAAATGTCTCTTTTAAGAGTTGTCCCTTACTACAAACCCCTCCTACCCTGGTTGCATAATAGGAAGAGGGATTCCTACTTCACTCGGGACAGCCTTCAGCGTACTTGTGGACCAGCACGTGCCACATTCGGCGCTTCTCACCATGCTGGTCTATGGAAATGGGACTGCAGCGATTGTCCTAAGAGGTGGTGCTCAGTGTGTGAGTATCAGGAAAGCGCACCAATAGGAAGAACTCCTCCTGCTGTACTCGAGCGCGGCTTGCGCGGTACTTAGAAAAAGGCACGTGCCACATTATGCGCTTCTCAGCATGCTGCCCAATGCCAATGGGACTATGGCCTTTGGAAAATCAGGTGCTAAGGGTGTACATCACAGGAACGAGCTCCAATAGGGGAAGGAGTCCTCCTGCTTCACCGGGACTCAGCCCTCGCAGTCATTGGGGAAAGGCACTTGGCAAGTTTTTTGCTTCTCACCATGGTGGCCAATGGGAATGGGACTATGGATTTTGGCCAATCAGGTGCTCTGGGTGTGTGTCACAGGAAAGGGCCACATTCACGTTCTCTATTACGTTGTGTACTGCGGTTGGCAAACATGGCAAGACGCACAGTTTTCATCGTGGGTGATGGTTTTGTGGAAGATCTGTGCGTGTATGCCCTCCAAGAAGACTTGTTTGGCAATTTTGGTTTGGAGGGAGTGGAAGCATTGTGGTGTAGTGGCGAAGCATGCTGTTTCGGCAGACTGCTTGCAGGATGTTGACTCGTGGCCTCTTCAGAAACTGTATACGTTGTGATTGTGCACTTTGGAGCCTTCTTCATGGGTTACTTGCCTTGTTCTCGTGTGTTAAGGTAACTGAAGCTTACTATGAAAGCAGTGCAGCGCATTTTTCCTACTGCCAAGGTGCTTTTCTCATGTATACCCCGGAGAATAGTGTGGAAGTATTCTAATGATTCCTGTCGCCAGCCAGAGGTGCGAAGGGGTCTCATCAACAGAAGCATGTGTGACTTCTTGAGTGCTGCTGGGATGTTCTCCTGTGAGAATGAGAACATTGGATCAAGATACATACACCTTTTCAAGGCAAATGGCATGTCTTTGTCGGACAGTGGCAATGAAATGTTGTTTAACAATCTACACACTGCAGTGAAGACCCTATTGTAAGAATGTGAGCTAATGTTGAAAACACACATTTATGTATGAAAACCGCAAACAAAGTGTTTCTAAAGAAGCACCTTTAAAAAAAAAATACCACCACAACTAATGACATCTGCTCCCCTGGTTGAAAGTTATTTCCCCAATACTGGACGCGCCCAGCAGTAAAAGTCTGCAAATATCACAATTGTTGCAGGGTGGCACGTGTTACATATTCCCATTTTGCAGATGACGGCCATAGAAATGGGCCTGCAGAGGCTACGGGATTGGGCAATAACGTTTGTGGGTGTGGTGTGTACGGCCAGACTGTAATACACAGTGTATTTGTCGACAGAAATTCAGAGGGTGCGGTTGTGGCTGTGTGTTTCACGAGGCATAGCGTGCAGGGTTTAGGGGATTTCCACATTCATTGAGTGAAAGTGAATGGAAAACACTGTGTAGTGGGTACTCATTTTGCGATCTATCATGTCCATGTGTAGTGCTATGGAGTAGCTACAATGAAGTGCCAGATTTTGGTTTCTCTGTGTGACACTTTGGTGATACGCAATCATGCCGATATTATTGTTCTTCGTTGTGCAGGGAAAATTGCACAGCATGTTACACACCCTTAAGTGCTGTTTGCGATGAAGGATGCACTTGCCCAGTTCAGGTGTTTGTATATGATCGCTTGCATAAGTTTCTATCGCATTATGCAGCCACTGATGTGGCAGCGTCATTTTGTATTTGGTCTGTGAATGCAGACAGTGCAGTACATTGGAAAGAAGAGTATTTGTGGCTTTGTTCGACAAGTGCCAATGGCATACTTTGCCCATGGGACTATGACGTTTCACAGCACTAATACTTTTCCCCACCTATAATGTTCATCTTACTATGGCAATCATTTCGATTTTTGCACACCTCATCTAAACTGTCTTGGTGCCCTTCTTGAAAATAGTGATTTTTTTTGTAGTTAGTGTTGCGCTGTGACTCTCTTGAAAACGCTCTGCAACACATTAAAAAATGTCTTTACAGCGACCCCCATCTTTAGCCCATTCAACTACAGTGTTTACCACACTGCCACGCCTCCCATCCTGCATGCGTGCATTGCCAAACCCGTTGTTGATATGTGAAAGGTGCTTTTATTATTTACCTTTTCCCATTTCACAGTTTATTTACATTTATTATGATGTTCTCACACACGCCACAGAAGGAACGGCAGGAAATGTCTGGTACAGAAGGGCCAGCAGCTGCCTGGATACTATAGGGGACGTGCGAGAGACGGAATTAATGGGTGGTCCTCACCTACATAGGTGCTAGTAATTGTAATGCTCCCATAAGGACCGTTCCCATGCACTTCCAAGTACCGTCACTCTACAGTACCACGTTGCAGTACATGCACAATACAATGCCCTTTGCTGGGTAAGGGTCTGCAGCGTGGCATATGGTTTGCAAAGGTTGCTTTACAGCTCCGTTGCCCTACAGTAGTGCCCCTCTTGTTGCCCGCAGCAGATGTGGCAAATGCTGTACATGAAAGTATCATACATAATTGTTGGAATGGCGGTAGCCTGCCCACTGGTTCGTTGTGTTTTCATTACAGTTGTCGACACATGCACTACAAACACTTTATGCTTTGCCATTACTGGTAAGGGTAGCAATCACGGATATACATACATTGTGCAATACAAGAATGTTTACAAGAATGCGAAACACAGCTTCATTACGTGGAGCAGGAACTCATTTATTCTGTGCGGCCCATGCAACTACACTGCTTTTTTAACCACTATTAAGGTTGTTTGCGCTGTGCATATCCTGCTGTTTCTTTCCTTGACTTTACATGCACTAGTATGTGCGTGAGGAAGGGGCACTAGTTTTGCCATTTTGCAGACTTAGTAGAAACTGTCTGTCCTGTAGTTACATGTTTTCTTCAATTGTACGACCGGCAGGCAACCTTTTGATACTTTCAGTCACACTGCTGAGTGCAGACACAATCTACCTGTTTCACGGCTCATGGCAAGGCAAGTAGCAGATAAATCAAAGTAATGCGACATTTAACACACCCATGTGACACTGCAGGTTCCTGTTCATTGTTTACCAGTGGCCGTTATACGGTTAGGAGTACTTTAGCCACACATTGGTAGGTTTGCAGATGCAGCTACGAAGTCGGCAGCAGTACTTTAAATGCAGTAGCCTACTGCATGAATACGTAGGGCTGGCGACACGGGCGGTGTTACCAGCATACAGTGGATGATTTATGCATGGGTGTAGGTGTGGAATGGAAACACTTGCGCTTCCACAACTACTTAAAAGTGCATTTGAAGATGCGGACATGCAGCCACTAATGGAGTCCTATGGATATTTGCAGGGTGATTGCACATGTGCCAAACAGGTGCAGTGTTCTTAGAAAACGTCCATATTGTTCATTTCTAGTCATCTTGGCCAGTACTGTGCGGCGTAGATTTATTATGCCCTGTTAACACATAAAGAGAGCCTACTGACACGCTACACAACATTTACTATTTACATTTGTAATTGGTACGATACACCAACACTATTTGGAAAATTAAGGGGTAACGCAAATGGATATATACACCAGACAATTTGGCCTTTCCACACGTTTATCATGAGGGCAGCCAAGGAATCAGTAACTAACCATTGTTAACGGGATGTTATGGTTATGTTGCTGTACCAAATATTTATCTAAAGCAACGTTCTGCTTACAGTGACCTACTGAAAACCTATGAAATTCACTAACAAAAACATTGTTAAAGGGACGTTATGGTATAGTTGCACTAGCAAAGACCTATTGTCATGATGCCTGCTCCCAGGGAGCCGGTTCAAGCCCTGCGTCCCCGAAAGCGGACATCCAGTCCCCAAGGAAGGACCCAGCAACCCCATATAGGGGCCCTTTGGACAGTGTCCTGGCGCCTATGGCGCCAGGCTCATAAAAGACATCAGTCCTGGCGCCATAGGCGCCAGGCTCATTATGGAAGTGCTTGGGTGCCATTACCTGATGCAGACCATGCTGCAGGATCCCGGCCTCCTTGAGGCCTGAAAGGAACTACTTTACCTGTGGGACTAATTTACCATCCGGGCGTGGTCGGGGAAGGATACATACCTGATTGGAGGAAGGATACATACCTGGAACTTCTTCCAAGGCTATTTAAACCCCACCCGAACAGCCACACGTGCTTCGCGTTGTTCTGCATCTAGCAGCTGGACGCTCACCGTGTCTGCTCCTGCATCCTGACTTCTGCCACGCCTGCCGGCATCCTGGATCACCTGCAAAGGAAGAGAAGAAGAGAACAGAAGAAGGAAAAGTCCTTACCTGCTAAATCCGCATCCCAGAGACATCTCGCCGACAATCCTAAAAAGGAAGACTTTTATTTAAAAGCTCATCGCGTCGATCGCTGCAGCGCCGCATTCCACTCACCTTTACAGGGCGCCTCCATGTTCAGCAGCGATCATCCGGATTCGCAGTCACGCCCCAGCGCCTGGGGAGAAAAAGACCAGAACAAAAGGTGGGAGGGAGAAGGGAATAAGGAAAGCTAAATCTCCATGTTAAGACTTACCTGATGATTCATTCCCTCTTCATTTCGGGTCCACGCCGCATGCTGGCATTTCCGGACCCCGGCCCCTAAGGGGAAAAAGAGACATCAGCGTTAATGAGCGAATGAAAAGACATTACCAAAAAACGCTCATTAAAGACTTACCTGATTTCTACAAGGATTTCACCTCTCATCTCGGGTCGGTGCCTGTTCCCCGGCATTCCGTACCCCGGCCCCTATGGGGAAAAAGACACTAGCATTAGTACAATAATGCTTGGACACAAGGGGAACCTCTTATCAAAAAACATACCTGGAAGCCAAGCAAGTTTGGTTCTCACCAATTCGAAAATCCAGTGAAGTAACTGGATACCAACGCGCCCCTGCATCAGAAGCAGGATGGAGAGCTCGTCCTTCCAGACCCTAAGGTGAGACGCTACGAGGAATCACAGAAGGGTTTCGAGGAGGGTGAGAGGGGAAAGTGGGAGGCTGATTGCATTACCCCGCAGACAGTTAATCCCCTATTTTTGCCTACAGAAGGATACTTCTGCGAGCCAGACAAGCCAGATTTGGGGGCCCGGTCCAGTCCGCCTTCCGAACCCTGCGCATCACCTTAGAAGAGGTCACGGCAGCGCGAACCAGGCCAGCGCCTACGTGGGAGTCAGGTGAGCATTACACCTATCAAATTGTATGAAAAAACTGTGTTATAGGGACGTTATGGTTACAGGTAAAACCAAAAAACCTCAGAAATTCGCCAGATTATGGTAAGCTAAGCAAACATAACTTGCGCCACCACCGTGGTGCTTTGCAGCAGAGAGGCTCAGGGGCTATTCAGAAATGAAAATCTACCATTTTATTCTGCTGATGCACATGATTCCTGCGATATTACAGGGAGAAGCCACAAATGAAAGAACTCAAAACACTATTTGAAGGGACGAAAAAGGATGCCATCAAACTTTGGAATGAACTCTCCCACAACCTTACAGAGTCCAATAAAGATCTCGACTTCCAAAAAACTCTCAAAACTCTTCTGTTTATAATGTCCCTCCTAGGAGTACACTGATTGTTTTGAACAACAGTGCTTAGATGGCCTGGCCATAGGCACTATATAAATACCAATCCCAATAGCAATAGAAATATCAATCACATCAGGCTAGATGTTGGGAGTGGGAAAGAAGACCTGTGAAGTTGTGGATTTGGGGGTAGGTTGTGGAGCCATTTACTGGTAAAACATGTTTAGTTTATCTGGGGTAGCCCACAGAAATTGCATGAGATTACTGCAGCAACACAACAACACATGCTCAGAAAGAAATGTACGTCCCATTAAGCAATGATTGATATAGGGCAATGGGAGAGTGTAAAGGAGGGAAAGAGCAATTGATTGGAGTGAGGGGATATGGAAAAAGAAGGGGGACACATGTTGGATGACTTTTCAATTCTGAGCCATTTTTCCAGTTATCATGGGAATCGGCGAACTGCCACCCCATTCTACCGCAAGAATTTCTGTTATTGGAAAGTATTACTATGCTATTATCACAGGAATAAGGAGCTAGAAAAAAAGGTTTAACATCTGCATTGCTTATACCTACTGGGCACGGGACAATGGTATTTGGAACCACAGGAATAGTGTGGCATAGCCAGTGGCCATGGCTAGTGGTCCGAAAGCAAAGCTCTTTTTGCAACACATATAGAGACCGCTGCCGAAGGCCATAGCTAGTGAGACCTCAGGGAACTATTCAACATGTTCAACATGTTCAGCTGTGGACACTGGCCATGGCTGAAGGCCATGGCTAGTGGGCCCTGAGAAAACTAAGATATAGAAAAACCCTTACAATTCAATGAAAAACCGTTTGTTAAGAAAGCTAAGGTGATCAATTGTAACGCAACAAAACCCCTAAAATTCAGCATTCGCATTGCAATCCACCTCAGGGAAAAGAAACTATGTCACACAAACCAAACAGTCATAGGGGATAATGGTCAGGCGAGGGCCATGGAGGAAAATGAAATTGAGGAAGTGAGCTTGCTGGTGCCTTTGAGGACAGGGAAGAGTAGGGATTTTCAAACGTTATTGGCGCATACCAGGGGAATTCCACAGGCATGGGTCATTCAATGCCACTGTATGTGTAATTTCTATCGGGGGAATCCAGCCGTAATATATAGAGTGAAAAAAAAGTAATTTTACAGCTGCAGTGATCACATCTCCTACGCAGGGGGTAATAGGTTTCTGTGCCGAAGGCATTAGGTAGTGGGTCCGAAAGAAACCTATTGGTGCAACATACACAGTGGCCGCGACTGAAGGCCATGACTAGTGAGCCCAAATAAATCTATTGGTGCAACATGTACAGTGGCCACAGCTGAAAGCCAAGGCCAAAGGGCATGGCTAGTAGGCCCCAAAGAAACCTATCAGTGCAAAAGGTACAGTGTCCACGGCTGAAGACCATGGCTAGTGGGCCCCAAAGAAACCTATTGGTGCAACATGTACAGTGGCAACGGACGAATGCCATGGCTAGTGGGCGCCAAAAAAACTATAGTAATACAAAACCCTTGAAAATCAGTGAAAAATCTTTAGTAATTAAGGTGATCATATTCAACATGAAAAATACATAGGGCTTCCTCACGGGTTGGGCGAAGCGTTAAAAATGGGGCAGTAGTGCTATTACCACCACATTACCACTCTGCCCAATCCGAGTTTGAGTGCTAAATTGGGAGATTAACCTCCAGCTATTAGCTGGAGGTAAATCTACAGACTTTCTGCCCATTTTCGGTGCAATTAACACAGCGCAATTTACGCCATGGTAAATGAGCCGAAAAAGGCCCATAGAGTCATACAGATTCTTTAAAAAATGGGGATTAATAGCTTGCCGCAACTCGGGATCCGGTGATAATAGCGCCGGAACAAGTTGTGGTAAAACAATTTGCATTGATCAGTATCCCGGCGGATTTCCCGCCGGGATACCGCCCAACTTGTAGTGAGCGCCGTTGCAACAGAACCTTTGAAATTCAGTGAAAGAAATCCTTGGTTAAGATAATCAGATTTAACAAAACAAAACCCCTGAAATTCAGCAATCGCATTTCAACCAAGTGCACTTTAACTTTCTCCCCCTTGTGCGCAGCGTATGACCACACCATGATGACATCACTGATGATATCATATGAAATGTGAAAGTAGAATAGTCCCTTTGAGCCAAGTCACACATGCCACGGTGCCACCCAGTACCACATAGTAATCATCATTGGAAGTTCACCTCCAGTTCAGCGCCACATCAGCAAGGCATTGTGATTGTACAAATTAGCCCAAATGCAAGCCTTTTGCTCCAGAAATGTGGCTTTGTCTTACAGGGCAGTGCTAATGTATACACAGCTTTATCAACTCAAGACAGATATATATCAATGCTGCAGAACTGGTTTCACCCTTATTAAGGATCATTAGTGCATTATAGTCTTGACAACATTGTGGTTCAGGCACTGGGATATATTTAGAAAACACCAGCACTTTATTTCAGTAAAACATAATTCTACCATAACATTTATCAAATAAAATACTCTGCGTCTGCGCGATAAACACTTTTTCAATATAAATTATAATAAAACAGATTGATGAATTGCAAATGTGACGAATCACAGGTATTCCTCCCTTCTCCCATAGGGGAGAACACTCCAGTGAGGTTAGTGAGGTGAGCCCACTCCGAAAGACCCTCCTTTGGAATCAAAACAAGTGGTACCTTACTGGAAGAGAAACATCCTTTGGGGACATGGACTCACGATCCTGTGATTAACTCCCTGAAGAAATTACCATAGCTGCGGCTATTGGACTGTCTTCCATAGAGAATACTATGAAGGTGTCATGTTTGTCTGAAGGTAATGCAGGTAGACATATGTCTGAAGAAAGTAAGGACATTTATATCCCTTTAACTTAAGATGTGTATTTTACTGAGATGAGTCAGAGCATAAAGAGGAGAGGAGAGCCTGATACGCAAGGGAGGCCCCCGTGACCTCATCACGCATTGTGTAGGCATAGTCAAAGTACATTGGGGAGCCTGTGAGTTTTAAAGGATTAGAGCAGCAAATTGCGAGACGCCGGAATCCTGGTGTACAGGACCAAAAGGAAAGTGGTAAGAGCCAGCAGAGAAGGAGAATGTCCTTGGTAGTGGCAAGACCATGCATACAGAGTGGTAGGCGGGATTCCACAGAACATTGCAGAGACTACTGCAACAGGAAGTCTGAACACCTTCCGAGCACCAGCGTATGCAGATGGTAGATGTCCGACCCAAGCCGAGAACGAGAGACCAAAGAAGAGCAAAGAGAGCGAGAAGGAGTAAGAAAGCGAGCACGGAGCCCTGCAACCATTCATCAAATCATGAGAGGTACTGGGGGAATAGAGAGCAGTTGGAGGCCACTAAGGAATCATTATTTATGTGAAGTAACTCGTCCCAATCTTAAGAACAAAACCATAACCAGAAATCTGAATGGTTGGAAATGTGAAAATCGAAGGGAACACAAAACAGATAATCCGGTAAAGAAAGAATGGGAATATATGAAAAGAGAAAATTGTCCCAGTGACAAGATCAAAATATTGTAGAAGAGCCCAGATTAGAAGGGAAGTTAACAACAAGTGATAAGAGAGACATTTAAACAACCCATGTGGGGCACTAAGAGAGACTTGGAATGGAAACCCTGGTAAGAAGGGCAAAAACCCTATGTGTGCAAAGTTGAGACGTGTGAGACGGAAAAGCCTAAAACATATAACGAGCAAGGAAAGATAAGGCTTAGCATTGAAGAGGATAGAAGAATCCTAAGTCCCCGAGAGAGTACAATTGACAAAGAAAACCTAAAAGGTTATAGAACTAAAGATTCTTTGCAAATGTATAAACAGAAAGAGTGTGAAGAACATACATGTGACACAAAGAAGAGGAGAAACGATTGTAGGGAAAATTATTACCGAGAGAGGACCCTAGGAAGGTCAAGAACTAAAAGTTGTCTTGAAGAACTACATGACCTAATAAGAAAGACTATCATAATGCACTATACCAAGAAATATATAGTATAACAAGAAATTTGGATACAGAGAAGACCAAGGGAAGAAGAGACATTTGCTTGGCCTATTAGTTATATTTAGTGGTAGGGTCAGAGAGGGTTAGCTTAGACGGAGGACAGAATTTCTTTGGACTTCCTGATATCTGACAAGCACCTTTTGTTTATTTAGAGAGGTAGGGTATTCCCTTTAGTCATAGGGAGATATAGGCCTTATTCTTTTAGTTTAATAAAGAGAGCACAAAAATCTCCTCAAAATGTCTTCCCCTTTCTTCCAACCCACCACACAAACTAAAACCATATCTCACCATAAAACAAGGACAATCTAGCAAAACAAAATAATTCCGAAAATGAAACATTAAAGCATATTAAACACTTTGGGCCTCATTACACGGTAGGTGGTAACCATGGCGCTAATAGCGCCATGGTTGCCGCCGGTATTTTACCGTGTCCGCCTTGGTGGATGGCGGAATTACCGCCCTACTCCAAGGTGAGCGGGGGCGGTAATTCCCCATTCACCAAGGCACTTCCCCATTCCCATTTCTGCCCCCATAGGGCTCAATGGGAATGGGGAAGGAGGTAATTACGGTACTGCAAATTGAGGTACCGTAATTAGCACCAAGGTCCCTTTGCGGGCCCGTTCCTTAATGGCTGGTAAAACCAGCCGTTAAGGTCGGGTCCCGCAAAGGGACCTCGTAGTAATGAGGCCCTTTATCTCTACATACACAACGGATTACCAGGGGAAGAGAGCACAAGTTCATGCATACCTGTGCATACCTGTGCATTTTTAAGCAAACGCACAAATGGCAGTGTACATGTAGGCACTTGGAGAGGCTTTATTGATCACTCATGACTCCACTCATGACCGCCTTGTAAAACTGCCCTTCAGTCCCCACATTTGTGAGGCTCCATCCCCGTTTATAAGCCCAGTCAATCAGCAATTAGGCAATGTATGCAGTATTTCTCAGCAAAATATTATCAATGAAAATGTTCAGAGGTTCCACCTTCTAAGGAAATTGTATTTTTCAAACATGGTTTTATATTCTAAGAAGCCTCGTTTTTCTCTCAGATAATGGAGCAATATGTCTGCGTAGCCTGTCAGACTCTGCTCTGTGGTGCCTTCAATCAGGCTACATCTTCAATTATGGAACAACCATATACATTGGCCTTACAGATGTTACGTTTATGTTCCCAGTTGTAGCACCAAAAAAGGATACTTTGCAGTGGTGATGGTGCTGGGAAACTGCAAGGGGCATTTTCCATTGCCCTGGAACACCAGATGAAAGTGCAGGAGAAAAGGACATCTTGAGATTTGAGATAATTCAGTGACTGAGAAGGGCAGTGCCTTAGACTGGAAGCAGTGGCTGGGGGCTAACATTCCCTCCTGGCGATTTCCCCCCAGACGAAGACCTGCATGCAGAAAAAATGGTAATGCGAGCCTGTATACATTGTTGGTGGGGTCCGGTGATTTATTCTGTTCCCATTGTATGCTTGCATTTTCCTTTTGGCCATACCCAGTTTCCCGACCATTTTCTCTATTTGGGTAATGTTGCATTGCTGTAGTTTATATCTTGACATCAATAAGAACATTGGGGATTTAGGTTCTGTGGGACAGTTGTGAGGGCAGTTACAAAGCTGATGTGGCGATGTAAACAGCCTGCTTAAGTCCTGAGGCTATATTGTGGAACTTGTGCTTAATAAACCAAATGTGCTCCTGAAAAGACTTGAGTATCCTGGCTGTGACTTGGTGTGCATGGAGCTATCTTATATTTAGCAAACTGGTTTCCAACCACTTTCTTCGTTGGCTCTGCAGGTGTGTCTCTGGGTGGTTAGGCATCTTCTTTTACTTGTTTCAAATAATTTCCGGCTGAGGGGTGGACACTCTCCAAGCAAACATTTAGGGCACAGTCTTCTTATCCTCTCAGGAGCAACCATTAAAGAAAGAGGTTATCAGTGTAATTTGGCACAGGTTTGGGAAGCTGTCAATTGACCTCTTTTCCTCTTGCGAGATGGTAAACGTTAAAGCTATTGCTCGAGTTACTTCCTCCTGAAGGTATGCAAAGTAGATTGATCAGGTTGTCATTATCAGCCGTTTGTAGGGCAGGGATTTGGGTTTCCTAGTATACTTCTGTATGTTTTTGGATCAGCTGAAAAATTGATTTGATGTGTATTTTGTAATAAAACACAGGTGTTGCAAAGCGGTGGACTGTATAGTATCTTTTACTTTGCATATTTGTTACCCAAAGTAAGCTTGACCTTAATACAATGTACCTCATCTATAATGACTGAAACAAAATAAAGACCATTTGGGATAATTCTTGGATTGCGTAATGTTAATCTCCAGTACTTCTAGGTCTACACCCCCTCACTACACATCCCACCCCCTCCTTAAAAGACTATGGCCTATATGAAGACATGGATGTGTATAGAGAATTCTATGAAGCAACCGCATTTTGTTCCTTGCTGGTTAAATGAGAAGGGCTGGTATTGCAGGGTCTGACTTTTATATATGAGCAAGCAGGTTCCCTGCATCACACTCCCTTGATGAAAAACATTATCACAAGGTATTACTTAACAGTATCAGAAATATTTAAAAAAAAGTGTTGAAAGAACAGTCAAGGAAGCCTGCATCAAGGTCTAATTGAACAAGAATGGAAGACGTCTGATGATGTACTTGATGCTTGATGATTGAAATCAGAGAACAAAGTGGAGCTGTTTCAGTTGGCTAAGGTGACAACCAAACCTCAAAGGGGATAGTTAAGTATGAGCATTCATATGGATTAAGAAAATAAATGTTGCTGAATGTTAGATAAATAGGTTACAAAGAAATATGACCATAATTAGAAGGGTTGGGGAGGCAAACAATTACATCTTTTGCTAGGGCAAAACAGCACATTACCTAAATCTAGAGAAAAAGCCCCACCAAGAAGAGAAGAATTGAAAATTAAAGTCAAGTGAGAAACCAACAAATGGCTGGTAGTGGATTGGTGGGCAGGCCACTCTAGTTGGCCTGAGAGCAGACATGTAAGAGATAAAGACCCACTGTAGACAGAGTTAAGTGAAATATGGAGGGAGAAAGATGAAGAAGGCGGAAAAAATGTCCACATTTGATCCATGACTTTGGTGTACTCTAATTATGTAGTATGGTAAAAGTAGTAAAGTGGTCATATGGATGTATTAAGTAATTACATAGGTGATGATGTGTTTTAAGTTCAATGTAATTACACAATATGTTTGGTATGTTTGTATTTAAAGTAATTAATTAGATGCCCATTGGTGGATTCTGACTGTATAGTATTGTAAATGTGTATTTAAAGGGTGATTTAATTATTAAATGTGTTTGTGTTTTTGTGCCGGCCATGCTTAAAAAAGGAATGAAAAAGTTTAGTTCAGCTCCTTAGACTTTCTGCAATTATGTGGTGGGGTTTATACACACTCTTCAAACTCAGGTCATTGTTTAAATCACTTAAAATAGAATTTTGCACTACTACCATATTTCTCCTGGGTTTCATTCGGGATTCACAAAAGCAACTTAGCAAACCTGGACACAGTAAACATAGGTGAACTCAGTAGTAACTTTATGTTTAAACATTGGTTTCTTGAGTATCCGCAATATTACACTGGTAATGGGTTGCTATGCACTGCGTAGCGTGTGATCCATGACTGGGGGGGGGGGCATAAAAGAGCCAACCTACCTTTTCCATGACATGCTCTGCCAAGAAAGGAACAAAGATGTTCCCCCCACCAAAAGCGAGTGAAACCACAAAGGGATCGAATTAACACTGATTAAAATGATGTGTTTCGCTAATCCCCTTCAATAAACTGAATAGGGGGTTTGAAAATTCGCGACACATGCCATTCTGCGTAATTATCGGTATACACTGGGCTCCGGCCAGGGACTCATTTCTTTGCTGCACATTTTTTTTTCAAATTCTTTTGCAAGCTAAAATCGATACTATGCTCCATAGACTGTGTTTTAGCATTTTCTTCACATATGATCATCATCTAATTAAACAAAATTAAGGCGTTCATTTGTTTTTCTTGCCTGAGGGGTGGAGGGAGCGCAATATTGAATATGGTGTCTTGCAATGCCTCTCTCTTTTTTCCCCTTGGTTTACTGGGTCCCTGTTGTTCCCAGCGTATAATTTGCAAAACATATTGCTTCAATACTTACAATGAGAGGAGCATCCCAGCTGTGGGAGGGAAAGGACAGCACTCTCCAATATTACCATAATAATCTGCCTAGGGTCCCAGGGGCCCTCTGGTGCATACAATTCTCTCTACTGCCGGCCCCAGCTGGAGGACATTCTCTTGACATGTATGCCAACCTTTGCCTGCAGGCAAAAGGGAGGGAGAAAAAGGCAAAGAAATAATCATGGAAATAAAATATCTTGTCAACACTGTTTGGAGGCCCTTTCCAGGCTTTTGCTGAGGGAGGGAGTCGTTGTGCTGACAAAACGGAAGCAGACTCATGAAAAGACTGCAGCTGCCGAGTGCTTAAGTAGTGAAAATATGATGTGCCACCATGTTAATTCAGGGGATTCAGAAACGGCAATAAAAAGTGCGCGCGGATATGACAATGCCTGTCAATATACGTGACAGCGTAATGCGTCTGGGCCACGTGACATGCTCAGTGTCGCAGGCGCTGCCCCGGAAAAGTAACAAGAAACGATCTGGGCTAATCTCTACGGAAGCTTTTAAATACAAGTAATAAAACACTTGCCAAAATCAGGTGGAAAGACAAGTCTCTGCTAATGCTCCTGGCATCAACAGAAACGCTTGCAGCTCGTAATCAAATTTTGCCAGACATCGTGTTACTTACAATTCATTAAAACTATCATGCCATGAAAAACGCCTTTCAACCTAGGAAGGCGAGTGGCAGAGTGGTTTGTATCCCAGATGCTGCCTCCTTAGAGAGCCAATTAGATCTAAAAGTATGCTGAGAAATGTCATCGCAATATCCCACATTGAGGGAGAACGGATACGTGTCTCAGTTGAGAACTTTGTGGTCCGAGTGTTTTTGTGTATTGTATTTGTAGGGAGGTTTGTAGAACGGCAATGTTTGCATGACGGCAACATGGCGCTGTAGAGGAAAACGACAAGTGACCGGGATTGGGAGACACAACGTTTTCCAAACATACATACAGGCCAACATACCGAGGCACCTGGGAAGGAGATTTCGTCCGGGAGACATCAAGTTTCTCATAGGAATGAATTAGGGCTAAAATGATTTTAAGCGGGAGAACGTGAAAAATTGAAATATTTTTCACTGAAAATCGGTAGTCTCCTGCCTAAATCAGGAGGGTTGGCATGTATGCGGCAGATTTCTGTCTTCCAAGCATTCATCATATTTCTGTATGTTTCTCAGATCTTTGTAAGAGCAATGTTTTTAAATTCTTAAAAACAAGGGTTTTTTCTTGACCCCTTCAGTTATCTTGCAGCAGGTTCCAGTCTATAGGTGCCAACACTTATAAGTGTCTGTGCTGATTCTCGCTATCTTGAGTATGTGAATGGTACATATGCATGCTGTGATCTACGTCTCATAGGATGCTATTGGCTGAGCTTTGAGGTGGGTACCATAGGTCGAGAGAAGTCTATGTCATTCCAGATGAAGCACACAAATTTGAAGAACACCACCCGGCTTCTGTCCGGTAGCCAGCGCAAACAGACCAGCCTCAGAGAGATATTCTCCAGCCAGTAGTTTAGCCACCACATTTTGGACTTGTTTCAGACAAGTTATCTGTTTGGTAGGTACTGTTTCTGATATTAAGACAGGGCCAGACAAAAGCCTTTGGTACTTCACCTTGTGGGGGAAAGAAAGAAATGGAAGACGTTTTAGCTGAAGAAAATTATAGTTCACCACCGAGGATACTTGGTGGGCACCGAGAGACAGCTCATCATCCATCAGGATGCCCAGAGTCCTTACCATGGAATTTGGTGTGGGCATAGACCAAATGATTCACGGAAGAAACCATCATCGGAAGGATTGCATACCATGTTAACCAGTTATTGGACATCCTGGGTAAAGACCTCTCCTTCAATGAAGACTTGTGAATAATGCACAATTACGTTGTCATGTGATGTTTATGTTTTTTTAAAGTGGAACAACCACCAAAAAAAACATCACTTCCCTGCCTGCTGTATGATGGGAATCTGGCCTGCTGTGTTTCCCCATTAGCTCTCAAAATGGCTGTCCTCCCAGTGACATGGCCATTCAGGGTTTAAGAGCTACTGCGATGATTCTGATGTACACCAAATAGTATTTTCTCTTATTTGAAGCAAGGGACATTCCCTTTAAGATATATTTGGAGCCACAGGCCAAATAATAACATTCTACAAACACTAGAATCACTTTATTGTTCTTTCAATTTTGCAAGGAGCTATAGACTTTTTTAAGTTACATCTCATTTAACATAGATAAATCCCTCCGCTCGGGTATATGGTATTCCCCTACTTCATTGAATGTACACATTCTAGAATTGTCTCAATAGAAACCTTCATCCTTGGCATCCTACTATGCTCTCTCCACACAGGGAATGCAGCTTAGTATAACACTCTGTTTGTACGCAGATTTGTTTGTTCTCAACACAAAAAATCCCCAAAATAGATTACAATTACAAGTTGCCTCATAGTTCTAACAGACCACCTGCTACAAGGCAGGGCCAGAGGACAGAAACCCTATGGCAACAGCCCGTGTTTTTGACTTTTCCTGAACATAAGGTCCTGGCTAATAATGTAAATATCACAGGGAGGCTGTATGAGGTGTGGTGGTACAAATAAAAAACTCTCCAGCACTTACATTATTTTTGTAAAGGTGGGAACAGACAACTGAATTTTTGACCTAACTGTAATAACTGAGATCACAGACAGCAAATAAATCTGCTATTCACGAAGCTGGGGTTCATCCCGTACGAGTGCCAATGCACATAGAAAACCTGTACAGATCCCTTAACCTAGGACAGATGGATGCTCTTGCCAAAGCTGCATCCAGTCAAAGCCAATACAGCATTAAACCTCTGCGCCAAACACAGGAGAGGGCGCACTACTGCCAAAGAGAGTAAAATACAATTAAACCACAACATATGTCTATGATACCAGGGAAAGCACCCTTCTGAAAATATACCCCAACTAGGGTAGGGCAGTGTGAGAAACTTGAAGGTACTCTCAGATCTACTCCCCAGGGATCTTTGGTTCAGGTGGCCAGGGAAGGGCCATCGCTTTTGGATCCTGACCCTGCGGGTGGACTAGCGAGGGAGGATCACCTGGGTGGAGGATTTTTGAAGATTGAAGAGAGGGTACCTGGAGGCGAGGCATGGTATCCTCCGTCTCTAACGCTGACCTATCAGACCCTTCCTCAGTCTTTATGGGATATTAACAGTTCTTTTCAGCTTTTCCCTGTAATTTCACATCAAGTACTGAGACGACGAAGAGGCAATTAAGAGTAATGCATACTTCCTATTGGAAACACCACTATAGCACTGGGACGAAGAAGATGGTGTCTGAACACTACAGAGCCAAAGGTTAGGCATGTTGCAGTAATTGGTCTAATTGGAATCAGGCAAAACAGGCAAAATAAGCACACCTGAACACCCCTGATGGGATACAGGTGTACAAAAGGATGGTGTGGAAGCAGCAGAGCAGAAGGGGAAGGGGAAGGAGAGAGCAGCAGAGGGGAAGAAGAGAGCAGCAGAGGAGTCCAGACGGACTGTTGGGAACTGGAGGAGAGCAGAACCTGAGAACACTGGAAAGTTGCAGAGCAGGGCATTCTGCGGAAGCATGGCAAGGTTGCCGTGTCTACAGAGGTTCCACAGAGGGTGAAGTGCCAGAGAGCCAGTTCCAAGGCAGCAGGCAAGTGCCTGGCAGAGACCACTTGGTAAAGGGTGGTCACCTGCCAATACAATAAGCGCAGGCCTGCGGGACAGCACAGGCCAGTGGGTGCCCAAAGGCAAGGGCAGGGGGAAGGCATAGGCTGAAGGTGATTGGACGGAAGGCCAGGACCCAGAAGGACACCTTAGGACCCAGGCCACCAATCTCAGCGACTGAGGGGTTTAGCACGGGGGAAAGAGGAGGAGAAGAGGAAAGTCTTGAGGAGCTTGCAGAATCTGAGGCGATCCGGCTGAAGATGGTGAGGAAGGGGGAGGCTGTTCCAGAGAAGGGAGCCAGCTGAGGAAAGAGATCGGCCACCCGCTAACTGCTTAGAGAAGCGCTTGACATGCAGAGAGTTGGAGCCAGAAGATCATAGAGATCTGGAGGGAGAGTGTTTGATGATAGCAATTGCTAGTTTCTAGCCCCAGGTAGGTGTAGCAGTCAACATAGTTAATGCTGCCCAATTTAGCAATCATTTCCTGCTTGTGAACCTTTTTGCAAGTTAGCAGCATGCTTTTAGTCTTGGTGATGCTTATTACAAGGTTGTTTTCATATGCGTAATCACATAGCTCATTTAATATATCTCTCATACCTCTATACGTATGTTAAAACATCACTAGGTCGTCTACATACAGCATGCTGCCAACAAGTCCACTACCCAATTTGGGTGGGCAGTAAGACTTTGCTAAAAGTTGAAGAGGCAGGTCAGTCAAGTAAAGGTTAAACACAGGGTAGCCAGCACACAACCTTGCTTGACTCCCCAGCTGAGACCTATCAAACCTGACACGCCACCTTCATTATCCAAATGCACCCTAGCTGCTGTATTTTTATTCAAGAGCTGAACATCATAGAGCAACCAGTATGGACATCCAATCTTCTGCAACATTTGGCACAATATCACATGATCCACCCGATCAAAAGCTGCTTTGAAGTCGACATAGGTCACATACAAAGATGGTCTATCTTTGCCAACTGTCCCCCTCATAAGCCTTTCAAACATCCTTATGTTGTGTGTCGTAGCCGAGCAATGTCAGAAGCCAGTCTGGTGTTGCAGTTCCTTTAACACGAAAGTTCCAAATAGCTTCCCCGTTACATCCAACATGGACAGCAGTCTGCAGTTGTCTGGCACATTTCTGTCTCTTTTTTCATAAATGGGGACCAACACATAATGCTCTACAAAAATTCTTTCAAACAACATTCATAGGATTTTTGCCCAGGCCTCGGGTGATTTTTTAAGCACCAAGTTGGTCAACCCATTTGGGCCAGTGGCTCTTGAGCCTTTTAATTTCTTAATTGCACCTACTATAACCTTGTGTGAAAACTTCATGGGCCACTGTAGTTCAGGATTTGGCTCTACAAGTGTATAGGGAGGGCCTGGTCAATCCTCTTTTTTTAACAGGCTCATCACAGCGTCTCCTTTTATTGGGTTTACTATCGTCTTCACACTATCTCCTGTGGCTTGGAATAAAATTTACCATATGGTGTGAGTATACCAGGATTGGAGAACCCCCAACATTCGTTGCCATTGGGCATTCTTAATCAAGAATCTCGAATGTCTGAGACAATTTCAGTAATGTTTTTTTTCCTTTCTCACCTTAGATAATATCTCCTCCAACGTTTGATTAGACTCTCTAATGCTTCTTAATATTCTTCCTAACTAGCGTTTAGCATTGCGGATCATGATATAGAATGTATTTCATGCCTTTAATACGAGATCACAATACGGTTACCTTAATAGCTCCACTTCCATCTGCTTCCCACTTCAACCAATCTTCAAATTCACCAGGAGTAAAATCGGCAAGGGTTTCTAATTCGTAAAGTAATACATGCAGTGCTACCTTTGTTACTTTGTGGAGGTTCGCTGCAGACCAATGCATGCGATTACCTGCACTATGTTGGTCAAGTCCCCCCAGGTAACGTTATTACCAAAGCGATAGACCAGCGTAGCCCGGGTCTCACATTTTCTCCGTCTATACTTCCCTGGGACATCCCGTTAGCTCTACCATTTATTAGGAGCAATGTGTTTTGTTTCATTAGGGCCATTCATCACTTATTCTTGTCCTGCAACATTGTACTTCTGCTCATAATATTAATATAGATAGCACATTCCGTATTGTCTGTGCATCAGGCATTTAAATCACCACCCACAAGGTTGGCTCCTTGCCTTTCATCTCCATCACATTTTGAGAAGGTATCCTTGATACATTCATAGATTGTATCTATATTTTCGAGGCCAAGTGGCACATATACATTAAAAATGAGCAACTTTCCAAACCTATTCCCCTTTTCCAGTTGTACCTCTACTACGATCACATTATCCTTAAGAGTTGACTGTGGCATAATATCAGATTTAAGTGCATGCATGACACCAATGATAAGGCCACTGTACGGTCGACCTTGAGTTCCTTTTTTTGCAAGTACTTCGTATAATTGGAACCCATCAACTGCCACTGAGGAAGTCAGCCAGGTCTCTTGCAACATAAACATTTCGTGCTTTATAAGAAAATCAAGAGAACCTGACTCACCCAGAAGATGCAACAAGCAATCACAATACTTCACTTGGTCTCTACCCCTTGTGTATGAAGAAAACCTTTCAACCGTACCTAGCCTTTTTCATTTTTCTCTAGCGATGCTTGAGTGATGTCTCTGCCACTGCTTTTTACATTTCTTTCATTACTTGCGTGGTCTTTGCATCTCTCACAGCATCCCTTAATCTTTTCTTTAATTACTTCTTTATCTAATATGTATCCTATGTTTAATGGTGTAGGCTGATGTGAACGAATCTGATGACTTATCTCTGCTAGGGCACAGTGTATATGTGAGATTTTACCATTATTACCAACAAGGGGTTCGACCAACTCAAAATCCCTAAATTAAGGAATTTTATGGAGAATATGAAGTAGCTCACTGGGATGTATCCTCTTTTTTGTTATTTATTTATTTTTTATTTATTTATTGTGCATTTGTTAGGTGCTTATACAACAAGTAAATTGTATTTCAAAGCACCCACATGCCAACAGGGAGGGGACATTGAAATTGAAAACAATATATACACTGGAGGATAAAGATGAACCTACTAGGCCTTGTGAGTATTCAGAATGTGCAAGTGCAGAGAGAGAGGAGGGGACGAGGGAGTGGGTGGTAAGTGCTGGAGTGTCCGTGCTCATGGGTGAGCAGCAGAAGAAAGTGCCAAGAATACTAAGTGCTAGGTAGCATAGAGCTGCAATAAGTAGGTAAGTGCAGGCCTACAAGGCGTAGGCCAGTGGGTGTGGAGGCAAGTGCTGTATGTAGACAGGGGCTGAGGTGATTGGGTGTGGGGAGACCAGGGCCCCGAGGACACATAAGGGCGCTGGTCACCGATCACAGCGAATGTTAAATTAGCATAGGAGGGAAGAAGGAAAGGAGGAAGTGAAAAGGAAAGTCTTGAAGAGCTTCTGGAATTTGAGAAGGTCTGGCTCAAAACAAAGAGAAAGGGGGAGGCTGTTCCATAAGAGAGAGCCAGATGATGCAAGAGATTGGCCTCCGGCCCTCTGTTTTACGAAACGCTTTACCCACAGAGAGTTGGTACCAGAGAAACGTAGAGGTCAAGAGGGAGAGTATTTAGTAATAGAAAGTTGCAGATAGCATGGTCCCCAGCCCCAGACAGCCTTGTGGATGATTCAGAGGGATTTGAATTGAATCTGTGCAGCAATTGGGAACCAGTGAAGAGTTTTTAGGGCAGGAGCGATGCAGTCCCTGGGCTTAAGGCTAAGGATAAGTCTTGCTGCTCTATTCTGAATTAGCTAGAGGGGGTTGTAGAAAGGAGAGTGTAGATTCAAGAGAAGGCTATTACAGTAGTTAAGCCTAGATAGAACCACAGCTCGGGTAACAGTTCTACGTCTATTGTAAAAACCTTGGTCTCCACAGGAGGTTTCGGCTCTATAACAATGATGGGATTTTCCTTTCAACTAAGAGTAGATTGCAACCGAGTTATGCGCTCTCTGCCCCCGTCTGTGTGGCTATGGCCCCAGAAGGCTTACTCATGTCACACAGCGTTGGCTCTGAAGAAGTGCAAGTCTCATGGGTTTAAGCTCTACTTCCTTTTTTTTCAGGAGCCAACTAGTCAATGTTGCCAGGCCCCTTTGTGTCCTCTTCTTACACCTGGACTCCCTCATCCGATTCTCTGCGATTTAGGGTGGGTCTCAGTGTTTATAGAAGAGTTCAAAAGGTCATTGAACCTAGAACTGGGGGTGGTGGAGCGGAAAGCGTCCTTCCTTCCACTTGCTTCCTCGGTCCATTTAGACGGAGCTTTGCCATTCTTCTTTGTTTCCGCATCTGGAAGATGGGTGATTCCTCCATCCCATCCATTTACACTCTTTGTTCCTGGACTGGTTTATTTACTGACATATTTAATAATATGCTTATGTCCTTTAGTGTGCAGGTTCCTCCTATAGTCTTATTTTTAAATTGGGCTGCTATTGATTCAATTACTGCACTCTGTAAGTTTATCCCCTGCAGTATTGTGCCACACAATTTCAAAGTGTCTTAACGGTGAACTGTAACGTACCATTTGTGTCTGTGGTATGGGCTGTGGAATTTAAGTTTCCTGAGGCTCCCATGCTCCCTGTGCCATCTGATGCTGGGTACAGCATGGGGGTTGTCGACATTCTTTGAGATTGCACTGGTGCCATGGGCAAAAGAAGGGGGAGTGTTGATGATGCAGGAGGATGGAGCTGAGTGAGGGGTTGGTTTTCTGTAGTTTTAACTGAGGAGCATCCGCGGTCAATTTGGTTTGGAGGAACCCTTACTGCAGCGTATCATGTAAGATGTAGCACAAATCCAGCAGAACATTATTATCTATGCTTCCAAATTCTATGAAGGAGTGCTCTAAATGTATGTTCTGGGCATGCTCCTCCGGCACCGACTGCACCGGGTCCTTGTTGACCAAACTTGCTTCAGCCTCTCGATGAAAAAAGACAGTGATTCTTCCACGAGTATCAGTACCATCTGCCATTTCCTGGACCTGTTCTTTTCCCCCATCCAATTCAGTTACGATTTGAAGATCAGTCGCTGTTGCCCGTGGCCTAGTCGTTGGCATTTTAACGGAAGGTTTAATTTGCCGCTGCCTTGCGGATTAGCCCTTATTTAATACTTTCCTGGGCATCGGTCAACAATTTTGCAGCAGTTAGTGATACACTTTTAGCTGAAATTTGAACGTCAAATGTGAATACAGAGCAAATATCTAAATTGTTACGGGGTAAGTCATATCCACAGATGTCGTACTGCAGATGACTTATGTCAGGCTTCCCCGTAATTTTTCTTTTACACTCTGTACTAATGCCTACTTTATCACCAGCGAGTGTAATAGAAAAGGAAAATACAAAAGGTGGGTGTTCAGAGGGGAGAGATTAAGGGGTGGGCGTAAAGTTACCTTTCAATCCTCAGTTGATATGAATGTCCACAACGTCCTCACTCCGACCCCCCATCCACCCAAACACCAAAACACTTTGCGCGTGCACTTCGCGCACAGGATTGCCTTTTAAAGTTCCAGCGCTTGAGGTGACAGCAGCACGAAAAGCTTTCCAGGTAAAAAGTAAATCCGCTCACAGAACCCCCACTCCACCAAAACACTTTGCAAGTACACTTGGCACAAAATATTGGATTTGTACACAATCTTAAACATTTATGGCAACGAATCACAGGATGACTGTGTGTTTCAACCAGTTGTGGTCTTCTACAGGGCAAAAAGATTAATTTGCACAGATATCCCAGAGAAACACTTAAAACCGGATGGTATACTCTGAATGGCAATGCAGCTTTAATGAACTGATCAGAAAGAAGATTGAATCCCAGATCAAACACTGAAAAAATCAAGAAATGCAACTGTGTTCCTTAATAAATTAGCAGGTTAGTACTCTTGGCACCAATTGACTGACGGCTCCAGTGCTAACCTAAACGAATAGTCTTAAGTTCTCATTAATGTAATATTATCCAGTTAAATGGCACTTTTTTAAGTTTGATCGGAAGAATGAATGGAGACATTAGGGAAGCCATGCATGTGCCTGTGTTACTCACCGGACGGGAAGTAAACCAAATCGATGGCCGGAAGACACAGGACTGAACTATTGATTGAAGAGCTAGGTCGGGGCCTCCAACCTAGTCTCCTCTCTGTGAGGGCACAAGACCTTTTTAACGATAAGACCCTCTGCTGGGTAAGACCAGGCAGAGGGACTGATCGCTCAAAAGGGCGGGGAGGACAAGCCGCCAAGAACCCAGCTGTAAAGGAAAAACAAGAGGTGAGCAATGGGAGATTTAAGATAGATCCCTTTCCCTCGATACTTCTTTCTAGTAGTACCTGAACTATGCCCTCCCCTTGTTTCAAGGCAACCGGAACCACCTACAAGGAAGAGAGGAGAATGAAACCTATACTAACTATAGTGGTCTATTAGCTAAGGAATATGGAATCATATAAATAGAAAACCCTTACCACTGATGTGCTGTTGAGTCTGTGTTGTCCCAAAGAGTTCATAAAACGGAGGTGCAAAATAACAAACGGGTAGGTTAGTTAGGGAACTGAACCCGGGCGGAACGAGGGGCGCGCTAGAGTCGGGTAGGTGCACTATCTGCAAGGCGTCCCTGTGCACTACTGAAGAATGTCCAATGGAAGTCTGATTGTGGAGAGGATGGTAACAGCAACAATAAGAGACACAATTGAGTTGGAGAATTGCAGGTGATGTAGTTCGGCGGCAAGGTACAATGAGTACAGGAGATGCTTGTTAAAAAGTGGTGAAAAAGAAGAGTCTTACCAATGCCGTGATCACAAGTTTCCAAAAAGCGGCAGGCATAAGCAGTCCGTGAAGGAGGAAACAGGTCTGGTACACGGGTAAGTGGTTTTCCAAAAAGCAGCAGGCATAAGCAGTCCGTGAAGGAGGAAACAGGTCTGGTACACGGGTAAGTGGTTTTCCAAAAGCGGCAGGCAAAAGCAGTCCGTGAAGGAGGAAACAGGTCTGGTACACGGGTAAGTGGTTTTCCAAAAGCGGCAGGCAAAAGCAGTCCGTGAAGGAGGAAACAGGTCTGGTACACAGGTAAGTAAAGGAGGATCGAAGACGGAACTTCTAAACACCGGGATGCAACTTTAATCAGAAGCAGCGTTTCGCCCGGTTCTGAGGTTTAAATCGGGAAGGAGAAGGCGGAACTGGACGAAACCGAGGTTCACGCATCATCGCCTTACCGCTGACAGCGGGAGGCGGAAGGCTGGGAATCGTAGTCCAACTTGCCGCAGAGTGCTGCGGAGTGAGCCGAAGCCACTATTTTCCAGGGCAGTTGCCAGTGGGCGTAGAATGGGTTTGCAATGTGACGCATACCCTTACGGAGGGCAATAATCTTCCTCCGAGCCTGCCGAGGCGTAACAGCATCCACCCCCAAAGGCGGCACCACCCCCCTACGGGCATGAAAGCGGCGAAGCAGGGCCAGAGCATGAATATTAGATAAAGGCTCCCAAGGCCTATCCTCAGGGCCAAAACCCTTCCAGTCAACCAGGTAAAAAGGACGACCCCTCCGAAGTCGGAAATCCAGGATATCAGCCACCTCGAACTCATCATTGCCATCCACCCGCACCGGGGGCGGGCAGGCCGGCAACCGCATGTTGGCCGGACAAGGTTTCAGCAGGCTGACATGAAACACTGGGTGCTGTTTCCAGGACGAGGGCAATGAAAGACGCACAGCAACTGGATTTAGGACCTTAGTGACAGGAAAGGGACCCACAAACTTGGGTAAGAGCATTCGTTTACCAGGCATCTCAGGTTGCGTGATGACAGCCAAACCTTCATACCCACATGGTAGTCGAGTGCAGGTGTCCGATGCATGTCAGCAAATTTCTTAGCCTTTGCCTGAGCATGCA
The DNA here is from genome assembly GCF_040938575.1 of Ambystoma mexicanum. Taxonomy (NCBI): domain Eukaryota; kingdom Metazoa; phylum Chordata; class Amphibia; order Caudata; family Ambystomatidae; genus Ambystoma; species Ambystoma mexicanum. The sequence goes on from NC_090941.1 coordinate 290,251,185, forward strand.
GCAGGTGTTGACGAACGACCTCATGAATGGACTTGAGGTCCCGAACACATGCATGAGCCGCTGGATTGTCAATGGGAAGGTCAGGATCCAGGGGCAAGGACCGCGGATGGTGTCCATAAAGTGCAAAAAAGGGAGATACACCAGAAGCGGTATGCAGAGAAATGTTATAAGCGAATTCAGCAGGTGGTAGCAACGCCAACCAAGAGGACTGGAAACGAAGTGTGAGGCAGCGCAGGTATTGCTCGAGAGTAGCGTTGAGCCGTTCAGTTTGCCCATCTGTTTGCGGATGGAAGGCAGAGCTGAACCTGTCATCAATGCCCAGAGATGCCGTCAGAGCCCTCCAGAAACGTGACGTAAACTGCGGTCCGCGATCCGAAACCATAATAGAAGGCAGACCAAAGAAACGAAATACGTTCTTAAGGAACAATGCGGCCAAAGTCGGAGCAGAGGGCAAACCCACACAAGGAATGAAGAGCGCCATCTTTGTGAAATAATCAATTACCACCCAGATGGTATCAAAACCTTCCACCGGTGGCAGGTCCACAATGCAATCCATAGAGACCATGTACCATGGCTTGTGAGGAACCGGGAGTGACTGCAACAAACCCACAGGTTTGGACCGGGAGTCCTTACATTGAGCGCACACAGAACAGGAGGCCAGATAGTTAACCCCGTCTTGTGACATAGACGGCCACCAGGCCCAACGACGGAGCAAGTCCAGAGTCTTCTTTTGGCCTGGATGAGCCGCTATCAAGGAGTCATGGGATAAAGCAAGGGCCTGGAGACGGGCTTTCCCCGGGGGCACAAACAGGCGGCCCTGAATATAGGGAAGTCCTTGTACCACATCAAGATTTAGGGCTACACATTCCTCTTTATGTGTATTCACCCAGTCCGAGATTAACGAACGGAGCAAAGGGCGTGGAGTACATGCACATACTACCCTAGAAGGCAGCAGAAGAGGGCAATCGGGTTTGCTTTGCTCCGAGTGAGAGGGCAGGCGAGACAAGGCGTCTGCACAAACATTGAGACGGGCTGGCCTATACGTGATGGTGAAGTTGAACTGAGAAAAGAAAAGGTGCCAGCGGGCCTGCTGGGCAGTGAGACACTTCATTGATTTGAATGCCAATAGACTCCGATGGTCAGAGAAGACAGTAACCGGATGACGGGCCCCCAATAGGTGATGACGCCATTCAGAGAAAGCGTCCTTGACTGCCAGCAATTCTCTTTCCGTGATAGGATAGTTGCGTTCGTATGGTGTCAGCTTCCTCGAAAAGAACGCAACCGGATGAATCTCACCCGAATCCTGACAGGGTTGCGACAGTATAGCCCCGATGGCCAAAAGGGTAGGAGCGGATCGGGATGTTGCAGCACTGGGGCTGAAGAAAAAGCCGCTTTTAAGGCCTCAAAGGCGGATTGCGCTTCTGGTGTCCATCGGTATGGCTGTTTTGAGCTAGTTAAAGCCGTCAAAGGAGCCGAGATGGTAGAAAATGAAAAGATAAAGCGCCTGTAAAAATTCGAGAACCCCAGGAATGACTGTAGGGCTTTGGTTGTAGTAGGAACAGGCCATTCCAAAACGGCCTTAACCTTGGACTGGCTCATCCGGATACCCCGATTGGTAAGGTCATAACCTAGAAACTCAACCTCCGACGAATTGAAGATACACTTCTCGGCTTTGACGAAGAGACGGTTCTCTCTCAGCCTTTGTAAGACGAATCTCACATGTTCAGTGTGTTCACTCTTGGATGAGGAGTAAATCAGTATATCGTCTAGATAGACCACAACAAACCGGTCCAGACAATCGTGAAAGACATCGTTCATGAAGGCCTGAAAGGTGGCCGGGGCGTTACACAACCTGAAGGGCATCACCAGGTATTCAAATAACCCGTACCGGGTCTTGAAGGCGGTTTTCCACTCGTCCCCTTCTCTTATGCAAACTAGGTTGTAAGCACCCCGCAGGTCAAGTTTGGTAAAGATTATAGAGGATCCCAACTGATCCAAGAGTACAGAGATCAGGGGTAGAGGGTACTGGTTCTTAACTGTGATTGTGTTTAATGCCCTGTAATCAATGCAAGGGCGAAGGTCGCCTTCTTTTTTAGGAACAAAAAACAGAGGATACGCTGCCGGTGATCTCGATGGTCTGATGAACCCTGTAGCCAATGCCTTATCAATGTACTCTTTTAGCACTTTGTCTTCTGGCAGTGTGAGCGAATAAACCCTGCCAGCAGGTATTTTAGCCCCCGGTACCAGGTCGATAGGACAATCATATGGCCTATGTGGGGGCAACTGGTCTGCTCCACCTTTATCGAAGACGTCCTGAACAGAAGTGTATTCCCCAGGGATGCGAGGTTCAATGGCATTGGTAATGGCACCTATCAAGGCCATTGAGGCCACCAGGGCTTGACAGGAAGTACCGGAGATGCTACTAGTCTGAAAACACCTTTCGTTACAGACAGAGGAAGGAAATTGTACCACCTTCCTGGCCCAGTCGATGTCAGGATTGTGGTGTTGTAACCACGGAATGCCCAAAATTACAAGAAGCTGGGGGGCCTTAATTAGATGAAATGCGAGTGTTTCGGTATGTCCATCGTCCGTCTGCATACGGACGAGAGACGTGCTTTGAGTAACCAGACCCGAGACCAGAGAAGAGACGTCTACCGCATGAACGGCTTCAGGTTGTGGTTTAGAAACCACAGGAACGTTATTGCTCATGGCATAGTCATAATCCATATAATTCCCAGTAGCACCGGAATCAATTATAGCCTGAGAAGAGAAAGAACAGTCAGTTGTAGTGGTAAATACCACTGGCAGACTAACAGGTATGGTAATTGCCACATTCGAGTCCAAAGATAATACCCCCGGCGTAGGGACTCCTGCTATCGCCGGGTTCTGGCGTTTCCCGCCTTCTTAACGGGTCTTTTTGGACAATCCTTGAGTTGGTGCTCAGACGAACCACAGTACATACATAAATTGTTGGATCGACGGTGTTCACGTTGTGCAGGAGACAACGGACCACGCACTGCCCCTATCTGCATAGGTTCAGAAGAAGCAGAGGAAGGAGGATTAACGGAATCAACGGAAAGGGGTACTGGAGTCACATTCTTCCGTTCTCCCTTCCTTTCAGATCTTCTAGTGTCTATTTGTAACACCAAATCAAGCAACTCCCCGAATGTGGTAGGAATCACTGCCACAGTAGCAAGGATGTCTTTTAACTCCTCAGACAATCCTTTGTAGAATACCGCAGACTTCTTCTCTTCTGGCCAATCCGTCTCGGCTGCCAACTGATTGAACCTAGGGAGGTATGCAAACAAGTAAGACGTACCCTGACGTAAATTTAAGAATTCTAGATCCGTGGCCTGTGACTTGTACCGGCTATCAAACACCCTATTCATGGCTGTAATAAGAGCGTCACAGTCATACAAAACATAGCTATTGGATTCAAGCAAGGGATTAGCCCAGGCTGCCGCCGTCCCTCCAAGGTGCGAAAGGACAAAGGCCGCCTTCGTGGTGGGATTGGGAAAGGCAGAAGGGCGACAAAGAAAATGCAATTTGCATTGGTTGATAAATGTCCGGTACTGCTTTGGGTCACCAGAAAAACGTTCCGGAGGAGCCAATGGGAATTGGGTGGCCATCAGAACGGGGCCCGAGGCGAACCCAGAGGCGGAGGCTGAATGAGCTCCAGAACCTGAGGCAGTAGCACCGGACGGATCAATCCCCAGAGTCTGGGGTGCAGGAAAGGGCCTCATGTTGTCAATCTGCTGGTGTAAGGCATCATGTGCGGCAGTCATGTCTGCCCGTAGTTCGGATACCAAATGAACTAGAGTGGCCAACGGATCCGCTTCTTCCATGGCTTCTGATTTTGTTACTCACCGGACGGGAAGTAAACCAAATCGATGGCCGGAAGACACAGGACTGAACTATTGATTGAAGAGCTAGGTCGGGGCCTCCAACCTAGCCTCCTCTCTGTGAGGGCACAAGACCTTTTTAACGATATGACCCTCTGCTGGGTAAGACCAGGCAGAGGGACTGATCGCTCAAAAGGGCGGGGAGGACACGCCTCCAAGAACCCAGCTGTAAAGGAAAAACAAGAGGTGAGCAATGGGAGATTTAAGATAGATCCCTTTCCCTCGATACTTCTTTCTAGTGGTACCTGAACTATGCCCTCCCCTTGTTTCAAGGCAACCGGAACCACCTACAAGGAAGAGAGGAGAATGTAACCTATACTAACTATAGTGGTCTATTAGCTAAGGAATATGGAATCATATAAATAGAAAACCCTTACCACTGATGTGCTGTTGAGTCTGTGTTGTCCCAAAGAGTTCATAAAACGGAGGTGCAAAATAACAAACGGGTAGGTTAGTTAGGGAACTGAACCCGGGCGGAACGAGGGGTGCGCTAGAGTCGGGTAAGTGCACTATCTGCAAGGCGTCCCTGTGCATTACTGAAGAATGTCCAATGGAAGTCTGATTGTGGAGAGGATGGTAACAGCAACAATAAGAGACACAATTGAGTTGGAGAATTGCAGGTGATGTAGTTCGGCGGCAAGGTACAATGAGTACAGGAGATGCATGTTAACAAGTGGTGAAAAAGAAGAGTCTTACCGATGCTGTGATCACAAGTTTCCAAAAAGCGGCAGGCAAAAGCAGTCCGTGAAGGAGGAAACAGGTCTGGTACACGGGTAAGTGGTTTTCCAAAAAGCGGCAGACATAAGCAGTCCGTGAAGGAGGAAACAGGTCTGGTACACGGGTAAGTGGTTTTCCAAAAGTGGCAGGCAAAAGCAATCCGTGAAGGAGGAAACAGGTCTGGTACACGGGTAAGTGGTTTTCCAAAAGCGGCAGGCAAAAGCAGTCCGTGAAGGAGGAAACAGGTCTGGTACACAGGTAAGTAAAGGAGGATCGAAGACGGAACTTCTAAACACCGGGATGCAACTTTAATCAGAAGCAGCGTTTCGCCCGGTTCTGAGGTTTAAATCGGGAAGGAGAAGGCGGAACTGGACGAAACCGAGGTTCACGCATCATCGCTTTACCGCTGACAGCGGGAGGCGGAAGGCTGGGATTCGTAGTCCAACTTGCCGCAGAGTGCTGCAGAGTGAGCCGAAACCACTATTTTCCAGGGCAGTTGCCAGTGGGCGTAGAATGGGTTTGCAATGTGACGCATACCCTTACGGAGGGCAATAATCTTCCTCCGAGCCTGCCGAGGCGTAACAGCCTGACCCTGCTCCAATTGAATGGGCATTTCTTAGGCACATTCACTCCATGATATCTTCATTTTGAAATCATATCAAGGCTCGTCATTCTCATTAACGTGAATTCTCTAGAATTCAATACTGCATCATACACTTCTGCCGCCTCTGCAGCAGCTCCATGGCACTTTCAGAGGCACAGACCTTGCAATAACCTTCCCTGTTGTAATATTAACCACCTCAATGATACTCATGTAAGCATCCTAAAAGGATGAATGGCGTTCATCAGGCATGCTTGACATGTGATTGTGTGTCAGCCACACTGTACTTTCAGATGTACAGGCTTGACTTAAACTCAACCTACAAAAATGTTCACCACCTCAACAGTACTGTTGGAAGAGAAAATGAAAAGTTAAAAAGCTTCATCACATGCACTTGGCATATGAAAGTCTTTGCCCTAGCAAACCACATTTGTCCGTGTTATGTGATGTTCATGAACCTGACATTTTGCAATATTACGTACCCTACTGGTACTCATTTAAGTTAATTCAGAAGTATGAATTGCCATGTTGTGAAAACTTGACATGTGACTAGTGTGTTACAAGCCCTACAGGCCTTTCAAATATACAGGCCTGCCATGTCTTCACCCCATTCTATTACTAGGCACCTCAGTGGTTCTCATTGTATTGGCCACAGAAGGAAAAAAAGGAAAAAGAAACTCTGGCATCAATGACATGTGATCAGGTGTAGACTGGCATATAGGGAACTCTAAATGTTCCCCGGTAGGCTTCTGCACCCTGGACCTCTTTGGTGTGGTAACCTGTTTTATTTCCACATTTCCTCATGAGAAAAGGGTTGGGCTGGCTGAAAATGTGTAATATGGGGCCACTTTTAAAAAAGATTTCCAGGGCTTCTTTTGGTTCCCAGTCCACCCATGCGTGTGATTGATTCTGGCCAAGACCTAAAGGTGATCAAGAAATCTCAAAATTCCCTTCACTGTTACTTATTCAATCAACTTCACAAGGGCGGACGGATGAGTGTCCCTATCCATATTTGAACCTGTGGCTCATAATAGATGTTCAAAATGTCCCATCCCCCATATCAAGTGGAAACTGTTTGGGTGTGAATAGGAAAAGCACCTCTGTCTAGATTATTGGCTACCCACAATCAGCAATAAATAACTATACATATGATTACACATGAATACTTATCCAAGCTGCACTTGACTCAGTGTATTATCACAATGCAGTTATTATGTCCTATCTAAAACAAACAGGCTATGTGTTTCATGCGTTCTAGCATTTTGGGGCCTAGAAAGAAAGACGTGCTACTATCGATTTAAAAAAGTTCTCATATCAAAACCCTCTTTTCATATCCCCTTCCTTCTTCAGAATCCTGGTTCCAACAGGTGAAAGAGTCTGTCTGTCTGTCTGATAGACAACGATGAAGGAATCTCAAAGCGTTCCATGTCAATATCCCATTCCCGCCATATTGGATGAGCCCAGACACCAACCCCTTCCTTTCCACTCGGCCCTGTTGTCCGGAATGGAATGCAACAGTTTTTGGTAAACAAAACAAGGGTAGGTGAGGAAGTGGCTCTTCACAGGAATCCCTAGTATGATTAAAGTCAAACAGAGATTAACATCAATAATCTCTCCTTCCTTGTTCCCATGTTTATCCCACTATGCAGTAGCTTCACTTACCAGGCAGAGGGCTTTAGGCTGTGTTGTCTGCTGACAGCTACCAGTTCGCCTCATGCCATACATCAGTATTGAAATTGAGAGGGAAAAAACAGGGACCTCCAGGCCAAAACCTGGCCTTCAAGAGATAGCTTCCTAATAATAGGGTCATGGGTATGAAGGGATAAGCATTAAGATCGGTCCTTCACCGACAGGATATGCAAGGACTGCAGTGTGCAGAAGCAAGAGCACTGCCAAGAACGGGAAGGAGACTAGCGGTAGCCATGCCGGCGCAGACTTGGACAGAAACAGCATGGGAAAAGCGACTGCAGAGGGTGTGTGAACAGAGCAAAATACAGATATGCAGAGAAACAGGATTCAGGTGGGACGAGGGGCCAAAAGCCAAACTGGAAGTCCTTCAGCAAGGATGAACAGCAGCATCACGGAATAGATGGAATCCACTGGCCTGGAACACTGAAAACAAAGCAATCTTTTCTTTCTTGTGCTGTGTTTTTAAAGGCCGTCCTAATGCATAAGTGTTGGTAGTTTTACTTCTGTGTTGTTGTATCTGGTCATTCTCAGGGGCCATCTTGGATTGGTACTATGATCAATATAGAAAACATATTTAACTGGTGATGCTCTAGGCTACCTGAGCCCTTTCTCATTTATACCTTGAGTAAACATTCCACTGTCTTTGTGCCTTCCCTCCTACGTATAATATTAACCCCCAAATTCGGGGTTGCTCTGAAACAGTACTTCAAAAAGGAATAAAATGCGTAAACCTGAATGCTCAGTTAATTAATACACTTTTTTTGCATTGAAATATAATGTTTGCTCATAGCTAAACACAAAATACATTAAGACAACAATGCTTAAAACAATGTATCAAGAACTAGAGTTACAATGCAAAATATATAAGACAATCAACTATGAAATTACTATGCAAAGTACACAATACAATCCATCCCCACATAAGATACTAAACAATGATTTGCTTATTACCACACTATATTCATATTTTCTTTTTTGTCTAGACAAATAAATATATATCCCCAAAAAGTACCCTACATGTACATGTTTCTTTCCCGAGAGCTACATTTGCTTGGACATTCTTGAGGTGTAATAGACTGTGTTGATCGTGTCCAATACATGATAGTCTCCATTTATGTGTAGACTATCATCCATGCATCACAATAACACTGTTTTAAAATAATTTTAAATAATAATCTGAATCTATAGTTATAGAAGGGGAGTTACCTAAAGCTGTTATTTTACCTCTACTTCATTTTCAAAGCGACCATTACTTTTGTAATTGGATGTTGTATTGTATTGTATTGTATTGCATGGGTATGTAGGTCCAAAGAGAGTGATAGTCTGGGGGCTCACAGAGTGAGGTGAGCGGCTGCATTCTGGAGAGTCTGTAGGCATCGTAAGAGAGCCTCAAATTGACCAAGATATATGCTGTTACAGTAGTCTATAGAGCCCATAATGGATGCAGTCACAATTTTAGTCCTAGACTCAGGCAGCAGAAATGGTAAGACTTTTCAGTGCGTTCAGTTTGGTATAACCTAATTGGCAAAGCACAAAGATTTGTGCTTCTCTGGAGCCGGTGGCCATTAATTTGATCCCTAGGCTCTTCATTATCGGAGTGGGCTCAGTACAGGGACCCATGGAGGCTGGCCAATAGTCACAGTTCCAAGACAGTCCTATGCTGTTTAAGCCTACCAAAAGGACCTTGGGTTTATCTCTGTTAAGTTTAAGCAAGTTGTTGGCCCTCCACTCCTTGCAGATAAGCAGTCTTTCAATTTAGAGTGGGGGGGGTCAGATGATGGGACATTCAGGCAAAAAAAGCATCTGCATGTCATCAGCGTATGAGCTAAAATGCACCCCGTGGATTGCAATCAAATTGGCCAGAGCCTGCATGTATAAGTTAAACAAAAGGGGAGACAGAGCAGACCCCTGGGCGACCCCACTATTCAAAGCTATGGAAAAAGAAGTGAAAGGGGGAGGGAGACTGTTTGAACCTGGCCAGACAGAAAAGAGGTAAACCACCTCCGCAGGATGCCTGAGATCCTGCCTTCCAAAGACATTGGAGCAGGTTCTGATGGTCAACAGTAATAAAGGCCACGTAGAGGTCAAGGAGAATCAAAGCTCCCACCTCTCTGCATTCCTGAAGCAGGGCAATGTCGTCCATAAGAGCAACCATCACATATTCCGTCCCCATACTGAAAAGTGTGAAGGAGGTGGTTAGATTCCAAAAAGGGCAGCAAGCTGAGGGGTCACAATGGACTCCATCAGTTTCATGAGAACAGAAAGTAGTGAAATAGTAAGGTAGTTCTCCAGTACTGCTGGGTCAAGATGTGCCTTTTTAAGTAGGTGAGAGATAACTGCGTGTTTGAGGGACTCAGGGATATGCCTTGTCGAAAAGGAGAGTTGAAGCGCAGCGGTAAACAGAGAAATAGACTTATTAGAAGCTGCTTGGAGAATACGAAGAGGAATTGGGTCAGTGGGGGAAGCAGATCTAAGTTTCAACAGTGCAGGGGAGACCATACTGTCTTTCACTGTGCTGAATTGAAAGACACTGATTTGTGTCTCTTCAACGTTAAGAGTTACAGAATGGGGATCTGAAGGATCTGACCTTCCTATTCTTATCGGATCCCAAATGTTACAGGTTTGTCCCTAAAAAAGAGGCAAAATGGTGGCAATGTGCTTGTCTTTGCAAGGTCTTTAAGGGAGGTCGTACTGGAGTGGTCAGTTCCTTAGCAACTCCAAACAGCTCCCTCAGAGAACAGGAAGCTGTTAAAATGCGCTCAGCAAAATGACAAGATTTCACTTTTTTTTATAGCAGTCTGATATATGGTGCACGCCTGTATGTAGGCTAGCTTGGCAGAGGGTTCGAAGTGACTATGCCATCTCCATTCAGCTTGCTGACATTGTTTCAGGAGCCTAAGTGCTGTCAAAAACCATGGAGCAGAGGGCTTGGCACGTCCAACTGTGAGCCTGGAGGGGGCCAAGGTGTCTGCTGTTTCCTGCATAGCATCGATCAGAGCATCACACAGATTTCTTGTTTCACTTACTATCCCTCTTTGAGTGAGGGCTGTGATCAAGTCTGGAATAGAGTTAGGGCAGACCTTGGTCCAGTGTCGATGAACTTTGAATGAGACATTAAATCTTTGTCTGGACACTGGAGAGGGGAGAGAAAAAGGCAGCAGATAGTGGTCCGACCATAACAGGGGCTGGGAAGGGAAGCTGTAAAACCCATTAATTCAGAGAAAATTAGATCCAGCGTATTCCCTCCCTTGTGGGTAGGATTGTGGTTTCTCAGGGTAAAGGTACAGTCAACCAAAGAGGATACGAGTCTGTTAGCTTTCTGATCATTACGGTTGTTAGGGTGCAGGTTAAAATCACCAGGGATGACTAGTTTAGAGTGAGCCCGGGAAAGGTCTGCAACCAGCTGTGCAAAGTTATCCAAAAATTGATTGGTCACATGACCTGATGGGCAATAAACTATCAAAAAGTGAGTTGAGCTCTCAGGTGGGTGAGCCCTGAATCCTAACTAACAGTAGTTCACACAGTAGTTTATGGGTCAGGGCGATGGTAGATGTTCACCTCACCTTCTGCTCGTCTTTACCATACAGAAAAAACAAACAACCTCACTATTTAATATTGCCAACTGTTTAGCTAGATAGCCAAATGCTTACCCTTAAATATGCCTTGTTTCTCCTTATTTCTTTAAAAAGGCCTGTTTCATCCTGAGAAACACATTTACTTTCTTTACTTTCTTTATGCCATCATTATAAAAGTCTAGAACTCACATAATCAAAATCTGATGGGATCAACAGGCACTCCGGATGTAAGAGAAGTGATGGCCTACCTGGCAAGTGACTGTAGTTGCAAAGTAACAGCAAGAACAGGATCGTGGGAGGAAGCTAGAGTCTGAATGTTGCACCAATAACTGAAAGAGATGAATGTCCCATTGGCAAGTAAAGAAGTGTCTAAGAAGACGAGCCCTGTATCCTCTGTCAGGTAAATATTTTGTAGAAAGTACAAAGCACCAAAGCAAATAGCCTGTAAGTAGGGTCTGACATGCAAGAGCAGGTGGTTGTGGGAGGAGAGCATATCATGAACAAAGGTTCCCACGTGTAGGTCCTCCCCAATGAATTTGCATTTGAAGAATGTCTCCAGATGAATATCAGTCAAAAAGCCTGGAAATGTACAGAAGATTTGTATTTAATGGAATGGTAACATGTATATGCTTTGTGATAATTAAAAAAAAAGGTTTGAATGAGTTCCTTCTTCGATTGCATTTGGAATGTATTCAAAAGCAATGTTGTTCTTAACATATTTTCCCTTTGTGCTGTTTTTTTAAATTATGGATGCAGATTCCTTTTCACAAAAGAATGATGTAAAAAAAAGACATAGGGCCTCATTCCGAGGTTTGCGGTAAGTATGGGTTTTTACCGGCATGGCGGAAAGACCGAGTCCGGTCTGGTACAACGCCGCAATTTACAGGCCATTCCGACTTCGCGGGCACGAGCTTTCCGCCATGCCGGTAAATCCCCTAGCGGCATACCGCTAAAGGGCCCGTAAAAACCCCTTAGCGGCATGAAGCGAGACGGTCGTTACAACACCGCCACCGAAGCTCTGCTATCCGTTATTAGCGGTGACCGTAATTTACGGACACCGTAAATTACGGTCACCGCTAATTAATGGATACGGAAATTACATCATCGCACAGGAACGGGAAGGAGCGCGGCGGCCATCTTTAAAAACACAATCCATTGCCATCCCCTTGATACAGAACCCGGAGGAAGATTCTGAACCTGAGACTTCCCAGCATTCACCTATATCATGCCGAAAGCACTCAAAAAAGGAGCTGCACGCCTCCGCAAGGAGCGCTTTACACAGGATGAGCTACAGGTCCTGGTAGACACCCTGCATGCCAATGCAGAAGTGGTGTTCAGCACTGATATGCGCAAGGCCACCATAGCAAGAAAAAAACAAATATGGGACCTGGTTGCCCAGAGGGTGAGCGCTGTCGGCAACACCCCCCGCACAACAAGGGACTGCCGCAAAAGGTGGGACGACCTCCGTCTCAGGGTGCGGGCCATCCTATCGGCCAACAGGACCCAGGCCCTGGAGACAGGAGGAGGCCCAGCATCTCCAATCAAGATGATGCCCTGGGAGCAGACTTGTGCCGACATGATGGGCCCTGAATCCATCGAGGGGGTCGGCGAGATGGAGTGCGGTGCCCCGTCATCCGCAGATGGAGGTGAGTGTCATGAGTGAAGACAGTAAATGCATTCCCAATTCAAGCCACCGCCAAGGGATGGGCAAGCAGTCATGTCACATATGCCCCCCCCCAATCATGCCGTAACAAGTGAGACCCAGGCTGATGCCACTTGCAAGGCTACAACCCATACTGCCCATAGCACACAAAGAGGCAGTCACTGTGAGTCAGCACAGTACTCTGCCAGCTTGATTGACCCAGACACCTGCATGCATTTACCATCCTAGCCCAGATCAATGTCCCACTCACCACCCAAATGTCACCCAAACGCTGCAACACCATTCTCATACCATAGCCTTGAAGCGATGCTGACCCCCAAATCATAGCTAATGCCATCTCTCTCTTCCACCCCACAGGCAGCGGACATGAAACTGAGGGCCATGAAGCCACCCAGCCCTCCACCTCCAGGGGCACAGGCAGGGGACAGCGGAAGCCTGTAGGAAGGAGGAGGCCACAGGCAACACCATCTGCACCAGCAACCCCCATGGAGGCTGCACAACCCCCACCCACACCCCTACCCATGCCTGCACTGGGAACGGACACATACCCCACAGTCCACTCGGAGGAATCCAGTGTGGCAGGGGAGCACGCTGCCATGTGCCTCATCGACGAGCCGGAGAGCCCTACATCGGTTCACCTATCTGACGTGGGGGAGACATGTGACACAGCGTACAGGCCGGAAACACCATCTCACACACAAGTCGCACTCAGCGACTCTGGGGAGAGTGACACCCCAATCCTTACAGGCCAAGGAGCACCACCTGCCTGTCCTGTATCCTCCTCCCCTGCCGAAAGCCCACAGAGCCCTGCACGGTCAACACCACGGCTGGCTACCACATCTGCCACACCATCCACGGATGGAGTGCACGGGCAGCGCATCACAGCCCTGCTGGAGGACTTCCTACGGGACAACCGTCAATCACATTCACAATGCCACAATGACCTGCAGGCCCTGGGTGAGGTAATCACTTCAAACACCAACCGCCTCTGTGAGGTGCTGGGCCGGATTGCTGATGCCCTGGAGGCAGCACACCCAAGAGCACAGCCCCAGTGGGAGTACCCACCATCGCAAAGTTCATCCACACAGACCAGCCCTGTCCGCCGGTCAATGCGGACACTCCGCCGCCAGAACATGAATCCCCCTGGCTCCGGAAGTGGCCAATGAACATCCTGGCACACACATTTGGGAGGGGGAGGGGGGTGAGGGTGTGTCATTGGGAGTTGGGGGGAGGGGGAGGGGGGTGAGGGTGGTGGTTTTGTTGTACACGTTCAAACTTAAACTTTTTAATACACTGGTTGTTCGTTCACTAAAACAGAGTGGACATTGATCATTTTGCTTGTGTATTTTAATGTCGCACAGTACATGGTGTACATGTATCCCCACACCCCGTGCCCAATGTCCTCTCATCCTGAAACCCTCAGCTGACTTGTGAGTCAGAAATATTGTCCAATCAATGCTTGACGCACAGAACGTCCCTCCTGTGCATCGGGACCCGGCTGCTGTCCTGCCATTCCTACCTCCTCCCCCTCATCGTCATCTGGTGGTGGCATTTCCACGTCAGGGGCCAGTGGCACGTTCCGACGGATGCACATGTTGTGTAGCATTACACATGCCATGGTGATCTTGGACACCTTCTCGTGGCTGTAGATGAGTGCCCCACCTGAACGGCTGAGACTACGAAATCGTGCCTTCAAGAGCCCGAAGGTCTGCTCTATCACCACGCGTGTACGGGTATGGGATCTGTTGTAGTCCTCCTCGTGCCTGTTCTGTGGGTTGCGGACGGGGGTCATGAGCCACGGCTTCAGAGGGTAGCCAGCATCACCTGCATGGAAGTGGAAATGAGGTAATCGTGTGTGCCCTCATGGTGGAAAATTGTACTGGTCATGCATGGCCACAGATGATTACTGGGATGAGCATGCATCCCCCCCTTCCCGGCCAGGTAGAGTATGAACCCCCCCCCCTTCCCAGGCAGGTGGAGTATGAACCCCCCCCTTCCCAGGCCAGTGGAGTATGAACCCCCCCCTTCCCAGAACTACTCACAGCACCAAAGCAACGCCATGGCCCATTCAGATGACTCACCAAGCAGCCAGGCACGACGTCCGGCATGTCGCTCCATGTAGCGTGGTAGTGTTGAGTTCCGCAGAACCAAGGAGTCATGAGTTGATCCGGGGTATCGGGCATTGCAATGTGTGATGGATTTACTGGCATTACACACCATCTGGACATTGATGGAGTGGTATTGCTTGCGGTTGCGATACGGCACCTCCATGGCATGCGGGACCACCAATTCAACGTGGGTGCAGTCGAGGGCACCTATGCAATTTGGCATGCCTGCCAGTGCATGGAAGGCAGCTTTGGTGTCGTAGATCTCCTGGGGAGTCTGGGGTAGGGATATGTATTCCCTTGTGTGGGTGAGGAGGGCATCCAACCCTTCTTTGAGTATCCGTGAAAATATGGGCTGAGAAATGCCATGCATTTGCCCCACTGTATGCTGGTAGGTGCCTGTGGCAAGGAAGTGGAGAACAGACACTACCTTCAGTAGAGGGGGGATGGCAGTGCGTATTTCTATGCGGCTCACGATATCATCATGTATCATGTCCACTATGCTGGTAATGGTGTCCCAGTCAAGCCGGTACAGGGTGTGGATCTGCTCTGGTGTGAGGTTGAAGGGGGTGGCTCTGATGCGGGGGATTGGGGGCTGCTGGCGTGGTAATGGTGGCTGCACCGGTAGGGCATGCTGGCCCTGTCTCACCCTCCTTCTCCTCCTGTGTATCCTCTGTGGTGGTGGCTGTGGTTGTTGTTGTTGTTGCTGTTGTAGTTGTTCTTGCCTTGCAAGCAGGGCCGCCAGCTCCAGGAATGCTGCTACAATCGGTATCATTTTGGTGTGGGAGGGGGTGTGGTGTGTGGGTGTGCTCCTTTTGTGCTGTGCCAGACTCCATTGCCTCCACCTGTGCTGATTGAGTGCACCTGTTCCTCTTGGAAACACTGCTCAGGGTCCTTTACACCTTCTCAGCGATGCCAGTATTTACTCCATGGCGGTAAGGTACTTTGCGGTCTTGTGGAGGCCGTTTTTTCCATGTCCGCTTTACTTGGGATCAGCTCCGGTTTACGCCATGCCGCTAATTACGGCATGACGTGTCGTGCGCGTGCCACTAAACCGCTATTTACGGCATCGTACTTTACGACGCCGTAAATAACGGTGTGGTGGGTCAGAATGGGCCGTAAAGGGAAACGATGCCGGTATTCCTTTACCGGCATCATTTTTCCCTTACCACCCAACTCGGAATGAGGCCCATACACTTTAAGACCTACACATGTTTTGCCTACACCTCTGTACTTCTCACCTATTGTGTTTGTATGGCCTGGGCTCATTGCGCGTGCTGATTCTTTGTGCATCGTGGGGTAAGCGGCCTCACCGGCTCTTAGCAGCTGCTGATGTGCACTTTCCTGCTTTTCATGCCTGCCCACCACTCAGTGCGTGTATTTGCTTATCTCCCTCATTCCACATACCTCTCCATCCACTTTCTGCATAGATCAAATGCCTCGTCACCTCCCCTCTCCGCTTCTTTCTTGCACCATGTCCACTTTCCCCTATTTTTACGAACTACTTCACTGTTCTGCTAAGTCTACCATGTAGAACTAGGAGAAAGCTACCGTTCAATGGAGCCTGGCTTTGGCTATAGCCTCTAAAGACAATTCTTATCTATACCTGCAGGTCTGGTATGTAGAAGACCTTCATGTTGTCTAAATCGCCCATCTCAGGCCCTGCAGCCTATTTATGGGTGCGTGGGAAGGGACATACACCAGGGCTCCTCCTGTCGCAACCCACGCAAGCAAGGGTGGTTGTGCTGTGCCAGGATTAATGGAATTTCCAGATGCGGTCTTATTGTGGCACCTCCAAGACTTTAATAGTCGGCAGTGACTACAAGTCCCAGGGGTTTGCGCAGGATGGTCACCAAACATCACGCACAGGTGCAATGCGGCTGTGTGCATGGATCCTTGGTTTGCCCATGAGAGCAGCGGGGATTTAGAGAAGGAGGTGAGCGGCTTCTCAACATGTGTCTCTGCGGTAGTGGCATTTTTTGTGATTCTGTGACTCGCTTGGCTGTACTGACTCCAGCCATCTCCTCTGAGTTGACCACAGCACGCGTACCAACCTGAAATAGGACTGACCTACCTGTTCTCGTGCTCACATTGCTGCCTGAGCTGGATTGTGTCCACAGCTTTCTGCCCGTTAAAGAGGAACTAATAGGATTGTGTTTCCTGTGTGTTCCCTCTAGATTTTCTGTCGCTTAGCTTGGTCCTTGTGCCACCCTGTGGGCCCCTTCATACACCTATTGTTTTCTTCGAGTGTCTTGCTTGATAATGACTGGGGCAGTCACCTCGAGACTATGGACTCAGGCAAAGCATGTAGGAAGATTCACTTTGGTTCAGTGAACATCTTCTCTCCGAGGTATTGTGTGGGTAAAGAGGGAGTACTCAGTCGGAGACAATTGGTGAAGAGAATAAAGTTCAAACTATGCCTTTTGTTTCCATCCTCCGGCTTGTTTGGGAATCTTGTGGTAGTCCTATTGCCTTTCATCCCGTGAGTAGGTCCAGTATGAACTACTGAGCCCTGGACGGGCTTATTATGAGCAAAGGCTACTGTCTCCTTGAGATTATTACATGCCATGACTAATTGGAAAAAGTGTATACCGAATAAATAAGACAGAATTCTGACAACTTCCAATGTAGGAAGCTGGTCATTGTTGGGAGAGATTTCTCTTGACTGCACCTTTCCTTCCATCTTTATGGAACCCCAAACTTTTTGCGTTTATTTTTGATTCTGACCTGTGCCTTAAGCTTCACTGCACTGGCTTTTGCTCATATGTCATGGGGAAACAGTCATGTCCTTCAGGCTGTTACTACTGGGAAACCTTGTTTCCCTTAGTCGTGTTACTGTGTTACTACTTGTGGTTACCTTAGTATCACTTGTGGTAACTTTCTATCATTGTACAATGCAGTTTACAGTACAGGACAATGGGGTACATTTTTGTTTTGCCATATACTAACACTCAGAGGATTTTTGGTTACTCTAGGTGTGCTAAAAGGATAGGCTATTGGCAGCAGTGACTTTTTCCCACTTTTACTGCGTTCGGCTACTAACTGTGGCTACTGGTCGAACATGGCTGTGCCACGAGATTTTTCGCTTGTTCTTTTGCCATCTTGTTCTTTAGCCTTTTTCCTTGCCTGAGATGCCAGGAAAATCCTTATAAGGACTTCCAGTGCCCGGGAAAGCAGAAGCTTTTGGCTGGCTACTGGAGAGCTCTGTGTGTTTGCTGGCAGGATGTGGGCTGGCACTGTCTGGTCCCAATCCACAAACTGGTTTCAGTGTGTCTCAGAGTTATGCATGAATGTTCCCGCCAGTGGTCCTGATTGGACCACTGGAAGGGTGTGTCTGTGGGCTACTTCTGTCATTGGCTAGTGCGGGCTGCAGCTTTTACCTGGCTTTTCGGATTAAGAAGGGGACCCCTGCACCAACACTTCAGAGATCCTGGAGAAACCTGAAGAGCCAAGAATCCTACCCGCAGACCTGTTGGAAGGAAGATTGGCTACCAACTTCTGCTGCTGTCCTGGAGGAGCCCTGTCTTGCTGAAGATTTTTACCAGTCCTGCGAGGGAGCTGCGACCCTTGGAGTCGAGAATCCATCATTCCTGATATCTGCTTGGTACCCTCCAACCAAGAGCCTTCGGAAGGGTCCCAGGATAGTCCTGCTGCTGCCCAGCTCTAAATTTGGGCTACCGTGCTGCTGGCGTCACTTTTCTGAGTTTCGGTCTGGAACTTGGTAGATCCTCAGCTGGCCCTACGAGACTAACCTCTGCAAAATGTCAGCATCCTAGCACCAAGGGGACCCAGGATAGGAGGGAAAGTCCAACAACGCCAGTTGAGTACATTTGCATCACCATGCTGCAGTGACCACCATCTGAAATCGCTTACCTGACCTGAGTCCAGTCCTGAGAGGGGTCCTGCATTGAGTTTTACTGCATTCTTCAATCGAGAGTCCTTGCAACAGTGAAAGACACCAACCAGTGATCAGCTAGAACCTGCAACCCTTGCAAATCGAGGACTGCGACTTTCGGCATGAAAAGAAACCATGGACCCTGTTCCTTTGTCTTGCCAGGTCTGGGGAAGAATCGGAGCACGGAGTAAGTTACAGAGATTCTTAACTACCTCTATACTCCCATTATAAGAAGTCAATGGGCTTATAAAAAGCCTTTATTCTAACACCTTTTGGCTTTATCATTACTTGCTTGAGCAAGACTTCTGAAAGTCGGGGCTACTTCTGTTAGTTAGTTTAACTTGTACTCTAACCATAATAACCCTTCACTGGACCCCAGAGACCCTACCTGCATTTTTTCCTGCTTCAAACATTCTGTGGAACTCTTACCTGAATTATTGGGCAAAAGGACCCAGACAACTTAGGGCTGGACAATTTTAGTTAGGGATCATTCTCTGTGGACCTTGAGTGCATAATACTAATCTTACCTTTCCTTTGCAGGAGTTTGTGATATGTGTTATGCCATATAATAAGTGAATGTATATATGTATCTATTTTATTCAGTGTTGTGTGATAACTCTACTCGCTAGTAGTCATTTTTCTGTAGTGTGTTTTGGCAAATAAATGATAATTGTATTTTTATACACCCTGTCTAAGTGTAATTTGTGATTCACATTGTGTGACCTCATTGTGGACCCTTCACAAGCTCACCACCTCCGAAGATATTTGCCTAGACCGCCTGTCACTGCTACCTGAACTGGTTTGGCTACAGATCCCCAGAGTTGTCCCTGTCACAATATAGGTTGGCCTTCTATACATCTGTCCACCAGGCCAGAGTATAGGAAATCAGTCCTAACAGTCATCAATATGTTAAAAAGAATTTAAAAATCATGGCTCAAGGGAACCTGGACACCTTTATACTTTCGGCTGCTGCCCTGGAGTTGTCACCTCTTCTGTGGCTGGAAAACTACCTGCCAACGCCTCCAACCTCACCAGGGCCAACACCTTTTCCCTGCTTCGACCTGGAGTCCTGCCTGCCAACCCTCCTAGACTCCAGTCCCTGTTGTCTGCCCCATAGTGTCCATGGCTTCTGTATTCCTCCTTCTCCCCTAAGAGGTGTTAATAAACAGAACTAAAATACAAGTTCTTCCCATAAACATGTGCCCAGCATCCGCAGCATACTTGAGTATAACAATACTCACTTTCTTGGACTGAGACTTGGTTTTCTAGCAACTACATGGCCGCTATTGGGACCCTGCTTCCTGATGGATTCAAAATCCTTGTGAGAAACTGACCCAATGAAGTGGGTGGGGGAGTTGCACTTATATACCCTGTACACAATTCCACCACTAATATTGCCATTGCTGATACGGTTTTCCTTCAGAGCCTTGAATGCAAGTCCCAATTGGATGTCACCGCTTGTCTCACAATTGCACCATCTACACACTTTGTGCCTCAAAGAATGCCCTAGTTACATTTACAGAATCCGATTTGCCTCCATCCTGATCCTCATTGTCGGGGGCTTTAATATCTGGCTTGATATGCTGGCGAACAAAACTACTGCCATTTTTAGGAACTCCTGTAATTCGCTTTCCATTGGCATTTGGCTGTCCAATCTTAGCCACTCAGGGGATCATACCCTCAACACATTCCACCCAACCAGCATGGCACTCACTAAAACCTGCAACATCCCCCTTCCCTAGACTCACCATCACCTGCTCATGGCCTGTCAGGCCAAACCTGTCAGAAACCCACCAACTTCCTAAGATGCTAAGTTTCCTTTTTTACAGTGTATGTGTAGAAGAGGTCCCAAATAAAGCCTGCACTCCCATCGCCCATTTTGAAGTACCAGGAACGTTCACACCAAAATACATGACGTATGACGAGCAAATAAACCAGCAGAGAGCCGCAGTAGGGCTCTGCCCAGTGCCTATCAGGAGAACCACACCTGTTGAAATACCGATACCTAGAAAACCATGGACAGTAAAGTATCCATTGAGAAAACCCTACCAGCAAATAAGACGAAATGAAGATAGCCTAAACACTGTCCCAGAAGGAACCCAAAAGGCCTTAATGGAAGACGAATGGTGATGTCACAAGGGCCTGGACTAACATGCAGAACCAAAGAATGACACACAGAGACAAAACGCCATGAATAAGGATATCGTGAACCTAGAAGGAGAGACGATGTTGAAATACAAAGAATCTTCAGCTGTAAAGCAGGATGAAGTCATTCAACCAGCAAACAGCTGTACATATGCTTGAAACCGCAAGAAAGCTGAGAAAACAGTGCAGCTTGCTATGCTTAGTAGAAGATAGACTGCGGCAAGCGCCACCTATACATATCTACCTCAATGAAGCACATTATATAAGTGCGAGTACACTTTACACAAAAGCAGAATCAACTCAGGTTACTAGAGGCCAAACAGGACAAGATTCATATTCCAGCTAAAACAAGAAGAGATGGCTGAATCGAATCTTAGCAGATGCAACTTGCGCCAGGAAAGAGCCAAGGTCAGACCAATAGAAGGAGCGAACAGTAGCTTCGCAGAATTGAAACTTAAGAACAGAATATCCTATCTCTGGAAGGTCGAGATAAGGAGGCGTAGGCAGGTGGCAAGCTGAATAAGAACTAAATGCACAAATTGAGGGAAACTAGGCAGATTCATGGTGTGAGTAGCACGTGACCATCCGAGCAAGAAGAGGCACGGGTTCACACTTACACTTGGCAACCGCCCAGACAGAGATATCATAACTTTTCCTGACAAGAAGACACAGTTTCGAGGCCAACCACAGCCAACTAATTGACACATAGCCACTAAAGTAATGATTGATTGAAGGAAGGTCAGGTGGATCGTGGGGCACCCTGCACCTGGCTGACCATTCTGCGTGCTGCTAAGTAAAGTGGAAATGTATGCATGCGGTTGAAGCCAACCCAATCACAATGGACCAAATAATCTAGGGTCCTATAGATAGTAGAACCAATGGGACATCATACTCTTAGTGACGTCTACAAGAGTGATGTTAGAAGGAAGGGCTTAGACGGCCACCTGATAGAGTTTATCCAATCCCCTCACTCCGTTACCATATACAGATATAGTACCTATATTAAAGTTACCTTTTCCAAACCAATAGAATTACATGATAAATTTTAAGTGTTACACGTCAATTATGATGTGTTTTGAATATAAATGCTCTTGTTTGAATTAAGTTCACAGAGTCGAAGCAAGACAGACTATCGCATCACTGTCGATTTCCATGATGCCCTGTTTTTTGTACTTGTCATTAAACGGACTCCCTTTGCCAAACCATTGAGTTGTCCTTATTGATTGGTGTTGGAGTAGAAAACCTGCACCCCATCCATCTCAAAGGTGCAGCTATCTTGTCTTAAAGTACTCTGGAGAAAACCCTGACTATATGGGCCGGCCGGGGGTCTCCCCAGTACACTTGGTAACAGAGATTTGATGGTTATCGACTATCGATTATTGACCAAAGTAAGACACCTATTGACCATTGACATAAAGTAACTCTAGGTCTTCAGCAATATCATTAGTCATTTGCCATTCGGCTGAGTAGACCGTGAAGCTCCCCGTAGACAATGGTAGCCTAAGAAGAATCTGCAGAAAGGGCCGGAAGGGACCCGTTTTCCCCACACATCCCTTCCCATTCTTACGGGCAGCTGAGCGGGCGAAAAGCTGAAGGAGGCGGTAACAAAGGCGGTGATCCCGAGGGTCCAGAGAGGAACTATGCGAACAGTGAGTGAAACAAAAATTGAATGTTTTGGCAAATGATGCATGCCTTAGAACAAGTAAAAGGAAAGGTAATGGAGGGAGGAGGGAAAACAAAATATAGTTCGAAGTAGAGAAGACGGTATATATATAAAGGGATAATGACTCGAGTGTAATAAAAGTAGAGAGAGGTTACAGGGGTAGACACCCGAGAAGAGAGAGGTTACCGGGGTAGACACCCGAGAAAAGAGAGGTTACCGGGGCAGACACCTGAGAAGTGAGAGGATTCACCTTATTCCTGTGCTTTAAATATAGCGGCTAGAAGAAACGTGTACCCAAAGTCCCACATAATGGGGAACAATTAGACTACCACAAAATTTAAAGACATTGTGAAAGGGGTACGCTTACACTCCATGAAGGGGTAATGATTAGAAGCAGAGATATCTGTGTCCAGCTGGTGTCCGTCTAGTCTGTCAAGCATCTGTCTTACATGTTTCTCTGTTGTGACGTCATATGTATTGGATATTTTCTGGGAGAACTGATTTGAAATTTCATGCGATTTGATATCTGAGACAAAATCACACGTGAATTGATGTTTTTTTAATAAATTGGAAGATATAACATTTTGTGGAAAATTTGGATTGGAGCTTGCAATATTTGGTGCTCGCTCATATTGTTAGAAGCTGTTTTAGTCGCACAAAAACATTGACAAGTGTTATATTAGAGGAAAGGGAACAGATTTAAGCATAGAAGACATATCTCCATTGGCACACTTATGCGAACAGTTTCCAAAGCACGCACCCAAGGTAAACAAATATAGTACCGAGTTGGTTAAAGATACTGCCCACAAGATGTTTATGCCGTGGCCACAAAATGGGTCTCTATCCAAAGCCGCCTACAACATATGATGACATATTTGCATGCCACATATACAGGCAAGAAGTTAGAAAAACACCTTGCTGTTCTTGAGTTATGGAAAATGTATGAACAGGGGAAGGAGGAAGAACCACCAACAGATTGGATACTTAATGTATGCACAGAGGGGGGTGAGACGCCTACCGCGCCACCTGCCCCACCTGAAGCAAAAGTCGAAGAAAGTAAGGATGAGGGATTATACCCGTTGAGGGAACTTAAAGCAGCCACGGGGTACAGCAACCCCGCATATGAGTCACCTATACATAGTAGTGACAAAAATGAAGTGAAGGATAAGGACAAGAATATTACCTCCATAGTCCGAAGGGACAAGGGGAGATGCGATGATGAAAGAAAAGATCAGGTGCAGACAAGTGCCTCTCTCGACAAAGAGAGAGAAGGGAAGAGATGGAAAGGGAGCGAAGACAGAACTGACGAGATAGCATTCGCAAAAGACAAATGGATGGGATGACACATATTATTAAAACTCGATGGGTAAGGCAACGATGACACGAAACAAAAGGAGAGGTTAGATGTGACACAGAGAAAGGAGAAAAGAAGGAGTTAAGAGATGAAAGGATAAGAAGGAAAGACAGACAAAGGCGAGAACAGCTATATCGCGAAGAGCAAGAAAGACAGCTCGATCGCAACCCAAGAGCAGCCTATGATCAAGACAGACAGAAACAGCAAAGGTTAGAAGAAGAGCAGAGAATACGTGAAAAAAGAATAAGGAGACGAAGAGATGAGAAATTTGAAAGGCAGATGAACATAGAAATGAAAAGAGAAAGGAAGAAGATAGGGTGAGAGAAGAGGTGAGGAAGCGCAAAGAATTTGATGACGATATAGAATGTAAGTGAAGACAAAGAGCACGCGATCGTGAATATCTGGGGAGTGAGGTTAAAAAACCTGCTCCAGTTGTAGACTGGGAAGACATTGAGGAATTCTTTCCCGTGTACGATTCAGTACCAGGCACGTCTAGGACAAATATTGACGATGACTTCGACACCAGAAGCATCAGAGAAACGATTGATAGAATCTATGATGAAATGGGGCTAAACAAATACCCCAAGGGGAGGGGGAAGATGAGCGCCTAGAAAGCACTCAGCTGTATGACACTGAGGATGTCACCCGAATTAGTGGGGATAGAGAGCTATCTCTGGATAGATTGGAAATAAGTAGGAACAAAGAGGATACAAGAAGTCGCACTAGTTGGGGACAACCAATGTCCGACTCCGAAAGGGAGGAGCGTGAGGAAAATGAGGAAGAGGGACGGAACGAAAGACGACTCCCAAGAGAAAAAGGAGTAAGGTGGTCAGACAATAGCGAACCTATACCGAGAACATCAGAGTCTTCCATGCAGCCTGACCGATATGAAGAAGTATCTCACGGTCAGAAGGGGTGTCTTCACCGCCCTATGTGGACAGACTAAGGGCATTTCCAAGTAGACGGCGATGCAGGAATATTACCCCTGCAATAGACAGTAGAACAATGAGAGAAGAGAGAGAAGGCTACACATTCCAATTTCCGTTGCTCGAGAAGGGGGGAATAAGACCACAATATATTCCATGGCCACACATGGATCGAGAACATTTAAAAAACAAGCTTCCAATACTGACATCGGGAGCCGGAAAGTGGATACACGAGTTAGAAAAGATGACAGGAGGAAACACGTTAGCTATAGGGGATATGAAAGGTCTCCTGATCGCCATACTTGTTGAGAGAGCAGATGATGTGTGGGCACAAGCAGGCTACCCTGGCGTAACCACAATTAATACCGCACATGACGGAGCACCATTTAACAATTGTAGAGCCGCAGTATGTAAAGCACTACGAGTACTTTACCCAGATACTTCTGATATGGGAGCTATAATGACTCGAAATATGAAGGAGTCTGAAGATCTGTTAATTTATATACAGAATTTCCAAGACGCATGGGTGCTCGAGACTCATGAATCGTGGACGAAATCTATACCAGTGTTTTACCATATCCTGTGCCAAGGGCTGCCAGGGCCGGTGCAGAAACAACTCAAGAAACTGGTGGGAGTCGAACCCAAACCTTGGGCTGAAATACAGTTGACCATCGCACATTATTGTAGACTGTTGCAGGAAAAGAATAGCAAAAAGGAAGCAACTCAAAAAGGTGAGGAAGCGAAATTGGTGCAAAAGAAATTGTCAAAATATGCCCTTGAGGGAGCCATAATAACTAGTAAAGCTGCACCAAGCATGCAGCAGGTGGCTAGTCTGCAGCAAAATAACCAGGGCAAGACAGGATTTTATCCAAGGGGAAGAGGATTTAGGGGAAGAGGATGGCAGAGCAATCAGGGAGGTTTCCAAAATAATCAAGGAGGCTTTCAAAATATGCAAAATGGTAACCAAGATATGTCAAATGGGCAAATGATTCGACCACTGCCAGTCTGTTGGCTGTGTGGAATGACAGAGCATTTGGCGCGCACATGCAGAAGTCAAGGCATGATGCAGAATGGCCAAGGAACAGGAGCAGGCATGACAAATCCACCTGCAGTTTTACAGCAGGGTGGTGCACAGAATCACACGGTGCAACAACAAGCACAAGGAGCGCAGCAAGGGGTGCAACCACAAAACATGGGGAATTTTCCACAAGGACAATCTTAACAGGCACCGCTGCAACTATCACAGACCATGAACCCTGGAATGGGAGGTAACAATGTGAATGGGGGAAATCCACCAGCACACAGTAGGCCGAATTTATATATAAGTTAGGACAGCTCACTGGGAACCCTGATGTGTTCTATCGTATCGGTGACACCAGACCCTCACAGGGAACCCAGGGTGGATGTCATCCTAGGGGATAAGGAATATTCCTTCCAAGTTGGCACGGGTGCGACACGCTCGTGCATACGTGAAGGCAAATTTTCCTTGTCCGGCGAGGCCATAGATACTCAGAGTTTTACAGGAGCGACCAGTCGAGTTCCCTTTACGAAGGCACGTCCAGTCTCTATAGGGGATTGCGAAATGAAAGTAGCTCTACTATATTCTCGGCAGACCCCAGTAAATATTTTTGGTCGAGACTTAATGACAAAGTTGAACATGACAATCTCGTTCACGGAGGAGGGCATAGTATGTTCCACTCCAGGAATTGCACTATTCAAATGTATGTGAAATGGTTAGAGCATACTCATGACACGTAGCCATGAGGGCCATACCATTAGAGCCAGAAATCATCGCATACGACATGCGTGTGCTTATGGCAGGATTACCGGGCCTTGCAGACAGAATCATGAGAATCCCTGATGAGTTTTTATTCAGACCAAGAATACTGATGCACGAGGAGAAGGGACAAGTATTTCCCTTGATGATACACACAGCTGCAATATGAGGGAAAGCGGTCTTGGTTGACGGTTACGATGACGAGGGCAGACGATTGTGCGCGATAATTGCCATTGAAGAAGGATATCGAGTGACTGACATCACAGATGACGGTCTGTTTGAAGAACAAGCAGAAATGGGAGAGACGATGGTGGAAGTGAGTCTCACCTTTTGGGTAAAGATGATGAAAAGAGAAGTACCTCAGAGAATGATGTTGGTACTAAAACGTCCTGAATATTTTGATGACGATGACAACATAGCTAAGGTGCCTTTCTCAGTGTGGACTACAGGGCCCTATGACATGGAACTCTTGAAGGGGGTTGGAGTAGTAAGGATTAAACTGAAACCAGGAGCAATTCTACCCAGAGCCCGACAATATCCCATATCCAGAGAGGCAGATGAGGGGATTTTCAAGACAATTTCTGCCATGATGGACCAGGGCATCTTAGTGACATCAGAGTCACCATGTAATACATCAGTGTATCCTGCGAAAAAAGTAAAGGAGGTCATGGAGGCTAGTACAGGTCCTAAGGCCAATAAACAATATTATTGAGGCTGAGTTCCCTCTAGTCCCTAACCCATCTACAATCCTATGTAATATACCTGTTGAGGCAAAATATTTCACAGTGATTGACTTGAAAAATGCATTTTTCTCCATCCTGTTGCACCGAGACTCACAAGATCTGATGTCATTCACGTTCAGACAGATGCGTCTGAAAAGCACAAGGCTGCCACAGGGCTACTGTGAGTCTCCTAATATTTCCAACTGAGTCCTGCAGATGGACTTAAGCAATATCGCATTAAAAAGTGTCGCTTTTCAGTATGTGGATGATATCTTAATCTGCAGCACAACAGAAGAGCAATGCAGGCACGAGTCTGTTCAGCTACTGACTATACTGGCTGAGAAAGGATATAAGGTTGACAAGGAAAAGTTTCAATACTGTCAACAAGAAGTGCTGTACATAGGCCAGCTGATTTCACATGAAGGAAAGACAGTGACCCCAGAAAGGGCTGAAGCCATATTGAACATGGCTAAGCCACACACGATAAAGCAGATGCAGAGCTTTTTAGGTCTATGCAACAATGTCAGGGCATGGGTCTTCGACTACAGCTCTTACACCAAGCCTTTACTTCAGGCTCTTAAGAAGGCCCAAGTGTCGAAAGAAAAGATCAAATGGTCTGAGGCCATGGAGAAAGGGTTTGCTGAACTCAAAAGAGCTATTTGCACAGCTCCAGTTCTAGGGATCCCCAATTATGCAGAGGAATGTTACCTGTTTTCACACACACATGGCAGCGTCATGACGGCAGTACTCGCTCAAAGAACCTCGCTGGGGTACAAGCCCCTGGTGTATTACAGCGGGAATCTGGACCCAGTAATGAGAGGCCACTTCCCATGCGAACAAAGTTTAGCTGCCACAGCGTTCGCCATAGAGAAGCCGACAACCATTTTAATGGGCTGCTCAATGACATTGTACGTCGAGCCATCATTATGTGCTATTTTATAGAAACCGAAAGGCACATTGACATCTCAGAGAGCTTCTACTTATGAAGTGATTATAACGAATCCCTCGATAAAAATAGTCTGATGTAAAATAGTGAACCCAGCCGTGTTCATAGCAGTGCCAGTTACTGAGGGAGAGCCCATACATGACTGTGCAAATTAAGAAGAATTCTATGATGAAATCCCCAAGCTGAAAGAAAATGCCTTGGCAGGAGGAGAGATCATCTTTATTGATGGGTCTTCAAGGATCGATCAAAATGACGGACAAAGGTATACAGGCATTGCTGTAATGAAACACATAGCAAATGGGAAATTCGGAGTACTTATTAGTGTGCGAATACCACCCCATTACTCAGCACAGGCTGCAAAATTATTGGCATTGATACTCGCTATTGAGAATCACGCAGACCAGGAAGTAACAGTGTACAGTGACTCTGCCTATGTGACGTCAACTGTACACGCAGGCTTACCGCGCTGGAAGAGGAGGGGCTACCTCCGAGCAGACGGCATGCCAGAGCAGCACGCAGCCCTATTGGGCAGGCTGATTAAAGCACTACAGCTCCCAGTGGGCATAGCGGTCATGAAATGCGCCGCCCACACGAAAGGGACAGATTTTATCTCACGAGGAAACCAAGGAGCAGACATGAAAGCCAAGCATATCGCATCCAAAAGTGAGACGATTGTGGAAGTGGAAATCGCCTGTACCAATGAAAGAGCGATGGTTGCACGAACAACACCTGAAGCCTATAATAGCCTTGGGCAAATGCAGCTAATGGAACTGCAAGGGGAGGTACCACAGGAAACGTTGAGGGTGTTCTTTAACCCCCTCTGACAGCTTGTGGTGACAAGACAGCACTGGTAAACCAGTAATGCCTGTAGCCCTATTAAAAATAGCACTGGAGCAGTTACATTACCCGGCGCATATGATAAAGGAGAATCTAGCAGCAACGCTCGCGGAAGACTGGTTCATACCAAATTTAGCTGAGCATGTTGCATTCTTTATGGTGAACTGCATAATCTGCCAGCAATTCACCGCTGGGCACACACTAAAAGTAATGAGAGGAGTCATCCCCAGGCCAAATGGGCCTTTTCAGCACTTGCATGTCGGTTACGTCGACATGATTCAAGTATGTAACGGGTACAGATACTTAATTGTTGTGGTGTGTCTATTCTCTAGATGGATAGAGGCAGGTCCATGTACACACCCAAACTCTACCTGTGCGGCCACATTTTTAGTGAGGGAAGTGTTCCCAAGGTGGGGGGTATGCGAAGTCATGAGATTGAGATTAGATAATGGCCCTCACTTTGTTAATTCAATATTTGAACAGATTAGCTTACTGCTTGGTATAAAGCACAAGTTCTCGTTGGCTTATCATCCGCAAGGTAATGGGATCTGTGAGAAGCTCAATGGCTTGTTGAAGGAGAGAATAGCCAAGTTGAAGCTTACTCTAAGGAAGGGATGGTTGCACTGCCTTCCATTGGCACTGTATGCACTTCGGAACCAACCAGGCTCCGACCATCATTTTACGCTACACGAGATGGCCACAGGAAGAAAAATGAGAACTCCCCTGACACCCCGAGATAGAGTTAGATATGATGCCCAGTCAACAGGAGAGGTTTTAGGGTCTGAAATGCAAAATTACCTGAACTGCATGATATCTTGCCTAACTGTAATTTCAGACCAGCTGCAGCGACGAAGAAAAGGGTGCAGCACAGCACAGAACACAGAAGGAGACACTGCATCAGACTCAGTTCAAGGTCTACGTGTTCCACTCGTCTTCCCTGGAGACGCCGTCCTTTTGAAAAACCATACAAGGAAAAGGTGGGACGAGCCAAGATTCAACAGTCCTTTTATCGTAGAGGACTGCACTACATCCGCTGTGAAGTTACAGGGCAGGAGAGCGTTCATTTTTCTTGGTGATATCAAACCCTACATCGGAGAAGGCCCCCTACCTGCACCCCAATGAGAGGAATCGACGAGCGACGGGGAAGAACCACAGCACGTGCAGACACAATCCATGACGAGGAAGAAGGACGCATGACCAGCAAAGTAAAGACAAAGAACTTTTTTCAAATTGTGGCTTAAATTGGACACTTGTGGTGACAAGACAGCACTGGTAAACCAGTAATGCCTGTAGCCTCTTAAATTGGACACTGAAAAGTTGAATTTATAAGTGTGCCCAGTTGCATTGAGAAGTTGCACCCAATAGCCTCTCTGAGAAAGTTGAATTTAGAAGTGTTCCCAATTGCATTTAGAAGTTGCACCCAATAGCCTCTCTGAGAAAAGTCGAATTTAAAAGTGTACCCAAACGCATTTTCATGTTGTGACCAATCGCCGCTCTGTGAAAAGTTGAATCTAGAGGTGTACCCAATTGCATTGAGAAGTTGCACCCAATAGACTCTCTGAGAAAGTTGAATTTAGAAGTGTACCCAATTGCATTTAGAAGTGTACCCAATTGCATTGAGAAGGTCCACTGAAAGAACTGCACCTACTAGCTTACCCTAACTAATCGTATTTATATAACTAAACAGTATAGCTATGTATTGTAGAACCTAAACGGCAACTAATAATCTAACACAAACTGGATTTAGATTCATACCTAATACCCTCCCAGTATAAAGGTGAACTGAAAGTAGTACTCCTACCAGCTTGCCCTGCTCAATCCTATTAGGATAACTAATAGTTTAGCTATGTAATGTAGAATCTAAAACGGTGACAAATAATCTAATACCCCCCTATGTAAACTGAATCTAGAGACTGACCGAATATCTTCTCTGTGTTCAGGTGAGCTCAGAAATGTACCTAATATATTAACATCATCTGCCGGCAATTGTATCTAGAGAGCATCAAATAGTCTAATATCGTCTAAGACCAGTTGAACCTAGAAGTGTGCCTAAAGGCGTGACACCCGATCCTAGAACTACAATCAGAAAACCCTCCTAAATCAACCTAAAAGCCCGCACCAATCATGAGCGCACCCATTCCACCAGAGTCTGCCAGAAACGACCCCCGTGGACCACCCCCACTCTCCGATCTGCCTTCCCTCCCGCCCCCTTCCTCCCAAATCACCCCACCCTCCTCCACACTCACTGCCACTCCCCTCTCCAAACACCAAGCCAGAGGAGCACGATGGCGAGCCACTCACCCTAAGACCTCTCATCCCCAGAACCCCACCCCCGACCCGCCAGCATTGCCCACACCCGCCCCCCTCACTATCAAACCTGGCACACCCCACTCCGAAACCACCCACCCACCGCCTTGCCCTCATACCCCTGCCACCTTCCCCCACCGACCGCACCCTTTCCCCTCCCTAAAAACGCACGCCTAGCCCTAGCACGAACTGAAGCTGCTTCCTTCTCCCCCTCTGACCCACCTACCCTCTCCCACACACCAGTCGCAGCAAAGAAACTAAAGAGGAAACGCTCCTGGTCGCCCTCAATCTCTCAGCACTCCTCGCCTCCCCTGCCTCGACCCACCACCTCTCTCCCGCATTCTCCGCCTTCCCCCGTGCCCTCCCCCTTCCTGAAACCCCTCTCCCTTGATTTCTCATCAACTGCAACCGAAACTCCCATCCGCCCACTCCCCTCCCTCAAATCCCCCAACCCAAACCCGATCATCCTATCACACCCAGCCATCCAGCCCCGCCTGAAACCTGCCAAGTTTTCTGCCCGGCCACTATTCCCCTCTAGCATCGCCCACCGTACCCCCCCCACTCTCTCCACCACCGCCCCATCCCGCTCCAGCACCGAGACCTACATTGCCTGCCGATGTGAACTGTATCCTATTCAACGCCCGTTCCGTAGCGAAAAACAGACATTGGCCCTCATTACGACCCTGGCGGAAATCGAAAAACGATGGCGGAAATGTAATACCGCCATCGAATACCGCTCGGTGCGATTATGACCCGTCACCGTAAAGTACGATGCCATTAGCGACACCGTAGTGAACGCCAACGCTAACTGCACCAAGTACGCGCACGCGCGCCATGCAAAACCGTAATTACCACCATGGCGCAACGGTACGCGAATTCTGACCCTAGCGGACATTTACTTAACGCCATCAAGCATGGCGGAAAGTACCATTCCGCCATGGTGAGAATTACGGCATCGTGAACCAACCGTAAATGGCCCTACTGAGTGCCTGTATACCACTCCCTGCCCACATTGCACAACTCCTCGTAGGTGCAATGAAGTTACACAATGCAACCAGTGAAATGTACAAGTCACCCATGCATGCCAACGAACAAATGAATGTAGGGGCTCCAAGTGCCTTGTGAGTGGCCATCCATATTTGGCATGTCACCATTGCCGTACTGATGCAGCACAGGCATGTGAAGGTTCAAGTACAGCAATATGAACAGAAATATGAGACAAAACAACAACAGGCCCCCATCGCTTGACACCAGTGTAAGGCAACATTCAAAGCAGTATCCTGAGGGAGACTGCACCAGCCCTGTACTCTTGCCAGTAAACAAACCAACCATCAGCATAAGCATGTACCACACAAGTTGGCAGAGTGACTGAGCAGCCAGGCTCATCTCAAGAGGGGCCAATGGGAGCTGCAGGGCACAGATGGCACGAATACAGAAGCTATTCCAATGGACATGACCTCAGTCTCCCTCCAAGAAACGCACGCAAACACAGGCACCTGTGACCAGCCATTTTCTGATAATCACATCATTCCACCAATCCACCTGGCTGACCGGCATCTGTTACACAAAAGCTAATCCCCCGCCCCTGAGCATGACATCATTAAAACAGTCATAATGGCAGCCCCTATCCCTGACCTTACTGGGCTTCGTAGGCAAACGCGGCCAGTACAGTACCACGCAACTATACTCAGAAGCCGGAACCCAATGCAGATCTTCTCACAATACATCGCTCCACAAATAGGAATATGCTACATTACTTGCAAAGAATAACGCTACACGGTTAATATCAGAATAAAATTTTAATGCACATCAAATTCACCAAGCCCATACAGCTATTAGGTCATAAACTCCAAAATATTTTTCATTACTGTGGGCTGCATCCGCAATAAATGACCAGCTTCTTCTTGTGTGACGCCCTGTTCCTTCATGGTACACAGGGGCTACATTCACGTTCAAAAAGGCAACATGGAAGCGCCTAGAACCGCAGGGCCGTCCCATTAGGTAGGCACTAGTCCAGCTGAAAGGTTGATATGTTGCTCCTAGCCACTAGTACTGCGTAAGGGCATGTGGCCCATTGGCGATCGTCCCATAAGATCGTAAGGGTGCTCCACTGATTAACTCGAAGCAGCAGGTGTCGGGAGTAAAAGCCATCTGCAGGAGTGGCATACAGATGGCAGCGGCAAAAGGGGAGGAGATACCTGTCACCCAAATGAAATGAAAAAGAATAGTATGGGCATCAGAACTTCATTTGTATTACTCACTTCAATGATCACACTAAATCTACAGCCATATGCATGCTAGCCCACTCAAAAGGATTATTTCCACCCAAAAATCACTTGCGAATCATAACTATATAAATCGAGGTGAAAACACTATTACAAACGAGTGTTTGTGTGCATGCGTCTGTTAAAACAGAATCCATTAGATGGGATTAGTAACGTGCATAGACACAAGTGTTTGAAGGCGCGTCGAGACAGGGAGGGTTCAACAAGGGCAGATAGACGATGGTCCCACTATGGCAGCTCTGCATCACATAGCGCAGGGGAAGGGGATAGATTCCAAAAAGCCATGTACATGGCAAACTCTCAATTAAATCATCTGTCCATGCATCCATACATCATTCCCTCATCCCGGTATAAAAACGCCTGATTATTTACTCACATAACATTTGAAATTTCCATTGAGTCTGTGCGTAATGCAGTCTGCAAAATCC
The DNA here is from genome assembly GCF_040938575.1 of Ambystoma mexicanum. Lineage (NCBI taxonomy): Eukaryota > Metazoa > Chordata > Amphibia > Caudata > Ambystomatidae > Ambystoma > Ambystoma mexicanum. Next base: position 290,284,722 of record NC_090941.1, read on the forward strand.
ACTGTGCTCCAGCCCGGAATTCTAGTGTTGTGAAGTAACATGTATTTGGGAACGTCCTGCCTTATCGTCCACTACGCTATTGCGCATCCCATACTATTCATATCAATCATTGCATTCTCGCCATGGCCCCTGTCCCAAGGACATTAAACAATAGAACGTTATATTTGCAGTCAGACCTGTGGGCGTCTCCTCGCCGCTAGCTGAAAACCGAAAGCGCTGTCCTTCGAATTCCTCATTTGCAACATCACGTCGAAAAGGCATCTGTGACCGCTTGAAATCACAAATTCATCCATGTAGTGCGGCAGTGTGTGAAAATGGCAACTGGCTTCACTCACAAATGGGACGCCCCGCCCGTCGGTGAACCTCGGTACAGTGCTGCATGAGGGTCCACCGTTAATCGAGTACTACATTCCACTGACCCTTCACAAGTTTGTTCGCGACTGCAAAGATAGTATGTGAAACAATGGGACCATAGCAGAATGAACATATAAACCAATATTTCACTGCCATCGGGATTAAATACATGATTGTAATAGCAAGATGCCATGCGTCAAATTGCAGCGTTGTGTGCGGGACGTGCTCGCCCAAAGGGGATTGCAGCTGGCACAGGTGGAATGAATCACCACAGGTGGAGGCTATACAGCCTGAAAACACATAAATTGCACACCCAACCCCCTCCCACAACCACACCCACTCCAAAATGCTACCGGCAGGACTAGCGATGTTGGCCCTGGGGGACCTGATAGCACTGCAAGTACTCCAACTTCAAGAAGAAGACGAACACCAACTACTACAACAACCGGCCGCACAGAGGAGACGCAGGAGGAGGAGGAGGGCAAGGCAGGGCCAGCAAGGCCCACCAGCACAGCCACTACCACCACGCAGGCAGCCCGCAATCCCACGCCTCCGAGCTCATCCGTTCAACCTCACTGCTGAGCAGATCCACACCCTCTACCGTTTGGACCGGGACACCATAACCGCCATTGTGAACATGACACACGCTGACCTTGTCAGCATGATAGATAGCCCAACCGCCATCCCACCCCTACTGAAGGTGGTGTCTGTACTCCACTTCCTGGCCACAGGCACCTACCAGCACACAGTCGGACAGTTGCATGGCATTTCACAGCCACTGTTGTCACGGACACTATTGCAAGTGCTCGATGCCCTCCTGAAGCACGCAGACGACTACATCTCTTTACCACGCTCGGAGCAGGAGATTACAAACACAAAAGTGGGATTCCATGCACTTGCCGGCATACCGGGTTGCATTGGTGCCATCGACTGCACCCATGTGGAATTGGTTGTCCCACATGCCATGGAGGTCCAGTACCGCAACCGGAAACAATATCATTCTCTTAATGTACAAATGGTGTGTGACTCCAACAGGATCTTTACACATTGTTGTGCCCGATTTCCTGAATCAACCCATGATTCTATGGTCTTGAGGGACTCTACAATACCACGCTACATGGAGCGACACGCAGGGAACAGATCCTGGCTACTCGGTGAGTCTCATTTCATGCATGATAATGTGGGGTATGTGATGCGGCAATGACCTGGCAGGAAGGGGGGGGATGCGTACGTAGCAATGTCATTCCACAAACATCCTTTATTGTCCACATACAGGTGATGCCGGGTATCCACTGAAGAGATGGCTCCTTACACCACTCCGGAACCCACAGAACCAGCATGAGGAGGACTACAACCATGCCCACTCACGTACCCGTGTAGTCATAGAACAGGCATTCGGCCTACTGAAGGCTCGTTTCCGCTGCCTCAGCAGGTCTGGCGGGGCACTCCTGTACCACCATGAGAAGGTTGCAAAGATGGTCATGGCATGTGTCATGCTACACAACATGTGCGTACGTAGAAATGTGCCCATGCCCCCTGACGCAGAACTGCAAGCACCTGAAGATGGTCATGATGAGGGTGGGGATGTGGCAGCACCTCAAGGAGTCCGCGAGGCACAGGAGGCCCGTGAAATTCGTCAGAATATCATAGATTCATGCTTCTAGCACTCACGCCTGGTGGCTGATACATGGACACGGGACTTGTGGCACTGTGTGTGTCTGGAACATGCACAATGTGGACTGTACGCCTATAAAGGCCTCGTACACAAAGATCAATGTCCACACATCTCATTGGATGATTATGAAATGTTTATAGCATATGTGAAATTATATTACACACCCCATCGACCCGCCACCCAAGAAAGCCCAACACCCCCACTCCACCCTCCTACCTCCCCCCCCGAACACCAGTGTCCAAAGATGCTCATTGTCAGTGGGCAGACGCTATTGCAAGCCCCCTCTCCGGGTATCAGGGGCACCCCTGCCTGTGGAGCGCAGGTTCCTCCCAGATCTACGTTGGGGGCTGCCCTGGACGGAACTTGCAACGGATGATGTCTCTGCCTGCTCACGTCCATGCATGTCCCTAAGGGTTTGTGAGAGCTCAGTGAGCACACGGCGCACAGCGGCAAGTTCACCACATACGTCTTTGGACGTCGCATGCAGTTCCCCCCTCAGGCTCTCAGTGCTTCTCTCCATTTGTACCCTTAGTGTCTCTGTACTTCTCTCCATTTGTACCCTTAGTGTCTCTGTACTTCTCTCCATTTGTACCCTTAGTGTCTCTGTACTTCGCTACATTTGTACCCTAAGTGTCTCAGTAGATGTTTCTATGGCTGCCTTAGAACCCCCACATTCATCAGCATGCTCCTTGAGGAGCGTGGCCAGTTGCTGCTGTTGCACGATCACCTGGTCGAGGGACTGTTGCCTCTGCTGGGCCATGCCCATTTGCGGTGGTGTCACAGAGGGGCTGATCACCTCATGTTGCCTTGCCACAGGGCTTGTGGGGGATGGCCAGTCGTCGTCTTGTGGGTGCCCCTGCGTGGTATCCTCATGGTGTACGGGATGAAACAAACAGGGGGATTGAGACAGGTCATGGATGGGTCCTACATCGACAGCACCGTTTTCTGTGTCGGAGCATGCTGGCATTAATGCAGTGTCACCTATGGTGCTGCTGCCACCAGAAGCAGTGCCTTCTGTGGCATCCATTGGGGGGACCTGTGGTGCTGCTGTTGTGGGCATGCTGGCTGCTGGGGTGCCTGTTGAAGTCCCCTCCTGTGTGCTGCCACTTGATTTGTGCTGCTGCCGTGTCTTGATCCGTGCAGCTGAGGTGGAGGGTCTTTGGCCGTTGGTCTTGGCCCTCTTTGCAGGTGTGCTGGTAGGGGTGTCCTGAAGCTCGTCGTTTGAATCGGACCCTGTGGTGGAGTAAAGGAGGGCGAGCGTTATTTATGGGGCTGTGGAAATTGGAATGGCAATGTATCACATGCATTGGGGTGGTACCTGAGGGTGATTTGGGTCAGGGCCTTGGAGGTGGTTTCATTTTTGTGTGGATTGAGGATGCAGTTGTTTTGCAGCCTGCAGTTAGGGTGTGCATGCTGCACGTGTAGAGGGTGTTTTTAGGATTTTTAATTATTTATGTATTTAATGTGACTTTTAAAGTGCGCTATCAGGCCAATGTATGTGGATGTTCTCCTGGACATGTGTTTCTGTTGCACTATGTGGACACATGGTACTTCACATGATTGGACATTGTGGATTTAGCATTGTTTTATTTGGCCCACCTACCTGATTCTTTGGATGTCTGCACTCCTTTCTCCATCCCTCCGACTCCCTCTATACTCTCCATTCCAATGGTGGAGGCACAGATTTCTTCCCAGGGTGTCAACTTGATGGGTGATTCCGATCCTCCCCCGGTAGCTGTGGCAATGTTACGGTTGGCTGATAGTATGCTCCGTACGCGTATCCGCAAGTCGTCCCATCGCTTTCTGCATTGCTGTGGGTTGCGGGGTGCGGTCCCCACCGCACTTACCCGCTGTGCCACCAGGGCCCATATGGCCTTCTTGTTCGCAAGTGCCGTCCTGGTCATTTGCGTCGAGAAGACGACGGCAGCATTCTCCTGGAGGGTCTCTGTGAGCACGGTGAGTTCCTCATGGGAGAAGTGGACCTGCCGCTTGCGGTCGCACGCTTTTTTAGCAACTTTTCCCATTTTGATTGTTTTGACTAGGGTGGCTAACGGGTTGGGATGTGTCTCAGGGTCGGATTTTTAATGGTTGTGTTGGGATTCTGATTTTATAGGTGTACGGCGTGCTGTTTCCCGTTCCGGGCCCATGTTTTTACTTCCGTTTCCGTATATTTACGGTCACCGTATTTTGCGATTACCGCTCATTACGGTGACCGCTATGATGGGTGGCAGAATTGCACCTAGGGCGCCGTACGACGGCGGTGAGGGGCGTTTTGGGGACATTTCCGCCATCGCGGACTTTGCACTTCCGCCATGGCGTAATGCTCGTGCCCGATGGGTCAGAATTAGCCGCACTTTACTCCATCGTGCAATGGCGGAAACGCTATTTACGCTATGGCGGTCAGGTCAGTTACTTTCCGCCAGGGTCGTAATGAGGGCCATTGTATCTATGACCTCCTCGCCTCTGTCAAACCAGACCTAGTCTTCATCACTGAAACCTGGTTCTCTGATGACTTCGGCCCAATCGCTAGTGAAGCCTTTCCCCCCGGCTACTCCCTCATCCCACTGAACCGTCCATCCAGAGGAGGTGGGGTAGCATTTGTCTTCAAAGCTCTCTTCCGCGCCTCAATCATCGACACCCAACCCTCCATCCCATCCTGCGAATCTCTCCTCGTTAAACTTTCCCTCTCCCCATCGCTCTCGCACAGCTTCCTAATAATCTACAGGCCCCCTGGCTACGATAGACAATTTGCAAACAACCTTTGCGACTCAATCGCCACCCTCCAACTAAACCATCCCAACCTCACCCTCCTTGGTGACTTCAACATATGACTCGACATCCCCACCAACCCTATGACACACTCCCTGGTTGACGGCTTAGATGCAATTAATCTCCAACCCCGCGTAAACGGACCGACAAAGGACACACTCTTGATGCCATCTTCAGCTCCAACACCCTGATTCATTTAAAGCCCCCCACCCCAATCATCTGTTCCGACCACTTCATTCTCTCGTTCGCCATCCACTCACCCGACCCCCTTCCCGTACTTGCATCCGAACCTCCGAATTTACACAAATGCTGGAAAAAACTAACGATCACCCCGGACCTAGCCGAGGCACTCCTCCAATCTCCACCACCCACCTGCCATCACAACAACCAACTAACCCCTAAATCCTTTGACTCATGGCTCAACGCATCCCTCCTGCGACTCAACCCCCCATGCAAACCATCAACCTGCCGTGGCCCTTTCCCCAGATGGTTCACTCCTGAGTTGAAGACCACTAAACGACTTTACAAATGCCTAGAATGCAAATGGCAGAAAGAGAAAACCCACGAGAGCAAGACCACCTTGGCCCGGCACCTATATCAATACAAGGCCGAAATCCAGAAAGCAAAAAAATCCCACTACAACTCCCGAATCCTAAACTGCAAAAACCCAAGCAAAGAACTCCACAAAATCATCTCAGAATTCACCAATCCAGCTTGTAATACAACCGTCCCGACCGCCTCACAATCACTTTGCGACTCACTCTCCCTCCACTTTTACAACACGGCTATCGAAAGAACAAAAACTCTAAACACCAAACTGGCTAAACTACAGCCACCGGGAATTCCTCCGCCCGTACCGGCCAGCCCATCAGCAGCCGCAAACCCTACGCAACCAACCTTTGAATCCTTTAGTCCAATATCATCAGAACAGTTTCTTAAACTTCTATCTGCCCGCAAACCATCTGGATCACCACTGGACCCTTGCCCAGCCACAACCCTTAAAGAAATGTTTGCCTCCACCTGCGCAGGAGAACACGCAAGATCTATCATAAATTCCTCCCTCTCCTCGGGTATCTTTCCCGACGCATTGAAAATGGTCCACGTCAAACCTTTTATTAAAAAACCCTTGCTCGACCCTCTCGAGCCCAAAAACTACCGCCCAATCTCAAACACCAGGTTCCTCACCAAACTCATTGACCGAACCGCCTACTCCCAACTAAATGCCTTTGTCGAAACCAACAACCTCCTAGACCCCGCCCAATCAGGTTTTAGATCACGTCACGGAACTGAAACCACCCTAACCTCGATCTGGGATGACCTTAAAATGACAGCAGACTCCGCGGGATGCGCCGCACTAATCCTCCTCGACCTATCGGCCGCCTTTGACACGATCAATCACTCAATTCTCCTAGACCGACTCCACTCCCTAGGAATTCGTGGAACCGCCCTTAAATGGATAGTTTCATTCCTCAAAGACAGGCACCAAATAACAACACTCTCCAGCTTTACCTCCCAAGCCCGACCAGTCGACACGGGAGTCCCTCAAGGAGCATGTCTATCCGCCCTCCTGTTCAATCTCTACCTGAGCACCCTCCCACCAATAATTAGTTCACACAACATCCTGTGTTACAACTACGCCGATGACACTCAACTAATTCTAAAATTCCTGAACTCGAAACCCGACTCCCGACCTGACCTGGCATCCTGCCTCCTTAACATAGAACTCTGGATGACCCAAAGCCACCTCCTATTAAAGCCCTCCAAAACAGAAATCATGGTCTGCGGCAACTCCGACATTCTTCCGAACCCACTACCCTGGCCATCCGCCATGGGCAACTCACCAACACCCTCCAACACAGTGAAAAATCTTGGATGTACCCTGGACTCCGACCTAACACTCTCGCGCCAAGTCAACAATGTCTCAAAATCATGCCACTGCCACCTCAAAAACCTTAGGTGCATATTTCCATACCTCTCATTCCCCAACAGAGTCTCTGCGGTCCAATCAATCGTCATATCAAGACTGGACTACGGAAACCCCCTATACCTCGGAATTCATGCCTACCAACTAAACAAACTCCAAAGAGCACAAAACACAGCAGCCAAAATGCTACTTGCGCTCGGTCCAAGGGACCACATTCCCCCAGCCCTTAAGACACTGCACTGGCTTCCAATAGCCCGTAGGGTGGCTTTCAAAACCTTATGTCTCTCCCATCAAGCACTGCATAAAACTGGACCGCAATATATTCAAGACAAACTAATACCTTATCACCCCACTCGCACCCTAAGATCAAGCTCAGCCGGCCTCCTAGTAATTCCTAAGACAAACTCAGTCCGGCTAGGCGGATCATCATTCTCTTCCCTGGCCCCAACGCTATGGAACTCGCTCCCACCCCACATCCGCCTAAATGAAGACTTAACGGCCTTCCGCAAACTACTGAAAACCTGGCTCTTCCCATAAAACTAACCAGATCCAAACTAGCTTCATCACAATAACACCGACCCAGCAATCCACCTGAAGCAAGAAATTTACAACTAAAAAAACTCGAATGTAAACTATAAAGACGAGTAATGCAGACCAAAACAGTGAAGTGGAAAATAGGAATAAGTAACCGGAATCTAGGAGACCTGAATCGATAAAATGGACATAACGAATGAGGAGGGAACGTAATGAATGACTTCGACACAATATGTAGAATGGACGAAGCATATAGAACAGATGAACACACTAAGTGGAAGGGTGCGAGAGTGGAAGAACAGACGACTAGAAAGATCAAATGAATATAGAGATCAGAGGAAATAGATTAACATACTAGAGCCAATGAGTATGCAGAGTGGTTGTGTGCGTAGAGTGGGCGAGCGTGTAGAGTTGATGAGTACGTGTAGAGTTGATCTGAATCTGAACGGACGAACGTATAGACTGGATGGAAGTTTGACCGACGAACGTATAAGAGCGAACGAGCAGGTAGAGAGGAGAAGGGTGGAGAGTGGATGAGCGTGGAGAACGGATGAGCGTGGAGAGCGGATGAGTAGGGAGAACGGATGGGTGTGGAGCGTGGAGAGCGGATGATTATGGAGAGCGGATGGGTGCGGAGAGCGGATGGGTGTGGAGGGCGGATGAGTCCGGAAAACGTATGAGTGTGGAGAGCTGATGAGTATGGAGGGCGGATGAGTGTGGAGAGTGGATGAGCGTGGAGAGCGGATGAGTATAGAGAGCAGAGGGGTGTTGAGCGTGGAGAGCGGACGAGCGTGGAGAGCGGACGAGCGTGGAGAGCGGATGAGCATAGAGAGCGGTGGGCGTGGAGACCGGATGAGTCTGGAAAACGTATGATTGTGGAGAGCGGATGAGTGTGGAGTGTGGAGAGCGGATGAGTGTGGAGAGCGGATGAGTGTGGAGAGCAGAGGAGGGAGGAGAACAGAGGAGTGTGGAGAACGGAGGAGTGTGGAGAGCGGATGAATATGGAAGAAGGAAGAGTGTGGAGAGCGAGAACGGAGGAGTGTGAAGAGCGGATGAGCGCGGAGAACGGATGAGCGCGGAGAGCGGATGAGCGTGGAGAACGGATGAGTATGGAGAGCGGATGGGTGTGGAGAGCGGATAAGTGTGGAGCGTGGAGAGCGGATGAGTATGGAGAGCGGATGGGTATGGAGAGTGGATGAGTCTGGAAAACGTATGAATGTGGAGAGCAGATGAGTCTGGAAAACGTATGAGTGTGGAAAGCGGATGAGCGTAGAGAGCGGATGAGCGGGGAGAGCAGATGAGTATGGAGAGCGGATGGGTGTGAGCGTTGAGAGTGGGTAAGCATGGAGAGCGGATGGGTACGCAGAGCGGATGAGTCTGGAAAACATATGAGTATGGAGAGCGGATGAGTATGGAGAACGGATGAGTGTGGAGAGCGGATGAGTGTGGAGAGCGGATGAGTGTGGAGAGTGGATGAGTGTGCAGAGGGGAGGAGTGTGAAGAACGGAGGAGTGCGGAGAGCGGAGGAGTGAGGTGAGTGGATGAGTGAGGAGAGCAGATGAATATGGAAGGAGGATGAGTGTGTAGAGCAAGAACGAATGAGTGCGGAGAGCGAATGAGTGTGGACGAGTGTCAAGGATGAATGCTATTAGCGGATGAGTGTGGAGGGCCGATAAATGTGGTGGGCCGATGAGTGTGGAGGGCTGATGAGTGTGGAGGGAGGATGAGTGTGGAACGAACGAGTGTATGCAGCGGTTGGGTATGTAGAACAGATGAATATGACGAACGGATGAGTACGTAGAGCAGAAGAATAGTACATAAAGCGGATGAGTATGTTGACCGGACGAGGGTGTAGACCGGATGAGTGTGTATATCAGTGTGCATGCATATGAAATACTGGAGAACATGAGTGGAGCACACTAGAGAATAAATCATAGACTAGAACACGCATGGGAACCAGAGCGCGTGAGTGTGTTGTGCAATCTTGAACGCCTGAAATGACCAAGAATGCATAGAACGGACCTGACCGCTCAGAATTGCGTGACGTATATAGTATGCCTTGGAATGCATGGAACCTATGAAAGAGTATACTTCATATCACCCCCCACGCTTACTCTCTCCTTACACCACCACTCAACTAGAACACAGAGATACTATGACACCATTCAGTGTAACTGTTCTCATATCAACATCTGCTGCTCACCCCCATCACTCAAAGTCATGGGTGCACAAATGCGGCCCGCGGGCCAGTTGCGGCCCGCCATGCTCTTTTGTCCGGCCCACGAGGCACAAAGACTTTCCTAATGGAGGGCGGCCCGCGGCCGCCCTCCATTAGGAAAGTCTTTGTTGTCTTCCGGGCCGGACAAAACACTGGCCCTCATTGGCTCAGCACACACACGCACCACGTCGCTCCTACGAGCCACGTAATGCGTGTGTGCTGCACCAATGGAGGGCCAGCACTACGGCTGGCGTGGTCCATAAGGCTTGATACCGGAAGGCATTTTAGCCTTGGACCACGCCAGCCGTAGTACGATTCCAGCGTTCCAGCTTACCTGCTGCACGTCTCCGGTAAGTGGTCTGTTTGTGTTTGTGTGTCGGGTTTGTTTTGCTTTATGTTTGTGTGTGTATGTTGCGATGGGGGATGGAGGGGGTGTGTCGGATGTGTATGAATGTTTGGATTTGAATGTATTTTGTGTGTATGTTGAGATGCGGGGGTGGGGGGTGTCGGCTGTGTATGAATGTTTGGATTTGAATGTATTTTGTGTGTATGTTGAGATGCGGGGGTGGAGGGGGTGTCGGATGTGTATGAATGTTTGGATTTGAATGTATTTTGTCTGTATGTTGAGATGCGGGGGTGGGGGGGTGTGTCGGATGTGTATGAATGTTTGGATTTGAATGTATTTTGTGTGTATGTTGAGATGCGGGGGTGGGAGGGGTGTGTCGGATGTGTATGAATGTTTGGATTTGAATGTATTTTGTGTGTATGTTGAGATGCGGGGTGGTGGAGTGTTGGATGTGTATGAATGTTTGGATTTGAATGTATTTTGTGTGTATGTTGAGATGGGGCGGTGGGGGGGTGTCGGATGTGTGTCGGATGTGTATGAATGTTTGGATTTTAATGTTTTTTGTGTGTATGTTGAGATGCAGGGGTTGGGGGGTGTCGGAGGTGTATGAATGTTTGGATTTGAATGTATTTTGTGTGTATGTTGAGATGCGGGGGTGGAGGGGGTGTCGGATGTGTATGAATGTTTGGATTTGAATGTATTTTGTGTGTATGTTGAGATGCAGGGGTGAGGGGGTGTCGGATGTGTATGAATGTTTGGATTTTAATGTTTTTTGTGTGTACGTTGAGATGCGGGGGTGGGAGGGTGTCGGATGTGTATGAATGTTTGGATTTGAATGCTTTTTGTGTGTATGTTGAGATGCGGGAGTGGGGGGGTTGTCGGATGTGTATGAAGGTTTTGATTTGAATGTTTTTTGTGTGCTTAGTTGGGGGTGGGGGTTCGGGTCTGTTTGGGTGCATGTTTGTGTGTGTGCTGAGTTGGGGGGTGGGGGTTCGGGTCTGTATGGGTGCATGCTTGAGAGTGTGTGTGCTGAGTTGGGGGGTGGGGGGTTTGGAGTTGGGGGGGTGCGGGGTTCGGGTCTTTATGGGTGCATGTTTGTGTGTGTGCTGAGTTGGGCGGTGGGTGTTCGGGTCTGTATGGGTGCTTGTTTGAGAGTGTGCTGATTTGGGGGGTGGGGGGTTCGGGTCTGTATGGGTGCATGTTTGTGTGTGTGCTGAGTTGGGGGGTGGGGGGTTCGGGTCTGTATGGGTGCATACTTGAGAGTGTGTGTGCTGAGTTGGGGGGTGGGGGGTTTGGAGTTGGGGGGGTGGGGGGTTCGGGTCTTTATGGGTGCATGTTTGTGTGTGTGCTGAGTTGGGTGGTGGGTGTTCGGGTCTATATGGGTGCTTGTTTCAGAGTGTGCTGATTTGGGGGGTGGGGGGTTCGGGTCTGTATGGGTGCATGTTTGTGTGTGTGCTGAGTTGGGGGGTGGGGGGTTCGGGTCTGTATGGGTGCATGCTTGAGAGTGTGTGTGCTGAGTTGGGGGATGGGGGGTTTGGAGTTGGGGGGTGTGGGGGGTTCGGGTCTTTATGGGTGCATGTTTGTGTGTGTGCTGAGTTGGGAGGTGTGGGGGGTTCAGGTTTTTATGGGTGCATGTTTGTGTGTGTGCTGATTTGGGGTGTGGGGGGTTTTGTTGGGGGTGAGGGGGCCATGGGGTGGGGGGTTTGGTTGGGGGTGAGGAGGCCATGGGGCATAGTGTTTGGTTGGGGGTGAGGGTGCCATGGGGCATAGTGTTTGGTTGGGTGTGAGGGGGCCATGGGGAATAGTGTTTGGTTGGGGATGAGGGTGCCATGGGGCGTAGTGTTTTGGTTGGGGGTGAGGGGGCCATGGGGCATAGTGTTTGGATGGGGGTGAGGGGGCCATGGGGCACAGTGTTTGGTTGGGGGTGCGGGGGCCATGGGGCATAGTGTTGCACTCCAAGAGTGAACCCAATAATAAAGCTAAAACGGGCACAGTTAGGAGATGTTCATCTTTGGCTTTTTGAGGAAACCTGACTCAACGAAGGCCATACTCCTCTTGGGCAACCCAAATAGCAAACTGTAGCAGTCCAAAATAACGGCATGTCCAATCTAGGGTTAATAAAATATATATAAGTTAATTAAACAGGCGAGATACAATAACTAAATAGAAATAAATTATAACAATGGAAAATGTGTAGTACAAAATGTAAGTTTGAGACCCCTCAAAAACATTCTTTTTCCATGTGTTTAGTATAAATTGGGGGTTTAAAAAGCCTCCTGCCACGCCCCGCCTACCGCCCCGCCCACATTTACTTTTTGGCCCACTATAGCCCTCATGTAAGGTACTTTCGGCCCTCTGTCAAAATCATTTGTGCACCCCTGCTCTAAGTAAACATTGCTGGTCTCACACCCCCAGCCAGGCGTTCTCCTCAGGCCTAATGCTGCCACACTCGGTCTGGATAATTCGGCCAAAGCGAACACATACTCCTGATCTCTCAACCACCACACCTACCGCTAAGAAGCAGCTACCACATGAATTCCACACCAGCTGCACACATACCCGGTGCGCACACGCACCTTTGGACTCTCTCTAATCTCTCTACTGACTCGAACTTCGGTTCTCAAGGGCGTTCAACCTACCAGCACCTTCAGACCATACCAATGGTATATAAGGCGCTATATAAATGCAAAATAACATAACATAACATAACTTCCTCTAAGCAAAAAAGGGGATGAGGACATAAAAACTGACACTCTGTGCATCCTGGTTGCAGGATGAAGAAGAAAAATTGCATACATAAGCCACAATATAATCTGTTGACTTTGAACTTCGGACTGAGGCACACTTAAGCCTCGACAAGAAAAGGATATGCCAAATTTTGACCGAGGACACTTACATTGGAAGCAAATACAGTACCATTCCACACCGGAACTCTATTCGGAATCACTTATGTTGTCCCATAGTAGAGACATCACCAAGGACCTAGTCACCTATTTCGACTTAGTACTGAGGTCATACCCGTCACTGGTAGGGAGGCTCACCAATGTCACAGACTTTCTACAAGATCCTGAAAACAAAAAGACAATAAGACAACTCCTCACTGTCATTGCCGAACAACTTATCCTACTCCCTGAGTACAGTGAGAAAGAATCAAATGTTCCCAACACAGGCGGAAATAAATGAGCTTGTCAACACACTGTTCTTTTGCATAATCAAAGACTTTCCAACTCTTATTGGAAGAACGACAGACACACTCGCATTTCTTCGAGACTCAGCAAACACTGAACATTTAAGCCATCTTTTAAAAAAGATCAGAATTCTAGTCACACTCCACGCGACCGGACAGTGCAGACATTGTTTACATCAAGGAAAAAACATACAATCCTGAACCCAGCAAGACAGGACAGATGTCCCTGTGTCATGATCTCTGCTTCCAAAAGGTCAGGGTTTTCCCAACTCCCTTGGAAGCAGATCCATAACCCAGGTTCCGAGTGCCAACCAGTCCCAATTGGGACCTTTTGGACCCAGTCCTGGCGCCAGTGGCACCAGGCTCATAAATATGCCCAGTCCCAGCGCTGGAAGCGCCGGGCTCATAATGCTTGGGTGGACTTACCTGCAGCAGACCATGCTGCTTACTTGCCTGCCAGTTGAGCCTCTGATCCTCTTCTGTTTGGAACTACTTTTCCTGTTGGGTGGGGCAGGAGCCACTCCCTAGATTCAGAACACTGGAACTCTTCTGGAAAGCAGGAACTCTTTTCTTACCTAGGCGTGGCTGTGGAAGGAGACACCTAAGCACTACAGGAGGCTATTTAAACCACACCCGATGGATGAATCTTGCTTTGCGTTATTCTGCATCCTCTGCAGCAGAACGCTCATCGTGTCTTCTGCATCTGATCCTGGGCCTAAGGAAAAAGGCTTACCATCCTGAATCCAGTCTTCAGCAACACCTATAAAGACAAGAAAGAACAGGTTAGCATTACGGTCTTCAGTGACAGCTCTTCACTTACCTGGTCCATCGGCTGTCACCAACGCCTCGCGCTGCATTCCGGCATCTGAAAGACAAAGGCTTACCTACTCCTCGTGCGCTCCGGAGGTCTTCACACTGCATTCCGGCATCTGAAAGACAAAAGCTTACCAACTCTTCGCACGCTCCGGAGGCCTTCGGCGCTGCATCCCGCATCTAAAAGACAAAACAAGGTGCGTTTAAAGACATTGGGGAACTTTAATACTCACGTGCCATTACTCCTTTCCACATCTAACCCAGTGGGTATTCCGGCACCCTGCAGCCGCTCCGAACTTGTACCTGCAAAATAAAAAGACAGTTAGAGCGCATCGTGAAGCAGGCAACAAGCGCTTACTTACGTGCTTCCAGGCGCTTCTATTCATCACACGGGCTCCATCTTCAACTCACTTCAGCCCGTCATCCGCCATCGCCGGAACCCTGCAAAACAAGAAACATCATTACTAATGACTTTAAAGACATTAGAATTACTCGAAACTTACCGTTCGTGCAGTAAACGACGGACAGCAGTCCTCTGAAGTCAAGAGGCCTGCTCCCCTTATCCAGTGAAGAAACTGGTTACAGCACCCTGCCCCGAGGCAGATGGAGAGCACGGCGTTCACTTACCTAAGGTGAGAGCGTTAACCTTTGGGGTTCTACAGGAGAAGAGAAAGGGAAGAAGAGAGAGACATTCAATAACCCAGTTCCTTAATCCCATATTTTCTATCTGCAGACATCTTACCCTTCGAGTCAGACATACAGTGCACAGAGGTCCAGCCCAAAGAGCCAGCCGTGTGTTACACATCACCTTTGAAGATACGGTATACGCCCAGTCAAGACCGGCGCCTCTACGGGAATCAGGTGAGCGTTACAGAACGCAAAGCCTACCACAAAACTCCCGTCCAGGCGCTATGGAAACCTCGGATACCGACCAGCTAGCCCAGTTACTTGGGGAACTAAGGGCAGAAGTGCATGCAGCCCGTCAGGAAATGAACGCTCTAAGAAGGGAACTGATTATTTCCAAGGAGCGAACAGATGATCTCGCTAGACAATTGCTACAGTCACAAGCCGGACAGACCCCGTTACCCGCATCTGGGGGAAATCTTCCTTCTACATCCTCTATGAATCCAGTGCAGATCAACCTACCTGGGAATGTACCTCTGGCTCCGCCCGAACGATTTTCTGGTGACCCAAAGAGGTTTGCAGAATTTATCAATCAGTGCCGGTTGCATTTCTTATGCCGGCCAGCAGCCTTTCCAACTTATCAAGCTAAAGTAGCTTTCGTGCTTTCGTACCTTAGTGGCAATGCGGCAGACTGGTCGATCCCTCTAGTAAATCAAGATGATCCGGTCCTCCATGATTTTCAAGCTTTTCAGCTCAGTATGGAAAAACTGTTCGCAAGACATTCACAGGGGCAGGCCTTGGACAATGAGCTTCTTTCGTTGCGACAAGGTAATCAAGACCTTTTGGCTTATATTGCGTCTTTCAACAGACTGATAGTGGAAACTCAATGGCCTGAGGACAAAAGGATTACGCTGTTTTATAGAGGTCTACGTGGAGAGCTCAAAGATGTGTTAGCCCAAGTAGTGAATCCCCCACAAGATTGTTCGGACTATATAGACTTAGTCGTTCAAATAGATCACAGACTGCAGAACAGGAAGGCCGATAGTTCCAAGTTTGATGCTCGAGTATTTTCCAAACCGCCAACTCCTTCCAAAGGAGTAGACTCCGGGGAACCCATGCAAATAGGGGGTCTGAAAGGTCCTCTAACACAAAAGGAGCGGGAAAGGAGAAAACAGTTGCAATTATGCCTCTATTGCGGAAACTCAGGGCACTTTCTTCGAGACTGTCCGGTGAAACCTGCCAAGAAGGCAGTAGGAGCTGCAGTTACCAAAGTTACAAACTCTGAGCAGGGAAACGACCTCGCCCGACAAGAATAGAGGTCCTCTTGCCGAGCGTGAAAACCAGTTCCGTGACCTCGCATTTCGTGATACCTATGGTCCTCATTAGCCCTGATAATCCGGATCGATTACATGCAATTGAAGCTTACGTCGACAGCGGTGCCATCGGCAATTATGTGGATCATGAAATGGTTTTGAGGATGAATCTAACTCTTTGTCCCAAGGCTGTAAAGGACGTCATTACTACGGTGGATGGTACGGAGATAGCCTCCGGGCCAGTAACGCATACCACTCAAGAGGTGACGCTAGTAAGTCAAGATGGACACCATGAGAAGATCGTGTTCGATGTGATCAAGGCCCCTCAGTTTCAGATTATTCTAGGAATACCTTGGTTAGAGAAACACAATCCTCTGATCGATTGGCGAGCAAGAACGGTCCAGTTTCCAGAATGTGTCTCTACTTGTCACCCTCCACCTGGTGTTGCACTGGCAGCAATTTCTTCAGAGACTCCCCAGTTACCTCCCGAATACCTAGAATACCAAGATGTTTTCCGGAAGGATCAGGCTAACTCTCTACCTCCTCATAGGTTTTATGACTGCCAGATAGACCTGATACCTGGATCTACTCCTCCTTGTAGTAGAATTTATGCCCTCACCGAGCCTGAGAACCTTCACCTTCGACAATACCTGGATCAATACCTGGCAAATGGGTTTATTCGTCCTTCCAAGTCCCCTGCTTCTTCAGCTTTGTTCTTCGTTCCAAAAAAGGAAGGAGACCTTAGAACTTGTATAGATTATCGCTCCCTGAACCAGATCACCGTTAAGAATAGATATCCGTTACCTTTGATCCCTGAACTCCTGGACCAAGTCAGAAAAGCATGCATATATACAAGCTGGATCTTAGAGGAGCTTACCACTTGGTACGAGTAAAAGAGGGCGATGAATGGAAGACGGCCTTCCGCACCAAGTATGGGCTATTTGAATATCAGGTCATGCCCTTCGGACTTTGCAATGCCCCAGCCGCCTTTCAATATTTTATGAACGATGTCCTCAGAGAGCTCATAGATGTGTGTGTTGTTGTTTACATTGACGACATCCTCGTTTATTCTTCATCGGAATCTGAACATCGGAAACACGTGAAAATGGTCCTCGAAAGATTGCGTCAACACAAACTTTTCGCTAAGTTGGAAAAATGTGTTTTCAACGTGACTGAAGTTGAATTCTTGGGATTCATATTATCACCTGGCGGAGTGCGTATGGATTCAAAGAAGGTCGATGCAGTTCTCAAATGGCCATCACCATCCTCCGTAAAAGGTGTGCAAAGCATGTTAGGCTTCGCTAACTTTTACCGCAGGTTTATCCCCGAATTCTCTCGAATAGTCCAGCCCATCACTGCCTTGTTAAAGAAAAATAAACGTTTTGAATGGTCTACCGAGGCGGAACAAGCTTTCCAGGATTTGAAGACTAAATTTATCTCTGCACCAATCTTAAAACACCCTCGTCCCGAACTCCCCTACATCGTGGAAACTGATGCTTCAAGCCTTGCCATGGGGGCAGTTCTATCACAAAAGGACCCGGTAACCAATCAGTTGCATCCCGTGGCATTTTGGTCCCGCAAATTCTCGCCTCCTGAAATCATTTACACAATTACTGACAAGGAACTTCTGGCTATCAAGTCTGCCTTTAAGGCTTGGCGGCATTATCTGCTGGGGGCCCGACACACCGTTACTGTGATTACGGATCACCGAAACCTGCAATATTTGAAAACCGCAAAAGCCCAATCCTCTAGACAACTCCGTTGGGCATTATTCTTTGCCGAGTTTGACTTCATAATTACCTATCGACCTGGTACAAAGAACGGTAAAGCTGATGCCCTTTCTCGGATGGGAGTGGAAGAACACTTGATCAACCCTAAACCTGTACCAATCATTCCCGAACAAAGAATTCTGGGTGTAATCGCCACAGAATCCATAGAGGAAGTTAAGGATAAAGCCAGGCAACTTGTAACTCCAGCAGACATACAGAATTGGCATCTGCAGGGAAAGGACTTTGCAGTAAAGGACAACTTATTGTATTTCCAAGAGCGATTATACCTACCCAGCACAGATTTACAGAAAAAAGTAATCTCTTGTTATCACGATTCTTTAATGGAAGGACATCCCGGTATGGCCAAGACCTCAGAAAAGATCAAGCGCTACTTCTGGTGGCCGTCTTGGAAAAAAGATATCAGAGACTTTATAATGTCCTGTGGAGTATGCGCCCAAAACAAGAGTCAAAAGGAAAGACCAGCAGGCCTCTTACGCCCTATTGACATCCCACCTCGCCCTTGGCATACGCTTTCTATGGACTTCATCACCGATCTACCTCCATGCTCCGGATACAATACGATTCAAGTAATCGTGGACTTATTCTCCAAGATGGCGCATTTCATTCCGCTCAAAGGCTTGCCAACAGCAGCAACTCTGGCCCGAGAATTTCTCAAAAACATCGTCCGACTGCACGGTTTTCCTTCGGTTCTAATTTCGGATCGAGGTAGTCAATTTATTTCTCATTTTTGGCGAAGTTGCTGTCGGTCGGCTCAAATTGATGTGAGACTATCGACCAGTCACCACCCTCAGACCGACGGACAAACCGAGAGGACCAATCAAACTCTGGAACAGTATTTATGCTGCATGCTGCAACAAACTGAAAAAACTTGGAAAGACATCCTTTGGATAGCCGAATATGCCTACAATAACTCTGTCCATTCGGGAACTGGGAAAACCCCGTTTTTTCTTTTGTACGGCAGTCACCCTCGAACCTCGGAGTTGGATCCCTTCCAAGATCTTGAAACACCAGCAGTAGACTACCTGCATTCTACAATCACCCAAGCCTTTAAGGAAGCTGTTTCTCACCTTCAAAGGGCTAAAGAACAATACAAGAAAGGAGCAGATCAACATCGGAAGGAAGCCCCTCAATATCAAGTAGGGGATCAAGTCTGGTTATCCACCAAATATCTACCTCTAAAAGGGCCACGCACATTCAACCCAAGATACCTTGGTCCCTATTCCATCACTACCATAGTAAACCCAGTAGCGGTCAAGTTGGACTTGCCCCCGCACATGAAGATACATCCGGTCTTCCACGTCTCTCTATTAAAACCCGTGCAACCTCAAACCCGACTAACTAAATCTCCAAAACCTATCCTAGTTGATGGAGAACTCGAGTTTGAAGTCAAAAGCTTTCTGGACTCCAAGATCTCCAAATCTAAACTATTTTACCTAATTGACTGGAAAGGCTACGGCCCCCAAGAGAGATCCTGGGAACCTGCTGAATATGTCCACGCTCCTCGCCTAATCAAAAGATTTCACCGAACATTTCCTGACAAGCCAAAACCCCCGGAGAAGCCCGGTTTGGGAGGGGCCTTGAGGGGGGGTACTGTCATGATCTCTGCTTCCAAAAGGTCAGGGTTTTCCCAACTCCCTTGGAAGCAGATCCATAACCCAGGTTCCGAGTGCCAACCAGTCCCAATTGGGACCTTTTGGACCCAGTCCTGGCGCCACTGGCACCAGGCTCATAAATATGCCCAGTCCCAGCGCTGGAAGCGCCGGGCTCATAATGCTTGGGTGGACTTACCTGCAGCAGACCATGCTGCTTACTTGCCTGCCAGTTGAGCCTCTGATCCTCTTCTGTTTGGAACTACTTTTCCTGTTGGGTGGGGCAGGAGCCACTCCCTAGATTCAGAACACTGGAACTCTTCTGGAAAGCAGGAACTCTTTTCTTACCTAGGCGTGGCTATTGAAGGAGACACCTAAGCACTACAGGAGGCTATTTAAACCACACCCGATGGATGAATCTTGCTTTGCGTTATTCTGCATCCTCTGCAGCAGAACGCTCATCGTGTCTTCTGCATCTGATCCTGGGCCTAAGGAAAAAGGCTTACCATCCTGAATCCAGTCTTCAGCAACACCTATAAAGACAAGAAAGAACAGGTTAGCATTACGGTCTTCAGTGACAGCTCTTCACTTACCTGGTCCATCGGCTGTCACCAACGCCTCGCGCTGCATTCCGGCATCTGAAAGACAAAGGCTTACCTACTCCTCGTGCGCTCCGGAGGTCTTCACACTGCATTCCGGCATCTGAAAGACAAAAGCTTACCAACTCTTCGCACGCTCCGGAGGCCTTCGGCGCTGCATCCCGCATCTAAAAGACAAAACAAGGTGCGTTTAAAGACATTGGGGAACTTTAATACTCACGTGCCATTACTCCTTTCCACATCTAACCCAGTGGGTATTCCGGCACCCTGCAGCTGCTCCGAACTTGTACCTGCAAAATAAAAAGACAGTTAGAGCGCATCGTGAAGCAGGCAACAAGCGCTTACTTACGTGCTTCCAGGCGCTTCTATTCATCACACGGGCTCCATCTTCAACTCACTTCAGCCCGTCATCCGCCATCGCCGGAACCCTGCAAAACAAGAAACATCATTACTAATGACTTTAAAGACATTAGAATTACTCGAAACTTACCGTTCGTGCAGTAAACGACGGACAGCAGTCCTCTGAAGTCAAGAGGCCTGCTCCCCTTATCCAGTGAAGAAACTGGTTACAGCACCCTGCCCCGAGGCAGATGGAGAGCACGGCGTTCACTTACCTAAGGTGAGAGCGTTAACCTTTGGGGTTCTACAGGAGAAGAGAAAGGGAAGAAGAGAGAGACATTCAATAACCCAGTTCCTTAATCCCATATTTTCTATCTGCAGACATCTTACCCTTCGAGTCAGACATACAGTGCACAGAGGTCCAGCCCAAAGAGCCAGCCGTGTGTTACACATCACCTTTGAAGATACGGTATACGCCCAGTCAAGACCGGCGCCTCTACGGGAATCAGGTGAGCGTTACACCCTGTCACTAGAAGACAGCAGATTGGCACACAATGTCATTTTTCGCCTAGTCACTGACTTTCCAGAGCTAGTGGGGAGAGCTATCGATGTTGATGTCCTCACATTCATCAAAGATGCAGCTAATGTTGCACAGATGGGAATGCTCCTGCACTGAATCGTATTCCAAGTGGAACTTTCCAACCATCAGAGAGACTTTCTGAGGAGATTCTAAGAAAGCCTTCCGCCGAGGGACAGATCGAGGGAGCAGAGTCAAGAACTTCATTTGTTATATTTATTGTCATTCTTTCCCTATTTCTTCATACTGATCAGTGTCCAATATGTCCTCAAGACTGAAGCAGATTCGAGGAGTGGACTGGGAGCTTACTTACTTTGAACATGCACAGTAAAGGAACTCACTGAAGCATTATTTTATTAGATTTTTCTCCCCATAGTCTGGCAAAGGAACTGCATCCTGAAATAAGAGACAATTTTTCATTCACAAGAAGGGGGACACTTTTGAAGCACCTGACACTCTTAAACACAGAACTTGAAAGACGATATTGGGTGAGGGAAGAATAACAGTGACATTTGTTGATTGATTAATATGGGCGTCCAGAGCAGCAACCTTGTCCTCCCACAAGCAGAGAGGCACCCCCGCTTCTCTGGAAGGAAATGCTGTCGCCTAACGTATAGAACCATAATGTACTTATGCATCATATTTATCATTATTTTACTGTCATTAACTGCATTCTTTATTGGTGCACGAAGCGTTCCATTTTCAGTGCACCCACCTGATGATACCCGTATGAAACCCACAAAAGCACCCAGACATTATATAGTCATTCCAGTCCCTAGGAGATCTGACGGTGGAGTGAATAAACTCGAAATCAATGTAATTAGCAATTATACACACACACTTGAGGTAACGAATGAAAAGAAAAGTCAGAGACAGAGCCGGCACGAGATGAATGAAGTGAAATCACCGACAACTACACGCACACCAACACTGAATGCACATGAAACAGGCCTAGTGTCAATGACCGCGGAACCACAAACCAAAGCAGTAGAGAAGAAGAGACTGCCTGCCATAAAAACCTTCACAACAGATATTGTAAGAAAACAAGAAGAATTAAGATAAAAGCCAACAGAAGCAGTCATATTAGAAACTCTTGAGAAAACAAAAGCCAACTACAGGAAAACATTAAGAATCAAAAGAAGTATGCATGGAGATGACAATGAACTAAATGACTACCTGGATAGCACAGCACATCTGGGAAACAACATTTGGCACCAGCACATGAAGGAGGTGGGAGACGAAATTCTGGAGGAGAATGCTTTGTTTGTACACTCCTACCGAACCGCATGGGGAAGTCCAAGGTCTTCGTAGCTGTATAAATTGATGTCCCGACAGCACACTGTCTCTCACACGTAGCAATGTGCAAGACCAGAGGCCAGTTCATGGGAAGTGACGCCTCATTGATCTGGGCAACTGAAACAGATTATCCCGATGAAGATGATTATGTCCAGGATATTAAGACGAGAAATAGAGCTCATACTAGGAATCATGTGGTCAGGTACGAGAAACCTGAAGTTAAAGGAGCATGAATAAGATGGGAAGTAAACCCGAGACTAAACGTCCAAGGGAAAACTCCAGAAGATGCTCAAATTTGGAAAAACAGAGGCCAAATGCAGATTTGGGGAACAGTACTCTCACCAAACGGATGGGAGCAAGGAGTAGTGATATGCCGAGCATGGATGGTCCTTGGAGCCTTCAAGGAAGCAATTGAGAATTCACAAAGACTGTGCAAACCAGTATGGCCAAAACTTGCAAAGCTGCTGACATGGGTCGAAGACAGAGAAGGACCCCTGCAGATAGTGCCACTAGAAAGCCCGAAATTGTGCTTCAGGAACAAAGTCACAAGGAAGATGGGAGAGAATCAGAACTGTGGACGAATCTTTGACGCTCCAGGAATGGTACATGGAACCGCAGTAATTATGGATCATTATTGGCCATGCGGACCCAAGGCATACATCAGACTGCCGAAAAACTGGGAAGGCATATGCACAATAGTAAATGTCCACGTTCCAGCACTGGTGATCCCAAAAAGAGACCTGAACATTGACAGTTTCCTGAAAGCAGCTGCTCACCTGAGAAGGAAGAGATCTGTGGAACTGATAACTCGAATGAAGAGAGAAAATTACTTCACTGCCAAATCGGAAGAAGCATTCCACGCAATCCCATATGAGCATGGACTGTTCAATCTCACCTCATCAGTGTTCACAACGCTCTTCGTGCCAAGAATTGAAGTTGGAGTAAACATTAAATGGTTGCAGATAACCAGACGGGAATTGCTACAGACAATCAGTACAGCCATAGAAGGATTCAATGCGATTAAGGAAGAGCTAAGAGCAATCTGACTGATGACTCTCCAGAACAGATATGTCCTTGACATGATCACAGCTATGGATGAAGGAGTTTGTGCAAAAATTGGAGAATCATGTTGCACATTTATACCTTCTCACAATGAAGCAATTGTAACTTTAACAGAAGCCATAGGAATGCTGATGAAGCTACAGAATCAGATGATCAATGAAACCGACGAAGTTGACGATGACAGCTGGTTTGGATCACTATTCTCGTGGTGTAACGCTCACCTGATTCTCGCAGAGGCGCCGGTCTTGACTGGGCGACTACCGTATCTTCAAAGGTGATGTGTAGCACCCGGTTGGCTCTTTGGGCTGGACCTCTGTGCACTGTATGCCTGACGTGAAGAGTAAGATGTCTGCAGATAGAAAATATGGGGTTAATGAACTGGGGTTATATGGGTGTCCCTATCTCTTTCCTCTTCTCCTCTCCTGTAGACCCCCAAAGGTTAACGCTCTCACCTTAGGTAAGTGAATGCTGAGCTCTCCATCTGCCTCGGGGCAGGGTGCTGTAACCAGTTTCTTCACTGGATAGGTAGCGCAGGCCTCTTGACTTCAGAGGACTGCTGTCCGTCGTTTACTGCACGAACGGTAAGTTTTCGTGTAATTCAAATGTCTTTAAAGTCTTTAGTAATGATGTCTCTTGTTTTGCAGGGTTCCAGCGATGGCGGATGACGGGCTGAAGTGAGTGGAAGATGGAGCCCGTGTGATAAATAGAAGCGCCTGGAAGCACGTAAGTAAGCGCTTGTTGCCTGCTTCACGATGCGCTCTAACTGTCTTTTTATTTTGCAGGTACAAGTTCGGAGCGGCTGCAGGGTGCCGGAATACCCACTGGGTTAGATGTGGAAAGGAGTAATGGCACGTGAGTATAAAGTTCCCCAATGTCTTTAAACGCACCTTGTTTTGTCTTTCAGATGCGGGATGCAGCGCTGAAGGCCTCCGGAGCGTGCGAAGAGTTGGTAAGCTTTTGTCTTTCAGATGCCGGAATGCAGTGTGAAGACCTCCGGAGCGCACGAAGAGTAGGTAAGCCTTTGCCTTTCAGATGCCGGAATGCTAACCTGTTCTTTCTTGTCTTTATAGGTGTTGCTGAAGACTGGATTCAGGATGGTAAGCCTTTTTCCTTAGGCCCAGGACCGGATGCAGAAGACACGATGAGCGTTCTGCTGCAGAGGGTGCAGAATAACGCAAAGCAAGATTCATCCACCGGGTGTGGTTTAAATAGCCTCCTGTAGTGCTTGGGTGTCTCCTTCCACAGCCACGCCTAGGTAAGAAAAGAGTTCCTGGTAAGAAAAGAGTTCCTGCTTTCCAGAAGAGTTCCAGTGTTCTGAATCTAGGGAGTGGCTCCAGCCCCACCCAACAGGAAAAGTAGTTCCAAACAGAAGAGGATCAGAGGCTCAACTGGCAGGCAAGTAAGCAGCATGGTCTGCTGCAGGTAAGTCCACCCAAGCATTATGAGCCCGGCGCTTCCAGCGCTGGGACTGGGCATATTTATGAGCCTGGTGCCACTGGCGCCAGGACTGGGTCCAAAAGGTCCCAATTGGGACTGGTTGGCACTCGGAACCTGGGTTATGGATCTGCTTCCAAGGGAGTTGGGAAAACCCTGACCTTTTGGAAGCAGAGATCATGACACGTGGGTTCCACCATGGATGGCAGATGCATTCAGGGTTTCTGGGAGCCCTGCTAATGATGATATTACTAGGATTTTGTGTCATCAAGATAATAATCTTGCAATGTCAGAAAACTGTGAAGAAAGCCATAGGGATGAAGATCATGATTGATGTCAAGCCAGGATGGAGGCCTAGAGATCTCACTGATGATGAAATAAGAGACTTTGTGAAGGCCAGCGAGCATGCACTAGAAGGTACAAAGTTTCTTTATCCCAGAAATGATGAGGAAAAATTGATTTACTGCAGCCCAAATGGACAATGCCAATTAATGACATGGAATAAAGATGAACATGTAAGAACAGCAGGAAGCCTAAAAAGAGTAATAAACATATGGACTCCAAAGAGACAATTCTTCAAACCATCATGTACAAACCTAGAAGATGAAGAAGGAATGAACCCAGATGATGAGGTGAAGATGAATACAGAGGAACCAAGTAAGCTGAATCCAGAGGAAGAAGTAGAAGTGGTCGATGAATCACCCAGAGGGGTGAGAGTAGAGGAGGTCCCAAATAAAGCCTGCACTCTCATCACCCATTTTGAAGTACCAGGAATGTTCACACCAAAATACGTGACGTATGACGAGCAAATAAACCAGCAGAGAGCCACAGTAGGGCTCTGCCCAGTCCCTATCAGGAGAACAACACCTGTTGAAATACTGATACCTAGAAAACCATGGACAGTAAGGTACCCAGTGAGAAAAACCCACCAGCAAATAAGACAAAATGAAGATAGCCTAAACACTGTCCCGGAAGAAACCCAAAAGGCCTTAATGGAAGACGAATGGTGACGTCACGAGTGCCTGGACTAACGTGCAGAACCAAAAAATGACACACAGAGACGAAACGCCATGAATAAGGATATTGTGAACCTAGAAGGAGAGACGATGTTGAAATACAAAGAAGCTAAAGCTGTAAAGCAGGATGAAGTCATTCAATCAGCTAAGTAAAGCAGGATGAAGTCATTCAATCAGCTAACGCCTGTACATATGCTTGAAACCACAAGAAAGCTAAGAAAACAGTGCAGCTTGCTATGCTTAGTAGAAGATAGACCGCGGCAAGTGTCACCTATACATATCTACCTCAATGAAGCACATTATATAAGTGCGAGTCCAATTTACACAAAAGCAGAATCAACTCAGGGTACTAGAGTCCAAACAGGACAAGATTCATATTCCAGCTAAAACGAGAAGAGATGGCTGAATCGAATCTTAGCAGATGCAACTTGCGCCAGGAAAGAGCCAAGGTCAGACCAATAGAAGGAGCAAACAGTAGCTTCGCAGAATTGAAACTTAAGAACAGAATATCCTATTTTTGAAGGTCGAGATAAGGAGGCGTAGGCAGGTGGCAAGCCGAATTAGAACTAAATGCACAAATTGAGGGAAACTAGGCAGATTCATGGTGTGAGTAGCACGTGACCATCCGAGCAAGAAGAGGCACGGGTTCACACCTACACTTGGCAACCGCCCAGACAGAGATATCATAACTTTTCCTGACAAGAAGACACAGTTTCGAGGCCAACCACAGCCAACTAATTGACACATAGTCAATGAGTAATGATTGATTGAAGGAAGGCCAGGTGAATCGTGGGACACCCTGCACCTGGCTGACCATTCTGCGTGCTGCTAAGTAAAGTGGAAATGTATGCATGGGGTTGAAGCCAACCCAATCACAATGACCAAATAATCTAGGGTTCTATAGATAGTAGAACCAATGGGACGTCGTACTCTTAGTGACGTCTACAAGAGTGATGTTAGAAGGAAGGGCTTAGACACCCACCTGATAGAGTTTATCCAATCCCCTCACTCCGTTACCATATACAGATATAGTACCTATATTAAAGTTACCTTTTCCAAACCATTAGAATTGCATGTTAACTTTTAAGTGTTACACATCAATTATGTCAAGTTTTGAGTATAAATGTTCTTGTTTGAATGAAGTTCAGAGAGTCGAAGCGAGACAGACTATTGCATCACTGTCGATTTCCATGACTCCCCGTTTTTTGTACTTGTCAGTAAACAGACTCCCTTTGCCAAACCATTGAGTTGTCCTTATTGATTGGTGTTGGAGTAGAAAGCCTGCACATCCATCCATCTCAAAGGTGCAGCTATCTTGTCTTAAAGTACTCTGGAGCAAACCCTGACTCTATGGGCCGGCCCGGGGGTCTCCCCAGTACATATGAAAAGCGTCTTAACTGCTACCTTTGCAGCACCTTCACCTCACCCAACACAGGCCCTGAAGCTTCAGCCATTGCTCCTGATACCCTGGTCCCCCAGGTTCTTAGTGAGATAACTAACCAGCTAACACCTCTTAGCTTCTATTGTCAAGGAAAATAGGAACATACTGCCGAAATATGACAGCTTTGACAACACATACTTCACACATTTGAAAAGAATAAACAGAACCTTTGAACATCGTTTTCACAAAAATATGTCCAATGAAGATAGGATGGTTGGCCTGTGTCATAAGATAGGCAATTTCACTGCCATTAAACACACAAAAGGAACTTGCATACTTGCATTGACCAGGCAACCAACAAGTCTGTTCAAGTCTTTAGGGTCTGGAAGGAGTTGAGAGCTCCAGTCAAGCCCTCGCCCAGTGCCACTCAAGCTATGGCTGATGACCTGATGTCCTATCTTTCCAATAAAATCCAGCTAATTCTGTAAGACATTGTGTGCCATGTTGAATCTGTCCCTCTTTGTCTTTTCCAGCAATTGAAGTCACACTCAAAATCTTCCCTTCTTCATTCGAACAAAACACCCCCATGGAAACTATAAAACTGATGATAAACATGAAAGTATCATATGAACAAATCAACGCTTTGTGCTTGAGGGCTCGGATGGCGGGCCATTAAAGCGCATGTTGGCCCCCCCGCACCAACCCTGCCGTGATATGAAAGCTATTCGCACCCCGGGATTTTCTGGGGTGCAGATCGTTTTTTTTTTGCCTGATTGGAGATCAGCTCAGCGTGAGCCCATCTCCCGTCGCAGAAAAAATGTTTTTACAAAAATGACCACCACCATTAAAATGGAAAAGGGACTATACCCCTTTTTGGATGACGCCAGCCATAAAAAACATGTTCCAAAATGGCCGCTGTCATCCAAAAAGTGACCTGGTCCCTTTTCTATTTTCATGGAGGCGGTGCGGGCAGTGAAATCACAAACGCGCCTGGGAAAGGCAGATTGTGATTGGTTAATTTGTCTTTCCTGGGTGCGAATGATACACATATAACATTACTTCTCTGGGTTAATCAATAACAGCTCCGTGCAATAGCTCTTCCATGCTGGTGTTTTTATTCAGGCACTTGAAAAGACTTGAATCATGCCCTGCTGAAGAAACCATCAGATGACCAAGCTATCTCAGTGACCTATATTGCCCATTGCTTTAAGTGTTTCATTGACAAAATTCTGGGAAAGGCAGCGATTGCACAACTCCTTGACGTCAGTGAATCCATCAACCTTTTAAATTACCATCAATCTGTGTTCTGGTCAACTAGAGGAGCAGAATTTGCTCTCATTTTCATGAGGCGTAAGCTTCTTTAGCCCTTACACATTGATTTCACAGCCTTCCAAAATCTTCTGTTTACTGCATTTGACACTGTCAACCATACCACTTCGCAGGAGCATCTGCAAATTCCTTCAACATTAACAACAGTGTTGAATGGATTTCTTCATTCCTCTGTGATGGGGAGATTCAGGTGAAGTCTGGCCCCTTCCACTCAGAATCTAAAATCTGTAATTGTGGAGTACTTTTTTTTTTTATTTAAAATTTTGTTTTTGATGCATACGCATCTTTACAAAATATTGATGCAGTTCTTATATACTTCCATAAGTTACATCATAATGTAAGAAAATGTTTCATACTTCCAATATTAAAAGAACAAATAAATGCAGTTACTGTCCGTGCATCATAAGGAAACAATAAATGAAAAGTGTCTCTAATTCTAGAATAATACATACATTAATAAAAAATAGAGTATAAATCCTACGCAGCAAAACAATATATAATTACATAATTCGCTAACATGATGAATTATAACATATAGATTCAAAATACAAACAAATATATAAATACACAAACTTTAGGTCACGATATACACATTTAAAGTTGATTCAATAATTTTCACTAAGCGCACAGTTGCAAAGATAATGGAGTTACAAGATCCCCACATGGACCGAGACCATATTAGCTCTCTTCCAACTTCTGAGTGTGTGAAAGAGAAGGACTTAAGGTTTAACATCCTATCTGTTTCAAAAAAAAGGACATGTCAGAAAGAAATGTTTTAAGGTTTCTAAAACATTAGTGTTGTTACAAAATCTACAAGAATCATCTTGAACATTATAAGCAGTTTTAACCCAGTGTTTTGTTCTTACTTTTGTTGGTAAAAGATATAAGCGAAAGCGCAAATAATGTATCCGAGTTTCAGCACTCGGGCATAACAAAAGATATTGTAAGCGTGGAGATTGTTTG
Organism: Ambystoma mexicanum; assembly: GCF_040938575.1. Classification (NCBI taxonomy): domain Eukaryota; kingdom Metazoa; phylum Chordata; class Amphibia; order Caudata; family Ambystomatidae; genus Ambystoma; species Ambystoma mexicanum. The sequence goes on from NC_090941.1 coordinate 290,313,854, forward strand.
TGTCTAAAGGATGCGTATTCCGAAAAGGATGCGTAAAGTGAGATTTGATCACACGTAGCTGCCCAGTCATTCCAAAATAACCGTTTATGTGCAGTGGATAATTTATCCTCTAACTCGTGAGGAGATATATTTATTCCAGATAAGATAGAGGAAATACGCTTTGAAAATTTCTTATCGATCTCGGATGTAGAGTTTGTACAAGTCTTCATAAAGCGAATTTTCAATCAGAAAGTTCATCTTTGCAAAGGTTTTGAGAATGCGCCAATTATGACGCACTGCCAACGAGTTTAAGCCTAGTTCGTGACGAAGGATGGCATTTGGAAGATATGTTGGTAATCCTAAGGTTGCCTTCCATAATTTAGCCTGAAGTTTGTTTAAGAAAATGGATACGTCTAAAAGACAGAGATCAAGACCATATAAAATGATTGCTTCCACCTTCTTTGAATAAAATTCAAACAATGGTACTAAAGAAAACATACAATATTTTCGAAAAATGATTTTCATTTGATTTTGTAATGGAATAATTTTTTCACTCAATGCTTTATACCAGAAGGTAGCAGAGGAATTATTGGCAAGATTATATCCCAAGTATGTTGTTTGTGTAACAATTTGAAGATGATTTAAATCGATATGCCAACTAAATTTCCGCACTTTTTTTTTGGAAGATAAAACTAAGATGTTAGATTTGGAGAAATTTATCGTAAGATTGTTTAATACACAAAAATGATTGAAGATTTCAAGTTTCTTCTGAAGGCCGGAATGCATGCTATCGAATAGAAGCACATCATCAGCATATGCTAACCAAGAAAGTTTAAGTTTGCCAAGCCGAACCGGGTTAAATTGTGAAGACTCCCAGAGATCTTCAATGTCCGATAGATAGAGATTAAATAGTACTGCCGCGAGGTTACAACCTTGTTTCACGCCAATTGCTGTCGGAATGGCGTCAGTTAGCAACCCGCTATTAGAAATACGGACTCTAATAGAAGTGTGGTGATGCAACAAGGCGATAAGTGCAACTAAAGTTGTGGAGTACTTCAACACACCATCCCCTCCCCCAGCTCTTCAACACATATCTACAACCATTGGCTAACCACATTGGAGCATCCTTCTGCACCTTCCAAACCTTCCTGGGTGACGCATAAATTGCATTCAAGCTTGGATTCAACTACACCCTCGATTCCAGCTCTAACTCACCTTGGCTTTCTCTCATACTGAAGTGGAATTTCACCAATGAAATGACTTATGGCCTAATGCTACCAAACCTGAAATAACTCTAGGTGGGATACATTGTCCCTTCCTCTCTGCCTTGCACCTGATGTACTTCTAATAACTCCTGTAGCTAGGAATGTGAGGGTTATCTTTGACGACACTGTCTCCAAGTCCAAGAACTTTCTACCCTCAAGCGTATCCTCCCCTTCTTCAATATGTCTCGCAAGGTGGAGACGACAAGGGCCTGTTCCATTCGAGGCTGGACCTTTGCAACAGGCAATTTCTTAGTCTCCTGAAGAATCTAACTCATAAGAGGCAGGTGAACCAAAACAAGGCTGCTGGACTTTTCCTTGGGTGTGTACCTGCATTATGCATGCCTTGAACTCATTGCACTGGCTCCAGGTGGGGGGGCCGATTGAATCTGTGGCCCCCTTTCTCCAATGCAAAGGGTACAAAGCACTGCCCTGTTGGCTCGTAAGATCAGCTTCGTTTATGTCTGTCCATCGGCAGGTGAACAGAAAGAAGATTTATGGCAGAACTTTAGGGGACTAGCCTTTGTAACAAGTTGGTCAATACTCTCAGAGGTGAAGAAAACCACATATGATCCAGAAAACGACAGAAGGCTCTAATTATCAAACAAGGCTTTGGCTTCTAGGTCCTTGACAGCTGACCTTCTCTGACCGTACCTTCAGCGCAGAAATGTTGAGCTCTTGTTGCTTTGCTGTTTTGCTTCATTAACCTACCTCTGGAACATAGCCCTTGTTATCATGCAATATTTATGCCTTTTTGCACTTACTCCTCTTCTCCTACCCTTGCACTTATCAGATCAGCATGTTCCTAGGCTATCAAGATATGCTCTCCCCTGCCACCTTACTTCCGGGGAGTTAAGAGGTAACATTGTTCACTGCCAGAGCCATATAAATCACCCATAAATAAATAAATGCATTAATAAAGATTAAGTCCATCCACGCCAGATGTTTCTGCGCATTTTGATACTCGTTCCCTTAAAATGTGGAAAGCAAAACTAAAATAGTTCAAATGCTGAGGAGAGATTGACTGGATGCACCCAGGGATACTTGAGATATCTCAATATGTCGGTTGGGTGGTGTCCACCCACACTGCACGGATCATGTATTTCCTGGCTCCATTGCTTACATTGGAGGACCGAGAACGTCTAGCCTTCTGAAATGTTTACATAACTAGTCAGGAAGCAAGCAGGCTGATGGTGTATCATGAAAAAGGATTCATTTATCTGCCTCCCTCTTTAGAGGATGGAGGAGATCGATAGGTTTTTCAACAAACCCCGAAAAGTCTGTCCTTCTAATGTATAGCCCTCCTAGGTCTTGCAGTGAGCCTCGTGTAACAGGTCAATATTTCATAGAGGATGAAAGCTACACACTGTAAGCTGTGCACTTGCTTCTGTACTCTCTGCCACACATATATATTTTGTACTAACTTGTATTTTATGAAGGTCAAATTATTTGTAAGATGAAATAAAAATGTGTGTGGTTCCATGCTTTTAGTTAGTAAGAAAAGGTTACTGAGATTTCTGCAACCTGAGAGACAATTATTTGTAGAGCAGAAGGAATATGTTTTAGTCTACCAGGCACTACGAAAGGTAATTCACAAGACACAATAGAATAGATGTAGTTGAATACCACCTTCACCTTGGCCAGCTGTCATACAATATGGCAAAATCTAGGATTGTGAAGAAATTAAACCTAATTCCTGACCTAAAGCATCATTTGGGAGCCAGATGGCAGGAACATTGCACTGGTGTAAGGGCAGTTTAGCACTAGGTTAAAGTTTTATTATGTCTCTTTGCCTTTGTGCTATTAATGCACCATGACTGTAACCGATTTGATTACGACCTGTTCAGCCTTTACTGTCGAGATAACTGTTTTGTAACACCTTACTTTACCTGACAATGGGCCTCATTCCGAGTTGGGTGTTCCAGTAAAAAAGTACCGGTATCTGTGGATACTGGCACTTTACCGGACCGCCCGACTATGGGTTTTCCAGTGGGGCAACTAGGTTTCCTCCAGCTAAATGCTGGCGGTAAGCCATGCACCCTACAAAAAATCCCTTGTTACTACCACCGGCATTCCCTAAGGCACTCCATGAATGGGGATTTACACTGCACCGCCACCACTCGAAATCTAATGCCGCCGGACTGAGTGCCGGTAAAGGTAAGTACCAAATGTTGGTATCCTGCCGGCTATACTGCCAGGATACCGGCATGCTCGGAATGAGGCCCCATGTCTTGTGATTTACTGTAACTAGCGCCTAGATGCCTGTGGGCTTTGTGTTCTGCTATAAATGCAAACATGAATAAATAAATAATAATATTTCCTCACCTCAGTAACAAGTTGGCACATGAGTACCAAATACTGTAAAAGGAATGTCAAAGCTATGATCAGCAAGAGCTGGATCAATTAATCATGTAATGCTTTCTGTGTTCACTGTGGAATACATCCTTTGTGTGTTCCATACAGCACAACTTCTGTAGCATTATTTCCTTTCTGTGGGAATTATGTTGATCATTACAATAGCCAAAGTTGAAATCCATATGGAAAAATTGAGTGCCACAATGATTCAGAAGTTAGCTCAGTGTGTTAATCACTCATTGCAGAGACATGTGTTCATATGAAAGATTAGAAGAGCACATTCCAGCAAGGCTGACTGAACCTTTCCTATATCTGAAGTTTATAGACCTACCTGCATATGTACTTGGTTTTACAGTATAAAAGGTGCTATTATCAGCAAGTTTCCTGCACCAGATAGGGGTTGCTATAAAAACGAACCTGTCATTTGTGTGGTGAAGGTCTAGAAATTGGTTTGTTCAGAGGGGGCGTTCTAAAACCTAGGCAATCCCCTCCAAAGTTGAGAATAAACTATTAGTCCAAGAGGTGAATAAGTATCCAAATTCAAGAATGTGCAACCAAAGTGTTCATGCTTGTATCCTAGCTTTTCCAGCAGACGATAGAGTAATCCTGGTCAAATCATATAATATATCTTGCATTACTGTGCTTTCTTCTGTGAGGTTTGCCTTCTTGCATGCTGGTGGCATTGTTTAGCTCATTACCTGATCTTTCTTCTTATGAAGGCCATTTGTGTGAAAGGGGTGGTAGACAAGAGAGAGCGGACCAGATATCGTAGGCCATGTGCAAGCATATTTTAAGATCTGCTCGTTTGACACATAAACATTTTGCTTTTTGTGTAAAAGTCAAAGGTTTTTCTGCACGTTTATGAATGACAACTTCACAAGCCATTGTTTTAGAAGTATTTAAAGCTTAAAAGTACAAAAGGCATACCTAGATTAAATCTGCTAAATCACATCGATTTGTATGCTGGTACTTATATACTTCCCTTGATGATGGAGAGAATGAAGCTAGAATCATTCCCATTTTGCATAACACCCTTCTGTAATATTTCGGTTTTAAAAATGGTCAGGTTTGGAAATGTGATTTGTGTACTTTGCAAGTCAGTTTTATAAAATGAGATTGTTTTAGTACACGGTAAGAGCTGGAAAAGAAAGTGTTCAAATGCAGAAATTGCAGAGTTGGTACAAATCCCAGCTTCACCCCTTAAGCAATATGTGATCCTGGGCATCTCATGTAATAATGTATTACCTAACCTCTCAGAATTACCAGTCCCTAATCCTTTACAAATTGTCAGCCCTTCAGAGTGATTGACTTCTTTCTCAGGGTATGATCTTCATAAAAGCCTCACTCATGGTTTCACTGGCTATAGGGTTGCTTCCACTATAACTGTAACCATTGATAAACTGCACACCACAGCACTTGTTACCTTGATCTGTAATGGCAACACTATTTGAAAACCATGTCCCACTTCTAATCTCGGTCTGTCTGGATAGAGGCACCTTCCTGGTAGCTTCTAATCTGCATGCCCTTTCCAGGCTATGCTATGTGTAGCTTTCTTCTTCCTTACAATTGGTCTAGGCTATCCATGCTTGAGCACTTTTGCATTCTCTGAGGCAGCTAATGTGAGTTATCTGTCTATTCTGGGTTACATGTACCTTTTAAATACAGTCCTGCGTTAATACTACAGGCTGCATACCTTCCCGGATGCTATTGATAAAAAATATCCTGTTTCTATACTAGAAGAGAAGTAACCTCTATGTAGATTGCAAATGTTGGCCTTCAAATGCTACTTGTTTATCATTCTGATTAGAGCAAGTATGGAGAGGGTAAGGGGGCTTAAAGGGAGTAAACGTGCTTATTTTGAATGCTGTGAGGCAGCATATCAACCTATTGGTTATCATCACGTTGGTGGGGGGGGGGGGGGGTGCCACCAGATATTCTTGATCACTTTATTCCTTTGGTTTGGTGGAGGGGGGGGCAAAGATGTCCATGCCCAGGGCCCCAAAAATGCTTAAGATGGCCCTGCATACTCCTATGGTTTAGGATGTATCTTCATTTGCAGCCCCTCTTTTGCTGGTATCAGAGAGTTTCGAGACTCTTCCAGAGTCTTATCCCACTAGAACTAGCTAGAAAAATATTGAGCTCTCTCCCATGACTCTTGGAGATAATTCTTAGAGAACGGGCCTGCACCACGCTTCTCTCCAAGTGTTTTGGGCTAAGACTACCAGGACCCCTCACCATTGTCTATGCTGGTTGGGGCTGACAGGAGTTTTCGTCCAAAGCATCTGGCGAGCCAACTTTTGCAGACTCCTGTCTGAGAGGGACGTTGCTAGTAATGAGCTGCTTTGTGGCGAAATAGTACTTCGGTGTGGTCCGTTATTTCATGCCCAACTTCCTCTCCTCTGTTTCTCTTTGGCTGCCTCGGCTTCCGTCGTTATGTCAGTAATCATCGCACTTGTAAAGTTTGTGAATGATGCAATCCTTCATTTGTCAAACTCTCTGACGAGCCTCCCGTAAATCGGAACGTTTCTTTAACTGCCTCTCCCTGCTTCGTGTGCGTCAACCCTGTTTTAATTTTGTGTGTTTCTGTCTCCTCTCGTTTAGTGAGTATCATTCTGTATTATTTTTGCTTGGGTTATGCGTTTAAATGTAGATTTACGACGACGTGTCTTTGTTTCCAAAAGGTGTTGCTTTGCTGCTGAGGGGAAGGCTTTGGCGTGCGTCACTCCTCCTGCAACAGCTTTCTATATTTCTCTGATGTGCACTGTGCTGAAACTAAAACGTCTGCATAGGAACACATTGGTACAAAGCACTATTTCTAATGATGGCAGCGCCCTTCCCATCCACTCATTCTTTTCACTAGACCCTTTGCAATTAATTCTGTGTGAAAATAAAACACGCCTTGCAGGAAAAAAAGACTCGTCAGTGTGTGTGTGTGTAATGAAACTTCATGGTGGGGAAATGAGTCCCGGCATCATTCTGAAGTATTCTTTACAGGGGATAGGTAGATTACTGCAGGGGAATTCGTCCAATTCAATGTCAACACATGTATTAAATTGAATTTCGCCGCAAATATATGCAGGGTGTGTGTAAGGGTAATAATTAAGGTGACGGTTGAAGGGGAGCTCCTGAGGGGTTTCCCCCTTATATTTTTCAGCAAAACGGTTAACAAAAAAAAAATTGTTGACATCGATTTCGACCAAATCACCTGCAACCCTCTACTGATGGTGATTAGAGCAATACGAATAGGCAGAGGCGTAGACAGGGTAGGGCCTGAGCAGGCAAGACCCACCCAATATCTGGAAATGCCCTCTGTGTGGGCATTTAGAGATGCTGATGCCACTGTGGTGGGCCCAACTACATTTCAGGCCCCACTTGTTAGACAATCCTGGTTTACGCCTCTGTGAATAGGCTGCAGAGCACACCTGGATCTTTGTAATCTGATAGTCATACTGAAGCGAAAGCATCTGGGAATCCTCTTCAATGGCAAAAGGGCTATACGAAGTACTGGCAAAGCCAATAGGTCTGGCTTTGTAGATGCAGAGGGTATCAATTATTTGTCTTGCAGAGGTTTGAAACAAACGATAAATAGCCTGATTCCTGGAATTATTTGCTTGAAAAACGCAGATTAGCGCGCCTTTCTGCCCGAAAATCCCCATACTTCAAACAGGGATTTTCGGGCAGAAAGGCGCGCACATCTGCGTTTTTCACGCAAATAATTCCCTGAATCAGGCACAAAGTGCATTCTCCATTTACAAACCCAGACCTATTGGGCCTGATTCACAGAAGTGTTTTTTAATGCTGAAATCCCATAGGAAAACGCTCTGTGAATCGGGCCCATTGAATGTGTCAATCCTTGTTTTCATGTTGGACTTGCTTTGCATTGTGTCTTCACCCAAAGAACCTTGTCGCGCAGAAGAACTATTTTGATTTTGCACTGCCACTTTCAGGTCCTGGTGTGGATCAAGGCGTTCTGCTGTGTGGGGTGCAGACAGGGAGGAGGGGGCCGTCTGTAGTCCAAGGCTTCTGTAACAGCAGAAATCTCAAGCTACTCTATTGTGTTGTGCATGTATATCGTGCTAAATGCTGGACACCTCCAGATTCTAAGCACAGGACCAGGAATCAAACCCATGCTGCAACAGATCGCCTTGTACCCCAGGCAAGCATGTTGACCCTGAGCTATCCTCCTGGATCTACTGTTACAGCCCTCAGAACGGAGAGTGAGGATGGAGAGTACATCTTTGCCATGCTTGTTTTCAGGCACAGCACAACACTGCAGTTGCCCCTCTGTCATTTCCAGCTGCTTGTGCCACCCGCCCCCTACCTGTGCCTTGGGTTCACACGATGTGCAGCACTGTTATTTCCCAGCTAGGCTTGCGCTTATAAATGCCATGCATTCATGCATAGATACATAGATACATCATTTGGGAATGCAAAAATGTGCTACTTTTGACACAAAAAATATATTCAAGTAATGCATAGACATAGATGTATGACAGGTGCATTTTCCATATTGCACATACATCACAAGCACAATAGTTGCACTGCAGTTGCCAAGCAGTTTCCCAGTCGCTTGCACCTTCAAGCACAAGAGCGCCAGGGACCACTCCGGTGGTGATAGTGCGCGGTACAGATATCCTTTAACATTAACATTAACATAACAGTAGCATTCTAACGAAGGCCAGGAGAAGGATGGCTGCTAAAGATTGAACTCGCCAGGGTGCCTTGCTCGGGTCACTCCTGAAGGTGGCGTCTGCACACCCTTTCTTAGTGAGCAGCTGGCTACTTAGTCACTTCAGGAGTCCGTGAGAAGGGCTAGTTGCTCTTGATAACAGAGGTGATATGTGGCATCTCTGACAGTAAATGATGGTATGTAGGTCCCTGGAAGAACGTTGGTGGTGGAGAGATCAGGACCGGACCTCCAGAGTTGCAGCCTCATTATGGCTTTCAGGAGTGTCACTCAGGAAGTGACTATGCTTCAGAATCCAAGATGGAGTTCTCTCATTGAGCGATCCCTCTGATGCCCTCTCCCTGCAGCTTGCGCAGGAGCCTCAAACTATCCTTCCCTCTCAAGGTCAGAGGACTGAGACAAGGACTTCCCTGACTGAGTGTGGAAACATCCAACAAGATGGATTCTTTCTGTAGGTGTGAGGGAGGGGGGAATAGCCTCGGACACGTTTGGTCTTCACTGGTTATGAGCTGACAAAGAAAGAAATATAAATGGCAAAATATCTCTCTAGGCAGTGAACTTAGATGTGCGTCAATATATGTAGCGCCTGTAGCCCGTAATATAAATACATTAGTGTGACTAAATGACCATTGCTTTGCAGGAGTACGTGGATGGGTAGTGGCTAAATCAACTACTCAGCCACACACTACTACTCAACCAGCAATGGTCCCAATCGTAATGGCAAAACTGACACAGCCTGATGGGTATACCTCTTTCTCCTTTGGTGGTAACCCGGGCCGATAACAGGCTATACTCTCAGGAGGTGTGTGAGGTGATAGTGGTAACAAGCCAAACACAACATTGCAACAGTCCAAAATAAAACAATGTCAAATCAAGGTTCTGTAAACAAATAGACTTTTAATTGAACAATGCAAAATGCAAATAACTGTTTAAAAACAGTATAAATCTCACCCCTTTAAGAAAGAACACATAAGTTGCCGATTTATTTATTTATTTAATATATTTGTAAAGCACTGAGACAGAAGCACTAAGGCATGAGACTGCTGATGGAATAGTAATGTATGGCACTCTAGGTACTTGAGCTGGGGTAATCACGCAAACAATAGCAGCAATGTCACTTTAAAGGATGTATCTTTGGTAGGAAAAGGTTTAAAAAGGAACTTACACTCCTATCGGGTCCAGAAAGTGGACATGGGGGGTTGGGCCTCTGAACAGTATTTTGTTTTTTTATCTTGGGCGGTTCAACAGCTTCGAATTGGGGTTATCTGCTCTGTCCTTGTGGGTGAACCCGGTTTGAGATGTGGCAAGTCGTGCTGTATCAGATAGCTAGTCAGAGTCAAGTCAGCCTTGAGACAGGACTCTGTGACATTCTATGCAACGTTCAGAGTGATACATGTCAAAGAGTCTTATTAGCTCGGGTCAGCAGTCGAGTTGAATTAAGACGATGTTATCGCTGAGACGAGTCGATGAGTGACACAATGACTTGCAGCGGTTTGATTCGAGCCAAGGCGAGATCCTGTTGGTTCAATGTGTGCTTAAAGAAGCATTGAGTTGAAGGCTTCTGCACTGTTGAGCTGGTGTTCGAGCTGAGGCAGCAATTATTGCTGTTGGTGCGATGCAGTGTTAAACTCATTTGCAGGTTCGAAGGTTGCAAACAGTGGTTTGAGAATGCGGAAGAGCTCCAAAAGCTGCACTGTGGGGTCTGGGTTGGTTTGAAGGTGTCTAGCATGGTGCAATTAGTTTGAAGGTTGCTCAAAGCAGTGAAACAGGAGTCCATGCTGTTTAGCACATCTTAGGGTGCTGTAAACCCCACTCCAGGTGCTCTAGAATGAGGTAAATCCTCTGCCTTCCTAGTCCAGGGAGTTTAGCAGGCACCAAAAGGGGTTTCTTCACATCAGGCGAGGTGCCTGGTTCCAGTGTAGCAGGCAGAGCAACAGGTTTTGATCCACAGACATTCACCGCAAATATGCCCTGCTGGTGGTTAGGGCGCAGAGCAGTTCTCTGAGTTGAATATCACCTGTCTTCGCTTCTATGACAGGGGACCATGGAAAGGACTACACTCCCAAAAGGGTCCCAGAGATGCATCCATCTTGGGGTCCAGGAATGAATTAAGGAAAGAATGAGAGACACCCTCATTATAAATGTAAAATGTCACAGGGGATTGAACAGAAGGAAGTCTACTTCAATTTTGCCCCTTTCCAAAGCCTACACTTCAAAGACCCTTTGGTGTGCAGCACCCTAGTTTGAGGCTGGTCTTTGTTATGTTAGTGCTCTTTTGAAGCATGGTTTCCAGGGGATCTTCGTGTGAGAGCTCCTATGGCCTTGGGGAGGTTTTACCCTAGCTCCCAAGCAATCAAAGGATGCATCATCGTCCCTATTGTCTCACTCACTGAAATGGAGACTGCCAGGATAGTCAGGAATATGCAGTGTGCTCACATAGCTGGTGTGGGCTCACAGGGTTGTCACTTGTATGATAGCAAAGTGGTGTGGCTTTAATAGTTTTGTGCTCTTATCAGTTACTATATCATAACCGAGTTTAGGTTTTTCTCAACGTGTACCCTGTCACCAGAAGGATACGGCAACAATTATCACATTTTGGATCGGAGATGCAGAATTTAAATTGTAGCCTCTGTCTGCAGTGACTTTAGATGATAGCAGCTGTCAGAAATGCATATGTGACCTTTCAACTGAACCTGTCCTGTGCTCATGTCCGTCAAAAACTTCACCCATGTGACCATGGCACAATAGAATTGGCGGTATACTCCGCGAGTGTAGGGATACGTTCCTTTGATGTTGACTACTTGATGAAATCTATTTTCTACATCGATGTGACTTTGGATTTTCATGTGTCCCTTCAGCTGCACGGAAAGGCATGGTGGTCTGTGGTGTTCTTGTCGGGCAGGGGCAGTGACAGGGGATTCCCAGAGTGGCTTTTATTTTTCACACAGTCATGGCTGCATTGCCTGTGATGTGCTTTGCTGCGCTCATGTGAATTCTGCTTTGTGACCGTAGGATGGTGCACTGTGGTACCTGTGGCTCCAGTCTGATGATGTATCATGTGCATGTGCAGGGGTGGGCGCTGTGTTTGTTGCTACCATTTACACATTGCTGTACAGCTATGGCACGTCTACATCCATTGTCCATCTCATGCATTCTGTTGAAATCATTTGGGTCACAGTGTTTGGCACCCAGGACGGTGTCCAAACACCCCTACGACACCCCCCATGGCCCAGACAGCAGACAGGTTACATATGCCTGTGGTCCCCCCCACAACAACACCCCCCATGGCCCAGGCAGCAGACAGGTTGCATATGCCTGTGGTCCCCCCCGCAACAACACCCCCCATGGCCCAGACAGCAGACAGGTTGCATATGCCTGTGGTCCCCCCAAACGACACCCCCATGGCCCTGTGGCCAGACTTACGCAGCAGCCAGGCACATTGTGCAGCCTGTTGTCCCATGTAGCGGGGAAGTGTGGAGTTCTTCAGCACCATTTCATCATGTGTGGATCCAGGGTATCTAGCACAGCAATGTGTAATTATCTTGCTTGCATCACACACCATCTGGACATTGAGGGAGTGGTATAGCTTCCGATTGTGATGCTCCACCTCCATGGCATGGTGGACTACCAGCGCCACATGGGTGCAGTCGAAGGCACCAATGACGTTTGGCATGCCTGCCAATGCATACAATGCAATTTTGGTAGCATTCATCTCCTCCACAGTCCGTGGTAGGGATATATGGGCCCTTGCGGGCTTCAGGAGTGCATCCAGCACCTGGTTCAGCACAGAGGAAAAACATGGTTGTGAGATGCCATGCAGCTGCCCCACTGTGTGCTGGAAGGTGCCTGTGGCCAGGAAGTGGAGCACAGACACTACCTTCAGCAGCGGTGTGATGGCGATGCAGATGTTGATCAGGCTGACCAGGTCATCATGAATGTAGTCCACTATGGTGCTGATGGTGTCCCTGTCCAGGTGGTCCACGGTGTGGATCGGTGCAGGGGTTAAGCCAAATGGATTGGCCCTTATGCGAGGGATTGGTGGATGCCTGCGTGGTTTCACTGCCTGCACTGGTGCTATGTGCTGGCCCGGTCTCACCCTCCTTCTCCTCCTGCGCCTCCTCTGCATTCCCTAGTTTACTGCCTGCTCAAGGAGTAGAAGTGCAGCCATGTCCTCCAGCTCCAGTATAACTGCTAGTGGTATTATTTTGGACTTGGAAGGGGTGCGGTGTGTGGGTGTGCTCCTTTTGTACTGGGCCAGACTTCATTGCCTCAACATGTGCTGATTGTGTGCACCTGTGGCAGGTCTGGACACAGCAGATTGCTATTAATGGCTGCCCCGTGATGCCGGTGTTAGCGGCATCATGGTAACCCTTCTTACTGGCATCTGGATGCTGATAAGTGCATGTCTGTGCAACTCGTAATGTGGCCTACATTGCGGCATGCCAGTGTTACTGGCACGGCCGACGCGTGTCCACGCACATTCCGTTAAGGTGGTGCCCGTCACAGCAGGTCCCTGATGATGCTGGTTACACTGGCATTGCGAGTTGTAACATGCCGGTCCCGTAAACGATGCCGGTATTACCATACCGGCATCATTTTTGCCAGACCGCAAACTCGTAATGAGGTCCAATGTCTCCAGAGCTCTGGTTCTCTCTAGGCTGGACTACTGAAACAGCCTCTTCCTCGATTTACTTCTTTCCTCCCTTCTCCCTCTTCAACTAATCCAGAATAGGGCTGCAAGACTTATCCTTGGCCTCAAGCCCAGAGACCACATCTCTGCAGCCCTAAATTCTCTCCAATGGCTCCTGGGGGCTGCAAGGACCAAATTCAAGATCCAGGCCCCATCCACACGGTTTTTTGGGGCCTAGGTCCCCGCTACATTCAACTTTATCTCCCTAAATACCTCCCTGCTAGAGTTCTTCAGTCCTCTAGCTCCAACACTCTGCAGATCAGACGTTTATTCAATCAGAGAGTGGGGGGTAGATCTCTTTCTTCAGCAGGATCCTCCCTCTGGAATGGCCTCCCCGCCCCTCTCAGACTTGATACGGATCTCCTTAAATTCCAGAAACTTCTCAAGACTTTCCTTTTCTCCCATCCCCCTCCCTTGCTAATGTGCCTCTTTTGCTGAGAATGGTGTCTAGTCCCTTATGAATCTTAGCGGGGCCAGGTCCTCCTCGACTAATATACACTAGCACCCCGTAGCCAGCACTTCCCTCATCACCTTTCCTTTACTGGTCTTAGCCTGGACCAACCAGTCTTTGCATTTTTTTACCCTAACCCCTGTTTTCTTCCTTAGCACTTGCCCTCCTGGGCTCCCCTCAGCACTTGCCCATCCCTGGGGCCCCCTACTTCCCGTACTTCTCCTGTGCCCTTATCCGCCCTGACCTGCACCCTCCCCCTGCACTTATTATCACTGCACTTGCACGGTCTGGAAGTCACACGGCCTAGTAGGACTGCTTAATGTTATTTCTCCTCTGTTCCCTACCCACCATGTTTGCCTTGTGGCATCTGGAAACACTTGTCTATAGGCGCCATACAAATGTCCAATGAATACAACAAATAAAATATATAGGCTACATTACACGTCTATCTATCTATCTATCTATCTATCTATCTATCACATCTGCATGATATATCCTAAATATGATGTTATCGGTAACACGAGGCAATGCAATAAACAATGTCATGCTATAGCCTCACATTGCTGCTGCCAATGCAAATACGTAACCTTACCCTGAACCTGCATGTCACTAAGGTACTGTCTTTTCAAAAAAGCGCTGCATAAGATTATGGCAGATGGGGATTTTTAATGAGGCCTTGCACCAGCAGATGGTTCTTAGAGACGCCACAGCCGATTGCTGTGACCACTGGTGGCCTTCCCATAACTTTGGGGAAAGTGGCGCTCACTCGTCAGCATTGCACTTCAGCACTAAGCCAAAAGTGATTTTTACTGCAAAAGTGATGCTCTGAACATGTGTGATTGTTCACAGCCTAGAGCCTTCAGCAATTAGGTTCTCAGACGGTTTACAATGGCACTGTTAGTGAAACAGCAGCCAGCCTTGAAAAACTCTATGGCAGCCATCATGAAAAAAGATGGCTGTGCGTGTCTGGCATGAGGAAACTAAAAATAACTGTGGTTTGCCAAAGATCATAATAGTGAAGAGGTGAGGGTGCCTCTAACCACTAGTAGAATGACAAGCTGTGCTCAGGGCAACGTTCCAAGCCACAAGTATGGAACTAAATGATCCACAATCATTATGTATATAACATTTCATAATAACACTGTATGCTGGCAAGGACTGGGGTTGAGGTAACTCCAAAGAGTAAACTTTCTGACTGCCAGCACATGTGATATCCAGAAGGCTTTTTTTCGGAAGTGTTTTTTTTGGTCTTTGTGCGGTTTGTCATGCTGTATAATTTTAAGGGGGGGTCAAATCACCAAAGAGCGTGAAATACACAGTAGATGTTCACATAGAAAAAGCTCTCAATAATAACCCTTTTGTCATCAAGGTGCCAGACTTTTTTTGATTTTACCCTACTAGTTTTACCATTCCTTTCTCTTACCTTCTGTTACCAACAACATTCACAAAACTATATTTTGACTATGCCACTCTTGGGGCAGGCTTGGCAGTCGCCGAATGAACAAGGAGTTTGTCCTGGAGTACAAAGTATATAGATGATAGGTGCCTGGGCAAATAAGCCATCAAACATCCGGGATCACTCTAGCACGCTGACGAGCCGCTTATGCACCCAACATTACATTGTCTACTAATTTACAATTTGCCAAATCTGCTTTGGAAACACAACCCAATGTCCAGAACTCTTTAGGACACATTCGCCACCTTCCTTTCGCAGGACCATGATTCACCAAACAGGACTGGCATACACCATGCTATCTCAAATAAATGTTCCTCAGCTGCCTGTGTTTGTAACATCTATTTCCCACTTTCCCATCCCGTTATCTTCCCTTCGCTCATGTTCTTCCCTACAGCAGGTACACCTCTGGATACCCCTGGCAGGGGCACGGTGGGACACTCCATCCGCTCTGAAACTTCATAACAGCATAAAAGCACATCAGCATAACAAATTCAAAGGCAGGCACCCATTTATTTTCATGATTTGCAATGTGCCGCATGCAGTGAGCCTTGCTTCAGAGCGCTCGGCAAATAGCTGTATTTATTTATTTATTAGTGCATTTGTGGCAGCGCACTGAACCCTCAGGTATATAGACGCTAGTTATAAGAGAAGTACAATGGGGAAGGAAAAATAGGGTGTCAGGTATCAGGGAGAGCAATCACACAGAGAGACCAAAAAGAGTTGGTGTGTCCATATGGGAGACGGTGCAGGAGCAAGGTGTCTTAGATCCAGGTGTCTTAGGTGAAGAAGCTTTAGCATTAGCACTGTGGCCCTAACTCCTTGCATCCTCATCGCTTTGTTGCCTCTCATTTTGGGCAGACAGATTTTTTTGGGGAGGGTGGTGATTACCTACCAATGAGTCTAAGGCCTAATGCCAGTGGTCGAAGTGAGCGGGAACGGTCGGGAGCGGAGTTCCACTACTTTTCTTTTTTGCTGTTAACAGTTCCACTACCTTTTGCAACCACTTTCACCATTCTGGAACTGTTCTTTGTGAAGTTAAAGACCATTTCTCCACTTTAGCACCCAATAGCAGTTTCCGCTAACTGAAATCTATTTCAACTCAATTGACTGTCAAGCAGCATGGCTGCCTCCCTTGAAATATCTGTTGCACGTTCTTACCTGCCCGGGTCACAGTTCCACTACTACCACTGACTGTGGGTTGCTTTTCCTCACCCTACAATTGCTGCACGCCGCTGCATGCGCGGAAAATGAATCATGAATAAATAATAGACGTCACATTTCGCTTTGCCACAGTAGAGGACAGCCATGTTAGGCGTCCAGGTTTGATATCGCCATCATTATACATAACACTGCATGAGAAGGTTCCCCTTTGTTGAACATGATGGATGCGACATCCTTAAAACCAGTACACGTGATTTCTTTACCCTGTAGTCAAACTTTGTTCCTCCCTGTGTTTATCACCTGAAGCCTGACATGTCGATAATCCGATGAACTGAACTCCAGGTACAGTTGACAGGCGGAGAAACCCATAATGGGTTGTCATTTTTATAAAAATCGAAATCAAAACTGCCCCTTCTAATGATGACGTCTCTGGGGTATTCGGCGCACTTTGATGATGCAAGCGCAGGCCTGTGCTGAATCCCCGAGCACGGCTCTTCCCACAGTGATGAGCAATCGCCTTGTGTCACAGACTGCAGATCCCCTGGAGGAAGGACTTGAGCCGTCCAAAGACAGATGCACAACAGCCTGTCTATTAACTAGCACTTGTGGCCCACTGCATCAAACGCGGCTGACAGATCTAACAGCGTCCGCGTGCAGAGCCTGACCTTTGCCCATCTCTGGGAGGGAGATTATTAGCCACTGTTCTTGCTGCATTAGCCTCCCACCTCTGGGGATCTGCGTCAGACCCTAGCAAGGGTCCCCAGTGATGAATCACGCACTTCCCTTTGAATTCATGTGCATATTCTAGGAATCACACAGGGTTCTTGCTCTCACATACCAAACGTTCTACATTTCGCGAAGTTCCATTTTGTGTGTGTGTGTTATAAAGCACCATTTGTCTCCTTTAAAAAGATGTGTATTCTATACAAGGCAGGGCATCATGTAGAAGAGTGCGAGCGAACCACAAAAGTGATGGGTGGAAGGTTTCGAATGAATCTAAACCACTGGCAATTGCTCTGGGCAACCTTCCACAACACTGTTTTTTAGCCTGTCTGCGCCATTGCAAAAGGGGACCAGCCATGTGCAAATCAGTCAGCAGCATTCGAAACCTTCCACCCATCACTCTTGTGAAGAGTGCGAGCGAGCCACATGTTAAGGGAGATGCCTTCCATCTGTTTAGCCATTTGCTAAGCACGTTCAATGTCAATCAAGACCACACAGTGGTGGAAGTGAGCGGGAAGGGTCGGGAGCGGCATTCCACTACTTTTATTATTTTACTGTTAACAGTTCCCCTACTATTTGCAACCATTTTCACCATTCCGGAACTGTTCTTTGGTAAGTTAAAGCACACGTCTCCACTTTACTACCTGACAATAGTTAGAGCTTAACTGAAATGTGTTTCAACTCAATTGGCTGTCAACCAGCTTTACCTGAACCCTTGAAAAAGGTGTTGCACATTGCTCCCTTCCTGCCCAGTCTGTCCCCCACTGGGGTGACAGTTCCTCTACTTCTTTTGGCACACTTCTACCACTGAGTCCACAGTTTGGCAGTGTTGTCTCGGGAAGATAGCTCAGGAGCAACCTGCTCTCCTTGGAAGCAAGACGACTTGGAACAACACGGGTTCGACTCCCGGGGTCCGCGCGTAGAAACCTCTGGGTATCAAGCGCGATATAAATAACCCATCATCACCTCTGTTCAGAGAACCTCATGTGGTATAGTCCTGCTTACCCACGGAATGGGTAATTGCAAGGTGTGTGGCATTGTCATCAGCAATAGTGCATGCAAAAATTACCATTGCAACGTCTGGTATTCTCCGTGGTCCACACAGACAATAACTTCATCCCGTTAGGTCAGTCAAGTCATGCTATTTGTGGAATACTGCAATTCTTATTTATTAAATATCCCATGTCCTTGTTCATTCAAAGTAAAAACAAAAATGCATTTCCATTCCTGTTGCGGCTGTTGTCCCATGGAGGAATGTGCACAGAGGGTCCAATAGGGACCCTGAGAAACTGGGAGAATTTGAGATGCTCCCATTCTTACCCCATGTTATCCTCCCACAAACGTTTGCTCAAAAGATTCAAGGGTTAGGAGAGCAAATCCCTTCATTTGCAAGGCAGAAAGTTAGTGATGTGTGGGTGAAAACATTGCTGTCAGTTTTTGGGTTAGGGCAACATCATGGGGTGCACCCTTTGCCTTTAGGAGGCATTTCAGCCCATAATCATGCACTTTTTAACTTAAGTGGTATTTCCAAAATTCCAAAATAATAGAGGAGACACATTCTTCAGAACAGTTAGGGCCTGATTCCGAGTTAGGGGGACTTTTTTTTAGCAGAAGTACAGATGTAAATACCGCCCCTGATCATGTATCTGCATGTCCACCGTATCCTGCGTTGACCAGTGCTGGAGGGAATATTCCAGAAATACCACCTCCACAAGTGATAACCTTAAATGTGATTGTTAGAAACCTTTATTTTCTATTCATTCTCACCTTCAATGTGATCCTTTTTGCACTACATGGGTAAGGTGGTTAGAGTGGGAATAGCATACTATGTTCCACAAATTTATCCTTCCCTTCTGTATATATACAAACAAAGATTTTTCCATCTTGGTGTCATTTTCAAATGTTTACCTCCATAAGAATATATTACCATGGAGTATAAGCACCCCTATATGCGCTAAAATAGTTAATCCCTTTTCATTTATCACCGCCAAACGTGACCTGATCTACCCTGTTTCGCTGACTTTTCTCAAGCTCAGTATAAACATACTATAATTCTGAGGAAAGATGTCTTTGCCGGGCTGCAAGCGACATGTAATGTGGCAAAGACCCGCACATCAATTGGTGCGTGGAGGCTGGGCTTTCGGGAGGCCAGCGGGGAGTGGGCTGCTGGGGGCAGAGGAGTGTGCAGAGTGGCAGGAGTGGTGGGGGAGGGCGAACTATGGAAAAAGCGCCGTTTTTTCTTGAGTGGGGAAAACGGGTTCTCCCAATGTGTGGTCAAAGAAGGTAGCAAGACCTAACTACCCATCTTAATGGGCGTCAATGAGCGCACCAGCAAAACCAGTACATCTAGAGCAGTTGCAGCTGGTGAATTTGTAAAATGAAGGGATATTCAGCTGAGTGAATGGACGTGCAGCAAGATGTTGGTCCTTTACAAAAACCAAAAAAAGAATGGGTTGAAATTATGCATTTTGCAGCAAAAAAAATATCAAAAAATGGGCAACAATGTAGAATGTACACAGGAGGGGACACATGAAACACTCCAATAGATGGCAGGTCACCAACAGTAGAAAGGAACATGTTTTATTGTGTGTTGATGTTGTCTGTCCCCAAAATAAAATCAGGAGGCCTCTCTCCACAACACATGCCAGCGTTCCTCGACTTTCAAGCAAGTTATGTCTGTCCCCTTTTCATGACTTTTGTGTCCTGCGCACCTTTCATGTAGCTAGTATTGCAATCTATCCTAAAATATGGCCATGCTGACCTCAGTCTTGTATCATGTCACTCACAGTGCCCGCAAACTGAACCTTTGGCCCAGACAGGCAGACGCATGCGCATATGTACACAAACAAATTCACACAAAAAACCATGAACATTTTTTTTAAAACATACCATTGTTATTTGTTATGAGTCTAAAAGCCAGAAATGGTAGTTATTTCACACACGGCACTGGAAAACTTGCTATCTCCTTAAACTGTATATATGTAATCTTTAAAAGAAGCTCTGTTGTAATACTCACTTAAAGTATCTTGGTAGCAGACAGATCTGGAGCCAGATTACAGAAACTTTGCACCGGTGCAAGCGCAAAGTTGCACGGTATTAGCACTAGTGCAAAGTTTGCCCTATTTTTAAAAACAATGGGACATATTAGAAAACTATTGTACCATGACAAGTGCAGTTTGGCATGGTATAAGCACCAGGGCAAAGTTTGCCCTAGTGTTAATACAGAATGGCATTAGCACAAGGGCAAGCTTTGCCCGGGTGGAAAAAACCCATTGAAAATGTATCTTTACTGCACTATGGCAATGTTTGCCCTCATGCTTATACCATCCCAAGCTGCACTTGTCATAGTGTAATAGTTTTCTAATATGTCACAGTGTTTTTAAAAATAGGGCACACTTTGCCCTCGTGGTAATACCGTGCAATTTCTGCACTTGCACCAGTGCAAAGTTTTTGTAATCTGGCCCCTGGTAGGTGACCAGAGGGGAGGAGGGGCCTCTTTCCTTTGGAAATGTCTTATCACTTTGCCAATTGACTAAGGCTCTGCTAGCTACAGAATCAGACACTTTTACATCAGTAACTGACACAGATTTGCTAAAGTGCTTTTTGTCCTGCTTACGGTGGCCCTGAAAGTGAGCACCTCCCTTCAAGAAAGGCTCGAAATGGAATGGGGCGGTGCATCCACGAAGATAAACTGTTGATCGTTAGCAGGGCCCTGCAATAAATAAATAAAAAGTGTGAAAACTGTGCCGCCCAGCACAGCAAAGAAAGCGAAGGTGGAACACTTTCACACAGTTGCAGGGCCCTACAGTCAGCAGTTGGGCACACATCTATCTGGCCTGTTTTTCGGCCCTGTGGGCAGGTGGGGGGCTGTTTGTTCCCCCTGCATCCTCACTGGGTGGGGCTATATGTAGGGGGCATGAAGGTGGCAGGTGCCTTAGCGACTTTCACGTGGAGTAAAAGACATGGAAACGAAACTTTGTCAGCAGAATAAGGTAGGTGACCATTTAGGGGAAGATAGGTGACATCCCCTTCATTGGAGTTGGAAACAGGAGGTGTGGGGTGAAGAGGCGGGGCAGGGTGGGACAGGGCGCCAGGGGAACGAATCCAATGTATTTACTGTGCAGTAAAGACGCAGGGAGTAAATACAATCAGAGCAAAGACATGGACCTTTAAAAGAAAACCTCCCTGTTAAGGTTAGCATAAGGTGTGCCAGGTCTCAGATGTATGTGTATGTATATAAGCATTTCTACTGTGATGGGACCTTCAACTATTCAATGGGTAGGGGTTCCGCTCCTGCTACATCAAAGGGATTCCTCTGGTATTGATGCCATTGTAGGGTTGCAGGTGCAAAACCTAGCATTGAATGGCACAACATTTCACAAAGTGGTTTTTGTTTATGGATGCTTAAATTTACAGGCCGATTCATGGAATCAACGTGCGCCGAAAAAACGGCGCACGCATGCGAAAACGTGCGATTCGCAGTGAAATAGCGAAAATCGCAGTGCAAGTGCGATTATGGCAGTACAAGTGCGATTATCGCACAGAAAACATCGCACATCTATTCATGGAAGTCCGTGCACACGCAAAATGTGGGATGTGCGCTGAAAAAGTGCGCGGCGCACGCTGGCGCACGCTGGCGCACAGGTCATCGAACGCCGTGCGATAAGGCCACAGCGAATTCGCACATAGCGCGGCGCACATAACAAAAGTAGGCGTAACACGGGGCGTTACACGCAGAATGGGGAACAACTCGTGAAAATGTGGGCGTTACGGGGGAAGTACAGGAGGCAAGTGCGCAGAACGCCCACACGCTCGCCTACAACACGTATTCATGGAATCGAATAGGGAAAAACAGCACACGGCCAAAGACGCGCGCAGGCCCATACATGTCCGCCACACGAAAGCAGGCGGTAGCGTCCCTGCGCAGGAAAAAAATGTGCGCCAAAGTTCTACACGCGCGAGAAGTTCCACACGCGATCGGGCCTGGGGGAGCATGCGCATGTATTTCAGGGGTGCGCGAGAAGTCCCACACGCGATTGGCCTGGGTGCGTGTATTTCAGGGGCTCGCGGGTGTTTACACACGCGATTGTCCTGGGCGCGTGTATTTCAGGGGTGCGCGAGAAGTTCCACACGCGATCGGGCCTGGGGGAGCGTGTGCGTGTATTTCAGGGGTGCGCGAGAAGTTCCACACGCGATCGGGCCTGGGGGAGCGTGTGCGTGTATTCCAGGGGTGCGCGAGAAGTCCCACACGCGATTGGCCTGGGCGTGTGTATTTCAGGGGCTCGCGGGTGGTTTCACACACGATCGGGCCTGGGGGAGCGTGTGCGTGTATTTCAGGGGTGCGCGAGAAGTTCCACACGCGATCGGGCCTGGGGGAGCATGTGCGTGTATTTCAGGGGTGCGCGAGAAGTCCCACACGCGATTGGCCTGGGCGCGTGTATTTCAGGGGCTCGCGGGTGGTTTCACACGCAATCGGGCCTGGGGGAGCGTGTGCGTGTATTTCAGGGGTGCGCGAGAAGTTCCACACGCGATCGGGCCTGGGGGAGCGTGTGCGTGTATTTCAGGGGTGCGCAAGAAGTTCCACATGCGATTGGGCCTGGGGAAGCGTGTGCGTGTATCTCAGGGGTGCGCGAGAAGTCCCACACGCGATTGGCCTGGGCGCGTGTATTTCAGGGGCTCGCGGGTGGTTTCACACGCGATCGGGCCTGGGGGAGCGTGTGCGTGTATTTCAGGGGTGCGCGAGAAGTTCCACACGCGATCGGGCCTGGGGGAGCGTGTGCGTGTATTTCAGGGGCTCGCGGGTGGTTTCACACGCGATCGGGCCTGGGGGAGCGTGTATTTCAGGGGTGCGCGAGAAGTCCCACACGCGATCGGGCCTGGGGGAGCGTGTGCGTGTATTTCAGGGGTGTGCGAGAAGTTCCACACGTGATCGGGCCTGGGGGAGCGTGTGCGTGTATTTCAGGGGTGCGCGAGAAGTTCCACACGCGATCTGGCCTGGGGGAGCGTGTGCATGTATTCCAGGGGTGCGCGAGAAGTTCCACACGCGATCGGGCCTGGGGGAGCATGTGCGTGTGTTCCAGGGGTGCGCGAGAAGTTCCACACGCGATTGGCCTGTGTACGCAATTCCACTGGACCAAAGGCCCTGACAGCGCAGGCGCGTCTGTGACGTGACACGCGCGGGCGTGTCCTTGTACCCGGGGGAATGTTACAAGACCAAAAACTGCACGTCCTAGTGTCAGCCTGCGTGATTGGAGGATAGTGCCTCAGTGAGTATACGCGGAAGTGACGTTGGACGTGTGGTGCGGTTTAAAAGGTGCGTGTAGTACGTCATTTCCTTGTACGTGCTTCCCGTGGAGAGCGAGTGGGTGAAATCTGTACTTCTTGTCGGTTCACACGCGATTTACTTCACAGCGTTTCTAGTTCGTACTCCCTGTTACCTCTGTCAGTATTTTTCTGATTTTCTCTTCGACCTGTTTCCTCAAACAGCATTGACTTCTCCTTTTGTCCTGTCTCCTCAGACAGTGTACAATTCTTCTTTTGGCGGGGGTGTTGCCAACGCGCACACGCGCGTATTTTTCACGCTCTTTTCCCAGGTAGACGGTGAGTCGCGCACGTATTTACCAACTGTGCTAGCCCCGTGTGTAGCGTACCCCTTCAGAGGTCATTGTAGGCTGCGTGTGACACGCATACGTTCATTTTTGTGTTTCTGGGTGCCACAGCGTAGTGCAGGTTCCTTTTCCCACGCACGTGATCTACGAGGGGTCGCGTGCACGTCATTTTCTGTTTTAGGGGTGCCTGTGCGTTGCGTGACCCATCATCTTTCCCCAGGGGTTACATACAGCCTTGCTAGAGCACTTGGGTACGAATTCCATCTAGTACCCTACCCCTTTGACCCCCAATTGCCCAGGACAATTGTCCACTGCAATTCCCATACGCACAACTCCATCAGTGCCATGGCTGGGAGGAGAGCAAGTGGTAAGGGTGGCAAATGTGGCCGAGCCTCAAGAGGTGGGCGTGGTGGGCGCGGTAGGGGACGTGGCCAGGATTTGCAGACTCCCCCAAGCCCCCCACGTGTGGAGGACCAGTCAGGGACACACATCCCCCCCCCATGGTTGAGGGAAACGTGGCTGACACCATCCCTGCTCAGCCCTTGTTGGACCGGCCCGTTGTGGCACCTGACCTAGCACAGGGTGACTCCCAGGCTGACTTCCAGGTCGCCAAGTCTAGGCCACGGGTGGCGGCGCAAGCCAGTGTCACCAGGCCACGTGGTACAGGGGCAGCCATGTCATCTGCTGCCCCGAGTAGGCGGGGTGGGGAGGCTGCAGGGGCAGCTGCAGCTCTGTCCACCCCAGCTCTGACTCCCCCAGCAAGGACAGTGTTGGTCCCGGTACATCAGACTGAGGTTCCCCCTGCCATCATCACACTTCAGGTAATGCCTGCAGAAAGTCATGTGGTCAGTGTGCCATCGCACACTACTACTACACAGTCCACCGGTGCTCTTGCCTCTAGTGTCCAGAGCGGCGTAGGGCACTCCGGATCCCCACCACCCACAAAAAGAAAGAGGAAGAGTGCTCGTCCAGTACAGGCTGATGACCCCGACACGGCTACATGGTCCGGCACGCCAAGGAAGCCTAGCTTCAATGATGCCGAACTGAATGCACTTGTGCAGTATGTGTCCGAACATGACGCCGAAATGTTGGTCACTTCAGGGTGTAGGATTACACCTGCTCGACGTCAGGCACACTGGCAGTCCATCGCGGACAGCATAAGTGCCCTTGGGTTTATGAGGCGCACAGCTGTTGAGTGCTACAAGCGCTGGAACGACCTTAAGCGTAGGGCAAAGAAAAAGCTGGCCTCAAGTCATGCCGCAACTCTGGTGACTGGAGGTGGGTCTCCACAAGAGGACATAGAACTCACTCTACATGAGCATGTTGCTGGGACCTACATCACAGAGGAGCAGATCCAAGGTGTGGGAGAACTGCCAGATCACGAGGCATTGTCCAGTGAGTGCACATGCATGTGTGTGTGATCCATGTGTATGTAGTTTGTGGGAGGGGATCTGGTTGAGTGCCAGGTCAGGGTGTGTGTGCCTGAGTGTTTTGTCCCACCCATGTGCTTCATCCAATGCATTCTGCGCCCCGGGATTTGGGTATTACAGTATCCCTTCTGGCCACAGTAGGCGTTTTGCACTACATTGCGCCAGTTGCCCTTGAAGTGGCATCTTGCTACCACATTGTTCCGTATTTAGCTGTGTTCATTCAGGCTGATAGTAGGAATTCACCTGGTTCTACTGCGCATCACTCTGCCCCATTGTCACATATATGACATGCCCATGGTACATGCCATCTGTGTGATGGCATGTGTCATGTATGTGTATTGGACATGCCACTCACAGGCCAATGTGTGATGTCACTGCTAGCCAGCATGCAGCTGATGTGTTGCTCTCCCATCTTGGTGTCATCAGTGTCTGACATTTTCCTCCCCTTCCAACTCATGGACAGTGCATGCATGGGAGGGTTATAGTCATGTGGGACATGTGTAAATCAAGTACTGGTACTGTAGCTTGTCTGGCCTAATAGCGTGCCATGGTGCTAATGCCCGTTTCCATTTTTTGTCTTTCTTGTTTTTGCAGAGGATGACGCACCTGATGCTGTTGAGGGAGAGGAGATGGTGCAGGCCCAGGAGGGATCTGAAGCACGACCAGGCACCAGTGGGGGACGTGGTTTGGTGGTGGGGGAGAACCCTCTCTTGCTGCAGGCCATACTGTCCCGGGGTGTCCCTGGCTGCAGCTCCCCAGAACTCTTTTCAGGTGTTGATTCGGATGAGGCCTATGTGGATTCGCAGGTATGTGTTCATGGAAGGGATACTGTTCTGTCCGACCCACCTGCACCAGGGGTAGAGCCCACTATGGGGATGTCAGTGTTGGTAGGTGCGCCTGTGGTGGTTACTGATGCAGGGCCACACTCTGCAACATCTGATCCTGTTCCTGGGCCAGCAGTTCAGAGGGGAAATGCAGTCCTGCAGCCTCAGGCAGTGCCGACACAGCAAGGCGCAATTCGCCTTGCCCCAGACAGGTGTGGTGCCCGCCAACGCGGTGGCCGTCCGCCACCAGGCAATACCTGGGAGCAGTCCATTTACGGTATGGCCAACCAACAGACAGCATCATCCGAAATGATTGCTCAAGCCATGGAGAGGGTGGCCACTTCCATTGTCCCCCCAGAAAGGCAGATGGAGCTACTACAGCAGGCAACAGACTCCATTTGCCAATCAGTCAGGGAGGACATGTTGGCGTCCAACAGGGACAGACAGGCGGCCCTGGACAATCTGAGGGAATCAATTTCTATAGATGCCCAGGGACAGAGGGAAGCCCTGAGGGGAGAGGTCCGGCACCTCAGGCAGACTCTTGTGGACCTTGAGGCTTCCACTGTCACCAGGACGGAACAGCTGCTGGAGCGCGTCACCCGTACGCTCTCAGCAGAGATGCAGGCAACTCGGGCGGAGGTCCGGGCAACACGTCGGGTGTTGCATGGGGATCTCCGCACCATATCCCTCCAGAACGAGGCCTTCCAGGCCTGCATGCTTGCTGCCATGGAGGACCAAACTAGGGCATTGCGTGGGCTGCCTCCCATGGCACCACCACCTCCTGTGGCAGCAGCAGCAGAGGTTGAGGAGAGCGAATCCAGCAGTGAATCTCCCACTATTTAGTAGCCGTGCAGGCCATGAGCCCATGGAGGTGTTTTTTTTTTGCAACATTCACGCAGGTGGCTGTTGGTGGGCACCCTGTCCTCGGACCTCCTGGGTGGCCTCCCCCACACTGCCTTGGGCCACACATGGCCATTTTTGATTTTTGATTTTTGAGTTTTTATTGCAGTGTGTTGCCTTGTGTGGCTCCCATGGGCATCCACTGTATTCCGGCTGGGCACATGCAGGCTTGTCCTGAGTTTGGGTTAGATGCTTGGGTCAGTGAGACACACACCCCTCCTGCTTCCCGTTTCCATGGGCTTGCAAAGGGTGTGCCCAAGTGACAGTGAATTACACAGTGACGTTGGACTCCCATGAGCTGTGTGGGCAGTCTGTAGTCAATACTGTGTATACATTCCTAGTGCATATTGTTGTTGTATTGTGCACTGCATGGTGTATTGATGTGTGCTTGTGCATCCATGTCTCCCTCCTGATTTGCAGGTTCATTCCTCATGTCTTCACAAGGCCGTCCACTTTGGAGATGGGGGCTCATGTTGTGAGCAGTGGACTTCCAGATGTGCGTGGCAACAACACTGTACAGTTGGAGGTGGTGGATGTGCTGGCATTCTCATGTTGTAAGACTACGTATCCTTTGCCTTAGTACTGTCATGTTTATGCTATGTTGATTGTATTGTGGTATGTATTTGGTCATGTGTGTTGTTGTTTCTACATTCATGTGGGCATATTGTGTGTGGCCAGTTTCCATTAGGGACACTGTACTTTTTGACACGTGTCATGTTTGGGGGATGACTTTGTTTGCTCTCACATGGCATGTCATGCCATGGTGTGTTGGGTGGCGGTGCTGGGGAGGGGTTGGGTGACATGGCACTGTTGTCATGTTGTGTCTTGCAAGGGGGTAATGATTTTAGCAGCATAGGAGTGTGTCTTTTGAACATAGCATTGGTGCTGTTTGTGTAGGTTGGGAAGCACACAATGGAACACTTCCAGATGTACAATCTCAGGCTGGTATGGTTGTGACAGTTGACTGTCCATTGACACATCATAATTATCAGTAACAATCATCATTGATTGTCAGCTGGTATGTGCCAGGGCTGTGTGCACTCCACAGGGGTGTGATTTTATGTGAAGTAATTAGCCAAGAGCTGCGTACGGGCTGCCTCACCCCGTGCCCTTTCCCCTCCCATGCGCAGTGGGCATGCATGTGGTTGGGGATGTGGGGGCACCACCATGTCCACGGCCAGGCCCCGGCGTGTTGCAACGTTGTGCAGGACACATGCTGCCACTATGATCCTGCACACTACTGGGGGAGCGTATAACAGCTGCCCGCCAGAACGGTCAAGGGAGCGGAAGCGTGACTTGAGCACTCCGAATGTGCGCTCCACGATGCTCCGGGTTGCAATGTGGGCTGTGTTGTATCTTACCTGGGGTGGCGTGGTGGGGTTCCGAATTGGCGTCATCATGTGGGTGCTGAGAGGGTAGGCACTGTCCCCTGGGGTGGTGGTGATGGGTATCATCAGTGGGGTTGTGACATTACTCAGTATCTGACATGCATGCATGCGCAGTTGCATTTATACTCACTGAGCAGCCATGTATCACCATGCCGCCCAGCTTCTATGTCCCGGTTTAGGATAGACATTCTGTAGATGAAACTGTCGTGGGTGGAGCCTGGATAGTTGGCGTATACTGAGGTGATGATTCCCTTGGCATCACATGCTACCTGGGCGTTGATGGAATGCCAGTGCTTGCGGTTTCTATAGATGTGCTCAGTTGCCCTGGGGGGACGTAGAGCCACATGGGTGCAATCAATGGCACCTAGCACTTTGGGGAATTGTGCCACCCTGTAGAAGTCCTGGGCAACATCCTGCCTTTCTGCAGGTGTTCTGGGCAGGTATATGTGCCTGCAGACTGATGGGCGTGCAGTGATGATGGCCAAGACCTGGTGTAGGCAGCGTGACTGCCTGGCCTGTGACACCCCCCCCACTATGGCACTTGTCCGCTGAAATGATCCAGTGGCCAGGAAGTGCAGTACATTGAGGACCTTCTCCAGGGGGCTGAGTGCTTGGGAGCACAGGGTGGTTGATGTGAGGTCATCCTCCCACTCACTGACCAGGTCGAGTATTATGTGAGGTGGAAACCTGTACCTCCCATACACATGGTCATCAGGCATCCCAAAAAGGCTGGTTCTGGGTGAAAATATTCTGGCCCGGACTATCCTCCTCCTCCTCCTGCGGTGTCCCACGGCCACTGCTGCTAGGAACGGTATGTTCATCCTGGCGTTTGAGCTTGTTTGTTGTTTGCGTGCACTTTTATGCTGTGCGGGTGGACGTACGCCTACTTCCTGCTGGCGTACGTGTTAACGGATTGGCCACGTTCGTTTCCATGAATACGTGTTGTAGGCGAGCGTGTAAAACTTCCCGCGAGCCCCTGAAATACACGCGCCCAGGCCAATCGCGTGTGGAACTTCTCGCGCACCCCTGAAATACACGCACCCAGGCCATTCGCGTGTAATACTTCTCGCGCACCCCTGAAATACACGCACACGCTCCCTCAGGCCCGATCGCGTGTGAAACCACCCGCGAGCCCCGGCAATACACGCGCCCAGGCCAATCGCATGTGGAACTTCTCACGCACCCCTGAAATACACGCACACGCTCCCCCAGGCCCGATTACGTGTGAAACCCCCTGCGAGCCCCTGAAATACACGCGCCCAGGCCAATCGCGTGTGGAACTTCTCGCGCACCCCTGAAATACACGCACACGCTCCCCCAGGCCCGATCGCGTGTGAAACCACCCGCGAGCCCCTGCAATACACGCGCCCAGGCCAATCGCGTGTGGAACTTCTCGCGCACCCCTGAAATACACGCACACGCTCCCCCAGGCCCGATCGCGTGTGAAACCACCCGCGAGCCCCTGAAATACACGCGCCCAGGCCAATCGCGTGTGGAACTTCTCGCGCACCCCTGAAATACACGCACCCAGGCCATTCGCGTGTAATACTTCTCGCGCACCCCTGAAATACACGCGCGCAGCCCAATCGCGTGTGAAACTTCCTGCGCACCCCTGAAATACACGCACGCAGCCCAATCGCGTGTGGAACTTCTTGCGCACCCCTGAAATACACGCACCCAGGCCATTCACGTGTAATACTTCTCACGCACCCCTGAATTACATGCACACGCTCCCCCAGGCCCGATCGTGTGTGAAATTTCCCGCGCACCCCTGAAATACACGCACGCAGCCCAATTGCGTGTGAAACTTCCCGCGCACCCCTAAAATACACGCACGCAGCCCAATCGCGTGTGAAACTTCCCGCGCACCCCTGAAATACACGCACGCAGCCCAATCGCATGTGAAACTTCCCGCGCACCCCTGTAATACACGCGCCCAGGGCAATCGCGTGTGGAACTTCTCGCGCACCCCTGAAATACACGCACCCAGGCCATTCGCGTGTAATACTTCTCGCGCACCCCTGAAATACACGCACACGCTCCCCCAGGCCAGGTCGCGTGTGAAACTTCTCGCGCACGCGTGTTCCCGACACCCGTAATACGCGTTCCGCGCTTTGCGTTTGCTGTTTGCCAGTCCGGTAAACTGGTACAGGGTTGGCGCAGCCCTTTGCGATGGTTTTGCGATCTTGGTGGCTTTTCCTTGCGCGAGGGCATTCTTGGGGGCGTAACTGGCGCTGCTGCAGGGTCGCTGCGCCACTCTGCGCCACGTCTGCTTTTGGAGGTGGGAATCCATGAATACGCTGTGCGCGGAAATTGATTTTATCGCACGCGGCTGGCGCAGACATTCGCACGGGCACGCTGTGCACCAGCCGCGTGCGACACTTTTGAGAGGAATTACATGAATCGGCCTGTTTGTTGTGTCCTGTGCATGCTGTCTCCTTCCGCTATCTCATTGCCTCCTTACAACATCTGGTGTCTGTTTCAGACGCTGCCAGTGCTGCTGACCAGTGCTTACCTTGCAGATATAAAAGTTGTGAATTGCAGAGATGATTGAACGGAGGAGTTTTAGGGAAAGGGGGAG
The DNA here is from genome assembly GCF_040938575.1 of Ambystoma mexicanum. Taxonomy (NCBI): domain Eukaryota; kingdom Metazoa; phylum Chordata; class Amphibia; order Caudata; family Ambystomatidae; genus Ambystoma; species Ambystoma mexicanum. The sequence continues at coordinate 290,344,349 of NC_090941.1, forward strand.
GTCTTTCGTGCCTTTCTAACCTGAAAATGACCATCAATTGCTGAAGGAAGAGAGTTCTGCAGGAAAGGCGCACGGGGCAGACGGAACAGCCACCCGTGCACTTGCGAGTAGTCTTTGTGACAAGCAAATGAAAACAACTTTGTGATCCTACAGCCCAGGCAGGAGTGCATCTTTGAAGTCTATGGGTCCAATTCCAGGAATCGTACAAAATGTCGAACAAAAAACAACAGTATGGTGGAATTGTTCGAATTTCGGCTGTACAAAAATTACATACCGCCTAAAATTTGGAACAATTGGACCATACGGCAACATTATGGCAAACAAGGGGAGCAGAGGGTGCAGGGGTGTCCCTCGCACCCCTGTTCACTATAATGACATTGGGCATTTCGGGGGTGTCCCCCGCTTTCTAAACAATAAAGATTTGAAAAAAAGGACCCTGCGGCGCTGGTTCCTGTCTACGTAAGTGGAAGGAACTTGCGTCGCAGGGAGAAAGGAGAGTCGGCAGCACACAACGAGGTGAGCCGCCGAAAAGTAATTAGGGTGGGGGTTGAGGGGGTAATAGGATAAATGTTAAAATGTTAAAAGGGAAATGCTGTTAAATAAACTTTGTTTTTTCCTACCTCAGACTTCTTCCCTTTCGACATCCCAATTCCATGCTACGATGTGTGTAGACTGCATTAGGATGAACACTTGTCCTTGCCTTGCACTGGCAACCAATGCAGGGATTTAGCCAGCAGGGTCATATTGTTGAGTCTGTGCCGTGTCAGCGGGAGCCCGGCGGTAGCATTCTGAAGTCTATAAAGGCTTCTTCTGGAATTTAGGGAGACCAAGATAACTACTATCTGCAAAATCCAAGATGGAAAGACCGAGGAATGCAGTAGCTTGGAATCCACTGAGAACTGCTACCATCTAGAGCCCCACACTAAGATCTGCACCAAGCACTGCCCCAAGGTTTTTTCGCCAAAGCAGATAGTATGAGAAATCTCCTCAGCTGAAACGCCCAGTGAGTAAAAGGATAAAAGCCAACACTTGTACCAAATAACAGTGATCTCCTTTGTAATGGGGTTTATATTTAAATTATCCCTCTAGGTACAACTATGGATATAAAAAAGTATTCTGAAAATGGGTGGAGCCTTCATCATCTACCCTGAATACAAAAATCAGTTGTCTTCAATCGGTATGTTTAAATGCCATGAAACCAAACGTCTTAATTAGCATACGAAAGAAAATAATATTGTTGGGGAGAAGCTGGACCCCCACCAGGGCAGTGGGGGCCATCAGCCATACCCTCACCAGCTATGGGAGACCCCAACACCTCCCATATGGCCCCCAGAAATGCAACAGAGTCCCAAACAAGCAGCAGCATGTTCCAAACTGCGTTTATTTCTGGGCAGCAAAAAAGAAAAAAAACACGCAGAGCATCGTGCACATCAAGAGTTCAGGCGCCGTCTCCCCCGGGGCTGGCTTGCAAGCCAGCTTTATGATCACACTGCAGGCTGACCTCACAGAATTGGATCAGTTCCCAGAAACCTAACTCCTCCTGCTATTGGCTGCTAAGTGATAGGTTACCTATGTAGCCCTTATAGAGAGCCTGATAATTGGATATTAGCCTTTTGCGTCAGTGGGTTGGTTTAGCTGTGCCAGCCCCCATTACCTAATTCTAACTTGTTGCAATATGACTTTGTTCCCATAACTTTTTAGCTGAACAAGCAGTTCGCACCTGGGCTCTGGGCGCTGATTAGCTGGGCTGCGCCATTCTTGTTACAATTTATGTTTCAAATGTTGTGCGAGTCCTTGAGAAAATGTCTTTCTTTCCCAGAAAGAAAAAAAAGCACACTGGATTGCCGTGATTTATTCGCATTTGTGGATAATTAAAAAATGTTTGTCTGCAGAAAGCAATCTTATCTTGAATGCGCGGCCTTGGCAGCTCGGAGGTTTTGCGAGGAACATTGCTGAAGGCTCCCGCAGCCAGTGTTCAGTGAGAGAAATGAACTTGGCTGTAATTTTCCTGAAACATGGCTTTACACTGTGCATTTAGACCATGTTAATTCATATAGGCATTTGCAAGCCTTTAAACAGGGATTTTTGTGTTTGTATATTCTGATATTTCAGCATTGATTCTAATGTAGCATGGAAGTTGCACTGTTGGTGAAGTGGGTGTGTTTCAGCATATTTGTCACCCATGGGTGCGCTGGGGCCTGGTTCAAATGATAAGTGCGCTCCTTGTTCTTCCTGCTGTTCTTCTGTATATGCGCCTGGGGTGAGGGGGCATGGGTTTGATCTCGATTTTCCCTCTTCAGTCTCCCCTCTGGTCGACTTTGTCGACCACACCACCAAACAACATTCACCTCCTTCCGCTCTTCATATCTTTGTCAATTCCTTGAAATGTCCATAATTTTTTGCATTGTTGTTGATGAACAGTACATATAGGAGTGTTCTCCTTCTGTGTTCCACCACACTCACTTCCCTTCGCACTTCCTCTGATCACAGGGAGTGGCCACCTTTATTACTGCTGGAACCATGTTGCACACCGCTAACTTAGTCCGGCTCTTCCTTTCACCATGTCTCTTATTTGCATTCCGATAACTTCTTCTGTTGTTCTCTTGCAATGTATCTCTATCTTGCACAATGATGCTGTGCTCAGTACTAGTCCTTCCGTTATCACCTTCAATCAACCAGGCAGTCATGATGTCCACCATTACCATGCAAGCACTAGCTAGTTCTTTGCTTTCTCTTTTCAGATGCAGTTTTGCTGATCATTCTTTAGTATGCTGGTACTTCACCCATTATCCTTCTGTCTCGCTCGAGAAGTAATTCCCCCCTCTTTTTACTCCTCTGTCTGTTTCTCTTCTTCCGTTGTTTTCCATCTTGGTGAATGTGTCCCTCTTCACATATTCCTTGGTCATCACCAACAAGGGCATGCTGATGTGCACCAATGAACACTCTCCTCCCCAATTCAGTGGTAGTTTCTCTTGATCTTTGGATGCATGTGCTCAATAGTAGTCCATAAGCAGTGATGTTCCTGCTCTCATCTCGCAACTTCTCTCAACCTTCTTGCATCCAGAATGATTGTCCACTTCTTGTCACTGTTGTGCTGGTAACATAACGCTGGTACCTTAACAGTATACGTCCTTCTTCATTCTCCACCCAAGTGACCATCTTTGCTCTTTTGTCTCACTCCGTTAGGCACTTATCAAATTTTTGTCTCTTTTATTTTATTTTTTCTTCTCTTTTTGTTTTTCTTTCTTCTTTTATTATTTATTTTTTCTTGTTTTTTTTTTTTCTCTCTTGCAGCTTGCTCACTGGTGCATTTGCTCGTTGTTTCTTCTCTCTCTGGTCACTTTCCACATACAGTTGTTCTCCAATTAGCTGCTTTATGTAATCATCTTCCATAGGGGATTACCCCCCCTTTTTTTTTTTTTTTTTTCAATCTCAATGTTGCTGTCTTCCCTTGCAATCTTCTTCGCACCTTGGCATACATGTGCGTCGTGCTCTGCTGTAGTAATTTCTGTTGTAATCAATTCTCTTCCGGCATATGTTAAAGAACAGTCAGGACAGCTCTCTCCAGGGGTGTCCCTACCAATTTTGTACATGTGTGCATGTTGTTGGTCACTTCTACTATGTGTGTTATGTGTATGTTTTACTCCCTTTGTGTCTGCCCTTAACTCTCCTTACTTTAGCAGCAGCTTTTCCTCACCCACTGACGCCGTAACTCTTCCTGCTTAGGTTAGGGAATGTTAGCAGGGGATACAGCGGTAATGCTCACTATTACAAATAATTTTCAAATTACCACCCCCATTATTTCATTCATCATTAATAGTCCCATCGTGAAGGTAAAAGTCCTTATTTGCTTGCCCATAACCACTTACGCTGCTAGGTCCTTGCCGCTGATGAGATGATAAAGTTGCCCGCCTGAAAATCGCAAGAAAGGCGTTAATAGTTAGTACTTGTTAGTAACCTCAAGCTCCGCGAACTAAACAATCACTAAGGGCAAAAATCAAACCTCCCCCTGGACATTTCGTGTTTTCAAAATTTCTCAATATGGGTAGGGAAAATCTTGGGCTGTTTATTCAATGGAAGCAAGGAAATATACTTCAGGGAAACATGCTCTAAGGGGTCTGAGGTTCTTGATAGGGTGGGCAATTGAGTGGGGAATGCTTCACGATGTTTTAATCAGTAGGCCTCACAGTTTCTAATGGAAGATAACATTAAGGAAATTTCCTACACATTTCTAACAGCATACATACGCAACAACCTGCATGTGCAGGGAAAAGAGAAGGAACAAAACAGTGTTACAGCTGTAGGTGCACAAAATGTAATATGAAACTCAATTAAACTTTGGAAATGCGTGTGTCAGTCCCTATTCTAGTTGCTAGTGTGCTTTGGACCATCGGATGGCCATGTTTCCCTAACTCGGGAGTGTTCGTGCTATTTGGCCCTGTTGATAGTTGCTCCCTCGTTGCCAGGGTGGCCACCGCTTTGTAGGGCTTGACGCCTCACACATCTAACAAAGTCTGTCAGGAGGGGAAAATGTCCCACTGTAGTCCATAGCCATTGGGTGTTGGTTGTCCGTTGTCTTCAGGCCTGCCCTGGGTCCTTTATATCTGGCGAGAAATGAAATGGAAGCGCTTGAGACCTGAGAATTTACATATTCTTCAATTTCTTGACCTAACCTCTCTGCACTACTCTCACACTATTCAGTGTCCTAGTGGGAGGAGCCAATGGTACACCTATGCGCCATCCTGTCACCACCTGGTGGCGTTCAATGGCGGTCTGACTGTAAATTGTTACACAATTCGAAATGTACTCAGAAAATGGGTAGGCACTTAATTTATGTGAAGATACTCAATACACACTTGGATCATATATATGCAATTTAGGTGCTAGTGTACAAATGGGCCTTTGGATCTTTATATTTACTGTGCTTTTGTTGTAAGCTATTTATAGTGCGTGCCTTTGTCCCGTGGGGCATCAGGCACTGACAAGCTAAATAGGGAAACATCAGGGTGGTAAATTTGTCATATAGGGTGGCTGTGTTTCTAAATTAAGTGCACCATATTACTTAGTTAAGATAATCGCAGGGTTTTTAAATCTTTTTTCTTTCTATGGCTCCTCTCTCAACTTCTCAGGGCGTGCCTCGCAGTGAACTGCAGGCACTTTAAGCTGGTACTAATGAAATTCGCTACCAATTATTCGCTACCTGTCACTCCCCCCTCTTTGAATTTATTTATTTATTTATTTATTTATGTATTTATTTATTTATTTCCTCTTTTCTTTCAAACCCAACCCTCACAATTTACTCCCATTCCCTCTATCCCACCCCATGTCCACTTTTTAAACCCTACTTACTCTGTTAATTACTCATTTAGTCTAGTATTTTATTACTCCACTACTTTAATTACTGTTACATTTAAACAATATATTTATCCCCCCATTATCTGCTCTCAAATTTTAATACAACCATCATGCTCCAGTTCGTGCAGCAATGACCTCTTTCCCTATGTGTGTTGGCTAATGCATTTGTGCCAGTGCTATTTTCAAAAGCGCTAGTGGCATTACCACTTGCACTGTCATTTTGTCGCCAAATTAATTCTGTTGGGAACATGGATCATCCACCCTTTACCCCTATTTCTCTCCTCCTGTGGTGAACTGTCAATGAAATGTAGGCCTTCCCCCTCAAGTGCACCTTCTTCCACCTTGTGTGTCTTATTTAATTGTTCTGTGTTAATCGTGTATTCATGAGCCCAGTCTCCTCACTGAAAGATGTGTGCTCAAAATGTAGCTAAATGTACTCTCTTGTGATGCGCTATCATTATGCACCCCCCTCTGTACCGTGTACCCCCATTATCCTTAAACAATCTTCCTTACTTTCAACATGTGTATGCCTGGTGTTTAACAAGTTATGGATTTCTCTGTTAATAAGGTGGTCATGTCCACATCGCTCATGATGTCACAAATGTCTCTTCCCTAATGCATGGCCTAGTCGCCCCACTGTCACCCAGAAAAGAAAATGTTTTGATACCTATCACCACCCCTATGCAATTGTCCTCTGCATTATTGAGTGTGCGTGAGTGTGTGTGTCAGCGTGCGTTTCGCCCGCTCTTTCGGGGAGGTGGAGCATGAGTGTGTGTGGCAGAGTGAGTCAAATCAAGTTTGTCTTGGGCTGTCCTATTAGCGGTATAATGTCAATCTATGTCCTTTGAAAGGTTTGTTCCCCATCAGGAAGACCCCACCCAGTCATGTAACCGGTACCATTGCTATTGTGTCAGTGTTCTGTATGGGTGCTGGCTGCTGTGCAGTGCCCCTGTGTTGTGATTCTAGTCAGTCCTGGGGTAGTGGTGCTGTCATTTGTTGTGTCTGTACATGTAGTGGTGACAGTACCTGCGTTGGTGCTTGTGGTGTCTGCTGAAATGATCCCATCCTGCCCCATGTATCCTCCCCACATGGGCGGTGCATATTGTGGTGGTTGTTGACACTGCTATTGTGATTCTTGTGCGTGTGTGTTGAGGCTGTTTTTAACTGCCCCTCCCATTGCATACTTTAATAATTTATTTTGTGCCTACTTGTCCTCATCTGCCTTTCTCTGCCCCTGCGTTTTCTTGCCACAATCTACAATGCACACAGTCAATGTCTAGCGCGCTATCATTCCTTCCTCCCTTCCATAACCCCATGCATGCTGCACCACCCCTTACTGATCCTCTATCATGTTTGGCTGTGCTGTCTCGTTCAGTCCTTCTCTCCTCCTCCAATCCCTTTCTTCCCTTTCCAGTTCCCCCTCTTTGTTGCTATTGTTACTCCTTGCACCTCCCCCGTTATCTTCCCTTTAAATTTAATTCCTCTGTACCTGTGCCTTCAAATCTGCTTCCATGCACTGCAGCCCTCCCTTGCTCACTCCTGTGCTGCTAGTGGGTTGTTCTGCACCTTCCTGTTTGTGTATTGTGATTGTGTGTGTGTGGTGTTTAAATGTCCTTCTGCTGTTTTCAGTTCTCTCATGCAATGCATTCCTTGCTTACCATCTGTGTCATCAAATATTACACTCCCGGAGGTTCAGAAGGGTGAGTCCCCTCTTCCCTTGGCTCGCGCTGGTTCAGCATCAGCTGACCCCTCGCATCTTCCCTTTCCTTCGTGCACACAGTTCAACTGTAGCCATGTGCTTTTAAAGCTATTCCCGTGTAAGTGCTGTGTATGTGTGTCCTTAGCGATTGCTGCACGCTTCTGGAGAAGCCACCTATGAGCAGCCATGGTCTTTTTTAATTTACCTTCAGTACTTTTGGATCTTTGCACACTATGTTTTACTGACTTATTTCGGCATGGAAGCTGTGTGCTACACAACAGGTGAAGGGGAGTCATTTCTGTATTGTGTGATACATTTTACCTCTATTCAATTCGAAAATTTCGATAGTCTGCTGTTCAGGGAGTAAAAGTTAGAAAATAATTGAACATTTTTCAACTTCTGTGAGCCTTCTTGGCTCCACACCTTAGCCAGTGCACTCCACGTGCAGCCCATCTTCACCAAACCATTGCCTTCTCCGGCACACCCCTACAATCTTGCGCATGTGTCTTCCACACACCGCCTCTGGGTCACCTATTCTCCAAATCCAAAACCACACCACTATCTCCTCACCATCAAAACTCTGTGTCCTATGCATCAATCTGAAGGTGACGTCACCAAACTAAAAACACAGTGCAAATGAACAGACAAATGTGCATACACAGAACAATAACCCATTTCTCCCAACCCCACGAAAATACCAAAATAAAACCCCACAATCCCCACAGCTGTCTTCCTGTCTCAACTGGAACAAGGTAAACTATAATAAAAACTCTTATAATTGGACTGCACACGCTGCGTCGCCTCACGTGTGATACGCTCCTCACCAGGGGACCTTAACCAGCCAACTATCTTCCGCACTCGGGAACAATCTAGCTACCTCCTGCGGGGAAATATCATCCACTCACTGAACTAAAACGCTCAATTAGCAGGGAACCTCATCTACTCATTGATCTATAACGTCAATTCATAGGAAATCCAGACCCCCGTACATGAAATCGCCATCCAGACCAACCAGTGCGACACTCCTGTCCTATATGTGGGGAGTCACTACCCCACCCAATAGGCTCAAAAACACAAGAAGGGACCACTGCCACCGCCCCAGTCCCAACTACAATTCACGTGCCGATCACCACCAATGCGCTGAATTTTGCGACAATGTACAATCACCCACCACCCAATTTACAATGCCTCCCTCAGTTTCTACCCAAACAAAATAACTTAACATTTCTGCAACATACTGATCAACAATGCATCATAATACTTTAAACGTTTCCCCCCCTCAAAGCCCATGTTGCTGGTTGACTTACATTTTCCTATGCTGCACTGGCAGTTGCTCCGCTGCTGGACACCCCCTCAAGGCGCTTCACCAGACCCCTTCTCCTGCAGGGCTCTCACCTGCCCTCAAGCGGGGTATTTCCAAGTGGCCCCCGAAGCCTTTAGCCGGTTACGCGTTTTCCGGTGGTCTTCAGGTGCAGGCGAGGGTCCCACAGCTTCCTTGAGTCGGCGGCAGGGAGTTCAGTTCAACGCAGGGCTTGCGCAGGCAGTGCTCATTCACCCATGTTACAATGAGCAATGAGCCTCACAGAGGGCACCAACTTGTTGGGGAGAAGCTGGACCCCCACCAGGGCAGTGGGGGCCAGCAGCCATACCCTCACCAGCTATGGGAGACCCCAACACCTCCCATATGGCCCCCAGAAATGCAACAGAGTCCCAAGCAGGCAGAAGCATGTTCCAAACTGCGTTTATTTCTGGGCAGCAAAAAAGAAAAAAAACCACGCAGAGCATCGTGCACATCGAGAGTTCAGGCGCCGTCTCCCCCGGGGCTGGCTTGCAAGCCAGCTTTATGATCACACTGCAGGCTGACCTCACAGAATTGGATCAGTTCCCAGAAACCTAACTCCTCCTGCTATTGGCTGCTAAGTGATAGGTTACCTATGTAGCCCTTATAAAGAGCCTGATAATTTGATATTAGCCTTTTGCGTCAGTGGGTTGGTTTAGCTGTGCCAGCCCCCATTACCTAATTCTAACTTGTTGCAATATGACCTTGTTCCCATAACTTTTTAGCTGAACAAGCAGTTCGCACCTGGGCTCTGGGCGCTGATTAGCTGGGCTGCGCCATTCTTGTTACAATTTATGTTTCAAATGTTGTGCGAGTCCTTGAGAAAATGTCTTTCTTTCCCAGAAAGAAAAAAAAGCACACTGGGTTGCCGTGATTTATTCGCATTTGTGGATAATTAAAAAATGTTTGTCTGCAGAAAGCAATCTTATCTTGAATGTGCGGCCTTGGCAGCTCGGAGGTTTTGCGAGGAACATTGCTGAAGGCTCCCGCAGCCAGTGTTCAGTGAGAGAAATGAACTTGGCTGTAATTTTCCTGAAACATGGCTTTACACTGTGCATTTAGACCATGTTAATTCATATAGGCATTTGCAAGCCTTTAAACAGGGATTTTTGTGTTTGTAGATTCTGATATTGCAGCATTGATTCTAATGTAGCATGGAAGTTGCACTGTTGGTGAAGTGGGTGTGTTTCAGCATATTTTTCACCCATGGGTGCGCTGGGGCCTGGTTCAAATGATAAGTGCGCTCCTTGTTCTTCCTGCTGTTCTTCTGTATATGCGCCTGGGGTGAGGGGGCATGGGTTTGATCTCGATTTTCCCTCTTCAATATGATTGTTAAACAGAAGGGGGGATAACGTAGGTCCTAGAGGCACCCCGCATTCAGATGAGCAAACTGTCGATGCAAAAGGAGCTAATGAGTCTGTTTGCCATCGGGCAGATAGAAAGGAACACATCCATCCCTTAGCTACATCTTAGCATTCTCAAGCCTATGGAGTAAGTTCTCATGGGACACTCAAACCAATACAAATGAAGTAAACATACATATCTTTAGGATCCCTTGTTCAAGATCTTTCTGTGGATTTTTGGAACACATGTATTCCATGCCCAGCACGGTTGCATGATGTGTGGATATGGTGCCATGTGTACTTCCAAGATGGCAACAGAGCCTCTCTAATAGTTGTGCTCTAGCTCTTTCTGCCATTTTATTTGAGTTTGCCTTGACGCCTTCTCCGTTTCAATGAATCTACTCATGGAAGCATATGGGATCCTGAAGACTGGCATTGCTCCCGAGACACCTTCATTCTCTGCTGAGTTATTTTTCACCACATTATTTTACATTTTGTTAAATCATTAAATTCTGCTTGTGTTGTTTGGATAGCCACGTTTGGCACTTAATAAGAACTTTTCTGTTGTCGTCAAAAAAAGGCTAAAAAACTATTTTGCACTTTCTCTTGAGAATGAAATTCCATCTCGACTTGCAGTGCTGTTGCCAATGCTTGATTTGATAGTTAGTCAATGCATGCTGAAAGTAAAGGCCGCCTGCACCGGCTACTTATGTATTCATGGAGCCTGATGCCCAGCCACCCTACTTCAACTAGGCGACTAGTAGATTCTCTGGCTAGCCAGGCCCAGACAGCCAATGCAAGTGCTTTACACAAAACTAAGGTCAGTGATGCAAGCAATGATATAGGCTCATTGGGTTCAATTGTCAGAGAACTCAGGCGAAAGTGACTACAACAACCTACACAGGAAAGAATCATCCAAAATCCCAAATCAGAAATACCCACGGGTCATACATTACAGAATTGTAAAGGACCACGTTTAAAGTCCTATTGTAGAACACCAGAATGGGGGCACCTGCGATAAAGCTGGTGGTGCTCAACCAGGTCTGAACAGGGAGGGATTGCTTAGGGGTGAACTTACAAACCCCATGTGAACAAAGAAGACTGACCAGAGGTTCATGTATATATGTATGTGTATATGTTTGTGGGTGTGTATGTATGTATGTATGTATGAATGTATATATGTATTTATGTATGTAGGCATGCATGTGTGTATTTATGTTGGCATGCATGGTATTTATAGAGCACGAACCTAGCTAGGAATCAGCAGAGCACTGTACGTAGTAAGTTTAGAGGGGTGACCAGAAAGGTAAGCCAGGCACCTCAATGGGGGAGCATGTGTTTGGTATGGGATAAGAAAAACCTTAACTCTCAATAGAGTTGACGTATTGGCATTCTAAGACCCAAATAGATTAGGATTACACCATGTTACATTCTATGTGTTCTTATTAGGAAAAACACTACCTCAGTGGCTTGTAGTTTCTGTTTGTGGGAGTCAGTTGGGCCCCGGGGAGGGCGTGGAGCTCACAGGCCCCCTGGTCTTGCTTGCGGTCCCACCGATGTGGCTGATTCCATCAGGGTTATTTCCCTTCTTCACCACATGACCTGCCTGGCCCTAGAGATGGTGGGCCGCCACGTTAACCCGGGCCACTGTTTGCTGCGAATCCCAGGACTTTTGCTTCCTCTAGTCTGCCCGGTCTGGCCCCGTAACCCCACAGGCTAAGCTCAGGGTCACACACACACGTAGCCCCGGGCTAGGACACTTCTTCACCCAGCCGCCCTCACAATGCGGCCCGGGCTTCCCCTTATTTCCGGTAAGCCTGGACTGGCCCCCAGATGTGCCCCTACCTCCCAGGCCATGGTCACGTTTTGGTGTCGGCCCACAAACATGTCCCCAGTGGGCATTACTTTACCAAGGTCGCACCCCACTCGTGGCTTGGGACTTCGAATCGCGCCAGGCTGCAGCTGGCATAAGCAGCCTGGCCAGCCACGCTCAAAAAGCCCAGGGGCCACAGACATCTAGGGAGTGGAACGTTTCTTGTTTCTATTATTTCCTCTTCTGTATTCTTTCTCTCCCACTTTATCTGTCTATCTCTGTCCTCCTTCCAACTGTCACATTTTTTAAATGACTTCCTTTTCATTCCATTTTGCCATTTTTCCAAGTCCAGTCCATCCTTTATGGCTGGGGGGCCAGCCTATTGTTTACTGTACCAGTGTTCCATGTATCCCCCATGATGGGGAACTTGGTACTTTCATGTAAGTCCATAATAAACACATACACATTCAAATTAAATAAAAGACTTTGGGCCTCATTACACGGTAGGAGCGAACCCTGGTGCTAATAGAGCCATGGCGGCCTCCAAAACCTTACCGACTCCGCCCTGGTGAATGGAGCAATTACCGGTCCATTCCAAGGTTGGAGGGACCGGTAATTCCCCATTCACCAGGGCCCTTCCCCATTCCCATTTGAGCCCCGACAGGCCTCAATGGGAATGGGGATGGCGCAAATTGCGGTACCGTTATTAGCTCCAAAGTCCCTTTGCGGGTCCTGTCCTTAACGCCTGGAAAAAACAGGCGTTAAAGGGAGGACCCGCAAAGGGAACTCGTAGTAGGGCGGTAGGGGATTACCGGCACTGGTGCCCTTACTGGTGCCGGTAATACCCTACCCACTACCGTGTAATGAGGCACTTTGTTTGAACTCCTGTGTCCTGGTGTCTATTTCTCTTGTATTGTTTTGCCTACCTACACTAGTATATAACCCCCACCTGAAAGGGCTCCATTTCGGCCAGAGGTTACATGTGGGTTCGGGAGATTGGCAAGGGCTTGAGTTCATTGAGGGTGAACTGTTGATGACATCAGGGTTGACTGATGGGTGCTCTCTGCATTGCTGTTTTTGAGGTATGTTGGTGCTTGTTTGGCAAAGAGTAGATCCTCTGTCTCAACGATGGCTGCAAGGTGATTCACTTGACTTGTCTTCTTTTTTAGATTGTGGGTTCCTCTTGAGGGTAACATAGTGATTGTCAGCAAGAAGGTCTAATTGGTTACCAGGAGATGATGCAAATGTCTCAGTGGTGTTAAGCTTGACATACTTCTTTAGGAGCATCGATTATGAGCTGATCTGTCTTTCTGCTTCCTGAAAGCCCACCAGAGCCCTGAAGAAGCTTTTCTAGACAAGCTGTTCGGGGGAGTAATCAGATGACATGAAAGAGGAGCTGAAGAATGCAGGCCTATTGATCATTACCCAGGAGTAAAGATCCATTAATTGTGATCTGTCCTCTCTCTATCAGGTGTCCACTCCCTGTCAAAACTCAGCACAACAGTTTTTCAGAGCCAGAATGCTGCTGGCAAAAGGAGGAACAGATCACAGAGGCCAACAAAAAAATGTCTTGAAGATGAAGTGTCATAAAGTAATAACTGGAAAATGTCTTTGAAATCTTCTAGAAACCCCTTTTCTCACTACCCACCAACGTGTATTCCTAATATATGAACATTGTTGTGCAAAGATGGCCCACTCTTGGAGGTGAGAGGGAATGATGTGGCTAGACCCAAACTAATCAAGTAAGGGTGTGTGACAAGTGTGTGCATTATGGGTGAAAGCAGGATCTGTTTTATTATAATATATTGGCTCTTCCCAACCAGAAGGAACCTGATAAACAAGTCAATAATGTTTTCCCTAAGCACTGATATTTGGTGCAGGACAAAGGGGCCTGTTAGGCAGAGTTAGTATGCAGTACCCTCTGGGACCACTACACACAACTATGACTACAGGTGTAAGGAAACCAAACTTTGGTATAAGTCTGTACTACACAGTTTTTGGTAGCAGAGCTGAGCAGCCAGGCTTATCTCAAGAGGGGAATGTGAGCAGTAATGATGTTACACAGAAGTCTACAATCACAGGTGCTAAAATAGACTCTTACACTCAAGGTTTCTTGGTTAAACACGTATTCATTTATTCAACAGTCATTTATAAAACATTCACTAGAAGGAGGCAGTTAGCTATCATACAAAAATATACTTCAGTACTACACTCTAGGTTTCTGAGGCATTCAACTACTTTGAAGGAGGAGCAAAATGGCATTCAAAGTACTTTGAAGGAGGAGCAAAAAGGAATAGGTTATCAGAACATAGAAAGATTACGATTATTCTTAGACAGTGTAGATACTTTGAGTTCACCAGAAGAGTCAATGAAATTCAATAGGTTAGGCCAAAATCAGGATCTGGCAAGTAAACAGTAAAGACTTGGCAAAAGTTCTCAGAAGTAGTTTGTAAAAAGAATCATATGTTGGGTCAAAAGCTGATTAGGCCTGTGAGTTTCAAATGTTTCACACACTTTCACAGTGAGAGGTAAGTTCTCTTGGTCGGGTTTTCACAATACCTTACAATGAAGAAAAAGATGCAGCTGAAGATTTCTGTTCCTGGCGGTTCCTGCAGATCTCGCTGTTCCTGAGCCTCAGTCGTGGGGAAAAGAGGGAGGACGTCGGGGGACTCCTGCACTGCACTGGGACTGTTCAAAAAGCTGGCAATTGGCAATCTTCAATTCGGTAGCTGTAGTCAAGCACACAAACTGGTGTCCCTTTCCCTGGTTATTCGGTTTCCTGCAGCAGTCTGAGGAAAATACAACCAGCTCTGAGATTGGTATCCAGGTGACTTAGTGTCAAGTTGATTGGTCCCACCAACTCAAATGGAGAAGTCGTCCTTGAAGGGCTTTTCTGTCGAGATGAACTTGGCGTTTCAGACCTGCAGCTGGGCTTCACCGGGCAAACCAACGGTCCAGGAGCTGCAGCGGCCATCCTCTCCCAGCTCGTCTTCGGTTCTTTCGTTCCAGTGGTTGACTCTGCCTTCCAAGCCAAGAGACTCGCCTTTTATTCAGTTCTCTCCCATTCATTCCAGCCTAGCTGTCACTCACCCAGGAGTGTGGCTGCCCTTGCTGGACAGTCAGCCAGCCAATCACGCCAGAGTGCATTTGGGTCTCCTTGGAAACTAAGCACAGGGAGTTTCGGGCACCTCCCTCACTTTCTACCCACCCCAGACACTCGGGCGCCAGAGGCGGTCTTCAGTCCTGAAGCCCGCCAAAGGTGAAGGGACAAAGGGACCAAACCTGGTTTGGCGCACAGAGACACACTCTAGAAGGACCTTTCCAAAAAGAAATGGTAAAAAAAGAAGACCGGAACCTGTTTAAGCAATGTGTGCTCAGATGCCACCTTGAAAAACATGGCTCCTGTGATTTAACGCTACCATTGTTCGCGGTCGGGAAAAATCATGATAGTTTGTTGCAAAACCACTGCCACCAGCCATTTCGAGAGGAAAGGGTAGCATTTGACTGCTACATGATTATTGAGACACACTAAGTAACCCCTCCATCACTCCATTGTAAGATAGGGTGTACTGGGTCTAGGAATTTAAAAGACTACTGTCCTGGGAAATAGTAGTTGATTCCAGAGAAGGTATTTAAACCTTAGAAAACCTAAAAAAGGCTTCCCTGTGTCACTGCACTGAAGGTGCTGTGTAACACAAATAAACAAGATGATGCCTATGGAGTTGGTAAGACTCCATAACCAAAAGAAACAAACACAGAAAACAATTAGAATTAAAAGTAAAAAGTCCCAAAGTTCAGCAAAAGAGCTGGGGGTCTCTAAGTAGAGAGGAATTAGCAAATGTATGAGAATTCTTCCTAACAGGGCCCCTTTTTTATTCTGGACGCAAGCATCACAGGTCTTCGTCGTAGGACTTCAAAGACAAGGGATAACAAAGGCAGACTGACAGGGGCTTTATAGAAGTCCAAAATGAATGGTAGTTTCTAGATTGAATATACAAACTGTCTGTGAAGAGTCATGCAGGGCTCCCTGCGATGCAGTTCCAAAGCTCTTAAGTATTAGTTGATCTCATGCAGAATCCATCACATAATTAATGTAGGCATATGGCTTTCCTACACTGTGCAGGCCATACCAATGCACTGTGCAGACCATACCAATGCACTTTACATAACCTTCATCTTAGAAAGAGACAAGAACGGTTCTGAGAGGTTTCCACCAACCCCTCCCTGCGGGTTACTGCCAGAAAGGCCAGCATTAGCTCCCAGTGGAACCACTACACTGTATTCATATCTCTCCCATCATAGCTTCTACCTAACACCAAGGAAAAGTGTGCACTCTTATAAGTGGGGTCCACACATGAAACCCAACCACACAGAGGGACATTCCTAGAGAATGGACAGAGACAAAAATATATAAAGAAATGATCTAATGACCAGACACGATCCAAGATCTCACATGTGAACAAGTTATCCTCACATTTTTTTATACATGGGTGCATCACAAAGCTCCTAAACTATTTAAGGATTCTTCGCAAATATAGGCAGACACAATTATGTCTGTGCGCAATGTCACAAAAATAATTTAAAAAGCTCTCAATTATAGGGTGTTGGGTGTCCTGACCCACGTTTGAGCTATCATGCTGCAACATTTGGTGCTGTGGGCTTAGAAAATCCCAGATTGCCAAAAAGCCCACATGTGCGCCCGATTCCAGGAGAACCACGCAGTTTGCACACACCAAAATGGTTGCCTAACCTGCCACCCACCAGTGCGAGCATGAGTGGAATGGGTGCCAAAGGAAAAACACCAGTGCCATGTGTTGAACCTGGAGAATATACTTCCATGTAATATCTCTTGTTTGAAATGCTTGAATCCAAGGCAGATCCAAAAAATGGCTGCAATACTGGTGCTCACCACTATCAGAAAGCCGGCGTTTTAAAACAACACCAGACATTTGTGTAAAACTGAATAAATGAACCCAAAGCAGGCCAAAGAAAGACTTACTGAGAGGTGGATACAATGTAAAGTTATATTCTGAAGTGACTTGAAGGTTTATAACAAGACTGGCTGAGCTCTGCAGGTCTGCAGCGGCTTAAACTGAAACTGGATTTAAAATTACCAAAAATCGAAATGTGTAAATAAACTGAGGGACAGACTTGTGACTGCCACATAGTTTGTCACTGTTAAAATGTCATAGTTTTGAACTTAGAATCAGCATTCTAGCTGCATGTGTAAAAATTGTTAGTTTTATTTGAATGCAGAAAACTGGGTAACTAAAAGTGACATTAGCTGGAGCCTGGCTTAAGGAACTGGATTCTGCCTGACAACTTCCCCCCAATTGGAGTGAAACTGAATCCACAGCAGTTCTCAGGCCTGGCCGCATTCTGAGGGGAGGTTACCCCTCTCTGATTGAATTACCAAGGGACTGCTAGAGACTAAACAAAGGACCCAGGCAGAGGGTTTATTGGGGGGAGGTCATAAATGGCTTCCTCTTGAGCAATGGGCCTTCCAGGGCCCAGGCAGATGGTTTTTTGGGGGGGGGCCGTAAAATAGCTTCCTCTTGGCAGAAGCTGGGAGGGGCAGGGTCTCTGGGCTTGGCAGAAACTGGATAAACTGGTTTCTACACCATGTGACCTGGGAAGACACACCCCTGTTGGCCAGAATATGATTTTAAGAAAGATGTATAACTCATGGTGCGGACTTATCTAAATGATACCATAATTCTTGTGATTTTTCTGCCCACATTTTAAGAGGTTTTAGGACCTGGTGGTATGATCTGGGGGGTTGCTAGCGGAAAATAGGGTTTCACTCCAAATGTATGCATGTTAAAAATCTGACACTTCCTTATATAAATGCATACATGCCTTGCACACATTTGTATACATTTTAATGACAAACCAATGTTGCATAGCCCACTAAAATCGAAAATATGTTGCCATTTTTGAATGCAAGCCTCCAGGAAGAGCAGAGTTTGATCAGAGTATACCTCATGTGATATGTGATGGGTGCATGTAATTTTAAACAAATGTGTACCTGTGCAAATATGTATTTGGGTCAAATATAGATTTGTGTGCAATTTGACAGGGGAGTATCCTTTCTGCAGACCATAAAACAGCATCACCATGACTCACATTCCCTTCCCCCAATCATGGGAGAGGGGAGAATTGGGCCAATGACAAGTAGAAAGAGGCAGGCTTAGCTAGGCCCAGGCACACACCCACTTTCAAAACACATAAAAAGAGACTGCTGGGACAGGTAGAGACCTTCAAATCCTGTTGCTGCAACGCGCTCTGCCGGACCACACAACATCCAGAAGATACCAGATCCAACACTTAGACTTTAAAACTCCAAAGAACTTGATTCAGAACTCAAAGCAGGGGCCTAAACCCACAAACTGAGAACTCTTCTCAGCAGGCCTCAGCATCCAGCAAACCTAACAGCGGTAGCAGCATCCAGGAGCCGTGCAGATCAGCGCTGTGTCCAGAGAAAGCTGTGCAGAAAGATCCAGGAGCTGGGCACAGACGCTGTACCCAGAGATCCAGGAGCCGGGCCAGGAGCAGTGTCAGACCAGACCAGCAGAGCAGAGACCAGACGCTGTGCGCAGAGACCGTCCAGGGCGAAACCAGAACCGAAGCCATCTTGACCCGATCTGTGAGACCTAGACCTTCCAAATACATTGTGAGTACAGCTAGGACGGTGTGAAACCAAATCTCTTAGTTTCCAGGGATATAATTCAATCTATTTAATCTAAGTAGAACTGCCTCCTAACTGTCACTTGTCAATTCTGCAGCCGCATAGCTGTCACCTGTCATTTTTAAAAGCTGTCACCTGTCAATTTGAGTTACTTTAAATTCGAAAAACGACCTTTACAAAATCGTTCATATCTTTGGAACCGTTTGGGCTAGAAACTTGGTTTAACTTTCCTCTGAAAGCTTAGCATCTTAGCTTTTCAACGAACCTAGAACCGACTTGCACCTTATACTTTTGCCGTAATCGTGATTCACGCATTCGCGAATTTTGCCACGATTAGCGATTTGGTTAAAAATCCAGCCACGTGTGAAAACAGCAGCTTCCTTGCTTTTCTTTGCCAAAAATTCGTTTAACCTGCTAGTTACTCCTAGAGCATTGTTAAAGGGAGCCTGAGCTCATCCCGAGTATCTTTCACTCACCCTGAACCTCCTAAAGGGAATTAAAACCATTTTCAGCATATTCCTCACTTCATTGCCAGCACATATAAAAGCATTTTGGGCCTGTGTTTCAACTTCTATCTGTTGTATAAGCTGCTGGGGGGGAATTGAACTGAATTCTATTTGATTACATTCCTAAGAACTGAGTGCTCTCCTCTTCATTTCCTTACATTGCATAAAGGGGGGGGAGGGGTGAATTGTCCAAGAAAGTGATTACATTGTTTTGTTGAAATCATATTGAGTATTTTCTGTACTGCATTTTCATTCAACATTGCATCCATCTGAACTTAAATAAAGCATTCTCTACCACCTTATTCTTCTGTTCCTATTCACAAGTGTGCTACCTCATCCTTATACTACTCCTGGATAACCAAATCAGTTTACTAGTAGGACATTATTCACTGTTGATCACTGCTCATGTTTTAAGTGTGATATTAATTATTAATTCATTATAAAAGTGTGATATATATATACTGTTTAATTTTTTTTCAAATAAACCTTTTAAACTTGCAAAACAGAACTACTTCTTGGCTCAGTGGGGTCAGGGGGATTATACGAGAGGGGTGTTATATAGGGGTAGTCATCCAGAACTCATGAACTGGACATAAAGATAAATCAATAAGGGTTTCCATTCAGTATCCCAGACTAGGCATTGACTTAGCTGTAGTGTTGAATTGAAGCTTCTTACAAAGTGGGGGCTCGAGCCGGACGTCTGGGTTAGACCTATCACTTGTGCAGCTTAATACAGTGTGCTAACTGACGGGATACATACATCCGGTCGGATCACCACGCTGTTTTACGCTGTAAAGCACTCTTCAAAGGGACACTCTAAGGAAAAGGTCTGTTTTGCAAAAATAAAATACTAATTTCTGTAAGTCAGGACAGAGATCATACTCTAGAATGACGACGTTGGTAGACATGAAAATATTGAGGGAGCACCTCTTACATAAGCTATTCGTGAGAGGTGAGTGGACTCACCAGGACCAAACGGTCGGATTGCAGGCCATCGCGCAACAGGTCACTGAAACAGGGTCAGACACATGGAGAGATCAGGGTCCATTACATGTGGCCCTGAGTGAACTATATATGGCTCCTAAAGCCAAAGATGAACACAATAAGATTGCCAGGATAGCGGCATACCTGTACCTATATATGGGAGACATGCAGGATAAATGTACTGAAAGCCAAGATCTGGTAAATAGGCGACAGATGGCGTTAGAGAAGGTCCAATCTGACCTGGTCTCTTCTGAGCAGAGGCTGCAGAGGAGCCAGGAGTTAGAAAATGATAGTAGGCAGTATATCATTAAAACAAAAGAGGATATGGACATCCTGCAACAGGAAAAGGCTGACCAGGATACCAGATTTCTGGCCTTGCAAAAGGAGTACCAAGAAGGTTTGGACTCCCTACTACAGAGCCAGAAAAAGCTGGAGCAACAATTAGATTTCAATAGGGCATGCGCTGAGCAGGTAGTCACCCTGCAAAGCCACCTAGATAGGGAAAAGGCAGAAAGCAATAAATTGATTCTGAAAGACCTGGATACCCAGGCAGAGTTTGATCAGGAGCCACAGAGAGCTGGTGCCTTCCAAAGGCAAAGGGACGACCTGGCGGCACAGATACAGACTCTTAGTCAGGAAAGGTACACCTTAGGCCAGGATGTCTGCCATTTAAAAAGGAAAATGGAAAAAAATCACTGTGCCCTCCAGGGACTGGGTGACCTCCAAAAAGAAAACCAGAACTTGTTAGAGCACACCAGGAGTGTGGAGGATGCTCTGGCAAGAAAGGAGCAGGCCAGTAGGGAAGGGACTCGGGAGGTAACCCTCCTGCAGCAAAGATTGGCCCAGTACTCCAGGACCAATCAGGAGGAGGCGCAGAGAGAGAATGAGGCTCTCTGTCAGCACAATGATAGGCTCCAGCAACAGGTAGCCATGCAGGAGAGACTGATAGAGTCTAGTAAGGCCTTAACTGAGGAACTGAAGGCACAGGCTCTTGCATTGCAACAGGGAGCAGGGGCGGATAGAGACCAGGTTCGCTAGGAAAGGGAAACTCCTGAGCATAACCTCAGGAGCCCTAGTACCAGAGGCCTTTATCTCCCTCAGTCCCTGGACTCTGCCACCCCCATGTCCCCTGGCGCACATGAGCACCGGGCCACAGGGATGGCAGATTACTATCCAGCCAAAAGCATGGGGCTCATAGGCCGGTACCTCCCAGGAATGGAGGGGCAGGCATCCGGATATGGGCACCCAAGCACAGTGCAATTTAGTGGGGAACCCTAGGAGAATAGGCCCATTAAGGGCAACCTGAAAACCTCTGCCCAGTTAGGTCAGTGGGGGGGGGTACCCATCAAATCCTGGCAGCAAAGAGGAATCTGAAGACTCCTCTGAACGGCGCAGGACACAGGAGACCAGGTCCCCACATTCTGCCAGCCATTCCCAGGCTCGCAGAATCCGGGAAAACCTGGAATATCAGACAGGAACCTCTGGGAGCAGTGCCTCTGAGTCAGAGGATGAATGGACCAGGGTTACCCGAACCAAAAAGGCCAATAAGGCAAAAAGGGCCTTGCTTAAGGACCCATTGAAACAGATTAAGGCAATCAGGAGTGTCATCACGCCTTATCATAAGAACGCCAAGTACTCTGTTTGGGAACACTTGGAGCTCTATGAGCAAATGATGGAGACATTTCATTTGAAGGACAGCCAAAGCTGTATTCAATATGTAAAGTGGACCTTCTCACCAGAGTACTCCAGTTTCTTTGCGGGGCTGGAGGATCAAAACCATTCAAGGTGGTCCACATACAGGGCGGCCATCTTGAAACATTTTTCTGTGCACAGAAATCCCCAAGAGGCTCGCAAGGCAGCCTACAATTTGCAATGTGGGGAGGATCAGGCCCCACAAGAGTTTGTGCAAGAATTAAAGCGTGCTTTTGCACAGACCACCAGAAGGGTGCGCACGGACAGCAGAGAATTTATCAATACATTTTTCCATGCCTTGCCCAAATACATCATGACCCAGCTCGTGAGAGATTTTCACGAGAAAAGATCTTTAGACTGGGTCATTGAACAGGCTACCCGGATCTATGAGGTGCAGAAGCCCATAGAAAATAAAAATAATGCGCCCAAAAACCCCAAAACCAACAGCACCCCTGCTGCTGCCAAGGTGGCAGAGGTAAAGGTTGCCCCCGTTTTAGATTTGGAGATGGGGGGGCCTAAAAACCTACCTGCACCTAATAATCCTAAACCCAGAAGGCCCTCGGGCCAGTCACAGACAGAGAGTCGAGGAGGTAGTGCCCACAAATGGGGTCCCCCGCTCCCCTGACTATGTAAATCCCTGCTATAAGGGAAACCGACCAATCCTGGGTTATGTGTGGACTCCTCCAGCCCAAGGGGGGGATCCAGCCAAGCACCTAACCCAGGGGACTTCCCTCCCAACTTCCCACAGGAGGGCAGAAATTCTCCAAATCCTGGGCAGAACTTTTTCCCCAGGTATCCACCCAATTTCCAACCCCAAAACCATCCATCCTTCTTTCCCCAATTCCCTGAGCCCAGACAACCTAATCCGGGAGAGGGGAGGCCAAGGGTGGAGGGGTACCAAAATCTTCCCAACCAGGGATACTACCAGAGAAGGGATAGCTACCCTTCCCGGGATCAGCCCAGGGGAGAAAATAGGGCCCGTATCAGCCTGAGCGGGTTTCCCAGTTAGAGCGCCAGGTCCAAAATATGGCACGGGATCTGGGTCACATACTGAGGGCTCAACAGAACCCTCAGATGAGCATGCCACCGCAGAATGCCCCAAAATCTGGACCTGGTGCTCCAGAACAATGACGGGGGCAGCACCCCGATAACACACCGGTTCCCAGGGAGGAGGCACCATGGGAAGGGGGGTGTAAAGCCTTGGAGGAAGCTTCCTTCCCAACTTGTAAACAGCCCCTGGAAAACCAGGAACCGGAAGCAAAATCTCCTACCCCTGAAAGTCTGCCACCCAAGGAGCAGAGGGGGGTAGGAGAAACAAAGGACCCAAACAGACCCACTTTGTGGAGGAGGACAGATCTTCCAATTTGAGGGAGAGAGATCCTCAGAAGATCCTGGGAAAAGGATCTTCTCCTTCAGAGATGGGGGAACTCCTCCCAAAGAAAAATGGGTCCCAAGGGATTCCAATCCAGACTGGGGAGATATGGAGACTGAGCTACCGCCGCCCATCATCTCATCCCAGAACCCACAATACCAAAATCCCCTGGTTCAAACACATCCTGGTGACTGCCTCCAAAAAGGGGGGGGGGGGGCGGCCCAGAACCGGAACCAGGGGAACCCACAATGGCTCTGATCTCCAGTTGCCAACTTTGTCTTTCAGATTCCCAAGGCTCTCCACAGAATTCTGCCCAAATCTCTTCTCTAGCAATGTCCAAAACCAGAAAGTTAGCCCACCAGTTGTCCAAAAATGTGCATTATCTGTGCCCCCTTGAGGAGAAGGAGGGAAGGTACTATGCCCCGGTACAAGTACAGGGGCAGGGTACAATTTTGGCACTGGTGGACACTGGATCCCAAGCTACCCTTCTGTCCAAAAGGGCCATTGAGGAACTAAATGCAGGAAGGGGGGAGAATTACCAAATTCCTCTCACCTCTCTTCCTGGACAACTGCAGAACTTTGACGGGAAGGAAATTCCCGTTGAGGGGACTGCAGACTTGGACATTAAAATTGGGCGACACAAGGTGAAACACCCGGTCATAGTAGTGACTCCAGAGGGCACCCCTTGTTTACTAGGGAATGACCTCCTGAGAAGGTTGTCACCCCTAATAGATTGTGTAAACAAGGTCCTCTGGACCCAGACTAGCCGACCAATAAAATTAAAACAGAGTGTCAACCATGTTAGTTTAAACGGCACCTGCCACATGGTTGAACAAAAATCTGACCAAGTAGAATTTCACTTCCAGAACAACCAAACTCCAGACGTGACAGTAATAGCAGTAGGACAACAGACTGGTGATGGGGGGTCCTCTCTATTTCTGAAAATCAACCTTCCTTCCAGTTTAAGGTGGTATTCAACACTGGAAGGAAACACTCTGAAATTCTTCACCAATCCACAATCAGAAACTCCCACTCCTATAGTCCAGAAAGATGTGAAATCAGCTCAGAGCCTGGCTGATATTCAGCAAATTGGAGAGCAGTTGTTCATCCCTGTTCAGTTAAATGATGGGAAGGACTCTGTTCTCGCTCGAGTGTGTGTGAACAACGGTAAGAGCTTCATCAGCGAAGCCATGTTCCGCCAACTCCCAAAAGATCCAGCCATTCCCACATTCAAAATGATAGACAAATGGGAAATGGACCTGGAAGCACCTAATTCCAAACATCTCCTGCCAAGCAGGTGTATGCTCAAAATCTCCATTGGCAACAAGAGCATAGTCCATAATTGTTGGGTCGTGCGAGACGTCACTGCCGCCTTTTACTTAGGCAGTGACATTCTCAATCACTTTGCCATTAGTTTGGACCTAATAAACTTCAAAGCTTGGTCCCGATTAGCGGATAATCCCATGGGCTTTGATGATCCAGAAAAAGCATTTAGGTCAGCTCAATTGCTACCTTATGCAGTTGAAATTCAGATCAAAGAGGAAGTCACCATCCCAGAAAGGACCCGACAATTCTCCCTGGAAGTGAAAGTTAAAAGAGGACAACATTTGAAAAACCCTGATGCTTACATACATCTAAACGCTTCTCTCCAACAGCAAGGGTTGGGGGTAAACCCAACTCCATTAGTCAACATAGAACATGACACCATTCTAATAGAGGTGGATAACAGCGACTTAAAGAGTATTACTCTAGCCGCAGGCACCATTATTGGAATGGCGGTTGATGACTGACATTTTTCCATCGATTTAGGAAATGAACTGTTAGGACCAATCCCCAAGGACTGTTTTGACAGTGACAGTGATGACAATACAACACCAGACAGGATTTTTACCCGGCATGGGGGGAACTTCCTGGTGTACACTTCCTGCCCCTATGGTAAGGAAGATGTGACTTGTGACTTCAGGAGGGATGAGGTGATTTTCCAGGTCCATGAGGGTTGCCTTTCCCACCTGAGGCCTCCAGTCCAAATCAGCACTTTGACCAGGGACTTCTCCACCCAGCTGGAGGAGGCCACTGAGATAGCCAAACCAGAAGTCTTTCCAGGCTTCAGGCAGATGGTGGAAGAGAGAGTCAACTAGCTGATGCCTGTGTGACTCTGGAACAGAAGCAAAAGTTGCAACAAGTTTTCTTGGATTTCCAAGATCTCTTTGCGGTAGACTCATATGACTGTGGCCGCACCGACATCCACACAACAACAATCCCCACGGACCCTGGAATGACTCCAGTGTTTGTGAAGCAATACCGCTTGCCTCTCGCATCAATGGAGTCCCTTACTGAAATAATTAAGAACCTGGAGTCCCGGAGAATAATCCGTCCAGTTCACAGCACCTTCAATAATCTGGTGCTGGGAATATTGAAGCCAAACGGCCAGTGGAGACTCTGCGCCGACCTCAGGGAGCTCAACAAACGGGTCCATACTTCCCGATGGCCTCTGCCCTACATTGACCAAGGGCTGGCCCAGATCCAGGGGTCACAGGTATTCACTGCAATAGACCTGACCAATGGATACTGGACTGTGCCTGTCAGTAGGGAGGACCAATACAAGCTGGCTTTTACCTTTGGGGGCCAGCAGTACACATGGACCCGGACTCCCTTCGGATACCTCAACTCCGGCAATGAATTCAACATTTTCCTACACAAGGCCATGCCGACCTGGGTGCAAGGGGTAACCTGGCTTATGTAGATGATGTCCTCATCAAAAGTTCATCTGTGGAGGAACACATAGCGGAGATCCGTTATGTTCTGACCCAGTTGAGGGCCGCCGGAGCAAAACTTTCCTTTCAGAAAGCACAGTGGTGTAGAACCTGTGTTAATTTCTTGGGGCATGAGATTACTCCTCAGGGTCTCTGTCCCCAGGAAAAGAAAGTGGAAGCACTTCAGAAACTGAAAGACCCCACAACTCTGCGGGAACTAAGGAGCCTCCTTGGACTGACTAATTACAGCAGAATGTTCATTGAGGGCTACGCAGAGATCACCAGACCCCTGATTCATCAGGGGTCTGGGGGGGGTCAAGTGGGAATGGGGTCCAGAACAAGCCGAGGCAGTAAGACAACTCAAAAGAAGCCTCTCACAAGCGCCCTGCCTAGCTTACCCTGTCAGAAACAAGGAGTTCTTCCTGGAGACAGGGTTCTCTAATACGTGCTTGACGGCAGTATTATACCAAAAGCATGACAAGGTCAATAAAGTAATCTCCTATGCGAGCAAAACTTTATCCTGTGGGGAGGAAAAATTCAACGATTGTGAGAAGGCACTCCTGGCAACTGTGTGGGCATTGAAGAATTACCGCCCGTTTATCCAGGGGGAACACATCATAGTGGAGACTGCACACCAGCCTCTACAATATCTCCAAAGCGACAGAATCCGGGCCGGAAATGCGAGTAATTCCCGAATTACTTCCTGGATTCTGTCAATGCAAGGCTTTCCTGTGGAGGTCAGATATGGCCAAAACAAGAAGAGTCCCCTCGCGCAAGGTCTGGCTGACTTGCATGATTGTGCCAGAGAAAACTGTCTCGAGGACGAAAGTCTAAAAATCAAGGACAACACGGAGGCATACCTTAATTCCCCACACAAAGTCTTTGAAGAAGACAAGTGTGAGGGAATGCCCACTGTCTATGTGGATGGATGCTCTTACCATGTTGACAACGACGGGGAGAAAGAACTGGTGGCTGGCGTAGGGAATGCATGGGTGAAGGAGTTCCCAGAACCCTCCGCTGGATACAAAATTGGTCCCCGAAGTAGTCAGGTGGCAGAATTGATGGCTGTGCATCAGGCCATCCTCACTGCTGTCCAGCATCAACTCCACGAACTGGTCATAATCACAGATTCGGATTATGTACGGAACGGGTTCGTGGAGCACCTGGTTAATTGGAAAACCAGAGGCATGTTATGTGCTAATAACAAACCCTTGAAACATGGGAAGTTAATCCAAAACTTTGATGATCTGGTCACATCGAATGGGATGACCATCTACTGGAAAAAGATCAAGGGTCATTCCAAAGTAGAGGGACCAGACAAAACTGGAAATGACTTAGCGGATCAGCTGGCCAAAACCGGGGCCATCCAAGGGGATCTAATAGAAATAGAGTCCCTGTTGGGGGAAATCCAGGTCACCGCTATCACTAGGTCCCAGACAAGTGCTCACAATGATCTTTCAACTGCACAATGGAGTAAGGAGACCCCTGATGCTGATTTAATTACAGCTCAGAAGGGGGATCCAATTATTGGTAAGTTTTACCAACACCTTGAGGACCCTGAGAACTTTCCCCTGACGGATACCGATTACATTGGGAAAGAGGACCTAAGAGTGTTGATGAAATGTCCAAAAATGTACCGAATCCAAGACGGTTTGCTGGTAAGGAAATCCAAAGCTGGCCACGATCAGTGGGTGGTTCCTACCTCATTCCGAAGCCTGATGTTAAGTCACGCCCATGATGCGGCCACCGCCGTTCATAGGGGGTTTCCCACAACACTGGAAATCTTAAGAGAGGTTGCATACTGGCCACACATGGGGCAGGACCTTGACCAATTCTTGAAGGGGTGTCTTGTGTGTGCACAATTTCAGCCATCATCCCTCACGCACTGTGCACCTCTCCAAAAGAGGGGGATGACACTGCCATGGTCAGATTTGCAAATCGACTTTGTAGGCCCTGTGATTCGCTCATCTTGAGGAAACAAGTACATGTTGACCGTTACATGCTTGTTTACCAAGTGGGTGGAATGTCTCCCAGCCCCAAACTGCAAGGCAGAAACCGCAGCTGCCTGATGATTAACCACATCTTTTCCTGTTTTGGTCTACCTCAAAGGATTGAGTCAGACAGAGGTAGCCACTTCACCAGTGAAGTAATGACAAAGATGTGGGAGATACTAGGGGTTAAAAGGAAGCTACATATTGCTTACCGGCCAGCTTCTTCTGGGGCAGTAGAGAGATATAACTGAACCACTGTGAGCATATTAAAGAAGTTTGTGGCAGATTCTGGGCCACGTTGGGATATCCGATTACCTCTGGTCCTAATGGCCATCAGATCTACCCCTTCATCTGCAACCAAAATGTCACCATTTGAGTTGATGACTGGACGCAAGATGGTGCTTCCCCAGCATTTGCTCTACAGAACCCAAGAGCAAACGTTGATAAATGCCTCCACAACTCATGAGTATGTGGAGAATTTAAGGAAACACCTTCAGCATGCTTTTGCCTATGCTCAGAGGAATCTAGAAAGATCAGCCGAGAGTATGAAGACCCACTATGACCTGAAAACTTCCAGGAAGGAATATCAGGTGGGGGACCGGGTCTATTTATACAACTTCCAAAGAAACCAGGCAAAGCAGCGAATATTGTTGCCTACATGGAAGGGACCCTATGAGATTATAGACAAGATCTCCCCTGTGGCCTACAAGATCCACATCCCTAAAGGTCCTTTGGCAGAGGGGGAAGACAAGTGGGTCCACATTAACCAGTTGAAGTGTTGCCATCCCAGGCACACTCTGCAACAACTGGAGGAATCCTCTGGAATCCTAGAGGGTACTGTCTCAGATTAATTCAATTCTAACTTAAAATATCCTACATATCGCCTATCAAATTCTGAGTTTCTCAATGTGGGTGTTTTCGTTTTTGAATGCAAAAAGAAATGTGCATGTTCATATGTTTTGACTATAAATTTATATGCCACCCCACTATATCAATGGTGGGGAAAAAATGTCTATGAATAGGTATTGCCGCTCTTCCTTTGTCGTCCTAGGAGAAAGAAAACCTTGAGACTGGCCAGGGAGGACGATCCGGAGACCGGGAGCAAAGACCCAAGGGGCCCGGGGTACCGCCCAATATTCCCTTCAGGACCGGCGAGGAGAACCGATCGATCAGTACCGGATGGAGGAAAAGATGCTGAACTGTGCCATTTGCAGAATTGGAAGAAGATTATGCGGACATACCAGTGCGTGGGTCATCACCTTCTGTGCACCCGACTCCCCATCGACTCAAATTCAAAGTGAAGTCGCGTGGGGGGGCTTTGTTGGGTGTCCTGACCCACGTTTGAGCTATCATGCTGCAACATTTGGTGCTGTGGGCTTAGAAAATCCCAGATGGCCAAAAAGCCCACATGTGCGCCCGAATCCAGGAGAACCACGCAGTTTGCGCACACCAAAATGGTTGCCTAACCTGCCACCCACCAGTGCGAGCCTGAGTGGAATGGGTGCCAAAGGAAAAACACCAGTGCCATGTGCTGAACCTGGAGAATATACTTCCATGTAATATCTCTTGTTTGAAATGCTTGAATCCAAGGCAGATCCCAAAAATGGCTGCAATACTGGTGCTCACCACTATCAGAAAGCCAGCGTTTTAAAACAACACCAGACATTTGTGTAAAACTGAATAAATGAACCCAAAGCAGGCCAAATAAAGACTTACTGAGAGGTGGATACAATGTAAAGTTATATTCTGAAGTGACTTGAAGGTTTATAAATAGACTGGCTGAGCTCTGCAGGTCTGCAGCGGTTTAAACTGAAACTGGATTGAAAATTACCAAAAATCGAAATGTGTAAATAAACTGAGGGGCAGACTTGTGACGGCCACATAGTTTGTCACTGTTAAAATGTCATAGTTTTGAACTTAGAATCAGCATTCTAACTGCATGTGTAAAAATTGTTAGTTTTATTTGAATGCAGAAAACTGGGTAACTAAAAGTGGCATTAGCTGGGGCCTGGCTTAAGGAACTGGATTCTGCCTGACAACTTCCCCCCAATTGGAGTGAAACTGGATCCACAGCAGTTCTCAGGCCTGGCCGCATTCTGAGGGGAGGTTACCCCTCTCTGATTGAATTACCAAGGGACTGCTAGAGACTAAACAAAGGACCCAGGCAGAGGGTTTATTGGGGGGAGGTCATAAATGGCTTCCTCTTGAACAATGGGCCTTCCAGGGCCCAGGCAGATGGTTTATTGGGGGGGCCGTAAAATAGCTTCCTCTTGGCAGAAGCTGGGAGGGGCAGGGTCTCTGAGCTTGGCAGAAACTGGATAAACTGGTTTCTACACCATGTGACCTGGGAAGACACACCCCTGTTGGCCAGAATATGATTTTAAGAAAGATGTATAACTCATGGTGCGGACTTATCTAAATGATACCATAATTCTTGTGATTTTTCTGCCCACATTTTAAGAGGTTTTAGGACCTGGTGGTATGATCTGGGGGGTTGCTAGCGGAAAATAGGGTTTCACTCCAAATGTATGCATGTTAAAAATCTGACACTTCCTTATATAAATGCATACATGCCTTGTGCAGATTTGTATACATTTCAATGACAAACCAATGTTGCATAGCCCACTAAAATCGAAAATATGTTGCCATTTTTGAATGCAAGCCTCCAGGAAGAGCAGAGTTTGATCAGAGTATACCTCATGTGATATGTGATGGGTGCATGTAATTTTAAACAAATGTGTACCTGTGCAAATATGTATTTGGGTCAAATATAGATTTGTGTGCAATTTGACAGGGGAGTATCCTTTCTGCAGACCATAAAACAGCATCACCATGACTCACATTTCCTTCCCCCAATCATGGGAGAGGGGAGAATTGGGCCAATGACAAGTAGAAAGAGGCAGGCTTAGCTAGGCCCAGGCACACACCCACTTTCAAAACACATAAAAAGAGACTGCTGGGACAGGTAGAGACATTCAAATCCTGTTGCTGCAACTCGCTCTGCCGGACCACACAACATCCAGAAGATACCAGATCCAACACTTAGACTTTAAAACCCCAAAGAACTTGATTCAGAACTCAAAGCAAGGGCCTAAACCCACAAACTGAGAACTCTTCTCAGCAGGCCTCAGCATCCAGCAAACCTAACAGCGGTAGCAGCATCCAGGAGCCGTGCAGATCAGCGCTGTGTCCAGAGAAAGCTGTGCAGAAAGATCCAGGAGCTGTGCACAGACGCTGTACCCAGAGATCCAGGAGCTGGGCCAGGAGCAGTGTCAGACCAGACCAGCAGAGCAGAGACCAGACGCTGTGCGCAGAGACCGTCTGGGGCGAAACCAGAACCGAAGCCATCTTGACCCGATCCGTGAGACCTAGACCTTCCAAATACATTGTGAGTACAGCTAGGACGGTGTGAAACCAAATCTCTTAGTTTCCAGTGATATAATTCAATCTATTTAATCTAAGTAGAACTGCCTCCTAACTGTCACTTGTCAATTCTGCAGCCGCATAGCTGTCACCTGTCATTTTTAAAAGCTGTCACCTGTCAATTTGAGTTACTTTAAATTCGAAAAACGACCTTTACAAAATCGTTCATATCTTTGGAACCGTTTGGGCTAGAAACTTGGTTTAACTTTCCTCTGAAAGCTTAGAATCTTAGCTTTTCAACGAACCTAGAACCGACTTGCACCTTATACCTTTGCCGTAATCGTGATTCACGCATTCGCGAATTTTGCCGCGATTCGCGATTTGGTTAAAAATCCAGCCACGTGTGAAAACAGCAGCTTCCTTGCTTTCCTTTGCCAAAAATTCATTTAACCTGCTAGTTACTCCTAGAGCATTGTTAAAGGGAGCCTGAGCTCATCCCGAGTATCTTTCACTCATCCTGAACCTCCTAAAGGGAATTAAAACCATTTTCAGCATATTCCTCACTTCATTGCCAGCACATATTAAAGCATTTTGGGCCTGTGTTTCAACTTCTATCTGTTGTATAAGCTGCTGGGGGGGAATTGAACTGAATTCTATTTGATTGCATTCCTAAGAACTGAGTGCTCTCCTCTTCATCTCCTTACATTGCATAAAGGGGGGGGGTGAATTGTGCAAGAAAGTGATTACATTGTTTTGTTGAAACCATATTGAGTATTTTCTGTACTGCATTTTCATTCAACATTGCATCCATCTGAACTTACATAAAGCATTCTCTACCACCTTATTCTTCTGTTCCTATTCACAAGTGTGCTACCTCATCCTTATACTACTCCTGGGTAACCAAATCAGTTTACTAGTAGGACATTATTCACTGTTGATCACTGCTCATGTTTTAAGTGTGATATTAATTATTAATTCATTATAAAAGTGTGATATATATATATACTGTTTAATTTTTTTTCAAATAAACCTTTTAAACTTGCAAAACAGAACTACTTCTTGGCTCAGCGGGGTCAGGGGGATTCTAAGAGAGGGGTGTTATATAGGGGTAGTCATCCAGAACTCATGAACTGGACATAAAGATATATCAATAAGGGTTTCCATTCAGTATCCCAGACTAGGCATTGACTTAGCTGTAGTGTTGAATTGAATCTTCTTACATGGGTGAAGCATTATCTACATTATTTATGTATTTAGTGTGGAAGGTTTGTTGTGTAACAAAATCACACTTCTAAATAAACAAAATGAACATAAATAGTCAAGAGGGCTGGAGAGCTTTCATTGACGAGAAGGTATGAAACCACTTGAAACACAGCTTCAATAATACATCTCTGATACTGTGTGTTCTCTTATCCTATGTGACTAGTCATTACACTTGGGAAGGTGTTGACTCTTTCTCCATTGCACAAACATCTAGGAGGTTTGGGACATATGTAAGAGCTCTATAAAAATATGTTCTCAAAACATGCGCATGGCTCATCGCACTGGTGATATTGGGGTATTTGCAGTCTGGTATCACAAATGGGGCCACAAGGATCCTTATATAATACTGAAGGTACAGCCTGGTGAACAATCCATCGATGGGTACAAAACATAGATTTCTTGAGCTTGACTTTGATATTCACCATTACTTGAGTAGACCTGTCGTCCCGATAAAAACCGAAATAATGGCGTGAGACAGGAAATGGAAAATCCTGCTGGTACAGGCGGATGACAACATACGCTGAATAGCAAAGGAAGAAATCAAGATCAACCACACTTCGAGAAAGTTGGACGAAACCCGCTGATGACGCAGCTGGGGATACATGGAGGGATTTGCTGCCTGATGTCTGATACTGTAGTTATCAGTAATGGCAGCGAAAGAGAACTTGTAAAAGGGGATGGGAAGAACATCACAGAATGCCACCAGAATGGGTAAGTGGCCGTATGGTGCAGCACGCGCTGAGGGAGAGCAGTGGCACAGGAGGGGAATCAAAGAATAGATACAACACCGCTGAAGTAATTTGGGACCAAAGTCCCAGGAAAATGGGTGCACTAGCCTATAGGGAACTCTGGAGATTTTCCGGTAGACCCCTGTACCCTGGACCTCTTTTGTGTTGTCACCTTTTTTATTTCCACATTTTCTCATAGGAAATGGGTTGGGCTTGCTGAAAACGGGTACTATGGGGCCACTTTGAACATTATTTACAGGGCCTCTTTTGGTTCCCAGTCCACCCCTGAGCAGGGAGACAATTAAAATAGAAGGCATGCATCTGAGGGCCAAGTGAGGAAGCCCAAACATTACTACTGAGGAAAGAATGGTTGAGAAATCTTGAATTGCACACTGGAACTTGTGGTGACAATTTCCAAGCTCACAGCAATAGTGACAGTCAACGTTTTGAGAATGAGACAACCCCACACTCAACACTGGAATCTGCAGTGAATGTTCCGATGAGTGCAACATCAGAAGTGAAGACTGAGAGAGCGAGAGAACTCTTACTGCATTCGGGTACTTGGAGCAAGAGAATCCTCTCATTGCATCTGGGTGCTTGCGGCGCCAATTCCCAAGCATGCAATATTAATAACAATGAACACTGTGAGAGAGAAAGACAAACCCACACAGAACCCTGGAACCTTTGGTTAAGGATCACAAACGCATGACATCAATGCAGTGATTGTAAGAAAGAGAATAACCTCATGCTGGAACTCGTGGTGGCTGTTCCCCTCTGTGCACCAGAAGCAACAATTAATATTGTGAAAGAGAGTGAAAGCTTATGTTGCCTTTTGAACCTTGTGCCAACACGTTCCAACAGTAGGAACAGCAAAGAACGTGAGAGAGAGAAAGAGAAACCAGGTGCTGCATTCATGAACTTTTGAGGACAGTTACCAAGAGCAAAACATTGAAGTTTGTTAGCAGGAGGTAAACTGCACGTTGAATCCTTGACCATGGAGAGAAGGTTATGAAGAGCGTAAAAAATAAAACCCGGAGCATGGAGTGAAGAGGTTGCCCAATCAGGTCATGGCGAATCACACTTTGATGCAGACAAAGACAGAAGGTGGGAACGTACCACCTGCAGGAATGTAGATTACCAGAAGTCCTGACCTCACCTTCATCCATTAAGACAATGAACTCTTTCTAAAATTAAATCAGACATCAGTTGTCATTATTTGTATGATAATGCCAAAACACGCAGTAATGAAAAGCATGTCCTTAGGGGGCTTTCCCGAATTTGTATGGATGCATGCCCTAGCCAAATCAAGAAATGTGTTACCTTGGGGAATGTTGCCGTAATTCAGCATAGTCGGAGAAAAAGCATATCTGTAGGAAGTGGAGATTGGAGGGTCTGTGAGTTGGCACAGAGGGTCTTAAGAGATTCTCTGAGGGTCCGCCTAGGGAGAGAAAGCTCTGACTGACTGAATTCCATCCATAAGGGGTCTAAATTCCTTGTAAAGTCTGTCATGTGGACTCCCAAACAGATCTTACATCTGAATCAGGGTAGGTTAAGACAGTGACTGCAACCACTTTCACAATGGCCTCAAGCCCCCATTTGATAGATAGGCTGGGTACGGGAATGATAACCTTTGCAGAGGAACAAGAAAGACCACTGTCTGGCTAAGTTACAATCAAATGCCTAATTATTTGAATTTCATGTGCCACACTGATGGACCGCAGGAATAGATGGTTCAACTGGTACCTCCTTACATTAGCAAGAGGAACAGAGTTTATAATATTCCCCCGGATATTTTAATTATCACAGGAGGTGGTGCACATGCATTGCACACACCCAGCGTCCATTTCTATTGAAGGACATGGGGGTCCCAGGAACCCTTGGAGTGCCTCTCATGTGGAAATGCAGTACCAGATGTGGCAGGGGCATGCGTCTGGGATGCAGTGTATTGAGACAAAGTTGCATTGTTTTATTGTCTGCAGGCTCCCCCTCACCCTAAGCTACCACCCCTCATAGTCCTTAGGATAAGCTCTACAACCTCGGGAGGATAGCTCAGGGGCAACGTGCTCGCCTTGGAAGCAACACAACACAGAGCAAGACAGGTTCGATCCCCGTGTCCGCGCTTAGAAACCTCTGGGTATTAAGCACGTTATAAATAACCTATCATATCATAACCACAGCAAGCAACACTGATACATTTACACAATTGCATCACATGGGTAACGGGTACTTCCAATCTACACTCTTCAACAAATCATTTTTCTGCATCTGCCTCGCCATCTATTACACTAAGAGTCCCCACCACCCATTCTCTTTATAGAGCCAAGCACAGCAAGGCCAACAATATTGGCAGAAAGGTGCTTTACAAGACCACTTAGCTTAACTTAGCTCACCTTACCAAATATAACTGACACTTAAAGGTTTCTTAATGAAAATTGCAGAGCAAACTAGGGGGGACTGGGCTGTTCCCGCTGTCGAGGGTTGTCCCTCCCTGATGCTTGGTGTACATGGCTGTACGTGGGAATGGTGGTTGAAAAACAGGCACTGAGCACTCGAGCGGAGTGGAGCGGGGCCCGAAGCGGACTGTTCCCACTGTTTGAGCTGGACATGAAAGACGCACATTATTCTGACCGAGCTGTGCCGCTATGGATTGGATCATGCTGGTTCCTCGGCTGATTTTTTGAGTTTCTATTGTATGGAGCTCACTGGAGCACATTGGAGCTCATTGGAGACAGGTCACTTCTACCCCTGCATGCTCACGTTTGCTGTTGTTGGGGGGAACTAGAGGGCTAGCGGCAGAAGTAGGTAAGGCTTTGTAGATTTTTTTTTCATGCCAGAGAGCTGCACACCTCTTTGCCTATGCTCAATTGCCTGCATTTCTCTACAACCTGGAAATCGCTTCATGGTGGAGGCTAAAAGTGAGACAAGCTCAACTAACGACAGAATGAATTTCTTTGTTAGTTGAACCTAATTTCCTTTTTAGGCTCCACCATAGAGTGATTTGTGGATTGCAAACAAATGGTAGAAATTATCTGGTGCACACATTGTTTCCCACTCCAAGTCTGGCACCACATTAGTTTAGTTCCGATCCGGATTTGGGATTAGGGTTGGGACAGACACACAAAGTGAATTTGCTGGAAAGCAGTGTGCTTTCCATTCAGGCTGGTTGTGGACCAGTAGGGGACCCTTATGATTACGAGGAACTGATACAGCCAGGCTAACCAAAGTTGGGCACCACTTGGACAGGAGGTGACTCCAGGCTTGTGCCTTTGAGCCTTCTGTGAGCCGTGCATTATGCACGGGGATCTGCTAGGCTCATTCTTGGCCTACGTACATCTTTTATCATACATCAAGACCAGTGGAAACAGAGTTTCTATATCTATGCGAAGAAAGGTAAAATGAAAAGCAACCAACCCATGCCCATAAGATCCTAGCAGGCAAAAAAGCAAAGAAAGCAGGCTGCCTCAACAAAATGGTCGCCCAGAAATCCACTTTAGATCTCTATCTACGCCAAGTTGCGGGCAGGTTGGACAAACAGATCCTGGTTGCAGAGTGTATCCTTCCTGCCACAACACAAGTGCTGATCTCTACTGAGCTTCTTCACCCCGTGCAGAACCCTCAGGGCCCCCAGGCAGTGCAGGCAGGGCGGGTCCCTCAGGATCCTAACTCACTGATTACTCAACACT
This sequence comes from Ambystoma mexicanum, assembly GCF_040938575.1. NCBI lineage: Eukaryota > Metazoa > Chordata > Amphibia > Caudata > Ambystomatidae > Ambystoma > Ambystoma mexicanum. The sequence continues at coordinate 290,380,921 of NC_090941.1, forward strand.
CATGCAAGTTCAATTTCGTCTCTATACCAATATTACCCATAGAAACTAGCCTTAAGTGCACTGAGGGCCTTCCCCAGTCTGAATTTGTCTTGCGTCAGGCAGATATGCCACCTGCCCTGCAAGTGGAGCCGAATTCACATAACACACTTAAAGTGGCAGTTCCTGTGTCAAGTCCAATCGATGGTGAGGAGGAGATTTTTCCATCTTCCAGGGTTGGCCCTTCTTTGCAAGATGCAAGAATGTTGTCCATGAGCGTATACTCTGGCATAAATCATAACAATATTTCCAAAAACAGGCAGAAAATGATATATTGGTTTCACTTATTAAATACATGCGTGCTTCCTTTTTAATGTTGACAGGGAAAGTGCAATCGATCATGGATTTTATAGCTAATTTTAAAACGAATGTTTTTAACACTCTTGTGATTACTGGTAATCTAATTAGATCTATTAAGACCGAATTACTGAAGCTTTTACCTTCAAAGATGGCAGCTGGCCAGCATATCCCAACATCCACTGATGTCCTTCCAGTGAGCAAGACAGAGTTGGCACATCAGACGCCATATTGGCTACTAACCCCTGCACTAGGCCATCTGCGGACTAATGGGCTCCCAAGCAAACAATATAAGCACATGTAAAAACTGCTGCACTTGCTGGGACTAGTGAGCACTGTATTAGATTGCATACAACCATGAACCTACCAGTACTGCAGGAATCAAACTCACTGGGCCTCATTATGAGGTTGGCGGAATGGGTTTAACGGCGCCGGTAATGGTGCCAGTGCGGGTAAACCTCTTCCACCCTATCACGAGTTTCTCTTGCAGGACCCGCTCTGAACGTCTGGTCAGACCAGAGGTCCTTTGAGGGTCCCGCAAGGGGACCAGGGAGCTAATAACGGGCCCGTTATTAGCTCCCTCCCCATTCCCATTGAGCCCTATGGGGGCTCAAATGGGAATGGGGATGGGTTTTTTAATGAGGAATTATCGGGTCCTCCAAGGTTGGAATGGCCCAGTAATTCCTCATTCAAGGAACCTGGATCCGGACCTGAGTTTGGAGGCAGCCATTCCCTTATTAAAGGCATGGCTGCCTCCAAACTCGTAATGAGGCCCACTGTTTCTGTCTCTCCAACCAGATGCTTTACCTCTAGTAGGTGTTATTGTAGCTGTTACCCCTTTAAAAATGACCAGAATTAGACGATTTCTTTAGTAAATAAAACAAGTAATTGGATCAATTCTAACCTTTTGGCAGATCATCGCCGAGCACGACACCAGAATAATCTGATGCACACAGCCACATTTATAACTGTACCACAGAGATTGAATCCCAAAATGAAATCAGACCATATAGTAGCACATAGGAATATTCCCACTTTCTACAAGCCAGTAAACATTTCCAAAGTCCCTGTGCAAAGATCACTCCTTCGTGCACCACTAATACCCATGAGAAACCGATTTGATCTGTTGTCCCCATTGGATGATATAGACTGACAGTCAACCAAATCTAATCCCAGGCACAACCCTGACGAGTATTATATGCCCTAACAATCAATTATCCCTGCTAATCCTCTGGCAATCCACTGGCAATCCAAGTGGTAAATTACCCTGTGATACTTGACTAGGACAATTTCGGTTTCGTCATGGAACATTGCTGGGGGTAAGAATAAGCTGGTTATTCCTGAAACCAGTGATTTTTTTTCAATGAGTTTGACATAGTATTATTACAGGAAACATGTCTAATGGACACACCCATTTGTGATGTTTCTTTTTGTCTTCCAGACCCCAGCTGAAACAAGCAACCAAGGTAGACATTTTGGGGGTTTCAAATGCTGATAAAAACAACATAATCCCCCCCAATACTTATCCAAATCATGCTAGACAGTAGAAATGAACTTTTTATAGTACATTTTTACAACAGTCACCATAAAGGGGCTAGGCTGATGTCGGGACTCGGGGCTAGCTAGCCTTTTGGTTGCAGCTCCTGAGATTCTATCCGGGGCTACAACCAAAAGACCCGGGCTATAGCCCCCTAATCCACCACATAGCAACGCCTCTGCTTGTAACGCCTTACTGATAATTGGTGGCCAAGATAGGGAATAGCCCTCCGCCCAACTTATTTGACGACATGGAAGACAGGTTGAACAGCATTGCAGCCCTCAGTAAGTATAATCCATGAAATTGTCCGAGGGGCCTGGAACTGTATTCCTGGCTTCATCAGTGGGGCCTTAGATCAATCAATGGGCGAGTTCCCTGTGTCTCACTCAGCAAATATACATTGTGGATTTTGCAGGGAATCTACTCTATTGATTATTAGTTTTTTTTCCAGTAGTTTACTGTAATTTAATTGAGGATTTTCAGATTACGGATCACATACTGAGCAATCATTTCCCTCTGGCTTTTAAATTTAAGTGTAAGGCCGAACCACATTTTATCATTAACCCTAAAGTAAATATGATAGAAGCTTGTCCTACAAAAGGCAGATTAAGATGTATAGGTTCTGATAACATGGCCCTGAAAAAGACACTAATTACTAATAACCACCTCATCATGGCACTCTTAGAATTCTGGATCAACATCGAGAACATAATGCACAATTTTAATTCCCTGATCACAGGCATTTCAGGCCAATTGTTAATTGTCAGCACGAAATGGGGGAAAGCACACCTGACCGGCTGGTTCAATAAGGCTTGCAGTGGTACAAAGAAAACATTAATCCTCCAGTCTATAAAACAAACGATCTACTTATGGCTACACTGGTACAAGATAAGAACTGGATAGATGATTTGTCTGCCCTCTACACTGTAAATTCCAGTCCAGATCTGTCAGGGTCACCTCACTTGACAACTGTCCTACCAACAGCCCCTTATGCATGTGATGCGCCAAATGGTAACAACCTGGTTTATTCACTTAAAGAATTTTCAGATGCTATAGGCAAACAAATAATAAACTGAAGTCCTGGCCCAGATGGGATTCCGGCAGACATATTCCAAGCCGAGATGAAGCTTTGGGTACCTTCATTAAAAATTGGTATTAACGCCATCATCAAGTCAGAAAAAGGATTCCTAAGTCGTGGAAATCGACCATAATTCAGCCAATATACAAAAAAGGCGATCAGCAAGATCCTAAATCATATACACTGATATACTTATTGGATTCCCTCTCACAAGTTTTGGGCCGAGCACTATTACCAAAATCAGAGGAATGGATCATGAAGGATCATGTCCTCTCCAGTGTTGAACTTGGTTTTCGTCCTGGCATAGGCACAAGTGAGCAGGCCCTAAATCTGTATCTCTTGATCAGAAATTGTGTTTATGTTACCATGGAGCCCATCTACTTGTCCTTCATAGACCTGAGCATGGCATTTGACAAGGTTAACCACCAGAGGTTGTGTGCTGTGCCCAGGTCATCAAATTGTCAGTCAGAAATATTAGACTGTTTGTGTATGATACATCATGACACGACAGCATTTGGGAGGAGTGGGAAAGAGGGATGTTGTAAATACTATTTTGATGTAGGGGGGTGTCAAGTCAGGGCTGTGTCCTGGCACCTATGCTGTTTTGCCGATACATTCATGGTCTAAAATACACCTTCAATGAAACAGGGGCAGATGTGTCAAGACTAGGCGGCACAGTGTTTCCGTGTTTGCATAGGCAGATGACACAGTGCTGCTGGCTCACACCCACCATGCTCTTCAAAAATAAATAATAGCTTATCCTATTCATGACCAATTTAGATCTTAAAGCCAATGCAGACAAATCTGTGGTTATGGTCTGCCAGACTGGCAACCGCTGAGCGTCATTACCCCTATGCATGACAATAATTCCATAATCCCTGTGGCCAAGGAATTTGACTATTTAGGAATTCGGTTTGCATCAAAGGTTCCTGGAACGCCCCATATTATAAAACAAGCAGACAGATTTAAGCAAGCATTGGGTGGAGTTTTCAGGTTTATCCATATGTCCAAATCAAAACCTATTCATCTGATTAAGAAAGTTTACATTGCTAAAGCTGGAGCTTGGGCCAAATATGCGTCTTCATTATGGGGTTTTGTGAGGGCTCCAGGCCTTCAAGTAGCTGAAAATTACTTTTTACACAAAGTTTGAGGTCAGCCCCTGTAAGCGTCTAATTATGGTACCCATTTACAGTTGGGATTGACTTTTATGGAAGACGAGCTCGCCCACATCTCTGATGTCTCTAAAAAGTCAAACTTCCTACTCACCTCCTCAGAGGTACTTTTCCTTTCCTCTCCTTCCCCCAAAAGGTCATGGTCTCCCAAGCTCTGGTTCTTTCTAGTTTGGACTATTGTAGCAGCCTCTTTCTAAATCTACCTGCCTCTACTCTCCACCCTCTGCAACTAATCCAGAACAGGAATGCAAGACTTGTCCTTGGCCTCAAGCCCTGGGATTGTATCTCTCCAGCTCTGAAATCTCTCCATTGGCTCCTAGTGGATGCAAGGATTACATTCAAAACCCTCTGCATTGTCCACAAGGCTTTCTGGGGCCTGGGTCCAAAATACCTTCAGCTATCCCTCTGCAAATACCATCCCTCTCAAGCTCTTCGCTCCTCTACTTCTCACTCACTCAGGGTCAGTCGTTTTTCAAAGAAACAAGCTGGGGGTAGATCTCTGGGGCTTCCCTCTGGAACAGACTCCCTGGCAATCTAAAACTTGAGGAGAACCATCTCTGGTTCTGAAAGCACCTTAAGACCTTCCTCTTTGCTTCTGCCTTTGCTCCCCCCATCCCCTGCTGATCTATTCTCTCCTGGCACTGTGTACCTGGCCACCCTCTGTCCTCCGGGCCCAGGTACCTGCTCACCCTGCCACCCTCCCGCACTGCCCACAGGCCATCCCTTGCACTGGTGTCTGTATCTGTACCCATACAGTCCCCCCCTTTTTTCTTCCTGCTCTTATCAGATCTACCCTGTCTGCTGCCTTAAACACAGTACTTGCCAATTGCTGGCTGCACTACCACTGTTTGTTGCCGTTATTATTTATTTATTTATTATTATTTATCTGTTTCTCCTTTGGTCCGCACTTTCCACTTCTCCCCTTACATGCAATTTTCCCCTCCCCCTCTCCCATGCACTTGCGCGTTCTCAATGTCACTGGGCCTAGTAAGATCGTTGTTTTGTTCTCCCCTGTTCCCCTCCCTTACCTTGTCACGCTCTGAAACACTTATGTACGAGCGCAATAGAAATAAAATATCACTATCAATATCAATCCAACCAACCTTACACTGGCTACGTGTCTGGAGTAACAAGAGAGCCTTCCTTACCTAGACAAGCAAAAGAGCGATATTGTTAAAAATGAACATAGTTGAAATTCCTTGGCTCAAACATGTCCATACACAACTATCTGCCATCAATGCACGGTCCTATTTTCAAGAAATCTCCATTATGGATGGCAGCACAGCCACTGCATTAAAGAACAGGCTTAGGGCCATATGGGAATCAAACAGAGAATCATGCGAACTAACAACATTGTCTAATCAGAATCACGCCTTAATCCCATTAGGAGGGACACAAAAATACTTGATGTGGGCTACAGAGCTGATTCAAAGGACACTTATAACGAGGGTGAGATTTAATTGTCTTCCACTGAGGGTGAAGACTTCACTTTGGTCATCCCAGGCAGATGATACAAATTGCCCATTATTTTTGTTTTTTGTTTTTTGTTTTATTGGTAAAAAAATTTCAACCTTTAACAAAAGCACTATATACAAAAGAACAATTAAGAAAAATAAAGCAAGCAAATAAAACATATAAAAGCTGAAACAGTAGAGAAAACGAATACTGCCAAACAAAGGAAATTGTTCATCTCAAACAAAGAGGAATATAAAAACAATGAAAATAGACTAAAACTGAATATGAGAGCATCATAATGTTATGCATCCAATTTCGGTGAGACAGAGTAAAGAAAAGCCACCACAGCATTCACCATTGAAGTTGTACTCGCAGATAGACAGTATTCCCACTTTTGCTCACATTTCTGTCCTATACCATCACAAATAGCTCCTTTCTTATGCAAGGCCCTTTCCCTGATCACAGTTAGCGCCCTACATGACAGTAATAGATGTTTCAAATTGAACCTGGTTCAAAGTGAATTTGCACTGCTGAAAAGTGACTTTGCATTGTCGACACAAACCCTCATTCATGGAACTGTGCAAAGTGTATTTTTGCTGTGCAAAGTCCGGGCAAAGTCATGTTGTACTGCAAAAATGACCATGTGTTGACTTTGCCCGGACTTTGCACTGCAAAAATACACTTTGCACGGTTCCATGAATCAGGGTTTGTGTCAGCAGTGCAAAGTCACTTTTCAGCAATGCAAATTCTCTTTGAACCGGGCAAATATTCCATGAATTAGGCCCACAGTGTATTAGATGGTGTTTGGTTATAAGCCCACCCATTTCTTGCCCATAGCCATGCTAATGCATGTGGCAAATCCCACCCATTTCTGCCTTTCTTCGCCCGAATGTCCTCCGCATTGGGAACACTTTGAGCTCTTGCTCTTCTGTGCCGGCTGCCATGTTAGATTACTCATCCTGCCCACAACTCTCAAAGACTCCCGATAGAAGAGGGGCTGCACTTGTTTTTCCACTGACACAGCATGGAGAAGTAGGGGCAGGATTTGAGTGGTGCTCGCTGTCCATGGGAGGAGCCCACAGCTTTGTCTCCTTCTCACGGGTTCATACGAGGGATCCCTTCCTGCTTTCACTCCCTCCTCTACCGGGTTGCTGGGGGTGGCCCAGTCTGATAGCCCTGACTCCTACATAGCAGGCAGCAGCAGATGAAGCTGAAAGGAGTTATCAAGCGCCGGACTCTTGGGTCTTGTAGTCCTACGCTAAGGTTGCAGTGGCAAGATTTGAAAGCTGTGTCCCTTCAGCAGAACTACACTTTCGAGGGCCGGGATATTCAGTGAAGTTGCCGGCACCCTCGTTGCTGGTGGTTTTGGTGGCCGCTATGATTCGGGCTGTGCTTTTCGGCTCCAGCCTGGCCTCCTTCATCTCCGAGAAGGTAGAAGTGGTGTCCTCACTCAGTTTCTGGAAGAGAGGTAGGTGCGGGTATCGCAGGATCTAACCTGCATCTTGGCTTGCTGCCAGTGAGGTAGAGGAAGCTGCTAGTGATGTATGAATTCGGAGACTGGTCATTAGAGGGGGCGAATTATACATGGAACACGCATTGACGATGACAACTTAAAATGTAGCAGGTATCTAACACTGGGAACTAGAGTGCGCGCCTCACCCACCCTCTGTTTTTCTACAAAATTGACAATGACAATAGTTTGGGTACACACGACCAAACTGTTGGCTTTGCTAATGCTTATATTTTTAGATGTATTTGAAGGCGAGTTCATTAAGCACGAATCCCCACGTTGTGGGGTGTCCAGGGGCCAGCATACCTTGCAAATCCCTGGAGCAGTATGGAGCGGCCTACAAGGCAGCACAACCATTGAAGAATGAAAAATGGCTTTACGGATTTTTAGGTTTAACTTCTGCTTTCGAAGATATCTATGTTTCGGGGAACCTTTGTGTGTGCACCACAATATAACTGACAGTGAAGAGCAGGGGGAAGCTTGGTGACAAAAAGCAAAGGAGGTACATACAAACCTTGGGCGAGGGGCTTAGTGGGGGCGCTCAGGGACGTCATTTGGGGGTGGCCAGGGGTCGCACCTGCTACGCTTGAGGTCTCCTTTGCTACCCCTGTGGTCTCCCTTGCTACCCCTAAAAAAAGAAAGAACAACATTTTTTTTTGTCTGAAAACTCCTGGGCTGTGGCCAGCGCCATGTGGCTTTGTTTCTTGAGTAGCTAGCTTTCTTGTTGCTTGGGTGTTATTGTATGCATATTTGTTCTATATAAAGCGCTTAAGTGTAAGTACTATATAATAACACAACATTATCATTTGGCCTTGGACATCTGCTTGCATTCACAGTAATTTGGTAACATACGTCTATAAAATTGATATTAACAATAAATATGGTGAGCCATTCTTATATGAAATGTATATAACATTGCAGTGATATCGTAACCATATTTTACATAGTGTACTTAGAAACAATGCTATGTGATGGCACTTCCTGTTTCGTCAAGGGGTGAAAGGTCATGCTTTATCGCTTCCCGTGATGTCACTTCAGGGTTGGGTCAAATGACATCACGTCCTGTGATGTCATCAGAAGTCAAGGGTTGTGTGGTGTGGTGTCACTTCCACTACCCATGGCATTTTGGTGAAAGGACGTCCCTGGGGGTGCTGTGTGTTGGTCGGGGCTGTCTCAACTGTGTGTAAGCCCTAAGGGTGAAAATAGGAGAACATCTGCAGTCACCTGTTCTGCCTGTGTGAAGATTACGTGGAAGAAGGGGTTGTATGTGTGGAATTGTACCTCTAGTTTATTTTTCTGAGGTGGTCCCTTGCCGCTCCCTGATAGACTGGAGCATGCACGTTTTTTTGATGGCTGGATTTTTAAATGTTTTGTTTTCAGCCCAGTGGGTTAATGTGCTTGCTGACCATGTTCCTTTACTATGAACTGCAGGTTTCGATACCAATGATCCACCTCAGTGGGCTAATGCCACTGCATCAAAGATATGCGCAACCTGCCTGTCGCTGGTGCCAATACTAGTAAGATGGCTCAACGGGTTATGCACCTGCTGGAAAGATGCAGGTGCTGGACCCGGGTTCCAACCCTAGTTGCATGTCACTCTGCAAAGGGGGCAGGGCGAATAATGGGCCTGCTTCAGACCTGTGCATACAGACGAGACTACTTAGGATGCTGACTCAGCCTTTCTGGGGTTTATAAAAGGAGCTGGATAATCATACCCTGTTATTAATCTACTGAAAGATTGCGTCGTTCTTCTTCACTCCATCCTTTAAAAGCCATTCCATACAATGCCTCTTTAGAACCAGCCAGACAAATGTCCCACTTTTGATTTTTTAATGTTTGGGAGCTTTGCAGATTGGATAGTGTAATCTTTGATGAGCTGTATAGCGCAGTGCTGCAAAATGAATCTTCTTTAGGTGCTTAGTGGGTTGTGCGGGACTGTTGCATCACTGAGTGTATGCCTCAATACAAGTTATGTTATGTTAGTGGGATTTATACTGTGCACTGCTGCAACTCGTAACGCTTTTGTGGATCTGAATGGCAAAGTGGGTGGGTAGTTTAGTTAGGATAGAAAAAGTGAAAAGACATGGTTTTTGTGCTTAGTTGCCTTTGTTTGTATAGCCAGGAGCAACTGACCACTGTGTGGGTGTACTTTCTGGATTGGGTTTTGGTGTGTACACCATAGGCATATTGTTTCCAGGTAGGAGGCCTCCAGTGCTTGGGTTGTGAGGATGGTTAAGCCAGTTGGTGAATTTGCAAGCAAATTTGAGAGATAAAGATTTTACAGTGTTTCTCTAGCTGTTTACGTTGGCATGGTTTTTTTTTAGCAAGTGTTGAGCAAGTATGGAAGATATTTATTTTTATAAGGATTATTTTTATTTAAGAATGACACTAATTTAATAATCCCAACCAATGAAACATCCCCAGGCCACAATCTGGAACAAAAAACAGGTGGTTTTAATCTCAATACTTTTTTTTTTTAAATAATAAATTAAGGAATTAAAGGTGGTGCCCCAAACTTCCAATGCTGGGGAATTGACCCACAATCATTAAAATAATGCAAGCAGCCATTCTACAGAAAGGAAAACACAACCTGCCTGCTATTATCTCACAAATGCTTTCATTATAATGTGTACATCATCAATTTATATAAAAACAAACATGAAAGAGTATTGTAGACAAGAAGTACATACATATGCTTTGTTTTATAGATACAAATGAATAGTGATTTTCATAAAAATGTATTCACACAATCTACAGTATGGAATTATAGTTGTCTACCTGAAACCAATCTCCCCTTGCAATCATAAAGAGAAGTTCTTAAAATAAAACTGGAAACAAAACAATGTACTTAGTTTTCACTGAAACCATTCAGGATTGGTACTGGAGAAACATGTTGCTCTAATGTCGTTCACATATTCTTGGACTTGTTCAAAACTAAAATGTTGGTCACTACCTGTTACAAAACTATTAGTTCCTTCCTTGGACGTAGATGAAATTGGATATCTGTTATGATATTGAAATGGTTGCAAATAATTTTAAAAGCTTGGGACATCAACCAGTTTCAGGCAGCATCACCAGGAAAGCTGATTTCCTATCAGTTAGTTTGTTATAATCCCAATCTGCTTCTCTCCTGCTGGACGGCTCGCTTACTTTTCTGCTTTCGCAAAAATCTCCATTATTCCAACATGTTGGAGTTTAAATACCACACAAACTCCACCCATGGAGCATCATAGCAATTTTTGATTGGACAGAGCCTATGATAGGCTTCCTTTATGTTCTGACCCAAACTAGGGCCCTCCTCCTGACCTCTGTTGGCACAATGTATTTTGATGTGTCAAAATGAGAGGTATTAGCTATGTGTTAGCCCGCCCCTCAGGAATGAGGAAATAAATTGGACCGGAATAATCTGAAAACAGAGGCTTAATTTATGTTTTTGTCAGTGCAGGATTAATGGAGCAATTAAAATATGTGAATTAAGAACTAATCATACATTTTAAAATAACATAGTTATATGCATGTGAGCTTTGCGGGTCCACTGAATCTAAATAAGTATTGGGGGTTTGCATCAGAATAAGGGCTGCAACTAAAAATGTATTTTCCATGGTCACTTTAAATACATCTTTTCTGGTATAGACTTAAAATCTGGCATTGTGTCATTCTATCTGACTTTCATGTGTGTAAGCATAATCCATTTTTTATCAGTAGAGCCATCTGCTGAGAAAGACATTCTGCTGAACAAAAGGATCATTTTAATAGGCAGCTTTATTAAACAGACACATTATTTATAAAGCATATGCAATGCCAAGTTTGGAGGTTAGGGTCTGTCTAAGCCTCTATTTCTTTTGACATTATATTGAATGGTCGAATTGACACACATCCATCTATTCCCAGGTTGGCCTTCGATATCAGCTTAAAAATATTAGATCAGGAAAACCCTGATCCTGCAATTTGTTTTGACTTATTTTTTCGTATTTTGAAAACAGTCCTAGTGTCTCACGTAAACAGTTGGGCCAATAAATCCTTTGATGAAAGTGAATGTGAAATACCTACATTCAAAATAATTGACTTCTGCACAAACATATGGTGTCCGGTGACCTGGACTTCACGGCTTATGTTCAAAGAATGGCAAAGTGACATGTGGTATATTCTGTCCCAGATACATTTGCAATTGAACCTGTTCTTAATTGTAATAGCAATAAAACAATATTTTGTTCTGATCTTAAATATGCTAGAGCTCCTTTCTGATTTGTAGTAACTTTCTGTGTATCATTTCATTGCAGAATGCTAAAATTCAAGTTGTACAATTCACCATTTTTCCTCTTTTGCATTACTTTATTTTAATTTCAGTAAAGCCAACAACACAGCATGTTCCCATGGCCTTCTGACAATTTACTAGAGATCATTACATTCAATCAAATGATATGTGACATAGCAAAGTTGTACAGATCAATGATCACCTGTACAACAAGCACACACTATTGAAACAATAGATAGCACCCACCCTCATTAAGATACCCACCCACATCTTGACCCTGAGAGCTTTCACCCCCTTTTGCCAGAGGTACACTGCCCACCGAACATTTAAAAAGCCATCACACAGCAACAAGGCCCCATATCTATCTTCTGGACCCATCTTAACTGCTCCATCGAATAAGTAACTGACCCACATATCTTCAAATCTCTGTTTACCAATTTTCTCCTACATAAACTACAAGAAATCCTGATGACCCAGATAACTACCTCCCAATCTTTACCATTTCCTGCAAAGAAAAAGTGATAGAGTAATGTTTCTGTCAACATGTTTGGGACCAGGTAGAGGTTGGTGATATCCTACATCAGTTATTGCTAGCATTCAGACCAGTGCCAATAATGGAATTTTGACCTTAGCCTATAGAGAACACGTTTAAGAGCAATCCATATCATATAATGACATCCCAGCACTCTCATTCTCTTATAAATCTTTGCAGGGTTTAGCCACGGAATTCTCTTAAAAGACTGACAGTGCTATCCAGGTTAATGTAATTGCTTTCCAAAAAGATGGACATTACCCACATTCCACACCTCAAAGGAGCCCCACAAGATCACATGCAGATTTCCACCGGGATCCAATATCTCACACCTTTAACATATCCATGGCCCCACTGATGGAAATCAAGGATTTACATGATGCAACTATGCAGATGGCATTCAAAATGTCTAAAGACTCCTCCCAGACAAAAAAAAGCTAATTACCAATCCAGTATGTGTCAGATTTCGCTCTCACCTTTGTAAGCTCGGCCTCCGGATCTGTGTCTTCTTTCTTTGTCTTTCCTTATTTTGAAGAGAAGGGATAGGCAATCACTTCAGGTAGCCACCGTGCCAACCCAGAGGAAAGCCTGGGGGAACGGGGGCCACCCGGAGAGCTGGGTCTCAAAGGGAAAAAAAACTCTGACATCAGAATACGATGTAACGTGTCTTGCAGTAAATGGTTCCTTGTAGGAAAGGTGCGTCCAAGTCCAAAGGAAGAAGGTAGTCTTGGCTGTGTCAATGCCAACTTCTATAAGACTCGTGTAGTAAGGAGCGTCTGTGAAGCAGGAGACAGGAGAGTCCAGAGAACCAGGAGGAAGGCTTGACAGAGACGGAAGCAGACTGGAGAAAGCAGAATACTGTGGCGAGACCGCAGGTCGAAGCCGGAGTGAAAGGTAAATGAGGGAAGCAAGAGTGAGAGTCCCAGAGACGGGAAATTGTAAAGAGGAACAAGGTACGTACTCACGAGCGTTCTGCTACGAAAAAGCACAGTTGCAACGCGAAGCTCAATACTACTTCCCGGTACTTGTTGTCAAAGTGGAGCGGCGTCATTGGTCATACAAACGTGATGACGTGCGCTCTCTGCTGCGAACAGCGACCATCTTAGATCGGGCTCTCCAGCCCCAATGTTGCCATAACGACCTTAGCTTGTGCAATTGCCACAGCGTTTGTATGCTATGCTGAACATTCAGAGTTGTTACAGTATGCCGCAGTTTATTAGGAGGTCACCCTCAACTCAGGGAGTTCCACCCCCAAGCAAGGTGGCACACAATAAGGCACTTTACAGATTCAAATTTAGTGAGGCCTTCTACCCGTCTCACGTCCACCCCAAAACAAAACTGTGTCACCAATGGACTAGGAAACAGGCCAGTGTCTAGTTAGAATATTTATTTATTTATTTATTTATTTATTTATTTATTTATTTATTTATTTATTTAAGGTTTGGCAAAGAAGACTAGCAGCCAATATCAGCCACCAATGATATGGCAACACCCAATATCACAACTCTAACTACTTCTGGTTATTAAAACAACACAGGTAAAATTTGGAAACATGCAGTCACAACTTACAACGGATTTAATTTCAATGTAACCAATAGAAAACATTCACAATACAATGGAAAAATCGTTTTTCAAAACACATTCAAAGGACAGGCAGTGGTTTGGGATTCTGGTGTGGGAGGCAAGGGAATAAATGGGAAATTTCGTTTTTAGGCTTTCATTTGAAAGGAACAGTTGGGAAAAGGGACTCAAATGGGGAAATCGTTGTTAAACTTTTATTAAAAGGCAAGGTTGGGAAAAGGAACTCAAAGGGAAATCATTTTTCAACACACATTCAAATGAGAAACAATGCTTGGTAATTCTGTTATGTTATGTTATGTTATGTTATGCAGATTTGTAAAGTGCGCGGTCACCCAAGGGTATCATGGCGCTGGAGAGGAAGACAAAATTAGCCACATGCCCACACAGCCCAGATGTCTAGAACAAATATGTTTTTAAGGCCTTTCTGAAGGCCAAATGATTAGGCAATTTCTTTACTGCCAACGGAAGATCATTCCAAAGTACCGCCGCAGCTACCGAAAAGGCCCGGCCACCAAGACGGGTGTGGCAGAAGGGAGGCACACAGAGCAGGCCTGCCGAGGCTTAGTGCAGCGAACGCTTAGGAGAGTAACGGATGAACTTGGTGTGAAGATATTCTGCCCCCTGGTTATGCAGTGCCAGATGAACAATACAGAGCGCCTTGAACCTAATACGCGGGGTCACCGGAAGCCAGTGCAGAGCGCGAAGAACAGGTGAGATTTGTGACCCTGTTGCGACCCAAGCCGCAGGATTTTGCAAGCGTTGAAGACGTTGAACCACACCCCTAGGCTGAGCCAGGTAAAGGGTGTTACTGCAATCCAATCGGCTAATTCTGGTTTGAGATACAAGGGAATAAATGGGAAATGTTGTTGTGCAACATACATACAAATGATATGCAAGAATTTGTAATTTTACTTTGGAATCACTGAAAATAAATGGGAAGTTTTGTTTTGTTCACTTGAAAGGTAGATTTGGGATTACTTATTTTGGGATTATGGGCACACCCATTTTGGACAGGAGTCAGGGGTTTCAGAATCCCAGTCACCGAAGTCTTTATAGTCTATACCGGCTCTAACACACTGGGCATGAACTTTGTTAGTTTTGAATTCTAACAACACTCATCCCGTAATTTTCTATATGGGAATTGATTTACCTTCAGTTCAATGCACTAAGGATCTACACAGTTGCCCCCCTCCGTACAATTTAATGGAAAGGATAAGGTGGGCTGTTCCCAACACAATGCAATTTAAATGGATAGGGTTTTTTTCTATAGTGGAATTCATTTTAATTCAATTCAATACAATTGGCCAAAGGCCTTCCCAATTTCTCCCTCCCTACCCACTAATGGAAAGGGAAGAATTGAAAATTGATGGCGTTTGGATTGGTCTACTTATATGGGAGGCTTTGGTCAGGGAAAACAACAGGGCTCCTCTGAGGACAGCGCAGATCTGGTCAAGGGCTTTTAGTCAAGGATTTTCTACTGCACCCAGACTCCTTCTGCTCCCCTGATGGGGTCCCAGCTAGCTTCGAGATTTCCCTGTCACTGTCTCCAATGCAAGGATTGTGGCCTCTCTACTAGTTGTTGCTTGCAAGAGTCCGTCAGCTGGCTATCTCCCGGAATAAAGTAAAAAAACCCTGTTCTGATGCAAACATGCTCTCTTATATTGCTGATGACACTCCAACATGGTCATAATTCCCACGGTAAGGATTGGCTAGCGCTCTCCCTTCACCTCCCACCAAATTACCCACTGGCTACTGATAGGACCAGAAGTTGGGAAATATGTATGATGTAGACTGAGGGAGGAGAAAGATTTGTCATTCCCAAAGTGACATGTAGGTTATGCTCTAAAAAATTCCACAATGTGGAACCTCCCTTAATCTTTCAAATAACCACATGAATATATATATTTTGAGTTCTATATTTTATGGTGTGTCAGACAATACTCATTTTATTTCGGCGTGCCCTTCTTGGGCAGAGCCACAATTTTTCTAGGTTTGCTGCTGCATCAAAATAGTTACAACTCTGATACTATGTACTGCAACATTAATTTCACCGTCTATTGATCTATCAATATTTCCTATTCCTCAGATTTCTGAAAATGCCAGAATCATAATTTTGATCATAACTTAAGTTATGTACATCACAAAAACTGTGTTTTTACATGGTCCCAACTGTCCTTTTATCCCCTGAACCCCGGGTGGGCTTGATAGGACACACAATGCTCTTTTTATTTAGGAAAATGTTTTCAATGTTTAATCAATGGCACTGCATGCTATGAGAAGTAGTTTCATTTCTCCTGAAGCATGTGAGCAGCCACCTGCTCGGACCAATGTGTATCCTACTCTTTCCTGCTATGCTTCAAAGGGTCTTTGTTCAGAGCTAATGCACATTTTATATGAAACCTGCCCTTATGGGTAATTTCTGTTAGTCATGTTATCTGTACATCCCATACTTTCAATCTACTTCTTTGTATATCTTAGCATTTAAATTGACAACCAGACATTCTTCTCTTGGGGTCCTCAGCCCAAAGATCATGAGTTCAGATTTTCAAAGGGTCTTTGCTCAGAGCTAATGCACATTTTATGTGAAACCTGACCTTACAGGTCATTTCTGTTGGTCATGTTATCTGTAACTCCCATAATTTAAATCTACTTCTTTTGCATATCTTAGCATTTAAATTGACAACCAGACCTGTCTCCTTGGTCAGCCCAGCCCCAAAGGTCTTGGCGTGAAAGTTTCAGCTCAAAGAGAAAAACTATTTGCAATTCACAATTCTGAAAGACTAGCATGTTGCATTTACCCTCCGTGTAGATGTAACTTTCAATACTTCACCAGGACCTGTTGTTCACAATATAATGTTTCTTTATATACTGTATACACAGAAATAAGTTCACTTATAAATGTCATTTTTATGTGTTGAATTAAGTCTCTTTATTCCTTATTAAGGCAATTTGTCATTCGACTTTACCTTTCAGAGCTAAGGCCTCATTCCTCCTTTTTAGCTTCCAGATGCACATTATTTCAAAGGTTTTTTTATTTCCATTTGCACTGTTTCAGTTTTGAATCTGTCAAAATGGGCATTTCCACAAAGTCAACATCTCCAGTGCCCCATGCACTTGGAATCCATCTGCTGCAGTTAACAATTTTCCAGTTCTACATCTCACTCTTTTCTGGCTGAATGCATGTACATTGTAACAAAATCGAGGGAGGCCAATTCTTGCTCATTCACTATGTTGAAATCACTGTTTTGTACTGGGTTTTATATTTCAATTGAACTCCACACTGAGCCAGTTCTCACTCTCACAATGGGACCCAAGCATGGCCTCCCCGTCTCTGTTGCTCTGGGACTGTCTTTTTACCCCACAAGTAGTTTTCACTAAAATATGCCTGAATGACTTAACACCTATTAAAGCTCAACACAGCAACCTGCCATCACAAGACAACATACCATGCAACTATCCCCAGGCCAGAAGCAATGGAAAATTGCCTTCGGTTCACCACAATTGAAAAAAATAGGATTCCTTATGGATAACTCCTTTACCATGGAGCCAGATATAAAAGCAATAGTCAGAAGATGCTTCTTCCACCTAAAATCTGTTTCAGGCACCATGATTTACCTGTCATTACTGAATGCACATTGGGCAGTTTTCAGACTATTGCTCTCAAGTCTAGACTATGCCAGCAGTCACTAGATAGGCCTCCAAGAATATTTCTTGATCGGTTTTTGAGAATACAGACTCATGGACCAACTGAAACGATTGCATCACATTACATTGGCACTCTTGACCCTTCACTGGCTCCCAGTCAAATGTAGGATCCAAAAGAATCATCACTTCTGCTTGCATGGACCTCCATCTCTACAATCTCTAATACTACCACCATGCTACATCTACACCTCACCCAGCAACTCGCCACAATTCAGCCCTCTCAGAAACCCCCAATCCAGGTCCACAAGGCTAATCACACATATATGAGAATTATAACTGAGCCAATGTCATACCTAACTCTAACACTGGCTGTGAGCCCAGGATGGCAAAATACTTTACCACTGACTGACCTTCCAAGAGGTATAGACAACTCCTCTGCTGTGAGTTCTGGTGAAAAGGAAGACGGAATATCACAAGGCCCTCACTGTGGTTCCAGAGAAGAAATACAATGTAAACAACTCAAGATATATTCCACACAATCCTAATCACTAAGTGTCCCCTCCAGTCTCCAGAAAACATTTTCAAACCTTAGAGGGAGCAACACATTGTAATGAACCTAAGAGAACATTAATTTGCATGAAATGCACCAGAGTCCGTAGGCCAGGATCGACCTCTTGGCAAGATGATGCCAATCAAATGAGGTGACTGCACTTATATGTGTGTGTACAAGGGGCCTGACCCAGGTGGCATGAGAATGCTATTACTGGAGATAAAGAAAAACCAAGGAAGTCCCAAAATCCAAGGAATCCAGAAGGTGCCAAAAGGAGACACAGGGCTGATGCTGACAATCCACTTCCCAGATACTGAAGCAGAGAGGTAACACCGGAGCCAATAAAAGTTCTATCCAGAAGAAACTTCCAGGAATTCACAGGAATGGTGGAACATGCAGGCAGGGCTGAGAATCCGGACTACCTGACCATCTGAGACACTCTGGCTGATTGAAGAAGAGGGCAGGAGTGAGCAACACATCCCTGGATCATCACAAGAAGCAGTCCAAGAAGACAGGACGGGTTGGAATACCTACATAGCACAGTGTTAGGTTCTGGGTCTGGCTACTGATGACTCTTTGTAAAAGTTGTTTCTGACATCAGTAATGCAACCACAGTACATTAACGCTAAAATATGCACCATTACATGAAAACATTATTTCATTTCATGAGTCCCTCTGTAAAATTCACATTGGGCCTCATTACGATCTTGGCAGTAGCCATGCCGCTATTGGCGGCATGTCTGCTGCCAAAATCGGGTCCGGGTCTGGGTTCCCAGAATGGGGAATTACCGGGCCATTCCGAGTTCGGAGGGCCGGTAATTCCTCCCTCCAGGAATCCGGGCCCGGACCTTCCCCATTCCCATTCAGCCCTTACAGGGCTGAATGGGAATGGGGGAGGGAGCAAACAACGGGCCGGTTACGAGCGGCCCGTTGTTTGCTCCCTCTTCCCCTCACGGGACCCGGTAAGCACGTCTGGTTTTACCAGGCGTTACTTACAGGGTCCCGCGAGGGGAGCTTGTAATGAGGCAGAACGGGTTTAACGGGTCCGCCTCCTTTAGCGGGTCCCGTTAACCCGTTCCGCCTCACTTGTAATGAGGCCCCTTGACTTTCCATTAAAAAAATTTGCGAAGAACTGTTGAACGTGTTCAAAACTGTCATGATGGAAAACCTCTAAGCCAAAGATATCGGCAGTTCAATGGCGTTCCTCCTGCTCCATGCTGGCACTAACGTTAGACAAAAAAGTACCTGGTGTGGAGAACACGGCCCCCTCTGCCTGCATCAGTCACTGCTGTCATTGGACTGCAGCCACTCGCCAACATGCTTTCCTCTTCTTTTTTTTTTTATAACCATTGAAACACCACCATAATTCCATACGCTTTCTTACCGACTCCCTTAGTTTTGCATTTCAAAACAGTTCTGGCGCTTAATGCTGCTGTGCGCCCATGAAGGAAGTAACCTCTGAAGACACGCTACGTTGCACGTTATGGCACACAGCAAGGTTCACTTTTCTTTCAATTCTCAATACTCCCGGAAAGTAACTGAACGTTGCTACATGTGATGAAATTCCTCACAGCACAATAGCCAACTCCCCCAGCATTCTACCTGACGTAATCAGTCGGACTGGGAAGCTGAGGGGGACGAAGCTCTCCGCACCAATGAACTCTGCTGAAGATCGCCCACTACTCCGTTCAGGGCCACATCAAACTCCCCCGAACAACGCTCTCCCCACAGGCCGGCGCTCCAGTCTCACCTCGCCAGTCATATCATCATGCCGGTAGGTGGCCATATGCTGAAACTGAAAGTGCTTCCCTCACTGTTACTTTTCCAATTCTTATTAATCAGTGGTCCTGTCAGACGCATTGTCTCTGCAGCACACCACAGGCTTCTTGGGGCAAACTTATCGCAAAGCGCTCCTTGACATAAAATGCCACTTAAAACAACAGGTAGCTCTAGTCATAGTTCTTGAAGGACGTGAGTAGCACTGCAAAAAGCTTCTGAAGCACCTCTATATGGTTATGCTTGTACTAAATGGGCCTGCAGCGCCGCTTTGCCTTCTCTCTATAGCGCTGGCTTTCTCTGGTCCCACAAGCTGTTGGAGCACTTTAATAGGCATTTGCAGCTTCCAATACATTTGTAGCCCTTCATTATTGGCCATTAGTACCCGGCACGCGCGGCGCAACGGGAATACAGTGTGGTGACTGGCTCATTTGTGAGCCATACCACACGGTATTCCCTTTTACGCTGTGCGTGCCGGCTACTCTGTTCCCGGCGAGGGGCGTGGCAGCCCCTCAGCCAATGAGAAGGCTCGAAACGGGGCAATCCCCGCTCCGAGCCTCCCCATGGCTGGAGGCTTCCTTCGTCCCCCGCCGGGGACTCAGGTAAGACATTTTTTTTTTGTTTCCCCTTTCCTCCTCCCTCCTCCCTCCTCCCACCTCACCCCACTTACCTTCTAACCCGCAATCTCCGGTGGGGGATGATGGAAACCTCCAGCCGTGTGGAGACTCGGAGCGAGGCCATCCCCGCTCCAAGCCTCCACACGGCTGGAGGCTTCCATCGTCCCCCGGCGGAGACCGCGGAGACCGCGGTACGTTTTTTTTTTTTTCTTCCTTCCCCACCCCACTTAACTTCTTTTTTCTTCTTTTCTCGGGAGCGGACGCGCTGGGAACAGAGTGTTCCCAGCGCGCCCGCTCCCGATGGTTGCGATGGAAAGGGAAAATGGACTACGTTTTCCCTTTCCCGGCGGCCATTTATTTGGCATTTCTTTTTTTTTTCTGTTACAAAACGTGTTTCAGAACAGAAAAAAAAGCAATTAGTACCCCGGTCTAACGGGCCGGGGTACTAATGGCAATAAGCCCCTCGACTGCGGGCCAACACCGCCCACGCTAATGCCCCCGGGGCTTCGTTAAGCCTGTAACTACAGCCCCGGGGGCATTACCTGGGGCGGTATTGGCCCGCAGTCTCGTGGCTTATTGCCACAAAGTTGCTCTCACTACGCCTTGCATACAGCGCCCTTTCTGCCAATTTGCGCCCTTACCTGAGAGAGGATTTCTTCTCTTGGGGGTCCAGGTGGGTGTCCTTCCTTGGTGCCTCTGTGCCCTCAGCAAAATCAGCTCAATCCTCGTCGCCATTGTTAGGTTCTGGGTCTGGCTACAGATGACTCTGACAACTTCTTGATAACTGTAAGTTCTTTACTTGGTTTGGGCTTATTAATTACAGTTCTTTAAGTCAGATAAGTCATGGGGAAAATAGGACAACCACCAGCATCCTCTCTCAGGGCTT
Organism: Ambystoma mexicanum; assembly: GCF_040938575.1. Lineage (NCBI taxonomy): Eukaryota > Metazoa > Chordata > Amphibia > Caudata > Ambystomatidae > Ambystoma > Ambystoma mexicanum. Next base: position 290,401,848 of record NC_090941.1, read on the forward strand.
ACATCTTTCAACTGACCACCCTGGAACACTCACTCATGGGTAAACATTCTGCGCTCTGCCTTCCATCTCAACATTCCACTCTCTTGCAGGCAGAGCCAATCATAACACACAGCAGAACAGAAGGACAATCCATGCAAGGTCGGTAGAAATAGCAAGGGTCAGAAGTCCAGGAGATTGAAAGTTGGGTCGGGGAAAATAAGGTCTTATTTTGGGCTTTGTGGGTTGCCAAGGCAAATGGTAGGCACAATTGGCGGTTGCATACTAAAGATGATGATGTCATATTGCACCAGGGAATATGTGTGCTGTAGTCCCTAGTGGCCTGTCACTGCCCCAAATGCCAAGGAAAAAGCCACAATGCATACAGAGAAGTTGGGCACTCCTTGCGCTGCAGCAGGTAATTCATGACACCTAGACTCTTACCCCGCACAGCAAATAGGATCTGCATTCACCAACTCGTCAGGTTGCACCTCTTGTCTCTGCCTCTCTTTGAACTAGTTGCACAGCTCCACCTCTTTCTTGTGACGTCCCAGCGCCACTATCGCGCATGCGTGGGCCTCGTTCTCGGCCACGCATGCGCAGATACAATAAACCGCGCCCGTGCGGCAGTTCGCGCCGGGACGCGCAGAGACCAGCAGCGCGTCCCGTGTCTCCTTGTGCGTGTGTGCGAGTGTGACCGTATGATTGCCTGCCACTTCCCCGAGACCCCGGGGACCACATAACAACTGGCGACGAGGCGGGACGATCGCCACGGCAACATTGTGCATGTACGCACGGCAGCTGCGAGAGAGTGTGATCGGCAGTGCTCTTGTGTCGCAGCGTGTCATAGACCCGACGCGGATCCCATGAGACACGTGCAGCGGTAGCGGCCTGAACAGGTGCTTGTGCGCCGCTGTACAGCTAATTAGCTCAAATTTTTGGAACGTTGGTTGTCCCCCAGCACACGGGGACGATTCTTCTTCTCCTTCCCCCTCCGGAACGCTGACGCCTCCTGGGAAGAAAGAAGTGAGGAGACACAGTGGGCATCCGTCTGGCAGCAGGTTCAAGATCCCCAAGTAAGGTTGCGGCCTCTATAACACCAGGAGGTGCCTGTGCGACCTGTAATCATGGCGGAAAGCGAGGGGGAGGAAGGAACTGCGGCAGGTGCGGTCAGGCCTCAACAAGGGTCTCTGCTACCAATGCAAGAGTTTGATGTGTCTGGCCCCCCATCCAAGCTGGGGCCTAGGTGGTTGCTATGGATTAAGAAACTTGAGATGTACTTTACTGCAACTGGCATTACCGATGATAATGCGAAGAGGGCTACGCTGCTATACTCTGCGGGGTTGGATGTCTTACGTATTTTCGAATCATGCAACCTGCAGGTGGTGACGTACAATACTGTTAAAACTGCGCTGGAGAACCACTTCATTCCTCTCTCAAATGTTGACTACGAGAGGTTCCTGTTTTGTGGTGAGAAGCAGAGAGAAGGAGAATCCCTTGATCAGTTCTGCGCCAGGTTGAGATCGATGGCCACCACGTGTCGGTGGGACAATGACGAGTTAATGATACGGAACCAACTCATCCAAGGCTGCAACTCCGGAAAATTAAGAAGGCAAGTGCTAAGGGAACCGGGGTGGACTCTGCTGCAGATCCTAGATAGTGGCAGAATATATGAGCTGGCGGACGTGAGAGGAGCCAAGATGGATGCGGCAAGGCACACAAGCGCGTCCGAAGATGCATTTGCCATAAGTAGACGGCCCGGAACAAAGGACAAGTGGGGACAAAAAAGGCAAGAGACGCGTCATCCTCCCGAGTCGGGGTCAATGTGTCCGGCTTGCGGGTACGACCTGCCCCATGCAGAGGAATGCCCAGCCGTGTCGAGGTCGTGCGGCCGGTGCGGCAAGCCAGGGCACTACGCCCGGATGTGTCGTGCTCCAGTTCCCATTCCGGTGCCGAGAGGCCCCGCACGAGGCAGGAACAGTGGGACCAGAAGGCTAAGGAGCATTGCGGCACTGGAACAAGAACTGCAGCGACTGCAGCTGGCCGAAGAAGAGGAGGATGAGGACGAAGAAGAGGTGTTCTTCATCTCAAACTTGGCCTCTGTGGCTAAGAAGAAAAGACAACCTAAATGCATGGTGGACATTCAAGGGGTGCCGACTCAGGTCCTGATTGATACAGGCGCATCGGTATGTGTGTTGGTGGAGGACCACTATCAGAAGCTGCCACGTCCTCCCCCACTGGACAGTTCGGCAGCAAAGATATTCACTTTTGGTGGGGATGCCCCGCTGCCTATCAAAGGGGTGTTTATCACGCCAGTCGCGAAGGGGGACAGGGTCATCAGAGCGCGGTTCTTTGTCACAGACGTGAGCCCCCATTCGTTGCTCAGCTGTGCCGCGTCTGAAGCCCTCGATTTGGTGCATTTTGCATGGGAGGTGTATCAAGTAGACATTGTGGGCTTACTCGACAAGTATGCGGACATATTTGAAGGGGTCGGGAAGTTGAAAGCGCCCCCGATAAGGCTACACATCGACGACACTATTAGACCAGTGGCCCTCAAGCATAGGAGAATCCCGTTTCATCTCAGGGAGAAGGTTGAGGAAGAACTGAGGTCGCTCATCAGCATGGATATAATTGAAAGGGTGGAGGGGCCCACACCCTGGGTATCGCCTATAGTGGTCGCTCCCAAACCTAAACAGCCAGGAGCGGTAAGGATCTGTGTTGATATGCGCCTCCCCAATGCTGCGATTAAGAGGGAGAGACACTTAACACCGACACTTGATGACATTGTGGGGGAACTCCAAGGGGCACGGACGTTCTCAAAGCTGGATCTACGAGCCGGCTATCACCAATTGGAACTTCACCCGGACTCCAGATTTATTACAACCTTCACCACCCACGAAGGCCTCTACCAGTTTAAGCGACTAAGCTTTGGCATCTCATCGGCGGCTGAGGTCTTTCAGAACACCATAAGGGGGGCGCTGGCCGGCCTTCCAGGCGTTATAAACATGAGTGATGACATTTTAGTGTTCGCAGATTCAGAGGCGGAGCACCTGAGAAGGTTGGAAGGTACGTTAAGAAGGTTGAAAGAACTGGGTCTCACTCTACATCGCCAGAAATGCGAATTTTTCAAAGACCGGATAGGATTCTTCGGTTTCATTTTTCAGGCTGCAGGCGTGTCACCTGACCCGGCAAAAGTCAGAGACATAAAGGAGGCTGCAGCACCACAATCCCCCACGGAAGTAAGGAGCTTCCTAGGAATGGTGACTTATTGTGGGCGGTTCATCAAGGGGTTAGCGTCGATAGCGGAGCCTCTCAGGGCGCTGACACGAAATGACGCGGTATGGAAATGGGAATCCCGAGAACAAGAGGCGTTTCAGGCCCTCAAGAATGCTCTGTCAGACACAGACACCATGGCGTACTTCAACCCGGCCGTGGAGTCGGAAGTGGTGGTAGACGCCAGCCCCGTGGGTGTAGGTGCGGTGTTGCTGCAACCCGATGAGCATGGCGAGATGAGACCCATTGCTTACGCCAGCAAAGCGCTGTCCAATACTGAGATGAGATATTCTCAGATCGAAAGGGAAGCTCTGGCCATCCTATGGGGCTGTCGGCATTTCCGCCTGTACATTTTGGGCAAGCCAGTCGTGGTGGTCACTGACCACAAGCCTTTGCTGCCGATACTGGCGGGAGCATCATCCAAGCCTCCGCCCCGGATCGAGAGGTGGATGCTGGCTCTAATGGAATATGGGGTAAAGCTTCTGTATAGGCCCGGAACCAACAACCCCGCAGACTATTTGTCGCGTCACCCGAACAAAGAGAATGCCGAAGTGGAAAATGGAGAAGTGGACTGTAAGGGTCTGCTGTGTCAAGTGGTAGAAAATGCACTTCCCATGGCGCTCTCGAGGCTCACCGTTGCGACGGAGTCCTCCAATGATGAAGTCTTCCGCATCATCAAGGCAGCAGTGAGGAGCGGGGACTGGAGAGAAGTGCTACGGAACAACTCAAGGCGCCAGGAGGAAGCACAGAAGGACTTGCAGGCGCTCTGGAGGGTGAGAGATGAGTTGTCGATTTCCGAGGATGGACTGCTTCTCGGGGCAGCAAATCATCATTCCGAGGGGACTAAGGATGCGCGTGCTGGAGCTGGCGCACATTGGACACCAGGGCGTCATCAAGACGAAGGCCAGGCTAAGGGCAAAAGTCTGGTTTCCCGATCTGGAAGGGAAAGTGGAAAGCTTCGTGAAGAGGTGTCTGGCCTGCCAGGCGGCAACACCGGGTGACAAAGCGCCACCCATCAGTTCGATGGAGCGCAGCGAAAAGCCATGGGGTACAGTCCATGTGGATTTTGGGTCGACGGGCCGTGGACGATACTTTTTGGTGGCTGTCGACCAATGGTCACGGTACCCGGAAGTAGAGGTGGTTGAATCGACGGCGACTGAGTTCACCACGGAGGCATTGGACAAGATGTTTGCGGCACATGGATTCCCGGAGATCATCTGCTCGGACAATGGGCCACCGTTCACCGGCAGCCACTTTGCGCAGTATCTACGAGAAAGGGGAATAAAACACAGGAGAGTCTCCCCGCTATGGCCGCGAGCCAATAGCGAAGCCGAAAGGATGATGAGAACGCTCAACAAGGTAACGCGGATCTCGGCCAGCAGGGGTGAGGATCTGGTCCAAAGAGTGGTGGAATTCCTTCGAGTGTATCGCTCAACCCCCCATCAATCCACAGGGGTTGCCCCCACTGAGGCGCTCTTCGGGCGGTGCCCGAGAGGGATGCTTCCAGAAATGGAAGGCAGGAGGCCGGGGGTCATCGACGACGATAAAGTTCGTGAGGACAGAGCGGTACGCAACCAGAAGGAGAGTGAACGTAGAGGACTGCAAGAAAAAGAAGTAAGAGTTGGAGATTCCGTACTAGTAAAGAATAGACATCCAGAAGGAAAGTTGTCCCTACCGTTTGAACCACGCCCATGGACAGTGACTCACGTGAAGGGCACGATGGTGACCGCAGCCAGTGAACGGGGTACCGTTACCCGAAATAGATCCTTTTTCAAGAAAGTGGATGTCCCGGCGGACCCGCAGGTAGCGAATGACTCCTCGAGCCAGGAAGGAACATCAGAGGACCAGGACGGCGTCCCCTCATCGGATCTCGGCTCCACAACGGAGGCTGACCGGGTTTTGCCAACGGTCACATCGAGATATCCAGTGCGTGGGAGTCGGAGGCCTCCAGCTCATCTGAAAGACTATGTCATGGACTCAGGGGACTGAGCGAGGGGTGAGTTACGTTTGGGATCACGGGCTCACCATAGTTGGTTACTGTTATGTTCCACTGTAACATGTTATGCACCAAAGTTTGGTTTTGTTCTGTTGTTGGGGAAAAAGAAGGGATGTGACGTCCCAGCGCCACTATCGCGCATGCGTGGGCCTCGTTCTCGGCCACGCATGCGCAGATACAATAAACCGCGCCCGTGCGGCAGTTCGCGCCGGGACGCGCAGAGACCAGCAGCGCGTCCCGTGTCTCCTTGTGCGTGTGTGCGAGTGTGACCGTATGATTGCCTGCCACTTCCCCGAGACCCCGGGGACCACATAACATTTCTTACATGTCTAGTGCCAAGAGGCTGCCTAAATGACAGAAGTCATGCAATTGAAGACCCAGTTACATGACACTACATTCCTCACTAGCACCCTCTGCTCCCAGAATGAATGTGGGCCAGAACAGAAAGCAGCATGTTATTCCCATGGCATCACTCCTGAGCACCGCATGTGCGCTCAGGAGTGGCATTTACTTTGACTAATGGGGCACAAAACCCGAGACTTATCTTGACATGGCATGCATGCGCTGGCCCAAGTGCAGCGTGGAGCTTTATTCGTGCTGCCGCTTTTGTGAAGGTTTTTGTTGTAGCAGAGCCTTCTTCAAGGATTACAGGGAGTCTCTGCAAGCTGACAATGGTTCCTTAAATATGTTACTAATACATACTTGCCTCCAATTTTCCTTTTGCTCATATTCAAAACAATATATAATATAAATCAAGCCATCAAGCAATAATCATCTACATACACATTCTGCACTTTGCATGATCTTTCTAATTGGTATGTTTTGTACCAGGGTCCAACAAGAGGTAGAACTGATCCAATGATAAGCAGCAAATGTATTTTTGGGAGTATTGGTTTCGCCACTTATAATGCTGTAGAGTGCACATGTAGCCTCTGATGACGATATACGGTTGACAGCAGTACCATCAATTGAGAACGGACTGCACTTCGCATGGGCACCAGATGCTGGGCAGTGAGAAGGGTAACCAACAGCAATACACATATAGGCGCAAAAGGCAGACTGTAGCTAATGCGTGAACTCTGGCGACCAGGGGGCAGGGGATTATTTTATTAAGCGCCGTCCCGGCATTTGCTGAGCTATGTCAGAATATAACAGGAGTGCGATGGCGTCTCTATCCCAGAGGGAACCGTGCCCTGATTCTAGCCCCAGGTGTGCTCCCGGTGCTCTGTGTCATGCATTAAACAAGGCCCTCAACAATTTGTAGTCAGTAGTTTCCAATTATTTCTATTCCCATGTTTGCCATAGTTGGGATCTGCGTAGTCAGTCCACTGGACATGCTAAGTGACCGCGACAGTGTTGTTTGTCTTCAGCATTTTCAATGTTTTTCCTACAGGACAGATGAATGTATCATGTTTATTTACGTGGATAGTTGAACGCTCTACATTGTAATTGGGTTTGTGGGAGCAACAAGAAGCTGCTCCCAAATGTCCTCATGATGCTTCATGAATATGATGTAACATTCAATGATTCAGGCTCAGGGGTTTTCAGCCCAGTCAAACTAACACCCCCTTAGAGGTGCAGGTAGGCACTGTGGCTCATCCCACAATCAATGCCTTACTCTGCTTCATATATGTTGAGATAGGCACTTTGGGGTGTTTGGATACTATTTTGTAAACATTTGTTTGATTCCTTTAGGGACCTTGAGCAGATATATATGGGAGTGTGACTGTGGCACTCCCACTCTGGCATTGTAACCTGCCCCCATTATTCTTCCACCAGTCTAGTAACACAGCAGGCTGCCCCTTGGATCTTCAGCTGCATAGCTCTCCTTTCACTATTCAACTTTGACAGCTTGATACTCCCTGTGTCCCCGGTTTTATGTCATTTCATCGATGGGTGTCATTTCGATGGGTTTTACTGAAAAAACTCATCGAAATGGATGTATTTTTATTTTTGGGGGGTTGCCACCCCATGCTGGTGACCACCGCAAGCCCCATCCCCTATTTTTTTACCTATTCCTATATACTTTTCCAACCCCCCTATATAATTCGATTCGTTTTTTGGGGACAATGTACTGGGTGGGGGGGGGTTGGGAAACCCATCGAAATGACACCCGTTGATGAAAGAACGCTATACTGTGTCCCCATTACTTGCCACCCATAATAATAAATATCCATCGGTGAGGAGCGGGACTCCCGATAACTGATTGGCTCTTCATGTTATTACTTATTAGGTGGCAGCCATGCCAACGGGAGTTGTTCCTTCGTTCTTCCTCACCCACCTCTGCTGCTTTCGCGTGCTCTCTGTTCTGCATACATAGAGTTTTAGTCTTAAAAGCTTTGCCTGAGAAATCGTGAAGTGCTGGTTCTACATGACTGTACCGAACCAAAAAGGTTGATTCCAAAAAGTCTGTTTTTGTTTTTCTTATTTTTTTATTTTCCGCAAATATACATGTGGGGGAGACCCCCCCCCCCACAGCACCCCCACCTTACCCCTATTCATTTTTTATTCACTTTACCCCCCCACATATATATATGCAGAAAATTGGGGCGCTGACTTTTGGGGGCTGAACTTTTGGGAGTAGGTAATTTTGTACAATACCGAACTGCCTATACACCTACTGCAATACCCCTGGAGGAGATGATGTTGGGCAGCTCAGCTTGGAACTAGGCCACTTCTACCCAGAATCGTGTTACTCCATATATTCCGGACATTAGCTCTATTTTCTGTTACCAGTAGCCACCATATGTATTCCCTTTTCCTTTGTTAATCCTCTTTTCTTTTTAGCCATGCCACACTCCAACACCACTCCTGTCTACAGGCTGCCTGGTGCCAGAAGTAAATGACACTGCATGACACTGGTTGAAAGGCTCAAGGAGCCATGCAAGAATTCGAACATATGCATGGAGGTTGCAAAAAAGTCTTGGGAGTTCTGCATATATGTGTACTTTTCCCATGTGAGGAACCAAACTAACTGGCAAAAGTACCACAGGTTTTCTTCTGTAGCACAACAGTATTCTGCAAGTAATTATCGGGCATTAAAAATGGAAAGTTAGTAATGCAAAAAAAGCGCTGCCCACTTTTCTCGCCTAACATAACAGCTCACCATCTTGTTGCCTGCACACATCCTGAAGCAGAGATCTCAAATCATGTTCTGTAATTCCTGTGTTTTATTGCAATTCATGTTGTATTCCTGCACTAATTTTTATAAATTCCGGATTAGACCAGCATGCATTGTGATGTGAGACTAAAGACAGGACTGATAGATAATTTCACTCCTGGGGCAAATTGCATGTCTGATAAAATCATCTACCCGTAGTCATTGTTTGCAACAGGCTTGCAGGACATTTGCAGTTCAACGAAAAATGTAACACATTTTATGCATTAAACAAGCAGAAATCATAGACTTATCTGCTGTATAAAGTTATTTTACTTTAGTTTTTGGTTTACTTAGGTGTAGGCATAGGCACAGAGTGAGAATCCAACGGGAGGCTTGGAAATGCAGATGGTAAGATGGTACTTCTGAGGTTTAATGGCCAAAACACTGACAATTAAGAGAAGCATTGACATGCATTGGTTAAACCTCTGCTGGAGAGGTACTGCCCTCATGATGTCTCTCAAAAATGCAAACAACGCCCCAAAAAATCTTGGACTGCTCAAAATGCCTCAGTTCACATCAATGCGGAGCCAGTGAAAGGACAATATTCCCACTACCCCACTGAACGACATGCCACTGGTTAATGTGGAGCGTGAGAGTTCACATTGTAGTTCAAAGAGAGGATGAAACAGCTCAGAAGCATGTTCACTTTATTAGTGGGGTCACATATAAATTATAGGATCATGTGACCTTTCCTCAGCGTGTCAAAAGGGGAAAAGTACAAAGATATGATACGACCACTCACTGAATTTCTATAAGGGGTTGTGATGAATCAACCTCTGGGGCACCAGTGATCCAGTGATGAATATCGGTTTCTAAACCATCCACCACCCCCACACCTCTAGTACACCAGAAGGGATCTGAACATATTGGAAACACAAGCAAATTATAAACTTCCTTGTCCTATTTTGGTGGCGGGGGCTTAACGGCAGGTTTATCGCTGAAAGGTCGTGGATCATTGGTTAGTTGCAACACTGCAAAAATACAATTATTACCCAATGATAAAAAGGACTGTCCAGTCACGGTCGTATACAAATATCTATTTCATTATTATGACAACGGACAGTTCTGGCGCATTACAAAATACAACCCACCCTGTAAAGGAATGCAGAGGACAGTTTCAAAGAAGGAAAAGGGATGCAGTCTGGATATTGACAGGGGGGTAGTCGGTAAAGTAAATAATCGCAATAGTTGAAGGATACTTGGTTTCGGCAAAAAGGGAGCAATGTGTCATAAAATGTAACTAGGGGCCTTCAGAAAAGGACCAGGGGGGCAGAACCACATTGTACCTTGTGCTGTAGGTGTTTTTGGTGCTTGACAGGGTCGAGTCGGTTTCAGGGTGCTTTGCAGCTTCTGCAACAGAGTTCAAGATGGGAGACAACTGTGGGTATCAGGCGGCAAAAGGTTCAGAGAGTAAAGCTGGATGGATGGCTGCAGGCTGGCCTACATGGGGGCTCAGGCCAGGAATCATTGTCTCAGTGCTGATCGGCTGTTCTGAAGCACTGGTTGAGGCATCTTGGAAGTCTTTAAGCAACTGCAGCATTACTATCGGTTGCAGCTCGAGGGACTCAACTGTCTCATAAATTTCCTTTAAAGCAGACGTTGGTGGATGCTTGTCGATGTACTTCTAGCTTCTTCACTGGCCTCGTGTCGTCCTTTAAGGCGGATGGCCGCAAGCTGAAGAGTGTGTTGCAAGCAGTTGATGTGTCCTTGGTTTAGGGCTCAGAGACTCTCAGGAACATCCCACCCAGGAAGCTTGCTGCAGAGCCAAGCAGGGCATGCTGTGTGCTGGCTGGGTACTGGTTCTGGAGCTGGTGGAGGGTATTCTGGATTCGGTATCTCCCTCTGTTTCCTGGGAGATGTTTATGGGAGGGATCTTGCTTCCCTCTTGGAAGTCCTGGCCTTCCGTCACTGGCAGAAGATGTAAGGCAGACTGTACATGCAGTCAGGTTTCAATTATGAGTTATTCTTTCTGATTCTGGTGAAGCCTTCAGATATTCTGGCAAAAGAGGGGCTTGGCCCTCTTTTAAACCCTAATATGACACTGCCTACCTTAATGAACCAATCCTGGGACCTCACCAACAACCTCCTGTATGCGTGAGGTCATAACCAGCCTGCTGTGCAACAGAAAAGGTAAAGGGGTGAAAACATCTAATACTAAGTCCCACCCATCTTTCTGTCTGTTGTGGATCAAAGGGTGCCTCTGGTTAATGGAGCTCGCTGTGGTTCCTGATTAAAGTGAACAAGAAAAAAGTGTCTATTTCTAAAGACACTCCCGTCCCCTGCACACCATTAAAGCTGATACAAAATCAGTCAAGGCACTCTTTGAGTTTTTACAACAATGTAATCAAATTATAATAAAAAAAAGAGCACAACCAATTAAATCCAGTAACTTCTGGTTAACATTCTATGTAAATGTAAAGAAAAAGATGCATAACGGCCATCATGAAAAAAGGAATATATATATATATATATATATATATATATATATATATATATATATATATATATATATATATATATACAATATTCTTGTGATGAAATGAAGATTCAAGCTCTACGCGTTTCGGGGAACACCCCCTTCTCAGGAGCGAAGTAATCTGTAATCATACATATATATGGAGAATCCATCAGTTGATTTTTCAAACACTTTTTTCCACAAAACAGAAAGTCATTAAACATATTTTTGCAAAAATAAATGTTAAGACAGCATACCAAAGCTAACAACACACACTAGCATGGGTATGGTTCATGTTATAATGTATAATATCTCAATGCATAATGTGCCCAAAAATACATATGGTGTGACTCAGAAAAATAAAACTAGAAGGGAAACGTGATTAAACTCAAAAGAGTAAAAATAGACAAAGTCTAAAAGTGTACCTGATTGGCTCAAAACACAGATCAGAGGATTTAATTACTCCAAAGATGCTGGCTTCCCAGGCTTAATCTATTCGGAGTGTGCACTGGCACCCACGGAGGGGAGTCCCATGTGCCGTGTCAAATCTGAAGTAGCCCGTACCCAGATGAATTCTAAAGGGGGCTGTACATAAAAGGTGTAGAAGGCAATCATTTAACAATACCCGAGAGCATGATAAACCGGTAAATCCACTATGGTCTAGATGGAATGCTTACCTAAGTGGCTTACACGTGCTGGTAATTGACGATAGTCCACCAAAGACAGTCTTAAAGGAGACACTTGCACCCTGGTAATGTCTCACCAACCACTTGGCAAACCTATACAAATATAAGCATGCCTCTATAGAGCAGAGTACAGCATTTACTGTGCACAAACGTTTGGAATGCTAGTGAAGGACAGTAAACAGAAACACCATCAGTGTTGATCACCGTACACAGACCTTTGAGAGGGCTAATGAATGACACTAAACAAATACACCGTCGGTGTTAGTCAACCACAATTAGTCAAAATGTAAACACTGGTCCGTCTCTTTAACAGCTTAGGTAACAACTTCTCAGCCTGATATTATACATCGAGGGTTGTCAGACCTAGTGAGTGTACCACCACATGGCCAGAGAACTTGTAGTTAGCCAGTCCAGAAAACAGTGCCGGTACGGTTTTACCGGCACCATTATATCCGGACCGTCTAACTTGTAATGAGGCCCAATATGTTTTTTGTGTCTTCCTATTTGTAAACCATCTGTTTATTTTTCTCCCATCTTCATTGCAATTCCCGTGGTATTCAGTATATCAGTCTGCACACCCAGCCTATATTTCCTATGTGATTTCCTTTGCAAGGGTGGTTTAGTGTTGGTAATCGTTGTGTTTATATTAAAGACTGCGGTTGCCAGTTATAGGGTCGAAAACAAAAGGATCGAATGCCTTTTGATCGACGGTCAAAGGACCAAAAAAAAGGGTCGAAATATATTTTTTGATTTTTTTGGGGGGGGTTCCCCCGCCCAACCCCCCGTTTTCTTTATTAAAATCATTTTTTTACCAACCCAAACTAAAAAAAATATATAAATAAATGAAAAAATATTCAAACCTTTTTTTTCCGATCCTTTGACTGTCGATCAAAAGGTCATTCGATCCTTTATTTTCGATCCTTTGACTGGACACCAAAGACTGCTTGTGTGTGGAGCTTGCTTGGACATTATTTTTATTTTGGAACTTACCATACTATTGCTATTTAGAAGTTTCTGTTGCTGATCCAGAGATAAGCTTACCCTCCGTCTGCATTACCAACCAGAGGCGAAGGAGGCATACTATCAAATTTTGTCTGTTCAAACTATTCAAATAAAATATATATCTATGAGCTGAGTTGTGGTGACATTTTGGACATAGCGCATAGAAACCCTTTATCGCTCCCTTGTAGTTCTTTGATAGACAATAGGATTTAATCACAACACCAATGTACTAAAAATGCAGCACCAGCAACCAATTCTTCTCAAACAAAGTAGAGAAGATCCACATTTAAATTGACAATTTCAAGGAACATTTGCCTTTTCCTCCCACCCCACCCATGATACCTCTAATGTTTTGCATTCAAGGTAATTATTTTGAAGGCCAGGGCCAATATGCTCCCTGCCATCTCGATCATAACCTACCTAAATGAATGATACTCAATTTATCGGCCTTGGAAAAATGAAGAACTGAGCAAGCCCTGCCAGGATTCAAACTTGTCAAGTCTAGGAGGGTCCCATGTCAGATGCCAGTGCTTGCCTTACTGCGTTATCCACTTAGACACTTAGACACATCTGATCTCATCATTGTCAAACTGTCAAACTGAACATGGAACTCCTTCTATCTAATGGCTCTGTCTTACCTTGATCAAAGTCGGAATAACAAGTGCCTAACTATAAATGAATCTGTGTGATTACTGCGACCCCCAGAAGTCCGACAGCCGAAAATGCAGATTTTCTTTTTCTTTTTTTTCAACCCCCTTTATACCACATACATATGTGGGGGAGACCCACCACAGCCCCCATCCTTGCATTATATCCCATACCCCCCCATACATATATATGTGGTGTAACGGGGGTCGGAAGATAAAAAAGTCGACATTTTCGGCAGTCGGAATTCTGGAGGCGACATTTTGGTATATTTCCCCTTTAAATGAACCCATCAGAGAAAGAATTAATCCTCAATGGAACCAGCACAAGACAAAACACATATCACCAACTTGCTTGTTAACTTGAAACGAAATGATTCTACACCCAGTATCACCCCTGTGCAGTCAGCAGGATTCATCATGTACAGAGACCTCACCCTGAAGACCCACATCCCCAGGAAAATGTAAACAACCTCTCATTCCTCCACAAAATCAACCAATTCCTGGAAAAATAATTCTTTAGAACTGCCATCCAAGCTGTGGTCCTCACCTACACTGACGGTGGCAAGGCCATTCTCATTGATATCCTTGATACCTCACCAACCCACTGAAGAACATCCTACATGCAGAGCCTGTCTCATCAAAGGGCTAGAAAAGTATGACCGTATCATCCTACCCTGAAGGATCTACACTGGATGTTGCCAGAGGATTGCCTCATCTTCAAAAATGTCTGCATCACCTACAAGACAATGCCGATGAAAACTACCAACTGCCTGACAGAACAGTGCGCCATCTTTGTAATCTAATGGAAAATAAGAAGCCACAACATCATAAACAGTGAAAACAAAAACAAATGTAAAAATGGTAGTCCAAAAAACAAGCCTACTCAAGCTAAGTAACCAGAATCTGAAATGGCATCCCTCTCACTTCAAACTGACCCCTTTCGCTGACATTATGCAAAGGAACTGAAGACACACTCCTTCAAAGAATATCTTATCAACCCATGATAACTGTTTATTTCAGTCGCCCAATGCCCAGTCTTGGTCGTTATATGGCAGGTCCTCAGCAGCTCAGAATGGTATGATGTTGGCTCCAAATCCTGATTGCTGTGCTGAGCCACAGTAGCTGCCAAAGTTAATACTTCAGGACTGCTTGGGGAGTTCTACTCAAACCTTCTCCAAGATCTTCCTAGATTATGATGTTTTGAGGGGAGCAAATTGTCCCTGCTCTCTCTTTTGCCTTGAGAATACCTTTTTTTTTAATGATATTCAGTTCTCTTACCTTCACTAAAGCATATAGGGCCTCATTACAGTTTTGCTGGTGTGTTAAAAGTGCTGGTAAAACTGCTGGCCATTCCGGCACTTTTACCACACCGGCGAAATATACGTTTGCTGGTGTGGGAACTGATTTAACTCCAGCCAAGAGCTGGAGGTAAATCCTGCCCCCACTGGGGAAAAAATGCCAGAATTACTGGCACCGGTAATTCCTGTGCTGGTAATTCCGGCAATTCCCTCCATGGAGTCCTATGAGACTCCATGGAATGGAGATTTACCAGCGTTTCCGGGACTTTCAATATGCCGGTAATTCTGGCATTCCAAGTGGCAGAAACAGTATTACCGTTTTAGTGGTATCACACCAGAATTACTGGTGGGATACCACCAAAACTGAAATGACCCTCATCCTCCTGCATCCATGGAATTATCCTTCTGCATGGCATTGGTAAAGGAGTCAGTTGCCTTACACCATACAAGGAATCGACACAGCATAAAGAGGGGAAGAACTTGAGTGCTGACACCATGCCACCAATGTAAGCATCACTAGAGGGACAGAGCATCCCTCCTATAGACAGGCCCATATTCTCTGTCCCATGCAATGCTCCCACCAGCCTCTCAGACTCGCTTCTGAACAGCGTAAAATCTAGCATGTGATCGGAGCAGAAGGAGCACAGGGACGCACTGCTCCAAACTCATTGCTGTCCCCCCTTTCTCACTGACATCTGTGGTCCTGTTATCAATGTCAGTGAGGCTCAAGTGAGTAGGCTAATGCAGTGTAGAAATGCTCTTCTCTACAATTGTTGTCCCTCAATAGTGATATTAATGAGAGAAAAACACAGCATCACTGTTTGCCCAGCCATGCACCTCCTTGTCCCTGGGTCCAGGGTTTAAAGGTGGTTTACAGGAGCATCAATTTTGAATCCTTACCATAATAGAATCGATATAAACAGTTCAGCAAGATCTCATGTGACCTGCCAGCATCCCCGAAGTTGCAGCCAGACCCATGCGAGAGATTCAGCATTAGGAACATGCATCAGCTGGACAATCAGAACCACTGACCACCCCACAGAGGTGTGGCCGGCCAGTCAGAGCCCCAGACTCCTTGGAGAGGTTTGGTGATCTGATAAAAGGCCCAGCGCACTTGCTGGTTCTGCTTGGCTGTTAGTGGGAGGAACGGGGATCATCTACATGGGAAAAGATCAGGGGAGCTTGCGCTGCAGTGACAAAGACCATCTTGTGTGTGTTTTCTACATTTCATTTTGTATTGTGCTTTTTTTGGAAAGTTCCTTAAAATCTGACTACCCTTTGATAAACCCTTTGCGAACCTCTTTCTGTTTGCTTGCATTTTGACTTCCTTTCCCTTCTCCTCCCTTTCTTCTTTCCCACAAAAAGAAACCAGTTAAGAAAACCCTTTGAGAAGCCATGGGTGATTGATCATTTTGTAATCCCTTTCCCTTAAACCACCTTACAAATAGAAAAGAGGAACCCTGTTAATCCCTTTGCACTAAACCTTTGTGATAATCGTTTTCTTCGTGCCCCCAACAACTGTTATGGAACACATGATCTTTTTGAAAGTAATACACTTTAGGCCAGACAGAAGAGTGAGCAGCAGTACGTGGAACAAAAGTTGGGTGGAGATTGGGAGTCAGCAGGAGGAGGAACATGATGAGGCAGAGATGGAGTGGAAGCAGGAGGTGGAACATAATTGGGCAGAACATGAGGGGAATCAGGAAGGGAACATACATGAAGAGGCATATGAAGAGTATCGGGTGCTAAATGATGTTGTGAAATAGGCGGATGCGACAAGGGCAGGTGGGGATGCAGATATGGGGCAGAAGGAGGGGGCAGGAGGAGGGAGAGTGTCTGTCAGAAGAGAGGGTATTCGAGGAGGCAGACAGAGATAGTGCTGGTGTTTCTCATCCTGTAGAAGGAGCCCAGAGGACAGGGTAAATATAATGATACTGGTTCAATGGTTTCTTGTTTGGGCCCTTTCTAGGTGTGGCAATACTTCCCTCCACCTGAGCAAAAGGTAAAGGCAGGGGCCTGTGCTGTTGTGCATGCTCTTCAATAATGCCGTACAGAAGAGCAAGAAGACTAATCATTTTGCCTTAGTCAAAACTACAATTCGACAACAAATTTGGTAGTGGCATAAATCAACATTTAAATCATGTGTGCCATAAGGGTAACCACCACCAGTGGTGTGGAGGAAGCTCCTGCCAGCACATCTTGAGGTGCAAGTCAATTCCCATCATGGCATGGGGCACGACAGCATGATACAAAGGGCCAAACATAGCCTCACCACACTTCTCCTCCTGACACCCAATGATATAGCACCTTCCTCCACCTCTCCATCTCTTGCCCACCCTGAGCTACCTCTGACTTTGTCTCCTTTTGCCCCCTTTGCCGTCCCTAACCACTAGATCTCCCTATCTTCTGGCATCAAAAACACCACCAACATATTTACATTCACGTCCGCCATCCAACTCAATGTCCTACACTTAGACAGTGCTCCCACACTTCCGCAGCACATTCTTGACTATAACCCCCTTTCCCTAAATGCAACTATATATATGCCTGGTGGTATCTTCCTCTAAATACTCTGCTTTGGTCCCTTGTTAGTCTGTGCTCTGTCAGAAGTTAATGTCCTATCTTTTGACCACCCCCAACAGGAAGACCATAAGAAAATGTATATGTCTGGGTCTCCCTAGTGTAGCATGGTTAGAACCAAAACAATATTAATGTTGGTGACTCTCAGGCCATGTTGAAGGTTGTTCATTCCACCACTACTGTTATTTTAACATAGCAGGAGCAGGAACTTGGAGCCAGACTTAAAAACATAACATTAGGTGCACAAACGCTAAATGCATCTCGTCATGATATGACAGTCACATATCACCCACATCACAAGTTATTCACTGTAGCTATAGCTTCCATGACCACTCCCCACACTAAAAAGCCACCCTCCACTTTCCAGCTTGTAACTTGAAGCAGTCAAGAAGTATTCATCATTGGACCGGGTGGCTTGTCTAGGGCCGGATGGCTTGCCATAGTCTTCCACAATGTAGTTCTGGTCTATTCTAATAATTGTTAATTGTTCAACATGGGGCAGTGTCAGTCTTCACCAGCAGTGAGATTGAATAGCCCTGGCAGCATTAAATTCTTCCTCAGATTGTACACTGGCCTGGGGGCATCTTAGGTATTCTATGCGGTATTCTATGGGCAACTCTCACAAGTGGAGCTGCTAAGCAAACCATTTACTGAACCATTACTGCAGTGTATCATCACTCCTACTTGTGTGAGATACATTAAGAAGATATGCATCAACCACCCATGTTTTCTTTTAGAATCGTCTGTATAGAGAACTGCCAGTTGAGCGAGAAGTGTATCCTACAGGGATTGTCCGTCTCCAGCCTATCACTGTAATGAGTAGTTTTCACAGAAGATGGGTCAAGTGGTATAAGCGACAAAAACAATGCGACCCCAGATGAAGAAGCAGATAATATTCTCTGGTATTGGTATGCTGAACTCAGGGTTTGTTAGATTTTCTCCCTCTATTTTTCTTCACACCATTTTATTTCCACCTACAAGCAGTGTACCTTTCTCCCATCTTAACTGTGTTTCATTCTTCTAGGTGGTCATAGTTCTCATCTGGCTGCAATGCTGCCACTTTGATCTTGGAATGTGGATAAAAAATGAAGCCAGGAGGTATTCAGTATTACCCTGCTTGGTGCATGTTTGACAAAACATTACACTCCAGCTGTGCTGCATCAGCATTGCCAGCACAATCAGAGGCACTTATCATTTTGGACATGTTGAGTTCTAGCAGCTACCCCAGGGGAAGTACCTCAATGAAGGATGCACTACGCCAGCTAACAAGCTTGGTTGTCTCCTTGAAATATGGCAGCACACACCAGACATCAAGCAGCAGCTGCCAATGTATTGGCGTAAATAACGTGCCATCCAGAGATCAGCTGTGACTGTTGCAATAATAAGTGATGAGGCCTCACTATAACCCTGCCGGTCGCAGTAACAACAGTGCCTGTGAGCTACTAGCACCCTTGTTACCGGACTTGCAGAGTACAAGTTTGCGGGCGGTATGCCCTCCCGGCTGCCAGGTTTGACCTGGTGGACAGACCGGCACCCGCCCACAGCCTTTGACGGATGCACCGGCACTGTTGCATACAGTGCCGCTGCATCCGTCCTCCCCATTCCCATTGTCCAATGGGACTCGAATGGGAATGCAGAGTTTATTTTTCCGGCGCCTGGAAAACAAAGTGGAATTACAGTGGGTTACAACTGTGGCTCTCACATGGTGCCCTCTAAACTCCCTGTGCACCTGTAATTGGTGCAGCACATGTCTTGCACTGTAGGCTTGCCTGGAAAGTGAGCTGGCCTTCAGTGCCATGGCAATGATGTATTTCACAGGATCACAATGAAGCATGAAATGCGGCACCAAAAGGGCACGCATAAATCAAAACACATGCATAGTCTTTTCAATTTGTTTGGCAGCCTGGATATTCAACCTGTTAGTAGCAGCAAAAAAGCACAATTGTAGGTGTTGTGGTCTTAGTGACTGCACATCTACCTCCTCCACATTCTCCCTGATGTCAGCACCCCTGTGATTTCTGCCCTCGCATCATTGTCTACATAAAGTAGCTGTGTGCTAGATGGGAGATGATTGCTGTCTTCCAGGATTACTTAGGTCCTCTCAGCCAGTTGGGCGAGGGAAAGTGTGTGGATACAAGCATGAAGTAATTTCTCTCTCCAATGGCCCAGATGTTACTCTGAAATGCACTTTCTAGCCTTCTGGCTTATCTTGTGCCTACCCAGCTGCATAAAGCAACTCATACAACTGTGGTATAGCCTGGCATTGAAAGTCATGTCTACTGGGAATTACCCAGTGGACCTCTGGGGCAGTGGTAATCGACTTTGCTCATAAATTGATGGAAAGCAGGATTTTTGACAAAAGAATAGAGAAATAGCTCAATAGATAACATTACCCCCAAGTTAGCAGTGACGATGCAAAATCACTATACCATAAGACTTGTGATCAGTTCATCCATGCTCCAATGCCTGCATCACACTGACTTGGAGATTAGGGGTGGTATCACTGTGGGCCCAGCAACCAGACCAATGTTTGCATGTGTGGTGAAACAGAAGAAGGACTCGGACTACTATGTACCATGTCACGTTTTTTACATTTTTTTAAATGAAAATGAAATACTTATTTAGCCCTACCACTATAAGGGACATTCCCTGCCTAATGAAACTAAAACTAAGGGTGCTCGTCAAAGCCCGAAATTAAATAATCCTTGGTTCAAATCCTAGAAGCAAACTGGCCCTACCACTTAGCAAAACAACAAAAAGAAGGAGGCCGGAGCAATAGCCTCTGTCTTCGGCTTCTGCCAGGCCCAATCAAGTGGTCCGCTGTCCAGCAGGTCTACAAAGTTCATCAATGTCTTCAAACACAGTTCACAACCTCTTTGCAGGTTCTGTTGTTTAAGTGTTAATATCTTCCATAAGGTTTCCTCTTCTTCTGGAAAAAAAATGGTTTTTTGTTCATACAATTTCTCCAATTTCGACTAGATGCTTGAAACCCTCTAGTTTCTCTTTCTCTACAGTTCTCTTTATTACACTTCATGATTCCCAGACTCTATAAAGACCTCTGGTCCTCTGACAGGCTTACTTTCTCTCAGTCTCAGTGGAGCCTCGCCCGTTTGGTGTTTCTCAGTTCCAGCAACATTGATGGCTCTCCCAGCCTCGAATGTTGCAGATAATTTGTTTCTGTGTACTCCTCAAAGTCCTCTTGCCTTTTAGTAGCCTCAGTGGAAATTGATTTAAATAGGGCGTCTGCCCACTAGGGTTTATCAGGCTCCCGTAACCATGTCAACTTTCCCATACTTGAAAGTCTGTCAGTTTCTCAGGGCTTTCCAAAGTCTTCTGGCCCTTTAGTAGGCTTGTTTTCACTCTGCTCAGGTTTATCAGGTTCCCTTAACCTCTGCGGCTTCTCCAGCCTCGACAGGCTCTTAATTTCATGGGGTTCTCAGAACCCCTTTGACCCTCTGATGGGCTTGTTTTCTCTCTGCTCGGGTATATCAGGCTGCCGTAACCTTGTCAGCTTCCCCAGCCTTGACAGTCTCTTAGTTTCTCAGGGCTCTCCGAAGCCATATGGCCTCAGATAATATTGCTTTCTCTCTGCTTGGATTTATCAGACTCCCGTAACCTCGTCGGCTACCCCTGCCTTTATTATCAATGTTTGTACCTCTCAATTTCATTCTCTCCTCCGGAGCATTTGCTTCCCTTCTGTTGCTTGTCTCAGTAGCAAATGTACTTCTCATGCTGTGCTTGTGCCTCCGGGCTCCCCTCTGAAGTTTGGTCTTGGCATCGGTTACCGAGCCCCAGGCCCATCACAGCATCCATTTGGCCGCACCACCAGATGAGATGGTTGCTCTCCTGTCTCCGTCTCTTTCCTAACCTTGGCTTCTCAGTTGGGTAGGACGTCAACTGACTAGCATCCGGCTAGCAATTTGCTTGCTCTCTACTCTAACACCGGCTCTGTGGTCTAGCGTGGCTCAGCCCCCCAGGTGGTCTTCTCGTCAAACGCTGCCTCTGCATAGAAGTCACACTCCTCCTTGCCTTTGAGTTTCTCTCTGATTCAAAATTCCTCTTGTTTTTATGTGCGTAATCACAAACAAAATGGGTGCGTCCTTTTCTTTGACTGTGGTGTTCAGGCGAGATTGAGCATTACCTGAAATCAAAGTGATTGAAGAAATGTCAGTATTTGGTTGATTCAAAACAGAAGTAACAAAAGACTCGCCAATTCGCATATGGGTAGATAATGTACGCTGGACTGGGAGTTCCATATTGGAATGGGAGTGCTTATCTCCAAGATGGGAGTCACTCCCAGTTAAGTCCTATTTTCCCACCAGACCCCTAAGAAGGGGATTGTTGAGCAGACTCATCTACCTAGCCTCAAAGGGGGTGTCTCCCCTCTCGGGAGAAGGGATGAATTGTCCAGATTCATCACACACATTAGAAATATTTTCTAGGATGACACTATGGGTTAGGAATGGTATGGTATGGTGATTGAATGCTGATGGGAGGGCTGCATTTACATTTGAAGTGTGTGCATTCTACCCGCTCATATTCATGTTGTTGAATCGTGTCAGAATGCAAAGATGTGGTAGCCAAGTGGGTCCCAGGCTTCCTGCAGTAAACAATTCTCTTGGACAGTGTGCAGGTGTCAAAATGTTGTAGATCTTTGCTCTCTTTACAACATTCTACACTTTGGATTTTTGTGGAGGGATAAGATGTGGTCCAATATTCACCTCTGCTTGTAAAGGTGATGGTGGGAGTTGGGCTTTTCATGGTGGCATTGGTAGTCTGGCTACCACATTGGCATTTTGACCTTCCAGATCTTAGAGATTGGGGTTGAAAGGTACTGTATATAGGTGGAAGCGTAGCTTTGGTGTTGCCTCTCATGTATGTGCATGTGGCATTTTCCTTCTCCTGTTTGGTATCAGTGGTTTCCAGAATAATTCTTTGGTGTTTTTCATGTACTCGGATGGTCATAATCATCATCTAACGCAACATTATGATTATACTCATAATAACTGAATGCGAGTGGTAGGGGAGACCATGAACTTCCTACAATTTGCTCTCTACTCTGTGTGCTGTTTATTCTAGCTTATTATGCACCTCTAGACAGTGACTTATTTGTTATTGTTCATCATGCTCCCCTAAACTGCATGTTTCTCTTAGCTCATCATAACCATCCAGACCGAGTGTTGTTTGTCCTGGATCATCACTGTTCTCTGTACTATGTGTTGTTTGCCCAGATCACCAGTATAGCCAATCTGCCTGACTTACATTTCTGCTCCAGAAACAGCAGACTGAACATCCTCCTCCCCTCCATATTCAATACTTGAGTATGTTCTATTCAGCAGCTACTGCTGCTGAATGCAATATGTCTGCATGTCTACCCATCCACCTGCACATTTTGGTGCTCCAGACATGCTGGCATTCAAGGTGGCTATTTCTCTCCTTTCCCTGATTTACAGTCACTCAGTATAACCTCCTCCTTACTCCCAAGAATTGTAAGGCTTTTTCTGAGCAAACAACAATTATTTATTTTCTCTCGCTACAGTAAGACAATACATTCAGTTACAGCCACTGAACACACTTGCATTCTTAAAGAGAATTCTAGGGCTTTTTCTTTGCAACTTCACAAGCAACACGTATTTGGGCTGACCAAAAAGATGACACGCTCAGTTACAGCCACTGAATGCACTGTCTTGCCTAAAACAGAATTCCAACATTCTCATTACGAGTTTGGTGGTATATGCTCTAGAAATACTGTCACACTTTGATATCAGTGCTGAATGCAGTAAAGATGAAGAAACATGAAGGAGCTGCATTATTCAGAGTTTGCATACTATTTAAGTAATTCCCATTTTGGAGTTCCATTAACTCGTGTCGGCAAATACAGTGTTATCACATGTAGACTGCATGGGTAGTACTGCATATTTTAAGGCTTTTGTGTGGAGGTAATTACTGCCACTGTAAAGCAGGCAGGTTTTACGAGTTTCGGTAATGAAACTCATAATTGGAAGGTGCACAAAACCAGGTCGTATTTCCAAAAGCTGTCTGTTTTACCACTATTGGCCCACTAGCAATGAGGCCCGCATACCTTTAATTTCCAACTTAACAAGCAACAAGTATTCGGTCTGGACATAAAAAGAATTTACAAAGCCACATTAAGAGTTTGGCGGTACTAGGAGTGAAATCCAACAAAATGGAACTGCAGTTACCACCTGTTGAATCTCTGTTTGATTATGTGCTTTAGTTAGTCTGTATGCTGAAAACCTACAGAGCGCCAATGGGAAATTAAGGTAATGTGCCAGTTTGAATTCCATTTATGCTGGAGGTATTACCCACTTACGGGTTTAATAACTCATAATCAGAGGCTCATAGAAAAGGCAATAATGCCATTACTGCCCGTTTATTCAGTTAGCCGTTATTTTCAACATTGCAAGTAACAGGTATTTGGTCTGGCCCCAAATAGCGCACTCACTGACTGACATTGAATCTAATTTGTTCATGTCTCCAAAGAAAAATACAATTTTTACTACACAGGCAATACGTATTTTGTTCGTCCACAAAAATATGGCACACTGATTTGCAAACACTGACTATAATATCCTACTGCTCCAAAAGAACTATAAGAATGTTTCTATGCAAGAAACACATATTTTCTCTGGCCACAATAAGATGACACACTCAGTAACTGCCAATGAATGCCTCCTATTCACAAGCAAACAAAATTGACTTAAGCCACCAAATGATGATTCACTGAGTTATAAACACTGACAATAATCTACTCTTGCCTCATGATAATTCTAAGACATTTTTTTGCAAGCAGCCAGCATTTCTTCTTGACTTCTGTCACAATAAAATGGCACTTTCAGTTACTGACACTGAATGCACTCTTTCTTCAAAAGTATTCCAAGACTATTATGGTGTCTTCACAAGTGAACCTTAAGGGTACAACCTGGCTCAAGTTCCTAAAAGATTGGGACTGTTATCAGCTGAACGGCCGGGCTATAGGAGATAGATCAGGCAGGCATACATGGAAAAGTGGCCCAAATGTTTCTACACTGGACTACTTCTTCTGTGGTCTGACTGACATCCCGTGTGTTAGGAAGCTGACAGTTACTGAGACAATTTTTAGAGATCACACCATACTTACCCTAGACATTGAACAGTCACACTAGGCTGATGGTGAGCAGGGTCGGAACCTTAGGAGTTGACAATGGTGGAAATAGGCTTACATGAACTGAGAAGA
This sequence comes from Ambystoma mexicanum, assembly GCF_040938575.1. Lineage (NCBI taxonomy): Eukaryota > Metazoa > Chordata > Amphibia > Caudata > Ambystomatidae > Ambystoma > Ambystoma mexicanum. The sequence goes on from NC_090941.1 coordinate 290,426,158, forward strand.
ACATTGAGCAGACTCATAAATTCCTTAGCATACATCTGGAGGAACTGCTATCTAATGCTCACTTATTGGCAGCAGAGGGCATTGAGGGATGGATTACAGGTTGTATGTCATCAATGGCCACCCAAAAGATCGAATACGCCATATGGGACAAAGCAGCTAGATCTCACCACATTGACAAAACGATTGGTGATGCCAAACGCTCTTTAAGGACAGCACTTCGCCTAATTAACAAAAGTGTGGCTGATCACAGAGTGAGAATGAGGGCACGAAAATTGCCAAAGAATAAGTACCGGAACTAGGTTAAAATATGGCTAAGCTCTGGGCATAATGACCAATGGCAACATCTAATTGCCGCAGCCAAATAAAAAAGACACTCACAAATTGTGGAGGCTGTTGGTTGGATAATTTAAATTCTGCCTCAAAAGATCGGGTGATTTGCAGAATTGATGAGCAGACTTGGCCCCAATTCATTAGTAAGAATTTTAAACTCACAATTAATATTAACACATCACAGGGACATGACATTATTAAAAACCAGAGTCTGGATCCCGCTAGGTTTGATCTATTGACAGAACAGAGAGAAATTGAGGGAAAAATCAGAGTATTGAAGGACAGTAGAGTCCCTGGCCCAACTGGCCTCCCCAATGCTGTGATTAAAGGTGCTTCAATATTCTGGGGTAAGCTCTTGTTTACACAATATCAAAAGGTATGCGAGGAAGGTTGGATTCTGCCCACATGGTGCAATTCCATACTAGTGCCCATATATAAGTGTGGTGAAATATCAAAGCCTAAAAACTATAGGCTATTGGCAATGTCGGACACAACAGGAAAAATATTTGCCTCATTACTACTGGATAGACCCGTAGCCTGAGTAGCCTCAAATAAGATTCTTGGTAAATTTCAAATGGGCTTTCAATTGGGCTCAGGTACAGCACATTGTCTATGGCTAATAGATATGCTCATAAAGACTGGAAATGCCCCAGGGCAACCCAACCTGTACTTGCCCATGATTGATTTCAAGCCTGCATTCGACATTGTAAATAGGAAAACACTATGGACAATGATGAAAGGGTTGGGTTGTCCTGTTAATTTATTGGCAGCCATACGGGGCTTACATAAAAAAACTTCTGTCCAGGTAAATCTGGACAATGGGGGAACAGTGTCCTCGACAATAAAAAACAGGACGGGGCCTGAAACAAGGGTGTGCACTGGCACCTTTACTGTTTAATATCTTTATCGCTGATGTGGTAAAGAAGATGGTGCAGGCTAATACTTGTCGCCCTAAAATATCAGGTGAAAGGGTGGAGTGTATATTTTATGCAGATGATCTGGTCCTCTGTGATCATACCTTCTCAGGTCTAAAAAGAGCATTGCAAGTACTGTACAAATTTGCCTGTGAACATGATTTGGTACTTTACTTTGGTAATACCAAGGTTATACACTTCACTTGTGGGTGTGCTACAGCCCCAAATATGATAATTGATGGTTATCATATAGAGCGGGTGACTTAATTTAAATACTTTTGTCTGGAGATCACTGCTAGAGGTAGCTACCAGTAAATAATTGACATCAAGAAGCGCAAGTTAGTGGCGCTAACAAATATGATTTACAAATGTGTCAGTGCAGTGTCCGGATACAATTACTATGGTAAAATGGCCCTGTACAAACAGAGCTTTTGCTCTGCGATACTAAATGGACTAGGGTCTATAATGTATGGATGACTTTGGCTGGCTGAATGTAATAGAGGGCAAATGTTGGCGCACAATGCTTGGTCTAGGCCCTAGTGTACTGGTAGAAATTATAAAACTCGAACTGGGATTGACATCTTTGGCAACTATGGCCCGCAAAAGAAAAGCCCTGCTGTACTTAAAATCTCAGAAGACCCCTATGTGCCCCCTGCTGCAACTTTTGGGAAACCAAGTCGAACTACCCTATAAACAAAATATGGGTAGTTTGGTAAAAAATATCTTTTGAGGTGATAAACTGCCAACCTAGCTGGGAAGATGGTTTAGTTAAACTAAAATATTGTATGAACCGCAAAATAGATTAATGGGATTGGATCTCAAATGACCTACATCTCCTAGATTAAAAAGCTATGAGTTTGTAGGGTTTTTGGTTTATGCATATATGGCGCCGCAGATCTATTTAAAAATATACCCATCTCCAGATTTTTTGTAGATTCCGGTTACTATTATGCATTAACCAACTCCCTGTGCTGGCAGCCAAAGGTTCCAAATTGGGCATTAAGAAGGAAAATAGAACCTGTAGACCATATGGGCTCCCAAATAAAATGGAGACAGCACAACACGTTCTGTGTGCTGTGAACATAGCAATCTGTACATGAGACTGCTGGGCCCCTATGTGCATGACGTCAATATAATCAGAAGTGATGGATTCTGGTGGATGTGTTTGAATTCTCCACTTGGGGCTCTGAAAATAGCAATATATAATGTATGGAAAATCATATTTGCCAATGGAAAATTGGCATAGATACCATAACAGATGCCACCTGGTGAAATTGGAACTAGATACGATTAGAGAGCCTTTTTATGCAGTAACTGATTAATTAAATTGTTGGCCTTGTACTATACATGTGGCTCGACCTATGGCTGGGTATCTATATACTGCCTCAATGCTAGCCTGCATTTCTTTCATTTGGTTTTAATGAATTATGATGATTTACTATTCTGTAATGATTGTATTAGTACTTTTAAAAGTTTTATATATGTTTCATATATGTTATGTTATTGTATCTATTTAAAAGCTCTTTAGAACTATAAACATAATGAAATAAATAAAATAAAATATTCTAGCCCCATACCTGTACCGGGTGTACTTGGAATCAGTGGGGCGAGATATACTTACCCCGATGTTTATGGATGCTATGATCACCCTATTGCTAAAGAGGGGGAAGCTGCCAGAGGAATGTGCATCCTATCGTTCAATCTCTCTTATTAACGTCAAGAATAAAATGTATGCTAAATTACTGCCCAACAGGATCCTCCCTCTTATGCAGGGCTCGGTTATCACGGATCAGTCAGATTTTATACCAGAAAGAAATACCTCCTATGCTTTATGCAGATTTTTTGGGATTCTTGAGGTGCTCGACCTGGGAATTCCAGCAGTCTCAGGTCTGTTGGATGCCGAGAAGGCATTTGACTCAGTTGAATGCGTCTATCTTTTTTTGATGCTAGAGAAAATGGATTTGGATTGAAGGTTCCTGAAGTGGGTGGCTCTCCTCTACAACTCTCCCTTAGCAAGGATATCTGTAAATGGGCGATTGTCAGATGTGTGGGGTACATTTACCAGCCCAGCAGAACTCCCTTGCACCACCAAACATAATTTTCAGCAGTTACAAGAAGAATGGCTGTGCTGGCTCTGCTGAACACTTATTCCCTTGTTTGTTTGTTTGTTTACTTTGCATCAAAACTACATTTTTAGCAGTTACCTAAAATAATGACTGTGCTGGCTCTGCGGAGCACATATGGGGCGAGAGGGAACATAGAACACCCCGAGAATGGCTGCAGTTATTTTCTTCATGTGCACGAAAAAGAAGAATTCAAACGCAGTCTGGGGCAGTGCTGCTATGCTGCCAGCTCAAGATTTCAAACTGCCAGAGAAAATGTGCTATGTAAAACGACTGTGCACTGGTGCTATCTGCATTTTTGGACATCACCCAGCTTGGGCTTTGGTAAAACACAGTCATGTTCATCCATATTCAGGTTGTAAACCAGCAAACGGGGGTATTCCTCACTGAATGGCATGTTGTGTCAAGCAAAAACTGTGAAAGAGCAGAGAAATTTGTTTCAAGCCGTACGGCAAGCGTTTACTCTTGCAACAAAGTAACACAGGCAAAATTCCTCACAAGATGATTTCTCTCTCCCTTTGCTTATGTGAAGAGCTATGGAAATGTTCATAATAAAGATGCGAGGAAAATCGCATATGGAAATTACCAGGGAACGTAAAATTAACCTGTGTTGCACTGCTGTGCAAAGGAATGAGTGGATATTGTACAAGCTCAATGGAAATAATACTGTAACATGCCGAGGAACAAAACTATATATGTTGGGAAGAAAAGCTGCCAAAATGTAGGTAAATTGTACTATGTGTAGTGTATTTTCCCCACCAAAAGAACTTCCACATCATGGCTAGGCTCAGAAATTTCTGTCAACCCAGTCTTTGCAAAGGCAGGCACGTCTAATGTGCCAGCCCCATGGGAAAGGAAGTTCCTTTTCCACATGAAACGACCAAGGTGTGGGAATTTGTGACCTTGTCAGATGTCCTGCCAGTTCAGCATGGGACAATGGATCAGGGGAACTGGCCTTGTCACAGGCAAGTGTGAATTCCTTTTAACACCTCTCTTCAGCTGCATCTGCCAGAATGAAAGGGTGCTATGGAAACCTACTGCCCAGAACTGACACAGTGGGTGTAGGATGACTGGGGAAATCTTAAGGGATGCCATCCATTTGATTTAAAAGACTTTTTATATCAAAGTATTTTTTGTCAATAATCTACAGAAGCAGCAATGTGAATTTTTGACAGCTTGAATGTAATTTTTGAGCCAGTAAAATGAGACTATGGGCCTCATCACGAGTTTGGCGGTAACGCCGGCAGTATTACCACCGGCGGTATTAGCCCTACCGCCAAACCCCCCGGCGCTATTAGCGCCGGATCACGGGTTTGGAGGTAATGGAATTCCCCATTCCCCACTAAGCCCATTCGGGAATGCCCCATTCCCCATTGGGCTCAATGGGGAATTTTCGCGCTCTTAACGCCGGCGGATTTCCCGCCGGCGGTAATAGCGCAAATTTTTGGCGGATTTCCCCCCAGCTCAGAGCTGGGGAGAAATCCGCTGACGCCCTGATTTGGCAGACCCTTAAATCCAGCGGTAATAGCGCGACCGCCGGATTTAAGGGTTACCGCCAAACTCGTGATGAGGCCCTATGTATGTTATCCTAGCATGTGGGGGATGCGAACTGCATTAAAGTGTAATTTCTGGAAAAAGCATACATGACACTGTTATGAAAGTTAATTGAAAATATGCCTGACATTAACAGGCTTAAGTGTATCTATTTTTAGAAGTAGTTTTCATAGAAATTACTAAAGAATGCCACGAGAACAAAGCAATGTCGTACAAACTTGGCATTCGTACAGAAATATTCCTTGTGAAATATGGTATTTGCCTATCTAATTTTTATAAGGGTGACATTTATAAATATGGGTGTTTTGTGTCATAACTACTTTTGGCAAAAGTAGCTGTGGTATAACAAAGAACCTCATAAAAACACACACACTAAAACTGAGTCTCTTCCCTTCAGTCCAATCTGCTTACAGGGAGACTGTCACATCCTCAGGCTGACCTCTCCGATTTTAGAGGTATGTCTAGCTTAGTTCTACCCACATAGTAAAAATCCTCTGATGTCATCCGGCCTATATGAGGGGACATTCAAAAGTCAGGACGTTCAAAAAAATCCAACTCAGCATCCAGAGATCCAGACATTCAACCTTCACCCTGCAAGATTCCAGACTCCAGAGCAAGGCCCCTCTGTATCCTGTCTTTAGGAAAACCTGTGTTAATCTCTGTGTATTAGCCTCATTCTTTCCACATCATTTCAGTTTGTTGTATAAATCCTTAGTATTGTTTGGAATAAATTAATTAATTCCTATATAAAGATGCATACGGCGTGAAGGTGTTACAATTGCAAATTAACCTTTTCGCAGGCAGAGTTTTTCTTTACTAATCTAGCCACTAAAAATCATCTCAGTAGAATGTGTCATTTTCCACTTAAAACCGATTCCGCCAGTCTAACTGCTTTCATTAGAAAATCCGATTTGTAACTGCTTTCATTCGAAAATCAGATTTTTAACTGCTTGCATTCGAAAATCTGTGTTATGTGCCTTTGTACCTTAGCATTTAAACCGATTTCTGATGATGTCCGTTTAGCTCATTTTCCAAGCCGTTTTGCTATTTTAAACCTGTGAAACAAAGGAATTGCAATTTTACCACATGTGATTCTTGCTGCACTGTGGTTTTCCTTCCAAAGTCGATTTTCCAGACTGTATGCCCGTTGTTTAATACATTGCCTTGTAGATTGCGAGTTTGCTTGCTTCTTTGATACAGCCAAATACATTCTGGCCTTATTCATTCAACTGCACATATAAAATCACCATTCAGTAATTCCGAGTGACATTTTGCTCATTTTTCAAGGGAACTCAAGCGATTTTGGCCTCCCATTCAGGGGTGGTAGGTCAGATTTTCATGCGGATTGTTGCCTAGTATACCTGACTCCTTGCTACTCCTCTCCACCCACACAGAATTTGATTAACAGGTGTTTGAGGGAAGTGTTGCAGGGGGAATGCTTAACTGTGGTGCCATTTAAAAGCACTACCCAAAAGTAATCTTGCTTTCATTCAATTGTGCATTGTGTATCTTATGTTATAAGGTTAAACTAAGTGTATCCTATCATTCTATTGTGTAATTATCATCACACTGGTAATTGCTGCCCTATATTGAATGTGTTTGATTTGTATTCATAAATTAAAATAAATAAATATTTCATTATTACAGACCGGCCTGGTTCATGGTCCATTGCGACACGGGGTGTACATTAAGGAGGGTGTGAGACAGGTTGGCTACCTTCTCAACAATTGAATCTGAAGGAAATAAACTTTAAAGCGTTTTAATTGTGCACTGCATCCCTGGCCAGTAGAAAGAGTTCTGGTCTGGAGTGTGACACCTCTTTAAAATCCTTAACAGATGCCTTCAGCATGGGGAGGGGAACTAAGGCAGGGGTGTCCATTGTCCACAATAATATTTGCGCTGGCCATGGAACCCATGGTGGCTCTCTTGCATGAACAGCATTTGCACAGGGGGATTCAACTGAACACTCATAGGTTGATTATTTTGCTATTTGCGGATGATACAGCACTCTTTCTTAAATAGCCCCATGAGAATTTAATCCGGGGTGTGAGGCAAGTAACCAGGTTTGGGGAGATATCTGGCCTGAGAATGAATCATAGTAAATCAGTGATCTTTGCCCTAACTCCGTCCACAGTGGTATTTGCAGAGGATTTTGGATTCCAGTGGGAACGGGATAACGCCAGGTACCTGGGAATGGAAATCTTCCGGGACCCAGATATACTCTTACCGGGAGAATTATTGCAGGGCAGTGGTTGCACTTAAGGATCATGTGCAGAGATGGCAGGGTTTGACACTCTCCTGAATGGGCTGGATTGCTGTGATTCAGATGGTTCTCCTGCCGAAATGTCTGTGCCTAATTTTGAACATTCCCATCTATCTCCTGGTGATCTTATGTACAAGAATTTGTGGAATTCTGTTGGAGTTCATCTGGGTCGGGGAACAGCCTAGAGCGAAATGGAACACTTTGTTAATTCCATATACAAAGGGAGGCCTGGCGCTTTTTGAAAGGAACTATTGTGGAAGCTCAGGCCCATTTCCTGTCCTATTGGTATGAAGTACGACTCTCCACACAGCAAGCCCAGAAAGAGCGAGATATAGCAGCTCCCGCTTTACTCCAGACAGTGATAATAGAACGCACGAAGCTCAGGTTATCGAGGATAAATGTTGTCTCTTGTACCTGTACAGCATGGCATAAGATAGCAGATAAAATGTGAATTGAAATTCTATACTCCATATTGATACCAGCTAAATATGTCCCTGGATGGGGGATTACACACGAAAAGGCCTATATACAATTAATAACCAATGTATTATTACAAAGAAGGACTGTTTCTGGCATTGGAGGAATGTAAATAAAAGGGTGAAACCCCTCCTCTGGATGGATTTAGGTATTTCCACATAAGGAATGAACTTAAAGTGTGAGTCCCTTCCTTTCCTAGTCAAACTCCTGCTTTCTCACCTTTGCATGACATCATTAAAGCTCAGAGAGAAGGTTGCTTGGTTTCTCAGATCTATGGTAGATTGATGTCTCATATGCCCTCAGATAATGTGTCACGATCTGCAGTGAAAGGTTGTGTATCAGCAATATCGGTGTCCACCTCCCCTTCCTCCTCACCTGTTTCTTCCGATGAGATCTCGCACCAGTGGAGCTTCTTCTTAGACTTCTTCTTTTTAGAGAAGAGGAACGGTCTTCCGTGGTAAGAAGCCACCCTGATTCCCTGCTAAACAGGGAAGCAGGGGACCCCCCCTTCCGCAGAGACCAATTGGAGAGGAAAAAAAGCAGCCGCTTAAAAAAACCTCTCTGTGTAAGTTGTTGCAGCGGATTGATGATTTGACTCAAATAGTCCAGGACCGGATAGAAGATTCCCCAGATCCATGTTGGAACGGAAGTACTGAATGGTAAGCACACAGTGGCGTTGTAGCGGAGGGCAGTTCTTAGGTAAGTTGCATGTCGTAGATGTAACGTGGCAGAAGATAGGATACAGGTAAGTTGAACGTAGCAGATGCTTCGTATCAAAAGGAGAATCTCCGGAGGACTGGAAGCAGCAACCCGAGGAAAAGGGGTTGCAGAAGAAAAGAAATAAACAAAGAAAGAGAGAGAGCGAAAGCAAAAGGCAGCAGGGCTAAAAAAATGAAAACAAGCGAAGAGGAAAAGTAAGAAGGAAGGGAAAGGGGAAATACAGGGCTGGAAAGGACGAGTAGCGAGATACTCAATATCCACAGGAAAAGGCAGGCAGGAAGAAGGAAACAGCGGTACACTTGATAAAAGGTAAAGTGTACGAGCGGGAAGAGCACAGCAACAGAGCGGAAAACAAAGTTGCAATGCGCTGAGCCAGAAAAGAGGTAGAGCTAAATCCAGAAACGAAAGAGACAGAACAAAAAGACTAGACCGCAAACCCAGGAAGTGAAAAACCAAGAAGGAACAACCTAATGGCGCCGCCAGCGCCAAGCGTTCCAAAGCCGCCAGTGGCTTCTAGGCGTCGACGGCATGACATAATGATAGAGCCGGGCAGAGATGGGAGAGAGATCTGGGGATGGAGATCCGGGTGGAAGAATGGGTTCACTTAATGAAGCAGAATAAAGAGGCTTCCTTGAACGCCAGATACAAAAGGATCCACTTTAATTCTATGCACCAAACGTACAACTCTCCGACTAAGCTGCATAAATATTATCCAGAGGTTGCACCAAAATGTGTGCAATGTAGGGCTAATAATGCTGATTCTGTTCACCTAGCTTGAAGTTGCCCCCAATTGCATTGTTTTGGGAAAGGTTTTTTGAGACGATATCCCATATTGTGAAAGATAGGGTGGTGGTGGACCCGGTAGTGGCATTGTTGGGTTTGGCTGGGTCCCTACCGAGACATGCGCAGGACTGTAGCGTGTAGCGTTCATCCGGACATGCCCGCCCCCCAGAAGTATGGGGCCCTTATGTACAATACTTGGTGTCAGTCTTGAATTAAGCATCTGCTGCTAACTTTGGAATATTTCTGCGTGTCTGTGGGTAGCGGGCCGGCCGTTGACTTAGATGTGCAATGTTCTAAGTGGTGTCAATGTAACACTGGGTGCTCTGTGTTGAATTTTGTTTGGTTATATGTTTATGCAAAATCAAACAACACAGATGTTGTAAAAAAGAAAGCCGTACTTCATGACCTCCGAGACATCATATCCCCTGGACTATGTCTCGTTACTGTGCGTACAGTTTCTCAATATCCATTTAATTTGTAATGCAGGCAAAGAGTGCCAGCCCCAATGATTCAGCAGTGTAACAGCTGAGCAGGGTGTCGTTAGCTTCCAGTGGGATGTATAAAGTTGCCCGTGTGGACACCCTGTCATTGGCCACTTGTGTGTGAAAGGCTCCTTCTAATGGGATCGATTGCTTAGGCCCATGTATATATACATATGGGTGGGCGCATCACATTCGCGCACCCCTCCATATCAATCAGAACTGGTACTTGCATTGCAAGTATGGTGACCTTACATCGGGGTTGTCTACTTTTTGATTGCATCCCCAAAGACATGACCAAAATGAAAAACACCTCTTCATCATCGAGTGTGTCTTCTTGTTCCTCTAGACATTCTGGAATGTCTTCCGTGAGTGAGGCCACTTTCACCCCCTGCTGTTTTGTGACGGACTGGGACTTTGATTGGGAGCGGGAGGCCACAGGGCTCTGCAGACCCCAGCAAAGTGACCTACTTTCCTGCAACATCCACATTCTTTGCCTTTGGCTTGGCATTCGAGGGCCTGTGGACAAGCCCCCGCACAGAACTCACATGGGTTCTGAATGGGGTCTGACCAGGATAATCTTGGTGTTAAACTGCATCTTCCCTTTTCTCTGGCAGGGCTGTTCCTTTGAGGTGCAGTGTTGACCACATGTGACTCCTCCACTTTCAAGCCCTTCATAGCTTCTTCCATGTCTATACCTCGCCACGTCGTCAGCTCCTGCGCTGCGCCCGACCCACTTCAAGAATGTACATGAAGAGGAGGCCTAGTTCCCTTAGAATTTGATTCCTGAGCTGACTGGAGAAGCATTTCTGGATGATTTGCCCCTGCAGTTCTCCTTCTTCATCCCGGAACACACACGCCGCTGCAAGATGTCGTAGCCGTGCATAAACAACATCTAGCGATTCATGTGGCCCCTGAGCCGCCTGGCATAGTTGGAAAATGTCATACTTCATCTGGACCATTGACCTGAAGTAGTTCATGAGTGCTTCCACCACCACGCGATCTAATCCATTGGGAGCATCTTTGACAGTGTATGCACCTCACTCACTATGTAGAGTAGTGACATGGATTTCTTTTTGTCGTCCTCTTCAATCCCTACAGCATTAAACAACATTTGTAGCCACATCTCCCTGAGTAACCACTTTGGCCCTAGGGACGCTGGAGCACCAGAATGATCAAATTCTGGCACAGCACAACTGTGTAAGTTAATATGTCTCTCCAGCATAGACACCAGGAGTTGTAATGCGCTTGGACCAGCCTTACTGTGTGGCCTCTTTGTTAGGTGAACGTTATGACGCCAAAAGCATCATCTATAACTATAACACCATCTTCAGTTTCCATGCCCTAACGTGCGTGCGCCTGAAATAACCTTCATTGCTATACAAAGGATTTTAAATACATGCATAAATATACTTTCAGGTGCCGTTTTTTTTAGAGTTACTGCGCAGACACCAACAGGGATCAAGAAAATGCGCCAGACCAGTCACTTTCCCTGCTGTTGCTTTTTTGCGTCTTTACTGAAATGAGAGAATCATTAGCGTTTAATGACAACTAGTAGCATTTACATTTTAAAATTCTTACTCACGGCTAAAAACCCATTGCAATATTGCACGTTGACTGCGTGAACGTCCTTAATCCTTAATAAGGAAACGTGCTTTGTACAAGGCCTGCATAACAGGGTCCGTCAGAGGGGGGCCCCACGGTTTAATGACAGATTGCTAACCTCCAGGTTTGTGTCTGCCTAATTTGGGAAGAACTCGCACAGCAGGAAAACGATTAAAATGAATCCTGGGGCTCCGAAGCAGACAGCACCTTTGCTGTCCATTAAGCTTCCAGGAAGTGAGAGGCTACGAGAGCCCTTACTCCCCGCCAAGATGGGGCCAGAGGCTGCCTGAACAGACCCGGATATTTAAAACAACAAAAAGACCCATATTGTGACACTTGCCTCTATTTTATGAGATAAGCGCGACAGAGGGAGAGGGAGGGGTCCTAAGGCCCTTCATGCTTGCAAGTGTTTCTTTTAAAATAAGCTCCTGCTGGTTTGGATACAGTCTGTGCAGTGACCCGACTTCCATTTATCCCTTCAGAAGCTGCCACTTGAGAAGAAGGAAGCCAGGGCTAGGGAGGGTAAATAATACGAACCAGAGTCATTCTTTCTATTAAAACATTCCTATTGAATCAAACATATGGTACCACTGGGTCAGGTCGCTGAGGGTTAATTTGCCACCGTGATTGTGCAGGCCTTGTGGTACTTGAATTGTGTAAACAAACTGCTAAAAATAGCCCACGCATGATCCATTCTAATTGTTGAACATTCCTGCTATGTGAGAACAGTTTTTAATGAGCAATTTCGGCTTATTGGTATACGAGAGATGTAATGCAAGGTTTCTTTCATTGTAGATAGGGCTGCAGGACTTGATCGGGATGTAAGACACCCAAAATAAACTGCTATTTACAGCCTGTCATGACCGGCAAAAGAAATCTTTAATGACTGTATTCTGGATGACATTTTTTGGGGATATTTAAAAAGAAAACACAACTTGAATAGAGCACAGAGCTTGGCCTGGGTGTTCCTGCTGCACTAACATTTTTGATCTTGTGTAGCCAGGCTTGCTTTTAGACAGTGGTTGATGGGCCAAAGGTTCCAGGAGGGAGGCAGGGAGCCCTCATTTCTCTCTCTTAAACTCTTAAAGGGCACACCATGAATGCACACTAATATCCATCACCTCCCACTAAAGCATTGCTAATTCATTTCAACTTACTAGTTTGTGTTCGTGACTTGCACATGCTGATTCTTATCACATCTAAGCGCTATGATAACAGCTGTTGTTATTATCCAATTTAGGTAAGAGTATGTTTTACATACTGAAATCATAACAACAGAGTACTACCACCACTCCATGCACTAGACATGCAAAAGCCAAGGTGGAAATTCCAATTGACCAGTTATACATGTTTTCTACTGGATCCAAGTTTAAGAATGTGGGGTTTTGGTCATTGGACTATGCTCATTTGAAATAAGAATGGAAATACTACTGGTCGAATACACATAGCGCCTGAAACATTGGATACCATTAGACACGAATAACCTGTTCGAAAATTCATCTGGAATATACTGGAATTATCTCCACAGCACTAGAAGCTTAAGCCCAACAACTGGATCGAGTAGAAGTTATGTGTAACAGGTCAACTATAATCTCCATCAGGGTGCCTGAACCGTTTTGCATATATAATCATGTGGTATTTAACAGGTGGTCATAATGTGTCTCTATGCAGATCCTATTTTGGGTGTTTCTTTGGTTTGTCAGGTTGTAGCTGTGTGTTGTGAGTGTGTTAGAGTGAAGACTAAGAGGCACCGAAGACTAAATTAATCATGTCAAGACTTTCATTGTGACAACATGCAACATTAAGTACTTGCGGGACTCTTAGAACATCTGAAGATATTTGATAAGGAGCAGGGTTTCACTCTCAGAAAACCGTTTCAACATGGCTCTTTGCCCGCAACGTTTAAGGTACTGAATCAATACAAGATGGTGTTACCATGCTGGCCTAGTTGGCCCTGAATCGCCTGGTTCTCTGCCTCTCATCCTATTTCACCTATGTTTTCTTTATGGATCTCCTTTGTTATCTTTGTCCCTCATCTCTTCAGAACACGTTGCTTTTCCTTTACAACTGCTGTTTCTCATTGCTCCTGCCAGCTATCTCCTCGCTCCTCCAAGACCTTTCGTCCTGTTGTACCAAAAATGTTGATGCGGATTGACCTGCCATTCCGGATCTGGTGTTAGATACGAGGCTAGGTATCTCCACAACCTATAATCGGATGGAAATAGTTATATTACCCCATATCCTCATTTCACTAGCTCTCATGAAATCCATTCTTGGAACAATACAATTCTAATTCTCTTTTGCTTTTCTACATTTGTCTGATATGGGTCACATCCTTCTCATTCTCTCCAGTGTGGGCAAGGACTGGACAACTAGTGTAGAATTCTGTCCCATTTTAGCCTATGAGGGGGCTTATTGAAATAACCTCACATCTGTCTGTCTCCTTATTTGAGATTGGCCCGAATTCTGACACTTCATCAGCTTTGACTCCCAATGGCTTCCTTGCCGCCATTAGATGGCACGCTATTGTACTGGTACATATTTAGGCTTGATGGTAATGTTTGGAATCAGCACTGTTGGAGGGAATGTTTTTTTATTGTAATAGTTTCATTCAAACCTTATACAAAGAATGTACTAAATCAATCACAATAAACTAAAATACGAATTTCATTACAACAATTTTATTTATAAAATTAGTCTTTTCAGTAAAATGTAATTAAAAAACCTCAATTAGTTTCTTCTTATTATTTTTTATTTGATTAAATTGCACTTTGCAATTTTTACAAAAGAATACAAAAAACACATTCACACTTCCTACAGGTCTTACAATTATTTTGCACATTCCTGTGCACATAAGTCAATTCATCAGTCAGCCATTAGAAGTGACGAAGATCAAAATGCATAGATCCCCAACCATAGTTTCTATTTAGTTTAAAAAGTTACAGCTTTGATTAGTAATGATGGCGGCCGACCCAATAAAATGTGTTCCCAAAAAGTAATCGTATTAAGAAAGCGTTCTTTGTAAACCTATTCAATAAAACATTGTACAAGATTGCACTCTTGTAGAGAGCAGCAATCAATACATACATGTTTTAGTGACTCCTTTGACAAAATCTACAAAAGAGGCTATCAACTTGTCCTCTAATGTGCATAATCGCCTGAGTATGTATCAAATGTAATCTGATTCTCAGAAATGTTTTAATAACTTGAGGAGAACCATCTCCGGTTCCGGAAGCACCTCAAGACCTTCCTCTTTGCCCTTGCTTTCTCTCCTCCTCTCCCCCTGCTGATCTCCTGGCTGAATCTGAAACTGAACTAGTTACCTGGCTATCCTTTCATCTCTGGCCCAGGTCCCCTCCCCGCCAGTTGCACACTTGCACTGCCCCCCTGCCAACGCTTGCATTCAGGGACTGTTTCTGTATCCCTGCAGCCCCTACTAGCACTTGACCCCTGATGTCTGCACTTACCTTTGCACATGCCACCAGCTGGCCGCACTTTTATTTATTATCTTTATTTATTTCACCGTTATCCTATGTACTGCACTTCCCCCTCCCCTTCTCCCTCCCCTTCCCCCCGCACTTTTCCCCTCCCCCTCCCCTGCACTTGCGCAATCTCAATGTCACCTGGCCTAGTAGGATCTTTGTCTGTCTTCCCTCTGTTTCCCCTCCCTTGCCTCATCCATCGCGCCTTGAAACACTTGTGTATAGGCGCGTTATAAATGCCATATCATATCATAAATATTCCATATGGACTACGAGTTAAGTAGTTTGGGAGAGTATTTCTCTTTTTTTCTTCTGTGCAAAAGTCACTATACAATTTATATGTTGCTCTTTTTTCACACGTTTGAATCCAATCATTCTCTAAAAGTTTCCTTTTAATAGGTCATGGTTGAAGGCAATGTCTTCCTTGTGCAGACTGTGGTTGTCACGAATTCTAGTACAGTTGTCTAGAAAAAGAATTGCTGTCTTCAATAAATGATACAAGCAATTTGGCCCTGCCATTTTTAGCTTCACTTGCACACGAACAGTATTCCAATTAATCAAGCTTGAGAGAGGGCCAAAGACAAGTTCATATGCAAGTAACTAATAGAAACGCAATTTGGGAATGGTTTGTTCATTAAGGCATGCAAGGACTTTCCCAAGAACAGAGCTCCTTTTATCTCCTGTGGAAGCTGGACATGCCATTAGTGACATGTACTTGATAACATTTTGATAGCGCCTGACAAATGTGGCCACCTAACTTTCAATGCCAGGGATGTCACCCACAATATTCTACATGAATACAGGTAGCTTGTCTACAGAAAAGACAACTCAACCTGCATTCTGTTGTCTCGCTAGCTTCATTACAATTTGCACAAACATCCTGTGACAAGTCACTAGGTGTTGTCACTTCTCACCAGGAGGGAGACCTTTCCCATGAGGCTAGGGAGGTGCGTTCGCTGCCCAATATTCCCCCTAGTGGTGGTTCAATGTGGGAGGACCTTATTGGGAGGCACTTCTCTCCTAGAGACAAGGCTGACTACCTAGGGTATGGCCTGGCAAACACCAACACATACTCTAGCTCCTCTTTCTTCTACTAACCTCTTTTTAGATAGAAGACCCATGTACTATTGTAAAGCAGAAGACCTCAGTGTGACCACAAGTACGATGACCAAGAAGAACATGGAACCATGAAGATCACTAATTATAGAAGTACTAGTATGAGGTGGCCCTGCGGAGGCATGAGTATTGTGACCAAGTGAGAGAAGAGGGACTTGCATAATGGGTCAAACAACACCTACCTACCTTACTACATTGTATGCAATCCGACAATGGACTAAGTAATGAGTCAAGCACAGCCGGGACAGGCTGGGAGTGCAGAGCTTGTCCGATGCGGGAGTTACAAGCTCGTATGGCAGACCCGAGGAGGAGAGTACAGAGGAATGCCGGCAGTAGGCCGAGCGAGCTTCCGGGTCGGACTGCAGGAGCTGGCCTGTACAACCAGCCAGAGGGAAGGCAAGCTGAGGAAAGCTGTCGGTGGAGTCGCCACCCGACAGCAGACGGCAGCCTGAATAGCCCGCAGAAGCAAGCTGGAGGACCGCTGTCCCTGTAAGCACCTGAAGCGCACCTACACCCAAATCAAGGTAGCTGGTGAGGCGGGAGACCCGGAGAGGACACGGCAGACCAAGTAAAGCAGTTTAAGGATAACTCCCCTCAATACCTTGCTAACAGTGCACAGGAGACCCTGAGAGGCCCAACGGTTAGCCCAGCTCCTCTCGAGGAATTACTCTTATCTTCAAACACTCTCTACAAATCACCTGTCTGCCAGAACTCGCTGCACCCCTATGTGAATTGTGGCTCCTTAAATTGAACATCTCTTCCTTCTTCCTTTAACATCACCTTCCTTCTCATATATAGACCTCCAGGCTACAATGCCAAATTAGGAGTTGAACTCACTGACTTCATCTCCACTTCCCTCTCTGAACACCACAATCTTCACATACTGGGTGATTTCAACATCTGGCTAGAGTACTCTCAAATAGCCTCTGTAAAACCGTAATCCCAAACCTCAAAGGATTAGACCTCCACATGCTGAGCCACAATGCAACGCATACAGCCAAGCCCATATCAAATGCTATCTTCTGCTCTCCCAATCTCTTGAAAGATTTGCCTTCTTTGGAGATGCATTGGGCAGATCACTCTGTACTTTTTGTCGCTGTGATTTTACTACTAATAAAACCTTGGCAATCCATACCAGGGGCAAATGGCCCGTACAGAAACTTAAAAGGAATTAACCTGGTGTTGCTAGGGGGCAGGGAGGCTGAGCGGGCTATAGCCCTGGGTCTTTTGGTTGTAGCCCCGGATAGAAGCTCAGGATGCTATAACCAAAAGACTAGCTAGACCCGAGTCTCAACAGTCCCGACATTAGTGTAGCCCCGGATCCTTTCCAGACCTAGCAACACCCCTGCTGGAAAACAAGTGTATCCATTTATTGAAGAATAGCACACCCCCTCACTGCAATTTCAAACCCATTAACCACAGCAAAAACAGGTAATAACTGGCTGACTGACTGAAGCGCTTGATGCCACAGCCCCATTGAAATGTGGGAACAAAACAAGACCACTGAGCAATCCTAGATGTTTCTCTGACCACCTACAAAATGTAAAGAAGTTAATTCACATCTGATTCACATCTGATTCACATCTGGAGATAAAATGCACAGATTGAGGGACAAACTAGCCTATCTTAGACATAAATGTGGCTATCACACTGAGATATGAACAGCTAAATCAAAATACTACTCTCATAGGGTTCTTCATTTCACAAACCCCTAAAGGGAGGTTTTCAAAATGATCACTGAATTCAGATTTCCTACTGCCTAATCAACTGTTGTACCCCCATCCCAAGAATTCTATAACTTACTTTCAGACACCTTTTACAACAAACTCTTAATGATACACTCCAAAATCAAATCAAAAGTCACCTCTGATGACTCCATTATCTCTCACTTTATTCCCCCTGCCTCATCCCTTCCTACCCTCAGCAACTCCTTCCTCTCTTTTTCACCTATCCCAATACTAGAATCGGCGTCTCTCATCACTAAGAGCTCCTCATCAGGCTTGCCAGCAGATCCCTGCCCAGCTGCCGTACTCATAACACTTCTCACTGTCCCTGAATTGGCTGAAGTCGCCAAAACGCTTGTAAACCACTCCTTAACAACAGGGCTAGTCTCCCCAAATTTCAGATTAGCCTACTGTAAACATTTACTTAAAAAACACTCCTTAATCAGGACAATTCCAACAACTTCTGAGATATTTCTAACTGCTGGTACTTGGCTAAATTGGTAGATAAAGCTGCTTACAATCAGCATATGAAATTTGTTGAGGACCAAGACATATTTTACCCTGTAAAATCTGGTTTCAGACCTGATTATATTACAGAATAAGTTTGTCTCTCTATCTGGGATGAGATGAAACGTAGCAGAGACCCTAATCATACTCCTGGACCTATCTGCACCATTTGATCTGGTTGACATTAACATCCTCCGCCAACACCTATTTGACTGTTGATTTAGAGCTAGAGCACTCGACTGGCTAGTGTCCTTTCTCACCGACCAATCACAATGCATCTATTTTGCCACTTTCCACTCAAAGTTAACACATTTTGGTGTGCCCCACGGTGCTTCAATATCACCCCTACTCTTCAATATTTAACTCAGCAGATTCCCCACCTTCCTAAGATCTCTTAACTCCTCCTACATCAACTATACAAATGATGCACAACTCATCGTCACAATACAGAGCAATTCTGCCTCCTTGGTCAATATGTCGAATGCATTTAAAAAATGGATACATAACCATCTTCTACTGAACCCAGAAAAAACTGAAATCCTTTCAGCTGGGAAAGTATCACAAAAATCCTGTCCCCTAAAACAAACAGAACTGATCATTTCTACCTTATCCAATTCCCAGAAAGTCAAAAATCTGGGCCTGACCCTGGACACCAACTTCTTGCTAGAACCTCAAATCACCATTGTCGCCCGACAAGCCTTCACTCAACTGAAAGCCCTCAGAAAGATATTCCCATTTGTAGCTTTTCCCCAAAAATGTAGGGCTATTATACCAATAATAATCACTAGAGTATGATAGAGGAATAGCCTTCACCTGTGTGCCACAGCATACCTCATTGCAAGACTCCAGAGAGTCCAGAATGCAGCTGCATGTACCTTACTCCACTTGCGATACAGAGATCATGTCTCACCGGTATCATTCAGTACAAATAGCCAATAGCACTATCTGGAGCACATCTCAAAGCTGTCACATATCCATAACCAGTATTAATAAATATCCTCAATACATTGAAGATATTTGTGAACAATATAAAGAGGAGGTAGCCCTTAATGTCCTCTCTTCCTTCCTTCTGAGTTTTATCTTGAATTTCCCAAAAAACAGCTGCATATCTCATACATACATCCAAGCTCAAACCTGCATTCTACCTGTTGTCATTTTAACCAAATATTTGTTATCCCGGTTTGTCATATTTCATTCACCCATTCTCCCCAACTCATTCTTTTCCCTCTCTCACTTTCCCTTTTCTTCTCCTCCCTCAGACTACGGTAACACCCTGAGCGGGACTCAGGGCTTTAAGACCACATAGGTGGTGATTCATGGAGAATAAAATGCCAAATGACATAACATAATTCCCAATATGGATTTGTACCATTAACACGCATTCTAGATTCAGATTTGCAATATTATTCTGAATCTGGAGACATCCTTTATGTTTTTGTGACTGCATGCATAACAGAGTTTTAAACTATACATGTATGCATAATCCTTATATTTGAATATCCTCGTGCTATCCAGGGGGTCCATGTTGTTCTGCTATATTCAGATCTCCATTTATGTTTTACATTGCTTACATGTTATAACTAAAACGTATTCCCACGTGTCCTCAAAATACATAATTGTGTGAAGCACATACTTAAATAGGTGTTTGTTATAAGTATTCACTAACTTGCATTTCCATTGCATGTGACCTACCCACCATCATTAGAGACATCTGCTACTATGAAAAAAGGAAGGCTTGAATAGGATGTTTAATGAACAGACTCAAATTCTTCACTGAGCCTTATTGCTCTGCCAGGTCGGAAGTCAGGATCCGCATAGACATCTGTTTATTTGAAGTTCACAATTACTGACTGACACTGCACTCATCAATCTCTTATCAGGTTGAGCTTCCAGATAGGTTTACAAAAATAGGGCCATGAGAATCCTGATGTTGGAATTCATTTTGTCCTTGTCACAGGCCTTTGACTCGAGTAAATACAGATGTGTCCATTAACTTGGAGCATGGAGCAAATTGATTGATAATGGATTGGTGTATTCCTAGTTTCAACAAAGCTGACACTTGCATCAACATCCAGTGTAGAGTTCAAAATAACTTGAAATTGATTAGGTTACATTTAAAAGGAAAATGCTCTCTTTGTTTCAATGTTCATTGGCAATGAAACTGAAGTGCATGCCTATCCACAGATTTCTCTCAAATGCATCATATACACATTCTATCATTTCCTTATAAAATACTAAAATACAAGTTCTACAAATCTACATATTCACTTTCTGTCATGGTTATCGGGCCAAGGAAGCAGACCTTACAGGGTCACACACAGAGGGGGCCCAGATTGACACAGTCCTGGTGCCTTTGGTGCCAGGCTCATAAAGAACAATAAACAAGACATTCATCTGGGTAAGAAATAATTTTATTATGGAAATGACACTTTCATTTCGGGTGCATAGTGTATTTAACATGGAACTTTCATCTTTAAAGCAGCCCCACGTGTATTCTTGGGTGGGGCTACTGCTTTCGTATCGCCTGGCACGTGCTGACTCACTATGAGTGGCAGGGTGTGGCAGGCAAGCCAAGCCTAGTGGGCGTGCCCACGATGACAGCTATAAAAGCTGCTCCGATCCCTGAGGCAGATGCTTCACTTTATTCTGCATTCCATGCAGTGTAATGCTCACCGCCGCCTTGGATTCAACATACCTTTGGAAATCTTGTCACATGCCTCCATAATTACTACCTGGGGGACCCTGCTCTCACCTGTGCGCGTCTTCATCTTGGCACTGTGGCTCACCTCCAAATCATCCGGGATGCTGAAATCTTCATCTGGACACCGCAGCACTACGCGCTTCACCCGGTACCGCAGAACCTGCAAATAAAAACGAAAGGCAAGGTTAAACACTAAGCAGACATTGCGTTTAAGGTCGCGCTACCATCAAACCTCGCGCTTTCCCTTAAACCATCACTCACCTGTTGTCAGACATTGCGGTTTCAGTCATCTTTCTCCCGGCCGCGTTCTGTGCCTCCAAAGCTGCTTTGGGCTGCATTTCCAGCTATTGGGAAGAAAACAGAAGATAAAACGTTATTCAGGAATAAACAACATCGAGAGCAACAATATCAAGACAGAAAAACAGAAAGGGGAAAAGGCAAGAGACATTGATAGACACTTACCACCAACCAGGAGAAGCATAGTCGCAGCTGGACTGGACTATTACTTACCAGGGATCAGTGAAGGAACTAGATCCCACCAACAAGTGCCCCTGCCAGAAGTAGCAGGACGGAGAGCTCATCATCCATACTTACCAGGTGAGCCTTATGGGCTGGTACATGCCCATAGAAATCGTACCTTGGGTAGAAGGGTTTGAGAGGTACAACAGTCACCAATCAGCACACTCACATTTTCTCATATCCACACAGGAGCAGTGCCACCAATTGTTACCGCCCACAGCTTATCCGCAGGGGGAGAGACCTGAAGGGGGAGATTTAATTCCTGGGAGGGCTGCAACCGTGACCCAACACCTCCGCAGAGACCAGGTGAGCGTAACACTTTCACATGATAGCACAAATACAGAGCAACAGTTTAAGTAGCCTTAAACATACCATGTCACTTTGTATTATCTGTCTAAAGTTAATGACTTTCATGGAATCAATGATGAAATGTTTGTATGGGAAATGTTTAATCGTAAGATCCGGTTTATTTATTTTTCTTGTCATTAGATTTGTTTTACTCTCCCTAGTTGTACTCTGGTACTCGGGTACTTTAGCTACATTATTTAGCTTAGTTTCTCTGGCTCTGCCAGCTCTGGCTTTTGCTTTATACATTTTGTTTGACCACCCATCATACCCCGGAATCCTTTCACCAGACTGGAAAATATTATGTTTTTCGTCTATTAGAGATGGTCAGAAAGGCTGTTTAGTATGGGGCTTGGAGACGGGATAGGTTTTCTTCCTATTCTCCATTTTACTTATTTATTTATTTTAACAACATCATTGCTATAATACAATCCAAACATTAATCCTTGTATCTAAGCATCCTTAATTACCCGTAAAAACAGATTCCAGTCTTACACAGAGTTCCCCTCAACTATAGGCTCAGATGGTTCCTCTATTTGTCTGAGAACTAAACTGGGATTACAGGCCTTTTGCTGGTTGATATGTACGCAGTGTTCATATGTCTAATCCCCTTTCAGGATTTTATTTGGTAGGCTACCAGAGGTTCCTCTTGGTGAGAAAGAGCAGAGGCAACTGGGATGTGGAAGAGCATGATGGACTGACAAAAGAAAGAGGATAAGGAATTAGGAGGAGGAAGAGGATGTGGACCTAGGGCAAAGAAGAACATGAGCGACTGAGATGAGACAGAACATGGGGACTGTGTCAAGGAAGAGAATGAGGCACTGGTATGACATGATATGATATGATATTATATGGCATTTATAACGCGCCTATACACAGGTGTTTCAAGGCGCGATGAGGCAAGGGAGGGGGAACAGGGAAGAACAGAAACAATCCTACTAGGCCAGGTATCATTCAGATCGCGCAAGTGCATGGGGAGGGGGAGAGGGACAAAGTGCGTGGGGAAGGGAGAGGGTTAAAGTGCAGTACAAGGGATAGTAGAATAAATAAGATAAATAAATAAAAAAGAAAAACGGCCACTGGTGGCAAGTGCAAGGTAGGTGCAGACATAAGTGCTGGTAGGGGGACTGTAGGGATATAGAAAACAGTCCCCAGGTGCCGGGGTAGCAAGGGAGGCAGTGCGGGTGGGCAACTGGCAGGGCCTGGGCCCCATGAATCAGAAAGGGTGGCCAGGTAACCAGTGCCGTTTCTGCCAAGAACTATAGCAGGGGAGAGGGGGAGAGAAATCAGAGGCAAAGAGGAAGGTTTTGAGGTGCTTCCGGAACCGGAGATGGTTCTCCTCAAGTTTCAAGGAGACATGAAGGCTATTCCAGAGGGATGCCCCTGCCGAAGAGAGAGATCTGCCACCAACTCGTTGCTTGGAGAAGCGACTGACCCTGAGGGAGTTGGATGCGGATGAGCGAAGAGCTCGAGAAGGAAGATATTTAGGAAGAGAGAGTTGAAGGTATTGAGGCCCAGGCCCCAAAAGGCCTTGTGGACAATGCAGAGGGTGTTGAACTTAATCCTCGCAGCCACTGGGAGCCAGTGAAGAGATCTAAGTCCTGGAAAGATGTGATCCCTGGGCTTGAGGCCAAGGACAAGTCTTGCAGCCCTGTTGTAAAGGGCGGAGAGTAGAGGCAGGCAGATTTAGATAGAGGCTATTACAGTAGTCCAGCCTAGAGAGAACCAGGGCTCTGGAGACAGTGAGCTTCTGGATGAAGGAGAGAAAAGGAAGGATACCTCTGAGGAGGTGCAGCTGGTAGTGAGACTTCTTAGAGACATCGCAGATGTGAGGAGAGAAGGAGAGAATGGAGTCGAAGATGACTCTGAGGTTTTTTGCTTTGCAGGTGGGAGCAGGAAGAGGGCCAAGAGAGGCCGGCCAGAGAGCTGCAGGGAAGGAGGGGGCGGGTGTGCCGATGAGTAGAATCTCAGTCTTACTGGCATTAAGGCAGAGGTCATTGGCGGCACACCACACATGGATGGCAGAGAGACAGTCAGATGAGGGAATGAGAGAATGAGGCCGAGGGTAGCCTGAAAATGAGCTGGGTATCATCCGCATAGCACTGAAAGTTAGTGCAGAGAGCGGCAATGTGGTGGGCAAGGAGTGCCAGTTACTGGTTGAACAGCCAGGGAGAGAGGTTAGACCCCTGGGAGACAGCACAGGTGGAGAAAAAGATATCAGAGAGGAAGGACCCAAGTTGGACCTGGGAGGGTCGGTCGGAGAGGAAAAAAGTCAGCCACACCAGAGCTTGACCAGTGATACCCAGGTTATCACAGAGACGGTTGAGCAGGATGGCATGGTTGACAGTGTCAAAGGCAGAGGAGAGATCAAGCAGGATGAGGACGCATGGGGTGTTGGAATCAAGGTTCGAGAGCAGGTCTTCACGGATGTTCAGGAGAGCAGTGTCCATACTTCTGGCAGCTCTGAAGCCAGACTGATGGTCATGAAGACAACCAACAGATTCAGTGTGGAGATTAAGCTCGGATATGGACAGTTTCTCCAGGAGCTTGCCCAGAAAGGGAGTGATGGTGATTGGGTGATAGTTAGCCAGACAGGAGGGGTCGGCAGAGGGTTTCTTAAGAAGAGGGTGCACAAGGGAGTGCTTAAGGGGGGAAGGGAAGACTCCAGTGGCGAAGGAGTGATTGCAGAAATCAGCCAGGGCAGGAGCCAGGGTGTCGATGTGGTCCTTGATAGTTTTGGAGGAACAGGGGTGAACTTGTTTTGTCAAGACTTTCATAGATCGGACTTGTCTAGAAACCTCATCTGCAGAGAAAAGGGGAAAGGCAGAGAAGGAAGGAGTAGGGTGGCTGCAGAAGGGCCGGAGGAAGAGCAGGGAATAGGCGGAGGCGATAGGAGGAGGGTGAGGACAGGATGTCATGAGTTTTAGAAATGAAGTGAGAAGCCAGTGCCATGCAAAGGGCCTGGGAAGGGACAGGAGAGGAAGAGACTGCGGCAGGATTGGCCAGTTCCTTGCAGATTGTAAAGAGTTCAGCCGAGTTGTGAGATGCCGCAGAGACGTGGGCTTGGATATGAGCTCTCTTCTTGGTGAGGACGGAGAGCCGGTATTGCCTTTGCAGCAGGCGGCAGGCCAGTTTGTCAGAGGATGAACATGAAGCACGCCATTTCCTCTCGGCCACCCTGCATTTGCGTTTAAGGGTGACAAGGTCTGAGGCACACCAGGAGTTACACTTGGCTTTGGGCTTCAGGCGGATTCTCATGACAGGGGCAAGGATATCAAGAGTATCAGATATAGAAGAGTGGAGCGTGGTGAGGGCTGTGTCATGGTGCGAGTCAGCCGATGGGGAGGTGAGAAAGTGGTGGCGAAAGCCTCAACTGACACATGTTTCATGGGTCGGGTGACCGAGAAGGTGGGTGGCAGTGATGGAGATGGCTTGGCCTGAGGAGTAGGGAGGGTTAGGTGGGAGGATAGGAGAAAGTGATCACTCCAGGAGAGAGGAGTGGAGAGAGGGATAGAGAGAGTAAGGTCTGAGGAGATCAAAACCTCAAGAGGGTGTCCTGCAGAGTGAGTTGGGCCAGAAGGGAGAAAAGTGAGTGAGAGACAGTCGCAGAGGTTACGAAAGAGTTCAGAGGGAGGACAGGAGGCATCCAGGTGAATGTTGAAGTCTCCAAGAAGGAGCAGTTGAGTGGTAGAAGCCAAGAGTGAGGAGGAGAGGTCTGTGTGCTCAGAGAGGAAGGAAGAAATCTGACCTGGTGGCCGATAGATAGTAGCCACAGTAAGGGAATGACTAGGGTAGAGAGAGCCTGCAAATGAGGCATTCAAACGAGGAGTAGGCCTGTGTAGGAGTGAGAGTGGCATGGATCCACTTGGGGAAGTTCAGGGCTACACCACCACCTGAGCGGTTGGACCTGGGCACGGAGAGGATCTTGTAGCCATCAGGGAGAAGAATGTCAAAGCTAGTGACAGAGCCGGCCGGGAACCATGTCTCGGTGAGACCGAGGACATCAAGGTCAAGTTCTTCCAGAAGGTGGCAGAATGCGGCAGATATCAGAGGCGTGTTTGATAGCAGAGCGAGAGTTTAGAGTGGCAACATGGATAAGGTTGCCATCCTTGAAGGACTTGCGGGGAGGGGTACAGGTCATAGGTACGCCCTTTGGAGGTGTAGCGGGAGCCCGAGAGGGGGCAGAGAGGGAAGGAGGAGGCAGGGTAGCCAAGGAGGAGGCAGAAGAGGGAGGCATGTTAGTCAGGGAGAGGCAGGAGTGGACAGCAGGAGAAGAAAGGAAGTTGATGAGGTGCGGGAAGCATCTATCAAAGAGATGAAGGTTGGCCTGAGGGCCTCGGACCAAGACGGTTCCATTAGAGTTGACATTAATGATGACCCTAGAGGATAGGAAGGAGGCCAGCAGGGCGTCCCAACGGGTGCCACCATTAATGGGAGAAGAGGAGAAAGGAGAGAGCACAGAGACCATATGAGGGGTCCATAGATCTGGTAAATGAACGACAAAGAGGATGTTGGTGAGAGTTTCCTTGGAGGAGGCACTGGTATAGATGTCGGCAATAGGGAGGCCTGGGTTGGGGACCAGGATGTCCTTTTTAAACTTCTTCCTGCCAGGCTTAGTGAGGAGAGCAGGATAGTCAATAGAGAAGCAGTTAGAAAAGATAGGGGAGACCGAGAGCACCATAGAGTAGGTGGAAGAGGAGGGGGGGTCCCAGGGGTAGACAGACAAGACAGCGAGAGGCAAGTGAGTAGAGCTATGGGACAAGATGACGGCACTCAGGATGCGAGCTCAGAAAAGCACAGGACATTCTAAGACAGGAGAGAACACCTACCTAAATTTGAGAATCCTAAAGAGGGAGAAAAAGGCCTAGGTTTCACAATGCAATTTTAGTGGTGCAGATAAAAGCAAATTTAAAACCAGTGGAAGCCACCTAAATTTGAGAATCCTAAAGAGGGAGAAAAAGGCATAGTTTTCAAAATGCAATTTTAGTGGTGCAGTTATAAGCAAATTTAAAACCAGTGGAAGCCACCTAAATTTGAGACTCTGAAAGAGGGAGAAAAAGGCCTAGGTTTCACAATGCAATTTTAGTGGTGCAGATACAAGAAAAGTTAAAACCAGTGGAAGCCACCCAAATTTGAGAATCCTAAAGAGGGAGAAAAGGCCTAGGTTTCACAATGCAATTTTAATGGTGCAGATACAAGCAAATTTAAAACCAGTGGAAGCCACCTAAATTTGAGAATCCTAAAGAGGGAGAAAAGGCCTAGGTTTCACAATGAGGTACTAAGGCAGGCGGTTTATGCAAGTAGAACTGCAGAGGAATAACCTCTAGTGAGTGGAAGTGGGGTAAGAAGGAGGTCAGAAGGGAAGTGGCTGGCAGGTGGCGTCCCCAGCGGACACCTGCAGACACCAGCAGGGGAGCCGCCAGTAGGAGGCACCCTTTGCCTGGGGCCCTTAGCTGAGGGGCTGCCAGGCAGAGGCTGCCCAGGGAAGGATAGTGATAAGGGAGGGAGGCCAATCAGGGCGGGTGGGCAGGTTTGGAAGCGGGTGGAAAGGAGGAAACAGGAGCAGGAGGAGGGAGGCAGGGACACGGGACACATAGAGAGGAATCACAAAATAAAATAAACAAAACACACAATTCGCCGGAAAAGCGTGGCATATTGGGATGAGGAAGAGGGTGAAGAACTGGGATAAGGAAGAGCAAGAAGGAGTGCACCATGAAAGTCTAAGATAAGGAGTGGCATGTAGGACTTTATCAGGACTAGAGTAGCTAATGTATTGGACAGATGAATGTTGTAATCATTTTAGTGCTGGGGTTCAAGACCGGCATTCCGCTACATGTTTTGGAGTATGACTCCGATGATCCCTCATGCTTGCCTATGCTGGTTAGGACTAGTGGAAGTTGTAATGTAAAACCTCTGGAAATCCAAAGGTTGCAGATTCCCACTGTATTGAATCTGAAATTGCAGATTGCTTTGTGCAAGCCCAACTTTCTGAGGTTATTTACAATATTTGACAAATGTTTTTGCTCCTTCATAAAAGAGAGGGTATTTTGTATCCCTGGCATTCTTAAAATTCTGGCATGCCCCCTAAGTGATGTCATGTGTGATGTCATTTGTGATGTCATCAGTGTGTTTAGGGGTTACGCAATGGGGGCCTCATAGTTTGGGTGGCGCAGCTTCCAAAGCCTACCAAATTATAGGAATTTTGTGGCATTAAATCGGCACCTTAAAGTCACTTCAGGTGTATTTTTGTCACTGAATTTCAAGGGTTTTTTCTTGCATCAGATTGTTTCACCTTAATGGTGCTTCAACTCAATATTTTTTCACTGAATATATATAGACACACAACACAAACACAATAAGCTAGATATGGCGGGTCATGCATAAGTTGGTCTCATCAATAGGCGTGCGTGCACAAGATTACGGACTACTGAATTCTCAAACAGCCCCCAGTGCTTTGAGACCCTCACAATGGAAATAGGAACTACTTACATTTCACATAACCCTCACAGATTGCTCCCGACGCCTTCTGCGCATAAAACCCTTTGGTGAATCCGGGTACTTTCGTGCAAGCAGATCCTGGAGCAAAATGAAATTAGAAGCCCCAGGTAAACGATGAACACACTGGTTTAGGTTCCTTAAAGGCAGATGCGAACTTGCGTAATTAAACTGAAAGCAGCACCGGTGCTGCGAACACGGACACGCTCGTAATATGCTGTGAGTCTGACATGAAAGGTGTGCTTAGAGACAGCCCAATGCACAGTTGATGTTTTCGATCCCCTACTACTTTCCATGCTGCTGCTGGGGAGGGGAGCCGTTCTGCGGCATGCCCCGCTTCCCCTTGCCTCAGCAGCAGTCATCTGGGGGAGGAGAGGCTGTCACTCAGCTGTTATTACTCAATTAGGCGCTCATTGTGTGTGACTGTTTTTACACAGGGGTTGACATGATAAATTCTCGGGTCGGTTGAGGCCTTCAATTAAGCAATTTGTCTTCCAGTGTCATGCCGCCCTTTTATATTGCTGGCAATTTTGAAAGAGCTCGATGATTCATTTCAAAACCAAGTGCTTAAATACCATTGCAAGAACGACGGGGTAAATTTCTCTTAAAACGCATTTAAAAACATTGCTTTGTTTGTGGTGTATGCATGATGTTTGGACATATATCTGCGACGTTTTTCACACAGAAGCATCCTCTATAGCCAAAAGAAAGTTGATCTTTTGTTACAAAATAATGTGATATGCTGGTAATGCGAGTAACACTGTTTTAAAAAAAACAGGTACACAATGAAACTGACCACACAGGGACGTCATGTGGGGGTCGAAAGGGGTCGCAGATGCGACTCCTGAGGTCTCCCTTGCTGCCCCTGTGGTCTCCCTTGCTACCCCGTTCCTGAGCTGTCGAGGGTGCCATGTGGCTCTTTGTTTCTGGAGTGGCTGGCTATCTTGTTCAGGCCTCTTTAAAAAAACACAGGGGTTCCGCAAGTCTAACACTTTGAGCAGTGACCATAAATAACAAAGAATAGGAATAACAAATAATGTGTCTTTCTGGAATTCTATACAATAATTGCTAGACTCAAAGCTTTATTTCAGGCACACTTCAGGGGGTGAGTCACTGATTTTTTTCTGTTTTTAAACACTTCAACTCAGCCTTTCATCCATCTGAGGTCGATAAATGAGGACCAACACAGGTTGGGTGATATTATATGCATGTTTGTTCTATATAAAGCGCTTAAGCGTGAGTGCTATATAATAACACATTATCATTTGGCCTTGGACGTCTGCTTGCTTTCACAGTAATGTTGGTAATATAGGGCTATACACACTGATATTAACGTTGCATAAGAGGATCCATTCTTGCATGAAATGTATATTGCATTATAGTGATATCGTAACCATATTTGAAAGGTTGTGTTCCATCACTTCCCGTGATGTCACTTCGAGGTGGGGTTCAATTACATCATGTGCTGTGGTGTCAGCAGAGGTCAAGGGTCATGTGATGTCACTTCCTCTACCCCTGGCATTTTGGTGAAATGACGTCCCTGTGACCACACTAGCCATTTTATTTACCAGCGATCACACGTATGCGGAAGCCAAAATGAGAACTCTGGACTTCTCGTACCATATGGGCCACATAACCCACGGAGGGACATAACATCAATGCAATGCAAAATGTGATTGTCACCCAAATATTTTTGTCCTGCATTCAATGTATTTGTACCCCTATGTTCAACAAATTGTTGTGATGCCCCCCGTTAATTGGAATAACTCAATACCCCCAAACTAATATAGTGTACATGAAACAGTTTGCTTCTGGAAAACACCACAAGCAAACACCTGGGTATTATCTGATGATACTAATAATGCGAAGCCCCCGAAATAGTGTTGCCACCTTTGCTTAATGCCAAAACTAGAAAACTAGTCTTTAAGCACGACTATGGGTCCTTGAACTTTGCTACATGTGCCTCGCAGGAAGCCAGAAAATTAGCTTTTACTGACTGCCGAGGGTGGGTGGATGGGGGGTGAAGTCAGGGATTGGGACGAAGGAAGTGTTAACATGCCACGTTGAATTCTCATGGGTCTACCCCAGCTTCTAGCCTCAAGGAGGTGTTCCTGCCCTGCTGTCCAACTGAGAAGATGCTTGAAAGAAGAGTTTGACCAAGACAAGCAAGTCAACATTTTTGGCTCTTGCGTGTAGGCATGCGATAGGCTTTCGCCAGACATACTACATACTAAATACTATAGTACTGCATACAGTAGTACATACTATCTGGCCATAAAATGTCAAGAGCTGGCAAATGGTGTGACTAACTGGGTATATGATGGCAGTGCATATTAAAAAGCAAGGACTTGACTTTTCCATGGCTTGTTAGCAGGAATTCAGTGCAAGGAACAGTGTTCAAGGTGTAAGAGGATTCAATTCAACACTACAGCTAAGTCAATGCCTAGTCTGGGATACTGAATGGAAACCCTTATTGATATATCTTTATGTCCAGTTCATGAGTTCTGGATGACTACCCCTATATAACACCCCTCTCTTAGAATCCCCCTGACCCCACTGAGCCAAGAAGTAGTTCTGTTTTGCAAGTTTAAAAGGTTTATTTGAGAAATAAAACAAAATATAGATACCACGCTTTTATAATAAATTAATAATCGATATCGCCCTTATAAATATAATGTTAATCAACAATGGGTAATCTGACACTAGCACATTTCTTTATAATCAATGAGGAGTTAGTATAGGATGGATAAAGTAGCAAAAATACTTTTATGATTTCAAGGGAAAAGCAATGAGGAATAAAATGCAGTACAGAAATACTTGATATGATTTTAGCAAAAGATAAGATAATCACTTTTTCTGTGGCAATTCACCCCCCTCCCCTATGCAATGTAAGAAATGGAAGGAGATGGAAGTAACACACACAGTTCTCAGGAATGCATCAAATACAATACGAAATTCAATTCCCACCCCAGCAAGCTTAGAGGAAACAGGTAGGAGTTTGAAACGCAGGCAAATTACTTTAATGTGGTTTGCAAGGAAGTGAAAAGGTGCTAAAATTGCTTTCAATTCCCTCTACAGATTCAGGGTGAGTGGGAGATGCGTGTTGGTATTAGTTCAGGCTCATTTTAGCAATGATTCAGGGATGGTTATTAAGAGGCAAACAAATTTTTAGCAGAGGAAAGCAAAAAGCTGCTATCTTTTTACAGGTAAAGAAATCAGGCCAAATCGCAAATCGCGGCAAAATTTGCGAGTGCGTGAATCGTGATTAGGGCAAAGGTATAAGCAAGTCGGTTCTAGGTTCGTTGGAAAGCTGAGATTCTAAGCTTTCAGAGGAAAGTTAAACCAAGTTCCTAGGACAAACGGTTCCAGAGATATGAACGATTTTGTAAAGGTCGTTTTTCGGATTTAAAGTAAACTCAAAATGACAGGTGACAGCTTGCAGCTGCAGAATTGACAGGTGACAGTTGTGCAGCTTTAAAAATGACAGATGACACGATTTCTAGGAGGCTGTTTTACTTAGGTTAAAATAGTTTGGATTAGATTATTTTAACTAAGAGATTGGTTCTGCACAGTTCTGCTAGGTACTCACAATATAAATTTGAAATAGGCCTTGCCATGGATCTGGTCAGGTTTTGGACTGGACTCCGGTTCTGGTCTCGGCACTTCACAGCGATCTGGGTCACTGGTTCTGCTCACAGCGGTCTGGGTGACTCGGGATCTCTGGTCTGGTCTCTGGCAATTGTTCTTGGCAAAAGAATTCAAACAGCTCGCCCGGCTGTGGAATAGTTCGCAAATGATTTTAAGGTTGCTGAGGCCTGCTGAGAAGAGTTCTCAGTTTGTGGGTTTAGGCCCTTGCTTTAAGTTCTGAACTAAAGTTCTGGTCTTTGGAGATTTATGGATTTGAAGTCTGGATCTCTGGATGTGAAGTCGTCGGTCAGCATGCTCCGCAGCAAATGGAATTGAATGTCTCTACCTGTCCCAGCAGTCTGTTTTTATGTGTTTTGAAAATGGGTGTGTTCCTGGGCCTAGCTAAGCCTGCCCCTCTCTACTTGTCATTGGCCCAATTCTCCCCTCTCCCATGATTGGGGGAAGGAAATGGTTTGTCAGCATGATGAAGTCTGTTTATGGGTCAGAGGATCCTCCCCTGGTCAGTTTGCCCACAAATCTATATTTGATTTAAATACATCCTTCCCAGATATACAATTTGTTGAAATTACATGTGCACATTATATATTCCTTATGGTCCATGCTTGTCCGCCTCTGATCTTCCTGGGGGCTTGCATTAAAAAATGACAACATTTTGCGCTTTTTAACTGGTTTTGCAATATCGGACATTTACCCAAAATTACACACATGTGCGCAAGGAGTATGGACATTAATTGATGAAGTGTCAGATTTTTAACGTGCATCCTTTTGGAGTGAGACCCTATTTTCCGCTAGCAACCCCCCAGAATACACCACAGGGTCCTAACGCCTCTCAAAATGTTCACAGAAAAATCACAAAAATAATGATATTACTTATATAATTCTGACAAGTCTGCACTATGAGTTATCTATCTTTTTAAAATTATGCTCTGGTCAAAAAGGGGTGTGGCTTCCCACATCACAGGGTGGAATAACTGGTTTATCCACTTCCCCCAAGTTCAGCTGCTAGCAGAGGCACTGCCCCTCCCAGTTTCCCCTAAGAGGAAGCCACTTTTACGACGCCCCCAATATAACATTTGCCTGAGGCCAGGACAGGCCTTTGTTCAACTCCCTGTAGTCCCCAGCTGCCACTCCCCTTTCAATCAACAGGGCCATGTGTCCTCAGGATGCAGCCAGGCCTGGCAGGGAACACAGCTGTTGATCCAGTTTCAACTCCTGTCGGGGGTAGTTGTCAGGCAGAATCCAGTTTCATTAAGCCAGGTTTCAGCTAAATGTCACTTTTTGTTCCCAGTTTTCTACATTCAAATCAAACTGACACTTTTTACCTATACATTAAATAATTACCTCCTTCAAGTCATTTCAGAATATAGTTTTACATTGTATCCACCTCTTAGCAAGTCTTTCCTTGGTCCGGTTTTGTTTCATTTGTTCAGTTTTACACAAAAGTCTGGTGGTTTTAAAACGCCGGCTTTCTGATAGTGGTGAGTACTGGTAATGCAACCATTTTTGGGATTAAGAAAATGAATTCCCCACAGTTCTGAGTTGCTTTTTTTTGCAATCAGCATTGCCATTCCCAATGGTTTCAGGCAACTGTGTGTGTAGCCCCATGGTGGTTTTAGGCAGTGCCCTCCTGTGCTCACTACATAGGCAAAAATGGGTGGCAGCCTATTCTTCATGCATTTCCCTGTGCATTTTCTGGGAAGTTCTGGCCATCATGATGTTTTCAATGCCAGTAAGGCACAGTTTTTGTGGTAGGGCTCGGATGCATGGGTAAAAACATCCCACAAAGGACACACATTCACTTAAGAATCAAGTGGTTGACGGTACACTTGGTTAGGAGATTTTATTAAATCAGAAGCTGATTTACAGCTGCAATTAAGCCATTACCTTTAGAAGACTGCTCAGAAATAACTATGGCAACAAAATCCTATAGTTGGATGTTACTGGGCAAAAAGAATGACTTCAAAGAGATCCCAGAAAAATGTTTCTTTGACGGAAGGCATGGGTAGTGGGTGGGAATGGATGTTACTGGGCAAAAAATCCACTTCAAAGAGATCCCAGGAAAATGTGTCTTTGACGGGAGGCGTGGGTAGTGGGTGGGGAGGACCGTAGAGGTTAGCATGGCCATGGTCGGTCATTGGATGGGGGAAACCCTAAAAAGGACCCACAGGCTAAGTACTCCTCTTCGCTTCCCACTGCCCTCTTGTCTTTACTCCTATATGAATAGTTGTGCCTTTATAGTTGGCATTAAAATTACACTAAACAGCCAAAACTACAAAGTCTGAAGGGTTATAAAAGAATCAGCTTCCGTCCTACTTCCGTTTTGGATTTTTTTGTCTGCCGATTGAGGAGTGGGCAGTGTTGTCACACAAATTTAATGCATTTTGGAGGGTTTTTGGTGAGTTTAAGAGAATTATGGTGTGGTTCACTAGTTGTTTGTAATGTATGTGGTGTTTGTTTATCACTGTTTAAACATCCTGTGTCTGTTGTAGTTGTTTGTGGTATCTTTATGTTTCTTGATCTCATTTGATCCTCTTTTGCCTGTGTGTATGTGTGTGTGGGAGTGGGGTGTGTATTGGGTATATATTTAGTCTCTCTGCAATCTCCCCTTTTTATCCTAACTCCCTCATTAAAAAACATCACACAGAAAAAGATCCCCTTGCACACCCCCTGCTCCCTTTTGTCTGTGTGTCACGCAAAAAATTGTTTAAAAACAAATTGTCCTTTTGTACTTTATCCTTTTCAGTGTTTGTAGAAACCTTTGCATGAACTGAAGAAGTTGTTCCATTCCATGTGTAGTCTGTCGCCCACCATACTATATGTATGTTCTGAAAAGCATTTATCATAGTTTGAGTCTTGTGTAAATCCCTTTATCTTTGTCACCTATTTTATGTTTTGCAGATTGATAGTTTAGGAGACTTGCCTTTTTATTTGGAGGCAGTGCCAGTGGTAGAAGATGAGGAGCTGGACTACTCCTCAAACTATCTGTTAGTGGTCAAGGTAGTCAGTAAATGGTGGACATGGAACTTGAGGACGGGCAGTCCTTGGCAAAGGTGGAGTGTGAGGGATGAAGGGCTTACTGGTATTAAGGAGGGAGGGGTGGACATTGTGCTATGGCCAGCAGACGGTGCAGGGGCAGATGGAGAATGAGGAGAAGGCAGTGGAAGTGGCTGATGCTTTGGAAGGAGCCATGTCAGAGACAAAGGACCTTAAGCTGAACTCAGTGGTTGAAGGAGCTTGTGAGCTGCATACCGGGGAAGACGTGGAGATCAATCTGGGAGAGGTTGTGGTAGCTGCAGAGTCACCCCACAAGTACCTGCAGAATGTGAAAGTTCGCATTGACCTTGGAGTTGGCAGGGAGGAAGTGGTACCCCTGCAGCAGTAGATAAAGGTGGCCACAGAGGTGCAGGAGGATGAAGGACAGAAGTGATACCAATAGATGCTGATGCAGCAGGAGACTAAAGAGCACCAAGCGGAGGAGCCAGAGATGGTCCCAGTCGGACGGCTCAGGAGAAGGACACTGTGGCTACTGCACCACAGCCTGCCCATGCATAATAGACAAAGCAGGCTGAGGCTTCCCCTACAAAGACGAATGTGGGGCCGAAGCCATGCACACCCATGGCATCACCACCCATCTGGTCATTGGTGTGGCACTACATCAGCTCAGCGGCGAGGAAGGCAACCTCTGCCAGCAGACATTTAAGTGTCTTGGCACCTGATCAATGCAAAACACCTGTAGGATATGGTACAGGGATGTGTTCAAAGAGCGCACATCACATGCCATAGATCTGGCTTCTACATAGTCCTCCTTCTGTGATGCTGATGACAACAAGGGAGTGCCAGATAGCATACCAGTTTGTCACGGCTCATGCTCAAGCAAGTGACCCTCATGTCATCGTGACTCCGGGCCAGCCCAGCCATCTTCCCAACCATCCATATGTGGCTCAGCATAGCTTGACCCAGTAGCACCATTGCCTAGCAGAACCACCTTACCACTACCAGCACCAAAACCTCTTGTTGGTGGTGGCAAAGTTCAAAGTGTGGTGGTATTTGGGTCAGAAAGGAGAGATTTATGAGAAATGCAGCAGTGGATGGCATGGATAATCATGTGCTCCAGCACCACCCTGCTCTCTTGCAGGTGACTGGGCAAGACGTTAATAAAAGTGGAGACACAGAAAACTGGAAGAGTCCAGAAATAATGCTGAGGTAGGTGGCGCAAATAAATGAACATAGAGCATCCAGTTTGTGACCAGGGTACAAGAACTTACAGAGTGTGTTTGCTGGTTGGCTGAGCAAAATATATTGAGACGGAACCACCAGTCTTTTAGTGTATTACTGGGATATAGGGGCTCATCTGGTTGACAGAATCAAATATATTGAGAAAGAACCCCCATCCAGTTTATTTGCACTGTACTATGACATACAAAGTCATCAAGAATCAGCATGCAATATTTACCTCTACTCACTGGTCGGCTTGTAACCTAAATATAGTTGTGAGCTCCTCCTGCATGCATATGTTCAACTACTGAGAGTGAGTGAGTGAGTGAGTGAGTGAGTGAGTGAGTGTGTGTCCCCGGGCACTATTGTGCCATCTGGACTCATCTAATAAATAGCATGTTGTTGCAGTCTGTGCACTTTTTGGGTAATTTGTTTTTCTAGATACACTGATTTGCTTCATCCCCACTTTGTATAAATCCAGGAAACCATTCATTGGAGTTTGCTGAAATTATATATGTTTACTGCAGCAGATTCCGACATCCACTTCCACCTTTAAAATAAGCAAACTTCCTAATACTGCTTCTCCTTTCTCTACAAAGTGCACATGGGATTCTCAGGGAATTGTCCTTATCCAACTAATACATTCAAGAGTGCCTGACACTTCTTTGGCCTTCACCTCCACCTACAAATTGCAAATGTTATTCTCAGTGCTTTGGCCTTCTCCTCTGCCTACTAAATGTAAGTGTGCCTAAAAACTTGTTTGCCTCCTCCTCATACCAAATGCACTTGTTCCTCTGTGATTTAGCATTCTTCTCCACCTGCAAAATCCATGTGCGGTTCTCAGTGCTTTAGGATTCTCCTTCACCTATTAAAGGTACATTGAGTTCTCAGTGCTTTGACCTCCTCCTCCTCCTCCTCTGTCTTCAAAATGAAAGTGCATTAGCTGAACGTCTGGTTTTGCGCTACTTATTTATAATGGTGCTCATTCTGTTGCTTCAAACTATTCAAAACAGATTTGGAAAGGTTAATTGTTGCTCAAGTTGTGGTGTATTTGTACCAAAATCAGCCAACATGTGTTTCTCACTACAGGACACTTTCTCAAGGTATTTATTTGACAAGTAAAATGATCTACAACAATGTGCTTTCCTTGAAATCCAAACCTTCTGTGTAGCTAGCAATTCTTCAGATGAAAAGAAGCAGTTATACGTATCAATTGGGGCAAACACAAATCTCCAGTACAAGAAAGGTGACTGTGAATCTCCAGAACAGAGACAGGCAGCAGGTACACTGAAAAGGCCAGCCAAATGATGCAACTGGCAACAAGGTCCTGGCTCAAGATGATGGCGGGCTGAACTACTCCTTCCTCTGCATGCATCGTTGCTCTCGCCAAAAGACCAAGCAAAAACCAAATTTGATCATGACCTTGGCCTCTCTGGCAGATGGTCCTATCTCCTTCAGGGATCCACTTTCCATGCACGTCCCATTTATTAATATGAGTCACCACAATATCCTTTGAAAAAATCTTTCTGAAACTTTGAAACATCCTTTACCTCTTTCTTTGTGAAGTATTCTATGAGGTTCCAAATACGAAAGCGAGCCACCCGATCACTCTCTTGTCTTCCCATCCTGCTCATTCTTTCGGTACTCTGACCTGTTCTGTCAACTGGGAATTCCTTTTCTTCTCACTTACGCAATTGCCTTTTACTGTCCTCCCTTTTCTGCATCGACCATGACTTGGTGTGGTGTAGGTCTAGGACACATAAGAAGCCTGCCCAATCCAAGCAATCCACCAAGGCTCAGTAGGCCTACACCGCCAGAGTGACACAGGTAACCAGATCTCAACCACTATAGTGGGGACTAAATGTGGACCTTTAGTCTTTTAAAGAGCAAGGAATTCTAGCTTTTCCATTGACTTCCCGCCTCCATCACAGCATACCTACTCATCCCTCTCCAAGATGTCATTCACTTATCATACCTTCATCCCTTGGCACCTTGCCAGTTGAGAACTAATGTGGGCCTAATTTTAACACATTCATAAAGGTAAAACAGGCACAGTCAATAGATTTACCTCATTTGCCTTTTGTGGTAACGTGGAACGAGGCAAGGCTCTATTCTCAAGAGGGGTGTGAATAAGGTACAGTAGCAATCCAAATGGAGATGTATAACAGTCCAAAATAAAGAAATGTCCAATAAAGGTTCTATAAAAAATATATACTTTAATCAAACACACCATGTACAATAATAACTAACTAGGAAATACTTTAATAACCCACCCCTGTAGAAAGAGCACAGGATATGCAAAGATAGGAAAAGTGCAGCACTCTGGGTAATGAGACGGCAGAAAAGTCAATAAAAGACTACAATGTTCAAAGGATATGTTCTTGAGGTTGCAAAAGCGATTAGAAATTACCTATTCAGTCTCTAGGGCCCAAGGATTGACTAATAATACAGTTGTTTAGGTCTTGGTGCTTTGAATGTGTTGGATAAGGCTTCTCAGCATCGATTGCGGGTTGTCTTCAGTTCAAAGATGCAGAAGTTGTGGTGGTCCAGTGACAAGCTGGCACTGAGTCGATGACGAACGGAAGGTAGCTGCAGTCATTAGGCAGCTAATCAAGCTGTGTGGGTCGGGTGGTCACCAGGTTCGTTTGGTGGTCGCGATTTGACGGCAGCGAGCTGGTACATGGATGTACTGTTGAGTCGATTGGGGCTCTGAGGTCATTGTTCGGGAGACACAAGGGTCTGGTCGATCAATTTACTGGAGCAGCAATGAAGATGCAGGTGCTTTGGACAGTGACTTGAGAAATGCAAGGCAGTTGTGCTTTGCTGGTTTGAGGTAATGCAACAAAGCGCTTCAGTGGGCGTGATGCGACAGCGAACTGAGTTGAACAGGCAAACAGCGGTTTGAAGAACAATGAATGCCAAATGCAGAGTCGAAGGGTCCTGATAGTTTGCTCAGTGTTGATCAAACTCGAATAATGGCTCGCCGCTGGTCACCGTAGAAAACACGGATCTCGGCTGTTCTTGCTTCCAAGTGCTGTGAGGATCTCAAGGTAAGTCCATTCTCAGGTGCCCAAAAATGTGGGAGGCTGACGCACAAGTACAGTGGTCCTGCAACACGTTGAGGTCGCAGACAACAGGGTGATTTGCAGAGATGCAGTTTTGGTCTTGCAGCAGTGGTCACACCCAATGTTCCCTGAGGATGGTTAAGGGAAAGAGCTTGGAGAAAAAAGGACCTAGGCTAGTATGCCTTCGGTGTTGGCCGCACACCCCAATTTCCCACTTGGGGTTAGTCAATGTCTTATTGTTGCTTAATAAGTTAGACAACAAACTTTGATGATTAGTCAGAAATGAAGTTTTCTCTTATGTTCAAAAGTTGTAATTTATTAAAGGAGAGTTCCGGGACTTTTTTTTTATTGTCCCTACGGGTCGGCCATGTGTTTGTAAGCATAAATCGGTAGATCGTAGGAAACTTTCCTATGGACCTTACCCGACTTTTCGCCCATTATCGCACTCGAAATCAGCCTCCATTTTGTGATAATCCTATCATTCCGCCGCATCGACCTGGCTCACCTGCCTTTGCGGCACTAAATCAAATCCCCCGCCCCTGAAACAGACTTTATCAAAACATTCATATTCCCCGCCTCTATCCGTGACGTGACTGAGCTGCGTAGGCAAACGCGCCCAGGCGTCTTCTACGCGACTCCACACAGACCCCGGAAATCAACACAGATCAGCTCACAATACAGCGCGCCACAATTCGGAATATGAAACTGTACTTTGAAATCAAACCGCAAGATTGTAAATGTGGTAAAGTACATTTATTTGACATCAAATGTTTAGAGAATATTCAGCGATTTACATTTTTATTTGCTCACGTTCCAAAAAGTTCGTATTGAGGAACGCGATGGTCCTTTGCTGTACACAGGGTCTTAGAGCATCTCACAATACAGCGCCACAATTCGGAATGTGAAACCGTGGTTTAAAAGCAAACGGCAAGATTGTACATTTGGCAAAGTACGTTTATTGGACATCAAATGTTTAGAGAATATTCAGCGATTTGCATTTTTCTTTGCTCTCGATCCAAATTAGTTCGTCTTGAGGGAAGCGATGTTCGTGTGCAGTACACAGGGTGTTGGTTTACGATAAAAATAAGCTCTTCGGTCGCACTGATAATCGCATGGCTGTTCCAACAACGAGGCACTAGGCCACCACAACGGTAGGTATGTTGCATCTAACCGTTAGTACCGCGTAAGGGCATACTTGTACTTGGCGATCGTCCCATAAAATGGTCAGGGTGGTAACGTTGTTCACGCGGAGAAGCAACTGGCGGCTGTAGAAGCCGTCCGCCGGTGTCTGGTACTCGTG
The DNA here is from genome assembly GCF_040938575.1 of Ambystoma mexicanum. Classification (NCBI taxonomy): domain Eukaryota; kingdom Metazoa; phylum Chordata; class Amphibia; order Caudata; family Ambystomatidae; genus Ambystoma; species Ambystoma mexicanum. The sequence goes on from NC_090941.1 coordinate 290,466,523, forward strand.
ACACAGACAGTAGTGAATGATGTACCTAAAAACATAAAAAATGAAATTAGTCTCACCATCAGATCCTTATTAAAATTATTCATTTCATAGCGAGGACAGCGCTACTGGGTGTACACAAGTGTTTAAAGGCGTGGCGAGGCATGGAGGGGGGGGGGAGTGGAGTACAAGGTAAGTAGCATAAAATAATAAATAAATAGGGCCAGCTGGTGGCAAGTGAAGGTAAGTGCAGAACAAGTGCTGGGAAGGGGGGGCTGTAGGATACTGAGACAGTCCCCCAGTGCAGGGGTTGACAGGGAGGCAGTGCAGGTGGAGAGTGGAAGGGCCCAGGACCGAGGTCGCAGACAGTGGACCAGTTGTAGCAGGGGAGAGGGAGAGAGAAAGCAGAAGCAAAGAGGAAGGTTTTGAGGTGCTTCAGTAAAAGCAGATGTTTCTCCTCAAGATAGTGCGCGGTAGAAAACAATATGCCACATAGAACGAACAAGTACAACTGAACCCGTCTTTAAAGCCACTGTATAGTAATGAAATTGCGGTATAAACTCATCAAAAGTTACTTACATTATATTTGCATTTTCCATTGTGTCTCTGTGTAGGGCAGACCCGAAACACCACTCCTTCTTTGCCGACGTTACTTCTTCTAATGAACGTGGCTCATCGTTTCGTTTCTGAACTTTTATTCATTATCTTTTCTTAGTCTTTCAGGATGGTCCCGGCCTGTCAAGGTCAAATCACAATAGAACCTTATATTCGGTCGTGGGCCGTTCCGCCACCCGAGCAAAACATCAAAGCAGCTGACCTTCACTTTGAGCGAGCACACATTTCTAGTTAGCTGCAGTTAGTTTTAGGGACATCTTGTCTGCGTGCCTTTTTTTTTATTGTCCCTATGGGTCGGCCATGTGTTTGCAATACGGAAACATTCTATAATTTTTGTAAAAATGATTTATATTACTGTTTGGTTTAATTGCAATGGGCCTGCAACATGAGGAGACTCGAGAGAACAGACAATCAAATTACAATCATTTAAACCGTGATGTGTATTTCTCAATGAGCTCTGCTTTAGGTGGACATGGAACAGAGGCAATGTTGGGTGGCAATGCAGTTGTCCCCTGCATAGGTTCGTTCACCACTCCATGTATGTGCCTATCGAGGACATCTACGATAAGTCTCTCAATAAACTCATATTGCATATCCTCAAACACTGGTTTGATCACCCATTGTTTACTTCTTTTAGTGAAGGCCTTATTGTAGCGAAGCGTCCCTAAAGTTCCGGTCGTCCTACTTTGTTGACGGCCAACATTATGGTTATGTGCCAAGACCGCTAGAAGAGTCCGATTTATCATGCCTTCCATGCCAAAATGCAATCTTTTGGGCCTGTACTTTAGGCACATATTGTGGAACACCTCCAAATCTCCTGTGTGGCAGAATTCCGTGAGTCCCCTCAAATCTCTTGTTATAGTTTTATCAAATACAATCTTTTCAATGGCCTTGTGAGTGGGTGATGAAGGAATCAACCACTTCTTCTTCCGTGCCTCCTCTGTGGACAAATGGCCATGTTCACATTTGTGGAAATGCTCATTTGTCGACCATCGATGTACGTTGCTACAGTGCAACATTACTGACCGCCATTTTTCCAGTAGAATTTCCAACGACCCTTCACATGTTTTTGAGCTCCACCAAAGATGGTTGCTGATTGACTTGGACCACTGTGAAATACCTTGCAATTCTTTTTTTTTACCTGCAGCCGACAATTTTTTATTGATTGATTTTGCAAGATGCCAAACGTCAAATTGGTGATTTATATTTTTGTACTGTTCTCTCATTGTCTTGGCAATTGAAACGTGTCTGTCCGTGGCTATCAGGTCGATCACCATTCCCCGCGATTGTAGTTCTTGCAATGATGCTACAAAGCCAACTTTCTCCATGGCCACTGAGGATGTACTTTGTGACACCTGCACGACCACCGAACTCACAATTTTCTTACTTTCCATGTCCTGAAAGTGGTAGGTGCAGTACTTGGCTGAAAATCCTGGGCTGTCGCACTGTCCATCACCGGCTAGCCTGAAGCGTTTGCCCGCGAATGTACTTTCCATTGACATTTTTTCCATTCTCCAAGCTTCGCTGATGGCTGGAAATAGATAATCGGTTTGGTATTTGTAGAACTGACTTTTCGCAATGAAATGGATTCCCACAAACTGAAAGAAATACTGTAACTTTTTAAAACTTGAACCACTAAAAAGTGCGGCCGCTGCACAAAGTAGATTGCCTGCTGGCAGTTGCCCCAGCATGGGTTGTGCAGACCATGCGAACGGATGATATTGTGTACAGGTGGCATGTATTTTAAGGTTAGTGCCTCGAATTGCACGAGTCACATTAATCAATGGCTCCCCACATACTTCCCCACCAACCGAATGCCCACATTTCATCATCATAATAATATCCATCAAACAGCTATCGAATACAATGAATTTGGCCTCTTTCCTTATACTGTCACTCTGCATCCCAGCTGGTTCGGCCTGTAACGTTGAGGACATGTCACTCGCATGAAAGGTACAATCTCTGATATCGTCTTCCGCTATGCTCAGTGATATTGATGGTGTTTCATTGTCGTCCACGTCATTCTCTTCCATTGCAACATCTGTTCCTTGTCCGGAGATGGGAGAAAAAAACAATGTCTTCAACTTTCGCGCGCTCTTATTTTTTGCGGGTGTGGATTCTGTGAATTGATCTCCGACTGCATCCAAACTACCAGGAGGACATTCACTATCAATGGCTGGTGGTGGTATAGCTCCGTTGTCAATCACTTCATATTCTTCCCATTGGCACGATGCATCTCCAGTCTCAAGTCCCTGCCAAAAGGTTTGACAAGCAACATCTCTCGTTCGCTTCACTGTCTGTGTAGATCTAGTTCTTACACCCACTCGCAACTAGAGGACAGATTAGAAAAGGGATGTTCAGTTTAAACACAACTTACAGTATTGAACTATTGACAGTGAAAGACAACATAATATAGTGAACAGGACACTAACCTTCTTTTGCTTTCTTTTCTTTGAAACTTTCTTGCCTCGAACTTCAACATCTGGACGCTGTTGCTCCGACTCGTGTGTGCATGTCTCCACTTCCTCTCGCGCTGCAACGACTATATTTTCATGATGAGCACATCCATCACTCACTGAGGCTCCATCGACTCCCTGAAACATAGAACTTTCATTAGTATGTATAATAATATTGAAAACACAAAATGTACTTGGGGACCAATACCCATACGTACATCTCAATAGCAAAACACGAATGAACGCATTGTGTAGAACATTCAAACGACAATAGTTCACGCATTGTTGATCTAGTTAGATTGAACTGTCAAGATCCATACCTCGGGCTCCGCATAGACTTCCATTGATGATATTATTGAAGATGACGCTTCAGTAACTCCCTGAAACACAGTAATTGCATTAGTATGCTTTTCTATTTTGTTAAAAAGAACATAAACTTTGAGCAGGCGTCAACGGCTCATCTAAATAGACCTGCACAAATGATCAGTTGTCTAAAATAAATAATGGATATGTAAATATGATTCGATTTGCTCGATCGTTGGAAGTGTCACCACCCAGAGATCTGCATCAACTACTAGGGGTGATGTTCTTGTAGAAGAAGCTCCGTCATCTCCCTGAAACATAGTACTTGCGTTAATAAAGAAGGAAGTATAGCGGATGTAATCACGTCATATGATTTCGCTTGATCGAACTGTCAGTATCCATACCTCGAAATGCATAAGAACATCAAGGGACGATGTAACTGCGGTGCACACTTCTGCAAGCTGTTGCGCCGACCCGTAACTGCATGCTCCCCCTTCTACTTGGACTAATGCTCCATCGACTCCCTGAAACATAGGACTTTCATTAGTAATGAACACAATATTGAAAAAAGAAGACAAATAGGAGGGCGACGACAGAAGGACATATCAATGGCTAAAAACGAAAGAAACATTGTGTGTAACAATCACGCTACAAGAATGCAAGATCTGATGATCTCCATCGATGGAACTGCCCGGAAACGTACCTCGAGCATCTGAGTGACATCTACGGTTGTCGTCAATGCGTTGGACTCCTCAGCATCTCCCTGAAAGACAGTACTTGCATTATTTTGGATAAAAATAATTATAACTGAAAACAAAGACTAGAGGACGAGTACAAGGGTGTACCATTAGGTAAAATAATTACACGATCAATTAAAACTATTGATTTACATGCCTAAAACAAGTCAGTGTCAGAATAGCTAAGTAAGATTACCCGATAGGCGCTTGAAGTGGCTGATGACTGCAATAACGACACGGATGGAGAATCTTCCGCCTTCATATTGAGTGGATACATAAATGGGGAAATTATTGTTAGCTAATGCTACACACTACCGCAAGGCCGAGAGATAAATACGTAAACTTGACTCACCAGTGGAGGGATGTGGACGAATAGAGTGGGAATAGCGGTTGAGAGCAATTTTCGCCTCGCTCGCGGTGTTTTCTTCTTTATTAGCAATGATGTGGAGTACATGTCTGGGCTAAAGTGCCTGCTGCAGATGCGGTATCGATCACCCCTCTTGTCCGCAAAGACTTCTAGGACTCTAGTTTCTAGCTCAGAGGCTGGATATCCGCAATATCGGACCCATTCTCTTATCTGATCTATTGTCTTAGGGAAAACATGCATTATAGTACCTTCAGATTTGTTATGGGTCTTCGAAGGGCAACCGCCAATGGAACAGGCAGGCATTATGGAAAGTTCTGAAAAGTAAAGATCAACAATTCTCTATGAATACCAATGTGTTAAAACAGTAAATGACACATAAAAGGTTCAATGCAAGGTCCGTTTTGGTTCTTGGAACTATACACGTTATTCACATGCGGATAAGTATTTCAATAACTTTCAAAAAATAGAAAAAGTAATTTGACTAAACTCAGAACATGTGACTAGTTCCTTGCATGTACTGTCGTGAACGAAAAGAAAACATGGATGCAATTTGATGACTACTAGCAAATAGATATAAATTAAAAAATTGGACGCAAAATGATTATGGTACATGGACTTACCTTGACGAACAAACAGTTAGATGCAGGGATCAGAGTAGTTTCTTGTCGTAGAACAGGGAGCAGTTCACAGGTTGCAAACTGACGAGTTTGCTCAAAGTGGTCACGGAAGTTCACAGAGACGAAGAGCAGATAACCAGCACCTTCACGGGTTGACTAGCAAAGCGCAAAGAAGTTCTCATTAGAAATATGAAGTGGGTTATAAAGAATTCGAACCAGGGGTGTGTTTGTGAATGAATGACGTGTATATGTCGTGGCATTATGTGGATTGCAGGGGGCCGTCCAGCGTGAGGGGGATGCTTGGCAGGAGACACGGGGTCTGGAGGTAGACATGGGAACAACAACCCATGCTCTATAGACCACTTTGAAGTGTACATGGTCTTTGGCACCTCTTGGCCTTTATCGCTCCCTGACAGCTCCACTTGCCAGCAGCGCAAGTACCCCGGTGCGAACTGCCTTTGATAGGGCGGGGGGTGGATCGGGGCGGTGGTCGTGCAGACAAGACACAGGAAGACTCGTGAATGGAGACACACTTATGTGGATTGCAGGGGGCCGTCCAGCGTGAGGGGGATGCTTGGCAGGAGACACGGGGTCTGGAGGTAGACATGGGAACAACAACCCATGCTCTATAGACCACTTTGAAGTGTACATGGTCTTTGGCACCTCTTGGCCTTTATCGCTCCCTGACAGCTCCACTTGCCAGCAGCGCAAGTACCCCGGTGCGAACTGCCTTTGATAGGGCGGGGGGTGGATCGGGGCGGTGGTCGTGCAGACAAGACACAGGAAGACTCGTGAATGGAGACACACTTATGTGGATTGCAGGGGGCCGTCCAGCGTGAGGGGGATGCTTGGCAGGAGACACGGGGTCTGGAGGTAGACATGGGAACAACAACCCATGCTCTATAGACCACTTTGAAGTGTACATGGTCTTTGGCACCTCTTGGCCTTTATCGCTCCCTGACAGCTCCACTTGCCAGCAGCGCAAGTACCCCGGTGCGAACTGCCTTTGATAGGGCGGGGGGTGGATCGGGGCGGTGGTCGTGCAGACAAGACCCGTTTGCCGCAGGGCCTCACCAAGGAGAGGCCATCTAACTGAATGTAAGAGGATGGCTGCAGGATCTACTACATGGAAGGCAGGGGGGTGAGTTTATAAATACCTCACCCTCCCAGGAGAATATATGGCGGTCATCTCTGTACCCGGTGCCCAAAAAGAGGATTTATTATGATCAACCATATTTATTATTTACCTATAACCATGTTTTGTATCAATAAAATCCAACAGCTTTTTATTGCCAACGCTTGATGCCAACCCACAAAATAATATATGTATGACTGCTGCATATATGGGTTCAACGGTTATGTGGATTGAAGGTGTGCGGCCAGCGTGAGGGAGGATGCTGGCCGGAGACATGTGGTGTGACAAGACAAGGCACTGGAAGGCTATTCAACGGAGACACACTAGATTCATTTAAAAAATCAAAACAACCATTGTTAAAATATATGTTGGGCTTTATTTTAGATTTTAATTAAACATAAATAATAAACATTACACATTGTAAAGTTGAGGTTGCAGCACATCGAGGGAAAATCCGCGGTATTGTCCACTGTCACTGGGGAAATGTTGTCTAATGGCAAGTACCGCACAGGCAGGTATTACTCTCCGAACGCGGTGTCCGAGCCTCCCGTGAAGCCACCAAGTGAAGCAACGATAGGCCACCAGCCTGTACCACCTGTGAAAAAGAAAGATGCAAACTGTATTAAAATGACAAAACTTTCTTATCAATGTCGATTCAGGTAACACATGTCATTTTCCTTAGAAAAAAATTATATCTAGAAAATGCACTATATGGAACCAATTTACATGCGTTCGAATGATATGTAAATGTAATTTTATATGTGGGAGACGACCATGAAATAGTGGTGGCATCACTGACATCACAAACAGAGTATACTTACTCGTTACTCGGATTACGCGGACGAACAGTGCCACGAAGTTCGTGCATAAGCACCATCATCATCCTCAACACTGTCCGTGAGAGGCAGGCTTCCCTGAACTCTGGCAGCTCGGTGATGCATTGCGGACTTTGCTCGCCTTCCTGCTGACTTTGCTCGCTTTCCGAAATGTAGGCCAAGCACCCGGAATTTTCACGGCAGCAGCAGTTCTCCTCCTCAGTTGGCATTAGCTCGCACCGATTGCACGTGCACCAGGTGGAGACGCCGTCCATGCGACATGGTCCAGGCTCTTCATCCGTTGACTGGTCCTCCCAACTGCCGTCCGAATCCCCATCGTTTTCGCGTGCTTGCCTTTCCAGTAGTTCTTCCTCGGTGTACTCGGGCTCGTACATATACGGCATTATTGTGGCCATTGTGCGGTAAAGATAGTAAAATAATTTATAGCGGTGGTACTGGTATCTGTTCACACGGGCTACAAGCGGCGAAGGTAGCTGACCAGAGCACAGAAACGAGTCACAGAATACTCAAAGTAACACAGAGAGAGGAATGGAATCGAAAATCTGCTGCTGTGTGTTGTGAAACGGTCTGTTTATACTTATTGAGGAGAGAGGCGTCCTGCCATTTCCATGGCAACACGTCAATAGCTGAGGCGCAGCGATTGTTGACACGAGACGTGCTTGAAATGGGCAGTACGCGTCTGCTGATGTCAGGCTCAGGGGCGGGGGATTTGATTTAGTGCCGCAAAGGCAGGTGAGCCAGGTCGATGCGGCGGAATGATAGGATTATCACAAAATGGAGGCTGATTTCGAGTGCGATAATGGGCGAAAAGTCGGGTAAGGTCCATAGGAAAGTTTCCTACGATCTACCGATTTATGCTTACAAACACATGGCCGACCCGTAGGGACAATAAAAAAAAAGTCCCGGAACTCTCCTTTAAGTTCAAAAGGTTGCACGCTTAATTGGTTAAACTTCACCAATCAAGCTTTTGCTAAATGTTGAGGCAAAATAAGAAATCCATATGGCTAATGCATTTCGGAATCTATCCTTCTTCAGAGCCTGGGTATTTCTGTGCTACACACATTAAAGTTTTTATACATCACAGTATCCACGTTAAATTAAACACATGTACATATTCAGATCAAAATTCAACAATGTATAATGCATAACACAGATTAGTGAGAGTTAAACAGGGCGCCCACAAGGACAGACAAAGATTTAACAAAAATTACACATTCAAGAAAAAGAGAGAGAAAGAGAGAAAGTATTCATCAATCTGTCTGTTCGTGGTAATGGCTTAGTTGTGCTCAAGACAAAATAATGGTGGATGTGTCTTTTTTTCTTTTGCATTTTTCATGACTGTGATCTGATTACCGCTCAAATATTTGTATGGTGATATTGTTGCTTGACACCCTCGTATTTAATAAAATATCATTTCGCTAACATCCAGTATAGTCCTTATTGTGCTAAGGTGCGCTTACACACTATGTATCAAGTGAGGATATATAGTGACTGTGCATAAAGGCATGCACCTAATGTCACTGACCTGTTTGCCGGGTTTAACATCATACGCGGTCGATACGCGTGTGTTTATTCTTTCATAGAATACTGCGTGACAATGGAAAGAACCATTCTGTTATCTACTGCTTACGTTTTCATTTAATCTATTAGTGCATTCGGCGATCTAGATCACGTATATCCATTTCCTCTTTGTAATCCGCTTACCTGGAGTACAGCGAGACACGTCCTCCTGTGTCTCTCTTCAACAGCGTCTGGTGCTCGCAGTTCGTGGTGTTAGCCTTGGCAACGCTACATAAACAATATGGCTGTGTGCATACTAACGTATCGATCATTTTGGTGGTGGCAGGCCCGTAATGAATGTAATCACTTGCACTCTGTTTACTATATGTGTGTGCACTGCAGACTATATTTTAGTGTAATTTACTAACGTGCATTCCAAATATATATACTATCTGGTAGTGGTATGTCAATGTATATAAATAGATATAAACCGTGTTAATACACGTTGGTTTTCCTATAATGCTGAGATCTGCAGAAATGCCAGTGTTCTGTGTGTGTGTACCGTAGTTTTATCTGATACTAAGTGAGTTTAAATATGTGTGGTGCATGCAAAGTAGTCATTATATATTACTCAATGCCAGGAAAAATAGGGAACTATGAATAAAGATATGCATTGGGTGACTGCTACTACTTATTGTTCAGAGGAAAAATTAGAATGTTTAAACAGTATATTGACAACTGATGTTCTAGCGATGACCCATAGTGAGGTCTTAAGTGTCATTTATGTTCATCTCGAGTGAATTCTGTGGTTCGTAGCATTGAACCTAACTGTAACAACATTGAAAGGACATGAATGGTGGACATTAACTCCCAGATCACTCACTGTCTCATTTACACTTCTTTTTTTGAAAATAAATTATAGGATTGGAATATGCAACTAAAAAAATAAAATTGACATGGTAACCATGCTTTGAAGCAGCATTCTTGTTACAGAAAGCAATTAAAATCAAACTCTTCTTTGAGTCTCGTGGTGACAGGGCTTCTAGGCAGTCTATCCAATAAGCTTCTCTCTGTTGTCTTCTCTTTTTCAAGTCTATATGTATGTTTGGTGCTTCAAGAGTTTCCAGGACTTGAAACTTGACATGGGAGATATTGTGTTGCTTTTCGTTAAAATGTCTTGCCACTGCTGAGTTTGTATTTTTATTTTGTTTGCATGACTTGTGCTCGTTGTTCCGGATTCTCAATTTGCGTCCCGTTCCTCCGACGTAGTAAAGTCCACATGGACAACGTATGCAGAAAATTCAATTTTCAGTGTTGCAAGTTCCAAAGCATTTTATTGCGATCTTCTCTCCCATAGACGGATGTGAGTCTAGTCCCCCTTTGATGATGTTATTGCAATTACTGCAATTCATGCATGGAAAAGTTCCTACTCTCTTTGGTATGCTCCTTTTTGTTCTGGTGTCTCTGGTGTTTACAAGTAGGTCCCTCAGGTTGCTTGTTCTTTGGTAAGCAAATGTTGGCGTTTCTAAAAAGAGATTTCTGGTTCTTTCATCACGTGTAAGTATTGTCCAATGTTTGTTTATGCATCTCTTGATCTGCATACTTTGGGAAGAAAATGTTGACACATATACTAGTGATGGAGATTGTTTAGTATCTTTTGGGACAAGGGTGCTAGCTCTTGTATTTGCTTGTACCTTTATTTTTGCTGCCTGTAAATCATCGTTAGTCTTTTAGTTTTTTGCTTAGTTTCTCTAGTTCTTGTTCGCATTCTCCTTCGTCACTAATGATTCTTTTCAAGCGCAACATTTGCCCATAGGGTAAATTCTTCAGGGTATTTTGTGGATGAAAGCTCATGCGGTATAATAAATTGTTTCTGTCGGTGGGTTTGGTAAACAATGAAGTCGTGATCTTATGGTTATGTACATTGACTTTAATGTACAGATAATGTATATCAAGGTTGCCAATTACTGATGTAAATTGAATGCGCGGATCAATACTATTAATGTACATCATGAAATCATCAAGTGACTCTCTTGTTCCTTGCCAGATACCAAAAATATTGTCTATGTAATGCACCCACTTTTTAAATTTGTTTTGCCATTCAGTTTTTTGCAAAATATGGGTTGTCTCAAATTGGTACATAAACGCATTTGCATATGCTGGTGCCATTGTGGCTCCCATGGCCGTCCCAGAGGTTTGGATGTAGAATTCTTTCTTGTGCTCAAAGTAGGAGTTCATTGAAATGAAGGAGAGTAATGACATGATGAATTCCTTTTCTGCTCCTATCTCTTCTTCCTGTAAAAGAAGCCATTCTACGGCCTCTTGTCCCAAGTTATGAGGAATACTTGTGTAAAGGTTGACTACGTCGATTGTGAAGAGAATGTCATGTTCTGTCAGTTGAACTTCTTCAATAATATTCAAGAAATGTGTGCTGTCTTTTACATAGGCCAGTGTTTTCTGTATTAGAGGTTTAAGAAAATAGTCAATGTAAGTGCCTAGTGGTTGTAGAATCCCGCCTGTGGCAGCTACTATTGGTCTTCCTGGTGGGTTGATGAGACTTTTATGAATTTTAGGTAACTGATAGAAGTGAGGTATATTGGGTTTCAAATTGAGTAGAAATGATTTGGTTTTCTTTGTTATCATCTCTCTTTCCTCTGCTGTGGTGAGAAGTTCTTCTAGATCTTTTCGTATTTCCATGGTTGGATCATGGTCGAATTTTTAATATACGTTATGGTTGTTCAATTGCCTCTTGAATTCATTTTCGTAATTTGAAGTGTTTAGTAACACTAGTGCGCCCCCTTTGTCGGCTGGATTTATGGTGATCTTTTCATCGGAATATAAATTTTGGACGATTGACATTTCTCCTCTACTGAGATTTCTGTTCTTCGATGCTCCATATTTAATCTTTTTCAGATCTGCTGTAACCATTTTTTCAAAGATGTCTATTGCTGGAACACTAATTGGTGGCGAAAAAGTACTCTTTGGTTTAAATTCTACTAAATCTGATGGTTCTGGTGTGGAGTCAATGTTCTCCATTTGTGCAAAAAATACTTTAAGTTTCAATTTTCTGGTCAATTTGTGTAACTCCACTTTGGTGTTAAATAAGGTAGTATTATAGGTCGGTACAAATCTGAGGCCTTTCTGTAGAACTTCTTCTTCTTGTTTGGTGAGTATTCTGTTTGAAATATTCACTACTATGTTGTTCGTGCTTGAAATCTCGTTTACACTCCGGTGCCCTTTCCTCTTGCCCCTCCTCGTTCGTTTCTTCCTTGTTGATTGTCTAAAAAGACGTTTGTCGTGATGGTGCACTGGTGCTTGGATTAGCCCTGCTGGAGCCGCTCCCTCCTTCTGCCCTTTGTTGTTGGGTTTGTGAAGTCTGTTAGTCTCTGTTGGAGTCTGTATCTGAGCTGCTGTTTTCCGAGTTAGCGTTGGGATTCCGTGGTCTCTGTGGTTGATTTTGATACTTGTCTGCCCATGTATAGACTTCGTCTCGTAAATAATCAACGTGTCCCTCCTAAATTTTCTTATTTTTCTAGCTTCCAGATCTGTTTTGTATCCCTCTAATCTTGTGTTAATGTCTGTGAGTATTTCGTCCAATGACTCCTTGCTTGTAAGAGCTATAATTTCTGTAGATAAAGTTTGTATCTCTTGTTCTAGAGACTGTAAATTCAAAGAAAGTTCCTTGATTGTAAGTAAAATCAAATCGAGGGAGCATTTATTAAGGATCTGCTCCCATTTCTGCACAAACTCCTTACTTTCCTTGCATAAGGTTGGCTTAAGTCCAATTCTTAGGCCTCTTGGGATCCTTTGTGCCTTATAATAACAACCTAGTGTCACTGCATGCAGTTTTCAGTTTATGGTTTTTCTAATAGTATATTTCAGTTGTTTTATCCTTCTATTCGGATCTATGTCCTTTAATGTGCTACTGGTTTCCTTGATCAAACCTAGGATTTAATTTGCCTCCTCTGCTGAAAAGCCTAAAGTTGTTGCTCTTATATCCGTTAGTGCCTCCTCTGCTGAAAAGCCTAAAGTTGTTGCTCTTATATCCGTTAGTTTCTCAATTTCCTCATATGACATAATCGCGTGCTGACTCTCAATTTTACACAGAAGTGAAAACAATGATAAAAAGAGAGAGGCGAGAGTGCACAGCTTCTTCATTGGTATCTTCTGTTGTTGCAGTAGTTGTTAATCGTGTAGGTTATATTTTAATTAGTAGGGTGCAGCCCACTATCTTGTGCCACTGTGTAGGGCACGGAAAATGAACATGGAGAAAAAAGGACCTAGGCTAGTATGTCTTCGGTGTGGGCCGCACACCTCAATTTCCCACTTGGGGTTAGTCAATATCTTATTGTTGCTTAATAGGTTAGACAACAAACTTTGATGATTAGTCAGAAATGAAGTTTTCTCTTATGTTCAAAAGTTGGAATTTATTAAGTTCAAAAAGTTGCACGCTTAATTGGTTAAACTTCACCAATCAAGCTGTTGCTAAATGTTGAGGCAAAATAAGAAACCCATATGGCTAATGCATTTCGGAATCTATCCTTCTTCAGAGCCTGGGTATTTCTGTGCTACACACATTAAAGTTTTTATACATCACAGTATCCACGTTAAATTAAACACATGTACATATTCAGATCAAAATTCAACAATGTATAATGCATAACACAGATTAGTGAGAGTTAAACAGGGCGCCCACAAGGACAGACAAAGATTTAACAAAAATTACACATTCGAGAGAAAGAGAGAAAGTATTCATCAATCTGTCTGTTCGTGGTAATGGCTTAGTGCTCAAGACAAAATAATGGTGGATGAGTCTTTTTTCTTTTGCATTTTTCATTACTGTGATCTGATTACCGCTCAAATATTTGTATGGTGATATTGTTGCGTGACACCCTCGTATTTAATCAAATATCATATTCGCTAACATCCAGTATAGTCCTTACTGTGCTAAGGTGCGCTTACACACTATGTATCAGGTGAGGATATATAGTGACTGTGCATAAAGGCATGCACCTAGTGTCACTGACCTGTTTGCCTCTTTCTTTGAGCACCTGACTTTACATCACAACTGGAAGACTCTGGAAAGGACTGCTCACCTAGCAGGGTCCAATAAAATCTTCTTTCAGGTTTGGAGTCCAAAGAAGTGGTGTGAGACTTCCTCTTTTAAAGGTGAAAGGCCACAGGTGATTGGACTAGAGCTAGCCTGCTTGAGGGGTCTTATCCCTGCACTGAAAAGGAGTGGACTTTGCCCTTCTGATATCACACCCAAAGTGCTTTCTGCTAGAGGAAGTGAAGGGGAAAGGAAAGAGAAAGAGAGGCAGAGAGAACTAAGATAGCACATTTTCCCAAAAATGTAAGGATCTCTCTCTGGCTACACTAACCCGGCACCTTCCGTTCTCAATAGAATCAAAGGCCTTTAAATACGCAGCACCCTGGTGTGAGGCCTAGCCTTTTCTGAATGGGCATGCCATTTGATTCTTGTTGCCAGGCCAGCTTCCTGTGGAGTGGCAGTCTCTGGGGAATGGGTATTATTACTATCTGGCCAGGGCTTTCACACCCTTGCCAGATAGTAATTCATCATAGTCACATAACCTGGCAGAGCCCACCTCACCTAAGAGTCTACAAATGAGGCTCAGTATGCTTGCATTACTTGAGTGATCAGGTAACCGGATCTCAACTTCGTCAGTTGGCAGAGCAGGCTTGCTTGGATAGTCGGTGAAGAGAAAGGGCACATTTGGCCACCTGTTTGCTTTTTGTCGGCTCTGTCCTGTAACACCCCTGGCACAGACCCATGGACAAGACTATATGATTATTCTTCTTCTTAAAATGCCTATTCACAGTACCCCTTTCCCCACTTGTTCCTGGTAATTCAGCCACACTTTAATCATAAAGTTAGGTTGTGCCCCACAGGTTTTTGCAGCTAGCTATTTACTCATTTTATTTTGGCTCCCCTTTGTGATTTACTAAGAGGTCTTGCTGCAGGTAAGTCACCTAGGTTGTGCCCTACTCAGGGGCATCATTTCACCAAAATGCCAGGGGTCGCGTGTTAGGTAAGACTGCATTTATATGTAATTTTCCCTCCAGTTGTATAACCCCCCAACCTTTTTGCTGCTGTTTAAACACCTTAGTCTGACTTTTCCAGAGAAGCACAGCCTTCTGCTGCACTCCTCGGGGCTTTCGCTCACTTTTTATGGGGAAACTGGCATGCCCTTAAAACAGTCAGTACTGGGAGACTTTGTTTCACTTAGTCCTTTCCAATGTTGTAACTTTTCTGCAACATGTAACAAGTGCACAATGTACCTTACAGTACAGTGCCCTTGGGTCTCTTAGTCATTTCCAAAGACCCTAGATACTCTCATAGGACTTTTTAGGAGATGTGCAGATGTGTCATGGACAGGGTTGGTGGCAGCTTATCTTTTCATGTAATTTTAACCCTTTCCTGCCATTTAAACCGCAATTACCGCGTTTGGCATGAATAGGTGGCCTGGCTCCAAAACGGCCATGCCATGAGGTTCTTTGTCCTGTCCTTTGGCCATCTTGCCCCCTGACCTGGGTCAGTCCTTATTTGGTCATGCAGTTTCCTGCAAAATGCCAAGCTTTCGCGGGATTCTGCATGCCTTGTGTGTGTGTTACGCTCACCTGGACCCCACAGGGGTGTCGCTCGGACCCGGACAGCTGCGGTCTCCTTCAACGTGATGTGTAGTACAGAGATAACTGTCTGGACTGGCCCGCCTAGTCTTGTCTGCTGGACCCGATGAAGTATTTTCCTGCAAGTGGAGACAGGGATTAACCACCTGTGGGTTTTAGTGATGGCCTCCGAACTGTTCTCGCTCTCCCCCAGTAATCACCTCCGATATCCCCTTAGTAACCTCACCTTATGTTCGTAAAAGATTACCTCCCCATCCTGCGTGTCTTGCAGGGGCGCGTAGATACCAGTTACTTCACTGGTTTGAAGGCGTTGGGAGAGTTCCGGTAAGTATAGACTCTGAAGTCCCTTGCGGGATTGGTAAGTATCAAGTTCAAAGAGTTCAATGTGCCCGATGTTCACTCTTGTCCCCTTCCTTCCTTAAGTTGCAACTGAGTTTGTGAGACGAAGGTCTCGTAGCTGCTGCTGGCGTTCAGGTAAGAGTCTGCGTTACCCAACGCTGTCCGGGAACTATTGCATGCGTTAACGTGTTGTTTTTCTCCCTCTTTACAGATGCGGCATATGAAAATGTGGAGAGTTATGGAATAATACCGCCGGTGGTAAATCAGGTAAGTCTATGGTGGTAAAAGGTTGTATTTGTTGTTTCCCTTGGCTCACCTTGTTTTTTCTTGTGTCCCCTAGGTGCCGGATTACGGCGAAGAAATGATGGAGACAGTGCCGGATCGAAAGATGCTGTGAGAACTGGTGAGTATGGTGCCATGCTGGAGCTGGCGAAGCGACGCGTGCAGGACTGATGTACTTTCCAGGTCCGGAGATGAAATGGTTCCGGAATTAGGTGAGGAATTTGAAATAAGTTTGTTTTCTAACCTTGTCCGTTTCTTCTTCTTTATTCTAGGAGCTCCGGATTCGAGGCGGGCGTGGCAGAAGACTGGATGCTGGCTGCAGGCACGCGGGCGTGGTAGAAGACTGGATGCTGGCTGCAGGCACGCGGGCCTGGCAGAAGACTGGATGCTGGCTGCAGGCACGGTTAGCGTCACGCTGCTGGATGCAGACTAACGCGAAGCATGTGCTGCTGTTCGGGTGTGGTTTAAATAGCCTCCAAAGTAGTTCCAGGTAAGAAGTTCCCTAGAGCCACGCCTGAGTAAAAAATAGTCCCTGTAACAAAATAGTCCCATCCGGGCCTCATGTAGGCTTGGACTCTTTTGCAGCATGGTCTGCATCAGGTAAGTAAAGTCTATGAGCCTGGCGCCTATGGCGCCAGGACTGATTTCTATGATGAGCCTGGCGCCTAAGGCGCCAGGACTGAACCCAGACAGCCCCTAGCCGGGGCTGCTGAGGTTTAAACAAATGTCTGGATGCCTGCTCCCGGAGCTGAGGGCCTTGGTCCTGATGCCCGGGGGTAGGCATCATGACAGCAGTCCCCCCAAGCCCCCTCCTAAAGTTGTTCTTCCCCCTGACCCCGGTTTGTCTGGGAAGTTCCGATGGAATCTCTTCACCAACCGAGGTGCATGAACGTGGTCGCTAGGCTCCCATGATCTTTCTTGTGGTCCGTAGCCCTTCCAATCGATCAAATAAAAAAGTTTTGATTTAATCATCTTGGAGTCCAGGATATTTTTTACCTCGAATTCAGGTTCTCCATCTATCAAGATGGGGTCAGGTGGTTTGGTTAATCTTGTCCCTTTTTTAACTGGTTTTAGAAGTGAAACATGAAAGACAGGATGAATTCGCATATTAGAGGGTAATTCCAATTTGACGGCCACCGGGTTAATGGCCTTAATGGTGTAAGGTCCCAAATATCTAGGATTAAAAGTCTGAGTTCCCTTCAGAGGTATATGTTTTGTAGCCAGCCAAACTTGATCCCCAATCTGGTATTGTGGAGTTTCACTTCTATGTTGATCAGCATTTTTCTTGTATTTCTCTTTTGCTTGTTTCAAATGTTCTGTGGCTTCCTTAAAGGCTTGTGTAATAGTAGAGTGCAAATTACTAACTGCTGGCATTTCTAAGTGCTGAGGCGAATCGAGTTCTGAGGTTCGAGGTTGATGTCCATATATGGTACAAAAAGGGCTTTGTCCGGTTCCTGAAGGTACAGAGTTATTGTATGCGTACTCGGAAATCCATAAAATATCTTTCCAATTGCTTTCGGTCTAGTGTAGCATGCAGCGTAGGTACTGTTCAAGGGTCTGGTTGGTCCTTTCCGTCTGACCATCTGTCTGGGGATGGTGACTTGTTGATAGCCTCACGTCGATTTGTGCTAGTTGACAACATTTCTTCCAAAAATGCGAGATGAATTGACTACCTCGGTCAGACACCAATACGGAAGGGAATGCGTGTAATCAAACAATGTTTTCGAGGAACTCCTTGGCCAGAATCGAAGCAGAAGGTAACCCCTTTAAAGGAATAAAGTGGGCCATCTTGGAAAAAAGATCCACAATAACTAGGATGGTGTTAAATCCATTACATGGAGGTAGATCTGTAATAAAGTCTAAAGACAAGGGGCCTCATTACGACCCTGGCGGAAATCGAAAAACGATGGCGGAAATGCAATACCGGCATCGAATAGCGCTCGGTGCGATCATGACCCGTCACCGCAAAGTACGATGCCATTAACGACACCGTAGTGAACGCCAACGCTAACTGCACCAAGCACGCGCGCGCGCCATGCCAAACCGTAATTACCACCATGGCGCAACGGTACGTGAATTCCGACCCTAGCGGACATGCACCTAACGCCATCAAGCACGGCGGAAAGTACCATTCCGCCATGGTGAGAAGTACGGCATCGCGAACCAACCGTAAACGGCCCTACTGAGTGCTTGTACACCGCTCCCTGGCCACATTGTACAACCCCCCGTAGGTGCAATGAAGTCACACAATGCAACCAGTGAAATGTACTAGTCATCCATGCCTGCCAACGAACAAATGAATCTCAAGAGTGCCCAATGGGAGCTGCAGGGCACAGATGGCACGAATACAGAAGCTATACAAATGGACATGACCTCAGTCTCCCACCAAGAAACGCACGCAAACACAGGCACCTGTGACCAGCAAAATTCCGATAATCACATCATTCCACCAATCCAACTGGCTGACCGGCATCTGTTACACAAAAGCTAATCCCCCGCCCCTGAGCATGACATCATCAAAACAGTCATAATGGCAGCCCTTATCCCTGACCTCACTGGGCTCCGTAGGCAAACGCGCCCAGCACAGTACCACGCAACTATACTCCGAAGCTGGAACCCAATGCAGATCTCCTCACAATACATCGCTCCCCAAATAGGAATATGCCACATCACTCGCAAAGAAGAACGCTACACGGTTCATATCAGAATAGAAATTTAATGCACAACAAATTCACCAAGCCCATACAGCCATTAGGCCATGAACTCCAAAATATATTTCATTATCGTGGGCTGCATCCGCAATAAATGACCAGCTACTTCTTGTGTGACGCCCTGTTCCTTCATGGTACACAGGGGCTACATTCCCGTACGAAAAGGCAACATGGAAGCGCCTAGAACCGCAGGGCCGTCCCAATAGGGAGGCACTAGTCCAGCTGAAAGGCCGAAATGTTGCTCCTAGCCACTAGTATTGCGTAAGGGCATGTGGCCCATTGGCGATCGTCCCATAAGATCGTAATGCTGCTCCACTGATTAACACGAAGCAGCAGGTGTCGGGAGTAAAATCCATCTGCAGGAGTGGCATACAGATGGCAGTGGCAAAAGGGGAGGAGATACCTGTCAACCAAATGAAATGAAAAAGAATAGTATGGCCATCAGAACTACATTTGAATTAACCACTTCAATGATCACACCAAATCCACAGCCATATGCATGCTAGCCCACTCCAAAGGATCATCACCACCCAAAAACCACTTGCGAATCATAACTATCTATATCGAGGTGAAAACACTATCACAAACGAGTGTACCTGTGCATGCGTCTGTTACAACAGAATCCATCTGATGGGATTGGTAACGTGCATAGACACAAGTGTCTGAAGGCGCGTCGAGACAGGGAGGGCTCAACAAGGCCAGATAGACGATGGCCCCACTATGGCAGCCCTGCATCACATAGCGCAGGGGAGGCGGATAGATTCCAAGAAGCCCTGTACATGGCAAACTCTGTATCAAATCATCTGTCCATGCATCCATACATCATTCCCTCATCCCGTAATGAAAACGCCTGTTTCCATACTCACATAACATGTGAAATTTCCATTGAGTCTGTGCGTTATGCAGCCTGCAAAATCCACCGTGCCCCAGCCCGTTATTCAAGTGTTGTGAAGTAACATGTATTTGGGAACGTCCGGCCTCATCGCCCACGTCGCTATTGCGCATCCCATACTATTCATATCAATCATTGCATCCTCGCCATGGCCCCTGTCCCAAGGACATTGAACAATAGAACGTTATATTTGCAGTCAGACCTGTGGGCATCTCCTCGCCGCTAGCTGAAAACCGAAAGCGCCGCCCTTCGAATTCCTCATTTGCAACATCACGTCGAAAAGGCATCTGTGGCCGCTTGAAACCACAAATTAATCCATCTAGTGCGGCTGTGTGTGAAAATGGCAACTGCCTTCACTCACAAATGGAACGCCCCGCCCGTCGGTGAAGCTCCGTACAGTGTTGCATGAGGGTCCACCGTTACTCGAGTACTACGTTCCACTGACCCTTCACAAGTCTGTTCGCGACTGCAAAGATTGTATGTGAAACAATGGGACCATAGCCGAATGAACATATCAACCAATGTTACACTGCCATCGGGTACAAATACATGATTGCAATAGCAAGATGCCATTCGTCGAATTGCAGCGTTGTGTGCGGGACGTGCTCGCCCAAAGGGGAGTGCAGCTTGCACAGGTGGAATGAATCACCACAGGTGGAGGCCATACAGCCTGAAAACACATAAATTGCACACCCAGTCTCCTCCCACAACCACACCCACTCCGAAATGCTACCGGCAGGACTAGCCATGTTGGCCCTGGGGGACCTGATAGCACTGCAAGTACTCCAACTTCAAGAAGAAGACGAACACCAACTACTACCGGCCGCATGGCGGAGACGCAGGAGGAGGAGGAGGGCAAGGCAGGGCCAGCAAGGGCCGCCAGCACAGCCACTACCACCACGCAGGCAGCCCGCAATCCCACGCCTCCGAGCACATCCGTTCAACCTCACTGATGAGCAGATCCACACCCTCTACCGTTTGGACCGGGACACCATAACCGCCATTGTGGACATGACACAGGCTGACCTTGTCAGCATGATAGATAGCCCAACCGCCATCCCACCCCTACTGAAGGTGGTGTCTGTACTCCACTTCCTGGCCACAGGCACCTACCAGCACACAGTCGGACAGTTGCATGGCATATCACAGCCACTGTTCTCACGGACACTATTGCAAGTGCTCGATGCCCTCCTGAAGCACGCAGACGACTTCATCTCTCTACCACGCTCGGAGCAGGAAATTACGAACACAAAAGTGGGATTCCATGCACTTGCCGGCATACCGGGTTGCATTGGTGCCATCGACTGCACCCATGTGGAATTGGTCGTCCCACATGCCATGGAGGCCCAGTACCGCAACCGAAAACAATTTCATTCCCTGAATGTACAAATGGTGTGTGACTCCAACAGGATCATTACACATTGTTGTGCCAGATTCCCTGGATCTACCCATGATTCTATGGTCTTGAGGAACTCTACTATACCACGCTACATGGAGCGACACGCAGGGAACAGATCCTGGCTACTCGGTGAGTCTCATTTCATGCATGATGATGTGGGGTATGTGATGCGGCAATGACCTGGCAGGAAGGGGGGGGGGGTGCGTACGTAGCAATGGCATTCCTCAATATTCCTTTCTTGTCCACATACAGGTGATGCCGGGTATCCACTGAAGAGATGGCTCCTCACACCAGTCCGGAACCCACGGGACCAGCATGAGGAGGACTACAACCATGCCCACTCACGTACCCGTGTAGTCATAGAACAGGCATTTGGCCTACTGAAGACTCGTTTCCGCTGCCTCAGCAGGTCTGGCGGGGCACTCCTGTACCGCCATGTGAAGGTTGCAAAGATGGTCATGGCATGTGTCATGCTCCACAACATGTGCGTACGTAGAAATGTGCCCATGCCCCCTGACGCAGAACTGCAAGCACCTGATGATGGTCATGATGAGGGTGGGGATGTGGCAGCACCTCAAGGAGTCTGCGAGGCACAGGAGGGCCGTGACATTCGTCAGCATCTCATAGATGCATGCTTCTAGCACTCACGCCTGGTGGCTGATACATGGACACGGGACTCGTGGCACTGTGTGTGTCTGGGACATGCACAATATGGACTGTACGCCTATAATGGCCTCGTACACAAAGATCAATGTCCACACATCTCATTGCATGATCGTGCATTGTTTATGGCATATGTGATATCATGTTAAACACCCTATTGACCCGCCACCCAAGTGAGCCCAACACACCCCCTCCACCCTCCTACCTCCCCCCCGAACACCAGTCTCCAAAGATGCTCATTGTCAGTGGGCTGTCGCTATTGCAAGCCCCCTCTGCGGGTATCAGGGGCACCCCTGCCTGTGGAGCGCAGGTTCCTCCCAGATCTACGTTGGGGGCTGCCCTGGACGGAACTTGCAACGGATGATGTCTCTGCCTGCTCACGTCCATGCATGTCCCTAAGGGTTTGTGAGAGCTCAGTGAGCACACGGCGCACTGCGGCAAGTTCGGCACATACGTCTTTGGACGTCGCATGCAGTTCCCCCCTCAGGCTCTCGGTGCTTCTCTCCATTTGTACTCTCAGGCTCTCGGTGCTACTCTCCATTTGTACTCTCAGGCTCTCGGTGCTACTCTCCATTTGTGCCCTTAGTGTCTCTGTACTTCTCTCCATTTCTGCCCTCAGTGTCTCAGTTGATGTTTCTATGTCTGCCTTAGTGCCCCCACATTCATCGGCATGGTCCTTGAGGAGCGTGGCCAGTTGCTGCTGTTGCACGATTAACTGGTCGAGGGACTGTTGCCTCTGCTGGGCCATGGCCATTTGCGGTGGTGTCACAGAGGGGCTGATCACCTCATGTTGCCTTGCCACAGGGCTTGTGGGGGATGGCCAGTCGTCGTCTTGTGGGTGCCCCTGCGTGGTATCCTCATGGTGTACGGGATGGGACAGACAGGGGGATTGAGACAGGTCATGGATGGATCTAACTTCGACATCCCCGTTTTCTGTGTCGGAGCATGCTGCCATTAATGCAGTATCACCTATGGTGCTGCTGCCACCAGAAGCAGTGCCTACTGTGGCATCCATTGGGGGGACCTGTGGTGGTGGTGTTGTGGGCATGCTGGCTGCTGGGGTGCCTGTTGGAGTTCCCTCCTGTGTGCTGTCACTTGATTTGTGCTGCTGCCGTGTCTTGATCCGTGCAGCTGAGGTGGAGGGTCTTTGGCCGTTGGTCTTGGCCATCTTTGCAGGTGTGCTGGTAGGGGTGTCCTGGAGCTCGTCGTTTGGATCGGACCCTGTGGTGGAGTAAAGGAGGGCGAGCGTTATTAATGGGTCTGTGGGAATTGGAATGGCAATGTATCACATGCATTGGGGTGGTACCTGAGGGTGATTTGGGTCGGGGCCTTGGAGGTGGTTTCATTTGTGTGTGGAGTGAGGGTGCAGTTGTTTGGCAGCCTGCAGTTAGGGTGTGCCTGCTGCACGTGTAGAGGGTGTTTTTAGGATTTTTAATTATTTATGTATTTGATGTGAGTTTTAAAGTGTGCTATCAGGCCTATGTATGTGGACGTTCTCCTGGACATGTGTTCCTGTTGCACTATGTGGGCACGTGGTACTTCACATGATTGGACATTGTGGTTTTGGCATTGTTTTATTTGGGACACCTACCTGAATCTTCGGATGTCTGCACTCCTTTCTCCATCCCTCCGACTCCCTCTATGCTCTCCATTCCAATGGTGGAGGCACAGATTTCTTCCCAGGGGGTCAACTTGATGGGTGATTCCGATCCTCCCCCGGTAGCTGTGGCAATGTTGCGGTTGGCAGAAAGTATGCTACGGACGCGTATCCGCAGGTCGTCCCATCGCTTTCTGCATTGCTGTGGGTTGCGGGGTGCGGTCCCCACCGCACTTACACGCTGTGCCACCAGGGCCCATATGGCCTTCTTGTTCGCAAGTGCCGTCCTGGTCATTTGCGTGGAGAAGACGATGGCAGCATTCTCCTGGAGGGTCTCCGTGAGCACCGTGAGTTCCTCACGGGAGAAGTGGACCTGCCGCTTGCGGTCGCACGCTTTCTTCGCTACTTTTCCCATTTTTCTTGGTTTCACTAGGGTGGATGACGGGTTGGGATGTGTCTCAGGGTAGTATTTTTTATGGTTGTGTGGATTTTGTGGTTTTATAGGTGTACGGCGGGATGTTTCCCGTTCCGGGACTATGCTTTTACTTCCGTTTCCGTATATTTACGGTTACCGTACTTTCCGGTTGGCGCTCACTGCGGTGTCCGCTGTGATGGGTGGCGGTATTGCACCTAGGGCGCCGTACGGCGGCGGTGTGGGCCGTTTTGGGGTCATTTCCGCCATCGCGGACTTTGCACTTCCGCCATGGCGTGGTGCTCGTGCCCGATGGGTCGGAATGAGCCGCACTTTGCTCCATCGTGCAATGGCGGAAACGCTATTTACGCTATGGCGGTCCGGTCGGTTGATTTCCGCAAGGGTCGTAATGAGGGCCAAGGTGTGCCATGGTGTAGGTGGAATATCCAAAGGTTGTAAAAGGCCAGCAGGTTTTTTCTTCTGGCTTTTGTTTTGGGCGCAAATGCCACAAGACATCACAAATGACTTTACATCTTTCTGCCAAGTGGGTCACCAGAACTGTCTCTTAATTTTCGCTTCAGTTTTTGTGATACCTGGGTGCCCTTCCATCAGGGTGTCATGGTAATTGGAGATGACTAGTTCTTGTATTTCCTTGTGTGGTAGAAATAGTCGTCCTTGATAGTAAGGTAGGTCATTGACGACTGAGTAGTCCGGGCCTTTCTTTACCCAGTCCTGCAGGGTTGCTGGATCGAAGAGTTGTTAGATTTTTGAATGAATATCTTCTAGTGTCTGTAGAGTAGTTATGCCAAGAATTCTTTGCTCGGGAATTATTGGCACCGGTTCCGGGTTTGCATATGCTTCTCCCATCCCTATTCGGGATAAGGCATCTGCTTTGCCATTTTTGCAGCCTGGTCGATAAGTGATCACAAAATCGAATTCGGCAAAGAACAATGCCCATCGAAGTTGTCACGATGATTGGGCTTTGGCTGTTTTTAAATACTGCAGGTTCCGGTGATCAGTGATTATGGTAATAGTATGCCTGGCACCAAGAAGATAGTGCCGCGAAGCCTTAAAGGCGGATTTGATGGCTAATAGCTCTTTATCGGTAACCGCATAGTTTAACTCAGGTGCCGAGAACTTTCTGGACCAAAATGCTACTGGGTGAAGTTGACCGGTTTCGGGATCCTTCTGGGACAGGACAGCTCCCATGGCTAAACTGGATGCATCAGTTTCTACTATGTATGGAAGCTCAGGGCATGGATGCTTTAAGACAGGTGCTGTTGTGAATTTCGCTTTCAGCTCTTGGAAGGCCTTTTCAGCCTCTTCGGTCGCACAAGAAGCGTTTGTTTTTTCGCAAAAGTGCTGTGATGGGGTGTAAAACATGGGAGAAGTCCGGAATGAATCTGCGATTGAAATTAGCAAATCTGAGCATGCGCTTGTACCCCTTTGACTGAACTGGGTGATGGCCACTTGAGAATTGCGTCCACCTTTCGAGAGTCCATTTGGACTCCTTTTGGAGTCAGGATAAATCCAAGAAATTCAACTTCCGTAGCATGAAAAACACATTTTTCCAATTTTGCATATAACTTGTGCTGGCGTAGTTTCTCAAGCACTGCACGCACATGCTTAACATGGTCTGATTCTGAGGAGGAGTACACTAGAATATCATCTATGTATACGACGACACAGACGTCAATGAGTTCATGAAGGACATCGTTCATAAAATACTGGAAGGCTGCTGGTGCATTGCACAACCCGAAGGGCATCACCTGATATTCGAATAATCCGTACTTGGTGCGAAAGGCAGTCTTCCATTCGTCGCCTTTCTTGACATGTACCAGATGATATGCCCCTCGGAGATCTAACTTAGTGTAGATACAAGCATCCTTTACTTGGTCTAGTAATTCGGGGATCAGAGACAATGGGTATCGGTTTTTTACCGTAATCTGATTTAATGCGCGGTAAGCTATGCACGTTCTAAGGTCACCTTCCTTTTTTGGCACGAAGAATAAAGCTGAGGATGCAGGAGACTTGGAAGGACGAATAAAGCCATTAGCAAGGTATTGGTCCAAGTATTGCATAGGTGACGATTTTCAGGTTCCGTGAGGGCGTAGATTCTACTGCATGGGGGTTGTGCACCGGGTAGGAGGTCGATTTGACAATCGTATGATCTGTGAGGAGGTAATGTATTGGCCTGTTCTTTTTGAAAAACATCCTGAAATTCTTGGTATTCCTGAGGTAACTGCACGATTGGGTTAACGACTGTAGCCAGGCCTTTGTTCAAAGTTTTCTCCGGGTAACAGGTGTGTGCACAATACGGGAAGATTATTCTCTTCTCTCGCCAATCTATACAGGGATTATGTGTTTCCAACCATGGCTTCCCCAGTATTATCTGGAACTGTGGGGCTTTGATTCGATCAAACACAATAGTCTCTCGATGCCCATCTTGACTCAACAGTGTCATATCTGTAGTGGAATGAGTTACAGGCCCCGGGGCAATCTCAGTCACATCAGCTGTGATGATGACATCCAAAGTGGTCTTTTTGCAAAGAGGTAGATTCATCCTTGACACCAATTCGTGGTCCATATAGTTTCCTACTGCCCCGCTATCTATGTATGCCCTTACTGCGTGCATATGTGATGGCTGCCTGGGATCAAGTAGGACATTGGGATGATCAGATGCGAGGTCTGCGTGTCCTTCTTTAAGCACGGCAAGCGGACCTCTATGCTTGTCAGGCGTGGGTGTTTCCCGAATCAGGCTCTATGTGGCTTTTATCAGAAACTCCTACCACCTGCTTGGGTGGTTTTGTAGGGCAATCCCGTAGAAAATGTCCTGAGGTTCCACAGTACAGACACAACTGCATCTGTCGTCTTCTTTCTCTTTTCTTTTGAGTTAAGGGTCCTTTAACCCCCCCGATCTGCATAGGTTCAGATGCATCTGTTCCTTTGGGGGCAACGTTGGGTTTAACCAATACCCGGTTCTCGAACATAGCTCGATCAGTCTTTCGGTTCTGAAGTCGGTGGTCTAGCTGGACCACTAAGTCTATAAATTCTGTGCAATCCTGAGGTGGGTTCACAACTTGAGCCAAGACATCTTTGAATTCTCCCCGAAGTCCACGATGAAACAATGTAATTCGTTTTTCCTCCAGCCACCCGGTTTCCACCACCAACCTATTGAAGGTTGCAATATAGGTTAGCAGATCCTGGTTACCTTGTCGTAAGGATAAAAGTTTGTTGTCCAGGCTTGACCCTGTGAGTGTCTGGTGAATAGTTTTTCCATGCCCCTTTGAAAACCCTGAAAATCCCAGAGAAGAGGATCATCCTGGTTGACTAATGGAATGGACCAATCCGCTGCACTGCCACTAAGATATGACAATACAAAGGCTACTTTGGCTTGGTCATTTGGAAAGGCTCCGGTCTGCATAAAAAGTGCAAGCGGCATTGGTTAATAAACACGGCAAACCTTTTGGGGTCCCCAGCAAAGCGTTCGGGTGGAGCTAACGGAATATTTCCTGGTAAAACCACTTGCACAGGATTGCTTGATGAAACGGGGGTTGGGTTTCCCCCATATCCAGGTAGGGGCGTTTGCCCAGCTTGGTTTTGTAGTAGTTGCCTAGCCAGATCATCCGTGCGCTCCTTTGAGACAATCAGTTCTCTCCTGAGGGCATTAGTCTCTTGGCGAGCGGCATGTACTTCCGCCCTAAGTTCCCCCAATAATTGGGCCAGTTGGTCGGTTTCCGAGGTTTCCATAACACCCGGGTGGGTATTTGTAGAGAGGCTTCGCATTCTGTTACGCTCACCTGGACCCCACAGGGGTGCCGATCGGACCCGGACAGCTACGGTCTACTTCAACGTGATGCGTAGTGCAGAGATGACTGTCTGGACTGGCCCACCTAGTCTTGTCTGCTGGACCCGAAGAAGTATTTTCCTGCAAGTGGAGACAGGGATTAACCACCTGTGGGTTTTAGTGATGCCCTCCCAACTGTTCTCGCTCTCCCCCACTAATCACCTCCGATATCCCCTTAGTAACCTCACCTTATGTTCGTAAAAGATGAGCTCTCCATCCTGCGTGTCTTGCCGGGGCGCGTAGATACCAGTTACTTCACTGGTTTGAAGGCGTTGGGAGAGTTCCGGTAAGTATTGACTCTGAAGTCCCTGGCGGGATTGGTAAGTATCAAGTTCAAAGAGTTCAATGTGCCCGATGTTCACTCTTGTCCCCTTCCTTCCTTAAGTTGCAACTGAGTTTGTGAGAAGAAGGTCTCCTAGCTGCTGCTGGCGTTCAAGTAAGAGTCTGTGTTACCCAATGCTGTCCGGTAACTATTGCATGCGTTAACGTGTTGTTTTTCTCCCTCTTCACAGATGCGGCATATGAAAATGTGGAGAGTTATGGAATAATACCGCCGATGGTAAATCAGGTAAGTCTATGGTGGTAAGAGGTTGTATTTGTTGATTCCCTTGGCTCACCTTGTTTTTTCTTGTGTCCCCTAGGTGCCGGATTACGGCAAGAAATGATGGAGACAGTGCCGGATCGAAAGATGCTGTGAGAACTGCTGAGTATGGCACCGTGCTGGAGCTGGCGAAGCGACGCGTGCTGGACTGATGTACTTTCCAGGTCTGGAGATGAAATGGTTCCGGAATTAGGTGAGGAATTTGAAATAAGTTTGTTTTCTAACCTTGTCCTTTTCTTCTTCTTTATTCTAGGAGCTCCGGATTCGAGGCGGGCGTGGCAGAAGACTGGATGCTGGCTGCAGGCACGCGGGCGTGGCAGAAGACTGGATGATGGCTGCAGGCACGGTGAGCGTCACGATGCTGGATGCAGAATAACGTGAAGCATGTGCTGCTGTTCGGGTGTGGTTTAAATAGCCTCCAAAGTAGTTCCAGGTAAGAAGTTCCCTAGAGCCACGCCCGAGTAAAAAATAGTCCCTGTAACAATATAGTCCCATCCAGGCCTCATGTAGGCTTGGACTCTTTTGCAGCATGGTCTGCATCAGGTAAGTAAAGTCTATGAGCCTGGCGCCTATGGCGCCAGGACTGATTTCTATGATGAGCCTGGCGCCTAAGGCGCCAGGACTGAACCCAGACAGCCCCTAGCCGGGGCTGCTGAGGTTTAAACAAATGTCTGGATGCCTGCTCCCAGAGCTGAGGGCCTTGGTCCTGATGCCTGGGGGTAGGCATCATGACAGCGTGTGCCTCCAGGATGTGGGCTGGGGTGTCTGTCCCCAATACACATCATGGGTGCCAGAGAGTCTGGAGTGCTGTGAATGCCTGGGACCACCGTGGTCCATGATTGGTCCACGTATGGAGTGTTCATTTGTGAACAGATCTCCCATTGGGTCCTCTTCGTTTTGGCACAAAGGAGACTCTGGATAAGAGGAGGCCCTAAACACCCATACCATGTCGATCTCTGGAGTTCTCACTGAATGAAGGATAGCATCCAAGTATCCTGAAACTAAGAAGCCAAGTCGAGGAACCGCTGGTGAACCGCTGGAAGGTTTGCCACCCTGAGCCCGCTGTCGTCCCATGGGACCCCTCTGCATCTGGTCACCCTAGAAGGTCTGCGAAGACGCTTCGACCCATTAGAATAGTGGGACCAACTATTCTCGGCACCTTCAACAAAACCTGCAAGTAAGCCATCTCAGAAGTGTCCCTGGGCCAACAAGTGTGCTGACCAGCTTACACAGGACCTTTGCTCTGTGTCCGCTGCTGTTTCGAGGAGGCCCTCGAATCTTGGTATACTGCTAGCTCTGTGACCCCGGCATCCTCACACCGAATTTCAAACACTTGGCATTCCCAGGTCTGAAGTGAGACGAGTGTGCCAGGACCGGAGTAAATGCAGTTACCGTGTTGCCCAGCCGCGGCAACAATCTTTGCAGGTGTGCTGCATTTGTGACCCTCTTGCCCCTGAAGCCTGCTGCAGTGAAACGGGCCTGATCAGGAGGGCCTGATCCATCAGGAGCAGCAAAATCACCACTGTCCTGTTTGGCAATCATAGCAGTATCTTCGGAACTGAAAGCTGCAGAGACGTCCTTATTGACGCATTTGAACCTGCAACCGCAGTGGAATGAACTGGCGAAGTTTGGTCCGGAGTGGGCCCGAGCCGGTGAGTAACCCTAACCCTAACCGGTGGCCCCTAGTGCCTCCATCCTTTTTTACGCACGAGTGGCACCTGGGGGTCCCTCTCCTTTCCACTGCTAGTGCGAACTAGCAAACTATTCCCGAACCTTGGAATCACCTCTGCCTTCAAGTGGAGGCCCTCCTTGAATAATGGGAATCAATTCTTCATTGGCTCACCCACCTTCCTGAGCTGCTAGAGACCCCTGAAGAGACCCCGTTTTGCACATTGGAACATCTGCGTGTACCTGCATTGCATGTACTATTGAGCATAAGGCTCCTCTCTTCTTAGGGTTTGGACTGCCTCTTAGTTAGACGTGCGTTCGATGTTGAAGGGGACTAAAGACTATCTGCACTGCCTATTTTCCTTCCCCTCTAGGTTGTGAACACATTTCATGCCTTTAACCCTTTAGACCCCAATGGTCTTGTATATATCTTGTATTGATTGTTGTGTTGATATGATAGTATTGCTGTGATTATTTTACTGTATGTTGAGTTACAAAGGCATTGTAATAAATGTGTTTATATTTTTGATATATACACCTGTCTGGGAGTAATTTGTAAGTGTCCTTGCTCTGCGGGCTCATTGAGGTCCTTCAATCACCCTCAACCCTCCTGAAACTTAGTCTTGACCGCAGACCATAGCTACCTTGATTGGTCTGGCTTGTCCAGAGGTTACCCTGTTCCAAGAAACTAGGCTGGCCTTCTGAACATCTGGCCACCAGGTCAGAGTTCAGAAATACGTCTTAACTTCACGGGAGTGATGTCATTTGACCCCACCCCCATGTTACATCACAGGAAGTGAATTCATTTGACCCCGACCCCGAGTGACCTCGCCGGAAGTGGCATCCTAGGGCAATATCCCTCAGTACACTAAGAAAAATATGGTTACAATATTCTTCTGGACCGCAGTATTTGCCATGCTGTTAAATGTTTTAACCAGTGTGCATTTTATTCTTTGCTAATTTAGACCACAGGGAATTCCAGCTGAGCTCCCCCAGTCGTCCAACATGGCTAAGAAGCCCAACAAGCCTCTAATACCCCCCACAACTTACTTCATTGCTAATAGCTTTAGCTTATCTTCTCTGGTTTACCTGCTCCTTTGCCTCTGTCTCCAAAGCCAAGGCTTGGGCCACCCCTCACTTTCCCTGTTTTAGCTTTGTTTCCACGTCTCACTCCTTCCCTCTTAATTCCTTGTTTTCGATCTCTGGGCCACTTCTTCATATGCTTTCCCTTTCAATCTCTTCTATTTTCTACCCAGCCCATGTCTTTGTTACTTTTTGTTTACATCAAGACGACAATAAACTGGCTGGACAAACATTCCCATGGTACCACATACATGCATAGGAAGCCAGTACACTAGTGTTGGTGAAAATCGCATTACTATTGAATTTAATTGAGTGAATGGAACATAGTGATTTCCTTATCACACAGCAATCGGATTGGTGTTCCTTTAAATGCTTGTAAACATGCAAACATTGCTCTGTCCCTATTACACGAAACAATAGCTTTGTTTTACCCGTTTCTCATGTCTTGCTCCAGCACGACCGTTCCTCAGTACTAAACACAGCCTTCCCCTTCCAGCATCTCTCTCAATGAAGACCGGCTGAAGAAGTTCGGGGGTACATTCAACACCCCCCTCCTTGCTGAGAGCAGGAAACAGACTAGTGCAACTGTGGAGTTCATACATTAATTTAGGGACAAATACAAAAACATGTTAATAGCCTCCAATTATCATGAGACAGCAAACCAGCAGAGAGCTGAAACACTAAATGCCCACTGAATGAGTCTGCTGTACCGTGGCTCGACATGATTATTCTAGCTTAAACCGTGGTACCTGGGGAACAGCCATTGCCATCTGGGCACTGCTTGACTGGGTGGCCTTTCCCTTTTACCATTGACGCAGAATGTCCTTCTCATTAGTGCCAGCCTTGTATGTGCAGCTGAAGCTGGTATCAGTGAAGGAAAAGGAGTTCACTTCTGGAAAATAGCTGCTTGTAGGGTGTTTATCCAATGCCACCCTCCCCCAAAAGTAGGGAACTGGTTTCTTAATCCAACCTCAGCTTATTGCTGTACTGTAACAGACCATGGACACCATTTTGGAAGCCTCAGGACTCCATTTCAGATACTAGTGACCTGAACCCCAACGAGACAGCCTGCCTGCGAATGCTGCAGCTCGGCCCCCACTCACAGAGGGCCATGCCCTTCCCCGGCGCCTCCACACCATGGCAGATCCGCTGAAGGCCCGTTCCCACGAGCAACCAGACACGAACAAGTATCAGAACAAACACTGTATCATTTACCTTCCGCAGTACATCACTGTCCCCGAAGTGACCTGACTCACAGTTCAAGTCTGGAAAATAACAGAAAACCATCCTAATAGAACAGGCCTCGACCCTGCATCTAACCCCTAACATGTAAAGCATATGGTGCCGACAGCCTCCTCACATGAACCCCTATCGATGTTCAACAACCCCTTAAAGCCTAATGAATCATAAGGGTTATTATGTTAGTGATACACATTTATGTTTTAGGGACGGGATGAAAGTTCATAAGTGTCGGTAAAGTAAGCATGGCCTCAGCTCATACACGATACCATGTGCCTAGAAGACTTAACGAAAAGAAATTGGTACAGACCACCTAGTGCTAACTAACGAATGCTGCAAAGTACAAAGGAAGGCAGAAAAAGCATTACTGCAAGCATGTGTGTGTTGCACAGAGGGACACGTTTAAATGTACAAGCCAGAATGGAAATGTATTATCGCCTCTGAATGTTTTGCTTCTATGCTCCTGAGTACACCACCAAACCTAATGCTACCTCAAGTGTTATTCAGCTACTACCGTGTGAAATTGCTAAAATATATTCATCCAATGTTTAGTGATGTATGAGACACTACCAAATTATTGTAGACAAATATAAAATAATACACGAGTGTATAGACAGTAGAAATGTGTGATCGCTTCAATATCACTAACTTTATTAATCATTTCCTTGTTTTACATAGTGTGCAGCCCAAGCACAGAGAATTGCTCACACACATACACCTCAAGGCCATCTCCCCTCCCCTCCCACCAAGGCACGCCAGGAAAAGCTAGCGTGCGAGCAGCACAGCCTCACCTCCCCCCATTCTGCTGGACCCACTTCAAGTATTCGCCTCCCCCCATGTCTGAGACCGCCATGGTCGGCCAAATGAATTATTTACAACCAGTTCTAAAACCCCACCGCCCCAGGGGGCCAGAGGTACACCCTTGCTGATCTAGTGGTACTCCGGTTCACCCCAAGTTAATGGACCTTGGAGAGCAGATATTCAACCCTGTACTAACACATCATAAAGTAATCCTTTACTACATCTATCGAGACCAGAATGACAGTGCAGCTCACCTCATGCCCTCAGACCAGACACTCAGGTTTATGACACCCGGTCAACAGGTCAGAAGTAACAGTGTCTTGATCTATTGGTAAAGACTCAAATCATATGTATTCCTCCTGTGTCCTATTAACCCTTAGAGTAACATATTGCAGGATTTACAGGACAACCGGTATTATCTAAACGGATGAATGTTTGTGCGTGTGACCACAAGGGCAGAATGTCAGGGCAAATCGTCCATCAATGACACTGACCGCGCCTGGCCTGGCAGCCCCACCACGATGAGCCGAGCTGACCTATCCGCCCCACGTTGACACCACGCTGATGTCCACCAATCATGGAGCTGCTCATCACTACTGCACCTATAGTTAGTCGACGCCACCCAATCCCCAAGACTATGTTCCCCCTGTAGTGTGTAGGTTTTTTATGATGAAATTTTGTAATAAATAAGACTGTCTTTGCTATTGTCAGAGAGAGCGCTCTCGGAGCTTGCAGATTCCTTTGTATGCCCTATTTGATTAGATAAAGAACCTTTTACATTTACCCGCACTTGGTCTTGGCCTCATTCGCTCTTGGGGTGTGTCCGTTACTGCCTCTCATTGCGGGGGGGGGGTAATGCCTTTTGGGGACGCTTGCCTTCACTAGACACCATCCCTCGCTGGGGCCCTGGGCTGCGTAGATCATTGCAGACCCACGGTGGGCCTGCAATGAACCTGGTCCCACCCTCGACCATCCGTGTGACTTTAGAGTTCACTGGCGCTCTCCATCTCCCCAGTACCTCCTGTGACAGCATGGTGATGGACCATAACCATGTTGTCACAGGAGGGAGTGTGGAGTGAGCGTGCCTCCACTCAACTGCAGGGAATGGACTGAAGGTCTGAATATGTAAATCGCTGCGCTATATAATTCACAAGCCTAGGAAATCCACTCTATCCAAGGAAAATCAATCCCGATAACCCACAATGTCCATAACTTCCATTTAAAAAAATTTATCTTATAGATCAAATCCATAAATGGAGACAGCAACGCAGATTTCTTTTTTCAAAGCTGGGTACAAACAATGCCCTGTGGCAAGTTCCAATTGTGTATGGCCTTAGAATGCCTGTACCAACACCAAGAAAAAAGTAAATTGTATTCCAAGCCTCATTTGGCAGCAGACACCCAACGGGCAGCACAAGTTCCAGAAATAACAAACGCTGTATCATTTCCAACCTTTTGTCTACATGCTGCCTGACTGAACAGGCTCCTAAAGTTCTAACTAGAAGAGTGTGGGTGCTGGCGGCAATAACAAATCAATCAGGCATCACGGATGCAGGCCTTCCGGCACATCACACTTGCAGGGCAAAACTTTGCACACCAGCCAAACTGATGCTAGCAGCGGCCTGGAGATGAACCACCCCTCGTCAAAATGTACAAAATGCGCAGTTCAAATGATCCAAGTTTCAGCACAACAAGGATGGGCATGGCGAGTAAACAACTCCCTACTCAGTCAAACAAACATTTTCCTGTACGATGGCCGGACGGGAGAAGGACTATGTTAAGTTTATATATGCTATGTTATGAGTATGGAACTTTACCCACTCATTATTCTGTATGAAGAATTCTGTCAGGTATGTTCCATTTTAGAGTGTTTTCGTTTGAGGCAGGCAGTTTGAGAGCATCAGCTGTGCCACAGGGTTGTGTCTGCTGCCTGTTGTGTTTTCACTTCAATAAACCCATTAACTTTGAATGAGCAGTGCCTGTTTATTCAACAGACTACAGGTCCATTGAAAGCAGTTTGTACAGAATGAGGGCAGTGGCACTGGCACATATTACTTACTGCCGCACTGCACGAACACAGCTCTGCTGCAGGTGCTACTTCGACTCTCCAACAATGACTGAGTTAGATTGTACGCTGGGACATGACTCCACCCACAAAGCCAAAAACACATTTAATTGGCTGATAAACATCACTCTGCTCTTCTGTTCTGTTCTTCCCTGCCTCGGGCACGGACAAGCTATGGTTGCTAAGCAACCACAGCTTAAGTAAATGACCTGGAGATGCCAGCGCACCTCGCTGCTTCCTCTGGCCCGGCCTGGGGTGGCGTCAGGAGTTTGCTTGTTTTTTTATAAATAGTTTGTAACAAACTATTTATAAAAAACGCAAGCAGACTCCAGGCCAGAGATCGCAGAATTATGCCACAGGTCTTTGGGGAAACAGCAGAAATCGCTCTTGCAACCTCTGGCGACCCCCAATTGACGTCCCTGGCCCTACTTTATTTATACCCCCCACTGTGATTTTACTGCTATCTTGCAATCTGCTGTCATTTTAGTCCTAGGTTGTTCCCTATTGTTGATTGTACCCCTAGCTCTTTATTGACTATTGCTAAATACGCTTTAGTTTTGGGAATTTTTCCACTGTCTAATGTGCTTCCACCCAGAAATGTGTTACCATCACATAATCTATGAGACTCAAGTCCTATGCGGGCACCCCAGTCTGCCTGCTATCAACCAAGATACATGGCAATGTTTCCAGGCAACAAAACTTTCAATAGGATGGTGCTTTACCTTGCAATCATGAAGACTTACATTGCCTAATAGGGTTTTGAGCAGTCTGACTATTTTAAAATGTGTTGTCAAACCGAGGGAGGTAAACTAGTAAGGTTTCAAACTACCATATTGAGTACTGACCTCATTCAGTTAGGTATACTCAGCTTACAACCGCTAGATCAGTATTAATTAATTAATCAACTTTTATATCACGCTTAATGTCAGAGACCAGCCTCTAAGTATGGGACCCGGATTCGTACCCAAACATTCTTCGTTGTCTTTCTACCAAGACAAATGGGTTCCCCTGAGCTATTCTTCCAGTCCATACCATATGAAACTCAGCATATAACAGCTTCATAGGGATCTCTGGCCATTCATTTTGACTGTTTTTCCCTCACTTGAATCCAGTAGAACAATGTTTTACTGGAACACTCCACACAGAATGGCGTTAGATAAACAAATGGACACATACCATTTGACAATACCTACCTCATAGGTCCCCATCCACATTCTATTTTCGCACAGTCTATGGCCACTATTGGATGTGGCCTAGCAGTTCGGGATGGACCGCCCCTTTTGGGGTGGGGCCAAGCCTGATTTGCATATGGTATTTCCCTTCTGTAATGGTTTGGCGGGCGAAGAACGGTGGTCTGGAGGGTTGCCCAGAGCA
The DNA here is from genome assembly GCF_040938575.1 of Ambystoma mexicanum. Classification (NCBI taxonomy): domain Eukaryota; kingdom Metazoa; phylum Chordata; class Amphibia; order Caudata; family Ambystomatidae; genus Ambystoma; species Ambystoma mexicanum. The sequence goes on from NC_090941.1 coordinate 290,502,686, forward strand.
TTGCCAGTGGTTAAGATTGATTCTAAACCTTCCAGCCATCACCTCTTTGTTTTTGCTATGTCACCCCGAGTGGGACGGGTATGCCCAGACGTGGGTCCCGTGCCTGCTGGGCCTAGAGACCCAAGCTACTCCTCACTGATGAGCCCCAACAAGGGCGAAACATGTTTGGGGATGCTTGTGGTCTCGTGCAGAAGGGATGTGGCCTAGCAGTTCGGGATGGACCGCCCCTTTTGGGGTGGGGCCAAGCCTGATTTGCATATGGTATTTCCCTTCTGTAATGGTTTGGCGGGCGAAGAACGGTGGTCTGGAGGGTTGCCCAGAGCATTGCCAGTGGTTAAGATTGATTCTAAACCTTCCAGCCATCACCTCTTTGTTTTTGCTATGTCACCCCGAGTGGGACGGGTATGCCCAGACGTGGGTCCCGTGCCTGCTGGGCCTAGAGACCCAAGCTACTCCTCACTGATGAGCCCCAACAAGGGCGAAACATGTTTGGGGATGCTTGTGGTCTCGTGCAGAAGGGATGTGGCCTAGCAGTTCGGGATGGACCGCCCCTTTTGGGGTGGGGCCAAGCCTGATTTGCATATGGTATTTCCCTTCTGTAATGGTTTGGCGGGCGAAGAACGGTGGTCTGGAGGGTTGCCCAGAGCATTGCCAGTGGTTAAGATTGATTCTAAACCTTCCAGCCATCACCTCTTTGTTTTTGCTATGTCACCCCGAGTGGGACGGGTATGCCCAGACGTGGGTCCCGTGCCTGCTGGGCCTAGAGACCCAAGCTACTCCTCACTGATGAGCCCCAACAAGGGCGAAACATGTTTGGGGATGCTTGTGGTCTCGTGCAGAAGGGATGTGGCCTAGCAGTTCGGGATGGACCGCCCCTTTTGGGGTGGGGCCAAGCCTGATTTGCATATGGTATTTCCCTTCTGTAATGGTTTGGCGGGCGAAGAACGGTGGTCTGGAGGGTTGCCCAGAGCATTGCCAGTGGTTAAGATTGATTCTAAACCTTCCAGCCATCACCTCTTTGTTTTTGCTATGTCACCCCGAGTGGGACGGGTATGCCCAGACGTGGGTCCCGTGCCTGCTGGGCCTAGAGACCCAAGCTACTCCTCACTGATGAGCCCCAACAAGGGCGAAACATGTTTGGGGATGCTTGTGGTCTCGTGCAGAAGGGATGTGGCCTAGCAGTTCGGGATGGACCGCCCCTTTTGGGGTGGGGCCAAGCCTGATTTGCATATGGTATTTCCCTTCTGTAATGGTTTGGCGGGCGAAGAACGGTGGTCTGGAGGGTTGCCCAGAGCATTGCCAGTGGTTAAGATTGATTCTAAACCTTCCAGCCATCACCTCTTTGTTTTTGCTATGTCACCCCGAGTGGGACGGGTATGCCCAGACGTGGGTCCCGTGCCTGCTGGGCCTAGAGACCCAAGCTACTCCTCACTGATGAGCCCCAACAAGGGCGAAACATGTTTGGGGATGCTTGTGGTCTCGTGCAGAAGGGATGTGGCCTAGCAGTTCGGGATGGACCGCCCCTTTTGGGGTGGGGCCAAGCCTGATTTGCATATGGTATTTCCCTTCTGTAATGGTTTGGCGGGCGAAGAACGGTGGTCTGGAGGGTTGCCCAGAGCATTGCCAGTGGTTAAGATTGATTCTAAACCTTCCAGCCATCACCTCTTTGTTTTTGCTATGTCACCCCGAGTGGGACGGGTATGCCCAGACGTGGGTCCCGTGCCTGCTGGGCCTAGAGACCCAAGCTACTCCTCACTGATGAGCCCCAACAAGGGCGAAACATGTTTGGGGATGCTTGTGGTCTCGTGCAGAAGGGATGTGGCCTAGCAGTTCGGGATGGACCGCCCCTTTTGGGGTGGGGCCAAGCCTGATTTGCATATGGTATTTCCCTTCTGTAATGGTTTGGCGGGCGAAGAACGGTGGTCTGGAGGGTTGCCCAGAGCATTGCCAGTGGTTAAGATTGATTCTAAACCTTCCAGCCATCACCTCTTTGTTTTTGCTATGTCACCCCGAGTGGGACGGGTATGCCCAGACGTGGGTCCCGTGCCTGCTGGGCCTAGAGACCCAAGCTACTCCTCACTGATGAGCCCCAACAAGGGCGAAACATGTTTGGGGATGCTTGTGGTCTCGTGCAGAAGGGATGTGGCCTAGCAGTTCGGGATGGACCGCCCCTTTTGGGGTGGGGCCAAGCCTGATTTGCATATGGTATTTCCCTTCTGTAATGGTTTGGCGGGCGAAGAACGGTGGTCTGGAGGGTTGCCCAGAGCATTGCCAGTGGTTAAGATTGATTCTAAACCTTCCAGCCATCACCTCTTTGTTTTTGCTATGTCACCCCGAGTGGGACGGGTATGCCCAGACGTGGGTCCCGTGCCTGCTGGGCCTAGAGACCCAAGCTACTCCTCACTGATGAGCCCCAACAAGGGCGAAACATGTTTGGGGATGCTTGTGGTCTCGTGCAGAAGGGATGTGGCCTAGCAGTTCGGGATGGACCGCCCCTTTTGGGGTGGGGCCAAGCCTGATTTGCATATGGTATTTCCCTTCTGTAATGGTTTGGCGGGCGAAGAACGGTGGTCTGGAGGGTTGCCCAGAGCATTGCCAGTGGTTAAGATTGATTCTAAACCTTCCAGCCATCACCTCTTTGTTTTTGCTATGTCACCCCGAGTGGGACGGGTATGCCCAGACGTGGGTCCCGTGCCTGCTGGGCCTAGAGACCCAAGCTACTCCTCACTGATGAGCCCCAACAAGGGCGAAACATGTTTGGGGATGCTTGTGGTCTCGTGCAGAAGGGATGTGGCCTAGCAGTTCGGGATGGACCGCCCCTTTTGGGGTGGGGCCAAGCCTGATTTGCATATGGTATTTCCCTTCTGTAATGGTTTGGCGGGCGAAGAACGGTGGTCTGGAGGGTTGCCCAGAGCATTGCCAGTGGTTAAGATTGATTCTAAACCTTCCAGCCATCACCTCTTTGTTTTTGCACTATTGGACGCTTGTCATAGCAGTCCTTGAATTACTATTCTGGATTTTGTTATTTTGGAGAATTTAAAAGTATTCTCTGGTAAGAAAAAGAAATCCATGCTTCAATGGTCAGCTTGAGACCATCCATCACAAAGTTACACACTAATATTAGTAACACCTATGTATCTCTTTAGATATGGCCCTTAAGTTATTACTCACTTCTCCTACAGCCACCTAATAATGTATCCTCCAAACATCTACACGTCTGACCTATGGTCTATGATCTATTTTTGCTAGATCAAGATGCACCCAAACTATCAAAAACACTACCCCTCTCCCTCCATGGGCGTAGAACATGGGGGGGGCAGGGGAGACAAATCCCCCCACAATTTTAAGTGGGGGGATATAATGGCATTGATCCCCCCCAGAATATGTCTGCGTTGGGCACAGTGCACTGTGTCTCTGCCACTGTCTGCAGTTGCATGCAGCATGTAAATATAATTCTGTAGGCTGTGCACTGATGAAAAGTGACTTTGCACTGCCAACACAAACCCTGATTCATTGAACTGTGTAAAGTGCATTTTTGGCGTGCAATGTCGGTGTAAAGTAATTTTTGCAGTACAAAATGACTTTGCACTGCAAAAATACACTTTGCACGGTTCCATGAATCAGGCTTTTGGTCGGCAATGCCAGTGTAAAGTCACTTTTCAGCAGTGCAAACCTGCAGTCACTTTAACCGTGCCAAAAATTCCATGAATCAGGCCCAAACATGTTTCTTTACATGACATTGGCGACGACCCCTGAGGTCTCTCTTGCTACCCCTGTGGCCTCCCTTGCTAACCCAAAGAAAATCTCCCAAAAAAAGGTGTTTAAACATTTCTTTTCATTTTTGTAAAATTGAGGCTCATGGGCTCTGGCCAACAGCACGTGGCTCTTTGTCTCTGGAGTGGCTGGTTTTCTGATAGCTATAGCCAGTAAGTTAGCTCAGTGGGTTGAGCGCTCGCTGCTGCAATGTGTGTGTGACCTCCAAGTTGCAGGTTCGACTCCCAGCAAGGTCATCTCAGCCTTTCATCCTGCTGAGGTTGAAAACTGAGTACCAACACAGGTTGGGTAATATTGTATGTGTATTTGTTCTATATGAAGCGTTTAAACATAAGTGCTATATAATAACGCATCATTATTGTTTGGCCCTGCATTCCCAGTGATTTAGTACTATGGGCCTATACACACCGATATTAACGATACATATGGTGATCCTTTCTTGTCTGTAGCGTATATCACTTTACAGTGATATCGTAATCATATTTTTCGTAGTGTGCTTAGAAACAATGCTATGTGATGCCACTTCCTGTTTTGGCAAGGGGTGAAAGGTCGTGTTCCATCACTTCCTGTGATGTCACTTCTGGGTGGGATCAAATTACATCACGTCCTGTGATGTCATCAGAGGTCAAGCGTCGTGTGATGTCACTTCGCTACCCCCTGGCATTTTGGTGAAATTACGTCCCTGAAGTAATCATAGGAAACCTTTGCCACAACATTTCAACTTTGTATTTATTGAAAGCTCCTTCGCAACACAACACTTGCATTGGTGTGTTTACAATACCAGGGCCTTTTCAGCTCCTACATTTGTGCATCACTAATCCAATGCTTTGCTGGGTTCATGGTGTCATGGGATCATAGCTATTTATTTATGTATGTTTTGGATATTTAAAATGCGCCTGGACAGAAAATGGTGTTTCAAGGTGCCACAAGACAAAAAAGGGGGCGGAGGACAGGGAAGAAAACACCAAGGACAGTTCTACTAGGCCTTGCTGTTAACAATATAGCAGCTAGAAGCTGCTGTCTGTCAGACGTCAGTGAGATGATAAGTCAGTAGCGCCTGACCCTTATTCACATATCCTGATTCCTTCTCTTAAAATATCTTGGTGAAGCAACTGTACATGCACATGTTTGGACAACCAGTAAGGCTCGAAATAGAGAAGTATCCAAAGTGACCTTCATTATAAATTTCACCCAGCCTCATGGAACCTCACCAGTCCGGAACCCAGGGTCTTTAGGTCCTTTAATCACTGCATACTCAGTTGAAGTTCTGTCCCATTCAGCCGCAGTACGGCCCAGAATGCTGCAAAACATGCTCGCCTACACCAGCCTACGTCAGCTCCCACAGATTGTAGTCACACAGCTGAGAAATAGATGTCGGGGCTGCCAATGCTCTATTGCTGTAATCAAAATGTTGTATTGTAACCAGGTTCGTGCTCAGCCACTTGATTTATAAGCGCTATGTGTGTCCTTCACTGAAGTCCTAGTCAAAACAAACATTGGCAAAGCCAGCAGTTTTGGCTTCTGTACAAGTATTAGGCATTTGCCAAGCACTGCTTTTAGATGCCCAGGTACTCACACCACAAGTGACTTTGCTGACACAAAAGCCCAAACTGTTGGCATTGCCAATGCTTGTTCTTTTTCAAATCAATTAGGATAAAATCAATAGAAGATATTGTGTGAGTACACATAGTCTATTGGTGAAAGTAAGATGCAAGCACTTAGATGTGGGACTTCAAAAATAAGTTCTTGACGGTAGCATAAACATCTGCAAAAAAACTTTTTTTATATAATAAAAGAAGCTTTATATATTGTGGGATAGAGGATGTAGGTATAGGGAAACCTGAGGTTGAACAGGGCAGTCCTGTTATATGGGGAACCCTTGCAGCCCTACTTTACGTGACGCTAAAGCAGGTTTTGGCTAATGGGTGGGCTGATGCATTCTACTCACAGGCGCTGGCAACAAGAGGCCTGTAGTGTAGGAAATTGCATTATCCTGGACCATGTGCTTTGGTTGGATTGAGCCCGCTAGCACAGGAGCCGAGATTGAAACCGGCTGCAGTGGTTCAACCACTGCGGATTGGTGGTGCTCAGGCACCTCAAAGAGGAAGGGAACTTTTATTTTTAAATGGGAGCACAGCTTTTTGTTATTTTGTGGACATAGAATACCCTATAGGGTCGGGACTCTGCATTTGACACCCTTCTAGGTAGGACTTGGAATGAGGGAGCCATATGATCTCAAGCAATGACAAAAACACACACCTCCTCTTCGTACACATATTTGAGCGATGTCTCACATGCACTTTGACCACCAATGAAGTTTCCACACTGTATACATCAAAAAAGCCCCTGCATGGCAAGCCACAGCCTCATCTCCCAGCAACCATCAATCCCAGACTCCCATGACCTTGGGTGGAGATTGGTGCAATCAACTCACTCTTTCAGGGATCGCCTCCTTCTTGTCCACATCACTTGCACTCGCGATTTGCACCACATCCATCAGGCAGCGATTAACACTTTCCACCACCCCATTACTTTGGGGAGGTACAGTGCTGTCCCCCTGTGTTTTATACAACATTATCACCCGGCGAGGGACAATCAGAATGAAAGGACCATTCTGATTGGCCCTCACTGGGGCATTACCCAACCGGGAATCCCTGGATTCATGCCTTTGTCCCCGGCGGGGGGCGTGGCAGCCCCTCAGCCAATGAAGAGACTCGAAGCGGGGCCATCCCCGCTCCGAGCCTCCACATGGCTGGAGGCCACCTTCGTCCCCCACCGGGGATTCAGGTATTTTTTTTTGTCCTCCCCTCTCCCCACCCTCCCACCCCCACTTACTTTCTGCCTGCTTTGTCCCCGGTGGGGGATGATGGCAGCCTCCAGCCGTGTGGGGACTCGAAGCGGGGACACACCTGTTCCCAGTGCGTCCTTTCCAGATGGCTACCATGGAAAGGGAAAACGGACTCTGTTTTCCCTTTCCCGGCAGCCATTTTCTTGGTTGTTTTTTTTTTCTGTCTTGCTTTTAGTGCTCTGGTCATGCAGATCTTGCAGGCCGCGGTACTTATTGCTATATGCCCCTCGCGGCGGGGCATTACCAACTCTGGTTATAGGCCTAAGCGAATCGAGGGCCTTAACGAAGGCTCCAGGCCATTACCTGAGTCGGTAATGCCCCCGGCGCTCAGGGCATGGTGCTTAATTGTCCAAGATACCTTTCTACCTCCTTAGTCACAAACTGTGGACCATTGTCACACAGTGTATTGGCTGGCTGGGTTGCGCTGTCACTGAAAACACACAGAGCTCTCATTCCAACAGGCCGCTGCACGCCCTGTTCCGCTATACAGGAAAGAGGGCTTTTTATTGCTTCTGCATGGTCTGGTGCCACACCCAATAGACACTATGCCAGGTGAGGGGATACTTTCAGTCCTACCCCAATAGTTTGATCCTAACTGCAGTACATGCTGTTAATGGCCTCTGGTATTCACTAAGCCATGCTTAGAGCACAGAGGACCTGATTTAAAAAAATGTTGTAACATTTGGTGTCTGTCTTAAGCCACCTCTCCAATATTCACATCACAGATTAGATTAAAGTGCTAATTTAGGGGATATGGATTTGTGAACAAATGCTCATGATCATCACTCACTACAAAATCATTGGCAGATCATTTTACTCTGTGGTTTGTGTCTGCAGCAAAGTCCCTGTTAAGAGGGTTGTAAATCTTGTGAGATTTGTGGACAAGGAATAGTGGGTGGACACCCAATCTTTTTGGGACCAGCTATGCTCAGGCCATGAAGCCTTTTGACCTGGGAAGCGGTAAAACTTTTACGTGAACTGAGCCTTCTGAAGTCAGACAATAAATTGAAGGATTTTATACTCTGAACTGCATTTCTTTTTCTTAATTTTCTTTTCTTCTTTACTCTTGTTTTATACAGTGATGATATGTGTAATTTAATACATACTGCTATTTTAATTTTAATTTTGTGAAAAGTCGAGTTTTTTTACTTAAACACAATAAATAAATAAAAAAGTAAAGTCCCCAAGGTGTCCCCTGTCCCCCCCAGATTTGATGTGTCTCCTACGCCCCTGTCTCCCTTGATCCTGCCTCACCACTGCTTGAAACTACTGTTTTCTGTCTATACACCTTTTCCCAACCCTTCCCCTTTCCTGCTCCTCTGAATACCCTGGTCTGGGGCACAATATGCCAACATCCAGAAAAGCCTCAGCACTTTCATATCACCATTGTGGTGATTTGACACAATATAAAAGATTTCTAACAAAGCTTAATAAGCAACACTAAGCAGATGTTTAGTGGGACATGATGGTCACACCACTGGTCTGAATACCACACATGACCAGTACAGGGGACATAAACGGTTATACACATGTGTGTGTTAGTCTTTGTTTTTTGTTAGTAGTATTGGCCTGATTTTAGGGAGGGAAATGGACAGTCCAGTCTGAAATGCTAGGTCACATCCCTGCTGCCCAGAGCACAAGCAACCACATACATGTTTTAGTCTCAAAGTACATCATTAGTAAACTGTAGCTTATGTCTACGGGAAGAGCCAATTCACGACCCACATCTGTGCATATTCTTCATGAAAAATTGAAGGGGTGGGGCTGGAAGCTTCTGCATAAAGAGTCAACATGTCTCACTTTATATGGGTTTCCTAATACAGTGCACAGTAAAGAATGTATGACTTCATTTAAGGAGATTGCTTTCGTTTTCCAATGGTCTCCTTAGGGTCTTCACAAGTAAGCCATCCATGAAGGTTTCCTGTAACATTCCGAAACCTCCTGAATGTAATCAGTGCGGATGTATGCACTCATTATATTTAAACACACAGCTCCTATCAGGGCTCAGTTCGAAGCATAGTCAGTCTGCACTGAACTGAAGATTAACGATGTGAGCAAGGAACAAAAACAAAGCTTTGTGTGACTTCTATTAAAAGGGATACAATATTCACTCACAAGTCCATTTTACCAGCAAGCATATATTGTCAAGATGGAGTGTCCCAAACCAGACCCGTGAAGACATTAATGACATGGTCGAGTCTGGAAGTAGTACAGTAATTCTATATGTTATGTTTTTCATTGGTTTATATTTCATTAAACATTGCATCTTAACATACATGTAACTCAATTCAATATACATTATTTCCATGAAAGAAGGAAGGGGGGGCAGGACTAAGTATCCTGTGTAATCCTGGGTTGTTCTCATGAAATGAAAAGTGCAACTAATTGTATGGTGTAGTTCAGCAAGGTACTCAAAACAATTAATTGAGAGAACCCAAATGACTGCTCAAACAAGGAGTGGTCTTCTACCTTGGTTTTGGGAAGGTACAAATCGTACAAGAAATGGAAAGGTAGAAAGCACATTTATCAACAGTTATCCCAAAGTAAAAACCTAAAACTTACATACAAAAAAATCCAATTTTATTAAGATTTTCAAGATAAAACACTCATCACATGAGAACAAGTCCAGACCTAATCATAAAAAATAACTCTACAAACATATACAAATATAACCATGACAAAACACACATTTCTAATAATAGAAGTTCTTAAGATGTTAAAATGTATCAATTGTTGACAAAACCTCAGAGTTCTATCCTTTCTCTTGAGGTTCAGATCTCCTCCAGATCTCCAAGAAATGTTTTTTGGTTATTTGGTTTATTTTTTAGACCTGGTATTACTCCAAATCACAAACACAACATGTTTCAGTCCTCTCAACAAATACTGGGACTTTCATCAGGAGTGGTCATTTCAATATTAGAATCATGAAGCGCTGTTATAAAATCTTCTCTTATTGAAGTATCAATCAACTGTATCGGGATGTAACTGTAAAGCGAAAAAGGAAAGAATCAGCTAAATTGCATCTATTCTTTTGGACACATTCAATGTGTCGGGGTGAACTCTCGGTTCATAATTTACCTGAGCTCCCATGTGCAGTTGGTCCCCAATGAAAGACAGAGTCCTCAAAATGGATGGATTGTCAAGAAGGTAATAATTCCTCCACGGAACCTATAAAACAAATTATAAGGTAAGGGGACCATTAGGCTAACCATCTATCTAAGGGGTTGGGTGTTCATAAGTTGTACTGTGTCACTCAAGAGTGGATAAATATTCATTATTTCAACCCTCTGTCTCTTATCTTTATTTATTACAAAGAACGTTTTAAAAAAACGTATCTAGTAAGTCCTAAGCTTACTTATGTGTTATATAACACTTCTCTCATGGGCCAAATCGAAAGCTTTTCGTCACCATGTCCTGCCTCTTACCTTTCTGTGCAGCCGCTACTCTCCCATTATTGGTTGTCCCTCTTTGTAATGGGGTTGACTGGAGTTGCTATGGGTTAAACTCCATCCGCCGCTGTGCATCTAGTGTTGCGACTGTAGATTGATATAAATCCACTATCTAAAGTTTGTCCCCTAAAAAACGGAAGAGAACATTTAAAAAAAAAGGTTTTTTAGAAAATGTTTGCAAAAGATGCTATAGATTCACTTGCACTCATTTAGCCTCTATCGTGCATTTGGTTCATATTATTGCCATCTCCTCTATTGATCTCTCTATACAGGCCTGTTCATTTGGCCACTACATCGGTATTAGTTGGAACACTAAGTTCTTATTTAAAAGCGTCCCGTTTTGTGGGTGGCATTCTAATTAAGTTTCTGCGGTACATTGTGAACTACACCCTCTTCCCCTTTGTTGACAACAGTATTTGCTTGACTGTGTTTACAAGGATCAAAACAGGCAGACCCTTACCTTTAGCCATGTATTCTGCGTCGTATGCGAAAGAGGCTTCTCTCCATCTAGGTCGGAGATCCAAAAACGGCAATACGGCTGTCTCTACCCTTGGGTTGCAACCGAGTGGAATAAACACTGAAAATCGCCGGAAAGGGCCGTGGTAATCTTGCGGTATAGTGCCATCTTGGATTGAGTAGAACTTGCTCGCAAGGGACCAGTATACTAGTCCTTCCTTTGTGTTTTGTACCTAAAAGACGTAAACGCCTCATTGTCAAACGCTCTATTGGATCCAATTGACTGAAAGAAAAGTTCCAGATTAGCAATTCAAAATTAATAATGATTAATTATTAAAACTTGAAAGGACACCCTCTAGGCGGACTGCACCGCATGGGTGCCCATCACACAGGAGAAAGGATCCCAGTCAAAAATACAAGCGGGACCCTAAATCCCGGCTCATGCTGGTGCCTGGTTGATGTTCTGAGGATGGCTCTCATATGTTTAACCAATCTATTTATTCATTGAGGCCCTTGGTGTCGCTTTAGGTCAAAAAATAAGTTCTCTGTTCTTTTTCAAACAGTAACTTACTCTTAATGTTATGATTATTTCCTGGTATGGTTAATAAAACAGTCCACTGGAACTCTTCATGTCCATGTTGTGCTTCCGTGAATTGTTTCACCATGGGGGTTGTGAGGACCTTATTTTTTAAACAACTTTCATGTTCTAGGATCCGTGTCTTCACCTTTCTGTTGGTCTTCCCTATATAGCGACGACTACATGGGCACGTAATCATTTAAACTACGTATTCTGACTTGCAATTAGTCATGTGTTTCTGCTGCCATAGCTTCGGTAAACCTATGTCCACTTCTTTGGTTTTGGAAGTCAATTTACATGCGGCACAATTTCCACATGGGTATTGCCCCACAATCGGTGTAAGACCCCATGATTGCATTAAGCTATTAATTTTGAGTGTCTTCTCTTTAAGTTTACTACTACTTTACTACTACTGACCCTGTTACCAATTGTGGTAGATTTCTTGTATGCAAACACAGGGGATGGTACTGCAGAGTTTGTGTCCATAAGCACCTTCCAGTGCTTTCTCACAATTTGGTTAATCTTGAGGCTGAGGTTAGAAAAAGTATTAACACACACCAGCCTTTCCCCAGGGGGCTGTTTGATCTTATCTTCCAACATGGTGTCCTGGTTGTTGTTCAACGCTCTTTTCACTGATTTTTAAATCAATGTTTTTGGGTAACCTCTTTGTTTCAATTTTGTAGCCAGATTCTTTGCTTCCTCTTCAAAAGCTGTTTGATGACTGCTATTCCTTTTCAGGAGCAGAAATTGTCCATACAGCAAATTGTCCCTTAAGTGTTTGACGTGATGACTCTGTTAATGTAGTAGGAAATATTTCTCGGCAGGCTTATGCAAAGGTTTTACCATTAGCCGGCCTTCTTCATGAAAGATAGTGAAGTCCAAAAAATCCATAGAGTATTTCTGGATGTTCATGGTGAATTTTAAATGACGATTCAGATGGTTCAGCCACAGTAGAAATTCATTAGCTCTCTCTCTCGACCCTGTCCATATCATAACGACATCATCAATGTATCATGCCCAAGATTGGACATGTTGTTCAAATGGATGGTTTGGAAAAAATAAATTGTTCCTCAAAAAATTGAACATAGAGGTTTGCTAAACTTGGGGCCATCGTGGCCCCCATTGCGGTGGCTACAATCTGTTGAAAAAATGAACCCTGAAATTCAAAATAGTTCCTAGTTAAAGCCACTTCTATACACCAAAGGATAAAAGAGCTTGGTACTGGATCATTATCTAGTCTAGTTAATAAGTTCTCTCCAACTGTTTCTAGAGTTTCCTGCTATGGGATATTGGTGTATAATGAAACAATATCCAAACCCACTAGAAAAGAATTTTCACAATCATATGGGAGATGTTCATACTTTCTTATTACGTCCTTGGTATCTTTCAGGTATGATTTCATTTGTAGCACATAACCTTTAAGATAATGATCAGCAAATTTAGATAAAGGCTCAAGGATGGAATTAATACCTGAAACTATCGGTCTACCCGGGGGTTTAACCAAAGATTTATGAATCTTGGGTAGACAGTAAAAGGTGGGAATGGTTGGTTCTGTGTTATTCAGAAAAGACCATTCTTGTTTACTTATCCAGTCTCTGTCCCTAGCCTTAGTGGTTTTTAATTCAATTAGGTGTTTAACTTCTTGAGTAGGATCTAGGGCCAATTTTTTATAGTAATGCTCATCATTGAGTTGTCTCAGACATTCTTCAATGTAATCGCTTTTATTGAGCATCACAATAGCTCCGCCTTTATCAGCTTTTTTGATAATGATGTTATTCTTTGCTGGTGATTCCATTTCTTCTTTCTCAGGAGATGTAAGATTTTGAAACATAGGTATTTCCAATTTTTCAAGTTTGGCTACATTAGCCAGCACTCTTTTCTCAAAAATCATTGATTCGGACGAAATGGCATATGTGGGAGGACAGAAAGAAGATGGGTTCTTAAGTCCCGAATGGTTCACCATATGTGATTCAGTTGGCTCACTTGTTGCGTTGGCAAAAATGTGCTTTAAACTAATCTTCCGCATGAATTTAAAAAATCCATACGGGACACAAAGGGATCATGTATATTCGAAATCACATACCCTAGGCCTTTGTTTAAGAGTGTTGTATTTCTGTTAGTGTAGGTTCATAAGCTGACAAATTCACTGGAAGTGATTGCCGCTCCGTAGGAGTCTCTGATCCCCATTCCAATTGCCCCTCTTGGGGCCTTTGTATAAAAAAGGCTGTGAGCCCTGATTTGAGTTCCCTCCTCTTTTTCTATAGCCAGAGTTTCCTCTACCTCGATTCGGAGTGATTGTGGAGACTCCTTCTCCTGGGTTGTCAGGATCACTGCTGGTATTACTAGAACTGAAGGAGGTTGCCCTGAACCTTACTCTTCTATTTTGATGTCCTTGTCCATTGGGTTGGGCCGCTTGGGTTTTATAACCCTCTTTAGTGTAGGGATAGGCTTTCTCATGATTGTATCTACCTAGAGCTTTTTTCAGCCTCCAGATTCTGTCCATTGTGTTAATTTATTTGAACTCCTTCATTTCTTTGTCTATTTCCTCTAGTCTTTTCTTCAGAGTATCTATAGACATTAGTTTATTGATATCTTCCTCTAATTTTTTTAGGTCTATTTCAATTTTTTCAGCTGTTTCCTTAGCCGTATCTATTATTAAAATAAGCCAATCTCTGCCACAGCGGTTAGCAATGTTATTCCACTGTAGTATGAATTTGGTATTGTCTAGGAAAAGGCGTGGTTCATTGGGCACTCTGTCTCCCATTGGGGACCAACTGCACACGGGAGCTAGGGTAAATTATCAACTGAGAGTTCACCCCGACACATTGAATGTGTCCAAAAGAATACATGCAATTTAGCTGATTCTTTCCCTTTTCGCTTTATCAACAGTTACATCCCGATACAGTTGATTGATACCTCGATAAGAGAAGATTTTATAACAGTGCTTCATGACTCTAATATTGAAATGACTATTCCTGATGAAAGTCCCAGTATTTGTTGAGAGGACTGAAACATGTTGAGTTTGTGATTTGGAGTAATACCAGGTCTAAAAAATAAACCAAATAACCCAAAAACATTTTTGGGAGATCCGGAGGGGATCTGAACCTCAAGAGAAAGGATAGAACTTCTAGAGGTTTTGTCAACAATTGATGCATTTTAACATCTTAAGAACTTCTATTATTAGAAATGTGTGTTTTGTCATGGTTATATTTGTATATGTTTGTAGAGTTATTTTTTATGATTGAGTCTGGACTTGTTCTCATGTGATGAGTGTTTTATCTTGAAACTCTTAATAAAATTGGAATTTTTTGTATGTAAGTTTCAGGTTTTTACTTTGGGATAACTGTTGATAAATGTGCTTTCTACCTTTCTGTTTCTTGTACGATTTGTAGTTCAGCAAGGTACAGATACATTAAGGGGTCTAAGATTCTATTTGCCCATTTGTCATATGTTTACTCAAAGCATTTTCCGTGGTACAGCCATCACACGCTATCGCTCCCTCACAGTTTCCTATTTATGATTTGAATGCACCTACCACTATTAGAGAGTCTCTTGCAACTGTCCTATACCATTCCAGTTTAGATAATTTCATTTGCCTTCGATTCTCAGTTGGGGAAGCGTTGCCACCATGTATGATTCCATTTCAGAAATCCAACAAGCACTTGCATGTACAGAGCACCACTATCGCATCCCTCATCCCGTGCATAGCTGGCAGACACATGATATCTAGGTAATGTGAGATGGCCTGGACGCCACAGCTTTGCTCACCATGCTTCATGACGGAGATAAGACACCAACACATTTTGAGGGTGTTTATAAATCAAACATTCAAATAAATAACATGTTAGAATGGTATAAACACTCAACAAAGAAGGTGCCAGGAAGGTAAGCTCCAAGTTTCAGGGGTATGATGGTAGGTCATGGGACAGTGGGGTTCGCTAAATGTACCGTCCAGGCCTTCCCTGCCTGACAGTGATAACTCACACGGCCCCTCAGGTGCAAAGCACTAAACAAAGAGGCGGACACGAGGAGTAGAATAAAGCATGTCTTTATTCTTCAACTACGAACTGGAACTGCCCCCTCCCGCTGCACGTACCTCCCCTTCCCGCCGGCCGCCCCTCCCCTTCCCATTGCTCCCACTCCCTCCGCAGAGACAAGAGAGCATTTTACACAGGTGACCGTTAGGGACTCCTCACCAAATGCGGTCATGCTCTTTCTGCTTTGCGGCTGGTGCAATATTACAATGTCCCCTGGCTCAAGGTCATTGTCTATGGCCCTTCTGTCTTCATCAGCACGCTTCTTCATGGTTTCCTTGAATCTGATGTCTTGGTTCCTCATCTCAGCATTTCCTTGGTATCTCTCTTCTGAGCTGATCTTGTGGGGTAACCTTGTCCTAATGTTTCTATCAAACATTACTTCCGATGGAGTCTGTAGTGCTGTGAGGGGTATTGCAGTAGTCCCGCAGCAGCTGGCATAATAGCTTTTCAACTGGTTCCGTTGCCGGTCGGGCAATTTGTACGCTCCTCTTTATATTGCTCATGAAGTGCTCAACAGTGCCATTTGCTTGGGGCCATAATGGTGTGATTTTGCGATGAGTAAACCCCATGTATTCAGCGAATATTTTGAAGTCTTGTCCCATGAAAAGGGGTCCATTGTCTGACTTCAATACTTTAGGGATGCCCTAAGTGGCAAACATTCTATCCAATGCGGATATGGTGTGGAACGCTGATGTGGAAGGCACATGCTGTGCGTAAAGCAAGCGGGAGTATTCGTCCACTGCTACCAGTATGTGCACGCCCCCTTCCAGTGTTCCGAAGAAGTCCACTGCAATTTCGTCCTAGGCATTTTTAGGGAGCTCGGTCATGTGTAACGGTTCAGGCCGCGTATGAGGATTTATCACAGCACATGTGGAGCACTGCTTGAGGAGGTTTTCTACTTCTGAGTCTAGGTGAGGGAACCAGACCTTTTCTCTGGGCATTCTCTTCGTGGATACTATTCCTCTATGACCCTCATGTGCCAAGTCCAGCATCGTGCGGCGTAATTGTGCGGGGAATCACTAATTTTGTTCCTTTGAGTAGTAGACCTCATTTTCTTTTAGTTCGTTCTTCCTAGACTGCTAATAAGCAGCTGATATCTTGCTTTGTTTCCCTACCGGAGTTCTCCCCACATCTGTTTTGCCTGCTTCCAGTGTCCCTTCTCTAGGCATTTGAGTATTACCTGTAGGCCTTGGTCATTTTCCGTTTCTAGTGCAATTTGGTGTGGGTCTAGTCCTTTTGGTGTCTGGTGTGGAAGTCAGCCGGTTGTGCTCCTTCCCGGGCCGGTGAACTATGCTAAAGCTGCAATCCGGTAATGTTAAAGCCGATCTGACAATTCACGGTGGCATGCTTTTCTTGTGGACTGCCGTATATGAATAGTAGTGCCTGGTGGTCTGTGAACACTGTGAACGGTTTTCCATAGAAGAATAGGTGGAAGTGCTCACAGGCCCACACCACTGCCCTCCCTTCCTTTTCTGCTTGTGAGTTGGCCTGTTCTGTCTTTGTGAGACTCCCACTGGCATATGAGACGATGTGTCTTGTGCAGCTGTCCTTTGCATCAATTTGTGTCTGGATGGAACCCAGACTTACTTGACTGGCGTCCACTATGAGCTCTGTTTCCCTTTTCTAGTTGAAATAGGCCATGTTTTTTTTGTTAACGCCCTGAGTGGCTCACTAACTGACGCAAATTCTTTAATGTAGCGGGTACAGTAGCTGACGAGCCCAAGGAACGAATGCATGTCTGAGATGTTTTGAGGCGGGTCAGGATCTGTAAGCGCAGTGACCTTCTCTGGGTCTGGGGTCATGCCTTCTGATGAGAATAAGTGCCTGAAGAAGCTGAGTGTTTGCTTTCTAAACTCGCATTTCTCTCTGTTTAGAGTGAGTGTGATTCTGGAAATGCATCGGAGGGACAGGGCCTCCGTATCCTTGTCCTTTACTGCCTTTTTATCGTGTGTTCTGTCATGTTTTCCACGCAGGAGTTCATGTGGGACTCCTGGCGGTGCAGCTCTCTCTCTTTTGGTTTGGTGAACAGACCCATGGGATACCCTTATGGCACCCATGGGTGGGGGTACAACCCTGTGCCCCTAGTGTATGTTTTTGGGCACCTGTGGGTGGCCCACAGAGCAGGGTATGGGCTGGTGGCAGCTCCATGCTGAATTTGACAGGTGCCCTGAGTATCCTCCATTTTGGGATACCCAGGCCCTGCCACTGGAATCAGTTGATTCCTGATGGAAAACAAGATGCCCCCTGTGGCCTCTTGCTTTCTATTGCCGGTTACCTTGTTTTCCCAAAGTCCTGGTAAGCCCTGACTCTGTCCCTTCCCCCTGACTGGCTGTTGGGTGGAAGTTCCATATATGGTGTTGTTGTGAAGTCCAGTCGAGACTGGCTGGAGCCTTCCCAGTGACTCTATGTTGTGGGTATACCCTGTGGGTGGGACCTGGGTGAATGGAGTGTGTGACCAATATGCACTTCTTGTTGTGGCTGTCTGGTTTCTGGTATGATAGACAAAGACTAAGACAGCCCTGCCCGAAACTGGCCTGAATGCAGTGTGTAGTGTTGAATGGCTGGGTACTTGTCCCAATCCACATTCCTTGTTGTGAGTGTCTGAGAGGGAGGAGGATTGCCTGAATGCACTGTGTGCCTGATTGGCTGACTGACTGCATGAATGCCCTTCTGTATGATTGGCTGCTGCGTGTGACCCAGCAGTGTGGATGAGAGACAGGATAGTATATCTGGGGACCTCTAAACACTGGAAATTGTTCAGAAGCTGTGTCTACACTTGAAGAGTAACTGGAACTGATGATCCTCGACGCTCAGCTGGAAGAAGAAGACTTGCTGTTGCATTTGCTTCGACCTGATCTGAAAGCTGCCGAATTCGTCGAAGACTGATCCGAGAGAGGACCTGGTAAGGCGCCCTCTTCCCGTGCTCCGAGGGACCATCGAGCACTGCTAAC
This sequence comes from Ambystoma mexicanum, assembly GCF_040938575.1. Taxonomy (NCBI): domain Eukaryota; kingdom Metazoa; phylum Chordata; class Amphibia; order Caudata; family Ambystomatidae; genus Ambystoma; species Ambystoma mexicanum. The sequence goes on from NC_090941.1 coordinate 290,520,778, forward strand.
CTTTGCCGAAGCTCCCTGGAAGTCAGACCCTCGAAAGACTGCCGACCCGAGACGGGACCGCTGAGGAGAACGAAGCAAAGCACCCGGACTTCGCCACTGTCGAAGTCTATTGCCATCGACCAGGTTTCGCAGGTTTGTGTAACCGCTGGAGGCCCGTCGAAGTTGTGTTGCCCAGCCGTGGGAACCACTTGACGCTGTGCCGCCGATGACCGGAGCCGCCCGCTCCTTTGCCTAAGAACATTTGAATCAAAGGACTCCCTTGTCCGCAACGTCGACCGCTTTGTCCCGCCGGAGAAAGTCGAGGACGACCAACGCGCCGAGGAGAATCCGCCAGTGGGTTTCCCGCCACCTGAAGGCCACAAAGACTTCAACGACTCAACGCCCTTGTTGGGCCACAGTCCTTCTGAAACTCGTTGCGGTCCTGAACAATCCATCGCAGAGGTGCCCCGCACAGCTCATCCTCTCAGGACGTCGCTGACGAGCACCACCTGGATCGACATCGTGGTCTCGGCACCCTTGAACTTCTCATCGACACCATCGACGCCAAGTTCACCATCTTCGACGCCTCTCGACGATCCGTGGCTCCTGCTTTAAAGGGAGTCACTCAAGAAGGATCCTTCGATGCGTCTTCGAAGAACTCTACTCCACGAGGTACATTGGGGGATAAAACATTATAGGAGGAAATAAGACTATTGAACAATATATGGACTGAGCTTGTGCTATATATCTTTATTTTACAGGTTGCCCAGGTGGGGGGATCTCCACACAGAACTGTGTCTATTGGTAGGGGCCAGTATTCTGCCTATCGTTTCAACCATCTTGCATTCCTTCCTATCTCTATTGCTGGTTTCCTCGTTATTGATCTGTGTGACATTTTAACCGTACAGTTGATGCACTTTAATGAGATTTGATAACATTGGTGGTACCACTTTAGAATTGTATATATTTATCATTGTTGATTTCCGAGTACAAAGTGCGTTATTGTGATCGTGTACATACCTTTGAATATTAATTATATAAAGACTGTGTTTTCAGTAATACAGAGTGTGGACATTCCTTTGTGGGGGTTCTGTAACGCTCACCTGATTCTCGCAGAGGCGCCGGTCTTGACTGGGCGACTACCGTATCTTCAAAGGTGATGTGTAGCACCCGGTTGGCTCTTTGGGCTGGACCTCTGTGCACTGTATGCCTGACGTGTAGAGTAAGATGTCTGCAGATAGAAAATATGGGGTTAATGAACTGGAGTTATTGGGGTGTCCCTATCTCTTTCCTCTTCTCCTCTCCTGTAGACCCCCAAAGGTTAACGCTCTCACCTTAGGTAAGTGAATGCCAAGCTCTCCATCTGCCTCGGGGCAGGGTGCTGTAGCCAGTTTCTTCACTGGATAGGTAGCACAGGCCTCTTGACTTCAGAGGACTGCTGTCCGTCGTTTACTGCACGAACGGTAAGTTTCGAGTCATTCAAATGTCTTTTTAAAGTCTTTAGTAATGATGTCTCTTGTTTTGCAGGGTTCCGGCGATGGCGGATGACGGGCTGAAGTGAGTTGTAGATGGAGCCCGTGTGATGAATAGAAGCGCCTGGAAGCACGTGAGTAAGCGCTTGTTGCCTGTTTCACGATGCGCTCTAACTGTCTTTTTATTTTGCAGGTACGAGTTCGGAGCGGCTGCAGGGTGCCGGAATACCCACTGGATTAGATGTGGAAAGGAGTAATGGCACGTGAGTATTAAAGTTCCCCAATGTCTTTAAACGCACCTTGTTTTGTCTTTCAGATGCGGATGCAGCGCCGAAGGCCTCCGGAGCGTGCGAAGAGTTGGTAAGCTTTTGTCTTTCAGATGCCGGAATGCAGTATGAAGACCTCCGGAGCGCACGAAGAGTAGGTAAGCCTTTGCCTTTCAGATGCCGGAATGCTAACCTGTTCTTTCTTGTCTTTATAGGGGTTGCTGAAGACTGGATTCAGGATGGTAAGCCTTTTTCCTTAGGCCCAGGACTGGATGCAGAAGACACGATGAGCGTCCTGCTGCAGAGGGTGCAGAATAACGCAAAGCAAGATTCATCCACCGGGTGTGGTTTAAATAGCCTCCTGTAGTGCTGAGGTGTCTCCTTCCACAGCCACGCCTAAGTAAGAAAAGAGTTCCTGGTAAGAAAAGAGTTCCTGCCTTCCAGAAGAGTTCCAGTGTTCTAAATCTAGGGAGTGGCTCCAGCCCCACCCAACAGGAAAAGTAGTTCCAAACAGAAGAGGATCAGAGGCTCAACTGGCAGGCAAGTAAGCAGCATGGTCTGCTGCAGGTAAGTCCACCCAAGCATTATGAGCCCGGCGCTTCCAGCGCTGGGACTGGGCATATTTATGAGCCTGGTGCCACTGGCGCCAGGACTGGGTCCAAAAGGTCCCAATTGGGACTGGTTGGCACTCGGAACCTGGGTTATGGATCTGCTTCCAAGGGAGTTGGGAAAACCCTGACCTTTTGGAAGCAGAGATCATGACAGGTTCAGGGAATACACTGTACTTAAGAACCAGCCTGCATCACCTCCTGAGAAGCTAGGCCTTGATTGCTCGTCCATTGCTACCTTATAGAGAATCTTGGCTGGGGTCCTCTGTGCCTCTCCTCTACCATATAGAGAGCGGAACTACAGGCACCCCCCACCGGTATCTTTACAGTGAGCCAGGCTTCTTCTAGGGCCATGCAGACTCGAGTGAGTGTGTTTTCGTGTTGCTCCTGGTCATGTCCGAACACTAAAATATCATTGCTGTAATTCAAACAATTTAGTATGTGCTTGATGACGTTGTGTATTTCGGACTGAAATATTTCCGCAGCTGAAGAGACCCCGAAGCTGAGGTGCTTGTATCTAAATAGCCATAGATGAGTTCTAAATGTTGTGAAATATTGGGAGTTTTTGCTCAGTTCAAACTGGTGGTACCCCATGTTGTGGCCTAGTTTTGAGAAGACAGTGGCACCATTCAACAAGTTTACCATATCGGTGATGCAGGGTGCTTGGTGGCGTTCTCGTAGTATGGCCTCATTTGGATGCCGCATGTCTACGCATTTGCAAATGTCAGTGGGTTCCTTTTTTGGCACTGGAACGATAGGGGACACCCACAGGGAGGGCCCTTCTGCAAGTTCAATAATGTCTGCCTCGATGAGCTTGTAAAGTTCTTCCTCTACTTGCTTTTGAATTTTTATGGGTATTCCTCGGTAGTGTTGTACTACCAGAGTCACCTGGGGATCAATATGTAGTTCGATCTGTCTCCCTTTCAGCTTTACGAGGCCCTTGAATAATGCCGGGAATAGCTGTTCAATCTTTGCAGCTGGATCCAAGTATTTATGAGCCATGAGTCTGTATAACACGTGGATGAGGCCCATGTCAATGGCAGTTTTGTAGCTTAGGACACACCTGCTTTCGGAGGCCACCTTCAGAACATGCATTATAATCTTCATTGACAGTCCTTTGTAGGAGCATGACGCCATAAAATACCCTTTGCATGGCAGTGGCGTTTTGGATCCATACGGGTAGATGTTGACTTCTGCTGGCTTGAGGCAAGGAGCTTATGGTAAACTATTGTACACTCCCTCACTTACAACGTTCACAGTCGCTACTGTGTCCACTAGGAATTCAGCCGTCAAGTTGTTTACTTGCATTAGGAGGATGGGGCTGTGGTCTTTTACCGTCTGGTTACCTAATGCATACAGATAGCACCTCTTCTTTGGCTGTTCCCTGTGTTTCTCTCTCCTCCTGGAGTCTTCTTCAGATGACTCACTCGATCGGCTTTCCATCTGTGAGTGTTCAACCAGATAGCGTATGTATCTCCTGGGTCTTCTCCTTGATCTCGCAGATGTTGATTTGTTGTCTCTGCAGTCTCCCGACGCTCTGTCCTGTGGTCTTTTGTTGGTTCTTAGATCTCTGTTTCTTCTCTGAGATGGCTCCTGTGGGTGGTTCGACGTCCCAGGAGGACTTAGTGTTTGTCTTTCTCTGCCCTGATGTGGCCTTCCTTCCATTCCTTCCCCTCTCATCTGGCTTCTGTACATGTGGCACACCACTTTAAAATGGTTATCTCCACCACAGGCTGAGCACTGCTGGCCGATTGCGGGACATGGTCCTTCGTGCAGGAATTCATAGCTGCATCTGCAACAAAATGGTTTGCCATTTCGTTGAGATGTCAGGTCCAGCTTGCTGATGCTTTCATCTTTCCCATGTGATATCTTCATCTCCCCTAGTCCTTCCACTTGGGATGCCAGGGCTGCATCAGAGCGCGCAAGGTGTAGGATCTCTTCCAACGTGCGTGGTTTTTGTAGTAGTCTCTTTCGAAAGTTGGCGCACTCACACCCTGCAATGATTTGTGAGCATAGTGCTTCCTCATTTGAGTAATTGTTGAAGTTGCAATGCTTCATTTTTAACCTCGATCGCATGACAAAAGTGTCCATGGACTCCTCTTTGATCAGTTTCATCGTATGAAATATGTGCCTCTCGTAATAAGCATTTGTGTGCGGGGTGAAATCGTCTGTCAGCGTGGCTTTGAGGTTTGCATAGGTGTCAGTCGAGCCCTCAGGGAGCTCCTCCACAATGTCCCTGACATTTAGGCCTATGGACAGGGTGAGAAGGCTGTGTTTCTTTTCTTCGTCAAGGGGCCCGATGGCCTTGATGCACACTTTGAAGTCTCTGACCCATCTTTTCCAGCGAGGTCCCAGACTACTGGATTCTGTTAGGTCAAAGTGCGTGGGCAGTTTGGTGATGACACTGTCCTGGATCCTAGATGGTAGAGCTGGGGCTGGGGTGAGGGGAACAGTGAGTGTGTCATCCCCTGACATCTTTGGAGCGTTAAGATGGTTGCTTGCACGATTTGAAGATTACTTTTCACTGTGCAATAGCTTGTGGATGACTGACCTTGTTTGAATCGCGGTGCTGGCACTAGCGGTAGGAGTGCAGTTAGCGTAGCATTTAGTACAGTGGTTGCTCCTTTATGTGATGTGGGGTCTTTGTGCCTTTCATGGGCCACGTACTTGCCAGTCTTATCATGCGCGTGTGATTTTGTGTTTTTTGATCACGGCTGCTGTCTGCTTTTATCTGCAGCCTCTGCCGAATGCTCTCCGGTGCTCTCCGAAGCCACGTGGAGCTCCACAGCCATGGCGCTGTATTCTCTGGTGGGTGGAGCTAGCGCTCGCATGCCCATTCAACAATGGAGTTCCTGCGTGGGAACTTGGCTGTTCTTTCTCGCCTCCCACAAGTGGGGCAGCCCTACGAGGCACAGCAAACCTTTGGCACTTTGTGCGCCATGGATTCTGGGGCAGGCCGAACATCCTTTGGGCCCCGACAGCATCCGTGCCTTCTGCTCCTCAACTCCCGCCTGTGCAAGGAGGAAAACGCTGGCACCATAGGTCTGCCGCCACCTTTGTCGCCATATGTACCGTCCAGGCGTTCCCTGCCTGATGGTGATAACCCACACGGCTCCTCACGTGCGAAGCACAAAACAAAGAGGTGGACACCAAAAGTAGAATAAAGCACATCTTTTTTCTTTAACTACGAACTGGAACTGCCCTCTCCCGCCGCCCACCCCTCCACTTCCAGTTGCTCCCACTCCCTCCCCATGTGACATGGGAGGTTTGAGATTTAAAGTAAGAACATCACACTAACAAGGGCCAAAAAGAACAGGGACTCCACATCCTTCTTCAAAGGGGTTTGCCAACTAAGTGCTCAATGTTCTAAAGTTCTACAAATCTAGCAGTCAGATGGCAGCAGAAAATAAAGTTGAAAGTTCTTCCCACTTTCCAAAACAAAAAAGTGTCCAAAAAGTGTGTCCAACCTGCCACAAAACAAAACCTTATGAATGTTCACCAATGTCTTTTAGGGATCAGTAGAAGAGGGAGCATCTTGCCCTTTGACCATCTCTTTGGGTGGTAGGCTTCATTGGACTGCATACGCTTAGTTCTCAGGCAGTCAGATGTTTCTAGGGCCCTCCTGACTACTGTCTTCTGGGACGTCACCTTGGGGTTCTCTTCGTGTAGAGCAGCAGGAGCTTCCATTAAATGAGGTGCAATTTCAGTGCTTGCAAGATGTTCTGATGTCCCCAGGAGGGGTTCTCTTCTGGTAGAGCAGCGGGAGCATCACATCAGTTAGTGTGAAAAGTCAATGCTTACAAAATGTTCTGGTGTGACCTGGTTGGATTTTGCAGAGTAGTGTGCCCTATTCTCAACTTCCATCAGGGGTAGTGTTCCGCACACAGAGGTCCATAGGCAAAAATGGGGGGGGGCACCTTTTATGGCAATGGGGCCTGACTTTCTTCCCCATCAAGCTGTGAAAAGGCTCTATCCTCCCACTTCCAACCCATTCCTAACCCAGCCTCATTCAACTACAATACCACTATACAAATGAGATTCAGAGGAATCCCATGGAAGAAAAGAAACTGCTTGGGATAGGATGTATATGCTGAAATGTCTACAATTGAATAAAAGTCTCAGCAGTAACAATTCAAGCTACATTAATTGAAAATGATTACATTATTCTGAGCCTTGGCTTGGAGTTATACATACTGATATGTAGTCATTTCTCTTTAAAAAGTTACATACACACAGTTCTGGGAAAATCCTAGATTCTAGCACCTATTATTAAGGTTCTTAGAAGTAGGAGGCATGCAGCATGGAACAATTCATAAAGAAAGAGATCATCTTCATAGTCCGGTTTCTTTTTTATTAATTAAGGACTGTAGAGGATAGGAGAGGATTGTGGGCAGATACAAGTGTTTCTTTCTAACAGCACAGTGGATCAAAATACATACTGTATCCAGGTAGATAGCTCAAAGTTAAGCACTCACCCCTGATATGTGACCACTGGCACTTTGCATGTTGAGTCCTTAGCTTTTGGTAGCCCGTACAGGGAATCAGCTTTACCGACCAGGCGTGGGAATTCCAGCTGTGCTCTGGGAGGAGCGCGGGACAGCTTTTGCAGATCTGTTGTAGAGCTCGACACCAAGGAGTCTGTGCAGTTCACGAAGGTCTGCCTGTTCAAAATGGTGCCTTTGCTTGGAACGGAGTGCTGGCCTTTAAAGGAAGACTTGGGGTCGAGAGGACTCAGGACTCTGCAGAGAAGGCTACGCGAGTGTACCCGTACATGAACGCACTGCGGGGAGGGATTATTTTTATGGTGTATAGGACACACCCTCAAGAGGTGAAGGGCGATTGGCTGCAGTAGTCATAGATATTAGATCCACTTACCCGATAGGGAGTGAGTGGGTGGTGGCTCATCTGCGTTAGAGCAGAGGGTTGCGTAGTAAGTGGCGGACATTGTTAGTCGAGAGTTGTGTGAAGTGCAGGCAATTGGTATAGTAGCCTCATATTTTATTTACAGGTTAAGAAGTATTGAAGTTGTGAAGAGAAAGAAAAAGGGCATATGCATTGGAGTTTTGTTGAAAAAGAAGTAGTTTGCTGTGATAAAGTGAAGTTATTGTGTTTTATATTTATTGTGGCTGTGGAAATTGCGGAAGGGCGAGAGCCAAACTAATATGTAAATATTGGTGGAGCTGAACGGAGGGAGGCGCAACCAAACCCCAGGCACACTAACATAGGGCATTATTGTTAAGGTGGTTAGCCTGGGCCGAGGGCCATTTGTATATAAACTGAAATTAACAGGACAGGCCCGTGGAGAGGACCATTGTGTATAAGTGGTGTGAAAGGACGGTGCCTGAAGAGAAGGCCTGTGTGAACGAAATAGGGTGAACTAGTAAGATGGTAAGTATAACAGTGAGTGAATGGTTAGGAGTTTATGAGTAAGTATGCATAGGTAAAGGGGTAAATGTGGATTGAGATATAAGTAAGAGGGGCCAAAAATAAAAAAGGGAGAGGAAGTGTTCTCTAAAAATTGGGAGGTGGGTGCAATAATGTCATCCGATTATATGGACTTACCCCTTGATCACATGTGCAAATAATTGCCCAAATATTGTAATAAAATGTTGAAATATCACTTTCAGTGGATTAACAACACAGTAGGAAAGTGTTATCAGGAATGGCCCGGGGAGGGAACATTTCAAAAGGATATAATTGACAGTATGTATTCATATCTGTTAGCAACATGTAAATATGCAAAGCTTAAAAAGAGACAGGACAACTTGGGTCTCTGGAAACTTTACAAAGAGACTAAAGTGGAGAAAAAGAAGGGAGAAGGGGAAGAAGAGACAGCTAGCACTCCGCCCCCTCCTTATTGATTGTTTCTGTTGTTAACACAGCTGCAGGATATACAAATCCTAGGCGGGCATCTCCAAACAAAGAAAAACAGGGTAGAGCCAGAACCTCATTCGAAGGATAAGAAAGAAAAAGGGAATACAATATATTTAGTGGACATTTAGGAAAGCACATGACAGCAACTGGACTCGGTGTTTAGAGAAGTGGAAAAGATAGTGGAGAGGGCGATCAGGAAAAAAGGGAAGGAACAGGGAAAGGGAGAGGACCAGCAAGGATGGACGGCAGGACGTATAAAATCTAAAATTGATAACTGGGGGCAGGACATGGATGAGGACAAGCGAGATACGACAGAAGGAGATAATATTACATCAGGCTGGGTGGACATCAGTGACTCTGACAGTAGGGATGATGACTTCGACCCTTGTGATTTAACAGTGTGGGCAGATGAAGGAGGAGGAAAGAAGGGGAAGAAGAAGAGAGGAGCAAACAGGGAACTGGGGAAATAGGCTTCGAAACAGGAAAGCAAGGATGGCAGTAGCAAAAAGACCACAAGAGGGGGTTAAGGACAGAGCAAAAATTCAGTTGCCCTTTCTACAGAAGGCAAAAGGAGGAGTACATTACGTGCCCTGGCAGACGATAGATAGGGATCATTTGGTCTATGGTTTACCTTCACTAATGGCAGGGCCAGCAAGTGTATATATTTATTCTAAAAGGAGACAGCAGGGATGCCACTGGCTATAGGGGACATCAAGAGTTTATTGGCAGTTTTGGTAGGGGAACAAAGTGACAAGATCTGGCAGCAAGCAGGATATGCTGGGGTAAAATTAAGCCCTAGCATACATCACAGGCACTTTTCTACAAGTATCAAGCACACGTGTGGAATACATCACACCAGATACATCACATATAGGATCAATATTAGCACGTTAAATGAAACCAGATGAGGACCCTGAAGAGATGTGGATGCAAGAGAATAAACAGTCATGGAATGATAAGATACCTTTATTCTATCATATTCTAGGAAGGGGGCTCCCTGCAGATGTACAGTGTTACCTAGAAAAAGTAATAGGGATAGAAGCAAAAGGATGGCCCAAGATACAGGCGACAATTGTACATTATTGTAAAAGAAACCAGGAAAAACACAAGGAGACAGTAGAGAACAAGGTAAAAGCAGAAAACTAATTAGTGCAGAAAAACTGGCCAAAATAAGCATGGAAGGGACAGCACACACAGGCCCAGTTAGCATTTCACCCACCCAACACGGGGGCTTCAAGTAGCAGCAGTTGCAGAGCAAGGGGTATATACACAAGCACCATATTACCCACCATGGGGGCACAACAGATGCAACAGCAGCCCGGATTTACAAATGTAGGAGGAGTAAATACATACATTAGACAATGTCAAACAGGGAGAAGATATTATTCAAGGGGAAGGGGATTTGGATATAGTGGTATAGGGTCACTGTTCGGAGGACAGTGTTTTGTTGGCAGCAATTTTCATCACTATGCCCAAACATGCCCACTCATTCAGCAAATAGGACAGCAAGGAGGAGTACAGCAACAGCAGCCATGTATGCATACACCCTCAGCAGATGCAAATGATACCACAGCAACAGATGCAATTGCAAGCTATACAGACACAGGTTGTACCAACACAGGGACAAGTACCAGCACAAGGAGGAATGATAGCTTGAACGCAGGGTATAGCAGGCATATTGCAAGCACCAGCACAGACACACTCACAGGAGAAGGTGACAATATTGATACTAAATGTGGTACCCCATTACTCTGGGATCACAGTGGTGAGTGGAAATTCATTCACATCCTCACTGAACACATTTTCCCAATAGGGGTGCCCACGTGAAGTGCAAGTGTGTCCAGTCTTAGCAGCAACTGAAGATGCCGAAGAGGAGCCTGAGGTAGCAGTTGAAATAGGACAGAGGGCCTTTTCCTTTATAATTGATACTGGAGCAAGTAGATCCTGTATAAAAGAAAGGGGATTCCCATTATCTAAAAAGAAATTAGACACTCAAGGCATTTCAGCAATGATTCAAGAGGTTTCTCTAACAAACGATTTACCACTAACAATAGGGACTCAACATAGTGTGGCACCATTATTACACTCAAAGACATGCCTATCAACATATTAGGAAGAGATTTTTTAAGCAAATTGAACACCACAATTTCATTTTCAGATAAAGCGATGGTGTGCAGTACAATTGGCATGCACCCAGCTAGGGTGGCAGTACTGATACAAGCATACTATGCACAAAGCACACTGAAAGGGATACCCTTCACACACCGTCCCAGCGATACAGGGAAAGGTTTTCCGGCTGTCAAATGAATTTGTATTAAGACCACGGTGCCCCACAGCAATCACACAGGCACACACACACTGCTATATCTAGAGGAGGCAGTGGTGAGAAAAGATATGATTATACTGTGTGCTACAGATGACGATAACATGGAGTGGCAATCAATACTGTGTATCATTCCCAAACTAACACTGACAGAAGTAACAGACACAGGGCCTCATTACGACCCAGGCGCTAATGGGTTAACGGCGCCGTAAAAGGCTGCGGCACCGTTAACCTATTAGCGCCTAATTACGAGGTCCCTTTGCAGGACCCGACCTTAACGGCTGGTGTAGACCAGCCGTTAAAGTAGGGACCCGCAAAGGGACCTTGGTGCTAATTACGGTGCCGCAATTTGCGGCACCGTACTTAGCGCCTTCCCCATTCCCATTGAGCCCTATGGGGCAAAAATGGGAATGGGGAAGGGCCATGGAGGAAGGGGGAATTACCGCCCCGCCAACCTTGTAACAGGGTGGTAATTCCCCCTTTCTCCATGGTGGAGTCGGTAATTTACCGGCATGGACCATGGTGCTAATGGCACCATGGTCTTCCGCCAGGGTCGTAATGAGGCCCACAGTTGTTTGCTACAAAAGATGAAGAGGAGGTGGAGATAGTGATCCAGTTGAGCATCCCCTGTCAAGTACAGATAAAGGAATGAGCAGTGCCCCAGATGGCACATTTGGTGAAAAAAGAGATAAAATACATGCAGGAGGGTTTGGAAACAGTTCCAGAAAATTTATGGACGAAAGGACCCCATGATGTAGGAATATTGAAGGGGGCAGGAGCAGTGCATATTAAGATCAAGGAAGGAGCTATGCTGCTGAGGGTGAAGCAATATCCTCTTTGACGAGAAGCAGACAAAGGCATATATGAGACACTGCATGCCTTATGGTAGCAAGGTATCATACAGGAATCTACATCACCATGTAATATAGTGATTTATCCAATGAAAAAATAAGAAATCAAAGGGTGGGACGTGGACATTCATACAGGATCTCTGTCCTCTTAACCACGTCATCCAAACAGAATTTCTGCTAGTTCCAAATCTGGTGACTATTTTCTGCAACATCCCAGAAGAGGCATGCTACTTCACAGTAGTGGATTTGAAGAATACTTTCTTCTCAATTGCCCTACATCCAGACTCCAGGTATCTTACTGTGTCCATGTTTCACGGGGTGAGATTCAAACACACAAGAAAGCCATAGGGGTACTGTGAGTGACCCAGAATATTCAACAGAGTAACAAAAATGGATTTGAGCAATTTGCAAGTACTAAATACAGTAATACAATACGTGAATGACCTTTTAGTGTGTAGCACAACAGAAGATGAGTGCAGGGAGGACTCAATGACACTACTAACGTTGCTGGCTGTCAAGGGGTACAAAGTGGACAAAGGAAAATTGCAGTATTGTCAAACATAGGTGGTTTATTTGGGCAGATGCAGCATATGGGAGAAAAACAACACCAGAAAGGGCTGAAGCAATACATAAAACACACCAACCAAAGACAGTGATAGAAATGCAAGAGTTCCTGGGTCTATGCAATTACAGGAGAGCATGGGTCTTCGATTACTCCACATAACCAGGCCACTCCTCCAGACACTTAAGGAAGCTCAGAAAAACAAAAGCAACATAAAATGAACAGCTGAGATGAATGAAAATTTTGATGAGCTCAAAAATGAGCTGGCAATGCACCTGTATTGGCCACACCAAATTACAAAGAGAAGTTTCATTTGTTTTCTCACTCAGACAGTAAAGTAATGACAGCCGTACTATCACAAAAAAAGGGACAGGGACATAAGCGACTGTCATATTACAGTGGGTCTTTAGACCCAGTGATGCAGGGACACTTTTCTTGTGAGGAGGTACTGGCTGCCGCTGCATTCACAATTGAGAAGGCATCAACAATAATAATCGGATGCCAGTAGTTTTGTATGTGAAACATCCATTATTTGCGATACTAGAAAAGTCCAAATCAGCTTTGACAAGTCAGAGAGCATCAGGTTATGAAATAATACCGACAAACCCTGCAATTGAAATTGTAAGATGCAGGACAGTAAACCCATCCAAATTCAGTGCCGAACCAATAGAGAAAGGAGATTATGGCCCTCATTACGACCCCGGCGGTAAGTAATGGACATTACTGTCATGGCGCAACTAACGTGTCCGTGCTGGTCTGGAACCGTTAAAAGCAGTAAATTACGATCTCTCGGGCATGAGCATTGCGCCATGCCGGTAATGTAATCTGCGCCATGCCGGTAACGTCCCAAAAACGTCAGCTACCGGCATCGTATGCCGTGCATGCTGCACCACCGCCACCCTATCCACCGATATTAGCAAGCACCGCAAATAGCGGTGACCGCTATTAGCGGTGATCGCTATTAGCGGTGACCGTAAAGAAGCGGATCCGGAACTTACGCCATCGCACCGGAACGGGAAAGAGCACGGCGGCCATCTTTAAAAACACAATCCTTTGCAATCCTCCACAACCAGTGCACATCTGATCCCGAGACCTGGCACAAAACTTCACCCACATCCACGCATCCCCACAATGCCGAAAGTTATTAAAAAAAAAATCGTGCGATCGGCAGCGGCAGGAGCGCTTCAGTCGGGAAGAGCTTACAATGCTGGCGGAAACGCTCCAGGAAAACGCGGACATCGTATTCTCCACTGAAATGACCAGACCGGAAATAGGACGGAAAAAGGCAATATGGGAACTAGTTGCACAACGGGTCAGTGCAGTAGGAACAACACCCCGCACCACCAAACAGTGCCGTTAAAGGTCGGACGACCTCCGGCTCCGTGTAAGGAGCATACTGTCGGCCAACCGAAACATGGGCATGGCAACTGGCGGAGGATCAGACTCGCCTATTAAAATGGAGCCGTGGGAGGAGATATGTGCCACAACGATTGGCATCGAGAGCATCGAGGGGGTCGGTGGAATGGAGAGAGGAGCCCCGACATCAGGTGACACAGGTAGGTGCCTCAAATTAAGCCATGCTAAACTCCCTGAAGTCCACTTACATGGGAATCACAATGTTGCCCAATAGGGTTAACGCAACACATCAGCAGAAGACTGCCAACAGGCATCATTGACCTACACCCTGTACACATGCAGTATGCACACTCCACTGTAGGCACCCACATTCCTGCATGCTTAACCCACCCAAAAGGGAGACAACTTGTATGTCACTGCCTCCAAAGTGAACCATCTATGCATCAATTCATGGCAGTCATAACAATGCCTGCTCAATGTCCGCAGACCCATCAATAACACTTTCCCTCCTTTGCTCCACTACAGGCTCCCATTCGGACCCCGGCGAGGTCAAGACTGGCACCACACCTGCCAAGAAGGCCAGGCCAGAGGCATCAACACACCAGCCCTCCACCTCTGCTGGACCCAAAAAAACCCACAGCAGCCAAAATTGACTGCCACAACACAGCCCAGGGCAGCGATGATCCCCAAGGCAAGCAGCATGGTACCACCAGCGACAGACATGCAACAACTGGTGGCCACTGAAGGGGATGTGTCTGCAGGAAGCAGTACAATTGGGGAGACTGCTGCCATTGCAGCTTGCTCTGACAGTGATGTGGGGAATGATGAGGATGACATAGAATGTCCCCCCACTGCCCACCCTCATTCCCCCCAACTGTCCCCATGTAGCCTGCACGCTGATAACACACAGGGGCTATCCCCTGATAACTCCTGGCCAGCCACTCCATGCCCAGTGAGAGGTGTGGAGGAGGGGAGTAGCCCAATGACCCCGCCAATTGCATCAGTCAATGCCCCACAATACCAACAGTCGCTGGACCAAATATTGACAAGGCAACACCAACTGTCCTCACTCCTCACGCAGCATGTGGCCGATTGTGGAGGTGCCAGTGCTGAAATGCAAAGATGTGCCGAGACTGTGAAGGCAGCCATCCAATCCTCCAGCAAGGACATCTGTGCTGAACTTGCCGCGGTACGGCACATGCTCTCTGAGCTAGTATAGACAGTGAGGGACATGCGTCCCAGCGAGCAGCCGAGTACCTCCTCCGCTGCCAGTTCTGCCCCAAGCAGCCCCGTCCGCAGGTCGGCCAGGAACCTGCGGAGTACAGGCAGGGGTGCCCCGGGGGCCGGCAGAGGGGGCTGCCAGTAGAGGCCACCCAGTGGATCAATTGCACATTAGGCACTGCGACACAGGGACCCACGCACTTTTGCGGGGAGTTGAGGGGGGGGAGTGGGTGTGTTGGGGAGTGGAGGGGAGAGGGGGGAGTGGGTGTGTTGGGGAGTTGAGGGGGGAGGGGGGAGTGGGTGTGTTGGGGAGTGGAGGGGTGAGGGGGAGTGGGTGTGTTAATTGAATTCACATTTACAATATATTTTTTCTTGATCACAAATCACATGTGTGGACATTGCTCATTGCGTATGTGTGATTTATTGGTGAACAGTCCACAGTGTCCATATCCCAGACACACACAGTGCCCCAATTGCCATCTCCATGTGACACCACCCATCCGTGTGTGCTAGAAACATTGGTTGATCAGAGTCCAACGCATTTCACGCCCCTCCTGTGCATCGCTGCCTCCCTGAGGTGCTGCCCCATCCCCACCCTCCTCATCCTCATCGTCAGGTGGATGCAGTTCTGTGTCAGGGGGCAGGGGCACATTTCGTCTGATGCACATATTGTGTAGCATGACACATGCCATGACGATCTTTGCCACCTTCTCATAGCGGTACAGGAGTGCCCCACCAGACCTGCTGAGGCAGCGAAACCATGCCTTCAGTAGGCCGAATGCCTGCTCAATCACCACACGGGTACGTGTATGTGCACGTTTGAAGTCCTCCTCGTGCCTGTTCTGTGGGTTCCGGACTGGTGTAAGGAGACACCTCTTCTGGGGATAGCCTGCATCACCTGTATGTGGGCAACAATGTATGTGTCAGTCATGACATCAAATCTCAAATCATGACGTGCCACCATGGCATGCATTAAACTCTTACTTTGTACCACTTTTACATGCACAAATGGATGTATGTGTATTCCTCTCATGGACTGTTTTGCATGCCATCCACCAATGTATGCAGGGGGGTCAAGTGCCTTGTGAGTGCCCATCCACTGTGTCGTTCATGGCGTTTGTTTTGGTGAGCTGGCAGGTGTCCTGTGATATCAACACTCTCGTCATGGCAACATTGCTGTCAGCCTCATGATGACCCCACTGAGCACTACTAATGTTAATAGGGAATTTTTTGGGACCTCGGTGTCTGTGTAGTGGTGTATTGATATTTTTGTCCGTCATGTGCCTCCTTTGTGCGCAGTTATGGGGGACTGGCCTTTCAGTTGATGGTGTTTGGTGCTGTGTATTGGCTGAAGTCATTGCATGTAGGTGCATTTCGTTGAAGTCAATGTGGTCCGAATCAGTACAATGCACTTGCAGATGGTTGTGTCATGGTTGGGACACACCTTCATTCACATGGTAGGGCTGCTTACATCGGGCATTATGTGTACATCTGTCAGTTGACGTTTGTGCAGCCAGGTAAAGTATGCATCATTCCCCCCCTTTCAGCCAGGTAAAGTATGCATCATTCCCCCCCCCCTTTCAGCCAGGTAAAGTATGCATCATTCCCCCCCCTTTCAGCCAGGTAAAGTATGCATCATTCCCCCCCCTTTCAGCCAGGTAAAGTATGCATCATTCCCCCCCCTTTCAGCCAGGTAAAGTATGCATCATTCCCCCCCTTTCAGCCAGGTAAAGTATGCATTGGTACGTCAATCACCTACCCACTTCCCATTTCCATGGCCATGACATGAGACTCACCGAGTAGCCAGGATCTTGGCCCTGCATATCGCTCCATGTAGCGTGGTATGGTGGAGTTCCTCAGAACCATTGAATCATGGGTTGATACGGGGAATCGGGCACAACAATGTGTGAAGATCTTGTTGGAGTCACATACCATTTGCACGTTGATTGAGTGGAATAGTTTACGGTTGCGGTACGCTACCTCAATGGCATGTGGGACCACCAATTCCACATGGGTGCAGTCGATGGCACCAATGCAACCAGGTATGCTGGCTAGTGCATGGAAACCCACTTTGGTGTTTGCAATCTCCTGGGCAGACCGTGGTAAGGAAATGTGGTCGTCTGTGTGCTTGAGGAGGGCATCGAGCACTTGGATCAGTGTACGTGAGAATAATGGTTGTGAAATGCCATGCAAGTGCCCCACTGTGTGCTGGTAGGTGCCTGTGGCCAGTAAGTGGCGCACGGACACTACCTTCAGTAGGGGGGGGATGGCGGTGGGTGTTTCTATCATGCTGACAATGTCGTTGTGTATCATGTCAACTATGGTGGTGATGGTGTCCCGGTCCAAACGGTACAAGGTATGGATCTGCTCAGCGGTGAGGTTGAATGGACTGGCTCGGATGCGTGGGATTGGGGGCTGCCTGTGTGGTGGCATTGGCTGTGCTGGTGGGGCTTGCTGGCCCTGCCTTGCCCTCCTTCTCCTTCTGCGTCTCCTCTGTGCTGCCTGTTGTTGTTGTTGTTGTTGTTGTAGTTGTAGCATCTGCATTGCAATCAGGTCCTCCAGCCCCAACATTGCTAGTCGTATTGGAATCATTGTGGAGTGTGACTGGGTGTGGGAAGGGGTGGGGTGTGCTCTTTTTGTACTTGGTGAGTCTGTATTGCCTCCACCTGTGCTGGTTCTGTGCACCTGTGGCAGCTGGGAACACTGCACATGGCCATTTACGGTTGGTTCCCGATGGCGGAATTAGCACCATGGCGGTAAGGTACTTAACGGCCTTTGCGATGGCGTTAAGAGCATGTCCGCTTGGTTCGTGATTTGACTACCTTGCCGGTATTTACGGCGTGGAAGGTCGCGTGCGCGCGAACTTGGTGCTGTTAGCGGCACAGTTAACTACGATGCCGCTAATAGCACTTTCACGGGTCATGATCGGACCTAGCGGAAAACAATGCCGGTATTCATTTACCGGCATCATTTTTCGCTTACCGCCTGGGTTGTAACGAGGGCCTATATACATGATTGTGTGCCATGCATGGACAAGAGCGAAGGGAACCCCATGGTAACAGAAGAAGCAATCAAAGGGGGGGGACATGATTTTTATCGATGGGTCTTCAAGTATCGATCCAAATTCAGGACAAAGGCATTCCGGTGCAGCAGTGGTAGGACACAAAAATTGAATAGACAAGGAAGGAGAATTCATGTTTTTTTAAGCAAGCCTGCCAGCACACTATTCAGCACAAGCAGCAGAATGAGTGGCATTAATTGAGGCCCTAAACATGTCAGAAGGACAGGCAGTAAATATCTTTCCAGATTCTGGGTACATAACATCTACAGTGTATTCATGACTAGCAAGATGGGAAAGGAGAGGGTTCAAGAGAAGTGATTGCTCACAGGTACAACATGCAGCACTTTTTAGTAAATTATTGGAAATGCTACCGCTCCCAGTAGAATTGGCCATAATGAAGTGCAAAGCTCATACTGGGGGACAAGATTTTATCTCATTAGGTAACGAAAGAGCAGACAGAGCAGCAAAAGAAGCAGCATATTTGCCAGAAGTGACACATGTGCTGTTTCCTGGTGAGAAGGAGAAAACACCACTTACTGCATTGATGAAAACAACTAAACAACAAGGTGCACAGCCAGAGGGCTTTAATGCAACACCTGTAGTGCAGATAATAGAATAACAGTGATAAGCACCAAATGATGAAAAAGAGCTTTGGAAGAAAAGGTGGTGCTCTCTGTCTCCAACCGATTCGATTTGGTGGCACGTCAGCACTGGCAAGGTGGTAGTGCCAAGAAAAGTGTTGAATGTGGCTTTGGAACAACTTTGCTAACCTGCCCACGTATCAAAAGAGCATGTGACTGAAGGGGTAATTGATGAGTGGTTTGTGCCAAATCTACTTCAATATGTGTCTTAATTTGGGTGCAATTGCATGACATGTGAACATTTTTTATCTATTCAAACCTTGAAAGTGGTACGATGAACTTTACCATGGCCGGAAGGGCCCTTCCGGTACTTCCATATAGACTATGTCGACATGCAAGATAGATGTACCTCTTATAGATACATGCTTACTGTGGTATGTCCCCTTTCACGTTGGCTTGAGCCTGGTCCCTGTACCCGGAATGATGCCTGTTCAGTGGATACATTTTAGGCGAAGGAGGTATTTCCAAGGTAGGGGATTCCAGACAAAATTCGCTCTGACAATTGTCAGCATTTTACAAATGATTTGATTGGGGAAATGATTGCCCTTCTGGGAATATGGTACAAGCTATGTACCATTTACCACCCACAGGCCAATGGTGTGGCTGAGAGAATGAATGGCTCATTAAACGAGTGCTTGGCTAAGTTAACACTTACGCTTGGTAAGAGATGGATATAATGCTTACCCCTTGCTCTCTTTGCTTTGAAGAATTTGCCTGGATGAGATCATCACTTGACTCCCATGAAATTGTTACTGGTCGGAGAATGCATGCGCCTATCCCTTCGGCATGTACAATTTCTGAGGCCACCTCTTCTTCTAACATTTTGGGGGAGGAGTTCCATATGTACCTCACACAACTTACAAGATTGCTTGCCAATATATCTCAACAGACAAACCCAAGAATATGGACAGAGTAAGCAGGTGAAATAAACAGTGGTGAGCAGACAATGGAATTTCCACAAGCAGCACGTCTCTATCCTGGAGACAAAGGTTATATACGAAACCACATCAGAAAGTGGAAAGAAGAATTCTTTACTGGCCCGCACAAAGTAACATACTCAACACTAACAGCTGTCAAAGTTGAAGGTCGTTGAGGATGGGTCCACCACACTGACGTGCGCAGAGACAAGAGCACCAGCTCCACTGGAGTAGAGGGGCAGCGCGCAACATGATGGGAAGTTTTCGGCAATTTTCATTAACTCTTTTTTCAGCAATAAGGTTTTATAGTAGACCAACGACGGAAGAAGACAGTGTTATTCAGGACAATGTTATCATAAACAGATGACAAAAAACTTCTATCCTGTGGTGTGTAGTAATATTAAAATGCATTAGTACAGGATTAATATTATTATTATGTTTTCTTTTTAAAGAAAAGGGTGTTATACGTTCAAATATTAGTGTGGACAGAGCAAAATGAAATATGTTAAATGAAGAGGAGTTCCATTATGACACTGAAAAGAACCAGGATATAACATCTGGAAACGTCTGGTATGATGAAATGCACTGTGTGGGAAGAGAATGGGCAAACGGCACATGCTACGTCTGCTCACTCATCCCACATGTAATAGGGGCACCCAAGCTTTTCCTATCTCAGGCTGTTTCATATGAGGAAGCAGGATGCCTAATGCACCTATACCTCTGCAAAACTAGGGGTCTATTTCAAGTGGGTGGATGAAGGAGAAGATGTTTATACAGATAATTAAGTGCAACTTGACAGGATGGCCGAAAAAATAGAAATAAAAATGATGATAGTAGAATATATAACAGAAGGCTCTAAAAGGGGGGGGCAAATGATTAGTGAACACAAATGACTACAGTGTGTAGATAAAGAGGGACGTAATATCTCCTGGAGTCACATAAGACCATTAATGAGAATAAGAGGGGCAGTGTGGTATGGTGGCCAATGGGAGGGGTAATAATGCAATGTCGTGCTGAAGGTTTGGTGGGATTTTAACAAAATGTGGTGTCCAAAGCAAACAATAGCTACAAGGCAGTTTCAGGGAAGTGTGTACCTGCATTTACTTGGATAGGTGAAACTCATCAACCAGTTTACATAAAGAACTTTACACAATTCCCTCTGTGTTTCAGGTCGAGTGGGTCCATCCTTTTGGGAACTAACATCAGCTGTCCAAAGGTGATCAGCATTGCCGCACTGACAGCTGCCATCATGGATCTGTGGTGGGCATGCAGATGGAAGGCCTATGCTCAGCTTCCTCCAGATTGGAGTTGCCATCATTACACTGCACAGCCCTGCCCTGGTGGTTCCCCAAAACAGCAACATAGGGCTTTTTTATTAAAGGAGCCGTCAGTGTGGTTGAAAGAAAAAGTGGTGCAAACAATACGCAACAGAAAGAGCAAATAACTATTGGTCCGAGAAGAGTGTAGAAAGTTTGGCAGCAATTCCTGCTGAGTTTTGACTGTTTCCCAAAGCAACCACTTATTTCATGTCTTTACTCCTCCCTGGTGTGCAAACCACAACTAATGGCAAGTGGCTACAACTCACCAGGTATAAGTTATTGTGACCGGCCAATTCAACAGCAAACGACCTAAACACGGTAAAGGAAGAGCTGAGGATGCTACGTTTATTGGTACTCCAGAACAGGTACTTGTTGGACCTTCTCACTGCCATAGAGGGAGGAGTGTGTGCAAAGCTAGGCAGCAGCTGGTGTACCGTGGTGCCCGATGGAGAAGCATCAAATGGAGTATTGAGTGAAGCTATCAATGAAATACAGACTCTTCATGAGAAGATCACAAATGAAGCTAATGGAGTAGAATCGAACCATTGGCT
Source organism: Ambystoma mexicanum (assembly GCF_040938575.1). NCBI lineage: Eukaryota > Metazoa > Chordata > Amphibia > Caudata > Ambystomatidae > Ambystoma > Ambystoma mexicanum. Next base: position 290,541,779 of record NC_090941.1, read on the forward strand.
GGGAACCCTTTTTGCATGGGTGCCTGCTTGGCTCTCTGGAGTGGTTCAAGTGTCTGTCCCCATGCTGGTCCTCATGCTTGTCACCTTCTGCATGGGCAAAACTATTTGACACTCTATACAAACAAAAGGAGAGGAAGATGTATGTTGCCACTGAATGTTGATGGGTAAATAGTAAAAATAAGCCCATTAACAAACTAACCATAAGTGAAAAAGTTGATGATGAAGTTGACTGGGTTACAATACCACCAGGAAGGGTCGTAGTTCGACAGCGCCTTTCATGCTGTATTGTTTCGCCGTCTGTGTGAAGTTCACTTTCCCAGTTGTGCCTGGGCCCAGAATAAATTGCATTACTTCTTGTCTGGTGTACACTCCTTTTTTGGATTACTTTTGTAATTTTATTGGTGAGTTCTGAGGCAACCCGCAGTACAGCAGGATGAGCTCATCTCTTCATCTTTTGGAGAAAAAAAAAACACCTGCTACATATTGCATCATTTGTCCTGTCATTTGCCAGGCTGACCTGAGACAGATTTTTCATTGCCGGGACCTGTTATCTCAGTTCTGTTACCATGAGCAGCAGAATCTGCTTTGAGCATTATTTTTGGCAACTTTACAACATTCGTTTTTTTCACAGTCAGTGACACTCAGTATGTGCACAGTTGGTACTGTGGCATGGCACCATCACTGAATAAAGTCTGCCTGACCCAATTTCCCTAGCTCATTGTATTTCAATTACCAAAATTCATGAGTGTTGTGACGCGGTCCATCACCCATGTCACGTGACAACCCACTTAAGGTGTTGAATGAACCGGCCCGTAAAACAAAGGCCGCCGCCCATAAAACTCCTTAGACCGAACGTCGACAGATGAGGCAGAGGTCCTTTCCAATGCCGAAAGTCGACACATTTCGTCAAAACCGGCAGGCAAGTTAAAAAATACAGGGTTATTTTATTTTTAATTATTTTTTTTTATATTTATTGACATTTAGTTTGCAAAAAAGAACAAACTTTTTAGTCATTCATTTCAGCTTCTAGCTCAACTTTTTCACAACATTTCACACTATTTCTAGTCATTTCATGTCATCTTGTTAGAGATGCTGTGGTAGGATCATATCCATGAAGTTCACAACTGCGCAAGTCAGTTGGGTGTTAGTTTCTGAGATTAGGTAACTCCACCAGTCTCCCATGTTCCCATTTTTTGGTGCGTAACTCCCAAGATGAAGTGAACGCTGAGCTACTATTTTGGGACATCTTATTATCAGATGTTTACTTGTTTCAGTACTTGTCGCACAGAAGCGACATTTGTCACTTCGAGTGTTCCCATCTTTTCTTCTCCATAGAACCTCGTTGGTGGTGTAGAGGTTTAGGCGTAATCTGAGGAACTGGTTCCGATGATACCGAGAAGGAAATTTGCTGAGGTACCTTGGTGGTTCACCTATTTTTTGACACGAGGTTCCCAAATCAATTACCGATGATAGTTGGCTACGTTTTTCTATGTTTGTCATCCAATGCCAATTCCTAAATTTGACTTTCGCCACTTGCGGAATTTGTAGGACTAGAGACAAACTTAGATCCACTGCTTTTAGAATCTTCAGTATTTTCTTCTCCCAAATGTTTACTAAGAATGCTGATGGATCTGTGCTTTTTTCGTGTAGTATTTGATACGATTTCGCAGTGGGCGTCAGGCGCATTTTGCGCAATACTAATATTGATTTCCACTGAACCATAGAATGTAAAGAGTCCAGGCCAAGTTCGTGTCTTACTGCCACCATGGATATACTTTGTGGGAGTTTCAGAATTTTTCGCCAAAAAAGACCCTCTAGGGTCGGCCAGATTTTTTCGTCAATATTCCAACCTGCTTCGGTTCCAAAACAGATCGCTGGCGCAACCTTTTGCAAGTAGAACGTTATTATAGGTTGGAGAGAGAAGAGCCCATAATTCGCGTGCAATTTTGCTCCTTGTTGTGCGAGGGTTTTCATGCGAGTTGTTATGTCATTTATCCAGCTCCGTTCTCTTATTGAGATGTTAAAGGAAATTCCTAGATAGCGGATGGCTTCAACTTTAGCCAAACACTCATCTTGTACCATCCACTTGAAACACTTTTTCTTAATACCTGGATTTGTGCCTATTGAAATGATCTGTGATTTCCCCACATTTATTTCAAGCTGGTTCCCGACTAAATAGGCTTGCAGTGTCGTCAATAGCCGTTGGAGTCCAATTTCCGTTGAATCTAGAAGTACTACGTCATCGGCATAGATCACATGGCTTATGGGCTTGCCATTGATTTTAGGTGGAAAGGTCTTTGTTTTTTCAAGCGCCACTGGGAGGTCAGAAATAAAGAGTTTAAATAGTAAAGCGGCCAGAGGGCAGCCTTGTTTTACGCCTTTAGATGTTTTTATTTCATCAGACAAAGTACCTTCGGCATTTAGGCGCACTCTAATTTTGGTATTAGCGTATAATGCCATAAGTGGAGATAGTAAGTCTAATGGGCAACCCCAGTTCTTGAGTTTTTTCCACAGGAGTTCACGATTAATACTATCAAATGCCTGTTTCAGGTCAACAAACGCAAGAAAAAGTATTTTTTTGCGTCGTAAGGTTTCCAATTTCGCTATGTTCAACAGTAACAAGTTGAGCTCCACCCCGACTCCTTTTGTGAAGCCTGTTTGTCTTTCATCAATTATATTGGCACTGTTAGCCCAATTTGCGATTTTCTGCTGAAGAAAGGATGCAAATATTTTCCCCGTGGTATCCAATAGGGCAATTGGGCGATAATTTATTGGGTCTTCACGGTTGCCTTTTTTGAAAATTGGGACCACGACCGCACTCCGCCAGGAATCTGGGATTTTTGCTGATAGTGCTATTTGATCAAATAACACCTTGATAAATTTTGCCCAGTTTTCTTTGTTAGCTTTTAGCATTGAATTGGAAATGCCGTCGGGCCCGACTGCTCTCGAGGTCTTTAGATGTTGGATAGCATTTTCAATGTCCTCCACGGATTCCGTTACTGACCAGTCACAAGGTTCCGTTATTATTGTTGGAATAACTGTTACATTTTGGTTATTAAAGACATTGGAGTAATGTTTTACCCACTCTGATTCACTTACTCCATTTGATAACGCAAATGCCTGGGTTAAGTGATCTGAGTTGATAATTTGCCAGATGTTCCGGCTGTTGTTCTGAATAATTAATTGTAACATATATTCAGCTTGTGATTGTAACCATATCTGGTTGAATGACTTTAACCAGTTTCGGTATTTCAAGCGCCTCTTGGTCGTCAGCAAATGTTGATTTATTCCACCAGCTCTCTTTAAAAGCCTCAAGTCCTTTTTTAGGGATTTCTTCGCCTCGTTTAACACTGGGTCGAAAGGATGTTTACTCTTTGGTATTGTCAGATTGTGTTTATGAACATTCTTGGTAAATTGCGTCAGCAAGGGTATGTAGTTAACTTCCACGTCTCTCATATTCATTTGAGTAAAATTTTTTGTCAAGTTAGTGATTGGATTAGAGTTTATTCGTAGCCTATTTTGTCCTTGGTTTATACTTAATGAACTTTTGTATTTCAACTGTTTTGAGTTTTGTACATCCCAAAGAAGTATTAAAGCGTTATGATCGCTTTTTGCAGAATGCCTTATAGATAGCTTTTCAATATAGGTGTGTAGATTTTCAGATACCCATATATAATCGAGAGTTTTTTTTTATTCTCCCCGGTGCCAAGTGTCTCCTGCTGGGATATCGCCTTTAGTGCATCCATTTAGCATCATGCAATGGTGTTGTGTTAGTTCGTATTCCCATTTGGTCCCTCGGTCTGCTGTTTCAGTAGGTACTTTGGTCCTATCTTGGTTTTTGCGTACTTTAGCATCATCAAACCACGAATAGTTCAGGTCACCACATATTAGGATAAACGGATTGTCATAGACATCTAGGCATTCATCAATTTGCGAAGTAATGGCAGCTAAATAAGTAGAATCCGTTATCATTGCCGGATTCCAATAGGTGTTTATGATCAGCATATGTTGATTGATAATGTTGTCTTTGTTGCTGTTTTTCCTCTCTATAACTAGAGCCTGCACAAAGAGATTTGGATTAGACATTCTTATTACATTCCATCCTGCTGTGTTATCAATCATGGTTACTAAGCCGGAGAAGGGACGTCCAAATAAGTTTTTCCCGGCTGCATTTAGATAGACGGAATAACCATCGCTCAGGGGTGTATCTCGTAGCCATGTTTCCTGCAGACAGATTATTGTGCTTTTTATCTGATTAGGGCAGTGTCCTTGAAAAAGATGGGCAAAGCCACGAGTATTCCATGATGTTAATAACTGGGCCAAGCTTCTTGACCCTTCTTTATCCTAAATGTTTTTCCTGGTGTTTCTTGTAACATTTATGGGGTCAGATTGTGCTTTCAACGCTTTCCAAAGTTCAACTCAATTCGCATTTTTTGTGTTTGTTGAGCATTTGTTGGTAGGAGGTGCGGATCTGTATGGGTTCACATCTTCGCATATCGATAAATCGAAGCCAAAGAATAATAAATCATCCTTGGCATCGATAAGAGGTCTTGCAAGTTTTGTTGACTTCATATGAAGAATTACCCAGTCTGATCTTGCTTCAGATTTATATTCTACAATCGCAATATCATCAGATCTTATGTTGCGTAATGCCGGTATATAATGTAATAATCTCATTACATTTGCTCTATTGAGGTTGACTTCATTCTTATCTTCCAAGATGTTTTCCAGTTCAAATCTTACCCAATTGGGGATCAGAGACTCACGGGTGGAGATTATTTCTTTCGTTTTTCGATGCAATTGTTTTTGCAATTGTGTTGTTGTTTGTTTCGGGTTCAAAGTTATTGTATTGGAATCAAATGACGTTACTGCTTTCCGTCTTACCCATGACGACTCCTCCTTATCAATATGCGAGCTGTTTTTTTTTAATACAGCTAGGTTTCTAGAAGGATTTCGTGGAGTGCCGTGCCGGTGTTGGTTTTTTTTACCTATCTTCAGTTTGGCATCGGCATCATGAGGTATTTCTGGGCCGTTTTCTCAGTGCCTTCCAGTGCGTCCTCGTCATCGATTGAATATGTAGATAGGTTGCATAGATCAAATGAAGTGGATGTATCAATTGCAGACGAGGGGGGCAAGGAATCACGTCCTCTTTTTATTGATACATGCATGGATTTTTGTGGAATTTGATCGCTGGTAGTATTGTTCTTCGACTTTTCTATAGCATTTGCAGCTGCAGTGGTTTTTGCTGCCTCTAGGCGCGGTGGAGTTGTCAGATTTCTAATAAACTTCTTTGCCTCATCGGATCGTGGTCTTTTTAGTGGGGGCCCTTTAGATGTAGTTTTTTGTGTTTTGATTGGTTTTCTTTTCAGCAAGGCCGGGTTTGCAGTTTTTGCTGTAAACGATTTTGCAGAACCAGAAAAAATTCCAAAGGACATTTTTGGTGCCACTAACGTTGGCTGTCCTTTAGACTCTTGGGGAGCAGCTGGCTCCGAAAGTTCCCTTGGGTTATTGTTTTGTAAAAGAGAAGGCTCAACAGTTGGTTGTTGCGGAGTCAACAAATCATTTGCTGATGGCAAGGGCCTTTCAATTCCTGTACTTCTTCCTTCCTTTGGTTGAGGATTTTCTTTTACACCTTTTTTATCCTGATTATTTTTCTGATTGTTGGACTTTAATGATTTCTTTGCATCATGTGAATTTTTGGCATTTGCTGACACTTCTGTGTTTAAGTGCACGTTTGGCTGGGTGCTTCTTTGGGGCGACCTCAGCGCCTCCGTGCCCGGCCTTTGACAAGTGCATTTGCTAACCGGAGGACTGCCACACGGTTGTACTACAACGTTGTGCCGGATCCACTTTGTGCATTCTACTATTGCTTCACTCAGATCGACTTTTTCCTGTGCTTCTCTTTTCGTTATTTCATTTAAGCGAGAGTGCCATCCATGGGAAGCAGCAGCTTCTGCATTGAGGCGTTGTACGAGATGTTCATTAAATTTTTCCAATTCAATTAACATACTGTTGGTTGAGCAGATCAAGGAGTTTTGGTCGCGTATAGAGTCATTTAATGCCTTGTATAATTTCATAAATGGCATTAAGGCAATAGAGGTGGCAGCCAAAACGTTGTTATGAATTTGTAACCCTGCGGCGATGGAAATGTTTCCTTTTATTTCCGTGGAGTCTCCAGAGTGTTCAACTTCTGGATGATTACCTGCTCCTGGGTCTGCTGCTTCTTTCTCAATCGTCGTATTTGTGTCATCTCTGTTTCCGTGTGGGCCATCTGCATCAATTTGGTGACCTATCGTTTGACTGACGTCAGTTGAATCTAAGTTTATTAGCCGGGCAACAGGAACTGAGTCTTTCCGCAGCCGTGCGTTCTTGCCCAGAATGGACGCATCCTTGATTGCAGTACTTGTTTTTCGTTGTTTGTCTGATTTTCCATCATGTTTGTTTGCAAAGCTTTCATTTAAGCGATCGCGCATCCGCACAAAATCTGCTTTTAGACGTTCTGTCAAACGAGATTCCCTCGCCACCACCTCATAGGACGTGGTGATATTAGCAGTCTCTACAGTTCCAACTTCGTTTAAAGGCCGAGCATCCGCCATTTCTTTTTTGTCCATTCTTACTTCATATTTTGATTTTACAGGATCTTTAAGAGTTTTTGAGGCCTGTTTATTGTTTTCCACTGCATCAGTGCTTTTTAGCAATTCCTTGTCAGACGAGGGGATACTGATTTTTTTTCCTAGTCCCGGCTCGTCAATGAGTGATCTTTCTTTAAACAATGCTGATTTAGAAGGTTGCAAATCAACATTCTTTTGTGCCAAAAGCCGACAGGGGGTTATTTGTACGTTCTCTGACGGTGAGCGCATAGCCAGTAGATCGGCATCAGTTATTTCAAAGTCAAAGGTGACATCCGAAGCATCAAGATAAATTGATGGAGGACGCAAGCTAGAGGACAGCCGCTTTTCAGTTCTTTGAGTAACATCTGTTATGTTCATGTTTACTTCTCGGGAGCACTTTGATAGATTAGGGGAATGGATTATAGCACTGTCTTTTGGCAATGTAACTTCTTCGCCTTTATTAGCCATTCTTTTTCCATTCGTGGTCTCGCTCGGCGTTTTCAAAAGTACGCCTGCAGGTGAAAATGGAATGGAGGCTTCTTCTGAACGTGTGTGAGTCACAGGTCTCTCTATCTCCGCATCTGAGAGCGTATTAACTTGCGTCTTATGCGGTGTAGTCAGATCAAGAACTTGTCCCGGGGTCGGGCCCGGGACTGGAGCGGGGGCCGGACTTGAAATTTGTGCTAACATTGGTACAACAGACGTTTCTGATGGCTTAAGGCTGTGGTGAGGTAAAGCTGTAGTGACAATGCAGTTTTGAGCGCTTACCTTTGCGTTTGAAGTCTTCAATTGTTGCCGCTTTAGCTGTTGTAGTCTGTTACGGGTGTGCGGTCCGCCGTCTATCGGCGCCACCTCTAGATCGTTACATGGGAGCGGCTCCATCTGCAGTATGTCGTGCAGCTCCTCTCACCAGATCGCCTCTTTGTGACCGCAGAGGACTTTGGGGACGCTGGAAAAAAAACCTGTTTCCTGCTGCCAGCAGACAGCAAAGCAGCAAACAGTGAAACAGTCTCTGCAGAAAGTCACGCGCCCTTGTCTAGCGCGGGCTTATCGCCGCAAGGGCGGCTCGGTCGGCGTTTTGTCTCCTGCTTCCTGGATGGGCAGGGCCACGAGACTCCAGTCTCTTAAAGGAATAGACTTCGTTTTACAATGCCCAGCGCTCCGCAATGACGAGCTCTGCGCTCCAGTTAAAGCTTGTGTGGATGCGGATGAAGATGCAGGCAGGTAAGCAAAGGCAGAGTGAGCGCAGAATACACGCAGCCACAGTGAAACAGTCTCTGCAGAAAGTCACGCGCATGGATATCACACCTGGTTAAAAAACATGTCCAAGAAAGCCTATTAAAGGCTACACATTCAAGAAGTCTTCTTCCAAGAGTTATCATCATAGAGACAAGTCTCATAAAGATAAAGACAAGTCTCATAGGGATACGTATACCCCTTCTAGAGAAACTTTAACTGTCCCACAAGAAGAGGATGAGGGTCCCTTAAGTGATGCCTTGCATAATAAAGGCCTACCCACTCCTACACCCCAAGTCCCTATCATACCTTACCCTGGGGTCAGCCTCAGCTCAGCTCTATGGACAGCAGAGTACGTGGATAGGAGGTGATATCCAGATTATTTTTTTTTTCAAATTTCTTTGAAAAAACCCTCATGCAATAGAACATTTTCAGATCACACCTCCTACTGCTCAGGCTTCAAGTTCTCAGCCCCTCTCTTCCACTTCTCAGCCACTGTCTTCATCCCAGCCACCAGCAAAAAGGTCTTGCACTTCTGCTGGCCTTTATGACATCCATACAGACACTGAAGTGGATCAGGAAGAATATCAATACTATGATGGTGATGATGATGAGGCAGAGGTGTATACTACGTCTTCTTCAATTCAACAGGATTCCCCAGTGCCTGATTCTCCAGTAGATAATCAGCCCTTATTCAATGACTTACTAATCAAAGCAGCTGAGCACTTCGGTATTCAAACTCAGGAGACTCAGCAAGACGTCTGGAGGCAAGGATACTCAGAGACCCACATTGTTTGGTCCTTGGCCCCCGGGGTGCTACCAGAGGGCCTCAACAACTGGCAACGAGGTGGACCAGGGCTTGCGAGCTGGCCACAAACAATGATTTCTGGCAGCGCCACAGCTGGTCCTTACCTGCCGGTGGCGCCACTGCCAGCGGTCCAGTTCGAATGAGGCTGCTGCGAGCGGTAACCACGTGTCACATGCCCTGCGTGGCAGAAAATGGAACCCAGACTGCCGTGCTGAGGCAGTTGCTCGGGCTGACAGCTTTTTTGGCATCGCCAAGAGCATGACACAGAGATTGCATGTGGAAAAAAAAGTACTTACGCTGGAGAACGGACACCATGCCACTGTGAGGGGGATGCTGTCAACAATGTGACGGTCTTGTGCTGGAGTAGACGGCCTGCTCTTCACACACATCTGGAAATGGTCGCACAGGGAACCCCAAGCTTGTGGCCCTCTAGAGGGTGCTCTTGCGGCTGGGAAAGGGTTTAGGCACAGAAGAGTACACCATGGGTGGGTCTGTTTGCAGGTTCACACCCCGATATGGAGACAGACGGGAAGGATGAATGGGTCTCCACGTCCCACACCATGGCCGCGTCAAGTGCATGCAGGGATGCTACTAAGTCAGCAAGGAGGACACAGGGAACACCAAGAGGATTTGCAGACATCCCAGTCCTGGAATTCGATTTGGCAGGTGCCCCGGCAACATTATGACCCAGATGGGACATATGGGTCACGAGGCTAGAGATATTCTTTGTGACCTCTGGTGAGGACGATGACCAAAAGATGAAATCCATGCTCCTGTTTTACGCTCGAAGCGAAGTACACCAGATCTTCAAAACCGTGCAACCAGGGTACGATTCATACGCTGTTACGCTCACCTGGTATCCATGGGGGTGCCACATGATAGTGGATGGAGGTCTAAGTGCTATCCCGGACCCCTCTCTGCTTGGTTATGTGCCAGACTTTGGGTAGCGCCTATAACAGGAGAATGGAGGGTTAAGATACTGTTTCTATGATGGGTGGACTCCCACCTTCCTCTGGTCAAAATCCCCTCCCTTGGGGTTATTGCTCACCTTAGGTTTTTGTGCGTTGAACTCTCCGTCCTGCGTCTCTGTGCAGGGGCGTGTGGTTGGTGCGGGCATTCCGTGGACCTTTTTGCTTCACTGGTCCGTGTGCCCTTATGTCAGGTCCAGACCGGCTGTGACTCTGACTCTGCTTGCTGTCTTCCAGGTGAGTTATAATGTCTTTTCTGTCTTTATTCTATCTCTTCCTTTCCTTCCATTTTCTCTGTCTTCTCGGCGTCTTGCTCCACTACGCTGTTCCCTAACAATGTCTCTTTTTGTTTTCACAGGGATGGTTGCGATCTCGGAGTTGCCGCGCCGATTGACGAAGACCATGTTGAGTTACTGATGCGCGGAGCGCTGCACTGTTCATTGGTGTTAATTGCTAACCTGTGTTCTCTTCACTTCTTTGTACAGGTTGCAGTGATGTAACGGAGTAATGAGTGATCGAAGCACTGCTTGCACAGGTAAGTGCTTTGTTAATGCTGACCTTGTTCCTTCTCCCTTGCAGGTTGCAGTGAAACCCGGAGATGGCCAGGTAAGAGAAGCACAGGGTGCTGCCAGGATTCGCTGCTTGCCCAGGTAAGAATTGTAATAAATGCTGTCCTTGTTTCTTTACCTTTCAGGTTGTGGCAACTCCGGAGATGGGCGAGGTAAGCTAAGCGCAGGATGGATTGAAGACCGGTTAATTCACAGGCAAGTGTTCTTGCTCGCTAATGCTGTTCTTGTTCTTACAGGTTGTTAATGGAATCCGGATCTAGGGCTTCAGGATCGGGCCACCAGAGAAGCAGATGAGCTGGAGCTGGACACAGTGAGCATCACGCAGCAGGAGTGCAGAATAACGCGAAGCGTGTACTGCTGTTTGGGTGTGGTTTAAATAGCCCAGGTAAAGTAGTTCCAGGCCAAGTAGTTCCAGGCCCAGCCACACCCAAAACACTAGACCGCATGGCTTGGTTCAAAAGAACTGAGCTGTGTAATAGGCCTCCATGTTGGATCAAGGTCCAAAACTGGTATCGCTTTATTCCTGATAATGAGCCTGGCGCCAAAGGCGCAAGGACTGACTCCATGTATGTTTCTGATGGAGTTTTAAGGCCCTTGGGGCCAGTGTGAAGGGCTTTAGCCCCACTGCTGCCAGGGGGCTGTTATACCTGAGGGGGTTAGGGGCATGGATCGTGACATACGCAGAGGCAAAAACTGCACTCCAGGCCTACTTCAGGCCCATGGTCAACAGAGACTATGACCGGTTTAGGCTGTGACAGGCACACCCGGACCCAACTAAACCCCTTGACGCATATCATGCGTGACTTTGGCACCTGGCAAAGTCCTGCTGTCTCAGCAACGAAACAGATGAAAAATGTGCCCAGAAAATTCTGCATTGCACTTCGGCCACACGGTGGCAGCAGATCCTTAAGGAGCCCGATATCCCACTGAAGCGGAAACTTTGAGCTGGGCCGCACGCAGGAGCTCTCATCATCCCGTGCTGCGAAAAAGGAGGAGGCATCCAAGGCTGGCTGGGTGGAAATGGTACGTGCCTTGATGGCAGGTGGCACGCAGAGGTACAGGGGACGGTCCTCAAGGGAGGTTAGAAGATCCATGGTGCAGACTGACTCGGGTGAGCAGAAGCCTTGCGACAACTGCAGAGGACCAAACCCGCATGACAAAGAATGCCCGGCCAGTGGACAAAGCTGTGGGCAGTGCGGTAAACCTAACCCCTTCGCCTGGATGTGCAGGGCACCATGGCCTGGCACACAGGCAGTGAGACCACGCACTACACCTCTCCAGCCATGCCAGAGTAGGGTCATGGCTGTTGGCACAGAGCAGGAACCTACACTGTCTCACTAGGAAGGCGCATTACATCTGGAGGACGTCTTCTTTGTGTCCACAGTATGCTTGGGCAGTGTCAGTGCATGACGCAAACTGAGGTGCCTGGTGACCATGCACGGCAAAGGCATGCTAGTGCTCATTGACATGGGGGCATCAGTTAACGTGATGCTGCAATACAGTTGGGACAGCTTCTACAACCACTTGTACTGCACCGCCCCAGGGTCTAAATTATAACCTATGTGGGCTTGTCCTCCCTACCGCTAGAAGGGGCATTCCGCACCATGGTCCAGCATGACAACGGGTCTGTGGAGACTATTGGCCTGATTCATGGAAATGATTTATAATGGCGCAATCTCATAGGAAAACGTTCCATGAATCAGACCCTATGTTCTATGTCACTCCTGTCGTGGAGGACACCTTGCTGAGCTTTGTGACAGCCAAAGACCTCGGATTGGTACAGTTTGCGTTCCAGGTATATGAGAGTGACTCCATCTGCCTGGTAGAGAAATTAGAACCCTTGTTCAATGTCATTGGATGCCTAGAAAATCAAGAGGTGGGGCTCCACATCGATACCTCAGTGCAACCGGTAGCCCTGCGGCATAGCCACTTACCACTGAATCTGCGACAGATGGTGGAAGAAGAACTGGGCAAGCTCGAGACGGCAGGTATCATTGAGAGAGTGACCGGCCCCACAACCTGCCCACAGCTACTGAGGAAGTTTGTATATGTTTGAACTTGTGATTGTCAAACAAGGCCATCTCCCGGGAGCGGCACCCTATGCCCACATTAGATGATTTTCTTGACGACATACAAGGAGACAAAGTCATCTCCACACTGAACCTCAAGGCAGGGTACCATCAGGTGCCCCTACAGGTGGACACAAGGCCTCACCACATTCTCTTCCCACGTTGGCCTTTTCAGGTATAAAAGACTGAGCTTTGGGGTGTCCTCGGCAGCTAAGGGCTTCCAACATACCATCAGGGGCATGCTGGCCAGGCTCCCCGGTGTTCGAACGTGAGTGATGATGTACTTGTCTTCTCCAAGTCACACAAAGACCACCTTCTTTGGCTGGAGGTAATCCTGGCTCAGCTCATGCAACGCAACATGGCCTGACCCTCAAAAAAAGCAAGTGCAAGTTCATGCAACCCAGGGTTGATTTTTGGGGTTTGTTTTCCATGACGCGTGCTGTCCCTCGATCCCAAGAAAGTGGACGACATCAACATGACATCAGCCCCGGGCTCACTGACGGTTGTGAGGGGCTTCCTAGGGGTGGTGAACTTTTGTTGGTGCTTCACCACGAACCTGGTCACCCTCGCAGAGACCCTCAGGGTGCTAACAAGGAAGGATCAGAACTGGCAATGGGGTCAGGCAGAAGAGAATGTGTTCCAGGAAGTGAAGGCAGCCCTGGTCTCCAAAACAGCAATGGCCTTCTTCAACCCCACCCATACCTCTGAAATTATCATGGACGCCAGCCCTGCAACAGCATGAAGGTCACCATATACATGGTCAAAGGAGAAGTTCCAGGTGGAAGCATTCTTGGCTTCCGATCGGCCATCCAGATGGGTCTGGTGCATGTGATGTATCAAATCATGTCAGCCTACACAACTAGCCGAAAAGAGATGATGACAAAAATGGTGCTGTCCTTATTCAAAGGCCTGGGGAAGCTAAGAGGGAAGCAAATCAAGCTCCATATCAACACTCACATCTAGCCGATAGAGCAACATTACCAGGGAATAACCTCCAACATTCAGAAACAAGTGGAGGGCAAGATACAGTGGCTATTAGACCAGGACATCATAGAACAGGCCTTAGGACCTACACTCTGTGTGTCGCCCATAGTGCCAGTACCCAAAAAGGAAAACAATAAAAGCATTTGCATCTGTGTGGACATGAGAGCACCCAATGTTGCAATTGAAAGAGAGCAGCACATGGCACCACGAATGACCGACATCATTCACCTGCTGCATGGGGCAAAAGTCTTTTTCAAATTAGATTTAAATAAGGGATATCACCAGCTTCAGCTACATCCGGACTTTCGCTACATAAATACTTTCTCCTCCTCCTTAGATATAAACGTCTCAGCTTTGGAGTATCTTCAGCTGCTGAGATCTTTCAGAATGAGATACATCAGATTATTCAACACATTCCCCAATGTCTGAAATATAGCGATGATATCCTAATCTTCAGGGCTACACAAGAAGCCCATGATGATACACGGAGGAGAGTGGGCATGGCCATTGAAGATGTGAACCTGACCCTAAATGAAGACAAATGCGAGCTAAGCAAATCAACGTTCAAATTCTTCAGGCACATCTTTTCACACAAAGGTTTGCAGCCCAATCCTGACAAAGGGCAAGCTCAGGTAGAAGCTTCGACTCCAACGTCGGTGTCCGCCATCAGGTCATTCTTAGGCATGGCAAGCTACTGCACCAGGTACATTCAATATTTTGCCTCTGTCAGCACACCCCTCTGCTTACTCACCAGCAAAGAATAAGAATTGGCATGGTCTGCCGACTGCAAAGAGGCATTTCAAGAGATCAAAAGACGCATCGCCTCCGCCTCATACATGGCCTACTATGAGCCAGAGCTAGAAACTGAACTAAAAGTGGATGCCAGCCTTGTTAGCCTTGTGGCGATCCTAGCGCAAATAAATCCGGGGCGTGCCACCATCCTCTGCAAGATGCATAGTGGCTAATGCAAGCTGCAGCCTATCCCACACAGCGTGTGCATACTCACAACCCGAGAAAGAGAGCCTCGCCGTAGTATGGGCATGCAAGCACTATCATTTGCTCCTCTATGGTCGGCCTTTCACCATTATAACAGACCACCAAGCTCTCATGACCATTCATGGAAAGCCCACAGCCAAGATGCCACCTTGCATCGCAAGATGGGGACTCCGTTTACAGGAATATTCGTTCACCATCATTCATCGACCAGGAAAAGACAGCAACCCAGCTGATTTTCTCTCCAGATATCCACTACCTGCCAAAGATGATATACAGTCTATCAAGGCAAATCAATAACTTAACTAAATTGTGAGCAATGCACTGCCAAAGGCACTCACTATACCACAAATACTGAAAGGCATGAAGAAGGACCACCTGCTCACAAAAGTAAAAGACTGCATAACGTCTGGAAAGTGGCATCAAAGAAACAACCATGAGATGCCCAAGTCAGAAGAAGAAAAGAAATTACTCCAGACTTTCAATCTAATAAGAGACACTTTGTCTGTCTCCCAGGAAGGACTATTGTTAAAGGAGAACAGAATTGTCATTCCCATAAATCTACAGGATCAAGTAGTCGACATGGCGCACACAGGACATTGTGGCATTGTGTCTACAAAGAGACAGCTCAGGATGGAAGTATAGTTGCCACAGATGGATGCCAAAGTTGAACAGACTCTGGGGAAATGTATAGCGTGCAAAGCAGTTGCTCCACGCACTTTCCCTGAACCACTCAAAATGACAGCGATGCCCCTGCAAGTGTGAGATGAGGTCACCGTTGCATGTTTGGACCACTCTCCAAAGGAAAATACGTCCTAGTAATCATAGATGAGATGTCCAGGTTCCCGGAGATACACCTAATTCATTCCACGAGCGCTCAGTCAGTTATCCCAACGTTGGACGAAACTATTGCAGACTACAGAATCCCCACCGTTGTGAAGTCGGATAATGGTCCCCCATTCAGCGGGCATGACTTTTCAATGTTTGCAGAACATCTAGGATTTCAACACCGCAAAATCACACCACTCTGGCCACAAGCAAACGGAACAGTGGCGAGGTTCATGGCCAATCTGAAATGTGCCCTCCAAATATGCTCAATCACAAAGGGATCGTTCATGCAGGCCACCTGCACATTACTTCAGAATTATCAGAACACACCAAACAGCTCCACAGGTGTGTGCCCCTCAGCTCTAATGTTTGGTTGTGTGGTGAGAACTATGCTCCCGCACAACCCCAACAGTGAACTGGCCCTCAAGAGTGAAGTCAAGGCCAGAGCAAAGGATCGCAAAAGCAAGGACAAAATGAAGGAATATGCCGACCGCAGAAGGAGGCAACTCCATCAAGGTTGTAAAGGAAGCAAAAATGCTTGGATTCTACCTTGACTCCACCCTAACCACGAACAAACAAGTCAACTCCTTAGCGTCCACATCAGCATACACATGCAAATTAATCAGGGCCTGCAGACCCTACCTATCCCCAACTAGCTGCATTACCCTTGCGAATGCCCTCATACTTTCAAGATTGGACTATTGTAATGCTCTCTACATGGGAGTCTCTACATGGGAGCTAAAAAGAACATTGTAAACAAAATCCAAATGTTACAAAATAACGGCACTAAATATCCCAAATAAAGATCACATATCTGCAATTAGAAGACAAAACCACTGGCTGTCAATTAAAGACAGAATTATGCTAAAAACAACTTCCTTGACCCACAAATGCCTCAACAGTGGCGCACCACGGTACCTCTCCGTCCGGATAGCTAAGAAAACTACCATTCGCCTAACTAGGTCCTCCAACTCATGCTATTTTAGCGTATCGCGCTTCAACCTAGCCAAATCTGGCGGCAGAAGCTTTCCAGTCATGGCAGCCCAAACATGCAACTCACTCCCTTACTCCGGGCTGATCAAACCTACCCTTGTTTCAGACGAAACATAGAGAAATGGATTAGAACCAATGATGCTCACCCCATAACTTAGTGTCAAACAATGCCATCATATAAGTTGCAATTGAAATTACCCCCTATGTTGATCTCTGAATATAACTGTATATAATGTAATGTAATTGTATATATCTTTAACTGCTCACCTGAAAATTTGAACCATAACTTGGGAACTGTAAGTATTGCCACACTGTATTGGTAATACTATGTCTGTAATTCTATGTATCATCAAGCCTCAAGTCTCCTTGTACTGCTTGCGCCCACTTACCTTCGGGTTTGGTGCGCCATATAAAAACAATAAACAAACAAAACAAAAAAAAACAAACAAACAGTGACTTTCAGATAGGCGATTAAGTGCTGGTATGCCAAGCACAAGGCTCCAAGGAAACACCAATGTTCAACCCAGATCCCATGATGGTGAGACACGTCAATGGAACCATGGTAACCGAGCGAGTCCCACAGGCACTGTCACACGAAACTCCTCATTCTTCCGATCAATTAAAAACAAGCTGACTGCTGGGAAAGAAGATTCAACTACCTTTGAGGACTCTTTGGATGGAGATTCTGAGTTCATGGATGGTGATGTGGACACCGACGACAGCGAGGGTGATCACAGCAAGGTCAGCACTCCCCCCTGTGAAGCCCATCAAGAAGGGTGGTTCTCAAACCCTCAAGATGGATGGAGGAAGTGGGTTAGTGTTTCAAGTTGTCCTGTTTCCATTCCCATCTGGTTACTGTGTAAGGACAGGCAGCCATCTGTCCCCTTTTTATGTTGTTGTGGGTTGTAGCCCACCACGCATGCACAGAGGCGGGGTTACCTCCAGAAAGGGCAGTTCGGGTTAGAATAGTAAAGAGATTAACACGACCTGCTTCCGAGTTTTATTTGATCTACGAGTTTCATTTATTGTATGATTCGAATCCGCCCCTGCGGATCCAACACAGGCTCAGATCTGTACTTGTTCTGGGTGAAGCTACGTGACCATAATCATGTCAATGCTTGGTTCTGTGAAGGACTGTAGGCGGTCATAGATCCTGTGCTCCCCCATATACCAGCCTCTATTTCTGCTTCCTCGTGGTAATACTGACTTCCATCACTTTGACCATTCTCTGCGCATTTTCCCATTCCATCTGTGAACGGAGGATAGCAGAGGGGCAATATGCTGGTCTTGGAAGCAAGACCATGCGGAGCAACAGAGGTTTGAATCACGGATCCGTGCTTAGAAAACAAACTCAGGTATTAAGTGCGTTATAAAAAAAACAATAAAATAAACTTCCCTTGTTATTTGCTGCCCATTTTTAGTCTCGCTTTTTCCCCTCCCTCCATCACTATGCTTGCCTTTCTCTAACATCTCTCTCCCACTTCTAATCTCTCAATTGCTCTTCTTTGACTTATCACCCTATTTGTCTCTATGCCTTCACCTCTCTCCCAGTATCTATTAATTTCACCTCTCTTTCTCACATCCCCACGCTGTACTCATTTCTCCTCCTGTCGCCTGTTCACTTTTTCTTTCCTTCACTCTTTGCTTATCTAGGGGTGTCCTACTCCAGGCTGTGAGGGACGCAATCCTGATAGGTTTCTAGCATACCCCTATTCATATTCCTGAGGACAAATATGCATCCATTTAGAAGAATAATATGCACATTTATCTCATGAATATTATTGAGGGGTATTCTGAGATTGTTGAAAATCCAGTTGCTTTCCAGCTGTCAGGGTATGGAGTTGGACAACCTATTCACTATTTGAAATGAACCAAGTGATACATATAAGGAAATAGGATAATTTGACATATGCTTACAACTGTACAGTGAGTTTCCATGCAGAAAGAAGTTGTGAGATAACACACACTTAAAAAGGTCTCCATTCAGAAGTACAAAGCTTTGCAGACAATTTGCCTGCATTTGTCCTCTCTTGTTCGTGTTTTGTCTGTGTCTCCCTATCTCTCATAAACCACTTCTATTTCAAATTCAATTGTTTATTTCGGCATAGTCATAAAACAAACACACATAATACCTATCAATAAGAAAGATCTTATAAATAAACCATCATCTAATAGAAAATTACAGTTCAACAATTGTAGACATGAATACAACCTATACATATATGATAATGATGTGTCATGTATATAGCGCCTTAATCCAAAGCGCTTTACAGACCACATATTCTATACAGCTGCGTGCTAAAATTGTTACAAAATCCATCAACTAAAAGTGAGATAAAAAAAAGAAATTGCTCAAATTCTGTTCCTTTGGCATAAAGTGCTATTTCACATGATAAACTCTGCATTAAATAATTGCCGATATATATCATGCTCTATTCACCAGGCGCCAGCTAAATATTGGGCTGCAGATTTCCCTTGAATGATTGATAGTTGGCCATTTGTACACACTTATTCAGTTCAGAAGTTAGTACATATCATAGGAATAGACACCAGTAAACGGAAGCCCTCAAATGATTTAAAGTTGGCATTCGTCAAACATACGCATAAATACAGCCGTTAACAACTGTACGACTATGGGCCTCATTACACGTTTTGCGGTAAAAACCTCCAATTACGAGTACGCGGGCACGAGCATAGCGCCATGCCGGTAATGACCCTACCGCCATGCCGCTAAGACCCCAAAAAGTCCCTTACCGCCCTCGACGAAAGTGTAGATAGCACCTCCGCCCTCACGCTGCATGCAAATAGCGGTCACTGCTATTAGCGGTGACCGTTAAATTGCGGAACCGGAAATAGCGTCATCGCACAGGAACGGGAAAGAGCACGGCGGCCATCTTCAAAAACACAATCCATTGCCATCCTCTGCCCCCTGGACCTGTTTGGAGTAGGTTGCAGTTGCAAATCATCAGGGACTCCCTCAACATGCCCAAGGCATTGAAAAAAAGCACTGACAGGCAGCGCAAAGAAAAATTTACATCAGAGGAGCTGATCATGCTGACCCAGACCCTGGCTGACAATGCCGCCGTTGTCTTTGCCAACGACATGCGGCGGGAGACACTTATAAAAAAAAAAGTCCATTTGGGCTGAAGTTGCGGTGAAAGTTAGTGCAGTGGGTACCACCACCCGCAATGTGCGTGAGTGCAGGAAAAGGTGGGACGACCTCAGACTGCGGGTGAGGAGCATCCTTGCCGAAAACCACAGAATAGCCACTGCAGGTGGATCCGGTTCACCCATCATACTAAAGGAATGGGAGGAGACCTGTGCAAACCTAATCGGAGTGGAATGCATTGAGGGAGTCGGCACTATGGAGCATGGCGTGGCAACCACTTCAGATGGAGGTGAGTGTACACATGACAGGATGTTATGTGAATGTACTGGTCCCCCCAAATGTGAGCCCAGAATCATCTCATGGATGGACAAATATCCACACATCCACCATCCCTGCCCATGTCACTGTCAGACCCAAACACACACACATGCACACATCACCAGAGACAAGTGCCAAACACAACCATGCATGGGTGAGGCACTGAACTGACACATCACCTGCATCCCCAACAATGAACTCCCAATGGCCACAGCTGCATTATTGATGTATTCTGCATAAAGTACATAGAAACGTAACCAATGCCATCCCCCTTCTTGTCCCTGACAGGCTCACATACAGACGGTGAGGATGCCGGAAATGCATCCCAGGCACCCCCTGCAAGTAAGAGACCAAGGGCACAGGACTCTGAGGACACCCCCACGACATCAATGGGCAAGGGGGGAAGGTTCCACATGATGAGTGTCAAGCATCGGAGGAGTGCCACTGCCAGGATAGAAGTAGCCACACCACTAACTACAGCCCCACCACCGGAGGTGAACCCACAACCACCAATCCCAGTCACGGAGGGCCCACCATCAGCTGCGCCGAGCTCTGCAGGAGAGGCAGCAGCCACTGCCCCACTATCTGATGTTGAGGACACAACAGATTGGGCCTCATTACAACCCAGGTGTAAATGGGTTAACGGTGCCGTAAAAAGGTGTCGGCGCCGTTAAACCCTTAACGCCTGATTACGAGGTCCCTTTGCGGGTTGCACTTTAATGCCTGCTTTTAGCAGGCGTTAAAAAACCAACCCGCAAAGGGACCTAGGAGCTAATTACGGCACCGTAATTTATGGTGCCGTAATTAGCACCTTCCCTATTCCCATTGAGCCCTATGGGCCAAAAATGGGAATGGGGAAGGGGCCATGGTGAATGGGGAATTATCGCCCCGCCAACCTTGGAATGGGGCGGTAATTCCGCCATTCACCATGGCGGACCCCGGCATGGACCATGGTGCTAATAGCACCATGGTTTAGCGCCGGGGTCGTAATGAGGCCCATTGTCTAAAACAAAAGAGTCCTATTTCAACACCTTACTACTGCCCCTCCTTAGTTGCAACAAATCACACTTACAACTGTAATTAGAAAAATATATATAAGTGTTGTTTAGCATGCAATTGGTTTTTGTTTTTGTTGTGTAATAACCACCACAAAGAGCAGTATTTGTAACTATTATTTTTTTCTGCTTTTTTGTTGCTTTTCTCCTTCTTTTCCCCCCCTTTTGTTTGGTGTTGGTGGTTTCTTCACGTTCATATGGAACTCTAGAGTCCTATCTAAGGACTTTTTGCTTGCCCTCATTCATTCTTTTTTAGTCCTGCATTCAATCATTGTTTGTTTCTGCTCTAAGATATCAGGATTTTTGCGGTCGGTATGATGGTTTTAGGAAAGAAAATCAAATAGAGTTTTTTAATGCAAGATTTTGTAATACAATATAACAATATATATATATATATTTTTCCAATTACAGTTGTAAGTGTGATTTGTTGCAACTAAGGAGGGGCAGTAGTAAGGTGTTCAAATAGTTGAATTTGGACCCCTAAGAGAAATGAGTTGAGAGGAGCTAGGACTCTTTTGTTTTAGACAACACGAGTATTTTCTTGGGCGTCGTCCTAGACCTCTCCAAAATAAATACCCAGTCCTTCTCTAGTTTTATGGAGGACACAACAGATGTCACAATGGAGATGCACACCCCAACCCCCCCTGGAACCCCTGAGCCATCACCACTCCAGACACCTGGGTCTGATGCCACTGGCGAGGACAACATTCTAGGCTCAATGTCCCCCATGGTGGCTTCACCTGCTGACATGGATGCATCTGAGGGCACAGCAGCCACTCCAGTCCTAGACCTCTCCAAAATAAATACCCAGTCCTTCTCTAGTTTTATGGAGGACACAACAGATGTCACAATGGAGATGCACACCCCAACCCCCCTGGAATCCCTGAGCCATCACCACTCCAGACACCTGGGTCTGATGCCACTGGCGAGGACAACATTCTAGGCTCAATGTCCCCCATGGTGGCTTCACCTGCTGACATGGATGCATCTGAGGGCACAGCAGCCACTCCACCAGCACCCAGCACTGCCCTCGACCTGGCCACCATCAGCCGGCATCAACAGGAACTAACTGTGCTGGTTGGCCAGCATGTGGAGGAGGCTGCCCATCTCAGGGAGGAGATTGTGGAGACGGAAAGGCACACAACGGAGAGGATGGAGGCCTCTACAGACAGGCTGTGTGAGGAGATAGGCAGACTCAGGGAGGTCCTCACTCGAATAGCAGACACAATGGACAACCACTTCACACCACCAGGACAGTCAGCCATGTCGTCATCCGCCGGTTCAACACAGACAAGCCCCTCCGCCGCTCCACACGCACCACCAGGCGCATGTCTAGCCAGCCTCCAAATGCTGGCGCAGACAATGGCCAATAGGGAGTTCATGGTGAAGCTTCTGCGTGCATGGCCCGATGCAAACATAGTGGCAGCCACATGAGGAACTGCTGTGGGGGGTGGGGGAAAGGGTGTTATGGGTCTGTTGTGGGGGGTGGGTGGAAGGGTGTTATGGGTCTGTTGTGGGGGGTGGTTGGAAGGGTGTTATGGGTCTGTTGTGGGGGGTGGGTGGAAGGGTGATGGGATGTTTGGGGACATGCACTTTTTCATCTTTCCGTTACTTAGTACACTGGTGTCTGATCAAAATACAGGCTTGGACATCTTCATTGTGTTTGTGTACTTTATTGGTGACAGGGTCCATTGCGTGCTTCCAAACATACACCAGTGCATTCATACCCATATCTATGTGACAGTAAAAAACCACGTTACTCAGAATATTTGGTTGATCAGATGTTGTCTCACAGCACGTCCCTCTTGACAATCCCCTCTTGCATCTCCTGCATCCCCTTCACCTCTGTCCTCATTACCATCATCATCCTCATCAGGTGCTTCCATTTGAACGTCAGGGGGCAGTGGCACATTCCGTCTGATACACATATTGTGCAGCATGACACATGCCATGGTGATCTTGGCCACCTTCTCATGGCCGTACAAGAGAGCGCCACCCGACCTGCTTATGCACCTAAACCGTGTATTCAAAAGGCAAAATGTCTGCTCAATCACGACAAGGGTACGGGTATGTGCACGATTGTAGTCCTCTTCGTGCCTGTTCTGTGTGTTCCGTACAGGGGTAAGGAGCCACCTCTTCAGGGGATAGCCAGCATCACCTGTATGGGGAGACAAATGGGGACCTGTTACTGTTCAGCACAAGTGCGGCCAGTTCATTTCCGGCTTTTTTAATTTGTATTGTGACTGAAGTGCACAATTAACAGCATACATGCAGACTGTCTGTCTGACTGGAATGTGCAAAGGTAAGGGCGACCCTGCATGTACACATGCCCCGTCAATGCCTACAACAGTAATGGACATGTCCTGGCTGAAGCTGTGTGTTAGGGGTTCCTTGGTCCTAAGCATATTTGGTATCACACTGCTGGTGTACTGCCATTCCAACATTGCTGTTGCCATGCTGAGAGGCATCACTTGAGTTGTGCTATAAGTGCGTGGTGTAATGCTATGGCTAGGGGTGATCCCTTCGCATGCATTCAAGGCCACAATGCATTATTGCTGTTGTGCTGCGCTCATTTTGTAGGATTATGTTGGTGGCATGTATGAGATTCGTGTATTTTGAGGTGTGGAATGTTGTGCAATGTGGATGTGGATGGATGTTTGATTTTTTAAGACCTGGATTGTCATCTATGTTATGTAGCTCAAACTTGCATGTCCATTCATCTCTGGTACGTTTTGGGCCTACCCAGATGGATGTTGGCGTACATCTGTATGTGCATTTGTCCAACGGACAACAAGCTACACCCAATCGGAGTATGTATCTCTCCCCCCCCCCAATCACACTGCCATGTGCTTGCCCTGCTACTCACCAAGTAGCCTCGAACGTTGTCCGGCTTGTCGCTCCATGTAGCATGGGATAGTTGAGTTCCGCAGGACCATGGAATCATGGGTTGATCCAGGAAATCGGGCACAGAAATGAGTGATTATCTTGTTGGCGTCACATACCATTTGGACATTGATGGAGTGGAATTGCTTCCTGTTTCGGTACACTACTTCATTGTGATGTGGGAGCACCAATTCCACATGGGCACAGTCGATTGCCCCGATGCAACTTGGGATGCCTGCCAGTGCATAGAAGCCAACTTTGGTGTTTGCAAGCTCCTGGGCAGTCCGTGGCATGAATATGTGTTCAGGTGCATGCTTCAGGAGGGCATCGAGTACCTGGGTCAGCGTGCGTGAGAATACTGGTTGTGAGATGCCATGCATCTGCCCCACCGTATGCTGGTAAGTGCCTGTGGCCAGGAAGTGGAGCACAGTCACCACCTTTAGTAGAGGGGGGATGGCATTTCAGATGTCTATGAGGCTCACAATGTCGTTGTGTATCTTGTCTACAATGCTGGTTATGGTATCCCAGTCCAGACGGTACAGAGTGTGTATCTGCTCCGGGGTTAGGTTAAATGGATTGGCTCTGATCCTGGGGATTGGTGGGTGCCTCTGTGGTATGATTAGGTGCCGTGGTGGTGCTTGCTGTGCCTGTCTTGCCCTCCTCCTCCTGCGTCTCCACTGTGCTGCCTGCTCCTCCTCCTGTGTCTCCTCTGTGCTGCCTGCTGCTGCTGCTGCGCTGTGATCATGTCCTCCAGCCCATGTAATGCTGCTAGTATTGGAACCATCTTGGTGTGGGAAGGGGTGTGGTGTGCTCCTTTCGTGCTGCCTGAGTCTCCATTGCCTCCACCTGTGCTGATTGTGTCCACCTGTGGCAGGTGGGAACACTGCTCAGTTCTCTTAACGGGTGGTTCGCAATGGCTCTATTAGCGCCATGGCGGTAAAGGGTTTTGGGTGCTTTTCCATGCCGCTATTGGCATGTCCGCCTGGCTTGTGATGATGTGCTAATAGCGGCATGGCGTAAATTACGGACTTGAGGGTCGCGCGCCCGCGGACTGGCTGCTATTAGTGGCACCATACTTAGCGTTAAGTCCCTACCGCCTACCGTGTAATGAGGCCCTATGTTCTGAAATTCCTATGGGCTTTGTTGACTTGGGTAAAATACAAACTATTAAAATTCTGGGCTTCAGAATAAAAACCAACTGCAATAAATTCAATTACCATAGGACTCTGTGTGACATTTTACAAAACTAAAGTTCTGTGTGCCATGTAGAACAAACTAATCACGAAATGCCTAATGCTGTTGGCCAGAAATAATAAAATCAGGAGTAAATCTTTTGTCTGTATATATATCTTGCTCTTTTTCGCCAAGCACTGATTAAAACTTGGACTAAAAATGTTTCTGTAGATAAGTCGTTTGACGTTTTGCGGAAATGCATTGCTTCTTGTATATTCCTGATATCTTTGCCTCAATAACAGGGGTTTCAGCCAACGGTTCTCAGCAATTTATACAGGGGGCAAAGAAAAAGCAAATTAATTAGCGTTTCATCTTGCAATATTAACACTTTGCAGAACGGTTTCCCTCCCACTTGTTAGTGAATGCATTCAAGGGGAGAATCCCCAAAAAGATTTGTAACAGAAGGGTACGTTCCTTGACCTTGTATCTGTTGAGATAGGGCTCAAAACCATCAGAACGCTTAATATTGAAATAATAATCTCTGGTTAAATGGCCCGTCTCGCTAATACAGCCCATTTCGCTGATTACCCATTTCCCATATGCCTCCTTCAATATAAAATGTGCCCACAGGCCAAAGCAACAGGGATTAAATCATAGTTCAGATAGAGTCAGTATCGAAAACATATGTTAAACGTATTTAAACCATGTGACATCACCCGCCCTAAGGGATTCAAGATTTGTTTTTAGCATTTCTGAATAGTCTTTGAGATGCTTGCTATTCCAAATTCTTAGCCAATAGCTAAGCGGTTTTTGTTTCAACTTAAAGACTATCCCCTTTATACCTAATTGCATCTTGGTTGAGAGTAGTGGTGCTCAATGTCGTTTTTTTTAAGATCTTGTGGTCTTTAGTTTCCACTGCAGCAACATTTCTAAGGCCCCACAATTCTGAGCTGTCAAGAGTGGCTGCTACAGTCTGGGAATTATACTCAAATGCGCTGGGTAATAGCATTACTTCCCCCCCTACGACTTAGAATAATACTGCTTTTCCGATTCGTGGTTTCCAATCAACTGCATTGTCGGTTCACCTAAATAGTCAAAAGCTTCTGCAATGTCTACTATGGCATCTTCTATTACGAACCCCTTGAAGAGTGACAGATTAAGACCTTAGTTTTGGAGATATTGCATTTTAGGCCCTTATCCCTTGCCAGATTGTTGAAAAAGGGCAGCACACTTCGTAGGCCTTTGTTTTAGATAATAAAAAATCAATGTCGGCATAAAAAAGAGTTGCTATTTGTGACAGCCTAAACTCAGTGCATCACATCTAATTCAGATATTTTGTTCATCATTCCGTTTATAAACAGTAACAATAGCAGGGGTGCCAAAACACACTCCTGACTAACCCCAATGTCTACATTGAATACAGAGTTGTGTGCCTGGTTAGATCTGTCTCTCACTGTTGCGAAATTGCGAAATTGCCAATATGGAATAGTCTGATATGTGTTATGAGAGGGGCCGGGATCATTACATTTTCCAGCCTACTCCAGAGTTTAGGGCGTGCTGCCGTATCAAACACTGTTTGTAGGTCAATGAAGGCTTGATAAATGGATTGCCTTTTAGGTGGTACAAATGTATAGAGAACAAGCAAAGAGCAAAATGCTTTCTCTGTTGTGCAGACCCCTTTGCTGATGCCTGCTTGTAAGGAAGATAAGATCTGCTGATCATTACATCAATCTTCCAGTCTTATCTATAACACCTTGCCAAACCTTTTCCCAGCAGTGAGAGAATTAATTGAGTGCATCCTGTATGTCGGTTGGGCTGGACTATCCCCTGAGAAACTTCCATTGCATGCCCTTACACCCATTGAGAACAGTAGAGATGCAAGAAGAGACCTTGGCCGTGAGGCCAGCGGTGTGGGCTGCACACCCGTGGACCACTTAAAAGTGGTTAAATTCTAATATTTATAAATTTAATAATGGTTCACTATAGTCATAAGTCGAATATTTCTTTATTCTTTGCTTATTAGTTTCATAAGCTTTAAACCTTCTATGGGTATTATGGTTTTGAGGCTGAGAATGTCACGTTAGAGGCCTATGCATTTCGGGTTATAAACCCTTCCTCAGGGCCTGTGAACATATATCTACTAATTGCCTTGTGGTCAAATCTACTTACATAGTTGATATGTTATGAACAATTTGCAAATAATGTGACAGTTTTCATATTACAGCAAAAAAACATTCAATACATACAATGAAGGAAATCATCCATATACGTTCATGTAGCATTGAGAAATGTACGTTACCAATTGAGTGCCATTGAAGGTAATATATGGGTAGATCATCATCATCAAAGGATTCATCAATATGTGAAGACACGAAAAAAATAAAAAAGACATAAGGATGTGTCTATATGTAAAAAGATGATGTGTAAACATTACATTTTTTAAATAAAATTGCAACGAAGTAAGAGCAGGTGACTGACCTGCTGCTCGCGTGTTTGTTATTATACTGAGAAACTTCCTTAAACGGAGACGATCGTGTCCGTGTGGATATAAGTTTGCTCGCGAGTCTATAAAGTAAATGGTGAACTGTCAAGAAGTATAGTTAAGTTTGATGATGGGCGGTCAAAGCTGTGTCGGGTTGATATCTTACCTGATTGTGTGCTACGCTGCTTTGAACGGCGGCAGAATTCTGCAGCCACTCGCGTGCAGGATGGAATTGGCTTGGTCATTAAACCTCGAACGGCGGCAAAAACCTTGCAAACCCTTGCGTGCAGAATGGAAATGGCTTAGTCGTGGGAGGTTGCCATGGGAATCGAAATGCTAACATGGTTGGCTGTGCACTGAGT
Organism: Ambystoma mexicanum; assembly: GCF_040938575.1. Classification (NCBI taxonomy): domain Eukaryota; kingdom Metazoa; phylum Chordata; class Amphibia; order Caudata; family Ambystomatidae; genus Ambystoma; species Ambystoma mexicanum. The sequence goes on from NC_090941.1 coordinate 290,569,220, forward strand.
TGTGCGTATTGAAAACAAGGCGGCCATCTTAAGATGGTGTTCGTCGCTAGTATTGTTAATCGGGTGAATGTTAAAGCGAAGAGTCCCTAAATTCAATAATCTGAATTCATGAACCTAAATGTGTTGTAAATAAAAATAAAAATAAGAAAAAAATTCAAAAAATGGAGAGAGATGGACTGGTAAGAAGATAAATTAGAATGGTTAATATCGGTATGAAGTGGTTATGGGTGTGGAACAACAATGAATAACAACGTAATCCTGATAAACATATAATGCAAAAACTAAACACAAATTCTGAGAATCCTTCATAAAAAACAACTCAAATCGAATTCTTCATTCATCCCTTCCGGTGCCAGAGACCCTAACTCCTCGATCCATAGCGCTTCTTTCTGTGCTCTCAATTTTTTCATGTTCGTGCTCTGTCCTTTGGTAGGGATCACTTCTAGTACTGCAAATCTCAGTTGTGCTACTGTATGTCCATTTAAAACAAAGGGTCTTGCCACTGCTGATGTTTGATTATTTATTCAAATGCAGGATTTATGTTCATTAATACGTATTCGTATTTTCCATGCGGTCTCGCCGACGTAATACTTGTCACATGGGCATTTGATTGCATAAATAACGTTCTCTGACAAACAGGTGGCATGATGTTTCAGTTGAATTTTCTCTCCTGTCCTTGGTTGCGATATGTAAGGTAATTGCCACAACTCATACATGGATATGTCCCCGGGTGTTTGTCAGCAGCTTTTTGTTTGGATTTCTTACTGTGTGTGTCGACCAATAGATTTCGTAAGTTAGTGCTTTTTTGGTTGCGCGAACAATTAACTTGTCCTTTGATCGTTCTGCAATATACTCCATCTTTTAAGCACAATACCTTTGATTTGTCGGCTCTGAATTGAGTATTTTGTGACGAAGACCAATTCAGGACTCTTACGTTCAGGTTTTTTAGACAATAGTTGTGTGCGATCTTGCATGTCTGTTTTGGTCCTAGCGGTTAGGAGATCATCCTTGGGGTATCCTCTTTCTTTGAGTTTCATATGTGGTTTGTCCAGTTCTAGATCGCATTCTGCTGGATCACTTACGATCCTTTTGATACGCAACATTTGGCCGAATGGTAAGTTACGAAGGATGTTGGGTTTGTGAAAACTCATTCTGTGAAGGAGGTTATTTCTGTCGGTAGGTTTTGAATACAATTTTGTTAGAATCTTGGAACCATCAATCGCTGTTTGGACATCCAAATAATGGATATTTGGGTTGCCTATTTCCATAGTAAATTGTATTCTGTTGTCGATGTTATTCAGATACAGTAAAAAAAAGTGTTGAGCTCTTCTTTGCTACCTGACCAAATCCAAAATATATCATCGGTATATCGGTTCCACTTTTTCAAGTGTCTGCTCCATTGTGGGTGATTGATAATATGTCTGGTTTCGAAATCGTACATAAACGTGCTTGCATACGATGGTGCCATAGTGGCTCCCATTGCGGTTCCAGTTAATTGCTTATAATACGTTTCTTTGTATCTGAAACAAGAATTTTCTGAGATGAATTTCAGTAAAATCAACAAAAATTCTTTGCTAGCTCCTATTGGTCCTGCATCGAATAGTAGTTTCTCAACTGCTCTTTGTCCTAAATTGTGTGGAACGCTTGTATAGAGGCTAGTGACATCTATGGTAAATAGAACATCTTCTGTTGTAAGCTCAATTCCTTCTAAGATTTGTAAAAAGTGAGTAGTGTCTTTGACGTACGTAGAGGTCTGTTGAATAATCGGCTGGAGAAAATAGTCGACTATGTACCTAAAGGCTGTAAAATACTTTCAGTGGCGGCCACTATCGGTCTTCCAGGGGGATTCATGAGTTGTTTATGAATCTTTGGCAAAATGCACAAATGCAGCATTTTGGGATATGCAGTCCACAGATAAGCTTTTGTTTTGCTACTGATCCAATTGTTCTCCAATGCAGTTTCTAATATGTTATTGAGTTCAACTTTGATGTCATTAGTTGGATCATGCAGTAATACTTGGTATGTCTCTGCATCTTATAGTTGTCTCAAACATTCAGAATCATATTGTGCGGTGTGCTGTATGACTGTAGCGCCTCCTTGGTCGGCTGGTCTAATTGTTATTGAATCGTCTGTAAAGAGATTTTTGATAATCGATAGTTATCCTCGATTCAAATTCCTCCTTTTAGGTTGGTGGAATTGTATTTTCTTAATATCATTTAGTACCATATTGTGAAAAATATCTATAGCTGGTATGTGCACTGGTGGACTAAATGTAATCTTGGGTTTGAATTCAATGTATTAATTTTCATCTTGACTTGGAGCATCCATAGTGTTAGCAGTTTCCGCAAAGTATATTTTCAATTTGAGTTTGCGAACTAGTTTGTACAGTTCTACCTTCGTATTAAACATGTTGTTACTGTAGGTTGGCACAAACTTTAAACCTTTTTCAAGTGTTCTGACTTCTTTAGTTGTTAGATTTCTGGTTGATAAATTGACTACTAATTTCGATTTGTTTGTAATCGTGTTTTCATCCCTTGTCCTCTTTTTCCTTCCTCTCCTTGTCCTCTTCCTCGTCCTCCTAAAAAATCTTTCCTTGATAGATTTGTAGGTTCTCTGGGTCTTAAATTGATTCCTGATACATTTGCTGTGGGATTTTCTGTTGTTAAGTCTTCTGCAGTTTCTACATTGTTTGATTCTGAACTGCTTAGATCACTTGTAGGTTTGTTAGGTCTTTGTGCTTGGTTAAGATATTTGTCCACCCAAGTATACACTTCATTATTTAGATAGTCATAAGTATCTCTTTTAACTTTTCGAATTTTGCAAGATTCAAGGTCTTGTTTGTAGCTATCCAACTTGGTGTTAATATCTACTAGTATCTCGGCAAATGATTCTCCGTCTTTTAGTTCTGTTATGTCCTTGGATAGAGTCTCTATTTCTTTCTCTAGTAATTCAATGTTTCCTGAGAGTTCTTTAATGGTGAGTAATATCAAATCGAGAGAACATTTGTTTAGTATTTGTTCCCATTTTTCAACAAACTCTCTGTTTTCTTTACATAGAGTCGGACGTAATGCTATTCCGAGTCCTCTGGGAATGCGCTGTGCCTTGTAGCATCGGCTGAGGGTGACCGCATGTAGTTTACGATTGATGTGTTTCCTAATTGAATATTCTAGTTGTTTAATTTTGCTTTGAGGGTCTTTATTGGTTGTGGTATGAACTGTTTCCTTGATAAGACCGAGTATGGCATCCGCCTCTTCGGCTGAAAAGCCAAGTGTTGGAGCTCTATTATCTGTAAGATATTCAATATCCTCGTACACATAGTCGTGTGCAATAGCTCAGATGTGATCACGGATGCAAAAAAATAACAACTGAAATGATGGTGAGCTTTGCACCACGTTATATGCTTAGAGAAAATAGTGTTCATGTAGAAAATAAATTCTTCAAAAACTTGGGGTGCAAACCCACTGAAAAAAGTGCCTCTGTGGTTAGCACTATACAAATCGTGGAAAAAAGAGGCCTTTGCCCTGAGGCCAGCGGTGTGGGCTGCACACCCGTGGACCACTTAAAAGTGGTTAAATTCTAATATTTATCAATTCAATAATGGTTCACTATAGTCATAAATCGAATATTTCTTTATTCTTTGCTTATTAGTTTCATAGGATTTAAACCCTCTATGGGTACTATGGTTTTGAGGCATTTATAAACCCTTCCTCAGGGACTGTGAACATATATCTACTAATTGCCTTGTGGTCAAATCTACTTACATAGTTGATATGTTATCAACAATTTGCAAATAATGTGACAGTTTTCATATTACAGCAAAAAAACATTCAATACATACAATGAAGGAAATCATCCATATACGTGCATATAGCATTGAGAAATGTACGTTACCAATTGAGTGCCATTGAAGGTAATATATGGGTAGATCATCATCATCAAAGGATTCATCAATATGTGAAGACACGAAAAAAATAAAACAGACATAAGGATGTGTCTATATGTAAAAAGATGCTGTGTAAACAGATGCAACCCTCTCTGCTTGATGAGACATCATTTGTGGAGGATCAGCAGACAAAATCCCCCAAAAGTTATCTTACTCCTTTATCAAATTCTCCAATACGGGTAGAGGCTACAATTGCATATTAAAATCACTCATAGTCATCAAACTGTCACTTGGATTTTCATCATTGCAAAGTCTCGGGAGGATAGCTCAGGGGCAACACGCTCGCCTTGGAAGTAAGACGATGCGGAGCAACACAGGTTCGATCCCTAAACCTAAGAAACCTCTGGGGAATAAGTGCGTTATAAATAACCAATTAAAAAATAAATGAACTAAAAGTATAGAGAGTATATTTTACAGCTTTTCTGTTGCATTTCGGTTCGGCCTTAGATAAGGACTAACAAGGAGCTAACTGCATTTACATGGGAGTTAAGTTTTCTTAGCTAATATAGCATCAGGGCCAGTGTCTATGTAACTACATGTTGTGTTCAGTCCACCCTTCCCCAAATAGTCAGACCCCCTTTTGATCTTCCCCTACCCCTTTTGAAGCTGGGGTACTAAATGTGCTAAACTACATCTGCTCCACTGAGCCCAATGACCATGTTTCCTGGAGGCAGTTGATATTATGACTTTTAATACACTTTTGGCAATATGGGTCCTTTAGTTTATTGCGTAAGCCCTGAATATTCCATGAGAGGAATTACATTTCCAATATTTTGCACTAGAGCAGCACTTATTTGCTCCGACTGAGTTATTCAAACTTATTCCATGATCAGGCAAGGGCGTCCATTGTCAGTGGGAATCAAACGGAGTTTCCGCTTGCAGTGGGTGGGGGGCATGACTCCAAAGAATAGGTGCTTTAGGCTTGAAGGGAGGGGATATCCTAACCCCAACAGGAGGGGCATGAGACAAAAATGGGGGATATAAGCAAAGTTTTATTAAAGAACTTGATGGCAGTATGATATGATAGGTTATTTATAATGCGCTTAATACCCAGAGGTCTCTAAGGATCGAACCTCTGTTGTTCTGTGTCGTCTTGCTTCCAAAGCGAGCATCTTGCCCCTGGGCTATCCTACGGTAGGGCTCGATATTCAATGGCAAACAGTCCCTATGCAAGGTGCTCATCTGCCAGGACGATTTTAATATAGGTTGTTTTAAGTGTCATGTACTTTTTATGGTTTTGAACCAAAAAAAGTTTTTGAATGAATGATAGATTTTAATATAGTCCCACAAGCCATCTGTCTCATCAGGGAGTCGTACTGCATCAATTATATCTGATCGAATTACACAAAGTGACCCTTTCATGCCTCAGCCAATGGATTCACTTATTTTTAAGTGCATCCCCTTTCTCGGCAGAGGTATAGGAAATGTTGGGGACCTTTGTCCTATAGACTGCACATCACTCGACTCTCCCAGGATAGGTTACTAAATCAATACGGCCACACCCTCGTCCTTTAATGCCCAAGCCAGCCCTTGTATCGCCACTGTATGTTATTTCTTCCCCATGGATAGGCTTATGGCATGAAGTCCATCATTTACATGTACAATTGCCTCATTAATGTTGATATCAGGACCCTTGCCTACTTTTAGGCTTATCAAGGCAGTATTGGGTCTTGTAAGCTGTGTAGACACATTTTTCTTTAAGGTGTCTTTTGTTTGAATCCTCAAGTGTCATGAGTGGACGGAGCAGGGGTAAATACAGTTTTAGGATTGAAATTGCCATTCTCTCCCTCAGTCAAAACACATTTTCCTTTCAGCGTGCTAACCACTTCCTTTAAGGTCTGAGCTTGGGCTGTGGCAATTTTAAAGTAGATAATTTCTTAATTTAGGAATTGAAAGACTCAAATCAGCGCACCTATTGCAGTAATATCCCGTTAACTTGTTAGTGCTCTCAAAGAAATGATCAGTCTGAGTGACTACCCTTTTCGTTGTTTCCACAAACTGAATTGGACAGAATACCCACGCCATCTGTTATATCAAAGATAGAATGGATACCTGTGATTTCGAAGTGGCCTCAATATCCTTATTAACAGAATGCAGGGGTACTTAATTGGGTTAATTTCGTCTGCCAAGTCAGATAGGGCTGGGCCCGTACATGTATTGCTGCAAGCAGTTGCGGGGTGAACAACGTGATATTTTACCACTGAATTTTGGAAATGTCATCTTTCCTGTTGCCCGAGAGGGCACGATCATTTGTACACATCCAGAGGTAACATTTCTTTAGTTATGTGTGGTACTGGTCTAATTCAGGAACCAGCAGAGGAGAGTTTGGCGCTCGGGGTTGTAGTGTCACAAGGAGGTCGGTCATGTACTCATCAGTTAGACTTTGGGCCTCCTGTGTAAGGGCCGGACGCACGTAGATTTAATTTTAGATGGTATGGAGAACACGGCAGTGCTTCCCTTTCTTTTAACTATTAACGGGGAAGAACAATGCCAATCTTGCCACACCGAGCAGCGCCCGAGTGGCTGGCTGAGCTGTACTCGAGCCCGTCTCTCCACCCTCCAGCAGGGTGCCTGGATAGTGTTTGTCAATTGCTAACGGAGTGCTCCGTGGTACCAAAGGCCAAAAAAGGTGTATAGGTGTATACAATTTTGCCAGCTTTGTCAGCATCAACAATTACAGATCTGGATCCAATACTGCACTAAACCGCCATGCCGCTCCCCCGCTTGCGAGCCACTGGCAGCTGTCAGTCAACAGCAAAATTTGCGCGCGGGCACGCAAGTGGCATCACTCTTGACTTCTTCGGTGTCAGCAGGGGCGTGGCTAGATAGCAGAGCAGGCTACCATAGCCACACTGTCCTGCTACCCCACAGCTCCACAGCCAGCAGCCTACCTTTGGCACAGCTTTCGCCTAAACTCCTATTTCTGTGTTATTTCAACTTTTCTCTTGTTTTTCCATTTACCTCTCTACTAATTTATTGGGAACATATATGCAGACGAGCCATCACTGAATGGATGCTCGGCAGCATTCACATGTTTTGAGGGTTCCACCACTATTATCAAATTGTATTTAAGGAATGCGCAGGTTTGCAGCAGATAGTGCACCATCTAGACGACTTGTTGTTGGTGGGCAGAGGGAAGAAGAATTTGTGCACAACTACTGGCAGAGTTCAAACGACTGGCAAAAGATTTGGGCATCGCCCTGGATCCTGACAAAATGGAAGGGGCAGCATCGGTTCTGTATGTCTTGGGAATTGAATTGGATGCAGTGCCACTGGAGAACATTCAGAAATTGAGAGGAAAGATATCAGAGGTGGTATCAAAAGATAAATGAGAGTAATGCCATAGCTGTTGGGACATCTACACTTTGTGTCTACGGTAGTGGCACCAGGCCTTCTGTGGATAGATGCTGTTGGCTGTAGCTGTAGCAAAAAGGCCCCACCACAGTATTAGGCTGACAGTAAGAATAAAAAGAAACCTGGAAGTGTGTAGGTGTTTTTGGTCAGGGTATAATGGAATATCAATGTAGATGGCAGATAATGCGGTTCAGTGGAATGTGGGGATATGTTCAGTTCCAGCAGGAGCAAACAGTGTTTAAATATACTGCGAGGAGAGTGGTGGGCAGCTGAGTGGCCGACAGAGCAGTTGACTGAGAAATATAGCATCATGTTTTGGGAATTTTTCCCAGTTATTGTGACACTTGAACTGTGGGGACAGTGCTCGAAGAACAAGAAAGTGGTGTTTAGGTTGTGTAACGACTGCATTGCGGCAGTGATCAAGAGACATTCTCGAAAAGATATGTAGGTGTTGAGGTTGCTAAGGAGATTGGTGTTGCTATGGCTGCAATGGAGTATTATGTCCAGAGCAAAACATACCTGAGGTGGACAATTGTATCACTGAAGCGCTATCTCATTCACAGTGATCGAGACTCTGTGGGCTGGCGACTGCAACACATTCTTAGCTAGCGGCAGTGCCAAGAAAAATGTGGCGGGTAGAAAAGAAGAAATGCTGGAGTCAGTGGAAGACTCATTGGCGGCATCCACAAGGACTTCATACAAGATGGCGCAGGATGAATTTCAGGAAATTGGAGCCAAAGGGCAATGGGAGGAGGGGCCCATGACAGAAATACAGATGAGGGATGATGTAGAGTGAATTATAATGGGACTAGTAAAAAATAAAAGCCCTGTCGCCGGTGACAATTTTGCCAAAGTAAGCGGGTGCTGCCTTCTATGAAAAAGAGTTTTAGGGGTAAGAGTTGAAAGCTGCCAAAAAGGCCAGGAGGATGCATGCAGACAGGTTTCAGTGGTTGCTAAAGAGGTTGAAGGCAGCACTGGAAGTTGGGAAACTTGTTTGTTCTTGGACATATTTGGCCTTGTTTCTTGGGGCCTTTAGGGTTTCTGAGTTGGTTGATGGTAAAGGTTGTGGTGGAATTAAAATGGAAGATGTGGGCTAGACAGAAGATGGCACCCAAATATGTGTACTGTGAGAAACCTGAGGATATTCTCAACCCTACTCCCCTTCGATCCTCTGCGCAGGTGGCCAAGGAAAGGCCATTGCTCTTGCATCCTGCCCCTGGGGGTGGAGAAGCAAGTGAGGATCACCTAGGTGGAGGGTCCTTGAGGATTGGAAGTGGGGTGCCCTCGGGAGAGACATAGTTCCGGTTGATGACCAAAATAACCCTCCCCCGACCTTTATGCACTATTATAAGCCATCTCCACTCATTTCCCCCATGTGACACTTGACAGTACTGAGACGAGGAAGAGGAGACCGAGAGTAATGCACACTAGGCCATGTCACCACTTCAGTACTGGGACGAGGTAGATGCCTTCAAACTGTAGTGAAGGTCAGGCATGTCCTCTTTATTATGTTAAGCAAAATCCAATTGGAAATACACACCTACAACCTGTTAAAAGGTTACAGGTTATAAAAGCAGACTGTACATCAAGGAGAGAGACAGGGAGACCTGTGGGAAGGAGACCAGCATGAGACCCTTGTTTGGAAGAGGAAGCCGTGGTGGGACCTGTGGGTTAGCCAGGGAACTGGCCTGATGTCCAGTGTGCAGGAGCAGGAGCCCCTGCGATGAGCGACGTGCAGAAGGAGCTATGGGAGCATCAGAGCGAGCAGGATGCTGTCTTTGCACAGTTGGAGGCAGCGGGGCAGACATCATGGCACAGACAAGCCCCTGAATGCGAGCAGAGCTCGTAGCAGCGGGCCCGCTGACCTGAGAGGCTGGAAGCGGGAGCCACCACAGAACATTGTTGCAGACCACTGAGTGGCAGGAGAGGCACTCAGGAGCTGGGTGGCGTTGCTAGCGGGTGGCAAAGTCGTAATACATTACCAAACTAAAGGAAAATGTACAATTAGAGCTGCTAGATGCATATTGAATACCGAACCAAATGGAACCTTGACATAAAGCATAGTGAACACTTATTTAACAATGAACTAAATGAAACATAACCATTGAGCCCATTGCATAGCTGGTAAACACCGAACAGAATGAAATCAATTAAGCTTGTGGAATATAAAACTAAGTGAAGCTTTATGGGCAAAGCAAGCGTTAAAAGACTGCCGAAGGGAAAGTGTCCAAGTAACAGCAACATATAAGAAACTACACCAATATGAAAGAGTGCCATAAAAGGTGGGACAGAACTAAGACAAACACAAAGTGAACTTTATGAATAATTGCAGTGCGGTAAGGCCAAAGACTGGCAAGAGGTGTGTGACATACTTTGGCAGAGCCAAAGGGCTACGAAGGAGAAGCCAAAGAAGTGTAAATATTATACTTAAAGCCAAGAGGCCACACGGAGAGGGGTCCTGGCTGCACAACCTGTGGTGGGTGGACAGTGTGGACTGTTAACTGTGCCTAGATCAGTGAGTCCAGAACTACGAGACCCAAAAGACATTGTGGAATAAAACCAAGAAGGGGCAATGCCAGTGAATGGATAAGGCAATCCAAGAATATAGTCAAGCTGACCTTAAATTGTGTTAACCTTTTTGTTTGAAAGATTGAAGTAATGATAACCGGCAGAGGTGAAGTGTTGGGGAAGGGAACAATGAGATGCAAGACATTACACCTTTTCTCTTGGGATAAAACTTTGAGGCCATTTCCCTTTGAACTAAATTGCTTGGAGCATGTGAAAGGGAACCTAGAAGAAACGTAATTCTAAGACTTTTGTGAAACTTTCTTAAACGTGGGCAAGCAAATTGGAGAAGAAACCTAGAACTGGAAGAGCGCAGAACTTTGTGTTGAACACTATTTCTTTTGACTTTGACATCCCTACAAATTGGTTAGCTTTAGTGGTGAAGGCAAGGATAGGTTTTGGTCACAGACAGACATTTAACTTGATCTCTTTGCCTCAAACGTTCCATAGTTTTGTTCAAGTAGGGAAATTCCACCTTAGCATAGGGCAAGTTAGGCCTTGAACCATCCTGACATATAAGTTAATAAATATCTTTTGTTTGAATTTTAAGTCTGTTGTCTGTGTCATACTTCATGATTCCTTCACAAATGGTATCAGGAGGGGGGATGTAGGTCCACCGATACAAGTTGAGGAACCCAAACATTTTTAAAGTTAAGTGCCAGAGCAGCAAACCCCTCTGTAGCCACCAAGGGCTCTATTGGGTTTGACATCTGTAGTAGTAGGGATGAGACAATTCCTCCAGGTGAAATAGGATTGATACCCACTGATTGGATATTGATTGCACCCCCTAATACATAGATTAGACTAGGACTCAAGTTCGGGTTGGCATGGACATTTGGAATTGATGTACTAGCAGGAGTGATAGATCCAGACTTTGGAGGTGATGTTAAAATAGTGTTACAAAACCACGGAAAGGACCCATTCCAAATTCCCAAGAAGATAAGGTTGCTTAGTGGGTGCTTGAGAAAGCAATATTCCTAGGCTTGAAGAAAAAGCTGGAAGAAAAGCACAGATAGGGGAACCCGAGGCTTTGGGGAGGCTGATAGGACATCAGATAGCCCTCACAACTGTGAACCCAGAAAACATATTTGTTAGACCAATGGATCAAAGTCCCAACAGGTAGAGGTCGTCATGGAAGCAGCGCAGAACTTTGTGTTGAACACTGTTTCAATTGACTTTGACATTCCTACACATTGGTTAACTTTAGGTGTGAAGGCAAGGATAGGTTTTGGACACAGACTGACTTTCTAATTTGAACTCTTTGACTCAGACTTATCTTAGTTTTGTTCAGGTAGGGAAATGTGACTTTAGCATAGGGCAGGTTAAGCCTCGAACCATTCTGATATATAAGTTAATAAATATCTTTTGTTTGAATTTTAAGTCTGTTGTCTGTGTCTTACTTCATGATCCCTTCGCAAATGGTACCAGGAGGGGTGTTTGGTTCAACCGATACAATTTAGGAAACCCTACAATTTGAAAAGCTTAGTGCCAGATCAACAGACCCCTCTGTAGCCACCAAGGGCTCTGTTGGGTTTGATATCTGTAGAAGTAGAAATTAGACAATTCCTCCAGGTGAAAGTAGATTGATAATAATAATAATAATAATAATAATAATAATAATTAGGCACTTATATAGCGCTACGAACCCTCAGGTATCTGAGCGCTGCTTATTATTACCCACGGTGTGTGGTGTACCAACTGATTTAATATTGATTTCACCCTCTGATACATACATTAGACTAGCACTCAAATCCGGGTTGGCATGTAGATTTGGAATTGATGTATTAGCGGGAGTAATAGATACATACTTTGGAGGTGATGTTAAGATAGTGTTACAAAACCCACGGAAAGGACCCATTCCAAATTCACCAAGGAGATAAGATTGCTCAAGGGGTGCTTGAGAAAGCAGTATTCTTAGGCTTGAAAAAAATGCTAGGTAGGAAAGCACAGATAGGAGAACCCACGGCTTTGGGGGGGGCTGATAGGACATCTGATAGCCCTCCCAACTCTGAACCCAGAAAACCTACTTGTTACATCAGTGGACTAAAGTCCCAAGAGGCAGTGGTTGGCCCACATCTTTTCAGCGGGTCAAATTTACAAGGTAAGAGCTCTTGGGGAAACGCTAATTTTCTCAAACATGTAAACTATCATTCAGGGATAGATGTTCAAGCTTTGAACTCACACGCTATCCTCCCATTATAAAATCCATAGAAGGGAATGAGTTCCATCATTCTTTGCCACAAGATTATCGAGTGCCAGGGAGAGACAAAATAAAAGTCTCTTTGGGTTTGCAGCTAGGTTTTCCCTGTGGCATGGGCATTTAAACACTACCCCCTGAATATAGAGAATTAAAGATACTACCTATACTCTCCTGGGGAGATTAATTGAAGTTTGTCCTTTTGAACTTCTCTGATAAACCCATTGAGATCAAACTGGATCAACTGGTGGGAAAAGATATACAATCTTATGGGAACCCTCTGCCCCTAAGCAGCTGAGCGAAAGGTCCAATGAGAAGACATCCGGTGAGGAAGGAAGCCCAAATAATTTTTTTATTTTAAATAAGGATCGACAATTCTCCCTTGGAAGGGATGCTTGCGTTGAATTATACACTTCCCCGGAAAGTTTAAGAAACAGTGCAATAAGGAAGACAAAGGGAGAGAACTTTGTCCTGGTGGGAACCTCTGGCACGGGTCTAGAGGACTACAATAAATGATCATATAACATTCTATCTTCCTCCCCAGAATGAATGCCTATCCATCTTCCCCAGATAACAACAGAATTAGAACAGAATGGCAAAGCCTCTGAGTCCCTATTGGAACAGACGAGAAATTACCCTCCAGTAATAAAGCCACTTCTCAACCCCTATCAGAAGTGTTACTCTTGTAAAGGGTATGCACATGTTCCAAAATCTTGTCCATTGAACATAGTTGATCTTCCCAATTCATTGTCATTCAGAGAACCCAGACAGACACAAAGGAATAAGGAGGAAGGAATTGAGCCATCATATAATAACATCTTATATACTCAATCTAAGGATACGATGTTAGAAGGGAAGAAAATCTTAAAGAGTTCTGGGGTAAATGGTAGAGATTATATGAACCAGAGAAACTGTTATGTCTGTTTGTATACCGGAGTGAGAACCTTGTATAAAGTGCCAGAAAGCACGGAAACTGCTCTCCTGAACATCCGTGAGGACCTGCTCTCGAACCTTGACTTTAACACTCCATGTGTTCTCATCGTGCTGGATCTCTCTTCTGCCTTTGATACTGTCAACCATACCATCCTGCTCAACTGTCTCCGTGATAACCTGGGTATCACTGGTGAGGCTCTGGCGTGGCTGACCTCTTTCCTCTCTGATCGACCCTCCCAGGTCCAACTGGGGTCCTTCCTCTCTGACATCTTTTTCTCTACCTGTGGTGTCCCCCAGGGATCTAACCTCTCTCCCTGGCTGTTCAACCAGTATCTGGCACTTCTTGCCCACCGCATCGCTGCTCTCTGCCCCAACTTTCAGTGCTATGCGGATGATACCCAGCTCATTTTCAGGCTACCCTCAGCCTCCTCTTCTCCTTCCCTCATCTCTGACTGTCTTTCTGCTATCCAGGAATGGTGTGCCGCAAATGACCTCTGCCTTAATGCCAGTAAGACTGAGATTCTACTCATCGGCACACCCACTCCCGCCTTCCCTGCAGCTCTCTGGCTGGCCTCTCTTGGCCCTCTTCCTGCTCCTACCTGCAAGGCAAAAAATCTCGGGGTCATCTTCGACTCCACACTCTCCTTCTCTCCTCACATCTCTGGCGTCTCTAAGAAGTCACACTACCAGCTACACCTCCTCAGAGGCATCCTTCCTTTCCTCTCCTTCCCCCAGAAGCTCACTGTCTCTAGAGCCCTGGTGCTCTCGAAGCTGGACTACTGTAACAGCCTCTATGTAAATCTTCCAACCTCTACTCTCCGCCCTTTGCAACTCATCCAGAACAGGACTGCGAGACGTGTCCTTGGCCTCAAGCCCAGGGACCGTATCTCTCCAGGACTGCAATCGCTTCACTGGCTCCCAGTGGCTGCGAGGATCAAGTTCAAAACCCTCTGCATTGTCCACAAGGCCTTCTGGGGCCTTGGGCCAAAATACCTTCAACTCTCTCTTCCTAAATATCTTCCTTCTCGAGCTCTTTGCTCATCCGCCTCCAACTCCCTCAGGGTCAGCCTCTTCTCCAAGCAACGAGTTGGGGGTAGACCTCTCTCCGCAGCAGGGGCCTCCCTCTGGAACAGCCTTCCTGCCTCCCTGAAACTTGAGGAGAGCCATCTCCGGTTCCGGAAGCACCTCAAAACCTTCCTCTTTGCCTCCGCTTTCTCTCCCCCTCTACCCTGCTGAAATTACTGAAACTGCACTGAATCCGCAACTGTGCCACTCACCGATCTCGGTTCTTGGCCCAGCCACTCTCCCCTGCACTGCCTCCCTGGCAACCCTGCACTGCGGGACTGTTCTCTGCATCCCTACAACCCCCCGTCCGAGCACTTGTCTGCACTTACCTTGCACTTGCCACCAGCTGGCCTTTAGTATTTATCTTGTTATTCTACTAACCCTGTATTGCACTTTCCCCTCTCCCTTTCACCCTTGCACTTTTCCCTTCGCCTCTACCCTTGCACTTGCTCGATCTGAATGACACCTGGCCTAGTAGGATCGTTGTCTGTCTCCCCTTGTCCCCCCCCCCTGCCTCGTCGCGCCTTGAAACACTTGTATATAGGCGCGTTACAAATGCCATATCATATCATATCATATCAAGTTACTGCGACCTTAGAGGGAAAAACTCTCTGGGCAGAATTGGATACAGGCAGTAAATAAAGCACCATCCGGCCAGGGTTACTACCTCAGGGATGGAAAGTAATTGGAAAAGAGAGGTTAACCTGTGCACATGGTCCATATGGAAAGACACCCATTAGCCCAAATACCCATTACCATTTTGGGAAGGAAAATAAACCTAACTGTAGAAGTGATTTCCAAATTACTAGCTCAGTTAGTGCTGAGAAGTGATGTTCCCCAATTCGATCAATGGATTTCATAAGTGGCACAAGTTAAATGCAAGACACCCATAGTTGGGCCTCATCGCAATATGAAACTGGAACCTCCCAGATTTAAAAGGAGAGCTAGGGAGGAAAAAAGTGTTAGTCTTGTAGAAATGAACCGAATATCCCAGAGGGGAGAATCCAGCCTAAAGGATATGCAGGATGCATTGGATCAACAATCTCATTACTCCACAGTGGAATAACGTAAGGTCAGAGAGCAAGATAAGGCAAACTTTGTCTGCCAGTTTCCATGTGAAGCACCCTGGTCCAACCCACATTGGGGAAGGGTATGTGAGAAATCTGAGGGTATTCTCACCCCTCCTCCCCTTGCATCCTATGCACAGGTGGCCAGGGAAAGGCCATTGTTCCGGGATCCTGACCCTGGGGGTGGAGAAGCGAGGGAGGATCAACTGGTTGGAGGGTCTTTGAGGATTGGGAGTGGGGTGGCCTTGGGCGACACTTGGTATCACCCTTTTCCCATTGACGACCAACCTAACCCTTCCCTGACCTTTACGGGCTATTATAAGCCAGGTCTACTAATTTCCCCCGATGTGACACTTGACACATTCACCAAGGAGATTAGGTTGCTCAGGGGGTGCTTGAGAAAACTGTGTTCCTAGGCTTGAAGAAAAAGCTGGGGAGGAAAGCACAGATAGGGGAACCCGAGGCTTTGGGGAGGCTGATAGGACATCTGATAGACCTCCCAACTCTGAACCCAGAAAACCTACTTGTTGCAGCAGTGGACTAAAGTCCCAAGAGGCAGAGGTCGGCCCACATCTTTTCAGCGGGTCAAATTTACAAGGTAAGAGCTCTTGGGGAAACGCTAATTTTCTCAAACATGTAAACTATCATTTGGGGATAGACGTTCAAGCTTTGAACTCACACGCTATCTTTCCCATTATAAAATCTGTAGAAGAGAATGATTTCCATCTTTCTGTCATGCCCGCGCCGCTGGCACACGCATTGGCAACCATCATGGACTACTTGGTACTCATTTATCCTCCTAATACTCTTTGAACAACTCCTATTCACGCCTTGGTCTTTAATTTCCATTTGCTCGACTTTGGTTCTTTCTTATTTTATTCAACTAACTACATTTACCACAATGCACCTTGCTACAGTCCTCAATTCCTGGCTATTCTCATTCATCGTTATTGGGACCACAATCCTCAGAAGCCCTAGCAGCCAGTGCTGCTTCCACCTGCTCAGGACCAGAGAGGGAGGAGGCAGATTGTCTTCAGGTATGCTGCTCCAGGTGCTGTCAATTAGCCTGCCTCAGAACAGGGCAGGGCTGTATATAAGCAGCTGCCTGCAGGAGACATCTTGAGATCTCCCCGCTCCTGTTTGCCTTGACCCTTTACTTTGTATGCTGTTCCTGTTGCTGCATTATCCTGTTTTGATCCAGTGCCCTTTCCGGGCTCCCTGCCTTGCAGCCGATCCCGCTCCGCTGCCTTCTACCTACAGCCCTTGTCCTCTGGGCTTCCTGCCTTGCAGCCTATTACAGTCCTCTGCAGCCCTCTACAGTCAGCTGCCCTGCTCCTCTGGGCTCACTCCTTGCTGCCCTGCTCTTCTGGGCTCCTTGCCTTGCAGCCTGCCTCACTCCGGCTGCCTACAGTCCTTGTTCTCTGGGCTCCCTGCCCTGCAGCCTGCCTCACTCCGGCTGCCTACGGTCCTTGTCCTCTGGGCTCCCTGCCCTGCAGCCTGCCTCACTCCGGCTGCCTACAGTCCTTATCCTCTGGGCTCCCTGCCCTGCAGAATGCCTCACTGCGGCTGCCTACAGCCCTTGTCCTCTGGGCTCCCTACCTTGCAGCTTGCAACCCTCTGCTGTCTCCAAGCCCTTGTCCTCTGGGCTCCCTACCTTGCAGCCTGCACCTCTTCGCTGCCTACAGCCCTTGTCCTCTGGGCTCCTTCCTTGAAGCCTGCTCCCTCCACTGCCTACAGCCCGTGTCCTCTGGGCTCCTTCCTTGCAGCCTGTCTCCCTCCGCTGCTTACAGCCCTTGTCCTCTGGGCTCCCTGCCTTGCGGCTTGCTACACTCCTTTGCCTTACAGCCTGTTTTACACTTAGCTGCCTAAAGCCCTGCTCCTCTGGGCTCCCTACCTCACGGCCCTATTCTTTTGGGCTCTCTGTCTGTCGCCTACTACTAATCTCTCTCTGTCCTGTTCTTCTGGACTCCCTGCCTTGCAGCCTACTACAGTCCTCCGCAGTCCACTACAGTTTGCCTGCACCTAGTCCCACTCTTGACTGCAGACCTGCTTCCTACTTTGCAGCCCTTCTGTTTTCCTGACTGCTGCTCCCTTGTTCTCTTCCTTGAACCCTCTGTAATCCACCTTAGGTTATCTACTTCAGTCTAACTGCCTTTCCTTCATTTCCTTCTGCTAGATTGCTCATTGTCTTCCTTTTCGCTGGATATATCTATTCTTGTCTTCTCATGTGTCTTATGTAATCCCTTTGTACAGAGCTTGCCTGTTGGTTTCCGGCAGGAAACCTCTGCCCCTTCCCTTGTCGCGTTTTCAGTGTTACAGACACCCACTGCTGTTGTTCCCAGCCATGAGCATACAGCGTGGGCCTCTGTTATAGCAATCTGTGCAGAAGGCTGGAGTTTCCTAAGGTTCGTGGAACACTATTTCCCATTTCAGCATACACCCTAAGAGGGAATCCAGTTTGTTGTACCTTTGTATCTTTGGCCCCTTTTGGCTCACAGCTACAGTTTCCTACTCTTCTTTCTTTTTGAACTTCCTGCTGTGTGTGCTTATCTGCTACCTTACTTCAGCACAGCCACCCAAAACCTACCTGGGTACCCTGTGCCACTCTTGACAGAGTGCCATTCCTGACACTTTCTTTGCCACAACATTATCAAGTGCCAGGGAGAGACAAAATAATAGTCTCTTTGGGTTTGCAGGTAGGTTCCCCTGTAGCTTCGGCATTTAAAAACTACCCCCTAAAGAAAGAGAATTAAAGATACTACCTATACTCTCCTGGGGAGATGAATTGAAGTTTGTCTTTTTGAACTTCTCTGATAACCCCATTGAGATCAAACTGGATCAACTGGTGGGAAAAGATATACAATCTGATGGGAACCTTCTGCCCCTAAGCAGCTGAGAGAAAGGTCCAATGAGAAGACATCTGCTGAGGAAGGAAGCCCCAATTATTTTTTTCTTTTAAAGAAGGATCGACAATTCTCCCTTGGAAGGGATGCTTGCGTTGAATTATACGCTTCCCCAGAAAGTTTGAGAAACCATGCAATAAGGGAGACAGAGGGAGAGAACTCTGTCCTGGTGGGAACCTCTGGCATGGGTCTAGAGAACTACAATAAATCATCATATAATATTCTATCTTCCTCACCAGAACGAATGCCTATCCATCTTCCCCAGATAACAACAGCATTAGAACAGAATGACACAGCCTCCGAGTCCCTATGGGAACAGACAAGGGGAGGAAATGACCCTCCAGTGATAAAGCCACTTTTCAACCCCCATCAGAAGTGTTACTCTTGTAAAAGGTATGGACATGTTGCAAGATCTTGTCCATTGAACATAGTTGATATTCCCAATTCATTGTCATTCAGAGAACCCAGACAGACTCAAAGGAATAAGGAGGAAGGAATTGAGACATCATATAATAACATCTTATATACTCAATCTCAGGATACGATGTTAGAAGGGAAGAAAAGCTTAAAGACTCCTGGGGTAAATGGTAGAGATTATACAAACCAGATAAACTCTTATGTCTGTTTGTATACCGGAGGGAGAACCTTGTATAAAGTCCCTGCGACCTTAGAGTGAAAAATTGTCTGGGCAGAATTGGATGCAGGCAGTAAATAAAGCACCATCCGGCCAAAGTTACCACCCCAGGGATGGAAAGAAATTGGAAAAGAGAGGTTTACCTGTGCACATGGTCCATATGGAAAGACACCCATTAGCCCAAATACCCATTACCATTTTGGGAAGGAAAATAAACCTGACAGTAGCAGTAATTTCCAACTTACCAGCTCAGTTAGTCCTGAGAAGTGATGTTCACCAATTCGATCAATGGATTTCATAAGTGGCACAAGTAAAATGCAAGACCCCATAGTTGGGCCTCATCGCAATATGATAATGGAACCTCCCAGATTTAAAAGGAGAGCTAGGGAGGAGAAAAGTATTAGTCTTGTAGAAATTAACCGAATATCCCAGAGGCGAGAATCCAGCCTAAGGGATATGCAAGGTGCATTGGACCGACAATCTCATTACTCCATAGCAGAATAACGTAAGGTCCGAGAGCAAGAAAAGGCAAACTTCATCTGCCAGTTTCCATGTGAAGCACCCCGGTTCAACCCACATTGGGGAAGGGTATGTGAGAAAGCTGAGGGTATTCTCACCCCTCCTCCCCTTGCATTCTCTGGGCAGGTGGCCAGGGGAAGGCCATTGCTCCGAGATCCTGACTCTGGGGGTGGAGAAGCGAAGGAGGATCACCTGGGTGGAGGGTCCTTGAGGATTGGGAGTGGGGTGGCCTCGGGCGAGACATGGTATCCCCCTTTTCCCATTGATGACCAGCCTAACCCTCTCTCAACCTTTACGGGCTATTATAAGCCAGCTCTACTCTTTTCCCCCAATGTGACACTTGACAGTACTCAGTCAAGGATGAGGAGACTGAGAATAATTCACACTAGGCCATGTCACCACTTCAGTATTGCGATGAGGAAAATACCTGGAAACTGGAGTGAATGTCAGGAATGTCCTCTTAATCATGGTCAGGAAAATCCAATTGGAAATACACACTTGCATCCTGTTAAAAGGTTACATGTGTTTAAACGCAGATAAAATGTGCAGCAAGGAGAGAGACCAGAAGGAGACCTGTGTTTCAAAGAGAAAGCTGTGGTGGGACCTGTTGCGTAGCCATGATGCCGGCCTGAAGTCTGGTTTGCAGGAGCAGGAGCCCCTGCGATGAGAGACGTGCAGCAGGAGCTATGGAAACTGGAGGGAGTGGGGCGCTGTCTGCGCCCAGTTGGAGGCAGCTGAGCAGACAGTGGGGCACAGACAAGCCCCTGAATGAGAGCAGAGCTCGTAGCAGCGGGCCTGCTGACCTGCGAGGATAGAAGAGAGACTAGGAGCCGCCCAGAAATATCGCTGCACACTGGTGACTGTCAGGAGAGGCACCCAGGAGCTGGGGGCATCCCTCGTGGGTGGCGAATCCGTAATACATTACCGAACTAAAGGAACATTTACATTTAAAGCTGCTATAGGCATATTGAATTACGAAGAAAATGGAAACTTGATATTAAGCATAGTGAACACTTATTTAACAACGAACTGAGCGAAACTTAACCATTGAGCACATTGCATATCTGGTAAACACCAAACAGAATGAAATCACGTAATTAAGCTTGTGGAATATAAATCTAAGTGAAGCTTTATGGGCAAAGCAAGTGATATAATACTGCCAAAGGGAAAGTTCCTAAGTAACAACAACATATAAGAAACTACACCAGTATGAAAGAGTGCCATAAAAGGTTGGACAGAAGTAAGACTACTACAAAGTGAACTTTATGAATAATTTCAGTGCGGCAAGGCCAAAGACTGGAAAGGGGTGTGTGTGACTTACTTTAGCAGAGCCAGGGGGCTACCAATGAGAAGCCAAAAAAGTGTAAATATTATTCATAAAGCCACGAGGTCACAAGGAGAGGGATCCTGGTTGCGCAACCTGTGGTGGGTGGACCGTGTGATCCGACAACTGTGCCTAATCCAGTGAGCCCTGAACTACGAGAACCAAAATACATTGTGTAATAAAATCAAGAATGGGCAATACCAGTGAATGGATAAGGCAATCCAAGAATATGGTTTGAAAGATTACAATAACTATAACCAGCGGAGTGAAGTCTTGGGGAAGCGAATCCTGGGACATGAGATATTACACCTGTTGTCTTGGGGCAAAACTTCAAGGCCATTTTCCTTTGAACTATATTGCTTGGAACTTGGGGAAGGGAACCCTGATGACTGTGTGTAACTATATTGCCTTGAGTGGAAGAAAGGTAATGCTAAGGCTTTTGTGAAACTGTCTTGAACTTGGGTAAGGGAGCTGGAAGCAGCACAGAACTTTGTGTTTAACACCATTTCTTTTGACCTTGACATCCCTACACATTGGTTAGGTTACGTTATGAAGGCAAGAACAGGTTTTGGACACAGATGGACTTTCCTTAGTTTTGTTCATGTAGGGAAATCCCACATTAGCACACGGCAAGTTAGGCCATCCTGACGTGTAAGTTAATAAATATCTTTTGTTTACATTTTAAGTCTTTTGTCTGTGTCTTACTTCATGATGCCTTCACAAATGCTGGCGAGAAGGGGATGTGGGTCAACCGATACAAGTTGGGGAACCCTAAAATTTGAAAAGCTAAGTGCCAGAGCATCAGACCCCTCTGTAGCCCCCAAGGGCTCTATTGGGTTTGATATCTGTAGTCGTAGGGATAAGACAATTCCTCCTGGTGAAAGAAGATTGATACCCACTGATTTGATATTGTTTCCACCCCCTGATACATACATTAAACTAGCACTCAAGTCAAGGTTGGCATGGAGATTTGGAATTGATGTATTGGTGGCAGTGATAGATCCAGACGTTTGAGGTGCTGTTAAGATAGTGTTACAAAACCATGGAAAGGACCTATTCCAAATTCACCAAAGAGATACGGTTGCTCAGGCGGTGCTTGAGAAAACAGTATTCCTAGGCTTGAAGAAAAAGTTGGGAGAGAAAGCACAGATAGGGGAACCCGAGGTTTTGGGGAGGCTGATAGGACATATGATAGCCCTCCCAACCCTGAACCTAGAAAACCTACTTGGTACACCAACGGACTAAAATCCCAAGAGGCAGAGGTCGGCCCACATGGAAGCAGCGCAGAACCTTGTGTTGAACACTATTTCTTTTGACTTTGACATCCCTACACATTGGTTAGGCAAGGCAAGGATAGGTTTTGGACACAGACAGACTTTTAAGTTGAACTCTTTGATTCAGGCTTTCCTTAGTTTTTTTCAGGTAGGGAAATCCCACCTTGGAATAGGGCAAGTTAGGCCTTCAACCATCCTGGCATATAAGTTAATAAATACCTTTTGTTTGAATTTTAAGTCTGTTGTCTTTGTCTTACTTTATGATTCCTTCACAGTGCAGATGAGTAAAACTGACCAGAGGAGTAAAGGGGAGGCAGTGGAGCTGCATGAGCATTTGCCCGGTGGTGCCCCTGGAGAAGTTTAAAAGGAGACGGGCCATGTAAGGAAGGGGAATCATCCTTTGTACACGAGAACAGTGAAGTAGTAAAAGTGGGGCATGTGCTGGCAGTGTTGATGAAAGGAGTTATATGGGCAGGTTTAGACCCTGCATGATTTGGCAGCCACACCATTTGTATTGGAGCTGCATCAGAAAGCGCTAGGTTGAGTATGTGGGAAAAGGGGTTAATGCTTTGGGTAAATGGAAGACTTGCCGGTTCTTTGGGTATATATGGGACCTGGTAAAAGAAAAGTAATATGAGGTCTTACACTGCCTCTTTTCACCCATCTAGTTCTGTGGTTCTGAATGAAATGTGGATCTGTGATCATTCAATTGTGAAGTGGGCTGGATAGCTAGAAGAAACAAAGAGATACAGAAAGCAACTGGGATGAGTCTGCAGCGATGCAACATTAGTATTGGCTAGGCTGGGTGTATGAGATGGGGGTGTGGCTCCCCATGCTATTGAACTGGGGAACAAGACCTGGGGCAGACCTTTTGATCGTCCATTTGGAGTAGAAACATTTGGTAAAGTGGACCAGGCTGCAAATAATAAAGATGATGAAGAAAGAGCTAGGTATCATTATGAGGCTGTGGATGGACACTGAGGTAGTGTGAACAAGCATTTCTGCCAAGGAGAGTTTGGAGGGGTGCAAGGAAACCTGCAGATATTGACAGTTCCAGGATAGAAATAAAGAGGGAAGTATTGGCTTTTTGCAGGGCCACAGATATAGGAGTGGTGGGCCATGAGGTGACTAGATATGAGAAGCCTTTGTACCTTCGACATAATTTGTCATTTTTAGGGACCAAAATACACCTGATTAACTAGATGGATATGGTGGACAGTTTTAAGACAAAGGAGAGGCTAGCAGGTCAGGGAGCAGCGGTACACCATCTGGGGAGCGTACCAATGAGTTATGTGAGTACCTGGGTGCAGTTCTTGCCAACAGCCCCTCAGTAGGGGGTGTGGACACCAAACTGCATTGCTCACTTCCCTGGAGGTGTTCCATAGTGAGATTGATGCCCCTGGCCATGGTCTCATGTGAGGCTGATAACTATTCCACCACCTCCCTCACCCTCTGGCTCACCAGGCTGTTGCCTGTATTAGTGTGGAGAGTGCAGCTGCACAGTCGATCGATTGATCGGGACACCCACCTTGCTGCCCTCTGGATAACATCCTGCATGGCCTGGGAAAGGCCCAATTGTACCTGCTCTACTGCGTACATTTCGGCCTGCTGCTGTTCCATCCTGTCAAGCCAATCCCAGATGGTCTGAAGCATGGGGCCCGGCACTGGCTGTGGGGATTATCGACGGCCAAGATTCACATTGTGTGATGCACGTCGAGCTGGCATGGCCTGCTCATCAGAGGATGACTTGTGTGGATATTGCAGTGCAAAGCAGGATGACAGGTATGAAGGAGATGAATGCAATGGTGAGAGGCTTTGCATGGGGGAGGATTCAGGAGAGAATTACTGAATGTATGATTGTGGATGACTGGTGGTGGGGGTAGATGTCAACCTGAGGATGAAATTAGCTTTCATTTTCCATCTCTAGGAAGTCAAAAGTTCTTGATCTTTCCTGTGTGCCTGGCACTGTCTCAAAGAATACTTTGAGTTCCATTTACCTCACGAGTTTGAACACATGTATTTCTTCTTCAAAATTGGAAGTGTTGTTTACAGGAATGAAAAAAAGACCCAGATTCAAAGTGTCCATCTGTGTTTTGTTAAATTATCTGGACGAAATATTCAATACTATTGATTTATGTATGTGTTCCTTGTGCTTTTCTTCTGTCCTCTTCTGGTTTTAATATCAAATGACAAAGTCTCTAATAGACGTAGGTCTATTCACTCCTAGAACTGAAAAGTCATATTTCAAGAGGAATCCATAAGGAGCAACCTAGTTGTGAACAGATGAGGCAGGTGAGACAGACTGATAAGAATCTCGTTATTGCTCAGATGTTTTAAGGTTTTTATAAATGTTTCTCATACCTTCTATCTTGGTTATTGTATTTACATTAGGAAGGACATCTGTTCAAAAGAAAGATTAGAATATCTACGTGATTGAGTGTTTCATAAGAATCTGGAAATCAAGAGGTATTTGGTTGAAGATTGCCTAATATACATGATGTAAATAGTATGGTATTGTATAACCCATACGTTTTCAAATTTTCTTTGTGAATTACTTCTCGAATATATTTATTAAAACTTCCCCTGATGAAGAGGGATAATCTCAAAACGCGTTGGGACACAAACCTTTTACCTCTTATATTGAAAATGGAAAATTGGACATTACAAATATTTCTTATGTACAAACCAGTATTGTTGATTGGATCAATGAATGTGTTTAATACAAAAAAGTTATTTCCTAAAAGCGACTATGTATCCCTCTTTAAAATATAACAATATTTATATGAAGCCAGTGACACAGCCCCTCTTATGGAGCATCATAACTGGATATGATCATGTGCTGCGTTTCGCAGTCAGGGAGCCTGGACTCTGTATAAGAGTGTTTCACGATACAAGTACCTGAACCGGAGACCAGTCTTTCCCACGTGTGCCCTCTTACCAGTTTGAGTCTAGGGCACTATGAGGGAATTCTGCAATGAAACACTTAAGACTGCCAGAGCTGCAACAGGGGGCGGAGGTGAAGCCGCGTCCAGAGAGTGGGAATTCCACCTGATTCCAAACTGACCCTGAAGGCCTTAGACATACCGATTAAACCAATAAATCTGTCAAAAAGTCAAATAAAAGGGCATCCAGTCATAACGAAAATCAAGGATTTTTAGGTAACCCATACTGCATGGTTACCTATAAAATGACAGACAAAACGAGAATGAGTCTTGTAAAGATAGAGAATGGCACTGTATCTCTTGGGGTGTGAGAGCACAGGAAGCAGTGTTGGCAAAGTACTCCGAAGTACCTGAAAGGGCAGAAGGCAAAGTAAACATGGTGCTCATTCCCTGGGTGCTGATTGTATATGGTATGCTCAGTAAAGAATCAAAAAAACTGGAGTCACCACAAAAAACAGATCCAAAGTCTAAAACAAATTACTGAGTTAATAATAATAATTCTAGTATAGCACCCTGAATAAATAGTGGAACGGAAACCAGGCATACATTTCAAGCAATTTTCAAACACTGATTTGAATAATTATATGTAGTAAAAGAATGTTGTAATTCACGAAATTCATTCATATAGTTAGGCATGATTCATAATAAAGAATATAGCGGTATATTATTGGCACTTATTAACTGGATTCAGGGTGGCACATTCATATTATAATTATGTATTATTATTATTGTGTTTATTCATCTATTTAAATATTATCCTTACCTACACTGAAAGCAATGCCATTTGAGAAGAAATAATATTCCATTAAGTTATGTTATACACCTTTTGTACTGTATCAAATCACCACTCTTTGAGGTTTGTCTGGAAGTTTTATCCCCACCCAGGGAATTTAGACTAGAGTCTTTGAAAGAACAAGCATTAGCAATGACAACAGTTTGGACTTTTGTGTAGACATGGGAAAGGCTCTTGCCAGGCACAGCCATAGTGGTATTAACTGCCCATTGATGGCAGCAGGTGCAAAATGAGCAAGTACCTGTGCATCTAATAGCAGTGCCTGGCAAATGGCTAATACTTATACACAAGCCACAACTGTTGGCTTTGTCAAAGTTTGTTTTGAACAGCACTTCAGTGAGGGGCATGCATAGTGCATATACATCGAGTTGCTGAGGGCAGACCTGGGTAGGACATTTTTATTACACCAGAAGCAGGTTTACAACTCCAGTTAAGTCATTTACGCTCAGAACACTGCTTTGAAAAAAACACTAGCATGCAGTCTGATTGCAAAGTTTGATGGTAAAGCTTGGTTAAAGAAAGCTTAAAGAGTTTCCTTGAGGAGGTGTTTTGGGCAGTAGGTGCAGGAACTGAAATTGCTTTAAAACTGATGTAGCAGTAACGAATTGTATGTGCATAAAATGATTGTGGCTGGTAATGAATACAGTGATTTATAACATTTGAATGAAACTTCTTTTCATTCAAAACACAGAGGCCTCAGGTTGCCCACAAGTCATTTGGGTAGTGTAGATATCCTTGACAAATTTAAATAGCTATCAAACTATAATGTAGTCATTGTGAGGAGTGAAACTGTTATAGTGGCATGTAAAATAGTGCAATGGTCAATACAATTACATATCATTGAACTAAAATATAATGTGCTAAGTATAACCCTTTTTTGAGTTTAGAAATGGCTCTGGGAACTTTGGGCAGTACTAAAGCCTTCTTTCTTTCACCACCCAGACAAACATTTATTAATGATTTATTTTCTTATCTGCATCATATCAAAATCTTAAGAGATCTTACAAAAAAATTATACTTAAATATTATGAGACTTCAAAAGAATTCAATACGTTTTAGGATGTTATATAAGTGCTCACAAATCTTTTAATATTGTTCCCAAAATCGCACGTGTTTCTCACAGGTTCTTCTAAGCTACATATAAGAATTTTACAAGGCATGTTTATGTGGTTAAACAGAGGAACATACTGTGTCCAGTGAGGGGTCAGCAATGCGAGGCAGACACTTTGGATATTTGTTCAAAATATGCCATTTTTATTAGAACAGAAATACTGTACTCTGGGTTTCAATGCATAACAAAACTAAGGGGACACATTCTAACTCAGAAATGTTGGCCTCCACACTAAACATCAAATACAAATGAAAATATATGGCAATTCAAACCACATAAACAAATATAATTACAGTTCTTATGAACCTTTCAATAACCTGGGTTAACTTCTTTCCCCAGGATTCAAGGTTAATTCAGCTCCACTATTCATCAAAAGAAAATAAGGAAATCCACATAGATAGCAAAATCTTAATTCAGTTCTTGAAATTCATATGGCAAGGTAAATTCTTCTTAACCAAAGGTCCAATAGCAGAGTTCTTCTTCCTGAAGAATTGCAGAATGTCCCCTTCTTCAGAATAGCATCAATGTAATTCCCATCCACAATGCTTTTTCAACACTTTCCAGAAGACTTGACACACTTAAAAAAAAATACAACTTCTAGAAGATTAGTGGAACACAAGTCTTGGTTATGTAGGGAGAGAGTACTATGAAATTTATCAGTAACTCTGAATTTTAGCCAATGCTCTGAATTTTAGCTAGGGCTCCACATTTCAACAAGGATAACAACTGACCCCATTTGCGAGCAAGGGTGTGAGACCCATTTGTGAGACTCAGATTGAATCTGGTAGATATTAGTATTGTGAATGCATAAAGCACATGCCAGCTAAAAGGTGAATTCGAATTTAACCTCAAACATGTCCCCCATTCAGGGCAGATCAGTCCATGACTCTTGTGTGCAAACTTTGGTGCAGATTGATAACTTGAATGTGTAAATTTGAAATGCAAGGAATTAACATGGAAGAATTAGATTTGCAGCAAATACGTGACAAAATTTGAGTTAAGCAAGTTGATGTGTCCAAAGTAGACCCATTGTTCATTTTGCAGAACAGGAAAGCAGTGATGGAGAAATGTAACATTTTCATCCATTTTCTGGCTTTCTGAAAGCCAGGTTAATCATGTGTTTCTGTGGACATTTTTAGGGAGTTGGCTGATTGTTAAAGTGTGATGAGTTTTGATGGACACATGACATCACAGAGAAAGGCAGGCATTCTTGTTTTTATTTAAAGTGTTTATTACAAACTTTTTTAAAATGCATTTAGACCCAAAAGTCTAAAACCATCTCATCAAAATTCCTGACAACTTTATTATAATTTTTTTTTTCTATGTCATCGTGCAATTCAGTTCATTAGCATTTTATGCACATTGACAAAGTAGAATGTTAAGGCAAAGATCATTTTTTGTTATTTCCTTCCATGAACCGGTGCCACTCATCATCCACACATGTTGAAGGTTTTTGTGTTATGAGATCACCCAATTGTTTTGTTCACAATGATCTCAGGGCTGGGCAAAACAAAGTCAGATGTTTTAAGGGTTCTTTACCCCTTTTACAGAATCTACATCTTCCGTCATCTTGCCTGTTTGGTTTCCAAACAGATAGTCTCTCTTTTGTTTTGAACAAATTTAGTCAAAACTTCATGAATAGTGCTCTATGATGTTTACAAGTTGTTTACACTTTGCCTTAGTTTTTAGCACCCATGGGGTATCATTGATATTACTGTTATTAGCATGCCCAAGTATTCTGTCTGTTTAACACGCTTCACGATTTGATTTCCAAGCTTCCACTGCTGTTTTGTTGTGCACGTATTGTTTCCTTTAAGGTTTTGAAGTATGAGAATTTCAGATTTTGCTGGGTTTGCTTTCAGCCCGTTTGCTTCAACATACTTCTCCAGGGTGATCAGTTTTTTTTTAAAGCCCAATAGGAGTGACATCAAGCAGCACAAGATCATCTGCATATAGGATCCAACCCACGTGTGTTCCATTCATTTTAGGTGGAAATGCAGGTACACTTCCCAGGGTTTCTCCTACATCGGCGATGAACATGTTGAACAGAAATGATGCCAAAGGACATCCTTGTTTCACACCTCTGTATGTTCTTATTGGTGCAGATAGTGTTCCTTCCTGATCTAGTCTGATTCTTATCTCATTGTTTGAGTGCAGAACTTTAATTGCTGAGATCATATTAATGGGACAATTCCGTTGTTTTAATTTTGACCATAAAAGTTCTCTATCCACACTATCGAAAGTGTGGGCTAGGTCAATAAATGCGGGATAAATTTTGCTTCCTTGTCTGATTGCCTGCATTTTTAGCAGGTTGATCAGAAAGAGATGAAGGCCACAACCCACTCCTTTAACGAAACCAGTTTGTCTTGGATCGTATGATGTTGTTCATTTAGTCCATTGCGCCAGTTGAGGTTGTAACTGAGTGGCAAAGATTTTCCCTAGAACATCAAGGACGGCAATTGGTCGGTAGTTTTTGGTTTCTGTTCTTAGGCCCTTTTTGAATATAGGGACAACAATTGCACTCTTCCATGAAGCCGGAATTAACCGTTCTTTTAATATGATTTCAAATAGTACGGTACAGAAGACTGCCCATTCCTCAGGATTTTCTTTAAGCATCTTGGTATTTAGCACATCGGGTCTGGGTGCTCTCGAAGAGCTGATTTCCAATATGTTCTTTAGAATGTCTTCTTGCTTAATCACAATGTCCCACTGGTGCAAGGAAGGGAGAACTGGATTCTCTGAGGTCCCATACTTCTTGTACAGCTCAGTGTAATGGAATATCCATTGATTTTCAGACACCATATTACGTATGATGGTTTTTTGTGGTGCCTCAAGTTCGTTAATTGTTCTCCAAAAGTCTTTGGATGTTTTTTGTGTAAGCAGGTTCATCGTGAGTTCTGCATCTCTTTGTTCCATCACACACTTGTGTGCAATTAGCCAGTTCCTATACGTCTGCTTTGCTTTCTTTTTTTCTTCAATTGCCCTTGATGCAGTGCTGGTCTTCATGATGGATCGAATTTCCTTTCGTAGAGTTCTCTTTTTTAAGAGAAATTCCATGTCATACACATGCCATCTGGTGAATCCCTTTTTACGTGAGTTTCCATTTTTTTCTGCATATTGCTTCAGTAAAGGGCCATATTCCTGCATGTTTTGACATTCGGTGTTTCTCTTCTTGTGGAGTTCTTTTGTGATGCAGTTCACTTTATTAGCGTCCATTTTTATTCTCATTCTATTGTGCTCCACAAAGATGGCATTTTCCCAAACCAAGCCCTTCTTCTTAAGGGACCCTTCGATTATGATTTTTACCAAATTGTGGTCACTCTTGCTCATTTTTATTACATGCAAGGATCTAGCTTTTCTGATGATTTGTTCTGAAGCAAAAATGTAGTCCAGCATGTATTTTTGGCCATTTCTTCTCCACGTTGCTTGTGCTGGGACGTCACCTATCATATTTCCATTCATTAGTGAAAGATCTCTGGCCTCCATTTCTTCAAGCCATTGTGTCACAAACTGATTTTTGGTTTTAAGGTGGTCAGCATTCTGTGTTTTCGCTCCGTCCAATTGGATTTCAAGATTGAAATCTCCACAGAGTAACACATTTGGGCATGTCTCTGTGGACATGATTTTATCGATTATTTCTAGAATCTTGTCTGCAAAAGGGGTTGTTCCAATGTCCTTTTCATTCCAATACACATTTATGATGTGAATCTATTTTCCATGTCTTTTAGTCTTTGTGATGTTTCAATAACCGTCACTTGTATATATGAAGAGTAATTGTGCATGGTCGTGATCCGGAAGCCACTTGATTTTTTAGTCAGGCTCAACAACCCTGCCATAGGATGACCCCTTGTTCCTTTGATAGCAGGATTTGTGCTTATTTCATAGCCTTCTACTAGAGGTGTCTCGACTAGCCAGGTTTCTTGAAGGCATATTATATCAAGGGCCTTCAACTCCACCAATGTGTTGTTGTATAAGTGGCTAAATCCCCTAGTGTTCCACATGCCTACTTCAATTGACAAATGTGTTGTCTGCGTTTGGCATTAACTTTGATTGTAACCTCCTAAAGCTCCAGCTAACCAGTTCCAATCATCGTCTCGCTTAGTAGGCTAATTTTTTTTTCCATTCAAGTCTTCACATCGACCTGGAAATGTTATTTTTATTTGATCTTGCTTACTCATGATCGCCATGTCAGGGATCGAAGCCTTTGCGCCCATAGGCTTGGAATATCTAACTTTTTACATCTGGCCCGGGCTTCCAATAGATCTGATCTGGGAATCTCTCCTTTGGCACCTCAAGGGTATGGACCCCTTCATTTGACACTGGGTGGAAAAGTGATGTGTCGCTGACTCACTTTCGTCGTTCCTGACATTTATTATGTCAAATCCCAAGGGATTCAGGAGAGCCGCAGTACTTAATAACATCGCAAATCATTTGTGATTGCATGTGTAAGTGCACTCGTTCATGAGTTAGGTCATCTATGAATTCTACTGTTTTTATGTCCTCGGACTCAACTGTTCTCAGGCATGGTATATGATGGAAGAGCCTCAAGACGTTTTTCCTGTTTAGAACTACGCCGTCCTTGGAATGTAGGATGAGTTCCAGTAATAAGGAATATTTTGCGGAGGTTTTTTTGTTTTTTATTATTTCTTTCTTATTTACTGGATGCAAATGTGGAGCAATTCTTTTTTCGTCGTCCCGCCTTCTATGATCACTGTTTTGAGCGTAGGTTTTTCCCTCCTGTTTTCGATAAGAGCGCTCAGCTGATTCCACTATGAGTGTTTTATAGAAGTTGGGATCTTGTCCTTTTTGGGACACAGTTCAGCCTTGTTTAGGTAATAGTTCTTTTATAAAATGTTGCACTTCAATCCGCTCTTTTTCTCTGATACTGTCATAAATTTCCAACAATCCTTTTGGCTTATATTTTCATCATCATTAAGGAGTGGTCCTGTAATAAAGACAATTTAGCAAGCCCTTTTCCCAAGTTTCTCAGTGGGGTTATTTCTACTTTCTTGTTCCCACTGTTCTGAGTCCTCCTCAGAGTCTAAGCATATAGCATTCCTTGATGCCAGTTCTTCCTCTTCTTCCTCCACTTCCTCATCAGTTTCATATGTTAATATATTCAGCATTTTCCTCATTAATTCATTGTCTTTTACTTTTTGTGGATCAGTGCTGTTTGCTTTATTTACATTAGATATTTCTTGAACATCAACAACATCACTTAGTGTTGTTGCTATTTTTGGAGGCTCTGGTTTTTGTAGGGCCAATGTATGAATTGTCACATTTAACGATTTGATGTTGCGTAGGAATTTTCGTGAGTTATTGGCATGTGAATTTCAGTTTTTTGTTAGGTTTTTTGTTTTCTTTGCTTGTGTCGTGGTTTTGCTTTTTGCTTTTCCCGTTCGTGTTTTTGTTTGATCAAAAATGGCATATGTTACCTGGAAACTTTGAGTTGGGATTACGTCATTCGTTTCTGGGGCCATTGGATTACCAATGATCCCTTCAGCGTTTTTGCCAAGGTGGGCGACTCAGCAGATGATTCATCCACCAACGAGCTGATTGTTGTAAACTTGCTTCTAGCGGTTGCATTCTTTGTACCAAGGTTTGGCATGTTTGCCTGTTCGCGACCCCTTTGGGTTTCTACAGGATTACTGTTTGTTCTAGTATTCAGTGTTTTCTCTTCTGAGCTTCCCTTTGAGACTTCATTGATGTCATTATAGGTTACAATAGGACCTTGATTCTCGATACAGATGTGTTCGATGTTATGATTTCCTCTCATTTTACCGGAACGAATTCTTGGATTGTTCAATTCTTGGTCTTGTTTATTTTGTTTGAGAGTAATTAAGGCTTCTTTTGCTACTTCTGCGAGCAGCCGTTTCTCCTCAGTATTATTTCTTAGTTGCTCTCTTAGTAGTGTAATTGTTACTTCCACTTTCTGATTCTCGATCAACGTGTGTGATCTCATGTGGTCGAGTTCTCGTTCCATGTTGACCAATTTTGAATTCATCAGGGCACTAAGTGTAATTTGGTCTTTAAGATTATCATTTAGGTGTTCGTACATTTTTAGAAATGGTGATACCGCTAGGGTTAGAGTAGACATAATATTAGGGAGGAAGTCTTTAACCACCCTCTCGATCTGTGCTCTAGTCTCCTCGCTTGCAGCATGTGTTGCTTTGTTGGGGGTTGTCTGAGATATCCTAATTTTTGGGTACTCTCGTTCAATGAAAGATGAGTCAGATGAGGTATCATCGCTCGAGCTGGATACTAGCTCTTGACTCCTCTGCTGCCTTCCCTTCCGTATCTTATTCTTTTGTAGTTCATGTCTTTCTCTGGCTTTCATTTGGACTTGGGAGCAACGAATTACTGGTGACTCACTACTATCCATGTTTTTGTGGTTATGTGCTGATATTGACATATACCTTAATCTCATCGTCCTCCTCAGGACTGTTGTTCAGCCCAGCCATCACAACGAGACTCTCTCCAGAGAGATCTCTAAGTGAGCGATTGCGCACACCACTGTTGCTGAACATATCGTTTAACTGGGTCAGATCTTTCAGCAATTTGTCAGCAACAGCTAAGGAATTTCGATGTGGAATTGAGGACTGGTTTTGAAGGGTACGGTTGTTATCAGAGGTTTTAACCTCAGCTGGCATCACCAGATCTAACAGCTGGCGAGCCGGTTCAAATATCTCATCTGAATTGCTACGCATCTGTGACATACCGGTTGCATAGCTCTGTTTATAAGAAGGCACTTCACTGTAACCACTTTCCTGTAACATCATAAGATTCACTTTTGTGTGGTTGAGTGGTTGCTTCTTATATGTGCCCTCTTGTAATTTGTTCGAGTGGGTGTCATTAAGCATCCAATCAACGTGTTCAGCTGCTGTTTCGATTGCTGTTCTATTATGAGTTATTTCTCAGTATATGTTTTGCACATTAATTGAGACTCTAGGCTCCTGTAGGGCAATGAGTGCTTTACGCTGGTCCTCATTTCTTTTGGCAAGATCCAGCGAAATTGGCAGATCAAACAGCTGCATGCTGCTATCTAGCAGGGATTTTGGGTTTACAGCTTGGCCATCATTGTTGGTCACTTCACTTGCATGAGGTTCTCGCTCTGATGCCTCGTTCGCACTAACTTGTACTTCTGTATTATCTTATTGATCAACATGCGAGCGAAACTCTGTCCCCACCATACGCCATACCGGCACCCATAGCATTCGAACTTCAGCACTAGCAACTCCACACACAAATCCTCCCTTTGTGGGCCTATCATCAAGTTTTTTTTCTGTTCGAAGTTAATTAACCTTTTATCAGCTTATGGGTCTTTGTTGGTCGCATGAGTATTTGCTGCAGAGGCCTCAGCGGGACCCCCGACTATATTAGATGAGGAAAGGGTTGGGCAAATTAAGGGAGATGGAGTAGAGTCAGTGCCAGGGGATGCACTGTAGGGCTTCTGTTTAGAAAGGGTGTGTTTAAATAAGGTTTTGTCGCACTGCTTTTTCCAGACCCCTCATTCAAAGCGCATGCAGCACTTACTTGGTCATTGTTCAGCATGTCCGTTAGTTCTGTAGAGGTCCGAGCCAGCAAAAGAAATCTGTGCGGCACCACCGGTTTGCAACACTGCATTTGTAGTCTTGTCAGTGGGGGCAAAGGATGTGTGAGGCAGCGTGGCAACTCTTGCTCCTGAGTAGCCAAAGGGCACAGTGTTACATCTTGTTATCGGCGTTGGTCCCTGTGGCATCGCGGCCGACTTTGTCGCTCATTGTTGGTGCTTCCTCTCAAGATGGCCGACGATTTGACCAAGCTCTCTTGGATGGCTAGTGCAGTTTCTGCATGTACACTTCTGACGTCTTTTGCTGATCATGTGACCACATATAACAATCGCTTTTCCGCCCATCAGTGCATTGCTACTCTTAGGAAAGACGCTTCGTAAGTTACCAATTCTAGGTGTTCAATATCTCTTCTCCCTATATTTTTTCTCATTTCTAATCCTTTATCTCTCTTGTGGTCAATTAAATCTGTGCAACCCTATCTCCAGCATTTAGCCGTCTGCAGTGTTTACCCTGCTCCCCTTGCTACGGATTCGCATCAGACGTGTTTCCTCCCTTTGTACGACAGATTTCCCTGCCATCTACCAGGACCCTTCATTGGGATCCAAATCCACAAGACTTAATCCCTTCTACGGGCTCAGACCAACTGAATTATTCATCCCATTTTTTATCAGTTTCCCGGTGGGGCTTGTAGGTATCTTATAGCAGTTTTGTACATTCCCATTTCTTCCCTCACGCTCTATAGTAATTTATCGTTTTGTTTGCTAGGAGCCTCCCCGTTCTTACCTGCTTCTCATAGAGCTTACCTGTTACCGCTTCTAGGTAGGTTTCAATTCCTGTTATACCTTATTCCACCTCCAACCTGCTACCTACCACTGTCTTACCTTTGGCCTTATCTTCTCAGTGAAGCTCCTTTGCTAGAATGATCCCGGTGACAACGCAGCTCATCATCCAGATCCCGAAAGGCAGCATCGGCGTACACGTCATCCAGGCTCCGAAGTCCTCCAGATCCTCCGCCAACCCAGGGTTTTCTTCCCCAGAGGGTTTCCCTGGGAACACTGCTTTCCATGAGTCTGTTAAGTTCCCAATCAGACAGGGGGAGGTAGGATTAACAAGGAAATCTATTTCTGCAATCCAAAGTCACTGCTGTCTGACCAGGTTAGTCTGTTTTACTTCTGGAATACCAAATATATTCTTAGATTGTATTTATCAATATCAACCGTTAGCAGATTTAACAGATAAGATTTAACACACAGATGATTTGCTGAGTTGAATGCGGCATTCGTCATCCTCACAGCCCGTGCACACAAACACCAAAACACACTGCACATTCTGCATGTGTAGCAGGTTTTGAGCCCCACTTCCAGGCAGGCTCGCTGTCAGAGTAAACAGACTTCCAGATGGAGTCTGGAAAGCAGACTGCAAATTAAAGGCTCCAGGCTTCAGCAGACCAAAACACACTGTGCACACTGCACGCTCCGCGTGTGTGGCAGGTTTTGAGACCCACCTCCAGGCAGGCTCACAGTTAGGGTAAACAGACTTCCAGATGGAGTCGGAAAGCAGACTGCAAAATAATGGCTTCAGCAGACTAAAACACACTGTGCACACTGCACGCTCCGCGTGTGTGGCAGGTTTTGAGACCCACCTCCAGGCAGGCTCACAGTTAGGGTAAACAGACTTCCAGATGGAGTCCGGAAAGCAGACTGCAAAATAACAGCTCCAGGTTTCAGCACACCAAAACACACAGGTCTCAGGCAGAGGGTTTAAAAAGGCTTGCAATCATAGGCTCAGGTTCTCTCTGATGCATCGTCTCTGAAGGCTGGCCCTCGCTATCTTGAGAACTCACTGTCCCTGGTTTGAAGTGGATTGTGCTCGAAGACAGGCAGGAGAAAAAACATTGTGGAGATTCTCACCGACCGGGTGAGAGAGAAATCATCCAAAACTTTGCTGTGTCGGCGGCTCTCAAAAATCAAACTTCATTCTCGGTGAGTGTCTATTAAAGTGAGGTGCAAGCTAAATTAATGATTGGTTACAAGGATGTGTTAAATGCAAGTGTAGGCTGGCACATTTTGACAATCTGACGCTAGAGCCACAGGTAAACGCTCTTCTCAAGAAATGCTTATTCCTCCTGCGAGCGGAAAAGAGGATCCTACCGTTGCTATTATTCGCCAATAAAGCAACCACCATCATTGCCCTCGTCATGTCCAGAGTAGAAAACGCCAACAGCCTATACTTAGGTATGCCTGAACGAATTTTAAAAAAACTACAACGCATACAAAATGCGGCAGCCAGACTGTTTCTGAAACTACCCCGAAGAGAACACACCACCCCAGCACTGAAAACACTACATTGGCTACCGATAAAACAACAAATCAAATTCAAAACAATGTGCATCACGCATAGAGCAGTACACAA
The DNA here is from genome assembly GCF_040938575.1 of Ambystoma mexicanum. Classification (NCBI taxonomy): domain Eukaryota; kingdom Metazoa; phylum Chordata; class Amphibia; order Caudata; family Ambystomatidae; genus Ambystoma; species Ambystoma mexicanum. The sequence continues at coordinate 290,605,806 of NC_090941.1, forward strand.
CCAAGACGCTGAGTTACTGAGGGACAAACTACGTCTACATCAACCAACAAGAACGCTCAGATCAAGCATCGATATCCGCCTGGAACCAAAACCCCACAACAAAAGAAAACTCGGAGGATCTTCCTTCTCTCACCAAGCACCGAAAACCTGGAACGACCTTCCAAAGCACATACGTAACACAAGAAACCACTTACAATTCAGGAAATTATTCAAAACTTGGCTCTTCACGTCATAACTAGAAAGACCGGCGACAGGGCCACACTCACAACTACAACATCGATGAACGAAGAGACAGGCCCTGATCCACACCAAGCAATCTACAGAAAAACCATATGGAAAAATCCCAGGACATACCAAACGACTAGCCGAGAGACAGCAGTATTAGGATCACAGATGAAATACATAGCAAGAGGAAGACAGAAACATCAGGACAACTCGTCAATAGGACCCCTATCCTAAACTATAGCCATTCTCAACAGACCTAATCACAGCAGACAGCTATGGAACAAGAAACCCGTACTGTTAGAACTGATATAATATTGTTTCGTCCTCATTGTATATGTTGGCCTATGCCCAGTCGCTTTGCGAGGAAATCCGTATTACAAGGTCGTGACCTCAAGTGAATCGAGCCTCCATTTTAGGTTAGAACCGCCATTTTAGTTTATTGTACAAAGTCACCCTGTAGTCTAAAATGGCCGTCTCGTGTGCTCTTGTTCTTGCCTTAACCTCTTCAACCTCTGTAGGAGGGTTAATGTCCAACCTGCCTTCAGGCTACATGTTAGGGTCATGTAGACCTTGTCCTTTGTTGACCTCGGGATCAGGGGATTACTTGAATTAGGAATGTCAACCTACAAGTATACAAGAACAATAATGCTATCCAAATACGAAATGCGAAACATTTGTTTGATCTGTATTAAAGCAATATGTAAAGAGTGTAACGTTAAATTAGAGAATAATAATGTCTGTTAGTAAATGTATTTAAAAGTAAACCGCATGCACAAGATATGTAAATTAGGAAACGAACCTGGCGCGACCCTAGCCCAGTGTATAATTAACTTGTAAGAGGCTGGACATCATTATAACAAACTGTATAAATATGCTGATGTCCAGCTAGCAAATTCTGCTCACTGCTCACATTGAACCCTGCTGGTGGTCTCTGTGATGTATTGACAGCCAAATAGCTATTTGTGTACTTCGTTCAAAACTGTTCAGTTTTGTAATAAAGATTCTGGGAATCTTTACAAGCCTGTGTCGGTGTATTTTCCTTTGCTTGGTGTAACAGCCTTAATATTGTATTTTTCTGATTCCACAGATGGCGCCCGAATAGGGACCCTCAAGATTGACTTCGTCTCGTTGAAGGTTGGCTCGGCTATCGGACCGGGATCGGACGGTGCCAACAGAAATGGCCACTCTAGACTAGAAGCGAATTCCTAGACGAAACTGCACGATCCGATCCCTGAACGGTGAGCTGTAGCCCGAGACGACGTCTTGACGAGGGTCCATCTATCGAGGTGGGTAAATTTGCCGAAAATCACCAGACACGTGGGTCCTTAGCATTGTCCTTAGTAACCCAATCGGGCCTCCCAGTCCTTTGGTCAGGTGAATCGTGTCCCGATTCTTAATCTAACCCTGACAATTTGAATTTGGAGCATTGTACTCGCGAGCACAATTATTTAACCAGGTAACACCAGAACTTTGAAATGCCTGGGAAATTGTCTGCCTGCTTTAGGGCATTATTCCGCAGCGACAGACAATCTTTGGAAGATAGCCGTCCCGCACCACAGGAGGGGTTGCGGGCATGTACTATGTACTGTAAGAAAGGCTTTGGTAGTATAGCATTTAATGACATTTGGCACAGACAGACCAGACATAATTCTAATCTTCTGTGGCCAACCAATGGTAGTTTTGAAATCCCTCGTATAGAATATTTAGAGTCTGTATTAGTAAAGAAAAAGGCTAGACCTACAGCATTTGATGCATTGCACAGTTGGAAAACAGAAGCTTTGCAGCAACAAAAGAGTAGAGAGAAACATATGCGTAGACATATGACAAGTGTGGAAAAGGCACGGTTATATGATCAAAATAAACAATTGGAGTCAGTTAGGAACACGGACAGGGCGTTTCAATTAGGCATTCAGAAAATCTACCCTTCAAAAGATTTTCATACGTCAGATGAATTGATTAATAAACTTTTGCATGAACGAAGGCGAAGGCCTGATGCCTCCGCGCCACTTCCGTACGTCCCTCCTCCTGGCGCTTTGCCCCTTCCCGTTGTTGTTCCCCCTCCTATAGTTCCTCCGGTCCTCCCTGTTGTTCTTCCAGCCGTTGTTCCTTTGCCTGCCCCCTTGCCTCCACCTGTTGATATTCAGACTGTGCCTACTCTTCTTCTTCCAAGTGATTCTGCATCGCTTGTAGTAGACCAGGGAGCGAGACCAAGGGTTGTGACTCGTAATACTGTGTCCCCAGACAAAAAGAGTGAATTGATTGCTTGGGCTAAACATTGTATGGAGAAGGGTGAACAAGCTGATGTTTTTTCCACACTCGAAAATTTTAAAAGTATTCCTGAGAAAAATGTTTTTATTGAAGGATTAGGGACTCATTTGAGTATAATGTAGAATAGATTAAACGATGAAGATTTCCCACAGGGGTTACGGGATTTGAACGCCTTAGCGTTGTCATGAGATACTGCAGAGAAGGTATATGAGCATGTTGAGAGGATTTTTGAGTATAGGAAGGAGTTGGAAGGGTTACAGAATGAGGAAGCAGATGGTGGTAGTTTAGGTATTATGTACTTACAGAAACGTTTTTCTCCTCGCCGTGAATTAAAAGGTGAGGAAGCGCGAATTTGTATAAAGGATGCGATAAGATGGATTTTGGATTTGTCGATAACTCCAGATGAAGTATATGACACATATAGTCAGTATACGTTAGAAATGCAAAAGAAAGTGATACAGGTGATGGTAGAGTACCTGCAGAATGAGTGTGTGAAAAGAAAGATTTGTTGTCCCGCAGAATTGTTGAGTGTTTATAAGAGAGCTTTTTCGATTGATACTTCTTCGACTGCCCTAGCGCTTGATTTGGCTCTGTTGCTTAGTAAGCGTTTGGAGCTGCCTACTTCTCAGTTGCCTATGAGAGAGGTCCCTCCGACATTTGTCCCGAAAGTTGAGATTGCGGCCTATGCTGGACGAGGAATACTTGCGGGAGAAATTCCTGCACATTACGTATCTCAGTTTGTTCACGTCCCGTTTTCAAGACAGGAATTGAACACCATAAAGCAATCTATTCCCGATATAAGAAAGAATCCGACCGGGTTCTATAAAGAAATAGAGTCGGTCTTACAGTCGTCGGTATTCACCTTAAGTGATATTGACCTATTATTTCCCGTACTCCTGCCAGTCGATTTGTGGAAACAGATTAGGACTATAGATGACATACCTGGGTTGGGAGATACATGGGATAACATGGTTAGGCTAGATAGAGAAAGACCAGCTGGCGAACGACTGCCTCAAGTGATATTAACCTTGCCTGATAGAATTATTGTAAAATTGAAAACTATAGTTCCTGAAAAAAGAATCATTTGGGACAAGCTTACGGCCTGTGTCCAAGGAAAGTCTGAGGGTGCTACCGATTTTTTCAATCGGTTCGAGCAGGTATTTTCAGATTTCAGTGGACAGGACTTAGGCACAGAGTCAGGGAAAAGGCTGTTTGTCGACAAATTTGTACATGGATTGCTGCCTGACATCCAGTTACAGATTATGTTTTCTGAAAGCACTTGGCAGGCGAAGTCTCAATCAGAAGTACTGCATATGGCTCAGTACTATGAAAATCGTGTAAATACTGAAAAGGAAAAACTTGAGAAAAAAAAGGGTGACCTGAAAACAAAAGTTTTATTACAACAGATTGTTAGAAGCACTAGAGGGGGTAATCAATTTAGAGGTCAGTACATTCCACAGGGAAGTGCGCCCTTGGCTCCGGTAACCATTAACCAGTGTGCCTATTGCCAGCAGGAAGGCCACTGGCGCGCACAATGTCCGACCTTGCAGCAAAGGTCATTTGGGAACATGGGTAGACGATACAGAGGTCGCACAGGTGCAGAGGGCCCTGGCAGAGGTCAGTTTGCACCAGAATTACAGCAACCTCCTTCACAAGATAAGCAAGTTTCTAATGTGGATAATAGAAACATTTTTGATCACCCTTCTGCCGCGTACCTCTCTGAAGAGCTTCCTTTTTATAATATTCTGTTTCGCTAGGATTGCCCGAAGCAGGATTTGGAACATACGCCTATTCCCGTTCATCAGAAAGGCCCCTACGTTGAGATGGTGGTGGGAAATAGGAAGCATCTATTTTTAGTAGATACGGGAGCACAGAAATGTTCCATTGATCATTCACAGGTTCCAAATATTCCCCTGTGAGGGCAGTCCAACGTTTCTGTAGGGTTTTCAGGCACACCTGTAGTTTGTCCGGTCTCTTTGCCGGTACCGATAACACTCGGTCCCTTCACGGAACAGTGTCCATTTCTACTTACCACAAACTGTGGGGAGAACTTGCTGGGGCTAAATTTGTTGAAGGCATTGCATGCAGTAATACATTGTTCTCCGGACGGAGTTCGGTTAACAATTTCACCTCAGCCATCACTCGCCTCTCAGTTTTTGACTCGAGCTTTACCGCCAGAATTCAGTAATGTTCCAGAATGCTTATGGGCAATTGATGATAATGATGTGGGCATTCTTCAAATCGAACCTGTTAAAATTATTTTGAAACATGGAGTAAAATTGCTTCACATCCCGCAATATAAGATCTCAGTTGAAGGCGAACAGGCTTTGAAATGTATAGTTTCTGATTTTGTACATCGTGGAGTAATTAAGGAGAGTACGGGTAGCCTATGTAACAGCCCCATTTTGCCAGTATACAAAAAAGGTGATAATGTGATTCCCTTTCGTTTTATAATTGATTTACGTGCTATTAACAAAATTGTGGATCCTCAATTTCCTATTGTACCTGATGTTTTACAACAATACTAACCATGATTCCGGCTTCTGCCACTCATTTTAGCGTTGTTGATCTTAAAAACGCGTTTTTCAGTATTCCCATACACAAGGATAGCAGGTATTAGTTCGCGTTTACCCTAGGTGGACGCTCGTTTACATTCACTCGTGCACCACAAGGGTACACTGAGAGTCCAAGTATTTATAGTAGGGCATTGAAAGAGCAGCTCGATACTCTCGAGTTGCCTACTACTTGCACATTACTACAGTATGTAGATGACCTCCTCTTGGATGCTGATTCTGAGAGCGCCTGTAAAGAAGGCACTGTGTTGTTGCTTTGTCATCTAGCGAAACATGGCCACAAAGCTTCACTTGAAAAATTCCAATATTGTTGTCAGGAGGTCGCCTATTTAGGCTACCTCCTGTCAAAGGAGGGAAGACGGTTGACACCTGAACAAATAAAGACTATTTCTGGCATGTCTGTCCCAAATATGCAGAAGGAAGTTAGAGCCCTGATAGGTATGGCTTCTTATTGTAGATTGTGGATCCCTAACTTTTCGTTAACGATTAAACCAATGCTGGCTTTGACAAAGAAGGGCATTTCTTTGCCAATGCCATGGACTTTGGAACACCAGACAGTATTTGATTTGCTCAAATCCGCGCTGTGTTCAGCGCCGGTTTTAGGAACTCCGAATTAAGACAAGGCCTTTGTATTGTTTGTGCATGAACGTGATGGATGTGCTTTGGCTGTATTAACGCAGGAGCATGGAGGGAAGAATAGGCCGTGCGGTTACTATTCCTCCGCCCTTGATCCTGTAGCATGCGCTTTGCCAAGATGTTTGCGCGCTGTTGCTGCTGCTGCTGCGTCTGTAAAACAGAGTGAGGGAATGGTCCTGGGTCATGCGTTAACCCTAATGGTACCTCACTCTGTAGATATTTTATTGAATAGAACTCAAACGCAACACCTCACTTCTGCACGATTGACAAGATATTAACTAATCTTGTTTGCCCTCCACATTCAAATTCAGAGGTGTTGTGTATTAAATCCGGCTAAACTTTTACCTGTCTCGCAAGATACTGTTGATGGTGACGAAACGTCACACGATTGCCTTTATGTGACAGAACAAGAGACTAAAGGCAGAATCGATCTGAAAGACACGCCTTTGAATAGCCCACAAGGAGAGCTATTTTGTGATGGCTCTTGTTTTAAACTTCCGGACGGTACATCCACAGCTGCTTATGCCGTCACTACTTTAAACACGATTGTGGAAACCAAAAGAATTATGCATAATTCCGTGCAGGCCGCAGAAATTATAGCGTTAACTCGAGCTTGTGAACTTTCTGAAGGGCTTACAGTAAATATATATACCGATAGTCAGTATGCTTTTGGGGTGGTCCACAATTTCGGTAGACTTTGGAAAGAACGAGGTTTCTTGACCTCGCACGGAACGAAAATTCAGCATGGCACTTTAATAGTGCGATTACTTTCAGCACTCATACTCCCTGTTCAGTTAGCTATTATAAAATGTTCAGCAGATCAAAAGGTTAAAGATGATGTAGGAAAAGGGAATGCTTTCGCGGATCAGATAGCTAAACAAACTGCCACTGATTTCAGTTCAGAAATGTATGCTGTAAGAGAAACTGTAAATATTTGCACTTTGGTTGAAAGTAACGATGCTGTAAAAGACATTCAAGCAGATGCTACCATAGAGGAAACTAAGAGATGGATCGAGGTTGCAGGGAGACTGGATGATGATGGGTGTTGGGTGGACAAAATTGAAGGAAAATGGTTACTCCCTGACGCCTACATTACAATGATGGTTATTATGGCTCTGGTCCAACACATGTTTGTGCGCATAAATTGACTAAAATGCTACACAGTGTATGGGCCAATGATAAGGAGCGTTTTGTCCAAGGCTGCATGGTCTGCTTGCAGCACAATGTAGGAAAAGGTACCTCGACTCCTAGAGGAAGTTTCGCTCCACCTTCTGTTCCGTTTGAGGTTATTCACTTTGATTTTATTGAAATGGAACATTGTAACAATCTTAAATATGTGTTGGTTGTCATTTGGGCCTTTAGTAAGTGGGTTGAGGCCTTCCCGGTTAGAGATGCAACGGCCATAACCACGGCAAAAACTCTGTTGAAAGAGTTTTTTCCTAGGTTCGGGCTGCCGAGAGTCATCTGGTCGGAAATTGGGCCACACTTTATTGCTACTGTAATCCTACAAATTTGCAAAAGATTACAGATTGACAAACGGTTCCATTCGGCCAGACATGCCCAAAGTGCCGGATTAGTGGAAAGGCATAACGGCATTATAAAGAACAAGCTCGCTAAGACGTGTGCTGGCACTAAGTTAAAATGGCCGGACGCCTTACTGATCGGGTTACTGTCGATGAGAACAACCCCTCAAACTAAGACTGGGCTCTCTCCCTTTGAGGTGGTAATGGGGAGGCCTGCTAATATTTGGGGTTTGCCAAAAAGCAGTTCACTACGGGACATAGAAAATGTGCTTCTTTCAGATTACTGTAACCAGTTGACTAAAAATCTGTTTTCAATTTATCACCAGGTGCGAGAGGCATTACCTGTACGCTATGAGGGTCCCGGTCACAGTCTACGACCGAGGGAGTGGATCCTCACGAAGGTTTTTGAGAGGTCGTCTTGCCTTGCACCTCGGTGGAGGGGTCCAAACCAAGTCCTGCTACTCACTCAGACTGCTGTGCGGGTAGCGGGCCGTAAGAACTGGATCCATGCGACACACACCAAACGGATCCCACAGCCCGTGCCATACGATACAGAAGATACAGAATCCCTTCCCACTGCTGTAACTAGCGTGCCTGAAACAGCAACAACCAACAAGGGAGAATCGGAGACTGCTCGGGAATCCGCAAAGCCAGATAAAACGGCCATCTTGTCTCCGCACTCCCCAACAGTGGAACTTCCGGATCAATCCTTTTCTAATCCCATTTCCGTTCATTCGCCACTTCCAGGAGGAAGTGACGACACCTTATCCTCACCAGAAACTGTGAAATATAATTTGCGTCCAAGGAAGTAAACGTACAGCATGGTCTGACTGTGCGATTGGAAAAAAATCATTTGAGGGCTTGTCTTTTGGCCCGACTGTACGGGAAGATTCTGTTGGCTAAGGGTTGTGGGAGAGGCATTAAAAGACGCGCGACTGGAGTCGCCAGCAAACGAACAATTGGTGTTTTTTCGGTTGAAGACTACAATGCCTGCACCTGCTACCGCTCGTACCGAATTTTTAGATAAACATGTGACTAGCAGAGACAATGATGAAGCATGTAAGGGGACCCCCAAAGTGTATTGTTGCCTTTTTGTGATAATTACTGGATTGTTAGTAACTGTTGGTTTTGGGTTATGGTATCTGGAGGAAGCATATCCGCTAGAGGACTTTTTACCTATTGAAAATGTATCTGTTATCCCCACTCCTTCCGTGCAATTGCATACTTTATCGCCTAGAGATTCTTTGCATAGACGGAACTATCAGAATAATACCCTTTTGTTAATTATGAATGCCACTCATGCAATTTTAAATAAGACCAATTGTTGGATCTGTTCACATCTACCGCAACATGGGCATAAGGGACTAGGTTGGTATATTCATCATTTACCTTTGACAACTGCCTGTTACGCTTATCTTAGAGCACTATTTTTTGGCCGATGGAATGACAGCATCTCAGGGAACTTTGATGGTACAAATTTAAATAGCTTTGAAAAGCATGTTTTGAAGCCCCTGGGATGCTCGCTTTTTGCAAATAGAAGTAAGCCAAACGTTGCTTCTGTTAGGCCCTCTGATAGATTGTCTCGTCCTTTTCAGTCTTTAATCTCTTTCAAAATGGCTCCTATAGGCAATAAGGATGCCACGCCTCCATCTTATTCTGTTAACCATAGCCCCGATTCAGTATCCTTCTGCATACAGAGGAATGGAACGCGGTCAATGGGTAATTTTAGAAAGTGCGCCAACGTTGCGAATTTGACTAGTGAGAACAGACCTTTGTATGTAGGCGAACCTGTCTATTTTGTTTGCGGTAATGTGGCATTTCCATGGTTGCCCAGGGATTGGCAAGGAACCTGCTATTTAGGGATTCTACTACCTGGGGTATTTATTGCCAGTACTGCGGATGTTTCGAAAACTCGTCCACAACGAGGTATGAAAGGGGATACTCCAGCGCAAACTCTAGGAGATATCATGAAATCCTTTGTGCCATTTTTTGGGCAAATTACGAATTCAGAAGATATTAGGGGACTAGCGAGAGTATTGGAGAGAACCATCAATCGGACCACTGACATACTCTATAATATGACGTTAGAACAGAAAGCGATAAGATTAGTGGCTCTTCAGAACCGGATGGCATTAGATGTCATTCTGGCCGAGCGTGGAGGAGTATGTAAATTAGTGGGGTCCGCTTGCTGCGTTTACGTACCAGACTCCTCTCCGACGATCTTTAGGGCTATCCAAAATCTACATGTTCTTAGTTCAGAAGTACATGTTCCTGAGGGAAACTGGGAACTTAGTGCATGGTTTTGGGACCTCCTACGGTCATGGGGATGGAAGTTGTTTTCAGCCCTGCTGATTATCTTGGGAAGTTTTCTATTTCTTTGCTGTTGTATACAGTGTCTCCCTGGTATATGCTCAGTATTAGGGGGATGTTGCGCGCAAGCAACAAGTGTATTAGGGCATAAAATATACGCCCCAGAGAAGGTTTCCAAAGAGTCTGTATTAAAAGAAACTCTGGTGTCAGATCTAATGGCAATAGATATGTCAGACAATGATTCAGGATGTATAGATGTTGAAATGTGGAGTTAGTCGAAAAGTGATTGAAGGTAGTTTAGCGCTTGGCATAGGCCAAAAGGAGGGTTTGTTAGAACTGATATAATATTGTTTCGTCCTCATTGTATATGTTGGCCTATGCCCAGTCGCTTTGCAATGAAATCCGTATTACAAGGTCGTGACCTCAAGTGAATTGAGCCTCCATTTTAGGTTGGAACCGCCATTTTAGTTTATTGTACAAAGTCACCCTGTAGCCTAAAATGGCCATCTCGTGTGCTCTTTTTCTTGCCTTAACCTCTTCAACCTCTGTAGGAGGGTTAATGTCCAACCTGCCTTCAGGCTACATGTTAGGGTCATGTAGACCTTGTCCTTTGTTGACCTCGGGATCAGGGGATTACTTGAATTAGCAATGTTAACCTACAAGTATACAAGAACAATAATGCTATCCAAATACGACATGCAAAACATTTGTTTGATCTGTATTAAAGCAATATGTAAAGAGTGTAACGTTAAATTAGAGAATAATAATGTCTGTTAGTAAATGTATTTAAAAGTAAACCGCATGCACGAGATATGTAAATTAGGAAACGAACCTGGCGCGACTCTAGCCCAGTGTATAATTAACTTGTAAGAGGCTGGACATCATTATAACAAACTGTATAAATACGCTGATGTCCAGCTAGCAAATTCTGCTCACTGCTCACATTGAACCCTGCTGGTGGTCTCTGTGATGTATTGACAGCCAAATAGCTATTTGTGTACTTTGTTCAATACTGTTCAGTTTTGTAATAAAGATTCTGGGAATCTTTACAAGCCCGTGTCGGTGTATTTTCCTTTGCTTGGTGTAACAGCCTTAATATTGTATTTTTCTGATTCCGCAGTACCATTAGCTCAATCCAGAGGGTAAGAAACAGAATAAGCACCCACTTTACACAATGCTCATCAAGATCCACCGGGAAGCACAGTGCACCATCACACCAACTACAACTAAACAATAGCCCTAAGGAAGTCAACCCACAAAAACCAAAGAACTAACTGAAAGATAGTCATGAGAGGAGGAAACTAATGACGGAATACACAGGCTGACCAAGACGGACGCACTAGGATGCCTCATCAACAGCATTCTGACCCTGAAACATTCAAAGCTTCAACTGACCAGTGTCACATTAGATAACAAGAGAATTGATAGTACCAACCCAGTTCCACACCCAAATAAATGGTTCAGACACACCCACCACCCCATACAAGACTCACTATGACACAGCTGGACACTTGCAGCACCACCACAGCGAAACGGCCCTTAAGGAACCAGAAACAACCCCACCCACAGGGATACAGCTCAAAGGGAACCAGAAGTACCTGAACCAGGATACAGACCCCACTAACCAAACCCTCCATTTTCTGCATACTCAACCCACACAAAACTCACACAACCATTTCTCTCCCAGCAATTCAAATGCACTTTACCACACCACATCAATACATAGACAGCACCTACAGCACACAAGGCCTCGTCCGATCCGATACTTGCACCAAAGCCCAGCACTCGGTGTATACAGCACACCACCTCTCCCACTTTCCTACTCCCCTCCTCCCGACTAACACCACCCACTCTTCTTCCTGTTAACAGATCCGCCAGAGCGCCTGGGGACCAATTCCGTTGGTGACGGTGCACTATAGAAGTACCTTTAACATAACGTAACATTTTCAAATTCATTTTTAGGTTCTGCACAGAGCAATTGCTATATTGCGAAGGTCTCTTCTGTAAAGTGTTACTGATAGACACAGCTTAGAAGTGTGTGCCTGCATTCTTAAACGTGTACAGTTTAATATGCAACAAGCTTAAAATGAGACAGAAGCTAACACATTGCCAAGACTTCTGATGTGTTCAAGGTCAACTTTAACATGAGTCTGGTAATTTATATAAAAAAGAGGATTTATAGCTGGTTATGAGAAAAGCTATTTACCGTGAGGGAATGTATCATTCCAAATCATTAGCTCATTTATCGCAGGGAAAACAACTACAGATAAATTTTATTTCTGAATGTTTCATTTTCCTTTTTTAGTCATAGCTATAACATGCTATGAGAGAACACTAGGTTTTATTTGCTTTGTTTTTGTTATTCTGCATAATTCTAACCTCTTATAAAGAATAGAAGTGTGAAAGTGAATTTATCTGAAAATACTTATTATGTGTTCTGGTTTATATGATCACCCACAGACATCTGTGTAGTGGGTGGTAGTTCCATTTTACCACAGGCCGTAGTTCACGTTATCACGTGTGGTAAAATACAAAACAAAACTAGTCACTGTGAATTGGATTCTTCTCAGGGGATCTGTATGAATAACAGTGTTTTGTTTACATGGTAAATATATTTTGAGATACCACCACAAGGGCATAACGTGGTATTGTATATAAAATACTGCAGGGACATGACATTATGATATAGAGTGTACAGTCTTGGCTTACCGTTAGTGATCCCGGTATAAGAATAATTATCAGGTAGTCCTCTGTATTTAGGGCTGACCAAAATACCACACACAAAACCAACAGGCTCACCTTAAATACGACCAAAATACCACCAAAATATTTATGGTGCTTTGGCTTGGAATCAGTAAAGTAATTACTGGGTGTGGCTTTGCATAGTATAGAACCAACATAGTGTGCACTCTTTCTCTGAGTTAGAGATGTGAGGTAGCAATTGTGCTGCATATACATTGATTGTTGGTATTGTGTCACTGGCACTAATCCCACCATGCCGAAGATGCAAGCTGATTTTTCTGAATAATCAGCTTATCTCGAAACCAAACTCGTTGCTCTTGCAAACTGGTCATCTGAAGACATAGTAGCATGGAAAGACAGGATAAGTACAGAAGTTCAGAAAGACACCCTCAAAAGATTTTTGATGAAGGGAGCATAGTGCAGACGTGTCTCCTTAGACGATTCCAAGCATTTTAGCATAAGGAAGAGAGAGATTATATTATCAGATTGTGCGCCAAGCTGTGGTTTCTGCTGCATAAGTCCATAAAGCTGCGAGGGAAAGAATGTGAGGTAATAAGCATGTTGCAATGCGATTTAGATACAGAACAGGAGCAATTGCTACAGATGGAAAAACATTGGAAGTTGGACACGCAATTGCAAGCCAAATGTACTGAGTTTAGTGCCCAACTGGCTCAGAGAGACATACAATTTGCTGAAACTGAGGAGGAATATATTAATTTAAAAACAGTATTAGATGATGTAAGACAGGACAAAGATGTTGCAATTTCAGAATTTCTGACCCTTAGAAAAGATAATAGTGAAAAACATAAGGAATTCCATGCCATGGAGCAAGAAATATTTACATTTCTGGATGAAATGAAGAATAAACTAAATAAATTGACCGTTGTCAGGCACAGATCAAAGAGTTGCAAGGAATATTCACTAAAGTCAGGGATGGGAATTCTATTTTTTGCCATGAAGCACAGCAGCTTCATGCGCAGTGCAGAGAATTGAAACAGCACATCTTTAATGTTCAGTCTCAAGAAAAGCAGCAGTTCACCATATTCACTGAAGCTGAATTTAATCACAGCCCTAGCTAGGGACATTTGCCAGCAGCTGTCCGCCTAACCAGGCCTGGTTATGATCCAATGTTAGGGTCTAAATAACCTGCAACTGCTCACAAACATTATCACCCACAACAGATGAGGAGGGAGGGACATAATGGCACATCCCAGAATGCACCATGTAGTCATTTAAAAATTATAAAGCCTCTCAAAACTCTGATCATACCATTCATAAAAGGAAGGGCCTGCTGCATAGAAGATCATTTGGAGGTGATCCATGATATATTTTAAACCCTTCAGATTCATAGGAAATAATATGAGCAGTGTTTTCACGTCACTCTAGATGCTGCTTCTGCTAGTGTTATCCGTGGGGTGAATGAACAGAAATATTTGTCATGGGCAGAGTTTGAGAAAGAAATTGGACGCCAATTCTCACCTATCAGTCTATACAGCAGGCCAAAAAAGCTGCTTATAGCATGTCTGCACAACCAAATTAATCTCCTTGACAATTATTTCAAAATGTACAAAGGGTATTCTCACGTTTTGATGTGACCGCTAACCCTAACTAAGTAGAATTCAAAACTGCTTATTTCTATGGTTTACAAAAAGAAATTGTCTCCCAATTAATCCAAGAATCTGACAGGAAAAAAGCATTAGAATGGACAATTGAACAGGCAATCAAAATGTATGAGGTAATATTCAATGACAAAGAGAAGGGACCTAAAAATAAGGAAACAAAATCAAAGACTAAGGAATCCACAGGGGACATTTTAGAGGTAAAGTCTGTAAAGATACCACTAGAATCACCCCAAAATCAGGCAAGGAATGACATGACACATACTCAAAGGGGCATGGCTCAACAGAGAACACCACCACAGGCTCTGATGTTCCAATCCATTGATCCCAGCAATAGAAATTATTAGATTAACTCTTTGGTACCTTCGGTACCTCGGTAATTCTCCCAGAGTGGGGTTTTGCTATGATATTCCAGGCCTAAATAACAATCAAAATCAGATGTACAATGGTCCATACCAGACATGAGGGGCTAGAGTAGATTAGTATTTGTATTTATTTTATTTGTATTGCGCACCTTGCCCGGAGGCATCTGGCTCAAACACAATGCTGTATGGCCATTATGAAAGACCAAGGTATGTGGATAGATTCATTGAAAATGGAAATCAGGGGGGGCGTGGCCAGCAGGCGTAGGATGAGGACGTGATTCCTCGCTGCTCCCGGCCGCCAGCCTAATCCTACATCCATCCTGCGACTAGAATTATAGATAAAAAGCCCTAAAATACTACAGCGACGTCCGAAATCCTGCTGCTTCGAATCGGAACATTGCGGACCCGAATCGGTGCGGGCTCTGCGAGATATAGCCCTCAGCGCACTCAAATTGCGGACCGTTACCAACATCCAAGATGGCCGCCTGAGGGCGAGGGAGGCAGAGACTGAGAATCCTTGAAACCACTGCCACCCCGGGAAACTGCGAAGTGAGCGCGACCTCCCACGCGCTGGCTGCGACGTACGAGAGCCTGTGGGAAATTATACCGTCACCTCGCCTGAAGGGGTGAGAAGCCAGCCGGCAGCTCCAACAATACGAAGGCGCCCTCCCCTGCCGTGATCCACACCTCCTGATACGGGCGCGGCACGATACGGGCCCCACCAGAGGATCACTGGGACAAAGCCGCTCCGGTTCCAGTCAAGCACCTGCTGAGCTCCGACGGCGACTCCTGATCACCCTCCCGGTCGCTCGCTGAGGACTCGGGCCAAGCGGTAAGGAGAGGGGGAGACGGGGGATTGGATCCTGGCATCCTGTGAGACTTTTCCCGGCCACATATTTGCAAACGCCACGCTCCGGGCCCGACGTGTGTGTCGCAGCTCCTGAGCGAAACTCCGAACCCCGGAGAGATAGGCCTCACCGGCTTACCCAAAATCACCTAGTCGCGGTGCACAGAACTTCGGCCCTCCGACCGAACCAGACCCAAATCTGTGGGCTTCCCCCCGACACGTGTCCAGCTGCGTGCACATGGACTGTGGATGCCCCTCTCCCGAAGGGCCATCAGTGGAGCCTGCCATAACCATTTCTTCTGCCTGTTGAACACCAACACTTGCTTCCCTGCCCTCTAACGAGAACCTTTGCCACCACCTCCCCACTTCACTTACAATGGGGAAAGATAAGCCTAGGAAGACCTCCACTCAAAGCCGGATTGAACAATACGCAACTACGCCACTCACCCGCTCCCCGGAAAGACCAACGCAACAGGACTCAGACCCCATGGAGGATAGTATCTCCCTCAGAGACATAATGGGTGCTATTGCCAGTTCTAGAACCTCCATGGAGAAAAAGATGGACAGCATTGGTGCGGATGTATCCCTGCTAAGACATGATCTACAGAAGCTGACCTCTCGTACTGGGGAAGCGGAGATGCGGATCTCCGAAGCGGAGGACAACCTTCGCGGTGTGAACCGACAGATGTCCGGCATGTTGGCACGCATAAAGCTCCTGGAATCGAGAGCCGATGAGAGTGAGGGCAGATCAAGACGGAACAACGTCCGCATACTGGGTATTCCGGAGAAAGCAGAAGGAGATTGCATGGAACTTTTTCTTGAAGGGTGGCTTGCGGACATATATGACCTACAATCCTTCTCCAAATTCTTTTCCATCGAGCGAGCCCACCGCATCCCCACAGGCAAGATCATCCCAGGAGCACCACCACGTACAGTCATTGCGAGGTTTCTAAATTATAGAGACAGGGACACTGTACTGCAACTGGCGAGGTCCAAAGGGACTATTACATACAATGGCTCAAGGATTGCCTTCTTCCCTGACTTCACCAGAGAAGTACAGAAAGCGCACCAATCCTTTGATCCCCTCAAAAAACGCCTGCAAGCAATGGGAGTCAAATACGGGCTAATATTCCCTGCCCAACTCAAAATATATCACAAGAACACGACAGTCCACTTCACTGATCCCAAGGAGGCGTGGAGCTGGGCTGAAAGACACATAGACGGCGACTGGAGTACTGCCGGGAGAGGAGAGAGAGAACGGAATGGACCGCGCCCTGACCGACCGCCTGATCGGGAACCGCAGCAACAACAACAGGACGGAGTCCCACAACAAGCAGAACTTTAGTAGACATCACTAATATCTGGGATATCCAAGCCATCACTATGACCCTGCAGGGATGCTGTACTGTACACTGTAAATGCGACTAAGATAGCAATTCCGGCTGGCGGCCGCCCACACAGCGCCCCCCCCCAGCCCCTGGACACCAAACCAAACGAACTCGGAACACCACATAGCGGAGTTCCAACACCCTGCCTTGTGTCTCCCCCCCGGGGCGTAACAACTGGCACATCTGTGCCCGAGACGCGGATTGCCATGAGGCAGGCAGATGTAGACTATTGTTAAATTGTTTAAAAGTTAACACTGGGTCGACAGATGCTTCAGTTGTGGGTGGAGTATGGGGAGGGGGGAGTTGGGTTTTTTATGGTTATTCAATGTTTGACATACAGAGGCAAGACGAATATGCTATACGGATCGAATACGACGGAAATATTGTGCATGCAACCAAGGAAATATATCTGTGTAAACAAACTGCCCATTGACAATGGCAACCCGAAACACTGCAACCCAAAGTAATCTTAAACTCCTAGCATGGAATGTGAACGGACTGGGCGCCAGCATCAAAAGACGGCTAGTCTTGCAATATCTAAATAGACATTCCCCAGACATAGCCATACTGACTGAAACACACCTGGCCGGAACCACATGCAAATTTTTTCAAAGATCTAATTACCGCACTGCGATACACGCAGGCTTTTCTATGGGAGCGAGAGGGGTCCTCGTACTAATCCACAAGAGGCTTCCACTAGTGACCACAGACGTGTTGCTGGACAGGGGAGGCCGTTAGGCATTCATTCAGGCAACACTATGGAACCAAACACTGGCACTCATGGCAGTGTACTCCCCGCCAGCTCTCCTCAAAGATCTGCTAAACGAAATCACCCCCATCCTGGCAACGAGAACTGCAGACACATTGGTGATAGGGGGAGACTTCAATGAGGTCATGGACTATACGCTTGATCGCACGCACCTAAGGACCAGGAATCCCGCCACCACAACCAAACTGGCCTCCTTCGTGTCGGCAATGGGCCTCTGTGACGCATGGAGGGCCCTTAATACACAGACTCGTCAATATTCCTTCCACTCGGGGGCCCACGCCTCGATGTCTAGGATAGACTACTTCTTCCTCCCACACCAAAGTGTCCACCAAATAAACAATGCATCCTTCCTTCCCCGAGGAATCTCTGACCATTCCCCATTGCTGCTGGAGCTGGAAACGGCCAGACCGAGACCACCCCCCTCATGGCGCCTAAATACCTACTATTTGGGATTCCCTGAATTTCAGGAGATGGTAGAGACCGCCACCTCCGACTACTTTGAGCTTAATATAGACTCAGTTGATAACCCCAATACACTATGGGAGGCATACAAACCAGTCCTCCGCGGAGAAATCATATCGTGGACGTCCCATAAGAAGAAGAAACAGCGCGAAAAGATCGTCGAAGCTGAATCCGAGGTCACATCCAAGGAACTGGACCACATTGCCAATGACACCCCGGAGTCAAACAGGGCTCTACTGTTGGCACAGAGGAAGCTCCATAACTTATCCTTGGACTGTGCCAAGAAAGCACACGCAGCAATGAAGGCGCGTGTATATGAAACAGGCGACAAAGCAAGCAAACTGCTTGCGTGGCTGGAAAGACGTGATGAAGGACAATCGAAGGTGAAATGCATCAGAACCCTAAACGCAAACCTAGTCTATGCCGACGCAGAGATCGCTGAACGCTTTGCTGAGTTCTACGAGAACCTCTACGAACCCCCCACTGATACTGTGGATAGTACCATACTAGATGATATCGTTCTCCCAACACTCACCCCAGACCAGACCACTGCCCTAGATAGTAAAATCACTACTACCGAGATATCAACTGCCATTATGCAACTCCAAGCCGGCAAGACCCCGGGCCCGAATGGGTTCCCGATTGACATTTGGAAAAAACTACAACATCTGGACATACCCGCACACTTGCTCAAGGTGTTTGAACACTCTCTAACCCAGAATGAGCTCCCACCCGACCTTCGCAAAGCTACCATCGTAGTGATCCCTAAAAAAGGCAAACCCCCAGAAGAATGCACATCCTATCGTCCCATATCCCTTATCAATAGCGAAGCAAAAATTCTGGCCAAAGTTCTAGCCAACAGATTACAACTAGTCATTACATCACTGATTCACCCGGACCAATGTGGCTTTATGCCCCAGCGATCGACCAGAATGAACATTCGCAGATTACACTTGGCACTAGAAAGAGCCCCGGCCCTGCAGCAATCTCTGGCTCTGTTGGCCATAGACTTCGAGAAAGCATTCGACTCTGTTCACTGGGAGGCGCTATGGGCCATAATGCATAGGATGCACTTCGGAGCACCGTTCATAAAATGGGTGCAACTCCTATACAAGAACCCAATAGCCGAGGTTAAAGTAAATGGGTGGCCGTTGCGCACTGTCCGACTAGGGAAGGGAACCAGACAAGGTTGCCCACTTTCGGCGATGGTGTTCGCACTAATAATGGAACCACTAGCAGTCCTCCTGAGGGATTCTTCCGCATGGACTGGCTTTCGATGGGGTCCGGGCTGTGAAGATAGAGTTTCCCTCTATGCAGATGACCTCCTAGTATACCTGAGCGACCCAGCCTCTTCATGCCCTGTGGTCACGCAAATCCTAATAGAATACGGATCCTTTAGCGGACTTAAAGTAAATTGGTCCAAATCTGTGCTGTTCCCGGTTAAAGGGATAGACTGCGTTCCGACAGCGGGCTCCCCATATAAGGTTGAAACCAAACAGTTCCGATACCTGGGTATTTTAATCGCCAATGAATTAAATAACTATGTAGAACAAAATCTACGTCCACTTGCTAAAAGATATAAGCAAGATGTAACCCACTGGCAGGCACTCCCGTTGACACTGTTAGGAAAGGCAGCGCTCTTCAAGATGCTGGCCCTACCCCGCTTTTTATATGTTCTTCAGAATGCCCCCCTCCACGTTCCCGCTGCAGAATTCCACAGTATAAATAGCACAACACGTATACTCCTCTGGGGTGGGAAGCGTCCGAGAATTGCCCTCCACACTCTCCAACGCTCGGTTTGGGAAGGGGGAATAGGGCTCCCGAATATCCAGATTTATTACTGGGCATCCCAGATGGCAACAGTCAATGATATTCTACACGGGGACCCGAGCATACCTCACATAAGAGCCGAACTAGCGGCGAGACATGGAATGTCCCCACTTGAAAGTCTCTACTGCAAACAAACTCACCCACCTGCACACACGATAGCAGTACACACAGCCCTGATATGGAAAGAAATACACAGACACTTGGATTGGGACAAGAAAATCACCCCACTCCAGCCCATCTGGAACAATGCTCACCTTTCGAATCTTGCCAACCTCCCGAAATGGCCAGCCTGGGTCGTAGCTGGCATACAGACGATCCAACAGATAATCGTAAATGACCGGCTGATGCCGTTCCCCGAGCTCGCAGCGGCACATGGCCTGCCGGAATCTGAACAGTATCACCACAGACAGCTACAACACGCACTTGTCGCACACAGAGCCCAACTTGTGGACATGCCGGAATGCACACCTATTGAAAGAAATATAGTAATGGACAAGGTGAATAATAAAGTCACGTCTACCATGTACAATGTTGTTTCTTCATTCGGCACGAAAGAACTTCTGACCCTGAAGACGAAGTGGGAAAATGACATTGGCCCCATATTACCGGAAGACTGGATTGAAATCCTAATGTATCCTAGAGAATGCGCAATCTCGGCACGGATTCGTTTGGTACAGCTTAAAATACTACATCGGATATATTATCCTCGAATAACACTCTACAATTGGGGTAAATCGACCGACCCCAAGTGCCTACGCTGCAAACAAGAAGAAGGATCCTTTTACCACATCCTCTGGCAGTGTGCACGCATACAACGCTTCTGGCATAAATGTAGCGCAAGGCTCTCTCGGGCCATGTCCCGCCCAGTTCCGACGGACCCTAAACTCATGCTCCTAGGTATTACAGACGACCTAGAACTGTCACGATTCGAAAAGCTACTTGTGTCAACTGCCACAGGAATTGCGAAAAGGAACATCGCGCAATTATGGGGTTCAGAAAACACCCCGAAATATGATCACTGGCTATCGGACGTGGATGCAATCATTTTAATGGAACGCAGAGTCTACCAAGCCAGAGGTTGTCCGGGCAAAGCGGACAAGATTTGGGGAAGATGGGAACAAACAATGTAAATCTACTGTAATAGCGTTATTGTGCATTGGCGTGCAGTCCCGCAAAATCCATGCCTGCTAACACCATGCTTTGGGGCATTTTCACGTAATATGACTAGCCAGGAATTGATTGCCACCTCAACTGCTCATATACTTTATTTCACATGTGTTGCTATGCTTGCCTATGTCCTCCAGTGTATTCGTCCAGGCTACCCTGCCAGCCGTATGCAAAAGTCTTGTAGTCTTGTAGTTTTGTTGATTTCTTGTTGATTTCTTGTTGATTTCTTGTTGTTTCTTGCACAAAATATAATAAAATATGTTATTAAAAAAAAAAAGAAAATGGAAATCAGCATAGGGAACATTTCCCAACAAATGAAAGACAAAATATGAATTATGTACCTCGCCAATATAGTCAGTCCCCACCACACGTTGACCATGGTCAGAGAATGGTCACCCCATGTTCCCCATCTTGCATGTCATGAGACTTCAGAGGAAACACAAACAGAAATCAATCTCCTAAAAGGTACGAGAACAGGTCTAATCAGGGTGAATTCAATTCTGGCCCAGACCACAAAGGGAGGAATTCAGAGATATGGACAGGTTTCAGTGCTTAGAGGCCCATGTTAAAATGTTGTCTGAGCAAATAGGGAAATTATGTGAAATTCAAAAATAGCAACCAAATGAAAGTACAGAAGGTCATAGGTGTGATCTTGCACGTAGCGATAATAAGTGACTAGACTAGCTGGTCACCTCTGCCATTATCAGAACAAATATGCCAATGAATCACCTTTGAATAAAAACACTAAATTGCTTGATGATTTAAAAACAAGAAAACAAATGAGTAAGTGAGACAGGGAACAGTAACACACACAAAAAGGGAGTGTGGTTTAATTTGGATTTGAACCAGACCATTCAGGTGTGTGAAAATGAAGAACAAAAAGAGGAACATGAAAAAGAGAAACCTAAAGAACAAAGAGGTACATTTAAAAAGAATACTATGCAACATGAAAATGAAACACAAAATGAGGAGTTAGGATAAACAGGTAGTTTATCCTTACATGATGACCAAAATATTGTTTATACCCCCACAGAAATGAAAGTTACCCATAAAACTGATGCAGGTCAGTTACAAGAGGAGTATTTTGAACCACAGATATTCCAAGAGACACAAATGGCAGGTACTGTGAAAAATGCAGGTATGTGTCACAAGCCAGAAACTGACACGCTGACGTTGACACTGACACTTGTAGAATACATAGTCAATAGGTTCCAGTGTGAAGGTAAGTGGAGAGGACCCATACAATGGGGAAAGAACAATGAAGGAATGGGGAATGAACACTAGTGTTCCCAAATCAGAGGGGCAATCAGTGGCTACACTTCAAATGGGTTCTGAGTCCAGGAAAATAGACAAAGAAATGTAAAAAGAAATGGGTAAAGAGGCGGGTACAATGTTATTTCATATGCCCCTTTGCCTAGCAAAAAGCCAGGCTGTTCTGAGAAAGATAAGTCCTGGGATCAGTAACAATTCACACTTTCTATGTGTACTAGAAGAATTTGAGGACAGATACTATGCTCCCATCACTGTTCAAGAGAACTGTAATGTATTGGCAATGATTAACACAGGTGCCCAAGCACCAATAATAATAAATGAACTAATGCAAAGCATAAATGAGGGGGAAGTCCCCACAAAACTGTGTAAAGGTGTGGCAGAATGAAGGCCCCGTGCTCAATCAACTTCAATGGGGTAGAAATAGATAGGGAAGCATAGGATGAGACACCCTTCCACATAAGGACAAATTGCCTAATAAGACTGTTGCCACTCATTAATAAGGTAAATGGGTTATTATGGTCCTTAGCCTAGAAAACATTGAAACCTAAGAAAATAATGACTCAAAGCAATGCATAAAAGAATGCCACACCACTGCTAAATCATAAAGTGCAGTGGAAGTATATCTTCAGAATGACTGGGTGCCTAGAGGCACATTTATTCTCAAGTGTCAGGATGAAATATGAGGAGAAAAAGAGAAGCAATCTTTGGAGATTCATTGGGACTCTAAGAAAAACTGGCAAACAGAAATAGATGAAAACACATTGCACTTTTATTTAGATGAGGAAAACTGCAATCCAAATATTAATCCAGAGTCAGATTAGAAAAGATGCATTTCAACAATTGCAGAAAAACACATGGGAGAAGGGCAGCCATGGATCCCTATCCATGTAAATGGGCATTCTGAAATGATTAAAGCCACTTTGGCGCTTGAGCAGGAAAGGAGTTTCATTAATGGAAAGGTGTTCAGGCAAGTACTTGAGAGAGAGGAAATTCCAAATTTTAAGGTTTGAATTCAAGACATCTTTGGCCTAGATGAACCCAAATTGGGAAAAAGAATTGTGAGAAGATGCATGCTAAAGATTACAATTGGCTCTTAAAGCATTCAGTGCAATGTGTGGATTGTGAGTGGAACACAAAACAAATTCTATTTAGGAAATGAGATCATGCACAGAACGTGTATGGTGTTATGCTTCCTAAATCAAAAGGTCTGGTCCAGATTGGGTAGAGCTGCAAATGAATTTGAAAACAAAAGACAAGTTTACCATTTTGTCCAAATGGTGCCATATGCAATTGAACTTCAAGTTAGAAATGGATGTTACCATCCCTGCATTTACCAGACAATTTACAGTAGCATTAAAATATAGGAAGGGACGAGAGATGAAAGACCCTGATGCATGTATGTGTTTAAATCAATCTATGAGACAACAAGGAATAGAATGTGAATATACGCCATTGGTAGAGATTGGGGATGGACCCATTCGAATCCTGGTGCATAACAAAGGATGTCAGGACATTTGTTTGAAAGAAAATACAGCATTAGGAATGGTAGTGCAGTAATCTAACTACACTGCTGTTTTATGTAACCCAGTGATCGGGAATATCCCTGATAGCTATGGGACTTCACAGGGTGAATTACCTCAATCATTGGGTTCAATGCCGAAGGGAAGTTCAGCCTGTGTGCCCTTATGTTAGGATTCCATCCGCCGCTATACCCAGGCCACACAAGTGGCTTCTGTCTGCCTCATCAAAAGTGCCCCTAACATCACGTTTCTTTGTTAAAAACACAGACACATCACATTCTCTACAGTCACAAACCCGGTTTCTCTCCATCCAAAAAAAGTACGCCAATTCAGTCCATTGCATCTTGCAAACCACAATCCCCAGAGGGCTGTGCGCCCTGGATGTTACGGCTGTAATTGGAAATTGCCATGGAAGCTATGGTGGCCGTGATTGGCGTACTGTAGTACGTCCTGATGCTGGTACTATCACGTGATCTCTTCACCACCTTTTTAGCGTCGCTTTTCCATGGTTACGATGCTTCTGAATTTGCATAAGTGTGCTACATTTTGTTATTCATCGTCTGCTCTTGAATCCTGTGATTTCTTTTTGACTTCGGATTTACTCACCTGGATTTGTTCTTGCCTGCCCTTTGCCCTATTTGTCATCTGGCTGCCTTGTTTCCACGGTTAACAAACCTGGATCTGTCAGATGGAACTCTTTTGCCCGATCCTCGCCTGCTACGTCTTCAATTTCCACAATCTCAAGTCCTCGTAAGACCCGAACTGCTACTGGATTGTTTTCACAAAGCTTGTGTTCCTCTGACTCGCTTTGTGCCTTGGTCACCTTGCCCACTGCCTGGGACGCAACTCCTAACCACCTTGAAGCAACCCTATCAGCTGGGTCTCCCCTGCAGCATCTGGACTAGAGACTGCTTGCAGTGTGCTTGCAGCTGTTCGTCCTCGTTCCATAGGGTTTCCTCACCTGGACTAGAGACTTCTTGTAGGCGTTCTCATTTCGTCGGGAATAGGTTGGCTGGTTGCTTCATTGGTTTCAAGTTGCCCACGACTGCTGCTATGCTTGTCCTTGCGGAACTCATGGTAAGGTTTCACACACACACCCACTGTTCACTGTCATTGTCATCCATCTGCTGGTATTATAATCTAATATCTTAATATCGCATCACTGTCTCTCTCTTGCATAGAGTGAGGGTTAGCGGGATAGACAACAACTTGGTTCCCATCACCACTAATTGACCCCGGCAGTTTCTTGTTCACTGAAGGTTAATCCACTATGGTAATCTGTGTTAAACCGTTATTTTCTCTGTGCCATCCACACCAAACTAAGCCAAGTCTCTTGATTCTAGGTACCTGGTTTTCCGTTGGTTCCTCCGATTGTGGACGACTTTCATCTTGGTGTGTTTGCGGGTTTCCATCTTTCAAGGAATACCATCCGCTGTCTGTTACTTAGTACAGCCAGTTGGTGGTATTGTTGGGAGGAAATCTTCGGCTACACTACGTGGTCAAGTGTCCTGCGGATTTCTGACAGAAGCCGTAATGGAAACCCAAGACACTCTTGCACAGATTATACAGATGGTTGCTGAGCTACGTAACAATATGGCTACGGCTCAGGCTGCTACGCAACTTTGTATAGACGAATTGCAGACCGGGCTACAGCCTGCTATAGCACCATAACCCTCTCCTGCTCAGGCCTCTGGTTCTGAGCAGTCTCACCAGGGATCCGGCCCAGTTATTATAGCCACTCACTTAGTTTAATTGCCTCCTGAGAGGTTTACTGGCGATCCAAAGACTTTCAGAATGTTTCTGAATCAATGTCAACTGCATTTCCTGTCAGCCAAACTCATTCCCTGACTCCAACATGAAAGCCACTTTTCTCTTGTCTCACCTGGAAGGCACTGCTGCATCATGGACTAATCCCTTAATTGTAGTCTGGTAGTCCCCTACTGTTTGATTGTGATGCACTTATTGAAGCCATGAGTCGGGTCTTTGATGCTCGGTACAAGACCCAAGCCACTGATTTGGATTATTGGTGTTTCAACAAGGCACCTCATCTCTCTTACCATACCTAGCGAAGTTCAATCAATTATCGGCCGACACAGGCTGGCCGGAAGAAAAGAAAGGTGTTCTTTTCTACAAAGGACTGTCTGACTCCCTGAAGGACATTCTTGCCACAGTTCCAGTAGTTCCAACGTCCATTCCGGAGCTTATGGAGTTAGTGCTCCAGATAGACACCAGGAAGGCAAAACGAAAGGGCGAGCGGAGGGTTACTGTACCAGCTGCTATGACCACAGCAAACCCCCTTACAGGGGAAAAAGCCTATTCAGATAGGAGTGATTAGAGGTCCTTTGTCTCCAGAAGAAAGAGAAAACAGAAGAAAGAACACTCTCTGCTTTTATTGTGGTTCCCCTGATCATGTTCTGAAATCTTGTACCAAAAAACCTAGAGGTTGGGAAACGCCAAAGCTCAGCAGTAGAAAGGGTCCAACAGCGAGCATTGATTCCTTGGACCCTTGCAGAGCAACTCCGTTTACAGTCTCCAGGAAAATGTACCATGAACTCAGGTCTTGAGTGGGTCATTGATGCTGTTCTTGATTCAGGCGCCACCGGTAATTATATCGATGGCGACAATGCCAAGTCTCTGGGTATTCCGGTTTTGTCTAAACCCCATCCGGAAATGGTTAACGCAGTCGATGCTTCCACTTTGCTTTCCGGAATGGTGACCGAACGGACCATGGACCTAATCATGGTTACCGGTAACGGACACTTGGAGACCATCTGGTTTGACCCAATTGCCACCCCCCAATATCGGATGAGTCTTGGTCTATCTTGGTTGGTGCTCTACAATCCTGTCATTGACTGGCAAATGGGCACTATCGAGTTTGTTTCCGGGCATTGTGAATTGACCTGTTTGGGTACCTCTGTCTCCGTTAGCAATCCGTGCTGACCCTTGTTGCTCAACTCTCTGGCTATTGGGGCGGTTTTATCCGCCAGCCTGCCAGTGGAATACGAATCATACAGAGACGTCTTCGATGTTAAGGGTGCTGAAACCTTGCCACCGCACAGACCCTATGATTGCCCCATTGATCTGGTTCCAGGGCGAAGATATCGACGGGGAGAATCTACTCCTTAACCCAGAAGGAGGACCAGGTCCTCAAGGACTGCCTTGATAAAGCGCTTAATATAGGCTTTATTCGCCCCTCACGCTCTCCTGCATCGGCCGCATTGTTGTCTGTGCCGAAGAGGGAGGGTGACCTCCGCCCATGTATTGATTACCGGGCATTAAACGCTGTGACCATAAGAAACGAATGCCCCTAATTTCCATCCTTCTAGACCAGTTAGGGTCTTCAGTGATTTTTACCAAATTGGATTTAAGAGGGGCATACAATTTGGTTAGAATCAGACGAGGGGACGAGTGGAAGATGGCGTTTAAGACCAAGTTTGGTTTATGCGAGTATTGCGTCATGCCCTTTGGGTTGTGCAACACACCCGCTACATTTCAGCATTTCATAAATGACATTTTCAGTGATATGATGGATCACTTTGTAGTGGTCTACCTTGATGATATTCTGATTTATTCAGGATCATTGGAGGCACACATCAAGCACTTCTCACAGGTGTTACAATGTCTACGTAAACACTCATTATATGCTAAATTAGAAAAATGCATTTCCATGTTTAGAGTGTTGAATTCCTGGGATATGAGGTCACAAATAAGGGCATTCAAATGTGTCACGCTAAGGTCAAAGCGGTTCTAGACTGGCCAGTACCCCACTCCTTGAAGGCTTTACAGTCGTTTCTCGGCTTTGCTAATTTCTATAGATGATTTGTGAGGGGCTTTTCTGAGTTTGCCGCCCCTCTTAGTCATCTCACTAGCAACAAGAAGCCGTTTTGCTGGGACTCCAAGGCTAACAAACCTTTCGAAACCCTCAAACCGGCTTCTACTACAACACCTGTTTTGCAACACCCCGATCCCAAGAAACCATATATTGTCGAGGCCGATGCTTTGGACTCAGCTCTCGTGTCAGACCTGTCATGACACCAACGCTCTCCATCCAGTGGCCTACCATTTAAGGAAACTGACGGCCTATGAACGGAATTATACCGTCACAGAGAAGCACCTGTTGGCAGTCTGTGGTGCCTTTATGATGTGGAGACACCATTTGTTGGGGACAACCACACTGGTCACAGTCTATAGTGATCATAGGAACCTTCTAGTCCTACAGTCAGTCAAGTGCACTACTGCACGCCATGCACGATGGCATGAATTAATTTCCCAATTCCACTTCACCATCACGTATTGACCAGGCCCTTTGCATTCTAAGGCAGATGCCTGATCACGTCTTGACGGGGAGACTGCAAGACGAGTAACCACGGGATCATTACTTTGTCCCAACCAGGTAGTTTGCGCTTATACCCTGCAAGAGTCCATGAAGTCCACAATCCAGGCTTGGGTGAAACATAACCCGCAAACCATAGCAGACAATGCCATTGACATCTTTCAGTCCTTACCTTACGTCCAGGGCAGATTGTATTTACCAGATGCCCTCACTCGACAGACTGCCATGAAGTGGTAACATTATTCCAAAGTGGTGGCTCATCCAGGTATAAGGAAGACCATAGACCTACTACATCGCTGGTGTTGGTGGCCGAATATGACTAAGGACATCAACCATCACGTCTCTTCTTGTGCGGTCTGTGATCAGGGCAAGGAAACACGTGGTAGACCAGTGGGTCTCTTGCACCCTTTACCAATAGCGGAACACCCATGGTCCATAAAATCAATAGATTTTATAGTCGAACTCCCTACTGTTCAAGGCCTTGATACTGTTTGGGCGGTCATCGACTACTTCACCAAATACACTCTATTTATTCCATGCCGTGGTCTTCTTACTGCTCCAGTCCTAGCGGACCTGTTTCTAAAACATTTTTTTTTTGTCTTTTTGCTTTGCCCAACATCATTGTCACTGATTGTGGCTCCTAATTTACTTTGCGATTTTGGAGGGTCCTTACAGGTTCTTTCAGCATTGAGGGCAGATATGCCAGTGCCTACCATCCCCAAACGGATGGACAGACGGAGCGGTTGAACGCTACCCTTGAGCAGTATCTACGCTGTTTGATCATTCACCATCAAGATACTTGGCTATCGACATTGCCTTTGGCCGAGTTTGCATATAATAATGCTGTGCATATGGCCACCGGTACTTGGCAGTTTTTTGCTACTCATGGTCGGCATCATTGGGCCTTTCCTATTCCAATGCCTGTTGCTCCTTGTAATCCCGCTGCTCTAACCTGCGCTAACGATATCACAAAGCTCCATGAGGATATAAAGGCGCATCTCATTGAAGCAGAGGCTCGGTCTAAAGTTCATGCTGATGCCCATCGCTCTGCTTCTCCTACATTCTCTGCCGGTATGAAGGTATGGTTGGCCACTAAACACCTCAGTTTGCCAGGAAAAAAGTCTCTGCAGCCACATTTTGTTGGTCCTTTTGAGATCACTGCCATTATCAATCTGGTGTTGGTGATACTAGCTTTGCCCGGTTCCTGGAAAATCCATCCAGTCTTTTATGTATCCCTGCTAAAGCCAGTGCATAGTGCCATTAGGCTTCTCCCCACAATGAACCTTTGGCCATAGGGTGTTCTGATGAATATGAGGTTAGTCAGATACTGGGCACTAAGGTCAAGAGGGGTGTGCACATGTATTTGGTTGACTGGAAGGGTTATGGTCCTGAGGATCGCACTTGGGAGCCGGCCAATCTCGTTCATGCTCCCCTCCGTTTGTCTGATTTTTGGTCGGCTTGCAGAGTTAAGCGCTCTTTGGGGAAGGGTACTGTTAGGATTCCATCCACCGCTATACCCAGGCTACACAAGCGGCTTCTGCCTGCCTCATCAAAAGCGCCCCCAACATCACGTTTCTTTGTTAAAAGCATGGACACATCACATTCTCTTCAGTCACAACCCCAGTTTTTCTCCATCCACAAAACCTTATGCCAATTCAGTCCATTGCATCTACCAAATCACAATCCCGAGAGGGCTGTGCACCCTGGACATTACGGGCATAATTAGAAATTGCCATGGTAGATATGGCAGCCGTGATTGGCGTGCTGCGGTATGTCCTGACGCTGGTATTATCACGTGATCTCTTCATTGCCTTTTTAGCATCGCTTTTCCATGGTTAAGATGCTTCTGAATTTGCGGAAGTGTGCTACGTTTTGTTTTTCCTCATCTGCCCTTTAATACTGTGATTTCTTTTTGACTTTGGATTTACTCACCTGGATTTGTCCTTGCCTGCTCCTCGCCAGTTATGTCGTCTGGCTGCCTTGTTTCCATGGTTAATGAACCCAGACTCTTTTGCCCGATCCTCGCCTTCTATGTCTTCAATTTCCATGATCTCAAGTCCTCGTAAGACCCGAACTGCTACTGTATTGTTTTCACAAAGCTTGTGTTCCTCTGACTCGCTTTGTTCCTTGGTCACCTTGCCCTCTGCCTGGGGCGCCACTCCTAACCACCTTGAAGCAACCCTACCAGCTCGGTCTCCCCTGCAGCACCTGGACTAGAGACTGCCTGCAGTGTGCTTGCAGCTGTTCGTCCTCGTTCTGTTGAGTTTCCTTGTCTGGACTAGAGACTTTTTGTAGGCGTTCTTGTTTCGTCGGGAGTAGGTTGCCTGGTTGCTTCATTGGTTTCAAGTTACCCACGACTGCTGCTACACTTGTCCTTGCGGTACTCACAGTAAGGTTTCACACACACACACCCACTGTTCCCTGTCATTCTCATCCACCTGCTGGTATTATAATCTAATATCTTAATATCGCATCACTGTTTCTCTCTTGCATAGAACAAGGATTAGCAGGATAGACAACAACTTGGTTCCCATCACCACCAATTGTCCATGGCAGTTTCTTGTTTACTGAAGGTTAGTCCACTATGGTAATCTGTGTTGAACCGTTATTTTCTCCGTGCCATCCACACCAAACTAAGCCAAGTCTCTTGATTCTAGGTACCTGGTTTTCCGTTGGTTCCTCCGATTGTGGACTTTCATCTTGATGTGTTCGTGGGTTTCCATCTTTCAAGGAATACCATCCACTGTCTGTTACTTAGTACAGCCAGTTGGTGGTATTGTTGGGAAGAAATCTTCGGCTACACTACGTGGTCAAGTGTCCTGCGGATTTCTGACAGAAGCCGTAATGGAAACCCAAGACACTCTTGCACAGATTATACAGATGGTTGCTGAGCTACGTAACAATATGGCTACGGCTCAGTGACCTGTGGATTCCTGACACCTTATGGGCCAAGTGAAGTGATATGTTGTCATCAGGATAATTGTGTACTATTTGAAATGGGTGAATCTGAAAGAGAAAAGCAGCATATTGAAAGTGAGGTCAATATTCCAAATTATTTGAGGGTAGCTACTCTCCAGAGAGACGCTGCCACAAAATTAGAGGAAAGTACAGAAGTCCCTCCTTTGGAGGATTTCCAAGAATGTTCTGAAATGGTAGAGGAGCAGATTCAAGCTGCAGATGCTTGCACAAATGAAGAAGAAAAAGATCAATTGAGGAAAACATGTATGGAGTTTAAAGAGATATTTGCCAAAGATCCCTATGACTGTGGCCTGACTGATTTGTATGATGCTACACTACCAGAAGGACATGGTAGTGATCCAGTATTTATGTGACAGTATAGGTTACCCATAGCATGTCTGGAGTCACCCGCTGAAATAATTAAACATTTGAAATCTAGAGGCATTATTAGGCCTATTCATAGTACATCAAATACTCCTATATTAGGTGTGCTAAAGCCCAATGGTAAATGGTGTTTGTGTGCAGATTTAAGAGAATTGAACAAGAAGGTGGGCGCTTCCATTTATTGATCAGGGCCTTGTACACATTCAAGGTTCAAAGGTGTTTACGACTTTGGATCTCACAGCCAGGTACTGGTGTGTGCCACTGGCTGAAGATATACAAAACCTATTTGCTATTTCCTTTGACAAATCACAGTATGCATGGTCCGGACACCTTTTGGGTATGTCAATAGCAGGAGTGAATTTGGGATATTTCTGAGCAAGACACTCCAAGATGCATCTGAGAGAGGAACCATTGTTTATGTGGATGATGTGTTAATCAAAAATGAAGATTTGAAAAGCCATTTCAATGAAATTAGACATGTTCTCAGTCAGCTACAGAAGGCTGTGGCAAAAGTATCTTTACAGAAAGTGGAGTGGTGTAGAAAAAGAGTAAAGTTTCTAGGCCACGAAGTAACAGAACATGGGTTAAACATGCAAATGAAAAAAGTGTAAGCAAGTCAAAAAATAAAAGATCCCACCAACCTAAAAAGTCTGAAGTGTTTGCTGGGAATTTTGCTAGCAATGACAAGTTACAAGAGGAAATTGATTGAAAATGATGCCCAAATTACACAACCTTTGACCAGATTGCTGAAGCAGGGTGTATCCTGGAAATGGGAGAAGGAAGAAGGAACAAAGTGAGGCAGTGGCCAGGTTAAAACGTTGATTGATAAAAGCACCATGTTTGACATATCCGATTAAAAACCAGGATTTCTCTGTAGAAATAGGATTCAGCTATCAATGTATGTCAGCAGTGCTATACCAAAAATATGATTCAAATAATAAAGCCACTGCATATGTCAACAAGGAATTGTCACAGGTAGAGACTAAGTTCAGTGAATGTGAAAAGGCACTCCTCACCACTCTCTGGACATTACAGCATTTCCATCCCATAATTCAAGGGGAGCGAGTGATTGTTGAAACGAATCACCAGCCTTTACAATTCTTGCAAAGTAAAAGGATCAGATATGGGAATTTGGCCTATTCATGGATCACTTCATGGACATTAGCACTAAAGGGATTTCCAGTGGACGTGAGCTATGGACAGAGCCAAAAGAACCCAGTTGGTCAAGGCCTAACAGATTTACATTATTGTGCGGCTATCTGTGCACCTGAAGACACAGGGATAATAACAAATTGAAATTAATTGGAGCAATCCCCACAAAAGGCTTTTGACGAAGAGACATGTAAGGATCTCCCAACCATGTATGTAGATGGATGTGCATATCATATGGGGGTGGTTCTGAAAAGTAATTAGTGGCAGGTATGGGAAACTGGAGGATTAAATGCAATGGCATACCAAGAGTAAGCATGAGGTTAGGGCCCAAAAGCAGTCAGGTTGCAGAATTAGGAGCCATTTATAAGGCAATATCTACAGCAGTCGAAAATAAATGTAAAGAAATAGTGTTAGTCACTGATGGTGATTATGCACAAAACAGTTTTGTGGAGTATATTCCTGGCTGGAAAGTGAGAGGAATGCTCATATCTAACAAGAAACCATGGCAAAATGGTCCAAGCCATAGACATACTTGTTTCAGAAAGTGACATGGTCATCCATTGGAGGAATATTGGTCATTTAAAAACACCAGGTGAAGACAAAGGATGATAAGGCAGATCAATTAGCCAGAATTGGTTCTGTAATGGGGGAGTTATTTCCTATTGAACACCTGCTTACTGAAATCCCGTTGTATGTAATAACATGTTCCAAAACTCAGAAAACAGTTGATCAGCCTGTGGCACAGTGGAGCTTTGATACTCCTGATCAAGACTTGACTAAGGCACAAACACAGGATCTTATTTTAGGCCCATTTTTACAACCACTTGCTAGATGCAGAGCAAAATCCTTTGACTGAGGAAGATTGTGAAGGGAAAGAGGAGCTGAGGATGTTGTTGAAAAACAAAAAGAGAATTAGTTTACAAGATTGGGTTGAAGATTAGGGAATACGTGTCAGGCCACATTCAATGGGTAGTACCTTTATGATTTTGGGGATTGATGTTACACTATGCCCATGATGCCATAACTGCAGGCCACAGAGGTTTTCAGCAAACTTTGAACATTTTAAAAGATTATGCCTATTGGCATAATTTAAAACTCTATACTAGGGGATGCTTAGTGTTCGTGCAATTTCAGCCTGCTTCCCCGACTCACAGAGCACCATTAATGAAAAGTGGTTTGACACTCTCATGGTCAGACCTGCACATCGATTTTGTAGGCCCAGTGCAACGGTCTGCAAGGGGAAACAGGTATATTTGTTTTATGTCCAAGTGGGTGGAATGTATTCCATTAACAGATTGTAGTGCCCAAACCACAGCCACTTTGCTAGCCAATCATATATTTTCAAGATTTGGTTTATCTCAGTAGTTTGAGTCAGACCATGGAAGTCATTGCAATAGTGCAGTAATGAAAATATTCTAGCAAATGTTGGGCGTGAAGAGGAAGTTGCACATTTCATACCGGCCCTCCTCTTCAGGGGGAGTGGAACGGTGTAGTTGGTCAATAGTTAACTAACACACAGGGATTTTACTAAAATGCACATTACCTCTAACAACGGGTATGTGTCCTTTCTGTTATCAGAAATACTATAACACACAAAACAGAATAAGGAACAGAAGCTTCACTAGAGCTAGTTACTGTATTGTGCCACTAATGCAGCCCTTACCCTTTCCCTACAAGGGACACACTATTCTAGCCCTGCATGATGTTCCTAACCCTGAAGAGCGCTGATGCACCGACTACAGGCGGGGAATACATGGGGACTATTCTCACCCTATATCAATTTGCAGTGGGATGGTTTCCACGAAAAGTTTCCACAGTAAATTTTGTACACACAAATTTCATACAACTATGTGTAGTTAGCCCAAACAGGTTAAAATCAAAGCAGTTGCGGGAAAACCATTTCCCGACTGCACCCTTGGGTCAAACAAGCAGGTCAGGTGGGACTCGACGTCAGGTAATCTGACAATTTAATTGCCCTCCGTGAGGTGTGTCTGGTTAACCCAGGAGTAATTTCTAAAACATTTTTCAAGAGTATAAGTATCGCAAGAGACTCTCGTCACAACATGCACTCAATACTAAACTCTTTCTTTACAGTGCATAGACAGTTCAACTGTGCGAGAGTGCATGACGTATCTATAAAAGAAAACGCAAATTCTGTAACATTAATTCGAACAATTCTTTCTAAAAATGCATAAGTCCACTTGTGTCACTCTAAATGAGGTGACATCTGTATGTCTGGTCGACCGGTTTCAATGATGTCTTTCATGTATCATATTCTTCAGGACCCATTATTTCTTCCTTTGACCCAATCTGCAAGCCCCACAGGGGCGAAATTGCAACATTTTCTGTCCATCTGTGGTGTGTGCGGAGGAGAGGCACAGTCAATTTCAACAGTGTTGACACTTTCAAATAGTCAAGTCGAAGCGCCTCAGGTAATGCTTAGTCTCGCTGCTCATCAGTCTCCCGTTGGTAGGGTGAGACTCTTATGGTGTAGCAATCTTATTGGTAGTGCTTCTGGAAGAATCTTGTTCTTTCCTCGTTTTCCCGTCAATACTTCTTATGTTCCGACGGAACGTTCCTTATTCTGTTTTGTGTGTTATAGTTGGTCAATAGTTGACATGTTAAAAACATTTGTAGCTGAAGCAGGATCTAGCTGGGATCAGCAGCTTCCTTTGGTGTTAATGGCTATTAGGTCAACACCATCTAGATCAACAAACCTCAGCTCACATGAAATTTTGACAGGTAGGAAAATGGTTTTGCCACAGCATCTGCTTTACAGAACCAATGAACAGGTCATTGTAGATGCAACCACAATCCATGAATATGTGGAAGAACTCAGAAAGCACTTGCAACAAGCTTTTGCATTTGCACTGTGGGATTTGGAAAAAAAGCTGATACTGTAAAATCGTACTATGACAAAAAACAATCTGTGAGAGAATATGAGGTATGTGTTCATGTATATAAATTCAATTCCGGGAAAGGTAAACATAAGAATTCCAAATTCCTTGCTTCATGGTGCAGGCCATTTAGAAATGTGATAAGGTTTCACCTGTGGTCTACAGAATTGCCATAAAGGAGGTAGAGTTAACAGTGGAGCAATGTGTCCATGTTAACCAAATTAAACCGTTCCACCCAAAGCATGATGTGAGAAGGTTGGAGCAAACTGGGGAAACGAGGGAGTGAAGAATGTAATTGTATCCTAAGAATAAAGAGCTTGCATCTCAGGAGATTTACCACAGCAGATAAGAAAGTGTGAATTATATTTAAAAAATCAATTTGAAGTGTAGAGGGGTGGAAGGAGAGGTACGTCAGGTGAGTAACTATGAACATATTTTAAAATGTCATGAATACAGGGGAATAAAACAGGTGAGTACATAGATGGAAATATGAGCAGAAGGTGTACGGGAAGTAAATAAATTCATAACTAAGAAAAAAGGGGTATGGCAGGCAAGTAAAAAAATATATATAGGAAATGAAAAAGTGGAAAGTAGTGTCACAGAGTGATATATGATTAGATTAGCCTCGATTTTGAATGGAAATTGAAGTTTGTGGCAAAGTTAAATTGATTTATATTGTTTTGATTGATGCTGTGTTGAGCTTGGTTGTGTTGATATATATGTTTATTCACAGTTAGCGATAAATGTGCTGTGTATATGTTTGTGTTTAATCCATGCCATTTGCAGGTGATCATGGGAAATATCCTTGCTTCAAGAATCATTCTTATGTGTTGTATATTCATGTACATAATCCATTTTTGATTTCAGGTGTTTTTCAGGGAAAAGAATGGAAAGTTAATAAGTCGTATGTACTTGGTTCTTAATGTGCTTTTTACTTTTTGCTCTAGAAAATAATTAATTCCCTTGCCAGTCCAGGAATTGGAGGCAGCCATACCCTTGGAGACCACTGGAGTGGAGACCCCAGGAAAGACCCCCTGGACCGCAGAAAGTGGGAGAAGATGATGACCACAGAAGGAAGCCCCACTTGCAGAGGATGGAGGCCTTCTTCACTAAAGATCATTTCCTGTACAAGAGCCTGATTGGAAAGTCAGCATCAGGCCATCACCTTATGGCCAATTGAAAAGCTTAATATCAGACATTATATTGTATTATTGCTTCAATTAATTGGTGTGAAGGTTGAACTCTCGCTTTGGACTTAAGAAATTTTAAACATCTTATTTTATTTTTTATTGTTTTCACAAACATTACCAGGATTGGACTGATGTCACTGATACAACTATATGGACTCATTGTTGTTTTGAATGTAATGTTATTCATTTTATCAATGATTTAGTTATGAGCCAATCAAAAGATACAAATAAAATAATTTTCAAAGAAAAGAAAACAAACAAAAAATCAGAAATCACTAGTTCAACAAAATTAATAAAGGTGATCAAGAAAAATAAAATATATAAATAAAAGATCAAACAATCAAAAAAATCTAAAAAGATCTAAAAAAATGAATCTGAACAATACCAATTGCATGTTGTTTTGTTTTTATAGGTTAATTTTATTGATTTAACTGTTTGAAATCAAAGTACATTCGAGAATATATTTTATTGGTGTGCCCAGGATCACACATTAATGTTATTATTGGGTGTTTCTGCAGTGACTCTTTAGTTAGGTCCCAACATAAACAAAGGAGGGAGTGCAGGGAGAGAGGACTCCAAATGTTAACATTGACTCTGAATTTTAGCCAAGTCTCTGAATTTTAGCTTGGGCTCCACATTTCAACAAGAATAAAAACTGACCCCATTTGTGAGACTCAGATTGAATCTATTAGATGTCAGTATTGCGAATGCATAGAGCAGATGCCAGCTAAAAGTTGAATTCGAATTTGATACTGCACCATTTGCTCCTTATCACAGTTATGGAATGAGTTCCACTATAGAATAAAAACTAATAATTACTAATCCCTAACCTCTAACATTTCCCCTATTAACATTCAGGGCAGATTAGTCCATGACTCTTGTGTGCAAACTTTAGTGCAGATTGATGAACTGAATGTGTAAATTTGAAATGCAAGGAAATAGGGGTGGAAGAATTAGATTTGTGGCAAATACATGATAAGATTTGAGTTAAGTGAGGGGATCTTTCCAAAGAAAGCCCATTGTTCATTTTGCAGAACAGGAAAGAAGTGATGGAGAAATTTAACACTTTCATCCATTTGCTGACTTTCTGAAAGCCATGCTAATCAGGTATTTCTGTGGAAAAGTTAGGGAGTTGGCTGATTGTTAAAAGGAGGTGGTCTTTGATGGACACATGACATCACAGAGAAAGGCAGGCATTCTTACATTTTATGTAGGTAAATATATGGTCATGAGAGGTCTCAGGCAGAGGGTTTAAAAAGGCTTGCAATCATAGGCTCAGGCTCTCTCTGATGCATCGTCACTGAAGGCTGGCCCTCACTATTTTGAGCGCTCACTGTCCCTGGATTGAAGTGGAAGGCGCTTGCAGGCAGGGAGGCTGGAGAAAAAAACTTTGTGGAGATTCTCACAGACCGGGTGAGAGAGAAATCCAAAACTTTACTGTGTCAGGGCTCACAAAAATCAAACTTCATTCTTGGTGAGTGTCTCGTAAAGTGAGGTGGGAGCTAAATGAATGATTGGTTACAAGGATGTGTTACATGCAAGTGTAGGCTGGCACATTTTCAAATTAATTTTTAGGTGCTGCACAGAGCAATTGCTATATTTCGAAGGTCTCTATAAAGTGTTACTGATAGACACAACTTAGAAGTGTGTGCCTGCATTCTTAAACGTGGACAGTTTTTATGCAACAAGCATCAAACGAGACAGAAACTCACACATTGCCAAGACTTGTAATAAGTTCAAGGTCAACTTTAACATAACTCTGGGCATTTATTAAAAAGAGAGGATTTATAGCTGGTTATGAGAGAGGATATTTACAGTGAGGTGAATCTTTCATTAGAAATAATTAGTTAATTTATTGCAGGGAAAACAACTACAGATAAATTGTTTTTCTAAATGTTTCATTTTCATTTTGAGTCAGATGTAAAATGATATGACAGAACACTGTGTTTTATTTGCTTTGTTTTTGATATTCTGCATAATTCTAGCATTTTATAAAGAACAGAAGTGAGAAAGTGAATTAATCTCAGAGTGTTTATTACGTGTTCTGTTATTTATGATCACCCACAGACATCTGTGTAGCGGGTGGTAGTTGCATTTTACCACAGGTGTTAGTTCACTTTATCACATGTGGTAAAATACAAAAGGAAACTAGTCACTGTGAATTGGATTCTTCTCACGGGCTCTGTATGAATGACTGTATTTTCTTTATATGCTAAATGTATTCTGAGATACCGCCAAAAGGTCATAATGTGGTATTGTAACTGAAATACTGCAGCAACTTGAAATTATGAGCTATAGTGTACTAAGTCCAGTCTTGCTTAATGTTAGTGATCCCGATATAAGAATAACTATCAGATAGTCCTCTGTATTTACGGTTCCCCAAAATACTATGAAAATATACTGTTAACAGTACTTATTCCTATATTCAACTTTAATACAACTGTTGCTGGTCATACTGCATAGTCCCTGGTTGGCTGTCAAGAGGGTAAAACTGAGGCATAGGTGTAACACCAATGGTGTCTGGATAAAGTAATTACAACACAATTATGGCCCATTATTATCACTTTTGCCTTGACAGCACTGACCCTGTGTCGATGAGCCATGGTCCTGCAGACAACAGCGGGCGAGTGCTGGCATAGGCCTTCTGGGTCATGATATTAATGCTGTAGTTTCTTCAGCACAGGCTGCTCCGAAAATACAGATGCAGCAGCATTCAATCATATGGCACACCTGACGGAAGACGGGTTGCTTAGCAATACAGACGCTCTGCTGGTTCAGTGCCCAATTACAAGGCACAGTGGATGCCTTACACTGGCAGCTAACTACCACATCATTGCTGCTGATGTCCCTTCCCCTTCTCCATACAAACGATGGCAAGAGTGAATGCACACTCACTAACGGCACGCCCATGCGTGCATATTGATTTACAGAAAGTGAGGGTAAACTTCTCGAGGGTCTCGAGTTTATATTATACATTCTAACTGTGGCCCTTAGTGTACAGAGAACAAACTGAGTGCAGATTTGTCCATGAGCTTGACAGGGGGCTTTTTTAATTTTGTCTTTACAGACCATTCACTAGGACTTATAGCAAGACACAACAAGGCATGTGCTTTACCCTATTCTCTTTTTTGATGGAAGACACTGGAAGACGCTGCACTGCATCACCGACGAGACTATGAGGACCGACGATGTAGGACCCCGGGAGAAAGCAGAGGCTGAGGTGAGTGACTTTGAGCAGTACATGGAGGCAAATCAGAGCAAAGGGCTGTGTGTTATCTCGCCCAACCCCAGGACCGTTTCGCCCATTAAGCAGGACCTACAATTTCAGGAATGCATGCCTGGCCACAGCCGAGACAATGGCAATATGTCTAAATCCACAGACAATGTTGGAGAGGGGGTAGGGTCTAGCAAAAAACCCACACCAACAGACCATCGAGAAGAGACATGTAAGAACCCCCCTATTGAGCTTGAATGAGGCCATAATGAAAAACAAGATAATGAGGTACCATTGAACACGGACAGGACAGAAGGTCCTGCCTGTGTATTCCCTGAAAAGTCCACATGCACAGGCAGACCATATGCAAATTCAACAAATCCAATAAATTTGCCTATTCTGGGGGTAGAGCCTTGTTCTCCACTTTCAACAGGCTCCCTCCCACAATCGACGGGTTTAACAAAGCAAGCTTGTTGGTGGCATAATAGGAGAGGAGGCACGCAGAAACTCATGGTGGGGCCAAGAAGCTTCACCAGCAAAGGGCATGTTCACCATATGACTAGTCCACAAAACCAACCCGAGCCACCCCGGGTAGAAGAGTGGAACATTTGGAGACCACAGGGGTTAACAAGATCAGAATTATCAGACTTCTCGCATCGAGACTCGATCCATCAGGGCAGGGGCAATATGCCCTTATATGGCACCTGTGGAACTGAAATACCGGACCAACTGCTCCTGGAGAGCGCCTCTCAGGCCAAGTTGGAAGACTTTCACATTACAAAGAGTAAGTCTCTTAATCAACTGTCAACGGCGTTATCTATAAACGCTTCATCATCTTTGTTGCCTCATTCCAAGCTTACTACTCAATCAACACGTTACAACGATGGAGCAATTATATATAGGTTTACGGCTCCAAGCAGTACGCCTGGTGATGGCAAGTCTAAAACACACAACCAATATATCGACGATGAAGACGAGTGCAGGGCCATCCCACTTCAGTACTTCTAGAAAAAGGTACTAACACCATAAAACAATATCAAGGTGACATGGGTGGGCTACAGATTTCACCACCATAACAACTCTTACATCCCTTCTGGCCCCATTCTTGAAGCTTTATGAGCAGATGGGAGATCAGCTAAAGGACCAGACAGCGATGCTGGCTATGCTACATTTAAAAAAGGTCTTTGTTGAGGGATTTATAACCTCCATCCAGAAAGACATAGACACCAGTACTGCAAAAGTAGCGATATTGATGCACTCCACACTGGATCCCTTGATCAGAGAGAAACAAAACCATAGACCATCAAGACTGTTTGACACACAGGATTTTAGAGATGTTATACCACCGCTGGTTAACACAAACCACCCTCGATCAGAAGCCTAGATATCAGCAGGTCTGACAGCCAAGAAGGGCTATGTGTTAATCCAGATCTACTAACAACAAATAAAGTTGATGTAGGATTACCCAACTCTGCCACCATGATAAAGGCATCAGAAGAGGGATTCCCGTCTACTGACGGCGGCAAATCCTATGAACCAACCTAAAATGGTCGAGTCGGATAAGAGCATCTTCCAGAGGAACCTTCTCAGGAAAGTTTGCCCGGAGAAATGACTGTACCACAGCTAGATGACAAACAAGACGAGGTTGGAGCTAACTCACCCAACCAGATGTGTCCAATATTTAATTTGAGGACTTCTCAAAAACTGACCAAGGCCAAGGAAGCTATCATTGGTATAACTGGTCAAAAAGACAAAAGTACAATAGTATCACTGGCAGGAGACAAATCACAAAATTCAAAGAAGCCAAAAAATGAGAAACTAATTATTAAACAAAGATCTAACGGAACGCAAACATTTATAAAAAGATATCACAATACCAACCAAAGCAATCCAACCCAGTTCAGGAGGTATTTTAAACCAAACGTCCGAAAAGCTTCTGGTAACAAAAATTGGAAAAAGCCTAACCACCAAGGCACAGGAAGTAGAACTGGATGAAGATGAGTTGGATGAGAGCATTCCAATTGATTTAATGGACATGTTTACATACTGCATTTCAGATCAGAGTAGGAGTAATGACCAGTCTCAAGAGAGTGTTAATTAAGATAATCAAGAAGTAGATAATGTCCTGGAAGGTGAATCCCCACCTACAAATCAAAAACTCGAGTGGAATAAAAAACCGATAGGTCATGCTCGACTCAACACAACAAACCCTTCATCTATCCCAATGAAACACACTGCTATAACCGTGGGTGCACATCGGAAAAACCCCTGTGTAACTTGGCAGGCAGAGGAATCATTACAGTGTGAGGAGGGGGAAGCAACAAGTTCTAGCTCAAAAACTAGAGTAACCATTGACCTACCAAAACAGAAAGTGGAAGTATCACATGGCCACTCTAAGAGTCAACACGTAAACGAGGAGGTGACTCCCACTATCTAGTACAAAGTTGAAAATATACCTGTGGCAGAACACGGAAAACCATACGTAACATCCCCACTTAAACTAACAAGACCATCAACAAGAACCAGTCGGGAAAGAGATCGGAGGATGAATACCCTGCCTAATGTCCATAAAGAGAGAATTGAGAGATCAGACTCTTGCAAAGGGCATAACATATATCAACAAGATGGACTACTGTTAGAATGATAAAAACATCAGATGGATTGATCCTAAACAGAGCTAATGTTCACATTTTAAAAAAATGTTTTTATTGTTGTATATGATTAACATTAACCTTTTACAACTATTTCATCATCTATCCGAATCTTTCATAATATCATACTGAAAAGCATTATTTAAAACAAAATAAAATATACATACATTCCAAATTCAAAGTTAAAAGAAAATACTTTCCCACCCAAAACAGGAGAAAACAACACCCTGATATCATATAATCTCCGTCTGCTATCGGTCGAGCAAACACTTTCAGTGATTTTGAGCGAAGTTTTGAGTCATTTTCCAGTGTAAATTCAGCTGTCCAGTATAATAATAGTTTGTTTCAAACGTGTTCCTGATTTCCAGGCTATGGCCCAATTTTGCATCTATCCAACATCTGTATCACTGCAATTGTGATTTCCTATGATTGACCACCAATTAGTCTTTCCCACCAGGATTCTTGTGAAAAGTATAGAGCAGAATGAGCGAATTTACTGTAGAGTGTTGTCTGGCTTCTGCTGTGCCTTCACAGAACAGTAGATGTTTAATAGACTGCCGTTCTGGGTTTTCACAGATCTTACAGAGCTTCACTTGTCAGAATAGAAATAATATTATGCCTCCTATTGTAATAGTTGTATGTGTATTGGCCTACGCCAAGTTGTCTAAACATCTTGCGCGAACAAACTCCACGGCAAGGTCTTGACCTCAGAGAAATCAATGTAAGCCGCCATCTTGGATTAAGCTGCCATTTTAGGTTCTCTTGTTATGCAGAAGTCACCCTGAACATCAAAATGGAGGCCAAATGACATGCTGAATAAGATTCTGGCCGTTGTGACCTCCGTACAGCTGAATAATTAATATGCCTGCAGGCCACTTGTCAGGGTCGCGAACAGAGACCTTGTCCTACTGTTGACCTATATGTAAATGTACTACTTATATCAGCGAAACTAATCAAAATGCATATATTAAAGGTTGACCTGGCAAGGAACCCTAAGACCAGTATTGGATTTCGCAGAATGGTTAACCCGCAAGAGGGTTGGCCAAGGGCTGGACAAATTGTATAAATAGCCTGGGTATTCCAATGTGCGGTCTCTCACTGAACACATCGAACCCTCGTTGAAGTTCGTTATGTTATATTGAGAGCCGAATAGCTATCCGTTTGTCAGTTGACTTGGTAACTGTTGTAGCTTGAAATAAAAGCACTTGTATGTTTCTTTGTAACCTGTGTTGGTGTGTTTCCTTTCAGGCTTCCCGGCTTCATATTATTTTTCTGTTTTCACAGTTGGCGCCCGAATAGGGACCCTCAAGATTGATGCCAGATCATTGAAGGTTGACGCAGGCTATCGCACCGGGATCGGACAGTGTGATACTGCGGGCCCGACCGAACGAGACGTGATACCTCGGCAGCGCTGCACGATCCGATCCTTGGACGATAGTCGTGTGGTCTGACACGGCATCTTGACGAGGGTCCATTTTTGAGGCGGGCAGATTTGTCGAAACCACCAAACACAAGGTAAAATTTGTTAGGTAAGTTCTTTGGTATACCGTACGGTCCTCCTTAGGTTTGGTCAGGTGTAGTCGTGACCCGACTCTTAATTTAACCCTGACAATTTGAATTTGGCATATTGTATCTGCAGACACAATTATTGACCATGTAACACCAATTTTTTGTGAAATGCCTGGGAAATTGTCTAGCTGCTTTAGGGCACTGTTCCGCAGCGATTGACAATCTTTGGAATTTAGCCACCCGGCACCACAGGAGGGGTCGCCGGCGTGTACTATGTACTGTAAGCATGGCATTGGAAGTATAGTATTTAATGATATTTGGCACAGACAAACCAGACATGCACCCGAATTTCAGTGGCCAATCAATGGTAGTTTCGAGATCCCCCGTATTGAATACCTAGAATCGGTCTTGTTAAAGAAGAAGGGCAGACCTGCAGCATTTGATGTTTTGCAGAATTGGAAAAAAGAAGCGTTGCAGCAGCTTAAAAGTAGGGATAAGCATGCACGACGTCATAAAACGAATGCCGAAAAGGCGTTGTAATATGATAAGGAAAAACATTCAGAGACAGTCAAGAGTATGGATAGGGCTTTCTCACTCGGTATCCAGAAAATCTATCCCTCTAGAGATTTTCATGTTTCCGAAGAATTTATTGATAAATTGTTAAACGAACGCAGGCCTGGTGCCTCTGCGCCACCTCCGTATGATCCTCTCCCTGGTGCTCTGCCCATTCCTGCTGTTATTCCTGCTGTTATTCCTGTTCCCCCTGTACAACCTATTGTTCCTATTCCTCCAGTTGTTGTTCCTCCACCTACTCTACCACCCCTTCCCCTTGTGCCGATAGTCGCACCTCCATTGAATTTGCCCGCACCTCCGCTCCCGAGTGGTTCTGTACCGACTGAAGTTGATGAGGGTGCGGGGGCAAAGATTGTCACTCG
Organism: Ambystoma mexicanum; assembly: GCF_040938575.1. Classification (NCBI taxonomy): domain Eukaryota; kingdom Metazoa; phylum Chordata; class Amphibia; order Caudata; family Ambystomatidae; genus Ambystoma; species Ambystoma mexicanum. Next base: position 290,650,545 of record NC_090941.1, read on the forward strand.
AAATACTGTCTCTGCAGAAAAGAAACGGGAATTATTTGCATGGGCTAAGCATTGTATGGAGAGAGGTGATCAAGCTGATGTTTTCTCCACATTATAAAATATGGGCAATTTTCCAGAGAAAAATGTTTTATTGAAGGTTTGGGGACTTGTTTATGTGTAATGTGGGGTAGATTACATAATACAGATCTCCCACAAGGGTGGAGGGATCTGAATACTTTAGCTCTTTCGAGGGACACCGAGGAGAAAGTACATGGTCATGTTGAGAGGTTATTTGAGTATAGGAGGGACTTAGAAAAATTGCGGGATGAGGATAATGAAGATGACAGTATGTATGTACAGAAACGGTTCCTTCCGTGTCGTAAATCGGCATTTGAGGAAGTACGAATCTGTACCAAAGATGCGATTCGATGGATCTCGGATTCATCGATACCGCCAGATGAAGTGTATGACACGTATAGTCAGTATACAGTAGAAATGCAGAGGAAGGTGATTCAGGTAATGGTGCAGTACCTGCAGGATGAATGTGTAAGGAAGAAGGTTAGTTGCCCTCCAGAGTTATTGGGTATTTGTAAGAGGGCTTTTTCGCCCAATACTTCTTCGACTGCCTTAGCGCTCGACCTGGCTCTGTTGCTTAGTAAGCGATCGGAATTACCTATATCTCAGTTGCCAATAAGAGAGGTTCCTCCGACATTTAATAATTTGTCCCAAACGTTGAGATTCCTGCTAACGTTGGGACAGGTGCACCCGCTGTGGACATTCCTAACATTATGTATCACAATTTGTTCACGTCCCGTTTTCGCGACAGGAAGTGAACACTATTAGACAATCAATTCCTGATATTAGGAAAAATCCAACAGGATTCTACAAAGAGATAGAGTCCGTCTTACAGTCCTCTGTGTTCACCCTAAGTGATATTGACTTGCTATTCCCTGTACTCCTGCCCGTAGATTTATGGAAGCAGGTTCGAACAACAGACGATGTGCCTGGGTTGGGAGATACGTGGGCTAACATAACTAGGCTTGATGGGGAAAGACCGGCTGGTGAGAAACCACCGCAGGTAATACTCACTTTGCCTGATAGAATTGTTGCAAAATTGAAAACCATAATTCCTGAGAAAAGAATTATTTGGGACAAGCTTACGGCCTGTGTACAAGGAAAATCTGAAGGTGCCACCGAATTCTTTAATCGATTTGAACAGGTATTCTCTGACTTCAGTGGACAGGACTTGGGCACAGAGTCTGGGAAAAGGTTGTTTGTGGACACATTTGTGCGTGGATTGCTGCCTGACATCCAGTCACAGATTATATCCTCTGAGAGCGCTTGGCAGGTGAAATCCCAATCTGAAGTTTTGCACATGGCTCAGTATTACGAGAACCGTGTCAATAATGAAAAAGATAGAGTCGAGAAGAGGAAAGGAGATTTGAAGACTAAAGTATGTTACAGCAAATTGTTAGAAATCCCAGAGGAGGTAATTCACAGACCAGAGGTCAGTATGTTCCGCAAGGGAACGTCCCCTTGGGTCCTGTGAATATTAATCAATGTACCTATTGCCTCCAGGAAGGTCATTGGCGTGCACAGTGCCCCGTCCTTCGACAGAGGTCAAACAACACACTTGGGAGTATGGGTAGACGACCTAGAGGTCGCCCAGGAGTGGGGGGCCCTGATAGAGGTCAGTTCTCACAAGATCCTCAGCAACCTTTTTCACGGGATAATCAGACTTCGAGTGTGGACACAAGAAACATATTTGATCACCCTTCTGCTGCCTACCTTTCTGAAGAGCTTCCTTTCGACAACATCTTGTTTCCTTAGGATTGCCCGAAGCAGGGTTTGGAACCTTCACCTATTCCCGTTAGTCAAAAACGTCCCTACGTTGAACTGTTAGTGGGGAATAGGAAACATCAGTTCTTGATAGACACTGGAGCACAGAAGTGCTCCATTGATCGTTCTCGGGTTCCAAACATTCCACTGTCAGGGCAAACTAATGTTTCTGTAGGGTTTTCTGGCATACCAGTTGCTTGTCCGGTTTCTTCGCCGGTGCCTGTTTCTATGGGTCCCTTTACGGACCACTGTCCATTCCTCTTGACTTCAAACTGTGGAGAGAATTTGCTGGGGTAGAATCTGTTGAAGAAATTAAATGCAGTAATTCATTGTTCCTCTGACGGAGTGCGACTGACGATTTCACCACAGCAACTTCCCAGTTCTCAGTTTCTGACTCGACCATTGCCTCCTGAGTTTAGCGTTGTCCTGGAATGTTTGTGGGCGGTTGACGACAATGATGTCGGGGTATTACAGGTCGAACCCGTTAAAATAGTTTTGAAACATAGAGTTAAACTACCACGCATTCCGTAATATAAAATATCAGTTGAGGGCGAGCGTGCTTTGAAGTGCATTGTTTCCGATTTTGTGCATCGAGGAGTGATCGAAGAGATTGCAGGTAGTTTATGTAACAGTCCGATTTTACCCGTGTACAAGAAAGGCGACAATGCAATCCCATTCCGTTTCATAATTGATCTACGCGCTATTAATAAAGTTGTCGCCCCACAATTTCCAATTGTGCCTTATGTGACAACGATATTAACAATGATCCCTGCTACAGCTACTCTAGTGTTGTGGATCTGAAGAATGCTTTCTTCAGTATTCCTATACACAAGGATAGTAGATATTTGTTCGCGTTCACCTTGGGGGGACGTTCGTTCACATTTACTTGTGCACCTCAAGGTTATACTGAAAGCCCAGGCATTTATAGTAGGGCTTTGAAAGAGCAGCTTGACACCCTTGAATTGCCATCTACTTGTACACTGCTTCAGTATGTCGATGACTTGCTTTTAGCTGCAGATTCTGAAAGTGCTTGTAAAGAAGGCACTGTATTGTTGCTTATTCATTTGGCTGAGCATGGTCATAAAGCTTCGCTTAAGAAATTTCAATATTGTTGTCAGGAGGTCGCCTATTTAGGCTATCTCCTGTCAAAGGAGGGGAGAAGATTGACACCTGAAAGAATAAAACGCATTTCTGGCATGCCTGTCCCAAATACACAGAAGGAAGTCAGAGCCTTAATAGGTATGGCTTCTTACTGTAGGCTGTGGATCCCGAACTTCTCACTAGTGATAAAAACGATGTTGGCCTTGACGAAGAAGGGCATTTCTTCGCCGCTGCCATGGAAGTCGGAACATCAACGATCATTTGAGCTTCTCAAAACCGCGTTATGCTCTGCACCGGTTCTGGGTACTCCAAATTACAATAAGGCCTTTGTGTTGTTTATGCATGAATGTGATGGATGTGCTTTGGCTGTGTTAACACAGGAACACGGAGGGAAGAATAGACCGTGCGGCTACTACTCTTCCGCCCTTGATCCTGTCGCATGCGCTTTGCCGAGATGTTTGAGAGCCGTCGCTGCTGCTGCCGCATCTGTAAAACAGAGTGAGGGAATGGTCCTAGGCCATGATTTAACCCTGATGGTACCTCACTCTGTAGATGTCCTATTGAATAAAACCCAAACACAGCACCTCACCTCTGCACGGCTGACGAGGTATGAATTAACTTTGTTTGCACCTCACATTCAAATTAAGAGGTGTTGTGTTCTTAATCCGGCTGAACTCCTACCTTTCCCGCAAAATACTGTTTGCGGTGACGAAGAATCACATGACTGCCTGTATACTACTGAACAGGAAACAAAGGGCCAGATAGACCTTATAGATACTCCTTTGGATAATGCGAAAGGGGAGCTGTTTTGTGATGGCTCCTGCTTCAAACTTCCGGATGGTACATCTACAGCTGCTTATGCAGTCACTACATTGAGTACGGTTGTTGAAACTAAGAGAATCCTGCATAACTCCGCGCAGGCCGCAGAGATTATAGCGTTGACCCGAGCTTGTGAACTCTCCGAAGGGCGTACAGTTAATATATATACTGATAGCCAATATGTGTAACGCTCACCTGGCTCCCACGGAGGCGCTGGTCTGGTATGGGTTGCTGTGGCCTCTTCAAGCGTGATGCGCAGAATTCGGACCACCGATTGAACAGGACCCCCAAATCTTGCTTGTCTGGCCCGTAGGAATATCCTTCTGCAGATGAGAAAGGGGATTAACTGTCTGCTGAATAGTGTGCTTGCTCCCCCCTTTCCCCCTTCGTTCTTCTCTGACTTCCTCCAAACCCCCGGTTTAAGCTCACCTTATGGTTTGGAAGGATGAACTCTCCATCCTGCTTCTGGTGCAGGGGCGCCCGTTTGTCCAGTTACTTCACTGGTTTTCAGAATGGCGCTGGCAAATCCACTTGACTTTTCTGAGCGATATGCCGTAAGTATGAAGATGCAAAAGTTCAAGTGTGAGCCTCCTTTTATGTTGTTTTTCCTAACCTGTGATCTGTCCTTTATTTCAGGTGCAGAACAAAGGCGATGCGTTGAGGGGTTAAATTGCCGGTGGTAAAATCTGGTGAGTTAGTGCTGAGGGCGACCCCTCTAAATGTCTTTATAATTCCCCAGTAATGTCTTTTGTCCTTTCCCCATAGGGGCCGGGGTGCGGTACCTGCCAAAGATGCGGCGCCGACCCGAGATGTGGAATGGTTCACCAAGAGAAGCCGGTAAGTAATATGGCTGAAAATTCGGCTTTCCTCCTGTGTTCCCTTGCTCACCTTTTGTCTCTTCTTCTCTCCCCTAGGTGCAGAGATGTGGCGACCGGTGCTGAGAGCCGCGATGGAGCCGGGCGGCGTCTCGGGAACAGGTGAGTGAAGCGCGGCGCTGCAGCGAGCAACGCGGTGCTTTTAAATGGAAGTCTTACTTCAGGAATGCTGGCGTGAAGATTCTGGATGCAGGTAAGAAGGTTGAATAAGTTCTTGGTTTTCACCTTTCTCTTCTCTTCTTTCCTTACAGGTGTTCCAGGTTCGAGGCGGGCGTGGCTGGAGTCCAGGTGCAGGAGCAGACACGGTGAGCGTTCAGCTGCTGGGATGCAGAACAACGCGAAGCACGTGTGGCTGTCCGGGCGTGGCTTAAATAGCCTTGGAAGAAGTTCCAGGTGAGTGTTCTTCCACAGCCCCACCCAAGTAACAAAATAGTTCCTTCAGAAAAATAGTCCCTCTTAAGCCTCATTTGGCTTGGTTCTTCATGTCTTCATGGAGCATGGTCTGCATCAGGTGAGTGTGCAGCATGGTCTGCTTCAGGTAAGTGCACCCAAACACTTCCCCATATGAGCCTGGTGCCTATGGCGCCAGGACTGATGTCCAACATGAGCCTGGCGCCAACGGCGCCAGGACAGAGTCCAAAGAGCCCCTATAAAGGGCTGCTGGGCTTTTACCCGGGGGCGTGATGCCTGCTCCCGGGGGTGCTGGGCCTGGCCTGGTGCTCCGGGGGTAGGCATCATGACAGCACTCCCCCCCAAGGCCCCTCCCAATGTTGTTCCCTCAGGAGGTTTCGGTTTGTTCGGGAAATTCCAATGGAACCTTTTTACTAGCCAAGGTGCATGTACGTGGTCGCTGGGTTCCCAAGATCTTTCCTGAGGGCAGTACCCCTTCCAATCAATTAGATAGAAAAGTTTTGATTTTGAGATCTTAGAGTCCAAAATGTTCTTCACCTCGAATTCAGGCTCCCCATCTATCTGGATTGGTTCTGGTGGCTTTATTAATCTGGTTCCTGGTTGCACTGGTTTCAAAAGCGACACATGAAAAACGGGGTGAATCCGCATGTTAGCTGGTAGATCTAGCTTGACTGCCACTGGGTTAATTATAGCTTTGATCGAGTAAGGGCCTAAATACCTTGGATTAAAAGTCCGAGGTCCCTTGACCGATAAGTGTTTGGTAGCCAACCATACTTGATCCCCTATTTGGTATGGAGGCGCCTCCTTTCGATGCAGATCCGCATTCTTTTTCTATTTCCCTTTCGCATGTTGTAAGTGTGCAGTAGCATCCTTGAAGGCTTGAGTAATCGTAGAATGCAAATGGCCCACTGCGGGCATTTCGAGGCTCAAAGGTGAGTCCAAGTCTGAAGTACGAGGGTGATGTCCATATAGGGTATAAAAGGGGCTCTGACCAGTTCCAGAGTGTATCGACTTATTGTATGCATATTCAGCCACCCATAAAATATCCTTCCAATTACCCTCCGATTGGTGCAACATACATCGTAGATATTGTTCAAGGGTCTGGTTCGTTCTCTCCGTCTGACCATCGGTCTGTGGGTGGTGGCTGGTTGAGAGTCTTACGTCGATTTGTGCCAGTTGACAACACTTTTTCCAAAAATGAGAAATAAACTGGCTTCCCCGATCGGAGATTAGTATGGACGGGAATCCATGCAGACGGATGATATTTTCGAGGAATTCCTTGGCAAGAACAAAAGCTGAAGGTAATCCTTTCAACGGAATAAAATGGGCCATCTTGGAAAATAAATCCACCACAACCAGAATAGTATTGTATCCGTTACAAGAGGGCAGGTCCGTGATAAAATCTAGTGACAAGGTGTGCCAAGGTGCTGGTGGAATGTCTAAGGGTTGAAGAAGACCGGCGGGTTTTGTTTTTTGACCTTTGTTTTGGGCGCAAACTCCACAGGACATCACGAAAGATTTAATATCCTTTCGCCAGGATGGCCACCAGAATTGTCGTTTAATTTTTTCCTCTGTTTTGGCAATGCCAGGATGTCCTTCCATCAGAGTATCGTGATGACGGCAAATAACCAGTTCTTGCAATTCCTTTTCTGGCAAAAATAAACGTCCTTGGAAGTAAGGTAAGCCATAGTTGATTGAAAAGTCCGACCCCCTTTTGATCCAATCCTGCAAGGCTGAAGAGTCCAGGAATAGTTTTACCCGTGCTTGAATGTCTTCAAGGGTTTGTAAAGTGGTTATCCCCAAGATTCTTTGTTCGGAAATTATCGGCACAGGTTCTGAGTTTGTGTCCATTTCTCCCATTCCAATTCGAGATAGCGCGTCCGCTTTGCCATTCTTACAGCCGGGACGGTAAGTGATTACAAAATCGAACTCAGCAAAGAATAAAGCCCATCGGAGCTGTCGTGAAGACTGAGCCTTGGCAGTTTTTAAATATTGTAAATTTCGGTGATCAGTGATCACGGTGATGGTATGCCTGGCGCCAAGAAGATAATGCCGCCAAGCCTTAAAGGCGGACTTAATGGCTAATAATTCCTTATCGGTGATTGCATAATTTATCTCCGGCGGCGAGAACTTTCTGGACCAAAATGCTACGGGGTGCAGTTGGTTGGTTTCGGGGTCTCTCTGAGACAGGACAGCTCCCCTGGCTAAGCTGGATGCGTCGGTTTCGACTATATATGGGAGATCAGGACGCGGGTGTTTCGAAATAGGCGCGGACATAAATTTAGCTTTTAATTCCTGAAAGGCCTGTTCAGCTTCCTCGGTCCATTCAAAACGTTTATTCTTCCGCAAGAGTGCAGTGATGGGTTGCACCACCTGTGAAAATTCCGGGATAAACCTGCGATAAAAATTGGCAAAACCAAGCATGCTTTGGACACCTTTCACCGAACTAGGTGATGGCCATTTGAGGATGGCATCCACTTTCCGTGAGTCCATTCGGACCCCTTTAGGTGTCAGGATGAATCCAAGAAACTCAACCTCGGTGGTATGGAAAACGCATTTTTCCAGTTTTGCAAACAGTTTGTGCTGGCGCAATTTCTCAAGGACGGCCCTGACATGTTTTCTGTGATCTGATTCCGAAGAGGAGTACACCAGAATGTCATCGATATACACGACAACACAGACATCGATGAGTTCCCAAAGGACATCGTTCATGAAGAATTGGAAGGCAGCAGGCGCGTTGCACAACCCAAAAGGCATCACCTGGTATTCGAATAGTCCATATTTTGTACGGAAGGCCGTTTTCCATTCGTCGCCTTCTTTTACTCGTACCAGATGATAAGCCCCCCGGAGATCAAACTTGGTGTATATGCAAGCGTCCTTCACCTGGTCAAGGAGTTCAGGGATCAAAGGCAGAGGGTAACGATTTTTAACAGTTATCTGGTTCAATGCGCGGTAATTGATACAAGTTCTAAGGTCGCCTTCTTTTTTTGGCACGAAGAACAAAGCCGAGGATGCCGGAGACTTTGACGGGCGAATGAAACCATTGGCTAGGTATTGATCTAAATATTGTCTCAAATGCAGATTCTCTGGCTCATTAAGGGCATAAATCCTGCTACAAGGGGGTTGTGCACTGGGCACCAGATCGATTTGGCAATCGTACGATCTGTGAGGAGGTAATGTGTTGGCCTGTTCCTTTTGGAAGACGTCCTGAAAGTCTTGGTATTCCGGAGGTAGTTGCATGAAGACAGAGGTTACTGATGCTAGACTGATCTTCAGATTTTCTGGGTAGCAGGTTCGTGCACACTCCGGAAAGGTTATTCTCTTTGCTCGCCAATCAATTCGAGGATTATGTGTCTCTAACCAAGGGATTCCGAGAATAACCTGAAACTGTGGAGCCTTGATTACATCAAACACAACTGCCTCCCGATGGCCGTCCGGACCTACAAGTGTCACCTCAGCTGTGGAATGTGTTACCGGTCCCGAGGCAATTTCGGTACCATCAACTGTGGTGATGACATCTTTGCTGGTTTTAGGACGCAGAGGGAGGTTAATCCTGGAGACCAATTCACGATCCACGTAGTTTCCTATAGCCCCACCATCGATGTATGCCTTTATTGCATGCAACCGCTTAGGCTGTTCCGGATCTACGAGGACCATTGGCACAATGAAATGCGAGTTCTGAGAGTTCGTTTTCAAGCTCGGCAAGCGGATCCCTACGCTTGTCGGGCGGGGTCGTTTCCCGATACAGAGGTTTCATGGATTTTATCAGCGGCTCCTACCACCTTCCTGGGCGGCCTTGCCGGGCAATCTCGTAGAAAGTGTCCAGAGGAACCACAATAAAGACATAAGTGCATCTGCCGTCTTCTTTCACGTTCCTTTTGAGTTAAAGGTCCTTTAACTCCTCCGATTTGCATTGGCTCAGAGGCTTCAGCCCCCTTGAGGTTAGCGTGGGTCTTGACTAACACCCGGGTCTTGGACCGATCTGCTTTTCTGTTTTGCAGTCTGTGATCCAATTGGACCACTAAGTCTATATATTCTGAGCATTCTTGGGGCGGATTTACAACTTGGGCCAGGACATCTTTAAGTTGTCCGCGTAGACCTCGATAAAATAACGTGATTCTTTTATCCTCTGGCCACCCAGTTTCCACAATTAGTCTATTAAAGGTTGCAATTTAGGAAAGGAGGTCTTGATTGCCCTGTCGCAGAGATAGAAGTTCGTCATCTAGAGCCTGCCCCTGGGAGTGACGAGCAAATAACCTTTCCATGCTTGCTTGAAATCCTTGAAAATCACGAAGAATCGGGTCATCTTAAGTTACCAGTGGAACTGACCAATCGGCAGCACTGCCGCTGAGATATGACAATACAAAGTCTACCTTGGTCTGGTCATTAGGGAAGGCCCCAGGTCTGCACAGGAAATGCAAACGACACTGATTCATGAATACGGCGAATCGTTTGGGGTCCCCAGCAAAGCGTTCGGGAGGGGCCAGCGGCATGTTTCCAGGTAGATTAATCTGCACCGGGTTACTGGAAAGCACAGGAGCGGGTTCCCTCCGGAACCGGGTAAAGGAGTTTGTCCAGCTTGACCTCGCAAAAGCTGTCTAGCCAGGTCATCAGTTCTTTCCTTTGTTACAATCACTTCCCTCCTGAGAGCATTAGTCTCTTGACGAGCGGCGTGTACTTCGGCCCGTAATTCCCCCAGTAGTTGGGCCAACTGGTCAGTCTCAGAAGATTCCATAGCGCCTGGGTGGGAATTTGTAGGAAGGCTTCGCGTTCTGTAACGCTCACCTGGCTCCCACGGAGGTGCTGGTCTTGTCTGGGTTGCTGTGGCCTCTTCAAGCGTGATGCGCAGAATTCGGACCACCGATTGAACAGGACCCCCAAATCTTGCTTGTCTGGCCCGTAGGAATATCCTTCTGCAGATGAGAAAGGGGATTAACTGTCTGCTGAATAGTGTGCTTGCTCCCCCCTTTCCCCCTTCGTTCTTCTCTGACCTCTTCCAAACCCCCGGTTTAAGCTCACCTTATGGTTTGGAAGGATGAACTCTCCATCCTGCTTCTGGTGCAGGGGCGCGCGTTCGTCCAGTTACTTCACTGGTTTTCACAATGGCGCTGGCAAATCCACTTGACTTTTCTGAGCGATATGCCGTAAGTATGAAGATGCAAAAGTTCAAGTGTGAGCCTCCTTTTATGTTGTTTTTCCTAACCTGTGATCTGTCCTTTATTTCAGGTACAGAACAAAGGCGATGCGTTGAGGGGTTAAATTGCCGGTGGTAAAATCTGGTGAGTTAGTGCTGAGGGCGACCCCTCTAAATGTCTTTATAATTCCCCAGTAATGTCTTTTGTCCTTTCCCCATATGGGCCGGGGTGCGGTACCTGCCAAAGATGCGGCGCCGACCCGAGATGTGGAATGGTTCACCAAGAGAAGCCGGTAAGTAATATGGCTGAAAATTCGGCTTTCCTCCTATGTTCCCTTGCTCACCTTTTGTCTCTTCTTCTCTCCCCTAGGTGCAGAGATGTGGCGACCGGTGCTGAGAGCCGCGATGGAGCCGGGCGGCGTCTCGGGAACAGGTGAGTGACGCGCGGCGCTGCAGCGAGCAACGCGGTGCTTTTAAATGGAAGTCTTCCTTCAGGAATGCTGGCGTGAAGATTCCGGATGCAGGTAAGAAGGTTGAATAAGTTCTTGGTTTTCACCTTTCTCTTCTCTTCTTTCCTTACAGGTGTTCCAGGTTCGAGGCGGGCGTGGCTGGAGTCCAGGTGCAGGAGCAGACACGGTGAGCGTTCAGCTGCTGGGATGCAGAACAATGCGAAGCACGTGTGGCTGTCCGGGCGTGGCTTAAATAGCCTTGGAAGAAGTTCCAGGTGAGTGTTCTTCCACAGCCCCACCCAAGTAACAAAATAGTTCCTTCAGAAAAATAGTCCCTCCTAAGCCTCATTTGGCTTGGTTCTTCATGCAGCATGGTCTGCATCAGGTGAGTGTGCAGCATGGTCTGCTTCAGGTAAGTGCACCCAAACACTTCCCCATATGAGCCTTGCGCCTATGGCGCCAGGACTGATGTCCAACATGAGCCTGGTGCCAACGGCGCCAGGACAGAGTCCAAAGAGCCCCTATAAAGGGCCGCTGGGCTTTTACCCGGGGGCGTGATGCCTGCTCCCGGGGGTGCTGGGCCTGGCCTGGTGCTCCGGGGGTAGGCATCATGACAATATGCCTTTGGGGTGGCTCACAACTTTGGGAGGCTCTGGTCGGAAAGAGGGTTCCTAACCTCACATGGGACCAAGATTCAGCATGGCCCCCTGATAGTGCAATTGATCTCGGTACTCGCACTCCCTAGTCAGTTAGCGATCATGAAATGTGCAGCGCATCGTAAGGTCATAGATGATGTGGGGAAAGGGAACGCTTTTGCTGACCAGATAGCCAGGCAAACGGCCACAGACCTTAGCACAGACATGTATGCTCTAAGAGAAACAAGAGATGCCTATGGAATGGATGAGGGTATTGGGTCTGTACGAGATATCCAAGCTAATGCCACAATAGAAGAGTCTAAGAAGTGGGCCGAAGGGATGGGGAAACTAGATGGAGATGGGTGTTGGGTGGACACATCTGAAGGGAAATGGTTGCTCCCTAATTCATATGTGCTGGCGATGGTTACGATGGCACACGGTCCTACGCATGTGTGTGCTCAGCAGATCACGAACATGTTAGAAAAAGTCTGGGTAAATGATAACATTTTGAAAATCGCGCAGCGTTATGTCCAAGATTGCATGATTTGCTTGCAGCACAATGTGGGGAAGGGGACAGCAACTCCAAGGGGTAGTTTTGGGCCTCCTTCTGTCCCCTTCGAGGTCATCCACTTTGATTTTATTGAGATGGAACGGTGTAACAATCTAAAATACGTCCTTGTGATCATTTGTGCCTTTAGTAAATGGGTTGAGGCTTTCCCAGTTAAAGATGCTACTGCCATGACCACTGCGAAGACTATGGTAAAGGAATTCTTCCCACGATTTGGGTTGCCAAGAGTAATTTGGTCGGACAACGGTCCACATTTTGTTGCAGCAGTAATCTTGCAGATATGCACAGCATTACACATTGAAAAGCGATTTCATTCGGCTAGACATCCTCAAAGTGCTGGGTTGGTAGAGAGACATAACGGTATCCTAAAGAATAAGCTTGCTAAAACATGCGCCGGCACCAAACTGAAATGGCCGGACGCCTTACCTATTGTGTTGTTAGCCATGCGTGCCACACCTCAAACTAAGACGGGGCTCTCTCCATTCGAGGTGGTGATGGGGAGGCCTGCTAATATTTGGGGTCTTCCAAAGCCTAAGGCGTTGAGATATGTTGAAAATATATTGCTTGCAGACTACTGTAACCAGTTGACTAAAAATCTGTATTTCATTTATCATCAGGTTCGATCAGCTTTACCTGTATGGTTTACGGGCCCAGGACACAATATTCAGCCTGGAAGTTGGGTCCTGGTGAAGGCCTACAAAAGGTCTTCCTGCCTCGCGCCTCGCTTGCGGGGATCCTACCAGGTGCTGTTGGTCACCCAGACAGCAGTGAGGGTGGCTGGAAAGAAGCATTGGATCCACGCGACGCATGTCAAGAAACTTCCTCACCCGACGCCACATGTTACAGAAGAAGCAGAACCCCTTGCTGATGCTACAATCTGGAGTAGCAAATAACTCAGATCCTGGAGTAGCAAATAGCGCTGTGAGTGTGTCGGAGAATCTCTCTGAGCCTGTGGAGCTTGGGGAACTGTCCATTTTGTCTCCGCACTCTTCGGAAAAAACACTTCCGGAAAACGTTGTTTCAAGTTCTGCGACTTCCGTCGCCTCTGATACGTTGCTTCCCTCAGGAAGTGACGTTACCTTATTTCCGGATCAAACAGTAACGGGAACCACCAGGTACGACCTTCAACGAAGAAAATAGAACTACGGCACGGGTTTTGCCTGTGCATCTGGAAAAGAAAAGAGTCATTGAGAGTTTTGGTCTTACAAAGGGAAGTTTTGGGGAAAAAAAAGGGATTCTGCTGGCTAGGGTTGGGGAAGGACTAAGAAGTCGCGCGACCGTAGTGTCGCCAGCAACGAACATTGGGGTCGTCGATTGAAAAAACTACGATGCCTGCCACCTCCACTACTGCTCGTATTGGACTTGTAAATAAGAGGGTGACCAACTCGGACAATGAACAATGTGACTGGGCCCCAAAAACTTATTGCTGTGTTGTGATGATAGTAATTGGAATTTGTATAGTTACTGCCGTGGGACTTTGGTACTTTGAAGAAATGTATCCTCTAGAGCCTCTTTTGCCAATTGAAATTGTACCTACTGCTCTGACTCCCTCTGTACACCTTCATACTTTGTCACCTAGGGACTCCCAGCATAGACGAAAGTATCATAATAACACTTTAATGATAATAATGAATTCAACGCATGCCATTTTTAATAAGAGTAACTGCTGGATCTGCACCCATTTACCGCAACATGGGAACGAGGGGCTAGGATGGTATATTCACCCTTTACCTTTAACGACTGCTTGCTATGCCTCTCTTAGAGCACTATTCTTTGGCCGTTGGAATGATGGCATCTCAGGGAACTTTGATGGAACTAATTTAAATGATTTTGAGAAACGTGTATTGACTCCCCTGTGATGCTCGCTTTTTGCAAATAGAAGTAAGCCTAATGTTGCTTCTATTAGGCCTTCTGATAAACTGTCTCCTCCTTTCCAAACTCTAATTTCCTTTAAAATGGCTCCGATAGGCAATAAGGATGCCGTGCCTCCTTCCTACTCTATTAATCATAGCCCCGATTCAGTTCCCTTCTGTGTACAAAGGAATGGCACCCGGTCAATGGGAGATTTTGAAGGTTGTGTGAACATTGTAAATTTGACCGGGGAGAACAGGCCTCTGTGTGTAGGGGGGCCTGTCTATTTCATTTGCGGTAGTACAGCATTTCCCTGGTTGCCCAAGGATTGGCAGGGAACTTGTTATTTAGGGATCCTGTTACCTGGGGTATTTATAGCTAGTACATTGGAAGTTTCTAAGGCTCGCCCACGGCGGGACGAGAATGGAGATACCCCTGGGCAAATATTGGGAGATATAACAAAATCAGTTGTGCCATTTTGGAGACAAATAGCAAATTCCGAAAATATTAGGGGGCTAGCAAGGGTACTGGAGAGAACCATCAACCGGACCATGGATATACTCTATGATATGACACTGGAACAGAAAGCAATAAGATTGGTAGCGCCCCAAAACCGGATGGCATTAGATGTCATTCTGGCAGAGCGTGGCGGAGTATGTAAATTGGTGAGGTCCGCTTGTTGTGTTTTCGTACCAGATTCCTCCCCGACAATTTTCAAGGCAATACAGAACTTGCACGTCCTTAGTTCAGAAGTGCATGTTCCTGTGGGAGATTGGAGTATTAGTGCTTGGTTCTGGGACTCCTTACGATCCTGGGGTTGGAAGGTGCTTTCTGTCATACTGGTTATTTTGGGAATTCTGCTATTCCTTTGTTGCTGTATCCAATGTCTACCTAGTACATGTGCAATGCTAGGGGGATGTTGCGCTCAGACGGTGAGCACAATAGGATATAAAGTGTATGCCCCAGATACAGCATCTAAAGAGTTCGTGTTGCAAGAGGTTCTGGTGAACGACCTAATGGCTGTAGATATTACAGATAATGATTCAGGATGTATGGACGAAAATGCATGGAGTTATTTACAAAGACATTAGAAATGGTATTAGCACTTGGCATAGGCCAAAAGGAGGGTTTGTCGGAATAGAAATAATATTATTCCTCCTATTGTAATAGTTGTATGTGTATTGGCCTACGCCAAGTTGTCTAAACATCTTGTGCGAACAAACTCCACGGCAAGGTCTTGACCACAGAGAAATCAATGTAAGCCGCCATCTTGGATTAAGCCGCCATTTTAGGTTCTCTTGTTATGCAGAAGTCACCCTGAACATCAAAATGGAGGCCAAATGACATGCCGAATAAGATTCTGGCCGTTGTGACCTCCGTACAGCTGAATAATTAATATGCCTGAAGGCCACTTGTCGGGGTCGCGAACAGAGACCTTGTCCTACAGTTGACCTATATGTAAATGTACTACTTATATCAGCGAAACTAATCAAAATGCATATATTAAAGGTTGACCTGGCAAGGAACCCCAAGACCAGTATTGTATTTCGCAGAATGGTTAACCCGCAAGAGGGTTGGCCAAGGGCTGGACAAATTGTATAAATAGCCTGGGTATTAAAATGTGCGGTCTCTCAGTGAACACATCGAACCCTCGTTGAAGTTCGTTATGTTATATTGAGAGCCGAATAGCTATCCGTTTGTCAGTTGACTTGGTAACTGTTGTAGCTTGAAATAAAAGCACTTGTATGTTTCTTTGTAACCTGTGTTGGTGTGTTTCCTTTCGGGCTTCCCGGCCTCATATTATTTTTCTGTTTTCACACACTGCCTGATTGCCTATTCCTCTTTTTGCTAGGACTTCTCCTGTTTGGTAACATTCAACCTTAGCCGTAGGAACTTGCTCCTAATTCTCCAGTCAGGGAATCTTACCAAGTATTTATTCAAAACACCCAATTTCCGATCTGTCATCTGGAGAGGATTCAAGCGTGTGCCTGTTCTTATTTTCTCGATAGTATGAATCCAGTCCATTTCATCCCATTTCTTCTTTGCTTTCATCGGATCTTCTAGTAGAAGCTTAGTTTCAATGTCAGCATTCAATAGTGACTTTTCCACTAACAGATTTAGATTGTCCAATATAAGGGATTTTCCTGACTTGATATGGGCATCTATGACCGAATATAGCGAGTCTTCTTGAGCAGTGGTGATCTTTTGCCAGAGTGATATTAATTTCCAACCTGGTTGGGATGCGAGAGACCTGAGGCCTAATTCGAATCGGAGATTGTCTATTGATAAACTCAAAGGCAGCCCTAATGCATGCTTCCAAAGGAGGCCTTCCCATCTTTGCCACTGTTTGTCCCACAAGTGAGGTTTTGCCTCCAATCCATACAACAAGATCGGGACGACTTCCGCTTGATAGAATTTTATTACTGGTATAATGTCCATATTTCCAAGTATCTTTTTCATCTGGGCCGTCAAAGGTTTGAGCATCAGGGAAATCTCATGCTCCATCTTATACACTGCTGGATTGGCATATATTTTATAGCAAAGGTAGACCAATTCTTCTACTCTCATTATTTTTTCTCCCGCCCAATGACCAATGATGGAAGGTGACATGTTTATTTTTCTGTCTGTACACTAGAATTTTTGATTTTGCGGGGTTAATTGAGAGCCCATTTATAAAGATTATTCCATCACGTGCCATCTCTAAGACTTTTGGCCTCAGATGATCTGGCTATGATTGATTTCTCTGATGACACTCGCACAGACAGGGTGACAATTTACCCCACTACACTCTTGATTGCGCAACCTTTAAAAGAGGAAGCTGGTCCCTTGAGACAATTTGGGTTTGACTTGATTGAGCAAAAGGTCTTAATAAGATTGCCAAGAAGAACTTCTCCCAAACAACGAGATAATCATAACCACACCAGTAGTCGAAAACCTGCTAACTACAAGGAGAGATTGAATTCGAGGGAATGTGTGCAAGAATGGAAGCACTGGAGAGAAGAAAAAAACACATTTAATCCTAGGAAAGAATGTCAAAGAGCAGAGATCAAAGGCACGGAAGACAACTAGAAGTGGCTGATGAGTCTAGTGGCAGACAAAATCAAAATGTTGTATACTGCTCAAGTGACGGAAACTAAACCCTTTAGTGTGGCAAGTTGGAACACCAGGGGCTGCACACATCTGTTCATCAAAGGGGGGGATCAAAATAAAAGACCATGACTTCATTTGGTTGAGGACCGTCCCATTTATTGATGGATACTCTGTCTATCTGAACCCGGCAGTGAAAGGATTAAAGGGTCGACCAATGTCTGGTCTTGTGATACTTATAAGGGACCAGCTTCAATTTTTAGTGGAGGAAGAAATATCACCTAACCCTCTCATGGGAAAAATGACCCTGGAACATAACAAGAAGGACAAAATATTTGTTCTGATTAACCTTTAATGGAATCCAGCTAGTATGGCTAGCCACAATTTTCCAACTCAGTTGGCGGAGCAGATAGACACGTACCGAACCAATTGGAGAGATCCATGGTTTATATTATGTGTAGACTTAAATTGTATATGCTTAGACAAAAATTGTGAAAGTACAGGCATTGAGCCCATGAATTCTACGCTGCTTGAAAGAAGAGGAACATTGTGGAAGCAGACAATTGAACTGAAAGACCTGATCATTCTTAATGGCAACAGTACTGGAGATATACCAGGGAACATCACCAGAAATGGAAAGAACGGCGGGCAGACTCTGGACTATATTTGTACCTCGAAAGCCATTGCATCATTTGCTGATACTATGAGAGTCGAACACATGACGGCCAGTGATCACAATTTATTAAGTCTGTCTCTCGCTTTGGTTTCCCAACACAATGGCCAAATGTATCCACCTGACCTGGAAGTTACACAGAGGCGCAACAGACTGAGAATTGCAGCTCACCACCTAAACAATTTAACAGAGAATCTTAAGCACATTATCTCTCAGTCTGGACAGAATGGTGAGCCCAAAATAATGGACTATTTAGGCCTTTTTACCATTTTCGAAGTAAAGAAGGGAGGGTCAAATCGACCGAAAATAATACACTGCCATGTTTTTGATCCAGTGGTGGCTTTGAAAAAGAAGACCCTGAAATGGAAAATTGCTAATATTGCCAAAAAAATAATTCCCCCCAAGTGGGCTTAATAAAGCGAAAAGCATGTCAACAATACCGAAATTGGCAGAAGTTGTATAAAAAAAGTCAGCTGAGAAAAGATGCAGAAGAAATGTTAAGTAAATTAAAAGAAAGAAATACAGCGGGATGTGGGCCCTAATTAATGAATTAGATACACTACAGGAGGCTCTAACTTTGACTGCTTTACCGGTGACAACTTGGGTAACGTATTTAGAAAAATGTCACGATCAGGACTATGAGACCTACTCTGCCACTTCCATTTACCATAAAGCAAGAAAGTGGGACTCCATTAAGACTCATCCTGATGTTATTTTTAACATCATTAACAAATCATCCAGATGGCCTGAGTAACTTCCTTCTTAAACAAGATAAAGTAAAATGGGCCAATATTTTCTCTATCATGTTTGAACATATCATAAATTCTCGAAGGATTCTGACTCCTTGGAAGTCTTCAATCATTGTACCCATTTATAAAAAAGTCTTGAGAACAGACCAGTCTAACTACTGTCCCATCGCCTTGCTGGACATCCCAGGGAAGATTTTCGCCTCTTTGATTCTGAGATCTTTGGTCAAATGGACAATAACTTCAGGTCATTGTGATATCTGGCAAACAGGTTTTGTGAAGGGAGTTGAGACGTCATTGAACACCTTCATTTTAAATCTATTGAAAGCCCGGACAGATAGAGATAAGGACAAGAAGATCTATGTGGCAGTTGTAGATCTAACGCAGGCTTTCGATACGATAACGCGACCAAAACTATGGAAAAAACTAGATCAGTGGGGCTGCCCTAGAAACTTGCTTGAACCAATACAAGATATTTATATAGATACTAACTTGAAAAACAGATTGAATACGATGGGACTCCTGACCAAAGCCCTTTTCACTAACAAAGGCTTGAAGCAAGGCTGCCCATTGGCCCCCAAGCTTTTCAACCTTTTTATTTTGGACATTGACCAAGGCTTCTCTGAGATCAGATGCTTCCCTCTCAGTCTAGCAAATACTATCATTGGGAGACTCTTATATGCGGATGATGTGGTTTTGGCAGACCAAACCCCAATTGTGTTACATAGACAATTGGAAGCACTTCAACTTTATATCAAATCCAACGGTCTTTTGATCAATCTTAAAAAATCAAAGATCCTACCATTGGGAGAACGGAAGGTACATGGGGGAAAGAAAAGTCTGGAATGGCACTTACAGGGAGTAAAAATTCCTGTGGTAAATTCACTTATTTATTTGGGAGTATGTATGAACAGGAGTGCCAGAGATGCCCCAAGATTAGAGTCCTCAGGAGACTCTGACTGCCACACGACTGCCACAGAATCTGGCCGCCCAAGGGAGAATCCTCCTAAAAAGATATGGTGGTTTCTCGTTGATTCCTGTAATCTCCTTTTATCGCCTGAAAGTAGCCCCAATTCTAACCTACGGAGCAGAATCTTCATTTAACTTCAAAATGGAAAGCAGGCCGAAGATCGAAGGGCTATTCTGGAAGATTGTCCTGAACCTTCCTAAATCTACTACCATACCGGCTGTCCGAATGGAATTGGGGCTAACGTCAATCAAGCCGATGGTTACTTGGAAATCCCTCTTGTTTTTTAGGAAATGTATAGAAGAAAACCCAAAGGGGGGGGGTTGCGGCCCTGAAAAAGGCTTTACTAGACAGAATGGAACCAACTTTAATGGAAGGGGAGTCAAACTTTAAAGAAATAGGGACCGATTCATGGAATAAATGTGCGCCAAAAAGGGGAGCACAAGCGTGAAAATCGCAGCGCACGCGTGCCAAAGCCGTGCACATTGATTCATGGAATTCAGTGCGCGTGTAAATCCTGGGATGTGCGCTAAAATCGTGGGTGGCGCACACGTCATTAAACGGCGCACACAACAAAAGTGGGCGGAACACGGGGCGTAACACGCAGAATGGGGAACGTGTGAAAATGTGGGCGTTACGGAGGAAGTACAGGAGGTAAATGCTCGCATCGCCCACACGCGCGCCAACAGCACGTATTCATGGAATCGAACAGGGGAAAGGCGTGCGCCAAAAAAGACGCACTAATCCGGAAACACGTACGCCAGCAGGAAGCAGGCGTATGCGGCACGCGCAGCATAAAAGTGCGCGCAAACAACAAGCTCAGACGCTACGATGAATATACCGTAACTAGCAGCAGCAGTGGTCTTGGGACACCGCAGGAGGAGGAGGATAGCCAGGCCCTGCATTTTTTTACCCAGGACCAGCCTTTTTGGGATGCCTGATGACCAGGTGTATGGGAGGTACAGGTTTCCACCACAAATAATCCTCGACCTGGTGAGTGAGTAGGAGGATGATCTCACATCACCCACCCTGTGCTCGCGAGCACTGAGCACCTTGGAAAAGGTGCTCAATGTACTGCACTTCTTGGCTACTAGTTCATTTCAGCGGACAAGTGCCATAGTGGGGGGTGTGTCACAGGCCACGCAGTCACGCTGCCTACACCAGGTGTTGGACATCATGACTGCACGCCCCTCAGTCCGCAGGCACATATACATGCCCAGAACACCTGCAGAAATGCAGGCCGTGGTCCAGGACTTTTATGGGGTGGCACACTTCCCCAAAGTGCTAGGTGCCATTGATTGCACCCATGTGGCTCTACGTCCTCCCAGGGCCACTGAGCACATCTATCAAAACCGCAAGCACTGGCATTCAATCAATGTGCAGGTAGTATGTGCCAACTATCCAGGGTCAAGCTATCATAGTTTCATTTTCAGAATGTCACCCCTAAACCGGGGCCTGGAAGCTGGGCGGCATGGCGACACATGGCTGATTGGTGAGTATAAATGCCTCTGCACATGCATGGATGTCAGATACTGAGTAATGTGACAACCCCACTAATGATAGCCATCATCACCTCCCCAGGGGACAGTGCCTACACTCTGAGCACCTACATGATGACGCCAATTCGGAACCCCACCACACCACCCAAGAAAAGATACAACACAGCCCATATTGCAACCCGGTTCATAGTGGAGCGCACATTCAGAGTGCTCAAGTCACACTTTCACTCCCTTGACCGCTCTGGTGGGCAGCTGATATATGCGCCCCCAGTAGTGTGCAGGATCATAGTGGCAGCATGTGTCCTGCACAACGTTGCAACCCGCCGGGGTGTGCCAGTGGACATGGTGGTGCCCCCACATCCCCAACCACATGCATGGCCGCTGCGCATGGAGAGGTGAAAGGGCACGTGGTGAGGCAGCCCGTACCCAGCTTGTGACAAATTACTTCACCTAAAATCCCACCCCTGCGGAGTGCACACAGGCCTGGCACATACCAGCTAACAATCAATGATGATGACAAAAGGGACAGTCATCTGTCACAACCATACCAGCCTGAGATTGTTCACCTGGAAGTGTTACATTGTGTGCATCCCTACCTACTTAAAGACACCCAATGCTGTGTCACAAAAAGACACACATTCATGCAGCAGGAATGACTACCCCCTTGCAAAATACCACATCTAAATAGGGCCATGTCACCCAACCCCTCCCCATCTCAGCTACCCAACACACCATGGCATGGCATGCAATGTGAAAGCAACCAAATGAATGCACAACACATGACACAAGTGTCACAAGGTGCACTGTCCCTAATGTAAACCGGCCACAGACAATATGCTCTCAGTAATCAATAAGAAACAGCACACATGAACAAATACTTACCAGCAACACAAAACATCAGTACAGGATGAAACCGTGGCAATATATGACAGCAACAAATTAAAGTAGTGCAAGTCTCACAACCTGACTAAGACAGCACATCCACCCCTTCCAACTGCAGAGTGTTGCTGTCAGGCAAATGTCTCAGTGTACTGCATACAACATGAACTGCATCTGCAAAGGAGACAGCCGTGTGAAGACATGAAGAACCTACATGTATATAAGGAGAAAGACATGGATGCACAAGCACATATCAATACACCATGCATTGTAGAATCCAACAACAATCCCCACTAGGGATGTACACACAGTTTTGAGTACAGACTGCCCACACAACTCATGGGAGCCCAATGTCACTGTGTAAGTTACTGTCACTTGGTCACACCCTTTGCAAGCCCATGGAAAGGGGAAGCAGGAGGGGTGTGTGTGTCAGGAAACCAAGCATCTAACCCAAAGACAGGCCAAGCCTGCATGTGCCCAGCTGGATACACAGTGGATGCCCACGGGAGCCACACAAAGCAACACACTGTAAAAAACAAAATAATAATAAATAATAATAATTGCCATGTGTGGACCAGGGAGGGGGGGCACCCAGGAGGGACGAGGTAGAGGGTGCACCCCAACACCCACATGAGTGGATGTTGAGAAATAAATACCTCCATGGGCTCGTGGCCTGCACGGCTACGCTACAGTGGGAGAACTGCCGTTGCTGTCATCACCCTCTGCTGCTACATCAGGAGGTGGCTGTGATATGGGAGGCAGCCCACGCAAAGCCCTGGTATGGTCCTCCATGGCAGCAAGCATGCGGTCTGGAAGGTTTGGACCTGCAGGGTGATGGTACAGAGATCCCCATGCAGCACCTCATGGGTAGCACGCATTTCTGCCTGCATGGTCTCGTGTGATGCCCGGATCTCCTGACGGGTTGCCTGGAGCTCAGCTGAGGGTGAACGTGTGAGCTGCTTCAGCTGCTGTTCTGACCTGAAATTACGGGAAACCTCAAGTTTACCCAGAATATCTCTGAGGGACCCGTGTTCTAACCTCAGGGCTTCCCAGTGGGCCTGTGACTCAACACATATGGCTGCGCCAAAGTCTCCAGTGCAGCCCGTCGGTCCCTGTTGGATGCCAACATGTCCTCCCTGTGTGAGTGGCAAATGGAGTCTGTTGCCTGCTGCTGGAGCTCCATCAGCCTTTCAGGGGGAAGAATGGAAGTGGCCACCCTATCCATTGCCTGAGCATAATTTCACACGATGCCCCCTGTTGTGCTGCTATACTGTACATGGAGTTCTCCCACACAGTATTGCCTGGTGGCGCACGGCCACCGCGTTGACGGGCACCACACCTGTTTGGGGCAAGGCGATCTGCACCTTGCTGTGCTGGCACTGCCTGAGGCTGCAGAACTGCATTCCTCCTTTGATCTGATGGCCCAGAAACAGGAGCAAATATTGCGGAGTGTGACCCTGCATCCGTAACCGCCAAAGGCGGACTTACCAACACTGAAATCTCCATAGAGGGGTCTACCCCCGGTGCAGGTGGGTTGGACAGAACAGCATCCCTGCCAGAAACACTCACCTGCGACGGCACATATATCTCACTGTCCGATTCAGCACCTGATTCATAGTGGTCTGCGGAGGTGTACCCGTAGACACCCATGGACAGCATGGTCTGTAGGACAAATGGGTTTTCACCCACCACCCCACGTCCTCCAGTGGTGCCTGGTTGTGGCTGTGATTCCACCTGGGTCTGCACCATCTCCTCCTCCTCAACAGCATCAAGTGCCTCAACACCTGCAAAAACATGAAAGATAACAAATGGAAACAGGCATGAGCACCATAGCACACACATAGGCCTGACGAGGCAGAGATCCAGTACATAAATTACACATGTCCCACATGACTATAACCCTGGTATGAATGCACTGTCAATGAGTTGGAAGGGGAGGCAAAAAGCAGACACTGAGGACTCCAAGATGGAAAAGCAACACATGTGCAGCATGCTGGATAGCACTGGCATCACACATTAGCCTGTGAGTGGCATGCCCAATACACATACATGACACATGCCATCGCTCAGGTGGCACGTAGCATAGCCATGGTACATTTGACAAGTACAGCCATATGGTAGAAAATCAGTACAGTCACCCATCCATGTGAGATGGACATCATGAGATAAAACATGCAAAATAGTGTGACAAAACATGCATGTGCCCCACGCTGCACAGATCCAGTGTTCACTGATACAGTGATGGCAGGCAGATGAATACATCAATGGTTGGTCACTTCAACATGACAGAAGACAACAGTCATGTTCAACATTCAAACACGGCCCAAAAATTATTGTGTGCAGGCCATTACTCAATCAGCCTGAATGGTTAAATCATTCCCATAACAAGGTAATAAATGTGGGCCATCGTGGGGTGTGATCTATGACAGAAGTATGTCATATTTGTGGCAGTACGTCAAAATAATGTGTCCTAAAAATGGCAAGGATTGAAACAATCAGGCTGAATGAACAATGTTGTTGCAAGATGACAGTTGAAGGGCAACTGCAGTAATCTGGTGCAAATTGGCAACTGTGGTCAGAAGGGATACTTTCATACCCAAACCCAAGTCCGGGGAATGGTTTGGAGAGACCACATGGGTGACCCATCCCAGTCATGACTACACCTCTGTGATGAAGCCTCCAGCGACAGACTCATGTTCAGTGAGTTGGTTGTCCTCTGGTGGAGACCCACCACCAGTCACCAGAGTAGAGGCACAATTGGAAGCCAGCTTGTTCTTTGCTGTGCGTTTCAGGTCATTCCCCGCTTATAGCAATCATCAGCTGTGCGCCTCACAAATCCAAGGGCGTAGTCTTGCACCCTGCAGTCACCACCATTTTGCGGCTATGTGCCAACGCATAGGCCACAAGTGCATCTAGTTCGGCGTCATTGAAGCTAGGCTGACGTGCTGGAGTGTGTAGCCGTGTCTGGGGTCCCAGCCTGTAGTGCAAGAGCACCCTTCCTCTTCTTGAAAGGTGGTGCGGATCCTGAGTGGCTTACGCCGCTCTGGTTGGTAGGGGCAGAAGAGCAGGTGGACTGGTTACTGGAAGTTTCCAAAGGCACAATTACCAAAGGTCTCACTGCAGGCATTGGCTGCAGGGTGATCTTGGCAGGACCAACCTGTCATGATCTCTGCTTCCAAAAGGTCAGGGTTTTCCCAACTCCCTTGGAAGCAGATCCATAACCCAGGTTCCGAGTGCCAACCAGTCCCAATTGGGACCTTTTGGACCCAGTCCTGGCGCCAGTGGCACCAGGCTCATAAATATGCCCAGTCCCAGCGCTGGAAGCGCCGGGCTCATAATGCTTGGGTGGACTTACCTGCAGCAGACCATGCTGCTTACTTGCCTGCCAGTTGAGCCTCTGATCCTCTTCTGTTTGGAACTACTTTTCCTGTTGGGTGGGGCAGGAGCCACTCCCTAGATTCAGAACACTGGAACTCTTCTGGAAAGCAGGAACTCTTTTCTTACCTAGGCGTGGCTGTGGAAGGAGACACCTAAGCACTACAGGAGGCTATTTAAACCACACCCGATGGATGAATCTTGCTTTGCGTTATTCTGCATCCTCTGCAGCAGAACGCTCATCGTGTCTTCTGCATCTGATCCTGGGCCTAAGGAAAAAGGCTTACCATCCTGAATCCAGTCTTCAGCAACACCTATAAAGACAAGAAAGAACAGGTTAGCATTACGGTCTTCAGTGACAGCTCTTCACTTACCTGGTCCATCGGCTGTCACCAACGCCTCGCGCTGCATTCCGGCATCTGAAAGACAAAGGCTTACCTACTCTTCGTGCGCTCCGGAGGTCTTCACACTGCATTCCGGCATCTGAAAGACAAAAGCTTACCAACTCTTCGCACGCTCCGGAGGCCTTCGGCGCTGCATCCCGCATCTGAAAGACAAAACAAGGTGCGTTTAAAGACATTGGGGAACTTTAATACTCACGTGCCATTACTCCTTTCCACATCTAACCCAGTGGGTATTCCGGCACCCTGCAGCTGCTCCGAACTTGTACCTGCAAAATAAAAAGACAGTTAGAGCGCATCGTGAAGCAGGCAACAAGCGCTTACTTACGTGCTTCCAGGCGCTTCTATTCATCACACGGGCTCCATCTTCAACTCACTTCAGCCCATCATCCGCCATCGCTGGAACCCTGCAAAACAAGAGACATCATTACTAAAGACTTTAAAGACATTAGGATTACTCGAAACTTACTGTTCGTGCAGTAAACGACGGACAGCAGTCCTCTGAAGTCAAGAGGCCTGCTCCCCTTATCCAGTGAAGAAACTGGTTACAGCACCCTGCCCCGAGGCAGATGGAGAGCACGGCGTTCACTTACCTAAGGTGAGAGCGTTAACCTTTGGGGTTCTACAGGAGAAGAGAAAGGGAAGAAGAGAGAGACATTCAATAACCCAGTTCCTTAATCCCATATTTTCTATCTGCAGACATCTTACCCTTCGAGTCAGACATACAGTGCACAGAGGTCCAGCCCAAAGAGCCAGCCGTGTGTTACACATCACCTTTGAAGATACGGTATACGCCCAGTCAAGACCGGCGCCTCTACGGGAATCAGGTGAGCGTTACAGAACGCAAAGCCTACCACAAAACTCCCGTCCAGGCGCTATGGAAACCTCGGATACCGACCAGCTAGCCCAGTTACTTGGGGAACTAAGGGCAGAAGTGCATGCAGCCCGTCAGGAAACGAACGCTCTAAGAAGGGAACTGATTATTTCCAAGGAGCGAACAGATGATCTCGCTAGACAATTGCTACAGTCACAAGCCGGACAGACCCCGGCACCCGCATCTGGGGGAAATCTTCCTTCTACATCCTCTATGAATCCAGTGCAGATCAACCTACCTGGGAATGTACCTCTGGCTCCGCCCGAACGATTTTCTGGTGACCCAAAGAGGTTTGCAGTATTTATCAATCAGTGCCGGTTGCATTTCTTATGCCGGCCAGCAGCCTTTCCAACTGATCAAGCTAAAGTAGCTTTCGTGCTTTCGTACCTTAGTGGCAATGCGGCAGACTGGTCGATCCCTCTAGTAAATCAAGATGATCCGGTCCTCCATGATTTTCAAGCTTTTCAGCTCAGTATGGAAAAACTGTTCGCAAGACATTCACAGGGGCAGGCCTTGGACAATGAGCTTCTTTCGTTGCGACAAGGTAATCAAGACCTTTTGGCTTATATTGCGTCTTTCAACAGACTGATAGTGGAAACTCAATGGCCTGAGGACAAAAGGATTACGCTGTTTTATAGAGGTCTACGTGGAGAGCTCAAAGATGTGTTAGCCCAAGTAGTGAATACCCCACAAGATTGTTCGGACTATATAGACTTAGTCGTTCAAATAGATCACAGACTGCAGAACAGGAAGGCCGATCGTTCCAAGTTTGATGCTCGAGTATTTTCCAAACCGCCACCTCCTTCCAAAGGAGTAGACTCCGGGGAACCCATGCAAATAGGGGGTCTGAAAGGTCCTCTAACACAAAAGGAGCGGGAAAGGAGAAAACAGTTGCAATTATGCCTCTATTGCGGAAACTCAGGGCACTTTCTTCGAGACTGTCCGGTGAAACCTGCCAAGAAGGCAGTAGGAGCTGCAGTTACCAAAGTTACAAACTCTGAGCAGGGAAACGACCTCGCCCGACAAGAATAGAGGTCCTCTTGCCGAGCGTGAAAACCAGTTCCGTGACCTCGCATTTCGTGATACCTATGGTCCTCATTAGCCCTGATAATCCGGATCGATTACATGCAATTGAAGCTTACGTCGACAGCGGTGCCATCGGCAATTATGTGGATCATGAAATGGTTTTGAGGATGAATCTAACTCTTTGTCCCAAGGCTGTAAAGGACGTCATTACTACGGTGGATGGTACGGAGATAGCCTCCGGGCCAGTAACGCATACCACTCAAGAGGTGACGCTAGTAAGTCAAGATGGACACCATGAGAAGATCGTGTTCGATGTGATCAAGGCCCCTCAGTTTCAGATTATTCTAGGAATACCTTGGTTAGAGAAACACAATCCTCTGATCGATTGGCGAGCAAGAACGGTCCAGTTTCCAGAATGTGTCTCTACTTGTCACCCTCCACCTGGTGTTGCACTGGCAGCAATTTCTTCAGAGACTCCCCAGTTACCTCCCGAATACCTAGAATACCAAGATGTTTTCCGGAAGGATCAGGCTAACTCTCTACCTCCTCATAGGTCTTATGACTGCCAGATAGACCTGATACCTGGATCTACTCCTCCTTGTAGTAGAATTTATGCCCTCACCGAGCCTGAGAACCTTCATCTTCGACAATACCTGGATCAATACCTGGCAAATGGGTTTATTCGTCCTTCCAAGTCCCCTGCTTCTTCAGCTTTGTTCTTCGTTCCAAAAAAGGAAGGAGACCTTAGAACTTGTATAGATTATCGCTCCCTGAACCAGATCACCGTTAAGAATAGATATCCGTTACCTTTGATCCCTGAACTCCTGGACCAAGTCAGAAAAGCATGCATATATACAAAGCTGGATCTTAGAGGAGCTTACCACTTGGTACGAGTAAAAGAGGGCGATGAATGGAAGACGGCCTTCCGCACCAAGTATGGGCTATTTGAATATCAGGTCATGCCCTTCGAACTTTGCAATGCCCCGGCCGCCTTTCAATATTTTATGAACGATGTCCTCAGAGAGCTCATAGATGTGTGTGTTGTTGTTTACATTGA
Organism: Ambystoma mexicanum; assembly: GCF_040938575.1. Classification (NCBI taxonomy): domain Eukaryota; kingdom Metazoa; phylum Chordata; class Amphibia; order Caudata; family Ambystomatidae; genus Ambystoma; species Ambystoma mexicanum. The sequence continues at coordinate 290,678,790 of NC_090941.1, forward strand.
CGACATCCTCGTTTATTCTTCATCGGAATCTGAACATCGGAAACACGTGAAAATGGTCCTCGAAAGATTGCGTCAACACAAACTTTTCGCTAAGTTGGAAAAATGTGTTTTCAACGTGACTGAAGTTGAATTCTTGGGATTCATATTATCACCTGGCGGAGTGCGTATGGATTCAAAGAAGGTCGATGCAGTTCTCAAATGGCCATCACCATCCTCCGTAAAAGGTGTGCAAAGCATGTTAGGCTTCGCTAACTTTTACCGCAGGTTTATCCCCGAATTCTCTCGAATAGTCCAGCCCATCACTGCCTTGTTAAAGAAAAACAAACGTTTTGAATGGTCTACCGAGGCGGAACAAGCTTTCCAGGATTTGAAGACTAAATTTATCTCTGCACCAATCTTAAAACACCCTCGCCCCGAACTCCCCTACATCGTGGAAACTGATGCTTCAAGCCTTGCCATGGGGGCAGTTCTATCACAAAAGGACCCGGTAACCAATCAGTTGCATCCCGTGGCATTTTGGTCCCGCAAATTCTCGCCTCCTGAAATCAATTACACGATTACTGACAAGGAACTTCTGGCTATCAAGTCTGCCTTTAAGGCTTGGTGGCATTATCTGCTGGGGGCCCGACACACCGTTACTGTGATTACGGATCACCGAAACCTGCAATATTTGAAAACCGCAAAAGCCCAATCCTCTAGACAACTCCGTTGGGCATTATTCTTTGCCGAGTTTGACTTCATAATTACCTATCGACCTGGTACAAAGAACGGTAAAGCTGATGCCCTTTCTCGGATGGGAGTGGAAGAACACTTGATCAACCCTAAACCTGTACCAATCATTCCCGAACAAAGAATTCTGGGTGTAATCGCCACAGAATCCATAGAGGAAGTTAAGGATAAAGCCAGGCAACTTGTAACTCCAGCAGACATACAGATTGGCATCTGCAGGGAAAGGACTTTGCAGTAAAGGACAACTTATTGTATTTCCAAGAACGATTATACCTACCCAGCACAGATTTACAGAAAAAAGTAACCTCTTGTTATCACGATTCTTTAATGGAAGGACATCCCGGTATGGCCAAGACCTCAGAAAAGATCAAGCGCTACTTCTGGTGGCCGTCTTGGAAAAAAGATATCAGAGACTTTATAATGTCCTGTGGAGCATGCGCCCAAAACAAGAGTCAAAAGGAAAGACCAGCAGGCCTCTTACGCCCTATTGACATCCCACCTCGCCCTTGGCATACGCTTTCTATGGACTTCATCACCGATCTACCTCCATGCTCCGGATACAATACGATTCTAGTAATCGTGGACTTATTCTCCAAGATGGCGCATTTCATTCCGCTCAAAGGCTTGCCAACAGCAGCAACTCTGGCCCGAGAATTTCTCGAAAACATCGTCCGACTGCACGGTTTTCCTTCGGTTCTAATTTCGGATCGAGGTAGTCAATTTATTTCTCATTTTTGGCGAAGTTGCTGTCGGTCGGCTCAAATTGATGTGAGACTATCGACCAGTCACCACCCTCAGACCGACGGACAAACCGAGAGGACCAATCAAACTCTGGAACAGTATTTACGCTGCATGCTGCAACAAACGGAAAAAACTTGGAAAGACATCCTTTGGATAGCCGAATATGCCTACAATAACTCTGTCCATTCGGGAACTGGGAAAACCCCGTTTTTTCTTTTGTACGGCAGTCACCCTCGAACCTCGGAGTTGGATCCCCTCCAAGATCTTGAAACACCAGCAGTGGACTACCTGCATTCTACAATCACCCAAGCCTTTAAGGAAGCTGTTTCTCACCTTCAAAGGGCTAAAGAACAATACAAGAAAGGAGCAGATCAACATCGGAAGGAAGCCCCTCAATATCAAGTAGGGGATCAAGTCTGGTTATCCACCAAATATCTACCTCTAAAAGGGCCACGCAAATTCAACCCAAGATACCTTGGTCCCTATTCCATCACTACCATAGTAAACCCAGTAGCGGTCAAGTTGGACTTGCCCCCGCACATGAAGATACATCCGGTCTTCCACGTCTCTCTATTAAAACCCGTGCAACCTCAAACCCGACTAACTAAATCTCCAATACCTATCCTAGTTGATGGAGAACTCGAGTTTGAAGTCAAAAGCATTCTGGACTCCAAGATCTCCAAATCTAAACTATTTTACCTAATTGACTGGAAAGGCTACGGCCCCCAAGAGAGATCCTGGGAACCTGCTGAATATGTCCACGCTCCTCGCCTAATCAAAAGATTTCACCGAACATTTCCTGACAAGCCAAAACCCCCGGAGAAGCCCGGTTTGGGAGGGGCCTTGAGGGGGGGTACTGTCATGATCTCTGCTTCCAAAAGGTCAGGGTTTTCCCAACTCCCTTGGAAGCAGATCCATAACCCAGGTTCCGAGTGCCAACCAGTCCCAATTGGGACCTTTTGGACCCAGTCCTGGCGCCAGTGGCACCAGGCTCATAAATATGCCCAGTCCCAGCGCTGGAAGCGCCGGGCTCATAATGCTTGGGTGGACTTACCTGCAGCAGACCATGCTGCTTACTTGCCTGCCAGTTGAGCCTCTGATCCTCTTCTGTTTGGAACTACTTTTCCTGTTGGGTGGGGCAGGAGCCACTCCCTAGATTCAGAACACTGGAACTCTTCTGGAAAGCAGGAACTCTTTTCTTACCTAGGCGTGGCTGTGGAAGGAGACACCTAAGCACTACAGGAGGCTATTTAAACCACACCCGATGGATGAATCTTGCTTTGCGTTATTCTGCATCCTCTGCAGCAGAACGCTCATCGTGTTTTCTGCATCTGATCCTGGGCCTAAGGAAAAAGGCTTACCATCCTGAATCCAGTCTTCAGCAACACCTATAAAGACAAGAAAGAACAGGTTAGCATTACGGTCTTCAGTGACAGCTCTTCACTTACCTGGTCCATCGGCTGTCACCAACGCCTCGCGCTGCATTCCGGCATCTGAAAGACAAAGGCTTACCTACTCTTCGTGCGCTCCGGAGGTCTTCACACTGCATTCCGGCATCTGAAAGACAAAAGCTTACCAACTCTTCGCACGCTCCGGAGGCCTTCGGCGCTGCATCCCGCATCTGAAAGACAAAACAAGGTGCGTTTAAAGACATTGGGGAACTTTAATACTCACGTGCCATTACTCCTTTCCACATCTAACCCAGTGGGTATTCCGGCACCCTGCAGCTGCTCCGAACTTGTACCTGCAAAATAAAAAGACAGTTAGAGCGCATCGTGAAGCAGGCAACAAGCGCTTACTTACGTGCTTCCAGGCGCTTCTATTCATCACACGGGCTCCATCTTCAACTCACTTCAGCCCATCATCCGCCATCGCTGGAACCCTGCAAAACAAGAGACATCATTACTAAAGACTTTAAAGACATTAGGATTACTCGAAACTTACCGTTCGTGCAGTAAACGACGGACAGCAGTCCTCTGAAGTCAAGAGGCCTGCTCCCCTTATCCAGTGAAGAAACTGGTTACAGCACCCTGCCCCGAGGCAGATGGAGAGCACGGCGTTCACTTACCTAAGGTGAGAGCGTTAACCTTTGGGGTTCTACAGGAGAAGAGAAAGGGAAGAAGAGAGAGACATTCAATAACCCAGTTCCTTAATCCCATATTTTCTATCTGCAGACATCTTACCCTTCGAGTCAGACATACAGTGCACAGAGGTCCAGCCCAAAGAGCCAGCCGTGTGTTACACATCACCTTTGAAGATACGGTATACGCCCAGTCAAGACCGGCGCCTCTACGGGAATCAGGTGAGCGTTACACAACCTCGGTGTGATGGACTTGGACCGACACTGTCCTGGCTGGGAGACTCGGAGCTGGGGTGGATTGAGCTGCAGCTGCCCCTGCAGCCTCCTCACCCTGGCTACTTGGGGCATCAGATGACATTGCTGCCCCAGATCCACGTGGCCTGGTGACAGCAACTTTCACCGCCACACGTGGCTTAGACTTGGTGACACGGAAGTTAGCCTGGGAGTCATCCTGTGCCGGTTTAGTTGACAATATGGGCCAGTTTAACAAGGGCTGAGCTGGATGATGTCAGCTACATTTCCCCCAACCATTGGGGGGGTGGGGGCATAGGTGGGCCTGATTGGTCCTCCACACACTGGCCTCTTGGGCCACCCTGCACATCCTGGCCACGTCCCCTACCGCACCCACCTCCTTGGGCTCGGCCACCTTTGCGTCCCGTACTGCTTGGTCACCCCCCGACCATGGCACTGATGTTGTTGTGCATATGGGAGTTGCAGTAAACAATTGTCCTGGGCAATTGGGGTGAAAGGGGTAGGGTACTAGATGGAATTCGTACCCTAGTGCTCTAGCAAGGCTGTCTGTGACCACTGGGGGAAGATGACGGGTCACGCAACGCACAGGCATCCCGAAAACCAAATTAAACGTGCACACAACCCCTGGTAGACCACGTGCGTGGAAAAATGAACCCGCACTACGCTGTGGCACCCAGAAACACAAAAATAAGCGTACGTGTGATACACAAAGCCTACAATTACCTCCGAAGGGGTACGCGACACACAGGGGCAACCACAGTTGGAAAATACGTGCGCGACTCACCGTCTGCCTGGAAAAAGAACGTAAAAAAGACACACGTGTGCGTGTTGGCAACACCCCCGCCAAAAGAAGAATTGAACGCTGTCTGGGTAAACAGGGAGTACGAACTGGAACCATTATGAAGTAATCGCGTGTGAACCGACAAGAACTACAAGAATCACCCGCTCGCTCTCCACAAAAAGCACATACAAGAAAATGGTGTCCTACGTGTACCTTTTAACCCAGCCCACACGTGCAACGTCACTTACGCGTGTACGCGCTAAGGGCCTTTCCTCCAATTACACGCAGTGACACCCGGACGTGCAGTTTTTTCACATTTACAATAAACATGCACCCGTGTTGTGGGAAATGCCCGCGCGCGTGACGTCACAGATGTGCTTACGCACTAAGGGCCTTTCCTCAAATTTCACACTGACGTGCACTTTTTTCACGTGCCAAATGACTCTGTATCAAGCTGGCCACGTGACAACACACAGAAGACCACGCTCCTGCCCAGAAGGCCATTTTCCTGCCCCCCAGAGCCCCGAGCACGCTCCCATCTGCCATCTGCTGCTGCCTGCCTAAAAAACACCTGCACTGCTCTTTGGTGCCTGCATGTCAGCCATCTGCAGGGGTCCAGTTGCTGTGACCACCCCTGCTGGAACAGAAGACTCCCGACTGGGATACCATCGCTCCACAGCCCAGCCCCAGGACCCAGTTGCCCACCCACACCTGCCTCGGGGGGTTGCCATGTCGGACACAACACCATATGGCACCAGAGAGGCAGAGGGCTACCAGCTTCAGTGTCAATGAAGTTGGTATCCTGGTGGAGCAAGTCCTGGGGCAGTATGATGCCCTCTTTGGAAGTTCGTGCACCGACAATGAAGGACGGAAGAGGATCTGGATGGACACTGTGGCTGCCATCAACGTGGACTGGGTGGCAGCCCGCGACATTCAACATGTCCAGAAGCATTGGGAGGACTTTAGGTCCAGGACCATGAACAAGGCCCGGCGCCTCTTGAAGGCAGCGGATGCTGAGGGGTGCCGGGTCTGCCTAACAAACAACCAGATGAGGGTCCTGGAACATATACACCCATTGCTCCACATCTAGGTCCTGGAGAGGCGGACCTATCTGGAGTCGAGAGGTAAGTGTACATGCATACTGATTGGACGCTGTGCATGTTGAGGTGTGCCAGGAGTGTGCAGGTTCAACGTATGTATTTGTAGGGCCATGTATGGTTGTGTATGTACAGGGACATGAGGCTGCCGCATGTGAGTCCTGTCATGTGTGAGACACATCAATGGTGTATGTGTTCAAATGCATGCTGAGAAAATGCAAGTGTGGGTGCACACATGTTAACATTTCTGTGTATGTACTGTGGCATGGTTGTGGTGTCACACATGGATGCTGGTTCCAGCTGCATGTATCTGCACTATGTACATGTGCATGAGTGTGTATTTGACAAGTGTGCAACTGTGATACAACATGGATGCATGTGACACTGACATGTAGGAGGCTGATTGCCAGATGTGACATGGATGGCGATGTTATCACTGCGACAGGTGGTGGAGATGTACAGATGCATGTAAGTCTGGTGGCGTGTGTGCATGTGTCCTGCACTCCCTGTGTTGCATGTGACGTCAGGCTCACCTTCAGCTGCTCATGCTGTTGTTTGGGTATGGATGGTGCTGCCTGGTGCAACATTCCTGTCGATTTGCTCATGTGTGTGAATTGAAATGACATGTGTGTTGGGGAGTGTGATGCCATGTCTGAGGTTTGACACTGCCACTCATGTACAACTGTCATGTGTGTGTGTATCAGACCATTGTACAGTGCCCTGATGCCTGTGTTCTATCTCTCTCTGTCTGCAGCGTCAACTGATGAAGAGGGCGGAGAGGGTGCTGTGGAGAAAAGCGGCAGGGATCACACCGCCAGCCGGAGATGCAAGGCCCAGCTCCCCTCCCATGTTGCCATCTCGTCTGGGAGTGAGGAGACTGGTGCCGTGTATCCCAGGCCGCAGCTGCCGAAAGTAGGACCAAGAGGCGGAGGTCAGAGGTGGACTCCTCGGCAGCAGAAGGGGCAGCTGAGACCCCACAGGGTCTGACGGAGGAAGATGGCACGGAGTCATCCAGGTTGGTGGGGGGTTTGGTGGAGGAGGAGGCCGTGGAAGGGACACACATGGGGTCTGGCGGGGGGGATTCCACTGGTGCTAGTGGTGCAGTCCAGGGGCAGGAGGCAGCACAGGCTGCAGCGGAGGTGCCTGTGTGTAATCCTGTCCCCGATCATGTGACTGCATCATCCCGCACCAGCAGGGATGCCTACATCCAGACCTGTTTTCAGGGAGGGGATGAGCGCCTTCCTCTCCCTGCGGACGTGGCAATCCGAGACTGGGTTGAGCCTGTCCTGGCTGGGATGGCGTTGCGTCAACGGGGCATGCGAGCTGACCTGCAGTGTTTTCGTGAAGACACTGCATGTCATCTCGGATGCCTCTTTGACCACGTTGACCTACTAGGACGGGTCACCAGTGCTGGATTCCTCTGTGTGCTGGACCTTCTTCCGACCCCTTCCTCACCTGAACCCCCTATGCGCCAGTCATCCTCCGTGCCATCTTCCGGCCCATGTATCACCTGAGTACCCTGTGGAGCTTCCTCTGCCTCTGACCCAGTGGCCAGGCTGGTGGAGGACACATCCCTGCCACAGTCGGGAGTCGGACGTCCAGCAGGGGTGGCCACCCCAACAACTGCACCCCAGCCGGAGGAGGAACGTGCAGGCAGCAAGAGGCAGGGCACAGTCACAGCAGAAGCAGGCATAAGGTGTGATCGATGATGGCTCAGGGCCATCAACATCAGAGGGGAAGGCATCGGCCAGAGGGCAGGAAGACCCCGGAATGGGAGTGTCTTCCGTGTGGCAGTGGTTGGGCCAGCACATAGATGCGGAGCGGCGGCGGGCGGAAGAGGCACAGCTCACTATGGTCAGGGTGGAGAACTCCATGCGCAGGGCGCTGAGGCGGGCCAAGTGCCTCGAGGCAATTCGCAGGGAGTTGGAGGTGGACATGGCATCATCCCTGCGAAACCTCGGGGCCAGGGAACAGGCCCGCCTCCAGGACATAGACCAGGAGTTCGATGATGCCCTGGCCTGGGAAATCCAAAAGTGAGCCGTATGACTTGCCCGCCGCCATTGTATATAGTTCGTGGTTTTAGGTTTCCTTTATCTTTTTCATTCATTTGGGGCGCTTGTACTATGCCCCACCTTTTTGTATATAGTTCTTTATTAAGTAGTTTTTTTGCTAGGTTTCATTTCATTTGTCGGGCTCATGGACCCTGGATTAATTCTTTGTACATAGTTGAACAGTGGATTTATCTATTATTATTTTTCTCACCATGGAGCAATGGATTTTACTATTTCCGTTTCCTTTGGATTTGCTTTGGTGGCCGGAGACTTTGGACACATTTTCATTTGGATTTAATTGGATTCAGACTTCATATTTTTCTTTTTGTGTTTTGGACATGCTGCATTTCATCTTTTTAAAAAAAATAATTATGTTTTCATTTGATTACATTCTTTTTGTGTTCAATACATTTTGGTTTATTACTTTCATGTGTGGTATTCTCTCATTGGTTTCATGCATGTCACGGTGTAGGTTTTCACAATCACCAGCACCCATTGTGTGTGTGTGTGTGACAGACATTTGTTGATGTACATTCTTGCCATTTGGGTTGTATCATGTAATGGGCATTTCAATGTGGGGTGGATGGGATACTTGGTTGGGTCTTTGCACAGGGGTGGCGTGCAGTGGGATTTGGGGGGCCATGAGGCCCATGATTGTGGATCATGATGACGTGTTGGGGGGGCATGAGTCAGGGCCTGCTGGCAGGTGCCCGTCAATGCTGGGTGGGTGGGGGTGCAGGGGGACATGAGTCGGGGTCTGCTGGCAGGTGCCCGTCAATGCTGGGTGCGGGTGCAGGGGGACATGAGTCGGGGCCTGCTGGCAGGTGCCCGTCAATGCTGGGTGGGTGGGGGTGCAGGGGGACATAAGTCGGGCCTGCTGGCAGGAGCCCATCAATGCTGGGTGGGTGGGGTGCAGGGGGACATGAGTCGGTGCTCACTAGTGCATGGTGACATGTGGGCTGGCTGGGGGGCATGCCCGGGGTGGATGGGCTTCCTGCGGGGCATGCCCATGGTGGATGGGCTGCCTACGGGACATGAGCAGGGGTGCAGGGTAGTCCCCTGTGGTGTGGGCTGCCAGCAGGGGCTGGGGAGGGGGTAGAGGGCACACCTGGGAGGACCCACACTGCCAATTCACGTGTGTAACTCCCCGGCACCCCTCAGAATACACGTACCCCGCTCTGCAAGCGAAATCGCGTGTGAAACTCCCCACGCACCCCTCAGAATACACATACCCCGCTCTGCAAGTGAAATCGCATGTGAAACTGCCTGCGCACCCCACAGAATACACGTACCCCGCTCGCCCAAGGCCTATCACCTGTGAAACTTCCCACGCCCCCCAGAAATACACGTACCCCACTCGCCCAAGGCTTATCACGTGTGACACTTCCTGCGCACCCCAGAAATACACGTACCCCGCTCAGACAGCGAGATCGCGTGTGAAACTCCCCACGCACCCCTCAGAATACACATAGCCCGCTCTGCAAGTGAAATCGCATGTTAAACTACCCACGCACCCCACAGAATACACCTACCCCGCTCGCCCAAGGCCTATCGTGTGTGACACTTCCCGCACACCCCAGAAATACACGTACCCCGCTCGCCCAAGGCCTATCGCCTGTGAAACTTCCCGCGCCCCCAGAAATACACGTACACCACTCGCCCAAGGCCTATTGCGTGTGACACTTCCTGCGCACCCCAGAAATACACGTACCCCGCTCAGACAGCAAGATCACGTGTGAAACTCCCTGCGCACCCTTCAGAATACACGTACCCCACTCTGCAAGCAAAATTGCGTGTGACACTTCCTGCGCACCCCACAAATACACGTACCCCGCTCGCCCATGGCCTATCGTGTGTGAAACTCCCTGTGCACCCCTCAGAATACAAGTACCCCGCTCTGCAAGCGAAATCGCATTTGAAACTGCCCGCGCACCCCACAGAATACATGTATCCCGCTCGCCCAAGGCCTATCACGTGTGACACTTCCCGCACACCCCAGAAATACACGTACCCCGCTCGCCCAAGGCCTATCGCGTGTGAAATTCCCTGCGCACCCCTCAGAATACACGTACCCCGCTCTGCAAGCGAAATCGCATGTGAAACTGCCCGTGCACCCCACAGAATACACGTACCCCGCTCACCCAAGGCCTATCACGTGACACTTCCCGCACACCCCCAGAAATACACGTACCCCGCTCGCACAAGCCCTATCGCGTGTGACACTTCCCGCGCACCCCACAAATACACGTACCCCGCTCGCCCAAGGCCTATCACGTGTGACACTTCCCGCACACCCCAGAAATACACGTACCCCGCTCGCCCAAGGCCTATCACGTGACACTTCCCGCACACCCCCAGAAATACACGTACCCCGCTCGCACAAGCCCTATCGCGTGTGATAATTCCAGCGCACCCCAGAAATACACGTTCCCCGCTCGCACGATTGCAGTGTAGCGGCCCTGTAAACTGGTCCAGGGTTAGCGCGGCCCTTTGCGCTGCATTGCGGATTTCAATGGCTTTTCCTTGCGCAACTGGCGTTCTTGGGGGCGTAAGTGGCGCTGGCGCACGCTCCCTCTCTGCGCTGCTCGCGTGCGCTGCCTCTGCCCTGAAATCTATGAATTACCCCGATAATATCAGACCTAGGAGAATCTGTACATACTCTTGTCAGAAACCCAGATAAAATCAAAAGGAAACTGTTCATCCAGGACTGGATTCTCACTCAGGAAGAAAGATCCAAATACACATTTTATGGGAAACTGTTTGAGTAATCACGAAAATAAACACCATACATAGATACCTACAACTTTTTCCCAATTGGTTCTTTAGGAAACAATTTATGTGCTTCCGATTAAACCTATTCCCAACTAGAGATGTCTTACGGTGGAAGAAAGGGGAAGAAAATCTGGTAACATGTAGACTTTGTCAAGAACCTGGTTCAATTGAAACACTGAAGCACCTTGTGATGATCTGCCCGGCCTTAAATACCCAGGAAAAAAAATTAATGATGGAGGTAATCGACAAATTTGGTCGGAGATCGTTAGATGAATGGTGGAAGAGCCTTTTGGCTGGTGAAAAAGTACCCATAACAGTGGCCTTAGTCAATCTATCAATAACGATTTTTGGCATCATTAAAGCGACTACTGCAGAGGTGGAGGACTAAGTGAATGAAAAAGGTGCTACCAGTGGATCCATGTTTGTTTTACCTTTTTATTTATTGTTTTGGTTTTATTATGTATACGTTTTTACCTTTGTTAGATTTTACTTCACTGTGGCTAAAGGTTGTCTATTTTGCATAACCATTTATAAACCGCAAAATAAAACTAAATAAAAAAAAATAAAAAAACGATGTGGGTACAGCTGTGCAAATTATGCATATTTTAGACCGTGGGCAATGCAGAAGTGATCCTCGAGTCCACTGTGAAAAGTTGGCATCTACGGAAAACCCTCAATGGTTTGAGATAAAACGGCGGGAAACCTCCAGCCAATTGCTGGCGGTTTTTCCTCCACCTGAATATGGCAGTGCAATGAAGTGGCAGCAAATCCGTTAATGCCATTTTGTTGGCACTTTTTACTCTATCATCATTCTCGTTATGAGGCCCTTTCTGCTTCCGCGGTGAGACTCAAATACAGAATATATATGGCACTTCCAGCTGCTGACTTCTGAGCCCCGCCTGCATTTATTTTTAGTACAATGGAGACAAGCAAAGCCTCAGCTGTGGTATCCTGCTGCCTTGACCCAAGTGAATGTGACCCTACCCATAACTCTTCATTGCAGGATAAACCCAGCTCCACTAAACACAGCCGAAAGATATATAATAGTGCCATAGAGCAAGCTTCCAGACACGTTGGCTAACTATGTGCACAGATGGCATGGCTTCAAGCCTTATTTCAAACACCTACGTGTGGTGCCTCCAGTTCAATTAACATATACATAAAGACAACAAGCAAATGAAATAAAAGCTTAGTATTAAACATGAGAACACTTGCAAACGGTTAGGTATGTAAAACTATTTTTTTAAGATGCTGCTAAATGATTGACTTGATGTCCCCCCTCCCCTCTTGCCCCTTCAGCAACAGGCATAATTACAAAACACAGCTCATGTTCCCGACCAGTTTAAAGGCAGCGGTGCCGTCATTACCTTTCCAAAGCGCATGCCAACAAATACAAGACTACAAGCCAGGCCGATCTTTTGCAAGGACTTGATAGTACTTTGGAGAATCGTTCTAAATTGAGGCCTGGAATTGTCACGCAGGGCCTTTCACAGCTGCTCGCTGTGCTCGGCATTTATAATCAGCAAATTGGTTCTGCAGGTGGGCATGGAAGCCACCCTCTGCCAAGAAACCGTAAATGAGCTGCTGTTTGCAAAATGGCGAACAAGCTTCATTTGCACATTGCACATGAGGGGCCCCGACACAAAAGTGAGACACTACTATGTATGCTCGAGCAAGAAGTTACAATTTTAATATCGTCTTTATATTTTAATGAACGACTATATTGGGTATAAACATAATGCATGCTACTGCTTCAGTTTTTTATTGTAACAAATGTATTTTCTCGATTCTTTGTCAAGACAGGAGGCTTCATATTATGCAACACCACAAAACGGTTCTTGGGAGAAATAATTAACATTGACACTCTGTCACATTTGTCAAAGATAACATAGTTTATACAATGTACTGGTTGACCGTAAAGGAAGAACACCCTGACCCTGTCAGGAGTGCCTCGCCCTAGGTGGGAGGTGGTGTGCTGCCTATCTAATAGGGATAGCGGGAGAAAACACTGTCCCTCATCACTGCTATTCTCATTTGTTGTAGCAGAGTAAAAGATGGTATATTTTATTGTTAAAAGACCCAGCGACAACCAATCAATTAATATGGAGACAGGACTGTTTATTAGATCTTGTCACTTTCCCAATTGTGCAAAGCATGCTACCCGGGGATTTGGTCTTTTATGCACCCTCAGGGTCAAAAACTCCAAACAAGAGTGGTTGTGCCTGGATTGGTAAATATAAAAAAGTTCCATGCGCTCGAGACACCTTAAACATGTGCTCACAGGACGAGAGTACAGCTATTCTTTTACCGGGACACCTTAAACATGTGCTCACAGGACGTGAGTACGGCTATTCTTTTACCGTATTCTCAATTCTATGGCATGACAGGAGGCTTCATATTATGCATTTCAATCTTTACTTCTGAAACCACAGCAGCAAAGAAAAAACTTTTACAAACAAAAAAGTTTCAAAAACTGAACTAAATAGAGTTCAATGTCAATGTAAGGGGGGCTCCCCAATCCATCATGTAGGACAGGCCATGCCCTGCAGGAGACCAATGGGTAGGGACCCTCCTCTCTATATGTCCTTTACTCTAAACCCAACTCCTCTTTCTTTGCTGCTGACACCACAGCTAAGTCACTCCTTCTAGTTGTGCCTTGCATGCTAGTCAGTAGTTGTGATAATGATTTATTGTGTATATATTAAATAGTGTGTAGTGTAGTGTAGTGTTTTACTTATAGTAACATTTTACTGTTTTTCCCTTTGGGATTTTTTTTCATGAGTTCTTTGTTGAAACTTGTTTGGTAGGGGGAGGTCGCGTGAGACAGCTGTTTTCTGTTTATTGCCAGTTTTCTTGTGACTCCGCTGCGGGCAGAGTTTCATTTCTCTGTAAACTTTTTGCTCACATGCATATTGGAAGCTTTAGGCTTCATGCCCGACTCGCATAATTATTTCAGGGTTAGCGGCCCGCACTCTCCAGGCTCTACACGTGCGGGGCTGTCAGCAGACCCGATGCATGTGGGGCCTTTGCAAAAAATAAGATTACGTTTCTCAACAGGCGAGGGCCTGTGAAGCGTTGGCTTCAGACCCAACGCGTGTGAGTCTCGGGTGCCTCAGTGCACTTGTTGGCCCGCCCTCTTCAGGCCCTACATGCGTGGGTCTGTCAAGCTTTCGCTTCAGACCCTATGCGTGTAGGCTTTTGCTACACTGCATATCTATGGCAGTGGTGGAAACTCGACCCGCTAATCTGGTGTCCGTGGTACAGATATTGGACGGCCCGCCCTCTCCATGCCCATCGCGTGCGGACCTGTTGGAAGCTTTGCCTTTCAGGCCTGTCACGCGTGGTGAGGGGGTTTCTGATTAATATATTTTTAATGCAGTGTTCAATATTTTTATTGTGTTTAATGTTTCATTCTTTTTTTCATATATTTACAGTTTACTGTAGTTGTTTACTGTAGTTTAGGGTGGCGCCCACCTCTGCCCCACGTGCTTGCCTTCCTAAAGCTCCTTTGCTTCAGGCATTGCGTGGGTGTGTGGGGGGGTTTCCATCGATTTGTTGTAGATGGGTTGAGCGCTTGCTGCAGCACTGTGTCTTCTTCAGGTTCAAATATCAGCAAGGCCATCTCAGTCTTTCATCCTTCTTAGCTCAATTAATGTGTACCAACTCAGGTTGGTTGATATTGTATGCATATTTGTTCTATACAAAAATAGAGGTACTATAGTGTAACATATCTTTAGTTTTCTTTAGGAATAATTACGGCACAGTTGATTGGCCTTACAGTAGGTGTGCCACGGCCTGCTCGGCTTCAGGCTTTGCCTGAATTATAGTGTGGTCTTTTTCCCCCTCTTGTGCTGCTGGGTGCCACACCCTGCTAGGGTGAACAGCTTGGATGTGCGCTTGAGCAGTATGTTTTTCCTATGTTTCCTCTATTACAGATGTATTTGAGGAACATTAACCCTTACCTGCTAGGTTTGTGGTTATAATAAGCGCAATGGTAGAATGTGTTCCTCCTAATAAAAGTGAGAGTTAGGATTTAGTCATTGATACCGCAGTCAGTCTTCATTGGACACTGTTTGGTCATTCCTTATGTTCCTCTCTAGTATCAGTCTTAGAGGCCTATAAAACAGTACTTCAAGATACTTTTTTCTGTTTTTCAGATCAGGCTCCCTTTAGGTACGTTAGCGTATCCAGTCATGGACAACTCAGTCCGTACCGCCTCTTCTCCCCCCCACCCCACCCCATAGTAAGGGGTCAGGGAAGCGAGTCGGAATAATTCCGACAGGCCCTGTCTGTTCCCCCTTTTTTGGATCTGATAGATGTTTTTCCACAGCTCCTGTTTTCTTCTATTGATAACCCAGTGCTCTGGATTTTGCCTCTGGAAAGGAGCAAGATAAAGTTGGATCTCCCTTTTTTCCTCCACAAAAAAGAGGGGGTAACATCCTCCGTCATAATTTTTTCTTTATAAGGGTGGCCCTCTTCCAGGAATCGACCGCTTCATGGTATCCTTTGGGTCCCAAATAAAGGGGACAGGCCCCAAAAAAGGAGGTAGATAAGGACTTGAGCATGGTCAAGGCAGGTTATTGATTGTGTTGGGTCAGTTCACCCAGACTTTGGTACTGGCTTTGCCTGTGCAGGTGGGAGTCCTGCGGAGCTGGACTCTAGGAACGGTTTGCCTGCTCGGCATCACTAACGCCTTTGTTTCTACAGAATGGTGTAAGTCCTTTGCTCATGTGACTTCATCCTAATTGGTCATTAGACAAAGTTGCTTTCATTAAGATCTTTACCCTCAGGGAAATAGAGTCCGCTCCTTTGATTGTTTTTTCTCCCAGGGCTCCACCCATCCTTGATGAGGCGCATCAAGAGGTGTGCACAATTACTCGTCTGCTCGAGGCGTTTGAACACGATTTTTGGCTCCTTTGGAAAGGTGGTGCCGGCACGGGTCCTGCTAGGCCTAGGGTATCTCCTTTAATGCCTCATGCGCTGGCCAGGGGTTATTTCTTGGAGGGCGTTCACCTCAAATCCCTGGGGGTTGCAGTGGGTCAAAGAGAGTTAATTTTTAGTATTTCCTCTCATTGTTAGTTTCCTGTGCCTCTTTCCCAAGTGTTCAGTAAGGTAAGCAGAATATGATAGTGTGAGAGCCAGTGACAGGTTTTGCCCAATAATTAAATTGCAAGTTCTAACATCTATTTGTTACATCTTCCAAATGGAGGGGCTTTAGTATATTTATTGGGGCCCTCCTCCTGGCGGATTGTATGATAAAGTTAGTCCTCAGGGATGAGGGCTAGGTGGTTCCTGTTTTCCTCCTCAGGAGTTTCCTCTTCAGTTCCACTGATGATTTCACACCTAACAATGTCCCCCCTTTTTTGGTTTGGCCTTTTTCCCATCGGCCCCCTGGTGCTTCACCAGGTTAATGAAGCTGGTAATAACTCACCTCAGTTCCAAGGGGGTTTCAAATAATTATTTCTTTGACGACAGTTAGCGGTGTCCCTTTTTGCAATCATGGGGCTGTTTTTGCTCAATACAAGAGATTAAGGGGCCGATTCATGGAACAAACGTGCGCCGAAAATCGTTGCGCAAGCAGGCGCAAGCAGGCGCAAGCGCAAAAAAACAGGCGCACGCGCACACGTGCGATTCATGGAAGTCCCTGCGCGTGTTTTCCTCGGGATGTGCGCCAAACCCGTGCACGGCGCACACGTCACTGCAACATCCCGAAAGACGTGCGCGACGCGCACAGTGAAAGCGCACAACCTCGGTGCATACACTAGAAAGTGGGCTGAACACGGGGCGTAACGCGCGGAATGGGGAACAACTCGTGAAAATAAGGGCGTAACTGGGGATGTACTGCAGGGAAGCAGACGGAACGCCCACACGCACCCGAACCACACGTATTCATGGAATCGAATAGGGCAAAGCCACGCACAGCGAAAGACACGCACAAGCCGAAACACGTCTGCCACACGAAGGCAGGCGGTAGTGTCCCTGCGCATTACAAAAGTGGCAACATACAGCAATTGTGCCTGTGCGAGCGGGGCACGTGTATTTCGGGGTTGCGCGGGAAGTTACACACGCGATTGAGCGGGGTACGTGTATTCCGGGGGTGCGCGGGAAGTCACACACGCGATCTGGCCTGGGGGAGCGGGCTACGTGTATCTCAGGGGTTCGCGTGACCCTCTTCACGCGATCGGGCCTGGGGGAGCGGGCTACGTGTATTTCAGGGGTTCGCGTGAACTTTTTCACGCGATCGAGCCTGGGGGAGCGGGCTAAGTGTATTTCAGGGGTTCGCGTGAACTTCTTCACGCGATCGGGCCTGGGGGAGCGGGCTACGTGTATTTCAGGGGTTCGCGTGAACATTTTCACGCGATCGGGCCTGGGGGAGCGGGCTACGTGTATTTCAGGGGTTCGCGTGAACATTTTCACACGATCGGGCCTGGGGGAGCGGGCACGCGGGATCTCCAAGCCCTGCCAGGGCAACGCCCGTGCAACGTCACAGACGCGCTTACGCTGTAAGGGCCTTTGGTCCAATGAAATCGCGTACGCATGCTGACGCGCTTACGCGCTAAGGACCTTTCCTCGATTTTTAACGCTGACGTGCAGGATTTTCACGTGCCAAATAACTCCGTATCAAGCTGGCCACGCGAAAACACACGGAAGACCACGCTCCTGCCCAGAAGGCCGAATTACTGCCCCCCAGTGCCCCGAGCAGCCTCCCACGTGCCATCTGCTGCTGCCTGCCTGCCTGCCTGCCTGCTGCCACCGTGCCCTGCCATTTGGTGCCTGCACATCAGCCATCTGCAGGGGTCCAGTTGCTGTGTCCACCCCTGCTGGAACAGAAGACTCCCGACTCAGATAACATCGCTCCACAGCCCAGCCCCAGGACCCAGTTGCCCACCCACTCCTGCCCCTGGGGTTGCCATGTCGGGCACATCCACATTTGGCACTAGTGGCAACCCCCGGCCAGAGGGGCAGAGGGGCACCAGCTTCACTGCCACCGAAGTTGGTGTCCTGGTGGAGCAAGTCCTGGGGCAGTATGATGCCCTCTTCGGATCGTCCCGCGCCAACAAGGAAGGACGGGAGAGGATCTGGGCCGACTGTGTGGTTGCCATCAACGCGGAGGGGGTGGCAACCCGCACCACCCAGAAGGTCAAGAAGCGCTGGGAAGACTTGAGGTCCAGGACCCTCATAAAGGCCCGGCGCCTCGTGGAGGGGGGCCGGGGCCGCATGAGTTCCATCCAGATGAGGGTCCTGGAACGAGTACACCCAGCGCTCCACGCCCAGGTCCTTGAGAGGGAAACCCGCCTGGAGTTGAGCGGTAAGTGGCCAAGCATTGCTGTGTGATACAGGGCATGTTGCAGTGTGCTGGTTGTCTGATACTTGCCTGTATGTGTGACATAGGCCATGTACGCATGTATGTGTGCAGGGACATCATGGTAATGCATGTGCGACCAGTAATGTGTGAACCGCACGGTTGTTGCATGTGTTTAAATGCGACATGGGGAGCCCTATGCAGATTGTACACATGAGAGCATGGCAGTCTCTGTTCCTGGACATGGGTGGGGGTGAGGGATGGGTGCTGATGCCAGGTACATATATGGTATCCATGTCTGTGTGCCTGACCTGCGTGTCTGTGACTTGTGAATGCCATGGATGCATGACACATGTCTGTGACAATGTACAGATTCACTGATGCAGCCTAGTCATCCTTGTATCCACTGTGATTGGGGTGTACGGGGCCAGATGGATGTGACTGAGGTGAAGTGTGTGCATGTGATAGGCATGACCCATGATGCATGTGAGTTCCATTACATTGTATGTTTCGAGAGTCCATTGGACATGTATGGAAATGTCCATGGCATGCACCATGACTGTCACTGTGTGTGTTTTGCCTGGACTGACACATGTGTTGTGGAGGGACATGATGGGAGTGTACTTTGACAGTGGCACTCATCTGCTATTGCTTCCTGTCTAGGGGACCATTGTACAGTACCCTGATGCTTGTGTTCTATGTCTCCCTCTACGCAGCGGCTAGTGAAGAAGAGGGCGGAGACGGCGCTGTGGAGCAAGGCGGCGGGGATGCCCCCATGGCTGCAGCGGAAGGGGTGGGTGAGCCCCCACAGGGGCCTGCTACGGCGGAAGACGGTGAGGAGCCATCCAGGTTGGTGGTTTCCACAGAGGAGGAGGAGGCTGCCACTGAGGCGCACATGGGGCCTGGTGGGGGCATCCCTGCTGGTGCAAGTGGTGCAGTCCAGGGGCAGGGGCAGGAGGCAGCACAGGTCACCGTGGAGGGGCCTGTGCATGTCGCTGTCCCTGACCCTGTGGGTGCACCACCATGCACCAGCAGGGATGCCCCGTCCCAGGCCCGTCCGTAGGTAGAGGGGATGTCCATGTCATCTGACTCCCCTCCACCTGCGGACGAGGGGACCCCTGGCCGTATGGAGAAGGTCCTGATTGGGGTCGCGATGCGCACGGCTGTGATTCATGATGCCGTGCGTGCTTCCCAGGAGGAGCACGCACGTCATCACGAAGAGCACCGTGCCGACGTGGCCCAATTGGGATCGTCCATGTTCGGGGGTTTCCTGCATGTGTCGGCCAATCTGGCGGCCCTCTCCTCCTCTGTGGAGACTATACGCCAGTCGTTCTCCTTGCCGTCTTCCGGCCCAGATGCCACCAGGGCCCCCTGTGGACCTGCCCTGACCAATGCAGCCAGCTCGGTGGGGATCCCATCCCTGCCACAGTCGGGAGTCAGAGGTCCAGCAGGGGTGGACACCACAGCAACTGTACCCCAGCAGATGGAGGATGTGTCGGCATCATCAGGCAGGGCACGTGCACGAGGGCGTCGGTGGATTCCATCAGCCTGGATGCCGTCGTGCTGGCAGAGGCAGTGGCGTCGGAGGCAGCAGTGGAGTCAACGTGGGAGGCATCATGGCTCGGGGCCATCAACATCGGAGGGGCAGGCATTGGCCGGAGGGCAGGAGGACCCAGGACGGGAAGTGTCTTCCGTGTGGCAGCGGTTGGGCCAGCAGATAGGTGCGGAGCGGCGGCGGGTGGAAGAGGCACGGCTCACAATGGTCAGGGTGGAGAACTCCATGCGGAGGGCCCTGAGGCAATCCGCAGGGGGTTGGAGGAGGAGATGGCGTCGTCCCTGCGGACCCTCGGGGCCATGGAACAGGACCGCCTCCGGGACATCGAACAGGAGTTCGATGATGCCCTGGCCCGGAACACCACGGAGTGAGCCGCTGGACTTGCCCGCCGCCTTTGTATATAGTTATATAGTTAGTGTTAGGTTTCCTTTATTTATTTTCTTTATTTGGTTGCGATTGGACAATGCGCCACATTTTTGTATGTAGTTCAGTTTTTAGTTAGTTGTCATAGTTAGGTTTCATTTGGTTGGGCTCATGGACCCGGGATTATCTTGTAAATAGTTCTTCAATGGATTTTTCTATTTTTGGGATTTTTTTCATCGCCATGGAGCAATGGTTTTTGTTTATCATTTACACATGGATTACTTTTCTGACTGTGACTTTGGACACCATTTTTTTGGATTGTGCTGTGTGTTTTTGATTTTTTTCCTTGGACATTCTTCTTCTTTTGGTTGTTTTGCTTTGTGGTTTTTCTCATTTCATTTCCATTCAAGTTGATTTTAAATACATTTTTATTTTCATCCTTCAATGTGTCGTATCATCTCATTGCTTTCATGCATGTCATGTTGGGTGTTT
Source organism: Ambystoma mexicanum (assembly GCF_040938575.1). Classification (NCBI taxonomy): domain Eukaryota; kingdom Metazoa; phylum Chordata; class Amphibia; order Caudata; family Ambystomatidae; genus Ambystoma; species Ambystoma mexicanum. Next base: position 290,699,006 of record NC_090941.1, read on the forward strand.
TAACATTCACTTGCAGCCATTGTGTGTGACAGACATGTGTTCATTTGCATTATTTACATTGGGTGTGTAACATGTCATTGCCTTTGATATGTGGGTGGATGTGATAGTTGGTTGGGCCTTTTGGCAGGGGAGGATGGCCATTACGGACATGATTGGGGATTGGTGGGACCCAGGTGCAGGGGGGCATGGATGGGACATGGGTGGGGGCCTGTTGGTGGGTGCCCCACAGTGCTGGGGGGTGGGGGTGGTGGGAGACATGAGTTGGACATGGGTGGGGGCCTGCTAGCAGGTGCCCCACAGTGCTGGGGGGTGGGGGGGTGGGGAACATGAGTTGGACATGGGTGGGGGCCTGCTGGCAGGTGCCCCACAGTGCTGGGGGTTGGGGGGGAGAACATGAGTTGGACATGGGTGGGGGCCTGCTGGCAGGTGCCCCACAGTGCTGGGGGGTGGGGGGGTGGGGAACATGAGTTGGACATGGGTGGGGGCCTGCTGGCAGGTGCCCCACAGTGCTGGGGGGTGGGGGGGTGGGGAACATGAGTTGGACATGGGTGGGGGCCTGCTGGCAGGTGCCCCACAGTGCTGGGGGTGGGGGTGCTGGGAGACATGGGTGGGGGCCTGCTGGCAGGTGCCCCACAGTGCTGGGGGGTGGGGGGGTGGGGAACATGAGTTGGACATGGGTGGGGGCCTGCTGGCAGGTGCCCCACAGTGCTGGGGGGTGGGGGGGTGGGGAACATGAGTTGGACATGGGTGGGGGCCTGCTGGCAGGTGCCCCACAGTGCTGGGGGGTGGGGGGGTGGGGAACATGAGTTGGACATGGGTGGGGGCCTGCTGGCAGGTGCCCCACAGTGCTGGGGGGTGGGGGTGCTGGGAGACATGGGTGGGGCCTGCTGGCAGGTGCCCCACAGTGCTGGGGGGTGGAGGGGTGGGGAACATGAGTTGGACATGGGTGGGGGCCTGCTGGCAGGTGCCCCCCAGTGCTGGGGGTGGGGGTGCTGGGAGACATGGGTGGGGGCCTGCTGGCAGGTGCCCCACAGTGCTGGGGGGTGGGGAACATGAGTTGGACATGGGTGGGGGCCTGCTGGCAGGTGCCCCACAGTGCTGGGGGGTGGGGGGGTGGGGAACATGAGTTGGACATGGGTGGGGGCCTGCTGGCAGGTGCCCCACAGTGCTGGGGGGGGGGGGGAACATGAGTTGGACATGGGTGGGGGCCTGCTGGCAGGTGCCCCACAGTGCTGGGGGTGGGGGTGCTGGGAGACATGGGTGGGGCCTGCTGGCAGGTGCCCCACAGTGCTGGGGGGTGGGGGGGGTGGGGAACATGAGTTGGACATGGGTGGGGGCCGGCTGGCAGGTGCCCCACAGTGCTGGGGGGTGGGGGTGCTGGGAGACATGGGTGGGGGCCTGGTGGTGGGTGCCCCTGCACTGCTGGGGGGTGGGGGTGCTGGGAGACATGGGTGGGGGCCTGGTGGAGGCTGCCCCTGGTGGCTGGGGGGTGGAGGTGGTGGGAGACATGGGTGGGGGCCTGGTGGTGGGTGCCCCTGCACTGCTGGGGGGTGGGGGTGGTGGGAGACATGGGTGGGGGCCTGTGGAGGGTGCCCCTGGTGGCTGGGGGTGCAGGGGGACATGCGTCGGTGGGCAGTAGTGCAAGTTGACATGTGGGTTGGCTGGGGGGCATGGCCATGGTGGATGGGGTGCCTGCAGGACATGTGCAGGGTAGGCCCCTGTGGTGTGAGCCACCTGCAGGGGCCGTGGAGGGTGTAGAGGGAACACCTGGGAGGACCCACACGTGCAATTCACGTGTGGTGCTCCCCGCGCATACCTGAAATACACGTACCCTGCTGAAATCGCGTGTGGAACTTCATGCGCACCCCTGAAATACACGTACCCTGCGGAAATCGCGTGTGTAACTTCCCCTGCACCCTGAAATACACGTACCCTGCTGATATCGCGTGTGGAACTTCACGCGCACCCTGAAATACACGTACCCGGATGGAATCGCGTGTGGAACTTCCCGCGCACCCCTGAGATACGCGTACCCTGCTCGCACGGGCCCAATCGCGTGTGGAAATTCCCACGCACCCCTGTAATACACGTACCCTGATGGAATCGCGTGTGGAACTTCCCGCGCACCCCTGGAATACACGTACCCTGCTGATTTCGCGTGTGAAACTTCCCCCGCACCCCGAAATACACGTACCCTGATGGAATCGCGTGTGGAACTTCCCGCGCACCCCTGAGATACGCGTACCCTGCTCGCACGGGCCCAATCGCGTGTGGAAATTCCCGCACATCCCTGAAATACACGTACCCTGATGGAATCGCGTGTGGAACTTCCCGCGCACCCCTGGAATACACGTACCCTGCTGATTTCGCGTGTGAAACTTCCCCTGCACCCTGAAATACACGTACCCTGCTGATATCGCGTGTGGAACTTCACGTGCACCCCTGAAATACACGTACCCTGCGGAAATCACGTGTGTAACTTCCCCTGCACCCTGAAATACATGTACCCTGCTGATATCGCGTGTGGAACTTCACGCGCACCCCGAAATACACGTACCCTGATGGAATCGCGTGAGGTACTTCCCGCGCACCCCAGTGATACACGTAGCCCGCTTGCTGTGCTGGTACAGGGTTAGCGCAGCCCTTTGCGCTGGATTGGGTATATTGATGGCTTTTCCCTGCGCGAGAGGCGTTCTTGGGGGCGTAACTGGCGCTGCTGCAGGGTCGCTGCGCCACTATGCGCCACGGCTGGTTTTGGTGGCTGGAATCCATGAATACGCTGTGCGCGGAAATGGATTTTAGCGCACGCGGCTGGCGCAGGGATTCGCACGCGCACACTGTGCCCCAGCCGCGTGCGCCACTTGTGCGCTGAATTCTATGAATTACCCCCTAAAACTCTGCATTTTTCGCCCTTCCGGATGACAGACTCTCCTTGGTAAGGAGGTAATCCATCTTCTTCCCTTGAAAGGGAGGTTTTTTCCCTCGGCTAGCTAACATGGATGGGCAGATGGTTAGTTCCATCTGAGTCATAGTTCCAAACATCTTTGTAGGAATCTGTCTTTCTCACAGTTAGGTTGCTGTTACCTGAGGTCACTTTGATGCTCCTTCGGGGGTTCAGGCTCATGAATGCTTAGAACAGCACAACTCTTTTTCTGTTCCCTCTCTGAGTGTCCTTCCGGGGTTAGATACCAGCAAATTGGGCTGAGGGTGCCAGGATAGGAGGTTTTTTCACAGGCAAAGGTGGTCCACTTTAGGGAAGAAACTGCATGTCAGCAGTCTGGATTTGTTAGCAAACTCTCTTTCAATCAAGGGTTTTCTCTAGGTCCAATGCAAGACATTTCCAGGACAGGAACGACATAATGTTAGACAGAATTCTCTCTTTGCCAAGATCTTGTATGTTTGCGTTCCAATCCCTTGTCCCTTAAATGCTAGGCTCCCCGACTCTGTGGTTAGAATGGGGATCCCAATGCACTACCTTCAGACTGTTTCCTCCGAGACTGGTCGGTTCCTTGTGATATGGTTTTCCTCCTTTGCCATGATAGCAAGAGTTTCTGGTTCAGCTGTGTATGCAGTCGACATAGCTAGGGTTGACCTTTGCGGGATGGTTCCCAGCCCTGTAGGAATTTTACGGTGGATATTACGAGTATAGCTCCTCTCCACCTGTGGCCTATCTCTGTCCCTATATAAGAAATGTTTCTCTACTCTCTCTTATTTATTAGAACTTTTTAATCTCTTCCTGATGCTTTAGATGGCTTTAACAGGGCTATATCTGTGTCATCAAGGATTTAGGAAAGAAAAAAGCCACACTGCTGTGGCTGTGGTTGTGCCCGTGGGCTAACATACCAGTGAGAGGGCAAAGGGAACTAATATTAACACAAGGTACTGGTACGTGTGTAGGTTGGCCTATAGGAAGGTGTGAATGAATTAAACTCCTACCACTGGTCCAAACCTATGTGCCCCATTTGGGGTAATTACATCTACATATAATTGGTATCCATCATAATGCAAACCATCAAGGAAAGTCATACAAATTTATATAAATTAGAGACAAGACTTTATGTGCAAAAATCTGTGCAAAAAGTGAAATAAACACCCTAAACCATGAGGGCAAATACAATCAATAAAACATTTTTGGGGTTACATACATATAAAATTCCTTCTAAACATATATTGAAAAATCAGAATGCAGAATTGCTTAACATAAATTATGAATATTAGTTAAAAAAGGAAAGAGGAAAAATTGGAAAAATCAATGAAGCATAATGAGAGATAAAGTAAGTATTTCTCACAATGTAGTAACATCAACACAAGAAAAAGGTAACAAATACTTTTTTCAATATTGTATGGTCATGTTAAGTACCAATGCACCCCCAGTGTGAATATTTGTTAATACAACAATGGGGTGGGGGTCTGCCAACGCATGAGGGGGAAAAAAAAGAGAACAATGCTAATGTGAAAAAATGAATAAAGCAAATCAATAGACAGAGATCTCAGGAAACCAACTGAGTTACTGAACAAATGTTTTTGTAAATCCTGGCTAACTGAAGAAACAACGAAGCATGTGTTGCTATAGAGGAGAGGTCCAATGTAGATCAGATATTATTCTGAGGGACCTCCAATCCCCTCTAGACAATGTTGCGTTTCGGCGGTACCAGCTCCGCCTTCATCAGGGCAGTAATAGCAAGACCCTGTGGGGAACAACAGAGGGAAGGAGGAAGAAATGTTTTAGTAAAAGGAAAGAGCTGAATTCAAAGGAAAAAAGGAAAAAAGGAACATGGGTTGAAAATGATGGAGAGAATGATCTGTATGGAACAAAATTATGTAGAAGAGATGCTGGAATCAAAAAACTGCAAAGTACATGATCCTAGTCATGTTTGCAACTCATATCGTGCCAAAGTCTGAATCTCCTAACGTGTTGGGATCACCTGGTAACATGCTAGTGCGACCCCCCCCCCGTGGAGAACAAAAGGACCTGGCCAAAAAAAAACCTTCTGAGAACAAAAAAGCAAGGGACTTGGAACACACCAAGCGGATCCCGCCCCTCCTTGGGGTGAGGGTGAAAGGGCGGAAAGAGAGTACAATTAAAACCCAATCCAGGCATAAGTGGATAGTCAAAGCAAGAAAATGCCAGGAAGATCGTGAAAATAACTTACCAAAGGTGATGGTAAAAAAAATGAAAAAACCATGGCATGTAATAAACAGTTCATGCATCCGAAGAGTACATGTAGTGCCTCTATGGAGAGCTGGGAAAAAAATGTTTTGGTTCCCAAAAAGAATCTTGCAGTCAGTTGCGTCGGCCGTGTTCCCAGTATCTGTAAATCTAGAGAAAAAACGAGTTGTAGGGTATAAGGATATCTGTAAGCTTGGCCCTTATGGGGAAGAAAAGACGAAAAAGCCACCCCAAAAAAGGGGGGGGGGGAATGCAGTCAAATGAAGCATAAGTTTTACCTTGAGAGTGATCCTATGCTACGCCAAACGAAAAGAGTGAGCCCATTATTACTCGTTGGGAAATAGCTGAGTCCTGTGTGGTGTCGGTTGAACAGGCAGCTGCCTCACAAAGGAGATCATATCACCAGATGCGTTCGTGGTCCGTGGAAAAAAACCAAACCTGGACCAAAGAAAGGAACAAAACCCAATTAAAGGGCGGTTAGCCCTAAAAATTGTAAAACCCAGGAGAAAAGCTCGTGTGTAGGGCAACTGTAGTGCAGTACCTGTTATTCGGTGTAGCTAAGCTCCATAGCGAACAGCTTAGGCAGGCTGGAGAGAGAGGGAAAGAAAGCCTCCGGCTGGCGCCTGTGCCGCGCTGCAAATTCTGCTGCGACTGGCTCCTGGAATGCGGAAAAGGAGCTTTTCTACTTAGAAGGACGCTGTGACGTGTGGAGGTGGGCGTGTGGGCCGGTGTCTGGTTAAGGCGGGGCACCCAATCAGGTGCCTGTGTGTCCGCCGAGTGGCAGGGGGTGTGTGTCCCACCTAGCCTATCAGCTGGGATGAAGAATCCTAGCCGGCTTGTAATAAGTACAACGCAGCGTCAGGCAGGCAAGTGATAGATGTTGGGGCCAACGCCCGCCTGGAAACACAAAAGGGATCGCATTTCTTCATACCGCCTCTGAATAGATTGAGAATCCAAAGCCCGGGGGCATAATAGTCTCCACGGACCAGGCCAGTGGGGGCACACGCTCGTGCCAAGATCTGGTCTAGGAAAAATGTACAATTGAGAAAAGCAGATTCTTGTGCATTTAAAAAGCACCAAGAGTTATCCGCGTGAGGTGGTGCTGGGACCCGAATTGCACCCGTATTGTTGGGATCCGTGTTGCACCCATGTTACTAGGACCCATGTGGCAGGGACCTAATCTCCTGAGATGCTCCCAAGGTATCTAGACTCTTTTACAATGGGAAGTCTAACTAGACATGGAATTCTTCCAGGTAAGGAAAAACTTATGGGTGTGCATGTAAACAGCGTATGCATGCCGGAACTGAATGGTCTTGTGGGGGCAGTCCCGGGTGTAAATGTGCGCAGCATGTTAAATAACCTGGAGGTCCCTATGTAGGGATAATATAGATGAGAATAAGACTATAAAAAAGCTCAGCTCGAGAAAAATATCTAAAAAAGATCCTTGTTAGAGGTGAAAGATTCAGGAAGGAGGTAGCTCATTGAGACCATTATCCAGGGAGTCCAATCTGTACACCCATCTCTTTTCCAATTCAAGAGGTCTGTGCTGTACATTTTGACCTGTATGGATCCTATCATGGACCCACCACAGGATGTCATCAGGGATATGGGAGTTGGTCAAGTAATGTGTGACCAACGGAGATGTAGTTTTCTTACAACGGATCCTCGAACGGTGTTCTGAGATCCGAGTCCCTACATTCCGCATAGTTTGTCCCACATATCTGAGCCCACAGGGGCATTCAATACAATATATCACTTGACTGGTCTTGCAATTGGATTGATTATTTAAGACCCATTGTCTATCGCCAATGTTGAATGTTTGAATCCTCTTAGTGAATTTACATACCGAACAGGATCCGCAAGGATAGTGTCCGGTGACCTTGCGTAAGTTCCACAGTCCTGTGCGTGGTGGAATTTTGCTGTATGAGGAATGAACTAAATGATCTCTGATGTTCTTTGCTCTTTTAAACGCAAAGCGAGGTATGGGCTCATCCACCAGTTGTAATCTAATAATGGGCCAATATTTTCTGATCATTTTTTTAAAATCGAAAACATTGGGTCCATAAGTCAAGACGCATGTTAATCTTGCTGCATCAGGGGTATTCAGTTCCGGCCGTGATGTGAAAAGTGAATCCCGGTCCGTGAACCTAGCTCTCTTGGTAGTGGTATTCACCAACCTTTTGGGGTATCCGCGTATGTGTAGGCGCTGGCCAAGTGCTTTGGCATTCTCATAGACATTTTTCAGAGAAGTACAATTTCTTCTGATTCTAAGTAATTGCCCATATGGCAAGTTCTGTTTAATATGTAGTGGATGGTCACTTTGATAATGAAGGAGAGTGTTACGGTCTGTGGGTTTCCTGAATAGGTTACAGGAAAGTTTGTTGTTGAGACCTGTAATCTCTAAATCCAGGAAGTGTATCTGTGTAGTACGATGTTCCATGGTGAATTGGATATTATTATCACAAGTATTCAACCATTCAAAAAACTGTTGGAGGGATGTGTCGTCGCCTGTCCAGATGAAGATAATATCATCGATATATCGATGCCAGTGAGAGATCTTGGTGCTCCACTGGTTGATTTGACTGAAGATGTATTTTTCCTCAAAGAAGGCCATGAAAAGAATGGCAAGGCTAGGTGCGAAAGTCACACCCATAGCTGTACCTTTGATCTGCAAGTAGAACCGATTGTCAAAAGTAAAAGAATTCTTGCATAAAGCAAATGTGGCTAATTCAATGATGAATTATGGTGGTACCCGGCATGGGCCGGTCTCAGTGTGGTCCCGGGTCAGATGTTCATAGATACAATCAATCGCTGCATCTTGTGGGATAGAAGTATATAAGGCTTGTATGCCCATGGTAACCAAAAGTTGTTTGGAACCATCAAACGACAGGTTCTCAAATACCTGAATGGTATGTGTCGTGTCCCTGAGATATGATTGGGTTTTACTGCTCAAGGGTTTAAGGAAATAGTCAATAAATTGACCCAAGGGTTCCAGAATGGAGCCACAGCCAGAGACAATGGGTCTTCCCGGTGGATCCTGTGCGTTCTTATGGATCTTGGGGAGAGCGTATAGACAGGGGGTGCGGTTAGAGGATGTGGTTAAGAAACTGGATTCTTTGTCTGTGATCCAGTCTCTTTCGAGCGCATATGCGACCATTTCTGAGATCTCTATTTGCATTTCTTTGGAAGGGTCCTTTCTAAGTATACGATAGCTGACCCCATCATTCAATAAATTATTGATCATGTTGGTGTACTGGTCATTGGTCATCAAGACAATGCTGCCACCTTTGTTAGCTGGTTTTATAATAAGATCATGGTTGCTGGCGAGATCTTTCAGGGCCTTTCTCTCGCCCTTAGTGAGATTATGAAGTATTCTATGCTTGTTTTTCTTCAACAGTCTAATGTCTCTCAGGACACATCTCTCAAAGGTGAGTTAGTCGTCCGGTGTTTGGTTATCTGATGGAGTAAAGGAAGACTGAGGGTGAAGGCCTGTATCTGGGTCTGCATCAGGTATATTGTGATCTTGGAAAAAGACACGAAGTCTTAAATTCCGAAAAAAACAGCGCATCTCAGTTTCGGCCTTAAACCAGTCTGTAATACTAGTTGGTACAAAAGACAGACCTTTGGTTAAAAGCGAAATTTGCTCGGGAGTAAGATTAAAGTTACCCAGATTGAAAATCGGTAACTGGTTGTTGTCGGAAATGTGGTCTAACGTCTCCGTCTCCTGGGGCGTCTCCGTTGTCCTTGGCTTGGTGTGTTCCAAAAAGGAGGACCCCACCCCCCTCCCTGTCTTCCTCTGCCTAAAAAAGGGAAAGGTGGGGGGTACGGACCCTGGAATTGTGGTTGTGCGAATTGATAGGGCTGATACGGAGGGAAGTTCTGGTGGGAGCTTCCCCCCGAGGAGCCCGAGCTACTTGATCCTGGAAAAGTAACTCTGCCTCGTCTACCTCGTGGTGAGGATTGGGATCCCCCTCCTTGTTTTTTCAGGGAATCAAGATAGCCGTCAGTTGTGTAAGGGTAAATGATTTCAGTCCTGAAATCTTTGATGTCTTTGTTTAATTTGTTGGTTTTCTTAGTTAGGGTATTGGACTTAAATTGTTCAAATTGTTTATTAATGTTTGAAAGTTGTGCCTCTATGTCCGTGAGTAAGGTGTTATTTTTGAATTTAGACTCTTCAGTCTGTAAGGTTCTTTGTAATTCTGTATTGATACGTTGTGCTGTAGTGATGGTAATGACCATCAGGTCTCTACTGCACTTCGCAGCAATAAAACTGAAGTTAGTGGTATATTCTTTATCTTCTAAGAATAATCTGGGTTTGTTGCGCACTTAGGGGCAGTCTTTAATAGTTAGGGTACTTTTCAGCTTGCAACTGCTGGATTAGTAGGTGTGTAGCTCAATTTTTCAGTTCTGTTTCACCCTTGCAGTAGAGATAGGTAACTTCTGGTGGAGTTCTTTTGAAAGGGTAACATTACATGTAGATGAATACATTTAACTGCCATTATCTCAACGATACACAGTGTCTTAGGGGGGTAAAAAGCGGTTAGATAGTGCTTGGTGTACAGGACCTTCAGGTTCTTTGGCATTGGGGTTCCGCCTAAGCTAGGTATTTTTTCTTCTAGGGGACGTTTACATCGTATTGGATTTCATGCGTTTTGTTTTTCTAATGAAGGGTTGTCTGTGCTACAACTGTTTTGTCCAAGTTATCCAGGTGGTATTTCTCTTTCCTGTAAAATGTTTTTTCCGATAGCAAACCATTAGATATGGACAGTTTAATGTTTCTCCCCGAGGGGGAGGGTCATTTTCTTTCTTGCCAGAAGGGGTAGCGTACGGTTTCCTCCTTCTATTATCCAGGTTTTTCCAGATCATTTTAATGTATGAGTTATTAAGTGTTTTAAAATGTTTCAGTGGAATAAAGAGGCTCTTAGTCTCCTAATACTTCTCAGCTGCTATTCCTGTGGGAACTCTTTTGCGTAGTCCATTGCCCCCTTTGACCAAATGGATTAAGTAAGTTATGCGGAAAGAGGGAGTTAGTTACTACTTTGGTTCAGTTAAAGATGCTATGGTGTTTAGGTAGTTCTTCTGGGGGGGGGGGGCGTTAACATTATCAAAGCAGCTGATTGGTCAAGGGAATAATAATTGGAATATATTTTTATTTTATCACAGCTATATTGATCATGTTGGGGTTAGGGTCATGCAAGGGCTTTAAACTTGCATAATATGAAGTACACTGCGCGCCTTCCTGCTGAACACAAAAAAACACAAACAGTCCTTTTATTAGGCTCCCCGCCTCATTCCTGTCCCGGCACCTGTTCCTCCTCTCTCCCTTCTCTGGTTACCGGCCTGCCCCTCCTCCTCCTTTATCATCCTCGACTGCTGTCTCATTACCGCTGTGCTCCCTGACGCCCCTGGAAGTTCCATGCAGGCATCTTTTCCTTCACAGAGTGATTAGGTTCACGTTATTTTTTTTAAAAGGCACCCTTACAATGGGGCACATTTAATGATTTTAGGAACAAAATGGCATATTAGTGTGCTATTCCGTTAGTGGTCACCAAGACCATCATCTACAATAGCATTATTGTTGAACTGGCCATCCCTCAGTCCCCAATCACATGATTTGACAGGCAAGGCAGATATATAGTTTCATTTGCCAGTCAATGCACAAGAGATTTGAGTATACAATATGATAGGTTATTTATAACGCGCTTAATACCCAGAGATTTCTAAGCGAGGACCCCGGGATCTAACCTGTGTTGCTCTGTGTCGTCTTGATCCCAAGGTGAGCGCATTGCCCCTGAGCTATCCTCCCGAGATAGTGGAGTGGAGGGACTGGTGCAGAAACAATGTTAATTTCCTCCCCTGTTGCATGCCAATCACTGAATTTGCTTGGGCCTTTTAGACCTTTGCCACAGAGGAGAATGATTGAAACTTTTCTATGGCCTGTTATGCTATGTGGGTTAAGTCTTGTATAGCAATCTTACTATTTTCACGGTTTCTATGAGGCTCAGGATCTGTAAGAGGCGGGGGGCTACTGCAGCAGCAGGGGTAGAAGGGCAAGGCTGCTTTGTTACAATTTTAATGTGTACAGATGTGAAAATACAGTACTCTTTCTAGGTTGTAAGTTTTAGATATTTTGTGACCTGTCTGGAGCATTGGTTAATGTGTGCTTCAGGCTGTTACGGTAATTGTTTGTGTGGTTGTTTGTGGTGTGTCAGAGCAGTGTTAATGTGGAGTTAAGGGAAATTGATTGCAGACACATGCCTTCAGTGGTGTACGTTCTAACTGCTGCCATCGATCTGGCTGCGCAGGGTCCTGCTCTACGGTTTATCCATGCCTCGGTGGATACATTCTACTTAATGCAGTGCCAATCCAGGCCTTCCTGATATTGAAGTAAAGAAAATGAGACAACTAAGTAGCTCGAAAAAGGAATGGACAATTCGGGTCCCATGTATTAGACTTGCAAGGCAACAAACAGACAGTATCCCACTTTGCCCAACCGCCCAAGCCAACCAGACCCACCCTCCAACTCACCTGCCCTTATACCAGACCCATGGTCTGACCCCATACTAAATACGATATATACGGTTAACTTTTCCCACGTCCTTTGGAACAATGGGCATATGTATAATTTGTGTCCATTTTATCTTTCCAATCTCTTACAGGTGACCACGTGTTGTTCTCCTTCCGGTTCGATTTACTTTACTTTACTTTAATTCATTTGTTCAGGCGCTACCAAAAAAGGCCTGGAGGCATATGGGCACACAGGACTGATGTCCCGACAAAGATGGTTAGAAACAATACAATCGGGCCTACAAGTGACTGTCTGGGCTGCTAGCGGAGCCTAACTAAAGAGCCACTTTTTTTTTTTTAACTTTCCAGTGACTCACAACCTAAGCTCGGTGGACACAGCATTCCAGCTCAGAGGCGCAGCCACCCAAATGTATTTCTTTTGAGCAAGGTAAGGTTAGATCTAGGAACCTCCAATAATTTGAGGTCATTAGATCTTTGTGTCCTAGTTTCTCGCATCTTACTCAGTCTAACCGCTACATTTGGCCTCATTACCAGTATGGAGGTAGCCATGGTGCTATTAGCGTCATGGCTGCCTCCATACCGGGCTCCAATACCGGGGTCTGTGAATGAGGAATTACCGGGTCATTCCGACCATGGAGGACCCGGTAATTCCTCATGCACAGAACCATTCCCCATTCCCATTGAGCCCTAATAGGGCTCAATGGGAATGGGGATGATGCTAATAACGGGCCCGTTAATAACTGGCCCGTTATTAGCTCCTTGGTCCCCTCGCGGGACCCGGAACGGACGTCTGGTTTTACCGTGATTGAGTGCCAACCCACTCATACACATCCAATCCTGGATGAGGTTATAGGGCTTGTTCGCCATTCTAACATCTTGCTGATACTCCCCTGTCAGTGGGATAAGGCACTGAGAATCGTCTGCGTAATTTGAAAAGCATATCTTGTTCTCCTTCAGCAACTGGACTAGTGGCATTTTAAAGATGTGGCATAAAATTGGCGACAAACAGGCCCCCTGAGGTACAACATAGCTCAGAGGGACTGGCTTAGCTTCCGCTCTGTTGATACAGACTCTCATGGTTCTATTACCCAAGAAGGATTGCATCCAAACTATCACCTGGTCACTAAAATTAGCAACTTCTTGTAATCTTTTTAGAAGTAATGAATGATCCACTAAATCAAAAGCCACACACAAATCTAGGGCCATCAGTAACATAGTCTGTACTTCATTTATTTTTCCAGTATTTTGGACCTTAAATCTAAGAGGGCTGATTCTGTGCTAAAACCTTGCTGAAAACATGATTGACAATTGTTCAGGATAGTGTGAATCTGCATATGTTCCAGCACTTGTTCATAGCACAGTCCCCTGTCCAAAATCTTAAGAAGGAAAGGGAGTTTGTTATTGCTCTAAAATTAGTTGAAATTGTGGGATTTACACCCATTTCTTTTTTTAAAAAGATGGGTGATACAAGCAAGTAGGAACACAGCCTTCCTTCAAGGAGGCATTAATGATTCTCATGATAGAACTAATAAGTAATTCGGAACATGCTTTAATTGCTGTGGCTGGAAAAATATCTCCCTTGCATGGAGAAGGTTTGAGTTTGTTCAGAATAGCTCTAAGCTCAGTTTCTGAAATACTTCTAAAATTAAAGAGTTGGATATCCAAGCTATCCCCGGACTTATCTTCAAGCCTGGCTCCCAGATCCATGATAGTATTGATCCACTTTTTAAACTCTTTTTCTCTATTAATGGTTGCTTTAATTATTACCAACTTATTCACCATAGCATCCTGGATACTTGAACACCAGTCAAGATCTTTGACAAAAGTTTCTTCCTGTGCATTATTCTGTGGGTTCTCTAATTCTTTAAGAATTTTAATTTAAAAATGTCCTTAGACACATACTGCGTTGCATCAATCCGTCAGTCATACGTGGCTTTCTTTGACATGATGGCGGCTTCTTTATATTTCATATTTTATACATCAAAGGATTTTTAGTTCTTCAGTAAACCAGGCATTCTGAATACTGCGAATCACTTTCTTAGATTTTAGTGGAGCTAAAGGGTTTGTCACTTCCTCTAAGGTATCTAAGAGCATATTAGTCATCTCCTCTGTAGTCTCCAAATGTAACATATTAGCTGTGAGCGGTGTCATCCACTCTTGGATAGTCTTGGGTTTTAACCTCCTCAAGTTTCTAGAGAGACTCCAATTTTGTTTAGCGACCATCTTTCTAAGTTGACCCTCTAGAGTGATTTTGGACTCAATAAAGAAGTGGTCCGACCAGGGACAGGGAGAAATGTTAGGTTTACTCATCGTCACATTAGAGGAGACTAACCAGTCAAGCATATTACCCTTGCTACGAGTAGGTTCCTCAATGTGCTGTGTAAAACCCATATTAGCCATAAATCTCTGTAATTCAAGGGCTGCAGAGTCAATTTTAACCGCTTTCCAAAGGTTAAAATCTCCCAGTATGATCCATTTGGAAGAGCATTTAAACTGTGATAGGATCAAACTAGTCAGCTCATGGACAAAGACTGGCATTGCCTTAGGGGGGCGGTAGATGAGCATCAAATTAATAGTGGTGGAGGCATCCGTCCTGACTTTAAACCAGAGTGTTTCACACCCTTTCAGACCCTTCACCTCAGATTCCCAGACATCTAGGAAATTCTAAAAAATAAACGCGACACCTCCTTCTCCTTGGTTTGTCCTACTAACATGTTGTATGGGGTGGTGAATAGAATAGATGGTCCAGCTGCTTCATGGAGCCATATTTCTGTCAGTGCACAGATGTCTATATTATGGTCCCTAATGTAGTCTGCCACCTCAAGTGCATACTTAACCAGAGATCTTGTATTTATTAATAGTACTTTGAGCATGCTGTTATCCTATACTATGGGCAGCAGTACCTGTGTTGTATACATATTACCCACCTAAATGCACTTCCAACTCCCCCAAGTGGGAGGAGTAGTCCCCTGCACCGCCCCTAACTTGAAAGTGTCTGGGGTATCTAGCAGTATGCCCTGGGCTTACCCTTCTGCCAAAGATCCTCTGACCGAAAACACTGACGCGTCCAACAAGGACCAACAAAGACAGGCGTGTTGCTGTCGCACCTTCTGGCCAACAAAAGGAGGTCTGAACTTCAACTACAATGGGAGTTGTAGTTCCTCAACCAGCGAATCAGGCGAGTGCTCTGATTACAGCCACAATGTTGAAGTCACAGAAGTAAGCGGTTTTAAGGTGCAATAAAAGATTGAAATCTAAGCGTGATTGTTTTGGTAAAAGGCAGATCAAATTTATACAGTTCATACAATTTCTAAAAGTATTCCCCCAATATAATATCAAAAACTATTAAGAATTCAGCAAGATGAAGCTACCAGCGCTCTAGCGCTAATACATGTAATTATGATCAAACAAAGCTACTAGATTGACTCTGCCTGGTGGCTTCCACTGGGAAAAAATACCACACTGTGGCAATCTGTATAAACCAGTCGAATCCAAAGATGGTGGCTTTGTGGCCATCATCCAGTGCCCCTGAGTTTCTGAAAGCGATGTCTCAGTGATCCGTACTGCTGAGGACTGTTGAGCCCAAGCATTGCCTGGAGTCAAAAGATGGAGAATACCCGGATGAATCTCTGCTTTGATTTAAAGAAAAAATAACAAAATCTCAGGCTCATATGACACTGAGTTCAATGCACACATCCAATACATGGGACATCAATCCATAATAGATACAATTTCTTATATCATCATCTTCATTTACCTACACTCCTAAACGTCTTACATCATATGATTTCATCTAACGCTCAAACATGTCATTGCTTCCCACCGGGGTTGCCACCACCAACACTGACCCGAGGACTCCCTGTCCTGCACCATTGGCCCTACAGCCAGGGGTTCACCTGGAACCCCCTCATAATTGACGACGGAGCAGGATGTGTGATTTTGCAAATGAGGGAGTGCCTTTGCCCCCAACTCATGCCTGGTCTATAACCACACTAGGTCCTCCTATGCAGTCCCTATAGCAGAACAGAATTCAAGACATTGGGGGTCATTACAAGTTTGGAGGTAGCCATGGCACTTTCTCGTCCAACGTTGGCCTGCATCGCTACAAGCACTTGAGCTTTGCCATCTCCTCCAGAGCGGAGGTATTCCAAAACAGCATTTGGGGTGTGACTGCAGGAATCCCAGGAGTCATCATGTGAAGAACTGACTACTGCCCTGCAGAAGTACACAGAAGAGTAGAAGCGAAATCACCAAATCAGCCTTCACAATTCTACAAAACAAGAATGAATCCAATTATACCGGTAAAACAAGCACAGTTAAGAAATAGTCCTCCTTTGCCTTTTGTGGTACCGTGGGCCAACCGAAGGCTATACTCACAAGAGGGATGTGAATGTGATCCAGTAGTAACCCAAACATCAAAATATAAGTCCAAAATAAAGAGAATGTACAATCAAGTTTCTATCAAAAAGTGCCCGCTGCTAAGGGCGCTGTGTTGTGCTACCTGTTGTGCCGTCCCACGCTGTTACTACATTGGGTCTGTATGCCCCACCCCCTCACAGGTGGAGGATTCATTCAAAAACAGCAGCAGGTCACCCTTTGCATGAAACCCACTGCTAAGGGTGCTGCGCTACCTGTTGTACTGTCCCACTGTTGCTCTGTTGGGTGTGGAGGCCCACCCGCTCACAGGTGGAGGATACATTCAGAAACAGAAGCAGGTCGCACTTGCGGTGAAGCCCGCTGCTAAGAGCGCTGCGTTACCTGTTGTGCCATCCCACACTGTTGCTCCGTTGGGTCTGGAGGCCCCACCCTCTCACAGGTGGAGGATAGATTCTAAAATAGGATCAGGTCGTCCTTGCGGCAAAGTGCTTTGTTCCTCCTGGGAGTAAAGAGGTCTAGCAGCAGCACAGGCAGTTGGGGGGGTCAGATTCTGCGTGCCCACTTAACCAATCGGATGTTCCCTGCTCCTGTGTTTGGAATTAGTAAATGCAAATTGAGACAGCGGGCCTCCTTACGAGTCCGGCGGTATCCATTCTGGAAAAACCGGCAGTAGCCGCCGGACCGGTAAACAGTTACCGCCTCTGGACCACCCGGTAACACCAGGGTATTACAACCCTGGGTGCCGGTAATTCTGGAGGCGGTGTTGTTCCCCATTCCCATAGAGTCCTATAGGATTCAATGGGAATGGGGACCATGGTAACACCGGTTCTGTTTATGACGGAGCCGGTGTTTCCAGTACTGCCTGCAGGCGGGTGGCGTTACTCCCGCCAGGTCAGACCTGGCGGGAGTGACACCACCCGCCTGCAGAACTCGTAATCTGCCAGTCCGGAGACAACGATGGTGGCGGGTTTACCGCCACCATTGTTTCCAGACCGGCAGACTAGTAATGAGGCCCAGTGTCACTGATTTTATATGAATCTTGAAGCTTGAGCAGTGAACTTTATTTGTATACATTCTTCTGCTGACACTGTTTAGCCACTGTCATTCTACTGTGCACCCATTATTGCCGCTGGTCTATATTCTGTGTTGTTACTAATCTCACCGTACATATTATTGTTGATTGTTAGGATTTCTTGTTGTATAATGTAGGATGTATCATTATTGCTGACATTCAAGATATTTATGTTTATCATTTAAGCCTTTTTGTATAATATTAAGGTTTTAATTTTAGGTTTGTTTTGTTTAAAATTTTAGATCTCCCTTTTTTCTTTTGAGACTATGGGCCTCATTACACGGAAGGCGGTAAGGGTTAACGGTCACCGGTAAGGGTACCGGTGACCGTTAACCCTTACCGCCTTACTACAAGGTCCCTTTGCGGGACCTGACCTTAACGGCTCGTGTAGACCAGCCGTTAAAGTTGGGACCCGCAAAGGAACCTTGGTGCTAATTACGGTACCGCAATTTGCGGTACCGTAATTAGCTCCTTCCCCATTCCCTTTATGCCCTATGGGGCAAAAATAGGAATGGGGAAGGGCCATGGAGAAAGGGGGAATTACCGCCCCGCCAACCTTGGAATGGGGTAGTAATTCCCCTTTCCTCCATTGTGGTACCGGTATGGTACCGGCGGCAGCCATGGTGCTAATAGCACCATGGTTTACCGCCTACCGTGTAATGAGGCCCTATGTCAAAAAGGAAGTCGGGCACCCGGGCCTCACCAGGAAAAGGCCAAAAGAAAATCTACAAAATGTTTTAACCAGTCATTACAACCTGCCAGTCCGGGACCGTGCAAAATCCGTGATGGCGGTAAAAACGTTTCCGTGTCCGCAAGGGTGCGGAAAAACCGCACGATTACACGCTGTCGGTCGCGCGCACCACACGGACTCGGAAACGTTGTTACCGCCGTCACGGAATACCCCACGGAAATGGAAATAACGAAGCCACAAGTGGCGCAAAACCCGTTTCCGCCTCCGCCGCCACGGACACGGAACCGGAAATACCATGATCGCCAAAACAGGAAACAGAGAGGCGGCCATCATATAAAAGCACAATCCATTGCCATCCAGAGCCAGCACAAGCACAATCCTGACTCTGAGAAGCCAAAAGGGACCACCAGCATGTCTGCCAGGATTCCTGCTCAGAGGCAGCGCAAACAGCGCTTCAGCGAGGCGGAGCTAACCGTCTTGGTGGAGCACATTGTGGACAATGCTGAGATGCTGTTCAGCGCCGACCAACGGCGTGCCACACAGCAGCGGAGGAAGGAGGTGTGGGCCGAAGCTGCACGCAAGTGCACCGCTGTGGGCGTGGCAGTGAGGAGCGTGAAGGACTGCCACAAGCGTTGGGACGACCTGAGGCTGAGGGTACGCAACCTCATTTCCACGCACCGCCAACGCAGCAGTGGGACAGGCGGAGGACCCCCTTCCCCACTGAGGCTGCAAGCATGGGAGGAGCGTTGCAGCAGCGTCCTCCACCTAGAGGGAATCCATGGGATTGGGCAGGCTGAGGCAGGAGTGAGCCCACCTGCAGATGCCGGTAAGTGCCCAAACATGAATGCCACATGTAAATATGCAGTTGTGAGTACTGGGCCAAAGGACCCATTAACAACCCCCCCCCCCAGGCAGTGCATGTGTGGGCCAAAGGACCCATTAACAATCCCCCCCCCCAGGCAGTGCATGTGTGGGCCAAAGGACCCATTAACAATCCCCCCCCCCCCAGGCAGTGCATGTGTGGGCCAAAGGACCCATTATGATCCGTATGGCAACCAATATCACTGAATGCAGACACCAGCAATCAGATGCATGTGACTAACACTATTCAATGTACAATCTTAATGACGCATGTGATGCACCCATCTGCCACCACAACAACACTAATTGCATGCCCTTTGTGTCCCCACAGCCGTTTCAAGTGACAGTGATACTGCACAACAGGCTAGCCAATCAGCATCGGCAAGTACACTAGCCACCGCCACCACACAGGAGGATGCTGCCGGCAGTTCTGCACCTCTGGCCACATTACCAGCCACTACAGATGTGCAGCACACCACCACCACCACCAACATCCCCACCATCTCCACACTGGCTGAGTCCAGACAGGTGCCACAGGAACCTATCATGGCCACCCAACACAACACCGAAGGCAGCAGCACTGCAGAGGGGGCGGCCTGCAGTGATAACAGTGCCCCGCAAGAGCACTCGGAAACGGGGCCACAGGGGGAGATGCCCACATTGGAAGACCTGGGCTCCTTCCATGAGCTGGGGTTCAGCCCCACTTCACTGGGGAGTCCCATGAGGTCGCCCACCCCATCCATGGCCGAACTGAATGCCCGCATGCAGCGGATGGAGGACCAGCAGGCTACCCTCACCCAGCTGGTGGAGAGGCAGCTAGAGGAATCCAGGCTGCAGAGGGAGAGCTACAGCGCCTCAGTGCGTCGCCTGTCGAGGTCCATTGGACGCTTTGCGAGCACCATAGTGACCCTTGCACGCCATGTGCGGGAGGGCAATGACCACACCTCCAGGCTTGTGGAGGCCATGTTGGTTGGCCAACAGGCAAATCTGGCACGGATGCCCTCAATCCCTGATTCTGGCCAATCAAACACTACCACCCCATCCAGCTCCACTACTGCCAGTCCAAGGAGGCGCTCGAGTAGGCTAACGGGTCCCTTGGGCAAGGTTGCACAGAAGCGCACACGGAAGTGATGGCATGTGTGTGGGGCAGTGCAGGACACATGTGGACTACAAGGGTGTGAGAGGGGTGGTCACGTTTGGGTGGTGGGGTAGGTAGTTTTGGGGGTTTGGACAATGGGCTCTGGGTGGGGGTGGGCACGTTTGGGTGGTGGGTGGCCCCGGGTGTACAGCTTCCCTAACCAATGCACCTTCTTCCCTGTTGTTATTACATCAATACATCACCATTTCAAATCAAGACATACATGTGTGGACATTGATCATTTATTTTGCAGTGCAACTATTAATTCATTGTCGTCACCATGTTTGTGCATTACTGTGAATGTGCTGTGACTCAAAAGTAAATGCGAATCAGGGCATCCCGTGCTCTCTGGCCATCATGTGCACCCCCAGGGGGAGGCGGTGCCATCCCATCCCCATCTCCATCTCCATCCCCATCTCCATCCCCATCCCCATCCCCATCCCCATCTCCATCCCCATCCCCATCCCCATCTTCCTCATCTGCGTCTGGTGGCATTGGGATGTTCCTGCGCAGGCATATATTGTGCAGCATGGCACATACCAGCGTGATTTTGCCCGTCTTCACTGGGCTGTACAGCAGTGATCCGCCAGATCTGCTCAGACAGCGGAAACGGGCCTTCAGCAGTCCAAATGTCCTCTCAATCATTCCACGTGTGCGGATATGTGCCCTATTGTATGCCTCTTCATGCCTGTTCCTTGGTCTCCGTACAGGTGTCATCAACCATGGCGTGAGTGCATATCCCGCATCACCTACATGGGATGTAGATGGGGGAACATGTCAGTGTTTGTGGCATCATGTCCTCATCTGCTGCTGTGCATTCTTGTATCATCATTCATTCATGCATATGAACCATGCAGTGTCTGGAGGTATGTTTTGGCCATCACGAGGAATGTCGCTGACTGCATATGGGCCTACACATTAACTTGCATGTTTGCTGTGCCCTGCGGGTGACATTTGATTGTGTGCATGTCATGGTGCAGTGCTGTCCACACATGGCAGAGTGACTCCACTGTACGGAAGTAGTATATACTCGTCGTATCATTTACACGCCTCTCGTGCTTTTTGGGGCAGTGTTTCAATTGAGGGTGGGTGTCTGCAGTGGCACAGGGTTCATGGGACAGTGACGGGATTGGCTGTGGCAGCGTGTGCACGGGCACATTGTGGTGCCCTGTCATGTCTTCCTTCATGATGTTTGGCATCCGCTGTGTATTTGGTAGATGGAAGGGGGGTGATGCATGTGCGGTCACAGCGGCACACTCACAATGCTCATTGCCTGGACACACACACACCACTCCGACAGGGTTGTAGCATCGTCAGCTGTACTCACCCAATAGCCACGTGCTTTGTCCGGCATAGCGTTCCATGTACCGTGGCAACGTGGAATTCCGCAGTACCATTGAGTCATGTGATGAGCCTGGGAAACGTGCGCAGCAGTGTGTAATCAGTTGCATGGCATCACAAACCATCTGGACATTCAAAGAGTGATACTGTTTCCTATTGCGGAACACCGCCTCAATTGCATGTGGTACTGTCAGCTCGACGTGGGTGCAGTCAACTGCGCCTATGCAATTTGGCATGCCTGCTATGGCATGGAAGGCCAACTTGGTGGCAATGACCCCGGGGAGGGTGCGGGGTAGGGCTATGTGTTCCGACACATGGCGCAACAGGGCATCCAGTACCTGTACCAGGACTTTTGAGAAACACGGTTGTGATATGCCGTGCAGCTCACCAACCGTGTGTTGATAGGTGCCAGTGCCAAGGAAATGCAGAACTGAGACAACCTTCAGAAGGGGGGGGATGGCGGTGGGGGTGTCAATTAGGCTGCTGATGTTGTCCTCAATCATGGTGGTGATGTGCATGATTGTTGCACGGTCCAGCCGGTATAGGGTGTGGATCTGTCCTGGGGTGAGGTTCCAGGGTGAGGCCCTGATGCGTGGTATTGGTGGCTGGCGGCGGGGTCGGGCTGGCTGGGCAATGGGGTTTGCCATAGCTGCAGGGTTGGCTGGTTGCCGCCTGCGCCTCCTCCGCCTACGCCTCCTCCTCTGCGCCATTGCTGCCACCATGTGCAGTACTGCCTGTTGGTTGAGTAGGCCCAGTCCCAGTGCTACTAGCCCTGCTGCCTGCATGGTTCTGTGTTGTGTTGGGCTGGGTGTGGCCCTTTTGTAGGCTCCCAGTGGCCTGCTAGGTCCAGCTGGGCTGATTTGGTGCACCTGTGCCCTGATTCAGTTCAGCCGGCAGTGTATAACGCCATGTTCGCGGTGGCGGCGGTTCCGCCACCGTGATCACGGTATTTCCGCCATTTTTTTCCCGGTATTTCCGTGTCCGCGCTAGTTGTGATGCTCACGGTGTTTCGTGTTGCCGGTAACGGAGGGGTTTCCGTGCAGGCGGAATTAAGGGGAACCCTATTTCCGCGGTGGCGGTTTAGGGTGGTGCTATAACCGGGGCCGCGGGTCATGATTGCGCGGACATGCAAACGGTGCCGGTATGGTTTTACCGGCAGTGTTAATTCCGGACCGGAGTACTTGTAATGAGGCCCGTTTTAATTTTGTAAATCAGTGATTTGCTGCATGATATTGAGGGTAGCAACTTAGCATCTATTACAAAGATGGCCTCGTCCAATTGTGTCATTGTTGAGACCAATGACAATTTAATAGGGATAGGCAAAACAGCCCCAAATGACAAAAATCCCCCTCCACTAGTTTGAGACTGCTAGGTAAGGTGAGTGACCTCCAGAAGGAATCTCTGGATGCATTTGAAATGGAGATAAGGGTTGACCAAGAGGGTGGGAAGAACTATCAGTTACCTGTTGGTAAATGTAGTCTGAATAACCCAGTTCTCCATGTATCATTGAGCAAACAATCAGTAAAAGTGGGGGGGATCCTTAGCTTTAGAAAATAATTATATCTTGAAAATGACATCTAAAGAACAGTCAGATGATATAAGGGACCTGATTTCCCCCACAAGTGCACTCAACAATAGATTCTTGGTCCTTAACGAACCTTGTTTTTTAGTAGAAATGGGAAACAGAAATTAATAGTGTGACCACGAAAGGGCCCTATCTGGCCAAGTATCGTGCTGAGCAAGATCCTAAACCGGCTCCATTGAAAACATACCTCACTCTTATCTGGTGCAGATAAGGTCATAGGATAGTCATCATGTTAAAGCCCATAAAGGTGTCAAAGGCATTGAAGATGCCTGAAAAAACAGGCTTAATCATATGGGGTCATGCTCGTTGATCCTTAAAATGGGCGAACCCAGAATCACTGAATTGTACCCTAATATGTATGGGACTATTCTAGGACATATAGAACTATCATTCTCCAGTGGTTGCCCAGATAGAGAAGTGATCTTGACTTTTGACAACATGTTTAAGACTATCCAACCTCTGGTTAGTAGCATCAAACCTATAATTAAGGAGAATGCCAGGAAGAAGGAGGTCTGTTTTGATAGCGCATGCAGAGAAGCTAAGAAAGCTTTACTCCTTTATCTAAAATCAAACAAACAGATTGGTAGGGACCATATCTGTGCTTTGAGGTCCAATTTAAAAAATATAATTAAGGTTAAGAAAACTATTTTCTGATATATAAATGGGATACAATGCTTGAGGCCGTTAAATTGGATGACTCTGCAAGCTTTTGGAAATCAATTACAAAAGGTCTAAAAGATGACTCTTTAATACAGGGCTGTATAGCCCAGCAGTCATGGCATGACCATTTTGAGACACTGTATAAGGTTTCCTAGGGCAAGGGAATCGCTGGCCCATCATTTGAGCCAACAGCTGAGGGAATGTTCCAGTGCCTCCAGTTCACACTAAAGGAGGTAGAGGATGCCTTTAAATCCCCAGCGTGAGGGAAAGCGTGCCCCGACAGAATCCCAGTTGACCTGTTCAAGGAAGAAGATGCAGTTTGGGGACCAGTCAAGCTGCAGGCTTTTAACACAATGTTAGTTTTGAACATGGTCCCCTGCTCTTGGCAGACTGCTGAAACAGTCCCCATCTATAAAAAGAGGTGGGAGGGAAAAGCCTGCAAATTACTGTTCAATGGGCCTCATTACATGGTAGGCGGTAAGGGTTTACCGGTACCGGTATTTTACTGGTACCGGTAAATCCTTACCACCTTACTACGAGGTCCCTTTGCGGGTTGGGGAATTTAACGCCTGCTTTTTGCAGGCGTTAAAAATCCAACCCGCAAAGGGACCAGGGTGCTAATTACGGTACCGCAATTTGCGGTACCGTAATTAGCGCCTTCCCCATTCCCATTATGCCCTATGGGGCAAAAATGGGAATGGGAAAGGGCAATGGAGGAAGGAGGAATTACCGCCTTCCCAACCTTGGAATAGGGCGGTAATTCCCCTTTCCTCCTAGACGGTAGCAGTAAATTACCAGCATGAACCATGGCGCTAATAGCGCCATGGTTTACCGCCTACCGTGTAATGAGGCCCAATATCTTTACTGGACTCCTCAGGGAAAATGTATGCCAAAGCACTCTTGCAGCATCTACAGGACCGGGTTGACTCTGAGGGACTACTGAATCATATCCAGGTGAGTTTCCAGTCCAGGCTGTGCACACTGGTCCAGGGGTTCCGCTTGCATTTGATTGCGCAAAAATATACAGTATTAACAAAGACACAACTCTATGCAGTTAGTGTCGATTTAAAAACTGTTTTCGACAGTGTGCCAAAGAGTTTGTAAAGGCTGCTTTTGATAGCAAAGAATATCCCAGAAAATCTGCTGAAGCTACGCCAAAGCTTATATTCTAATAACTCAGCTGTAGTTCACTGGATTGTGGCAAGGGAAGTTACCAGACCTCTGCACGTTGCAAGAGGGATTAGGCAGGGATGTGACTCGCCCCAACTAGGGAAAGAAAACATTCTGGCACTCTTCTATGCCGATGATGCTGTACTGCTGTCGAGCAGCAGCTTTAGGGGCATCTCTCAAATGTTTTGCCCAAAATTGTGAAGAGTTAAGACTGATAATGAATTCCACAAAGACAAAAGCTATGATGTTTAGCCCCATCAATGCCAAAAAAAAAGTTCTCCAAGTAAGCGTCAGGTGTTTCGAATTGCAATAGGTGTCTTGGTACGATCATTTGGGCATTGGTTTTGCAGATAATTCTAGTTGGGGGCCACAGCTTCACAAGGCTATTACTGCCCTTGAGAAATATAGTGACGCCCTCACAAATGTGTTCTTTATCTATGGTGGGGGCTCAGTGAAACTGGCTCTTGAAGTTTATAGGATGCAGGCCAAGGCGTAAGCCCTTTATGGTTCTGATATCTGGGGCTATATTAATACAAAATCAACCACATTGTCCACAACAAATTTCTGGAAAGCATTCTCCTGCTCCCGCAAAGCATTCCAAATGTGCAGGTACGAGCAGAAAGCAATCTAAGTCACATTGATGAGGAGGCTGGTTTAAGGCCAGTGTTTTACTGGTCAAGGATTTGAGGAAACCCACTGCTGGCCAGGTATCGTGAAGCTATGGTGAACGTGATGTCACTAGAGGGGAGATGCAGTATTCCATGGTTTGCACTTGTCAGGTGGTGTCTCGCCACCTTGAACATGAGCTATTACTAGGATGACCCAACATTGATCACAAGTCCAACAAAGGCCAGGGTGAAGTTAGCTATTTCCCTCTATAAGAAGACTAACATGTAGGTATCTCCAGTGTCACTCCATCTCCCCCTCCACATTTCCACCAAATACTGAGACAAGGAAGAGGCAACTAAAATCAGTAATGATTTACCATAGCAATCAACTGGGGAAAGCAAGGGCAATCTACCATAGAAAGAACTCAAGTATGTCCCACTATTCGAGTCAGGCAGGGTCAGGCATTTAATAGAAACTATTCACATCTGACTCCACTTGACTGGTCTTTTCACTATAAAAGGTGTGGTCTGACACAAGTGTATGAGCGAGTAGGAGAGCCAGCAGGAGCGCAAGTCGGGAGGAGAGACGAGACGCCAGAGGGGCTCCGGACCAGAGGCCAGAGACCGGGACACTGAGACACTGAGGAACTGCCATGCAAAAGGGTAGATGTATGGCGAGGGAGCTGTGTCTCCAGGGATCCAAGAAGGGTCTGTGTGTGGTAACTGAGGGGCGTGCTGGTTCCCTGCAGAGCCTGTATTTGTGAATGCTCATTCCCCTGGGCCAGTGAGACAACCCAAGAGTGTCAGAGGGGCAGGTGTTGAGACTCTGACCTCAGAAGGAAGAGCCGGTGTGAAGCAGTGCCGCCAAAGTCAGCCCGGTGAGTCTGAAAGGGTTGCAGAACCAGGTTGTGAAGATTCAAGATAACACCAGAAACGCGCAAGGAAGAGGACCGCGTTTCAATGAGCGTTCATTTGAAGCTGGCGGGAAGTCTTCAAAGATGCAAGTAACAGTGTACCAGTGTAAGCACGAGATGCACGCGTCTTTTGGGCAATGAAGCGATATGAAAGAGGGCCAGAAGCCCGTGGGGATGTGTGCAAGAGGCACAGAGGAGAAATGATAGTATAAAAGAGGGTACGAGCCCAGCACCTTTGGTATATCACTGAGGATAAGTGATAGGGGCAAAACAGAAACGGGCACAATAAGATTATACAATGCAATTGAAACTATTAGACCGCTCTGTGATTCCTGATCAAACAGCAGGTCTCCCTTGAAGTTTGTGGTGAGAACAGACTTTCTGTCTCCATCAAATCACATACTTCTCAGCTCTGAAAGGGTGTTCCCTGCAGGGGCTTCCTACTGTAAACAGTTGTCCCAGACAAAACATTCACTGCCCTTCATACAGAGGGGTGGGAGCTAGCTTCATGTTGACACATTGCATATGAAAGAGGTGTTCGTTTCCTATCCCTTGTGTTAGTTCTGTGGCCAGGCCTCTTCGCAGGCCTGCCTTCTTTTAACTCTCATCAGCATGTGCTCCCAGCACACAGAACTTCAACAATAGAACAGGGCGGATCATTGAGTGTTTGATATTTAATTAGGCTGGCCATGGCAGTAGGAAGGTGTTGCTTCTCCCTTCCTGAGATGCTTTGATGTATCCGTAGCTGTCACATTCCAGCTAAATGTGAAAGAGCGGACTGCACCTGTAGGCTGTCCACCACTGGAGTACCGTTGACTAAGAGTTTGTTGTGCTGCGAACATAGGAAAATGTGTGCGGATTAGCCCCACACATTTCTGAGGTTGAACTCCAGTCATTCTATTTCTTACAAAATGTCCAAAAAGCCCAGGCGCGCGAAGACACTACCCTTGCGGATGGTCGAATTCCTCACATACCCCACAGCCTCGGCATGTGAACCTCTACCCTACTGGGGGTCTGTTCATCATCAATGCGAAAGTACCGGCTGAGACCATCTTCATTTCCATGCAGGAAGCCTAGCTTGTGCTGGATATCCATATCTTATCCCTGTAGGGATATGGCCCAACGCAAAAGCTTAGGGTTCTTCCCTTGCATGGCCATTAACCATCGCAGGGGCCAGTGGTCTGTCTCGATCATAAAGTGAGACCCAAAGATGTAGGGTTTCAGCTTCTTTATGGCCCACATGGCCACGTATGCCTCTTTTTCTACGACAGCCCAGTTCCTTTCGCTTGTGGTCAACTGCCTGCTAATGTAGGCCACAGGTTGCTCTACCCCTTCTAATTTCAGCTGCGCTAACACTGCTCCAATCCCAAAATCACAGGCGTCTGTCTGGATAATGAACACTTGACCATAGTCTGGCACTTTCAGAACTGGGGCCCTGCACAATTCATCCTTTAAATCCTGAAAGGAGGTTTGACAGGCGGGGTCCAAGTTACCTTCTTCTGCATTTTCCTGGAGGTTACAACATTCAGGGGCATGGCAATGGTCCCATACCCTCTGATGAACGACTGGTAGTACCAGGTGAGACCTAATGAAGGCACGCCCCTGAACGCTAACGCCAGAAAAAATACAACCCGCTAGGGAAAAAAGGCAAAGAGATTCTTGCAAGGATAACAAGTTTAAATCACACCAAAAAGTAGGTTGGACGGCAAAGAAGTCTGCTGCTTGCAAACGTTCTGTCGAAAAATAGTACAAGCAGAATGTTAAAGGAAACACATTGTCATTGCTGATGTCACACATACAGTAAACACCTCTGTGGCTGGTTAGCGAGACCTATACATGGGCAGCCTGCTCCATAGGGGATGGCAGGCTGCTATTGGTCTCACCCCCACCCATCTGTCTTCAATCATGTGGCGTCAGCTGAGCTCATCGTCTCCAGGGAATTAAGGTAACGTTGCTCATTAGTTACTATTGTAAGACAATGCTAGCCTATCATTATGGCAGGCACATGAGATGCTCTAGGTCTAGCTCAGGGAGAGGCTTAAGATCATGCTGACCCACACACTAAAGAAGCAACCCACTTCACAGTGGTTGATTTAAAGAACGCCTTCTTTTGATACACCTGCACCCTGACTGCCAGTACCTCACTGCCTTTACACATGGCGGAAAGCACTACGAGCACACTTTTTGTCCAAAGGATATTGCGAGAGACCAAGCATATTCAACAGACTATTACACAAAGACTTAGGCAACATCCATGCACCCAGCACGGTCATCCAGTACTTAGCTGACTTACTAGTTTGCAGTGACAGCGAGCAGAATTGTCATAAAGACTCCATTACCCTGCTACAACCCTTGGCCCGCAAGGGATACAAGGTTGACAAGGCCACACTCCAATACTACCAACTTGAGGTGCTCTACTTAGGACAACTAATATCAGCAAACGGCAAAAGAATAATACCAGACAAAGCAGCACCTGTGCGCGCCACACCCAAACCATTTACAGTGAAAGACATGCAGATATTCTTGGGTCTGTGTAATAACTGCAGGGCATGGATTCTGGACTACACAGCATACATAAGGCTACTTCTACAGGGTCTCAAGGAAGCACAGAAAGGAAACCACAAACTAGAATGGATAGCTGACATGGTACAAAATGTTAATGATTTGAAAGAAGTGATTTCCACAGCCCCAGTTCTCACCATCCCAGATTAAACACACAAATTCTATATATTGTCATATTCAAATGGCACACTCATAACCACCGTGCTCACACAGAAGAGTACGATGGGCCACAAGCCATTGGCCTAGTACAGCGGTACACTAGATTCAGTTATGAAAGGGTAGTTTGCATGCGAACAAGCTCTCGCTGCAGATGCCTTCGCCATTGAAAAGAGCTCCACAGTTTTAACGGGATGCTCAGTGACATTGTACATGGACCATTAAGTATTTGCAATCTTAGAAAGATCAAAAACTACCCTGACAACACAGAGCATCAACAAACGAGATTATTATCTGAAGCCCAAATATTCATGTAGTGCGATGAAAAACAGTAAATCCAGCCACTTTTCGACTTGAAATGGCATGACTGTGCCATATATGAGGGTGAAGAAGATGACATCCTTAAAGCAAAAGACAGTCCACTGGGAGAGGGGGGGTGCTCTTTTTTTGACGAGTCACTAACAATTGACCAGGACACAGGACAAAGACATACGGGCACAGCAGTAGTGCGCCTCGAAGGGGGAGAATATGAGACATTAGTGATGAAGAGATTACTCATGTAGTACTCAGCACAGGCGGCAGAGCTTGTGGCGTTCATTGTGGCACTACACACATCACAAGGATGACACGTAACCATGTATTCAGACTATGTATCCATCATTACAACAGTGTATGCCGGGTTGTCATGATGGAAAAGGAGAGGGTTCAGCAGAGCAAACGGTTCCCCAGTACCGCATTCTGCACTATTAGACACATTAATTTCCACACTATCTCAACCTTCTGTGCTACCAGTCGTCGATTGCGCCACCCACACTAGTAACATGGACAAACTATCACTGGGAAACGCACCAGCAGATGATGAGGCAAAACAATTGCGACCTACCTTCCTGTCCCAATAGTTTCAGAATTTCAGAATGCGTCATTACTACAACATCACATACTACACAACCAACATCATACACAGCACTGCCACTTATACAATTGATTGAACTGCAGGGAAGAGCACCACATGACAAAAAAGAACTGTGGTCCAAAAGGGGGTGTAAACAGTCTCCCACAAACTTACTCTGGAGACAAGAATGCACTGGCAAGGCAGTAATGCCTTTGGAGCTCTTGACCATGGCATTCGACCAGCTACACCACCCATCCCACAGCTCCAAACAGCGCATTGCAGAAGACATACAGGAAGATTGGTTCATACCAAACCTTCAGGAGCATCTCATGAACAGGATTTTACACTGCACAACTGGTCAAACTTTCAGCACTGGCATGATACTCCAGACAATACGAGGAACATGCCTCGCCCTATTGGGCCATTGCGTGAGTTACACATTGATTACACAGACATAGGGGGTCATTACAACCCTGGCGGTAGGGGGTTAACAGCACTGGTAAGGATGCTGGTGCCGTTAACCCCCTACCGCCCTATTACAAGCTCCCTTAGCGGGTTTACCAGCCTGTCTTAGCGGGACCCGTTAAGGGACCATGGAACTAATAATGGGCCCGCAATTTGTGGGCCCGCTATTAGCTCCTTCCTCATTTCCATTGAGCCCTATGGGGGCTCAAATGGGAATGGGGAATGGTTTTCTGAATGGGGATTTACCGGGTCCTCCAAGGTTGGAATGACCCGGTAAGTCCCCATTCAGAGACCCCAGACCCGGACCCGGACCCTGGTTTGGAGGCAGCCATGGTGCTAATAGCACCATGGCTGCCTCCAAACTCATAATGACCCCCATGGAGGAAAGGTGCAATGATTCACAATACTCAATAATAGTAGGGTGCCCTTTCTCACAGTGGGTTGAAGCTGGACCATGTGCACATCCGGATGCCAAAATCTCTGCTAACTTTTTAATGCATGAGGTCTTCCTACGATGGGGCATGTGCGATGTACTAAAGTCTGGCAACAGCACCCACTTCTTCAATGAACTCTACAAAGAAATCAGAGCACTACTTGGTATTAAACACTGGATGTGCTCAATTTATCACCCCAAGCAAACAGTGTTGTTGAGAGACTCAACGGCCTTCTTAAAAGTAAGTTTTAAGGCCAGCTCAATAGCACAGTGAGTAGAGCGTTCGCTTTGACAACTGTGCAAAGCCTGCTGACGCAGGTTCGAATCCCGGCAGGGTCAAACTCAGCCTTTCATCCTTCCGAGGTCGATAAATGAGCACCACACACCGTGGGTAGTTATAAGCAGCGCTCAGATAACTGAGGGTTCTTAGCACTATATCCATGCTAAATTATTATTATTATTAGGTTCTCCAAGCACTGCACCACCTCAAAGAAAAACTGGGCACATTGCTTGCCCCTGGCTCTGTTCAGTTTACGAACTCAACCAAGAAAAGTCCATCACCTTTCACCAAACAAAATAGTAGCTGGCAGACGCATGCACACACCCATCCCTTCAGTAAGGAGGGCATCAAATGCTGATAGAGCTGCAGCGGTCCTAGGTGAAGAATTCAAACAATACTTAACAAACCTGACACGTGTGATCAAATTTGTCTCCCGACAGATTGCCCCTCCTCGCCTAGAGGATACAAGAGCACTACAGAGTTACCAATGATACCATGACCACCCAACCACTGTTGGCAGGGAGCTAATATATGTCAAGAGCTTTCTGCGCAAATGGAATATCCCTAGATTTGATGGCCCATATGAAGTGGTGTTTTCCACCCCTCTCACAGCAAAAGTGAAGGGACTTCGATATTGGTTTCACCTCTCTGATGTTCGTAGGGCACCCCCAAATGCCTCACCAGTGCCCTAAAACAAAACTACCAATCTACCTCAAAGTAACTACCTCAAAAGTAATAACATGACCGTATGTCTCAAATAATAAACATGCATTGCTGCTAAAAGCATAAGCACTTTTAAGTAAAAGAAAATCTCTCTCTCGCTCTCTCTTTTTTCTTTCTCTCTCTCTCTCTCTCTCCCCATCTCTTACCCCCATTTTTGTTTCCTCTACAGGAGTGCACGAAACAGAACAGTCAACATCAAATGATTCATTTGACAGAAACACTGTTAATTCAAGATGGTTATACTATTACACTTGTGGGCTACACTTTACTGCTATTTTATTTACTATAATGATGTTTCTGTTAGGATTTTAATGGGGTACTTTTTTTATCTTGGCAAGCCATCTAAAACAGGGTACGAGGGGACATAAGGGAAAGTGCACTGCTAAACACAACTAGTAACGCTATCGAACATATGTATAATATTTCTCAGGCTAGTAATGATAGTGTCAATAAGAACAGTGTTAGCATGCAAGGAAATATATCTGTCCGAATTAAATGGTATGATATTTTATTTGTATTGAGCTCATAAACAAGAGTTTTTAGAACGCGAAATGAGTGTGTGCATGAGCAAAATGTTAGAAATGTTATTGCCCACAATTAAAAACCTTTTTTGTAGCACAAACTTAAGTAATAGTAACAATGTTAGCACTAGCACACTAACAAGGAGATATATATCACGGCATGAGAGAATGAAGAGGGAAGCGCGTAGGCCCAAATATGATGCATACCATGGCCTAGGTCTGGATGCTATTGAAGATATTAGACATCCCGGGCACTCTAATAGCTAGTATACAGACATGAGTGCGGTGGGTAGAGATACAACAAACTGTAGCTTTTATATATGTTCATTGATACCGTACGCATTGGGGCACCCAAGGTTTTAGTACCACCGGAAGATCCAATTATAGAGGCACAATGCCTAGTTCATCCTGAGCTATGTAGATTAAAAGATACCTTCCAGGCACACCGCGTGTGACTAGAGCTTGGGGATCCAGCCGTGTAATGCAACAATGACCCGAGAAACCTCAAGAGCTTACAACAACCATATCTGGTGATTGCTGGGTTGAAGTACGTAAATAGCAAGTGGCAGGAAACAACATTCAGCTGCCTAGCTGAAGACTTCTTGGGATACAAAAAACAAGTGGTGGCATTTGTGGGAAAACCATGTGCACAAATATGGACAGAGTACATCACAAAACTGACATGGATTGCGTCAATGGAGAAGCCAGTGAAACTGCACCGAGAGGAGAGCTACGAATTATGTTTCCACAGCTAAGGAACTGTCTTTGTCGGCTCCAACGAGCGATGCAACCAGACATTATCGATTCCAGACTTGAAATGTGGCACGGGCGGCAGTGATGGACTACTACTGGGTTTGTGGCTAACAACCGCACTTGCACCTCCGACCATCATGAAGGGGCTACTGTTCACTGGCCATGCTACTCTCAGCACTACTAGTAGTACCTGAAGCACACTTGAAAGGGGGGCCAATACCCAACACAAACCCAACAGTTTCCCCAGCGTTTGAAGAACAAAACCAAAGGCCTCCACCAGAATTTCGCATGCTACCCGGGAAGAGCCAATATGGTAACTATGAAGGAAGAAAAGAGCATCAAACTATCTATCAAAAGACTCAACCGCATGGCTCGGGGAGATACCTGAAGAATACAAAATGTTCAGCTCTGCTAAAACCTTTGTATCACTATTGCCACCCGGCGTGCAAGCAGCAGCTAACGCCAAATGGCTGCAGATAGTACACTGGGAACTAGTCCAGTTAGCGAACGACACCGAGCATGGGTTCCATGTCATAAAAGTAAAGCTGCATGACCTAAGGTTTATGACGATGCAGAACAGATAGGTCCTGGATATCCTGACTGTAATGAAAGGAGGCGTGTGCCAAATGATCGTGGATTCATGTTGCACATTCGTGCCTCACGAAGAAGCAGAAAATTGATCATTGTCCCACATAATAGTAGCAGTACATGGCACTTACTTATATACGTGTCCTAGGTCTATACACTTGTGTTTCATATACTAAAGTGTTTGTGTGGGGTTTATTATCACACCCCCCTGCCCCCTGGTAGATTGCAAGTGTATCTATGGCATTCGCCTCACTCTAAAGCACCTGGCAGGGTGGGAGACGTCTATTTCCTTTCCAACACTATAAAGGCTCTCACCTGCATCTCTGTGGTGGGGATGACACAATCCTTCACAGCCTGTACCTTTGCATTGAGAGGTTGTTTCTTACCTCCACCGACCAGGTGGCCTAGGTAAGTGACTGTGCTCTGCGCTATCTGGCACTTCGTGGCCTTGAAAGTCAGACCTGCATTCTGCAGCGCCTGAAGCACTGGTTTCAGTTGGGATAAGTTATTCTCTCAGGTGTGGCCAAAGACAGCAATGTCATCTACATAGGCGACACAAGTTTTCCAGACCGGACAAAACCTGGTTAACCATCTGCTGGAAACTGGCAGGGGCATTCTTCAATCTGAAGGGCATCACAGTGAACTGATAATGTCCTTCCGAGGTTGAGAACGCTGACTTCTCTTTCACTCCATCTGTCAAGCCGACCTGCCAATAACCTGCCGTGAGGTCAACGGTACTCATGTACTTGGCAGCACCAACCTTGTCAATGAGCTCATCGGCCCGAGGAAAGGGGTGAGCATCTGTCTTCGTAACAGAATTGAGTCCACTGTAGTCAACACAAAAGCGAACTTCAGTCTTCCCACCACTGGTCTTTTTAGGGCCCAGAACCACTGGGCTAGCCCAGGGGCTGTGAGATGGTTCTATCACTCCAAGGGACATCATCTTGGAAATATCCTCCTTGATAGTGTCCCTGACCTTATCGGACATCCGGTGAATCCTGCTCTTCACCGGCTTACTGTCTCCAGTGTCCACATCATGGGTGCACCAATCTGCGCGACTGGAAGTCAGAGAAAACAGACCGGCAAACTGTCCCAGTAAACGGCAAAAATCTGTCAGTTGCTGTTCTGACAGGTCTGTTGCAAGGTTGACACCTTCAACTGAGCCATCTCTGGCTTCAGTGTGCAAGCGGTCTGGGAGGGGACCGGTCTCCTCCTCAGTCTCTCAGTCAATCACTAATGCTATGACCAAGTTATCCTGGCTATAATGGGGTTTTAGCAGATGGATGTGAAAGACCCTGCACATCTGTTTACGTCCTTTCAGGTCAATGAGATAATTCACCTCATTGACCTTTTCTAGCACACAGTAAGGTCCAGTCCACTTGTCCTGAAGGGCACTGGGTTTGATAGGCTCCATATTCCACACCCACTGGCCTGGAGAATAGACTGTCCCTGTGGCCTTCTGGTTGTGCCAGTGCTTCATCAGCTCCTGACTGGCCTTTAGGTTCTTTGTCGACTTTTCCATGTACTTTGCAATTCAAGACCGAAGCCGAGTACATAGTCCACCACATCACATGTAGGGGATGAGGGTTTGCTTTCCCATCCTTCTTTCACTAGACTGAGGGGACCTCATACAAGGTGTCCAAACAGAAGCTCAAAGGGGTTAAACCCGACTCCGTTATGTGGCACCTCCATGTAGGCCAACAGAAGGCATAGCAGGAGAATATCCCATTTTCTCCACAGGTGCTCTTCCAAGCCACCTATCATGCCTTTTGGGGTTTTGTTGAACTGCTCAACTAGCCCATTGGTTTGTGGATGGAAGGATGTAGAGTACCGGTAGGTGACTCCACACTCTTCCAACATTGCCTTCATATACGCTGATATGACAGGGGCTTTGATGCTCCTCAGAGGGACAGCCTCAGGGTATCTTGTGGCGTGGTCTACCATCACCAATATATATCTGTTCCCTGAGCTGGTTTGAGGGTCCAAATGACCCACAATATCCATTCCTATTCTCCGCCCAACTATGGGTAGTGGAATTAGGGGGCCTTTGTAGCACCACCTGACTTGCCAGACGCTTGACAAGTCAGGCACGACCAGACAAATTCCTTAACCTTTACGCCAAACTGCGGCCAGTAAAAGTGTGCAGACAACCGGTCTAATGTCTTAGTCACTCCCAAGTGACCCGCTAAAGGAATTAGGTGAGCCAAATCCAAAAGGAACTTTCTGTAGCATATGGAAATCACTAACCTCAGAATGTTTTGGCTCACTGTACAGGAGTCCATCTTCTCAGTACACTTTGAACAGCTCAGGGGCCTCGCCCTTAGCCTGCTCCTCCGCCTGATTCCACAGACCCGCCAGAGTGAGACGCTCTTTCTGGGCTGTGAAGAAGTCAGTCTGACTTGGGCCCCCCACTGATACAAACTCATCCAACTTGAGCAGGCCCTTCAGATCTGCGCCCACCTGGTCCTCCACCCCAGGTCCCTGTGCTGCGCCAGGTAACTCTGAAGTCACTGAGTGCCCTGCTACCAAAGTAGGGTCCTCAGTGGCTACTAGCCCCTCTCCCGGAGGAGTAGGCGACTCAGTTGTCTGTGGAACTAGACTAGGGGCTACCAGTCAAGCTGGTACTTCCAACAAGCCCTCTGGAAGCACTCCAGGCCCTAAAGCTCTGAGAGTGTTCAATCTGGCAATCTCTTTGGCACTCGATCGGGTAGCCGCTGCAACTATTTCGGGATCAGGAAGACATGGGACAGGGATGGAGTCTTTCACCACTACACAGTGCTGGGTCATTTCATCTTACCAGCTGAACTCTACTATCACCATGGGGAACTTACTCTTTCCGTTAAACCCACTGATGCACAAATCAGGCCCATCAATATACTGGCCTGGCTGTACCCACCTGCGGGTCACAGTAGTGATGCTAACCATGGTGTCGTGGACCGCAGGAGTTTTGTGTCCATTGATATACATATGTTCTAGATGGAGTTAAGTATTATTGGGAACTGGGGTATCTTCTGGAGACCCAGTACCGTTGCCAATCAGTGTAACCAATCCACATTTGACCACTCCCTGGCCTAGTGGGAAGTCCACCTCTACGAGGCCCACCGGCTCAGATATTTCAATGACAAGTGTGTGAATGCTTCAAATGTCTGCCCACTTTTCTTTCCGAGC
Source organism: Ambystoma mexicanum (assembly GCF_040938575.1). Lineage (NCBI taxonomy): Eukaryota > Metazoa > Chordata > Amphibia > Caudata > Ambystomatidae > Ambystoma > Ambystoma mexicanum. The sequence goes on from NC_090941.1 coordinate 290,735,662, forward strand.
TCCCTGAAGCTCTTGAGATATAGTTGTGGGGTTTTACAGAACTTCCTGAGGGGGGCTGCCTTCATGCTTTCATAAAGAAGAATTGCATCAAATCTGGTGTCTGTAAGCGACTCTTCAGGGTTGTACCCACAGCACCTCATCCACCTCCTGTAGCTGGAAAGCCAGCTCGGGTGCTTTAACCCAGTCAAAAATATCCTTCACCACTTCATAAGCCTGCACTAAGTCTTTTGGCATGTGGCGCCTGGGTTTTTCCCGGTAACTCTGGTTGAGCCACTACTGCTGCTTTCGATAGAGGTGGATCTGTTGGCCTCCTTCTTCTCTTCAAGTGCCACCTTGCGCAGCAGTAGTGGCGACCCTGTCCTGGTGTATTGTAACCTTGTCCCGCTGTTTCTGTTCCTCTGGCGCTAGTCTACTCTCTTCGAGCAGGAGCTTTCTAGCCGCTACCTCATTAACAGCTGGAACAGTTACTGGGCCACTTAGACACTGTGCTGAGGCCTGGGACCTGCGGGATGTCGCACTAGCCCCTGTCCTCCCTGACACTCTTGAGTGTTGAGAAACCACACTTGCCCCCTGGCAGGATGATTGGCAAGAAACACTGCTCATGCGGTTGTCCTCATCATTTTCCCCCTCCAGAATTTCTTATTCATTCGGGTTCTTCTACCCAACCACACTTGCTTCTACCCAAACTTGGAGGCTGGTCAGCAACTCAGGTTTAATAACCTTAGTGCTGTGCGGAAGTCCCTTCTCTTGACATAAGACGCGCAGGATATCCTTGGCCCTGCCTTTTACAGTCTCCATGTCAAGATCCATGACTATTACTAATGCCTAGCAGTGTTACGCTCACCTGGTTTCCACGGGGTCGCCACACGATACTGGATGGAGGTCTAAGCGCTATCCCGGACCCCTCTCTGCCTGGTTATGTGCCAGACATTGGGAAGTGCCTATAACAGGAGAATGGAGGGTTAAGATACTGGTTCTGTGATGGGTGGCCTCCCACCTCGCTCTGGTCCAAATCCCCTCCCTTGGGGTTATTGCTCACCTTAGGTTTTTGTGCATTGAACTCTCCGTCCTGCGTCTCTGTGCAGGGGCACGTGGTTGGTGCGGGCGTTCCGTGGACCTAGTTGCTTCACTGGTCCCAGCTGTGACTCTGACTCTGCTTGCTGTCTTCCAGGTGAGCTATAATGTCTTTTCTGTCTTTATTCTGTCTCATTCTTTCCCTCCGTTTTCTCTGTCTTCTCAGCATCTTGCTCCACTATGCTGTTCCCTAACAATGTCTCTTTTTGTTTTCACAGGGATGGTTGCGATCTCGGAGTTGCCGTGCCATGGCGAAGACCACAGTGAGTTATTGATGCGCGGAGCGATGTGTTGTTTATTGGTGTTAATTGCTAACCTGTGTTCTCTTCTCTTTGTACAGGGTGCGGTGATGTTCCGGAATGATGAGCGATGGAAGCGCTGCTTGCCCAGTTAAGTGCTTTGTTAATGCTGACCTTGTTCCTTCTCTCTTGCAGGTTGCGGGGAAACCCGGAGATGGGCGAGGTGAGAGAAGCGCAGGGTACTGCCAGGACTCGCTGCTTGCCCAGGTGAGAATTGTTATTAATGCTGTCCTTGTTTCTTTAACTTTGCAGGTTGCGGCGCACTCCGGAGATGGGCGAGGTAACCGAAGCGCAGGATGGATTCAAGACCGGTTACTTCACAGGTAAGTGTTCTTGCTCGCTACTGCTGTTCTTGTTCTTCCAGGTTATTGATGGAATCCGGATCTAGGGCTTCAGGACCGGGCCGCCGGGGAAGCAGATGAGCAGTAGCTGGACACAGTGGGCGTTACGCTGCAGGAGTGCAGAATAACGCGAAGTATGTTCTGCTATTTGGGTGTGGTTTAAATAGCCCAGGTAAAGTAGTTCCAGGCCAAGTAGTTCCAGGCCAGCCACACCCAAAACACTAGACCGCATGGCTTGGTTCTAAAGAACTGAGCTGTGTAATAGGCCTCCATGTTGGATTAAGGTCCAAAACTGGTATTGCTTTATTCCTGATAATGAGCCTGGCGCCAAAAGCGCCAGGACTGACTCCATGTATGTTTCTGATGGGAGTTTTAAGGCCCTTGGGGCCAGTGTGAAGGGCTTTAGCCCCACTGCTGCCAGGGGGCTGTTATACCTGAGGGAGTCAGGGGCATGGATCGTGACAGCAGTGACTAAACATTGCCTGCAACAGTACTTTTATCATTGGGTGACTAAACTGTGAGCAAGGCTTCAACTGATCCGAACGCTTGCCACCAATGTGACAAATCTACTTCCAGGGCACAAGTGGTCCAGGGATGAATATCGGTTTCTAAACCATCAATCAGCCCCACACCTATAGTATACCAGAAGGGATCCGAACAGATTGGAAATACAAGTAGACTATAAACCTCCTTGTCCGATTTTGGTAACGTGGACAGAACGTCAGGCTTATCTTTGCAAGGTGGGAGATCTTTAGTTGGTCGCAACACAGTGAAAATACAATTATTACTCAATGATACAAGGGACAGTCCGGTCAAGGTTGTATAAAAATATCTACTTTATTTTTTTATTATTACAACAGAAAGTTCTAGCACACTACCAAATACAATCCAACCTGTAAAAGAACACAGAAGACAGACAATTTCACAAGGGAATGGGATGCACTCTTGATACTGACAGGAGGGTAGCCGGTAAAGCAATCAGTCTTAACTGTTCAAGGTTATTCGGTTTCAGCACCAAGTGAGCAAGGGGTGGTAAATTTCACTTTGGGCCTTTGCAGAAGGACCAGGGGGAAAGAACCACAATGTACCTGGTGCTTGAGATGATCTTGATGCTCAACAGTGTTGAGTCAGTTCCAGGATTGCAGTGCTTTTGACAGTCTACGCGAGTTTCTTCTCTGCACGTGTGACTATAGGCAAGAACTACAATCCCCAGAAGGATTGTAGTTCTAGGCAGCTACTTCCCCCCAAACCCAGCAGGCACAGTTTGCTACAGTATTTAAAGCATAGTGCCAGGAAGACTCGGTTAGTACTGCTTTTAACATTGTAATTGCAACTTGTGGTGTTTTAAAAACATTGTATTTTAATATTGCAGCTTGTGCTTTTTAAAAATTGTACCTTAATATTGTGCCTGTAACTTCCATTCTTGCTTGTGGTGCTGTTTAAACTCAGTGAAAATAATACCCGGTTCGATTGAAATTGAATTGCAGTGCTTTTGACAGTCTACACGATTTGAATCAGAGAGTTTCCTCTCTGCACGTGTGACTATAGGCAAGGACTACAATTCCCAGAAGGATTGTAGTTCTAGGCAGCTACTTCCCACCAACCGGCAGGCACATCTGCTACAGTCTGTGGAAGGAATGGAGGAGCAGCTACACGTCCGCTGTATTCTGGACAGAAAAGCCTTTCACATCCATAATTAATGTTGCTCCTGGACAACAATATAAACAGTGTGATGTCTAAGGGGAGCTGGGACCTTAAACAAAGGGAGAGAGATGATCACCCCGAGGGCATTTTATCCCACTCCCTGCTACACCATACAATTAAGGTAGGATTGCTAAACACCAGATCCATGTGCAAACACGTACTCAGCATACATGAGCTGATCATGAAGAAAGAAATTGATCTACTTTGTATTACTGAAACGTAGCTTAAAGACCCAATAGGACCCACCTGTTACATTGCTGTACCAGAGGGGTACACAGTGTATAATACTAACAGGGAAGGTAGCCAGGGTGGGGGAGTGGCTATTGTAGCGAGAGAGTTGTTGAAACTATTTAAAGCAAATTTCAATTGTCACGGATGTGAAACCCTACAGCTCAAATTAATGTTTACACCTAACGACTTCATCAACATAATAGTCATTTATAGACCTCCATCGTTAGTCTCAGACTTTGCAAATGAGCTTAGCTCACAACTCATAAACTTAAAATCACCTAATTCATCCACATTGTTAGTAGGAGACTTTAACCACTGGAGAGGTAATAAGGTGGATAAAGAAGCCATCTCTCTCGAGAAGACCTTAACAAATCTTGATTACATTGTTATTAACAATGAACCCACAACCCCACAAGGCAACCAACTGGACTAGGCCTTAACGCACAACATGCAGACTCAGAGGGCCGTCACAGAACCATGTATATGGAGTGATCACTATCTGGTGTCTTTTGAGATATTATTGGCTAACACCAAACAGCATCATAATCCTCATATAAAAGTACAGAGTAGAAATGTAAAAAATTTTTGGACCAGAACAACTCAAACCCTGTATCACAAGAATCCTGAAATCCTTCCAAGATCAAGACAGTTGTGAAATAATGCCGGACAAATACCTTGCACAGATTCAGAATCTGGTGGAACAGTAAGCCCCCATGAAAACTACAATAGCGAGGAAACTAGTAATCACCAGAAGTGGTTCAGTGAAGAACTATACAAACAGAAAGTAGAAAAAAGAGCGCTAGAAAGAAGATGGCACCAAAATCGCCCCAAGGAAAATAAAGACAGCTGGAGTCAAGACAATAAAAAATACAGGGAAAGCATTGGAGAAGCTAAGGCTAATCATTACAATAAAGAAATAGCAGCAGCATCAAATGCTACAGCAACATTTTTGAAATATTAAAAAGCATAGAAAAACCTAAAGTCCTTACTCCGCTCTTTTCACCATCTAAGGAAGACTGCAATATTGTCTAAAATGCCTTCGCAGCAAAAACGCAAAAGGCAAGAGACAACATAGTTAAAGCCAGAGAACAATTAGCAGAAGTCATGCCAGAAAAAGACTGTTTTAATCAGGCAGTCACTGATTGCTTTAATTTCACATCAGTCTCAGAAGCAGAACTGCGGTGGTACTAAACAAAATGAAACCAACATCATGTGTCAAAAATATACTTCCTTCAAAAATTATACTAGAAAATAAGGAAATATTCGCACCCGTTTTGGTTAAAATAATTAATTAACGCATCTTTTAAAGAAGGTTCAGTACCGAAGAAAATTTAAAAAGTCACAATTACGCCTTTGGTTAAAAAGGTTGGTCTTGGCCCCAAGGATTCACGTCCATTACTAATGCTAACTTTGTCCTTAAAATATTGGACAAAATAGCTACGATCCAATTAAAGAAACATATAGAGGAGCAAGCAGTACACCATCAAGACCAATTTGGCTTCAGGGCAGTCCATAGTACGGAAACAGCCATGTTAGACCTGCAAAGCCATATGCTCGAGTTAGTGGACAGAGGCAAAACTGGGATGTTGATGGTGTTAGACCTTAGCGCAGCCTTCGACCTGGTAGATCACAAGCTCCTAGTAAAAGCGCTAAAAAAAAAATAGCGGGATGCTCCCTGATTGCCTTGGACTGGCTCACATCCTTTCTTTCGGAGCGTCAAGCCAGAATACACTGGAAGGAAATGTTTTCTGAGGCTATCTCAATTATTTTTGGAGTACCGCAGGGAGCTAGCCTATCTCTGTTGTTATTCAACATATAAATGAGAAGTCTCTGTGATCTGTTGGAGGACGTCAGCGTCTTTTTCACAATTTACGCCGATGATACGCAACTGGTATTAGAACTAGAGGGCAACCACACAAGAGATGGTGCGAAAATAGCGGAAATCTACCACATAATAGACCAGTGGATGCAGTAAAACTGTATGTGCCTAAATAACACAAAGACAGAGCTCTTGATCTTTGGAACCAGCTGTAAGTGATTTCAATCCGGCACTCCAACTAAGTCAATGTCTAGTATAAGATGCCCAATGGAAACCCTTATTTATATATTTTATGTCAAAGGTTTGTTTAATTCTGGATGATGTACCCTTATATAATGCCCCTCTCTTTGAATTCCCCTGGGCTCTCTGAACCAAGAAGTAGTTTTTTTTGCAAATTAAAAGATTTATTTGAAAAATTAAACAATATATAGATTACACTTTTATGAATATGAATAATATCTGAATATCACACTTATGAATATGAACAATGATCAGCAATGGGTAATGTTACAATATCAACAATCTCTTTAATCAATTAGGAATAGGAATAGGAAGAATAATGTAGCAGAGAATACTTTGTATGGGTTCAAGAAAATGCAATGATAGGAAAGAATGCAACACAGAAATAACACTTGATATGACTTCAATCAAAAGACCATATGATCACTCTTTCCCCTGTTACTTCTCACTCCCCCCAACATGCAATATGAAGATATGGTATGAGGGCACACAGGAATCCGGAATACAATCAACAATGCAGTTCAATCCCACTTCCCCCAGCAAGCAGAGAGAAACAGGGCTGATTTTAAACAGGTCAAAATGCTTTTAAATGTGGTTTGAGTTGAATGGGAAAATGATCAAAATTATTTTAATTCTCTAAATGGATTCAGAACTAGTGAGAGTTGCTTTAGATTGGGTCAAGTCAACACTAGCAATGATTTTAGGATGATTAGCAGATGGAAAACGAAATTCAGAAGTTGAAAGCAAGAAATAGCTGTTTTTCTATGGGGTGAAATTTAGCCAACTGTGAAATCATGGCAACTTTTTAAGGAATTGGAATGTCGTTTTGGGTTCGTTTGAAAACTGAGGATGTTAGCTTCAAAATGACATTTATATTTCGGTTCTAGGGTGTGCGGTTCAAAGGTTACAGAGGTTTTTGTGAAGGTAGATTTTTCAGAAACAGAGTCAAGATTTCCAAATGAAAGGTTGCGCTTTAAACATTAGGAACCAAGATGGACTTATACTAAGGAGCTATGAAAGTACAAGATACCCAATGGGACAACCACCAGACCAGGGCCCCTTCCGCTCTGATTGCTGTGCGCCAGGACACTTGACTTTCTTCCGAAAATATCAGCGCACAGATGATTATCACTACAATTATCACAGACTATATAATGAGAAGAATTCAGGATGGACACAAGATTCTATAATGCAGTTCTGGATAGGTTAAAATGGATTGAATAAGATTACTTTAAACTAAGAGATGACTATGGACAGTTCTATACTAAATACTCACTCCTATGGCTTTGGAATGGAATGGGCCCGTCAAAGATCTGGTCAAGGGTTTGGCTTGGATTCTCTCACCACCGGACAGGTCTCAGGCACTGGGTTCTGCTCTCAGCAAGGCCCTCTGGTCTGCACGGCCTCTTGGACTGGATCTGACGGGTTGGTTCTGGGTACCGCTCTGCTCTATGGGTCTGGATCTTGGTTCTAGCACAGGGTTCTTAGCTAGAACAGCAAAACAGCACAGCCAGGCTGTTGGATTTTGTTGGGGGCCCCTTGGAAGTTTAGGGGTTAGAATCAGGTTACAAAAGATTCTGAGGCCTGCTGAAAAAGGGTTCAGCTTCTTGGTTTATGCCTCTCTGTTTCAAAGTTCTAAAGTTTGGTTCTAGAGTCTGGTCTCTGGATTTATGTCTGGAGCCTGGATCTTCCTGCTTCCCCAAGAAATCAGTTGAGGAGTGGAAAGTGTGTCCTTCTGGGTCCTCAACAGTCCCTATTTATGTATTTCAAAAGTGGGTGGGGAGGCTGATTCTACTATGCCCAGCCCTCTAAGGATCTGATAGGTCAGAGAATTTCCCCTCTCCTGATTTGAGACAGGAGCAGTGTGTCATCAGGTGTCAGAATGATGCTGTGTTTATGGCCCAAAGGAAATCCCTCCCCTTTGCTTTTACTTAGGAAATCTATTTTCCCCAAAAAAACATATTTCCAAGATGCACAACTTGTTAATAATACATAATTACATGACAGATTGCTTAAGGTACATTTCTGTTCAACTCCCATCTTCCTGCGAGCTATGGTTCATAAATGACAACTTTTTTGCTGGGTTTCTCAATATTAGTTCTGCACCAATTTGTATACATGCATGCATGTCCCATCTGGGCACATTCCTGTAATTTGTCATGTTCCTAACATAAACACAATGGCTACAATATGGATAATTTCCGGGGTTCAGTTTCAGAACATCGCACAGATTCCAGCTTAGTCTTAAACTGTGAGCGAATTTTTAATTTTAACAATCTCTAAGTTTCATATTTTTGTCAGTTCAGTACACTTTGCTATAAGCATTTTTCTAAAACATACATTTACACCAACCTCAATCAACAATTTCAGTCTGGCCCGCCTCCAGAGCTGGGCTGAGTCAGAGGGTCACATGGCTTGCCTTCCTGCCAGAGCAGTTGTTGTGAGTTACACCCGAATTAGCATTCCTATTCAGTTCAAGGAACCCATTGTTTCTGGCTCAGGGCAGCAGGGGAAATCTCCTCCCCTCCTGATTAACATGCCAATGCGAAATGCTCTCCTTTAGGTGGGAAGGAACCTGGTGTGAGTTTCCCAGGGGAAGAAGGCCTCTTGGGAGTTTTAACTGAATCAGGTTACCTTCTGGTCAATTGTAACATAGTTCCTTGTGAAAAAATACATTTATAAATTTAAAATAAGCAAACCCATCTTTACTTCCAGTCCTTTATCAACATAAACATCAATGTGTGGCACTCGTATATGGCATTTTGATGGAAATCTCTTCTTTGGAAGTTTGAGTTCAATGTTCAACTTTACACATGATAGGTTTTAAATCGCCAGCTTCTGACAGAGGTGAGTAACGGTACTACACCCATTTTTGACAGCTTTCTTTCCATCAAGTATCTTTAAAAGAGGATTTTGTTCTGATACATATGATTCTTGCTGACATTGTATTTATGTGGATTCTTGCAGTAGAATAATGTGGAACACCCAACAAGGAGGTTGGATCTTTTAGGTGGTTTGTGAGCCATGATTTTTGCACATTTTTGACAATCAAGAAAATGGATTTGCAAACAGCTCTGTGTTTCTTTTTGGCAATCAGCATTGCTTTTTCAAGTGATCTCAGGCTACTTTGTGGGTAGCCCAATGGTGGGTTTTAGCAGTGGTCTCGTATGTTACCACTGACATAGGCAAAAGTGGATGGCGGCCTATTTTTCAGATTTTTACTGCGCACTTTCTGGTGCTTTTTAGCAAGCAGCATGCTGTCCGGCGGCCATTTCTGAGGTTTCTGCTGCCAGCAATGCACAGTAATGTTGCAGGGCCTGGACCAGTGGGTTGAGACATCCCACACAGCGCAGCCAGAGCCAAACTGGGAGAGGAACATAATTTCTTCTCTATCAAAGAGGCCAAAATCCAAGTCTCGTGCAAGGTTAAGACCCTGGGGATGATGGAAGATGCCCAGGTGAGCTCAGAGGCTCAGGTCAACTACTTACACAAAAACAATTCATATTGTATACGCCTTATTAAAGCCATTAGACCTTATCTGAGCGAAGAGAATTCTGCAACTATAGCTAGAACAATAGTACTATCCAGACTAGGCTTTGGAAATGCCTTGTTGTTGGGAGCAACAAAAAAAGACATTGCCAGATGTCAAGTCATGGAAAATGACGCACTATGTCTAGTGAAGAAACTAAAAACTAGGGAGCATACAAGAGAAGCAGGAAATCATTGCATTGGCTAAGAGTTGAAGACAGAGTGAACTTCAAGTCAATGACAATCATTCACAGGTGTATCTTTGGAGAGGCCCTGCTATACTTCAAGAAACAATTTACAAGATATAGCCCCTCGAGACAACTACGCTCAGCTGATAAAGGACTGCTAAACGTGCCAAGATACAAGCTCAATGCAGGCATGGGCAGATCCTTCACTGTTTGCGCGGCGCAACAGTAGAACAAACTACCTCCTAAATTACGGTTAGAAAAGAACTATCAAACATTTAGGAAGAGCTTGAAGACTTGCCTCTTCAAGTGAACTTTAATGCTTAGCAAGATAAGAACCTGGTGAGAAAGACGTTAATTCCAAATGTGACCATTACATGTTGTTTGTTATCAGCACCCTGATGCATGCGGGCTGCTGGAGCTTTATAAGCACCCATAACATAACAGGACACTTTGCAGCTCCTGCGACAGAGTTCAAGACGGGAGACAGCTGCGGGCGTCAGGCGGCATGCAGTTCGACAAACAAGGCTGGACGGACGACTCCAGGCTGGCCTACACAATGGCCCAGGGTCAGGAATCATTGTCTCTGTGCTGGTTGGCGGTTCTGGAATGCGGGTTGAGGCGTCTCAGACGGCTTTAGTGACTGCAGCATGACACCAGTCAGTGGCGCAGCCGGTGGCAGTTCGAGAGCTCGACTGCCTCGGAAATGTCCTTAAAAGATGGACACTTGTTCATGCTTGTTCTGACACTCCTCCTAGCTTCTTCGCAGGGCTCGTGTCATACTTTAAGGTGGGCAGCCCAAAGCTGAGGAGAGTGTTTGCATGCATGGCCTTGTCCTTTGTTCAGAGACTCTCTGGTACTTCCCACCTAGGAAGCTTGCTGGCAGAACCTAGCAGGGCACGCTGTGTGCTGGCTGGGTACCAGTTCTGGAGCTGCTGGATGGGTCGTCTGCGGTTGGTATTTCCCTATGTTCCTAGGGGAGTGATCTTGCTTCCTTCTTGGAAATCCTGGTCTGCCCTCACTGGCGGAGGCTGTCAGGCATACTGTACCTTCAGCCAGGGTCCAAATGAGTAATTCTTCTTAATCCTCTCAAAGTCATCAGATGATCTGCTAAGTGAGGGGCTCGGCCCTCTTTTACAGCCAAATGGGCCCCTGTGATTGGTGCAGGCTAAGCCTACCTTAATGAACCAATACTGGGTCCCCACTGTGAGAAACCTGAGGCGTTTCTCCCAGGCTATTCCCGGGATCCTTTGTTCAGGTGGCCAGGGGAGGGTCATCGCTCTTGGATCCCAACTCTGGGGGCGGACGAGTGAGGGAGGCGTCCTTAGGAACTATGGGAGACATGCCCTTGGCTGGGATATGGTATTCCTCCCACTCCAATGCACCCCTACACGATATCCCCTCAGCTTTTGTAGGATTTTGTCATTCTACCTGAACCTCATCCCAACCATATCCTTCTCCAAAATTCAGAACCGTCCCTACCTATAGTAACAAGAAGTTACCCACTCGCTATTCACAAGTCCCCCTTCCCAGTCATAACTATAAGAAACATTATTTGAAAGGTCCATTCTATTTGAAACCCTTTCAAACTTATTTTTTTCCATATTTTGCAAGACAGTACAACTCCCATAATCCTCAGTTTTCCTATCCTACTGACATGACTGATGTGAGGAAGAATAAACCTGGAATAATGAGGATTACCCATGGAAAACCATGGGCCATTAATTCCTATGGACCTTTCCCATTTTGTCACATTAACAAGGCCAGGCAGGATCAGGCACGCCACTCCAATCATTTACACTTGCAACCAATTAACTATCCTCACCTGGATAAAAGGCAGAGCTCAGAAGAACACATTGAGCGAGGCTGGAGGCAAGGAAGGATAACTTCCGCACAGCGGCATCAGCAGCCAGAGCTGGAGAAACCCGGAGACCCAGAGACTGTGCGAGTACAGGAAAAGCTCCCAGAGAGCCAAACCAGATGAACAGTTGGCATTTTCCTTCATTGAAGCCGTGGAGAGAAGCCTGGTTCCCTCCCTGTGAAGGGTTGAGTTGGGGAGGTATGCTGAAAGTAGAAGACTGAATAAGGAGGTGCGAGAATGCTGACAGACCATTGAGCAATGCGGCCGGTGAGTGAGAATGGGAAAATATAACCCGGCTGTGATAAAGTAAAATAAACTGTATCCAAGATGTAAGGCTGCGCATAGGACAGCAACCAGGAGAGAAAGAGGATATCGAGTGTTTGATAACCTGAAAAGTGATACAGAGTAACAGAGTGACCCGGCAAGACGCGGTCACCTATTCAGAAGTCTCTGTGCGATGTCCATGAACTATTAAAGGCTTTAAGAATAAAGTGTGTAGAATTGAAGTAGCAATAAATATGCTTGGAGCTGTTTAAAAGGCTCGTGCTGAACGAGGGAAGCCTCGAAAGTGAACGGTGACAGCTCTGAGCCCAAAGGAGGGGGATTTGAATCATGAAACAAGTGGCTTGAGCCTGAACGAGGGAAGCCAGGAGAAGAGAAGTGAACTTTGATTTAATTATTTTGAACATTTTCTGATGAACAGTGGTTTGAGCCCGATTGAGGGTAACCCGTTAAAGAAAGGAAAATTACGTATTGAATTGTGTTATGAATGAACTGCTGATGAGTGATTGAACTTTCAAAGCAAGATACAATACCTTGTGAATCGAAGTGGGCCTGCGACAGGTCAAGCAAAATCCTGCGCACAGTAGAAAGTCTTCGATGTTGACACAGTAACAAAAGCTTGGCAAAGGAGATAAAGTTAGTCCGAGCCTGGCAGAGGGAGATCAATTGAGAGCTTTGTGGTAAACTGGGTCTGAGCCCAGTGGAGGGGGACCCGGGTTGAAGTGAAAATCACCAGAGAAGGTTTTGTGGTAAAGTGAGTCTGAGCCTGGAGGAGGGGGGCCTGCGGTGAACAGAAAATCACCTGAGAATTTGTACATGTGAAATCCTAAAGGAACTTTGTTGTTTGTCGTGAAATCCTCAGAGGAAAGGAACTTTGATATTTGTTGTGTTGCATCGGGCCCTCTGAAATTAGAGATTTTGAATGGCAAAGAGGCTTTGCACAGAAGGCCATGATGTTGAAGTTTTGAACTACACCCTCATGCTAGAGAAGCCAGAGACTGTGCTAAGCTTGAGTGTGCCGCCTTGTCCCATGCTAAAAACTTGGGGAAGGGAAGCTAACAACTTCAATATCCTGACATATCATTTTTTGAACACTTTTCTTTTGCATAACATTGTTTCCCACACTATTTGTATTTAGAAGTAAGGATTGGCAATGGGTTTATTAGAATAGGCGCTTTTATTTTGACAGACACCACTAGGACTGCGTTATTATTATTTGATGGTCGTAGCTTGCTCCCATCTTTAGATTTCGGTTTAGATAGGCATTTTTCAAACCCAACTGAAGTTCAATAAACACCCTTGAACTGTGGTCACTTGTGTCTGTCTTACTGTTTGATACCATGAGTTCAGAACCGTCCCTGCATATAGTAGCAAGAAGTTCCCCACTCGCTATTCCCTAGTCCCCCTTCCCACCCATAATTCTAAGAAACATTATTTGAAAGGTCCATTCTATTTGAAACCCTTTCAAAATTATGTTTTTCCACATTTTGCAAGACACTACAACTCCCATAGTCCTCATCTTTCCTATCCTACTGACATGACTGAGATGAGGAAGAATAAACCTGGAGTAATGAGGATTACCCATGGAAAACCATGAGACATTAATTCCTATGGACCTTTCCCATTTTGTCACATTAACAAGGCCAGGCAGGATCAGGCACTCCACTCCAATCATCTACACTTGCAACATCCCCACCTGGATAAAAGGCAGAACTCAGAAGCCCACATTGAGCAAGGCTGGAGGCAAGGAAGGATAAATTCTGCAGAGCGGCATCAGCAGCCAGAGCTGGAGAAATCCGGAGACCCAGAGACTGTGTGAGTACAGGAAAAGCTCCCAGAGAGCCAAACCAGATGAAAAGTTGGCATTTCCCTTCATTGAAGCCGTGGAGAGAAGCCTGGTTCCCTCCTTGCGAAGGATTGAGTTGAGGGGGGGTATGCTGAAAGTAGAAGACTGAATTAAGGAGGTGCGAGAACACAAACAGACCATTGAGCAACGCAGCCGGTGAGTGAGAAAGGGAAAATACAAACCCGGTTGTGATTAAGTAAAAGAAACTGTATCCAAGATGTAAGGCTGCGAATAGGACGGCAACCAGGACAGAAAGAGGATCGCGAGTGTTTGATAACCTGAAAAGTGATACAGAGTAACCGAGTGATCCAGCAAGACACGGTTGCCTATTCAGAAGTCTCTGTGTGATGTCCATGAACTATTAAAGTCTTTAAGAATAAAGTACGAAGAATTGAAATAGCAATAAAAATGCCTGGAGCTGTTTAAAAGGCTTGCACCTGAATGAGGGAAGCCTAGGAAGTGAACGGCGGCAGATCTGAGCCCAAAGGAGGGGGATTTGAATCATAAAACAAGTGGCTTGAGCCTAAATGAGAGAAGCCAGGAGAAGAGAAGTGAACTTTGATTTAATTATTTTGAACATTTTCTGATGAACAGTGGTTTGAGCCTGATTGAGGGGAACCTGTTAAAGAAAGGAACATGACGTATTGAATTGTATTATGAATGAACTACTGATGAGTGATTGAACTTTCAAAGCAAGAAACAATACATTGTGAATCAAAGTAGTCCTGCGATGGGTCAAGCAAAATCCTGTGCACAGTAGAAAGTCTTCGATGTTGATACAGTAAAGAAAGCTTGGCAAAGTAGATAAAGTTAGTCCGAGCCCAGCAGAGGGAGATCAATTGAAAGCTTTGTGGGGAACTGGGTCTGAGCCCGGTGGAGAGGGACCCAGGGTGAAGCGAAAATCATCCGAGAAGGTTTTGTGGTAAAGTGAGTCTGAGCCTGGAGGAGGGGGGCCTGGGGTGAACAGAAATTCACCGAGAATTTGTACATGTGAAATCCTAAAGGAACTTTGATGTTTGTTGTGAAATCCTAAGAGGAAAGGAACTTTGATATTTGTCATGTTGCATCGGGTCCTCTGAAATAAGAGACTTTGAATGGCAAAGAGGCTTTGGCACAGAAGGCCAAGATGTTGAATTTTGAACTGCACCCTTGTGCTAGAGAAGCCAGAGACTGTGCTAAGCTTGAGTGTACCACCTTGTCCCGTGCTAAAAACGTGGGGAAGGGAAGCTAACAGCTTCACTATCCTGACATATCATTTCTTTAACATTTTTCTTTTGCATAACATTGTTTCCCAAACTATTTGTATTTAGAAGTAAGGATTGGCAATAGGTTGATTAGAATAGGCGCTTTTATTTTGACAGACACTACTAGGACTGCGTTATTATTATTTGATGGTCGTAGCGTGCTCACATCTTTAGATTTCGGTTTAGATAGGCATTTTCCAAACCCAACTGAAGTTCAATAAACACCCTTGAACTATGGTCACTGTGTCTGTCTTACTGTTTGATACCATGAGTTCTTTACACCACCAATATTCTTCTGTTATGCGTGAGGTCTTAACCAGAGTGCTTTGCCACGGGAAAGTTAAGGGGTGACAACATGTACTGCTAAATCCCACCCATCTTCCTGTCTGTTGTGGATCAAAGTGTCTCTCTGGTTAATTGAGCTCTCTGTGACTCCTGATCAAAGTGCAGGTCTCCCTTGAAGTTTGTGGTGAGAACAGACTTTCTGTCTCCATCAAATCACACACCTCTTCCCTCTGAAAGGGGGTTCCCTGCAGGGGTTGCCTACTGTAAACATTTGTCCCAGACATGACATTCACTGCTTTCATATAGAGGGGTGGGAGCTAGTTTCAAGTTGACACATTGCATATCAAATAGGTGTTAGTTTCCTGTACCTTTTGTTAGTTCTGTGACCAGGTCTCTGTGCAGGCCTGCTTTTGTTTAACTTTCATGAGTATGCGCTGCCACCACACAGAACTTTGAAAATAGAACAGGGCAGATGCATGGAGCCTTTGATATTTAATTAGGCTGGCCATGGCAGTAGGAAGTGTTGCCTTCCCCCTTCCTGAGATGCTTAGATGTACCCATGGCTGTCACATTCCAGCTACATGTGACAGGGAGGACTGCACCTGTAGGCTGTGTCCCCCCAGAGTACACTTGACTATGTGTTTGTTGTGTGGTGAGCATAGGAAAATGTGTGCGGATTAGCCCCACACATTTTCTGATGTTGATCTCCCATCTTTCAATTTCTTTTTTTTTTAACAAGGTTTATTTATTCTGCAGAAGTGAACAGAGGTTACATCAGACTAAACTCATATTCTTGAGATGCATACACTACATAGTGTTCTTACGTCTCATTAATACATTTCCTGAGGACTCTGTAGGTTCTGTGATTTTTATCAACTTTCTTACCCCAAACTCCCTTCCCCAATAACCACCTCCCTCCCCTTCGCCCTCACCCAACTTGCACATTTCCCGAGTCCGATCCTTGAGCAGAGCTTGCATCGGTGTCTCGATGTCCGGTTTTCCATATCTTCAAGGTATCAGCAGACGTGGACCTTCCTAAGTATTTAGCCGCCCATTTTAGTGTGGGATGAGAAATCCAGTGTCTGATTTGTGTGTATATGTACCTTTACTTTACTTTACTTGAATGCATTTATATAGCGCGGCCATAGACCCGAAGGCGTGAGGGTGCTACATGACATAAACAACAAGTAACAAAAAAGAAGAGGATTCAGTAGGCAATGCCACAGAGGGTGATAGTTTCGGCGACAACTCAGAGTAATTTAGTTGAAGAGAAAGGTCTTCAATCTTTTCTTGAATATTTCTAGAGAGTCAATGGATCTCATTTCTAGGGGTAGGGCATTCCAAGCCCTTGGTCCAATGGAGAGTTGGCTACTCTGACAGTTTGGTATTTTGGTTCAGACAAGAGGTGCTGATTATTTGACCTTAAAGTTCTCATGTTATTTCTCGAGGAGAGGAGCTGTTGTAGATATCCAGGCATATTTCCAGATCTACACTTGTGTACGACTGTCAGGGTTCGAAAAAGAATTCTTGATGCTACGGGCAGCCAGTGGAGCTACGGTCTTGCCATCGTAACATGATCTCTGTATTTAAGTTTCATAACGGCTCTAATAGCCCCATTTTGACATATTTGCAGCCTATTCCAGTCGGACCTATTGAGTCCCATAAGAAGGCTAGAGCAATAATCTATTTTTGAGCCTACTATTACTCTAGCAATGTTCTCTGCATTATCCTGGGATATAAGAGGCCTTAGGTGCGCTGGGAGTTTAATATAGTATGCGCATGACGATACCAGACTACTGACATGCTGTTTCATAGTCATATGTTGGTCAAAGGTCACTCCCAATGTTTTCACTTTTTTTAGGGGCTTAATGGATTCTTCTCCCATCTGGAAGTTCTCATATTGTGAACCAAGTTTGTTAATAGTGTATGGAGAGCCTATGACAAGCAATTTGGTTTTTGATTTATTCAAGGCCAACTTATTATGGACCATCCAGGTTTCAATTAGAGTAAAGATGCTATTGATGGCCAATTCATCTGCACTGTGGGAACCAGAGAGCAGGATGACACATTGAGTGTCATCCGCATAGTTGGTGAATATTATGTTCTTGTAACGCTCACCTGATTCCCGTAGAGGCGCCGGTCTTGACTGGGCGTATACCGTATCTTCAAAGGTGATGTGTAACACACGGCTGGCTCTTTGGGCTGGACCTCTGTGCACTGTATGTCTGACTTGAAGGGTAAGATGTATGCAGATAGAAAATATGGGATTAAGGAACTGGGTTATTGAATGTCTCTCTCTTCTTCCCTTTCTCTTCTCCTGTAGAACCCCAAAGGTTAACGCTCTCACCTTAGGTAAGTGAACGCCGTGCTCTCCATCTGCCTCGGGGCAGGGTGCTGTAACCAGTTTCTTCACTGGATAAGGGGAGCAGGCCTCTTGACTTCAGAGGACTGCTGTCCGTCGTTTACTGCACGAACGGTAAGTTTCGAGTAATTCTAATGTCTTTAAAGTCTTTAGTAATGATGTTTCTTGTTTTGCAGGGTTCCGGCGATGGCGGATGACGGGCTGAAGTGAGCTGAAGATGGAGCCCGTGTGATGAATAGAAGCGCCTGGAAGCACGTAAGTAAGCGCTTGTTGCCTGCTTCACGATGCGCTCTAACTGTCTTTTTATTTTGCAGGTACAAGTTCGGAGCGGCTGCAGGGTGCCGGAATACCCACTGGGTTAGATGTGGAAAGGAGTAATGGCACGTGAGTATTAAAGTTCCCCAATGTCTTTAAACGCACCTTGTTTTGTCTTTCAGATGCGGGATGCAGCGCCGAAGGCCTCCGGAGCGTGCGAAGAGTTGGTAAACTTTTGTCTTTCAGATGCCGGAATGCAGTGTGAAGACCTCCGGAGCGCACGAAGAGTAGGTAAGCCTTTGTCTTTCAGATGCCGGAATGCAGCGCGAGGCGTTGGTGACAGCCGATGGACCAGGTAAGTGAAGAGCTGTCACTGAAGACCGTAATGCTAACCTGTTCTTTCTTGTCTTTATAGGTGTTGCTGAAGACTGGATTCAGGATGGTAAGCCTTTTTCCTTAGGCCCAGGATCAGATGCAGAAGACACGATGAGCGTTCTGCTGCAGAGGATGCAGAATAACGCAAAGCAAGATTCATCCATCGGGTGTGGTTTAAATAGCCTCCTGTAGTGCTTAGGTGTCTCCTTCCACAGCCACGCCTAGGTAAGAAAAGAGTTCCTGCTTTCCAGAAGAGTTCCAGTGTTCTGAATCTAGGGAGTGGCTCCTGCCCCACCCAACAGGAAAAGTAGTTCCAAACAGAAGAGGATCAGAGGCTCAACTGGCAGGCAAGTAAGCAGCATGGTCTGCTGCAGGTAAGTCCACCCAAGCATTATGAGCCTGGCGCTTCCAGCGCTGGTACTGGGCATATTTATGAGCCTGGTGCCACTGGCGCCAGGACTGGGTCCAAAAGGTCCCAATTGGGACTGGTTGGCACTCGGAACCTGGGTTATGGATCTGCTTCCAAGGGAGTTGGGAAAACCCTGACCTTTTGGAAGCAGAGATCAGGACAGTTCTCATGATCAAGCATTGCGAACAGGGGAGCCATGAAAATATTATAAAAACAGGGGGAGGTGCAAGCACCCTGGGGAACACCACAAGTTGTTATAATGGGCTCAGATTCAGCAGTGCCACAAAAGACTCTACTGTCGCAATTATTAAGAAATGATAATACATATTTGCATGCAAGCGGGGAGAAGTTGGCCACATTGCACAATCTGGTGGCCATGATATCATGGTCCACCAGGTCGAAAGCCGCAGAAAGATCAAGCAGCATGAGCAATGACGCTTCCTTATTATCCATACAGGCCATCAGTTTAGACTTGAGTTCAAGGAGCCGACCCGGAATCCAGACTGATGGTCATTTAGGATAGGATAAGTCTTTAAATGGACTGCATCCATTGATTACACCTATAGGAATGACTCTGCTTCATACTACAATCAAATTCAAATGTTGAAAGAAATGCTGCAATTAACTCTGGATCTAAATTTTTTCACATTTGACAACAATATATACCTACAAACCAAAGGAGTGGCCATGGGCACTAAATATGCTCCTGCCCTAGCCAACCTTGTCATGGGAATGTTAGAAGACAAAATAGTATACACTGCTCCTTTCTATCTTAACAAGATCAAAATATGGACCCGATATATAGACGATGTTTTTTGAATTATTGATGGGAGCACAGATGAATTTCAAGATTTTGTTCATACATTGAACCACAATTGCTATGATATCCAGTTTGTAGGGGAATGTAATAAGAGGAGTATCCATTTTCTGGATCTGACAATAGAAATTGAGGATAATCAGCTTTACACCAAGACATTTAGGAAACAGACAGAGGTGAATTCCACGCTTCATGCGAGTAGCTGTCACTATCATCCTACAATCCAAAACATACCATTAGAAGAGTATATTAGAGCCAGACGGAATTGCCAAAGGGATATTAAGTTCAAAGAAGAGTGTTCGCCACTACGAGACAGATTTAAAACCAGGGGATACTCGGACAAATGTGTCAGATCTGCATATAAGAGAACGAAACAGATGCAACAGCAAGATACTCTTCAACCTAAAGCTGATGGAACCACAGTGAGACCAGGTGGACCCTGCTTCATAACGCAATACTGCAGGGACCATCAGCAGATTCAACGTATATTGGACAAACATTGGTATCTGTTGAAACTTGACGACCACATCACCAAAGTTATAGAGGAGAGACCTCGTATGATCTTTAAGAGAGCTGGAACTCTCAAGACAATGCTTAGCCCATCACTACTACCAGATATGGAGCAAATTAACCGTACGACCTGGCTATCCAGCAACTCAAGTGGATTCAGAAAATGTGGCATGTGCACATAATGCAAATATGCCTATCAACAGACGACTGAATTTACGGATATACATGGCAAACAATGGGTAATCCGCCAAGGGATCAACTGCAGGACTAAATTTGTTGTCTATTGTATTATTTGTGTCTGTAATAAGATTTATATTGGCAGCACCAAAAGAGAACTAAGAATACGCATTCGGGAACACCTGGCAAAAATTGGCAGTCAAGATAATTCCTTGCCCTTAACTGAACACTGGCAAAGCTGTCATCAGATGCACAATAAAGCGAACATTAGATTTATAGGCCTCAAGCAAGTCACACTGAGCAAACGAGGAGGAGATAGACTGAAGGCTTTGAGGCAGCCAGAAGCACGCACTATATGCTGTTTTAATTCCACTGTCACTGGTCTCAATAATGATAAGGAAATGGCGTCATTCCTATAGAATGTATATATCTTTGTCAATGCACAAATGACTGGTTGAATGTTTCCACGTATTACAACTTATTTACTGATGAAATGCATGCACATTCTGTGCAGGTAACATGTACCTCTTTGTGATTTTTGTGAAATACCTGGTAACCTATGGGCACCGGCCACTTACAGGGATATTGTGTAGGGATGGGCTATTTTCCAGCCTAACATTACAACTGATGTGGGGTTCAGCACACATTTGAACATTGATAAGGATTGGGGCAGGAATGCCATGACTACCGGAACATAATTAGCAGTTACCCCACAAAGAGAGAGGATACGTTGACCAGGACCGGTATAGGTTCCTACTCCACAATTGTTATAGGTTTCCTCACTATTACTATGAGTGACCAATTGTTAATTATATTGTTTGACTAACTTGGGTTATTTTAACTCTTTAATTGTAGACTCCCTGTCTTTGGGATTTGTCCCTATTATTGCATATCGGACAACAGTCATAAGGATTAGCACATTAAATTTGGGTAAACGGATTTTTAAAATGTGCTTTTCAGGCCTTCTATCAGGAGGAAAAGATTTTCCTATTTTTGTTATGACCAAACTAATGGGTATTTTTCTATCTTCTTTCCCCCTACTTGTTTGCTTTCCAATATTCCTGTTTCTTTATTTGTTTTGATTTGATTTGATTGATATACTGACATTTTTTGCTGGTATTTTGCAATTTTTTTTACATGACTGTGTATGTCGATTTTATGGCATTATTTTGATGTTTCTCTGAACCCATTCTATCCTCCCCTTCACCAACCCCTGTTTCTCTGTCTAAATTATTGGCACACATGTTTTTGCAAATTACATTTTTTACATGGTATATGTGACATTGAATTGTTGTATGAATGGTAATACTCCAATACAATATTATGTTTGTCTGAACCAACATAGCCCTGATTTGATAAAAGGCTTTGTGTGAGCCGAAACGCGTTATCTAGTGGAGGGCTATTGTTTATACACATAGCTACGACTGATACAGCCCATGCTATTAAACAATTTTTTCCATTGGCGCTGAGTCCTGGAGTCCTTTGTGGTTTTTCTGGTTTTTCATGGACGGTATGGGCTTAATACCCGTCCGAATCCAGTGACCAGTGACATTTAATGTGATATAGTGAACCGACTATTATCAGTGAGTGACAATTAATGGGGATTGTAAGGAGTCGCCTGCTTGATCAACTTTGAAAATAAGCCCCACAATTTCAGACATTCGAAACCTGGTGTTTCTGAAGTTGACAACAAGGCTGACCCATTACCCTATATTACAAGATGGCTGCCTATCTCAAGAATCGAGAGGAAGACACCAAGAATCTCTTCACTGAACGGGAGACATGGCACATGTCTTCTCGAATATTGCAACCAAAAGGGAAGATTTACATTCCAAATTTATCAAATTAGAAAGAATCTCTAAAAAAGAAATAGATAAATATTGGGAGAAAGTGTCCCTGGAGAATTATGTACGGAATGATCGAGTGCCAAGGGGACTAAGGATCCTCATTTTCCCTAACTTTAATAATGATCAGGATAAAGACCTAGCGGAGACATGGGAAGCTAATTTGAGCAATAGCTCATTGAAAATGATGGATCTTTTAATCGAACATGCAACGAGAGAACATAAAAGAGCAGTGGAAGGAATCGAGGCTATTAAGAAAGAAATAACTGAAATGCAGGCCAATGAAGCTACAAAAGCCAAAAACTATGAGAAAATGTATGAACTTCTCCAAGTTTACCAGGATGAAGTCAAGCTTAGAAAGCTAAGGAAATGTTATCGTGATGATCGTGATTATAGAGAGGACAGAGTTTACACTTTTCAGACCAAATATGATGCAAGCACTAAACCGTCTTCAAAGAATTCAACTCCAAATACGTCATCGCCAAGTTCTGATGCAGACTCAGAAGCAGAAACTCTAGATGCTGAAACAGTGAACCCACGTGAACAAGGTGGATATATGAACCAAATTAGGAGGTTCAAGAAAGGCAATCGTAATCTTCCCAAGAAGACAGTCCGTTTTCAGCTACCAACTATAACCAATACTCAGAATCCGGTTTCAGGAGGAGAGGAAGGAGGGGGGGCAGGAAACAGCGCAAATCGAGACATCGTCCATATGGACAAAAGGCAAACGAGGGCCAGCTCCAAGGAGGCGAGCGGCAGCAAATAATGGAAGATTTGGTACTGAATTTATCCAACAAAGAATTAACTGTGGATGAAAGATGCCTTCTCAACAAGGGCCTGTCATTTGCACCTACATGTGACTCAAATAGTGTAGAAGTACATATAGACTTGTTCAAATTCATACGCAAGTTGAAGCTAAAAAAGTTTTTTGCTACTAAAGTACCTGGCAACTATGTAAGCAAGGACCCAGAAATCCCAAATAGTGGCTATTCAATTCAAGATGTTGAGGACACTTTTTTGGTCAGATCTCTAGTGGAAAATGAGCAATTTGCTACATTCAATCTTCTGGATGAATTAAGGGTGAGATCAAGTACCCTGTCCAGTAAAGAACTCAAAACAACTTCCAAATTTGTGCCTCAATTACCGGCTGACAACCTAATAGATACCTTTTACAAAGCAGTATCGCAAGATATGTATGCAATGTATGCACGAAAAAAGAAAAAACACCAACAAATGCGTAAGGGCAACTATGCCAATTTGACACAGGGAGAACGTACAGCACTCAAGAATTTGAAATCAGACACACAGATTGTCATCAAGGAAGCTGATAAAGGGGGGAACATTGTGATAATGAACAGGGAGGATTACCTAAAGATGGCTAACAATCACTTATCAACCCCCGGGTGCTACCAAATAAGACCTTATAACTTCAAGAAAGAAGCTGTTGAGTTACTCGAAGATAACATATTGAACTGGCACAGGAAGGGACTCATTACAGATGAGGAAAGGACATTCCTAACAGTGAAAGAACCAGTAACTCCAACGATGTATTTCCTTCCTAAAATACATAAGGAATTCAATACCGTACCTGAAGGACGCCCAATCATGAGTGGGATTGGGTGGATCACTGAAAATATCTCTGAATATCTAGAAGCGATTCTCAAGCCAAGAGCAGCCATGCTTAAGTCATATTTGCAACACTCGACAAGCCTCATACGCAAGTTACAGAATTTTGAATGGCACGACACCTATTATCTTGCCACTTTGGATGTTAAGGCCCTCTATACATCCATCCACCACAAATGGGCGACTGCCTCCATTGATTACACCTATAGGAATGACTCTGCTTCATACTACAATCAAATTCAAATGTTGAAAGAAATGCTGCAATTAACTCTGGATCTAAATTTTTTCACATTTGACAACAATATATACCTACAAACCAAAGGAGTGGCCATGGGCACTAAATATGCTCCTGCCCTAGCCAACCTTGTCATGGGAATGTTAGAAGACAAAATAGTATACACTTCTCCTTTCTATCTTAACAAGATCAAAATAT
Source organism: Ambystoma mexicanum (assembly GCF_040938575.1). Classification (NCBI taxonomy): domain Eukaryota; kingdom Metazoa; phylum Chordata; class Amphibia; order Caudata; family Ambystomatidae; genus Ambystoma; species Ambystoma mexicanum. Next base: position 290,759,409 of record NC_090941.1, read on the forward strand.
GGACCCGATATATAGACGATGTTTTCTGCATTATTGATGGGAGCACAGATGAATTTCAAGATTTTGTTCATACATTGAACCACAATTGCTATGATATCCAGTTTGTAGGGGAATGTAATAAGAGGAGTATCCACTTTCTGGATCTGACAATAGAAATTGAGGATAATCAGCTTTAAACCAAGACATTTAGGAAACAGACAGAGGTGAATTCTACGCTTCATACGAGTAGCTGTCACTATCATCCTACAATCCAAAACATACCATTAGGAGAGTATATTAGAGCCAGACGGAATTGCCAACAGGATATTGAGTTCAAAGAAGAGTGTTCACTACTACGAGACCGATTTAAAACCAGGGGATACTCGGACAAATGTGTCAGATCTGCATATAAGAGAACGAAACAGATGCAACAGCAAGATACTCTTCAACCTAAAGCTGATGGAACCACAGTGAGACCAGGTGGACCCTGCTTCATAACGCAATACTGCAGGGACCATCAGCAGATTCAACGTATATTGGACAAACATTGGTATCTGTTGAAACTTGACGACCACATCACCAAAGTTATAGAGGAGAGACCTCGTATGATCTTTAAGAGAGCTGGAACTCTCAAGATCATGCTTAGCCCATCACTACTACCAGATATGGAGCAAATGAACCGTACGACCTGACTATCCAGCAACTCAAGTGGATTCAGAAAATGTGGCATGTGCACACAATGCAAATATGCCTATCAACAGACGACTGAATTTACGGATATACATGGCAAACAATGGGTAATCCGCCAAGGGATCAACTGCAGGACTAAATTTGTTGTCTATTGTATTATTTGTGTCTGTAATAAGATTTATATTGGCAGCACCAAAAGAGAATTAAGAATACGCATTCGGGAACACCTGGTAAAAATTGGCAGTCAAGATAATTCCTTGCCCTAAACTGAACACTGGCAAAGCTGTCATCAGATGCACAATAAAGCGAACATTAGATTTATAGGCCTCAAGCAAGTCACACTGAGCAAACGAGGAGGAGATAGACTGAAGGCTTTGAGGCAGCCAGAAGCACGCACTATATGCTATTTTAATTCCACTGTCACTGGTCTCAATAATGATAAGGAGATGGCGTCATTCCTATAGAATGTATATATCTTTGTCAATGCACAAATGACTGGTTAAATGTTTCCACCTATTACAACTTATTTACTGATGAAATGCATGCACATTCTGTGCAGGTAACATGTACCTCTTTGTGATTTTTGTGGAATACCTGGTAACCTATGGGCACCGGCCACTTACAGGGATATTGTGTAGGGTTGGGCTATTTTCCAGCCTAACATTACAACTGATGTGGGGTTCAGCACACATTAGAACATTGATAAGGATTGGGGCAGGAATGACATGACTACCGGAACATAATTAGTAGTTATCCCACAAAGAGAGAGGATACGTTGACCAGGACCGGTATAGGTTCCTACTCCACAATTGTTATAGGTTTCCTCACTATTACTATGAGTGACCAATTGTTAATTATATTGTTGACTAAGTTGGGGTTATTTTAACTCTTTAATTGTAGACTCCCTGTCTTTGGGATTTGTCCCTATTATTGCATATCGGACAATAGTCATAAGGATTAGCACATCAAATTTGGGTAAGCAGATTTTTAAAATGTGCTTTTCAGGCCTTCTATCAGGAGGAAAAGATTTTCCTATTTTTGTTATGACCAAACTAATGGGTATTTTTCTATCTTCTTTCCCCCTACTTGTTTGCTTTCCAATATTCCTGTTTCTTTATTTGTTTTGATTTGATTTGATTGATATACTGACAATTTTTGCTTGTATTTTGCAATTTTTTTGACATGACTGTGTATGTCGATTTTATGGCATTATTTTGATGTTTCTCTGAACCCATTCTATCCTCCCCTTCACCAACCCCTGTTTCTCTGTCTAAATTATTGGCACACATGTTTTTGCAAATTACATTTTTTACATGGTATATGTGACATTGAATTGTTGTATGAATGGTAATACTCCAATACAATATTATGTTTGTCTGAACCAACATAGCCCTGATTTGATAAAGGCTTTGTGTGAGCCGAAACGCGTTATCTAGTGGAGGGCTATTGTTTATACACATAGCTACGACTGATACAGCCCATGCTATTAAACAATTTTTTCCATTGGTGCTGAGTCCTGGAGTCCTTTGTGGTTTTTCTGGTAAGTCTTTAAATGGTCTGCAATTTGTATGTAGGCCACGCAATCAAGAATTTTAAGTAGAAACGCAGTGTTGGTAATGGGTCAATAATTATTTGGCATATCGACTGAAAGCCCGGGTTTTTTCAAAATTGGCATAACCCATGACTTCTTAAGTTCCTGAGGGACCGTGGCAGTAGATATAGAAGTATTAACAAATTGACAGATATAAGTGATTAAGGAAGGGGCACAGGTTTTAATTATTATAGTAGTATGGATATCATTTTTACATTTCGTGGGCTTAAATTGATTGATAATAGTTTCTATCAACCTCTTTCTCCCCAATGCCAAATGTACGTTTACAGTACTCAAATGTCAGGGGCTCCCCACTCTGGTACATGTCCGCTAAGGTCAAGTTTCCTGCATTTGTCCATTCTTCCCAAAATCTTGTTTGTAACCGTGGGGTAAATTCAGAATTGTACGCTAATGGGGAGTGCAGGGACAGCCCTGCCAGGTTTTATTCCACCTCAGTGTCTTGTCCCAGCTACCGAGGGATATCTTAGTGGTTTCCAAAAGTTGCCCTCCTCTTTCATGGCCCTGAGAGTTGAGAGTGTGCAGTGTTTTCAGAGGAACGTTGTGACTTCCTGCTCTAGCTGACACCATCTAGCTTTCGTGCCCTGATCGGCGGTCCATTGTACCATGGTTGTTATGTGCGCCTCCAGAATATATCTTTCTATATCGGGAACCCCTAGACCACAAAGGAGGAGGGTGGGGGGGCGCATAATGAGTTTGTTTTGAAGCTTAGGCTTTTTCCCCTGCCATATAAAGGTGAATATTGCTGTCTGTTGGATTTTGCACATGCGGGTTGGTATCTCTATCTGAATCTAGTGGACTACATAGAGTAGGCGGGGAAGAAGGGTCATCTTTATTGCTGCGATTCTGGTGAATCAGGACAGTTCCTGATTATCCCATCTGTGCAGATCATCCTGAAGCTGTTTCCAGAGGGGTTTGATGTTTGGCTTATACAGCTTACTCGGATCCCTAGTTAGCCGATTCCCAAGTACTCCAGGGACTCTTTTTCCCACACTAGAAGATGTGTCTTTCCTAGCTCAGAAATAGTTTCTTCTTTTTCTGTTATGTTCAAAGCTTTTGACTTGGCGTAATTTATTGTGAATCCTGACACTTTGGCAAACTCTTGCAGTTTTAACATTGCCCGGGGTAAAGTGTTTCGGGTGTCGTTCATGAATAGCATCACATCGTCTGCGTACAATGCAATTTTGTGTGTAGCTTCCCCACCTTTAACCCCTTTAAAGCCCGGATCTTACCTGATTTGTACTGCAAATGGCTCCATTGCCATGGCAGAGATCAATGGGGGTAGGGGCCAGCCCTGTTGAGTGCCTCTCTTGATAACAATTTGGACCGAGCTTTGCCCATTAATCAAAAAGCATGTGGAGGGGATCTGGAAATTCGCTAACACCATTTTGGTGATATCCTGCCGACAACCGAACCCCTCTAATACCCGTTTCAAGTATTCCCAGTCCAGGCTATCGAAAGCAAGTTTGGCATCTAGTGCCGCCACAGAGAATCGTTGGCCCGTTCTAATTCCTAGGTTAATTATGTTTATAGCTCTATGCACGTTATTCTGTGTATGTCTCTCTGCAATGAACCCGGTTTAGTCTATATTTATAATTCTGGGGAGAATCTTTCCCAGTCTAGATGCTAATATTCTGGCGTATATCTTAGCGACCGAGTTCAGGAGCGCAATGGGGCGATAGCTGGCGCACTCAGTCATGTCGTTCCCCGGTTTCAGGACTAATAATGTTATAGATTTCCCCATATCTGGCGTGACTGACACCTTTTACCTTATGACGTTGAGGAGCTTTGTAAGTGGTGCGAGCAATTGTGCGTGGAATGTTTTGTAATAACTATTCCATAACCCGGGGCGTGGCTATCTAGCCATGGAGTAGGACGTGCTTTCCTGGGAAGCTCCTGAGGATCCTGCATTGATCTGCATTAAAATATGCTAAATGCCGCCTGTGATCTCCGTAATTGAAAGAACGGGTGTCGGAAGGTGTGCTGCACATTAACTGATGCTTGCGAATGCATTAAAACTAAGGTGTGTACGGAACGGGGCCTCCCGAAATGCGGATGCTCACAGACGGAGGAAACAAAATGGCGGACCCAGACAACAAAGGGACCGAATAATACAATTGCACACACGAGAGGACTTTCACTTCAGTCCGTGCGGCAGACGAGTTGAAGAGGAAAACTATACACTATGCCCACACGAGGAGCATTGACCCTAGATATGCCTAACTGGGAATAATGCAGTGGTCTGCTGCAGGCGATCGTAGTGCAGCACCCAGAGACAAAGAAACGCACGTCGGGTGAGCAGCCAGGAAAGACCTGGTGACAGATCGCGGAACCTGGAGGGAATCCACTGCCCTGTTGGCTTTACTGCCGTGTGGGATTCGGGTGCGCACACCAGAGAGGTGCACACAGACCCAAGGGAGGCTCACACAGAACAGCTGCAGGCAGATGCGAGCCGCGCAGGTGGGAAGACACATTGCCAGCGGGACTCCAGTTCTAACGCATGACATGAGGCACACTGGAATGGATGTCAGCGTGGACCCGCATGAGGCGGGTGCGTTCTAAGGACACGATAAGCACCAATGGAGACTGGTGAGCAGAACGAAACTGACTAGACATCCTGCTGAAGATACATTGTAGCAGCTACGCGGTTGCGGCGTGAGAGCTGGATGGATAGCAGATGTGCCCATAATAAGACATAACGTGTGCTGTCAGGGTAATACCAAAGGTGAATGAAGGCCTGCAGTGGAAGAAGACACAGACAAGGCCACTGGCAAAGTGGAGGTGGGGCCTGTGTGGGATAGTGGAATACTGAAAGTGGTGCCTTGCTGGTGGTAGTGGATACATGCTAAAATCAGAAGATAACTCAACGTTCCGGGGGTGACCATGCGGCTTGCACAAACGCAACCCTGAGCACCAACACTGGGTTCTATGCCACAATGAAATACCCACAAGCCTGACGTGACAAGCTAAGCGCGGTGGACATCTGGGTGTGCATGTGTCCCCCGAGTGGTGAGTAAACCCCCGCAACACGGTGAACTGAGGAAGCTCCAAACAACCAAGAGGGTGGGCTGGGGTGTATGCCTCCTGAACTGGGAAGGAGCGCCCGGTTTTTGGGGTGAAATTTGGCTCGCGGCCCATTACACAAGCAAAGATGACAGCCAGATTGCCAAAAGTCAAAGGGAAACAATCTACCATGGAGGTGTTCACCAAGTCACTGCAGGCGACGGAGGGGGCCAGTGGAAAGGGCCAGGGCACTCAAGAAAGCGAGAAGATGGCGCCCAACAACCAACAGATACTGGAAGCAATAGCTGAACTAAAGGTATTGTGGGAAAGTAAGTTGGGCACTGCAATCTCGGATTTGAAGACCGCGCTTGAGTCTAAAATTGACGCAGTTAGCATAGATGAGAATTTACTGCGGCAAGATGTACGTGCATTGGCCGAACTCACAGGAACCCTGGAAAAGGAAGTGAAAGCCAACACAAGCACATGCACGACTAATGCAAAAGAAGTCCACGTGTTGCAACAACAGATGCGCAATCTCAAGAATAGAGCCGAAGAAGCGGAAGAGCGGGCTCGTAGAAACAATGTGCGCATTGTGGGGCTTCCGGAAGGTGAGGAGGGATCTGACCCGACAAACAATGTCGAAAACATGTTGCTGCAGGAGATATCGAGTGTAGTGTTAAGCCAAGGGTTCGCAGTGGAAAGAGCGCACAGGGCTCAGTCAAGGAGGCTTCCGCGGGGGACCCCACCGTGGCCTATCATTGCCAAGATCTTGAACTATAAAGACAGGGAGAGGGTCCTGGAGCATTTCCATAAGGGGGGCACGATAAGCAGAACATCAGTGACCATCACTGCGTACCCGGACTATACACTCATGGTGCAGAGGCAACGCTTGAATTATGTGGCAGTAAAGAGGAGGTTGCGTGAGGCAGGCTACAAATATATGCTGCTATATCTGGCGAAAATGAAGGTGCTCCTTAAGAATAAAGCGCTATTCTTCGAATCACCAGAGGACGTGACTGCATGGCTGGACTCGAGGAACTGCCCGGCGGGAGCGGAAGAGCAGAAGGATAGTGCGACGGAAAAATGAACCGGAGCCTTGATAGTGCCGCACTGATGCACAAAAAGACAATATGAGAGATAAGTACGGCACATATAGCGACACTGGGACTGGATTTTAGTAAATTGCATAGGAGTTCGATAAGTTGGTTTATATGGTCCTACATGGCAACGGGCTGTCAGCGAATAGCGGGAGGCGAAGCACCAGGAGACATGCTACCAACGCCCCAGAGGTAGTTTAGTTGGGATACTGTTAGGGCGGTATCCCCCTGCTGAGCACCGAGTATCGGTTGTACCGAGAAAAGGGCTAGATGCGGGGTAGCCTGAGATCCAGGGATCGAGCTGGACAACAGTTTGGGGAAGTTGGAGTGGGGTTGGGGGGATGTCAACAGTTCAGGATGGGTGTGGGGAGGGAAGGGGCCTGGGGAGTTTGAAGGGATGTTAATGGAACGAGCTTACACCTATACGCCAATACGCATGGAGCAGAAGATAAGGGAGGTAAAGGAGAGGACAGGATATGGATAGAATGGGAGACCTGAAGATAGCCACCTGGAATGTCAGGGGGCTCAATAGTTATTTGAAGAGAAATAAGGTTATGATGTATTTGAGACGACAGAAAATTGATATCACTCTGCTGCAGAAAACCCACTTTACGAAAGAGAAGCAGGAAATAGTGGGTAGGAAATGGAGAGACACCACCATTGGAGCAACGTACTCAGCGTACGCCAGAGGAGTTATTACATGGATAGCACCATATGTCCCCTTTAAGTTGTTACAGCCCACTATCGAGCCTGATGGGAGGTTTGTACTGATAAAAGGTCAGGTAGAAAATAGAGAGGTGGATATTATCAACACATACACTCCAAACCAGGACACAGTGGGCTACTTCAAGACCTTATATAGTAAAATCAGCCCTTACATGGGAGGGGCAGTTATATGGGGGGGTGAGATTTCAACTGCACGCTGGATCCCAAAGTGGATAGATCAGATAGCAAGTATCCCCACCAGTATGCAGGAAATCGAAGGTCAAAAAGGAAAACTGAGAGTAGTAAAATACAAACAGGGTGGAAAAACACTGAATAAACTTCTTGAAGAAGTTCCCCCCTCAACATGGCAAGATGAATTTCATCCAGAGAAGTTTGGAAATTTTGTTTGGTCTATCTTCCCGCAAAGTGAAATAAAAGTTAGAGATAAACATGTTCATCTGCACCCATTCGACGAAGAAACACAAAAGAAAAAAAGATCTTTACGACAAACCCTTCATTGTATACGAAATGGACAAAATGATCCAATCTTATGCAAAGAAGAACTAAGGCTAGCCACGCAGACCTACAGGAACTGGTCAAAAAACCATAAACATCAGAAAATTCAAGAGGACGGAGAGAAAATGCTCTATCTGCTAAATGCAAATAACTGTAGAAACTTCTGGGCGGCTTTGACTCAACTAGAGAGTGGTCAGAACAGCTCTCTTTTCAACCTGGTCCCAGAGAAAGAGTGGATTGCACACATGCCCAACAACTTTAAACAAACAGGGTCCATTGACTTTATCTTACCATCAGATACACATTGGGCTCTCACTCTTGAGGAACAGGACATTGTAGAGCTTATTCGATTGTCCTCTGCATCGAAAGCGGCAGGCCCCAATGGACTCACCTATCAAGTCCTCAAAGACAACCCAAAAATGTGGGCCAAACTACTATACTGCCTCTTTAAAGAAATCCTACAGAACAGGGTATTTCCACCATCATGGAAGAATGCTTTGGTAATCCCATTTTTTAAGGGGGGGCGATCGGTTAAGTCCGGCTAACTATCTCCCCATCGCCCTCCTGGATATCGACAGTAAAATCTTCATGCGGTTGCTGCTTAAAGATCTTACTCTCTGGGTGGAGACTAAGCAGATTCTCTCTCAACATCAAACAGGATTCAGGAAATGTCTTTCCACCAGCCTCAATGGGCTCATCCTGAACCTCCTCAGCGAAAACACCAGTGAGAAAGAAGGTGTCCCCCTCTATGGTGCCTGGGTTGACCTGTCTAAGGCATTCGATCAAGTAGACAGATCACGCTTGTGACGGAAACTCCATAGTTGGGCGATTCCCACTCCTCTACTTGCAATGCTTGTGGAGTTGCATAGGAATACCACCATCAGAGTAAGGCTGGATAATTTGGGTAATCTGTCAGAAATAATACAAGTCTTCAAAGGGGTAAGGCAAGGATGTCTTGGAGCCCCGTTGTTTTTTAACCTATTCCTATCAGATTTGGGAGAATTCCTGGAGTCCTCTTCAATGGCCAGCCCGAGGCTAAATGGGAGGAGAATTCATTGGTTGGCATATGCGGACGACCTGGTTCTGTTGGACAGTTCGGCGATTGGCCTGCAGAGGCTTTTGTGCAAATTAGGGGAATACGCTACACAAAATGGACTGTTGATCAATCCTGTAAAATCCAAGATTCTTATCTTCAAACATCCCAAAAAAATCTGGGCTCTAGAAAATGGTCTTGGACGACAAAGAAGTCCCCCGGGTTGAAGAACTTATCTCGGCTATGAAATTCTAGCCTCCCCTTCTCTGAACAAAGCGTCAACAGTCGTTCTGAACAAAGCCACAAATATGATCTCCCAGATGAAGAAATTGAATGGTACATTTTGCAAATTCTCTCTCCTTCCTCTCGTTAAATACTATATGGTCAAAGCAGTACCGGTTCTCATGTATGGGCTAGAAGCAAAGCCTCTACTCTGGCATTTCAACTGGGACAAGGTTGAGGGGCTCTTGTGGAAAAAATTACTAAATCTCCCAATGTGCCTCCACTAGTAAGCCTTAGAGTTGGGTTTGACTTCGCTGAACTGTCGAGCCGACTGGAAACTTCTCTCCCTGTACCGGGAAATAACAACAGCCGGCCAGTCCACTTTGAGGTAAATGAACATCTCAAAAAAGCTAAATCAAAGCAACTCACAAGTTTGAAGAAGAAAATAGGAAGCATTCTGACTGGGCTTGAGACAACGCCAGAAACCCTCATCTGTAATCCATCAAAAGTAAAAAAGCTTCTGGAGACAAAAGACTGGGTCACCACCATCGAGGGAGTAAGAAACTTGAAACCACCAAACCATTTCTTGAGAGTAGACAGAAAACTGGGTTCTCTTCCACGTTATCTTCAAAAGTACCCAGATAGAATCATAAGAAACAACTTTATGAGAGTAAGACTCAATATTGCATATTCTGGGGAAATACTGGCCATAAGAAACCAGGGTGACAAAGCCATTATATTCTGCAGTCACTGTGATCCTTCAAGCCATCAATCCCTCAAACATCTGCTAATGGAGTGTGAGGGCACATGGGAAATAAGATCACAGCTGCTGGGAAGATTTGTGGCGAAAGAGGAGAGCTTAATCTGTGATCTGTTCTAGGATAGACTGATCGTAGGGCAAGAAATTATGCTCACGGCCGCAATAGTAAAGGTTTTGGAAAAACTCTGCGTACTATTGAGCCCCAAAGACCTGAATAAGTCGAACGAGCATAATAAGGGCTGAGCTAGGCTCTAGTCAGGTCACCCTTGGCTACTTCTGGCCATTACTAGTCCATTACTAGTCCAATTCTGGGCTTTTAAACTCTTTTTCTGTATCTAAGAAGACTTCTCTTTTTGTTTTTTGTAAAGGTTTTTCATTTAAAACCAAAACAAATAAATAATAATAAAAAAAGATAGCAAGTTGGTAAAGCCCGCCCCAGCAGCCAAGGTCATTGGAGCCCTATTGGGAGATTTTCATCTAGTGGATATATATATGAATCTCACTATAGAAGTTGGTAATTTTTACTCTTATTCTGTCACTGTTAGACAGGCGTTGTAACACCGCAACCCAGTTGAGAGTGCACTTTAGGCAGGGATAGTAGATTTCTTGTTCTATCCTTCTGTCTTCTGCCACAGCCTTGTCTTTCTATTTTTAGCTAGATATTAGCTGAAATTGTTGTCCTTACCACAGTTCTTGGTTTTTTCAACTGGACCTCTCTGGGGTCTCATTTTGGCTGCTAACAACTTGTAACACAGATGTGTGTTGCCTACCTATTGTGTGAACATAATCTACTAAGGGCAATAACCTGTTTACCTTGTAGAATCTGCCCTCTCGTTCAGTAACAACCTATATGTAGGAAGCACCACCCACGGGAAAGGCAATATTCCCACTATGCAGCACCACAAGACCTGAACACATGGCTAGACTGTATGTCAGCTTCACCTCACTGATGATCCCCAACAAGGGTGAAACACGTGTATGGGGTTGCTGGTGGTACTCTCGTTCAGATTGGAATTGCCATTGTATTTCGGTGCTGGACTGCCCCTGGGCAGGACAAAGACTGATATGCAAATGGATATTTCCCATCTGTGAAAGGCACAGTGAGTAAAAGCAGTGGCTGCGAACTCTCAAGTGGTTAATAACCACTGAACAGGTTATCATGTCTGTTCTTGTGAGAGAGGGGCGCCCGCTACCTTTGTAAAATTAGACTGTATGTTTGCCACATCGGAACTGACAGGAGAGCTAGTGCACTCAGAATATAAGGCAAGAGTCCTATCAGAACACTCGCCATTGATAGTGGAGTGGCAGTACTCTCCACCCAGTGCACGGATACCAACATGGAGACTTAGAGCAGAAGCCTTGAAAGATAAAATGTTTAGAGGGGACCTGAAAAAAGAGATAGTAGAATACTTTTGACTAAATACGGGAAGTGTGAATTCGGCCGGCACATTATGGGAGGCATTTAAGGTGGTTGTGAGGGGAGCGGCAATATCTAAATCCAAAGGGCTTCAAGACAAGATCACTAGAGAGTTACACGTAGCTGAGAAGAAACTGGAAGGAATTATGCTCAGGGCAGGGCACTCCTTGGAAGAGGTAAGGACTATTTAGTAGTTTGCAACAAGATTGCAAGGAACTCTGGGGAAGATTGTGCAACTTGAACTACAGAAAATACGTAGAAAGACAGCATGTGGGGGGAGATAAGCAAGGCAGGCTGCTGGCCTGGTTATACAAATGTAAGCAAACAATTAGAGCAATAAGAGGCAAAAATGGGCAAACACTAGACACTCAAAGAGAAGTGAATGATGGCTTCATGGAGTTTTACCAGCAACTGTATACGAATACAGGCGGGGAAGCAGAAATTGATATATTAGACACACTGGAAGACATTGGCCTTTCCAAACTGGAGACATTGGAAAGAGAGACCCTAGAGGTCCCAATTACCTTAGAGGAATTAGAGGCACTGATCAAGCTCTTGCCTACCAGTAAGGCCCCGGGGGCAGACGGACTCCCTAGCAAATTTTATAAAACATATAGGGCGGAACTGCTCCCCCCGATGCTGGCAATGCTGAATGAAGCATTAGAGAAAGGGATGTTGCTGGAATCTCTAAGGGAGGTGATTATTATCCTGCTCCTTAAGCCTAACAAGTCCAGGATGGACTGTGGGTCGTACAGACCGCTATCCCTGCTGAACCAAGACAGCAAGATACTTCCTGCAGTGCTGGCGAACAGATTGAGACTGGTAATTAATAAAGTTATCCATCCTGATCAGACGGGGTATGTCCGGCACAGGAACATATCTGATAACCTCAGTAGGCTCCATCATATCATTGAACAAACAGAGAAGGACTCACAGGAGGTGGCAATAATATCATTGGATCCGGTGAAGGCCTTTGACTCTGTCAAATGGCCTTGGTTGAAGGCAGCCCTACAAAGTTATGGGATGAAGCCAGTATATTTGAGGTGGGTGCATCTGCTATATAGCGCGCCACTGGCGCGAGTCAAGACGGGCGCGATCATCTCTGAATGGTGGCAACTCAGTAGAGGCACCAGACAAGGATGCCCGTGGTCCCCGATGTTGTTTATTCTAGCTCTAGAGCCCCTGGTGATATATGTGAGGCATCATTACGGAGAAGTGGGGATTCCTACAAAGGGGGGCTACACTTGATCTCAATGTATGCAGACGATATGATATTTTATCCATTTATCCATCAGGGCCTAGCCGCATTAACCTTCTCTTGTGGAGAGTTGAAAGAGCCAAGTCTTGATAGAGCTGTACCCGACCACCATTGATCGCCAGGTCCATATGTGTTCTAGCCGCTTTCAAGGACGTCTCTAGGTCTCGACACTGGCTCTTTCTTCTTGGGCCCCACTGGTGTATTCTGTCAATCCGGATTTCGTCTGGTTGGATGTTCCTAAGTAGACTGCTGAAGCCTTGTTGTATGGTGTCCCTCAGGTCCGCATCTAGTACTGACTCCGCCAGACCCTTGATCCTAATGTTAGATCTGCACAATCTGTTTTCCAAGTCTTCGGCCTGTAATTCCAGGTTATTTGTCACTGTGACCACTTGTTACAGGAGGATGCTGCTCTGTTTGGCCTCCTCTGCCATACTGGATAGGCCGCTCTCCACCACGTCCACCCTCCCTCCCAGTTCCGTCATCTCTTTTCTGACCTCTTGTAATGCCAGTTTCAGTTCTTTCTTCATTTGGCCCATTTGGTCCTGAAACGTGTTGGCCATTCCGGCTTCCATTCCCTTCAGGCAGTTCAGTAATTCCTCTTTGTCCAATGACACTGCGTCCGTTGTCTTTCCTGCCCCCAGTTCCAGCGTTCCTTGTTGGGGAGAGGGTGGGTTGCTGTCCTGCCTTTTTCTGTTTCCAGCACCTCTCAATTTGCCTCTACTGTCGCCTCGCCAGAATGTGTTCGTTATGGCACTCCTGGATTTTACCCCTGGCATCAGGGGCGTTTGGGCTGGACTCGTAAGTGTTGACTTTCTTTGATATATTCTTCCGCCGACAGCTCGCTGAGTTCGATGGAGTCTCTGCAGCTCAGGTTTTCACCTTTCTCTATGTGCTGCTCTCACCTGCTTTAGGGGTGCTTCCCAGTTTTGTCAGTACATTTAACCACCTTTCCAACCATGTGGTTAAGATTGTGAAGGATCATTGGCATCTTTTAGCACAAGCAAAGATACCTGTTGAGAGCCCACGATGTGCTTTCAAAAGTGGGCGTAATATCAAGGAATTGGTTAGCAGGAATGACATCAGTAACAAGGCCGACATGCAGGCCACCATGACACAAAAGTGGGGGTTACCTAAACTGAGAGGACATGCGTGGGGGATGTGTATGTTGTCCACTAACTAGATGAACTACTGAGGTGGACATTGGTCTATCGAGACCATGGGAACAAAGAGTGTTCTCGAATTGTAACTCCAGTTTTGTGATTTGGTGCCCTTGCCATAAAATTTACATCGGGAAAACTGAACGTAAAATTAAGACCCGTATCAGCGAACATAGAAGTTGCATCAGATTGAGGAACTTGACTGCCCCGATGGTAGGGCACTTTTTAATTCGTGATCATGGTTGCGACGATCTAAGATGGACAGTACTGAAAAAGATTTTGGTCACTAACAACATCTCTCTGGATCAACAGACCCTGTCCAGGGAAGAAACCAAACTTATCTTTCTGAGTAGGAGTCACCTGGTTGGTTTAAATGAAGCAATAGATTGGAACTTGTAAGAAGTCTATATTTCGTTACAAGCCATGTAATATATTCTTCTTGAAATATTTTTTCTGAAAAATGCTTCTTCATAGTTCTGTCAATGGAATTCAGGCATAAGATTTTTTGTCGAGCACAGTATACATCTTTGTTAGTATGATAATCTTGCCGAGCAAGTGCAGAGTACACTCTACCAGTTCTCAATGGCTGACGGGATTCCCTACATTGATGGTCACTGTGACATACCTTTGTATAACTGTGGGTAATCTGATCACAGTATTTAGCATGACGGCGCTGGTTTGTGACGGTGTGATCCACGCATATGATGATGCTAATTTATTTGAATGACTCCTCGGAGTATCTGATTCAAGGATACCGACTTGACTTTGAACACCCAATGAGGATACACCTTTAAGATCTGAGCACGTTGTATTTAAGTGTATGTCACGTGACTATACGAACGCGTATATTACCGGGATGCGTGGAGCAGGGATGGTTGTCGCATCGGCTCACACGAACACTACGGCGAAGATCGAAGAACGATCCTCGGACTACTGGTAAGCTGCGCCTATCGTCTCCCGTCCGCTTTTATGGGTAGTGTCAGTCAGAATTCTTGATGTTTCCCGTATATTTAATGGCAGGGTGATTGGCTTGCTCTCCATGAGGCTTGTTGATTACAACATTACCTCAATGGTAGCAGCATCAGTAGTTGGCCATATTATATGGAGCTCATGCTACAGATTGTTAATGTGGCTCCTTGGTCTGTCTGTTTTTGTATCGTTACAGAATCTGTTACGCTCACCTGACTCCCACGGAGGCGCAGGTCTGGTTTGGAGTGTTGTTGCTTCTTCTATGGTGAAGCGCAGGACCCGGAAGATGGACTGGACCGGACCTTCGAATCTGGCTTGTCTGGCTCGCAGGAATATCTTTCTGTATGTGAAAAGGGAGTATTAACAATCTGCGGGAGAAAGTATAAGCCTCCCGCTCCCTTCTCACCCCTCTACGAAACCCTCCTGCGACCCCCACGTGAAGTCTCACCTTAGGGTTTGAAAGGTTGAGCTCTCCATCCTGCTTCTCATGCAGGGGCGTGTTGTATCCAGTTACTTCACTGGGATTTTGATTGTAGAGGGTTCAAGTTTTGTTTTCCCGGTATAGTACCGTAAGGATTCTGTAATGAGTATGATTCCGCAATAATAATTGTTCGTTGTCTCTTTTTCAGGTGCGGAAACTATTCCGAGAAGAGCTGTGGAACCGAAGAATGAGACTCTGGTGAGCTTGATGAGAGTTCTCTCAGTGTCCTTGTATCAATGCGCTCACTAACGCTGATGTCTTTTTTCCCCATAGGGGCCGGGGTCCAGAAATGCCTGGATGCGGCACCGACCCGAAACGAAGCTCAATCCAGAAGAAATCAGGTAAGTCTTTAATGGGCGTTTGGGCAATGTCTTTTCATGCGCCCACTAACGCTGATGTCTCTTTTTCCCTTTAGGGGCCGGGGTCCGGAAATCCCAGGATGCGGCACCGACCCGAAATGAAGTTGGAATAACCCAACAGGTAAGCTTTGTAATGGAAATTAAGGTTTCCTTGTTTTCTTTCCCCTCTCACCTTTATCCTTGTCTTTTTCTCCCTAGGCGCGGTGATGTGGCTGCGAGTCCAGATGTCGCCGTAGAACGTGGTGGTACCTTGTACAGGTGAGTGAGATGCGGCGCTGCAGCGATCGATGCGATGTGCTTTTAAATGGATGTCTTCCTTTTCAGGACCGTCGGCGAGATGTCTCCGGAATGCGGATTTAGCAGGTAAGGACTCTTCTTTACCCTTTTCTCTTCTCTTCTCTCTTTGCAGGTGTTCCAGGATGCTGGCAGGAGTGGCAGAAGACAGAATGCAGGAGCAAACACAGTGAGCGTCCAGCTGCTAGATGCAGAACAACGCGAAGCGTGAGTTGCTGCTTGGGCGTGGCTTAAATAGCCTTCAAAGTAGTTCCAGGTATGTATCCTTCCTCTCAGGTATGTATTCCTCCCCTGACCACACCCGTGTGGTTAAGTAGTTCTAAAGATAAAGTAGTCCCATTCAGGCCTCAGAAGGCCTGGATGTTGCAGCATGGTCTGCATCAGGTAAGTTAACACTAAGCACCTTTAACACAAAGTCCCCTTTTATGAGCCTGGCGCCTATGGCGCCAGGACTGTGGCCCGATATGAGCCTGGCGCCAAAGGCACCAGGACTGAGTCCAAAGAGCCCCTACTTGAGGCTGTTGTGACTTCCCTTGAAGACATGATGTCTGCCTCTGGGGTAGCTGGGTCTTGTCTGGCACCTTGGAGGTAGGCATCATGACAGTACCCCCTCCCAAGGCCCCTCCCAAGGTCGTCCTTTCCGGGGGTTTCGGCTTGCTTGGGAATTTTCGGTGGAATCTTTGCACTAATCGCAGGGCGTGTACATGGTCACTTGGTTCCCAAGATCTTTCCTGAGGTCCGTACCCCTTCCAATCAACTAGATAGAAGAGTTTTGGTTTTAACATTTTGGAATCCAATATGTCCTTAACTTCAAATTCTAATTCCCCATCGATTTGAATCGGTTCAGGTGGTTTGCTTAGTCTGGTTCCAGGCTGCACCGGTTTTAACAGTGATGCATGAAAAACGGGATGAATTCGCATGTTGGATGGTAGATCAAGTTTAAAGGCCACCGGGTTAATTATAGCTTTGATGGGATAGGGTCCAATGTATCTGGGATTAAAAGTCAGCGGTCCTTTGAGAGGCAAATGCTTGGTTGCCAGCCACACCTGGTCTCCAATCTGGTACGAAGGTGCTTCACTCCGATGTAGATCAGCATTTTCTTTGTATTTTTTCTTGGCTTGTTGCAAATGAGTTGTAGCTTCCTTGAAGGCTCGGGTTATAGTAGAATGCAAATGATCAACTGCAGGCATTTCCAGATTTTGAGGAGGGTCTAGGTCTGAGGTTCTAGGATGATGACCATACAAGGTGTAAAAAGGGGTTTGTCCTGTTCCAGAATGTACAGAATTGTTATATGCATACTCTGCAATCCATAGAATATCTTTCCAGCTGTTTTCAGATTGATGCAACATGCACCGAAGATATTGTTCAAGGGTTTGGTTAGCCCTCTCGGTTTGACCATCGGTCTGGGGGTGGTGACTAGTGGATAAGCGTACATCAATTTGTGCCAGTTGGCAACATTTCCTCCAAAAATGGGAAATAAATTGGCTTCCTCGGTCTGAGATTAATATGGATGGAAAACCATGCATACGAACTATGTTTTCCAGAAATTCCTTGGCCAAGATGGAGGCTGAAGGTACCCCTTTTAAAGGGATAAAGTGGGCCATCTTGGAGAACAGATCCACGATTACCAAGATAGTGTTATATCCATAGCAAGGAGGCAGGTCGGTAATAAAGTCCATTGACAAGGTGTGCCAAGGGGCCGGTGGAATATCCAAGGGTTGTAGGAGACCGGCTGGTCTCTTCTTTTGACCTTTATTTTGAGCGCAAACTCCGCAAGACATCACAAAAGATTTGATGTCTTTTCTCCAGGATGGCCACCAGAATTGTTGTTTGATCTTTTCCTCAGTTTTTGCGATACCAGGATGTCCTAGCATTAATGTATCATGATAGTGAGCAATGACCAATTCTTGCAGTTCTTTGTAGGGCAGAAATAACCGCCCCTGGAAGTACGGTAAATCGTTATTAACGGAAAAGTGTGACCCCTTTTGAGTCCATTCTTGCAAGGCTGTGGAATTTAAAAGTTGTTTAACTCGGGTTTGAACGTCCTCTATAGTTTGTAAAGAGGTCAAGCCTAAAATTCTTTGTTCGGGTATAATTGGTACTGGTTTTAAGTTTGAATTTGTTTCATCCATTCCAATCCGGGATAAAGCGTCCGCTTTGCCATTCTTGCAACCAGGACGGTAGGTGATTATGAAATCAAATTCTGCGAAGAATAAAGCCCATCGGAGTTGGCGGGATGATTGGGCTTTGGCCGTTTTTAGATATTGCAAATTCCTGTGATCTGTAATCACCGTAATGGTGTGTCTTGCGCCGAGGAGGTAATGACGCCAAGCCTTGAAGGCGGACTTAATAACTAGTAATTCTTTGTCGGTGATTGCGTAATTGATTTCAGGAGCCGTGAATTTCCTGGACCAAAAGGCTACAGGGTGCATCTGGTTAGTTTCTGGATCCCTTTGAGACAAGACAGCACCCATGGCCAAACTGGAAGCGTCGGTTTCAACAATGTAAGGGAGATCTGGGCGCGGATGCTTCAATACAGGGGCGGAGGTGAATTTGGTCTTTAGGTCTTGAAAGGCCTGTTCTGCCTCAGGAGTCCATTCGAAACGTTTATTCTTCCGTAAGAGGGCTGTTATGGGTTGAACTACTCGAGAAAATTCCAGGATGAATCTTCGATAGAAATTGGCAAAGCCAAGCATACTCTGAACCCCCTTAACAGAGTTAGGAGATGGCCATTTGAGGATGGCGTCCACCTTTCGCGAGTCCATTCGGACTCCTTTAGGTGTCAGGATGAATCCGAGAAACTAGACTTCTGTGGTATGAAAAACGCATTTTTCGAGTTTCGCAAACAGGTTGTGCTGGCGCAATTTCTCAAGAACTGCCCTGACATGTTTTCTGTGTTCAGATTCCGAGGAAGAGTATACCAGGATGTCATCGATATATACGATGACACAAACATCGATAAGTTCCCGAAGAACATCATTCATAAAGTATTGAAAGGCGGCAGGTGCGTTGCATAATCCGAAGGGCATCACCTGATATTCAAAGAGCCCATATTTGGTGCGGAATGCAGTCTTCCATTCGTCGCCTTCTTTTGTACGTACCAGGTGATAAGCTCCTCGGAGATCTAACTTGGTGTATATACAAGCATCTTTTACCTGGTCAAGAAGTTCAGGGATCAGAGACAGAGGATAACGATTCTTAATCGTTATTTGATTTAGGGCGCGGTAGTCAATAAATGTTCTAAGGTCGCCTTCTTTTTTCGGCACGAAGAACAGAGCTGAGGAAACAGGAGACTTTGACGCGCGAATAAAACCGTTGGCAAGATACTGATCTAAATACTGACGCAAATGAACGTTCTCAGGTTCAGTAAGAGCATAAATCCTACTACAGGGCGGTTGAGCATTGGGTACCAGGTCGATTTGACAATCGTACGACCGGTGGGGAGGTAACGTGTTCGCCTGTTCTTTTTGAAAAACGTCTTGGAACTCTTGGTATTCAACCGGTAGTTGTATCGTGGTGGAAGTTACTGTGGCCAGACCCATATCTGGATTTCTTGGATAACAAGTCAGTTCACAATCAGGAAAGGTTATTCTCTTTGCTCGCCAGTCAATTCGAGGATTATGTGTTTCTAACCAAGGGATTCCTAGAATTACTTGAAATTGTGGGGCCTTGATTACATCGAACACAATTGCTTCCCGATGTCCATCCTGTCCCACTAGTGTCATCTCTGTAGTGGAATGTGTTACCGGCCCTGAGGCCATTTCGGTTCCATCTACTGTAGTAATGACATCCTTGTTAACTTTCGGACGGAAAGGAAGATTAATCCTGGAGGCCAATTCACGATCTACGTAGTTTCCAATAGCTCCACTGTCGATGTATGCTTTTATAGCATGCAACCGCTGAGGCTGTTTCGGGTCCATGAGCACCATTGGCATGACAAAATGCGAGGTGAAAGAGTCTGTTTTCAAGCTCGGCAAGCGGACCTCTACGCTTGTCGGGCTTGACCGTTTCCCGAATCAGGTTCTATTAAATTGTTGTCCGTGGCTCCAACCACCTTCTTAGGTGGCTTTACCGGGCAGTCTCGTAGAAAGTGACCAGAAGCCCC
The DNA here is from genome assembly GCF_040938575.1 of Ambystoma mexicanum. NCBI lineage: Eukaryota > Metazoa > Chordata > Amphibia > Caudata > Ambystomatidae > Ambystoma > Ambystoma mexicanum. The sequence continues at coordinate 290,779,063 of NC_090941.1, forward strand.
GCAATAGAGACATAGTTGCTTTTGCCGTCCTCTCTCTCGTTCCTTCTGCGTCAATGGTCCTTTAACACCGCCGATCTGCATAGGTTCTGAAACGTCGGTACTCTTAGGGTTAGCGTGAGTTTTGATCAGCAGTCGAGTTTCGAACTTGGACCGATCTGCTTTTCTAGTTTGCAGTCTGTGGTCAAGTTGGACCACTAAGTCTATGTATTCTGCGCAGGCTTGAGGTGGATTTACTATTTGAGCTAGAACATCCTTAAGTTCTCCGCGCAGGCCTCGATGAAATAGTGTGATCCTTTTATTTTCGGGCCACCCCGTTTCTACAACCAGCCTATTAAAGGTGGCAATATAAGATAAGAGATCTTGGTTACCTTGTCGTAAGGATATTAGTTCGTTGTCAAGGGCCTGTCCCTGAGAGTGTCAAGCGAATAATCTTTCCATGCTCGCCTGGAAGCTTTGAAAATCCTGGAGAATTGGGTCATCCTGACTTACCAACGGAACAGACCAATCGGCAGCACAGCCACTGAGATAAGATAATACAAAGGCTACCTTGGTTTGATCATTAGGGAAGGCCCAGGTCTGCATAGAAAGTGTAGGCGACATTGGTTCATAAAAACGGCATATTTCTTGGGGTCCCCCGCAAAACGTTCAGGCGGGGCCAAAGGCATGTTTCCAGGTAGATTGATTTGTACCGGGTTATTCGAAACCATTGATGAGGCATTACCCCCAGAACTAGGTAAAGGAGTTTGTCCTGCTTGACCCTGCAACAATCGTTTGGCCAGGTCATCAGTTGTCACGACTCGCTCCCTTCGCTCCCGTTCCCACCATTTGGGGGCATGATTTGGGGTTTATTCCCTACTGGACTTTTCCTCCGAACTTTATGCTACAGTGCTGGGATGATTTGGGAGCGCTAAATCCCTATTTTCCCAGCTACTTCCCTTCCGGATCCATTCCAGGTTTTTGGCAGCCAGCATGCTTCTTTAACCAAATGACTATGCTTCCCAGAATGCCTGGCCCACTGCTCCACCTCCACCCTTGCAACACAAGGTTGGGTGGAGGATAGGTAACAGCTGTGGCGGCAGGTGCAGCAATCAGCACACCCGAGGCATGTGCTCGTTAAGCAGCTTTAAAAGCCTCAGTCTTACTTCAGTCCAGCGCTGGTCATCGTTTGCAGTGTTCCTGTTATTGACTAGTCCCTGGTTCCTTGCCTTTGTACCTACTTCCTTGTTCCTGTTTTCTTGTTTCCTCCGCCCTGAATTTCGGATTCATGCGCTAATTGATTTCTGCTCCCTTGATTTCCATTTTTGTCTTCCTCTGTTTGCAGGCAGCAATTCTCAGTGCTTTCCCCTTTTAGATGCAGCCCAGTTTGTCTGTGTTCTATATTTCTTTGACTCTGTCCTTTGCTGCTGTTACCCATTTGCCTTAGCCTTCCTCTTAGTTTAGTTTCCTGTCTTTTCCTTGGAGGGGTAGGGAGGAGTTGCATAGGTTATTTCGTTTTTCCCTGCTCCTGATCCTTACTTTCTAGAGGATCCATTCCATGTTTTCCACTGCACTTCTGCATTTATTTTCCCTTTGATTATTAGGTGTGGTGTGCGGTTGTAGCTAGCTCCTGTGTGAATGCTTATGTTTTCCTCACTATTTTGTAAACACTATTCCCACTTAGGTATTTAGTTTTCCTTCCATTGCTGTTCTAGCCTTTCGGGGTCCCAGTTTCTTCAACAGGATTCGTGGGCTAGCTGACATTCAAGAGGTTTATCTCGTCCTCGTGAGTACAGTTCTTAAGTTCCCTTATGTAATACCATCAAGAGTGTTAGTACACAGATCCTGTCATTGCTTGCCCTCCACGTGGGTTTAGCGCTGTCAGTACCTGTAACAGCAATTGGGGGTAAGGCGCTTGCCGACTTTCCTCGCGGTCAGGTGCTTACCCCACATCCCTTTTCATATATTGGTTTTGATGTCACACTCTATTTGCACTCCTGGGTTCTAGCATACCTGAGTCGTTGTTCCTGTGTGCACGTAGTTTAATTCGAAGCTATTCACTGTGTGATTTAGTGCACATTTCCCTTGCCATATTCGCTGCCTTTGTACTCGCCTGACTAATCCTGACAGTATGACCAGCCCAAAATTCCCATTGAATATGGCAAGTTTAAGAAAGAAAGGCAGCAAGGCCTCTAACAAGTTTGTACAGAAAGCTTCCCCTACATTTACCTGTGACAATCAAATCACTAGTCCTGACTCCAATGAACTCCTTGTCACGAATGGGCATTTACGTGCAAAGTATTTTTCCCATAGGATGGCACATCCTACATGGCCTGATCCTAGTTCTATCTTTGGTTTTGATCCCGATTCTATGTCAGCACAAGCCTTAGCCGCAGAAAACAACACACTGTTAGACTTATTATACGAGAGTACCTCTGTTGTTGAACCCCATGATTCCAGTTGTGCTTCACCTCAGATAGAACAGTTTCATGATACCAACATAAAGAATGGAGGGGTTTCTTGCATAACTTCTGTTTTCTACCCTCAGTCTAACGCATACTCTGTTGCACAGGTACATACTGTAGTCCCTAATGCCAAGAGGTCTAAAGTCAATAGTTTGTTTAAGGGAAACACAGACCAAGTTGGAAAGATAAACTATAAATCACAGAACCTGCAAGCAGTAGAGGACAATGTACAATCGATGCACATTCAGATTGCTAGTGCAGGATCCAGTCCTGATGCCACTATGCTTCCCCCTGTGTCTACTGATAGTGATGTACAGTTAATGCAGGGCATGCTAAGAGCTAAACTTGAGGAGTTAAGACAAGAACTCATTTCTGCACAAGAGGAAAATAAAACCTTACACTCTTTACTGAATACACCTCAGACTTTATCTGTTGATGTGGAGGAAGTGAACACTGTTCAGCCCCTGAGTGTAGAGACTTTGGTAAACCATGATATTTGTCGATATGTTAGATCTATTGGGAGTGAAGGTCTTTCGTCTAGCACAGCGCTTAATCTAGGCACAGGTTCTAACAATTGTTCTGCTGTTTATCAGGGATTGCAGTTAGCCGAAGAGTTACAAGCCACTCCTTTACCAAAAATACCCTGTGTAGCAGTTTGTCATAATTCTGAGCTAGCACACATACAAGCTTCTGATTTCCAAACACAATCCACAATGGTGGCATACACAGATTCAGTCACTACCCTAGGCTTAGGCCCTGCTCTTGATACAGCTGCTGAGACTGAAGTAGATGTTAAAGCTGATGTGGAAAACAATGTTACCTCTGGGTTCACTCTTCCTTCTGCCACTTCTGATCAATACGAACAGTCAGAGACAGTACAGATTTCATGTTCTGATGGACTCATTCCACAGTATACTGAACCAAAGAACCGTCAGGTGGTTCCTGAACTGTTGATTGATAATCTGCCTCTTTCAGAAGCTAAAACAGAGGAATGGACAATAGACGAAATCCTGATTAACAGAGACTTTACTATGGTGATTCCACTGATTGATTTTGACTTCTACAAAGAAAAAGACTCTGTGTCACCCACTAAAGAAAGGGACTGCAAGGGTACAGCTCAGTCTTTGGTTACTGGTGCCAAGGAGTCTACTGCCCTAAAGGTGCCCTTCATTCCTGAGCCACCGATGGGTCTGTCAACTTCTGAGACTTCTGTCTGTCCTCCTACAACCATTGACTCTTCTATGATTCAATCCACAGCCCTGCCGTCATCTTTGGCACACCTGTCTTCAACCAATGAACCGCTGCCATGTCTGCCATTTACTCAAGAGCCAGTCCCAAAGACCTGGACATGTTTGTATCCAGCAACCGAGATTGCTCCAGCTTGCATGCCTTCAGCCTCAAGGTTTCCCCTGACCTGCCTGTCTTCAGCTACAGTGACTCATCCTGCAGATCATCCTTCAGCTTTAGAGCCTCCGGTAGTCCATCAAAAGAGCATGTCTTCAGTCCCGGAGTATACTGAGTATTTGCCTTCAGTTCATGAGACGCCTGTATCCTGCTTAGCCTCGCTGCCAATATCAGAGGTATACCTGTCTACACCATCAGATTCTGCTGTATTTTCTTCTGCTCCAGCGATTCCTCCTGAATCCCAACCATTTACAGTCGATGAACGTCTAGCCTGCCTTTCTTTTGCTTCAGGAGGAGCACCAGAATGCCTGCCTTTTCCACAAGACGATTCTCCCAACTGCTTCACTTTAGCATCAGAGCCTCCTAAAGATGCAGCATCAGAGTTTGAGACTTTTGCCAGCTCCCGCTTCAGAGTCATCAAGCTGGACCAAGTGGTGAGTCAGAACCACTCACTTGGGTGTGCCCAAGGGGTGGTGCAGACCGGCGTATTACCTACAGGACTTGTACAACAGAATTCCGCCAAGAAGCACCAGTCGGGTGCTAGTAGCCAAAGGAAGGGAATGACTGCTGCAGTTCAAGATGTGTCTGTTATTGCTCCTTCTGCGAGTCTGTCTGAAATACCAAGTACTGCGTCTATCACTCCTATCAGTATGCCAAACATCCCTGCTGTTGTATCCCACGTGAAACAAAGTGGCTACACGACTGTCACCAGGAGTACTAGCCTTGTACAACCCATTGGACTTTCAGGTCTCCAAGGCGTAGAACATGTGCAGTCAAACCTTAGTCACTTTCAACCACAAGCCTTTTCCCAGATGGATGACAGAAGGAAATCTGAACCTCTACCTCAGCCACCACCTTCTCTAATGGCTGAGCATAAACCTTTCCTGAAGCCAGCATTTTCCTCACCTCCCGCATGTCCACTCTCGGCAGAAAGGCTAACAGAGCTTCTACCATTGCCTAAGGCATGTTGCACCAGCCTGCCTCCCTCCTCAAAGACTTATAAGGGTCCACTCCCAGTGACTGAGCTTCCTGGACCTTCCAACTCTGCTTCTGGTCCTGCAAGTCCTTCATGCCTTTCTTCGAACCATGAGTCTCTTCCTCACCAGAAGCCACCGTTTCCATCAGTACCACCTCCAAAGACAAAGCACTCCTATCATGGAAGTCCATCTGCCTTTGCCCACAGGCCACCATTTCCATCAGTGCCACCTCCAAAGAAAAAGCACTCCCATCATGGAAAGAAGATGTCTCGTGCGGGTGGCGGGCACCCGAAGCCGGCCGTAGGAGGGGGTATACTGTCACGACTCGCTCCCTTCGCTCCCGTTCCCACCATTTGGGGGCATGATTTGGGGTTTATTCCCTACTGGACTTTTCCTCCGAACTTTATGCTACAGTGCTGGGATGATTTGGGAGCGCTAAATCCCTATTTTCCCAGCTACTTCCCTTCCGGATCCATTCCAGGTTTTTGGCAGCCAGCATGCTTCTTTAACCAAATGACTATGCTTCCCAGAATGCCTGGCCCACTGCTCCACCTCCACCCTTGCAACACAAGGTTGGGTGGAGGATAGGTAACAGCTGTGGCGGCAGGTGCAGCAATCAGCACACCCGAGGCATGTGCTCGTTAAGCAGCTTTAAAAGCCTCAGTCTTACTTCAGTCCAGCGCTGGTCATCGTTTGCAGTGTTCCTGTTATTGACTAGTCCCTGGTTCCTTGCCTTTGTACCTACTTCCTTGTTCCTGTTTTCTTGTTTCCTCCGCCCTGAATTTCGGATTCATGCGCTAATTGATTTCTGCTCCCTTGATTTCCATTTTTGTCTTCCTCTGTTTGCAGGCAGCAATTCTCAGTGCTTTCCCCTTTTAGATGCAGCCCAGTTTGTCTGTGTTCTATATTTCTTTGACTCTGTCCTTTGCTGCTGTTACCCATTTGCCTTAGCCTTCCTCTTAGTTTAGTTTCCTGTCTTTTCCTTGGAGGGGTAGGGAGGAGTTGCATAGGTTATTTCGTTTTTCCCTGCTCCTGATCCTTACTTTCTAGAGGATCCATTCCATGTTTTCCACTGCACTTCTGCATTTATTTTCCCTTTGATTATTAGGTGTGGTGTGCGGTTGTAGCTAGCTCCTGTGTGAATGCTTATGTTTTCCTCACTATTTTGTAAACACTATTCCCACTTAGGTATTTAGTTTTCCTTCCATTGCTGTTCTAGCCTTTCGGGGTCCCAGTTTCTTCAACAGGATTCGTGGGCTAGCTGACATTCAAGAGGTTTATCTCGTCCTCGTGAGTACAGTTCTTAAGTTCCCTTATGTAATACCATCAAGAGTGTTAGTACACAGATCCTGTCATTGCTTGCCCTCCACGTGGGTTTAGCGCTGTCAGTACCTGTAACAGCAATTGGGGGTAAGGCGCTTGCCGACTTTCCTCGCGGTCAGGTGCTTACCCCACATCCCTTTTCATATATTGGTTTTGATGTCACACTCTATTTGCACTCCTGGGTTCTAGCATACCTGAGTCGTTGTTCCTGTGTGCACGTAGTTTAATTCGAAGCTATTCACTGTGTGATTTAGTGCACATTTCCCTTGCCATATTCGCTGCCTTTGTACTCGCCTGACTAATCCTGACATCAGTTCTTTCCTTAGATAAGATTAATTCTCTTTTGAGAGCATTAGTTTCCTGGCGGGCGGAGTGTACTTCTGCCCTTAATTCCCCCAAAAGCTGAGCCAGCTGGTCTGTCTCGGACGTTTCCATAGCGCCCGGGTGGGAAATTGTAGGTAGGCTTCGCGTTCTGTTACGCTCACCTGACTCCCACAGAGGCGCAGGTCTGGTTTGGAGTGTTGTTGCTTCTTCTATGGTGAAGCGCAGGACCCGGAAGATGGACTGGACCGGACCTTCGAATCTGGCTTGTCTGGCTCGCAGGAATATCTTTCTGTTTGTGAAAAGGGAGTATTAACAATCTGCGGGAGAAAGTATAAGCCTCCCGCTCCCTTCTCACCCCTCTACGAAACCCTCCTGCGACCCCCACGTGAAGTCTCACCTTAGGGTTTGAAAGGTTGAGCTCTCCATCCTGCTTCTCATGCAGGAGCGCGTTGTATCCAGTTACTTCACTGGGATTTTGATTGTAGAGGGTTCAAGTTTTGTTTTCCCGGTATAGTACCGTAAGGATTCTGTAATGAGTATGATTCCGCAATAATAATTGTTCGTTGTCTCTTTTTCAGGTGCGGAAACTATTCCGAGAAGAGCTGTGGAACCGAAGAATGAGACTCTGGTGAGCTTGATGAGAGTTCTCTCAGTGTCCTTGTATCAATGCGCTCACTAACGCTGATGTCTTTTTTCCCCATATGGGCCGGTGTCCAGAAATGCCTGGATGCGGCACCGACCCGAAACGAAGCTCAATCCAGAAGAAATCAGGTAAGTCTTTAATGGGCGTTTGGGCAATGTCTTTTCATGCGCCCACTAATGCTGATGTCTCTTTTTCCCCTTAGGGGCCGGGGTCCGGAAATCCCAGGATGCGGCACCGACCCGAAATGAAGTTGGAATAACCCAACAGGTAAGCTTTGTAATGGAAATTAAGGTTTCCTTGTTTTCTTTCCCCTCTCACCTTTATTCTTCTCTTTTTCTCCCTAGGCGCGGTGATGTGGCTGCGAGTCCAGATGTCGCCGTAGAACGTGGTGGTACCTTGTACAGGTGAGTGAGATGCGGCGCTGCAGCGATCGATGCAATGTGCTTTTAAATGGATGTCTTCCTTTTCAGGACCGTCGGCGAGATGTCTCCGGAATGCGGATTTAGCAGGTAAGGACTCTTCTTTACCCTTTTCTCTTCTCTTCTCTCTTTGCAGGTGTTCCAGGATGCTGGCAGGAGTGGCAGAAGACAGAATGCAGGAGCAAACACGGTGAGCGTCCAGCTGCTAGATGCAGAACAACGCGAAGCGTGAGTTGCTGCTTGGGCGTGGCTTAAATAGCCTTCAAAGTAGTTCCAGGTATGTATCCTTCCTCTCAGGTATGTATTCCTCCCCTGACCACACCCATGTGGTTAAGTAGTTCTAAAGATAAAGTAGTCCCATTCAGGCCTCAGAAGGCCTGGATGTTGCAGCATGGTCTGCATCAGGTAAGTTAACACTAAGCACCTTTAACACAAAGTCCCCTTTTATGAGCCTGGCGCCTATGGCGCCAGGACTGTGGCCCGATATGAGCCTGGTGCCAAAGGCACCAGGACTGAGTCCAAAGAGCCCCTACTTGAGGCTGTTGTGACTTCCCTTGAAGACATGATGTCTGCCTCTGGGGTAGCTGGGTCTTGTCTGGCACCTTGGAGGTAGGCATCATGACAGTACCCCCTCCCAAGGCCCCTCCCAAGGTCGTCCTTTCCGGGGGTTTCGGCTTGCTTGGGAATTTTCGGTGGAATCTTTGCACTAATCGCGGGGCGTGTACATGGTCACTTGGTTCCCAAGATCTTTCCTGAGGTCCGTACCCCTTCCAATCAACTAGATAGAAGAGTTTTGATTTTAACATTTTGGAATCCAATATGTCCTTAACTTCAAATTCTAATTCCCCATCGATTTGAATCGGTTCAGGTGGTTTGCTTAGTCTGGTTCCAGACTGCACCGGTTTTAACAGTGATGCATGAAAAACGGGATGAATTCGCATGTTGGCTGGTAGATCGAGTTTAAAGGCCACCGGGTTAATTATAGCTTTGATGGGATAGGGTCCAATGTATCTGGGATTAAAAGTCTGCGGTCCTTTGAGAGGCAAATGCTTGGTTGCCAGCCACACCTGGTCTCCTATCTGGTACGAAGGTGCTTCACTCCGATGTAGATCAGCATTTTCTTTGTATTTTTTCTTGGCTTGTTGCAAATGAGTTGTAGCTTCCTTGAAGGCTCGGGTTATAGTAGAATTCAAATGATCAACTGCAGGCATTTCCAGGTTTTGAGGAGGGTCTAGGTTTGAGGTTCTAGGATGATGACCATACAAGGTGTAAAAAGGGGTTTGTCCTGTTCCAGAATGTACAGAATTGTTATATGCATACTCTGCAATCCATAGAATATCTTTCCAGCTGTTTTCAGATTGATGCAACATGCACCGAAGATATTGTTCAAGGGTTTGGTTAGTCCTCTCGGTTTGACCATCAGTCTGGGGGTGGTGACTAGTGGATAAGCGTACATCAATTTGTGCCAGTTGGCAACATTTCCTCCAAAAATGGGAAATAAATTGGCTTCCTCGGTCTGAGATTAATATGGATGGAAAACCATGCATACGAACTATGTTTCCCAGAAATTCCTTGGCCAAGATGGAGGCTGAAGGTACCCCTTTTAAAGGGATAAAGTGGGCCATCTTGGAGAACAGATCCACGATTACCAAGATAGTGTTATATCCATAGCAAGGAGGCAGGTCGGTAATGAAGTCCATTGACAAGGTGTGCCAAGGGGCCGGTGGAATATCCAAGGGTTGTAGGAGACCGGCTGGTCTCTTCTTTTGACCTTTATTTTGAGCGCAAACTCCGCAAGACATCACAAAAGATTTGATGTCTTTTCTCCAGGATGGCCACCAGAATTGTCGTTTGATCTTTTCCTCAGTTTTTGCGATACCAGGATGTCCTTCCATTAATGTATCATGATAGTGAGCAATGACCAATTCTTGCAGTTCTTTGTTGGGCAGAAATAACCGCCCCTGGAAGTACGGTAAATCGTTATTAACGGAAAAGTGTGACCCCTTTTGAGTCCATTCTTGCAAGGCTGTGGAATTTAAAAGTTGTTTAACTTGGGTTTGAACGTCCTCTATAGTTTGTAAAGAGGTCAAGCCTAAAATTCTTTGTTCGGGTATAATTGGTACTGGTTCTAAGTTTGAATTTGTTTCATCCATTCCAATCCGGGATAAAGCGTCCGCTTTGCCATTCTTGCAACCAGGACGGTAGGTGATTATGAAATCAAATTCTGCAAAGAATAAAGCCCATCGGAGTTGGCGGGATGATTGGGCTTTGGCCGTTTTTAGATATTGCAAGTTCCTGTGATCTGTAATCACCGTAATGGTGTGTCTTGCGCCCAGGAGGTAATGACGCTAAGCCTTGAAGGCGGACTTAATAACTAGTAATTCTTTGTCGGTGATTGCGTAATTGATTTCAGGAGCCGTGAATTTCCTGGACCAAAAGGCTACAGGGTGCATCTGGTTAGTTTCTGGATCCCTTTGAGACAAGACAGCACCCATGGCCAAACTGGAAGCGTCGGTTTCAACAATGTAAGGGAGATCTGGGCGCGGATGCTTCAATACAGGGGCGGAGGTGAATTTGGTCTTTAGGTCTTGAAAGGCCTGTTCTGCCTCAGGAGTCCATTCGAAACGTTTATTCTTCCGTAAGAGGGCTGTTATGGGTTGAACCACTCGAGAAAATTCCAGGATGAATCTTCGATAGAAATTGGCAAAGCCAAGCATACTCTGAACCCCCTTAACAGAGTTAGGAGATGGCCATTTGAGGATGGCGTCCACCTTTCGCGAGTCCATTCGGACTCCTTTAGGTGTCAGGATGAATCCGAGAAACTAGACTTCTGTGGTATGAAAAACGCATTTTTCGAGTTTCGCAAACAGGTTGTGCTGGCGCAATTTCTCAAGAACTGCCCTGACATGTTTTCTGTGTTCAGATTCCGAGGAGGAGTATACCAGGATGTCATCGATATATACGATGACACAAAAATCGATAAGTTCCCGAAGAACATCATTCATAAAGTATTGAAAGGCGGCAGGTGCATTGCATAATCCGAAGGGCATCACCTGATATTCAAAGAGCCCATATTTGGTGCGAAATGCAGTCTTCCATTCGTCGCCTTCTTTTGTACGTACCAGGTGATAAGCTCCTCGGCGATCTAACTTGGTGTATATACAAGCATCTTTTACCTGGTCAAGAAGTTCAGGGATCAGAGACAGAGGATAACGATTCTTAATCGTTATTTGATTTAGGGCGCGGTAGTCAATACATGTTCTAAGGTCGCCTTCTTTTTCCGGCACGAAGAACAGAGCTGAGGAAACAGGAGACTTTGACGGGCGAATAAAACCGTTGGCAAGATACTGATCTAAATACTGACGCAAATGAACGTTCTCAGGTTCAGTAAGAGCATAAATCCTACTACAGGGCGGTTGAGCATTGGGTACCAGGTCGATTTGACAATCGTACGACCGGTGGGGAGGTAACGTGTTCACCTGTTCTTTTTGAAAAACGTCTTGGAACTCTTGGTATTCAACCGGTAGTTGTATCGTGGTGGAAGTTACTGTGGCCAGACCCATATCTGGATTTCTTGGATAACAAGTCAGTTCACAATCAGGAAAGGTTATTCTCTTTGCTCGCCAGTCAATTCGAGGATTATGTGTTTCTAACCAAGGGATTCCTAGAATTACTTGAAATTGTGGGGCCTTGATTACATCGAACACAATTGCTTCCCGGTGTCCATCCTGTCCCACTAGTGTCATTTCTGTAGTGGAATGTGTTACCGGCCCTGAGGCTATTTCGGTTCCATCTACTGTAGTAATGACATCCTTGTTAACTTTCGGACGGAAAGGAAGATTAATCCTGGAGGCCAATTCACGATCTACGTAGTTTCCAATAGCTCCACTGTAGATGTATGCTTTTATAGCATGCAACCGCTGAGGCTGTTTCGGGTCCACGAGCACCATTGGCATGACAAAATGCGAGGTGAAAGAGTCTGTTTTCAAGCTCGGCAAGCGGACCTCTACGCTTGTCGGGCTTGACCGTTTCCCGAATCAGGTTCTATTAAATTGTTGTCCGTGGCTCCAACCACCTTCTTAGGTGGCTTTACCGGGCAGTCTCGTAGAAAGTGACCAGAAGCCCCGCAATAGAGACATAGTTGCTTTTGCCGTCTTCTCTCTCGTTCCTTCTGCGTCAATGGTCCTTTAACACCGCCGATCTGCATAGGTTCTGAAACGTCGGTACTCTTAGGGTTAGCGTGAGTTTTGATCAGCAGTCGAGTTTCGAACTTGGACCGATCTGCTTTTCTAGTTTGCAGTCTGTGGTCAAGTTGGACCACTAAGTCTATGTATTCTGCGCAGGCTTGAGGTGGATTTACTATTTGAGCTAGAACATCCTTAAGTTCTCCGCGCAGGCCTCGATGAAATAGTGTGATCCTTTTATTTTCGGGCCACCCCGTTTCTACAACCAGCCTATTAAAGGTGGCAATATAAGATAAGAGATCTTGGTTACCTTGTCGTAAGGATAGTAGTTCGTTGTCAAGGGCCTGTCCCTGAGAGTGTCGAGCGAATAATCTTTCCATGCTCGCCTGGAAGCTTTGAAAATCCTGGAGAATTGGGTCATCCTGACTTACCAACGGAACAGACCAATCGGCAGCACAGCCACTGAGATAAGATAATACAAAGGCTACCTTGGTTTGATCATTAGGGAAGGCCCAGGTCTGCATAGAAAGTGTAGGCGACATTGGTTCATAAAAACGGCATATTTCTTGGGGTCCCCCGCAAAACGTTCAGGCGGGGCCAAAGGCATGTTTCCAGGTAGATTGATTTGTACCGGGTTATTCAAAACCATTGACGAGGCATTACCCCCAGAACTAGGTAAAGGAGTTTGTCCTGCTTGACCCTGCAACAATCGTTTGGCCAGGTCATCAGTTCTTTCCTTGGATAAGATTAATTCTCTTGAGAGCATTAGTTTCCTGGCGGGTGGAGTGTACTTCTGCCCTTAATTCCCCCAAAAGCTGAGCCAGCTGGTCTGTCTCGGAAGTTTCCATAGCGCCCGGGTGGGAAATTGTAGGTAGGCTTCGCGTTCTGTTACGCTCACCTGACTCCCACAGAGGCGCAGGTCTGGTTTGGAGTGTTGTTGCTTCTTCTATGGTGAAGCGCAGGACCCGGAAGATGGACTGGACCGGACCTTCGAATCTGGCTTGTCTGGCTCGCAGGAATATCTTTCTGTATGTGAAAAGGGAGTATTAACAATCTGCGGGAGAAAGTATAAGCCTCCCGCTCCCTTCTCACCCCTCTACGAAACCCTCCTGCGACCCCCACGTGAAGTCTCACCTTAGGGTTTGAAAGGTTGAGCTCTCCATCCTGCTTCTCATGCAGGGGCGCGTTGTATCCAGTTACTTCACTGGGATTTTGATTGTAGTGGGTTCAAGTTTTGTTTTCCTGGTATAGTACCGTAAGTATTCTGTAATGAGTATGATTCCGCAATAATAATTGTTCGTTGTCTCTTTTTCAGGTGCGGAAACTATTCCGAGAAGAGCTGTGGAACCGAAGAATGAGACTCTGGTGAGCTTGATGAGAGTTCTCTCAGTGTCCTTGTATCAATGCGCTCACTAACACTGATGTCTTTTTTCCCCATAGGGGCCGGGGTCCGGAAATGCCTGGATGCGGCACCGACCCGAAACGAAGCTCAATCCAGAAGAAATCAGGTAAGTCTTTAATGGGCGTTTGGGCAATGTCTTTTCATGCGCCCACTAACGCTGATGTCTTTTTTCCCCATAGGGGCCGGGGTCCGGAAATGCCTGGATGCGGCACCGACCCGAAACAAAGATCAATCCAGAAGAAATCAGGTAAGTCTTTAATGGGCATTGGGTAACGTCTTTTCATGCGCCCACTAACGCTGATGTTTCTTTTTCCCCTTAGGGGCCGGGGTCCGGAAATGCCAGGATGCAGCACCAACCCGAAATGAAGTTGGAATAACCCAACAGGTAAGCTTTGTAATGGAAATTAAGGTTTCCTTGTTTTCTTTCCCCTCTCACCTTTATTCTTGTCTTTTTCTCCCTAAGCGCGGTGATGTGGCTGCGAGTCCAGATGTCGCCGTAGAACGTGGTGGTACCTTGTACAGGTGAGTGAGATGTGGCGCTGCAGCGATCGATGCGATGTGCTTTTAAATGGATGTCTTCCTTTTCAGGACCGTCGGCGAGATGTCTCCGGAATGCGGATTTAGCAGGTAAGGACTCTTCTTTACCCTTTTCTCTTCTCTTCTCTCTTTGCAGGTGTTCCAGAATGCTGGCAGGAGTGGCAGAAGACAGAATGCAGGAGCAAACACGGTGAGCGTCCAGCTGCTAGATGCAGAACAACGCGAAGCGTGAGTTGCTGCTTGGGCGTGGCTTAAATAGCCTTCAAAGTAGTTCCAGGTATGTATCCTTCCTCTCAGGTATGTATTCCTCCCCTGACCACACCCGTGTGGTTAAGTAGTTCTAAAGATAAAGTAGTCCCATTCAGGCCTCAGAAGGCCTGGATGTTGCAGCATGGTCTGCATCAGGTAAGTTAACACTAAGCACCTTTAACACAAAGTCCCCTTTTATGAGCCTGGCGCCTATGGCGCCAGGACTGTGGTCCGATATGAGCCTGGCGCCAAAGGCGCCCGGACTGAGTCTAAAGAGCCCCTACTTGAGGCTGTTGTGACTTCCCTTGAAGACATGATGTCTGCCTCTGGGGTAGCTGGGTCTTGTCTGGCACCTTGGAGGTAGGCATCATGACAGAATCGTGAACTGTTCGGACTTGAACCGGACGACACTGATTCAGATTACGTGTGTTTCTCATTTTGTGAAGAGACTCTATTTAAGACAGTCCACCCAGACGCATTCATGCAGATGGGTTAGACCATTGTGAAGAAGGTAAGCTGGGTCTGTGTGTGATTTGTTACTCTTGCCACATTGACTTAGCGTTATGATACCCTGAGTACATTATGTACACAGTGGCTCTTTTATACACACCAAGCGTTATTGTTGATGACATGGTGGGTGGATTTTGTAGGTTTTCCCTGACTGTCATGTCCCCTTCTTCCATTTGTTGTGTGATTTCAGGTGATCGAGGACCCTCCCTCTTGAACACATGTGCTCTATATAGTTGTCCCTGCCCCCATGAGTGCTGGGCACTTCTTTTTTATCGGTAATTGTGTACCTTCATAACTGGTGAAAACGAGTACAACCAGTTGAGACTTTTACCAGAGATATACCATGAGTGTCCGCTGGATCTTGATCTTGTTCACAACCCCCCCCCTTTTTTATGAAATACCACCGGGTTGTGGTTGGTCATATTACAATTTTGAGGGATGGTGTTAATAGTCCTGGAGGTCCTGATGTGTCACGTGGTGTTGGTGATGGTGGTGTTCTGTGATATACACCAATTTATATGGTGTTCCAGTCATGGTTCCGTGTTTCGGTTCACATGATCCCTGTAGTGGTGAAGGAAGTTTAGGGGTATTAATAACCATACCATCCAACATACCCTAACTCAGGAAGGGTTTACATATAAGGTTTAACATACCATTGGGAGTGTACACTCAAATTATGAGGTTTTGGAACAGCGGCACATATCTTGAACACAACCCCTGTGCTGCAGTGACTTTGAACCTGTCCACTACCATGGGAGAGCAGGGGCTGCAGATCAGGACCCTTATTCAGGAGGGCACAGGTGTGTACTATACTTTTGGCATGGAGTTTGTGGAGAGGGGATCTAGTCAGCAGACTACTCCATATAATTGTATGTTTAAATGCACATTTTATAAGCCAGTGCATCTACAACCTTGCTAGATAGCAACCCTTCACACCAACAGTGACTCAAGAGCCTCCTCCTCAGAAGAGATGAACTGTCAGTGTTAGAAGAGGGCCTGCTCCAACGGGACTCCCAGATTGTAATCCCAGCCTCCCTGACCAACAGGGTAATACACCTCGCAAACGCTGGACACCAGACGGTAAGCAAGAGCAAGGCCCGCCTACTAGGAACACGATCGTAGCCAGTCATAGAGGCGCTCATATCAGGGTGCATACCCTGACAAGTAACCTGTGATGCTCCCCCAGCCCCAACTGATCCATGCTGAGAGGGGACAGGCCATGGGAAAATGTCTGCAGATGGAGATACACAAACTTAATGATGGATGAATTCTCCCACTACTCCAGTGATCCTAAAAATTTAAAATATCATTGCCACGCATGGTCTGCCAATTTCCATCAAGTCCGATATGGGCTGCAATTTCAAGGGAGCAAGCTCAAGAAATTTCTGAATGACCTGGGGTTCAACATTGGAGAATCACCCCCTGCTGGCGGCAAGCAAATAGAGATGCAGAGCAATTCAGGTGCACCTTAAATAAAACACTCAGCAAAGCGATGGAGCACCAAAAAGACACGGAAAGAGCAACCTTTGTATTTTTATGTATTGAGTGCTTTTACCAAAGCGCTTGACACAATAAGGTATACAACAAAGTCAAGGTGTAATGGGACAACAATGTCAAGGTCACATGGCATGCATGGCCTCTGAGGAGGGAGAATTAGGTGTCAGGAAGTAGACATAGGAAGTCGTTTTTAAGACGGGTGTAGAACATATGCAAAGAGATTGAAAAGTGTATAGTAAGCAATGGGGTATTCCAGTGTTTTGGAGATAGAAGGAGCGAAAGTGTGATGCAGAATGAAAGGAACATGGAAGAGAATAAAAAGAGACAAGAGAGGACAGATAAGAAGGGGCAAGGCAAGGAGTACACTTAAAGACTATGCAAAGAAAGGGAAAGAGAAGTTGGGATAAAATGGTAAGAGATATGCAGAACGCAGAGAACAAGAATAGAGGAGCGGGGAGGTGAAGGAAAGGAGGCAGATGGCAGAGTTATAGGCAGAGCAAAGGGGGAGAAGTGATAGGCAGGAAGACCTGAACAGTAGTCGAGGCGAGAGAAAACGAGAGAAGAGATAAGAAGTTTAGTGGAGTGAAACAACCATAGAGGGCATACATGATAAAGAAGTGACAGGTTCGGGAACTGTTGGCAATGTGTGTTTAAAAGTACAGTGTAGAGCAGTGATCTTCAAACTTTTTTAGCCTAGACCCCCCTTAAGCAGAATGTGAGCAGGCCAGGCCACCCAAAAATGCCAAATGTACAGTGAGTCCAAATGGCTATGAACAATCACACCCAGTCACTGAACCCTACTCCCAGTATAATCCCTGGGCTCCCCCACCTGCTCCCATCACAGTCTATGTGCTCCCTCATCCCACACCTGCTCCCACCACAGACCCTAGGTTCCCCCCACCCTGCTGCCACCAAAGTCCATGGGCTCGCCCCTCCCTGCTCGCACCACTATCCCATGGCTCCCCCTCATCCTGCTCCCACCACAGTCCCAATTCTCCCCCGACCCTACTCCCAGCACAGTCCCAATGCCAGCGGTGGCTTCTGAATTTTATAAGTGGAGGGGCATAAATATTTCCCCCAGATATGCCATAACGACCGAGCATAGCGAGGGAACCCGAACTTTTTTAAAATAATGGGTTAAACCAGGGGTGCACAACTGATTTTGACAGAGGGCCGAAAGTACCTTACATGAGGGCTATAGTGGGCCGAAAAGTAAATGTGGGCGGGGCGGTTGGCGGGGCGTGGCAGGAGGCTTTTTAAACCCCCAAGTTGTACTAAACACATGGAAAAAGAATGTTTTTGAGGGGTAACGATTTTTATTTGCATTTTAAACTTATATTTTGTACTACACATTTTCCATATTTATTTCTATTTAGTTATTGTATCTCGCCTGTTCAATTAACATATATATTTTATTGACCCTAGATTGGACATGCCGTTATTTTGGACTGCTACAGTTTGCTCTTTGGGTTGCCCAAGAGGAGTATGGCCTTCGTTGAGTCAGGTTTCCTCAAAAAGCAAAAGATGAACATCTCCTAACTGTGCCTGTTTTAGCTTTATTATTGGGTTCACTCTTGGAGGGCAACACTATGCCCCATGCCCCCCTCACCCCCAACCAAACACTATGCCCCAGGGCCCCCTTACCCCCAACCAAACACTATGCCCCATGTCACTCACCCCCAACCAAACACTATGCCCCATGTCCCCCTCGCCCCCAACCAAACACTATGCCCCATGTCCCTGAAAGCCCATGTTGTGGTGCCAAGGAGGCAGATTTTGGTGTGGGGGACACATTCCCAGTGAAGAACTCACATTGCAAAGCATTGTCAATCTACCATTTGAGTTGACCCTCAGCCACTCATAGTGACCTCAAGGGCTAGCTGCAGTGGGCAGTTGTCCATCACTAGTAATTCATCGCACTTCAAGCATGGAAAAAGTGGGCGATAACGGAAGCATCCCTGATGACATGGCACAAGATAGTGAAGACTGATTACCTGATTAAAGGAGAGAATCAGCAGTAGACAAAATCATTGAAGACTAACAGATGCTGATTAGGTGCAGGGGACAGTAAATGACACCCTTGCCTCAGATTCTGAGGAACCAGGCGAGAGAAAACACTGCAACAGAAGAACCACCAGACTACCAAGCAAGTTCATGGATTTCATCATGGAGGAGTGAGAGCAGAATTCAACGGACAATGGGAACTTTTATTGATGGGGTAGAGGGATGTGGGGACTGGGGATGCAAACATGTGGGAGGTGTGCTGTGTGCCTACCCAAACATGCATACAGGCTATCACACGGTCATGCAAGGCAGCGTCACCAGACTAAATAAAAAACGTGATCTGCACGAACTGGCGTAAAGCCCTTGACAATAATAATAATAATAATAAAAATAATAAAAATAATAATAAAATAATAATAATAATAATAATAATAATTTAGAATGTATATAGCGCTACGAACCCTCAGGTATCTGAGTGCTGCTTATTATTACCCACGGTGTGTGGTGCTCATTAATCGACCTCGGAAGGATGAAAGGCTGAGATTGGCCCTGCTGGGATTCGAACCTGCATCAGTAGACTCTGCACAGATGTCAAAGCGATATAACTAAATAACTAAAAGTGTGTTGCCTCCTAACTGTTGCCATCACTAAGCTAGAGCAGAGCCCCACTCTACAGCTTATCCCTGTGACCAGGGATACAGTTTGTCTCCTGTAGTGCCAATCCGGGCCACCCTGATCCGCGGGCTTAGAGGGTTCACTGGTCCTACACACATAGGCTTACCTGCACTCTCTCAGGTAGGAGGACCTTGCAACATCCAGAACATTCACAATCAAGCACTCTCATAAATGCCGAGTGTTCCGATTGAGGTGGGAATCTCCCAATTTTTTAATTAAAAATACCTGTATTTTTTACTTTCTCCCCCTAAAATAATTCTAACCTCAATGCAATCCAAATGCAAAATTCTCTTCTCCCGCTTCGGTGATATTCCTAGATTTTCCAGAATGTTGGCATGCACGTACCTCTCAACTAACATGCTTTTGTCATGTGTCACCTGCCGCATAAGCAGCTGTTCACCCATCAAGCCCCTTACATATCAATATAAGTCAACAGGCTTTAACAAAGCAAAAACAAAATTGGGTAGTTTCTTTTTTTTTTTTTTTTTTTTTTTTTTTAATTTGTTTTAACCGTTTAGGTTTTTACAAAAAAAGAGAAAACTTCACACATTAAGACATTCAGTCTTTTATCTTTCGTCTTCCTGCTTCCTACTTAAGACACCACTGAATCTGTCAAGCAGTAGTTGAGTCTCGGCTTAGGCTTCGGCAATTTCTAGGATGCTAGAGTCCCCAATATGTGATGGAATAGCAGACGCCCTTCTTAGGGCTTCAGTAAGAAATTTCGCCGTCATCCTAGACCATCTTGCCGAGTCTCCCGCAATTAGACGGAACCAGCGCGTTTCGTCGTCTAAGATGATTTCATTAGAAGCCAGTGGTGTCAGGTAAGAGTGTCTTTCATTTGCCATAGCCGGACATTTCATGATTAAGTGGTATGGTGTTTCGACTTGGTCTGGATCTTTGCATAGTCTGCAATGGTTCTCCTGCGTGGGAGCTCTTTTTGCCAATATTTCTTTTGTGATAAGAAGGTTCAGACGTGCTCTCATGAAAGTCTTTCTGAGCTTCTTGTCTGGAAATTTTACGCAGTATTCTAAGGGTGATTTCAGGCCATTATGGGTCGGCGGAAGATGTTTTAAGGATTTGTATTGGTGAACTCTTTCACAGGTATTGATCCAATCTTGATCTTCCAATTTTCTTTTCACCTTCCCTGGATTGGTTAGCAGCATTTCTGGAGGGCAGGCCACTTCAGTCAATTTTTCAGAAATTTTTGCAACCCAATCACGTAGGGGTTTGCTGGTGCCTTTGGCAATTTCAGAGCTCATAAGTTGAAAGATGGGAAGCGAACTAGGGCTCAAAATTTTTGTATATAACTGGACTGCGCTTTGAATTATTACTGCGTTTATCGATTGCAGACCCAAATCCCTACGAATGGCTGGCATAGGGGCTGATTTGGGAAGAGCCAAAACTGACTTCCAAAAGTAGCCTTCCAATTTGATCCAGATTTCTGCCGGGAGTGATAGATTTGCAGCCATACCATAAGTTAGGGCTGGTAGGACCTTTGATTTATAAAAGTGAAGTGCCGGTGCCCAGGAGAATTTCCCAAATTTGGTGTCCACAGCTCTGGTTTGGGCAGTTAGGTTGTGGATTTTCTCCCACAGCGAATGCTGGAGCGATTTATCCTTCAAAGTATTGTCGAGCATGACACCTAAGTATTTGAAGTCTTTTACTGATTCAATCTTGGTCTTATTCAAATACCATGCGTGGGGAGACTTTGTTTTTTGAGTTGTTTTGGTGAACGAGATGATTTTAGTTTTTTTCGTGTTTATCTTAAGGTTGTTCTGTTCCATATAATTGTAAAGATTGTCGATCTGTCTTTGTAGACCAATAGGAGTGTGGTCTAACAAGATCAGGTCATCTGCGTAGCATAATCTTGATATTGATGATTCACCTAACTTCGGGGGAAACGATCGCACCCGATCTTCGGTGTTCTGGAGGTCTCCGATGAAAGCGACAAAGAGTGCCGGAGCCAGAGGGCAGCCCTGTTTGACACCCCTTTCTGTAAGTATCTTGTCTGAAAGGGTTCCTTGTTGGCAAAGTCGAACACAAAGAGAAGTTTTTGTGTGCAAAGCCTTGATCGGTTCTAGGATGGCTGGTGAACAGTTCCACTTTTCCAGCTTTGTCCATAGTTTGTTGCGATCCACGGTGTCAAAAGCCTGGGTAAGATCGATCATTGCCATATGTACTCCGGGACCACCACCTTTTGCTCTGGCCTTGATGGTGTTTAGTATTAAGATATTGATCGCGGTACCTGCTCCTTTTTGGAAGCCAGTCTGGAATATATCTTGCGCTGGCGAGTTCTTAACCCACTCTTTAAAGTGGGTTAGTATCAAGGTGGCGAATATTTTACCGATTATGTCCAGTAAGACAATTGGTCTGTAGTTAGCCGGTTCTGTTCTGGGACCCTTTTTATAAATCGGTATTAGGACCGCCTCCGTCCACGAGATGGGGATTTGTTTGGTCTTTGCACATTGATCAAACAGCTCACACAGCACGTCGGACCACGCTTCTGGATGGAGCTTCAAAACAAAATTGGGTAGTTTCACCCGCCCAGGGGCCTCAAAAGATTGGGAGCTATGCATGTATGCAATCTACATTCGCTTAAGCTGTCAGTGACACAAATGCATCAACATTCTATCGCATTCATACATACACGACAACATTTTGGATCACCTAGTAGGGAGATTTTATCATGGGAAGTGGGAGAATGACATTTCCCCATTGAACTGCATTAGAGTTAGGAATATTTTAGGCGGGAGACAGTAGCAGCATTTTTGACAGAAAAATCGTGACTGTCGCACCTAAATCGGAAGGGTTGGCATGCATATTTGTAGTACCGGAGGACACGCAGCACGTGAGAGGTACGATGGACACATTAGGTCATGTGAACCAAAGGGGATTGGAAAATGGGGAGGCACCAGTAAAGTTAGTTAATACGTGCACCAAATGTGTGTGGTTGTACCTATGTGATGTCCTTGAGCTGTGTCGGGCCTAAAGGCAGACACCACGCTGGCGATGAAGGTGAACCCGGCCGCAGCTAAACAGCTGGCTGTGTGCGCCACACCCATGTCAGGAGGACAACCGTGTCTGCAAAGTCCATCCGAGGAACTGCTATCTCGCTCGGAGGTGCGAGGGAGGAGACTGGCAAGGCCACGGGGGTCCGGCGAAGGAGACGCAGTGGAAGCGCAGACCTCAGCGCTCCCAGCGGAGACTGCGTTCAGTAGCGCAACACTGCTGCATGAGAGAGAGTTGGAGAAAACAAAAAGAAAGATTAAAGGTAACGCAGCCGCTGCCCGGTGTGACGTTTATATGCATGGGGGGGCAAGCCCAGAAGAGGGAGCCCAGCACACCACAGTTTGAGCACGCCCCTCTGTTCACAGCATCTAGGTGCCCGTGATCAGAGGCGTTGCTAGGGGGGGCTAAGGGGGCTATAGCCCCTGGTCTTTTGGTTGTAGCCCCGGATAGAATCTCAGGAGCTACAAGCAAAAGGCTGGCTAGCCCCCAGTCCCCACAGTTCAGACATCAGCGTAGCCCCGGGTCTTTTCCAGACCTATCAGCACCCCTGCCCGTGATAGAGAGCGGACACAGGGAAAGGGACAATACCCCGCAGAGAAGCAAGGAGGAAAGGAAAAAGAAACAAGCAAACAGCTAGCACAAGCTTGGTGCATTGTCGCTGTGGAAAACCAGCTTGGCCTCTGAAGGGTCTGAATACAAATACACAAAAGGTGAAATAAGGGAAGTACCATTTTGGAAATTCATTGAGGGTGAACCCGCACAAGTGCATCATCGCAGAGGAGCAGAATGGAAGGTCTGGATCAAGCACAGGCAAACCCAGGCACAGCGCTGGGAAGGATGGCACAGCAGCTAGCACAACAGGTGAGGAATACATTTCTCATACCCACGTTGCTCCCTTTTGACATGAGGCATACAAAAAATCTGGGGTCCAGATGGATCAGAGAATTTGAAGTATACCTAGACGTCCTATGCCACCAAGATGACAAGTGAATTAAAGGGCTCCTCAAATTCATGGCAAGCCCTGACATGAGAGACATTATTTTTTTAGCAGCCTGAAGACATAGATTATACCTACCCAGTGCTCAAGCACATTCTGAATGAACATTTCGCAATACACAAGAATGTTGACTACGAGCGTCACATCTTTCATCCTACTATGCAGATGGAAGGTGAAACCATGGATACATTCGTAACACTACCAAGATCCAAAGTCAGGAACTGTGATTTTCACCGCTACTCAAATGAGGAGGCAATCAGATCATTGTAGGTTGTATCTCAAACACACTTTAGCGGAACAACTGCTACTGCCAGAACCACCACAGTGCTGGCACCCCACGTATCGACCTTGAGCAAGCTGCAAATAACACCCACGGCAGCAATAAAGGTAGAATCAGTGAATAAACTGGCAGCACTCTGGCAAAAGAAGAAAAGAAGGACAAGAAACAATGCTTTCGCTGTGCAGCTAGAGAGTTACCTCATGAAGGCTCATGGCCGACAATGGGACAAGAATGATCAGCGTGTGGGGGCGACAACCATATCAGATCTATGTGTCGATCGAGTAAGGCTCCAGGAATGAACCAGAAAGAACACAGATCATATTGGCACAAATCTCCTGGCCAATATTCAAGAGATGAGAGCCAAAACGCTCCGACAAAGAGACATGCATCCCGAGAACCGTGCAGCACCAAGGCAAGGTACCCAAGATCGCCCAAAAAACGCAGGATTGGAATAAGGGGGATACATCACTTGCGCACAACAACGCCATCGACAAGTGAGTCTGATACGCAGTTGAGCACAGAAAGACAAAAGGTATACTTACATGTCTTGGGCAACCCGACACTGCGGTTGGTGATACAATGGAAGACAAAAAACGTCCTCACAGACTCAGGGGCGACGGTGAACATAATGCTGGAAAATGATTTCATTAAACTAAAACAACCACCACGCCTGAAGAAAGCCCAAATAGAAATATACACCTATGGCACCAAGGAACCATTGCCATGTAAAGGGACATTCACCAGAACCTGTAACTACAAAGACAAATCGGATCGCCTCACAGTCCATGTCATTGACGCAGAGGCCACGAGTGGCTGTATACTGAGTTTCCGGTTGGCAATCCAACTGGGACTACTCACATCTTATACTGCATAACGGCCAACAAGTACATCACTCCAACAGCTGAGATAGAGGCAACCATACCGTCCTTGTCAAGAGAATAGTGTATGAAAAGTATGGTATCAACAGGAAGACAGACACAAGTGACCACAGTTCAAGGGTGTTTATTAAACTTCAAAAAGGGTTGGGAAATGCCATCTAATCCTAAATCTATAGATAGGAGCAAGCTACGACCATCAAATAATAATAACACGGTCCTAGTGGTGTCTTGTCAAAATAAAAGGGCCTATATTAATAAACCTATTGCCAATCCTTACCTCTAAACACAAATAGTGTGGTTAACAGTGTTATGAAAAGAAAGAAGTGTTCAAGAAAATTATATGTCAGGATGTTCATGCCATTGGCCTCCCTTCCCCATGTTTTCAGCAGGGGACAAGGTGGTACATTCGAGCTTAGCACAGTCTCTGGCTTATCTAGCACGGGGATACAGTTCAATCATTAGCATCAGAGCCTTCCGTGCCCAAATCGCTTTGCCTTTCAAAGTCTCTTCTTTCAGAGGGTGTGATGCGACAAACAAACAATACATTCTTTCCCTCTTAGGCTTTCACAAGTACTCCATTTCTCAGGTGACTTTCTATTTACCTCGGATCCCCCTCAGTCGGGCTCAGATCCTCCTAACACAATGCTCGTAGGATATTCATGATTCACCTCGGATCCCCTCTGCCGGGCTCAGATCCACTTTCACACATTGTTCAATTAGTCTCCCTCCGCCGGGCTCGGACCAATTCACTTTTTAACACAAATTGCTTTAACCAAAAGCTCTCAGATGATCTCCATCCGCCGGCTCAGAACAGCTTAATTTATTTTGTCATCAACTTTCTTTACGCTATTAACATTGCAGACTTTCAAATGTGCACAGGGTTTTGCTTGACCCCTTGCAGGACCATTTCGAGTTCACAATTCCTTTTCACTCTTTCGCTTTTGCCACCTTTCAGTTGGATACATTACAGAGATTATCGAATGAGCACACACATGGTGCCTGTGAGAAACCTGAAGATGTCTCCCTGTCTAAATCTCGAGAACCCGTTATCCAGGTGGCCAGGACACGGCCATCGCTATTGGATCCAGTTCCTGGGTGTGGACCAGTGATGGAGGATCACCTGGATGGGGGTCCTTGAGGAGTGTGAGTGGGACACCGACGGGCAAGATATGGTATTCCCCTTCCTTTGACACCTTTTCCCCATCCTCTTATGTAAGACATTAAAAAACACTGCTCCTCCTCCCCCTTTTGCGACATGAACACCCTTGCACCACACAATAGACAACGGACTAAAATGCAAACTGTTTACCTGACATGTGCCAACCCGAGGGTCAGGCAGAGTCAGGCAATTAACCAAAATCACACACACCTGACAGACCTTTCCTTTCCCCACAGGGATAAAAGGTGGAGTGAGAGAGCACAATACGAGTACGGCAGACAGCACGACGAGACGGCTAATCAACCGTGGCAGTTCAAGAGAAATAGAAAGGTGGCAGGAATTGAGAGGGTGGCGAGGAGAGAAGTGACCTTGCCCTTTTCTTCCCAGAGCCACCGAACCTTCGTGGAAGAGAGCCTAAGACCGAATAATAGCAAAAGTGTCTTGGAGCAGATGTCAACGGTAGAAAGGGCAAGCTTACGCCGGAGCGAGGGAAGCTCCCGCGGCCGTGGTACCGGCCTGCACTCCGAGGAACAAGAAAAGCCAGGGAGTTCATCACAGCGGGTGAGTCAAAGGGCAAACGATAAGAACCAGGCTGTGTTGAGTGAGAATCATAAAAGTGGCAAGTTTTGAACCAAGGTTTGATAAACAATTGTTTTAATGTATTTTTATTTGTATTTGGTTATAAAACCTTTTACAAAATATCTCATCATTACATATGAATTAAGACAATTCCAGATAAATTTATATAAAACCATACAGAATCAGGTAATCAACATAAAACTCAGAACAATTATCAAAAAAACTTCCTTTTTCAATTAATCACAACCAACAAAGAAGACATAAAAAAGGAAAAGGAGTCAAGGGAAAAAAGGAGGGGAGAAAAAAATGAAGGAAGGGCAACGTACACTAGCCTCCAACTCAGCCAACCAATCCAAGAAGAAAGAAAGAGAAAACCATCACATGTCAGCACCTGTTGGGCGGCAAAGCCCCCTAACCTTGAATACTATTAACACTGGAGCCAATCCCCAAACAAATTGACAAAGTAAGATTTTAGAACACAATATTACTTCTTTCCAGCACCTGAATCACTGCTATTGTTAGACTTTGGTGGTGCCCCGAGATCAGACTGTCCCAAAACATGTCCAGTAAAAATGTCTCAGACACGACTCCGAATCTGACAAATAGCATAGATCTTACAGGCCAGGTACCCTCAGTCCATTAACAGATGTTTAAGAGATTGATCTTGCGGGTTTTTACACACATTACAAAGGATGATAGTAAAATCTCCCAGACCCCTTTTAGACAAAATGTCCCCAGTGTGGAATACATTTAGCCGTACTCTGACGAAGTTTTCCCTGGTTTTTCTATCAGGGAAGTTTACCAAGTAGTTTGCTATGAACCCTTGCTTTTTGGCGGTTTTCAAAAATAGATTTTCACAGGTCGAAGATCGCACTTATTCTATGGTAATTGACCAATCCACTTCATACCAGGATTTTTTTGCCTTCATTGGGTTCTCGGTCAATGTTTCAATGTCTGTATCTGAAATGGTTAAACCCTCTTTTACCCATGCTTTCAAGTTTGATAACATTTTGGAGCAGCTATTCTCAAGATGGGACCTGATGTCTGCATACAAAGTCCCCTCCTTTGCCGTATTAATAAGCCGATAGAGTGAAATCAGTTTCCACCCTGCTTGGGCTTTTAATGATCGCAAACCTAGTTTGAATCTGAGGCTTCATACTGGGAGGCTCATTGAAAGACCAAGAACCGTCTTCCAAATGAGGCCTTCCCATCTTTGCCAGTCTCCATTCCACAAGAGAGACTTTGCCACCAACCCAAATAGAACTACCTCTGCCTTGTAGTATTTGATTAATGGGATAAACAAGAAACTGCAATATTTCGCTGGAACTTTTTTCATCTGGGGGATGAGCTGCAAGATCTTTTCATGCAAATTCCGCTCCACCTTACATACAGCCGGAGAGGCGTGGATTTTGTAACATAGATAAACCAGCTCCTTAACCCTTGAAATGTACTGTCCTCCCATCTCCCGGTGTGGATAAATGACCCTTTTATTCCTATTCCTAATAACCAGAATCCTAGATTTTTTAGGATTCAATGCAAGTCCATTCTTCTAGCATAACAGTCCAATCTATTCAGGAGGGGCTGAAACCCCACTGCCATATTGTTCAACAGTACCACATCGCCGACGTAAGCTAGCGAGTGAATTCTGAATCCATTAATCACTGGACTGGCCAACGCCGATGACATTAGGAACTCCCCCACATCCACCAGATATAAACTAAAGAAGAGGGGGGCTACCAGGTAGCTCTGCCGAACCCCTCTCTCCACCTTAATGTGCTCAGATAAATGCCCCTCTTGATCCAAGCGAACTCTGACTGTGGTTTGGTCTCCCTGTGTAACTCCACCAACATAGCCAGGAGACCTTCTGGAATCCCCCAAGATCTTAACTTCGACCATGGGCGATTTCTATCGACTTGATCGAATGCTTTTGAGAAATCCACCCATGCCCCAAAAAGTTGGAGTTCCCCTTTCTTCCCTGTGTTTTCACTCATGATGTTTAATGCCACTCCATGTAGGGCAGTCGAGAGGCCCCTCCTGAAGCCCGTTTGACACTTCAATAGTATTTCTGCCTCTTTCACCCAATTCTCCAATTCCCCAGGACGATTCTCATAAACAGTTTACTGTGAATGTCCAGGAGGGGGATCGGACGGTAATTCATTGGAACTATCCGGACGCCCCCCTTGAACAATGGGATCATAATTGCAGATTTCCACGATGGTGGGAACCTTTGTCTTGCAAGAATATCCTTAGACAACCAGGTCAGTAAATTCGCACAGAGAAGAGCATTATTCCTCAAAACTTGGTACGTGAGGCCATTAGGGCCCGCTGCCTTTGATGTTGAACTGTTCATGATCAGATCCCTTATGGTCTGTTCATTAAAAGAGAGACACCAGTCTATAGACTTTATGGGGGTGAATGATGATTTTAAGGCATCTTCGAAACCCTCAGACAAGTAATCTATCCACCCTTTCTCCGGCACTAGATTACACTGCATGCCCTCTAGCTGATGTATAACTGACCAGAAGTTTCTCGAATCCCCTTTCCCCATCAGCTTTAACATGTGTTCGCCATCCTGTTGGAGGCATAGCATCTTTCTACTCAGCGACCAATTCTTATAGTTCTGCAGGAGTGTTAAGACTGATTTTCTATACTCTGGCCTGGTAGACAGATGTATAGAAGGCCAACCTATATTGTGACATGGACAACTCTGGGAAGCTGTAGCCAAACCAGTTTAAAGTAGCAGTGACAGGCGGTCTAGGCTAAGTTTTTCAGAGGGGTGAGAGTGTAAAGGGTTCACAATGAGGTCACACAACGGGAGTCACACATTATACTTAGACAGAATGTATAAAAAGACAGTTATTTAATTATGGCCAAACACAATATAAGACAAATGAATACAAGCAGGTAGACTTTTCAACCAATACCATCAAACTAAAATACATATATACAGTCACAGGTTCAAGTGCATAATACAAATCAAAATACTCCTGCAAGGGAATGAATAGGCAAGTATCACACACAAAAAGGTCCACAGAGATGATCCCTAACTAATATTGTTGTCTGGGGCCTTGTGCCCTATTGTTCAGGATACATTAACACAGAATTTAGGATGCAGAAAAACATGTAGGTAGGGTCTCTGGGGTCCAGTGATGGATTCTTAGAGTCAGGGTTCAATATAGACAAGTGTCCAAAATTACCCCCAACCGTCAGAAGTCTGGCCAAGGCAAGTAATGCCAAAGCCAATAGTGTTAGGAATAAAGGTTATTATAAGTCCATTGACTTATAATGGGAGTGTAGGGGTATGTTAAAAGCTCAGTAACTTACCCCCCTTACTCCGAATCTTCCCAAATCTTTTCAGAACAAAGGAAGGGTGTCCTGGCTTGCTTTTCCTGCTGAATTGCGTGGCCCTCTATTTTCATGGGTTGCAGGTTCGAGTGATTCTCCGGTTAGGATCTTTTGGTGGTGCAAGGACTCTTGATGAAGAAATGCAGAAACAAACGATGCAGCACCCTTCTTGGGACTGGAGGCGGGTCAGAAAAGCAGGTTTCGGACCGTGCACGCCGCGCACAGTGATGCAGCAGGACTCAGTAGCCGCAGTCGGACTTTCCAGGCTTTCTCGGGTCCCCTTGGTGCTAGGATGCCAACATTTCGCAGAGGGTGTCGTTGCAGTAGCAGCTGAGAGCGCGCCAAGTTTCAGATGGAAACTCAGAAAGGCAACGAAGATAACCCGGTAGCCCAAAAACAAAGCTGGTCAGCCACAGGATGATTCCCGGGGGTTCCGAAGGCGGTTTTTGTGCTGGGCACCGAGTAGGCTTCGGGAATAGATGGTCCGTCCACTCCTGGGGTCATAGCACCTTCACAGGCCTACTGGACATCACAAGACAGACAGAGCTCCACCAGGACTGCAGCAGAAGTTGGTTGCCAGGCCTCCTTCAGACAGGTTTCAGGTTTCTTTGCGGGTCTTCTCAGTTGGACGGATTCTTGGCTCCTTCAGGTTCTTCCAGGATCTCTGAGAAATGCATGGAGGGGCCCTCTTCTTATCCTAAAAGCCAGGTAGGAGTCGAAACTCTCACTAGACAAAGACAGAATTAGCCCACACACACACACACACCCCACAGTGGTCCAATCAGTACCACTGGCGAGAACACTCATGCATACCACTCAGACACACAGAAACCAGGATGTGTATTGGAGCCAGACTGGCCCAACCCACATCCTGCCTGCAAACACACAAAGCCCTCCAGTAGCCCGCCAAAAGCTGCTGCTTTCCCAGGCACTGGAGGTCCTTATAAGGATCTTTCTGGCCCCTGCGGCCAGAAAGAAGGTTAGCCAACAAGATGCAAAAAGAATGGGCGAAAAACCTCGTGGCACGGCCATGTTTGACCAGCAGCCACAGTAAGTAGCCAAACACGGTAAACACGGTTAAGCTAAAACAAAATTCCCCAAAAAGTGGGGAAAAGTCACTGTTGCCACCAGCCCATCTTTTAAGCACCTCTAGAGTAACCAAAAAATCCTCTGAGTGTTAGTCTAGGGCAAAACAAAAATGAACCCCATTGCACTGCAGTGTAAGCTGCTGTGTGCAATGATAAAAAGTTACCACATGTTTGTTTGTTTGTTTGTTTATTTATTTGTATAGCGCTCTTGACCCAGGGGTATATGTGTGCTTTGAGCATCAGGTTACAGGCAACAATAGGGATCAATAGTACAACAATAGTGTGGCATAAAAGGTTGACAAGAAAGGCAGTTAGTGCATAGATAGTGATAGGCAAAACACAATAAGAAGCATTTGAACATTGGGTGTGCATACATACATGGTTAGTTATTTGTTGAGTAACCAGGTGATGACCTTAGTTCTGAAGGGTTGGAAGGTAGGTGTGGATTTGATATCCAGTGGAATGGTGTTCCAGAGTTGTGAGGACAGAACTGGGAAGCTGGATCCACCAGCTCTTTTGAGGGAGTATTTGGGCACCGTCAGTTGTAGTGTGTTAGATGATCTAGTGGTTCTAGTGTTCTGTCTTAATGTGAATTTGTTAGTGAGATAGGGCGGGGCTAAGTGGTTAAGAGCTTTGTATGTAAGGCATATGGTTTTTAAGTCTATTTTTTGTTGGATGGAGAGCCATTTACAAGCAATTCTTGTGGTGGAGATATGTTCTCTTCTGGGAAGATTTAGGGCTGCACGGAGTGCGTTATTTTGTAAGACTTGCAATTTATTGATTACTGTTTTATTGGCACCTACATAGAGGCTATTACAGTAGTCCAGTTTGGATTGAATGAGTGCTCTGGCTAAAGTAAGGCAGTTGTTGGGGGAGATCAATGGTCTGCAGGCCCTAATTAATTTACCAGTATAGGCAGTGGCTGAGGCAGTCATATTAACTTGTTTGGCTAGGTTGGTATTCATGTCTAAGTGGAAACCGAGGGTTTTTACACTTTTGGCGATGGGTATGGTGTTGCCGTCGATGGTAAAGCTGGTGTAACCGGGACAGAGTTTACGGATGGTGTTAGGTGAGCCGACCAGAAGCAGTTCGGTCTTATCATTCAGGCAGAGCCCATGTGTGGCCATCCATGCCTGAATGATGGAGAAGACTTCATTGATCCATTTGGTGTCCGCGTTGTGGTTCCCGGATAGAGTGAGGAGTATCTGGGTGTCATCTGCGTAGTTCGTGTAGGTGACACCCAGATTGTCCAGCTTGTCGAATAGGGGCTTTGTAAATATATTATACAAAGTAGGTGAGACACAAGATCCTTGTGGGACACCGCAGGTAATAGGGATAGGGTCAGCCGCTGCTACGGGTGAGAAGACCCGCATAGTCCTATTGTCCAGGAAGGATTGGATCCATGTGACCGCAGAGTGGGAGAAGTGTGCTGCCGATGACAGATGGTTGCACAGGATTTTGTGGTCGACCAGGTCAAAGGCAGCGGAAAGGTCGAGGAGAAGAAGGATGGCAGCCTTACCTTTATCTTTGAGTTCGTCTATCTGGCATTTGAGGTCAACAAGGGCTGTTTCTGTCCCGTGTTGAGGTCGAAAGCCAGATTGGCGAGTTCCTAGTAAATGATTTGTCTCGAGGTAATCCTGGATTTGTAAATATGCCACTCTATCAAGAATTTTTAGTAAGAATGGGACGGTGGTGATGGGTCTGTAGTTTGTGGGTATGTCAGGGTCGAGAGTGTTTTTTTTTAGTAGTGGTAGGACCCAGGATTGTTTCAGATTACTGGGGACCAAGTTATTGGAGAAAGACAGGTTTATTAGTTTAGTGATGAAGGCGGAGAGATCCCTAGCTGCATCTTTTATGATATGAGTGGGGCAGCTATCCCCCTTGCAGTTCGAGGGTTTCAGGGATGCTATAATTTTCTGTACCTCCGGTATGGATACCTTTTTGAAGGTAAAGCCTGAGCTAGTGGCGGTAGGTGGAGGGGGGGTGTGACTGGAGGTAGGAGCGGGAGTAAGTTGTCGTCGTTTGTTGTCGATTTTAGTTTGGAGCCCTGAGATTTTATTAGCAAGGGCATTCTGGATCCCTGTGCACCAAGGTTTATCCTTAGTGCAAGTGTCCGTGGGAGGAGTGGGGTTTTCTAGTTCCTTTAGTATGTTAAAGAGCTCCTTAGTGCTGGAGCTTGCCTGGGAGATCCTGGAGTTGAGAGATTCCCTTTTAGCGCGTGTGATCTCATTTTTGTAGAGAGTGGAGATGTTTGTAAGATTAGTTCTGTTATTTTCTGACGGCACTGATTTCCATAGTGCTTCGAGTTTACTTTTTTGTTGACAGAGAGTTTTAAGCTCCGGGGTGTACCATGTATTCAGGTGCGCTTTAGGTTTCCCTTTACGCAGTTTCAGTGGGGCAATGATGTCGATGGCTTTGGCCATGGAATCGTTGTAGACGTTGACCAATTAGTTCAAGTCAGTTGTGGCTGGTAATGCGTTCAGAGTAGGGATCACCAAGAGTATTAAGGCTTCCGCTGTGATGTTACTCTTTTTCCTAGTTGCGCAGGCAGGTGCAATAATAGGTCTTTTATGCGCTAAATTACTGGTATTAATGTCAAATGGGAGGAGGTAGTGGTCGGTCCAGATGAGCTGTGTGGGATCTTTCAAGGTAATGTTGCAGTTAAGGGCGGTGATCCAGTCAAGGATTCTGCCTTTCGAGTGGGTCGGTTTGGAGCAGAGTTGTTGGAGGCTATACTCCTCTAATGCCATGGCCAGGGCAGTGGCTGGGGTGTCGAGAGGGTCATTAAACCCAAGGTTGAAGTCTCCAAGTATAATCATTTGTGCTGATGGTTTGGAGCTTTCGGCAATTAGTGAGGTGATGTCTTCCTCAAACGAGCCGAGTGGGCCCAGGGGTCTGTAGATTAAGTGCAGCGTGATAGTGCTTTTAGGGGATGTTTGTAGTTTGACTGTGAGATACTCACATGATTTAAGTGGTGGAGAGGAGGCTAGTCTGATATCAAGCGAGGACTTAAAAATAATAGCTACACCACCTCCTCGAGCGTTGGGTCTATCTGCTCCGAGGATGGTGTAGTTATCAGGTATGGCTAGGGTGAGAGATGGTCCTGCAGCATCATGCAACCAGGTTTCGGTTACAGCAAGGAAGTCCAGGTTGTTGGTTAGAATAATGTCTGTGACTTCTATGGAGTGGGCGACTAATGATCTAACATTTAGAAGAGCTCCTTTAGGAGTATGGGGGGTGGAGTTGATAGGTGTTACAGTACGAGTGTTAGTCATATTAGGTGTTTTGGCTGGGCAGTTGCTGGATCTATGGTGGGTTCTGGCACCCAGTCTAATGTTTCGATCAGTAGGGGTGAGGGTAATGGTTCGAGAGACAGTAGGGTTGGCAGTTATGGAGGTGCTGTGGTCGAGGGTGGGGCATAATGCTCTTGAGTCAGTGGGGTTCCACTTGAAGGCAGCTGAGTGCATAATAGTAGGGGAATCAGAAGAATGTGCATGGCTAAGGGTGGGAGAGGCGGATTGTGATACCGGGAGGAAGGCCGGTGTGGTAGGCAGGAATGGTGTGGGGCAGGTGATAGGGTAATGTCTTGGGCAGGCAGGTCTGACGATACCATTATTATGGGCAATGTAGCTGTTGCCAGTGCAGGGTTTGTAGCTTTACATGACACAGAAGGGGAACATAATCGCGGTAAGGCAGAGTAGCATGCTAAGGCTAAGGTGACGTGCAGAGCAGTGGCGCGTCGGGGGCATTGGTGACATAAGGTGGGCACAATGCAGTTCAAATATGGACAGGTAGCGATCACGGGGCACAACACAAAATCAGATGTGGTCTGGAAGCAACCATAGGGCACCGCACAGTGCAAATGTGGCCGGGAGTTTACCATAAGGCATAGCACAATGCAGAAGAGGTCTGGGGCGACCATAGGGCACAACACAATGCAATGTCTGAAGGAGATAAGGTTCCAATGTGATATGTGAGGGGCAGATGTGTTATGGGTTCAGCGGAGCGTTGATATTGTAGGCGCAGTGTTACCTTAACAGGTGAATGTGGTGGTCCAGGGGGTCTGGCAGACGGCAGAGTCGGCAGTAAACAGGCAGAGAACAGGCTCCAGCCTTGTTCCCGTGGGCCTTGGAGGAGAGGGCCGGCTTCGCCTGCCGGCGCCCAGTGGCAGGGGTTATGGTCGCTGTAGCCAATCAGGCGAGGCGAGGCTACTGCTGTATGCCTGGTAGGGCGCAGAGAGGACCAAGCCTAAATGCGGCGGCCATCTTGGAAGGGGGTACCTCGTGTACCTCAGTGCAGGCTATGGGGCAAAGCGTGCTCTTGCGGGTGCGGGGCAGGTGCAGGTTGCCTGGGACCTTAATGTGGCAACTCGGAGCACTTATGTGCATTTAATCCGAAAATGAGCAGATTCGAACTATGATGGCCAGAAAAGATGAGCGCGATGAGGCAGCGCTTACCGGGTCACAGCAGCTGATCGCGGATGGCTTCGTGGCCAGGCCCGCTGCTCCTGCAGTGTCGGGGCCTCGTATGATGAGCTCCTGCTCATCGGATGGATTCCTCAGCAACTCACAGGCAGAGAACAGGCTCCAGATACAAAAGTAACCACAAGTAGCAACATAGTCACAAGACTAAGGGAAACACTGTTTCCCTGTACTGATAGCCTTAGGGGTATATCAGTTTCCCCATAACATGTGAGCAAAGGCCAGTACACTGAAGCTTAAGGCTTCACTGCACTGCAGAAAGTACAGGTCATATTGAAAAATAAAAGGAAAATGTTTGGGAGTTCCATAAAGATGGAAGGAAAGGTGCAGTAAAGAGAATCGTTCCTAACACACGCCCCCCCCCCCAGTCTAAGGGACAGGGAGAAGTAATCCACCCCTGGATGGGTCCTCTGTTCCAGTCGGTTAACCCTGTTGGACAGCCCATCAACATTGCTACATTTGGGATCTGGCCTATGCCCAATAGTGAAGTTCAAGGCCTGAAGACTCATGAACCACCTGAGCCACTTTGGATTCTCCGCCTTAATATCTATCAACCACGTCAAGGTTTGAGGGGAGCATACACAGTGAAGTGAGTCCCATAGAGGTAGGACCTCAACTTCCTAAGGCACCATACAATGGAAAAACAACTTTTTTCCACCTGGGGCCAACTGAGTTCTCCACTCCTAAACTGGTAGCTGACTAGACATATAGGGTGTTCCTTACCTTTGTCATTAAGCTGTGAGTGTTCCAACTAACCAAGTGTCATAGGCATCTGTCTGCACTAAGAAAGGCCTCTTCCAATCAGGTGCGCTTAGACCAGGGGACTGACCTAGGGATTCTTTCAGGCCAGTGAAGGCCTTCTCACACTCAGGAGTCAATAAGAACTCTATAGGTCTCCTATGAGTAGTGAGGGCAGTCAGAGGGACAACTATATTTCTATAGGCTGCCACTTTACTCCTGTATTTCCCAGTGAGGCCCAGGAAAGTCCTCACTTGGGCTTGGGTAGTGGGGGATGCCCAGTTCAGTACATGGAATACATCACTAATAAGAGTTTACATCTTGTCCCCACAAACTCCAACTTCATGCATGTGGAAGGCCAATGGCTCCTGTTCATTTTGACACTTGGCTGTCTTCCTGAACAAGTTGGCATGATGAAGGTCCTGACACCCAGTCTCTTGAGTCAGACCCAGTTCCTCCCAAGTGGGCGTTGAATCAGCCATGTCATCCAGACATGTATTGCTGAGATGAGATCCATTTTCCCATTCAGAACAGGGGCTAAGTTCAGTTGACAGATGTCAGTTGCAGCCACCAATCCAGAAGACTGTACACTGAAGTAGGGCTCTGAAAGGGCCGTAACTGCTGTCTCCTCCTCAGCACAGACTGACAGGGATATGTTGCCATACCCTGCAGAGAGATCATAAGAGCCTCTGTACTTTTCAATACAGAGTTCACCCACAAAGGTGTTACAGTTTAGTGAAGAGTGTGCTTCTATCTTAGGGACAGAACACAGAGCTCTAGTGTCCATACAGAATCCAAAACTGGCTTTACCTGCATATCCCTTCAGTTCCTAAGAACTGAACTCTTGACAGCTAGAATGCTCAGCCACTCTTTGTTCCAACACAAGGTGGCTCTCACACCAACTGTCAGAACTGTGTCTTGGTTCTGAACCACCACCATACCCAATCTTGGTGGGTTCACTTATTCCCAGTATACAGCTGGTTCCCACCATCCTGCTATAAAGGGTGTCAGTGACAACAAGAGGGGAGATTGACTCAGCAAACTCTCCAGCTCAGCTTGCTGGTGTGGGGTCAGGTGAGGAGACACTAGGCCATCCTCACTGAAGCCATTAGAAAGGCTGCTTTGACACAGGGTAGGGAGACACACAGATTTCTCTGGCTCCCACTCTATAGCCATAAGCAGGGCTCCAATTATATCTCTCAAGATAAAATCCACCATACTATTCACAGGAAACTGTATGGCAACCTGTCCAGGTTCACCAAAGCCTTGAGAATAGTTTACCTTGCCAAGCTGTGAACCATGGTAAGGCCCAGACCACTGACAGGTAGTCGGGGATTTGGAGGAACACGTTTTACAGGAGAAGGTCCCACCTCCTTCTCTGGGGCTCAACGAGAGCTCCCATCAAACTCCTGAGAGATCTGACAGATCTCTCTCTCAGACCATCCTGTGGATGGTAGCTCAGTGACACTTGACAGGTCACTTCACCATCCCTCGACTGGGTCTGACCACTACTGATGACAGCAGAGGAGCTACCGCTGTAGCTGTCATTCAGCATGGTGTCAATGACTGACTTGGCAGTCATTCCCTCTGGGTTGGCATAAGGGCATATGGGACTATGATCAGTAATCCCTGATTGCAGCCTATTGCCTGAGGTCTCCAGAGTCAAAGAGCTAATAAAATTAGGCCTTGTTTCTGGTAACAATGAGTTCACTCCTAAAAGTGAACTCTGGAATAACTGAATTCCTGTCTCACTTCTGTCAACCGGGTGACAGAGAGTGAGACCCCTACATTTGTTTTCCGCAGGGCCCCCATCATGGGCCAGCAGGAATGTGTGTTAGACCACACAGGTGATATCCTGATACTAGGATGCATCACAAGGGGAATGTCACACACCAACTGTAGGAGGAAGGGCCTCACAACCTGAGCAACCTCAAACCTCTCAAGGTTTGCTCTGGTGGGCTCTGTGGGCTTACTTTGCAGTAACCCACCTTCCTGGTGAATTCTTTGCTTCAATGGAGGAGAATCCTCCAATTGGAAGCAGGCCTTTCTCCATAGGCCTAAACATGATGGTTTCCTTTTCTGTTGGCCAATACTTCTTGTTCTCCTAGGACTCTCCTCTACCTGTATACTAGGCAGCTGAGGAGGCCCATAGGATGCACGTTTTTCTGGGGTCCCTCTTCCAAACTAGGAGTGGGGACACTTCCAAATACCTCAACATCAGTTGTAGGTAAGGCAGGAGGAATAATCCCCTTTCCTCTGCCTGTTTTTCTGACTCCACTGGCCATGGGTTTCCACTTAGGCCTAGGCTTTCTCTTAGTCTTGGCTAAAACAGCCTGATTTTGAGACATAGTGCTTGAAGGGTCTGGTGAGGGCCTATCAGGACCTAAGTCTTGAAGGCTCAAATCACCCAGCACTCTTCTAGGAACTACGCTCCTGATATTGACAGATGCCCTGACCATTTCTCTATTCACAGCTTGAATGACAGGTGCTACTGGGACATTAAGAGAGGGCCTATCAGCCAACTGAGTATCCCCCATAGGAACTCTGGCAAGAACCTGTGGGTTTACCATGAAGGAAGCTACATCAGGAGTATTGGGCCCAGTGTTCCTAACAGTAGAGGTACTTACACCTACTACCTGAACACTATCCTCAACAGAATTATTACTATGCAATGGGACAGGAATGGGAGCCAAGGCTCCAGCACTGCTAGTTTCCAAGGAATCTAGAAAAACTTCAGACTCTTCCTCTGAGGGAATGGAATCTAAAGGGAAGGACACCCCTGCCATCTCTTCGTCCTCATACTGAGAGAAGGCCAGGCTGGCAGAGTGGGCCGCCGAGGTCTTATCCTTACATCTGGGGTCCCCCTTCCTGTGGTCACTTGCTCCACAAGTGTAACAAGCCCCACTGGCATTTGACACATAGGGAGGCACCACAGCCAGAATGGGGCAGTCTGCTGATCAGCCCTGCAATTCTGTCAGCATCACTCACTCCTTGTACCTCACAAGCATATTCAAAAGTTACAAGCCAGTCAATTATATAATTCTTTTCCTCATACATACTTAGGATATCTTTAGGAAACTTAGGATGTGAAGAGGACCCAGAACCATCTCCAGATCCTCTGGAAGAACCTTGTGAAGCCTGAATCTTGGCAAGCTCCAGCTGGTGATCCCTATCTTTTTGCTTCTCAACCTTCTCCATTTCCAATTTGGCCATGGCAAACTCAAGTTCTTTTTCCTTGAACCTGAGGGTGTCTTTCTTCAAATTGAACAATGCCTCAGCATTAGAGTAGGCCTCAACCAGAAGTTCAGACTGACGTGCCCTGAAGACCCTCACGTGTGGAAACAAGGCACAATCACCATACACGAATTGAAACGCCAGATACGAGGTTCAATTCCCAAAATCTAGGGTTCATTGCAAAGCAAATAGTCTCAGTCGGCCGACTGGATCTCACGTCTCACAACGTGTGTCACCCAGACCTCGTGAGATGCAAGAGAGCGAGCATTCTACAACAGAGACATATATACAAAAAGACCATCATATTATCAGTTTGTGACACATCAAGACCGCGCATAATGTATCTTCCTGAGCAAGGGTTCGGGGATTGACAATTGTGACGAGTATGACACCTTCTAAGACATTAATTTAGCAACACTTGCAATCTGCAAAGGCGCAGACACTATTCTTTGTTACAGAGAACATAATGCTCTTGTTCAGTGAGCGAACTGTGCTAGAGGTCAGCTCGATCTAAAGGGGCCCAGTAAGGGGGGCCGTGAAAGAGAGTATAATTCATGCCTCTAACTGTCTATTTCTATAGTTTCTGCGGTCTCAGCGAGACCAGCTGGCACCTGGCTTGGTGATTAAATGCCTCTCTGCTCGCCTTCAAGGACCCGTGAGTGAGGAAAACAATGTATTTCTGTCTCGGCCGGTCTCTCATATGTAACTTGTGGCCTTGCTCTGTGCTGGAGCAGAACGGAATTAAATTCATTTTTGCAAAGCGTTTGAACAGAAAAGCAAGAGAAAGCAAAATGGCAAAATGGCGGATTCTGTGCAGTCATAAAATGGACGCCCTATGGTTATGCAGACGAGTCTGTTCTGGTGGTGATGGGCATATGATGCGGTTGGTTTTCGGCCAACATAATATACCGTCTATGTTATTGTAGGGTGTTTTTCTAGACTAAGAAACCCTCCTCTTGGCCGTAAGCCAAACGCATCAACCATAAATCGCATCTTCCTCTGACCAAGTATCTAATTCTGAACTATGCATACTACTGTAATCATCATCATCAATATCAATGGACATGGGGTCTCATTACAACTCACCCAGTATGGAAACAACAGTGGCAGTAAACCCGCCGCCACCGTTGTTTCCATACTGGGTGATCACGACTCCTGCAGGCGGAGGTGTCAATCCCACCAGGTCTGATCTGGTGGGTTTAACACCGCCCGCCTGCAGGCGGACGAGGAAATACCGGCACCATCACGAGATGGTGCCGGTGTTTCCATGATCTCCATTCCCATTGAGTCCTGTGGGACTCAATGGGAATGGGGATTTATACCATTCCGCCTCCGGAATTCCCGGGTCACCGGGGTAGTAATGCCCCG
Organism: Ambystoma mexicanum; assembly: GCF_040938575.1. Lineage (NCBI taxonomy): Eukaryota > Metazoa > Chordata > Amphibia > Caudata > Ambystomatidae > Ambystoma > Ambystoma mexicanum. The sequence goes on from NC_090941.1 coordinate 290,818,808, forward strand.
GTAATTCCGGGAATCACGGAGGCGGAATGGTAATACGAGTCCGGCGGTAACCAGGCGGTTTTACCTCCTCGGTTACCGCCAGACTCGTAATGAGTCCCATAAACTCTTTCATAGTTTGCGTTTCGTTATTTGCATTCGTATCTACTTTGGAAGTTCTTTTTTCTGTCATCATGTGTATGCATTCATCACTTATTTCAGTACAAATAATTGGAAGGCAGTGTATGCAACAACAACATGTTAGGAAGATTCTGAGTACTGTTGCTAAAATTGCAACTTGTTTCCAACCCCATGAGCGTAGTAACTCCCAAAACCAGGAACTTATATTCAGTTCCCAACCACCTGTCGAGGGGTGGAGGTCAGAGCTCAGGACCTGTAACTTTTCTATTGCCTCAAAAATCGTAGGGGAGGAGTCACTTACAAATACGCAGCACACTGAACACAGGATTTTACAAACACCTCCACGGTCAGCCAAAACTTTATCAAGAGCCATTCTATTCTGAAGTGTCATTAATCTAATTGCCTTCTCTTCTAGGGTCATATTATACAGTATGTCAGTTGTTCCATTTATCATTTTTTCTAGAATTCTTGACAATCTTCTTATATTATACGAGTTTATTGCTTGGCCCCAATATGGTATGAATGATTTTGCTATGTCTCCCGCATTAAATCCTGCTTCATCATCCCTTGATCTAGATAATTTCGATATATTTGATGTTCGGGAAAGAAATACCCCAGGGAAAAGGATTCCTAAGTAACATGTTCCACCCCAATTTCTAGGTAGCCAGGGATAAGCTTTTCATCCACATACAAAATAAACAGGGTCACCTACATATATTGGTTCTTCTTCTCTCTCTAGTACTGCAATATTCATGCATCTATCAAATGTCCCTACTGGGTAGGAACCTTTCTTTCGTAAAGAAACAGTGCGAGGATTGTAATTTATTGTATATGATGGGGGCACTACATCTTTGTTCCCCACTGGGTTCATGTGAAATGTTATTACAGTTGACTTATAAGGCACATACAGTCTGTCTACTGGCGTTACTACTTGTTTTATTAATCTTGCTTTGTTAGATATTGTGCAACCTATGGGTTTCATTACCACTTTTTCAAATTCTTTTATGTTTGTCTTGTCTAATTGACCTGTGTCACTCTTATTCCACTTTCCATAAAAGAGTGCACTTAGTGATGTATAGCATGCTGTATTAAGGGGTAATGGCTGTACATACCAACCTATTCCTTTTCTGCCATGCTGGGGTAAATGTGTGCAGACCCAGCAGTTAGTCTTGTTCAAGATTGAGTGAGTCATATTCATAATCAAAAGCAATGTGTTATTACTATAACCTTCCCTGTGTCTTTCTTCTATTGGAGAGTACATGACCGGACTGTCTGTGACAGATGCGTTTGTTGCAGGCAAAAGAGAACTCAATAGGTACACGCTCTCCAGATACCATAATAGTGCGATAATGGTACATAGAATACCCAGAAGTGTCATAATCATTAACATTACTTTCTTACAATAATTCTTTCTACATTTCTTTCTAGTCTCTATATTTATTACATCATCAGCGTTGGTGCAGCAGGGGGCAGAAGCAGGTATGGGCTTTGTGCGTGATTCTTATTCTCCAACAATGTTCGTCGTGAATACTTCTCACAGCAGCACTCGTTGAAACACCAATATGTTCAAAGATGTTAACAAAGTGTTTTGGCCAGTTCTCGGCAGCCTTGATTACTAAACGTAAGGCAAGATTATCATGCTCTTGCACATTGCTCAAAAGACTCCAGAGCAAACATCAATTGCCTTTGTACCATAAGCGCCCCGCTTGTTCCCACGGGGTGATCGACAAATGGATTTTTATTTTCAAATATAGCACCTGGAAGCCGCGTTCCAGAGCTCCCAGATTGGTACAGCCCCCACGCTCCACTTCCCTAGGCCTCCGATTCCCAATTCATCCGTGATGGGAATAGAGGCAACAACAAAAACGCGCAGATCATATCACTTCCGATTTTGAGAACATAGGTTGTACCTTATCGCTCCAGGTACTGTGTGATAAATAAACAGTGCAAATGCACTTCCAGATGCAGGCTCTGTGTCAACAGGTGACGATGCAGGCTTTATGTCAGCCTGTGGTGATTCAGATTCAGCTGGGCAAGGTTAGGGCACATTTGGCCCTTTCTCCTTTTTAGCAATCTTCTCAGGCTTTCTCTCAGGCTCAGGCAGAATTTGTTGCAGAGAACAGGCAATTGTGTCTTTCGAGTCGGAGGCAGCTGTTCCTTTCTGGTCGTCTGGGTCAGGCAGTTCTTTTAATGGCGATGGAATTTTTTTCATGTGGGTGGCGGGATCCACGCCTTACTACCATCCACGCGGACTGCAGTCTGTGTTGCCAAGAGTATCTGGTAAGGGCCACGCCACCTCAGTGCAAGTGATGATTTCCTGTCAAAACTTTTCACCAGGATCCACTTGCCTGGCTGCAGAAAATGCCCCGGGCCTTTATATCCGACAGGAAGAGCCTCCTGCACCTGCTGATGAATCAAACGGAGCTTCTGCGTTAAAATGTCACAGTATGTACTAAGAACAAGTTATTCAACTTCACTCAGGAGCCTTGGCTGCGGCACACACCAAACATTAGCAGGTCTCCCCATTACGATCTCGTATGGGGAGAGTCCAGTCCTTGCTTGCACAGACGTGCTCATGCACAACAAAGTTAAGGGCAATGCAACTGTCCATTTTAACTGACTCCCTAAACAGATTTTACTTATTTTGTTTTTTGATATGCCGTTCTGACGCTCAACAAGACCGGCACTCATCGGGTGCCTGGCGGCATGGAATCGTTTATCAATCTGAAGGTCTGCACATATCTGTAATATCACGGCGGCAACAAAATGCAGGCCGTTGTCTGACCATATAACTCGTGGCAGGCCGAATCGGGAAAAATATTCTTTTAGCATTACTTTTGCAGTGCTTATTGTTGTGCAGTCCTTTAGCGGGTATGCTTCCACCCATTTACTGAATGCACAGGCTACCACCAAGATGTATTTAAGATTCTGACATCTTTCCATTTCTATAAAATCAAAATGGATGACTTCAAAGGGCATAGAGGGGGGGGGAACTACCTGTTGGAGTGGCCGTTCCTTTTCCAATATTGTATTGGAAACAAGTCATGCAACTCTGAACTAGTCTCTCAGCATTTTTTCTAATGTGCGGGTTCTGCCATACTGTAGCCAGATGCTGTATCATTTTCTTCGCACATATGTGAGTGGGGCTGTGGGCTATGGTGACCATTGCAGTTATGTAGGAGTTGGGCAGCATCCACTTTCTACTTTCTTTGTCCACCCAGCAACCTTCTACGTCTAATTCTGCAGAGCCCTCAGCCCACCCTTTTATTTCATCAGCAGTTGCTTCCGCCTGCATCTTTTTGACTGTGGCAATCCCGTTCTCTATCATGCAGGGCACTTCTTCTGATTGTACTATAAACATTTTGGTGTGAAAATCAGTGGCAGTTTGTTTTGCAATTTTGTCTGCAAATGCGTTTCACTTTCCAACGTTACATGTTATTTTCTTATGTGCCTCGCATTTCATTATTGCCAGTCGCTTTGGCCACGTGAGTGCAGACAACAATCGCGCTATCAAAGGGCCATTTTGAATGTTAGTTCTGTGTGATGTTAGAAAACCCCTCTCAGCCCAGAGTCAACCAAAATTGTGTACCAACCCAAATGCGTACTGACTGTCAGTATATACGTTTACATCCAAATTTTCAGAAATCTCGCATGCTCTTGTCAATGCTATTATTTCTGCGGCCTGCGCTGAATTGTATGGAATTCTTCTGCTCTCTACGACACGAATTGGGACACTGGCATTTTCAAAAATGTACATTTCTGCCTCTTTTTTCAGCTCTCTCTTTCTTTCCCTGCTGACCGCACTATGGGTTATTCTAGTGTTCCCTCTCTGTGCAGGCCCCGCCTCTCCAGCGCTGTCTTCTCTGATAGCTGCTGATTCAAGCTCGGTGGGTGGAGGGGGAAATGGGATCACGTGTTCAGGAGGGGCTGGTGCAGATGGAACAACTGGAAGGGGGACTGGCAACTGAGGCTGAGCAATGGGCATTTGTGCAATTGTGTCAATTTTACTTTTAGGGCGTTCTTGCCTTTTTTTCATTTAAAATCTTATTAATTAGTTCATCTGATGAATGCAACTCTTGTTGTGGATATATTTTTTCTATGCCTAATGGAAGACTCCTATTGCCCTTCTGATATCCTCATCCCATTGTTTTTCTTCCTGTTCTAGCGCTCTGTCTGCATTAGATTTGTGCCTACGCGCATGTTTCTCCCTACTTCTTAAACAGAGGTTAGCTTCCTTCCTCCAGTCTCTAATGACGTCAAATGTCGCAGGGCGGGCTTTCTTGCACAGCAAGACTGATTCCAAATGCTCTTTCGCAGCATCTCAAAACTACCATCTTTCGGCCATTGCAAATCTTCTACGTGTTTGGTTTGCCTATGCCAAATTTCACAAAACATTATTGCCGCTATTCCATACTTCACATACATCTCAAACGCTGGACACCCTACGGGTGGCGCAGCCTGGCCAGTTTCCAAAGATTGTCTACCGCAGTGGAAAAATCCCACTAGACAGGAAGACATTTTCCCAAGCATGTTTGATCTTATTCATACCTTACCCTGGGCATTTGATCTTGCAAAAGCAACTCTTAACCAGTGTCAAGGCTTTTTGAGAATCAGGGCACGACTCACCTGATCAATCAACTCGTCTCTCAAGACGCAATTCGTCCGTATACAGATGCAACCAAGGATCGTCGTGTCTGCGTATCTGGCTCAATCTGCCTCGTTTCGGGACCCTCACCTTCTTGCTCTCTGGGCGGGCACGTCGATCACGGACCGGTTGTGTACAGATCTGCAAATGAGTCTCATCACTTTCACAGGGGCGCCCTGAACACCTCTCGATCCCGGCTCGACGGCCTCATCCTCGATTAGTTTTTCAGCCTTCTTCAAATGTCAGCGTACACGATGGCGCAAATGGGGGAGGGTCCCTGTTCGGGCGCCATTTTTTGCCAGGCCCTGAAGACCCTCACATATGGAAACAAGGCACAATCACCATACATGAATTGATACTGTGATGCTGGAAATGCATCAGGGGGACAGGGCCTCTGAATCCTTGTCCTTTACTGCCTTTTATCGTGTGTTCTGTCATGTTTTCTGCCCATGAGTCCATTTGGGACTCCTGGCAGTGCAGCTCTCTCTTTTGGTTTGGTGAACAGACCCATGGGATACCCTTATGGCACCCATGGGTAGGGGTACAACCCTGTGCCCCTAGTGTATGTTTTTGGGCACCTGTGGGTGGCCCACAGAGCAGGGTATGGGCTGGTGGCAGCTCCATGCTGAATTTGACAGGTGCTCTGGGTGTCCTCCATTTTGGATACCCAGGCACTGCCATTGGAATCAGTTGATTCCTGATAGGAAACAAGATGGCCCCTGTGGCCTCTTGCTTTCTATTGCCTGTTATCTTGTTTTTCCCAAAGTCCTGGGAAGCCCTGACTCTGTCCCTTCCCCCTGACTGGCTGTTGGGTGGAAGTTCCATATATGGTGTTGTTGTGAAGGCCCAGCTAGACTGACTGGAGCCTTCCCAGTGACTGTATGTTGTGGGTACCTCCTGTGGGTGGGACCTGGGTGAATGGAGTGTGTGACCAATATACACTCCTTGTTGTGGTTGTCTGGTTTCTGGCATGAGAGACAAAGACTGAGACAGCCCTGCCCGAAACTGGCCTGAATGCAGTGTGTAGTGTTGAATGGCTGGGTACTTGTCCCAATCCACATTCCTTGTTGTGAGTGTCTGAAAGGGAGGAGGGTGGCCTGAATGCACTGTGTGCCTGATTGGCTGACTGACTGCATGAATGCCCCTCTGTATGATTGGCTGCTGAGTGTAGGCCAGCAGTGTGGATGAGAGACAGAATAGTATATCTGGGGACCTCTCACCATTGGAAATTGTTCAGAAGCGTTCAGAAGCTGAGTCTCCACTCAAGAGTAACTGGAACTGCTGATCCTCGACGTCCAGCTGGAAGAAGAAGACTTGCTGCTGCATTTGCTTCGACAGATCTGAAGGTTGCCGAATTCGTCGAGGACTGACCCGAGAGAGGACCTGGTAAGGCGCCCTCTTCCCGTGCTCCGAGGGATCATCGAGCACCGCTACATCTTCGCCGAAGCGCCCTGGAAGTCAGACCCTCGAAAGGCTGCCGACCCGAGACGGGACCGCCTAGGAGATCGAAGTGAAGCACCCGGACATCGACGCCGTCGAAGTCCATTGCCGTCGACCAGGGTTCGCAGGTTTGTGTAACCGCTGGAGGCCCGTCGAAGTTGTGTTGCCCAGCCGTGGGAACCACTTGACGCCGTGCCGCCGACGACCGGAGCCGTCCGCTTCTTTGCCTAAGAACATTCAATCGAAGGACTCCCTCGACCGCATCGTCGACCGCTTATCCTGCCGGAGAAAGTCGAGGACGACCAACGCGCCGAGGAGAAACCTGCCGGTGGGTTTCTCGCCACCCAACGACCTCAAAGACTCGGACGACCCGACGCCCTTGCTGGGCTTCCGTCTCTACAATCTTTGCGGTCCAGAACTATTGTCATCGAGGTGCCCCGCACACCTCCGCCTTGCAGGACGCCGACGCCCCGACGCCGACGAGCACCGCTCGGACGAAGCTGCCGCCTCTTCGACATCGTTCTACCTCGTTTGTCGACGGACGTTCGACGCCCCGTGCCTCCCGCTTGAAAGGGAAGGCATTCAAGAAGGGCCGTCGATTCCCCGTCGCCGAACCCCGAGGTCTTCGACGTTTCTCGACGCCTCTCGACGATCCGTGACTCCCGCTTGAAAGGGGGTCGCTCAAGAAGGATCTGTCGACGCCTCTTCGAAGGACTCGACTCCACCAGGTACATTGGGGGGGTAAAAACATTGTAGGAGAGAATAAGACTATTGAACAACATATGGACTGGGCTTGTGTTAGATCTCTTTCTTTTACAGGTTGCCCAGGTGGGGGGATCTCCACACAGAACTGTGTCTAGTGTTAGGGGCCAGTATTTTGCCTATTGTTCAACCACCTTATTTTCTCCCTTCTCTCTATTGCTGGTTTCACTTATTGATCTGTGTGACATTTTTGTGGATGCACTTTAATGAGGTCTAATATTAGTGGTACCACTTTAGAATTGTAGATATTTACCATTATTGATTTTCCTGAGCACAAGGTGCGTTATTGTGATAAGTGTACATAACCTTTGAATTAATTATATAAAGACTGTGTTTTCAGTAATACAGTGTGTGGACATTCCTTTGTGGGGGCTTGGGGAATACACTGTACTTAAGAACCAGCCTGCATCACCTCCTGAGAAGCTAGGCCTTGATTGCTCGTCCATTGCTACCGTAATAGAGAATCTTGGCTGGGGTCTTCTGTGCCTCTCTTCTACCATATAGGGAGCAGAGGTACAGACACCCCCTACCGGTCTTTACAGCTGGTGGCAGCGGTGGGATGCTTATGGTTTTAAGACTCAGTGTATAACCGTGCCACTTACAAAATATCCGCACTTTATTAGATTAAGGTTTGGGTGTGTACCAAATAACTGCATTACAAGCAATGGAGCCCATTGCAAATGGTAAATTGACTCGGATGAGCTTAGAGGCTCTCCAGAGTGCTTGTGAAGCCAGGGAGCTAGACTTTGTGGATAAGTCTAGGGCTGAGCTGATAGCTGCCCTGGTGGACTACCAGACGGATGGTGAAACTCTTGATGAAGGGGGGGATGCAACCAATGAGGACTCTGCCCCTGGGGTTGTCGCTGAATCTGTTTCTGGGAATGCCACCCTTCCTGCTGCCTCTGTTCCAAACCCCAGCAATTCCATGGAACTTGAGTTATTAAGGATGAAATTGGCCTTTGAATATCGCAAGTTGGAAATAGAAGCTGAGCTTAAGAAAGAGGAGCTGGCACAGCAAGTGGAACTCAAGAATAGGGATCTTGCGCTCAAAGACAAGGACACTGAATGTCAGAGGATCCAGCTAGAGAAAGCTAGAGTGGAGACGTCAGCTAGACCAATTGAGAATGGCAGGTCCCCAGCCACCAAGTTTATGAAAGATTTGGTTGGTGTGTTTGTGGAGGGTTCAGATATCCTCCAATGGATTGAAGCGTTTGAAATGGCTTGTGCAATTCATGATGTAGATAAAAGAGATTGGGCTAAGTGTTTGTTAAGCAGAGTGCCTCAAACTGGATATGACTGTATTCTGAAGCTGGGTGTGGAAGAAAGGGGTCAGTATGAGTGTATGAAGGCTGCTTTGATTGCCAAGTTTGGCAAGACACCTACCCAATATCTTAAAAGGTTCAGGGATTTTAAGAAAAGAGAGAATGTGTCTTGGATTGACTGGGTGAGTACTGCGCACATGAACATGATGGGGTGGATTGATGGTTACAAGGTGAAAACTTTTGTTGAGTTGTCCCACCTCTTGTTTTTTGAGCATTTTTCTGAAGCCTGTTCACCGGAGCTGCGTCAGTATGTGGCTGACCAGAACATTTTGGACCCCTTTAAGCTGGCTAGGTTGGCTGACAAGTGGGTCTCCCACCGGGTGTCCCCTAAGGACTCCAGTGGGAAGGACAAGGACAAAGAAAAGGGGGCCTCTCCAAAAGCTGAGGAGTCCCACAAGCAGTCACAGTCGGGCAAACCTAAACCTTCCTCTCCCAAGACCCAAAAATCTAGTGGGGATAAGTCCTCTGTGGGTGGGATTAAGAGTAGTGGTCCACCTGCTGCAAAGCAGGCTCCCAGTGGTTCCAGTACCGTACCCCGCACTCCTGGCACTTGTTGGGATTGTGGGGCTCTGGACCACAAAAGGGGTGACTCCAGGTGTAAAGGTAAGGCACTTGGAGTACAGGCTGTCAGCCTGACCTACCCTTACCCCGTGTCTGAGGTGGAGGCCACTGTCCTCCCCTCCTCTACCGGGATCACATTTGGTGCTCCGGTAGAGATTTCCCTAGTGTCCCTTGGGGCCTGGGACCAGTACGCGGAAGTACTGGCGACTATCCCACAGAACACCCGTAGGTTTTTGAGAAGTGTCCTCTTGAATGGCCAGCCTTCTACTGGCTTGAGAGACACTGGGGCAAGCATGACAGTGGTGGACAGGACCCTGCTCAAGCCAGAGGACTATGTAGGTGCTCCTCTGAGAACCACCAGGTTAGCTGGTGGGCCTCCCAAATTATCGCCTGTAGCCTTAGTCACACTCATGATTGGAGACAAGACAGCGAAGCTTCCTGTCCTGGTTCAGGACAATGTCCCTGCTAACATTTTGTTAGGGAATGATCTAGTAGAGTTGGGGTTGATCTCGGATGGTCTTCCCATGACTGCTGCTGCAGTCACTAGGTCACAGGTGACACCGGGTCTGGCTGTGGGTCAGATACCCGAGCCAAAGGCGAGGCCTATTGCAAGAAGGCGGAAGACCAAGAAGGCCACCTCTGTGGAGGGAGCACCTTCTCTTCCTGCTGCACCCATTGGGATCCATGCTCCGGACGGGCTGGGTCCAGTGGAAAACCCAAACTCAACTCCTTTGGGAGAAGAGGCAGAAGACTCTCCTGTGGGAGAGGTTCTCAACCCGGAGGATCATCCCGACCTTCAATGCTTGTTAGCTGAAGGGGGACCCTCCCGGGCAGACTTCTGTAGGGGACAGAGGGAGTGCCACTCTCTCGAGGGTCTGAGGAAACAGGCCCTGTCCCAGGCACAAGGAGAAGTGCCTAGGAATTTCCGGATTTCTTGGGAGGGTGAGCTCCTTGTTAGTGAGCCCACTAAGCCTGAACCTGGTGCCCGCAAGAGGTTGGTGGTACCCCAGGTTTACAGGCCCTTCCTTCTGCAGTTGGCGCATGAGGTGCCCTTGGCTGGTCATCTTGGGACCAAGAAGACTAAGCAGAGGCTCTCTGCCCATTTCTACTGGCCACGGATGGGAGTAGAGGTGGAGTCCCACTGCAGGACCTGCCCCACTTGTCAGTTGTCTGGCAAGACTGGAGGCAGGGTCATTGCCCCACTGCAGCCATTACCAGTGGTTGGCACACCATTTGAGAGGGTGGGCATCGACATCGTCGGTCCCCTTGACCCTCCCACTTCAGGTGGACATCGGTTCATCCTGGTCTTGGTAGATCATGCCACCAGGTACCCTGAGGCAATACCCCTTCGGACTGTTACTGCCAAGGTGGTTGCCAGGGCTCTCCTGGGCATTTTCACCCGTGTTGGATTCCCCAAGGAGGTTGTCTCTGACCGAGGATCCAACTTCATGTCTAGTTACATGAAAACCATGTGGAAAGAGTGCGGGGTAACCTACAAGTTCTCCACCTCTTACCACCCCCAGACCAATGGTCTGGTTGAGAGATTTAATAAAACTCTCAAGGGCATGCTAGGGGCTTTGGAAGAACCCCTAAGGAGGAAATGGGATCTCCTCCTGCCATGCCTGCTGTTTGCTTACAGAGAGGTACCTCAAGAGGGTGTTGGTTTCAGCCCCTTTGAGTTACTCTTTGGACATCCCGTGAGGGGGCCCCTCGCCTTGATCCGAGAAGGCTTGGAAGCCACCCCTCCCGGTCCCGCCAAGCAAGTGGGGGACTATGTGTTAGGCCTCAGGCGGAGGATGACACAAATGATGGGTCAGGCAACAGCAAATCTCAAGGCCAGCCAGGAATTGAATAAGTACTGGCATGACCTTAAAGCTTCGCAAGTGGATTGGACTCCGGGACAGGAAATCCTTGTGATGGAGCCTACCAAGCCTAGAGCTTTGGCAGACAAGTGGACTGGACCCTTCAGGATCATCTCCAAGATGGGCGAAGTCAATTATCTGGTTGACATGGGAGCCTCTGGGGTAGCCCCCCAGGTATTCCATGTCAACAGGCTCAAGCCTTTCCACAGGCGAGCAGAGGTCTCATGTCTCTTGCTAGCTTCAGGGCAAGAAGAGGATGAGAGTGAGCCCCTTCCTGATTTGCTGCATAGCAACCCTCAGGATGGCTCAGTGGAGGGAGTACATCTCTCTCCAGATTTGACAACAGAGCAGCAGAGGGCCTGCAGGGCTTTGCTCCAGCAGTATGCCTCTCTGTTTTCACTGACACCGGGCCTTACACCGTGGTGTAAGCACGAAATTGACACTGGTGACAGTGTGCCTGTCAAAAGCAGGTGCTATCGTATGTCAGATACCGTCAAGAACCACATCCAGGCTGAGGTCGCCAAGATGTTGGATCTGGGTGTTATTGAACCCTCAACCAGTCCCTGGTCCAGTCCAGTGGTCCTTGTCCCCAAGGCAAGTTCCCAGGCGGGTACCAAAGATTGGAGGTTCTGTGTGGACTACCGAGGAGTCAATGCCGTCACCAAAACTGACGCGCACCCATTGCCCAGGGCTGATGAGCTCGTGGACACCATAGGTGCTGCCAAGTTTGTGAGCACCTTTGACCTTACCTCAGGCTATTGGCAAATAGCTCTGACGGACCATGCCAAGGAAAAGACGGCTTTCTCAACACCTGAGGGACTCTACCAGTTTAGGGTCATGCCTTTTGGGTTGAAGAATGCCCCTGCCACCTTCCAGAGATTGGTCAACCATGCGCTCAGTGGGCTGGAAGCCTTTTGTGTGGCTTACTTAGACGACATTGCCGTCTACAGTTCCACCTGGGAAGAGCATTTGACACATCTGGATAAGGTGTTGCAGGCCTTGAAAAGGGCTAACCTCACTATCAAGGCCACCAAGTGCCAGATAGCTCAGGGGAAAGTTACCTATCTTGGTCATGAGGTAGGAGGGGGTCAAATCCAACCTCTCTCCAGTAAAGTACAGGATGTACAGAACTGGGAGACTCCCACTACTCAAACCCAGGTGAGAGCCTTTTTGGGCCTCACTGGGTACTATCGCAATTTCATGGCAGACTATGGAACCATAGCTGCACCCCTGACAGCTCTAACTTCACCCAAACAGCCTAGGAAGGTTAATTGGACCGAAGACTGTCAGAGGGCCTTTGATGGCTTGAAAGAAAGTCTGTGTAGGGCACCTGTGTTGTGTGCGCCTGACTACAGCCGACCCTTTATCGTCCAGACGGATGCCTGCGACACCGGAATTGGAGCTGTCTTGTCCTAGTTAGATGACAAAGGGAAAGAACATCCTATCATATTCATCAGTAGACAACTCAAGGGTAGAGAACTTAGGTGGGCTACTGTTGAAAAGGAGTGTTTTAGCATAGTTTGGAGCCTTAGGCGTTTTAGGCCCTACCTTACGGGGTCTACCTTCAAGGTCCAAACAGATCATAAGCCCCTGAAGTGGCTTATGCAGATGAAGGGTGAGAATCTGAAATTGCTCAGGTGGTCCATTAGCCTGCAAGGGCTAGACTTCACCATAGAGCACAGACCAGGGAAGAGTCACGATAATGCAGATGGCCTTTCCAGAAGGTATGTTGACCGTCTGGATGAGGGTGTCTATCCCGTGGGAGATTAGACACCCTCCACCTCAGTCTGGGGGGGGCGACTGTGATGCTGGAAATGCATCAGGGGGACAGGGCCTCTGAATCCTTGTCCTTTACTGCCTTTTATCGTGTGTTCTGTCATGTTTTCTGCCCATGAGTCCATTTGGGACTCCTGGCAGTGCAGCTCTCTCTTTTGGTTTGGTGAACAGACCCATGGGATACCCTTATGGCACCCATGGGTAGGGGTACAACCCTGTGCCCCTAGTGTATGTTTTTGGGCACCTGTGGGTGGCCCACAGAGCAGGGTATGGGCTGGTGGCAGCTCCATGCTGAATTTGACAGGTGCTCTGGGTGTCCTCCATTTTGGATACCCAGGCCCTGCCATTGGAATCAGTTGATTCCTGATAGGAAACAAGATGGCCCCTGTGGCCTCTTGCTTTCTATTGCCTGTTATCTTGTTTTTCCCAAAGTCCTGGGAAGCCCTGACTCTGTCCCTTCCCCCTGACTGGCTGTTGGGTGGAAGTTCCATATATGGTGTTGTTGTGAAGGCCCAGCTAGACTGACTGGAGCCTTCCCAGTGACTGTATGTTGTGGGTACCTCCTGTGGGTGGGACCTGGGTGAATGGAGTGTGTGACCAATATACACTCCTTGTTGTGGTTGTCTGGTTTCTGGCATGAGAGACAAAGACTGAGACAGCCCTGCCCGAAACTGGCCTGAATGCAGTGTGTAGTGTTGAATGGCTGGGTACTTGTCCCAATCCACATTCCTTGTTGTGAGTGTCTGAAAGGGAGGAGGGTGGCCTGAATGCACTGTGTGCCTGATTGGCTGACTGACTGCATGAATGCCCCTCTGTATGATTGGCTGCTGAGTGTAGGCCAGCAGTGTGGATGAGAGACAGAATAGTATATCTGGGGACCTCTCACCATTGGAAATTGTTCAGAAGCGTTCAGAAGCTGAGTCTCCACTCAAGAGTAACTGGAACTGCTGATCCTCGACGTCCAGCTGGAAGAAGAAGACTTGCTGCTGCATTTGCTTCGACAGATCTGAAGGTTGCCGAATTCGTCAAGGACTGACCCGAGAGAGGACCTGGTAAGGCGCCCTCTTCCCGTGCTCCGAGGGATCATCGAGCACCGCTACATCTTCGCCGAAGCGCCCTGGAAGTCAGACCCTCGAAAGGCTGCCGACCCGAGACGGGACCGCCTAGGAGATCGAAGTGAAGCACCCGGACATCGACGCCGTCGAAGTTCATTGCCGTCGACCAGGGTTCGCAGGTTTGTGTAACCGCTGGAGGCCCGTTGAAGTTGTGTTGCCCAGCCGTGGGAACCACTTGACGCCGTGCCGCCGACGACCGGAGCCGTCCGCTCCTTTGCCTAAGAACATTCAATCGAAGGACTCCCTCGACCGCATCGTCGACCGCTTATCCTGCCGGAGAAAGTCGAGGACGACCAACGCGCCGAGGAGAAACCTGCCGGTGCGTTTCCCGCCACCCAACGACCTCAAAGACTCGGACGACCCGACGCCCTTGCTGGGCTTCCGTCTCTACAATCTTTGCGGTCCAGAACTATTGTCATCGAGGTGCCCCGCACACCTCCGCCTTGCAGGACGCCGACGCCCCGACGCCGACGAGCACCGCTCGGACGAAGCTGCCGCCTCTTCGACATCGTTCTACCTCGTTTGTTGACGGACGTTCGACGCCCCGTGCCTCCCGCTTGAAAGGGAAGGCATTCAAGAAGGGCCGTCGATTCCCCGTCGCCGAACCCCGAGGTCTTCGACGTTTCTCGACGCCTCTCGACGATCCGTGACTCCCGCTTGAAAGGGGGTCGCTCAAGAAGGATCCGTCGACGCCTCTTCGAAGGACTCGACTCCACCAGGTACATTGGGGGGGTAAAAACATTGTAGGAGAGAATAAGACTATTGAACAACATATGGACTGGGCTTGTGTTAGATCTCTTTCTTTTACAGGTTGCCCAGGTGGGGGGATCTCCACACAGAACTGTGTCTAGTGTTAGGGGCCAGTATTTTGCCTATTGTTCAACCACCTTATTTTCTCCCTTCTCTCTATTGCTGGTTTCACTTATTGATTTGTGTGACATTTTTGTGGATGCACTTTAATGAGGTCTAATATTAGTGGTACCACTTTAGAATTGTAGATATTTACCATTATTGATTTTCCTGAGCACAAGGTGCGTTATTGTGATAAGTGTACATAACCTTTGAATTAATTATATAAAGACTGTGTTTTCAGTAATACAGTGTGTGGACATTCCTTTGTGGGGGCTTGGGGAATACACTGTACTTAAGAACCAGCCTGCATCACCTCCTGAGAAGCTAGGCCTTGATTGCTCGTCCATTGCTACCGTAATAGAGAATCTTGGCTGGGGTCTTCTGTGCCTCTCTTCTACCATATAGGGAGCAGAGGTACCGACACCCCCTACCGGTCTTTACAGATACGCCAGACACGAGGTTCATTTCCCAAAATCTAGGGTTTATTGCAAAGCAAATAGTCTCAGTCGGCCGACTGGATCTCACGTCTCGCAACATGTGTCACCCAGACCTCGTGAGACGCAAGAGAGCGAGCATTCTACAACAGAGACATATATACAAAAAGACCATCATATTATCAGTTTGTGACACATCAAAACTGCCCATAATGTATCTTCCTGAGCAAGGGTTCGGCGATTGGCAATTGTGACGAGTATGACACCTTCTAAGACATTAATTTAGCAACAGTTGTAATCTGCAAAGGCGCAGACACTTCTTTGTTACAGAGAACATAATGCTCTTGTTCAGTGAGCGAACTGTGTTCGTAGGAGAGACACATTCCAAGACTTGCTATCTTCTAGTTTCTATTCGTGAGATAGAGGTCAGTTTGATCTAAAGAGGCCCAGTAAGGGGGGCCATGAAAGAGAGTATAATTCATACCTCTAACTGTCTATTTTTATAGTTTCTGCGGTCTCAGTGAGACCAGCTGGTACCTGGCTTGGTGATTAAATGCCTCTCTGCTCGCCTTCAAGGACTCGTGAGGGAGGAAAACAATATATTTCTGTCTCGGCGGTCTCTCATATGTAACTTGTGGCCTTGCTCTGTGCTGGAGCAGAATGAAATTAAATTCATTTTTGCAAAGCGTTTGAACAGAAAAGCAAGAGAAAGCAAAATGGCAAAATGGCAGATTCTGTGGAGTCATAAAATGGACGTTCTATGGTTATACAGACAAGTCTGTTCTGGTGGTGCTGGGCATATGATGCGGTTGGTTTTCGGCCAACATAATATACCGTCTATGCTATGGTAGGGTGTTTTTCTAGACTAACAAGAGGATGCACTTTCTCCCTCCTTATCTTCAACACCAGTCACTGGAGTGACAGTAATGACATTACTGGTGCTGGGTCTAGCCCCAGCTCCACTATCAGGACCATTTGTTAAGATAGGCACAACTTTGTTTCTTTCAAAATCCAGAATTTTTACAACTAATTCAGCTTTTAAGCCAGAGACTGTGAAGCCTCTTTCAACACATAACTTTCTCAATTGCTCCACTTTTAAGGCACTCAAAGTGGTGAAAGTGATTGTTTCCATGATAGTTAGTTTAGTAGGTGACTTATATCTACAAGGCAATCAAATATTATAGTGTCTTGTGTAAGTGTAATCTGGACACACCAACAGTGATCTACACTTTGGTACCCAATACAGATCCTGTACACAAAACACCCAGATGTTATGTGGAGAGGGTCATCCCACCGCTGCACACCAATTTGTTAAGACCGATTTTCTATACTCTGGCCTGGAGAACAGATGTTATGTTAATGTTAAAGGACATTTGTACCGCGCACTATCACCACCGAAGTGGTCCCCTGGCGCTCTGGCGACTCTGAAAAATGGGAGGGGAGAGAGTGGGTTAGTGGGAATAAGCTGGAAAAGTGCAAGAGAACAGTGATGTGCTGTTGGCAGCCTCAGCCCGCTGGGTCCGTTGGCTGGGCTTGGGGTGTTTTATGGTCCGTAGTCATCGTGTGCTGTTGTGCAAGTCTATGTGTGGTTTGTTTTGTTGTTGCATTGTTGTGAAGTTTGTGCGGATTGCTGCGTTTTAGGCTTGTGGTTGTGTTTGGTTATAGTTTGAGAGGTGTATGCAGAGGGATGGAATTGTTAGTTGGTTGGTTAGTTGGCATTGCTGTCCTTGCAATTGTGGGATTCCATCTAGGTGCGGTACATGCTAACAGTCACATTTCTGTCTAGATGCCTCGCAAGCTAAAGTTCAGAATTCCATAGTAGTGTGGCACATGCTAACAGTCACATTTCTGTCTTGATGCGACGCAAGCTAGGGTTCAGAATTCTAAGTGTGGTGCATGGCAACAGTCACATTTCTATATAGATTCGACTCAAGCCAGATGTATAGAAGGTCAACCTATATTGTGACAGGGACAACTCTGGGAAGCTGTAGCCAAACCTGTTTAAGGTAGCAGTGACAGGCGGTCTAGGCTAAGTTCTTCAGAGGGGTGAGAGTGTAAAGGGTTCACAATGAGGTCACACAATGGAAGTCACAAATTACACTTAGACAGGATGTATAAAAATATAGTTATTTAATTATGGCCAAACACACTATAAGAAAAATGAATACAGGCAGGTAGACTTCTCAACCAATACCATCAAACTAAAATACATATATACAGTCACAGGTTCAAGAGCATAATACAAATCAAAATACGCCTGCAAGGGAATGAATAGGTGAGTATCACACACAAAAAGGTCCACAGAGATGATCCCTAACTAATACTGTCCAACCCTAAGTTGTCTGGGGCCTTGTGCCCTATTGTTCAGGATACAATAACACAGAACTTAGGATGCAGGAGAAAATGTAGGTAGGGTCTCTGGGGTCCAGTGATGGATTCTTCGAGTCAGGGTTCAATATAGACAAGTGCCCAAAATTACCCCAACAGTCAGAAGTCTTGCCAAGGCAAGTAATGGCAAACCCAATAGTTTTAAGAATAAAAGTTATTATAAATCCATTGACTTATAATGAGAGTGTAGGGGTATGTTAAAAGCTCAGTAACTTACCCCCCTCACTCCGAATTTCCCCAAGTCTTTCCAAAACAAAGGAAGGGTGTCCTGGCTTGCTTTTCCCGCTGAATTCCGCTGTCCTCGATTTTCATGGGTTGCAGGTTCGAGTGATTCTCCGGTTAGGATCTTTTGGTGGTGCAAGGGCTCTTGATGAAGAAATGCAGAAACAAACAATGCAACACCCTTCCTGGGACTGGAGGCGGGTCCGAAAAGCAGGTTTCAGACCGTGCACCCCGCGCATAGCGATGCAGCAGGACTCAGTAGCCGCGGTCGGACTTTCCGGTCTTTACCGGGTTCCCTTAGTGCTAGGATGCTGATATTTCGCAGAGGGTGTTGTTGCAGTGGCAGCTGAGAGTGTGCCAGGTTTCAGGCAGAAACTTGGAACGGCAACAAATATAAACCGGTAGCCCTAAAACGAAGTTAGTCAGGTACATGATGATTCCTGGGCACTTCCGAAGGCGGTTTTTGTGCTGGGCACCGAGTAGGCTTCAGGAATGGATGGTCCCTCCCGTCCTGGGGTCGTAGCACCCGCAGGCCTACTGGAGATCACGAGACAGACAGGGCTCCACCAGGACTGCAGCAGAAGTTGGTTTCCAGGCCTCCTTCAGACAGGTTTCAGGTTTCTTTGCGGGTCTTCTCAGCTGGACGGATTCTTGGCTCCTTCAGGTTCTTTCAGGATCCCTGAGAAATGCATGGAGGGACCCTCTTCTTATCCTAAAAGCCCGGTAGGAGTCGAAACTCCCACTACCCAACTAGCCTACACACACCCCCCACAGTGGTCCAATCAGGATGACTGGCGGGAACACTCATGCATATCCCTCAGACACACAGAAACCAGGATGTGTATTGGAGCCAGACTGGCCCATCCCACATCCTGCCTGTAAACACACAAAGCCCTCCAGTAGCCTGCTAAAAGCTGCTGCTTTCCCGGGCACTGAAAGTCGTTATAATGATCTTTCTGGCCTCTGAGGCCAGGAAGAAGGCTAAACAACAAGATGCAAAAGGAATGGGTGAAAAACCTTGTGGCACGGCCGTGTATGACCAGTAGCCACAGTAAGTAGCCAAACGCGGTAAACACTGTTAAGCTAAAACGAAATTCCCCAAAAATTGGGGAAAAGTCACTGCTGCCAACAGCCCATCTTTTAAGCACCTCTAGAGTAACCAAAAAATCCTCTGAGTGTTAGTCTAGGGCAAACAAAAATGAACCTCATTGTACTACAATGTATGCTGCGGTGTGCAATGATAACAAGTTACCATATGTGATACAAAAGTAACCACAAGTAGCAACATAGTCACAAGACTAAGGGAAACACTGTTTCCCAGTACCAATAGACTTAAGGATATATCAGTTTCCCCATAACATGTGAGCAAAGGCCAGTACAGTGAAGCTAAAGGCTTCACTGCACTGCAAAAAAAAGCAAAATGTTTGGGGTTCCATAAAGATGGAAGGAAAGGTGCAGTAAAGAGAATCTTTCCTAACAAGGAGACCACTAGATTCATTTTTCTAGTTAACCTCATTGAGGCCCAACTTTTTTAGATGTCTCAGTCTCTGGTTCAGTTGCTTTTTCCTCTGCATAGTTTCTTCATCAAATGAATGGTGATGGATCTGTCCCCCTCCCCCCTGCACTCGGTGGACATGTGGCCCAAACAAATTTGGTAAAGACCTCTGACCGACAATTGTCCCACTGGACACCCTCAGGGATCTCGAAGAGACAACCATTGAGAGCCCTTCCCTCCCACTTATATTTGTGTAGGCACACTCTCCCTTTCCTATTAACTATGGCCTGACTGTGTCTACCTTGTATTCTACAGAAAATGTCCAAAACTGTCAGCTCCAAGCAGGAATGATCGCCCCCCCCCCTTCCCGCTCAATTTTAAGTGATACATTACACGTAAATATATCTGCTGACATAAAAATATAATCGAGAGTAGACACAGATGACCCTTGATGCGTCGTTGGATTCGCTGGGACATCTGCCGGCAGTGTCCCATATCCCATTTTCAACCCCCATCCTGTAAACAATTCCACCCACAATCTACCCTTCTCAGATACTCTAAGGGGACATTGATTAGTCATCTCTTTTAGTAGGGGAGTATATTGAGTATTCAAATCCCCCCCAAAATGATCGGTGCCCCCCCCAGAGTAGCTTAATCCTTTTCAATGTCGTTGTAAGTTCATCCAAAAAATCCTGCAGACTGGAGCAGGCTGGGTTCCAAAATATGTTGACAAAAATCACCTCGAGGGACTGCCTCTGATGTTTTAGAAGCACCTTACAGACTTGAATTCCCATTTTATTTTTGAAGAGCAATGTTTCCGATTGTGGCATTTTTAAATGCCATCAATGCTCCACTTGAAGGCCTGCCTTTAGCTTTTTGGAGTGCTGGTTGTGAGTAAACTGTATCACGCTCGATGGAGCTGTCAGTATCCATACCTCATGCTGCTGAAGAATATCTAGGGCTGTTGTCAATGTGGTGCGCACCTCCGAAAGCTGTTGCGCCGATTCGTATTTGCATGGTCCCGCTTCCACCGGAATTACTTGAATGTCAGGCTCCGCATCAAGTGCGTGGGTTGACGATTCAACAACTGCCTGAAACATAGTATTTGCATTAGTAAGGATTACAATATTGAAAACACAGCACACGCTTGGGGTCGACTGCACAGGTACATATCAACGGCTAACCACAAATGAAACATGGTGTAGAACAATCAAACGACAAGTGTTCCAGTCCTGATGATCACGGTCGATTGAGCTGTCAGTATCCATACTTCGTGCTGCTGAATAACATCTAGGGCTGTTGTCAATGTGGTGGACGCTTCAGCATCTCCCTGAAAGACAGTGCTTGCATTACTATGGATAACACTAATTATAACTGAAAACAAACACCAGGGGACGACAACTAAGGTGTATATCAATTGGAAAGCCCTAACCAAACAATTGGTAAAATAATCACACGATACATACAAACTATTACTTGACATGCATAAGACAAGTCTGTAGCGGAATAGCCAAGTATGATTACCTGATACGCGCTAGAAGTGGTTGATAACTGCAAGCACGTGACTGAAGTAGAATGTTCTTGCTTCAGATTCAAGGGATAGTCAAGAAGTTGTAAAGGTAAGTTATTGTTTGATAATGAAATGCCAATATTTAAAATTGCCATGTAAGGAGACAGAATAATTGAGTAATGCGCAATATAGCACAGTTCCCTGTGCCCATATATAGATTTCGTTTGTGGGTAATGAAATCTAAAAATAATATATTGATAAATGTAATTATTCAAAAAGCTATACACTCATATCAATGTCGAAAGTATTACACATTGGAAACAACACCTAAAATATCAATGAATTCATTTGGCTACCTACACACAAGGCCTAAAGCTAAAAACGGACACTTGACTCACCAGTGGCGGATTGTGGACGAATAGAGTGGGAATAGCGTTTGCTAGCAATTTTCGTGTCGAGCGCCGTATATTCTTCTTTGTTACCCAAGATGTGGTGTACATGTTCGAGGGAAAGTGCCGGCTGCAGATGCGGTATCGATCACCCCTCTTGTCCTCAAAGACTTGTTGGACTCTACTTTCCAGCTCATCCAGTGGATATCCGCAATGTCTGACCCATTCTCTTATTCGATCAACAGTTTTCGGGAATACATGCATTGTTGTGCCTTCAGATTTAGCATGGGTCTTCGAAGGGCAACCGCTAATCGAACAGGCAGGCATTGTTGAAAATTCTGAAAAGTAAATATCAAGATTATTATAAAACCTTGATGAATAATAAAAATGTCATAAAAAAGTAAATGAACCATACCATGCTCAATGCAAGGTTTGTTTTGGTCGCCTGAACCATACCAGTTCATCATGTGCGGCTTAGTATTTGCATAAGTTACAGACATTTTTTAAATGATGTGACTCGTCCCTTGGATGTTCTGTCTTGCACGAAAAGGAACCATGCTTACATTAAAGACTGGACCCCCGAAGGATGCAATTCGATGACAATTGACACAGATGAAAATAAATAGATCTATTGATAGCATAACAATTGAAACTCAAGTCAATAGCAATGAGACCAATGACCATAGCTCTATTGGGTACTGTAATAGAAAATAGATTGAAATGTAAAAATGACCGAAATATGACTTGGATACATGGCCTTACCTTGACCAACAAACAGTTGCATTCAGCAGGCCGAGCAGTATGTTGCAGGAGAACAGGTAGATGGCCCCAGGTAGCACACTGACGAGTTTGCTCGAAGCGGTCACAGATAGCACTGCGACGAGCAGATTAGCATAGATCTCAGTGCTTCTCAGGTAGAAGGTTCAGGAGTTGACTTGCAAAGCACAAAGATGTTCTCATGAGACATATCAAATGGTTTATAAAGTATTAGAAACAGGGGTGTGTTTGTGAATGAATGACGTGTGTATGTCGTGATATTACGTTTATTGCAGGGGGGCGGCCTGCCTCAGGGGAGGCTTGCCTGGAGACACGGGGTCTGAGGAGGCCATGTGAGCGATGGCCCCTAGGCGTGAGATACCTTTTGAAGTGTACATGCTGTTTGGCACCTTGGCCGTTTGCGTCCGTGACAGCTTCCCATGCCAGCGTTCATCCCCGGGTGCGAACCGCCTTTGATAGAGGGGGTGGGATGGATGGGCCTGGGGCGTGCAGATAAGGCCCAGGAAGACTGCTGAATGGAGACACACTTATGTGGATTGCAGGAGTGCGGCCTGCCTTGGGGGAGGCCTGCCTGGAGACACGGAGTCTGAGGAGGCCATATGAGCGATGGCCCCTGGGCGTGGGATACCTTTTGAAGTGTACATGCTGTTTGGCACCTTGGCCGTTTGCGTCCGTGACAGCTTCCCATGCCAGCGCTCATCCCCGGGTGCGAACCGCCTTTGATAGAGGGGGTAGGATGGATTTTTGTACCCCCTTTCCACTCCATCTTGGTGACCAGGGCTCACTGCGCAGAGCACATGGCCCCCACCCTCGTTCCCACTCTGACTGGAAAACTCCAGAGGTATTTGCAACAGCTAATAAATGTAACACATCACTCTTCCTCTGAGATCACGGTCCTGCATGTGAACCAGCCTGAACTAAGCACATAGCTCGTTCATCTCCACAAACGTGTCCTTGCCCACGCACCCTCGCCAGTGGAAACTTACTGCCATTCTGACCCTGTGTCCCTGCAAGGTATTCTCTTCATGTGCCAGACCACTGACCACGCCATGATGCCCACCTAGCAGATCCCCAACTAACATTAGACCCCTACTGCAGTATATCGTTGCCTATCAATAACAAATGCCACATACCGGAGATTCCTGTGAGCACAGACCCACACTTCAAACAGTGTATTATAGTGGTCAAGACCCTTGACCTAAGGCCTGTATAATCCAATGTTAATTGATAGTATAGATATATGTGTAACTTTTATAGAGACATAACCGACTGAAAGACTTTGAACAAGTGTTATTTAGTGCATGCATTATTGATAATATATTATGTTAGCTTAGATAGTGACCACCCCGCTTCACAGCGACCTGAACTTCACCCATTCCGAGCACAGATGTCTGATGTCCATCTTTGAATGGAGACACACTTGATTCATTTAAAAAATCGAAACAACCGTTGTTAAAATATATGTGGTGTTTTATTTTGTATCTTATTTTGATGACACAAAAATACAAAACTTTACACATTGTACAGTTCAGGTTGCAGCACAGCGACAGAAAATCCCCTGTACTGACCGCTGTCACTCGGGAACGTTTCTCTTATGGCACGAACGGCACAGGCGGGTATCACTCTTCGAAGGCGGTGTCCAAGCCTCCCGTGAAGCCACCATGTAAAGGAACGATAGGCCACCAGCCTGTACCACCTGTGAAAAGGAATGAAACAAACTGTTTTTAAATTACCAAGATAAGTTTAATAAACGTTTGTTGTCAATGACAATTCTTGTAACTAATGGCATTCTGCTCGGACAAATGCTATCTAGACACTGCACACTATTGAACGACTTTCGTGCGTTACAATGATATGTATATGTAATTTTGGATATAGTAGAAGACCATGAAATAGGAGTGGCATGACAAGCAGAGTATACTTACTCGTTACTCGGATTACGAGGACGAACAGTTGCGCGAAGTTCGTGCATAAGCACCATCATTATCCTCAACACGGACCGTGTGAGGCAGGCTGCCCTGAAGTCTGGCAGCTCGGTGATGCATTGCGGTCGTGGCTCGCCTTCCGAAATGTAGGCCACGCATCCCGAGTTTTCACAGCAGCAGCAGTTCTCGTCCTCGGTTGGCATTAGCTTGCACCGATTTCATGTGCACCAGGTGGAAACACCGTCCATGCGACTAGGTCCAGGCTCTTCAGCTGTTGAATCGTCCTCCCAACTGCCGTCCGAAGACCCATCGTTTTCACGTGTTTCCCTTTCCAGTAGTTCCTCCTCGGTATACTCGGGCTCGTACACATAGGGCATTATTGTAGCCATTGTGTGTTAAACAAACTAAAATAATTGATAGCGGTGGTATGGTATCTGTTCACACGGGATACAAGCGGTGAAGGTAGCTGACCAGAGCACAGAAACGAGTCACCGAATACTCAAAGTAACACAGAGAGAGGAATGGAATCGAAAATCTGCTGCTGTGTGTTGTGAAACGGTCTGTTTATACTTATTGAAGAAAGAGGCGTCCTGCCATTTCCATGGCGACACGTCATTAGCTGAAGCGCATCGAATGTTGACACGAGACGTGCTTTGGCGTTGTGAAATGGGCGGTACACGTCTGCTGATGACAGGCTCAGGGGCGGGGGATATGATTTAGTGCCGCAAAAGCAGGTCAGCCAGGGCGATGGGGGAAATGATAGGATTATCACAAAATGGCAGCTCCCTGATGCCTGTTTTCGCGTGCGTTTAATGGACGAAAACTCGGGTATGGTCCTTAGGAAATTTTTCTAAAATCGAGCGATTTAGGCATAAAAACACATGGCCGACCCATAGGGCCAATAACATTTTTTGACCGAACCATTCCTTTAAAGTATCCTCTCCCTCGCTGGTAATTACTGGGTAGGATTTAGTTAATGATTTCAGGAAGCTATTCATATCTGTTTTTTTGATTTTTGTATTTTTTTTGTTTCTTTGTTTTTTTCGTTCCTCCCGAGGTGGAATAGAGACTTTATTCCTCCTTCTCTTTTTTGCTTCTCTCTTCCTCAATCTCCTTCCACCTTTAGAGATGCGATGGCCAGTTTCAGAGCAGATTTGTTTACTTAAAACCACATTTTGTTGTGAGGGTTTTCCCTCTGTCTGTGACTGGAGGGCATCTCCCTCCTGATACCCCTCTACCACATTGGCCAATATTCGGAACTCCTCGAGGACTGATTCCGAGAGGGGGGTTTCATCAAAGTGGGAGTTAACCTCCACCACACTGTCACCCTCTCCATTCCCCTCTTCTCCACATGTTACCATTTTCAATTGTGTCAGGAGATCCTGCATTAGTATTTTTTGAGAGTCTTCCTCTGTCCCTTTTGTAAAGAGCGGTAACTGAACAGCTGATAAGTCCAGACCTTGTTTAGTTATTTCCAAGCGGAGATCCGTTACTACACCCCACTACTGATGAATCAATGCACGCTACGTCTTTCGTAAGTTCCAGTAGGATACCAGCCTCAGCCTGTACCTCTGCCCTTAGTGTTTCAAAAACCAATACCAAGGAATTCAAAACAAAATTGAGTGCGGACAGGGTATTTTCATTGATGCGAGGACCAAACAGGGCATGGGAAACTCTCGGCATGGGGTTGGACTCCTCTTGTTCTTCTGTATAGCTTGCTCCTTCCATTAACTCCAATTGCACAGTATTCCCCATACCCAAGTCCATAGCAAGGGCATCCGCTCCTTGCCCATCCATTGAGCTATCATTCAAAGGAGAAAGATCTCTGTCCTCCTTCAATTGAGCTTACTTCTTCCCTTTGTTCCACAATCGGTTTAAGATTGGCAAGTAACGCATCCTCTTCATTCACATTTTTTTTTCCAAAGTGATCTTCTATTTTCCTTTGGATCTTTTTTGTTGTTAATGTATATTCCAACCCTTGCTTCCAAGAATGTAGAATTGTTTGTTGCCCCTCGTCCAGTTCCAGCCCTGCCACCAGTGTATGGGGCGATGGTATCGAGTGCACTTGAGCCTGGACAATTTTATTGGGTGGCATGGTTGGCACGGTTGGAATATTATCTGCAGTCTGAGGGGCCACTGATGGTTTTTGACCTACGACTGCTAATGGTCCTATGGCGACACTATTGATAATGTTGCATTCTGGAGATCTAAGGTCATCTTGTAATAGCACACTGCGAAGCTTCATTCATCTTGAAGTCTAGGATTCACCAATTAGGCTAACCCTTTACAGGTAGATTTAATTAGAGTTAGATAAGGCAGATGAAGACCAACAGATCAGTTTGGATTAAGCAGCCTTAACAGTCTCCAAAATCAGATGCCTTAGTTGGTACGCTGCTGAGTGAATGTAGCAGTTTGGGAAATAGGGCGTTTAACAGCAGACCTCAACACACCCTACTTCCTCTTTGTAAGTGGGTGCTCTCCTTTCCACGTTACGAAGTATGACTCCACTCACAACTTACAACGTTCATCCGAGAATGCGGTAAAAGTGAAATCTGTAGCAAATTACACGCGGGATCAAAGGGGATTTTTCCCCAAAGTTTCCCTCTTCAACAGCTAACTGTCCACAATCCACAATCCACTCGCTGAAAGACTATACCTCTGCACATCTTCACATTTTACCAGTTCTGTTGTTAAAGTCAGGACTGCTGTAATAGCTCCACAGTGATTCCTTTCGGCGAGCTGAAACACTCTGTCACTTCGGAGGCCGAAAGACCACGACAGACCACTTTCACCTCCACTTCCCAACTGCAAGTGCTCCGCGCTGTGAATGGAGTTTAGTAGTCTCAGGACAGGCACACTGAGCAAAAGCTCCGCCTCTTTGCAGGAAACACAGAAGAAACTCTCTGGCCCGACATGACAGACCACTTTCACCTCCACTTCCCCCCATAAACTATGAAAGAACTGTAAAGAGTCAAAAGGGGAGACCAGCTGCAGAGGAAAACCGGCACCAAGTGGGTGCTAAACGCAAGAGACTCTGGTCGATCCCCATCTGAGCGAAACTACAATTACCAGAAGGCCCTAGGAGGGCCAGTGAAATAAATCAAAGTGGTCATACAGAGGGTCAAGCAAAATCCCTGTGCAATTGAAAGACTTTGATCTACAAGCATTGTGAAAGAAAGGGAGGTGAATCCCGCAAACATTGAACTGTGTAAAAGGAGAACATTGAAAGTAAAGAGGGGTCAGCGCCCAGAAGAAGGACCTAGGGGTGAGACACTATCACCCTGATTGAGCCCCACAGTAAACACAGTGAAAGGAGGCTTAGAATCGAGAGTGGTCAGAGCCCGGCAAAGAGCGATCCAAGGGTGAAATGTTGTCACCCCAAGATTGAGATGTGAAAGCAAAAGTTAAGAGACACCAAGATGAAGCTATCACCCGAGTACTAGCAGTCAAGAGGGGTCCAAGCCTGACCGAGGGAGATCCAGGGGTGAAACTATCATCCAAACTTCAAGTAAGAAAAGAACTGACATATAAACTGAGGAATATGATACGTGAAGGGTCAGCGCCCAGAAGAGCGGTACCCAGGGGTTAAACCATCACCCTATCTGAACTGTGGATAACAATTGAAAAGGGTCAGCGCCCAGAAGAGGGGGACCCAGGAGTGAACCATTATCACTGTGAAATAACTTACATCTGGTTAAAGGAACGTTTGTTTTTGTTATTTGAACATGTCAGGCCCCCGAAGGCAAAAGACTTATAAAGGAAACGAGACTTGGCCTTTGACGGTCCTCAAAACTGCCATTGGAACTGTCGTCTCGTACTGGAGAAGCCTGAGACTGTACTGTGCTCTAAGTTCCCATCTTATCCCGTACTCAAAACGTGGGGAAGGAAGGCCCAGGCTAGCGCATCCTGTCATATTATTTAAGAACACTTCTTTCTTTTCTTGAGAACTATCACACACCCTTTTTGTATTAGTTGTGAGGTTTGGCAATAGGTTTCTTAGTATAGGCCCTTTTATTTTGACATGCCGCCACTAGCACAGTCTTATTTTTCATTTGATGGTTGACACTTGCTCCCATTTTAGTTTTAGGTTTAGATTAGGCGTTTTTCCAACCTGCACACAGCATTCATTCATCAATATACACCCTTGAACTGTGATCACTTGTGTCTGTCTTACTCGTTGCAACCATGAGTTCCTCACATGCCGGACCACTCTGTATAAGGTATTGTATCTTGGCTTCAAAGTCCAATCACTCATCTGTTGTTCAATTTTGCTTGCGACGATTACCATATATGCTTCATACACTGTTCGCTTCAGCTTTCACTATACAATGTTGCCGCTTACAACCTTGGCTTCAACACAGACTGGTTTGGCATCAGTCTCCCCAACTCACCCGCTGTGTTAACTTCACTGGCACTGCTTTGTTGTAGGAGCCAAGGGCAGTACCAGGGTGGCAAGTGATTCTCATCGCCTTGACCATCGACGTGGGAGAGCCCCGGGTACCTCCGACACACAATGCAGGACTCTTCAGCCTTGATTTCTGGTCTTATGTTTCCTATTCTCAAAGGTTCATGAAAGTAACGGTCTCTCATTGAAAAGGTCATGGGCACTTCCCTCCTTGCAATCCTCTTTGGTCTTGCCGTCTTTTGCCTTGCATTAAACTGCCATCCTGGAACTGTTGCTTCCTAGTGTGCTTTGCCTTGCTCAGATTATGCTCTCGTGCTCCACCTTTTATCAGTGTGGGAAAGTGTAATGGAAGTCGGTGTGTGTAATGGTCAGAAATTGCCTGACCCTGCCTAACCATTGTATGCATTGGGATATGTCAGGTATACGGCTCGGGTGTTAGTCCGTTTTCTCTCATATTGAGCTGTCTGTGAGAAAGTGTTTGTGTCGGGAAGGGAGGAGGGGGGTGTTGAGTTCCTAAGTATCCTGCCTGATAGGATGGGGTAAAGGTGTTACAGGGAAGAGGATACCGCCTCTGGCCATCTGGCATCCCACTCCCACTCCCTGAAGACCTCACATCCAGGTTATCCTCTCGCACTAGTCCACCCCCAGGAAATGGATCCAAAAGCGATGGCCGTGTCCTAGCCACCTGGATGACAGATCCCTGGGGACTAGCGGGTGAGACACCTTCAGGTTTCTCAATTGTACATTGACTCCTCTGTCAAACCTGTGGCAAAGCATTACAGGGACATACCCCTCAACATCCAGCCCCAGGTGGAAAACGAACTACAGGAACTCATTAGAGAGGACATCATCGAACCTGCCACCGGTCCTACTCTGTGGCAGGTTTGATGTGGTGGTCCCAGTGCCTAAGAATTGGCCAGAAGGACACATTCAGTTGTGCATCGACATGAAGGTGCCCAACCAAGCCATTCTAAGAGAGCGGACAAGACATCACGCATCATGTATATGATGCACCCACTGAACGGAGCAACTGTTTTTTCCTGGCTGGACCTAAATAAGGGATATCACCAAATAGAGATAAGAGAGGAACCCGCTACATAACGACCTTTACCACTCACTTAAGGCTGTTCTATTATAAAAGACTTATTTTCAGGATATCCTCAGCCGCCGAGATCTTCACAGAAGAAATAAGAAGAGTGATTTTCCACATCCCAAACTGTATAAATTATAGTGATGATATACTGATATTCGGCAAGTCACAGGAATCTCATGACACCACATTACTGAGGTTATGTAGAGCACTGGAAGACGCCAACCTGACCCTCAACAAGGACAAATGCATGTTCAACAAGTCAACGCTGAAGATTTATTTGGACACATATTTTGGGTCAAAGGGATAGAACTGGATCTCGACAAGACAAAAGCACTTATGCAAGCCCTGCGTCCAATTGCGTTCGTTCTTAGGTCTTACAAGCTACTGGTCTTAGGTCTTACAAGCTACCCCCTGATTGGCTGCTGGCCCGTGTCTCCTCCTCCTCTTACTGGTGCTACCAGGGCAGCCCCTGCCCGGCAGCCCCAGCGGCTAAGGGCCCCCTTAGGCAAAGGGCGGCTCCCTCCTTTGCGGCTCCCGGTGTGTCTGCAGGTGTCCGCAGGGGACGCCAGGGCCATTCCACGCTTCATCTTGTGAGCTCCACCTGCTCCCCCGGCCCACCCCACCCCTACCTGTTCACTTCCTCGCAGTGCGGCTACACTTCTTTGTGTTCCGAATTTGTGGTAAACTAGGGTTTTTCTCCCTCTGCAGGATTTTCAAACTTAGGTGGCCTCTCCACTGTGTACCTGATACCCGTTACTGTGTTCACCGTGTTCCGAATTTGTGGTAAACTAGGGTTTTTTCTCCCTCTGCAGGATTTTCAAGCTTAGGTGGCCTCTCCACTGTGTACCTTATACCCCTTACTGTGTTCACCGTGTTCCGAATTTGTGGTAAACTAGGGTTTTTCTCCCCCTGCAGGATTTTCAAACTTAGGTGGCCTCTCCACTGTGTACCTGATATCCCTTACTGTGTTCACCGTGTTCCGAATTTGTGGTAAACTAGGGTTTTTTCTCCCTCTGCAGGATTTTCAAACTTAGGTGGCCTCTCCACTGTGTACCTGATACCCCTTACTGTGTTCACTGTGTTCCGAATTTGTGGTAAACTAGGGTTTTTCTCCCTCTGCAGGATTTTCAAACTTAGGTGGCCTCTCCACTGTGTACCTGATACCCCTTACTGTGTTCACCGTGTTCCGAATTTGTGGTAAACTAGGGTTTTTCTCCCTCTGCAGGATTTTCAAACTTAGGTGGCCTCTCCACTGTGTACCTGATACCCCTTACTGTGTTCACCGTGTTCCGAATTTGTGGTAAACTAGGGTTTTTCTCCCTCTGCAGGATTTTCAAACTTAGGTGGCCTCTCCACTGTGTACCTGATACCCCTTACTGTGTTCTGAATTTGTGGTAAATGAACGCCTGCCGCTCTCTTCCTATCCACTTGCGCTTGTCCTGTCTTCCCCCATCCACTCCCTCCTATTCTATGGTGCTCTCTATCTCACCAATCTTTTCTAACTGCTTCTCCATTGACTATCCTGCTCTCCTCACTAAATCTGGTAGGAAAAAGTTTAAAAAGGACATCCTGGTCTCCAACCCAGGCCTCCCTATCGCTGACACCTACACTAGTGCCTCCTCCAAGGAAACTCTCACTGACATCCTCTTTTTCGTGCCTTCTCCTGACCTATGGACCCTTCATATGGTCTCTGTGCTCTCTCCTTTCTCCTCTTCCCCCATTAATGGTGGCACCCGTTGGGATGTCCTCTTGGCTTCCTTCCACTCCTCTAAGGCCATCATTAATGTCTATGCTAATGGGACCGTCTTGGTCCAAGGCCCTCAGGCCAACCTTCACCTCTTCGATAGACGCTTCCCACGCCTCATCAACTTCCTCTCCTCTCCTGCTGTGCCCCCTCCTCTGTCCTCGACTAACTTGCCTCTTCCCTCCCTCCCCACCCCCTCTCATGCTCCTTCTTCACCTCCGCAGGGCGTACCTCTGATCTGTACCCCTCCCCGGAAGTCCTTCAAAGATGGCAAACTTCTCCACATTGCCACTCTTAACTCTCGCTCTGCCGTCAAACATTCCTCTGATATCTGCCGCCTTCTTGAGGAACTTGACCTTGACGTACTCGGTCTCACTGAGACATGGTTCACGGCCAGCTCTGTCACCAGCTTTGACACACTCCTACCCGACGGTTACAAGATCCTCTCTGTGCCCAGGCCCAACCGTGCGGGGGGAGGTGTGGCCCTTATCTTCCCTGAGTGGATTCCTGCCACTGTTACTCCCATGCAGACCTACTCCTCTTTTGAATGTCTTGTCTGCCGACTCTCTCTCTCTCCTAGCCATTCCCTTACCGTGGCTACTATCTATCGGCCACCTGGTCAAATTTCCTCCTTCCTCTCCGAGTGGGCGGACCTCTCCTCCTCACTCCTGTCCTCAACCACTCAACTCCTCTTTCTTGGAGACTTCAACATCCACCTGGATGCCTCCTGTCCCCCCTCTGGACTCTTTTGCAACCTCTGCGACTCTCTCTCACTCTCTATTCTCCCGTCTGGGCCGACTCATTCTGCAGGGCACACTCTTGATGCCCTGATCTCCTCTGACCTTCCCCTCTCTGTCCCTCTCTCCACTCCTCTCTCCTGGAGTGATCACTTTCTCCTCTCCTCCCACCTCACCCTCCCTACCCCACAGGCAAAGCCACCCCCATCACTGCCACCTTCCTTCTCGGTCATCCGACCCATGAAGCGCGTGTCAGTTGAGGCTTTCGCTGCCACCTTCTTGCCCCCTCCTCCCCCTTCGGCTGACTCCCACCCTGACACAGCCCTCTCCACTCTCCACTCCGCTATATCTGATACTCTTGATATCCTTGCCCCTGTCATGAGAATCCGCCTGAAGCCCAAAGCCAAATGTAACTCCTGGTATGACTCGGATCTCGTCACCCTTAAGCGCAAGTGCAGGGTGGCAGAGAGGAAATGGCGTGCTTCATGTTCATCCTCTGACAAACTGGCCTGTCGCCTGCTCCAAAGGCAATACCGGCTCTCCGTTCTCACCAAGAAGAGAGCCCTTATCCAAGCCCGCATCTCTGCGGCATCTAACAATTCGGCCGAACTCTTTAAAATCTGCAAGGAGCTGGCCAACCCTGCTGCAGTCTCTACCTCTCCTGTCCCCTCCCAGGCCCTCTGCACGGCACTGGCCTCTCACTTCATTTCAAAAACTCAGGACATCCTGTCCTCACTCTCCTCCTATAACCTCCCCCCCTCTATTCCCTGCCCTTCCTCTGGCTCTTCTGCAGCCACCCCTCCTCTCTCCTTCTCTTCCTTTCCCCTTTTTTCTGCTGACGAGGTTTCAAGACAAGTCCGATCTATGAAAGTCTCATCAAAACAGGTCCACCCCTGTTCCTCCAAAACTATCAAGGACCACATTGACTCCTTGGCTCCTGCCCTTGCTGACTTCTGCAATCACTCCTTCGTCTCTGGAGTCTTCCCATCCCCTCTCAAGCACTCCCTTGTGCACCCCCTTCTTAAGAAACCCTCTTCCGACCCTTCCTGCCCAGCTAACTATCGCCCAATCTCTATCACTCCCTTCCTGGGCAAGCTCCTGGAGAAACTGGCCATCTCCCAGCTTAATCTCCATGCTGAATGTGTTGGTAGTCTTCATGACCATCAGTCTGGCTTCAGAGCTGCCAGAAGCACGGAAACTGCTCTCCTGAACATCCGTGAGGACCTGCTCTCGAACCTTGACTCTAACATTCCATGTGTTCTCATTTTGCTTGATCTCTCTTCTGCCTTTGATACTGTCAACCATACCATCCTGCTCAACCGTCTCCGTGACAACCTCGGTATCACTGGTCAGGCTCTGACATGGCTGACCTCTTTCCTCTCAAATCGACCCTCCCAGGTCCAACTGGGGTCTTTCCTCTCTGACATCTTCTTCTCTACCTGTGGTGTCCCCCAGGGATCTAACCTCTCTCCCTGGCTGTTCAACCAGTATCTGGCACTTCTCGCCCACCACATCGCCGCTCTCTGCCCCTACTTTCAGTGCTATGCGGATGATACCCAACTCATTTTCAGGCTACCCTCGGCCTCCTCTTCTCCTTCCCTCATCTCTGACTGTCTTTCTGCTATCCAGGAATGGTGTGCCGCCAACGACCTCTGCCTTAATGCCAGTAAGACTGAGATTCTACTCATCGGCACTCCCACTCCCTCCTTCCCTGCTGCTCTCTGGCCGGCCTCTCTGGGCCCTCTTCCTACTCCTACCTGCAAGGCAAAAAACCTTGGGGTCATCTTCGACTCCACACTCTCCTTCTCTCCTCACATATCCGACGTATCTAAGAAGTCACACTACCAGCTACACCTCCTCAGAGGTATCCTTCCTTTCCTCTCCTTCCCCCAGAAGCTCACTGTCTCTAGAGCCCTGGTTCTCTCTAAGCTGGACTACTGTAACAGCCTCTATCTTAATCTGCCCGCCTCTACTCTCCGCCCTTTGCAACTCATCCAGAACAGGACTGCAAGACTTGTCCTTGGCCTCAAGCCCAGGGACCGTATCTCTCCAGGACTGAAATCACTACACTGGCTCCCAGTGACTGCGAGGATCAAGTTCAAAACCCTCTGCATTGTCCACAAGGCCGTCTGGGGCCTTGGGCCAAAATACCTTCAACTCTCTCTTCCTAAATATCTTCCTTCTCGAGCTCTTCGTTCATCCGCCTCCAACTCCCTCAGGGTCAGCCGCTTCTCCAAACAACGAGTTGGGGGCAGATCTCTTTCCACTGCAGGGGCCTCCCTCTAGAACAGCCTTCCTACCTCCCTGAAACTTGAGGAGAACCACCTCCGGTTCCGGAAGCACCTCAAAACCTTCCTCTTTGCCTCCGCTTTCTCTCCCCCTCTCCCCTGCTAATACTACTGAAACTGCACTGAATCTGCAACTGGGCCATTCACCGTTCTCGGCCCAGCCACTCTCCCCTGCACTGCCTCCACGGCAACCCCTGCACTACGGGACTGTGTCTGTATCCATACAGCCCCCCTTCCCAGCACTTGTCTGCACTTACCTCGCACTTGCCACCAGCTGGCCCTTGTTATTTATCCTGTATGCTGTATGCTTATAACCCTGTACTGCACTTTCCCCTCTCCCTTCCCCCATGCACTTTTCCCTTCCCCTCTACCCTTGCACTTGCGCGATCTGAATGACACCTGGCCTAGTAAGATCGTTGTCTGTCTCCCCTTGTTCCCCCCCCCTGCCTCGTCGCGCCTTGAAACACTTGTGTATAGGCGCGTTACAAATGCCTTATCATATCATATCATATCATATCATATCATATCACGTGCAACCTCCCTGAGTTTGCGTCCATCAGCACCCCCCTCTGTGCGCTCACGAAGAAGGACCAAATGTTTACGTGGTACACAGCCTGCCAAACAGCCTTTGGCAGCATCAGAAGAGACATCGCAAAGGCTGTATGCACATCATATTTCGACCCAAACCTGACGACTGAACTCATGGTGGACGGGCTATGAGCCATAGCCAAGCACCATTCTGGACGTGATCACGTACAGACAAAGACAGTATCCTACACCAGCAAGAGGCCGAACAACACTACCCGCAGGCCGAGAAAGAGAGCCTCGCCATCATGCGGGCATGTGAGCACTTCCATTTATTCTTGTATGGTAAACCCTTTACCATCATTACAGACCACCAAGCCATGCATATATATGGCAAACCATTGGTGCAAATGCCACCTCGCATTGCCCGGTAGGACCTAAGATTGAAAGAGTACAAGTTCAACATAGTTCACAAACCCGTAAAAGAGGCCAACCTGGCAGATTTCCTCTCACAGCAGCGATGGCAGAGCCAAGAGTGACCGCGCTGAATGGTACATCAATTATGCCGTGCATCACGCCCGCCTGCCTACGATCACACTGGAAGAATTTAGCAAGCAGACGAGGGAGGACCTGACCTTGTCCCTAGTGTTGGCATGCATAAAGAATGAGCGGTGGCGCTCAACTGAAAACGCAGTGTCACTGAGACCGGCCATAGACACACGACTGTGGAGAACATTGGTTTGACTGAGAGACAAACTCTCTGTTGCTCCATCCAATGTCATACTGAAAGGCAATTATAATACCATCTCAGCTACATCAGCAGGCCATAGACGTAGCACATGAAGGGCCCTGGGGGATTATGTCTACTAAGAGGCTACTCAGAAAGAAATTGTGGTTCCCTGGCATTGACAGTCTACTAGAAAACACCCTCAAGCCATGCCACATCTGTATCACCCTGCAGCCGTACACCTTCCCAGAAACGTTACACATGACACTGCTACCAGAACACATATAGGAGGAAGTGGCGATTGACTTCTTTGGCCCACTCCACTCGAGCACATACATCCTTGTAGTACTGGATGAACATTTTCGATACCCAGATGTGCAACTGCTGCACTCTACAGTTGCCACAGCGGTTATACTGGTGTTGGACCGCATCTTTTCCATTTACAGCATCCCAAGTCATGGAGTCAGATAATAGTCCCCTGTTTACTGGAAACAACTTCAAGGATTTTGCTCGCTACATGGGGTTCACCCACCGGAGAGTCACGCTGCTAGGGCTACAGGACAATGGGGCTGTGAGAGTTTAATGGCTAACTTCAAATGTGCAGAGCATATATCTAACATCACTCGCAAACCCCTGGAACAAACACTTTATCAGCTTCTGCATGACTACAGGAACACACTGCACAGTTCCACAGGGGCGTGCCCAGCAGAACTAACGTTTGGCTGCACAGTGCGCACGAGGCTGCCGCAAACCCCATGACAGAAATGGCAAGATGACAGCGAGGGGATGTGAGAGCAAATGACATGAAGGCAAAAGAGTAAATGAACGATTACTTGGATTGTCGTTGCAGGGCTCACCCCTCTGACATTTGTGAAGGAGAAAGCGTCCTGGTATGACAATCCGTCATTCATAAAGGAGTGCCACCTTTTGACCCTCAGCCTTTAATAGAAACATGGAAAAAGAGGTCAATGATTAGAGCAGTCTGCCTGGACAAGACCATAACAAGGAACGGCTCACTTTTCAGGGCGTTTAATCCTGGCTCGGGGCAAGTTGGTGCTTGGCACCCAAGGGAATGTGAAGGTTTCCGGCTACTCAAGTGATGAAGATGAGTCGACTGATGAAGGACCAGAGTGTGGCGATGGATGAGAAAACAAGGTAGCGCCAGCAGCTGAGGAAAGACCCTGCGTAGAATCATAAGGCATCCCAAGAGGTGGTTTGAAGAGATGGAGTGAGACATTATTTCATTTTGGGGGGAAATTGTAGTGTTGGAGGTGTAGGGACAGTATGATATCATAAAAATGACACTGACACAATGGATAGGATATGGCATTTATAATGCACCTATACACAAGTGTTTCAAGGTAATACAATTTGTAAAACCTTTATTGAAAAAGTTGGGGTCGGAGTAACTCCTATTTTGCCCTATAACTAAGAAGGGAGCTGTCTCGACCATCAAACGATAAACAAAACAGTCCTAGTGGAGTCCGTTAAATCAAAATGGCATATGCTAACAAAAACCTAATGCCTGCCCTATCTTTTGTACAAAAAGTATAAAAAGCAGAAATGTATGCAAAGGAAAAATCAGTGTTTAAAAGAACAAAGGTAGTTGAACCAGCTCTCCTCCTCACGTTAGGCCCCCCTCTGCTGGTATCAGACCTCTCACGTCAAAGTTCAACACAAACTTGCTGGGGGGCTCCCTTCCGGAAGCTTATTGTACTTCGGGTCTCCCTCAATCGGGCTCTGGCCCCTTTCAGGTGTCAAAGATGTTTGAATGTGCATGGTTCTCTTTACAGACCACTGCAGGACCACTTTGACTCTAGGTTCACATTTACTCTCGCTTAATTCACTTTTGTTGTTTGTTTGTTTTATAACTTCAAACAATGCAACTTTCACAGAGACTTTCGAATGGGCTACTTCCTTTCGCCGGACCACTCAGTTACTGATCTCACAGCTGCCTTTTACTTCAAAGTTCATTCACAGGTCTGCCTTTCTTTATGTCTCATCTACACGCATGCATCCTTCACTTGTGATATAATGTTGCTACTTCATTTGCTTTATCACACAACGGTCTCTTAGGTTGCTTGCCGTGTGCACTTCTTTCTTCTTGTGTTATTTACAATTCACGGGTCAATGTTAGTACCACAGGCTTGGCCTCGCCTCCCAACTCTGCCGTTCACCCAGGAGGGTTGCTGGTGTCCTTGAAACACAATGCATTCTTCACTTGTGGGATCTGGCCTTCTGCATGTATCTTTCTCAGTCTGTCGAGGGCAACAACGTCCAGTAGAGAACCCTTGGGGTTTTTGACCAGCTGCTCTCATCTTTTGGTCCGTCGCTCTGCTGCAGTACGTGTGCCTTTGTCCAAGAAGTTCTGCTTGTACTCATGTTCCGCCTTGCTCAGAGTGTCTCTTTAGGTGTTGCCTTTTATTCGTGTGAGGAGAGCTAACTGGTATCAGGTGTATGCACTTAGTGTAAAGTGCCTGAATTTGCCTGAACCGATTAACGGGACATGTCCAGTACCATGTGAGAGAGTCAGTCTGGTTACTCTCAGTCACCCTCTTCCTCCGTCCAGTGTTTGAGTAAAAGGGGGGTGGGGCTTCGGAAAATCCTATAAAATAGGATGGGGTAGATGAACAAAAAAGGGGAAATACCACGTCTCACCATCGGCTGTCTCACCCCCACTTCTGGAAGACCCCTCCTCCAGTTGATCCTCCTGCACTGGTCCACCCACAGGGTCTGGATCCAAAGGCGATGGCTGTGCCCTGGACACCTGAGAGAGAGATGCCCGGGAACTAGCAGGTGATACACCCTCTGGTTTCTCACAGAGGACACGCAGCACGTGAAAGGCATGATGGACACATTAGGTCATGTGACCAAAGGGGATTTGGAAAATGGGGAGGTGGCAATGAAGTTAGTTAATATGTGCACCAAACATGTGTGGTCTTCTCTGTGTGATGTCCTTGAGTTGTGTCTGGCCTAAAGGCAGACACCACAATGTTCATAGATGCATTAAACATACATGCCAACGTTTTGCCACAGCTGGAGGCAGATTTTGTAATAGAATTTGGGAGATTGAATTGGGGGTAAAAATAAGTAAAAACATAGCACAATTTTTGGTGAAATCGAGAGGGTTGACACGTATTATTAAAGACAACAATTGGGCTGTTTTCTCTCGTATGCCTTACTCTCTACATGCAGAATCCCTCAGGGCTCTATCCTCTTGCTGTGGCTTTTCAACATTTACCTTGCCCCTCTTGATTTCCACCTTCCCCCTCACTTCCAGTGTTATGCGGATGACACTTAGCTCTTCTTTAAGCTTCTCGTCTCTACCTCCTCTACTTCCGCTCTCATTCTCGAGGGCCTGACTGCTATTCAGGCATGGTGCGCTGCCAATGATCTCTGTCTTACCGCCAGTAAGACTGAGATCCTTCTCACTGGAACTCCCACTGTTCCTTCCCCCCTACTCTATGACCACCCTCCTTACGCCCCCTCCCCTCACCCTCCTGTGAGGCAAAAAATGTGGGTGTCATCTTCGACGCCTCTCTCTCCCTCTTACCTCATATTGCTGAACCTTGCCAGGAAGGCTCACTTTCAGCTTCATCGCCTCAGAGGCATTCTCCCTTTCCTCACCTTCCCCCTGAAACTCAATGTCTCTAGAGCTCTGCTTCTCTCCACGCTGGACTACTGCAACAGCCTCTTCCTCAATCTGTCTCTCTCCTCCTTCTGCCCTCTTCAATTAATCCAGAATAGGACTTCAAGACTTATCCTTGGCCTCAAGCCCAGGGACTGCATCGCTCCTTCCCTAAAATCTCTCCACTGGCTTCTGTGGCTGCAAGGATCAAATTTAAGACTCTCTGCATCATCCACAAGGCTTTCTGGGGCATGGGACCATGCTACATCCAACTTTCGTCTTAAATACCTCCCTGTTAGAGACCTTCGGTCCTCTAGCTCAAACACTCTGCACGTCAGACATTTCTATAAGCTTAGAGTGGGGTAGATCTCTTTCTTGAGCAGGAGCCTCCCTCTGGAATGGCCTCCCCGACCCTCTCAGATTTGAGCTGGATCTCATTCCAGAAGCTTCTCAAGACCTTCCTTTTCTCCTCCTCCTTCCCTCTCCCCCTTCCTTGTTAACGCCTCCCTTGCCGCTTGAATTGGCTGCCTGGTTCTTCTGAGTCATACTGGGGCCAGACCCTTCCCTTGACCAGTCTGCCTCAGTACCACCTTCCAGCACTTGCCTTCGGCACCCTCCCTTAACTGGGCTACTGAGTCTGGTCCACCCCCCTGCCTGCACTAGTTATCCCCTTTCTCGTTTCCCTGTGCACTTGCCCTCCAGGCTTCCCCCCTGCACTTACCCCACAGCACTTACCCAGCCCCTGGGGCATCCTCCCTCCTACTTCTCCTCCCTCGCCTTCACTCTCCCTCCCCCTTGCACTTCCTGTTGCTGCACTTACACGATATGAATGCCACAAGGCCTAGTAGGACGGTTTATTGTTGTTTATTCTCCTCTGCTCCCACCTCCCCTTTGCCTTGTGGTGCCAGGAAACACATTCTGTATAGGTGCCTTACAAATGTTCAATAAATAAATAATCAGCAAGCAGAACATACTAATAGTTATCACACAATCACCATACATACTTGGCATCCCAACCGATTCAGGTGGTAGGCTACCGCTTTTTAAACAGTCCTACCGACTACAGATTTTGCTGTGAAAACCTACCAATTTATGGCTCCGTGAGTAAGGAGCAGCATCCTACAGTGTACTGAAGGTGGTTTGCTAAATGGCCCATTAATTTGATTGAAGTTAATGACATGCTGCCTGACCACCTGTGAAAGAGACACACTCTGTGCCCTGGGCACTGTGAAGTCAAGTGTCAGAGCGCAGTGAGTGTCAGCTCTCTGTAGGCAGGGGGCAGGGGGGAATTGAGCACTCCTGGTTCTGGGGCTCGCAGTAATAGCAGCTTTTCAGTAGCTACATAATTAGAATGCAGAAAGTTCTCGCCTGTGCCTCGTAGAATTGAAAAAAGGATTTGGATTAGTGCAAGACATGCCCCACACTTGTGCAGAAGCAACCTCATGAACTGAGGCACTTGGATGCTTCAATAGCAAAGCTTCTTGGGGTGGGGTTAGGCGGCCATGCTCAAAAGCCCTGTCATCTGAGGGCAGGAGGGGGTAGAATCATGTCGGTGCTGCCTTCCCTCCGGAGCCCCGGCCAGTCCCATTAGCACCATGCCGCACATTGAAACTGAAAGCAGTGCTGAGCACTTTCCCGGACGGAAAAGCTCAACTGAAAGAACAGAGCAACGTGATCTGGGGCAGGTTAAGAAACATGGGGAAGAGTAGGGGAGGGGTGAGAGAGAGGTAAGCAGGGGGTCGATAGGAAGGCAGTGTCAGTGAGGGAGGGGGCAAGAGACCCTAGAGAGACAGAGAGAGAGAGTGAGAGAGAGAGAGAGAGAGAGAGAGAGAGAGAGAGAGAGAGAGAGAGAGAGAGAATACATCCGGAAGTCAGGCAAAGGAGGCAGCAAAGGGAGAGGAGAGAGGCAGGTGGATGAGAAAGATGAAAGGAAGGCAAGAGGGCATCAGTGAGTGGAGAGGCAGGTAGATGAGAAAGATGAAAGGAAGGAAGGAGGCACCAAGGGGACATGAGAAAAACAGCTAGAGGGATAAGAAGGATGAAAGGAGGGCAGGAGGCACTGAAGGGACAGGAGAAAAAACAGGCAGGTCAATGAGAAAGATGAAAGGAGGGCAGGAGGCAGAGAGGGGACATGAGAAAAACAACCAAAAAGCCAAGCAGCGATCCAGGGAGGTCCCCAGCAACTGCCCCATGTTGCCAGTCAGCAGAATTATAGCACAACAATATATTTCTCTCTAGATTCATTTTGTTCTGGGGCTTGCCTACCAAGCTGCTTTTGCAGGAGCCCTTGAGGCTGTCTCTTCCCTTATGGTATACAGAAGTGTTATCACCTTGATGCCTTTTCACACTGGTTCTTCCACAGCAGGCACTTGTTGAAATAGGATTTATGGCTTTTCAGTGGGCATTGTGGGTTTCAGCTCCCTGCTGGCTGGCCATCTGGTGATAATCAGTGGGTATGTGTTAATGAGGAAGACGTTGGTCACAGAGCTCACATATCGCTTATTTGGTACATTTCGTATTAATGAGGGTTCTGATGATCTGGGATAGGCCACACCACGTAGTCCTTCCCCATACATGCCAAGCCTCCAGATTTAGGTGGGATACTTACAATTTTGAGGTGAAAAATATTGCTATTTTTCAGTCTCCCGCCTAAAATAACTGTAGCCCCAATGGATTCCTATGGGGAATTATACGTCTCCTGATTTCCCTGTGGAAATCTCCCTCCCAGGTGCATCTGAATGTTGGCATGTATGCTTCCCCGTTATGTCTTTGATAAGAAGTGTGCATGCTCGAGCCTCCCTCTGGGCCGCGCATGCGCAGATGCAATAAAGACGGTCCGTGTGGCAGTTGCCGCCGGGACCCCAACAGCCACAGACGTGTGTCCGATTCTCTCTTTGTGTGCATGCGTGCGTGTGAGTGTGCGGGGCGGCCCGAGGCACGGGCAAGACCATCACATTGGCGACGAGGACGGATGCGATAAGGGGAATGTTCTGACACGCACGAGCGTGTCAATTACTGATTTCTATCTTCAACGCAACACGGACCCGACACGAGTGATGGTGGCCATTTTTGAATTTCCAACGCGTGTGGCAGTAGCGGCCCGCGAAGGTGCTCGTGCGCTGCCCACGTGCTAAGGAAGTTTCATTTCTTCAATTTTTGGAACCCCTGTGGTCCTCGAAGCTAGAGCACTACAGACACAGCGAGTGAGGAGACATTCTGCAAGGCTGGGAGCTGGAAAAGCCATCCAGATCCTCACCTACAGCCGGTGGCAGGTGCCAGGGCTGACGCTCATCACAGCAAGTTGCAGTCTACACAGCAAGGTACGTCTGAGGCTGTGTGGAGCCAGGTTTGCGGGCTCCAGAATAGAGGGAGGTGCCTGTGCGACCTGTGAAAATGCCGGACAGCGACGGTGAAGCACCCACGCCGGCAAGAGTGACACGACGGCAACACGGCTCATTACAGCAGGAGTTTGATGCCTCTGGTCCACCATCAAAACTGGGCCCCAAATGGCTCCTATGGATACAAAAATTGGACATGTTTTTTGCAGCGACTGGGGAGACCGATGATGACGCGAAAGTGACGACATTACTCTATTCGGCAGGTACGGATGTTCTGCGAATTTACGAATCACTGAACCTGCAGGTAGTGACTTATGGGGATGTCAAAACGGCACTGAACAATCATTTTATTCTGTTATCCAATGTTGACTTTGACAGATTTCTCATGTGCTGGGAGAAACAGCACAATGACGAATCTCTGGACCAGTTTTGTGCACGGCTGAGGCAGTTAGCAAGCACCTGCAGGTGGGACAATGAAGAGGTCATGATTCGTAATCAATTGATCCAAGGCTGCAACTCCAGTAAGTTGCGAAGGCAAATCCTGCGAGAGCCAGGTATGACATTGACACAGATTTTGGACATTGGCAGACTGTATGAACTCGCTGAGAGTAGAGGTGCGAAGATGGATGCTGCGGTGCGCCCAGGCAAAAGCGAGGAGGCATTTGCAGTGGGGAGACAGGCATCGTCAAAATCTCGCTGGAGCCAGAAACGCCAGGATGCGACACCTACACACTGTAACCCACCGGTGTGCCAGTACTGTGGGTATGATTTGCTGCACTCGGAAGACTGTCCGGCGAAATCTAGAGTTTGCGGGAGATGCAACACGCCGGGACACTATGCCAGAATGTGTCGAGCAGCTGCCCCAGTGACCACGCACAGGGGGCCAGCGAGAGCAAGTGGAGGCGGTTTCAGGAGGCAACGAAGCATCGCCGCACTAGAGCAGGACACCGAAAGGCTAAATATGGCGGAAGAAGAGGAAGAAATCTTCTTCATCTCAAATATAGCTACGGGGGCAAAGAAGAGGAGACAGCCCACATGTGTCGTGGACATTCAAGGTGCCCCTACACAGGGGCTTCGGTGTGTGTATTAGCCACTGAGCACTACGAAGCCATCCCGGGTCCGCCCCTGCTGGACAAGTGCAGAGCCAAAATAATCACATTTGGGGGTGACACACCCCTGCCGATTCAGGGTGTGTTTGTAGCGCCTGTTACCCGGGGAGCCAAAACCATCAAAGCTAGGTTCTTCGTCACCGACGTCAGCCCGCATTCACGGCTAGGCTGCACCGCGTCAGAGGCATTGGACATTGTGCACTTCGCGCTGGAGGTGTACCAAGTTGATGTCGATCAGCTTCTGGACAAGTTCTCCAGCATCTTTCAGGGGGTGGGCAACTGAAGGCAGCCCCAGTGTGGTTGCACATCGATTACACCATTTGGCCCACAGCGCTTAAACATCGACGAATACCCTTCCATCTCCGGGCACAAGTCGAGAAGGAGCTTCAATCTCTCATCGAGATGGACATCATTGAGAGAGTAGGGGGGCCAACTCCCTGGGTCCAACTCCCTGGTTCTCGCCCATTGTCGTGGCGCCAAAACCGAAACAGCCCGGTGCCGTCCTCATCTGTGTGGACATCCGACTCCCGAACGCTGCCATCAAACAGGAAAGGCATATAATGCCCACACTGGACGACATTGTGGGTGAGCTACAGGGGGCCAAGGTTTTCTCCAAACTGGACCTGAGGTCGGGGTACCATCAGCTTGAGCTCCATCCTGAGTCGAGGTATATAACAATCTTTACCACCCACGAGGGCCTATACCAGTTCAAACGCCTCAGCTTCGGCGTGTACTCCGCCGCTGAAGTTTTTCAAAATGCAATCAGGGGTGCGCTTGCGGGTCTGAAGGGTGTGCTCAATATGAGCGACGACATTTTAGTATTCGCAGCGTCCCAGGCCGAACAAATGAAGCGTTTGGAGTCCACCTTCAAAAGGCTGAACGAGCTAGTCCTCACCCTGCATCGAGGGAAGTGTGAATTCTTTAAGGATCGTATCGGGTTCTTTGGATTCATTTTCCATGCGAGCGGGGTATCGCCAGACCCGGAGAAAATAAAGGACATCCGCAAGGCCGCCGCCCCTCAATCTCCCACAGAGGTGCGCAGCTTTCTGGGGATGGTCAATTACTGTGGCCGTTTTATAAGAGGTCTGGCGTCCCTATCGGAACCGCTCCGGGCTCTGACAAAGAACGATGCCACATGGGTCTGGGATAAGAAGGAACAGGAAGCGTTTGTGGAAATCAAGAGGGCACTCTCTGACCAGGACACGATGGCGTATTTTGATCCCACGGCAGAATTTGAAATAGTTGTTGATGCTGGCCCGGTGGGACTGGGAGCTGTTCTCATGCAATCTGACGCCAGAGGCGACATGCGCCCCATTGCCTACGCCAGCAAAGCCCTCACGGACAAGGAGAGATGCTACTCGCAGATCGAGAGGGAAGCGTTGGCGAACTTGTGGAGGTGCCGGCACTTTTGCCTGTAAATCCTCGGGAAACCGGTAACGGTTGTGACGGATCACAAACCACTTTTGTCAATCGTAGCCGGAGTATCGTATAAGCCCCCACCTCGGATTGAGCGCTGGATGCTTGCTCTCATCGAGTACGGGGTCAAGTTGATGTACCGACCTGGGACCAATAATCCAGC
The DNA here is from genome assembly GCF_040938575.1 of Ambystoma mexicanum. Taxonomy (NCBI): domain Eukaryota; kingdom Metazoa; phylum Chordata; class Amphibia; order Caudata; family Ambystomatidae; genus Ambystoma; species Ambystoma mexicanum. Next base: position 290,863,573 of record NC_090941.1, read on the forward strand.
CGACTACTTGTCATGCCACCCGAACTACGAGAGAGGGGAAGGTCCCTGCGAACTGGTAGAGTGTCAAGAGTTTGTTCATAACATTGTTGAGAATGCAATGCCGGTGGCGCTGTCAAGGGAAGCAGTAGCCGAAGAATCAGCGGCAGACGAAGTGTTCAAGATCATACAAGCCGCGATACGGAGTGGGGAGTGGAAGGAAGTGCTCCAGAACAACACCAGGCGAGAGGACATGGCCCAGAGGGACCTTCAAGATGACAGGTTACTACTGCGAGGGCGACAGATTGTCATCCCACGGATGCTGAGAGCCCGGGTCTTGGAACTGGCTAACACCGGCCATCAGGGGGTCGCAAAGACAAAGGTGCTACTGAGACCAAAAGTCTGGTTTCCGGACCTTGAACACCTGTTGGAAATGCACGTGTGGATGTGCCTGCCATGTCAAGCGGCGAGCCCGGTGGAAAGAGCTCCACCAATCAACTCCATGGAAAGAAGCGAAAGCCCCTGGGGCACAGTCCACGCAGACTTCGGATCAACCGGGAGGGGCATTTACTTTTTGGTCATAGTCGACCAATGGTCGAGGTATCCGGAGGTGGAGCTGGTGGACTCACCTGCAAGCGATCACACCATTTTGGCCCTAGACAAGATGTTCGCTACCCATGGCTTCCCAGAGGTCCTGTGCTTGGACAACGGCCCGCCGTTCACAGGGAACCAGTTTGCGCAGTATATGAAGGAGAAGGGGATTAAGCACAGGAAAGTATCACCGCTCTGGCCCCGTGCAAATGGAAAGGCTGAAAGACTCATGAGAACATTAAACAAAGTCTTCCGAATATCAGCAAATGCGGGAAGGGAACTAAAAAATAACTTGATTGGGTTCCTCCGGGAATACAGAACAACACTGCACCAGTCGACAGGAGTCGTCCCGGCCAAAGCCTTGTTTGGACGTTGCCCGAGAGGGCTCATCCCGGAAGTGGGGGGCCGTGAGCTGGGAGTAATTGATGACGACAAGGTCCAAGAGGAGAGAGCGGCCCGCAACGAGAAGGAGAGCCTGAGGAGAGGCTTGCATGAGAAGGAGGTAGCGGTAGGAGATTCAGTACTTGTGAGGAACCACCGACCCGAAGGAAAGTTGTCACTTCTGTATGAGCCACACCCGTGGACCGTCACACATGTGAAGGGGTCCATGATAACAGCTGCCAGTGAGAGAGGGACAGTCACCTGCAACAAGTCCTTCTTCAAGAAGATAGAAGCCCCAGACCGAGCGGAGAGTGGTTCCTCCACCAGAGGAGAGAGCGGAGACCCCCCGAACTCGACACTCCAATAGACACGCCACCACTGGACGGGACACAGCTGCCGACCCCGAGGAGTAGCAGCCGGTATCCCGTGCGACAGGGTCGAAAACTACCTGCCCGTCTGAAGGACTATGTCCTGGACTCAGGAGACTGAGCCAACGCCTGAGTCAGGTCAGCGACCCACGTTGGGTCAATTTACAGTTGTTATGTTAATCGTTGATTGTTCTGTTTAAAGAAAAGGAGGGATGCTATGTCTTTGATAAGAAGCGCGCATGCGCGAGCCTCACTCTGGGCCGCTCATGCGGCGATGCGATAAAGACGGTCCGTGCGGCAGTTGCCGCCGGGACCCCAACAGCCACAGACGTGTGTCCGATTCTCTCATTGTGTGCATGCGTGCGTGTGAGTGTGCGGGGCGGCCCGAGGCACGGGCAAGACCATCACACCTGTGATCTCTTCAAGGCCATGTCACTTGAGGTAGGTCATTTCCCGTGATGTCAAAAGGTCAACGTTCGGTTCATGCATAGTTCTCAACCATTTGTGTTGCAAAGGCGGGTGAAACCCCCCGATTTTGTTTTTGGCGGGTGAGACGCCCATTGGAATGCATGGGCGTGCAGGAGGCTTGGCGGGTGAGTAAGCCCTTTAAAAGGCGGGTGACACCCGCCAAAAGCATGTGAGTTGAGAGCTATGGTTCATGTGACATCATTTCAAGTGATGTCATCACTATGCTAATTATTTTTGAAACTTTAAGATTCCTAAAGATTTTTGATCACAGAATGTTGCCATGTATGTACCATACGCTGGGCACTTAGCCAATTGTGGCATTATAACTTGCCTCCGTGTCCTTAACCTCTCTCCTTCCGTTTGTTCTAATTTGTTGTTGTAAATTCTTCTTACAAGGAAACAGTTTCAAAAAAGGCGTTTGTACCGCGGTGCCTTGCGTGCAACGAGCAAGAAAGTAGTTAAAACTGCACTTGATAGTTAGGGTGCTGGCGATTAACTAAATGGTTAAAGAACAAGCCATTAACAACAACATAAACACGTTTTCAATGTACCGGAAGTAGGAAGATTTCCCTCGCTCGTTCCGTAAAGTAGTATCCTTGCCTGATCCTAAGATGGCCGTCGCTGGGACTGAGCTCCGCCCACACGTGTCCTCGAGTCGAGTGTTCTACTACCTTGTTACTATGCAGCAACTAGACGCGCGCGCAAGTCAGCGCGTTTTCTTCCGGGCTGGACAAGACTATGCTTTGGTCGCGGGAGTTTTGATCGTGGTGGCTAGATCGCATTTCCCCCATCTGATTCCGTGATGGCCCAGAACGTCCAGAATGTCACTCTGTCCCTGACCCTACCGATCACGTGCCACATCTGTCTCGGCAAGGTATGTTGATACTTGATGGTCGAATCGGAAGCTCACACCCGGGCGGCATTCACGTTCCGGGAGGCTACCCAGACTGTAGAGGGAGCGGGCCTGATTGCTGTAGGCCTTTCGTTTGTGTTTATTGTGGGAAGCACCCTTTAAAAACGTGCAGACGTTCCTTTTGTTATTCATATACCCTTCCTATGGTAAACTAGTGCACCAGAGACACTGATAAGTGTTGCTGTTTAGTCCCCATGTCATGGGACCACTTTATCCTGTAATGTATGATAAACAACCGGAATTGTCAGCCACCAGTAGTATACGTTTCCCACCATAAGACCGGAACATCCTAGTATACAAATTGCTCTTGGCTAACTAGCAAAACCATCCAGCGGCTACCCGGCACCTCGCACGCACACACGTTTTTATGTAGCGCTGTGCCGATTTCCTGTTTCTAAGAGCTGTGTTTATTAGGGGTTGGCAGATTACTGCGCACCCTATATGGTCGCAGGAGAATTCGTCGCTGTGGCGAAAGCAACCTGTCAAAAAAAATTCGACCAATTCTCCCAGCACCAAATGGTTTCGATGTAATCAACCAAAACCGTGTTATTACTAGTCGTTTTATTTGTACTGCATTTACATGGCTGATTGAATGTACAGACTGATTAGTGACTTTGTGTATGTATTAGCGTTGGGATGTAGTGATGGGGCGCTCTCATTTTGGAATTTCTTTTCTATTTTGCTTTAACAGTTGCCTAAATTGCTTAAGGATTTGGGCTAATTTTGTGTCCGTTTAGTTAGATGTCTGGTCAGGTTCATGCATGCCCATGTGGCTTCGGGTGGGCTATACACAGCAAGCCCTGTTTTTTTTTTTTCTTTGCTATCTTTGACTTTTTTAGTTTTGCGTTTCCAGTTATGCATTTTTCTTCACAGTTAATTCCACAGCTCCCACGTCGCTTCAGCCCCTTCTACTATGTTCGCCCTCAACTTTGCACTCAATTCTCTGGTTAAGTTGTATGAAAATATTCACATTGAATTCAAGGGAAAAAAAATCTATTTTGAACACAATTAATACTAAGGTCAATTACCTGGAGGGCTTTATCTGCACTTTGAACATTCCCTCTAATCGGGCTAAGTCTCCCCAAAAAGATTTTAATTTAATAGCAACTAATCTGCGGCTTTGTGAGGCATTGGGCCAGATCATCTTTGCAGTGAAACCTAACTCCGATACATTACTAACCTTTTTGATTCTTCAACTTTTCATAATAAGCAAAGCAGTGCACCTTTTGGATGATTTAGGTACCCGTCAAATACAACCTAAAAGCGACCCTACGACCTAAGCAAGAAAAACATTTTAAAAAACATGAAAAATGTGCCAATCCGTAAAACATACCATAACATTTTTGCACAAGCTTTGACTTTATTAAACAGAAACTGCAGGGCCTAATCCAGTTTGATTATTCAGGAATTAAAGAGACAAATGAAAGCTTTAAACGGGAAACCAGTCTACAATAGAAGAGGTCATTGCCCACAAAACCTTGTATGTTCCCGGCTACTCCAAAGAGTAAAATTCAATTAATTAATTTTGGAGACCCCTGAAGGGGATGGAGGAGTCTTAAACCCGAACAATATCTCAATTTACTGGAAGCTGTGGTTGAGGATGACGATTGTGTTTTGGGTAATGTACATCGGCTGCTCTTTCCCTTGTGACTTTTGCAACTATGCAAGCGAAAAGAGCTACATCTTTAACTGGTTTCCATAATGATGGCAACAGCTTTACAGAAAATGAACTTTTTTTATCCTATCCACCATGATCATTTCCACTGTGTGCCATGAACCTTTGGTTTACGCATGATAGTCTAATTATTTTTAATCGACATGTTCTGTGTTTGCTTCCGGAGCTCCACAGGTTCTGACAACTTACACCGAAAGATATTCAAGATAAATTCATTTAGCAAAGCAGGTTCGATTTGGTGGCTATTCATTTTTCCTCAAGTTTAATGGCAAATGTGATGCTGAGGAAATTCAGGCCTTCGTCTCCTTCGGAGATGACATTTATAAGAACTTCGATCCGAAGTCTACTCCCAAGGGTGCTTTCCCTTTCGAACAGCTGAATAGACTTTAGGACAGGGATCTATCCATTTTAATATCGATAATCCTACTTGTAGAATGGTAATAGTCGTGTCAACTTTCCAAGCACCACACTTTTTGCAAGATTCTGATTGGTCACATATCTCATCCTCCCTTCACTATCAATTGGTTTCTGACATGAAGCCACCATGAACAGCCTTTGGAAAACCAGTTACGCTCTTATCCTGAAATGCCAGAGGTCGTGCTCACCTTTTTACACCAGGGGTCTGTAATTCTGACATGCCCTCTTTTGCGTTTCTCTTACTGCAGGCAACGTGTCTGCTTGATAGACCTGTCCTAGGCGGTTCCAACCTATTTTTTTTTTTATACCTACTCAGAAAAGAGGGAAAGGTCGCCTGTTTCAGGGCTTGTTATGGCCATCCATTCTAACTTCGTTTCACTTATGAAATAAAGTCAATTGAGTCTTTCGACTTTGTGGCTGTTTATTCTAACATGGTGTGAGCCGTACGATTGTAAGAAACATGCTCATTTTTAATTTATATTGGAATCCAAAGAGAATTTCCCAAGCATCGTTTTTAGACATCCTTGCTAATATTCTAGCTCATTGGCAAGTTATATCACTGGGCCACGTTTTAGTGGCAGGGGATTTTAATTCTTCATGCTTATTAAAGTTGCATTCAGCGGATTCAGCTACTTGGTGAATCTGGGGTTCAGGGGATGCATATTACTTTCATTATGTCCCTTCGGGAACCTTCCATGGTCAATGGCAGCATCAGAAATGACATTCCGGTGCATGCCACTTGGCACAGGGGCACTTCTTCATCCATTTTGGATTATATTTTGATCTCTCGTTTGAGCGGTATATTGATTTCGAAGTAAACATCTCCCGAATATTGATCATGCTAGTTTACATTTGGCAATATCCTTTCATATGTCTCTATGCCTGTGATGTGCATATGATAGACCCCTTTTTATTAATGAACAATGATCCAGGCTGACCAATAGAAATACTTAAGTTCAACGCTAACCCCTAAGCTCGGTGCATTTTGCGGACCCCTCAGCCTTTGCCGATATACCTGGGTTCTCGTGTGCTCTGGAGTCAGTAAACAGTTGTCTTTTAAAGGAATGTCATTCTGCATCTCAAACCACTCGTAATCATGTTTTTGACAAGGAGGTTCACCCAAGAAAAAAATAACTCGGGCGTAAATTGCAACCTTGGTGCAAATGGAATACCTACAATGCCTATCTGCACCAAAGGCACCTTAAAGAATTGTATACAAATTGGCTTAAGGTTCAGAAAGCCCTGATGTTGCAGATAGATGCTAAAAATGATACGTACCCTTTGGCCCAATTGTGACTGGAACTTTTGGGCCTTCGTTAATTCTATGAACTCTGTTAAAATGCATAGTCAAATTAATGTTATGTCTGAATCAGGTAATCCTAATCTTTCCATCCTTTCAACATCTTGGCATTTGGAATTTGACCCAGATGCCATACTGTATTTTAATCTACAAAGCCAACCCGTCTAGAGCCCCTTGTCCAGACGGTCTGGCTAATGGTACTCTTGCGGTTAATTCAAATTTGTGGGCTAATGTTCTGTACAAACCTCTTAAACATGATTCTGGTTACTCACACCACCCGCTGTCTTGGAAAACGTATCTTTCTGTTTTCAAGAAGTGCAATAGGCGAGATCCTACCAACTATAAGCCCATCGCCCTTCTTGATACTTCAAGCAAGATCTACGTGGGTCTTGTTTTGAAGAATTTGGAAAGTTGGATGAAGCATGATGAGTGATCTTTAATCATGCCTTATGCGAGGTCTGGGAAAGTCTTTGTTTTGTCCTTTTTGCTTCTCCAGCAACAAGCTCACATGCAACATTATTCCTTGTACATTGTCTTTTGTGCCCTTTAATCGTGCCATTGACGGAGTGAACCAAGTAAAGCTTTGGAAGAAACGTAATAACTGCGGCTGTCCTAAACCTCTCCTAGCCATTCTCAGATATATGTATTGTAACATTCAGATCCAGATTTGCTTAGTGAGGCACCCTTTCTGATTACATTCCAACTGATAGCGGTTTGCGCCAATGGTGTGTTCTAGCTCCAGCCCTTTTTCACATCTGTTTAGCGGATGTGGATAATAGGCTTGCACAATGCAATGGATTCTCTCCCGCCTGGGTGCTATGCACATTCTACAAATGCCAATTACATTGTTTTACTCAATCGCACTCGTGTCGGGTATCTCAACACCTCATTCATTCTTTATCCACCTTTTAAAAGGAATTAGACTTGGAAATTAATTTCACCAAGCAATGTGTTTCAAAGCGCTTCAAGGAGGGAGGGAGCAAGGGAGAATACACATACATTCTTGAAACAAATCAGAATGAAAAATAACTATCATAATCAGCCTGGTGACATTTCAGTTAGTGCAAGTGCAGGAACAATTAAGGATGAGGGGGGGGGGGGGAGAGGAGAACAATACAAACAGTAACATTACTATGCCTGACGACAATTGATGTGGTGCATGAGTAACAAGAGGAGGGGGAGGGTAGGGACTAGGGGTTTGGAGAGAGGGACGAAACAAGCAACTATCATATTAGGACAGAAAGGTGTTGGGGGGGGGGGGGGTGGGGGAAGAGGACAAGAGGGAAGGTGTGGGAGACAAACGGGCTGCTATCAAAGGTCAAGGGACAAATGATAAGAGTAAGTGTTAGTGGACCTAAAGGAAGGAGGGGGAGAGGGCTGGCAGCTGTGAAAGGAAGGTGGCTACAATTACAATGCCTGATGACAATTGGGGGTAATAAGCGGATGTGGTAACTAGTGCACACCTGATAATTTAACAAAAAACGAGTTGGGTTCTTAATCCAGCATCTGCTGATTTAAGGAATTTCAAGGTGCGGGGGAGGAAAAAGGCCTTGGCACAAAGCCTTGCTTAATATAGAAGAAATAAAAGAACCCAAATTTGGGATCCTCCCATCCCCTGCACACTTTCTACATGCTCCCTGAGGGCGTTCAAACATATAGGTATTCAAAAGTCATGGACAATTTGAATAGCAATTCAATTTAACAAGTGAGTTGGGCAAGAAGCAATCTCATTTAAAAACAATTATTTATTCCATTTAACATAATTAATGCGAGGAGAAACACATAATACAAGTAGTGATGTCCAATGATTTAGGGCTGACGAGTTTCGAGGATTCCCTCTTCTTCAAAAAGGGCCTCATTTAACTGGTCATTGAAATTAAAAGAAACAAACTAAAGTAAGTAGATGTATATAGCAGCCTGATATGAGCAATGTCATTAATACAGTAGTCAGATATAGAGAAGTTGAGCCATAATTAAGGAGCACTGCTTATCAGTATTCGTAGCATATTCAGATGGTTCCCAGCACCAGTGAATACACGATTAAGGTGCCAGGCCACAAGCAAATAGTGGAATAATTAGAGAGAGAATTATTTATTTATTCAAACATAAGTGCCTATCGACCTATGTACTGGGTACAGGCCCTCTGGGTGATGAAAGATAGAAGGCAAATGGTGGATTATTGGTGAGTTGCTTCAAGTCGGGTGACACTAATGGTTCCTAGTAGTTAGAAATCTATTTATGGCAACATTTATTTGTGTATTAGACTCATAGAGGTAGTGCAATCAAGATGCAGTAAGTTGGAAATAAAACCTACCCTTAGACGATGGAATATTCCTCGACTTTCCAAGTGATGGTGTAAAATCATGAAGCCAGTGCTTCAGGGTCTGATGCCGTAAAAAGGAGTATTAGCCCTAAGGACAACAACATTGTGTTATAAAGATTTTAGCGGGCAAGCCCGTCCATTAGCAACATAAAAAATGCAGAGAAACCCCTGTGTGGAAGCGTCATCGACGTGCTATGATCTATGTCAAAGGATCGGGGTATTGACGTGCAACTACACTCATTGTAACCAGTATGCGGGGTACAACAGTCCCTTGTCAGTGCCCATATTCAAATATCTCTTATTCAATGTTCACGGGAGTTGCTAATCCCAGTAACACGTGCATAATACTACAGAAGGATCAAGCACTAAAAAAATGGTCAAAGCGACTCGAAATACCTTATCACCTTCACTTCTAGCCTAAACCACTGTGACATCATAATTCGCGGTGGCAATGTATCTGTGCCATATGTTAACCTAGCAGAGTACAAGTACCCGGAACGTCGGTGAATATCTGGTCAAAGAAAACATTTTAGAATCCATGTTAGATATAATGCGCAGCAATCATTCATTAAGTGAAAGCAATCAAACATATTTGGTAGTTAAAAAGAAAAGGTACCTCATGGTAACAAGTTCCGGAATTACAGTGGTGATCCCTGTCAACGTTGCCTAGGAGAAACGACGCGCATTCAGTGTAAGTGAGGAGCGGCTCTTGTGATCTTGTAAAACAGTTCACTGTGAAATGCAAAGAATGTTGCATTAGCATGATTGCGGTATATGAGCGGGATGATGCTCATCTACGGTGGCTATGTAGCTTGAATCATCTCATAGCTTGCTAATGTAATACGCGTGGACACGAACTGCTTGCAGTCAGAGTACGCCGTGCAGAGTCTCTGTGCAATCGTTTGCAAGGAGACGGTCAAAGCCGGGCATGTGTGCCGCCATATTTGTAAAGTGTTACTGTTTATTGGAAACAGTAGAAGGGACTCGTCCTGTTCGGCACTAAGGTCATCCATCTTGGAGAGGTTCAAAGTGGAATCTAATCAGCTTAGAGTAAAAAGAGAATATATTGCCATCCATGTGGAAACCTCTTCTATCATGGAAGATTAGATTAATAAATCAGGGAAAATGAACATAATTTTGTAATGCTATTAATTCGGAGCCATTATGGAGGGGCTCGGATAAATGTAAAGAAACTGAATAGGACGCGCTGTGTTAGTAACGAAAAGAGCACTCATGCGTGAATGGGAATGTCTCAGTGAACAAGGTTCTAAAAAGGCTCAATGACTTACATCTGACTCTTGCATAGCACAATAGAGTTCCAAAAGTTCATATGTGTTATTTTCCATAGAAATGCAGTCACAATAGTATATTGAATATGTTTGTACATGCATGATTCTGATTAGAGATCTCCTATGAGCAGTGATCCAAATCACAGAGAAAAACACGTCGCTGTAATCGGGTATGTTTCTATAGATGTACATATATCATCATGGTCAAGGTAAACGACAGTCTCAAAGTACATGTTTCAAAATATACATAACCTACAGGTAGCGATGCCGGTAGCTTTTTCAACAATCCTTCATGAGCCTTGTAGTTTAAACAATTCGAAGAACATACTGGTCATTAACATAGATTCTTAAATGACATACTTTTCATGGGGATAGAACCATAGAACTACAAGTTGTATTCAAGCTGGTCAATGCATAGTCCTCTAATTATAGGTGGAAATGTAATCCCTGGGTATACTTCAAATAGGTCTTACACTTTCAAGAAGCAAGTACCCTCTTTATAGGAAACAGCTTAGAGAAAATTCCTCATTAAGGCCATGGGGGTGCAGGGTGTCAAGCAAATCTATCCAATATTTCTCTTGCTGCGACAATTGGGGTAATGCCAGAATTTAACAGGAGGGGGAAGAGAAGGGGAGGAAGGAAGGGTTTCAACTTAGAAGTTGTGGACAGCATGAAATATCTGGGCTCTATATTTTTAAACAACATCTGAAATAGTGTTAAACAACAAAGAGATTTGCCCCTGAAGGGTGTGGCCTGCTCGGCATAAATGGTAAAAGATTAATATAAATAAGGATATTTTCCCCACAGCAATTGCAAACATTTTATAAAGGGGAAAATTGTTCCTAGCTTACTACATGGTTCTGAACAGTGTGCCTATAGATTAGGCTACAATAGAGGGCAAACTTGGGAGGCATGCTCTGAATCTGCCAAACCGAGTCCCAGCCGCCATAAGTCATTATGAGCTAGAACTCTGTTCTTTCAAATCACTTGTTGATTGGAAGTGTTTGCTCCTTGATGAAAATATTGAAAATTCCCCACTTCACTCTTTTTGTTAGCTTGCACGAAACAATGAGCAATCATTCACATAAGTCTCTAGAAAAATATCTGGACCATTGTAATACGATCCGTTGAGTGTGACTGCAACCGACCTCGTCGACAACCTGTCTGCAGAAAAAAAATGAATTATGGAACTTTGATTGGATCACTACCCATGGTCTGATTGTGAATTATAAACTATTCATTAACTCTTCTTCTCCTTCTCCTCCTCAGAACATGGCATAATATTTTTTTTAAGACTAAGATTTAATCTTAACCCAACTCATTAAGTTTTGGGTGCTCAATCAAACATTCCTCGAACACTACGACTTTGCAGACTTTGTCGTAACCCCAACTACACTGTAGCACTTGTTCATAAACTGTCCCGTTTTACACAATGCTGGATTGGTAAATTTTGCTTGCTTTTGTACATAAAATTTATTTTATTTATTCAGCAAATGCTTGAAAGCGTGTATTAAGTGGTAGCTACACGTCCCTTCTAATTGCTGCAATTAATTATTTATCAATGTTTTTAGGCGGATCGAGCTCTCCTACTTTTCTTTTTTCTTTTTTTAATCACTTAATTGCAATGTTTTGTCATTTTGCTTTTTATATTTGATTACAATATTATTTTATTTGTGAAAGGTTCCCCTTTTGTAAACTATACCCCAATAATAAAAAAAAAACAGTTATGAATACAGGATTACAAGGGCCAGTTTGCAAAGAGAAAAAAAATGGAACGGATGTGCATTTACGAATGACATGGCTCATGTTGTGATGTATATGTGTTTAAGTTGGGTAAGCGCTATATCTAGCATAGGCATCTTGTTGAAATGGGCCCTTCCTTATCTTCAGCCGCAATGCAAGTACAAATGTGGGGCATGGCATGGGGTGGGTAAGTGGGCGCAGAGGGATCAGAGCAGAAGTTATGAGTCGTCTGTGTGAGGGGTGGTGTATTTCATTGCCTGCAAGTGCTTTTTGTGCGATCACTAAGTGGTTTGCTGTGTCCTTGTCTTCAACAGGACAAAGCCCATCACCTGCATCTGGGTTATTTTAGGTTGGGTATAATGAGGTGGTGAGGGTGGGTGATAAAGTTGGGAGTTCAGCAAGTTCTTGATTTGTGTCCTTCTCTGTGGATTTGGAGAGCAGCTGTTGAAGGGTGCTTTTGTAGTTTTTGGTGAGTGTGTGGTTAGTGTAGAAGGATGTGAGTTACCTGTTAGTAACCAAGAAGGATTTCACATTTTGCATAATATACCAAGTTTGTGGACACCTCGTAAATCGACGATTTTGGGGTGTGGCTTGTTGCCATACTGTGCTCTAGTTTATTGTAGGGTTTTATCTGTATCCTATTTTTCGTATGATCAGTAACTTGAATCTCTCCAATCAACGAGTTTTAAACACAGTTGTCATGTAAAACTGCCAAATTATCGTAGCGAGAAAAGATTGTCAATTGGAAAGAGGCATGCTGAACTCTTGTGTTTATAGATCAAACAACCAGAAGTTGACTGCACTTAATTGTAAACCTCCATAGACATGATGCTACAACACACGCCCTGAAGGCCTGCATCTCGTGTGTGGGGTTGCATGTTGTGCACCATTGAATGTTTTTGCAACATAATAATCTGTAAGTGAAAATATTCACCTGTATTATAATAGTGTTACATTGCATGCCACAGCACAAAGTTAAAATGCAAATAGAGGTAATATTCTCGTAAAAGAGTAGGATTGACCCCAATGGTCCTATTATAACCGCACAAAATAGTGATCTTAATTGTGTTCTCCTAAACGCACGATCACTGGTTAGACATTCTGTGAAATAGCTGATTTTATTGTTCAAAATAACATAGCCATGTTCAGTAATAATATCTATTTGGCACTTTTGGGCAAGACCTTATTTTGGGCCAGACTTTACACTTGATGTGCCTGATGCCTATTTGATAATCACTAAAGGCACTTTTTTTGGAAGGGTGGCTGAGTGGCTTTCATCTTCAGAAAGGATCTTCATATTCATGAGGTCACCATTGAGGCCCCTGTGGGCGTGGAATCACTACTTGATAATCCCTGTCTTGTATAGCTTTTTTATATTATATATGCCTCCGAATCATCATTTGGGGCGTTTTGAGAGTCCAGTTGATCACCAGCCTCCTCTCAATGATTAAACCCTCCTCTAATATATAATTGCTGGGGGATTTTATTTATTGTTTTAATGACAACTCAGATCATGTAGAAGCTCTTGTTAATCTTGATTTTCAGCAACATGTTATGGCCGCCAACCAAAGGAAAGGTCTTATACTGGACTAGATTTGTTCTGTTGAAATTATGATCTATGATCTTGCCATGCCCTTGGCCAGACCATTGTTTTGTTAGTTTCGACTGTTTACCCCTGGCCTTAACCCGCGTTTTGGCTCCGTTAATATCACTATCTCCAAAATAAATTTGCATAAAGCCACAAGTCTTTCTCCACTGTTACATACACCATCTGAGGTACTTGTGTCATTGACATTTGCTTAAGACATTTTGATCACTATGGGCACTTATTGACCTCGGCTATAGATGAGGTGACGCCCATAAAAAATTGTACGATCCTGGTCAATCTTGGTTCACGCTGGATTTATATAAATTAAGATTGAGAAAAATAAATGCCACAAAAATTGGATTAAATTGCTTTACCCTGAAGATAAAGAAGGCTATGATTCTACTGTAAAATAAAAAAAATACAACAGCTATACTTCATGGCAAAAAGGACACTTGCACTCGTGCATCAGTGTAGCTAAATCGGACTCTAATGTACTTTTGAAAGTTCTGCGAGAACTTGGGTCCCCTGATGTGAACCTACTAGCAAAGATGAAGCTTGGTGCACTGCCATACAGGATGCATTAATAAACAAGATTCTAACCCTCAAGCAATCTATTGCTCTTAAATATGTTATTCCTTTGTAACCATATTGCCAGAAGAACACCATTGCTGCCTTCCCGCCGTTCATATTTGCTAATACAAGAGGTTGTGCCCTTTATCCACTTGCTTAAACCCAACAGTGTGCAAGGGAGATCTTTGCCAAGCTCATATAAATAAAGGAGTGTGCACCTACTCATGAATGTGGTGATCAGACACTGATGTATAATGCAGTACTGCTACTGTACCTTCTGCTCTTAAGCAAGCATGGATAATTCTTCTATTGAAGTCCCTTTGGACCTTAGTGTGGCTTCCAACTATTGATCAATAACCTATGCAGCTTTTCTTTTAAATATTGATAATAGCATGCCTGCAAATGTAGTCGTATCTAGTTGGGCCTTATGCAATCAGTGTTTAGGGCTACTCGTTTAGCATACCACGCCTTATTAGACCTTAAGTATAACATGCTTCAGATTATCTTCAAGGGTGGAGTGGCTGTGTTGATGCTCCTGGATCTCTCTGCAGCGTTCGACCTGGTTGGTTACAACATACTTGTAGATAGTTTGCATTATACTGCTAACTTCTCTTCTGAGGCTTCAACCTGGGTGCTCTCTTTTCTATCTGGTCGTACTGCCAGTTTTCAGTGACCTTACAACAGCTGTCCCTGTCAATCTGGCCTGTGGGGTTTCACAGGGGTCTTCAAGGCATTATTGTTGCAATTCTATAGGTTTTCTTATTAAATGGACACTTGTGTACCTATTTAAGTTTCCCTGTTCAATGAAAGCACAGCTCACCCTGCATTTCTCAATTGCCCTCGGTGCTCTCTTCACCTTTCACTTCAAGTGCTAATAGAAAGTGCAGCAGTAATCGTCTCCTACACACTGTCAAAGGCCTGTGTGGGAGTTCTAGACAAGATTTTATTTTTGAAATAATTGCAAACCGGAAGTAATCAGGATGATACTTTTAGTGATGCTTTCGGTAGCCTGTATTGCAAAGACCAGTATGTTTACTTTATATTTTTTTAAGACGGTCCTACAATCCCATTTCTAAAATGTAAGTTGTTACATAATGCATAATTACAGTATTGATACTGTAAAACACTGCACCATCTCCATGCTTTACAGTTTAGGTTAGTGTATCTAAAATCTCAGTGTCAACTATATTTCATTTTGTTGGGGAAGATGCATCATATTGATGAGTGAGCCCTTTTGAAAATGTACATGATCGCACAATCAAATGTTTTTCATGGCAAATCTAGTTCTGTAACTTGCCAGTTGCATACATTTGTGCAACTGGTGCTCAACCCATGAGCGATCCCATGCTCCTTGAGGTTCTATATTATCACCCTGTTCCTTTATGCCAGCTACCCTGAAAGTGACATGACCATAAACTCCAAGATTCCGCATAGTTTTCCCAGTTCTTTGCTTGCTACGCCATCCACTCTGCTTTGTCTTTTCCTTTTGATAACTCTTCCTGCAACTCTCTACATTCCTCTGGCACCAACTCCCTGTGTGTAAAGCGTTTTGCTAAACGTAGAAGGAGGTTGTTCGCTTTCCTCACCTGGATCCCTCTTATGGAACAGCCTCCCTCTGCATCTTGAGCATGACCTTCTTAAGCTCTGAAAGCACCTTATGACGTTCCTCTTTTCTTCCTCCTTCCCTTCTTCCCCCTTCCTCTGCTAATGTCACAGTTGCTGTGATTGGTGTCTTGGACCCTTATCTATCCTCGGGGCCCCTGACCTCTCGCATCAAATCTCCCCAGCTTCTGTATGCATTCAGCACTTGCCTTGGCACAGCCTCCATACTGGAGACTCTCACTTAGCACCCTATGTGGCTGCTAACCGCATAGCACTTGCCATATGTCACACTTCATCTGTGGCTTACCCTGGAGCACGGACACCCCATCACCTACCCCACTTCCCTCTTCCTTGCTGCACTTGCACATTCTGAATACTCACAAGGCATAGTAGGTTCGGGTGTCCCTTCCCTCACTGTAGTTGTATATTAATTGTATTGCAGTCCCATGTTCCCCTACTCTTGCCCTGTGGGCACTTTGAAATATAATTTGTTTATTGTTTGCTTATTAGGCGCTTATACAGCAAACTAAACTTTCCTCTTACATAATGAATACACAGAGCTAACTAGATGTTTACACAAAGTAGTGAGCGATAGTTCCATCCAGTCTGTACATCTACAGAGCTAGTACACTACCATAGACTGTAGCTAGCCTCCAGAGCTTGCTTTGTTTAATTGCATTATATATCAGCACCTGCAGGAGATAGCTGGCCACTTTTTTTAGAGCCTTTGTATCATATCTACATGTGTCCGATCATGCAGCTAACCTTCTGCATTTTACAGACGCTCACCCAGGGCTCCCAATCTTTTTGCCCACTCGCATGGTCAAGTAGATTTTTATGAAGGGGCGAGTACCATTTGCAAGGAATGTTTGAAACTTTTTTTTAACATTGACTTTGTTTGCAGTTCTTGTCAAATAAAAGTTTCACTGTGCACGGCTGGCTTCTGGGTGGCAGCAGTATGCCTAACATAATTTGGGTTTTTTGTGACCTGCACCGTTTTACAAAACAATTTTTAGTCATCCATTGCTGTGGTTCAAGTGCATTTTTCTTCGGTTGAATAGGTACACTAAGTTACCCAGCCTCCAGGTCTAGATGAATTTGCAAGTCCCGACTCCTCTCACTAATTTCTTATTTCAGCGGTGCGCAAAACTGCTGTATTGTTGCTCATTTCATGTCTTAGGTACAAATAACTTCTGTTGACATTGACAAGATTAGTACAACATTGCTTATCAAATGGGTCTGTTTTCTAATCCAGAACATTTTAATTGGCAAACTCTGCTAATTCATTTTTTAAAACAAATTAATACCTTGGTCTTGTCTCTCACCAACTTTATATAATGTATTTTTAAAAAAAAACTCTTTGACCTTTGGCCTTCTGGGTGCTCTTGGCATGCTTTATAATAACTATGCTGATGATGCAGATTCTGCAGTGCTTTACCGAGGGGTTATGATTTGGTACCCCACAAAGATTAGCAAAGCTACTAGCTGATTTTAGAGAGTGTACCATTTCTGGATGTGTTATCCGAGTGGCTGCGAAAGTAAAAATGCTGGGAGTTTATCTTGATACCGCCTCCACAATGAAAGCCCACATATACAATATTGTTTCTACCACCTCCCACTTCTTGTTATGTTGTATCCGTCCCTTATTGTCAAAGGATAATTGTGCCTGCCTTGCCCGCGCTATCGTTGGAGCTAATATTGGCAATTGTGACTGTTTTTTGTATGGCACCTCGCAAGGGAACATACGTTACAGACACTTCTTTATACCACGGTTATAACAGTGGACCAAATCAAGGGTCGGGATCATGTTACGGAGGCTCAAAGCTCCCTACACTGGTTGTCAGCGTGAGAACTTTTTAAAATTTAGAGTTTTTATTCTTGCCCGTAAGTGTCTGTATGGGAAATGTCCATCCTACCTTAAATCTAGGTTGACCAGTGAACCCTTATGTTTGGACATTGCGGTCCAGTAACATAAACTTGTTGTCTATTCCTTGAGTTAAACTGGAGAGAGCTGGTAGACTGGCATTTGACTTGACTTATCCTTGGAACATCCTTCCGCCAGATTTGAGAGTAATATCTTCAGCCCTACAGACAGCTAAGGGGAGTATCGGCCACTTTTACTCCTCAAAAATTGGCAAATACTCCCAAAAATAAATATTCACAACAAAAAATAGGAAAAAGATATGTAGAATCGTGCGCTCCTGCTTTCACCCTCACAGCTATGTCATCCGACTGCATGCGAGACACTTCTAGCTATCCCGAGTTATGGTCCACCCTGACCACTATGAACGTTACCATCAATCTGAATACGTTGTATGGACTCTGTGTATCAAAGCTTAATAACTCTACACTCATGTCAGTGGATAGATTGCACTCATGACTTGTTTGCACACTTTGATGCTCTTGTGTCTACGAGGCCAACCACCAATAGCTATCCCCAGTGTTCCAGATAAGATTTTGAAGTGGAATTATTTTACTCCCTATTTTTTAAAGTTGGGAGTAAAATGATTTTTTAGGGAGTAAAATGTATGTCCAATTCCCAATGGGAGTATTTTATAAGTGATGTTTTAACTTTAAAACGGAACTGTTTTTGTAATAATTTCTTTGCACCTAGTTATTCATAAACAATTAGATATATGTTCACTTCTTCCAAACAGTCAGTAATAGTAGAAATGTCTTCCTGTGGTACTACTTGCACAGCTGGTCCGAACGTATCCATGGAGTTGTGTGAATGAATGCGGGGGCACATGATCATATGTGTTTGTTTACCATTTTTTGTTGGGAGTATTTTTATTCCCTGTTTTTTATTTTTGGGGGTATTTGCCTATCTTCAGGGAGTAAAAGTGGCCGATACACCCCATATCTGTAGGGCTGCCTATCTCATCATTCTTTGTACTCCCCACTGTCATGCGTGATAAGAAATCCGCCCCTGGTCTGGGCTCCTGGTACATCTTGTACCTTTTATAATCAAACTCTTGTACTTTTAAACTTACCCGGCCAACCATGGTCGATTGATAATACTTCTACCAGCGGCTTGTGGTCCGTCCATTCTATGCAGGGCGTTCCCTATATGTAATGCCGGAAATTATGCATTCCCCATAAAAATGGCAATAATTTGCTTCCAACATTGAATACCTAGATTCTGTCTCCGTTAATGAATTTTATGCATGACTAGCTGTTGGGTAGTGATATTTGACTCGTGGCAAGTAAGGAATGGTGTGCTGTGTGTATGTATAGAATTGAAGTGGCTTTTTTGTGGCTGGTGATTAGCTTCAGGGTTCAAAAGGGAGGGGAGCTGGGAGCTATTTAGTTCCTGCTTGTAGCCTAAACGAGCTTGGTTAGCTTGATGCCAACAGCTACCAGGAGCTACTTTTGGCCCCCATGGCCAACTGATGCCGAACAAACCTTGTGCGTTTTAGACAATCAGTCTATAGGTAAACATTATGACACATCTATATGGTATTTAATACTTAATGGACAAAATGATATGTTTGCATCTCGGGAGAGTAGCAATGAAGCTCCATTAGGAGCCTAATGAGGATGTTGGAGCTTATTGTATGGGTGGGGGGCTGCATTGAATGATATAAAGAGGCTGAGGCCTCAAGTTTTGAACGCAATGTGGGGATCTTCTGTGACTTGGAGATTTGCACCAAAAGCTAGAAGGTTGACAAGAGTTCTAGATGACTATTGCAGACTTGGAGAAGCTTGGTTTGGTTTTAGCATTACATTGCATTGTTTGCATTATTTCTTCTATGCTCCCGTTTTTGTTCTGTGCCTTGTTTGGTATTGACCTTCTGTTCTCTACGGTTTTAATATTGTGGTCTCCCCGGTTTGTGGCATTACATTGCATTGCCTGCATTCTTCACTTTTAGGTTACCTGCTGTGCTCTATGCTTTTGCTGTTCTGTATTGAATCTGATTTCCTAAGTACGTTGTTCTTTTTCTTTGTTGTGGTCCCCTTCCTTTCATGCCCCCCCTCGTGCCTACTTCCTGTCTCTCTCTCTCTCTCTCTCTCTCTCTCTCTCGCTCTCTCTCACACCCTCATGCCCCCACTGTGCAACACCCTCCACCCCTTCCCCTGCTTGGGCTCCCCTTTCTTCCTCCCCCAGCCCCTATGGTGCTCTGTCTCGCCTATCTTCTCGTACTGCTTTTCGATCGACTATCCTATCATTCTGGCAGTAAGAAGCTCAAAAGGGACATTCTGGTCTCCAACCCAGGTCTACCTATCGCTGATGCCTACACCAGTGCTTCCTCCAGACAGACCCTTTCCGACATACTCTTTGTCGTTCCCTCTCCAGGCCTATAGGCCCCCCCCTCTCCCTTTTCCTCTTTTCCTATTAATTGTGGCACACGGTGGGAGGCCCTTCTGGCCCCCTTCCACTCATCTAAAACCTCAGGCCAATCTCCTCCTTTTTTGATAGATGCTTCCCGCACCATATCAACTTGCTTTCCTCTCCTGTATCCCTGCTTACCCCTCTCTTGCTCCTCTGCCTCCTCCTACTTCAGCCACCTCTCTGGCACCCCCTGCTGCTTCTCTGGCCACCCTGTTGCCTCCTTCCTCCGCCACCCCTCCGTCACTCTTCTTCCTCTCTGACTACCCTGCCTTCTCTTCCTTCCTCTTTTTTTGATCTGATCATCATCTTGAATATATTGCTTCTTTTTTTCTTTTTTACTGGTGATTCTTTTTTACTGGTGGTCCAATTTTATATATATCTCACGTACCTGGCCTTGGGCACCCGTCTCCAATGTGGGTTGACCATCCCAAAGTGCAGTGGCAGTCCCAGGGAGCCCCGGCAGTATCCCCGTTCTTCCCTGGAGGTACATTCTGTAACATATGCCAGCCAGACCTCCAGGATGGTCTGGTGAAATGTCCCTGGCCTTGGGCACCCGTCTCCCATGTGGGTCGACCATCCCCAAGCCCAGCCTAGAGCTCTGGCTGGGCTGCGTTACAGCCTTTCCCTCTGGGGAAGAATGAGGACCCTACCAGAACTGCCACTGGACTTGTGGACGGTCGACCCACATGGGAGACAGCCACCCAAGGCCAGAGACATCACCCCCAACAAATCTTGGAGCTATGGCTTGGCTGCGTTACAGAATTACCCTCTGGGAAGGGATGGGGACCCTGCCGGGGCTCCCTGGGACAGCCGCTGCACTTGGGGATGGTCGCCCCATATGGGAGACAGCCGACCAAGGCAAGAGTCTTTACCCCCGACTATCGTGGAGCTCTGCCTGGGTTGCGTTGGCTTCTACCTCTGGGAAATGTCGGACTCTGCCGGGGCTCCCTGGAACCGCTGCTGGGCTTGGGGACGCTCAAACAATGAGACAGCTGCCCAATGCCAGGGACATTACCCCCGACCATCCTGGAGCGCTGGCTGGGCTGCATTACAGAATTTCCCATGTGTGAGGGAAGGGGAGCCCTGCTGGAGACGAGAGTCTCCCCTTTCCAACGACACCTTCCTCGATCTGAATGGCACAATAGTGCCACAGATCGAGGGAGAGAAAGGTTGAAACTCAAGCAATTCTGGATCGTTACAGAGAGGTGATTCATGGTCTTCTGTATTTTTATCAGTGTAGGGTCTTTTAAATTGTCCCTTGTCCGAGCGCACAAGATTACTCGTATGGCATTCTGCACCTTCACTTGGCTGCTGTTTTTGAACTGCACAGAGTTTTCCTATTTGTTCAGATAACATTTTAATTTGGGACCTGTCCATGCAACTAGATTCTTTTCTTTGTGGCCTGGGCCGATATTGATTAAACTCACCCTGATTGGGCCTATTCTGGTGCCTCTCAGGAGATTGATTTCTATTTGTGTTGCTTCTGAACTCATGGGCCATAGGAGGTGGGGAGCGCTGCGTGACCATTATTTGACTGTGGTCGAATGGTGGTGGTGATTGGTTATAATGGCACGCAACATACATTTGCATTTTGTCTTTCATTTGGTGGGAGTTGTCCCCTATGCGGATTCCCATTTTCAATGAATCTATGCACATACTGCGGTCTTTCTTGGTGGACATATATCATTGTATTGGGGTCAAATCTGCTTTGCGCTCCCAGCGTCTGGTACAGGCCATTGTACATTTGATTTTGATTGTTATTCATGCCTGACATATCAGGACGAAATCCCTCCCCGGGGGTATTGCCCATGTATCTAGGGCTAATGTTAAGACTCTCTATTGCTTGGGTCAACTGATTGGAACATAGGAGTTGGGGGTGGTGCCCTCTGGTGGCGTGCCCCTCTGATTAGGTGTCAAGTTGTTCCTTGCCTGAGTTTGGGCTGATAAGTGGCATTTTTGCAGATTTTATCTCCATTATTGCTGGTGTGGATTCTTTAAATTTCGATTTTCTCTGCCTCTCTCTGATAATAGATTACTTCCCCTGTTCTATTATCCATTCTAATGATTTTTCCCTGTCAAATTCACAAATGATGCAATATCTTTTTGGAGACCATAAAATTATGCAGTTTTAAATTCTACAGAATTAGGATTAAAGGTCACATCAAATTGTGAAAATGCTCTTTTTAAGTCTTGAAGGTACTGGCGAGGGGACATATGACTTTGCAGTCATTGTGTATGCAGCTTTTTTTGCATCTTGTATTGACTGATAAGGGGAAAAGTGGTGTCTTACCTCACCTCCGAATGACACTAGCAGCTGCTGAGTCAAGCGTTTGGAGAAAGTACTATCTATACTGTTCTGGAGGACTTTAAATCAAACCCCCCCATCCCCTACCTCCCCCCCCCTGACCCCCCCCAGCAGGCTACAGTAGGAATAGCTATTGGTACACTGTTCCCTCGGGCAGAGCTGGGGTTAATCTGAACTACAATAAATGTAGTGTCTTGTCGCTTTTCCTGAGATTTAAAACTAAATATATGCTGTTCCAGATCCTTGCATTGTCCATGAAGCCGTTCTGCCTCCTGACAAAGATTAGAATTCTCATCCCTAATTTTATTGATCACGTCCAGTTTGCTTGTTTTGCTTTTGGCACTGGTCAAAAGCCCTGTCTTTCTTGTCATTCTCTTCCAACAATGTAACTATTTCTTGTTTTATAGCACGAAATTCCTTATTCTTCTTCATGTTATTCTTTCAAAGTGTTTGTAGTTCTGTAATTGCATAATCCTTGTCTTGTCTTATTACATCCAAGACCCCTTTTAAGTGGATCAATTCTTGCTAATGCATCAACTTGCTTTTCCTTCTGAGCCAATTTAGAATGCACATCTTTACATTTAGACTGCAATTCTGAATTAGACTGCTCTAATTCCGTTTTTAGGCACTTTATTTGATCAAATGCATCATCCAAACTACCCTGCAACTTATTAATCACTTCAGAATCATTTCCTTGCATTTCCAAAGACCAGTGTAGGAGAAACCATAATTTAGCACATTACCGTATTATACACTCCTTTTCCCCCTTCCAGTCAGAAGCTTTAAAAAGTATCATAAAGCATACCTGTATGATGCTCTCTTCCTCCAAAAATATCCTCCAATGGCTCATTTTGCACTTCTCCACATATTCGGTCTTTCCATAGAATTGCATTTTCTGACGACCAAACCCCATGGGCAAAATACTTTGCCTCAAGCCAGATCGGAAAATTCAGCTTCAATTTGGGACATGGTGACACTTCACGGAATTAATAAACTTTTAAGTGCACCCAATGTGTTTATGCCTAATGCATTGCAATGTCACGCCCAGTAACTGCTTTAAAGTTCCCAAAGGCCAACGCACCAAATATGTTGGATAGATTATCTGTAGGAGATAACCTGATTTTATGACATTTTGTTATATTTTATTGTGGTAGTGCATTGGTGGCTTCCCTATATTTAGTTGTAACCCTCCCCTCAGAATATACCCTAATACCTGTCCTTTGTGCCAGGGTCTTACACTTCTATGTGACAGTATCCCTTTTTTTTCTCAGCAAATTATCTACAATGCTGAGCTATGCTCTAGCAGCCAAATCACAAACATTATGAACAATTCATTGGATACACAAACATAGTGCACTTCTCAACTCACTTACTATAAAAACCAAAAGTTCACTTCAGATTTTACCATCCGTGGTAAAATGAATTACCTCCTACAGTAAAATGGGGCTCGTCCCTGTGAACTCTCAACCTCTGTGCCAGCACAGTCATGCAATGAAAATCTGACTAAATATGTTTTAGGTTTATGATTTATATTATAATGGTGTGCAGAATTGTTCATATAAAATTATCATGTGTCTAAGGCATGTGTACAAAAGACAAGAAAATAGGAGATTACATTACAGAGTTTGCACTCCCCAAAAGGCTTCCCCAGTCTCATTTTACCAATGTCTTTGTACACAAACATAAATTGGCAAGAGATGCAGCTTGAGGGAAAGAAATAATACAACAGCAAAGCGATCTTTTTTTAAAAAAATGAACTTTCAAAACTGTGTCCGTTTTTTAAACATTAATGAACATTATATATGAAGGCAATCTGCTAATCCTGACTAGCTACTAAATAGGCATCCGTCCAGCCAAACCTCACTTATGACCCATATTCACCTAAAAATCTGCAAGGTTCCTATGCTGCTGGTTGTGGAAAACCCCTCTTTCCGATAGGAATGTCATGACCTCAGCAATTCATCATCACTGCCTCAGCCAGCAGAGTGTCTGACTGTCTGTCACAGCCCAGCACTCAGGCAGCCCAGCTCCCAGCACAGGATCCCTGCCAGTCTGAACTCGCTCCCTCTCTCAGCTCCTTTTTAAAAGCTACTGGTGTCATTCAAAAGGACCTGCCTCTCTGCCTAGTATTTTTCCACGCCTGCTAAACTATACATTTATCATCTCTCTTCCTTTTGCTTCCTACAAAAACGCAATGGCCTTTTTTTTAGCAGCGCATGCTGCGAATATGAAGTCTCTGCTACGCTGCACGTTTAATGAAACGAGCCAGCTCCTAACTCATTGCAAAAGGGCATTTCAAAATAATTTCCAATTAATTTCATCTGAACCCATTTGCACTAATTTGTTATGGACCGGTTATACGTTACTGGGAAGGGGTTGTTATATAAAGTGCAAACCGGACAGATGACATGTTACCCTGAATTATAGCATTTTTTAAATATTTGCCCACTGCAGTGTGTGCATTTCCATCTGGTGCACGTGCTGGCCATTTATGATGTTTGCATTTTTTATATGAACTCCCCACCACTGCATCTGTATGAACCCCTTTACCTCACAGCCCCCAGTTACCCCTACAGAGATTTGTGGTTTTTAGTTCCGCATTTGACACAGTAGACGGGGTATGTCTATGGCGTAAGCTACAAAATTGGGGTATCCCCTCTGGACTCCTCAAGATGATCATCCTGCTCCATGATTGCACTAGTTTCAAGGTTAGATCGGACTAACGGGGTCGTCTGTCTCCATGGATTGATACTAACAAAGCACTAAAACAAGGATGCATACTTGCGCCAATGTTGTTTAATCTGTATTTTTGTGATTTGGGAAGTGACAGTCTGGCCATTCCTCCTATACTTGGTAGTATGGCACTACAGTGGCAGGATCACCCCTGGTGACCTGCAAGTTTCAATGAATAACCTGAAGAGGTATTCTGACCTCAGTTCATTGGTGGTTAATACCGACAAAATAAAAATTAAGGTTTCCTATCCATCCAAAAAACGTCCCCAGAAGTTGTGCTGGGAATTAGAAGGGGTCTGTGTTGAAGTTTATTATCTAGGGATTTACCTTGATTGCAAACTTTGAGGAACTCTGCACTTCGACCATATTCTATCCTGAGCACTCTTGATTGTGGGATGTATTGGGGCCTTTGCCAACAAGGGGGGCTGGAGGGGTATAAGCTCTTTCAGACAAAGATCAATTCTATCATCATGTACGGGGGCTGTCATTTGGGCCTTAGTAAATCTGCCTGAGGTGGCTAAATTAGAGCATACCATCCTCAAGAGATTACTAAAACTGCCAGCATAAACATCAATTGAAATGGTTTTCCTAGAATTTAATATCCTGCCCGTTATCCAAAGGATCAACTATGTTGTGCAACTACCCTTTGGAAACTGGCTAGGTCCCCAGGGCTGACCCGGCATGCTTTAATATATAATGTGTACATGACTAGATCCCAGTTTATGCCAACCAGCCTAATAGTTAAGCTTGCGGCTGTGGCAAATAGGTGAGTACAGATAGCCCCAGGGGACACCCTGAGCCCTATACTTAGCCAATTTAGGGTCCATACGAAACCTATTTTGGTTGACTTGGCAGGGAGCAATCAATTATTAACCTGGCGACTCATAATAATGCACATGGTTTTTATGTTTTTGTGAGGAGGAGCAACGCGGGGCGAGAAAAGAAAGGGGAATGCAGGGTGAAACCAACGGGAGCCAACAACGGATACCGAGACCCGACATGGAAGGGCCGAAACGGAAAAGGAGACACCCGGGGGCATGACAGATGGCTGCGAGGAGCAATACCCACACAGACCCGACCGGTCCTTACCTGAGGTCGCCAAAGCTGGCGTCCGGAGTCGCAGCCCATGGTTAGGGGTGTCACGGTATTAGATTTATGACGGTACGATAACCTTCTTGCCAAATGACGGCATATCATGGTTATCGCGGTATAGCAGGTGGAGTTAACCAATCTTAACAAATATTTTCTAAAAGGTCATAAATTGTCAGATTTATCATCACAAACAAAACCAGACACCCTGGCCCAGAATTGGGCTTTTCAACATAATTTCCACTGAAATGCCACCCCTTGCTTCCACCAAACACAAACACACATGTGGAGAGGAGGGGGGAGCCCTGCTGTGACTGGCAAAGCAAACTGAATAGCTTTTCTTAAGTGGTCACTTAGGCTTTTAGCTCCCTCACTGGCTACTGGTGAAGATGAACATGTTGCCATCTTTATAACCTGCATGCCACAGATCAATGAAGGCTGATGGTAGTATACGGGGGGGGGGGAAGGGAGGGGGGGGGGAAGGGAGGGAGGGAGGGAGAGGGGGGGGGAAGGGAGGGAGGGAGAGAGAGAGAGGGAGAGAGAGAGAGAGAGAGGGAGAGAGAGAGAGAGAGAGAGAGAGGGAGAGAGAGGGAGAGGGAGAGAGAGAGGGAGGGAGAGAGAGAGGGAGGGAGAGGGAGAGAGATATATATATATAATCTCACTATCTGCCGGAGCGATGATGTGGTGGCCCCCGCAGGTAGGAGGCAGGGTGCTGGGGTTCTCCTGGGTGGGTGGCCTCACGGGACAGACCGGGTTATGAACAGATCCTTCCTGACCAGCGGGAGAACCAGGTAATCTGGAAGCAGACGGCAGCCTTTAAAGGAGGCGGGAGATGGCAGGATCAGCCAATAGGAAGCCAGATAGACCGGGATGTTTCCAATTGGTGGGGAAGTACGTCACTCAAAGCAAATAAAAGCCAGTGAACTGATCGACTCTGTGTTGTTGCTTTTTCTAGTCATACGGAGAGGACGAGAAAGGAACAACTGGTGGGCCTATCCGGACACCAAGGAGGCCTTGGAGGGTTAAGTTACGTCCCGGGAAGGCCGTTTGAGAAGTGAAGTAACTCTCAAGGACATAATTGACTATAATTTCTTTTGGTTGATTTTGAAGAATAAAACCCAATTTCAGCAAATAACCACCTTATCCTGGTCGTGATTTCCACATTGGCGACGAAGGTGGGATCTCTGATAACGCGATGGAGACCCTAATCAAAGCACTGACGGTTGGCCAACAACCGCTGCAGCAATTAATACAGCTGCAAACGCAACAAGCGGCAGCTGACCGCCAGGCATTCCAGCAAGCCATCCAATTGCAAGGCACCTTTCAAACGACGGCCCAGGACAAACAACATGAGAATATCACCAGAGTCGCGGATGCGGTGGCCAGCTCCAGGAACCAGCCCCTAGTACCGTCCACGCTGCTCCAGAAGTATAAGGAAGGGGAAGACCCGGCCTTTTTCTTCACCAGCTGTGAAAGAATTACTAGAAATGCGCAGTGGCCACCTGAGCGTTGGGGACAGTATGTTACTCCCCTGTTATCCGGAGTAATGCAAGGAGCATATCAGGCGGTGAACCCCAATGGCAACACTCCATATGTGGAGATCAAGGCAGCAGTACTTAGGCCTGGATGAGGAGGCCTACTGTATCCAGTTGAGGGACACCAAGCTAAGGAGTGGAGAAAGCCCCAGGCAGTTATATTACTGCATCAAAGACCTGACGGAGAAATGGATGCAGGCACCTACACCGGCCAACCAGCCACTCCTGGACAAAATAATACTGTAACAGTTCATCGAAGCCTTGCCAGGCCCGATGCAAAGGTGGGTTAGGCAACACCACAGACCTACATTGGCGGAAGCAGTGGACATTGCGTCGGTCTAGCAAAAGCCCGGATATAGCCGCTTTCCCGCAAATGGCACCGCAGGAAGGATGACCTTATCTAGCACAGAACATCCTGTACAAAAGGGCCCAAGAATGACACCCACCAGATGTAGGCAACCCGATGAAGCCATAAGGAAACCAGAAGAAAGGAAATCTGGATATGAGGAGAAATCGTCTCCTATGTCCCCGGGGTTTCGACAACCCCAGTGCTTTGTATGCAGTGAATGGGGTCACATTGCCCGATTCTGCCCCAGAAGGAAGACGACAGAGCCTATGGAAATTGGCTATATGAAACCTCATCCGGAAGAACGCAGGCTGGGCCCCTACATCGTGGATATAATGGTAGATGGACGAACGATTCGGGTGCTGCTGGACCTGCGAAGTAGACAGCCATATCTCCAACCGTGAGTAACAACCCTAATTTATATAAAAATTTTACACCGATAAAGTGTTTACATGGAGACGTAAAATCTTACACGGTGAAGGAGATACAGATAGAAATGAATAACAAAACCACTCAGTTAAAGGCTGCCGTCCTTCCCGCTGTACCCACCCCAGTGGTCCTAGGAACAGATCTACCTCACTTTAATAAAGCCATGAAAGCCCTAGATGAGGAAAGAGGGATGACATCCAATAACAAGGCCACAAAGTTGGGGAACGCCAGAAACTCTCCCGGACATAAAAGACGGAATAGATTAGAGTGGTGCCAAGCCAGTTACATGACTCAGCCCATTGATTGGAAACCCGAAGATCATGAAGACTCCCTGAGGAGGGAAACCCTGACAGATCCCACCCTTCAGGTAGCCCGTGAAAGAGCAGCAAATGAGAAGGACCCAGGAGTAATGAAAGGACCTGGTTTCCTGTTTCGTCATGGGCTTTTGTACTGAAAATACAAGGCGGATGATGGGAACGTAAAGGAACTGGTTTTACCCAAACCACATAGGATGGTTATAGTGCAGCTGGCACACAACCACCCTTTTGGTGGACACATGGCCTCCCTGAAGACACAGCAGAACATCCTGAGACTGTTCTACTGGCCCGGCATATATGGGGAAGTGGGTCAGTTCTGTAAGGGGTGCCCCACTTCCCAGCGGCGTCCTACCAGCGAAGGCCCCTTTGCAGAAGATGCCCCTTATTAATGTCCCCTCCAACGGATAGGCATGGACATCGTTGGACCAATAGAACCTGCATTCCGAGGATACAAGTATCTACTAGTCATCATTGACTATGCTACGTGGTATCCGGAGGCATTCCCCTTGAAGGGAACATCCGCCCGACAATTGTGCGACCAGCTCATCCCCTTCTTCGCAAGAGTGGGGTTACCCTTGGAGGTCATTACTGACCAAGGGACAAATTTCATGTCCACCTTACTTCGGCAGGTGTGCGAGAGACTGCAAATTCATCAGTTACGCACCTCGGTATACCATCACCAGACCGACGGCCTAGTCGAAAGATACAACAAGACGATCAAAAAAATGATACGAAGAGTAACCGGACCGGATGGGAAAAACTGGGAGCGCATATTGCCCTTGGTCTTGATGGTATTACGGTACACCCCACAGTCGTCTACAGGCTTTTCTCCTTTTGAGCTCCTTTTCGGAAGACAACCTCGAACCATATTGGATCTCGTAAAGGAAGAATGGGAGAACTCAGACGAGATCTCATTAACTGAATACACCGAAGAGCTAAAAGAACATCTGACAAAACTCCGTTCAATGGCTGAGACTAATCTAGGGTAAGCCCAATTAAACCAAGAGAAAACCTACAACAAAGGAAGTCGGATGAGAACTTTCTAAATAGGGGACTAAGTACTTATACTCCTACCCACCAGTACTAACAAACTACTGGCCAGATGGAGAGGTCCTTATGAAGATGAAGTTAAGGAGTTCCTCAGCCCTGTGACGTATCGGATCCACCAACCCGACCGAGCAACCCCAGACAAAGTATATCATGTGAACCTGTTAAAGGCATGGACAACGCCCCTATTGGCAGCAACGATGGACACCAGTGAAGATGACTCAGAACAGAATGTGAATCGTGAACGGGTCAAGCTGGACGACGTTCAATGGGGAACCATCTTGACACATTCCATGAAATCGGAGGTTTTGACCAGATTGTCCCCCTATGAAAACGCATTCTCTGTGTTACCAGGAAAAACCGATCCAATCGAACATGAGATCAAAACCGAACCAGGACAGACTGTCAGACTAAGGCCTTATCATATTCCAGAAGCAAAAAGACTAGTTATCAAAAACGAGGTGGAAGACATGCTCTGCATGGAGATAATAGAACCCTCAGCCAGCTCATGGTCCTCCCCGATAGTACTGGTACCAAAGCCGGACGGTACGATTAGGTTTTGTATGGACTACGACAGTTGAATTCGATTTTCAGTTACAAAGCATATCCCATGCCACGGATGGACGAGCTGTTGGAGAGGCTCGGGTCTGCCAACTTCCTAAGTACTCCGGACCTAAGCAAAGGCTATTGGCAAATCCCATTCAAAACCACCGACCGGGAAAAGACTGCCTTTACAACTCCCCAAGGTCTATATCAATTTAAGGTTTTACCGTTTGGTCTACACGGGGCCCCAGCTACCTTCCAAAGACTGATGGATGTTGTACTATGTCCCCATGAGAAGTATGCTGCGGCTTACTTGGACGACATCGTCGTGTACAGCACAACCTGGAATGACCATCTACACCACCTGGAACAGGTGGTGACTGAGTTATATAAGGCGGGCCTACACATCAATCTGAAGAAAACAGTGATGGGGGCACACGAAATGAAATATCTGGGACACCTAGTAGGCGGAGGCACTTTACGACCCCAAATTTCAAAGATCAGAGCCATGCAAGAGATCCCAACGCCAACTACCAAAAAGCAAATCGGAGCCTTTTTGGGTTTCATCGGCTACTACCGAAGATTTATTCCTGATTTCTCCATGGTAGCAGCTTCCTTAACCTATGCTTTGAGAAATAAAGGGTCTCCTGATCTAACCAAAAATACTAAGGCTTTGGAAGCTATCGATGTCCTGAAACAAAGGATCACCTCGAACCCCATACCTCAGTGCCCAGACTTCCGCAGCCATTTCTATCTTCAGACGGACGCTTCGAACCACGGTCAGGGAGCCGTACTTTCACAGGAACATGATGGTGAACTTCAACCGGTCTGTTTCGTAAGCAGGAAACTTGTACCTCACGATGAGGCTTATTCCACTATTGAGAGAGTGTTTGGCCATCAAATGGGCTGTGGAATCACCCAAATATCCTTTAGGTCACTGCTTTACGTTGTATACAGACCATGCACCCCTACAGTGGCTCGCAAGGCATAAGGATACCAACCAGCATGTCCTTCGATGGTTTCTGTCCCTGCAACCGTTCGATTTCCTTACCATACACAAGCCTGCTGGATTCCAAGTGGTGGCCGACTATCTGTCCAGGAACACTCCCATGCCCGATCGGCCAGGTTTTGTGATTGGGAGATGTGAGGAGGAGCAACGCGATGCAAGAGAAGAAAGGGGAATGCAGGGTGAAACCAGTGGGAGCCAACAGCGGATAACGAGACCCGACATGGAAGGGCCAAAACGGAAAAGGAGACACCCCGGGGGCATGGCAGATGGCCGCGAGTAGCAATACCCACACAGACCCGACCGGTCCTCACCTGAGGTCGCCAAAGCCGGCGTCAGGAGTTGCAGCTCATGGTCAGGGCTGAAGACAGCGAGCCAGCGGGAGACGCAGGCAGCCGCAGCGCAAATACACATGTAGCCCGGTGAGCTCCTCTTGTGGCTGGGAAAGGCGCAGAGAGAGAGACGGCTTGCTCGGCGAGGCGGGCCACTCTGCCGGAGTGATGAGGTGGTGGCCGCCGCAGGTAGAAGGAGGCGGGGTGCTGGGGTTCTCCCGGGGTGGGTGGTCTCACGGGACGGACTGGGTTATGAACAGATCCTTCCTGACCAGCGGGAGAACCAGGTAATCCGGAAGCAGACGGCAGCCTTTAAGGAGGCGGGAGATGGCAGGATCAGCAAATAGGAAGCCCGATAGACAGGGACGTTTCCAATTGGTGGGGAAGTATGTCACTCACAGCAAATAAAAGCCCGGGAACTGATCGACTCTGTGTTGTTGTTTTTTCTAGTCCTACGGAGAGGACTAGGAAAGAAGGAACGACTGGTGGGCCTATCCGGACACCACAGGTTTATATCCAGGAAAGGCATGTAAGTACCACATAAGTCAGACAATTTATTAGGAATTTCTTGGTTTGGGACTGTTTGAAAATAAAATTCAATATGGTTCAAACACTGGAACTTGAGGGGGAATGGACTCGTTTGTGTGGTGAACGTAATATGGAGACAGCGAAACATCTTTTGGCACAATGTGAGTCTGCAAACTTTGAGGTAATGAGCGCTCTTGGAGGTGGGCCTTGGGGAGCGCTTAGCTATGGAAGAGATTTGGGCCTTGTATGAGCGGAGAACATGAAGCATGTATTGTCTATTCCACTCTATTAAGGAAGAAGGTGTAACGCTCACCTGATTCCCGTAGAGGCGCCGGTCTTGACTGGGCGTATACCGTATCTTCAAAGGTGATGTGTAACACACGGCTGGCTCTTTGGGCTGGACCTCTGTGCACTGTATGTCTGACTCGAAGGGTAAGATGTATGCAGATAGAAAATATGGGATTAAGGAACTGGGTTATTGAATGTCTCTCTCTTCTTCCCTTTCTCTTCTCCTGTAGAACCCCAAAGGTTAACGCTCTCACCTTAGGTAAGTGAACGCTGTGCTCTCCATCTGCCTCGGGGCAGGGTGCTGTAACCAGTTTCTTCACTGGATAAGGGGAGCAGGCCTCTTGACTTCAGAGGACTGCTGTCCGTCGTTTACTGTAAGAACGGTAAGTTTCGAGTAATTCTAATGTCTTTAAAGTCTTTAGTAATGATGTTTCTTGTTTTGCAGGGTTCCGGCGATGGCGGATGACGGGCTGAAGTGAGTTGAATATGGAGCCCGTGTGATGAATAGAAGCGCCTGGAAGCACGTAAGTAAGCGCTTGTTGCCTGCTTCACGATGCGCTCTAACTGTCTTTTTATTTTGCAGGTACAAGTTCGGAGCGGCTGCAGGATGCCGGAATACCCACTGGGTTAGATGTGGAAAGGAGTAATGGCACGTGAGTATTAAAGTTCCCCAATGTCTTTAAACGCACCTTGTTTTGTCTTTCAGATGCGGGATGCAGCGCCGAAGGCCTCCGGAGCGTGCGAAGAGTTGGTAAGCTTTTGTCTTTCAGATGCCGGAATGCAGTGTGAAGACCTCCGGAGCGCACGAAGAGTAGGTAAGCCTTTGTCTTTCAGATGCCGGAATGCAGCGCGAGGCGTTGGTGACAGCCGATTGACCAGGTAAGTGAAGAGCTGTCACTGAAGACCGTAATGCTAACCTGTTCTTTCTTGTCTTTATAGGTGTTGCTGAAGACTGGATTCAGGATGGAAAGCCTTTTTCCTTAGGCCCAGGATCAGATGCAGAAGACACGATGAGCGTTCTGCTGCAGAGGATGCAGAATAACGCAAAGCAAGATTCATCCATCGGGTATGGTTTAAATAGCCTCCTGTAGTGCTTAGGTGTCTCCTTCCACAGCCACGCCTAGGTAAGAAAAGAGTTCCTGCTTTCCAGAAGAGTTCCAGTGTTCTGAATCTAGGGAGTGGCTCCTGCCCCACCCAACAGGAAAAGTAGTTCCAAACAGAAGAGGATCAGAGGCTCAACTGGCAGGCAAGTAAGCAGCATGGTCTGCTGCAGGTAAGTCCACCCAAGCATTATGAGCCCGGCGCTTCCAGCGCTGGGACTGGGCATATTTATGAGCCTGGTGCCACTGGCGCCAGGACTGGGTCCAAAAGGTCCCAATTGGGACTGGTTGGCACTCGGAACCTGGGTTATGGATCTGCTTCCAAGGGAGTTGGGAAAACCCTGACCTTTTGGAAGCAGAGATCATGACAGAAGGTCTCAACATTTTAAACATTTTATTGTGAGTTTATCTTTGGCTTTGGAAAACAAGTATAGGTTTTTGTAGTGATGCCTTATTTTTTATGTTTTATTGATTTTAATGTAAATTATTCTGTGACTCTGTTTCAGGTGATTACAAAACAATCAATATTATTATTTTGGGATTTGGATTTGTGTAAAGTTTGAAAAAAAAATAAAAAATATCACAATAAAAGAAAAAATAAATAAATCTCCCTTTGAATCATGCTACCTCGATGTCCGACTCCTGCTTCTGGCGCCTTGTCACAGAACCTCAGCAAAAGTAGATTTACCTGCTGTGGGTGAGAAGATAAAAATGTTGGCGATCAGCCCTCTGTCACTTATCACATCAATGACTCTTAAGCGGTCGGGAAGTACAGTGATCGCATAGGGGTATACCAGCACGTGGTTCACTGAGAGATTAATCTGGGCTCTTAAATTGGACCTGCTTGACTGATGGAGATGGCGGAGTAGATACAGCTGCCTCAGGTTAATCTGATGCCTCATGGGTATAGTGTTCAATATATCAGCATTATGCAAATCAAGAATATCTTCTGGAGTGTTTCAGGTGGTGTACCCCTTGGAGTGCTGTGCAGAGCCTGCTGTAGCCTTTTTCTGTTTTTGCTATGGCCTAATTTCTTTGGTTTGTTTCTTCAGCTAATCTTGGAGTTTCTTTATGGGGATTAACCAGGCCTTTGGGTCTTGGATTTGGAGTGTCTTTTGGTAGCTTCTGCGTGCCAGTCAAAGAACATATCCCATTGTCTTTGGAGTTTTTCGATACTGGGGACTCTACATCTCGGGGACTCTACATCTCATCTTGGGTGGACATTCTTATCTAGACCAAATGTACCTTTCTATGGGAATTACGTTCTAAAATCACCTCTTGAAAGATAGTGCCATTGATCTAGAAATGTACAAGTCTTGGGTGATTGATTTGTGCTGATAAAATAAGTTCCCACTCCTGTTTTAACACCTGCTTAAATTTACCTTTTCCCAATCTCACAGGGTTAAGACAAGGATTGGTTTATGAGGAAGTCTGCCATTCTTTTAATGTGCAACTCTTTAGTGCAGAGGCACCGCAAGGCCTGACAACAGCTTGTTACTGCCACTTGGTTATGCACCACGCTTTTACGTTGAGTCACGATCTAGATTCAGATAGTGGTCATGAGCTTGGGTAGGGAAGTTGACTAGGGTACACGCGCCCACACGTGAACATTTGATGAGCTTGTTTTGATCCCATTGCTAGAATAGGAAGAACATAAGTTTAGAAAAGAAAGAGGACCTTATGGAAGCCTCTGCAACAGGGTCACCTAAAATGACTGTCTAGGTCACTGGAACTCCACCAGAGAACAGAAACTAAGGCCATTCAAGAGAAAGAAATTAGTCTTCACCAAAGATGCGCATGCTGGAGCATTAGCTCTTTGGCTACACAAATGAATCTGGTTTGGAAACTGGATTGGCAAACAGCAAACTTTCACACGGTACAGTTTTCTCTGCTGTCCGTTCTATACAACAACCTATTCCCCATAATAATGCCCTGTGAGACTTGCAGGAAGAAGTACGATGTTGTCCGGTTTGGAACTGTGCATTCAAGAAATGACTTATGAAAACCCCCCTTGTGCTCTTAAACGTAGTGTATGGATGCAAGTGCTTAATACTACTGATAGCCCCTGACCAGATGGGGTTTTTAAAAGCACTCTTCCTCACAAACCCAGAATAACCATTACAAGAGACATGCTATAAAACAATAAAAGCAAATGTTCTTAAATATTTACAGAAAGGCCTGCTCATTCATTAATTGATCAAAGGCTCCACAACCCACAGACACTTCAGCGGGATCCCCATTAAGAGGAAGTGTCGTACGCTGCAGCATTGCTGAAGGGCTCGTCGGCATCCTCTGTGGGGCACCTTCGTCCAAAGTCACCAAAACAGCTGTGGGACTCTTTCCGATGAGGTTGGGTTTTCAAATCTTCACATCACTGCAGGGTGAACAGAGCCTTGGATTCCATGGGGAGGTGACACATGTTCTTCTTGCCTGTTAACCTGCCCCAAAATGCAATACTAAATATTTGCTTTTCAGTACATTTGTGTGAATAGAACAAGTAAATAATAGCGTGGGGGTTGTCTTCTCCCCCTCCCCGCATCCTCCCCCAACGAACGCAATGGATGGCTTTGTGGAACCAGGCAAACCTGGACTGTCAAACCCACGGAGGTGCTTCAATCTAATACTGTGAGGCCTTAACACTCTTTTAGCAACATTAGTTTAAGGTAACTTTACTGATGTGCCTTCCTGGACCTGGTTTTAGCTCCTTCTCATTGAATCTTAATTTTGGAACCTGTATTTAAAGTTGGTTGTTTCGACCTTTAGGGGCACATGTGCCTAAAATGGAAGCGATCACAAAATCTCAGTCATCCCAAGAGGAAATGATTCCTGTGCTCTCTCCATTAATGGAGTCACTGAACCGGAGTGGATGACCCATATCGCTAACGTGCTAGGTCATACTGAAAGCAATGATGTTCTATTTCCTCTTCCGAATACAACATGGACATGCCACGCTTCGATTCTCGACATCACAGTAATGATTGAGCAATTGAACTCATCGCGTGCTGCAGGTCCTGACATCATTTGCAACGCCCTTGTAAAAGCAGCCCCAGGACTGTGGGCACATAGCTCACATTTATTGTAAACTCATATAGGCAACACAGGCTGCATCACCAAAACCTGGTCAGAGAGTCACATATTACCAGTTCATAAAAAAGGCCCACGGAACATGGCAGCTAATTAGCGAATGTTTGCCATGTTCCGTCCAAGAATGTTTGCCCTGATACTACTGTCCGAACTCAATGATTGGATCACGGTTAACAACATACTTCCACCAAATAAAATGGGTTTTATTAAAAAATCTAGTACTACCCATAACCTGCTCATTCTAGTAATATCTGTTGAATACGCCTGGAAGTGCAGAGAAACACCTGTATATGCCGCCTTTATTGATTTCTCCTCGGCATTTGACTTTGTGCTCCGAAGTAGAAATGATTACAGTGGAACATACCGATTTGGTCTACTTCAAATGCTAATATATTCTAAGACTTCAGTTAAGATTAGAATGTATGCAAAAGGCAAACTATCAAACTCCATTCCCACATGTTGTGGCGTCAGGGTGCATAGTCACTGCAACGTTATTTAATTTGTATCTTGCTGACCTTGGCTTAACCTTGACGAATCACAGTTGTGTCCTCTAAAATGGGTTGCCATCTGACCAGTTGGTTAACTTATGCGGACAATCTGATCTTGATTGACTACACTCCTAAAGGGTTGCAAAGCTTAATTCTTGCCATATGAGTATACGGCAAAACCAATTGTCTAACCATTAACATTGATAAGAGCAAGACAAGGACATTTTCTCCCTCCCACATTAAAAATCGTACTACGATCTGTACCTTGAATGGGCACCGGCTAGCCAATGTTGCCTCCTATAATTACTTGGGTATCGGGTACAAAACAGCCTGAGGTGGGATACACATTGGAGTGCAACCAAGGTCAAATGTAATAAT
Organism: Ambystoma mexicanum; assembly: GCF_040938575.1. Classification (NCBI taxonomy): domain Eukaryota; kingdom Metazoa; phylum Chordata; class Amphibia; order Caudata; family Ambystomatidae; genus Ambystoma; species Ambystoma mexicanum. Next base: position 290,900,658 of record NC_090941.1, read on the forward strand.
AGAGCTGTTGGTATGATCCGCCAATTCATTGGCCAACAAAGTGGGATCTCCAGCGCTCCAGATAATATTTAGAGGTGGGAGTATTTTACTCCCTATTTTTAAACTGTGAGAGTAAATGTGATTGTAAGAGAGTAAAAATGACTTTTCTCCTTTGCAAGAGAGTAAAATGTATGTGATATCCAGCCGACATGTGCAAAAACTGTATGGAAATCATTACTATGCGGCAGCTCTCTGCATTGTGACAGAATACACCTTTCATTATTTCTTGCCGTTTGATCTGTATATATTTAAATGTTGAAATCACAAAAACCTTCCCAATTACATAGTAAAGCAAACATGAATTGTATGGTGTGTTTTGAGGTTCGATAGCAGAATTGTCTTATGTTTAATGAAAGTCCTCATTTCCTGGAGCCATTACTACCTAATGGTATGCCAATGTTATGATACAACAGTGCAGAGAGGCAAGGACTCCATGCTAAAATCTATATATAATCTAAAGGTCAAATGGTTATTTATATAGCGATTTTGGCAAAGCGCTGTACTTGGAACATATTCATCACAATTATCACCAAACCAAAGTCCGTACTCCTTTATCGACCTCGAAAGTATGAAAGGCTGAGTTGGCCTTGCTGGGATTCAAACCTGCAACCTACAGATCATGCACAGATTGCAGCAATCGATGCTGAACCGGCTGAGCTCTCTTATTGGCTAACATCCTTCAGAGGTCGGTTAATAGAGTATCGACTGCGGTATACTAATCACAGTACCTAGATGTTGGACAAACCATTTATGAAGTGCTACATAAAGTTAAATACCTATCTGGATTATCACAGAGACTGGTTTTGCTGAGATTCTGTTTCAATTACCAAAGTAACTTTAATTGGTTTGTTTTTGAACAGTGATTGAACTTCCTGGAGAGTCAGGTCTTGGATGTTTTAATTGTAGTCTTGAAGATTTGAGATTACACCTGTGATTGGGGTAACGACAATCACTCACCCTTGAGCAAAAAGTCTGCTGCAACTGACCATTTATAGTAATGTACCCCATTGACTGCAAGGTTGACTGGATGTAAACTAGACTGTGCATAGTCATCATTTTACAGTGTTTTTATAATTGGAGTGTAAATTAAATTATAAGTGTAAAAATGTTGTGCCTCCTGTCCCTCCGCATGATTATGCATGCAGCACTGGGATCTGCAATTGTATCTGAAAAATACAATTGTGCAATACTGGTTTGCTTTCACTGGAAAAAAAGCATAATTTGTTACACAAGATTAATTCTCAATTGTAACTTAGTTTCCATCTTATTAACTATAAAATCCTTAAATGCTTGGAAAATAAATATGCACAGTTCTTCTGTTTGCTCCATAAGAAGCAACACAGCAGAAGCTGAATGGAAAGAAACCATTCCTTTATCACAGTGTGCAGTTTCTTTTTTTAAAGGCTTCAGAGAAATGCATTCTATTTCAGAGGTGGCTTGCCATTACATCCATGTAGATAAAAATCAAAAGAAGCCTTCTGGTTTCTGTCAAGTAACCTGACCTTTGCACTGCCCTCTGCTCTAAACCTGTGTGTAAATGTACACAGGAAAATAATAAAGCTGTCGTACTTACAAGATTTTCATGCATAAAAATGCCTGGTACGCACCTTATCTGGAGGCCTGGGGATCTCCATTGTGACAGTTCTCTTACTACATCAAACTAAGATTCGTTCCATCTCTTTAAACTAAAGAAATACACTATGTTGGCAAAGTCTTTAGAGGCATTTTGTAAAATTGATAACTGTAAAACAATGGGGACACTGGGTCTGTTGATTTCTAGCATTCCAAATGGAATGAGGGCTGTAGTGTTACAACATCCAATGGCTTAGTGCATACGATTAAGTCATGTTTTAAAATCTAAACTCCAAGCACATGGCAAAGAACAACACTTAGTAAATCTGTCTTCAGGGAGCAACACTGCTGCATTTTGTGAATACATCTCTGAAAGATCATGTAAACCAAAGTACTTAACTGCATACCCAAATAGTGCTATTGCTAGGCAATATATGAGACTAAAATTCAACATCCGCTATGCCTTGATTACACAATGGGTTCGAGTTGGAATTCCACGTAACATATGATCTTGAAACCATTGAACATCTATTAACAACCTGTGAGAGTCTTCATATGTTACGATGTAGTTATTTAAAATCCTATCAAAGTGGTTTAAATTGTGACGACAGCTTTTTAATATGGCCTGCTTTTGACGATGATTGTGATCATAATCTAATTTTTTTTTTTTTTTAATCTAGCTACATTTTATTCTAAGTGCTTAGAGATTTTTAATATACTATCCTAACAAAGTAACTCTCCACAGTCAGCACCTTAAACTAATGAATATCGTGGTGAAATGTATTAGTTTTTTTAGTGTTTTATTTTAGTTTTAGCTTTTAATTGTCATGTTGTACACTGTCTATATTGTTGTCACACTTTATGTATGCCTACATTGTGCTTTGAGAACTAAGCTCTTCTTGAAGTTCCTAAAGTGACGTCTTTTTACTCTATTTTAGACTTAAATCTTGCAGCACAATATCTGTTGTAATAAATGTTGTAACTGTCTTTGTTCTTTTAATGTTGTGTATATACAAAGACATTCAGCTGCATGTATATTAAAAAAATAAATACATAAAATAGAAATGCAGAACTAATAATGGCACACACATGAATATTGTCCTTCACATTCATGTGGCAATGGTAAACCGTTTTTTTCTTTTTCTCAAAAGGTACGCCAGCCAGTCATCTGTGTCAACTACCACGTCTTCTGTTCAGTTTGTATCGAAGTTTGGCTGAGGAACAATAATCAGTGCCCTGCTTGCCGAGTTCCTATTACACTTGAGAATCCCTGTAAAGAGATTATAGGTAAGGGCACAGTATACTATTGCAACTCGAAATAGTTCACACCTTTACGCTTGAGAGGAAATATGATGTCCATATGCACTCTCTAATCAAACTATGCCCATTATGGATTGTCTTTATTCACTTATTTCACTGTTATCAAAAGTGGGATTTGCCAAAAATCATGCCTACTTTGTGTTTGCACTACTATCCAATGATGATGTTGATTTATTCACATCGGGCAAGTTTGTCTTGTTTCCAGTCGCAATGCTTATTTGCTAATGGTTAATACTTTGCATGCCCTTTTGGTGTATATTAAAACAGTGAAGAGCGGGGGGCGCTGTTGCGCACATAGTGAATGCCCGCCTGAAGAGGGAGCTCCGGCCCGAGGAAAAAATCCTTCTTGAATGAATCCTTACAGGGTCTATCTCCAGACACTATATGTGTACAAAATCAGCAACAGGAAGCTTTGAGGAATAGACACTAGAAAGATCGGGTGAATCCGCGGGAGAATCGAGGAGAGATCTCCCCCGAAACTCAGACCTGCAGCCCCATAGCAACTCCCTGGTGAGCCGAGGACAGAGGCTGGAGGAGGGCCGTGTGGGGGAGGGGCGGAGTAGCCACAGCCAAGCATTGGGATCTCATAAGAAAGCAGGCGAACTGCAGGTGGCTGTCCCCCCTGCCCCCGGAGTGATACATCAGCGGTGTGCGGCCCGGCAGAGGAGAATAGCAGACCCACGGGCGGCGAGAGCAGGGAGCGGCCATGACTGTGGCATGCGCGCAACTCCCTGCTCCGAGCTGCGGTCCAAATCGGGCTGGTGCGGATCTGTACGTGGTGCTGTGTACTCGGCAGCGGGGAGACACGAGTGCCTGCCGTCCCAGATTACTGCAGCTGCCTACGCAGGTAAGACCCTCGCGGCTCCATGCTACGCGGAGGGGACATCAATCCGTGAGCTGCAGTGAAAAAGGACTCGGAGCACAGAAGCTCCTACACGCGGGATGAGCCAAGGGGTGACATCAAAGGGACACAGTTAAGTGAAGCGAGACGCGAGGGCTCCTGCCATCACAAATATAAAGGGGAACGTGCCTGGTACTGTAAAAACTGCTATTGTGAAGTAAAGGTGGGAAAGGTGAAGTGGCACGGGCAGCAACTGGGAAATAAAAGGGCAAGAGGACTCCATTACCATAGCCCGAGGAAGCTTAATTAAGGCGGCTGATTACACATTAATATTGGAAGAAACCTAAGCAACCTAACAGTAAACAACCACAATGGGACTGTAAACTGTTAACATACACCATCTGTTTGCTCCAGAACAGTTTATAGGCGCCTTCCCGCTCAAGCACCATGCCGTATTACGAACGGCAGAACGCACAAGGGTGCACTTATTCAGAACTCACACATGTACCAGCTACATTGATACAGTGGTGCAGCAGCGAGTAGGGGGGCGCTGAATATAACGAGGGAAGATCCCAAGAAGACTGGTGGTGCACATTCCATGCAAAGGGCATATCAGTGTGACATACCCCCTCTTCAAAAAGGGAACCTCACCTGATACGAGTACGTGGGAGAACACAGTCCACTCCGCAGTGACTTATCACACTACATGGGCCGCCACGAGAAGGGCACAGGTGGGAAAAAAACAGGCCTGATGGACTCCTTTGCCAGCTCCCAGCCCCTTGGGCTGACCAACGCCGCATCAAATGCGTCGGACAGCCAGGTAGAGGAACCGATAGATCCGAGGGAAGACCGCCTAGCGACGCTTGTGCAAAATGGATTCCTTGCAATCAACATAAAATTGGACAACATAGTGGCGACCATCGGTTCCCTGAAAGCACGGGTTGAAAAAGAAAGTACATGCATTACGGAGGCCGAAAATAGGATAAGCACGAATGAAGATACGATTTTCCAACATAGCCGCGACCTAGCACAGCTCAAATCCGAACTACACAAAACTCAAAACAAGTGCGAAGATTTGGAATCAAAGTCAAGGAGAAACAACATCCAGATAGTTGGAGTCTCGGAGTCGTTCTGTAAATGCCCTATGGAAACACATGTGGAAAACCTTTTGAAAACCCTCCTAGGAGCAGACTCCTTTTTCGGACAACTCCCTTGTTGAGAGAGCCCACTGAACCCTAGCACCACCCCCGAAGCCAGGCGCGCCACCCCGCACTATAATAGCTTGCCTCCTTAACTATAGGGATAGAGATACGATCCTATGACTATCCAGAGAAAAAGGAACACTGCAACACGAGGAAAACTGAATACCTGTATACCCAGACTTTTCAACCACTATCCAAGGACAAAGAAGGTCCTATGAACCAGTGAAGAAGCAGCTCTGAATGCGCAATGTGCCCTACGCCTTAATTTTCCTGGCAAAAATGAGGATACAATATGGGGGCAGAGCTCATTTCTTTAAGAATCCGACTGAGGCTATGGCATATGTCGAGGCCTCATCCCTCTAAACCCCCCCCCCCCATACCCCTGAGACCGAGCAGCAGACCAAGCCCTGGAGCAGAGAGACAAGACTCTGCGGATGGACTAGTTGTGCAATATATCCTTTTCTTTTAGTACTAACTGAATGCACGTTAAAATGGTAGGTCCCGATGAATGCTTATGGATAACTGGGAAGTGAGCCTCTGTTGAGGGCGACCAAGTGGTTGCAACAAGTGACCCTCAGGAAAGTTCCACTGGTTAAGGGGATGCCCACTGGAAGGGTTTTGAGAGTTATGGTGCAGCATTATCGAGTTTGGATATTGCAACAGAGAGTGACACGCTCTGTTAAGCTGTATAGGGGGGAGGTGGGAAGTTGGTTTTTTTTGGACCCAGTTGAAGGGGTCCAATATGTTAAAACTTGTGGTCACACTGCTGCACACAGTACATGCTTGCAGATCATAGAAATGAATGAAGCTATAGCACAACATAGACATGGCAGACACCAGGGCAAAGGTTAATGGGCTGCGGATAAAACTCCTCACATGGAATGTCCGAGGCCTCAACAATCAAGCTAAGTCAAGGAAGGTGGGGACATGTATTACTAGACATCACCCCCAAATTATCATGCTACAAGAAACACATGCGCTCCGGAAGGTAAACAGAGATCCTTCGGAGCTGGAGGCAACAAAGATATTATACTGAATACTCGACTCGGGCAAGAGGAGTCCTCACACTAGTGCACCCCTTCATAGGTTTCCGATTCGAGAAGAATAAAATTGACCCACAAGGGCGGTATGTAATAGTGTGGGGTAATATAGCTGGAAAGGAGATTGTGCTTGTAAATACATATGGTCCCAACATTGATGATCCCGACTTCTACACAAATGTTGTACATGAAATAGACCCTTGGGGGGACGAGCAAATAGTGTGAGGGGTAACTTCAACACCATTCTTGATGTCTCTCTGGATCGCTCGACTACCAAAAACCGAGCTCCTATTAAAGCAGCCGCTACGATATCACACATCCTATCACAAATGTCTATGGTGGACGCCTGGAGGACATTGCACCCACAAACAAGGCAATACTCCTTCTATTCCACTGTACATGACACCGAATCCCGCATAGACTATTGGTTGGTATCCACTACCCTTATGACCAAAATGAACAATTATGAGATACATCCCCGTACCCTATCAGACCATTCCCCAATATCTTTAGAAATGACCTTTAGTGAAGTAAAAACCCTGGTAAGAAGATGGAGAATGCCACCAGAGATTCTCAAGGACCCATCAGTTGCAGACGCTCTGCAGATCGAGGTAGAATTTTTCCTTAAAACCAACAGTGGGTTAGTTGACAAGAGTGCAACCATATGGGAAACCTTTAAGGTTTGGGTAAGAGGGATCTTAATTTCTAAATCCACAGGCCTACTGAAGTCGGTCAATACCTGAATTGGCGGGGATTGAGAAGTGCTTGGGCGAATCGGAATCACTGTATACTGCCACACACGAGGCCAAGATACTAGGGGACATTAATAGTAACGTACAGGAATTCAATAAGCTGGCAAACGGGGAACTTCTGTACATGGCGGCCCCTCTTAGGGCATGCCGATGTGGCGAAGGGAATAGAGCAGGTCGCTCCTTGGCGAACCTATTAAAGGCTGAGCGACACCATGCGCCGATTTCCAACATCGTCGCTAGTGACGGTACCGTGATCACAAGTGAGGAAGGAATCAATAACGAGTTTGCAAATTTATATGCAGAGTTGTACTTGAATCATGACTCGAAATCGACCAGTGAAATGGTAGACTATCTAGAAAATATAACTCTCCCGAAACTTTCAATAGAAAATAAACTAGCATTAGACCAACCCCTGACATTAGAAGAAATCACCAAAGCTATAAAATCATTAGCTGGTGGAAAGGCGACGGGGTCAAACGGGCTGAGAGTGGAGCTATACAAGGAGCTGAACACGGAACTAGCCCCAATACTACTATGGGTGTGGGAGGAGGCGATAGAACTAGGAACCCTGCCGGTGTCTGAGGGAAGCCGAGAACTAGGAACCCTGCCGGTGTCTGAGGGAAGCCGTACTCTTGAAACCTAGTCGATTACCCCATGATATGTCCTCATACAGGCCCCTTTCCTTAATAAATTGCAATGGCAAAATATTTGCTAAAGTGTTAGCCACAAGACCTCTACCAAATATGACAATACTGGTCCACGCAGACCAATGTGGATTCATCCCGATGAGGTCAACAGCACTGAATTTGTGGAGACTATTTTGGGTCATGGCCCAGATTAAACCGGAAGCACAGGCTGTGGTTGTGTCCCTAGATGCCGAAAAGGCATTCGACTCCGTGTCATGGACCTTCCTGTTTGCGGTGCTCGAAATTTGGAATAGGCCCATACTTTTTAAAATGTGTCAAGCTACTATATTCTAACCCAGGGGCCAGGGTACTAACTAACAGTACATTGTCTCACTGGTTTGCACTGGGCAGGGGCACTAGGCAGGGGTGTCCATTCTCCCCAATACTGTTTGCTCTCACCATAGAACCAGTTGCAGCAACCATCAGGGAACATCAGGGTCAGACGTATCAGAATGGCTGGATTGATCCAATCGATATCGTTATATGCTGACGATAACACTGCTGTATATCCGAGAGCCCGACCTACATCTGGGTCCTGCAATGCAAGCCATACATGAATTTGCCGAACACTCGGGCTATAAAAACTAACAATTCTAAATCTGAAATCTTCCCCCTAACCCTAGCTACTAGACGTCCAACTAACACCCAAAGTTTACAATGGTCATCCGAGAAAATAAGACACCTGGGGATAGTCGTGTCCAAAGACAATTCTTCCCTGTATGCAGATAATCATGAGCCGCTACTAAACACAATATCGACCAAGCTCCAGCTATGGGCTAAGCTCCCCATATCGCTGATGGGCCGGGTTGCAGTCCTGAAAATGGTGGTCCTGCCAAAATTAATATACATATTCACTAACATACCGATGTGGCCTGGCAGAAAGTTCCTTGATAAACTTAGATCCCTGGCTGTGGAATTTGTGTGGAATGGGGGGGCGTCCAGAATGAAGTGGGAGAAAATGGTTGAGCCTTATGATAAGGAAGCCATGGTCAGCTCCGGACTTCGAGCTATACTATCTAGCGGCGCAGTCTCAGTTTGCCAGATATTGGTATGACCCCCTTGGATACCACACCACATGTACATATAGAGAAGCACGCTGTAAGACCAACGGATCTAAGATCCATTCTATTTAAAACAAACATAAAGATGAATGCACGTTTGACCCAGTGAGTACAAAGGTGCGTGCTTGGTCCAAAATCTATAAAAGACTCCAATTGGAGATGCCATACTACGCGGACGGTCCCCTCTGGAGCTTTCCCGGCATTGCACCATCATTCGATACAGATATACAAAGAATTTGGGACCCAGATGGGGGAGTTTAGGATGTGGGACATGTACCCAAATGGTAAATTTGTCACCTTGGAGGACTTTAGGACCTTAGTGGGGGGGAACCAGCTGCAGGTGCTGCAGTACCATTGTATGCGGCTGGCCTTCAAGGAGATGGCCACTGTTTCCTGATGATTCCCCCCCCAATGCACAAATGCTTTGTCATTATCCTATCCATCGGGTACTAGTGTCTCCAAACTGTACATAACGCAGGAACACACACCTACTACACTAAATATGATTAACTTCCTGGGAGAAAGACCTGGGATTAACTATAGAGGACAAGAAGTGGTAGAGATACTGTGAATTGACCAAGAAGGTGTCTATTAACTCAGGCCTCCGCCTGATACAGTTCAAAGTGTTGAACAAACTGCATTACACTCCTGTAAAAGTTGCTAAATTTACAGAAAACTATTCCACCAGTTGCCAGAAATGTGGGAACAAGTGTGCTGACTCATTTCACATGTGCTGGGGGTGCCCACACATTTATTAGTTCTGGGGGAAGGTGGCGAAATATTACAAAGGATAACACAGGTACCTCACACCCCAGAAATATCTGTTTGGAGACATTGGAAAGATGGCAGAGGTAACCAGAAGACTGTTTAATGTATCATGCGCAGTGGCTAAGTGTATACTTCAGAACTGGAAAAGCCCACACGCACCAAGCGTAAATCATTATTTCAAGGAATTAAAATTACGTTAATGAGTGTGAGGAGCAATTTGTGATGACACTCCCAAGAACAAGCAGACCCAAGGACATTTGGGCCCCATTCAGAGTATACCTGTGTGAGTTGGTGTCTGACAGTCCCACTAGGTCTGGAACTGCATTGGAACTGTAAAATGTATTAAATGGAATATAAGGTTTTGAGATTTATCTACGACATGATTGTTTGTATGATTGTGACGTGTACCGCAATCAATAAATAAAGTTGCTTAAAGAGTATATCCAAGCACCTCCTGATTGCTTTGGGTGACGGTTCTGATTCTGCCCCCTCTCACCCACACTCTATATGCTTAGCAACCTTTATGGTATATCTGGTGAATGGTATATCTGGTAAAGCAAAGCGTTCTATCGTCCTACTCTGTTGAAGGGTTCTGCAACCTTTAGCTCGGTGAATGTTTTGGTCTAAATCTCCCATCAGCCCTTGCCAGCAAAATCAATTGTGAGCGATGTGAGTTTGTGTCCCAAAAATCAACCCTCACAATCGTCACATTTTGGGACAAAAAGTATTTGCCAAAATAAAGTGGCAATTTTTTGCCTTCAAGTATCAGAGTTTTAAAACTCAGTCAACTCATTTCTCTTATAATTGTTCTCCAATAGGGCCAGCTAGGGGACCCACACATGTCACTTTTTTAGGGTATCCCACATGTTCATGAATCCTCTCTTCAGAGATATCGCATACCTGAATCTCAATCTTCTCCCTTTGAAGAAATCAATTATGCCAATTTAAAGCCATGCCTCTTGAAGCTGCATCATGAGCCAGTGTAGTGAATGTCTTGTCTGGGGTGTTTTAGTACCTCAAATTCAGAGGTTTCCCCCCAGAAGGACTGGTTTTCGTTTTTTGGCTTCAAACTGTTCTGCTTTTCTAAGCATTCCTCATACCATATAAATAATGTTTCCCTCTGAATATCTGCATGTGAACCAGACAGCAACGTGTTTAGTTTATCATGCGTGCAGTGTGCTTTGTGTATATTTAAATGTCTACTTAAGCTGGTACTAATTACCATTTATTTAAGGGGAGAGGTGGGTGCTGAGATCAAGGCTATCTTCAATTTTTCACCTCCTTCAAGGCACTGCTATGGTAGTCTATTAAAGATGAGGAATATGTGGAAGGACACAATCAACTAGAAGAACACATTACTTACTCTCGAGAGGACAGAGGCTGTTGAGGGACACAAGGTCGACGCACGGCATCTATTGCTGTGAAATGTTTCCGAGCTGCAAGCAGGCTATCGGAGTATATTCCTCTCCTCATTTCTGCATAAGCCCAACTATTGCAATTGCAAATATTACTTTGCTAATATTAGCAATAACCTTTGACTCAAATGTGGCTTATAGTTCCTCCCCAACTTGTGAAACTGTAAGGGTTAGTTAAGTGGAACATGTTCCTCTTCATTTTGAGGCGCAAAAACATTTCTTTGTGTAGGAAGCTGTTAAAAAAATGAAACTGCCCTCTGGATTCATCATACCCTAGAAGGCCTAGAAGATAGTCCAGCAAGTTGATCACTTGCCTCAAACATGGCGTCAGCCTGCAGTGTGTAATTAAATCAAGCCAGGAGCTGCCTCAGCCCTTAATCTATTTGGGGTAGATGGCAGGAAGTGCCAATAAATTCGGTCCTAATACCTTATTAATATTATTAGTATAACATTTACAATCAGAAGGATTATGGCACAAAGTGCTATATGAAGCATTGAATAATTGTTATGCTCAATAGACGATCCAAGTTCATTTTTTATTTCTTCTTTTTTTTTTACTATACACCTGTCCTTGGTAACACATTTAAATCCTAAATCATACAATTCTTTGCTTTAAAGGTAGATGTTTAATTTCCTAGCTGTTGAAGTAAAATCATTTACAACCATTTGCTCTTCATTTGAAGATTGTCTCTCGTTGAAAGTCCCACACATCTTGGTTGTGCCAATTCTTAAGGCAAACATTGGTTATGGCTTGAGGATCCAGTTTCAAACTAAAGAGCTTTCTTCAGTCTTGAAGCAAATATCCTTGTGTAACTACCAGTCCATGGAGTCCTTGACGTAGAGTGTCCTGTCTGCAATAACCACAAAGGCAGATATGATGAGCAAGAAAGTAATTGCTGGCCGGAATCTTGGGGTTTTACTCAATCGCTAGCTGTCTGTGATGTTTATTTCAAACCTGATTCAAGTGTGTGATAAGTCCATGGCCAGGCTCTTAATCACAAAAGATGCTGCTCGGCTTTGCAAACCTTTTTATGTGAAAGAATTTCTTTTCAAGGGGACCATTTCCCCGTAAATAAGGGATCTCCTCAAACACCTCCATCCAATTTGTTTTCTGGCTGATTCTATAACCGTGCCTAATTGCTTTGCCGTTCAAGGTGCCCGTATGTTGAAGCCAGCCGATTAGTTCTGACTCTCCTGAGTAAGAGGGACTTACTCAGAATACAAAACCAATCTGCGAAGATGTAATGCGATTACACTTTGCAAGACTTGTGGAAGGTCATGACGATGTGGACTGCATTGTTGAGGAATAGGCCTACTTAACATGTATATTTCTCAAAGAATTAATTCTGACAGTTTCCCCAATGTTTTCCAGTGTATAGACCTTATTTCTAGTGTCTGTTATAAAGCCCGGGAACTCCATTTTCTTCAGCTTGATGTCTGGCATGGATTCAAATGCTCATGAATGTTCTTTGTCGTCAGGCTGGGAATACTCGGTGAAAGAAAAAGTTTCACTCTCCCTTACAAACTGTGTTTGTCCTTTCAAACCAATCCCTGTCCTTTGGGCCATACTGCCCCATCCATCGACGGTCCTCTCCCTAATCCCCTCCTCTGGCAGCCATCTCCAGAGAATTCTACCGCACGCTTCAGTGTTGGGAGTCCTCAATGTTTGCTCTCCGAGCTACCATTTTTGCCCGGCAGGAGCCTGTCTGCGATCTTCGCAATATGCTGATAGCGGGGACCCGTTGTCAGTGAATCTCAGTGCCCCTCAAGGGAAAAGATCGTCAAAGATTCTAGAAGGCCATCAGGCCTACTTCGCGCCCTCTGACTGTGATGGAGGAGAAGGAGGGAAGGTCCCTCTTCAGCCCCTACACCAAATGCGAGCTACGTAATGTTTTTGTAGAAGACAAGCACCTGCAATTTATCTGCCTGCCTGCACCCGGACCACAAGGAGGTGGAGTGCGAGATATGCCTCGGGTTCTCAAGACACAACGAGGGACAGTAGACTGGCAGCGTGGCTAAACGCCAAGGCCTCTGGCCTATGCTCCATGCAGGATCATGCCTCACAAAGGGCCGACCCGTCCGCGAGGGCACCTCATCCGGGGGGTGGGGGGGTCCAAGACAAGGCCGAGAACAGAGAGTCCATCGGGTTCGCCGCGGAAATGGGTCCCAAGGTGGATAGGGTGCGATCGGCATCACCTTCTGCCTCCATTGCAGGCTGACAATCGAGCTCCTCCTCGAAAAGGAAGCATCTACCCCGGCTAAGCTACGTGAGAAATCTGAGAGGCTGCGGACGGAGGAGAAATCTGAACAGTCCAAGCCGGCTCAATCAGCACATGCTGAGACTTTGTCATCGACGACTGCTACTACCACGACGGCTAAGGGTGCTGACCCTGCGAAGGTAGCCCCTGCAGCGCAGAGGTTATCCCTACCCCAAAGGAGCGACACCGTCGCATTGACTTTGGCAAAATCTGCTGGCACGCCAGAAGGGGGGAAACCGGCTCAGGCTCTGGTTCGAGACACTGAGGGGGTGAAAAGGGGGGGGGGAGCAAGGAGGCCCCATAACAGCCCTCCCAGGCCGTGGCCCACACCATGTAGGTCTCGTCCACGGACAACTAAGACCAACAGACCATGGTCCACGAGGACGTTGAAGGCGCAGGGCCTAGTTTTTCCGGTCCTGCCATCTCAGCCGAAGGACGTTTCCTTGGACTTTGTATTGACCCTCCACACCTTGGTGTCAGAGATCCAGAGGATGCCGCCCCCGGACCTGGCTCTGCTGGTCCCCCATCAGACTCCAGTGAAGAAGTGTCATCTGATACCCCCATTTCAACCTCCACGTCGGGGACCCTCTTCCCCAGCAGACCCAGACACTGGTACGGGGACCTATACGGCCACAACAACAGATGACGACCAGGATAAAGTTGCAGCGTGACGACCAGGATAAAGTTGCAGCGGACGGCGAGTCTCCACATTTGGATGTTCCACATAGGGTGTCCCCCACGGATGTGGTGGGATCGTTCCACTCCATGATCTCTAGAGCCTCCGAGCTATTCCAGCTTGTGCCTGAAGGAGGGCTACTTGTACCAGAGGCGCAAGGCCAAGAGAGACTGTCATGGTGGTACCACTTCTGGACAACATTTGGGGAAGAGGGCCTGGCCCTCATGAAGAACCCTTGCATGGCTCCAGGCAAACGGGATAGGCTGGAAAAGTATCAGGTGCCGGACTTCGCACCCAGCTGCCTGAGGTCGCAGCCATTGCCGGATTCGGTGGTCACGGCGGCCACGAGGTAACGGTCGGCTAACCGGTCGTCTTCGGTCCCTCCGGGCAGTGAGGGAAAGAGGATGGACACCATGGGGAAAGAAGGTGATTTGGAGCCGCTGCGTCCACTATCGGGGTGGCCAATGCACTGGCGATCCTAGCCAGGTATGATGGGGCTCTGTGGTACAAGCTGGGGCCTATTCTGGAGTTCCTCCCAGACGATGAGAGAATGTAGGCAATCAATTTCTTCCAGGAAGAGGAAGTAGTGTCTGATCACGCCATCACAGTGGAGTTGGACGTCACAGACACTGAGTTCCGGCAGATGGGGAACACAGTGTCTGTCTTTGTTGCCAAGGCTGGATGAAGGCCATACATTTCCGCCAGGGGTCCAAGCGAAGGTGCTGGGGATACCCTTCGGTGAACATTTATTCTGGAAGGTCGTCTACGAGTCCCTCCAGGCCATCAAAGCGTATATGGATGACCCGTTCCCTTGGCACTCTCCAGCAGCACTGCTCTTCTTTTCACTCCTCCAGAGGAAAGTCGAGCAGGTCTTCCAATGGTTTCTCCACATCGGACCGTCAGCCTTCCAGATCCACATCTCAGGAAGCCTACAGAGGCCATTCCAAGGCCTACGGTAGCAGAGGACAGCGCCACCCGCAGGGCAGGGCAGGGCGCTGAAGCAGGCCTGGACCGGCCTGGATGTCTGGGGGAATGGGGAGGGGGTGCTGACTAAGTTCATTAGCGAGTGGAAGATGATCACCACCGACAGATGGGTGCTGGATAATCTCGCCCAGGGGCACACCCTGGAGTTTCAGCGCAGGTGTCCGTGGATCCCTCCGGTTACCCGTTGGGAGCAGCACATCCCTCAGCTCCCGGAAGAGGTACAGGCCCTGCTACGGAAAGGGGCGCTAGAGCTAGTTCCCCAACCGCTCCAGGGCTCCAGAGTCTATTCAGATACTTTCATAAAGAAGACAGGAGGCTAGAGGCCCATCCTAGACCTGAGACGTCTGAAGTTCAGGATGGTCACGTTGCTGCACGTGGTCGGCAGCTGGGAAAAGGAGACTTCTTGACGTCGTTGGACCTGGAGGACACCTACTTCCACGTCCTCATTCACAAGAAACATCAGAAGTTTCCGCGTTTAGAGTGCAGGGACAGCACTACCAGTTTAAGACTCTACTTTTCGGCTTGAAGTCGGCACCAGCGTGGTCACAAAATGCCTGACACGGGGCATAAATGTATACTGTACCGGGACGACTGGCTCATTCGCAGCGCTCGCGGGATCTGGCTGTCAGATGCACTGAGGCGACCATCCACCTACTGACAGATCTGGGATTCTCTATCAACTATCCAAAGTGCTGATTAATACCATCGCAGAATGCGCTGTTCCTAGGCGACAGGCTCAATATGGTGTCTTGCCTGGCGCCGCCCTTGGACGAGAGAGTAGCAACCATTCAAGGGAAGGTGCAGCGACTGTCGACGAAGACAGCTACAGTGCGGGCCATCAAGTCATTGCTGGGCATGATGTCAACCTGCATCTACCTCATCTGGCTCTGCAGGTTACAAATGCGACCCCTTCAGGAGTTCCTGGACGCTCGCTGGATACATGTGTCCGGAAGCTTCACAGACAAGAGCCCTCTTGACGAGTGCCTTCAGGCGATAGGCTGGTGGGGCTTCTGCTCCAACATCGCCCAGAGCACTGGGCTTCAAAACCCCCCCCCCCACCAATACCAGGAGACGGTCACCACGGCCCCTTCCCTGGAAGGCTTGGGAGCCCACACCAGACGTTTGCATGCCAGAGGCCTGTGGCTGCTGGAGGAGAAGGATCTCCAGATCAACATCCTGGAGGTACAGGCAGTGTTCTGGGCCTTCAAGTTGTTCCTTCGTTCTCTGAAGGGCAAGGTGGTGAGGATCTTCACGGACACCATCACCACCATGTTCTCCATCAGGAAGCGGGGGGCGGAGCACTCTATCTCCGACGCTCTCCAAGGAAGCGCAGGACTTGTGGCGCTGGTCTGTCAGACAAGGGATTTTCCTCATCCTACTTCACCTAACGGGAGTCCAGAACACCATTGCAGACTCTCTCCGCAGGGAATTGCGCTCCTACCACGAGTGGTAACTTTGGCAGGATCAGGTGGCGCACATCTTCAAGTGGGACAGGCCTCAGATTGATCTTTTTGTGATGGCAGCAACTCCAAATGCCAGACCTTTGCCAGCAGATTCCACCAACGAGACGCCTGAGGGACGCGTTATCCTTCCTGTGGGAAGGACTGTTTTTGTACGCGTTTCCTCCATTGCCTCTCCTGCTACGAGTCATCAACGCAATCGGAAGGTGTCAATGCAGGATGATACTCATCGCCCCGGCGTGGCCGAGGCAGATTTGGTACCCGGACCTTATCAACTGTTGGCGTCGCCTCCGGTCAAGCTGCCAGTGGTTCTGTATCTTCTCACCAAGGAAGGAGGCGCAATTCTGCATCACTACCCAGGAATGTTGAGGGCTTGGCTCCTGCAGCCCTAGAGTTTGAAGGATATGAGTTCCCAGCAGACTGCAGGGAGGTCCTCGCCAAAGCGAGGGCGTCTTTGACCTTGAAGCGCTCAGTCACAAGTGGAAGCGTTCACTGTGTGTTGCTGGTCACAGAAGATGACCCCCCCCCCCCTTTGAGGGCCATGGCTCCACCGATTCTGTACTTGCTGTCCTTGGCCAAGGCCGGACTGGCGCATGCCTCAATCAAGGTACATCTGGCGGCTAAGACTTGCTACACCAGTTCACTAGGAAGATCTTCCCTTTGTTCCCACCGGCTCCTCACAGAGTTTCTCAAAGGAATTTTCAGATCTTTCCCACCGGTGAAGGCTCCTGCCCCGGCGTGGGAACTCGACATGGTTCTGAGGAGGCTCATGGGTGTGGAGGGGTGCCTCTTTGAGCCTCTGCATCAGTCCCGGGTCAAGTTTCTCTCATAGAAAACTGCTTTTCTGGTGGCCATCACCTCTACCAGAAGGGTAGATGAGTTACAGGCCCTATCCTGCAAACAACCATACCCGACTTTCCACAAATCGAAGGTGGTGCTATGTACGCACCCCTCCTTCATGCCAAAGGTTATGCCAGAGTTTCACCTCAATGAGCCTTTGGTTTTACCTGTGTGTTTTTCATTAAATTTTTTAATTTTTTTCCCCGAAACCTTCGTCACCTCACTGGATCTTGCTCATGCCCTGAAGTTCTACATTATACGCACAGAGAGTTTTCGGGGGACTTCTCAGCTGTTCGTGAACTTTGGTCCTGTGAACGATGGGAAGGCCTTGTCCAAGGCTTCCAAGATGGCTCTCCGGCTGCTTCGTGCAGTTTTATAGGTTGGCTAAGTGTCTGCTGCCCGGCTGTCAGAGAGCCCACTCCACCAGAGCGATCATTGCGACAATGGCGTTCATTGGTGTACCCCTGCTCGACATCTGCAGGGCTGCTACGTGGAGGTCTACTCGCACCTTCACGAAATTCTACAGCGTCAACAGATTAAAGGGAGGAGTCCAGAGTCTGCCAAGCAGTGCTACGCGACCTGTTTGCCTGAGGTGAGTCTGTTCCAAGGCTAAGTGTAATTTCTTCTGTTGTGCCTTGCCACCTCCTGTGGTTGAGTAATATTGTACTGCTATGTATTAGTTATTTGTGATCCTGTGAATCCATGCCAGACCCCATGCTGGAGAACAATAATGACAGGTAAGTAACTTAAACCATCTCCCAGGGAGTTTTTCCTCAGATTATTTATATCTAGAAGTCCAGGAGAATAAAGATTGCTTTGTTCTCTTGGGGTGGGATGGAGGTGAGGTGAGGGGTGGGGTGGGTTGGGGGGGGGCGGAGGGGTGTGTGATCTCTGTACTGAACCATGAAGTTGTTTTGTCTGATGCCTGCGAGCTTTCGCCGTGTTGCAATGATATTTCTATTTCTATATGCTTGTAAGTCCTTGGAATCTGCCATCACCTGCTCTAGGAGCTTGGTGACCACAATATCTGGGCCTGCCAGAGTAAATCGAGAAACCTTCGGTGATGGGGATGGACATGCACTCTAGTGTTCAGAATTTTATTGTTGATCGAACACTTTGTTATACAAAATATTGCCCTTGGAGGAGATGGGGCATTTGTGGCAGTCTGTCTGGAAAAAAAAATAAGAAATCCTTGCACTCGTGTGATGTGAGCAATGGAGAAGGAACTGGGGAGTTTACCTGGTTTTTGTTTTTTAGTTAGAAGTGGTTCTGTTTGGTCGCCTTTGTCCCCATCTGCTTGGGGGGTAGGGAGGGGGGGAGGTAGAGTGGTCCATTCCTAGGTGGTTTGATCTTTGTTTGTTGAAATCTTTGAAGTAAAGGGTTGAGGACAAACAAGTAGAAGAGTGATACCGACTTGGTGGTTAGTGAAAAAACCTTTTGGAGAAATTGGTCCAAAATAAGGGTCATTTGTTTGGGTTTTCTTAATGAAGGGGTTTCCAAAATGAAGCCCTTTGTCTCGAGGGCCCGGATTTGATCCAACTCTCTCTAAATCTGGAATCAAGTTTATTTTGGCAATCCTTTGAAACACTCCTATCATGCCTCAATTTACACTCTCACTAACGAGCAATACCTGTCTCTTGGCGACCAGCAAAATGGGTGTTATGTGCATGTAAAGAATTTACTTTATACATTGCTAGTAACTTGCCACTTGAAATTTGTACTCCTGGTTCCAAGACTTGCTTCATTGCCATTCCCTAACTATTCAGCATGTTGAAGCCCCCCCGACCCACCCCCCCCAATGATGATCTGTCCAGCGGAGAAGGGGAAGTCTGGCTATTTCCTGAGTCCTGAAATCTTTCTTAAAGGGCCTTAAATATCCCGAAGTGCATCTGGACATGACGTCCAGGCTCTGTCTAGACCCCCCCTTTTTTGTCTCCTTGCCGGATTTTGATAATTAAGGTTACATTTCAAGGTTAGTTTTGCAGTTGGTCTTGTCTTATGCAGGGTAAGGGCATTGATCTCTTGATCTTTCAGTTTGCGTGTCGCCTGTTTAGACCGGAATTTCCTGATCCAAAGCCCCATCTAGCAAATGAAATGATGTGCTGGACACGACTCGGATGATGAGTTAGGGTGGTCAGTATCATCTTGTTGAAGCATGGCTTCCCCATATTAATCATGACATCTGAGATTCTTCAACTAAAGCAAACGGTCCTCCTCTTAATTCTCAGGTTTTGTAAGGAGAGAGTTTGAGACTGTGCGCGCATCCGAGACCACCTCAGAAGTGCATGGTATTTCCCACAGTGGTTTGCTATAGGGAATCTATTTAATGGACTCTGGCACTTTCTTTATTCCATTTTTAACTATCTGTGGGATAAAGACTGAAGAAGGCAATCAAACATCCCTGGACCACTGGTGCCCCAGAACTTTAGAGCTTTAGCATGCTTGTCTTTTATCCACAGTAGGCAAGTCTGGAGGTTTACATAATCTCTTGCCATGAACACTTCTTATGCAGCTTCTGTGAGGAATTCGACCACCCGCACGGTGGTTGTGTGCGTGCCTGTTTTTTAAAATAAATGTATTTTAAAGAAATTGAAGGATGGTAGTTCAAACTCTGGAAAATGTGTGGGGCTAATCCACGCGCATTTCCCTATGCTCACTGCACCTCATACACATAGACCGGTGGAAACAGCCTGGGATAAACGACTGTTTCCCAGAGTAAGTAACGTGAAATTGACTTTACTAGTCTTTTAAATTCCTAGACCCAGCAATAGAGTGCTGGAGGGGTTACTTAGTATCCCCTGTGTCTAGATACTCAGGTAGCAGTCAAATGCTACCCTTGCCTCTCAGAATGGCTGGTGGCAGTAGTTTTACAACAAACTACCAGGGTTTTTCCCTACCGCGAGCACCGGGAGCGTTAAATCGCAGGAGCCATGTTTTTCAAGATGGCGTCTGAGCCCCCTCTGTAAAAACAGGTCCCAGTCTTCTTTTTTCGTCATTTGTTTGTGGAAAGGTCCTTCTAGAGTTTTGCTCTGCGCGCCAAACCAGGTTTGGTCTCTTTGTTCATTTGCCTTTGGCAGGCTTCAGAAGTGAAGACTGCCTCTGTCGTCCGAGTGCCTTGGGTGGGCAGGAAGTGAGGGAGGTGCCCGAAACTCCCTGTGCTTAGTCTCCTAGGAGACCCAAATTCACTCTGTGGTGATTGGCTGGCTGACTTGTCCGGCAAGGACAGCCACCCTGCTGGGTGAGTGACAGCTAGGCTGGAATGAAAAGGAGAGAACGGAATAAAAGGTGAGTCTCTTGGCTTGGAAGGCAGAGTTGACCACTGGAACGAAAGAACCGAAGACGAGCTTGAAGAGGACGGCTGCTGCAACTACTGGACCGTTGGTTTGCCCGGTGGAGCCCTGCTATAGGTCCGAATCGCCAAGTTCACATCAACAGAGAAGCCCTGCAAGGACGACTTCTCCCTTTGAGATGGTCGGACCAATCAATTCAACAGTAAACCACCTGGATACCTATCTAGGATCTAGGATCTAGTTGCATCTTCCTCGGAGTGCTGCAGGAAACCGTATAACCAGGGAGAGGGACACCAGCTTGTGTGTGCTACTTACAGCCACCGGAATTGAAGTTTGCCTTTGCCGGCTTTTTTGACCAGTCCCAGTGCAGTGCAGGAGTCCCCCGATGTCCTCCCTCTTGTCCCCACGACTGAGGCACAGGAACAGCGAGATCTGAAGGAATTGCCAGGAACATCGGCTGAATCTTTGTCTTCATTGAAAGGTACTGTGAAACGAGACTGAGAATACTTCCCTCTCGCAGTGAAAGTGCTTGAAACCTTTACAACTCGCAGGCATAATCAGCTTGTGACCCAACATATGATTCTTCTTTTTACAAACTACTTCCAAGAACTTGTGCAGAAACTTTACTGTTTACTTACCAGAACCGCTTTATCCTATTTAGCCCATTGACTTTGGCTTAGCCTATTGAATTGAATTGACTCTTCTGGTGAACTCAAAGTATATGCACCGTCTACGAATAATTGGAACCTTTCATGTTCTTTGCCTTTTACTCCTCTTGAAAAGTATTCTGAATAGTATTGAAGTATATTTGTGTATGATTGTATTGTCTCCTTCTAATTAATGTTTTATAACTGACAGATAAATACATTAATAAGTATTCATCAAAGAAACCTTGAGTGTAAGAGTTTACTTGAATACTTGTGATTGTAGACCTCTGTGTAACATCATTACTGCTCACATTCCCCTTTTGAGATAAGCCTGGCTGCTCAGCTCAGCTCTGCTACCAAAACTGTGTAGTACAGACTTATACCAAAGGTTGGTTTGCTTACACCTGTAGTCCTAGTTGTGTGTAATGGTCCCAAAGGGTACTGCATACAAACTTTGCCTAACAATGCTAATCAGAGTTTAATTCAAACAAGCACACATGGGGCCTGGCTGCAGAGGCTAACAAAGGAGACAGGAAACCCCAACAACCTTTTGATATGCATTTGTGTCAACCTGCAGCCAGCTCCTGCCTCCCTGTATCAAGGACAGTGAACGCTCATGGCCGGGACAGCTGTTTACAGTAGTCATCCCTGCAGAAGGAACCACATTCTGAAGGTACAAGAATGTGGTTTTTCAGAAGCCAGAAAGTCTTGACTTGCAACAGCTTCAAGAGAGACCTGCCGCTTTAATCAGGTAACGCAGAGAGCTCAATTAACCTGAGTGACCCTTTGATCCACAACAGACAGGACAATGGGTGGGACTTAGTATTTCATGTTTTCACCCTTTTACCTTTTCGGTTGCAAAGCACTCTGGTTATGACCTCATGCATACAGGAGATTTTTGGTGGGGACCCAGGATTGGTTCATTAAGGTAGGCTTAGCCTACACCAATCAGTGTGGCACATTTGGCTTTAAAAGAGGGATGAGCCCCTCTTTTGGGCAGATCATCTGAAGACTACGCAAGGAGTAACATGAAAACTCATTGGGACCCTGGCTGAAGGTACAGTCTGCCTTACATCCTCCGCCACTGAAGGAAGGCCAGGAACTCCCAAGAGGGAAGCAAGATCCCTCCCGTAAACGTCTCCCAGGGAACAGAGGGAGATACTGAATTCAGCACAGCCTCCAGCAGCTCCACAACCAGTACCCAGACAGCACACAGTGTGCCCTGCTAGGCTCTGCAGCAATCAGATTCAGAGAGTCTTTGAACCAAGTACAAGGCAGCTTCCTGCAACACTCTCCTCAGCTTTGGGCGGTCCGCCTTAAAGGGCAACACAAGCCCAGTGAAGAAGCTAGGAGTGCATTGACAAGCATCTACTGACATCCTCCTTAAAGGACATTTTTGAGCCAGTCGAGCTGCAACCGACTGCACCGCTGACTGTTACGCTGCAGTCGCTAAAGCCGTCCAAACACCTTGAACAGTGCTTCAGAACCGTTGAGGATTCCTGAGCTGCTGTGTAGGCCAGCCTGCTACCATCCGTCCAGCCACGCTCGCCAAACTGCCTGCCGCCTGATATCCTCAGCTGTCTCCCTTCTTAAACTCTGTTGCAGAAGCTGCAACTCGTGGAAGCGACTTGACGCTGTCGGGCACAAAGAACATCTACAAGCACAAGGTACATTGTGGTTCTTTCCCCCTGGTCCTTCTCCGAAGGCCCCTAGTGAGATTTTACGACCCGTTGCTTCCTTTGTGTTGAAACCCAAGTACCCTTGAACTATTGCGATTCATTATTATACCGACTACCCACATGTCGGGAACCAGAGTGCATCCCTTTTCCTTCTTGGAAACTGTCCTCTGCATTCCTTTAGGAGAGGTTTCCTAGACTGGACCCAAAAAGGGCTCTGTTTTTATATATCAAGAATGTCAAAATTGCGACAGGATGACTATGGATTTGACAATTGGTTGTATTTCTTGCTGGGCTAGAACTGTCTGTTGTGATAATAATAATGTTGTGCCTTGAAACACTTGTGTATAGGTGCGTTACAAATGCCATATCATAAAGTAGATATTTGTATACAACCTTGACTGTACAGTCCCTTTTTATCATTGGGTAATAATTGTATTTTCGCTGTGTTGCAACTAACCAACGATCCACAATCTTGCAGAGATAAGCCTGCCAAAATTGGACAAGGTGGTTTGTAATTGACTTGGGTTTCCAATCTGTTCGGATCCCTTCTGGGGACCCAGACGCGTGGGACTGATTGATGATTTAGAAACAGATATTCATCCCTGGACCACTGGTGCCCCGGAACTTTAAAGCCTTAGCATGCTTGTTTTTCTATCCACAGTAGGCAAGTTGAACCCCATCAGTGTTTTATTTTATTCATATTCATAAAGCGCTTTATGATGAATCCTGCGGTGTTGTACCTTCTCCCGAGGGGTGGGGGGAGTGACCCTTCTTATGAGGCCGGGGGGAGGGAGTCTGCTACCCGATAGCCCCCCCTGGGGATGGTACTGAGCGGAGGATCCCCCTCTGAGGTACAGGGAGGACACAGAGGGAGAACATAGTATTTTGACCCTTACCCCAACCCTAATAGTGCTTCCTTATAGCCCAGTTTCTTTTCATCTACCCCTCTGTTCGTCCTTCTACCCCTCCCATTAGTACTGAGACGAGGGCGAATAGAAACTACTCTCGTAGGTTATATATGATCTTACCGACCACAATTAGTGGTAAATTCAATCGCGCCCCCCCCAAGCCCCCTGTTTCTTTTTACCGTCACCCGACCCATTTGAACCTCTTTACGCCGCTACCCTTTAATTACATTTTTGCAGTGTTTTTCAGTATTATGGTGCACTCTGAAATTTACAACTCTGTAATTTTTTACATATATTGGCTAGATATCCTCTCGTAGACCATCATGGACAAGGACTGGGACGAGGAGCAGGCGCAGAACAATGACTATCACCACCAGAACATCATGGATCAGTCTAGCTTTTTGTGGACTCCCCCCGAATCTCCCCCTAAAAACAGAGGGACTTACGATCGTACAGAATTATGGGTTGTGGGTAGGGACCACGCGCTCTTGTTAACACAATACGTTATGAAAACAGTCCAAAGAATTTTTATATATATATATCTTGATTGAAAGATCTCTTCAAATCACATGTGTTTGCTTTAAGAAGAGTGTGTTTTATTCATGGTTTGGACAGCCGACACGTGTTTCGACCTACGGGTCGTCCTCAACGCTGTATAAGTCCCACATTACAAATATTTTCACATTATGACGAGACACAATTGAAAATGAAAGATAAAGAAAAAGACAAATAGTTGTCCAATTCCAGGAAAAAATATGACATGAAAAACACAATAAAATAATGAATTGCATGAGCATTAGTGATCAATGACACAAACAGAACAGATACCACATACCAGTTGTAGGAGAGGCGGGTTCAAATGAACGATGGTCAAAGCCATAGAATGAATCAAGAGAAAAAGTATAAAAAAATATATGTATACATAAATTAAGATCATAATAAATTGAACACAAAAATCACAAAGTCCCAATTAAACCAGCCCAGAGTGAACGGGTTTAATTACAAGTGTGTTGTACACGAAGAATGATTATACCAAGATAGGGATTAGAGTTATCCATTCCTCAATTATAGGTTATAAGTAGGCCCTGTGCAAAGAAAACAACAAAGTAAACCAAGTAGGAATTACCACCAGAGGTGCTTGGCTCAATGGACCTATAAGAATGGGTCAAATATCAACATGCGTTGTATATGTGCGTAAAGAAGACCCGTGCTGACTAATAACCACTACTTAAGATACCAAGTCACTGTGAGTAACAGAAAGTAGTCTTACCGCAACTGTCATTCCAGTCCAAGTACTAAAAATGAATAATGGAAATGCATCACATCATGAGCTATCTAGGACAAAATACAAGTACCAAACACCAAATAAAGTATCCAAAAATTATGAAAATGCCGCAGCATACCTTCAAATATGTTGCCGTCCCTTCATTCAGGCGAAAACATGACCTCTACTCCCATGCAAAATAACAATCCCTTCAGTGGGTTCAGAGCATCAGTGCATCAGTCACAAAATATAACCTGGTTATAAAAGAAAAAAAAACAATGATGGTTTCTGGCAATTCGACTTAAACAAGGTACCCGCACCTCATCAAATAGTGTCCAAACATTCCTGCCACTGTATGTACTTCAAGGAATGGTATTGTGTAATCATCCAGGAATGAGGCGCACATTAGGTACTCCACTTACCCTTTGATCCGGATAGCAACCAGTATTCAATGGGCCAGAGCCCCGCATCAATTAGGAAAGGAGCTCAGTCTGCCCTTGCTAATGCAAAAATAACCTGCCAATGCGTCACGGAAGTGACGTACATAAAGTAATGACGTCACGCGCAACCCGCATCTGACGTCATAAATATAAACGAAGAGGAAACGTAAAAATAAATAAGTATACAAGCACCCGTGCACATAACATTGTAAAAGCAGATTCCTTTACGTTCGTCATTGCTGACACACCAGGATAACAAGGAAAATCCTCTCCCAAAAATGTCCAGTCAGGTAAAAGCACGGCAAAAAAGAGAAAATTATATAAATTCACGTGTCCATTGACCCATCTAATATCCATTAAGAGCACGAAACAGGTGGCAATTCCTATTGTCTCACGAACAGAATACAGACCATAAAAAGATATCTTTGTGGCTATTATACATCCAATGATTAGATAAAAATCTCAAAGGCCACAGGCACTGATCATGTGAGTTGTGCTTCTCCCAGTATTATCAAACATGGGTATAATGCCCCATTAGTCATTGTGTTCATGATGGAAAGTATCTAAAATTAAATAGCATTTCGAAAAAAAAACATAAAGATTCACTCCAAAAGTATGTATTGATTGCACCCTATACCAAAAAACCACTAGCAATAAGTGAATTGTAAAAAGGCAGGTTGCCTACCAGAATTATGTTGTTATCCCACTATTTATCATCCAAATATGTCTTGGGCAATAATACGAAGGATCTGTTATCTCCACTGATGCATCTTAATAAATACCACACACAGTCTCGTTTGCAAATCACATGTGCAATTCACCCCTCAGTCTAAAGATAATGGCATGCATTGAAAAAGTAATTACAAATTAAACAGTCTAAGAAATCTACTGTGAGCAGGTGTAGAGAGAATATGGACATGCTGCCTGAGTGAATTAAAGGAAGACATGCATCTCATGATCAGTGTTGAGGCCCCTTTCAGTACATCTCAGAAAGCAGATAAGTTTAGATTCCATCTGTCTGAGTCGGAGTTGAATATTACCCCTTGTTTTGCTCCTATTCGCTTGCATTAGTCCCACAAACCTGAGGTTAGCTTTATCGCTCATTTTGTGTTCCTGTTGCCAATGCAGAGCTAAAGTTGATTTGTCCTCCGGAGGCTAGCTAGGTGTTCTCTGATCCTAATTCTCAATTGACGGATGGTGCTACCAATATACAATTTACCCCACACGCAAACAATTGCATACACAATATAGCACGACTTACAATTAATGAAGCTGTTGATTTTAACCATTGTTCCATACATGTCAGTAAAAGATTGACAATTGTCATGGGCAAATGAGCATTGGATGCAGTTCCCACATTTGAAAAAACCATTGGCTGTTTTAAGCCAACCCCCCACAGGACCCGCAACGGCAGTATCCAAGAAGGATGGGCTTATCTTTTGTTTAATTGTGACAGCCCTGGTAAACGTTAATTTAGGTTTTTCTGATAAAAAAGGCAATAAATCCTTATCCAATCACAGAATGTGCCAATGTTTTTCAACCAGTTTGTACAATGTTGCAGAATCCTTTGAGTACCTGGTTATAATAGAAATCTGAGATGTTACTTAGGGAGATTCTTGTTCCACCAATAGGTCAACCTGATTAGTATCTGCAAATCTAGATACAGCTTTCTTAATAGTGCGCATTTTGTACCCCCTATTCACAAATCTCTGAGTTAAGATGTCGCATTCATTTGCATAGTCAGAAGTCTTGCTACAATTCCTTCTCGCTCTATGGAATTCTCTGCTGGGTATATTGTCTAATGTGGCCCTTTGATGGCTGCTTTGTGCAAGCAGCACCGAATTAACCTCAGTGGGTTTGCGAAAGGTTTTGGTGTGAATAACATTGTTCTCAATGAAAATATGTATGTCCAAAAAGTCAATTTCTAGAGGACTACAGTTCCCTGTGAGTTTGATTCCAAACAAATTATTATTGATGTAATCAAGGAAAACCTAAAAAGATTCAGGTGTTCCCTTCCAAATAATTAAAATATCATCAATAAAGCGTCGCCACAAGATTAAGTTTGGACCAAATACAACATTCCTAAGAACATGTAGCTCTTCATATTGTGCCATGAAAAGATTGGCAAGCGATGGTGCATATTTCGCACCCATAGCAACGCCCTTTTGCTGTGCATAGTATTCATTAGCGAATATGAAAACATTGTTAGATAAAGCAAATCTCAAGAAACTCTTCTATAGTTCAACATGTTGTAGGTATGAGGCTGATGAATTCCGAAAAGTATAGTCAATAGTTTTCACTGCTAACTCATGATCGATACTAAGGTACAGTGAAACCACATCAATAGTGGCTAGTAAGTAGTCAGATTCGGTTGCCAGTGATGGGGTCGAAAACAAAAGGATCGAATGCCTTTTGATCGACAGTCAAAGGATCGAAAAAAGGGTGGATTTTTTTTTTATGGGGGGGGTTCTCCCAAACCCCCCATTTTCTTTATTTTAGAAATTTTTTACCAACCCAAACTAAAATATATATATAAAAAAAGAAATAAAAATCGACCCTTTTTTTTCCGTTCCTTTTGCATTCGAGCAAAACGTCATTCGATCCTTTTTTTTTCGATCGTTTGACTGGACACCGTCAGATTCCCATATGACATTTTTCAGAGACTGTAGAATGAGTACTATCTCTGATGTAAGACAAAGTAGTAAGTACAAATGGTTTGAGTGCTTCATCAAGGTATTTGGATAAACCCTCCTTCGCCCAATTGATGCCACTCATTCTCCAGCATGGGGTCTGGCATGGATTCACATGCTCATGAATATTCCCCGTCGTCAGGCTGGGAATCCTCGGTAAAGAAAAATCAGTATCAGTTTCGTTTCTGATCTGTCTTTCGTAGTAGTAACCAATCACTGATCTCTGCATCATACTGACCACAGCCAATGACTGCCATCTCCCTAAGCCCCGCCTCTGGCAGCCATCTTCAGATTTGGTAGCACGTGAAGTGGCACTATGACCAAGTGAAGAGCCACAGAGGGGTAGGCGGGAGGGTTCGCATGTGAATCCATGCCAGACCCATGCTGGAGAACAACAGTTACAGGTAAGTAACTTGTTCCTTCTCCAGCATGGGGTCTGGCATGGATTCACATGCTCATGAATAAAAGAATACATAGCAGTACACACATGCACAACCACGGGAGGTGGCAAAGGCTCAACATTAAGCATTACATCCAAAACTCAACATTAAGCAATTCTTTCCTCCTCACCAGGCTCACCTTAGGCGAACAGTTTGCGCAGCACTGCTTGGCCGACCCTGGACTCCTCCCTGGAATCCCGATCGACGCAGTAGAATTTCGTGAAGGTGTGCGTCGACCTCCACGTAGCAGCCCTGCAGATGTCCAGCAAGGGCACACCAGATAGGAACGCTGTGGTAGCTGCGATCGCTCTGGTGGAATGGGCTCTCGGACGGCCAGGCAGCGGTCGGTTTGCCAACCGATGACAGTACATGATACAGCCGGAGAGCCATCTGGAAATGGAAGGCTTTGAGAGAGCCTTCCCCTGATTGACAGATCCAAAGTTCACAAAAAGTTGTGACGTCTTCCGAAAACTCTGTGCGGTCCACGTAGAACTTCAGCGCTCTAGCCACATCCAGCGAGTGCAAAGTCCTTTCAGCCGGCGACAAAGGCGACGGGAAGAAAACAGGCAACACCAAGGGTTCGTTGAGGTGGAAGTCCGACGGCACCTTGGGCATGAAGGAGGGGTGCGTCCTGAGCACTACCCTCGTTTCGTGAAAAGTCGAGTACGGGGGCTTGCAGGAAAGGGCCTGGATCTCTCCCATCCGTCGTGCGGAGGCGATGGCCACAAGAAACGCAGTTTTCCACGACAAGAACTTCAACGGAGCTGAGTGCAGAGGCTCGAACGGAGGTCCCATGAGCTTGGTCAGCACCACGTTGAGCTCCCACGCCGGGGCCGGGGCCTTCACCGGCGGGAACGATCTGAACAGTCCCTTCATGAATTCTTTCACCAGACGATGAGACCACAAAGACGTCCGTCTCGTGGTTCTGGTGTATCGGGAGATCGCAGCAAGATGAATCTTGATGGAAGCGTGTGCCAGTCCAGCCTTGGCCAGCGTCAGCAGGTACGGCAGTACTTGAGGAGCCGTAATCCGTAGAGGGTTAATCTTTGTGCGTGGCACCAGACAGAGAACCTCTTCCATTTGTGTCCGTAGCATTTAAGAGTTGAGGACGCCCTGGCCTTTGCAAGAACCTCTCTGCAGTCGGCCGGTATGTCGTAACCTCCAAACTCTAACGCTGTAGGAGCCAGGCCTGCAAGTTCAGCGACTTTGGGTCGTGATGGAGGATGGCGCCTCCTTCCCTGGAGAGAAGATCCGCGTCCACTGGCAGCTTGATTGACGGGGACGCTGACAAGTCCAGAAGGTCCGGGAACCATATCTGCCTCGGCCACGCAGGTGTGACGAGGATCATCCTGCACCGTGACCTCTTGAGCTGGTTGATGAGCCGGATCAGCAGCGGCAATGGAGGGAATGCATATAGGAACAGGCCATCCCAGGGGAATGAGAAAGCATCGCCCATGCTCCTCGGCTGGGGAAACCTGCTGGCGAACCTCCGGCACTTGGAGTTCGTCGCCGTTGCGAACAGATCGATCTGGGGTGTGCCCCACCGTCGGAAGAGGCGGTCCACTAGATCCTGTCGTAGTTCCCACACGTGGCACGAGCGCAGCTCTCTGCTGAGCGAGTCGGCGATGGTCTTTTTTTATCCCTGCCAGATGAAACGGCACCAGAAACATCCCTTGGGCGACGGCCCAATGCCACAGATCCTGAGCCTCCTTGGACAGGGCTGGGGATCTGGTACCGCCCTGCTTCCTGATGTAGAACATGGTGGTGGTGTTGTCGGTGAAGATCCTCACCACCTTGCCCTTGAGGGACGGAGGAAAGGACCTGAGGGCCCAAAACACTGCCCGGAGTTCCAGGACGTTGATATGGAGGGACTTCTCCGTAGGCAGCCAAAGGCCTCTCGCGTGCAGATTTTCGGTGTGCGCTCCCCACCCTTCCAGGGAGGCATCCGTGGTCACTGTCTTCTGGTGGCCCGGGGTCTGGAAGTCCATGCCCGGCGTCAGATGCGCGCGGGTGCCCCACCACCGGATCGCTCGTAGGAAGCTCTCATCGAGTGTGATCCTGTCCTCGAAGCTGCCCGTCGTCTGGATCCAGCGAGCGTCCAGGAACTCCTGCAACGGGCGCATCCGAAGCCTGCACAGGCGGATGAGATAAATGCAAGAAGACATCATTCCGAGGAGGGATTTGATGGACCTCACCCTGGCCGCGTCCGCAACCAGCATCCGCTGCACCTTGCCCAAGATGGCCCTCGTCCTTTCCTCCGACGGAGAGGCCAGAAGCGCCACTGTGTCGAGTTTCGCTCCCAGAAACAGTGCGTCTTGCGCGGGCACCAGGTGGGACTTGGCGTAGTTTATGGAGAATCCCAGGTCCGTGAGTAGTTGGACGGTCCTCGCCGTGTGCTCCCCGGCGAGCTCCTTTGTCTTTGCTCGGATGAGCCAGTCGTCCAGGTAGGGGTAGACGTGGATCCCCTCCAGGCGCAGCCGCGCCGCCACCGGTGCGAGGCACTTGGTGAACACCTTGGGTGCCGACCTCAATCCGAAGGGAAGGGCTCTGAACTGGTAGTGACGCCCTTGGACCACAAATCTGAGAAACTTTCGGTGTCCCTTTAGGATGGGGATATGGAAGTAGGCATCCTCCAAATCCAACGACGACAGGAAATCGCCCTCCTCCAGTTGACCCAGGACGTGCTGGAGGGTGACCATCCGGAACTTCTGTGCCTTGATGAATTTGTTCAGTCGTCGTAGGTCCAGGATGGGACGCCATCCTCCCGTCTTCTTCTTCACGAGGAAGTATCTTGAGTAAACTCCGGAGCCCCGAAGCCTCTTTGGGACGAGCTCGATGGCGCCTTTCTTGAGCATCGCCTTTACCTCCAAGAGAAGTTGAGGAACGTGATGTTCCTTCCTGGCCACGGGGGGACGCGCGGGCACTTCTTTAGAAACTCGAGCGCGTGACCCTGGGCCAGGGCGTCCAGCACCCAACGGTCAGTGGAGATGGACTCCCACACGCTGACGAAGTTCGCCAGCCGGCCTCCCACTGGGGTGCTTCGGTGGGGGCCCGACCCCACTGCCGGTTCAGTCCTGCTTCAACGAGGCTTTGCCGCCTTGCCCTCCTTGGCGACGATGGCGAGGTCCGCCCGACTTGCCTCGTCCCCTGTAGGCTTCTTGCGACGACGAACAGGCCGCTTGACGATAGGTGGAAAATCCGCCGCCGGAACCTTTGGAGGCACCCTGCTTGCCTCCGCCGCTCCGAAAGTGCGGCCGTCGTTGCTGGAGAACACCAAGAGCCCGGGCCGTCTCTGTGTCCGTCTTGATGGCTTGTAGGGAATCGTCCACTGTTTTCCCAAACAGGTTGTTCCCGTCGAACGGCATGTCCAAGACTCTGGTCTGCACGTCCTGACGGAAGTCAGTTGCCTTGAGCCATCCATGCCGTCTAAGGCACACGCCGTTGCCCAACTGGCGAAATCCAGTGTCAGCGATGTCCGTCGCTATCGTAATGGCGTGGTCCGACGCCACTTCTCCTTCCTGCAGGATCTCTAGGGCCTCTGCCCTCTTGTCGTCTGGTAAGCAGTCCAGCAGGGGGGCGATTTTGTACCACAAATCCCTGTCGTAGCGGGCTACGATAGCCAAGGCGTTGGCAGCCTTAATCGTCGTCGCTGCCGATGAGATGACTCTGCGTCCCATCGTGTCCAAATTTCTTTCCCTCGCCGTCCGGCGGGGAGGTTGATGTAGAGGCCGAGGCCCCCCCGCCGCTTTCTTCCTGGCCGCCGCGGAGACGACCGAGTCCGGGGTAGGCCGTGCCCGAAGGCACAAAGGGGCCGCGTCCGGGACCCGGTACTTCTTCTCGTACCGGTCCCTTCTCGCAGGCGTTGTGGATGGGTTCTTGAGGAGGGCGAGACCCTCATCCCAGATATCGTCCAGTAGAGGTACAGCGAGGACCGTCTTCCTCTTGGTCTCGCGCCGTTGATAAAGGAAACCTTCCTTCTTCTTCTCTTCCGGGCAGAGCTGGAAAAGCTTGGATGCCCTGGAGATCATGGCATGAAACGATCCAATCTCGTTCGGCGGGGAAGCCCGGGGAGGAGGTGACGACGGGAGATCCTCGTCGTCTGTGCCCGTCGCGGCCGTGTCAGTCCCCGTATCATCCCCATGGGTCGTGGACGGGGTGGAGGGCTGAGCAGGGTGCGATGGTTGAAAAGGAGGTGGAGGATGAATCCTTCTTCTCTTAGGAGGAGGGCTCCCAGAAGAGCCTGGCTCCGGGTCCCCCGTCGGGAGAGGTTCCTCCGTTGGTGGTAACGGCAATCTCGTCCTTATCTCCGAGCATAAGGACTGTATAGCCAACAAAATGGCCGCCGAGTTTTCTTGCGGCACTGGTTGAGGGGAGTCCGATGGGCGGTCAGGAGCCCCGTAGGCACCCTCGACATTCTCGTCTCCTACGTCGGGGTCCCTCCCGACGGGCTGGTCTTCTTCCACGCCAATGCCGTGGCTTAAGACTTCGGTCAGCTCCTCCTCAGAGGTTGAGGCTGAATCCACGACGACCTCCTGCCCCCCTTTTTCTTCTTCGTCAGAGGTTTCACGGGGGTCCTGTCGATGGGCATGAAAGAGGACTCCCTCCGCGGTGGCAGGGACACTCTGGGCCCCGAGGTCGCCACCACTGGTGTAGCCAGGGCCGCCGCGACTGTCTCGATAGAGGCCTTGGCCGGATGGATTAAGGCTTTCACCACCTTAGGTGCGCTCACCGCCATCTCCTTGGGGGGAGGGTCACCGCCTCGCTGCACCTCCGATGGGGCCTTCGAGCTCGACCGGGGTCTCTCCAGGAGCTTCGCTGGGTGCTGGGCCTTCCTCTTACCCGAGCCAGAGCGTTGGCTCGTGGTTGATGGCGCCGGGGAGGATGCGCCCTGCCTGGCGCCCGTAGAGCCCGACCGTTCGGCGCTCCCGGTGCCAGCGGACTCGCGGTGCTTGGCCTTCTGTTGGACCCCCGTCGCCGGGGCGTCCTCAAAGGTCTTGGAAGACCGCTCGGACTTCTTCTTCTTCTCGCCTGACGGGCTCTTCCCTTCCAGCCAGTTGGTGAGACGCAGATGGCGGTCCTTCATGGTCCGCTCCGACATATTGCCGCAAAACGCACAGTCCTTCTCCACGTGCGTCTTGTCCTCATGCAGGCAGTAGAGGCAGAGGGAGTGTTCGTCCTCCTTTAAAGACATTCTGAAGCTGGCATCCAGGGCAGACCCTGAACAGCTTTCCGGGCGTCGAGCTTCCCTTATCCTGGGCCATGATCGAGATGGGCCTGAGAAACTTCTGGAGTCCTCCAAAAGCGTGGCTCGACGAAATCTTCACCCTTGAGGGGCGTATAAGAATCCGATACATGTCCCCGGTAATCGGATAAAGAAACGGTGGAGCTTGAGGCTCTTTTGACCGAAAAAGAGAATTTTCCTAAGAAAAAGCGTGAAAAAAGCACTAAAGTTCAAGAGCAATAGCACGAGGATCCCAACACTTGAACGTGCGGTAAAAATCTGAAGATGGCTGCCAGAGGCGGGGCTTAGGGAGATGGCAGTCATTGGCTGTGGTCAGTATGACGCAGAGATCAGTGATTGGTTACTACTACGAAAGACAGATCAGAAACGAAACTGATACTGATTTTTCTTTACCGAGGATTCCCAGCCTGACGACGGGGAATATTCATGAGCATGTGAATCCATGCCAGACCCATGCTGGAGAACAACAGTTACAGGTAAGTAACTTGTTCCTTATGGGTCTAATTTGCGGAAGTTTCTCAAAAGCCTTGTGTACTTTCGGTAGAAAGTACAATGTCGGCATGGTAGGTTCAGAAATATAAATAAATCTTTTCTCATCATCAGTTATAAAGCCTTTGGCATACCATTCCTGTATCAGAATACCCAAATCCATTACAATTCTCTTGGTTGGATTAGATTTGAGTTTGCGAAAAGTTAGCCCCTTTACCCCACTACCCTTTAATTACATTTTTACAATGTTTTTCGGTATTATGGGCCACGCTGAAATTTACAACTCTGTAATGTTTTACATATATTGGCTAGATAGGCTAGATACCCTCTCGTAGACCTCATGAACAAGGACTGGGACGAGGAGGAGGCGCGGAACAATGACTATCACCACCAAGAACATCATGGATCAGTCTAGCTTTTTGTTGACTCCCCCCCGAACCCCCCCCCACCCCCCCTGTGTAGGAGCCGTGGGAGCAAACCCACTACAACAAAGGAAGAGGAAGCAGACTGGTATGCAGGAGAGGAAGTCGAGGGGTCCGAAGCCAGTCAAAGAGTGATGGAAAGCACTGCAGTCTGGCAGATGGAAGCGCCAGACGTTCCTAAAACCTAGGGGGGTGCTGGGAAAGCGAACTGCGCCACCGGGACGAATGTCTGAGGTTACAGACCTGCTGCATAGCAGAGGTCCACACAAACCACAGGTACCCCGCAGCTGTTTGCTGATGCCGCTGTGGAACCAGAACACTCGAGGACCATGCACAAAGGAAGGGACACGGGTTGCCGCAAATGTTGTTGGGGGGACACGAGAGGGTTGTGGCTAGTACAGAGGGGCTGCAGAGAGCTGCCAACCTCAGTCTGGGACTAGTCGGAGAGCCCAGGCATAACCTCCCAACCCCCTTACACTGTACTAATCCTTCCATGTATAGGTTCTTTAGGGTGGAACTGGGGCACCAACCAACTCCCCTCCCCCAACAACCCCCCCCCCCCCTCCTTCTACAAAGCCCTTATCCAAGGCCATGACTAAGCATTTGCAAGAATCAAAGGCCTCCCAAGCCACACACCCAACCTAGGCATCACACGGTATACGCCAAGACACCCCTCTAATTGGGACTCGCCATTCATCAGTGTTGTGTACCACGCTGTCTGTCAGCAGCTGACTCACCTAAGACACCCCTTAAACTAGTGGCATAACCTGACTGCACCAGGCTAGGTAATTCCCAGCATGGTTAAGCCATCAACTACCCAGCACTATTACTTATCACACTACCAGTGGTACCTAATCTTATATCATGTATGTCTATCCCCCAGGTTACTCAACAAGAGCCCTTACTCGAGAGCCCAATACCTAAATGCCACTCTTGCGCATATCGCACATGGTAAGGAACCATACACTCGTGCAACCTATAACGCAACAGATCTTCCATGGTCATACATGGCCTGGTACCCATACCCTCAATAACTAACACAAATTATTTATTTTCCTTGCTCTTCTTCTCCCTGGTGCCACCTACCAATTTGACATGTATTACTTTCGCATCTATGTTGTCAACCATGTCACAACAACCTATAATTCTCAAATATATAAACTCCAACCCATCCAACACAACTGTTGCACTCTGTCACTCACAATTATCAGCTTCATACAATTGCAATGTAATCAAACTGTATGCCATGTGCATACAAATAAATGTTACCACATCACATTTGTGCACCAATATGTCTCAATACAAATCAAACCAAACACTGTGAACATAGGTCTGCGCACAAACTACTCACCTTGGTTCTCACTACTCGGGTGTTTGTTCACAACCAATAATGAACACTATTGCACATCATGAATACTTAAAACAGCCTTGAAAAAGACCCATGTCGGGTCGAAACACAGGTCGGCTTGAAGTGTGTAATTAAATCACTTTAACTATAGAAAAAACAAGTGACAACACTTCATGGATTGCTTGATACACCAAGTCGACTATACTAACTACATTACCAGTGACCCAGTGCCTGGCCGATCCTGGTTCTTACCCAAACCTACTGGTATGACGACTGACCAAGCCATTTTTCTTTTATTTATTTTTATTTTTTGGGGTTTTGTTTTTTGTGCTGCAGGGCGGTCACTCTCTCTGGTGGCTTAAGGGGGTGGTGGCTTAAGGGGGTAGCTCTGTTTTGGTCAGGGCATCAGGGATGGTCCAGGAAATTAAATCATTTAACTGTTGATGCAAGTGTTTTAGTAGCTGAATGCTTGGCAAGCAGCGGGAATGGTAGGCTCAAAGTATGATGGGTCCCTGTACTTTGACCATTCAATGTGTGAAGTATAACGTAGTTATGCACGGTCTAGATAAGACACATTTTTTGACATACCCTATGTCGGACCTCGCTGTATTAGGATTATGCCTTCCGGTTTATGGTATTTATTTTTCTGCCATTTCCATCTGTATGTATCATATTTATTTTTGGGCTTTTTTTTCTGTATTTATCCCCATTTATTTTTAGTCACTTAAAAAGATAATTCGCAACCAGTAATTTTCTGCATTTATTCTAATTAAAACATGCATTTATTAGCACACACATGCAGCCATATAGGAAAGAAATACTAGCTCTATTTTTTCCATAACAAACAGTTGCTCCTGCGACTGCTGCTGCCTTAAGATATATGCTGTCAGCAATTTGAAGAACTTTGATGCTATTTTTATACAAGCTTTACACACTCCATGCTGACCAATCTGCAATGTGATTGGCCTGCAATGTATTAGTGACCTTATAGAGAACGGACAAAGACCTGTTTTTCAATTCTTTTTCTCCATTTTTATAAATAAATACAGACAGCTAGCAGATAGATTTCAGTCTGTATTTATGTGTAAAAATCAGTAAAAACAAAAATCCGGAAGCCTTAAGTCCTTTGAAGAAATGGTGGTTAAAATCTGAGACCTGAGGGAATTTTGTGCATTGTATACAACAGATTTGTAACTGCAGACATTGAAAGGATCGGTGCTCTTTTTCAAAATGTTAGCCCACTTTTTCAAAATGTTAGCCCACCCTGTCTTATGTCAATTTTGTGTTTCATATTCTTACTGATCTTTAAAATATACAATTTAGAAGATAACGTTGCTATGGGTTCAATAGCAATGTAGGTTACTTCAGTATGCTTCCAGTATTCACAATTGAACGTACAGGATAAATCAAGGAAGGGAACCTAAAGCATTGGATTTAGTGATCTGCTTATGATTTTAAGAGGGCAGGAGGTGCCTTTCAATTTTGATAGGGCAAAACTGCACTTTGAGCAGTGCACCTTGCATTGGCGTACTGCAGATCACTGGGATTATTCCTGACATTTTAAGATGTAGGGGGGGTGGGGTTTGAGGGTATATTTCCTACTGTTAATGGCAGGCCTTCTAGTGCATAGTGTAGCAGGATTATTGGCAGTGTCTCCGTATCCGTAAGTAACCCTGATAATTTAACTCTGAAAGAATGTGTGCCATTTTTCAAATGAGGAAATTATTACTTGCACATGGCTACTTGACAGCACTAACTGTGAAGCTTGAACCTGAAGAGAGGGTCCCTGGAATGCCCCTCGTGACCCCCATATGACAGCCTGAAGACTGAGGAGCGAGAGATGCCAGTCACTGTTTGGCTAGCCCCCAGCAGGGCCAGAAAATTCTACATATGTGAGCAGATATTCTTAGACAACCGTCCAAATCCTATCCAGCTGACGTCTTTGCGGATACAGGTGCATCAACGCTGGACCTGGTTGACTAACAATACATATTCAGCTGTTCTGATGTCATTAGAGACACCACGACATAGTAATGTTAGCCACAAAGCAAACCCGCATCCCTGCACAAAGTCACACGGACACACACAAAGAACATGCATACACAGTTCTATAGATAGAGGACCGATACATGCACATACTGTCGAAAGTCTCTTATTTCCTTTCATTAGCAGAATCGCTAGAGATGCAGAGCAAGCTTGCAGCCGCTTATTACAACGAACCATGTGGAACTACAGGGTCGTATAAGGAACCTGGAAGAGCCAAGTACCACTAACCCATAAGGAAGATAGTACAATATAGAAATCATAGCATAACTAGTAGTTGCATGAAGCCACAGGCCTCATAATAAGGGACTAAGCAAAACAGATTTTACAGCACGCTGCTCAGAACTGGTGCTTGCAGCCAAGGTCAGTGGCAAGCAGAAAATGCTTGGCTCCAGGGACGGGAAGCCATCTGCAGAATAGCAGAATAAATCCTCACTAATTGCTGACCAAAACGCTCAATTGTGCAGGCCTCACTCACGTGGTGCGGCTGAGCCGACCAATAGACATTTACCCACAGTGGGAAGAGGAGCAGTTCCCAGCGAAGAAGACCACAACTAATAAATGTTTCTCTAACAATGTTGCAACCTGCAGGCACTCTCTCAGGCTAGGTGGATATACCAGTGGCAACAATGGGGACACATATTCTTTCTCATCACTCTGAGAAGGTATACAGATCGCTGAGGCCTTTAGGAGGCCTGCTCCAGCCAATCGGGGAACACAAATCCTAGGATGGAGGGTAATGGGCAAGGGCCAATGGTAGTCTTGCGACCCTGCAACAATGTAATATAGTTTTTGGGGAAGTCTCAGGCGAGACCACCTGACGTGGAAGAGCCAGTTAGTTTACACCTATAGGTGCCTTCCATAGCCACTACCACTCCAGCCACCCAATAGTATGGGCTCATAGGTTTTTGGGGAATGGTTCTAAGTTGTGACAACATTTGTTAGCAAACTCCTGACACAGGCTCAGGAGCTGTGATTGCTGGAAATTCGTTTTCTTGTATGATCCCTGTCTGTTATGGAAAATAAAGGACAGTTCTAACTTGCCTTTGGCTGATACCTCCGTCGTGGCTGCGGGAAAGTTCATTGGACCCTGGGTACTCTGCTGAACGGTGATTGTGTAGCACGAACCTTGGTACTCTGGTATATCTTAGTTTACAACCCGTTGCTTCTTTGTCTTCCACATGCAGAGCTGAGCATCCTGTTTCCCTGTATTTCACCTCTTGCTGTGACTTATGCCATTTC
Organism: Ambystoma mexicanum; assembly: GCF_040938575.1. Classification (NCBI taxonomy): domain Eukaryota; kingdom Metazoa; phylum Chordata; class Amphibia; order Caudata; family Ambystomatidae; genus Ambystoma; species Ambystoma mexicanum. Next base: position 290,939,716 of record NC_090941.1, read on the forward strand.
CTCTAGACCTCTTGTAGTGAAACATATGGAGTGCTGCATTCTGAATCATTGAACAGTGACTGCAGTCCCTGGCCTGCTAATATCACAGGGCCCCTCCCCAGAGCACCCCCTAACCATTTAGAAAACCTAGGCCACCCACAGGCTAGGTTGGTTGGTTGCTTGCAAATGTCCTCAGCATCATGGGTAGCATATCCCATGAGTCGTATTGCTCTGTGTTCACAGAAGCCTCAACAGAAATGAGTGTCTGGTACACAGACAAATCTGCAGGTTCTCCCTTCAACTGCTTCTCCTGCCCTAGAATCTGTGATTGAAGGTACTGATTAAGTTAATGATTAAGGCACTAGCGCGATTGCAGACTATTTGTGTGGGATAATTCAAACCATACTGGGAAGGTTTTCTGGATGAAACTACTCTAAACGTATTTAGGACTTCGGAGTGACCATTACACATGTTGTTGTTAAATTGGTGTCAATTGAGATGAAAAGATTGTCAGAAAAACAGCAAATGGCGAGTTGAAAATTATATTTAGTGCTGTAAACCAAAACATTATTAATTTAAGGTATTGTTGACGACAGATATTGCTTAAGGAATGTTGACCATCATTAATAAGACTAACTTTTTAAAATTTATATTATGTCTTATTTTAATTTCAAAAACAATTATATTACATAATAAATAGTAACAAACAAACACTTACATATTTGATAAAATAATGGAACCTACTCATAACTACATAAAGTACAATATAAAGGTATCGCTGTTCATTATTCTAAATAGTGATATGCATTATTAAAACGAGCTTAAACATTTTTAAACCAATAATTCAGATAAAGTTCTTATCTTAATTAGAGCAATTGTAAGAGAGATCTGATTGCTGTAATCAGGCGTAGGCATAATATCATAAGGTTGTGTACATCAACACCATGAAAACTTATCTTTGATCTGGGATCAACTGTGTGCTAACAAACCAGGAATAGATGATACGGTTTCCAGTGTATTTTGGGGCAACGGCACCTAACTGCAATAGTAAGGCCCCCTGCCTAGGCCCAGTGTTTCTAATGAACTTAAAATGTTAAATCCAAAATGCATGAATATAGCCCTAAATTTATGGTCTTGAAAACAATGTAAATAGCAAGGTAAATAATGGTACTTCCTGGGCTTGGAGGCATAAACTTTGCACATTTTTGTCTTATTTCCAGTTTTATCATATTCAGATTGCTCACTGAAGTTTCAGTATTGGATCCAATTACCTAGAGGTATTTGAGCCATTAGGTGATGAAGTTATTTTGAGGCGATGCAATCCTTTAACAAGTAGATGGTTCACGTCTTCATATGAGGTGTTTTCTGCTGGAATAAGAATCGTATGAAATAACAAAGATTTCTTACAAATGAAAATTGAATAAATTAACTGGAGACCCAATTCTAAATGGATTATAACGGGTAGGGACTGAGGAAGTCTTACAATTTGTTTCCATATTTTTTCCTCGAAAGAATTGAGCTCCTTTTTTAGTATTATTTACCTCAAGCCAATAGATAAAAGAAGGCATAATCTTAGCTTTATGATAGTTAATGAAAGGTACAATGGTAAAAACAAAATATTTGAGCAGTAGTACTGTTTTTTCATCAGGGCAACTAGAGGGGGCATGGGTAGCTTGGTCCTCAACTTTTCAATTGTATCTTTACCCTTAATATTTGTCAGATAACGGATTTCCTAGCTACATAATGTTTAGATGTACTTAAAGGATTGCCATGGATATACTATTTATGTTCAAAGCCTTCCTGTCGCTTTTGTTAATCATAATTAGATGTGTAACATTTATTAGGAGGTTATCATGCATGTAAACCTCTAACTCACCCAGCACCCATTGTAACCCAAGCATCCGATATTTGTGGGAAAATATTTGGTCTTGCTTATTTGGTGGAATATGTCTGAAACATAAAGGTTGAAGAGGCAGGGGGAAACAACACAACCATACCTCAGACCTACATGTGTTTTTATATCAGTTTGGAATAAGTACCAGAGGAATTAATGCATACATTAGTTTTCGTATATTTGTATGTAAAAGAATAAGCAGTTTTAGTAGACTACCTGTGATTTTGCATAATTTATTTCACAACCCATTTCTGTATACTAACTTGAAAGCAGATGTAAAATTGACACACACCACAGACAGTGGATTGTTTTTTGCCCAGGCACATCCCTACAGATAAGGGGTGTATCAGCCACTTTACCCCTAAAAATAGGCAAATACTTCCAAAAAATAAAGATGGGGAGTAAATATACTACCAACAAAAAACAGGAAACGCACGTAAAACCATGTGCTCATGCTTTTACCCAAACAGAGGTTTTTTGCACAATTTGTGCCAACAGTTCAAAGCATAAATTTTGGAGCTCCACCAAAGATGATTGCTGATAGACTGGGACCACTGTGAAATACTTTCAAAACCTTTTTTTTTTCCTGCAGCCGAGATTTTCTTATTGATTGATTTAGCAAGATTCCATACGTCAAATTGATGTTTAATATGTGGGAACTGCTCTCTCATTGTCTTGACAATTGAAACGTGTCTGTCCGTGGCTATGAGGTCGATGTGCATTCCCCTTGATTGTAGATATTGCAATGATTTTATAAATCCTAGTTTCTCCATGGCCACTGAGGATTTACATTGGGACACCTGCACGACCACCTAACTCACAATTTTCTTACTATCCATGTCCTGAAAGTGGTAGGTGCAGTACTTGGCAGAAAATCCAGGGCTGTGGCACTGTCCATCGCCGGCTAGCCTGAATCGTTTCCCTTCGAATGGACTTGCTTGAGACAATTGTTCAATTTTCCAAGCATCACTAATGTCCGGAAACAGATAATCATGTTGGTACTTGTAGTACTGCGTTTTAGAAATGAAATGGAGTCCCACAAACTGAAAGAAAGACTCGTAGCTGCACACAGTAGATTGCCTGCTGGCAGCCTCCCCAGCATCGGCTGTGCAGACCATGAGAACGCATGATTAAATCTACAGGCGGCATGTATTTTGACGTTACTGCCTTGTTTTTGACGAGTCACATGAATCAATGGCTCCCCACATACTTCCCCTCCAACTGAATGCCCACATTTCAGCATACTTATAATATCCATCAAACAACTGTCGAATACTATGTATTTGCCCTCCTTCATTAGACTGTCATCCGGCGTGAAAGTTGTTTCGGACTGTGCCGTTGAGGACATATAAAGAAATTCGAAAGAAATATCGCTGATATCAGGTTCTGATGCGTCGTTGGGTGCTGCTGCTGGTTCATTCTGTCATTTCAACATTTGTTACTTCAGCATTGATGGGAGAACACAACATTGTCGACAGCTTTTTGGGTGGCATTTTTTTGGCGGGTGTAGATTGTGTGAATTGATCTGCGACTACTTCAGAGCTATTTTCAATACATTCAGTATCATCTTCTTTTGGTGGTGCAGTCGAACTGTAGCAATGGTCCAATACAACTTTACTGGATTCTCCGGACGCGTTCAATTCATGTTCTGGCCATTGGACATGAGCATCCCGAGTCTCAACACGCTGCGTCTGAATTAATAGTTCCTCCATAGTGTAAATGGTCTGGCAAGCAACATCTCTCATTCGCTTCACTGTCTGTTTATGTATAGTTCGTACATCCACGGGTAACTAGAGGACAGATTGGAAAAGGGATGTTCATTTTAAACACAAGATAAAGTATAGTACAATTGACAGGAAAAAAACATAATATAGGCCCCAACACAAAACAATTCCTAAAATTATGAACTGTTTGTAACTAACCTTATTTTTGTTTCTTTTCTTTGCAACTTTCTTGACTCGAACTTCAACTTCTGCACGCTGTTGCTCCGATTCGTTTCCGCAGGGCTTCCATTCCTCTTGAGCTGCAACGACTATATTTTCGGGATCCGCATAGACAGCATGGAATGACGCTCCATCGACTCCCTGAAACATAGGACTTTCATTACTATGTATCACAATATTGAAAACATAAAACACGTGTGGACGAACACACAGGTGCATCTCAATAGCTAAACACGAATTAAACATTCTGTAGAACAATCAAACCACAAGTATTCGAGCTCTGATGATCTAGTTTGATGGAACTGTCCGTATCCATACCTCGTGCTGCTGAAGAACATCTAGGGATGTTGTCAGTGTGGTGGACGCTTCAGCATCTCCCTGAAAGACAGTACTTGCATTACTATGGATAACACTAATCATAACTGAAATAATCACTAGTGGACGATAACTAAGGTGTATATCAATTGGAAAGCACTAACCAAACATTCGGTAAAATAATTACGCGATACAATAAAAATATTACTTGACATGCATAAAACAAGTCTGTAGTGGAATAGCCAAGTAAGATTACCTGATACGCGCTAGAAGTGGTTGATAACTGCGAGCACGTCACGGATGTAGAATGTTCTTGCTTCAGATTCAAGGGATAGTCCAGCAGTTGTAAAGGTATATTATTGATTGATAATGAAATGCCAATATTAAAAATTGCCATGTAAGGAGACAGAATACTTGAGAGTAATGCTATTAAAAATGCACAATATAGCACCGTTCCCTGTGCCCATATATAGATTTCATTTGTGGGTTATGAAATCGCAAAAGAATATATTGATAAATGTCATTATTCAAAAAGCTATACACTCATATCAATGTCGAAAGTATTACACATTGGAAACAACACCTAAAATATCAATGAATCCATTCGGCTACCTACATACTACCGCAAGGCCTAAAGCTAAATCCGGACACTTGACTCACCAGTGGCGGAATGTGGACGAATAGAGTGGGAATAGCGTTCGTGAGCAATTTTCGTGTCGTTCGCCGTTTATTCTTCTTTGTTACCCAAGATGTTGTGTACATGTTCGAGGAAAAGTGCCGGCTGCAGATGCGGTATCGATCACCCCTCTTGTCCTCGAAGACTTGTTGGACTTTACTTTCCAGCTCATCCAGTGGATATCCGCAATGTCTGACCCATTCTCTTATTCGATCAACAGTTTTCGGGACTACATGCATTGTAGTGCCTTCAGATTTAGCATGGGTCTTCGAAGGGCAACCGCTAATCGAACAGGCAGGCATTGTTGAAAATTCGGAAAAGTAAATATCGACATTCTTATACAATCTTGATGAATAAAAATGTGATACAAAAGTAAATGAACCATACAATGTTCAATGCAAGGTTTGTTTTGGTCGCAGGAACTATACCAGTTCATCATGTGCGGTTTAGCATTTGCATAAATTGCAGAAATTTATAAATGATGTGACTAAACTCTGAACATGTGACTCGTCCCTTGGATGTTCTGTCTTGCACGAGAAGGAAACATGCTTACATTATAGACTGGCCCCCCGAAGGATGCAATTCGATGACAGTTGACACAGATGAAAATAAATAGATCTATTGATAGCATAACAATGGAAACTCATGTCAATATCAATGAGACCAATGAACATAGCACTATTGAGTACTCTACTCACAAATAGATAGAAATTAAAAAATCAGCGAAATATGACTAGGATACATGGCCTTACCTTGACCAACAAGCAGTTGGATTCAGCAAGCCAAGCAGTATGTTGCAGGAGAACAGGTAGATGGCCACAGGTAGCACACTGACGAGTTTGCTCGAAGGGGTCACAGAAGTTCACAGATAGCACGATGACGAGCAGATTAGCATAGATCTCAGTGGTTCTCGGGTAGCACGTTCAGGAGTTGACTTGCAAAGCACAAAGATGTTCTCATGAGACATATCAAGTGGTTTATAAAGTATTACAAACAGGGGTGTGTTTTTTAATGAATGACGTGTGTATGTTGTGGTATTATGTGGTGTGCTGGGGGCCGGCCAGTGTGTGGGGGGGGGGGGGCGGTCCTGGCCGGAGACAGAGTCTGAGGAGGCCATGTGAGCGATGGGCCCTTGGCTTGGGAAACCTTTTGAAGTGTACATGCTGTTTGGCACCTTGGCCATTCGCGCCCCTGACAGCCCCCCATGGCAGCACACATCCACTGGCGCGAACCGCCTTTGATAGAGGGGGGTGGGATGGATGGGCCTGGGGCGTGTAGATAAGGCACAGGAAGACTGCTGAATGGAGACACACTTGATTCATTTAAAAAATCGAAACAACCGTTGTTAAAATATATGTGGTATTTTATTTTGTTTCTTTTTTTGATGGCACAAAAATACAAAATTTTACACATTGTACAGGTCAGGTTGCAGCACAGCGAGGGAAAAGCCCCTGTACGGACCGCTGTCACTCGGGGAAAGTTTCTCTTATGGCACGAAAGGCACAGGCGGGTATTACTCTTCGAACGCGGTGTCCAAGCCTCCCGTGAAGCCACCATGTAAAGGAACGATAGGCCACCAGCCGGTACCACCTGTGAAAAATGATACAAACTGTTTTTAAATGACCAAGATAAGTTGATTAAACTTTTGTTGTCAATGACAATTCTTGTAACTAATGGCATTCTGCTCGGAGAAATGCTATCTAGACACTGCACACTATTGAACGACTTTCATGCGTTACAATGATATGTAGATGTAATTTTGGATATAGGAGACGACCATGAAATAGTAGTGGCATCACAAGCAGATTATACTTACTCGTTACTCGGATTACGAGAACGAACAGTTGCGCAAAGTTCGTGCATAAGCACCATCATTATCCTCAACACGGACCGTGTGAGGCAGGCTGCCCTGAAGTCTGGCAGCTCGGTAATGCATTGCGGCCGTAGCTCGCCTTCCGAAATGTAGGCCACGCATCCCGAGTTTTCACAGCAGCAGCAGTTCTCCTCCTCGGTTGCCATTAGCTTGCACTGATTGCATGTGCACCAGGTGGAAACACCGTCCATGCGACTAGGTCCAGTGTCTCATCCGTTGATTCGTCCTGCCAACTGCCGTCCGAAGCCCCATCGTTTTCGCATGTTTCCCTTTCCAGTAGTTCCTCCCCGGTATACTCGGGCTCGTACATGTAGGGCATTATTGTAGCCATTGTGTGGTAAACAAACTAAAATAATTTATAGCAATGGTACAGGTGTTCACACGGGCTACAAGCGGCAAAGATAGCTGACCAGAGCACAGAAACGAGTCACAGAATACTCAAAGTAACAGAGAGAGAGAGGAATGGAATCGAAAATCTGCCGCTATGGGTTGTGAAACAGTCTGTTTATACTTATTGAGGAAAGAGGCATCTTGCCATTTCCATGGCGACACATCATTAGCTGAAGCGCGGCGATTGTTGACACGAGACGTGCTTTGGCGTTGTGAAATGGGCGGTACGCATCTGCTGATGACAGGCTCAGAGGCGGGGGATATGATTTAGTGCCGCAAAAGCAGGTCAGCCAGGGCGATGGGGCAAGTGATAGGATTATCACAAAATGGCAGCGCCCTGGTGCCTGTTTTCGCGTGCATTTAATGGACGAAAACTCGGGTAAGGTCCATAGGAAATCTTTCTAAAATCGAGCGACTTGGGCTTGAAAACACATGGCCGACACGTAGGGACAATAAAAAATTTGACCGAACCATTCCTTTAAGGTTCAGAATACCTATAGATGGAGGTAACTGTGGCACAACAGCACTGAGGCCAAAGGACAGCTGGGCATGATTGCTTTTTTTGTAGTTTCCTCGATCTATAAGAATTTCATTTTGGGAAATATAGTTGTAGATACAAAAATGTAATCAATTGTACTTCTGCTCGACCTTCCCCACCCCGACCTCCCCTGTCAGGTGTTTCCACCCATTCAATTCCCAGAGATAATACCATTTAGTTTCTCTAGTTGCCAATTCTTCATGAGAATGGACCCAATTAATTCTCTGTTGAAAGGAAGGATTTCTAATGAATTCAAGAGTTTTAAGTGCTGTAGATTCAAATAACGGTACGTACAATTAAGGTCACCACCTAGAATGATCCGTTCTGACCCTGTGATGGCATAGCAATCTAAAAGGAGATTTCCCGGTATAGTGAAGAGAATGGGCTCCTCTATTGTAACTGCATTCCAGTAGTTATTAATTATCGAAGTTAGATATATCCTCAACTAATGTTTGCTGCCAAAATGGCATGCGTGGGAGTTTGCCACTTCCTCAGCGTAAAACCCAAGAAGTTATCAATACCCAGCACCTTTTGGTTGCTTTTTGGAAAAACAACCATGAAAGTCAGGAGTCTCTGATAACCACACCTCTTGTAATTGGAAGATATGAAAGTCTTCTAGGTAGCAAGAATCTCCCTCAGGCAACAAGAAGCTATTGTACCCTCTGGAGTGCCAAGATATTATTTTAAGTCTGTGGTTAAAGGTTTTACAGTCTTGTGATACCACTTACCTTTGAGGATAAAAGGGGTGATAACCAAGACTAATCTAGGTGTTTGTCACCCTTTTTCCTGTGTTTTGTTCATGGTGTTACTCCTATGTCCCGTCCCCTTTCCTCCATGCTTGTGGGGCGTTCCATCCTTCGGGAATAACTGCAAGAACCTTGACTCCTCGTCTCAATATGCAAAGAATTCGGGACTTGTAAACATGTAAAATTCTTAGTTTAATCTTTCTCTCACACTACGTTTCTCTTTTCCTCTCCCTCTGCCACTTATTTATTCTCACACAGTGGCTCACACTTCCTGAAATGAATTGACTAGGACAGGTGATTTTATTTCTTAAGAACGGGGTAGAATTTATCAGCTTTTCTTTGCTCTGCCATTGCTCACTTGTGCCTTCAAAACAAAGCTCTCAGGAGTAGAAAGATTGGGATGACGTCCAAGGAAACCATTATCACTTTGAGTGTAGTAGTGTCCACACAGAGGTCCAACATGAAAATGTTCTTTCTCTAAAGGAAGGTGAATCCTATGTACATGAGAAGGCAGGCTATTTGTTGAAAGTCCCAAGTCCTTGGGTGGAAATGTTTTTATTCTTGTGATAGTATCAACATCTGTATCATTTGTTCCGCGAGGCTCAGGAAAGTGAATATTCAGAGGGGAGTGCCTGGGTGTGGGCTGGAAGAAAACTCTTGACTAAGTTTCACTAAACCGTGGTATAATGCTACTTTGTTAAACGGGCTCGTAGCTTAGAATGTCAGCAATTGCTTGAATGAGAAATGGTCCTGATGTAGAGCTCTTAGGATTGGACAAATGGGAGCGTTGCTGTCGGTACCTCTCTGGTCCCTCTTTGCAAGAACAATCAACAGTAGGGGTCCTTTGTAAAAAAGCCAGGAAGCTCTGAATGCACAGGTTGTTTCAAATATTTGGGTCTTATAGCAATCTGGGATCTTAGATTTTTCTGACCAGAAAATTCATACTGTTAGTTCAATTTCTTTTACAAGGTGTTGCAATTTCCTTATGCACTATACTTTCTTCGGCGTCCGATCAGTTGGTGGTTGTTTTTTCATGCCATGCAGCAGTTGCAGGCTTATTTTTAAAAAAAATGTTTATTATATGGCCAATTGTTTGACTTTTCACACAAAAGAGAACTTCACAATATAAAGGAAGAAAAAAGAGTAAAAGAAAAATGCAATGATAATTTCACTGTCACACAATCTTTCCCTTCAATAAAACAAAAAAAATCAACCACCACCCAATATTCTTAACACTTTCAATACTAGTATGGTAAGTCCAATTTCATATCCAGCCGATAGCCTATCCCAAATGGAGTTTGTTGTTAGCCAGTCGTTTGTCCACAAATCTGCCTAATAGACATCTTAAATCAAGAGTGCTCTTGCAATCTATCAGAATATGTTTTGATATTTGGACGACCATTTATTGCACATTGAACAGTGGCTATCTCCAATTGGAACCCTTACTCTAAATGCAAAGATTGCACCTGTGGGAACCAAATTAAGGCGTAACCTCAAAAAGTCCATCTTTGGGCTTTTTATCTGGGAAGCGTGTCGGGTATCTAGGAAGGCAACCACGTGGCTTATTGTATAGTTTTAAGCCCTGCAGATGATCGATTGTTTCAATGCAAGCACAAGGGACCTGACTTAACACCCATCGGATTTGCAATCAGATCTTCCCTTGTGTGATTACACTTGGAGCAGTCTAATGACGTACGTTTCCAATTGTGTCAGGACAGAACATGAGCCTTTCTGCAGCTCACGTTTGATGTCCTCATATAGAGAGTTCACTAGTGGATACTCAATTAATCCATACACGGAAACCAACTTCCGATCCATGTATACATTAATCGATTGGAGACCCAACTTGTATCTGAAACTCAGAATTGAAAGAGACATAGTCAAACGTAGTCTTTTTTCCAGATCGTACCTTCTATCTTGGCCCAATTTAGTGTCATGGAATGTAAGCAAATCTCCAAACCATATAACAAAGACGGTATGACCATGGTTTTGTAATATCCTATTATCGGAAAAATTGAGAACTTGCAATATGTACTGTAGAGGTTTTTTTTTTTTTCTTCTTCTTTTGAGCCACCATAGGAGCTAGTTTGAATTCAAAATCTAGTTCCAAATGGCTTAACGTCTGGATTGGTAGCAATTTAAGACCCAAGTAGGTGAATTCTGTTGCACGTGGCACCATTTGATGCAATAGCTGCCACTTGAAACGGGGGCGATCCTCTGAGGCCTTTTAAAAAACACAATTTTTTACTTCTGCTGATTAACTGTAAGTTTGTTCACCTTTGCATATTGACCAAATGCTTTCAAGAGACGGTAAAGGTCCACTGGTGTATGATCCATTAGGACGATGCCATCGGCGTATACAATCCAATTTATGGATTGCCCGCTGATCCTGGGGCTAACGAGAGAGTGGGAATTTGGGGAATCTGTCTGATCCGCTATATATAGATTGAACAGAAGCGGAGCGACAATCCCCCCCCCCCCACCCCCCCTTGTTTATCCTCACTTTCAGTGTCGACTTCCCTTGATAGATTTCCCTTGGTGTTCAGTCTCACTCTTAGGTTAGTGTCCTCATGCATACTCCTCAGTATAGCCAGAAACAGTCTAGGCAGGCCCCAGGAGTCTAATTTCCATCATAAACGTACTCTGGTAATTGTATCAAAGGCCTCTGATAGATCAAGCCAAGCCCCATATAAAATAGGGCCCTTTTTCTTCCATGAGTTATTGGATGCAATCGACATAACCAGGCCATTCAATGAGGTGGACAAACCCTTCTTAAAACCTGTCTGGAATTTCGGAATGATCTTTTTCCCTTTGACCCACTGTAGGGCTCTAAGCACGGAACCGCCGAAGATCTTGCCGTCGGCGTCCAGCAAGGCGATCGGGCGATAGTTGGCAGGATCCGCCCGTTCGCCCTTCTTGTGGATCGGTATAATTACAGCCGATTTCCAAGATGCTGGAAGCTTTTTCCTAGTCCGTATTTCACTAAATAATTTTAGCAGGATCCCAGACCAGAGCCATGTATAACGCTACAATATTGCATTTGTTAAGCCATTTGGGCCTGGCACCCTAGAGGAAGATTTCTTTTTTGAATTAGTTCTTCGATTAAGTCTTCATTCCGGATCAATTTCCAGTTCTCATCTTTCGTCAGTTTATAGCTTTCAATGTTTGCCGTTTTGAACATATTACCAAAGAATTCACACCAGACCATTTCAGAGATAACGTTATTTTGCACCTGATTTTGGAAACCCATAGTGTTATTAACCACGGGCCAAAAACAGCAGGGAACTCTTGACATCATCTGTGTGTCTTGCTGTTCTTGAGAGTACTTATTAGCGTGCAGCCACCCTCTATAGTTGTTACGCAACCTTTTTACCTTGATAATGTAATTGGGATGTGATTTGGAAAGATCTTGTCTCAAGTTTCATATTGAAGCCTCAGCGCGCTTTTCCGCTGATGGGTTTCTTCATCAAAAATGTGGGAATGATTGGAGAATTTCATCTTGGACGATTGTCCCAGGGATCAAGCTCCTAAAGGTAATCCAAAAAAAATTCAAAGGGGAGCATACTCTAAGTAGCTCCTTCTCTGAGGAGTTTTCCAACTCTCCCTGTAGATTTAATATTCAAGCTTGCTCCTTTATGTTTTGAATTTAACCTATCCATAGGCTTCAAAAAAGGTCCACTAAAATTGGGAGCACATTGTAGACTGAAGTATGATTCTGTTGACGGAGGGGGCTCAAGAGGACACCACCAGTCCAACAAAGAGACATCCACCATAGTGCAAGTACTGTGGGTGGGCTTTGTTCAAATGTCTTCAGACTCTGTCATCTGCCAGTGCAACTACTTATTTTTCTTTTTTATCTGAATTTCTGTTCAGCGCTGGGCCACCCAGAGGGTCAAAAGGTTCAAAGTAAAAAAAAAAAAAAATGAGGGATGAAACGGAAGAAAAAAATAAATAAAAAAAATTAAATCAAAACATTAGGATAGATGGGTAGGGATTCCAAGATGGCGCAGGAGGACATGTCTGAGTGTTTCTCCCCGCCGGGCAGCATATTAAAAGCTCATCATAAGCTTGTTCTGGGCGAATTCGAGCCCATGAATCAGGTCTCTGACCAGCGTGACCACCACAGCGATACTGGAGACCAGGGGAGGAGCCGCGATCCACCCCGAACCGAGAGGCAGCCGCAAGTGAACCGGAGGCGCAGCTGAGCGAGGACACTGCCCACGACGCGGGGCAGGCACACCAGCAGAGTGCACCAACAGCGGGGGTGCATTGGGATTGCTGGAGCAGGCAGCACTGATCGCGGGGACGTCGAAGCGGTGCTCCTGGGCTGGACCCCACTGCAGCACCCGCGAGAGAAATCAACCTTGACCCGGGGAGTGGTGGGGGGGAGGGGCAGATAAAGTGCACGGCGGGTAGCCGTGGCCCTTCCCTGCTGCTGAGCCGGATTGTGGTGGGGCGGCCGGTGCTCCCCCGCCCCCTACACGCCGATCTAGAGAGCGCAGCAGCCTCCTTTGGGACCCGCAGTTGTCGGCAGCGACGCCCAGGCAACATTGCCCACACATTTACCTGGCATTACGCGGTGGGCAGGGAGAGCCAGTCCCCGCAGCTGCCATTCAGCAGCAGCAGCCCCTTCAAGACACACAGACAGATCATGTTACCAGCAGGGCACGAGAGGTCCAGTCAGAGCCGTCCCTAGTACAGCAGCAGAGCACAGGAAGCAACCGAGACAACTGGCAACAGGCCCCGAGCGGGGCTCAGAGGTGAGACCAACTGCTTGCATACATTACCAGTAAATCCACAACATGGGGGGGGGGGGAGAAAGCCCAACCAAACTACACCCAACCAAACTACACCCAACAGACACAAGCTACTATAGTAGCCACACTAAAGACACCCGGGCCCCCACCCCCACACTATATGCTCTAGCAAGACCAGGCGGGCCTGTGTGGAAAGTGCCGTGGCAAGGAGAGGAACAGGCTATCCACCAAGGAAGAGAACTATTAACATTGTAAACTTGCAGCACAGATTATAGTCACCATAGTGATATTGACAATTTAAGTGACTCAGGACAACATTAAAACCAATAGGAAGGGGGAAGCACAAGGAACCCCAAGGTACACACTACAGCTACCACCACATACCCCTCTGCCCCACCTATCGGCCTCCACGCTGCGCATTAATGTCCAAATCAAGGGCGAGGACACCGGTACAATCCCCACCCCAGAGGAAACAAAACAGGAATCTCAGACAGCTCTGGGGCGCACAGGAAGCCCCCACAACCAAAGCAGGGGAGCCCGACCAGCGACAACCGGCTGCAGACAATGGGGCAGGTGGGCATGATGAATAAAGAGGATAGATAAGTAGAGGTAGTGGAGGGTGAGAGGCGTGGCTGCAGCAAATCTATTATCCAGATATGCTACGCCTGATAGCGGATTCCATCCATCAGGCTGCCACTATTTCCGGACCTTTTCTCTAGAGAGAAAAAGGAGCGATTCTACACCACAACCCAGCATGGCTGAACCTCAGGGCCTGCCTCCTGCAACCTTAGAGATTGGACATTTATGCTTTACCTACGGAGATCAAGGACATCCTGGCCAAGTTCAGGGCCTCTTCAACATTGACTTGCTACGTCCATAAGTGGAAGCGTTTCTCCGTGTAGTGCCGGGCTCAGTAGATTACACCTTTGCGTGTCACAGCCCTGCAGCTCCTCCCATACCTATTTTTCTTGGCCAAGGGTGGACTTGCTCATGCCTCTATCAAGGTGCACCTGGCTACACCAGGGCATCGGGTAAGCCTTCTCTGTGGTCGCACAGACTCGTCAAGGAGTTCCTCAAAGGACGCTTCTGGACATTTCTGCCGGTGAGGGCCCCTTCCCCGGCTTCAGCTCAATGTGGTTTTGGCTAAGCTAATGAGGGCGCCCTTTGAGCCGATGCATGAGGCCCCATTCAAGTTTCTATAGTGGAAGACCGCGTTTCTCGTGGCGAAAACCTTGGGCATGCGGGTCGGGGAGATCGGGCTTTGTTGTGCAAGCGGTCGTACTTGTCCTTCCACATTTCAAGGGTGGTACTGCGTACACACCCCACCTTTATGTCGAAGATGCCGTCGGAGTGCCACCTCAGCAAGCCTTTGGTGTTGCCTGTCTTCTGCCTGAATCTGTCATCACCAGCGGAGAAGGCCCTGCATTTGCTGGACATTGCTCGTGCCTTGAAATTTTATATGGCACGCACAAAGACTTCTCAGCTGTTTGTCAATTTTGAACCTGTGAATCACAAAGCCCTTGTCGAAGGCTTCCATCTAAAGGTGGCTCTCTGGCTGCATCGTGCACTGTCTTTGACTGGCTAGCAGGCAGCTGCTGGGCCGGCCCAGAGCCCACTCCACCAGAGCCATTGCAGCAACAACAGCGTTTCTCTCTGGTGTGCCCCTGCTCGACCTCTGCAGGGCTGCTACGCGCACCTTCGCATGGTTCTACTGTGTCGACAGGGATTCCTGGGAGGAGTCCTGAGTCGGCCAAACAGTGCTACGTAACCAGTTCATTTGAGGTGAGTATGTTCCAGAGGTGAGTGTTTATTGCTTCTGTTGAGCCCCGCCATGTCCCATGGTTGTGTATATGTAATGCTGTGTAATAGTTATCCATGAGCATGTGAATCCATGCCAGACCCTATGCTGGAAAAGGTTTGTTACTTACCTGTAACTATTGTTCTTCAGCATGGGTCTGGCATGGATTCAAGTGTGAACCCTCCCTCCTTCCCCTTTGGGGCTGGTCTTGGTTCATACTGCTTACCAAATCTGAAGATGTCCACCAGGGGTGGAGCTTAGGGGATAGGGCTATCATTGGATGTGGGCAGTATGACCCAGAGGAAAGTGATTGGTTTAGAAAAGAAATACAGTTTTAACGCTGAAACTGTTTTTTTCTTTTACCAAGGATTCCCAGCCTGACGGGGAATATTCGTGAGCATGTGAATCCATGGGAGACTCATGCTGGAGAGCAATAGTTACAGGTAAGTAACTTAAACCTTATTCTATTTGGGGTGTTGGGTACCAACAAAAACAAATCTTGTAGGCCAATTCCTTAATAGAGGTGCATCTAGAGGATTTACGCGCCCTTGCCCAAATTTGTACCCATTCTGCCTACAATATAGTGACCCCCAACTCCTTATTCCATCTCTCCATATACAGCAACTTCTCCTCCATAGAGGCCCCCTCAGCATCCAATATAATCTTGATTCCTTTGTGCCCTCCCCCGTTACAAGCCCCCCCCGGTTCTCTGTCCGAATTGCCTTGACTGTCTTATTAGTTATTCAATGCTTCACCTGTATGTACCAAAATCATTCCTGTTCCTTTATATTGAACTGGGCTTTAAATTGCACAAAAGAGCATACTACCCCTGCATTATATGAATCTTTCACCCTAATTGTCGTTGTCCCTTTCCATCCAGCCCAGAAGCTTTCTGGCCTCCTGGGGACCAAACTCAGAATTAAAACAGACCATAGATAGCGGACCCAGCCCCACCTTCACACCTTTCATTCATAGCGCTATTTTCCAGTACCATAAGGAGTACTTTGAGTCCAGCCGCGATTCCCACTGCTTCGCTGGCCCCCTCCCCCAGGAACTTGAGCATCGCTATGGGAATGGATTCCCTTCACACCCACCCCCGCACCCACCTTGTAGCCCTGTTCCACCTCACACCACCGCTTATTCCGTCCATTCCCAGCCCATTTCAGCATTGGTGTGATTTGCGCGGCTAGCATATCATCTGACCTCTGGGACACCTAACCCACCCATCCAAGGGGAGCGAGTAAGCACCCATTGCAAGACCCTGTGCCGTTCCTTATGCAGTCCCCTATACAAGATGAAAGCAAAAATATCAGTCTGCAACTTTTGGGCCATCGCCGCCAGGATTCTAATTGGGAGGACCTGAAGCGTCGGCTTGATGGCAGCGATCTGCGTGAACCAACTCCTGTCTATCCCATCGTTTGAGATCCTCTGCTAACTTATTCCATAAGGGTGGGGATATACTTGCTTTATATATTGTCTTGTATTCAGGTGGGAGTGTGCGCTTTGAAATTAGTTAATTGTTTTCATGTTTGTGACGTGGTACAGAGAGTGGTACTTGAGAAGAATGCAGGCATATGCAATTAGTTTTACTCTAGTGTTGTATTTGAGTTCACAATCGGCAATACTATGCGTATGGCCAGCCCACACACTTGAGTACGAGAAGTTGGTATCACTCCTCCTTTTATCAATACTGTTAAAAATGCAACACTGCTAGGCATTCTAATTGTATCCGTTTTTTTTTTCCTGAATCGATGTATTTGTGACAAATAATTTGGAGTCGTCTCTGGGCTGCTTCCTTAATTATGGGTTTGTGCTTTAATAAATTACTATTACTGCTGAAATTGAATATTTGAAATGCCTAAATAAAGCCATTGATTGGGGTCACTACTTACATAGCAAGTTACTTTCCTTACTGTTCACACTATGCATATTATTTACCCATTTTAGTGTTCATGTCAGGCTAATGCACCAATAAAGTTACCCTTAAACGGATGACGGACCAAAGCAGAAAAATAAGAAAATGCCACTGATGACATTGCTATACTTGTTCAACTTCTATTTCTTGGGGCAATGTGGCAGGAAAGTCTTGTTGCAGGAATGGAAAGGGGGGGATGGACAAATGCCATCTATGCAGCACATTGTTATATGTATCTCAGTTCCAGTGCCAACTGTTTACTGTTATAAAGGCCTTTGCTTAGGGCAAAATGTATCATCAGGACACTGTCCCTTGCCAGGTTTGAAATCAAATCCAGCATTCCAAAACAATAAAGTAGTCTGTGATCCAATTCTCTCTCGGAGTGCAGGTGAATCGAGCATTGCAAGGAGACCTCTTGCCTCTCTTCTGTATGTATATCAATATATAGTGGCAAAGTCACCTAGCCGAGTGTGGGGACTTTTGGTAGGGTGCAAAGGGGTCTGGATATCTCCCTAAGGTAGACGATGATGATCATTGGGCCAATTAACTCTTCCCCCCCCCCTTTACATTGGACCTTTTTGGGACCATTTTGGCAATACTGTCCATTTAAGGAATGGGGATTCAGACTGGTCCCTCTGTAACAGAGTACACAACATGACACAAGGAATTCCTGTCCTGATTGCGCAACCTTGTGTGGGCTCGCACAGACCTCGGGGGCAGTCAACATTAGGAAGAGGTGGTAGAGAAGGATGCTGGTTGAGACCAGAAGGGGATGGCCGACGGTGTTAAGGTGGTTGAAAACATGAAGAGGAAGTATTGGAGAGAGCAATCTTTGGACATCAGTAAACTGGAAGAGGGAATTGAGAAGGCTGGTGAACATCAAGAGATGGTGACAGAGAGACACAAGGAAGAGATTGGAAAAGATCAGGAGGTGGCGGCAGAAATAAAACCGAAGGAGACTACGGCCCAAAGCGATTGGACCCACCATGAGAGAGGACAGACCATGGTGCAGTGTTGAGGAGGGCCAGGACATTCTTTGAGATATTCAGGAGGAGAGTCTTTCTGACTTTGGGAAACCAGAGACCCCTTGGTAGGTTTCTGGGCAAAGACGGTTCGTCAAGACAACTTGGCTCTTCCTAATGCTCTTCCAGATTTGCTGAACTTTTAAGGCAACACTCCATCATTCCATAGAGGGAACCAAAGCAGGAGACTAGGAGAGAAAAGGGAGAGCGTAAGATGCTGGAAACAGACCTTTATAATTAAAACCATCAAAAGAAAACCATTAAATATCCCTATAACAAAGAGAATCTGTTTCATGTCCCTAGTTAATGAGATGCCTCTGACTCCTATAGATCCATTTGAAGGCAAATATTTTAAAGGAACAATACATTGGTATTCCAAATTGGGTTGAGCCACAGTCGTCTCCAGAGATAAAATCACGTGATATGAGGCTCTCTTCCACTCCCCAGCTTGAAAGAGCCAGAATGAGTGTCGGTGTCAAGTAATACAATTCATCAGATACTCGGTATTGAAACAAAAGGGGCATCTCGGAGTGATTCGTACTAATGGCACAAGGGTTTCATAATTAATAAAAAATAAAACTTAATGTAATGGGCCAAAGAAATGCATTTAAAAAGCAGATTTTGTCCCTGAATCTGTAACCATTAAAACATGGAGACATATATAACTATTAAGTCTGTCATCGCATAATTCATGCTACCTAGGGACCATGGGAGTCCAGAAACCGTATTTTATCCACGTGTCCCGTTGCTACAATGAAAATCAAATGAAATTGTTTTGAATTAAAGTACACCCCTCGCTGTACCATTTTAAGAAATATGATCAATCTATGGAAGTGTATTCTTTGGACATGTCTGCCTGTAAAGCAAGCAAATGGACCTGACAAATCAAAGTGTGCGGTCATGATAGCAGCAATAATTCCCATATAAATATCGGTCAGAGACCTTGAGTTATGTCATGTCCTGGGTATTGTACAGTGTGTCTACATAGCTGCAGATTAGTCTTAGATGACCTATGCCCTTTCTGAGCAGGTGAGGCTAATAGGACTTGTGTATACTGTTTGCATGCCTCAGATGGTGGTGAAGCAATTAACAAATCGTCCACATACTGCACCAGAACTGATCCACCAGGGAACCTTGTGGTCTAAACTTTTCTTTAATTGTTGTGAGGAAAGGGTAGGGGACTTGGCATACCCCTGGGGCAAACTGGTCCCAGTGTACTGGAGTATTCTAATTGAGAATGCAATCAAATACTGGCCATCTTTATGTATGTGGCCTGATAAAAATGCTGAACATAAGTGTGGCATCCGTTGGGATGTATGACGATATCATCACCTGATTTGGTGCTACAGTGAAGGAAGGGATGACCACTGCATTGGTCGCTCTTGAATCTTGACCAAAATGATAGGTGGTCTTCCCATGCTTTCTAACAAGAAATATTGAAGTGTTGCATGGGCTAATAATGGGTACGATTATACCTTTTAGGAATGCTTCAATAAGCAGAGTCATTTATTTCCACAGAGTGGCAGGTATGTTGATCAAATCCTTTAAATCATCTGACCATTCACCCCAACATGGCACTTCTCCTCTGGGTCTCTGCAGTGTTTCCTGCGACTGCTAGAGTGTTGGCGCGAGGAATGCTTAAGAATACCCCATCCGGGGTGCAATAAATGGTGCATGGTCGATCTAAATAGTCTGCTGTACATACGCCTTTATTTTGTTTGTAATTCCCTATCTTGGACCATTTTTGAGTGCAGATCTTGGGATAGTAGTAATCCCGGGTGCCATGATCGGCTTCAAGCCAGGTAGCATGTTCAAGTAATCATTTGTCTCACATCGGGTAGCATTACTATCCTCATGAACTGATTCATATCTCCTTACGAGCGATAATAGCACTGTGTAGGACAGTGTGCAGATCCTCCATGAATCGCTGAATTTCTTATATTTGGGAATTCTTTTGCCAGGTTCTGTAGATCACTTGTAGTCCATGGAATGGTTCTGTAGATCACTTGTAGTCCATGGAACCATGTATGGTAACAAGCTTGGGCCGTTGTTGCCATACCTTCTCTTCGGTTCCTGCCGGCATTTGTCTATGGGGTGGTTGGAAGACCTGCGAGTCTCAACCATACGCTACGTCTTCCCTTGTTGTAGGCTGGGTGGAAGAGGAAGGTACAACAGGGCCTCCCCTTGGGCTCCCAAGTTGCTTGCTGATGGCAAAGCCAGTGCAGTGGGTATAGCGGTCTGGGGCAGCATCACTCGCCTCAAGGGATTGATTGACTGCCGCCCGCTGCACCCGCAACCCTGCCTGTCAGTGGCTTAACCTTGCAGCAGCACGCACACGAGTGAAAATTCAGAAATTTCCTGAGACATTTCGTTGTCCTGGTCATCCAGCTCAGTTTGTTTTCCCAACTATTTGTGGTACAGGTGCATCGATTTCACTGCTGTTACCCTTGCCCTAAGTAGTTTGTTTGTCCTCAAGTCTGTCGTTAACCTCCCTGAATCCCTTCATCTTCGTCCTTGCGTCTGGCCGTTGTTTCTTCTAACTAGTTTGCAAATACCCCCACGGCTTGGTGCTTCTCTTCTCCTTTTGTTCCTCTAACACTCATCCTTGCGCCCCAATTTGTCCAGAGAAGTCCCATCTATATGGAACGGAGTAGATCTATGTAGCCATGCCATAAAAGGCCTGGATTCTAAGAAATCGCAACCCGATTCTAGATTGGAACCCTACTTGGATATAATCTCCCCATCGTTTGCACGGACATTGTACTTGAAATTTAGACTGGGCATATTGCGGGTTGCATCCTTTACAAAAAACTGGGAACAAGCAAACCCATGCATATGCTTCCTTTGTGGGTGTGCTGAGAATACTGTGTTGCACTTCATGCTAATTTGCAACAAATTAAAAGTTTTGGGAAGTGCTTATTTGTACCGATTTTTAACTGATGCTGTGTCAATTTGTAGATCTACTGACGATCTAGATGGCTGAATTTATACAACACACATGGCTTTGTAGGAGCCATACAACTAAATTGCTTGGAAACAAGTTTAGCTTTTGTAAATGTGTTACTGCGGTCTGGTGATATTTTTGTATTTGTATTTTGTTTTGTCTTATATTTGGGATTTATGAAGGGCTTTAAACCAAAGCGCTGTACGTAGAATCATAAAAACAGTACAATACAATGGGAAATGCAAGTAACAATATAAGAGCAATCAGTCTTGTATGTCATATTGAAGAAAATAGTATCATGACTGGGGATTCAGGAACACACAAACCCGGTTACCCCAGTTAATCAGTGGGGGCATTGAGGCGTATTTGGGTTCCTAGAAGGACAAGATCTCAGGATTGGCAAGGAAGGACCACTTGGACCCTGTCCTGGCACCAGGCTCATGAAGCTAAATTACTGAAATAAGCAGCCTCCGGGTGTTGCAACACGGCCAACCTCTGGGCCATGAGGTTCCGAGTATTAGCAGGCATACAATGGGCGTGGCAGGGTGTGGTTGGCTTTATAAACCCCACCCTTGCCTGGAAGCATGCTTTGCGTTCTGCATGAATCAGTGGAACGCTCTCTGTGGAACTCAACCTGCAAGAAGAAAGCAGAGAGCATAGAACAACCGTATATTACTTACCTGAACTTACTCGTTTCTCCGGCAGCTTGACCCAGCCACTCCGATGAAGGATCTAAAGCGGTCACCGGTGCGGCGTGGGACATCTCACCAGCACCTGTAGAAAGATAAGGAAACCAGGTTAGAACTGCTGGAACTCACTTATTGACATCCGATTCCGCTGCGCAGTCCCTCCACAACCTCTGCCATCGGTCCTGCATTACTCCGCTAGACCCGCTCTCCGGCACCTGTAAGGAGACAACAAACAGAATTAGAACAGCCATACTAACCCAGAACTTGCGCTGGACACCGCATGCAGCGGTCCCACCCGCTAACCCTGCACACGCGCGCCGAGTCAGCCAAGCGCACTCAGGGAAGGACATAGGACATAGGACCTAGAACGAGAACGGACAATAAAGCAAACAGAATCAAGGGAAGAGACGAAAAGAGAGAGAATACAGAGACAATAACTGCAAACCGCAAGCAGGACAGCATAAGCAACACGAGTCATTGTCACAGCAGGACTGGACATTGCTCGACATACAAGGGCCAGTGAAGCAACTGGGTCCACAAAGAACATTGCGCCTCTGCTGAGACTAAGCAGGAAGGAGAACCCACCAACCAAAAACACAAGGTGAGAGCGCCTCAAAAAGGGGAACCGGCATGAGGAGGTGTCGGGGAGGGAGTTACAGGTGGGAGACACTGGCAGTCTCACTTACCACCCTTTCCTTACCATAGGAGCAGAACCCAAGACCAGCCCAGGGAACGAGCACAGCGCAGCGTCCCAGAGCTAAACAGACTCTCCACGCCCCAACGTTAGACGCCACCACGGAGACAAGGTGAGTGTAACAAATAGATCTTCAGTGAGGAACGAAATAAAAAGTATGAAGCAATAGAGAGAGTGGAGCACCAATGAAATGGATCAAACAAAGTAAAAGAACAAGAATGTGGATTAGCACAAGGATGAGAAACTGCACGAATAAATTGAGACTGGGAGCGAAGAGAGCGAGTAGGAATATAGAATTTTACAAGAAGAAAGATAGACAGGCGCAAGGCCGTAAAAGAGATTTAAAGACTAAACACAGTTACATTTGTGTCCAGAATAAGAAGGGAGCCAGCCAAGAGTAGAGTATTTTAAATGATTGTTGTATTTTAAATCGACCTAAAAACAAATGCTAAATAAAGTTATGTGAATGAATGAGTTAAAGTTTGTGAACTTACATTCTGCAGGGGAGTACTTAGGAGTGTCTTCCACCTGACTAGACTGCCCTTTGCCTTGCCATAGTTAGGTTCTCAAGTGCTCTGCATTCACTTGCCCCTGAACCATTCACGCTTTGACTCCACTCCTTGAAGTTCCTAAAAGGTCAATGGGATTCACAAGAAAGACTGCAGCGTGGTCTTGAAAGGGATAAAGGATACTCAACCAGAAACCATCTGTTTTTCCTTAAGTGCTGGGCATTACAAATCAAATCCCGTTTTCCTGTTCACATTTTTTATTTGGCCCTTTCTAATGCAGACGGGCCACTTTTGACCGCTGAATACTACCAGTCTGTTTGAATTCTATACTATATCTAGATTCATATACCTGATAGGTTCAGGGTTTTATCCTTCTACTTAAGTTAACACTCCCAGTGTTTTGACAGATCTATTTCAGGTTCAAAGAAGTAGACCGCTGCCAAGACTACAGCAATAAAAGAGGCAAAACGGTTATTAAAAATGCATAACCAGCCCAGAATTTCCAACTCATGTTTCCATATTTGCTTAATAAATGCTCTTTTAGCTCACCAATCGTGTTAAAACTCTTTACTCCCCTGAGCGGCCCTGCATGCACTGCCACCTCCTACAGATACACCCCATGGAGTTTTTAATGAGGACTCCTTACCTTTTTTGGGTGTGCGCAATGGGGTTTTCAAGAGGATGCGGCTTCCAGCCTGTTGCCTTACTGCGTTGAGCAACAGGTCTGAGTCGCTGCACCAATCTGGGACTGTTGAAGAATTCTCAATTTAAGTCAATGAGATGAGCAAAGGTGTTTATTACAGTTAGTCTTGCAAGACAAACTGACAGATTCCTAACATTATCCTATTCGCAAGCCACTAACCCGCCCTCCAGTAGCACTCTTTAAATGTGCAAAACCAAAAGCTGATGGCTGAAAGGTTTTCAATCCATCGTAACCACTGACACAACTTTGGGCAACCCCCTAGACCATTGTTTTTCAACCTGCTATGCTGTTACAGAAGGGGAAAGACCACATGCAAATCAGGCATGGTCCTACCCCAAAAGTGGCAGTCAAGCCCAAACTGCTAGGTCACATCCCTTCCGCACAAGACCACAAGCATCCACAGACATGTTCCGGTTTCATTGGGCATCATCAGTGAGGAGTAGCTTAAGTCTCTAGGCCAAGCACGCTTGGGACCAGCACTGGGCATACTCGTCCCCTTCAGGGTGACTAAAGCAAAACCAAAAGATGATGGCTGGAAGGTTTGAATGTGCTCCAGACACTCAACACCACAACTCCTTACTGGACCTTGAACACACTGTTCACGTCTTATTTAGACCAATAAGTAGGTTGGTCTCCATGGATTGGTCCTCCCTTTGTTCGGGTCCATGGGGTGTCACTTGGCAAATCACTTCCAGATGAAGCATTGCAGTTTTTTTTGTTGTTGTTTTTGTAACACATTTTATTGGTTTCTATAGACATTACAAAACATAAACACAACTTTGGACTCGGAAAGATCACAACTGTCAATCGTAATGTGGCTCCAAGGTTAGCAATTTCAATTATTACCATGCTGTAGCTCACAATATCATAGCAGTCTTATGGATATGCATCATTCAGTTCACAGCCTTTCATTGCGCATCGTCCCATTTTTGCCAAATTTTCCAGGCTTTCCCTGGACATCCTCTGGCATTATACACACGTTGCTCCATTGCCATACAGATGTTTACGTCTGTGACCCACTGTTCATATTGCGGGGTTGCCCCAGCCCCCCCCATAATTGTGCTATATATTTTTTAATCCGAGCAGTTGTGGTCAAGAGGAAGGCTCTCTCATATCTCGACAATTCTCCCTCCTCTTCCACTCCCAATAGTAATAGTCTTGGATCACTCAGGATCGTTGGCCCAAGACTCTCGACAGTTCTCTTACAGCATTGCTGCCAGTACTGTTGGATGTTGGGGCATTCCCAGAGTATGTGATAAAATGTGCCTTCTTCAGTGCAGCATCTCGGGCACTTTGAGGCTGCAATTTTGCCCCAACGATGGAGCGCAACCCACGGGTAATATACTCTGTGTAGTATCTTAAACCGGACAAGTCTGAGTCTAGACGATATCGCTGTTTCACGGGGGTACATAATATTAACCCAGTCTTCCAGTAGAATTTCACCTACATCTTTCTTCCATTTCATTTTAGACTCCGTAGCTCAGGTGTGGCAAAAGCGGTTAGTGCACTGTACATGGTGGATGTAATTTTAGTGTCAACTCTCTCCAAAACTAGGTTTTTCTCTATTGGGGTACAAACAGGCATATCGGCAAGGGCTGGGAGATGGTTTTGCAATGCTGTGTATATCGATACTGTTCGGTTGCGGAGAGGTTGAATCGGAGGACCAGCTCTTCAAAAGGTATCAGTTTGCCATTCAGTATGACGTCCCCGATCTTCTTAATTCCTGTGAGTTCCCAGCTCAGCCATCTAGGCAATTTGTCTATTTCAGGGAGGTTCCTGTTTCCTCACAGGGGCTGTACCGGGGTGATTTTGTTGTTGTTGTCCCAGACGATAAATTTGTGTGATTCTGCCCAGATTACTGCTATGTGTGTTGTCATGTTACGTAGTTTGGGGGTGGGAGGAGAGCTTGTTGTTTGGTAAAGACATTCTAATGGGGGTGAATCTTGGATTCCCAGTTATGTCACTCCTAATGTGTGGTAGTGTTGGATCTCCATGTAGCATGTCGTTGACTATTGCCATCTGGCTCGCCCAATAATACGTTTGCAGTCGGGGAGTCCTATACCACCCTCCCATATGGACCGTTGCAGCGATTGAAGTGCTATGCGCGGGCGTCCTCCCCTCCACAGTAATTTCCTGAGTATGCTGTTGTTTTATGGAATTCCCGTGTTGGAATGTGTAGTGGGGTGTTATGGAGAATGTATAGGAAACTGGGCAGGGTCATCATTTTAAATAGTGCTGCCCTTCCTAGCAGAGTGAGGGGTAGAGAGATCCAGTGGCGTACATCTGCCATAAATCTTTGTGATTGGATGTAGGTTTCTAGTCACCTAGTCATCCAGTTTTTGGGTTATTTGTATACCTAGGTATCGAAAGTGACTTGTTTCTATTTTGTAGGGACAGTCATCTGGGGTGCTGTCTCCTGCACCTCTGATTGGGAATAGTATTGATTTGGACCAGTTGACCCGAAGGCCGCTGAATGTGCCATAGCGTTCTAAAAGTCTCGTCATAATTGGACAGGAGTTAATTGGATTACTCAAGTAGATCAGCAGGTCGTCTGCATATAGGGAGACCCTGTCTTCCCAGTCCGCCGACCATTGGAAACCCTTCCATGTTCGTGTGTTACTTAGAAGTGCAGCTAGCGGCTCTATTGCCAGGGCAAAGAGCAGCATTGCAGATAGTGGGCACCCCTGCCTTGTCCCCTTCCCAAGTGCAAAGGGCCTCGATGGCCATCCATTCACTCCAGTTTCGACTTCTGCTGGGGAGCTGTATACGAGCCGTACCTACCTCATATAGTCTTCGCCGAAGCCCATGCGATACATTATTTCCCAGAGGGCCTCCCAGTGGACAGAGTCAAAGGCTTTCTCGAAGTCTATGGCCAACAATGCGAGGGGGTCGTGTAAAGTAGATGTCCTTTCCATTGCTGCACGGAGTCTGTATATTCGTGCGTGTGGATCTTTGCGGCATAAAGCCGCATTGGTCCGCGTGTATCAATGACTTGATAACTACTTGCATTCTATTGGCCAGTACCTTTGCCAGGAGTTTAGTCTCGCTATTAATGAGGAAGATTGGTCTATATGAGCCACATTTATCCGGCGGCTTGTCTTTTTTGGGTATTACAGTTATAGTGGCCTTTCTTAGATCTTCTGGGAGATGGCCTTGTTCTCTCGAGTGAGGTGTACATGCATAGTAGGTGTGGGGCCACTTTGCTTGCTCCTTTTTTTTTCCAGATCTCTATTGGGAAACCGTTCAGGCCTGGTGATTTCCCTCTTTGTAACTGCGACATAGCCAATATAAGTTCTTGCTCAGTAATATCCTTTTCAAGCAGTGTTTTTTTGCTCTTCATTTAGGGAGGGAAGAGGGATTTCGTCTAGTATGGAGACATCGACTGAGGGGTGTGGTGATTTGTACAGGTCTGTATAGTAGGCTGCGAAGCCCTCTGCTGTATCTTTGTCAGTCACCAGTGGATCTGCGCCATCAGGTTTTATAGCTCTGACCTGAGCCCCTCATCTCTACGTTCCAGCCACGCTAGCATTTTGCCAGCTTTATTGCCCGTTTCATATATTCTGGCGCGCATCGCTCTATGCGCTTGTTTGGCGCAGTCTTGGGCTACATTTTGTAGGCGTTTTTGCGCTAGCGTTCATGCTCAGTTTGTGTCAGGAAGATCTAGGGCAAAGTGGGACTCTTCCGCTTGTTTTACTTTGGTTTCCGCCTCTTCCAATGATTTTTGGTGCTTTTTCTTGTGGGCAGTAGTCCAGGAGAGGATCGCTCCCTGGAGTACCGCTTTATATGCCTCCCACAATACACAGGGGTTTTCTACTGATCCAGTGTTTATTTTGAAGTAATCGTAGTATTTTGTATCTGTTCTACCAGGTCTGGGAAACGCAGGTAGTAGTTATTTAGGCGCCACGATTCTGAGGAAGTGGTCTCGTGGTGATCAAGTCCATTTTCAGTGGGGAGGGATCCGAGATACCCCTTGGGAGCAGGGTCGCAGTGATTGCTTTATGTACATTTGTTGACGGGAGAAAGAAGTGGTCTAATCTTGAGAGGGAGGCCTGGACACCAGAATGGTATGAGTATTCCCTTGTGTTGGGGTGTAAGTCTCGCCATACACCCATAGCGGTCGTGAAGGTGGCTAGTTTGGTGCTGCTAGTAGGGTTCCTCCCTCTTAGATGGGTAAGGTCTAACTACGTCCCGACTTCATTGAAGTCCCTGCCCAGGATTAAGGTGTCAGACGTGTCATTGGTCAGGATGGGTGTAACATCCTTTATTAATGTCGACAATAATACAGGTGGTGCATAGATTGCTAGTATGGTGATGGTTTGATTCCAGAGTGTACCCGTGGTATGTACAAATCTGCCTCCTGGGTTACCACTGAAAGGGTAAGCCTTTTGTGTATTAAAATGAGCACTCCTCTTGAACCCATCGTAAAACCTCTGTGAACCGCTATGCGGTAGTTTGTGCGTTTGAACAGGGAGCAGGTAGTGCCTGCTAGGTGTGTTTCGGTGAGAAATACTAAGTCCGGTGAGTGCCTATTCAGTAGCTGTGTGACCAACCTTCTTTTGATACTGCTGCCCACCATTAACATTCCATGTTAGCAGTTTAAATGTTCTGGCTTTATGCTCAAGTGGGGTCATTCTGGGTGTGGTAAGTATTTAGGCGCATATTGTTGGGTCTCTTGGGAGTGGCGATTTCGCCCATCCATTTTGTTTTGATTTCGGTGAACCATTAGTATATCTGTCTTTCGATCCATGTGTAACAACAATAAGAACAATAACCTCTACCCCCTCCCCATACTCCATCCAACTTGAAGCATCTGTCGCCCAAACTTTGTGTGACAGCCGAGCTAGAAATAGCAATTAGCTGTCAGGCACACAAACATTTCCAAAGACAACTCCTATCTCCTACGAATTCTAGGTTACCCTTCAACTTGGTGCCCAGAGTGGGGTTTGTTCCAAGTGGGGGAGGAGCGATTCGCTACTAGCGACAGCACCAATGTTATCTATTCTTGGGTATCTTGAGGATCTATCTTGTGATTGTCTCGTATGTTACCTCATTTCCAGTTTGCGTAGTTCGCAACGTATATTTTCAGCCTCTTTTGGCTGTCACTCCCCTTCCCTGTGAGGCGGTGGTTCTTGGTAGTGCAGCTGCGGTTGTGGTAGTGGTTCTCGTTCCGGTCAGGCCTGTGGGTTTCTGTTCCTGTTGATTAGCGTACTACTGCAGTATCCCTCAACATGTAGTTCTGCCCACTTCCATGCTTCTTTCGGGTCTGTGGAGTGGACGGTAGTGTCCTGATGGTAGATCTTTAGTTGGGTTGGGGATAACAGGCCATATTTCACCTTGAGTGTTTGTAGTTGCCTCTTAAGTTGATCAAACTATTGTCTGGCCTTTTGCACCTCTCTGGTGTAGTCTGGGAAGAACGTCAGTGTGCCTTTAGCGCGTGCTCTCTGTAATAGCGCATCTGTGTCCTTGTAATTCAGGAGTTTCGCGATCACCGTACCTAGTGGGGCATCAGGTGTTCGTCGTCCAGTTAGTATGCGGTGGGCTCTCTATCGAAAAAAACTTGGAGAACGAGTTTGGCTCAAACATATCGGAGATCCATTGTTCCAGGAACAGTTCCATGTTTGGTCCTTCTGTGTTTTCTGGCAGACCTAGGATACAGACCTTGTTGCGCCTTGATCTGCTCTTGCTCTCATCCACACTCTCTTGCATCGTTCTCAGCCATGATTGCACACCAGTCGTTGTAGTTCTCATATTCTATCTTCAGCCCCAGATATACGCTGTTCTGCCTCGCCAGTGCGTGATGTCAGCTTCTGTAGGTCATGGCGGAGGAGTGAAACGTCCATACTGATGCCGTCCTTTTTTTGTTCCATTGAGGCTCTTGGGTCTGCAATAGCTGACATAACGTCTTTTAGAGGTGGTGTGTCTTCCATTTCAACCAGAGTGTCTTCCTGTGCTTGTTCACGTCTGGCTTGCGTAACTGGAGTTGTATATTGATCGATTCCACCCTGGAAGGGTAGTTTCTTGTTCTGATCTTTGCCCATATCCGGCTCTGCCACTTCTTCCAAGTGGGGAGTGTGGTTTTTGAGCGAGGTTGTACTACGCCACTCCGTTTCGCTAGTGTAGTTACCCAGGCCAGCCACCAATGTGCGTGATGCTTGCTTCTTGGTACAGATCCGCAATGTCTTTCCTTTGGGTCCGTCCCAGTACGGTCGTCTGTGTGTGGGTATGAGCTCCAGGGATCAGGTCATTCATTACCTGCTGAGTGTTGGTGTGAGTGAGCAGTTTTGCTATTCTCCTAGTTCTGCCCTTCTCTCATCTCTCTTCGTTCTGGAGTGATCGCTGGGTAGGTCACCGTCTCTGGGTTTCAAGGTTCCAGTGTGTGCTGGAGTCACATATGTCACGGTGGGAGGTGTACTTTGCGCAGTTCTTTACCTTCAATTTGTTCACCTTAGGTGTGATGCGCAACAGGGTACATAACTTTCAGTATTCACCACCAGGTGTGGTTTACTGTGCGTTGGGTAGTGATACGGTTCTGCTTGTCATAGGGTTCCCTTTGTCGAGCTCAGTGTTGTGGGCTCGGCCATCGCTGTTTGCTGGTTCTATTGCAGGAGGCATGGGTTACACGTTGATTGTGTGTATATGTACCCGGTTGAGTCGCAGGAGGTATGTCTTGTGGCTTTTCTGGTTCTGCGTTCTCCTGTTTTCTTGTCTGTGCCGCCTCTCCACCCGGTAGTGTGCCTGGGCGCCAATGGGAGTAGGGAATCGGTGGTATAGTCGTGCTTGGTAGTCTTTGTGTTTTGAACTTTGCTCCCTCACAGCTTTCTCGTGTATGATGCTGCTCGCACGTGTCTGCTGGTGTGTGGGCAGAGGTGTGGCGGAGACGTAGCTTCCCGCCAAACTATGATTGTGAATACTGCCTCGTTTCTGGTTTCCTTGCACACCGTGGGGGGGGGGTTCAAGGTGGAGAGTGCTTACACCGTTTGCTAGTATGACTGAGTTGTTACAACCACGAGTTCATATGTGCATATGCGCCGAGATGTGGCTGTTCATTAAAGTGTGGGTATAAAGCGGTGTCTCATTGTGAGCCATGCACACTGTTGGGGGAGTTCAAGATGGCTGGCCAGCACTAACACTCGAGTCGGAGCAGTACCATGTGTGCACACATTATTTATAAATTGTTCACACGTTGGGTTATTCCGTTCACTCACCGTTCCGCTTAACCTGTATGGTCTCCCGGTGCTCCAATGTCAGTCTGGTCGGGCAGTTAGGCGATCACAGTGGGCCCTGGGGGGTCGCAGGCTGAGCTTACTGGAGGAGCTGCCTCTGTTCTTTTCCGTGGAGAGCCACACCCCAGGCTCCTTGTTCTTGCCTCCTACCGCGTATGGGCGTTTCCCTCGACGGCAAGCATGGCCTCCCGCCTGGTCACTCAGAGGGGCTCCCTCAGTGCATGTCGCGGTCCAACTCTGCTGCGTGTTAGGTGGGTCTAGCCCGTGGATCTGTGTCGTCCGGGGGGGTGCCCAGGGCAGCGGCACCAGTGGTCTGCGGTTTGGGCTCCGGGGCAGTGCACGGCGAGTAACGCCCTCACCCACCGTGCCGGGAGTCAGGATTCCTCTGCCTGCCTCGGATAGACGTTTGTCGTTGCTGCTTGGACCTCCGGGGAGGGTGAGTCACTCATGCAACTGTCCCGACGCAGGCAGCAGCTTTTGTTTCTCCCGGTGTCTCCGGGTGCTCCTCTGCATGTATCCAGGGGCTCTTTATTGCACGCAGTGTGGTTCTTGGAGCAATGGTCCTGTGTTACACTTTCCCTCGGGCCGCGCTTCAGTCAGCGGCAATCTTGGGGCTTCTACCTCTGTATCGCGCTGTTTGCCTTTGCAGTCGAGATCTTGTTCGAGGAGCAGTTTTGATGGTTCGGTTTCCCCTCAAGTGTTCCGCACTTGTTTGTCGCCTTGTGAGGGTGGTTTTTCCTTTGGAATTCACAAGAATAGCAGGCTATTTTCAGGATTGTACACTGCTGTCGGAAGAGCCTCAGGGACTCGCGTCTTCATCGTTCCGTGGCTGGCCATGCCCCCGAAGCATGACCGTGTTGGTATCTTTCCGGTTACGTCCTCTTCAGGTGAGGGCCATATGTCTCCACCCCTATGATGGCATCTCCCCTAGTTATTAGTTTGATCCAGTTTAGACCAGCGAGATGGATTGGCATCGAATTGGTGGCCCTGCCCTAGTCACCCGGTCCTGGCTCAGATGTCCAAAGTCAGCATTTTGACTACACGTTTTGTTTTTAGTCTGGTTTTCGTCCTTGTCACTCCACTGAAACTGCTTTTAATCTGCACACTTAACTCCCTTTTTTCAGCTCATTACTCTAAACACTCTTCTTTCCCTATTCTGCTTGACTTATCTGCTGTTTTTGACACTGTGGATCATTCTCTGCTTTTCAAATATTTCCTCTTTTGGTCCTAGGGATACTGTTCTTTCCTGGTTCTCTTCCTATCTTTCGAATCAAACTTTTACCGTCTCCTGGGATGGTCAGACCTCTTTACCCCTTCCCCTCGAGTACGGGGTTGCCCAAGGATAAGTCTTGGATCCCTTCCTTTTCTCCCTTCACACTTCTGAACTCTCACCCATAATTTCTTCTTTTGGTCTTTCTCATCACTTTTATGCTGATGACACACAACTCTTCCTATCCTTCTTGTATTTTACTCACGAAATTCACCATACCCTCACACCTTGTATTTCCGCTATCAAATCCTGGATGGTTTCTCATTTCCTCACCTTAAATGCAGGGAAGACTGAGGTGCTATTCTTCCCTGCTATTACTATTCCGCCTCACCCTCCACCTCCTTCCATATCTTTTACACCTTCTAGTCTTACTATTTCTCCCAAAGCTCGTAATCTTGGTCTTTACCTTGACTCTGATCTCTCCTTTGTTCATCATATCTCTCTTACCTCTCGTTCCTGTTTCCATTTTATACAATATTCGTAAAGTCCACCCTTTTGTCACTTTTCCGGCCACCAAATTCCTTCTCTCCTCCCTCTTTTTTTCACGACTCTTCTACTGTTCCAACACTCTTTGGCCTCCCAAGTTCCTGTCTTGCTCCCCTGAAATCAATCTATAATTCTTCTGTTTGTTTACTTTGCCTTCTCTCCTATCACGACTCTATTTCTTCTTCACTTGCCTCACTTGGCTGGCTACCTTTTCATTCTCAACTCAAATTCCATTTCTTCGGCATAGTCCTTAAATCATTTTACCAGCTTGCACCTGACTATCTTGCTTCACTTCTTTCCTTTTACACTCCATCTCGCCCCTTGAGTTTTTCCTGTCTTTTCAGACTGAATGTCCAACGCCCACCATGTGCCCAGACCCGTTTCCCCTCTTTTCAGCTTGTTGCCCCCCAACACTATAAATTGCCCTTCCCATGGCTATTCGTTCCATCACTGACTATTGAACCTTTTTGCTCTTTTTTGAAATCTCACCTTTTACATTGTTCTTGATTGTCTGCTACCAGCATTGATGTTTTGATGTTTATTTACCATTTATATTTGTACCGTACTTTGTTTTTAAATTGTACAGAGTTTTGGATAAAAGCGCTATATAAAACATAATAAAATACAAATACGTGCATAGTTTGAAAAGTGGCAACCAGCAGTACCTGGTGCCAATCGTAGTAAGAGTACCCTGGCCAAAGTCCAACAAGATTGAAGTGAAAAATATTAAACACTAGCAGCACACAAGTGATGTTATGCCAGGGTATTCAAAAATGTATCTTAATTGGATTCTTTTGTAAAGGAAGTTCTTCCCTCACCCCCTCCAACAATCGTGATCTCTTCCATCCCTGTGTTCAGTGAATCACTTTATTTATTTTACTGATCTTTATTCAAGCTTAAATGCTTTCCATACTGTGGATTTTTAAAGTCCTTTTAAAAACCTCCTTTAATAACTTTCCCTAGTGAATCCCAAAAATGTGACGTCTGTAAGGATCATTATTTGTTGGAATGCAAGGCTTTGTTCTTCTGAACTAGCAAAACATTAATGGTGTACGATTGGATTAATGACCTGTTGAGATGCTCTGAATTTGTTTGAATAAATGTATGCATTTTTTATTTCTAGTAAAAACACGTCCATCCGTGAGTAAGTATGGTGCAAGGTAGAATAATCAAACCTCTTACTACACCACTTTGCTGCCCCAGTGAGGGCACACAGCCTCATTGTATGCCATACGTTTCTCAATGCTCGACTTGCATGCCGTGACACACAGCGCTCCAGTGGTGGGTGTAATGGGGTTGTAATTGGGGTTGTATAAAGCAATTCTACACACACCTAGTTGGCATGAGAAGCATTGGGCAAGTGAGTGTTCTTGATCATGTAAAAGCTAATACACAAATTCAGGAAGAAGCTCCAAAATATTCCACCATTCAAAAAAAACTCTGCACGGTAAGGAATGGGGCTTAAAGAGGTAGCCTCCTATTGCAAAAGGGGACCACCGAAAGGATGCCAGTCTGTCAATCTGCCAATCTGAAACCAAGGCGCGTATGCCAGGTACCTCCTTGTAAATAAACCACACAAGAGATGGAGAACCATATTGCTTTAAGTTTTTAAAGGAACACAACTTTAAGATGGTGACCATGGAGGCCTTTAAGGGGGGCGCATGGCAGGTAGCTGCGTCAGCTCCTGGATCCAACACGACCCTGTGCCACCCCTCAGGCGGTAGTGAAGGTTTCCCTTGCATGCCACCCCCATCCCCCAATTTGCAGTACAATCAAGGTTAGGCAGCTGAGTTAGCCATGCTTGATGTGCCGACTGAGGAGGAGGCTGATCCCGGGCGAAGTGAATTGCGACAGGCGAACCACAGGAGACTCTGGCTGACTCTGCTGGAGGGAGGCCCAACTGGGAGACAGTGGATGTGGGGTCGCCACGAGCTGCGGTGGAGGAGGCCCCCCCCCAATGGAGTGGAAACGATTTGGAGGACCCAGGGCTCCGAAGCCGTAGATGACAGCACTCCATCCTGTCCTGAGGTGGAGACGGAGACCCCCACTGGGGGTGCGAGGAGACTGCTGGGGAAGAGTGCCGTGGCCAGGCATTCACCACAGGGGTGCCTGAGGAGACCTGCAACAGAAGAGGTTGCAAAGCCCTGCAGGGCTCGGTAGAGGTGAGGCTGGGACGGCGACTCCTGGGAAGGGACCCCCCCCCCCCCTACGCAGGAACTGTAGGAGCACGGGGAAGCGGAAGGGAGCTGTCTTGCGAGTGGGGCAGGGGGTGGAGCAGGAACAGAGTGGTGAGGGCCCCCTAGGACAATGTAGGGGCTTATGCCCGCATCGCCACAAACCTTGACTTGTCACAGGAGGTTGCTGGGGGAGCAAAGAGGGAGAAGGCCTGGACACCAGAGAGCGGGGGTTCTGTTGCACGTCTGTGTGGGTCCCTGAGGACTGCACACTGTGAGGACCCTGGGTGGTGATCTAATTGCCTGTAGAAGTACATGTGGTGAGGAGAGGGCCCCCCCCCCCGGTGGAAGTGGGGGGGTGAGGGGGGGCATGTGCCTGCCTCACCAACCCTGGCTTGTAACTGCCACAGGAAGGCACCAGCGAACGGGAAGAGGGAACATCTATGCAGCTGAAGGCAGGTTATTGGAGGAGCACTTTCGAGGAACCCTGAGACGGTGCCACAGAAGCCCCTCGACACGGCAATGGGGTTACCTGTTAACAGGAGGGGGTGAGCCCCTGTCCTGACTCCCTAGCCAGTCAACCCACTCGGTGTGGGGTGAGTGTGGGCCGCGGGCAGGGTAGAGCAGAGCTGGATTAAAGTGACTAGCCCGGGGGGTGGGGGAGCGGACCCGGTAGACCATAGAGGAAGCTGCAGGGGGTTCTGGGAATTTGGAAATAAATGAGCTGGTGATCGGCCTTGGCGAGATTCCAGTTCTAGACCCCCGTATCTAGTGCACCATTAACTAGTGTACCATCGTCCGTGCCCCACCAAGCCGGAAGAATGGAGGAGGACCCGGTGTCCACCAAAAAGGACATTGCGGTATTGATGGAGGAGATCAGGGGAATGCTCTCCACACGGAGCCTCTTGTTACCAGAGAATGGACTCCACCGACAAGAGGGTCCAATGTCAAACCTTGTTGGAGACGCAAATGGACAGGAACCTCTCAGAACTGGAAAGGAGGGAATCTGAAGCGAAGCTGAAGATGGACGATTTTGAGAACAGGGAATGAAGGAATAACCTCTGTTTTTTTCGGGTTCCCGGAAAAGGGAGAGCGAAACCGAGAGAAACATCAAGAAATCAATCATGGAAGTTCTTAGACTCCTGTTTGGCTCGGATCCGATTGACAAGCACACTATCGATCAAGCACACCGTGTAGGAGGAGGGGTGCGGGGGGCAAGAGGGGTCCGTGAACGGTGTTGGCAAGATTCTACTACCCGGAAAAGGTAAAGATCCTGGAGAGAGCAAGGAAAATGGGCCTAGTGTCCTACGGCCCTGTCAAAATAACAATCTACCAGGACTTGTCGGTCTTTACGTTAGCCAGGAGGATACAATGGGGTCCACTGACGAAATGGCTCACGGACAAGGGGCTGAAAGACCGCTGGGGAAGAGGAAATATGTGGTGCTCTGAAAGCAGATGAATGTCTAGGACAAGTAAAATGAGTATTGGCTCCCTCCCAAATGAGTATGAGGCCTAGACTCGCCAAACAAGAGATCAATGGCGCTTTGTGAATTTAAGAGGGCCCAACTAGATTGGATGTATCTTCAGGAGACACACTGTGCAAGGGAAGCGGTAAGGAACCTCGATCGAGACGTCGGGGAAGTGATTGTGGCCTTTGATGTGAGGAAGAAATGGGGTTGGCTGTGTTCTCAGCACGATTGGAATTTGTAGTGGAACCAGTCCTTGCCGACCCAAAAGGGAGATATGCATTTGTGAGGGGTCAGCTGCAAGGTGTCCGACTCACGCTGGGTTCTGTGTATGCCCCAAATGTGGCCCAATGTGAACTTTGGGAGGGGATCAGGGATGAGCTTATCGGCTTGCTGGATGGACTACTGGTGGTTGGGGGGGGGGGGGATTTCAACATGGACCCGGTGAGGGATTGAAGGAGAATGAGGGAGGGGACAGCCCCAAGGATGAGACCAGGAGAGCCTGAACGTTTCCACCAAGTAAATGAAGTCTTGGGCTTAGTTGACTCCCTCTCACCTCCCCTGGAAATTGACATATCATATACCTTTTTTTCTGCAGTACACTATTAATTCTCGCGCATAGACACGACCTTGAAGGGACAGGTTTCGGACTCTCGGGTCACCCCAATCCCCTGGTCTGACCATTATATGGTAAAGATCTCTGTTGGCATGGGGAGGGCAGCCAGTCCCATGGGAAGTTAGAGGTGTAATGACTTCTTGCTAAAAAAAAAAAAAAAATGGGGAGGTGCAACAGGAAGTGCTGGCGGGAATCGAGGAATATTTTCTCTTCAATGACAACGGGAAGGTGGGGATTCAATCCGTATGGGAGAGTTTTAAGGCAACGCTCCGGGGCGGGGGGTGGGGATATTGCTGATTAGGATAGGTTCCCAAAAGAAAGAGGGGAGAAGGAAAGCAAACTATGTAAAAATAATTGCGCAAATACAGGCCGGGGAGGGGGTGGATATGCCTCGGGGGGGGGGGGGAAAGCACATATCCCCGACAGAAGCGAAAGAGCTCCGGCAGTATAAGACACAATTGAAGGCCCTCATGACACAGGACACTAAAAAGAAGCTCCTGTTCCTGAAACAGAAATATCACGAGAAAGGGGACCGAGCGGATAAGAGGAAGCAGAGAACTGTAGGAGCTATAAAGACAGAGGAGGGTGGGACCAGCATCGACCCTAGGGAAATGGGAAAGGCATTCACAAATACTATAGTGCCCTTTGCGTGTCGGAATGGAGGGTTGGGGAGACAGATTGAATTCTTGGAGGTGCTACCCCTTCAGGGATCTCCCAGGATATGGTGGAGAATCTTGATCGCCCTATAAGCGTTGAAGTCTTGTAGGCCGTTAGGGTAATGAAGCCAGGGACGGCTCCAGTGGAGAATGGTTTCTCAGTGAAGTTTTACAAGGTCATCAGGACCTTCATCATGAAGGGCCATTCGACCCTGTCAAATGCTTCCTGCGTGTCCAAAGGCAAGAAGCAAGCATCCACACCCTGCTCCTGAGCACAGTGAATCAAATTCATGGTCTTCCGTATATACTGTCCGATCCCTGCCTCCTCTTAGGAAGCCCACCTGGTCCCCGTGTACAAGTCGGCATACCATCCTCTAGTCTTGTACCCAGGACTTCGCCAGAATCTTAGGCCATCACGTGCGGTTCTGAGCTATCGTCCTGGCCCCAATACAAAGTAATGTATTACACTTAAAAACCCAAGAAGTGTGAGTGAGGCTTTGCTTACTGCCAGGGAGGCAGACACTAAAGGAGGACGGGAAGGACTGGAGGACTGCAGTCTGACATAGAAGTTTGATTTTGTTGAAACATTGACCAAACGGCTCACTCCACCCTAACCTTTTTAATTTTGGATGATCTAATAAAGACACTTCAAACAAACTCTGCTCCATTTCAGTTGTCTGCTCATCACTCCACCCAGCTCCCTAAAAAATAAGCAAATACTTCCAAAAAAGAAAAACTTGGAGTGAAAATACTCAGTACAAAAAATGGGAAACACACATCGTAGCCTCCTCTTCCACCTTCACCTAAAACGCATCTTGGGGCATGAAGGTGCAAAGAAATGTTTATTACAAAAACATGTGTTTTACCAATAAAAATAAATTTCTCGCTTATAACACATTAGAAATGGAAATTACTTGTGTACTCCCGAACTAATCATTTTACTCCTAACCTAAAAATTCACGAGTAAAATGCTCCCATTTCAAAATCTTGTTTGGAGCCCTGATTCCACACGGGGCAATCCCCAGCTTTGTCTGGAGAGTAAAACCAAGTTAAGAATCCTTGAAAGAACTAATCTGAAAAAGCAGCTTGCTCATGTCTGATCGCATAGGAGTTGTGAAATTATTGATCCAAGATTGGCATTCAGACCTGGCCAAGATATGACCACCAAATCTAGATGTGCAAAACTGCATCGGAATTTGTTGGGACTGATGGCCATTTCCCCCCATGATAAAATGCGCAAAATGGCCTTTCAGTGAAGGGAAAGAAATTAAGAGAAAAATCAAATTGGAAGAAACTTCAAGGAAAAGCATAAATATCTTCCACAATTTGAGATTGGGAGTTTGACAGGTACTTTGGCTTAATGTCCTTTTGAAATCAGCAAAAGCATATTTGTTGGATTTGTCCCCGTTTTGGAAGGCAGCACATAAATTTCATGGATATACTACTCCTGGCCGTTTTTTTATTTGTTTTGTCAATATTCCTATATGTACATTTTGGTATTATGAATTTATTTTTAACATGATGGATAACATTTTAGAGGTGTCCTTCTTTAATCTGCTCTTTGTTTTGTTTGTTTTCTTTTATAGGTGGAACGGGTGAAAATGAATGCATATTTACTCATACAGTGAGAAAACATCTTCGCAAAACCAGGCTCGAACTGCTCCATAAGGAGTATGAGGTAACTTGAGAAGAATAGCCCTGTTCATGGAAGACAGATTTAAATTCTCATTTTAGCCAAGCCATAACCTTTGTTTTTGTAATGGTTTTTTTCTATCCATCTTCTCTGAATAGGCCATCACGTGCGGTTCTGCGCACAGGAGGCCCCATCCGCTTCTACCCCTCCTGTGAGAAATGTCCCCCACAGGTTAGTCCTTGACCCCTTCCTCTCAGATTGTTTTACATCCGGTGCCTCATTTTGCTGCCAGTGTGCCCCGTTCCCTTTTTGGTGGTACGGCTGGAAGAGAATGAAGTGTGCATTGTCTCTCTGACTGCTACATCTCATGTCTCACCAGACCAGAACTGCTTCATACGGCAGCTGCTAGAAAGTTTCTGCACTACCATCAGCTCGGACCTGTGCTCCACATCCCTGACACAGAATTCCCAGCTCTGGGATTGCAGGAACTTTGCTCACTTATGACACCATAGTGAATTCCCACAGGACTCCTCCTAGAAGGTGTGCTCTCTGCTAAATGGAGGAAGACTCTACCTCTTTGAGGGCCCAGAGTG
The DNA here is from genome assembly GCF_040938575.1 of Ambystoma mexicanum. Lineage (NCBI taxonomy): Eukaryota > Metazoa > Chordata > Amphibia > Caudata > Ambystomatidae > Ambystoma > Ambystoma mexicanum. Next base: position 290,979,218 of record NC_090941.1, read on the forward strand.
AATATCCACAGTTGGGTGTCATCTTTCCACTTCCGATAGGAGGGACACTGCACTGCAGTCTCCTGTTTTCCTTCAAAGGCGTATATGCAGAAGAATGTTCCATGCTCTGGTGTTGGTGCCCCACTACCATGCTCTTGCAACTGGCGTTCACGGTTTAATAGATTTACGTCTGTGCATTTAAATCTTTATGCAGTTGCGCATATGCATCATTAAAAAAAAAAAAGGGTGGCAACCCCTCGAGCCTTTTTTTTTTTTTTTTTTTCTTTTTTTCTTTTTTTCTATTCCCGTACCCTTTTTATGTTGCTTTTGTCCTGAAAAAATTAGCAAATCTGATGTTGCAAATGCTTAATGATGGAAATACATTGTCAACAGATGTCACCAATGTCCGGAACGGTTTAGGAAGTGGTCAAAGTTCAGTTACAGTTGGGGCGTGGTGGCAGAGGTTCCAAGTCAGTTTATTAGAGGCTGCACTACAGTAAAAAGGGTCCCACTGGAAGTCCTAGAAGGAAACTGCATTTTCCTCTGTTGAAACCCTGAAAAAGCGGGCTTGCCCAAAATGAAAGATTTTAAAATGACTGAATGGGAGATTTGGTTGACTTTCAGCCGTACGAAAAGTTTGCATGGGCGAAAATTCAGAACAAATCCCCCATTCAGTGGCATTATAGTGAACAAGGGCAGCGGTGGTGTCCCCAGCATCCTTGTTCTCTATAATGTCAACCGGGGTGTCTTCCGCAGCCATTCGCGTACAGTTAAAAAAAGAATAATAAAAATAAGACCCTTCAGAGCTGGTCCCTGATCACAGAAGTGAATGGGAACAGGCGTCGCAGGGATACAGCGAGTCTGCAGCACACAGCGAAGTGTGCCGCCGTAAGGTAAGTAAGGGGCAGGGGGTGGGCGAGAGCAGGTAAAGTATTTAATTTGGGTTGTTTTACCATAACAACTAAACCGTATTTTCAGGCCAAAATCGCTGCAGTTTTTTTGGCTGTGGTTTTTTCCTTTACGGTAAAACAACCCAAATCTGAGAAAACTAAGGTATGTGAATTAGCAACTGTGGATGGTAATGGCCGGGGCCCGAGTTGCCCGGGCCATTACCTTCTAGTGCTAGGGGTGCTAATAGACCCCCTGATTTATGGCGATTTTGCACTTCCAAAAATAACAAACCATTATCATAGGGACCACTAACACATACCCATCTCCCTTAGTCCAAGAGCCATCCCCTCCTATACACCTCAAAGCAGCCCTTATTAATGCACGGTCCATACCTGCTCATGCCATAGAAATACATGACTACATCACTGAGCAACAACTTGACCTACTTATAGTGACTGAAACCTGGCTCCAGCAAGCCTCCGGACCTTCACTCTCTATTGCCATTCCTCCAGACTACACCATCCTTAGGACGGACAGAATGAAGTCAGCGGGTGGGGGAGTAGCTATTATTGCTAAAACCCATCTCAAAATAAGAACCTGCCCTATTGAGAACCCAGACTGCTACGCAGTCCTGCTAGCTAAACTAGCTGCGAACCATAAGACTACTATAAACATAACTACCTATAGAGCGCCTAATACTAAATCTCAGCCAGAATTAGACATACCATTACTACCAACGCCACTCATTAAACTAAACACAAAATGTCTAGTCCTAGGGAATTAGAATCTAGGATTTAATCATACCCAAGACCACAAAGCAGAAGCACTACACAGTGCACTCAAAGACATGGCATACACTCAACTAGTGAACGCCCCCACCCACACAAAAGGGCGAATATTAGACTGGATACTACCACTCAACACCATAGCATCCATAGATTCCATTAACTCGGCACCCTGGTCAGACCATCACAATATACACTTCTCTATCTTGGCAATGAAGCAGACCTACCTAAAACTTTCATTGTGGAATCTTACGTAACTAGAAATTGTTAAGACGCAGCTAACAGACTTCTTAGGTAAGCTTGTTAGGTTTATTGGAACATTTCAGGATACCTTCACAAGCAGTTACATAGTTCTTGGGTAAGTTACATAAAGGACCTTAACACTGGCGGCCCATCACCCAGGCAGGAGGTTCACTGACCAAGGCTAGAACCTTCACTCACACATTCCAACACTCATACATCAACACTCCACATGACATCACAACATTCCTGCTTACCCAGGCAAGACATTCACAACACATCCCCCCCCCCTTTTTACATTAGCGCACTGCACACACCAAGCACTACACAACACACCTCCCCTCCTTGCACTTATCCACAACATACAAAACATCACGGGACACACCTCCACTCATACCAACACACCCCATCCACACCGACTCGGGTGACCAGGGCAGGCACACCGCATGTGCACAAACGCTCTGACTCTCAGCTTATTCCCAGTGCATTGGCCAGACGCACCGAGACCAACAACTAAAAACTGGCACAATTTAGACCCTAAAAGGTGGAGCGAGTCTTAAATGGGCATGCAGTGCAGCCAGAAACAACCGCCTGTGCGCAAAAGAATTAAATATACGTGTTACAGGACCACTAGGTCGAAGAATATGTGTGACTCCTCATGCACAACACCACAGAAGTGCCCTCACCAAAACCGGGGGCGCTACCACCCATCACATATACCTTTTCATACCATGCGTGACTAACACAGTCACACCCTGACTGACTGGGGGCGCTACCACCCAGCAATAATAGCTATAGACCATGCATGACCATCGTCAGTCACACCCCGACTGACTGGGGGCGCTACCACCCAGCAATTATAGCTATTAATCTTGCATGACTATCAACACCGTCACGTCCTCTCTGAAATGGTGGCGCTACCACCATGTACAGGCATACGTGGCTTCACCATGCATAACCTAATTATGATTACGCCCTGACAGAACTAGTGGAGCTTCCACCATAAACCCAACGTACACCATTAACCCATGCACGCCCCTACCACGGACGCACCCATACCATACTTAATACATTGCTGAGATTACCACCCAGCTACCATCTGTGGTAGGTCAAACATGTCAGCCAGGCACACTCACCATCAGCCAAACTATGATCCTGACATGTATATAAGCACCATCCATTAACAGGATTAAAGGCACTCATAGCCACTCCCATCCGTACCCAACCCAACCATACATCACATAACACAATATGCAGATTACATTGCAATGTTCTATACATGTGCGCATTAGTGTGCTATTTTAAAACACCATATATCATAAACATGAACTATACCGTTCAATTACATGAGTTTATGTATACTAAATTGTCAAATTCACCATAAGGCAATATAAGACATAAGACCCTATCCAAGTCCCATCCTAAAAGACTGTGTTGCCTAAGCAACCTACTACTGTGCCCTACTAATACAGCCCAAGTGTCCATAGCCAGTCCTTGGCTATACCTGGAATTCCTCAAATTTGGTTAGATCTACTTACATACCTCACCATGCCTGCGATGACCACTTCCCACAATACCAAAACATTTTAAATTATACCAAAAGACCATGTCGCCTCCTGCGACCCAAAGCTGCAAATCCTCGACACAGTTAAACTACTTGTATATCTAACTGTGCCTCCTGCAATCACTTTGCACCATAGCCAACATTTTATTCACTGCTAGAAGTCCATGTCACATTGGCATGACCTAAAAGCTGCAAACTCAACAAATAGCTTGTAATTGAGCCTTCGCTCATCACACACATCACCCTAAAACATCCATCCAGCCTAATGCATGCATCTCGTTACCCCCAGTACTAACGGAACAATTACTTAAATTACCCCGCCCTACTGTCGTTTAATGTCCAGTGTTCCTGCAAACTCTCAAACTTGTTAATCCCTACAACCATATGCTTGACTAACTTGCACCCATGACCACCATGAATAAAGGATACAACTATAGTATGTTTCGTATTCCGCCAGCACAATGGAGTCCTCATTGTCCAGCCCGCAGCCCGTAATATCTTCTCCACGGGCAACATCGGATCTGTCCCACATCGGACACGATGAGCAACTTTACGACTCGGAAAATAATTATTTCCATCTCGCTTCACCAATATCCGATTCGGAACTCGGACCTGTCGCAAGCAGACACTCTGCAATTAGGCGCCGCAACTCCATATAGGCGCGGTTCACGTTCAACCGCTCCTGGTGCCCAAGCCAGTCCCTGCTTACTGCAGCTCGTTTCCCGTATCAAAACATCTGAGCTACCGTGGCACTGGGTTGGCTGCCCTGTACTTCCTGATCACGTGGGACGGAGTAAGGTCCTTTATTCGCGGAGCCCAGCCGCCCCTTCCTTTGCTGCTGATACAAACGTACTCCATGTTGACAGATCACAGTTGAACCGTTCTTTTCTTTTGAAACACTTTAAGCGTTCCAGTGTATCGCCAGCTCCCCGCACCATCATGGTGATGTCATCACTTCATCCAGAGCACAATGCAGCGCGGAGCTCTGGCATCAAACGTCAGTTCGTACGCCGGCTGGTACACATACTCGGTTCCCAGCTGTGTGTGTTGTGTTAATACTCACATGGGATTGTGACAAAGTCCAGCTTACACGTTCGTTACCACATTCACAATTTCCATGCTCCGTATCCAGCACTGCCTAACCGGGATGCGAATACACGTGATTAAGCACTTTTCCACAGGGTCACGTATTAAATGTAGCAGTAACCGGCTCTCTCTCCAGCCCCTTCAATGCTTTCCTATCAATGGGCAGTATGGTGGTGCTTGCCTCCAGGCTATGGACAGTACCTTCCCCTTCTCCTTTTTATACAGGGATTATAGCCTAAAGGGAGGACTTCCCTTTCTGCTCTGAGATTGGTCCATACATGTTTGTTTTATTATTTATAATGCGCAGTTATAACCAGTGGTATCGGGGCGCAGCATTTACAAGAATATGCGAAGCTTAGTTACAAAATATAAAATGTACATGTTGGCAGAGGGAGAATATACAAAGCAGAAGAGGAAAACAGTCAATATATACAGTATATACAAAGTAAAAAGTGGGCACACGAGTGGGCACAAGGGGCTACGTCTTTCTCCTTCCCGCCCTGGGTGATGGGGGCAGTGTTGTCCTTCTCCATCCTCCTGCACCCCCCGCAGCAGGTTCACCAGCTTTCCTTGCACAGATTCTTTGGAAGACCGCCTCGCCGCCATTGTTAAGACGCAGCTCACAGACTTCTTAGGTAAGCTTGTTAGGTTTATTGGAACATCTCAGGATACCTTCACAAGCAGTTACATAGTTCTTAGGTAAGTTACATAAAGGACATTAACACTGGCGGCCCATCACCCAGGCAGGAGGTTCACAACTGACCAAGGCTAGAACCTTCACTCACACATTCCAACACGCATAGATCAACACTCCACATGACATCACAACATTCCTGCTTACCCAGGCAAGGCATACATAACACAAACGTCCGCAAACTTTCAGCAGAAAACCTCAACCCATTGTTAGCTAACACCCTCAATAAAAAAAATCAATAATGAAAACCCCTGTGCCCTGGCTGACATTTACCATATTTGTCTTACCAGCACAATTAATACCCTAGCCCCTTGTGTTAACAAAACCAAATGCAAGGACAAAAAAATCTTCTTTTTGGTTTAATGAGGAATTAGTCTCTCTTAGACGGATTAAAAGATCATTTGAACATCAGCTAAATAAAACCCATACCTTAGAAGCTATGGAAGCATTCAACACTGCAAATAAAATTTACAAATCAGCCATCATTGCCCATAAAGCAGATGCCTTCAATACCAGAATCAGTAATGCATCCTCTGATACTAAAGAACTATTCACCATACTGAAGGAGTTGGAGAATCCGATCCCCATAATCAAACCAGTCCAACCAAGTAAAGAATGGTGTACCACCATCCAAGATGCCCTGGCCACAAAAATTAAACTACTACTAAACAAAATCATCTCCAAAAGAAATCTCCTATCTGATAAGCACTCCACGTTTAACCAAATCACCATGAACATAGAAGATGCCACCCCTCTATTTAACTTCACCCCAGTCTCCCATGATGTAGTACTTAGTACCATAACCAAACTCAAAGCTTCAAATTGTAGAGGAGACAACTTTCCAGCTCACCTAATTAAATTATGCGCCCCCACCCTCGCACCTATAATTACTAATTTTGTGAATGCCTCTTTCTACACCAATCTGGTCAGCATTAAAGCGGCATGGGTCACCCCTCTACTAAAAAAGCCCACATTAGATCCACTAGTGCCTACCAACTACCGGCCCCTAACAACTGTCCCCTTCATACTTGAAATCATAGACAAAATAGCCTACAACCAAATACAAACCCACCTTAAACAAAATAACCTATTAGGAGCTAGACAGTCTGGCTTTAGGCCTAACCACAGTACTGAGACGGCCCTTTTTGACCTAAAAATACAACTGGACACTATCAGAGACTCGGCCAAATTAGCCACCCTACTGTTGCTGGACCTATCGGCAGCATTTGACTTGGTAGACCATGACAAACTATGTGACACTCTAAAAAAAATAAAAAAAAAGACTTTAATTTCTCAAACAACGCCACTCATTGGATCAAATCCTTTTGAACGGACCGTACATCCAGAGTTGCCATCGGAAACTATGCGGCTGACCCTATAGCAGTACCCATAGGAGTTCCCCAGGCATCCTGCCTCTCCCCTACCCTCTACAATGCATATACTAAACTCCTATTCTCGGCCCTTGACGATATGGGTGTCATCTACACAAATTTTGCAGATGACGCCCAGATCCTCATCCCCATTACAGGTGACTACACCAAGACACCTACACCATCAATAGAGTATACTCTATAGTTCAAAATTGGATGGCCCTAAATGGCCTTTGCCTTAACAACAAGAAAATGGAGGTTCTCATCGTGGGCTCCCAAAAAAGAATAAGCACCCTCCATCCTGACTACTCTCACATTAACATTGACGGTACAGAGATCCCAGTACTCAAACAAGTCAAAACTCTTGGAGTATATATAGATGCCAACCTCACTATGCACAAACAAATAGCAGCCCTCTCCTCGTCTACAGCCTACACAGCTAAACTTATTGCACTCGGCTGCCAATTTCTTACTCCCACAAATTGTATTACTTTGGCCAGAACGCTGATCTTAACGAAACTGGATTATTGTAACATCCTTTTTCTAGGAACCTCCAAAACTAACTTAAATAAAATTCAATTACTACAGAACAAAGCCCTTAGAGCGGCCCTAGGTATAAAGAAATCCAAACACATATCCAGCATGAGGAGAGAAAACCACTGGCTGTCAATTGAAGCTAGAATCATTTTCAAATCACTTAGCATCGTCCATAAATGCATCACCAACAAAGCGCCTAGCTACTTCAACAACACTATCAAGAAAAAAATCTCCTGTAGGACACTTAGATCAAATAAACTGGCCCTTTTGGAAGTTCCTCAATAAAAATATAGTAGAGCAGGAGGAAGTAGCTTCAAAGTCCTAGCCCCGTCGCACTGGAACGCACTACCTCTCAGCATCAAAAATGAGGACTCCCTACTAAGATTCAAAAAAGCGCTGAAAACTTGGTTATTCAACAAACATTAACCTCAACTAGTCCCATTCCACTTCAGTACTAGAATGTTCTGGTTTACCTTCTCTTCTTTGAACCGAAACACTAAATGCAGTTCCCATGGCCCACATGTATGTCCAGTGGTCACCTTTTAGAGCTGCAAATAGTGTTTTAACGAACTGTGACTCACTACCTTGACCGAATGTAACTTAGTATAAGAAATCTGATTATATGACTTTAATTGTAACTTCTAAAATGTGTTTTATTTGACTGCAACTGTAACACTGTATAAAAATGTGATAATCCGCCTGTAATTTCGCCGTGATACCTTCGGGTCTGGGCGAGTAACAAATGTAATAAATAAAAATAAACATAAATAAATAAATGCAAAATATAATTTTCAAATGGCTGGCAACATTTCTGAATTGCTGATAAATCCAAAATGTAGTTTATTTGTTTGCTGCATATATTGTTCAGTCTAAAGAACAAACTGATGTTGATTTCAGATATCCGATGTTCACGGCACGAGTGTTACTCATCCTCGCGCACCATTTAAATGAAACCCTACTGTAGGAGCTTGTTTTCCATCACAAGGTCACTGCATTAACATCAGCAATGTAATTATATATGTTTAACAACTACCCATCCTATTTTAATTACTGCAAACTCTGAAGATCCACGCCACATTGCTTCATTTTTCTTGCTGAAAGATATTTAAATCGTGTGGCTCAGTTAAAAGGGGTTATTTAGCAAATGCCACGAACAAATCTCAAAACTTAACCATACATCCTCACACATAGCATACTGGAATCCTTATTGATGGTGAAGCTACTTTTAAATGGGGCTCTTCTGTTTCTGTTAGTTATACCGCCACTTGAATCACAACTACAGTTCTCAAATATTTGCAACCATTTTATTTGAAGGCACCCCTTGTCTTCTTTGAACGTGAAGGGCACATAAAATGGAAAATTCATAATTTGAGCCTCAGATGGTATGAACTGCGGCTACTTAATAAAGTGGGGGGGAATTTAAGTGCATAGAAAAGGTTCCAACCCCTGTAAAAATCAATACAATTAGTGATCCGAGCAGGATTCTATAAAAGGGTAGAGTCAATTGCGGTCCCCATAATCGTGTATCCAGTTTCTCAAGGGAAGTTGTAGGGATTGGAGGTTGGCGGTGGAGATACCTGCTGGTACTGGATAAGAGGAAGAAAATGTGTCTACACCTTACTTTTTAGACCACTTAATCGTCAAATATCTTTTTGTGCACAGAAATTAAATTCCAAACTTTAAAAGGCCATGTTTACTTGTGTGCTTGGACCACCAATGGTAATTCTAGTAGATCACTGATGGTACGTGTTAGTAAAATGTAACACAGACTAGGAAAACTAAATCAAATGTTTAAGCTTTACCCCCTTACTCTTATCCATGTATCTTTGTATCTGGATGACTGTACCCCCCTGGTGGTGGTTCTTTGTCCCATTGTGCACCCTTTCTTGTTGGTGTACATTAGTAGCACTTAATCTTGGCAAAATAAAAGGCAGAGGCCAAATTTCCCCTTTCACACAAAATAAGGATCCTGTGCCCTAAAACATGCTATTGGAACTTAGCTGATTGTGTGGTAGGGTGTGAGGCAAGTACAAAGGTCCCTGTGTGCATTTCTCCCTTCAGACATTTCATGCCTCTGTTTTTATTTCGAGTGGTAGAGCATATTGGTATCTCAAATAAAGAAAGCAGAAAACCAAGAAATTGAGTCCACTCTAAACTGAAGTCCTAAAGACATCAATTAAATGGAAATTAATCCGACATGGGGCAAACATCTGGCTTAATGGGTGCTTCCCATTTTCAGTTTTTAAGAATACCTGCATCCCAAATATACAAATGAATTTTCTGCATCGACTCGGCCCTGTCCCTAGGGGTGATGTACTAGTGTTTACCTTGTGTACCTATCCTTTTCTCAATCACCTAGTCATGGAGGTTGGAATACTCACAGGGATTCTCGCTCCCTAAACCTTAATTCACAGGCTCATGGCCTTGTGCCCTGCACTCTGACACCTGCATTCCCACTCTGTTCCTTCCAACTCTACCTGTGCCTGGGATTCTCTTTTTGTGCCATCTCCCTCCAGTGACCATTCAGGTGAGGTCAGCCAGACCATAGTCTCAAATTGCTTTTCCTAATGTGATGTATACAGAGCTCTCGGATAGCCTGTGGCCATACGTGAGAAGGCCACCCAGCCCTGTTTTTCCCTTTGTATTCAGAGACTTGTAGTTTTTTCTCTCTCATTTGGAATTTGGGAAAATTATAGGTCCCAGAATTCAAAGTAAAAGTTGAACTGGATGGTCTTCTCACGCATGCCCATGGAAGATTTTGGTGCTCTTTATATAGCTAATCCTAACTGCAAGGCCTCTAGATTGCGCCCTACCAAAAGAGCTTGACCTCTTTACCTGTTCCTAGACCTTGTAAAATGATCCTTTAACACAAACCTGGTTCCTCCCTATGAGGAGTTTGCCAAGGACTCTCCTAAATCTCAATCTGATTTCTCCCCTGCTCCTGCACTCTTCGCATACTCCTAAACACGAATGTACACTATAGATTTCCATTGGAAGCCATACTTGGGTGCGAGTCGTGTATGCGTCCCTCATATATTATTCAACATGGCAATAAACATCCATACCCTCTGTTCACTCTCAAAATAGTGCCCTCCTTATCGTACATGATCAGGCACATCTCTCCCATGTAAACACTCAGTCTCATTCGGAGGCAGTCCGCATACTACATTCTTCAAATGACCTACAATGGTCCCTTTCGTACATCCAATATCAGGAGCCAGTCATTGCCTCGCCTGCTTTGATGGGCTCCAGCAGAGACAGTCTCTTACCTTTTGGTGGGGCTCCTGTTCTCTTTGTTCTCTTTTATTAATTGCTCATCTCTGCCCTGGGTACCAACCCTGCCCTGTTCACCCACCCTGCCCTGTTCACCCTTTACTGTGAACGCTGCTTACATTGTGCCCCACTCTCTGGCATTCGCTCTCCCATTTGGGCCTTGTTAATGCCCGTCCAGGTTTGGTTTACCATGGTACTCATTTAAATGTTTTAATGTAATCTACTTTTGTTTAGGACAACTTGGCATTAATCACGTAATGGGACACAGGGGCTCTAAAGATGGCATGGATTGGAATTGGGTGGCGGCCTGTTTGAATGCCCGTAACAACTAGCAAAAAAACACTACCTCTTTCACACTAATCAAGTGCTTATCCTGGAATTCTAGAGGCTATGTCAATTTGCCATCCCAAAGGGCCTCACCCATTCTTGAGACTGACCTCTTTTGCATCCGGGAATGCTGGCTTCTTGAGTCCCGAGTATGGACGGCTATCCGTGTCTGCTGAACCCGGCATACAAGGGTTCCAAGGGAAGACCAGCCTCTGGATTATTGCTCGGCATTCCGAATGACATTGGTATAACAGCAAATTAACAAGCCATGCCAAATTCCTTTATTCAGGCAGGATACTTGATTTGGAACAAAGATATATATGTTGACTAGGGGTGTAACGGTACACCGGTATACCGGTATAATTACCGTGACCCTCCTCATTTAATCACAATAACCTTGACCTTCTACATACCGGTTTACCGTGTGTGTTCAGCATCAAAGCAATTTTGTTTTCAGTGGCTTCCCCTTACACAGATGAACACGTGGGCGACAGGCAAGGCAGCAAAGCAGATTTGTTCAGGGCTGCACACGCAGACAGTGAAGTTCGGACCACTTTACTATTTTGTTTAAATTGCATGCAGCTGCCTGTCACTTTCAAGTAAGCTAACACCCCCACTGAGCACAACAGATAAGCTGATGTCAAGGAGGCGAAGCTGCATTCTGCACGAGGCTCCAGTGAAAAATGGAATTGGAATCTTCTGCCACAGCTGTATTGCTTGGGCCCTTTAGTAATACATTTTTTTTTTATTTTCCACACAAAAATAAACACTTTCTGCATGACAAAAAGCCTCTCATGTGCAATGCGAGAAGGGCTGTTGTCCATGTTCAGAGCCTGTGTGTGTAAAGAAAGCTTTATATTTTTTTCCATTTTGTTTTGCTTTCGTTACTTATTGAAACAGAAAGTTATTTGAGAGAGACAGGCAAATCGGCAGGCCCGTTGCACAGCAACCACCCTGCCAGCAGGATCATAAAGCTATCAATTTGGTCCAGGCCCTTTGAACACTCCACAGAAGAACACATTAACCCCTGTCCTGCAGCACACTTTGCACAAGCTGAGTGGTGGTCTGGGGCCAAGCTGCTTTGTTTGGGCAAATGCCATTTCAGTGAGCCACTGTCTCCAAGGTTTGGAGTGTGGACACTGCAGAGTAAAGTGCTAAATATAGTTTAGGAGAGGCCTGTGGTCAACAAACTTAAGGATAGTCTTTGCTTCTGCTCGCCCAACTACGTGGAGGGCCCAGACCTGCATGCTATCAGTTTACACCCATCAGAAAAGTCCAATCGTACTGAAAAAGGCTGCCTTATACGCGAACATGAGCTATGTTGTTTGTTCCTTTTTCATGGCAACCGTCTGCATTTTGAAAACATTTCTGAAGTGCCGTTAAGCTTATAGGCTACTTTCGTGGCATGCAGACTGTTCCAAAAAGAGAAGTATGCAATTGCACGAGGTACCAAACCATTTTAGTAAATAGAATATGTCCCATGTCCTGGTTTTCACAGGGCTTGGCGGTGACTGAGCATGAACCAAATATTTAAAATGTTTGCACGTGTTCATGGTTTCTTTGGCCCCACTTTTGGGATACGGAGTGATTGCCAGGAAATATCCATTAACCAGCTGTTTTGTTAAGGGCACCTCTAGATCTGGTTGAAGATGCATGCTTACCCATTTCAAAATGTTATTTGGGGAGCCCCATTCCCTAAAGCTGGAGAAAGCAGCCTGCATATGTTAACAAACACAGTGTTAGTTTATGATTTTCAAATTCAAAGGGGCAGTGAGAAAATGTTAACTATGTTTTATGGGTACAAACAGTTTCTGGTGGAGCAGTTTTGTATCCCAGAAGGACATCCCTGATGACAAAAACAATACATTGTAAGGAATGAGAAGGAACTAGTTCATTCAGTGCAACATAAGGATTATGGATTATATAAATGACATTTTAGATTGTAACAGATTATAATGGAGAACGTGTTTTGTAATGCATACTACAATGGGTGAAGTCCCTGGTTTTATCATTGAATTTGAATAATCTCCAAATATATCACTGCCGCACCACACCCACTAGCTGAAAGCAGGGTGAAAATGGTCTGTGATTATTGATCACCTTTTGGAGCAATTTATCTTTGGCCATCAAATATACATTTGAAGTGACACAGCTCAGCCTGTGCCTTAATTTTGTGGTGTGTAGATTATCAAAGGGCATTAACTGCAGAACAAAGAAAAGCAGCCTAGTTGTGGAGCTGAATCCCTAAATGACCCCTTAAACAATGCTATTGGCTTAACAGGGCCCCCAAAGGCTTTAGGGTCTACTTCAATAGAAAGGGTTGAAGTTCATGCCTACCTATACCCTCATCCAGACATTTGTCCAGCGTGGGAACAGGGCTTCTTTACCCTGGTGATATGCGCAGTCAGTTTTTGCTATGCACTCAGCGCAGCCAAAGTGCATTCAGTAAATGAAGAAGGGAGTTTGGTTTTCCCAATTAGCAATTGCCCTCTTTTGTCACTTCTACTAGAACATTTATATACAAAAGATAACTTTTTGTGGGGCAAGTCTGTTAAGAAAAGTCAAAAATGGTCACAAAGTATTAATTAAGGTTACTTTAACATGTGTGCTATATCGCGACAACCGTGGTATACCGTTACTTGGCAAGAAGGTTATCATACCGTCCATAAATCCATACCGTGACACCCCTAATGTTGACATGCCTTCACCCCACTCTAGTGCATAACCTGCACTGGAACCCTGATGTAATAACAAAATAATCTTTTTCGGGGGGTATTGAAGATCTAATCTCTGATTGTAAAAATGTAAATACATGGCAATTCTATTCTGTTATGTGGTGATTTGAATGCACTCTGTCTAGATATTTCTGATGTGAGTGGGCTGACTCATGTTACAGCAAGGAAGCGTGAAAATGCATGGAAGGCCTTAATGAGGGCCATGGACCTGAATATGCCGCATGGTATGATTGCAGGAGACATGCCGCCAAATCCTAGCTGGCAGTTCCAGTAGTATTCTGGACTACTTCTTTATCTCTGGTGAAATCCTGCAGTCTGCTAAATCTATGACAATAAAAAAAACAGACGTTAACGATCATTACCCCTTGTCCCTGGCGCTAAAGGTGTCAAAACGGGGAGAGCATAATCACCTGTATGACCAAAATATAGAGGCGACGGTGGATGAGAATAGAATCCGCTGGAATAAATCGAGTATGATTAGGTTCTAGGGCCCACTTCAGCACCTGTTCCCTCTAGATAAACTATAGCGGGCCCCGTTAAGCGTCCCATATAAAGATGTGCTAGACTGGATCTACAAGGGTATGCCTCGATCCAGTAATAGAGGCACCATTTTAAGAAACCATGCCTTTGATCACAATATCCAGGCAAAGAAAAGAGAACTGAGATGGATCCTCAAACTCTGCCCCCCATCAGAGAGTGTCCAGAGAAAGTCCCTGAAGTGCAAGTATAAACAGTGGCTTTGCTTCCATAAATACGAAGCTATGATGAATGACGCTCAAGAGATGTTGGCGCTGGTTTACTCAAAAGATGCATCTTCCTTCTGGCGAGTGATTAATAATCTAGTGACACCATCATCAAACTCCCTGATAAAACCATCCTTGCTCTCCGATAGGGTTAATCACTTCACGAGAATATATAAATGCAATTCTGGGTGGTGGGGGAAGTCAGCGCTTGGAACCTACCTCAGGTCTATGGCTTCTGGCATTTTCAGAGGGCCAAATAAGCTCTCTTATCTCATGCAGTAAGAACTTGCACGCTCCGGGGACCGATGGTCTGTCTAATGCAGTCTTAAGACTCGATCCTGATCTATTGGTGTATATTCTGGGCTTAATTTTTTAGCAAAATCACATCCCCAGCAACCATGCCAAAAACATGGACTCAGTCCATCTTTGTACCAATCTTTAAAAAGTGACAACACTAGCTACCTTGTAATTATAGACCCATAGTGTTATTCCAGCAAAAATCTACGTGAGCATAGTGTTGAAAGAACTAACCGATTGGGCCCAAGACGCAGGCAGATTGGATGCGCTATAGACAAGAAATGCAAACCTGTTTATCTTGGCCTTGCTAAAGAACGTGGCGACGGCGAGGCAGTCTATATGGCGTTTATCGACTCCGCAGTGGCTTTCAACAGCATTGACCGAACCTGCTTGTGGGCTAAACTCAGAAAATGGGCATGTCCTGCTCACTTATTAGAGATCTTGGTGGCTCTTCACTCTGATACCTCTATCGGAGTGCGCTTAAATGCTCACGGTAAGCTGTCATCACCTATCATTAATATGTGTGGCCTGAAGCAGGGCTGTGTATTGGCACCTCTACTCTTCAGCTCGGACCTTACTGAAATCTTTGAAGGTATTCATAGCTTCTCACCAAATTTAGCCTTCACTTGCTTGGATTACATGCTATATGCCGATGACCTTGTCCTCTTTGACTGTACCCCAATCCGTTTGCAGCACAAGCTTGATGCCCTGGCTAAATACACTGAGTTAAATCATTTAAGTATCATCATAACAAAATCAGATACTAATATTTATATCAGGAATCAAACAAAAATATAGGAGCTTTCAATGGAATATTGGTGGCTCGGCCCTTGCAAAGGTTTCAAACTGTTGCTACCTGGGATGTAGAATCCTTGAACTTCATAAGAAAATGGAGCTCCAAACGCTCCAAGATGTTGAAGCTCGCAACTCAAGACTGTGCTGTAAACCGGAAATTCAGCCACTTTTCCCTGACCCCAGTTCTAGAATTCTATAGGGCAAAAGTTCTACCATCGGTAACCTACGGGGTGAGAATTGTGGTTTCCCGTCCTCAGTGGATTGTGATGCCGTTGAGGGTCTGTTTTGGAGGAAGGTCTTAACACCAACCAGATGGTGTTCCAGTGGCAGTAATCTTTCGAGTTGGGATTATCTTTGATAACATTTCATCTATACTGGAAGAACCTCTCACTGCTGAAAAACATTTATTGTGGCAAGGAGGGGTCAATTTGGTAACTGCTAAAGCAACTGCTACACAAACAATCTGGGGTTGCCCTCCAAAATTGGGAAACAGTCTGTGAGCTGATTTGCAAAAAGTATGACAGCTCGAAGGACACACTGTTATAATCCAACCCAGATGAAAAGGAGACTCGGTGGGACTGGATCGACGCAATGATCAAAGTCAGAACCTATTATCTGTATGCTGACTTGCTGGTTGAGGTCGGGCAAGTCAGAACTTGTCCAGAATATTTGAGTAGTTCACCCAGTAGATCATGGCGGTCAAGGGTGGTGCTTGTCATGGTGCGTGCTCCACAACTCCTGGAACTGATGGGCCCACCCCATTCATTGACACCCAATAGGGCTTATCAAGCCCCAAAGGAGTGTCCCAGAACTTCCTGGACTCAGTCCTGGCGCCGTTGGCGCCAGGCTCATAAAATGGTTTGAACCATATGGACTACTTACTCAGCCTAGTGAGGCTGAGGCTTTCTGCATATCCAGGGCGTGACGGAGGGACTACTTTACCTGAAAGGCAAGGTGTGGTAAAGGGACTACTTGCCTGGAACTACTTGCAAGGCTATTTATGCCACACCCTGCAGGCAGAACACGCTTCGCGTTATTCTGCACTCCTGCAGCGTAACGCTCACCGTGTCTGCTCTGTACTCGAGCTTCTACAGCCACGCCCGTTCTGAAATTTCCATCCATCGTTGCCTGAAAGAAGAAAGAGAGAAGAACAGGAGTTATTACAGCTACAAAGGCCTTACCTGCAATTCTCATCCATCGGTCTCGTCTTCAGGTGATCTTCGGGTCGCCGTCCTTGTTGGGAAGAGGGCATCTGCGCAGGCATCCAATACTTACCCGGGGATCTGCATTCCTCCGGAATACGTTGGAGCGGTTCTTCCATTCATCATCCTGGGGACGCGCCTGCACAGAAGGAACAGAAACAGCAGGTTAGTCGCGCATGAAAATACAATTATTCAGCCATTCAGCGCAGCTCACCCGCGCTAATACTCACCTGGAGGCAACCTGCTCAGCATCCTAGGAGAGTCAATTCTTCATCCAAACCTCTGCACGAAACCGTGCCTGCAAGAAAGACAAAACACGTTTAAACCTTGGGAAATAAAGACATTGAGCACCTATACCAAGCATACATTGGCATTGAGATTTACCTGCTTAATCCAGATATTCCAGACACAGCAACAGCCACTCTGGACCAGTGAAGTAACTGTGTCCGGGGAAAGACTGAGCTTACTGCGCCCCTGCTGAAAGTCAAGCAGGACGGAGAGCCAACCTCCCAAAACTCAAAGGTGAGCCAGAAGAGGAGTTGGGGACCAGGAGGTTGAAGGAGGTGGGACTAATCCAGCCCCACTCAATAGCTACTATCTTGTTTCAACATTGCAGACAAACGCCTCCTGGGGTGATAACAGGGGAGAGGACATTATCATACCAGCAGAGCTACGCCAGGGCAGACATCATTCGTACGGCTACGTGCTACGCCCCTGTGGAGACCAGGTGAGCGTGACAGAACGCAAAGCCTTCTACAAAATCTCTACCTGGGCGTCATGGAAACCTGAGACAGACCAACTAGCCCAGCTTTTGGGGGAACTCAGGGCCGAGGTACATTCGGCCAGGCAGGAGACCAATGCTTTAAGGAGAGAACTGATTGTGGCCAAAGATCGTACCGATGAGCTCGCTAGACAATTGCGTCAATCCCAGGCGGGGCCAACACCATTACCAGATTGGGGTCATCGGTTCTGTGACTACACCCAGCAATCCAGTTCAAGTAGTCCTTCCAGGAGCTGTACCTTTGGCACCTCCAGAACGCTTTGCAGGAGACCCAAAAAGGTATGCGGTCTTGATAAACCAGTGCCGACGACATTTCCTATGTAGGCCAGGGGCCTTTCCAAACGACCAATCTAAGGTAGCCTTTGTATTGTCGTATCTCAGTGGCAGTGCTGCGGACTGGTCGGTACCTCTTGTCAATCGACGATCCCATCTTGCGAGACTTCCAGAGGTTCCAAACGGACATGGAGAAGTTGTTTGCCCGCCACTCTCAGGGTCAGGCATTGGATAATGAACTCTTGTCTCTACGCCAAGGCAACCAAGATCTGTTGACGTACATCGCAACCTTTAATAGACTCATAGTGGAAACCGATTGGCCAGACGACAAAAGAACAACTTTGTTTATCCGTGGTTTAAGGGGGGAGTTAAAGGATGTTTTAGCTTAAGTGGTCAACCCTCCCAGTGATTTGCGGAATACATAGATTTGGTTGTTCAGCTTGATCATAGACTACAGAACCGTAAGGAAGATCGAGCTAGAATGGACACTCTGGTTTTTGTGCGCCCAAAGGAGAATGCATCCAAAACCACCGACTTGGCCGAGCCCATGCAGATTGGAGGAGTGCGTGGGCCATTATCCAAGGCTGAAAGAGATAGAAGAAGACAACAACGGCTGTGTTTGTATTGCGGCTCAGCCGGCCATTTCCTCTGAGACTGCCTTGTAAAACCACCCAAGAAGGCAGTCGGGGTTGCCTGCAAAGTGGAAACGGAGCCAGAGTCGGAAAACTTCCTCGCCCGACAAGCGTAGAGGTCCGATTGTCGAGCGAAAAGAAGGACTCTCAGACCTCGCACCTAGCCTTGCCAATGATCCTAAATCACCGACAGCCGTCCCGAATGCATGCACTCAGAGCATATATTGATAGCGGAGCCATTGGAAATTATATGGATCAATAATTGGCTACAAGGATGAATCTTCCTCTGTGCGAAAAGGCAACAACAGATTTAGTTCCCATTGTCGACGGAACAGAGATCGCTTCGGGTCCAGTAACGCACTCAACAACAGAGATGACACTTTTGTGCCAAGACTGACATCGGGAAGATATCGTGTTCGATCTAATCAAGGCTCCACAATTTCAAATAATTCTGGGAATGCCATGGCTAGAATCACACAGTCCTTGCATCGACTAGCGTGCTAAGAGGCTGACCTTCTCAGTCGAATGTGCTCGTACCTGTTATCAAGCAAAGGAACCTTTTGGTTAAGGAAGTGACAACAATCATGAATCTTGACTAATCCGCTACCTCCGGTATACCAAGACTATCAGGATGTTTTCCAGAAGGATCAAGCTAATACTCTTCCTCGCTATAGATTGTACGACTGTCAGATCGGCCTTATACCTGGCGCACAGATTCCATGTGGGCGAATCTATGCACTCACGTAACCTGAAAATCTGCATCTAAAAAAGTATCTGGACCAGTACCTGTCTAACGGCTTTATCCGCCCATCCAAGTCCCCGGCAGCCTAGCCCTTATTCTTCGTGCCTAAAAAGGAAGGAGACCTTAGGATTTACATCGATTACCGCGCATTGAACCAAGTCACAGTTAAAAACCGTTACCCCTTGCCACTAATTCCTGAACTATTGCACCAAGTTAAAGATGCCTGAATTTATACCAAGCTTGATCTTCGAGGGGCATATCATCTGGTACGAATCAAGAAAGGGGACGAATGGAAGACTGCCTTCTGCACCAAATACGGGCTATTTGAATGCCAAGTAAGGCCCTTTGGCCTTTGTAACGCCCCAGCGACGTTCCAGTATTTCATGAATGACGTCCTGCGAGAATTGATTGATTGATGTGTGTGTCGTAGTATACATTGACGACATTCTGGTATATTCATCGTCTGAACAGGAACATGTGAAACACGTCCGTGCTGCTCTGGACAAACTTCGACAACACAGACTTTTGCAAAACTGGAAAAATGCTTCTTCCATGTTATTTAGGTCGAGTTCCTTGGGTTTGTCCTAACCCCACATGGTGTATGCATGGATTTGCGGAAGGTTGACGCCATTCTCAACTGGCCTTCTCCAACCTCAATTCAAGGAGTTCAGAGTATGCTCAGATTTGCAAACTTCTATCGTTGCTTCATTCCAGGCTTTTCGCAGCTAGTACATCCCATCACCTCTCTACTGCGAAAGAACAAATGTTTTCAATGGTCAGAGGAGGCCGAGAAAGCCTTTCAGGACTTAAAACAAAAGTTTATCTCAGCCCCGATCCTGAAACACCCACGACCAGACCTACCATACGTGGTTGAGGCCGACGCTTCCAGTTCGGCAATGGGAGCGATCCTCTCGCAAAAAGATCCTGAAACGGGTCAACTCCACTCAGTGGCCTTCTGGTCACGGAAATTCACGGCACCAGAATTGAATTATGCCATTACGTACAAGGAACTTCTGGCCATTAAGGCGGCCTTCAAGGCTTTACGGCATTACCTTCTAGGAGCAAGGCATACAATTATAGTAATCACTGATCACCGCAATCTACAGTACTTGAAGGTGGCAAAGGCTCAATCATCCCGCCAACTCCGATGGGCATTATTTTTTGCTGAATTCGACTTTGTGATTACTTAACGACCTGGTTGTCCAAATGGTAAGCCAGATGCTCTATCTCGTATTGGGGTAGAAGAGGAATCCACCAACCCAGACCCAGTGCCCATCATTCCCGGAGAAAAAATCTTAGGAATAACAACGTCTCTAACCTTAGATGGCATCCACGAAGAAATCACACATCTCATGGATGCTGACACTCTGAGAGATTGGCGTACCAAAAGTGTTCACCATTCTTTCTCAAACCACTTACCATATTTTCAGGGATGTCTCTACCTACCCAGTAAAAAACTTCAGGAAAGGGTAATCTCTAACTACCACGAATCACTGGTGGAAGGTCATCCGGGGATAGCGAAGACCGAAGCTAAATCAAGCGACACTTTTGGTGGCCAACATGGCGTAGGGACATCAAGCAATTTGTATTATCCTGTGGAGTTTGTGCACAAAACAAGTCCCTAAAGAAGAAATCGCCAGGTCAACTGCAACCACTGGATATTCCACCTATGCTTTGGCATACACTATCTCTTGACTTTATAACTGACCTTCCTCCTTGTAATGGGTTCAACACAATTTTGGTCGTCGTAGACTTGTTTTCTAAAATGGCTCATTTCATCCCACTAAAGGGGTTACCCTCAGCTTCAGTCCTGGCTAAATAATTCTTAGAACAAATAGTCTGAATTCATGGATTTCCGTCCATCCTGATTTCAGATCGTGGCAGCCAATTTATCTCACGTTTTTGGAAAAAATGTTGCGAGCTAGCGCAAATCGACGTAAGACTCTCCACCAGCCACCATCCCCAGTCTGACGGTCAGACTGAGACGACCAACCAGACTTTAGAACAATACCTCAGATGTATGTTACACCAAACGGAAAGCACTTGGAAGGGCATCTTATGGATAGCCGAATACGCCTACAACAATTCCCTGCACTCCAGCATTGGACAGAGTCCTTTCTATACCATCTACGGGCTGCATCCACGAACCTCTAATCTTGACCCGTCTCAACTCCTGGAAATGCCAGCAGTAATAAGTTTGCACACTACTATTACTCAAGCCTTCAAATAAGCAACTGATCATCTGAGACAAGCTAAAGAAAGATACAAGAAGTCGGCAGACGTGCATAGAAGTGAAGCTCCAAAGTATCAAGTTGGAGATGAAGTCTTGCTGGCGGCAAAGCACATACCAATGAAAGGAACCCGTACCTTCAATCCCAGATATGTAGGTCCATACACCATTAAGGCCATCATTAATCCGGTAGCTATGAAACTAGATTTACCTTCACACATGAGGATTCATCCCGTGTTTCATGTCTCACTTTTGAAGTCAGTGCAACCAGGAACCCGAGTACTGAAACCACCAAGACCGATCATGGTCGACGGAGAACCTGAATTTGAAGTTAAGGACATCCTGGACTCAAAAATCATCAACTCAAAACTATTTTATCTAATAGACTGGAAAGATAATAGATATGGACCACATGAAAGATTGTGGGAACCTAGTGATCATATTCATGCACCACGATTGCTGAAAAGGTTTCATCATAATCACCCGAACAAACCGGGACCAATGGGAGAACGCGTCGTTAGGGGGAGGGTTGTGGGGGGGAGTGCTGTCATGGTGCGTGCTCCAAAACCCCTGGAACAGATGGGCCCACCCCATTCATTGACGCCCAATAGGGCTTATCAAGCCCCAAAGGAGTGTCCCAGAACCTCCTGGACTCGGTCCTGGCGCCGTTGGCGCCAGGCTCATAAGATGGTTTGAACCATATGGACTACTTACTCAGCCTAGTGAGGCTGAGCCTTTCTGCATATCCAGGGCGTGACCGAGGGACTACTTTACCTGAAAGGCAGGGTGTGGTAAAGGGACTACTTGCCTGGAACTACTTGCAAGGCTATTTATGCCACACCCTGCAGGCAGAACACGCTTCGCGTTATTCTGCACTCCTGCAGCGTAACGCTCACCGTGTCTGCTCTGTCCTCGAGCTTCTACAGCCACGCCCGTTCTGAGATTTCCATCCATCGTTGCCTGAAAGAAGGAGAGAAGAACAGGAGTTATTACAGCTACAAAGGCCTTACCTGCAATTCTCATCCATCGGTCTCACCTTCAGCTGATCTTCGGATCGCCGTCCTTGTTGGGAAGAGGGCATCCGCGCAGGCATCCAGTACTCACCCGGGGATCTGCATTCCTCCGGAATAGGTCGGAGCGGTTCTTCTATTCATCATCCTGGGGCTGCGCCGCGCCTGCACAGAAGGAACAGAAACAGCAGGTTAGTCGCGCACGAAAAAAGTTATTCAGCGCCACTCACCCGCGCTAATACTCGCCTGGAGTTAACCTGCTCAGCATCCTAGGAGAGTCAATTCTTCATCCAAACCTCCGCACGAAACCGCGCCTGCAAGAAAGACAAAACACGTTTAAACCTTGGGAAATAAAGACATTGAGCACCTATACCAAGCATCCATTGGCATTGAGATTTACCTGCTTGATCCAGATATTCCAGACACAGCAACAGCCACTCTGGACCAGTGAAGTAACTGTGTCCGGGGAAAGACTGAGCTTACTGCGCCCCTGCTGAAAGTCAAGCAGGACGGAGAGTCAATCTCACAAAACTCAAAGGTGAGGCAGAAGAGGAGTTGGTTGAAGGAGGTCGGACCAATCAAGCCCCACTCAATAGCTAATATCTGGTTTCGACATTGCAGACAAACGCCTCCTGGGGTGATAACAGGGGAGAGGACATAATCATACCACCAGAGCTACGCCATTGCAGACATCATTCGTACAGCTACGTGCTATGCCCCCGTGGAGACCAGGTGAGCGTGACAGTGCTATTAAGATTGAATTTGACCCACACAAATGATATTTTGGGTGTCTGGAGTAAGGTTCAGAGAGAGGTGAGAGTATGTTGCTTCTGCTCTATCCCTAGAGAGATGGAGACGCCACGCCACATATTGTTGCATTTTGGATCATTGGAGGCGAGGCGAAATGTCCAGCTTCACGCTGGTAAAGTATGGCAGCTGATTATGAACTCTTTTGGTCCTAATAAATTGATGGCTGATGCGATTCACTTTTAAAAGAAGTCTTGGATACATGTGAAGGGTAATATGACCAACATAATATGCATTCTGGTTGTGTGCTCCTTTTCAAGAGCTGATAGGTTAAATTAACTGTGTTTTTATGTTGTGCTTCTTTATGTATATTATGTGATACTGCTTATTTTCTCCTTTCTTTTCTGCCAAAAGATTCATTTGAATTATTAGCTAGTAATTTGTATTTTAAATGAAATATTGTATTTACTTTTTCTTATGTTTGTTAAAGGTTACTTGTTAACAAAATAACTATAAAAAAAAATAATAATCTGATTTGAATAATACCTTTTGGCTGCACACCAATCCTAGGTTGCTAAGAAACATGGTGCATGAGATTGGATGTATTGCGACTACCTGCACTTATAAACGTAGCCTAGGTAAGATTGCTGCCCATTTACTTGCCTAGTGGTGGCTGGTTTCTGACCCCCACCCAAAGTTTTTGTTTTTATCGAAGGCCCTGGCCTTCTCGTGCAGTTTAAAAATGTCTTTTAGTCTATATCCCTTCCTGGTGGAGTTGGCTGCTGGCCCCAGCCCAAATGTTCTCATTATTTTACACAGTTTAGTCTTAAGTGGGTCAGCTGATTCTGTAAATCTGCCCCTTGTTAGACGCAACAGGCTTTGATTCTGTGTTGGCTTTTTTCTTGTTGCCCCTGCTTCTGGTCTCTTGCTCCTCAGCACATCTTGGATGGTTGTCTTGTTAGCTACAGCTGGGTGTTTCACTCCCTTTTGGGTTATTGTGTGTTTTAGTCCAGCTTGGGCTTCCCGACTGTTCAGCCCTGCTTGAGTTGTTGACACTCTCACTCCCTCGTGGGGTGTCTCGGTTCTCAGCCCAGTGTGGCATAGGACCCTTTTTAGCCATTTTTGGATTATCCTTGTTTTCTCTGTCTCGTGGGCTATCTTGGTGCTTAGCCCGGGCTTGGGCTATGAGACTGTTTAGACCATTGTGTGGGAAAATTGGGGAATTTAAAATTGTATGTACTCCCCTTGCATATTACTGCATTATGTTGAGTAGGCTTTGCAAACTGCCCTATTTAAACAACAGTTTCTTGCTTGTGCAAGGCGAGACTGTAGATTGTACTTCACATGTCTTTGCAATGAAGGCTCTTCGCCTAGCATGTAGGAATGTTCACCTTCCTAGCTTTCATTTTTGATGTGTTCCCCTTTTGGCTTATGTAAGCGTGTTTCAGGCTTCTTGCTTTCTTCGGAAAAGCGCTATTGGTAGCCGGTTGTCCTCATATTGCAAGCGTTCTCGCCTGCTCAGACTGTGTTTGAATCTTTAAGGAGTATATTCACCTTGACTAACTATATCACGGTATGCTGTCCACCCTGATAACACAAACTAGCATATGAAAGAGTGCAGTTGGTATCAAAGGCTTGTATAATGAGGCTTTGTTCTCTAGCAGCAACATTGTTTCAAGGTGAGACCTTGCCCTGTTACCACTCTTCCTTTGAAACACGTGTTCCTTCGGATAGAAGAGAAAGTTGCACAGAGTGGGTATGTGAGGGAGATTCACTTGCGCCGGAATCTCATGCCCCATTGCTTCTGTTTATGTTGTTGCTTTTTTACTAATATATTCACCAATCCATCAGACTCGTGCGTGGTCATTTTTCTACCAACTTTGGTGCCTTTAGACGTCCGATTTCCCCCTGCTCTGCGGCTAGGTTCAAGGGCCGCCGGTCGCACTTCCCAGTGATCCCCATGGGCCCAGGAGAGACTATTATGTCTGAATGGAGAGCTGCCCGGAGTGCCCAGAGACTCGAGCCGGGCAGAGCAGGCGCAGAAGCACAAACCCCATCGAAAAATCGTGGGTTGGTGAACACAGGTAATTCTGTCAAAGTATTATGTCTTGTATTGTGTTGTCTGAAAAGAGTTGGGATAAATGTTTGTCTTTGAAACCTGAAGCCTGAAATATGTGGTGATTATCTGAGAATTCTGGAGGGAAAGTAACCTGCCTATAGTTCTGCTTATCTGAATAAGGAAAAAGGAAAGCGGCTGGCCACCGTAGTTTAAAAGCCACACATCCATGCTCCCTACTCATTTAATAGAACATGAGACTGCTGTCTTGATCCGAGTAGTGTAGTATCGATCAGGGATTGTATGAGTGTGAAGAATATATTTTGTATGAGAACCTCATGATTGTCTTGTCTAAACCATGCTTGAAGCTCTAAATGTGCAGCTCCGTTGCGACCCCTCTTTATATTTCACACTCTTCTCTATCCTAGAATGGGAGCTGTAATAGGCTTTGTTCTCCAGCATGGGGTCTGGCATGGATTCACATGCTCATGAATATTCCCCGCCGTCAGGCTGGGAATCCTCAGTAAAAGAAAAAAACAGTAACTTTTGCTTTGAAACGGTATTTCTCCTCCAAACCAATCACTGTCCTCTGGGTCATTCTGCCACCATCCAATGACGGCCCTCTTCCTAAGCTCCACCCCAATTGGCCATCTTCAGATTTGTACTGTCCGCTTCAGTGTCGGGAGTCATCTTAGTGCTCTCCAAACTATTTTCCTAATATTTTGAGGTTTTTGGCTAAATCTGAAGTTTTTGACCGATTTTTGGTTTTATCGTTCGACCAGGAGGTTGACTGTTGGCAGCGGGGATCTGCTTTTGGTCAAGATCTTGCTACATTGAGGATCTATCATCGGATCAGAGAAAGGCCTCTGCTTGGGCCTACTTGGCGCCTTTTCGCCATGTCCGAGAAGAGATGCCTCTTCAAACTCTGTGCGAAGTGTGGACTAGGGAACGTTTACATGGAGGATCGACACCACAAATGTCTTTACTGTCTGCATCTGGGCCATGATGATGAGGAGGGATTCGAGGTCTGCCGTGGCTGGCAGCATGGTTAAAATCGGGTAAGGCCTCCGACTCGGCCTCCGGTCATAGGATGGCCGGTCCCACAATCAAACTCTCTCAGAAAAGAGGTTGAGGTCCTTTTACGACGCCCCGCCTGTGGGGGTCCAAAAGAAAGCAAGGCCGCACACTGATCCCACTGGGTTCGCCTCTGCTGCGGGTCCCGGCGCAGGAAGGGCAATGTCACCCATCCCCAACCTCCTCCATGGTGAGCCTACCGGTGAGGAGTGCCCCCTCTGAGAAAGTCCTTGATTCCTTCGAAACTTACCATCGGCGGACAAGGCGACGAAGGAGATATTCAAAGTGGGCCCTTCACTGCCTCCATCAGCCTCTCATCCAGCCAAGACAACTCCATCATCATCAACGGCCACAACCACATCGCCGACTGCTGCTACCACCCAGTGGACAGCCATGTCAATGACCACTACTTCGTCGAAAGGAGGACAGACCGCGAAGGTGGTGCCCGCAGTCGCAGCAACAGCTGCTTCACGGGTGTCCCTGCTGACATGGCGTGAGGTAACTGCTGTGGCTTTGGCAAAGACCCCTGGAAAGGGGACAGCGGCTCCCCCCACCCCCCCCAGAAGTCTCAGGTGAGTGGAAGGAGTAAGTCAGTCGCCACCTAGGAGAGATACCGAACAAGGAGCTGAGCCAAGTGTGCCGGGGAACACTTATACTAGCTCTGAGGGTTACTTTTCGGACCACAATGGGGGCAAGGGACCCTTGTTGGAAGGTTGGAAGGTGGGTCACAGCGGAGTGAACCCTATTGCCTACCTCTCCAGGCATACCAACCCAGAGCCTCCCCCTCTCATCCTTCCTACACCTCAGCCCAGGGATGTTTCGTTGGACATTCTGACCTTGCAGCACACACTGGTATCAGAAATTCAGCAGAGCCGCCCACACCAGGCCCTGCTCCGTCTAGAAGTCCTCCAAGACCGAAAGCTCTTCTTGGAGTAAGCGCAAGTCAAAGGACCCTGCTGGTCCAAGGCGCCAACCGCTACCACCACCACCTCAACCTCAGGAATTGACCCCGACAGGGGATCCTGCCATGCACACATACGCAGGCATAGATGGGCATGGATATGGCAGCTATAGCAACGGGCACCGACGAGGCAGATGACTTTGTGCCAGCGGATGAGAGCCAGCAGGCGCAGATGACCCGCACAGGTCCTCTCCTCTGGATGAGTTTGGCTCCTTACACTCAATGATGTCCAGTGCCTCTGATCTTTTTTAACTAGTACCTGAGGAGACTAAAAAGGAAGGGTTTGTTTATCAACGCCGTGAGTCCTGGCCGAAGACCATCATGTCTGTCCCCTCATATCTTGGATGAAGGCCTAGCACTGTTGAAGATTCCGAGCACCACCCATCCCAAGCAGGACAGGCTTGAGAAGAAATACTGGACTCGGTCCCCAAGTGCCTGATGTCCCAGCCCTCACCGGACTCGGTCGTCTTGGCCGTGACCGGGAAACTTTATGGAACCCGTTGTCTTCGTCCATGGTACCCCCGGACCATGAGGGGAAGAAGCTGGACGTAATGGGCAAGAGGATTATCTTTATGGCTGCCAGCACCAGTAAGGCCGCTAAGGCCCTGGCCATTTTGTCCCGCTACGACTGGGAGCTCTGGTATAAGCTGTGCCCGATTCTGGACTTTCTACAGAACTACAAGAAGGCAAGTGGTTGAGATGTTCCAAGAGTGGAAAGTGGCCTTCGACCACGCCATCACAGTGGCAGTGGACCTCGTGGTCACCAGATTCTGTCAGATGGGGAAACGGTGTCTCTTCGTCGACAGGGATGGCTGAAGGCCACCAACTTCAGGCCGGACGTTCAGTCTAAGGTGTTGGGCATGTCATTTGATGGGGAAAACCTGTTGGCAAAACAGTCGACGACTCTCTTCAAATCATCAAGACTGACATAGAGACAGCACGGTACATTCGCCGGTTACCCTGCAGCAACGTCAGTCGTTGTCCTTCTGTTGCTCAAGGGAAAAACCTGACAGGTCCTTCCTTATTGGCAGCCTTCCCGCTCCATGACGCAATGGGCGTACAGAGGTAACTTGCGGGCATACAGCAGCAGAGGACCGGTGAAAATGGGTATGTGCACTCTAGACAAGTGCCACTTCCTCGAAGTCCAGCACACTTCATGTTTACTCAATACTCGCCAAAAGCATGTAAGTACCTGGAAAAATGGCATGGATATACACTGCAAGTTACCTAAACATTTTCCGCCGGAAGGTACATTCGACTTAGATAGAATAATGAATTTCTGTAAGGCATTAGGGAAGAAAGGCACACGTGTACAGCAACGCTTATGGGACACTTATCTCGATTTGGTATACCAAAGCCACTAAAACAGACTGAATCCAAGACATTGAAAGACACTCAAAAAAAGCTCCAGGAGTGAAAGCCTTGAAAACTGAGTACTCTAACGTGCAGGTACTGGCCCATAAAGCTGGGTACAAACTATTATATCCTGTAATCCAATGGGAGCCCCTGTTAAAGGAAAGTCCCAAAGCTATCTTGGATACTTAGAACCCTGCCATTTTAAACGTTATACCTGATCAATGTTCAGATTCTACTCAACCACTAACTTAGAGTCCACAGTGTATGCAAATTGGCCAACTGAAGAACCTGCTACTGCTAGGGATTTGAAATATGCCGAAAGAGAAAATCCTGCAGAATATCTCTAACGTTTGAAACAATGCTTTGAACAATATTCTGGGTTTGTTGATGCCATGCTGACTGTTAGTTATGGGATTGCAGCCAAAGGTATCTGGAGGAATTAAGGCAGTGCTGATAGGATAGGAAGGAAAGGGCTTTTTTAAAGTGTTATTGGCTACACAGAACTTTAATGAAAAGGTGGAGAGACCAAAGGAAACGATGGAAGCCAAACTTATGGCATTGCAAATACAGAGTTTACAACCTTCTGAGGGAAGGGGAGGGTCCTGCCCTGCTCTGAGAGGCTGGGGACGGAGAGGAGCACCCCTGTCATTTGAGCCAGGCCAAACTGCAGAAAGGTATTCCACGAACAAGTACAGTGATGTAACTACTGTAAAGAGTTTGGCCACTGGAAAGCCGAGTGCCCCCATCGGCTGAAGTATGACGGTTGAGGCAGAAAGCCAACTGCACCAAGCAGGATGGCATGGTCTCCCTCCACCGCCACTGCTGCTGACCGATGTTTAGGATTGCCAAGCGGTCTCTGAGCTCGTTGCACCACTTATATCGATAGACCCTTCTGCCCTGTATGTTGACTGTATTGTTACTGGGCAAAAGATTTCATGTTTAGTTGACACTGAAGCATCACGCTCCACATTTAAAAGACTCCAAGTTTCCGCTGCAAAGCATTCGTAAGCGCTGTAGACATTGGGGGTATTCCAAACCTAATCCTGTGTCTGCTCCGCTTATGGTCCCTATAAGCCCATTTTCTGACCAACATGCATTTTTGTTGACCCCTTGTTCCTCTGTGAATTTGTTTGGATTAGATGTATTGTGCAAACTAAGCGGAACTACTTACTGTCCCACCCATGGAGTTTATATTGATATTTCTGCTCACATAGAACATGAAGTTTGTTTGTTTGTTTGTTTATTTAGTATAGCGCTCCAGACCCAGGGGTATACGGGCGCTTTAAGGACAGGTTACATAGTTACAGTAAATGAGCAGTTATACAATTGTGGCGTTAAAATGCCAAAATATAATATGTACAGGCAGGTAGTAGTAAGCATTTCAAAGTATGTACAATATATACAATCTATACAGTAGGTACTAAGCTTAGTCTATCTATTCACAGTATGTACAATATATGCGGATAGGACTGAGCTTAGTTTATCTGAGGGTTGCCTTCTCCAGAAGCCAGCTAATGACTAATCTTCTGAACAATTGGAAGGATTTAGTCAATTTAATACTCAGTGGTAGGGTGTTCCAGAGTTGGGGGGGTAGGACGGAAAAGCTCGAGCCCCCCGCTCTTTTGGCGGAGAATCTAGGCACGGTGAGGCATAGAGTATTGGATGATCTGGTGCATCTTGTGTTGGGCTTAAGGGAGAGTTTATTGGTGAGGTACTGAGGGGCTAGGTGATTTAAGGCTTTATAGGTGAGGCAGAGGGTTTTCAGGTCGATTTTTTGTTGAATAGATAACCATTTACAAGATAATCTTATGTGGGCGATGTGCTCTCTCCTGGGAATATTTAGTGCTGCTCTCAGCGCATTATTCTGGAGGATCTGAAGTTTCTTGATTATAGCTTGGTTGGCACCAAGGTAGAGGCAGTTGCAATAGTCAAGCTTCGATTGTATGAGGGCCCTCGCCAGAATGAGGCAGCTGTTTGTGGACAGAAAAGGTCTGCAGGCCCTGATTAATTTCCCCGTGTAGTCGGTAGCTGAGGCAGTCATATTAACTTGTTTGGAGAGGTTAGTATTGGCGTCAAGGTAGAAGCCTAAGGTTTTCACATTATTCACAACTGGAATGATGTTGCCATCTATGAGGAATTTGGAGTAGTCGGGGCTGAGTTTCTGTAGGTTATTGGGGGACCCGACCAGAAGGAGCTCGGTCTTCTCATCATTCAGGCAGAGGCCGTGTGTGGCCATCCACGCCTGAATGATGGCGAAGATTTCGTTGATCCTGGTGGCGTCAGTGATGTAGTTGCCAGTGATGGTGAGGAGTATCTGGGTGTCATCTGCATAGTTGGTGTAGGTGACACCCAGATGGTCCAGTTTCTCAAAGAGGGGTTTTGTAAAGATATTATAGAGGGTAGGGGAGACGCAGGACCCTTGTGGGACACCGCATGTGATGGGGATAGGGTCTGCTGCAGCCACAGATGAGAAAACCCTCATGGTTCTGTTGGCTAGGAAGGATTGTATCCATGTGACAGCAGAGGGTGAGAAGTGGGCAGCAGAAGAGAGGTGGTTGCAGAGTATTTTGTGGTCAACCAAGTCGAAGGCTGCTGAGAGGTCTAGGAGGAGTAGGATAGCTGCTTTGTTTTTGTCCTTGATGTCATCAATATGACTTTTGAGGTCAACAAGGGCCGTTTCTGTTGCGTGTGGAGGACGAAAGCCAGATTGACGCAGGCCTAACAGTTGATTGGTCTCTTGCATTATTACAGGAATTGGCACATTCGAACCCTGCTTGCGACTGGGGCTGTTGAACCGGGTCCCAGTCTAATTATGGTCAGCCCATGCAAATTACATTTATTATATGGGTAATTCTGAGACTGTGAATCCTGCCAAGCCCTTGCCATGTGTACCTCAGTATCCTGTTTCTCGACAGGCTGAAGAAGGTATTCACTCTGTAATAGAATCTCTTCTCCAAAAGGGTATCGTCATACCAAACCACAATACTCCAGTTTTGCCTACTAGGAAGCCAGGTAAAGAGGCTTATTTCATTCAGGACTTGCGTGCAGTTAATGCAGCCTTGTTGCCAGCTTTTCCAGTAGTACTCCATTCAGCTACCATTTTGTCACGTATTCCCTATACAGCCAATTATTTCACTGTTGTAGAGTTGTGTTCTGCCTTTTTCTCCATACCAATACATCCTGATACTCAGCATCTTTTCAAATCTACCCACAAATCAACTCAATAAATTCACAAGGCTTCCAATGGGCATCTAGAAAGGCCTACCTTGTTTTCCAAATTTGTAAAGAAAGATCTTGATTCTGCATAGATTCCAGGAGGGTCAACGCTTGTACAGTGTGCGTCGAAACACAGGTATTCGTTCCTTCAAGACTTCCCCTGCGAGGCTAGGTTGCGGTGGGCCACCTCTGCAAGGCAAGTGGGACCTCACTGGCAGAGACTCCCCCTTTGGGGACAATGACCCGTTCTTGTGAGGATCTCACTAAGTCAGCTACCTAGCTGCATAAATGGCACGATCTTCAATGAAGAGTAGTGTGGCAACTTTACGTTTTGGCTGAAGACAATGTGAAAAAAAACGGATGTGGAAGGAAAAAGGAAGAGGTCTCTTTACCCAGAGATGTGTATTTAATTGCGATGAATCGGAGCAGAAAGAGAGAAGGAGCATGATATGCGAAGGAGAATACCCCTGACATCACCCTGTGTGATGGTAGAGTCAGGCCAAGTCGCAGAGCCCATAACATTTGAAGAGCAAGCGAAACAGTGGGAGACGCCAGAGGCCTGGTGTATGCAACCGCAAAGGAAGCCGTACCTTAAGAAAAAAAAAAGATTTTATTGAACATTTGTATGGCACCTATGCAGCAGAAAGTGTTTCCAGGCACCAAAAGGCTAAGGTGGGGCGGGGGGTGGGGGTTGAGGCAGAGGAGGATAAACCACAATAAACGGTCCTACTAGGCCTTCAGACATTCGGATTGTGCAATTGCAGAAACAGGAAGTGCAGGAGGGAGGGGCAGGTCAGTGTGAAGGTACAGTACAGTACAGTATAGTAGTAGGGGGTGAAAGTACAGGAGGGAGGTGGCCCAGGGGCTGGGTAAGTGCTAAGGGGAGCCCGAAGGGCAAGTGCACTGAGGAGGCCTGAGCGTCAGCTAGTGCAAGGAGGGGGGGGGTGGGGTGTTGGGTAAGATTTTCATATTTATGATAAATCTTCCTGACCTGTGTAAACCCCACAACGTTTTGCTTTGACTAGGTAACTATTTTACCTTGTCTCTAGGTGAAGGGGAATCTTTTTTGTATTTTTTTTATTTTTTATTGTTCTGGTGCACATTTCAACCTTCAATATATGTACAAGACAAAGATTTACTTACAATTACAAAATAAATGGATAAATGCAGTTATCAGTTTTTGGATATGATTATAAAAAAGGATTTCATTAAAATTATGATGTGCTAAAGTTAAATCTGTGATAACGGTAAATATTCTAGCAAACTAGACCCCATGTGTCCAATTCAAACACCAGAGACTCTAGCAATTCCATTGCCACCACAGTAGCAAATATACATTTATCAGTAAAATTTTAGGTACCATCAGATGGTCAATAGAAACTTCATATTTCCAGCAATCGACCCTCTTGTCCCTTTTCAAGCTTCAAGGATTCTAAAAATGTCATTGCTACAATGATAACAAAAGGATGCTCACCTTTAAAAATGCTGTACCACAGCACATCGCAGGTTAGGCATTTATAATCCTGAAGTAAATGCTGTAGAAAAGTTACCTTTTTGATAGTAAGACTGGACAATGAATAAGAAGGTGCATACGCGTTTCAGGTGCCTTGATGTCTTTACAATACCTGCACATTCTATCTGATTGTAAGGCAATGGTCTGTTTACCGATCACATCCATTGTGGGCCACAGATTAAGTTGAAAACGAGAAACATGTTTCTGTGTACAGGACTCAGAAACTTTACAAACTACAATTCGGGTTCATTAAGGCCTTAGTTTCTGAAGTTTTCATTTTTAAATTGTTGATATCACATGTATTCTGTCGGCTCAATATCCAATTGTAGAGCCACAACTTCCTTTTGGCTCGATCCGGGTTGGAAGTCAGAAGTGATGTAGAGCATTGAGTCAACAATCTGTTGCTTCCATGCTACCACAGTATTATCCGTGGTGGAATTCAAGTAAATGGCCATGGTTGACAACAAGGATTCTGAATCGGGGGCCAGCGGACACTTGTATATAGGCTAAACATTTTCCACATGCAGATTATGCGAAACAATGACACTCCATGTTTATGCAGTACAATGCTCATGGGTTGGCTAGCTGGCAAGGGGAGCCCCTGCTTCCAGAATCGTCCCTCTTGCTTAGTCCAGAAGGCCGTATTCTTACAAGCTCTGGTCTCGGCACCATAAGTCATTATTGGCACACATTTTTGCTTATAAAATTTAATAAGAGGTTCGACCAAAAAGTTGCAATATTTCTTATGTATTGCTTGGACCTGGGAAATTGCTGTTTGAACCCTTATCAACCCCAAGTGATACGGAAGATCCGTGGGATGATTATTGGTATTTAAGCCAAGGTAGCAGTATTCACAGACTACTTTGAGATGAGTTTTGTGTCGATGCCAGGTTTATAGACCTCTCTTGATCTGATGTTTGGTTGCGCAGATCATGACCTTGGTTTTGTCCAGATTATTTAATAGCTGGTATTTGATGGCATATGGCTCAAGGGCTGACAGCAAATTCTGTGAACCTGTTTTGAAGAAGAGAAAAAGGTCACTCGTGTATAAAAGCCACGTCACTCGGCGTGAGCCATGTTTTGGAGAATCCGAGACTGTGTTTGTGTCAACCAATATCTGTGATGAAGAAATTCATTAGGGCTGAAGCTAAAATATAGCCCTGTTTGAGACCCCTATGAGTGGAAATGGGTTCAGATAATCTTCCATCCAAAGATAAATGAATTTGGACTGACTTGTTGGAATGTAGCTGTGAGACCAAAGCTTGCATATAGGAAGTACATGCTGCCCCAGACAAGTTGCTTATTAACATTTCTCTTGAAACTGAGCCGAAGGCTGTTTTAAAGTCTACGAATGCCATTTACACAGGATGATTAGTTTTCTGTCCACAAATCTTGATCACAGAAATTGCCAACAGCTTGACAGCTCTGCCAAGGCCCGGGACGAAGCCTGTTTGAAAATGATCATACATGCGTGCTGCTTTCATCTAGTGATTAAAGTCTCGCAAGATCAACTGTGCAAAGATCTTGCCCGGTATGTCTAGTAGCGCAATTGCCCGATAATTTTCCGGATGCTCACAGTAATCTTTTTTGAAGATTGGGATTATCGATTTTTCTTTTTTTCCCCCAAGACAGTGGAATCTGCCTTTGAATAAGGACATTGGTAAAGATAAGGAGGACTGCCGTCCAGTTCTCAGGATGGGCTTTTACCATAGTGTTTGTAAGGCCATCTGGGCCTGGAGCTCTGGAGGGTGCTTAATTTTGAGATTGTGGTAACAATATCCTCTATCAATGCGCATACCCGCACCTGTTGTCTAGAGGTGTCACATCGCCTTGGGAGGTTGATTGCTGTGCATATAAGTTCAGATAACATTGAACCCATGCTTCTTTTTGGACTGCATTGATTTGAAAAGGAATGTGTGTGTCATGTTTGCACAATTCAAGAGACTCCATATCTGGGCACTGTTTTTGGAGGCTAAAGTTTCTAACATTAATTCAGCATCTCTTTGCAG
Source organism: Ambystoma mexicanum (assembly GCF_040938575.1). Classification (NCBI taxonomy): domain Eukaryota; kingdom Metazoa; phylum Chordata; class Amphibia; order Caudata; family Ambystomatidae; genus Ambystoma; species Ambystoma mexicanum. The sequence continues at coordinate 291,014,336 of NC_090941.1, forward strand.
CAAGGATAGCTTTATGGGTCTTGAGACCATTTTTATGTTGCATTTTCAACGTACGCACCATAGGCAATTTATTCTTCATGGGAAGAAGGTCTAAACATCTTATATTTTTGAGTAATTGAGGTTTTCTTGAATGCAGTTCTGAGTTATATACACGTTTGTGTTTAAAAATTGGATTCTTTTTATTTTTCCTCTTTTAACTTTTAAGGAACAATTAAATAATAGCAAAGTTATATTTCAGGATAACAAATCATTTCAATGCAACAAAATAATAAAATAATAGTCAATCGGCATGAAACTTATAATAAAATCAAAAACAGATTGCATAAACCAATAAGAAGAATATGCACAGGATTTTTAAAATGTTAAACAGAACTTTGATACAATATTGTCGCAACAGATTGTAGCGTAAATTCAGGTCCACTTTCGCTTTTATCGGGACTCTCCATATGTTTTCTTATTCTTTCAAAGACAAATCTACTCCTAACTCATTAGACCATGCAATTCTCAAGTTCTCCCAAGAATCGACTGAATGACTCTCCACCGGAAATAGTTTCAAAAAGCTTGACACTTTATGGGGAGCAGCCAAACTAAAATCACATCTCTCGGATCTTTGTATCAGAGGAGTGGTCATCGTATTTCGTCTTTCAATTAACAATGTTCTTAACAAGTTATACCTTCTTTGTTCCCGCTTTTGTAGGCCATACTTCCTTTGTAGGTACTCAAAAGTTTGCATCCCCCCACCATCATCACACCATCTTCTAGCAACAATATGCCTCTGTTGATCCAACTCCTCCAACACAAAATTCTATTATCAATTTGTAAGCCTGGATTCTGCCAGATGGAGGCCTCCCCGTACATGTACAACCCTTGACCACTACTCGAAATCAATGAAGTGACAGCATCCTTTGAAGATAATACTGTTTGTAAATTCACAACTTGTTTGGGTACCCTAGTGAAAGAATACAGACTTTTAAGGAGAAACGGTCTCTGTATTTTTCAATCCAAGCCCAAAGTGGAGTCCCCAACACATTTGTAGAAAAATAAAAGGCTATTTTTTTTGGGTCAAAAAACCTTTATAATAATTACCAAACCCTCCATCATGAACACTTCGAACCACAAGATACCTTGGTATCTTAGGTCTTTTCCCAATACCCCACAGAAATTTTGAAAAACTCTCTACTCGTCCCAAAACCTTCTTAGTGAATCTTAATATAAGTAACTGAATGATGTATAAGACGTTAGGCAAGAGAACCATTTTGATGACATTAATCTTCGCCCAAATAGATAATGAAAGCCTTCCTCATTTACGAATATCCCGCCAAAGAGTATCTATGATTCTATCCAGATTAAACCCAGCCATGCCTTTTAAGTCTCTAGTGAGATATACCCTTAAATATTTCACACATTCATTTTCCCATTTGCAGTTCCAGTCCATCAACTGGTTACGTACAGGAGTATTCTGTACTGGAAATACCACTGTTTTTTCCCAGTTTATTTTGTAACCTGAGAGTCTACCGACCTCCTCAATCATATTTCTCAAAATAGTACCCCACTCCCCCTTCTCAGGGTTGCCAAGAACAAACGTAACATCATCTGCATAGACCAGCGTTTTAATTTTGAGCTCCCCACCTTGAAAAATGCAGAGCATGCTGAATATAAATTTAAAAAAGGCTCCAAAGCCAAATTAAAAAGGTAAGGTGACAAAGGGCACCCCTGACGTGTGCCCTTAAAAAAAGCTTAAAAGAAGCTGACAAGACTCCATTTAGCCAAACCCTGGCACTGATATCCGACTGTAGTGCTCCAACTGCATTAATGAATAAAGGGCCAAAACCCATCCTCAACAGAGTGAAATTTAAGAAGGTCCAATTTACACTATCAAACGCTTTCTCTGCATCCAAAAAAATAAATGGCAAATTTCCTGTTTCTGTGTTTGACAGGTTCAGAATGTCTAGGAGGGTTCTAATGTTGTCATAACCATAGTGATGCTTCATAAAACCTACTTGAGTCTCGTCTATCAAATTACTCATAAACGTATCCAACCTGATTGTCAAAATTTTAGTAAATACCTTGACATCAATGTTAAGAAGGGATATAGGGCGATAGTTACAATTTGTTGCATCTTTCCCCGGCTTAGGAATCACAGTTACAATTGCTTCCTTCATTGATGGGCATAATGAAACCTCCATAAGAAACCGGTTATAAAGAGCACACAGTTCTGGTGCTATCTGTTCACCAAAGGATTGATAAAATTCAGTTGGTAAGCCATCAAGACTCGGCGATTTTCCAGTCTTTGGATTTCAAGTAGCCTGCAAAACCTCTTCAACTAATATTGGAGCATCTAAAAACTCTCTGGCTTCGCTAGACAAACAGGGGACATCAATCTTATCAAAGAACTCCATCAGCTCACTTTCCAATTGAGTACGATCTTCAACATACAAGGTTTCATAGAAAGAGCGATTGGATTCTGATGAGTGAAGTGTTACAATTAAAACAAACTTAGGGCAGCCACATTCAAGCCATCTGACCTGGTTACCTCTAAGTTAAGATGCTCATGATCATGTTGGATGCATCTGCACAGGTTAACCAAAGACTCCAAGGACCATTTTAACCCGTTTCTCCCATTGGAGAGTTCTTGTGTTGGCTTGTTATAATTTGCCTCTACTAGTGGGTCTGTATAAGTCCAAGTTAGGGACAGTAATTTGTGGTCACTATGCACTTTGAAAGTCCTGAATAATGACAAACCTGTTTCTTTACAGCTTTGTGCAATCTGTTTACTGTTTGACTACCCCTTCTCCAAGTGTTTTTTGGGGGTATATCCCCAAGGAAGGCCCATGAGGTTGAGCCATTGCTGCGCTAATATGGGATTTCATAGATACACAATGTATCGGGACTACTGCAAATAGCAACACTGTGGTTTCTGGCTGTCAAGATGGACTTTCCTTGCTTCTGGGGTCCTGCACTCTGTTGAGGAGGCTCAGGCTCAGTCAGTCCTGCTTCCTGGGAGTCCGGAGGATCTTCCTGGAGCTCTTGGCCAGCTTAAAAGCAACGCACACAATCTGGTGTTCCTCTCCCTGGCTCTTCGGTTTCCAGCAGCAACTCTGTGGAAATTCAACCAGCTCTGAGAAGGATGTCCAGGTGGCTTACTTTGGAGTTGATTGGTCCCACCAACTCAAGGGTCAAGTGGCACAGCGAGTAGAGCGCTTGCTTTGACATCCGTGCAGAGCCTGCTAACGCAGGTTCGAATCCCGGCGGGGCCAAACTCAGCCTTTCATCCTTCCGAGGTCGATAAATGAGCACCACACACCGTGGGTAATATAAGCAGTGCTCAGATACCTGAGGGTTCGTAGCGCTATATAAGTGCAAAATTATTATTATTGTTATTATTAAGGGGAGAAGTCCTTACAGGGGCTTCTGTTGATACAAATTTGGAGTTTCAGCACAGCAGCAGGGCTTCACCGGGCAAATCAACGGTCCAGGAGTTGCAACAGGCGTCCTCTTCTTCGGTTCCTTCGTCCAGTGGTCGACTCTGCCTTCCAAGCCAAAAGCCTCGCCTTTTATTCAGTGCTCTCCCATTCATTCCAGCCTAGCTGTCAGTCACCTAGCAGGGTGTCTGTCCTTGCCACAGAGTCAGCCGGCCAATCACCACAGAGTGCATTTGGGTCTCCTAGGAGACTAAGCACAGGGAGTTTCGGGCACCTCTTCACTTCCTGCCTACCCCAGACTCCCTGGAGCCAGAGGCGGGCTTCACTCGTGAATCCCGCCAAAGGCAAAGCGAACAATGGGACCAAACCTGGTTTGGTGTGCAGAGTAAATCTCAAGAAGGACCTTTCCCCAAAGAAATGGCGAAAAAAGAAGACCAGGCCATTTTGACAAAAATGCCACCCTTAGGTGCTTTACTGCAGCTGCGAACGCAGCCCGCGGTAAATGAACACCACAGTAGTTAAAATTAAACCACTGCTACCAGCCATTCAGTGAGGAAAGGGTAACATAATAAGACAGAGGGGATACTAGGTAACCCCTCCAGCACCCTATTGTAAGATAGTGTGTACTGGGTCTAGAAAGTTAAAAATGGTAAGTAAAGTCCATTTCACTTTACTGCTCTCGGAAACAGTTTATCCCAGAGAAGGTATTTCAACCTTTGGGGAAATCTGACAGACTTCCCTGAGTCACTTCACTGAAGGTCCTGTGTGACACAATGTAAAAGATGATGCCTATGGAGTTTGTCAGACTCCAGAACCACAAGAAGTCTTCAAAATCACATTAAAATACATGAGAGAGTGGGGAAAAAGGGTCTGACTCTCTCCAGGTTAAAATATCAAGTTCTCAGAATCCAGCAAAGTTGCTGGGGGTCTCGAAGGTGGAGGAAATTACAAATTTCTGACAATTCTCCCCTAACAGTAACATGTCTGAGGAGCATAAGCCCTCCAAGATTTGTATGTCACTGAAGATGTTTAATATGCTAGTTCTATTCAGAGCATATAACCGGGTAAGACCCACCTCTACATTGGAGCATTAAAAGAATGGTTCGCCCAAAAAATTTTATTTCAAAAATAGATAGGCAATATATAAAAAAACAATTGGCATATTTTTTTTTCGAAGTCCCTATGTAAAATTTTGAGCAATTCAAGCTAAAAAATGGAAAAAGCAAGGACATGGGCGCATCCATTTTGTGAAATGGATGCCCGCCTGTGTTTGCTTTTGCGGCACTAATGAAGGAAAAGCCAGCCAGCTGTAGTAAACAGAAGCTACCACTGGGTGGCTTTTCCTTCATTGGTGCCGGGACTTGGAGGACGCGGACCGAAGACTACAGGCAGAAAAGCTGCAGCTGCATCTCGGTAAGTGTTTTTTTTTTTTTTTTAATTAAGCACTAAGGGCTGGAGGAGCCGCCTGGAAAACTTAGAAATAAAACCGCAGCTTTAAAAACGTTGTTTGTTTGCGGTCGCTAAGCGACCGCAAACATAAATACAACGTTATTGTGTTTGAAAACGCTGCGGTTTTTCTTTCTAAGTTTCTCAGGCTCCTCCTGATTATACAGCCAGACTGCACCTTTTTGCAAACTGCAGGGAGAGTTTGCAGACGTTGTGTTGTAGTTCCTGATAAATACTCCAAACCTGGAAGCTGCTGACAAGTCAACCACTGGAGCTGAATCCTAAGAGAAAGATGAAGAAAAGACGTCTCTGGCGACTGGTGTAACTGTAGCCTGATGCAACCCTTTCTTCTAATCGACCTGGAGGTCCTGAATGAGACGACTCCTGCCCAGAGGCTGGTGAGATTCACTAGTCACATGAAGACCTGCATTGTTGGCCATCCCATGCTGTGAGCTTGCTGGACTGCAAACCGCCAGTACCCTGGGACCCAGAGCCTGAGTGCAGTGCATGGTCTTCTGAACCACACAAACTTTGGTGGACTCCTGCTGGATCGCCAGAGACACAATTTGAATACCTGAAGTCCCCTCACCAGAGTGCAGGACCGAGAGAGTGAAGAGAATCCGACCAGCGATATTTGTTCTTCATTTGGCTGCTTTTAAAAGGCACCAAATCCACAGAGCCACAAGAAAGCATGAAGATTCCTTTGCTGGAAGCCTCCAATGACAACTGCTGCTGCAAGTTCCCATCCAGTGTCCAGTTCTTTTGTCTGCAGACCAAGAAACCAGGAGCTGAGTCCTGTGCTGCGGCACCCTGAAGGCATCGCCTCCAAAGCTGTTTTCTCCTAAGGTACTGTGCTGACTTGGGTAAAACTTACCTTAAGTCTTGTGTGAATCCTATGAGGCTGCAGGGTGAGGTCGGGGATTCGTGTGGTTGGGAGTTTGCTCATACAACTTGCCCAGGCCGACTGCTGGAACGCATATAGGGAGCCGCCTTTTCTTTAATGTCCCTGAACACTTTTTCTTTTCTTTTTTTCTTAATCAATTTTCATTAGCTTTTCCAGTGTTACGTAATGAGAGGGCCAAAACATCAGTACACTTCACAGTGATGCACATAATACAGGCCAAAGGATACAATAACCTCAATTACCCACATACCCCCCTGCTCATGCCCCCACCCCCTCCGGTATAGGCCAACCTCACCACTGGACCCGAGTAAATCCTGCAATACCTTTAAAACTGTCCAAACCTGGCCTGTATGTCGATCTCACCGTCCATTGGTTTCCCTCCCCCAGTTTCCCTGGACCCCTGTGCTGTCAGTGATTAATACTCTTCGATATCCTCCCCCTCCATCCAATCCCTTCCCTAGTGTGCCCTCCCCTCAGTAATCGGCTCCTCGGGTGACATGTATTTGGCTCGAAATTCACTCCATTCCACTTCAATGTCCGACCCGCCACTGTGGATGGCCGCCGTAATCCTTTCCATTGCGTAAATATTTTTTGCAATGTTTTTCCATTCCCTCCTGCCTGGGAGTACCACCCTCTTCCAGTGCATAGCTAAAGATGCCCTACCTGCTAGGAGCAGGCAGTGCGCCAAATGCGACAGACCACAATACTCTCCCCACCCCCTTCCCTCCAATCCAAACAACACCAGCATTGTCACTCTCTCCCAAGGGACCTCATCCAATTCATCAATCCATCCAAGTACTTTGTCCCAATAAACCTGGACCCTCACACAACCCTACCACATGTGCCAGTAGCCCGCCCGCGCCGCGCATTCATGCCAAAATAGGGGGCACTTTTAACTAACTCTGAAGCTAATACTTACTTCGTAAACAAGATCTCCTCTGGAACTCTGACTTTCCTGCAACTTAACCCTATCCTGACTTGCCTACAGCTGGCACCTAGGTAACTATGATCCTTCTTCTGCCTCTGAAGAAACTCATGCTATAGACTAGGGAAAGACTTTTATGATTAGGATTCTGTCTTGAAATTTTAAATAGTATACGCGTACTTATCAATCAGTGTTGTAACTAACAATTGCTAGTGCAAGCCACTACTAGTAAACAGTGGAACTGTCATTACTGTCCTTTTCCTGCAACAATTGTGGGTGCGTGCCACTACTATCCAAGCAGTCAAATGTAAAAGTATACAAGTTGCTTTACTAACTTTTAATGGTGTTTCCCCCTTCTGAAAAGTAATAATTATTGGTACTGTTTTATTATTCTTAACTGAATGAGTGTAAAAGCTTACCAATAGGGTTTACCTACCTTGAAATACATTGTACTATTGGTTTTTGCTTTCCCTGGTCTGCTTTATACAGATGTAAAACCGTCTTTGAGTTAATCCTTGTCTTTGAGTTGCTGAAAGCCCGCCCCTCTTAAAGTATATAGGTCTAACTCACCTTGACTAACAGCTGTAAACCTGTAACCCTGGGTTGTGCTTCCCTGAATATAGCTTTGGTGCTATTCTAAAAATATTTTAACGTTCTTTCTTACCTTGGAACAGAGGTCTTCAAACTGTGGGGTGTGGCCGCATCCCGGCGAGGGCCCAGCATAAAATGTAAACAAAAAACAAACAAATGTATGGGCAAGGGAGGCTCACATGGTCGAACCAGACCATAAAACTGTCTCAGGCACTAAAGAAAAAGTGGCCCGCAGTTGTGAATGGATATTCATTAATTTTGTCACAGACTGTTTGAATAGTACCCACGAGGGTATTTTCTGTTCTGACCATTTATTCAGCAACAATGGTCAAAACTACTAGCTGCATAGTGAAGTAACTCAAACTGGCCCACATTGGCCAAAAAAGTGGCCTATTTTGACTGGCCTACACTAGCATTTTGCTTTTTTGGTATGGGCATCATCCTATTGCCCTATAGGGTCCGAGCCTGGCAGATCATCATCCATGATGGGCGAGTGGCTGTCCCCCCAGTGGCCCCCTCACCCGTGTGTGTGTGTGTGTGTCCCCCCGTGTGTGTGTGCGCGTGTCCATGTGCGCCCCCGTGTCCGGCTGATTTTGGGGGGTGGAGGTGGGAAGGAGGGTTGTACAACAGAGGCATTTTAAAAATGCCTTTGTTGCACAATCCCCCTGCCCACCTGCCAAAATCGGCTCTCATTCTGTGGCACTGTGGAGCCCAGGGATGGTATTTTCTTTTACTGGATATCGATTATAGATGTCCAGTCAACTACCATGCTTTCCCTCTTGGACTCCCAGCGCCAATTGCAAACTGTTTGGCTTTTTACCAATTTTCTTGTTAAAGTATGCTCTAAAATGCAACATTTTAACCCATTATAATTGACGGGTGGAAAACCCCTCACAAACCCCCATTGATTGGTCCAGGTCCCTCGCTGCGCTCAGTCGCTATGTCATTTTCTGGGGACTTATTTATGCCCTTCCACTTAAAAATTTCACCAGCTCCCACTGACCCTCAGACTGTGTTGGGAACGTGGCGGGGGGGAGCCCAGGGACTGTGGTGTGAGCAGGGTGGGCGAGAGCACTTGTGTAGTGGTGGGGGCAGGGTGGGGAGAGCCCAGGGTCTGTGATGAGTGGGGAGAGCACAGGGACTGGGTAGGGGTGGGATGAGAGAGCCCAGCGACTGATGGGAGCAGATGGGGGAGCCCAGGGACTATACTGGGAGGAGGGTGCTGTGATGGTGCGCAATAGTTCATAGCCATTTGTACATACTTTCCATTTGGCATTTTTGGGGGGGCCCGGCCTACCCAAATTGTGCTCCAAATTTTGCTTCAAGTTTGAAGACCAATGCCTTAACCTATATTATACGAACACAAATGAGGGGGAGTGTCCCGAAAGCAGTGATGGAGAGGGACTCTGAACTAAACAAAACAATAGGGTCCACACTGCTATGGATTCAATTAGGAAATTACTTAGATGATGACTTATTTAATGGGTGTACCAAAACGGTATCACTGAACCAACAAATTTAGGCTACAGCAGACTCTGAAAGCAATCAGGGTAGTCTCATGGTAAACAAAATAAACATATTTATTTTACATAAAAAATCATAGAAAGAAAAGAGGGCAGTCTTGTAAACAAATAAATACACTGGTCTGTAGTTAAACAGTTGAACATTAACGCACAGAAACAAAAACAATGGTCTTACTTCAGATAATACCAAACAATATAGACTGAAAAAAAAAAACAAAATGCCAATTCTAAGTGATGACCTGAAATAAGCCAACACTCTGAGATTTGGCTTGTATTCAGCCAACACTCAAATTATTCAAATTGTTCGGAGTTTGGCAAGGTTAAATTGTTCTTAGTTATTCTTTAAGTTGACAGGTCTGCCTACGTGTAGTGTCATTGCATAAAAAGTGACAAAAACATCAAATTAAATAGACATCTTAAACACGTTTCGGCAAAAGAGCCACCTGTCTGGCAAATGATTCCATGAAATGATTAAAGTTGCCTTCCTCGGGGCGAGAAAACACACAACATTTGGACCCTGTGGGGAAGCAGACATGAACATAATAAATAATGTGCCTTGGAATGGATCCTAAGGTCGTGAGGTAACATGAGGTAACAACAAATGGAATTGCTTTGGTAAACCTGTAGACAAATTGAATGTGTGTGAATATTCTTAATGACTAGAAAGGGGGAATAGTTGATAGCACTTGAATAATCATGGACCAGTGAAAAATGGCGGCCGCCTACCTTTAGAACAAGATTACTTTTGAAAACAGCTTGAGGTTATTAATGGTGCTTGAAGTGGAGGGAAAAGAGCCTCATGCCTTCAAAGGAGCGCAATAGAAACTGTCTCTGCAGTAAAAAGGCAAAAAGACGTGAATGAGTAAATATGCCTTGAATCAGTCAAAATAAATAAAATAAAATGAAATAAACTAAATAAAGTGAGCTCGGTGAGGTCGAGTGCGGGTCAAGCCTGAAGAGGAAGTTAAAAATAAAATTAAACTGGAAGCCTTCTTACCGCTGTTTGGCAAACTTCTCAAGGACAGTCAGTCGATCCGACTCTGCAGAGAGCTCGAATGCGTGTGCAGCCTGGTTAAAGGGACAGAAGGAAGGAGGACGGTGGCTGCAAGGCTGCCTCTCATTGGACCGCGTCAATCGGGAGCCAGGAAAGGCACGCAACTGACGTGCCTCCTTACGTTGTGGATTGGATTGGTTAATGCTGCCCAGCCTCTATGGGACTGACATGCAAACTAACAGGCCCGCACCCGACGTACCTCCTACGTTGAGGATTCGATTGCTTTCAGGCTGCCAGGCCTCAATAGGGCTGACAGTTACGTTTGTCATCTGGCGTGAGAGCTGTTCTAAGTAAGGAAGGCTAAAAACTCTTGGCGCCAAATGAGTAGGTTTCTTAAAGTAGATTAAGCGTCCTAGAGGTTGGATTTAAAGGTATACTGAAGGGATAATTGATAACTGGTACAAATGGGCGCACCGTGCGGCACAAATGGGCGAGAAGGCTCCGGATTCCAGTAATGATCCTGAACGTATGCCGCCTAGTCCCGATTCGGAGGGGCTCAGTGAAAAATGTATATATGAAAAAGGGAGTTGATTGAGATCGAGAAATCGCGCGCAACAAATGAAGAAAAAAATAACAATAATAGGGCAGAGCAGGCGAGCGAATAGATCACTGGTCAAACGTTGAAAGTGCTGAAACTCAAGGAATGGGAGTCAGCAGGGGCAATATAAGCATCCAGAGTGGAAAATCAAATCAGGGATGCAAAACTGCAGGAATGTAGAGATGCAAGAGGCAGAAAAAACAAATAAGCAGGTGGGGTAGGCAAATGCTAGATGGCAACCGACTGCAGTGGGAATGGCCTCAGCCGTCTATTGTTGATGTGAATGGAAAGTCACATCCGCAGAGAGCCTAAAGTGTCGGACACAAAGGGAAAGAAGAAGAAGAAGCAGAAGATGTGCTCAGGAAATGGGGGAAAAATCCTCATTTAACCCATTAATGTGGGTAGATGGGCGATAAATCCATTGTGCTTCCTTCTGAAGAAGACAACGAGACACATTGGGTGTAATTTTGACTACATCTAGAATCCACCACAAAATATCATTGGCAGAATGCTGTAGTTCAATGTAATGGTTTACAAGAGGCACAGATTCCGTCCTGCACCGAATTCTGGAACGATGTTCAGAAATCCTAATATGGACTGGACGAGAAGTTTGTCCAACATATCGAAGGCCACAAGGACATTGGATGCAGTACACTACTTGTTTAGTTTTGCAGTTGTCATGGACGAAGTGTCCAAGTTCTGGACCCAATCTTAAACTCCTTGAGTTTTCTTGTAAATTGACAGACTGAGCAAGATCCATACGGGAAGTGACCAACAGTTGTTCTTAGGTCCCAGAGACCCATTCTCGGCATGTCTTTCTTAAAATTAGAATGTAAATGTTTTTGGCCCTTTTCAAGGCAAACCTCGGCAATGGTGTGTCGGGCAAACTAAGTTTTACAATAGGCCAATATTTTGAGATCACTTTTTTGATCTGGAAGGTTTGTGGTCCAGGGGTTATGACACACGTCATTTTGGCACTGTCAGTGCCAGGTGAAGAGTCAGTGGCAGGTTTCGGGGAGAGCAATATATCTCCGTCAGTGAAACGCGCCCTCTTTTTGGCTTTGTTAATCAGTCCTTTTGGGTAACCTCTTTCAATAAGATGGGTGCTCAAATTTTCAGATTGTTCATAAAAATCATTCAGATTGGAGCAGTTTCTCCGAATGCGGAGAAACTGTCCATATGGTAAGTTATCATGGAGATGGCGTGGGTGGTTACTGGAATAGTGCAACAAGGTGTTGCGGGCACTTGTTTTGCGATACAGAGAGCATTTCAATTTACCTGATTCATCTTTAATGACCAGGTCTAAAAAGCAATTTGTTTGGTGTTAAATTCCATTGTAAACTTGATGTTGGTATCTAAATTGTTCAACCAGTTTAGAAAAAGCACGACGTCTGACTCAGACCCAGTCCAGATGATAATGATATCATCTACGTACCTCTTCCATTTGGTTATGTAGTGGCGGAAGGGGTTGGTAATAGATGGAATGTGTTGTGATTCGAATTTGGACATAAAGATTATAGCTAAACTTGGGGCAAATGCTGCCCCCATCGCTGTACCCTTCGTCTGCAGATAAAATTGACCATTGAATTCAAAGTCGTTTTTATTTAATGCTATGGTCATGAGTTCCAAAATGAAATTATGTGGGACTCGATCCTGTGTATCATGTTCCGTGAGGAGTTCTCGCATACAGTCAATTGCCTGATCTTGGGGTATACTAGTATACAGGGACCGAATGTCCATTGTTACTAGTCTGAGATGATTGGTCAAAGTCAAGATTCTCAAAAATCGTGATTGTGTGAGTCGTGTTCCTAAGATAAGTTTCAGTGCGAACGCTGATGGGTTTCAAAAAAGTGTCGATAAATTTGTACAGAGGCTCAAGTATGGACCCACAGCCAGACACTATTGGTTTCCCAGGTGGTTTCTCTATGTTTTTATGTATCTTAGGGAGTGCATACATTGTTGGTATATTATACACAAAGTATACTGGTTATAACTAGCTATTAGACAGCGTATAGTTATGTACCAATATGTCATTTACTTAACTTGAAATACATAGTGTCTTTCTTAAATCTTAATTGGGTTTTGCGATCACCCTGAATTGCTTGGTGCATTCTAAAATTATTTAGTGTTCATACCTATCATTGATTAGCTTGGGGCCCCTCCAGAAAGTATGAGCTGTTTTACTAGCTCTGAACTTAGTTCTAAAAAGTAATGTTATAAGGTTTATACTTGTAACGGTTACATGTCTCGGGAGGATAGCTCGGGGGCAACGTGCCCGCCTTGGAAACAAGCCGACGCAGAGCAACACAGGTTTGATCCCCGGGTTCACGCTTAGAAACCTCTTGGTATTAAGCGCGTTATAAATGACCTATCATGTCATGTCTTTATATCGAGGTAATATATAACAAATGCCCATATATTGAATCTTTTAGCTAGAAAACTTTTATAGTGGATGCATTTTTCTTTTTTTTCTTTTTTTGCAAACCCCCATTTCCCACCCCTAAAAACCCATCTCGACCGTTTCCAAAAAATATTCTTTACCCAACCCTAAATACATTAACCATAAAGGTTTTCAAGATAAAAGATTCAATATATGGGAGTTCAGTATATATGATTCGATATTAACACTGTATACCCTTGTAACAGGGTTGGTTTATTATGTGATTTCTAGAGCCGAGTGTCACTAAATGACTGACAGGGTCTACTACCCTTGAATTACTGATTGTATTCTAAAAGTATATATAGCCTGGTTTTACTCCTCAAGAATAGCTGACATCCAGTCTGAATGTGTTGTAGGTTTGACTCGCCTTGACTGTATAGGGCATTCTTAATAAGGTTCTACTTTGGGTTGTAACCCATAAGTATTGAGTTGTTCTTTATAATTGTTTATACTTACCTTTCCCAAGATTTACCTTAGTCTACTTGTATTTGAACCCTTTATTTTTACATTACATAGTGTTTGTGTTTCTCTGGACCAAATGTATGCTACAAATTCTTTGTCCCAAGCTACAGCTCTTTCTCCCTCCAAAGATATGCATGGCTTCTATGGCCATGCTACCAACATTCTCAGGTGCTACTGCCTTCAACTAAGAGAGGAGCTTATGCATTCCCTCGGATATGGTTTTTAAGACGTCTTGGTAGAACTTTAAAAAAAACGTACTAACAGCTGTTAAGTATAGTAATCTACAAATTAGATGGACTAACTCTCTGGTTGGTCAAAGGATTGCGAACATGGCAGCAGTAGAGACCATGGGGGTTTGGGGGGGTGGGGGAGCAGAAGATTGTAGCTGGCTCCCAAAAACCCTCTTGCTTGAAAAACCATCAGAATGCAAGGCTTGGAGGGGGGTTTTGAACCCACCACCTAGAAGTGTTGATTTTTTCTGTTATCTCTTGGAATGTGAGTATAGCTACCCAGCTTTTTAGCTAACTGGATTTAGGAACTATCCTGCGTGTGCACCCAGTGGTTTTGCTGCAGGAAGTGTGGTGCCCTACAGAGTAGAAATTCATGGCCACAGAATTTTCCAGCAACTCTCTATGTGCATTAACAGGAGGGGTGGAAGAGGGGCAGGCGGGGGACACGCCCATCAAGAGGTTTGATTTATAGCTGTTAATACCGGGTTCATGGGTGGCTCAGTTGAAGTCCACAAGAACTACTATGGTATCCTAGCAGTTACATTTTCCAGTGAGGACAGGTGACCATTCCAGTAGATTGATGGCATTGTTTAACATATACTGGAACCCTCATACCTCCTTGGGCACCTTCTTGGGTCAAATGAGTGAAGTAATGTAACAACTTTTAGGTGAAGGAGACCACTGTGATATATACCATTGGAGGCAATTTCAATACAGTATGTGGAAACTGAGCAGCGGCCTCACTCTACATTTGTAAGTAAGGTTGGGAAATCCCTTTATGGTATGACATGGCAGTTGTTGATGGATTCCTGGGGTCTATCGGTACTTAATGATAATTTCAGAGAAAATTTGAATATTGAATACACTTGGACTAATTGTCACGTATCCTCCTGTATTGAATACATCCTAGTGTCCCAACAGTATTCTTTTGGAATGTAGTGCTTTCCGTCTGGACAAAACATTGTGATCATTGCATGCTGACGGCAAATTTTAATATCAAGTCTAGTATCTGTTTCGTAGAAATGTTGATTGGTTTAGACATTAACCCCAACAGGAATGTGATTGCCTGGCATTTGTTTAATGTGGAGAAATATAATGTTTACATAAACACTTTTTATTTTAACACCACGTATGAAGAGGGGCAGGAAATGCTGCAGGTAAAGAGTTTTATTTCTTTTAGTAGTAATCATCTAAGTGAGTTGCCTTTTTGTAAATCCAGGCCTTGTGAAAAGAAAACATTTCTATGATCCACTTGTAGTCACTAGGAAAGAACTAAAAATACACTTTAAAACTGAGCACATCAACAGATTCTGTAGCTGAAAAACTGATCAAACACGTAAGCTCGGGCAACAATATAATAACTGGATGAAAAGTCACAGGTATACATTAGCCCAGCAAGAGAGCGCAAATATGCTGTGTGCACTGCTGAAAGAGCTCCAGTAACTTTTGGTCCCATATAGTACAATGAATAAGGTGGAGACCATAAGGTCACACATTAGAAAGATTTTATGGTCAAGAGCCTCAAGCCCAAACGGTCTGAGTAATGTTTTTATGCATGCTCCGGATACTTGAGCGACTGTTTTATGCATTGCATTCTAAGATATAATTGCTAAAAGGAAAACCTCTGGCTCTTGGAAGTTGTTGTAAATGGTTCCAATATACAAGAAAGGGGACAATGTGTCCCAAGAGCTATCGGCAGATAGCGTTATTGGATGCTGACAGTAAGCTATTTGCTGCCTTGGTTCTGGAAGAGCTTGATCTGGACTTTTGACCAGATGTTTGGGTTCAGAAAAGGGCATAGCACTACATTAACCCACTAACTGCTGAGGGTTTTCCCTCCCCATGCTGAGGCCTTTTTTGGAGATGTTGGTATGTTGGCATTCAATCCCTTGTAATTTCTTTTATACAAGTGATATCCTGGCAAAATGTGCACCCTTTTCTTCCCACATGTAGGCAGTCGTAACGCCACCAAGGTTTTGTGGTTTGCTGTAGTGGGCTATTAGAAAATATCAAAAAAGTGACATGTTTTGTGTGTGTTCAGAAAATGACAATAAGATGTGCAAAGAATCCTGTGGTTTGTTTCTTGTAAGAGCTATGAACAAAATGTTTGTAGTTCTGAATTTGCCATTTTCCAAGCTTTCAAGATCAGGTTGAGTGGAAACAAAAAAAAATATTTTTCATAAGTGTACCTTCAGTTTTGTGAGAGGTAGGGGATATTTTTGTTCTCCCTTTTTTAAATGGACATGCTTGCACAGAATGGAAGAGGGTAGGGAAGCTGAATGGGAACACAGAAAAGCATTTATTTCTGAAAAGTAGATACAAATCCAAGATATTGATATTTTATTTCTATCCCGCTCGTACACGTGATTCAGAGCGCGAAAAGGCAAGGTAGGGGAACAGAGGAGAACAAAACAGCGATCTTACCAGGCCTAGTGACATTGAGAACACGCAAGTGCATGGGAGTGGGGTAGGGGAAAAGTGCATGGAAGGGGGGGAGAAGTGGAAAAGCAACAAACAGTGGTAGTGCAGGAAGCAATTTGCAAGTGCTAGGTTTAAGGCAGCAGACAGGGTAGGTCTGATAAGTGCAGGAAGAAAAAGGGTTGGGCTGTATGGGTACAGATCCAGACCCCAGTGCAAGGGGTGGCCCGGAGGCAGTGCGGGAGGGTGGCAGGGTGAGCAGGTACCTGGACCCAGAGGACAGAGGGTGGCCAGGTGCACAGTGCCAAGAGAGAACAGATCAGCAGGGGAGAGGGGGAGCGAAGGTAGAAGAAAAGAGGATGGTCTTGAAGTGCTTCCGGAACCGGAGATGGTTCTCCAAGTCTGAGTGGCAGGGAGGCTGTTCCAGAGGCAGGCCCCAGCCGAAGGCTGAGATCTACCCCAAGCTCATTTCTTTGAAAAACGACTGACCCTGAGGGAGTTAGAGTAGCGAAGAGCTCGAGGGGAGGTATTTGCAGAGGGATCGCTGAAGGGATTTTGGTCCCAGGCACCAGAAAGCCTTGTGGACAAGGCATAGGGTTTTGATTTTAATCCTTGCACCCACTGGGAGCCAATTGAGAGATTTCAGAGCTGCAGAGATACGTTCCCAGGGCTTGAGGCCAAGGACAAGTCTCGCAGTCCTGTTCTGGATTAGTTGCAGAGGGCGGAGAGTAGAGGCAGGTAGATTTAGAAAGAGGCTGTTAAAATAGTCCAACTTGGAGAGAACCAGAGCTTGGGATACCATGAGCTTCTGGGGGAAGGGGAAGGAGAGGAAGGGCAGAATACCTCTGAGGAAGTGCAGTAGGAAATTTGACTTTATAGAGACCTCAGAGATGTGTGGGAGAAGGAAAGGGTGGAGTCAAAGATGACCCCTAGGTTCTTAGCCTCGCAGGTGTGGGTAGGAGGAGGGCCAGGGGAAGCCGGCCAGAGAGTGAGGGAAAAGGATGGTGAAGTGCCGATGAGGAGGATCTCAGTCTTGCTGGCATTCAGACAAAGATCATTGGCGGCACACCAACCTTGAATGGCAGTTAGGCAATCCGAGATGGGAGAGGAGGTGGCATAGGGCAGCTGAAAATGAGTGTCGTCCGCAATAGCACTGGAAATTTGAGCAGAAAATGGCAATGCAGTGGGCGAGAGTTGCCAGGTATTGGTTGAAAAGCCAGGGCGAGAGGTTAGACCCCTGGGGAACACCACAGGTAGCGAGGAAGATAGATGACAGGAAGGACCCAAGTTGGACCTGGGAGGGTCGATCTGAGAGGAAAGAGGTCAGCCAGGTCAGAGCCTGATCAGTGATGATCTGGTTTTCACAGAGCCGGTTGAGCAGGATGGTATGGTTGACCGTGTCAAAGGCAGACGAGAGATCGAGAAGGGTGAGGACAGAGGGAATGTTGGAGTCAAGGTTGGAGAGCAGATCTTCACAGATGTTCAGGAGAGCAGTTTCCATGCTTCTGGCAGCTCTGAAGCAAGAGTGGTGGTAATGGATACAGCCAACACAATTGTAATGAAGGTTAAGCTGAGAGATGGCCAACTTTTCCGGGAGTTTTCCCAGAAAGGGAGTAATGGAAATTGGGCGATAGTTAGCTGGACAAAAAGGATCGACCGTGGGTTTCTTGAGAAGAGGATGCATAAGGGAGTGCTTCAGAGGGGAGGGGAAGGATCCTGAGGCAAAGGAGTGGTTGCAAAAATCAGCAATGGCCGGAGCAAGGTTGTCAATTTGGTCCTTTATGGTTTTAGAGGAACAGGGATGAACCTGTTTTGATGAGGCTTTCATAGATTGGACTTGTCTAGTGACCTCGTCAGGGGAGAAAAGAGGAAAGGACTAGAAGTTCAGTAAGGGGTCATTGGCACAGATCAGGCAAGAGCTATTTACCCATAATTCCAGTAATTTGCCATACAAATTGTAAAAATAACTGGAAAAAATAAGTAGGTGCTGGACATGTTTGCATTTGTAAGGTAATGGCTTCCATGAATATTCAGTAAAGCAATGCACTGCTACATTTCCCCCACTCTTCTTGTTAGGTAATCACACATTTTTCGTAATGTTTCACAAAACGAGCGATACCACAACCCAAAAACCAAGCCATGGTACATAGTATTTTTATGCTGACGGCCTAAAGTGACCTACTTAGCATTTGAAACAAATGCAAACCAATGTGGTGAAGAATGGCCAGCATACATTTTGGTGAAAGACCGCAGGCTGACCTTTTGAAGGATAGGTGACTTGCGCAGTTCACACAAGAGTGCAGTGCCTAAAGCAGCGACTTAATATAGGGCACATTTGGGATTGGAAGGGTGGTTTAACAAAGTGCAGTGGGAAATGTAAGAAAACATTACAACCAAGAGAAAACAATGAATGCCCTACCTTTCCATATTCCCACAGGTGTTCCGATGAAAACAGCAAGTCACATGTGTGGGTGCACTGACCGGGTGCAAAGGGAAAAGGCTAAGCCACTGGTACACCAAACGCCCTGTGAAGACCAAATCTATGCTCTTTTTGGCCTTGTGGACAGCCCACAGATTTGGGCTATTAAGGATAACCATGAACCCCCATGCCTTTCTGAAAAGAAGACGCCTGTGGGAATTCTAAAAGACATCACTTCATTAATTGCACTGAATTCCTTACCAAGAATCCACTGCAAAGTTGTAAATGTGACAAATGCGTTCCCATGTTCACAGAGATGTCCCAACGAAAACCAAACCTCACCTGCATGTGTGTGCTTACCTGGGCAGAAAAGAAGCCCAGGTAAGCGCCCCTGGCCAGAGCACCAGGACGTCCTGGGATGCTACCCCCAGCCCCAGCCTTGGGCATCTGCTATGCACGTGGGCCGACCGTACCCAAGCCCACCAGCGTTCTTGGTGAGCCTGGGCGGGGGCCCCCATAACTCCCTGGAAGGAAAATCTGTAGTCTAGCCAGAGCTCCAGGACGGCCTGAGGTATCCCATGTGGGTCGGCGGTCCCAGGGAGCTGGGCCGTGGTCCCCGTCCCTCCCTGGAGGGAAATGCTGTAATGAGGCTGGGTCAGAGCTCCAGGACAGCCGAGGGTGCTTCCCCGGCCTTGGGCAGCTGCCTCCCATGTGGTTTGACGGTCCCCAAGCCCAGTGGCTACCATTCCCTCCCTTGAGAGTAAAGCTGTAACGCGTCTGGGCCAGAGCTCCAGGACGGCCATATCAAATTGTACAATGTAGGAGTAGATTGGCAGGCTATGTTGCCTATCTGCCCACATGGAGGGCAGAAATTGCATGCCCCATCCCTTTTGGGTCCAGAGAGGGAGAGGGCCGCTTAGCTGCTAAGTGGCCCCCCTCACCTAAAAGGAATCCCTGGGGATCTAGTAGCCATTACTGTTCCCTGGGAGTGTCAAAATGGTGGAAAATACCCCCAATTATGCCCCCAAAGGAAGCAATTAGGATTTGCACCTCCTTGGTGTGTTTCCTGGGAGCGCTGGCCCACAGGCACAGGGCCAGTCCCCGGTTACCCCTAAAATTGCCTTCTGTATACATTGGTATGCTGTTTTGTCTTCCTTGGAGGCAAATCGGTGCAAAACAGCACCCATCTGCCCCTGAAGCAGGCAAAACAACTTTGTGCCACCTTTTGTGGCAATTTTTGGGGTGGATCCTCGAGGATCCTCAACCAGCAATCTGCTTGTGTGAGGGCTCGTTGGAAAAGGAGAGTCTCTCCTTTCCAACAAGCCCTCCCAAAAGTGGGCTAACAATGCCCAGGCAGTGCACAAAAGTGTGTCTGCCAAATTGGCATGCTGAAGCCGAAAGTCTTTAGCATGGCATTTTCATTTCTTCATTATGTCGGCAGACGTAGCTTGCGCTGAAAGGTTTCTAGAATAAGCCTTCTTCAGAAGGGAGCAATATAAAAGCAACACACAAATACACTTCAAAACTACACACTCTTATATTGTATGTAAATATTGTATGTAAATAAGTGCTCTGTAAAGCGCTTTGGATTAAGGCGCTATATAAATAACACATCATTAAATCAGTAAAGGCCCTTTTGGGATGGCCCAAAGTCACAACCTACACCCTCCGGTGACTTCAATAGCTAGGGTGCTGGGGACATTAATATCTTACTGTTTGCATTTAGAATACTCTTAGAACTTGGTCAATGGAAAAGGTTATAAGAACAAACAAGAGACAACAAATATTCTTAAGCAGGCAAATACTTTTGGATCCCCTAACCCGAGTCATTCAGTATTACAGGTTAAGCCAAGCCAAAGTCGATGGGAAAAGGTTTATATGAGTTGAAGCACTTCTACTAGGTAAGTAGAAAAAGTCTTTGCACAATGTTTTAGAAGTCTTTGAAGAAAAGAAGAATCAATGTAGGGCCACCTGTTTAGACTTGTGAGTAGTAGAAGATTCAAGCAACCCAATAAGAGGTAAATTCTCTCAGACTTTACAGTACCTTTGGATTGAAGAAAAAGTGCAGCAGATGAAGCCTGTTTGTGTGCAGCTCTGCAATCTCACTGTTCCTGGGCCTCAGTCGTGGGGACAAGAGGGAGGACTTGACTGGTGCACTGCAGTGGGACGGTCACCGCTCGCAATTGGCAATTCTCAATTCTCAAACAAGTGACACTGCAGTTTCTGGCTGTTGAGATGGACTCTCCTTGCATCTGGGGTGCACCACTCAGTGCTGCGAGTCCAGTGGATCTTCCTGGAGGTCTTGGCCAACTTAAAAGCAACACACACAATCTGGTGTTCCTCTCCCTGGCATTTTGGTTTCCAGCAGCAACTCGGTGGAAATGCAACCAGGTCAGAGAGAATGTCCAGGTGGCTTACTTTGGAGTTGATTGGTCCCACCAACTCAAAGGAAGAAGTCGTCCTTGCGGGGGCTTCTCTGTTGATACGAATTTGTAGTTTCAGCACAACAGCAGGGCTTCACCGGGCAAACCAACGGTCCAGGAGTTGCGGCAGGCGTCCTCTTCAAGTTCTTCTTCGGTCCCTTCTTCCAGTGGTCGACTCTGCCTTCCAAGCAAAAAGCCTCGCCTTTATTCAGTTCTCTCCCATTCATTCCAGCCTAACTGTCGGTCACCCAGCAGGGTGGCTGTACTTGCCGGACAGTCAGCTGGCCAATCATTACAAAGTGCATTTGGGTCTCCTAGGGAACTAAGCACAGGGAGTTTCGGGCACCTCCCTCACTTCCTGCCCCCATCAGACACCCTGGAGCCAGAGGTGGGCTTCACTCGTGAATCCTGCCAAAGGGAAAGCGAACAAAGGGACCAAAACTGGTTTGGCGCACAGAGTAAATCTCAAGAAGGACCTTTCCACAAAGAAATGGCGAAAAAAGAAGACGGGCCATTTTGGCAAAAATGGCACCCTTGGGTGCTTTACTGCAGCTGCGAACGCAGCCCGCGGCAAATGCACACCACGGTAGTTGAAAGTAAACCACTGCCACCAGCCAATCAGTGAGGAATGGGTAACATAAAATTGTTACATGAGAAGCTATACAAAGGGGATACTAAGTAACCCCTCCAGCACCCTATTGTAAAATAGTGTGTGCTGGGTCTAGAAAATTACAAATGTAAGTAAAGTCAATTTCACTTTACTGCTCTGGGAAACAGTGGTTTATCCCAGAGAAGGTATTTAAACCTTGGTGAAATCTGAAAGACTTCCCTGTGGTGCCACTGCACTGAAGGTACTGTGTGACACAATGTAAAAGATGATTTCCTATGGAGTTGGTAAGACTCCACAACCAAAAAAAACAGTGTTTAAAAATCACATTAAAATACATGAGAGATTGGGGGGAAAAAGGGTATCGCACTCTCCAGTTTAAAAAATCGCGATTTGTGTGAGGTGCTCTGTTTTTCTTGCCACAATTTTTGCACTCTTGGATATTTGTTTTATGAAATTCTGAATGTTAGATTTGTGGCCCTTGTATGAGGCTACTTATTAATTTAGCAAGGTAATTTGTGTTCTATTTTGTATTTTCATGTTTTTGTACACCACAAATCCTTGTCTGAAATACTAACACAAGTTTTGCTGTTTTTAGGATGAAATCGAATCTCTGGAGAAAGAAGTGGAAGAGCTGAAAGGAAAGAATTTGAGCCTAGAATCGCAACTGAAAATTGCCCTTGACCCTCAGTCATTAAATACCCCAAATGAAAATGAAGCAAAAGAAAATCCAGATCCGGAGAAGGGTGCTGTTGATCCCAAAGCCTTGGAAGATTGGACTAAAAAGCTCAAAGCTTCTAATGTGATAACTGTGAAAATCAGGGACGATATGGAGAAGTTAAAGGAGGTAATTTGTATGCTCTGCTAAAGATGTGCTGAATTCAATCCATTAATATTAATTGAATAGTCTAAATCTCCAATTTTGTTGTTGTAGTACGTCGAGCCAGATTTTTCTTTTTCATTGAGTGGTGATTTGCTCTATGGCATTTGAAGCGAGCTAGTCCCATTTTTGTTTTGTATGCATACATTTTAGTTCTGTATTCAGTGTCTTGGGAGAGGTGATTTTTTTTCAGAGATTTGAGGAATTTTATTATCCTTTACAAATAGTGAGTTCCAAATTCCAAAATCAACTACTAAAGATTTTCCTCAGATGGAAACATTCTTGAAGCAGAAGCGTTTCAAGCTCTGCTGAGGAACTGCTGTGTTGATTGGTAATAAATGGGTTAATGGAAGTCTCCAGATACATTGATTTGGGGTTGTAATTAATTTTATGGAATGCTAATTGCAGACGTTTACTTTGGAATCTTCTTCAGGATGGAACATTTTTATATTTGGGGCATTCAGTTACTGTGATGCTGCATTTTGTTTTTTTTCATTACGTCCAGTCCCCTTTCCTCCATACTTGTGGGTCATTCTGTCCTTCGGGACAGGACCCAGCACCTTTGTTAAAAAGCATAAAACATCCGGTGAGAGGTGGTGTTTCAACGCGTTCCTCCAACACATTTGCAGCTCTTCATCGACGAGAAAAAGAAACGCAAATGGAGTTCTTTACTTTTCAGGGCACCACTGCCAAGGGACTCCTTCCCAGGGTCTTCCAGGACCAGGAGGGGCTCAAGTAGGTCTTCCACCACTTCATCCTCTGCCTTCCCCAATAGAAAAAACATTGGGCCTGAGGCGCCACATGCAGTGGATCAGTCTTCTGCTCCCGCTTCACTGGATGAACAGCCCCACTGTATTAGAGCATTTCATGACCGGGTGCTGGACATGATGGCCCTGCTTGACATTCCAGTACCCGAGGCCCCTGCTCCGCGGGAGGGGGTGCTTTCTGGAGCCTTTACTCTGGAGCGCACCAGCCTTTTCCTCCAGAAGACCGTCTTTGCTGAGGCCCGCAAGGTCTCAGAAAAACCTCATTCCGGGCAGCATCTCAACACGAGGATTGACGCTCGATACAAGCTTTATACACATGAGGACATATCTTTGTTGGCTTGTCAGCTCCCATCGTCCACTGTAGTGGCAGCAGCCACTGTCCTGTCCAAACTGGCCTCTACATCCTCCACTACAGTGGCCCAAATCCTCTCCAGGGAGGACAAACTGTTTGACGCCATCGTCAAGAAAGTCTTTTCCAATTCGGTGCTCCAACTTCGTTAGGCTAACACCAAGCTTATCCTGGCGGCGGCCAATGTCAAGCTGTGGAGGAAGCTAGCCGATTTCCAGGAATGTATTCCTGCGAATAAGCTAGAGGATTTGAAAGCTGGATTGTCCGTCGCCAGAGTGTTGGCACAGGATCTACTGGATGCTGCGGCACACCATGTAGATGCCTTCGCTCGAGGCCTTATGGTCGGGGTTGACATCTCTTGCCAAGCTGGCTCCATGCTACGAAGTTCTCAAAGGAAGTGCAGGACATGATGCTGGATCTTCCTTTTGATGGAAACGAGTTGTTCCATTCCTCCACGGATGAGGAACTCCTGAAGACTAAGTTGAGTACTCAAACAGCTAAGTCTTTATCGGTCCTGGCGAAAGCTCCAGCTAAGGCCCCTTATACACAGGACAGGGTGCCAAACTCCATCCTTCTCTGGGTTCAGGGGTTTTCAGGATCTCCGTGCAAGCCAATCTGAAGCTCCGGTTGGTGGGCCCCACCGCAAATGGCAACGGCAAGGTGGCCGGTTTTTCTCTCGGCCGTCAGCCTCCTCTCCAGGGACAGGTAGTCTTCCTGCCGACAAATCATCCAAATTATATTTTTTTGTCGGTCGCACGAGACTCCGGTGGGAGGACGAATTTCGTCTCATCTGGAGGCATGGCAGACCATCACCGAAGACTGATACATTTTGTCAATCGCTCGGGCGGGCTTCCGCTACCCCACCGTTTAACCCTCCCTTCCAACAAACTGGGTCGCCCTTCCTCAGAGCCGAGGTACAGAAACTTCTAGACCTCAGAGCAGTGGAGTCTGTTCCCCTAAGGGAGCAAGGGAAGGGCTACTACTCCCGTCTGCTCAGCGCCCAAACCCAATCAGGCTGGCCTGCGCACTATCCTCGATCTTTCCCAGTTCAATCTTTCTCTTCCCCAAGAGAAATTCAAGATGATCAGGCCTTGCCAGATAGTCCTGTCTTAGAAAGGGTGATTGGTTCAGCGTGGTAGACCTCCAGGATGCGTACATGCACATTCAGATTTTGAGCCTGCATCAAAAATATCTGTGGTTCTCCGTGGGAGCGGAGCACTTCCAAGTTTCGTGTACTCCTTTTCGGTCTCTGCTCGGCGCAGCATGTCTTTACGAAGATGCCGGTCATCGCAGCTTTCCTCAGGATGCAGGGGGTTCATGTATATTCATACTTGGACGATTGGCTCCTGCGCAGTCCTTGCCCACAGACGGCATTGACCAATCTTTAGTCCCTCCTTCAGCTCCTGCATCTTGGGCTGTTGGTGAATTGGGGGAAATCGTCCAGAACGGTCTCTCAAGACCTGATTTTCCTTAGTTTCTGTTGGAATACAGTCAGTACAAGGGTGTTTCTAACAACGGACAGGATTGCAGACCTATCGACCACATGGCAGCTCTTCCTCCAGTCCTCGCACATGACAGCCTGGTGGTTCCAAAGACTTCTGGGTCTCATGGCCTCTTGTGTGCTAGCTCTACCTCTTGCACATCTGAAGATGAGGTGCACCCAGCTAGCTCTTTGGGGCTGCTGGTCTCGGGCATCGGATCTGGATTCCAAGATAATTCCAGTTCCATCCAGCAGGACAGCAGATCTACAATGGTGGTCCTCGACCAACAACCTTTCATTGTGGGCCTGCTTCCAGGAGCCCTGCCCTCAAGTGGCAGTTACTACAGAGTCCTCCCTTCTGGGGTGGGAAGCGACGCTGCGTCACCTCGAAGTTTTCGACCTGTGGATGCCTCAGGACAGGCAGTTTCATATCAATTACCTGGAACTCCTGACCATGTTCCTGGCGCTCAAAGCTTTTCAACTGTCTATCACCAACAGGGTAGTCCGTATTCGCACAGACATGTTTACATCAACACGCAGGGCGGCACCAAGTTACCTCTCCTTGTGGACCTGGCCATACACATTTGGGACTGGGCCATTCAGCACAAGGTCTGGCTCCAGGCTGTACACATCCCAGTTCATATCAATGTAACTGCAGATTCACTCAGTCGTCAGCCATTTACAAGTGGGAAATCAACAGCAATGTGTCCCCTCCAACATTTTCCATCAATGGGGCACTCCAGAGGTGGACCTCTTTGCAACTTCTACAAACCGTAAACTTCCCCCTTTATGCATCCAGGGATGGGCTCGGAGCGTCCTCCTTGGGAGACACCTTGGAGATTCCGTGGGACAGCATATGCCTTCCCTCCATTGCCACGGATTCATCGGTCACTGCAAGCTCAGGACTGCATCAAACTTCACTCTCCTGTTCATAGCTCCTTGGTGGGCAGCCAGATTCTGGTTTTCGGAACTACAGCATCTGTCGATTCTTCGCCCGATCAGTTTGCCGCTGATACCCGACATTCACCAGAGCGATCACCAGCTGTGGCACCCTTCCTTGGCGGCCTGGTGCCCAAGTTTAGATCTTTAACGCTCTTTAATCTGTTCGAGGACAATATGCGCATTATCCAAGCAGCTAGGAAGCCTTCTACGAGGGAAAAAAATAGGAGCAAATGGCTCTGTTTTTGCCACTGGTGCTTAGCTAACCAGCTCGACCCCAGACATGCTACGGTCAACACTGTTCTATTCTTTGTGTCTCACCTCGCAGCTTTTGGCATTCATGTTCTCTCTTGCAGAACTTATTTATCTGCCATTGCGGCCTACCTGTCCACAGACAGCTGTTTCTTCTCATTGACTAATGCAGTCTTCAAAAGGCATTTTGCGGGACTCCATCTCTTGCCGCCGGTGCGCACTCCTCATCCCAAGTGGGATTTAAATGTGGTCCTCACCGCTTTATGCCATAAGCCGCTTGAACCCATGGCCACTACTGATCTTGAGTACCTTTCTTAGAAGGTTGCTTTTCTGATAGCCATAACATCCGCAAGGCGAGTAAGCAAACTCAAGCGCTTTCGGTGGAACACCCGTTCCTCACTTTCCACAAGGATAAAGTTGCCTTCCTTCCTTCCTTCCTTCCTTCCTTCCTTCCTTCCTTCCTTCCTTCCTTCCTTCCTTCCTTCCTTCCTTCCTTCCTTCCTTCCTTCCTTCCTTCCTTCCTTCCTTCCTTCCTTCCTTCCTTCCTTCCTTCCTGGAACGGGGGAACTCAGAAGCTCCTCACAACTCTATGTTACGTTTGGTGACCCTAAAGGGAAACCAGCATCCATAGAATCCTTTTCCCGTTGGAGTGCCTTGTGCATTTCAGAGGCCTGTAAGATCCAAGGCCTTCAACCACCTAAGGGCATCCATGCTCATCTAGTCCCCGGCAAAGCAGCTGCTGTTGCCTTCCAAAAGTATGTTCCTTGGCAGTCCATTGCCAAGGCGGCTACGTGGGCCTCCCCATCAGTTTTCTGCAAGCATTTACTGCTTAGACCTGAGCTCCAGGGTTAATGCCCAGTTTGCCCAGGTTGTCCTCAAAAACAGGTTACAGTGAAGGGATTTTCCATCCACCCTTACTACCTCTGGTTGTGCTTGGGAATCTCCCACAATTATGGAGTAAAATGGACGGGACATAGGAGTATATCTAAGTTATTCACTGTAGTGACTACCTTACTCCTAGTCCATAGTCCCCTTTCTCCGGACGGGATTATGGCCATGTGCTGTGGCCCAGCGTAAAAATAAAAGGACAAAAATAAGAATGTTGATGATTTTTGACAAGTGCTCTGTCCCAAAAGACTGAATGTCCCACAAGTATGGAGGAAAGGGGACTAGGAGTAAGATAGTCACTACAGTGAGTAATTTAGTTATATTTTCTCATGTTTGCGACTTGTGGCCCGCTACGACAGGGAAGGAGTTCTTTCATTCTCTACAGAACATATGAGGAGAGGTCTGTTGTGGAGTTGGAGCCTTTCGATATTCCTGGTGAAACACCTGAAGTTCCTGAGATTGTCTTTTCTGAGGACAGTCAGATGGAGGATCTGCGTCAGTATTTACATGCCGCCAGTGGTCTTGACGCATCTCCTGAGATGGAGTTTGGCAGGCCAGAGCGTGGGGCTTATGCTGAATCATCCTATAGCCGGTTGATCTCGAGAGTTATGGAGTACCTATGGTGGTCCGGCCCTCCAGTTGAATTCGACCAGGATGACATTTTAGATCAGGGTCCGTCCACTCACCCAGTGTTGCCTTTTCACATGGCGTTACAGAAAAGGGTGGCTGCTACTTGGAACACCCCGGAGTCTCTTCCGGCAGTCAACAAGTCATTGACTAAGAAATACCGCCCATCCAGTAGCGACCCCAGCTACCTATCCACACACCCCTCTCCTGAGAGTTTGGTGGTTCAGGTGGCCACGGCAACCTCGAGGCAGGCGAAGTACCCTACCATCCATCCTGATGGGGATGACAAGTGCTTTGATGGATGGGCACGCAGAGAGCCTTGAGTGGTTGCAGACCTCCAAAGCAGCTGCTAAATCTTTGGTCGCAGCTGTGCATCAACCTCCGCCTTTTCGTCCTAGGGGACAGCAGTGGAGGGGTGGTTCTTTTCGTTACTACTCCTCTTTTGGTAGAGCGAGAGGACATGTCAGTCACAGGGGCCAATGTAAAGTTCCTTGTGGTGGATGGGGAGGAAAAGGTGCCAAAGCTGCTCAAGCAGCTGCCTCTTTGACTTCAGGCGCTGCCGCAGCTGTTCAAAAACAGCTATGAGGCCAGGTCTCATTGTTCACCGGTTGGGGGCAGACTGTCTCAGCCTCTCGAAGAGTGGCGAGCCATTACTTCAGATGCATGGGTTCTGGAAACAATAGTCCACGGCTACTGCCTACCCTTCCTGAGTCGGCCTCACTACAATCCACCGGGGAAGCTCTCCTTTAAGTTTTTTGGATCCGCTCCTTGTGCAGGAAATCTTGACCCTGCTGGAGAAAGGCGCTATAGAACTGGTGTCTGTGGTGGAGAGGAACAAGTGCTGGTATTCACCATATTTTTTGGTTCACAAGAAAGACGGAGGGCTGAGACCCATCTTGCGTTGGGTTTCTTGAACAAGTTCCTCAGGAAGGACAAGTTCAAGATGGTCACTCTTTCTCAGGTCCTTCAGGCCCTTCGACTTCAGGATTGGTTGGTGTCATTGGACCTACAGGATGCTTATTTTCATGTGCCGATCCATCAAAAGCACAGAAAATACCTAGATTTGCTGTTGGCAAATCGCACTTTCAGTTTCGGGTCCTATCATTCGCGTTCACCTCCACCTGAGCGTCTTCACCAAGCTCATGGTAGTGGTGGCAGCGTATCTCAGGAGGTGGGGGGGGGGGGGGGTTCACGTCTACCCCTAACTGGATGATTGGCTGATCAGTGCACATTCTCCGGAACAAGCCTTGGCTTATCTAGAAGTCACCTGCCACTCCCTTCATGAACTGGGCTTCTCCCTCGATTACAAGAAGTCCCACATGACGCCTTCCCAGTAGCTCTGCCCTTTGGGGAACCCGTCAAGTGGATCTGTTCGCGACCGGTGCAAACCGGAAGTGCAAGACATATTGCTCAAGGGAAGTTCCTCAGAGAAGAACTTTAGGGGACGCGTTCATCGTGGATTGGTCATTCCCACCGATCCCCGTCATTCCTCATGTTCTAAGGAGGTTGCAGAGGTTCGGGTCCTGCATGATCTAATTGCTCCGGATTGGGTCAGTGGAGTGTGGTACCCGAGCCTTCTATTAATGTCCATCTGTCCTGCATGCCGTCTTCCCCAAAGAGAGATCTCTCTCTCTCTCTCACACTCTCTCACACTCTCACACTCTCACGTTGCGGTTGTCGAGTTCTCCATCCAGAGGTCCAGATTCTCAACCTTCACGCATGGTTTCTGAAAGGTTGAGAGATAATTATTGGGACCTCCTGGATTACTTGATGAAGGTGGTGCTTTCGGCTAGGCGTCCGGCAACCAAATCCCTGTACCGTTGCCATAAGTTTTGCGACTGGTGCAGAGGACACAATATCGATCCTTTTCAGTGTTCCATTCCGATGGTTCTTGCTTTCTTTGGCCCACAAGGGTCTTCAAGTGGGTACCATTAAAGTTTACCTGGCAGCGCTATCTATTTTCAAGCGCTCGTCTGAAGAATGTTCTTATTTTAAGATTCCTTTGATTACTCAGTTTCTAAAAGGGCTAACTGTGTTCCCACCACCCCCTTTTCAGGTGCCGGTTTGGGATTTGAATTTAGTCTTGAAAGTCTTGATGGGTGCTTCGTTTGAACCTTTGCACTCTTGTCCTTTGAGACTATTGATCTTCAAGACGGTTTTCTTGATTGCAGTTACATCTGCTCGAAGATAGCAGGCACTTTCGTCTAAGCCACCCTTTACTTTGTTCCACAACGCTGAGGTAGGTTTTTCCTTCCTACCTAAGGTAGTGTCTGAGTTTCATTTGAGCCAGAAGGTAGTACTTCCTGCTTTCTATCCTCCTCCTCATCCTAGTAAGGAAGAGGAGAGACTCCATAGGTTGAACCCTAGGATGTCCACTGGACACTGATTGGGCCAGGCTGTTACCAAACAGACCTTGTCCAGGTGGATTATCCTCACTATTGCTGAATGTTATAGATTGGCTGGCAAGGACCCTCCTGAGGGTTTGCGAGCTCACTCCACCAGGGGAGTTCCTGTTAAGAACATTTGTCATGCTACAACCATCCACACCTTTGTCCAGCATTACTCCCTGGATACTTTCCATGGTCAAGATATGGCCTTTGGTAAAGCAGTGCTTTATTCTGCCATCTGATTGGAGGAAGGAGAAGTATTTAGATATAACCAATCACTGATACTGCTTTGGGAGTCTGTCAAAGATGTGGAATACGTTGGTGGACACAATCCATTTGAAGGATAAGTTACTTACCAACTTGTAACGTTCTTTCGACTGGATGTTCCTCCAATGTATTCCTCATCGCCCTCCCAGCCTGCCCCTCTGAAGAATGTCCTATGCTATTGCAACTTGCGTTCTCACAAGGCTATGTGCAGTCAAGGATGCATTGTATGCGGGTATGTTGCAATTTGTGGAGGGGAAAAAACACGAACTGATGCTACGGGCGCCACGCGTCCTACTTACAACATCCAATGACATCACCCTTGATGGAGGCCTTCGAGGGACATCGACCTGACGCCATCGACGCAGGACGCCCTCTGCCGAAAGATTTCGGAAGAAGCACAAATGTGGACATTACATGTCAAAGATGTGGAATACATTGGAGGAATATCCAGTCGAAAGAACGTTAACAGTTGGTTAGTAACTTGTTCTTCAGTGATAAATGAGATCAGGATTATCAGAGGTTAGGATATCAAAGATGCTGTCTGTTCCTAGCCACAGAGCGGGCATTGATAAGGAGGCCAGCTTGTTTGTGCCATGTGGCAGGGGTGGTGCATCCTTGTCAGGGGCTGACGGGACTAGGGTGGTTGGTGTGACTGGTGGGAAGGTGTTTGGTCAGAGGGGGTGCTTGTTGGTAGGAGGGGTGGTGTGAGGGTGGTGTTTCTGATGCGGGAAGAAGGGAGTGTGCGGTCACAGGCCTTCGAGAGGGGACTGGTGTGGGTTGGGAGGTTAGTTTGGTCGGGATTGGCTCAGAGTGGGGGTCGAGTGAATGTGGGAGGTGATGATGATGGTTGTAGGTGAGGGTTGAGTATGTTTGAAGGGGTGAAGTGGTGGAGGAGCCATGCTCATCGATGGAGATGTGGACTGGGCAATGGGGCGGAGTCTTGGCTGGTCGTGATGGCCGGGGTGGTGGTAGTGAGCAGTGGAATGGGGCTTTGACTGTCAGTACAAGGGTCATTTAAATATTCTTTAAAAAAACAAGATTAATAATAGGTCAAACCAGGAATAATAAATTCACTTGGAAAATAGACGCGACTTCCATCAAAGTCGTAGCAAGTTCTACATCTTTGGGTATCCCCCCGTAATTCTAACCCTAGTCAAGTGTAAAATATTGTAGTCCCCAAGGTACTGAGAAAATATAGTTCTATCAAAAGTTGTATTCGTATGAAAGAATCATCCATGGAAGGTTTACAATATTTATAAAACCAGTTTTATTCCTGGAATTTGGTATGGACTTAATCTATTAAGAGAAACAAATCACATGGATCAATCAATCGAGTAGAAGGCCGTTTAGCCCTTGGTTTATCTCGTTCTGTGCCAATTGAAGCAATTCAATGTGAACTTGATGTAACATCATTGCCACGCTTTGGAAGATCAAATGTGCTTGTTTATATACACATTTTGACAAATCATGATAATTATAACTCCTTTTGTCTTTTTACTAACGTGATTTTTTAAATCATAAGACAAATAATATACTGGCAGAACTAGTTGAGTTCTGTAAAAAGTTCCATATAGATATAAATTGGCCGTTTGAGGAGACAATTATGGGTTTTCTAGGAAAGAAATGGGCGAAAAAACCTTACACTGGGATCGCATTAATAATCTAGAAAATGTAACTACTAAGAATTTATAAATTGATTATGTTAAGCAATTCTTCCCATACATTTCCCCTTTTTGAATACATTGTGAAACAAAATAATCTGCAATTAAGAGTTATCATGCTTTTGCGTTTGGAAAAAAAACCTGCTATCAATCAATTGTTCTTTTAAACAAATGCCCTATGAGACTAGAATTTGTCAAATCTGTCACGGAGGTAGACACTGCACGCTAGCTTCTGACCTTATGCTTTAAACTTACTGAGGCATACATTGAGGGATATATGAAGTTTGTACATAATATCACTCTCATCCAAAATGATGAATTTTGGGCATACATAACATCGTCTAGCTCGATGATACTGTCTAGTGCTGCATATCGCATATGGCTACACATTGAGAAATTGCTCCAAATAGAACAAAAGTTAAAAAAAACTCACCCTGAAGTTCATAGGGAGAGCCGTCCAATGCATCTTGGAAGTTCTTGAAGGACTGACTGTCATGGCCATAGCCCCAGGCCCTGGTACTCGGGGCCTCTGGGCCTCATCACAGTGTCCCTGCATGGCCTCTAGGGCCCAATCATGCCCCCCAAGACTCTCCTGGAGTCAGTCCTGGTGCCTCTGGCGCCAGGCTCATAAGGCAGAAGAAGGAGCTAGAGCTCCCAATGGGAATGGGACAACATGGCTGCCCCCACATGGTTCAGTTCAGAACTGAACCATGCGGTCTAGCATCCAGGGTGTGGTCAGGCCTGAAGGCACCTGGGATACCTGGGGACTATTTAAGCCACACGCAAGCTGCAGCACACGCTTCGCGTTGCTCTTCACTCGCAGCGTGACGTTCACCGCGATCTGTCCTTGGCATTCCTGGCCTGCACCTGCAAGGAAGAGAAGAACACCATTATCCATCCTTACCTGCTTGTCAACCCAGCTCATGTCATCCGCTCCAGTGTCACCTCGGAAGCTCGTCCATGTTTGAAAGCAGCAACTTGGAGGAGGAAAAAGAAAGACAATATTAGTAAGCGTTCACATCCTTCATTCAAGCATCATTCTGAAGCACGCTTACCTGAGCGAATCTCGCTGTCGAGTTATTCCGCGCCGGCCTTCATCAACCTGCAAGAGAAAGGCAAGGTGGGTGGCTCTCATACTTACTCGACGGCGGTCCGGACAACATCCACTCTTCGCTCAGCATCCATCCGGCTGCTCACCATCCAGAACACCTCGGCGGCCTGCAAGAGAAGAATAAACAGGTTAACAAAGCAACAAAAGCGCACATAGCGCCGCACTCCGCGCATTCACTCACCATCTCGAGCACCGCCCTACCAACTGGCTCGACGTCTTCATCCTTTCTGCACCTAAGACAGAAGGAGGACATTAACAAGGGCAATTACTTTACGGACAATAATTAAGAATAATAGACTTAATTACCTGAGAAACTGAGTCGCAGCAGGTCTGGACTCTCGGGCTGTGCCAATGAAGCAACTAGGCAGCGAAGCGCCCCCACTCACGACGCACCCCTGCACAGAATTGCAGGACAAAGAGCGCATCTTACTGAAATCCAAAGTGAGGAAAACTCTAAAGAGGTCATTGGGGTTCACAAGGGAGGTGGGCCCAAAGAGACAGAGATTGTGGGCTGAACCAGAACTCCTGTATTCCATACTAGATCCTCGGCAGAACGAGAACACTGGGGTGGCGAGTCCAGGTCGGGAGCGGTCCAACCAAGTCGGGAGGCGTCCCTGTGGATACCAGGTGAGCGTTACACTGTTGCACCTAGATGATGTTCTAGGATTGCCCTTTCTGTGCTACAGGATAGCTGCTCACTGCACCCGACCTTGGTACTAGTGGTAATTTGTGAAGGCTAGATTGTGTCGGTAGCTATTTGTTGCAGCTGCAAGAATCAACAGATGATGAAACTACCTGAACAAACAGGTGCATCTACAACAAATCTCTATCGAGTTTCTAGGTACATATAAACGCACCACTCTTTTGGGCACCGCCGCAGGCATGACTACCCGTATACATCAGAATACAGCAGCAACTATTTACAAATTTGGTCTTGCTGGCCGCATAATTGTTCCTCCTACTTACACCACACTACGCCTCAACACATCTGCTATTTATTAGTATAAAGCGATGACCTACTACAAATTCTGGCCATCTGGACACATAACTAGTCTCTTGCACTCACTGTTGGGCAAGATTTTATGCAGTACCCTTTGGGTGCAGTACAATAACCTTGACCTCCTGGTAATAGGGACCCAACCTTTGGTATAAGTCTCAACTGCACAGGTTGGTAGTGTGGCTGAGCAGCCAGGCTTATCTCAAGAGGGGTCAACGTGAGCAGTAATGTTGTGACACAAGTTTCACAGTACAGCTATTCAAATAAACACTTACACTCCAGGTTTCTTGATAAAACAATTATTAATTTATTTCACAGTCAGTTGTAGAAGCCTTCTTCATAAGGGAGCAATATGTATGTAACAATTAAAATACACTTCAAAACACACTCTTAGTTTCTCCAAATCAGATCATACCCATTGGGGATGGCACACAGACACTTCCTTACACCCTCAGGTGACTTAAGGACACACTGACATTGATTTATCACTGGTACATTTAGAGCAATACAGAGTTTGGTGTAAACGATAGAATAGAGGAATAAAACAAAGGTTAACAAATAATTCATAAACAGGTAAGTACTTTTGAAACCTTCCAATGTTCAGTAAAATAACCCTTTCTTGGGAAAAGAGAAAGCACAGAGCCAGAGCTAATAAGAGTCACTAAGGGAGCCAGGACAGCCAATGTTAATTGCACAATGTCAAGGGGAGTTGAAGATCTTCTTTGCAGGTAGGTAAAAAGTCTTGCACAATGTTTTTAGAAATGTTTGTAGAAAATAGAACACTTGTAGGAAGCTTGTGAGGGGCAAAGCTTTAGCAACTCTGCAAGGTAAGCAAGACTGGTCTCAACTTAGAGCAAGCAAGGCTGCACAACAAGAGGTAAGTTCTCTTAGACGTTACAGTACCGCTTGTTAGAAGAAATGGTTCCAGCTGGCTTCTGTTCCTGTACAGCTCTGCAGATCCTGTTGTTCCTTAGCCTCAGTCGTGGGGACAAGAGGGAGGACGTCTGGGGACTCCTGCTCTGCAATGGGACGGTCTGCGGAAGCAATGGGCAAACTTCAATTTAGCGGTCCTTCTCGCATCTGACAGCAAATAGCAACACTGTGGTTCTCGGATACCACTTCAGACTTTCCTTGCTTCTGGGGTCCAGCACTGTGTTGAGGTGGCTCAGGGCTGGTCAGTCCTGCGTTAGGGAAGTCCGGAGGATCTTCCTAGCGCTCGGGTTTGACTTAAAAACAAGGCACACAATCTGGTGTTCCTCTCCCTGGCACTTTGGTTCCAGCAACAGCAATGGAAATAAAACTAGCTTCGAGAGGATGTCCCGACGCGCTTACTTTGGAGTTGATTGGTCCCACCAACTCAAAGGGAGAAGTCGTCCTTGCAGGGCTTCTCTAGTTGATGCGAATTCGGAGATTCAGCACAGCACCAGGGGGTCACTGGTCAAACCAACTGTTCAGGAGTTGCAGCGGACGTCCTCTTCAAGTTCTTCTTCGGTTCCTTCGTCCATTGGTCAACTTGTTTTCCAAGCCAAAAAGCCTTTGCCTTTTATGCAGGTTTCTCCAGTTAATTCCAGCCTAGCTGTCAATCACACAGCAGGGACGGCCAGCCGGCCAATCAACTTTTGGGTGCATTCCTGGTAGCAAGGGGATTAAGCACAGGGAGTTTCGGGCACCTCCCTCACTTGAATCCCGCCAAAGACAAAATGAACCAAACCTGGTTTGGCGTGCAGAGTAAATCTCAAGAAGGACCTTTCCAACAAGAAATAGAGAAAAAAGGCGACTGGGGCCATTTTGTTGAAATGGCCACCAATGGGTGCCTTACAGCAGCTGCGAACGCAGCGCTCTGTAAAAACACACAATGGTAGTAACAAGTAAACTGCTGCCACCAGCCATTAATTGTAGAAAGGGTAACATAGAAATGTTACATGAGAAACTAGACAAAGGGGAAACTAAGTAACCCCTCCAGCACCATATTGTAAGATGGTGTGTGCTGGGTCTAGAAAGTTACAAAATGTAAGAAAAGTCTATTTCACTTCACTGCTGTTGGAAACAGTAGTTTCACCAAGAGAAGGTATTTAAACCTTTGGGAAATCTAAGACTTCTGTATCACTAAACTGAAGATGCTGTGTGACACAATGCAAAGTTGCCTATGGAGTTTTTCAGACTCCACAGTTAAAAGAAACACAGAGAATAAATCGCACTAAAATTACATGAGAGATAGCACCCTAAAGTCCAGCAAAAAGATCTGGGGGTCTCTAAGGTAGAAGGGAATTAACACATTTCTGAGCATTTTCCCCATACTCATGCTTTCTCCTGACCTCTCAGCAGCCATCCAGATGCCGGACCTCGGATGCTTTTTATCGGAGCCCGACCAGTCCTCCTCCGCCTTAAAATGGCCAAATGCACACACTCACTTTAAACCTACTGTGATTGTCCACATTTTGGACATCGATCCCTGAGGGCGTTCCCACCACCAGCACATTGAGACTATAATAATGGTAAAATGCTCTATATAAATGTTGTGTACAATACATTATTAATTTGACACAGATTTGGATCCAGGAGCCATCATTGTGAATAATACACCTTGGGTTCTTATTTTTGTTAACATTGTTGATAGAACAATCAATTGCTTTTTAATGATGTGGTCATTTTCAAAAGATATATTGAATCTGTTATTGTAAACTGTCATAGGAACATGAATTTTAAATTTTTAGGTAAGCTGTTTAAATTTTGTAAACCATACACACTTTTTAAATAAAATAAATGACTATCAAATACCCTAAGCACTCTTTGCCAGCGGTCATCATCAAATACCCAGGCCCTTGCCCCATTACCAGGTATTGACCTCAAATGGCCAGATACCTAGTTCCATCGTTAGGCATTGACATAACATAATTCCAAAGCCAATAGTTCCCTCAAGTGGCCAGGTTCCTGCCCATTGTCAAGGATTGTCCTCAGATGTCCACGATTTTGATGCATTTCAAAGGCTTGCAATCAACTGCCAATTTACTTACTAGATTGCCAAGTAAGGATCTAAACTGCTCCGGTATCTGCCTCATTTCCCTGTTGTGACCCCCCCGCCCGCCCCCCCTTGTACTACACCGATTATGTTAGCATTTAAGGGGAGCTGGGCCCAGGTGAAGTGTGCAGCATCAGTGCGCACACCTGGGTCTTACCTTCCTCAAAACTCTTACTGGCAATGGACTGGTTGGGGGAGAGCTGCAGCGCTGCTTGAATCTTCATCACACAGGCATACCGCATATCTGCACACTCTTGTACTCGCCCGCCTTGGACATTGAAAGTGGGCAGCTGTCCAGGGGTTGTGTTGGGCAACAGTGCTGTAGGACTGCTTCTTGGTGCTTTCCATGCCTGTCCCACCTCCCCTTTGGAGTAACAGTGGACGTGTAGACAGTATGTAGGCCAATGTGGGCCCTGGCCAGTCTAGACTATCTGGAGCCTTGTCTCCTGGCCCCCCTATTGCTCGCCTACTATAGGTGGACTTTTTTTCTCCCATTGCTGGCCATTTCTCGTGTCAGGGCATCAAGAAGTTGGCTGCGATAGAGCTAAACTGTTCTTTAGAACTATGGTCTGTGTCGGCTGCTCCCAAGCATTCCTCTCTGTTGCACAAGTGGACCAAAATTGAAAGTATTCACCCCACTCTTCGTGTGCAAGATCCGCAAAATGAAGAAGGCAGATGTGGGGTTGTTAATTTCGGTTTGAATTTTAAGGATCCTGTGTTTTGTTAAACTATAACCTTAACACCCATTTTCTGCTGTGCATAGTTGTGCTTCTATGTTCTAAGATCCTCACTTGCATTTTCAGATGTTCATGTGGTCTGGGCTGATTATGAAAGTGACTAGGGTTACATTTATTCTTTCAACTCTGTGTGGCTGGTGCGGCTAGTAAGCTAGGGCCTCGCCCGCCACTAGTGGAATGGTTTGCTTTTGAAACATTTTCAAAGTAGTTCACTGAGGTCCTCATGTGGGGAGTCCTAGTTGCTAAATTCACTCATTGAACTTTTTGTTGGATGAAGCAAGGATCCGGTATAAGTTCTTTCTCTGCTTTTCTGTCACACCCCTCTGTGTCACACCACCCATCATCTTACTCTCTCTGAATTTCATCCATTATTAACAGCGTTTTTGATACTTATTTATGCATTTACACATAATGGAGGTGTGGGCCATTATGGTATGTACTTCTTCCTCTAACGAAAACCTGTGATTTCTGTAGAGTGGACCGTGAGTAATATGCATTTATGCTGACAGTTGAATAATGCAGTTGTGTAATGGGGGAAAAGTTAATTACTCTTGTGGAAAAAAGCATGGCATTTTCATTAGTACATTTCTTTAATTACTTGTTTTGCTGACCTTGCTGTCCTTGTTGTAGTCTTTCGTTGTTTGGGGGGAATAATTATGCAACAAGCCTGCTCCAAATTGGTTTCCATTCCCACTGGAGTTTTAAAAGCAAGGCTCTGACATGCAGGTATCATTCGAAATTGTATTTGCTTTTATTTTTATTTTTTTTAATGTGACTGTACAGCCTGAAATGTCATTTGAAATAGTAATTATTATATTTTTCTTTCTAGGTGAATAAGAAACTGCGAACTGAAAATTGTGGTTTTGTGAGAGAGAATTTGAGATTGAAGGCTGAAGTAGACAGCAGATCTCCCCAAAAGTACGTACGTTAAGCAGTTCAAACTATTCGGGAAGATTAGCAGTTTGTTTCACTGCTTTGGTGTGAACTGTTTCCACCTGTATTTTCACAAAGTAGGAAGATGCACAGAAATTACACTGGAAATGGCATTGAAGGTACTGTCTCAAAGCGAAGTGGGATTGGCAAATGTGATTGTTGGGATTTATTCTAAACTGGATACAAAATAAACAGACTTCTCAATATACCTGCACCACATTTCTGAAATATTTATATTAGGCGGACCCCGATTGCCTCTGGGAAAAGCAAGTGTAAAATCAGGATGGTTTACCGCAAGATACTACGGGTTGGAGAGTGGGGGGGAATGGAGAGGGGTAAGAGTAAATAACAGAACAGGAACCAGTCTCAAAAGTAGATCTCCTTGAAAATATTCATAGGTCTCTGGGTATGTAACCCTTGTCCTGATCCCTTCCCAGGTATTCCACAAATCCTGGTTATTAACAAAGTGGCGATTTCAATGTCCTCGTATTTCATTCTGGTCTTTATAGAAGGTAAGCTAGTGCTGTGCTCTACCCAGTCTAGGTGCCCCAAATCTCCAACCAGCGGGCTGGCCGCTTAAGTGTTGAAGACTGTTTTGGTGTTCTATTCTCCGTCCTACTCGGCACAGACTATAATCCCCACAGGTCCGTCCTTCTCTCCCTCAACATTCTGCCACATGCTCATACCTAAGGGCTTTCCTCTTCCCTTTCTTCTCTTTCCTTTCCTCTTCCCTCT
Source organism: Ambystoma mexicanum (assembly GCF_040938575.1). Taxonomy (NCBI): domain Eukaryota; kingdom Metazoa; phylum Chordata; class Amphibia; order Caudata; family Ambystomatidae; genus Ambystoma; species Ambystoma mexicanum. Next base: position 291,053,767 of record NC_090941.1, read on the forward strand.
CATAGTTCTTTCCTCTAACATTTCCCACACCTCCGATACTACTCCATTTTCTCGTTTCTCCAGCCTGCCTTCTCGCAGACTCCCTTTAACTCAATTTGTAACTCTCAGATTTCCGAAGCTTTCCTTAGGCCCATGTTCATCTCTTATTACCATCTGTCATCTTTCTATCTTGTCCCTCCATCTTCTAGAGATGCGTCTTTCTCCTACTTGTCCCCTGCTTCTTCTCCTGTGTGCCCTATTCTTCCTTAGTTCACTTTATGGTTCCATGTTCTTCTACCTCATTGGTTTCCATTGCATGCTCTGCTTCCTCCATAGTCTTTTCTCCCAACACGTCCTTCACCGTACTCTTTACTGAAAACTCCTCCTAATCTTTTACCTTCACTCCTTCCCGCTGTACAACCGCGTAGCCCCATCTTCTGGGGCCTTCCCTGCTCATTGTTTCTCAGGTGTTTAGGAATTTGAGCTTCATTTTGTTATTGGTTTAGATCAGTTACGGTCTTGCCACCCGTTCTTCCTCGCAGCATCTCTCCACGGATGAGCAGATACCTTGGTAGTCCGCCATCTTGTATTCAGAATCTGTGCATGTGCAGAGGAGGGGGTTGCGGGTTGCTGTACTGCGTAGAATTCCTCTGCTCCTCTCTAGCTTTCGCTCTGCCCAGTGAAAGTGAGAGAGACTCGTAGTGCAGAGACCATGAACAGGGCTCCTTTCCTTCATTTACTATTTCTCTGCATTTCTTTATTATGGGCCTGTCTGCTCAGTACCCCTAATGTTTGTGGGAGTGGACAACATTTCCCTTGGTTTTGTTTAGAATACCGCCTAAAAGCATTTTTCTGGGTCTCACCTGGGATTGCAACTGTGAGCTGTGGTAGGCAGGGGACTTTGTCATAGTACCATGTAACTGGGGATAAAATAGAGAATTATGTAGGTGCACTCACTTATAAGAACACACGCTGTTCCTTGGTGTGGCAGTTTTACAGTAGTGCATGCATGCATGCATGCAGTTTTACAGTAGCTGTTTTACCAGGTTTTTCTGGGTACATCTGGGTGAGTCTTATAGTTTAGCAATAGAATCCTCTGTTGCATATCTCCGTGTGTCAGTGGTATTATCAGGAATGACTTGTCATGTTTCCCCATTTTAAGGACCTCAATATTTTTACAAGAATAGTGGCCTCAGTTGGGCCATAATTAAGTCAGACCTTTTATCCACTGCCTCAGTCAAACTTCAATTTCCCCAGCACCATCTTTCTGCCTGTGTTTCACTTCAAATAAATCCAAGAAACAAAAATGAGGTGCACAAATTGCAGTAAGACAGCTCTTTAATGCATGCATTTATCAGCCGGGAGATCAATCCGTCTCAAGTGACCAAAAGGCGCTGGACTCTCGACACCCCCACAAAGGGCCACCGTTTTTATAGATAGAAACCACAAAATTACAATAATATTAGACATTATGTGAATGCAAATTCCTTTGCCCTTGCCATTTACACTCCTAAAGATCGACATACATGACCTTACTCCTATTGGTTAGTACATTACCTGGGACATCCCAAATCCATTCCCCTGCAGATGACCTAATAGGGTAATTAATGAAAATTGAAATCCGCTTCTCGTGGCAACAAATAGTAGTTACACTAACATCCTTTCCCATGACACCAGACATCTTGGCACCCTAGACTGTTACCATACCTTGCAGCTGGCTCACTGTGTAACATATCTTTGCAACTCGCACATTGATACATGTTGCTGTCCCTATTACTCAGCTTGGCCAGGCACAGAATATGGCACTGTGCAGGACATTCGTTTTGCTTGGGAAAGAGAGTTGCTCATAGAAAAAACTTGTAACAGAGATCCCACTTTAGAGAAGTAATTTCTTGTATTATTTGTACTATCAAACCCCTCTGCTACAAATTCAGCAGTCTTAGGACTTTACTAAAGGGCAGTAGATGATCCCAAGTCTTGATTCAGTAGTTTGTCAGTGTCTCAGCCCGAGGCCTAATTTACACCAGGACACGTCTTTTGCAACTATTGTATATCTGTTTAGCTAATGTTAAAAACATAAAACGTTATTATTCTTTGTGTTCGACTTCCCTCGGAAAAAAACTTAATGAGACAGATTAACGGGAACTTCTTCTTTGAGACAGTAACTAATATGATTAATATGTGTGCTGCCTGGCAATCCAACTGCGTACTTGGCAACTTTACAAGTTCTCCTTGAGGCAGCAGAAACAAGGCCCAATTCAAAAAATGGCAGAAATACTAAAACAACATGGAACTCTCCCATTTTGAGTATTCTTGCAGTCTGTGTTTTCCTTTACAGTTTGGACGTTGCACTTGCATATTTGTTTTGCTGTCGAGATTTTCCTTGAGGAATGTGAATACAGCTTTTGAGCTGGCCTTTTTTATTTTGGCATCTCAGATGCTTATTTAACTTGCTGTCCAGTTCCATTTGTGTCATGTAGGGTACTCATTTTCACATAGCCCTTGAGAGTCCTAAAACAAAGGTTTAGCAGCATAAACATTTTTTTCTTTGTAGGAAAATTGCCGAGTTCAGCCTCGTTTCACACCATAGATCGACTGAACTTTGCACAGTGGGGCATTCAAACCTCAGAGCCTTTGCCATCGGTTGGAAATGTTTTATTCTGGTGTGGACTGCCTACATTCAATTTTAAATTTAAAAAAGGGAACTCTTTTGGAGGAATCGTGACCATCATTACAGGGCTCGAAATTGCATGTAGTTTTAGCTTCTGCTTGTGGCCTAAAAAGCCTTGTACCAGATGGGTTTAAAGGGGAGGAGAGAGTGACAGTTCAGTATCTTGCTAAAATGACTTGTTTATAAAATACTCCCAACTTTCAAAAACAGGGAGTAAAATACTCCCACTTCAAAATCTTATCTTGAGCACTGGGTGTTAATGTGGTTCAGTAACAACGCAAAAAGCAAAGTATAACCGTACACAATAAAGGAATGTCCAATCAAGGTTCTATAAAAAATATATTTCTGATGCTTGTTAACCTGCTTAGAATCACATGCTGTGCATATAGTCCGACATCTAGTGGTAATTGCAGAGTATTGCATCTTTATTTCAAGGATCGAAAGGGGACCTTGACAATGGGCATGCCTGTCCCTAACGTGATGTGTAGTGTACTCAAAATGTCACACGTCACGGCCCCTCAGATTGTTTTTTTTTCGCCCAACTAGTTGCCCGCCTTATGCAGAGCTCGAAAGAGATATATTTCAAAATAGTCACTTCTTTGTCCCACGACCGATGGTCGTCTAGTTTTTGACTTTCATCTTCAATGGCTACTTCGTGGACCCCTACGTCCGAAGACATCCACTGCGTTCGGCGACTGGTGTATCAGTCGATGCTGTTGACCTTCGGCCAGGCCTATACAGTAGGGAGAGTGGGGCCCCGTGGTTTGTCAGAGAATGCATTCGCCCCCTCACCCTCTTTGTCTTTCTGGTCTGGCTGCTTCCTTTTACTTCTGCTATGGAGAGGACTCCATTTAAGTTTTGTCCGTCTTGTAATGGAAAATACCCTTGGAAGGACCCCCATCGCAAGTGCAATAGGTGCTTACCTTGTGACCATGACTTGCGATTCTGTAAGTCCTGCAAACCTTTCATCCTAAGACATTAAAGGATAGGTGGACGAAACAGTGGGCACCCTATGTGATGGAGGCCGGGTGTGGTTCCCCCGTAGGCGGCATCGCCTTGAGTGACGAGGACTCTTAACGGCAGCCATAGCTCTGATATGGAGGTCCTAGACCTTTCTGCGGAACAGTCCAGTTCCCAGTTGCCCGTCCTCGACAGGCAGGCCACCAGTACTGCTATGGGGAGATCACACTCAGGTGACAGAGGCACACTGCGCCACCCAAGGATAAACGTACAACCCCACAAGCTCCCTCGATGGGTACATCGAAGAAGCATCAGATGCCAACAGGCCCACCGAAAATGTTGACGCACTGTGTAAGAGCGCGTGAGCCCCAAAGTTTTCGGCGGAGCCGAAGACCACGACGACGCCTACAGGCAGGTCGAAATCCCTCTCTCATACACTGGAGCTACGCAAGAGTCTTGCAGCTATTGTTTCATCGGAGAACAGACCAAAAAGCACCACCTCTCGTTGAGAGGAATATTCTAAAGGGTCCCAGCCCCTCTCTAAGGCTTAGTCTGATAAGTCCCTTCCTTCGAAGGACCCTGTTCCTCCTGTAGAGCCTTTCCTCCCCTCCAGACCCCTCTGGTTCATCCATGTGGACCAGAGTGAGGTTTGAGAACTACATGGACAAATTATCACAGTTCGTAGACTTTTCAGAAAAGTTTGTTGCCCTTAAGCGACCCGGGGAAGAGGATTCCGGCCCTATTTCACCAAAGGTGCAGAAGCTTTCAAGCCAAACTCTTACTCACCAAGAAGACCTTTTTGAACCAGAAGAGGTATACGTGGATCCCTATGGTCATGAAGACAATCTGTTTGGGCAGAACAGACCTGACCAGTGTCCATATTGGGGTCAAGATCAGCCTGCAGAGGAAGCACCATGGCTTCGCCCCACTCCAATGCCTGACCCGGACGCCATTTGTCTAGATCCTCCCACTTTTCCTCCACAGAAGCAGGCATTGCCTATGGACAATCAGATGGCTTTTAATCCAATCCTGAAAAGGGCTGCAGACCACTTCAAATTGCCATGCAGGAAGTGTCTTCACTGACCTTGTTGAGGACATTCTGAAGGAAAAACCCTCCACAAGTCAGACAATCCCCCTACTATATTCCATCAAAAAGCACCTCGCACCTTCTTTGCTGTCCCCTTCCCTTACAAGGGCAGTCGACCCTCGGGTTGAGCCAACCCTCGGGTTGAGCAACTGTTTCGCCCCTCTCCTGACCCTTTGTACATTAGAGGGCATGGCACTCCAGACTCCCTGGTTGTCACTACCACCAGGAAGAGGGCTGGAGTGCCACGGTCTACTGCAGGAGCCTTCCCCCCTCCCCACCCCCCCCGACTGCAAAAAACTGTATGCCCATGGCAAACACATCACCACTTCGTTGGCATATTTGACAAGAATTGCCAATAATACTACCCTTATGAGAGTTAGTGATGTGCAGTGGAACCTGCTTCAGGAAGGCCTCCAAGAAGTCACTGAACCTGTGCGATCACACCTACTGGTGATCATCTCGGAAGGAAAACAGGTGATCCACAACATCCTCAAAAATACGTTGGATGCAACAGAGATGGCGGGGAGTACTCTGGCCCAGGGTACTCTTCTCAAAAGGCACGTCTGGCTAAAGAACTCGGGGTTTAAGCCGGAGACTCGGGCCTCCTTAATAAACCTGTGGAAGACACAAATTTGTTTGGCAAGGCTGTGGTGTGATGCCTTGGAGACAGCAAAAAAAGAGCATGAGACTCTTAAGTCTCTTAATCAGATCACTGCTAGACCTTATCAACGGGGAGGGGCTAACTCTCGCTGTTCCTTTCGGGACCAGTCCTTTTCCCGATCTCTACACGGCCAATATGGTGCAGGAGGTACCCCATGGTCCTCCAGACAAGGCTCAGCTGGCAACAGCCAATACCAGCAGAGGGGACAACGAAGAGGCAAGGGTAGAGGTAGGAACTCCACCCCAAGAGGCTCTCCAGCCTCTGCTTCGAAATGACTTGCCAGTCCGGGTCCCCTCCCATGCCTCCCCGGCCGGGGGTCGTTTCACATCTTTTCTTCACGCATGCAAGGGGATCACTTCAGACCAGTGGGTGCTCAAGACCGTTACCCACGGTTATTGTATAGAGTTCCACTGGCCACCTCGATACCGGCCACCACGAAACAGACATCAATCGCCAATACACCTGCAGATTCTGCTGGAAGAGGTGCAGATCATTCAGGAAAAGGGCGCCATAGAAGTCGTCCCCATTCATCAGGTAAACAAGGGTATTTATTCAGTGTACTTCCTTGTACCCAAAAAGAATCTCACCCTGCTCCCTGTGTTAGACTTGTGCCCAGCGAACAAATTTGTCACGAAGCAAAAGTTCAGAATGACAACATTGCAGGAAGTAATCCCACTGTTGACGCAGAGGGACTACATGGCAACATTGGATATGAAAGATGCATACTTTCATATTTCAATGTTGCCAGCACACAGAAGGTACCTAAGGTTCATGATCGAGAACAAGCACAATCAATTCAAGGTTCTTCCCTTCCGCATTGCCTCAGCCCCAAGTGTGTTTATGAAGGTACTGGTAGTAGTAGTGTCTCACCTGCACAGGCAGTCCAATCCAGTATATCCTGACCTCGACGACTGGCTAGTAACAGGGGATTTGTACAGAACACGCCTTTCAAATACCCAGATGACAGTAGATCTCCTCTTCAGTCTGGAATTCTCAATCAGTGACGAAGTCCAGCCTAGACCCCAGCCAAGTCAAGCAATTTCCGGACCAAAGACAGGCTTGTCTTTCTCTCCAATGAGAGGGTTCAAAACATGCTGTTCCAGATCCTCACTATGTAGCCAGTCGCGAGGTGACCATACGCAAAGACATGCGACTGTTAGGGATGATGGCCTCCTGCATTCATCTAGTCTCGAGCCAATCGTGTCAGGCCAGCGGACAATGGGACGATCTAGGGGTTGTATCAGCAGCTCTTGTTCCCTCTCTGCAGTGGTGGTCAAGGGAGAACCTCTGGAAAGGGAAAACCTTCACCACCCCCGCAGTAGAAGCCACTTTCACCATGAACGCATCTCTGACAGCATGTGGGGGCTCACCTCATTCATCAGACGGCGCACAGCGTTTGGTCCCCAGCAGTAGCATCCAACCACATAAACCTGTTGGAACTGCTAGCAATGTTCAAGGCCCTCAAGGCCTTTCAAACACGTCTACAGGAAAAGACAGCCCTAGTCCTCGTGGACAGTACCACGGCCATGTATTACCTGAGCAAGCAAGGGGGCATGCACTCTCCAGGTCTATCCAGACGGTCACAGAACATATGGAAATGGGATCTCAAACACAAGATATTCCTCCTGTCGCAACACGTTCCAGGGGAACTCAATCTTCTGACGGGCGTGCTCAGCAGTGCCTTCCCACTACCCGTAGAGTACGAGTGGCTATTGCACAGAGACATTGTTATCAATGTCTTCGCAGACTGGGTCTTCCCAGAGATCGAGCTGTTTGCAACTCTGAAGAACGCACAATGCCCAGATTACGCCTCCAGCTACCTGCAGAACCAATCCAAGGGGAACGGACTCTGGATAACATGGTCAAGGAAATTTGTCTACGCTGATAGTGCACAGGATGCACCAGGAATCAGTCACAATGATTCTGGTGGCTCCGATGTGGGCCTGCCAACCTTGGTTCTCCCATGTTATGGCAATTTCAGTCTCTCCTGTGAGGAAGCTGCTATGCCCGTACGACATGCTGACACAAGACGGGTGGGGGGGGGGGGCACTTCATCCATGTCTGCAAACTCTCAACTTAGCAACCTGGCTCCTGAGGTCATAGTCTGACACCTCCAACTTCCTCAAGGATGTATGGACATACTTAGAGAAGCAGGAAACCTAACACCAGACATTGCTACTTCAGCAAATGGAAATGCTTTGTTTATTTCAAAGTTACATGTGAACCAATCAATAGAACTACCCATCTTTTTCCCGAACACCACTACCGTGGCAGAAAGAAGCCTCCACACACTTGATGTGAGGAGAACGGTGATCTGGAAAAGACAAGACCACAAAGAAAAACCAACCAGTTATTTATTTCAGTGGCAGTTGGTCGAGAAAGGGACCCTGTCTCTAAATCAGCTATTTTAAAGTGTATTGTAAATTGCATCACACTCTGTTAAACTCTTGCCAAGGGAGATCTGCCCTTCAAGCCTAGACCACACTCTACTCGGGGAACAGGGGCTTCCACAGCATTCATTGCAAATGTTCCTCTTGAGTCCATTTGTAAAGCAGCAACCTGCAGTTCTGTGCACACCTTTACGCAACACTACTGCCTGGATACACACTGCAGGTCTGATTCTCAAGTGGGTCAAGCTGTGCTAAGACATTTCTTTGCTACTGTTCTTCATACATCCCACCACCATCTCTGGGTACTACTCGCACAGCATTTGATTCTAAACAGATTAACAAGCATCAGAAGACGTGCATTACTTACCGTAATAGCATTTCTGTTGATTGTATCTGCTTAGATGCACATGCGCCCACCCTTCCTCCCCTCTTGGAGTAGATGGAACATTTTTGGAGTAGACGGAACATAGACATCTTACACCTTTCTCTCTCTGTACTCACTCACGTTGGTCATAAGGCTCTGTCACGACAGGAAAAGACACAATCTGAGGGAGCTCGACGCGTGAGGCATTTTGGGTACACTATACATCATGTTAGGTATAGTGTTGCAGGCACGCCCATGTTGACGTCCTCTTTCGATCCTCGAAAGAAAGATACAATACTCTGCGATTACCACTAGATGTCGGACTATATGCACAGAATGTGAATTTAAGCAGATACACAATTAGAAATGCTATTATGGTAAGTAATGCATGTCCTACTTTAATCAGACACACCATGTACATTAATAATGAACTCAAAAACACTGTAAAAACCCACCCATGTAGAAAGAACACAGAATATGCAAAGATGGAAAAGATGCAGCACGCTGGGTAATGTGAGACTGGGGGAAAAGGCAATTAAGACCACAGTGGTCAAAGGATTTGTTCTTGAGGTTGCAAAAGAGAGAACAATGACCTATCCAGTCTCTAGGGCCCAAAGATAGACTGTTGGGGGAGCAAATATTAGTCAATATTACCTTTGCAGAGGTCTTGGTGGTTTAACGGCATCAACCACTGAGTCTGGTCGCAGATGCAGCAGTCTCGTAGTTCCAGCGGCAAGCTGGCCTGGAGTCTGGGTGGAGCGGAAGGCAGCTGCAGTCTTGAGGCGTCTACTCGAGCTGTGCGGATCGGGTGTTTACCAGGTTCGGCAGCCGAGGATCAATAGCAGTCGAGCTGCTATGTGCAGGCGGGTCAGTTCGATACGGAGGCTCTGGGGTTACTGTTCAGGGAACACCATGTGTTGGGGAGAATTCTCTCAGAAATGTGCCAATTACCTCTACCTTAGAGACCCCCAGCAACTTTGCTGGATTTTATGGACCTGATTTTTTTTTTTTAACCTGGAGAAAGTTAGACCCTTTTTCCCACTCATGTATTTTAATGTGATTTCTGAACTCTGTGTTTCTTTTGGTTGTGGAGTCTGACAAACTCCATACGTATCATCTTTTACATTGTGGCACACAGCACTTTTAGTTTCTTGGATTTCCCCAAGGTTTAAATACCTTCTCTGGGATAAACTACTGTTTCCCAGAGCAGTAAAGTAAAATTGACTTTATACTTACATTTGTAACTTTCTAGACCCAGCACACACTATCTTACAATAGGGTGCTCGATGGGTTACTTAGTATCCCCTTTGTCTAGCTTCTCATGTAACATTTTTATGTTACCCTTTCCTCACTGAATGGCTGGTGGTAGTGGTTTCGTTTTTACTACCGTGGTGTGCATTTACTGCGGGTTGTGTTCTTGGCTGCAGTAAAGCGCCCAAGGGTGCCATTTTTGTCAAAATGGCCCCGGTTTTCTTTTTTCGTCATTTCTTTGTGGAAATGTCCTTTTTGAGATTTACTTGAGGGATTTGAGATTGGTCCCTTTGTTCGTTTTGCCTTTGGCGGTATTCACGTGTGAAGCCCGCCTCTGGCTCCAGGGTGTCTGGGGTAGGAAGGAAGTGAGGGAGGTGCCCGAAACTCCCTGTGCTTAGTCTCCTAGGACGCCTGCTGCAACTCCTGGACCGTTGGTTTGCCAGGTGAAGTCCTGCTGCAGTGCCGAAACGCCAAGTTCACATCGACAGAGAAGCCCCTGCAAGGACGACTTCTCCCCTTGAGTTGGTGGGACCAATCAACTCCAAAGTAAGCCACCTGGACATCCATATCGGAGCTGGTTAAATTTCCACAGAGTTGCTGCTGGAAACCATAGAGCCAAGGAGAGGAACATCAGTTTGTGTGCTTTGCTTTTAAGTTGGCCAAGAGCTCCATGAAGATCCTCCAGACTCCCAAGAAGCAGGACTGACCGAGCCTGAGCCCCCTCAACAGAGTGCGGGACCCCAGAAGCAAGGAAAGTCCATACGACAGCCAGGAACCACATTGTTGCTATTTGTGGTAGACACGAGGAGCTGAAACACTGAACAGCCACTGAAAGTGAAGTTTGCCGGTTGCAAGTTTTGACCGTCCCAGTGCAGTGCAGACGTCAACAGACGTCCTCCCTCTTATCCCCACGACTGAGGCCCAGGAACAGTGAGATCTGCAGAGCTGCACAGGAACAGGCGTCATCTGCTGCATCTTTTTTTCATTTTAAAGGTACTGTACAAAGTCTAAGAACTTACCTCTTGCTGTAGAGTTGCTTGCATCTTCTACTACTCACAAGTCTAACGGTGTGTGGCCCTACATTGATTCATCTTTTTCTTCAAAGACTTCTGAAACATACTTACCTTCAAATAGTGCTTCAGCCCATATAGACTCTTGCCTCTTGACTTTGGCTTAGCCTGTTTTAACTGAATGAATCTTATTGGGGGATCTGAAAGTATTTACCTGCTTAAAGAAATATCTGTGGTATCTTTGCTCTAATAATCTTTTCCCTTTTGACTTGCTCTTAACTAATTCTGAATGCCAACAGTAGTACATTAATGTCAACAGCACCCTAGCAATTGAAGTCACCTGTGGGTGTAGGTCTCAGCAGTATGCCATCCCAAATGGGTAGTTACTGATTCTGAACTTAAGATTGTATACTTTTGAAGTATATTTGTGTGCTGTTTTACAGTGCTCCCTTCTGAAGAAGGCTTACATTAACTGACTGGTAAATAAATTAATAGTAGTTTTTGTCAAGAAACCCTGTGTGTAAGTGTTTGCTTGGATACTTGTCACTGTGAAACGCTGTATAACTCCCCTACAGTCACATCCACCCCTCTTGAGATCAGCCTGGCTACTCGTCCACACTACCAACCTCTGTAGTACAGACTTATACCAAAGGTTGGGTTACTACTGACAGGAAGTCAGTTTTGTTGTAGTGCACCCTAAAGTGTACTGCATACAATCGTGCCTAACGCCATGTTTGGGTCGACCGAGTTACGGGAGCAGCAATGAAGAAGCTGGTGTTTCGAACGGTGACTCGAGCAAGGCAGTCATACATCGTGGTTTGATCTGAAGCAACAAAGCGCTTCAACTGGCACGACGATCTGGTCAAACAGCAAGCAACATTCCACAGAATAATGGACGCCAAAGGGCAGCATTGAATTGTCCTTCCTGCTATATCGCTCGACACCGAGCACGCTCGAATCACGGTTCGTAGTGTCGTTGTCGACAACGGGGACCTTGTTTGGTTTGGCTTCCAGGTACTGTCCCACTACAGGGTTTGAAGGGCCAATATATGTCCTCTTCTCAGGCTCCCAAACACAAGGGAGGCTGGCACACGTCTTCAGGGAACCTGCAACATGTTGTGGTCCTAGGCAACATGGTGGCTGGCAAAAAGGCAGGTTTAAATGGTCCCTGCAGATGCTCAGGGGTCAGAGCTCGACTTGGTCTTGGAACACCTGCCTACACATCACAACTGGAGGACTTTAAAAAGGACTGCTCTCGCAGGAAGGTCCATAAAATCTTCAGGGTGGAAGTCCCAAAGTTGATTCAAAGAAGTGGTGGGGGCCTGCTTCTTCGAAAGGCAAAAGTCTCCAGGTCATTGGACAAAAGCTACCCAGCTTTAGGGGTCCATTCCCTGCTCTTGAAATGTGTGTCGCATCCAAAGTTCTTTGCTCCAGAAGAAGTGGAGTGGGGACAGGAAAGACAGAGAGAGCTTGTGGAAGTCTCTTCCCCTTGAACAGAGATTCCCTGACTACTCTAACCCCATCCCTTTCCCTGCCCCCCTAAGAACAAAGGCCTTAAGAAATGCAGCTCCCTGGTGTGAATGGGTGTGCCCCTTGGTTTATGTTCCCAGGCCAGCTTCCTGTGGAGTGGAACAAAGGAACAAAGCAAAACCATCCCCCAATGCTACAGTCCTGCCAGTTGGCAGGGGTGGTCCTTGTCTCTGGTAACCATCCATTCTTCCAAAGCTGAACTGGGCCCAGGGGGCTGACAAACGTGCAATATCTATTTAATGTGGCTGGGATAAATCTGAGAGATGCTGGCCACCATACCCTAACTCGGGTATAGCTTATTTTTACAGTTTTCCATGCCACCAGGACATGATCTTCAGAGTTATGCTGTTTTTGGAACGGGGTGCACATTTCAAATGCAGCCCCTGCGCTTCAGAGACTTGGATGCTACTGCAGTTGTTAGGAGGGCACCTGTGGCCTCTGAATCTGCTCTGTGCCACTGGTAGAGAGCAGGTGCTGTGAATCGGGATGCTGATACAGGGTTTAAGATTTGATAAGCAAGAGCTAAAATCAGCTCCTCGGTGTCGGGCATCATCCAGTAAGCAGGAGCTATCACTGGGGAACCAGGAGCGAGTACCCAGCACATCACAAATTTTACTTCCACATGAGGCACACTTCATTATGTATGATTCATTAGGTTTACATGTGTACTAGCACTCTCAAATTCTCAAGGTTAATGTCACTTATGCATGATTGTAAGGCACCAATTGCCTGGGGAGCTAAAAGTAGCTTCTGGTAGAGGTTGGTTTCAAGCTAATGAGGCTCTCCTAGGCTAGAAGCAGGAGCTAAATGATGGAGCAGAGCGCAAATACACACTACACTTTTGGCATAGAGCTTATGAAAGTAATCTGATTAGCAGATTTCCCTTTCAGAGATGGAATTACCTCCATCATTTTATTATTTGATAAACATTTTTAAAAAGCCAGGGCTCCTACACTATTCATCACACCCCCTTCCATATATGATGGGTTATTTATAACGCGCTTAATACCCAGAAATTTCTAAGCGCGGACCCAGGGATCGAACCTGTGGTGCTGCGTGTCGTATTGCTTCCAAGGCGAGCACGTTGCCCCTGAGCTATCCTCCTGAGACCAATATATAGTCAATATATGCCCCTTCCGGGTCTAATGGGATCAAAGTTATCATGACCAGATTCTCCCTCCAGCTGTTTAAGTACAGATCTTCATCTGCGACTGAGGGAATTGGCTTAATGAGGTTTGAACAGAGGAGCGTTGAGATTCAGGAATATTCCTTGCTATGGGGGCGGGGGGGTGAAATCTTGCGGGTGACCATTTGGACACATGTTCTTTCAGTGGCCCTCCTGCTTGTCGTAGTTACATGCATGGGGCTAGAGAATTCTCCCTGCTGTCCAGCCGATGGGGCACCTCTCTACCTTACTTGACACCTTCCTCTTGTCCTGCCCATGAAAGCTCCTCTGCTTCCTTGCAGTGGTCTGGCCCTGGAAGTTCTGTAATTGTAAATCCATGATCTTGCACGCAATTTTCTCTCTTCAGCTTCTGACCACGGCAAAGTGCTTTGCTACTGCCATGAGTTCAGAGAGGTTTTGTCTGCCAGGCTCCGTAAATAATGTTGAGCTGTGAAAGCCTAGGATGCATCCCTGAAACAAAGGCATATGCGACTGCCTCTTCAGTATTGTCTTCTAGCTTTACTTTTCTGAAATGTTGAATAAACAAAATCATTAACCTTTCCAAATAATCTGCGGTTGACTCCCCCTTTTATTCTGCTTGTAGCGCATATTGGCCTAGTTAGTCTTTTTGGGAGCAAACTTAAGAGATTGTTGAGTCCATTCCTATCTTGTTGTAAAATTACATCTGTTTCTGGGTCGTTGGTTGCACACTGGCCTTGTTGGGTGAACCTCTGTCAGACCTTTGCTGGCGTTATCACTCTCATGAACTCGTATCAGCCCAAGAATGGTTATAACACTGTATGACTATCTCCAGATCCTCAGCAAAATGCTGAGGATCTTCCATGATGTTTGCAAATCTCTTGACTTGGTTTTGAAGGTGCTCCCTGAGTGCACAGAACAATGTACTGTCATTAAACCATCTTCCCTGCCTTTGCCGGTAGTATGTTCTTTAGCACTTGCCTCAACAGAGCTTGGATAACGAGCATGTCTCATCTTGTGAGAGAGGCAGTGAATCAGGACAAGGAGGTATCTGTACAAATCTGGGGTCGGCCATCTCTACAGACATCTGCGCAAGTGCATACACAGGCAGTGTTGCATTAAAACAAGAGGATTGATAACTGGGGTTGTCTTTGAGCAAGTAGTCGGGATCAGTCGATCGTTGAACTGAAGCAGATTTCCGAACTATTGGCTCCTTGTACCCTGGTTGCTTGAGTCTGTCTGGTCGGTGTATCATTGATCGGGGTTGGGCTGATGCCCATTCGGTTTGTTTAGGGTTAGAATGTACATAAGAACTTCATTATATCCACGGCTTACTCTTTATCCTGCATTTCCTTTATTAATTGAGCACACAGGAGAACGCTGCCAGCCTGCCTTTTCCACTAATTTCCCTCTGATTCTAATTTGAGATACCTCCTCATACCAGTCAGAATACGTACCCTCTTGTTTGGGACACAATTTTTGTTTCTTTAAGTCTAAGGTACACTATCCTCCAGCGGATATTGGTTATGCCTATTCGCTTGCTTCAGATTGTGCCATTCTTTCATATATCTGCACATCCTGCTGTTGTATTTCAAATAGATGTTATGTGCCCGTGAGTCCTTTGTGGGCACGGGCACCTCCTTGGACGATTTGCTCCCATGATTTATTCTATCTTTTTTTTAATTACATTTTTTTATTTGACTTTAATTCCCTTACTGTCTGCTATTTCACATTTTTCCCCCAGGGAAACTCCACTTTTATCCGGCCTTGAGAAGGAAGAACATGTGGACCATTACAGCTAGCCACCTCTCAACCTCCCCACTGGAGTTTTGACCAAGACTCCTTTCCTCTTAATTGGTGCCAGAGTTGTTGAAGGCAAGGCTGTCCGCAAGCCAGCGACAACTCTGAGTTGTGTCGCCAACATGTGAGAAACCAGGCTCGCAAAATCGTCTTTGATAGCAGAATAGGCGACCACTTTATTATCTTGCAAAACAATCATCAGAAAGACAGTCAGTCTACCAGAACTAACGTGAAACAACCCGACCCTTCCACCAGACCTCTTCCTTTTATAGGTCATACCTGCGTGACCTATTTTAAACTACCCCAAAACCTTCAATAATTCAAACTCCGATATTACAATTTGGGCAGGAGGCAACCCCATACTCTCCAATTCAGAAAGGTAAGCACCATGAGTCTGTCATCAAAGCAGATGTCCTTTATCTAAATCGCCTTACTGGTTCCTTCTAGAAGGTTCCAGCTGGAGGATAGCCAGAATCGCCATACCCCTCCTCCCCTCAAAGCCCCCCTCCACGTTCTGGTGTCCTTCCATGATTCTTGGAATGCAGTTTGTTTCCTGTATCACAACCTCGGAGGTTTTTCATTCAAAACGGTTTTACTCTAAATGTCCAGCTCCATGCACATAATACTAAAATGAGGCAAGCAAACGCATACGATTTAAGAGGAATAGGATTACTTTTCATATATATATCAGCAGAAAAGAAAGGTTAGTGGCATATAGGTGGAGATAAAAATGGGCGAGAGCGAAGTAATAACGGGACATATCAAAACTGAGCTACAGCCTAACTGTTAGTACATTTTATTGCCAGCACCCTGTTCTAAGACAATGAAGCCCCTCTAATTTCAAAATACCCCAGCACATGTACCAATATTAAGCACTGTGCCTGCTGACAGTACACACTTTCACTCCCCCATCCTTTCAGGTGCCCTACATTGGGCCACACGTTGGTAAAACTATGACTGTTACTGTCCAGACTCCAGCAGGCAGCAGCAACTGAGTGTGGTCTTGCCTTCTGGAAGGATGCAGCCTCAGTTTCTTTCCTTAAGTAACCAAGGTTGTGTTTGGGAGGGAGCTTGCTTCAGTATTTTCTCCCCATGATCTAATCTTTTTTTTTCCGTTTAGCATTTGTTGAATTTCAACACACAGGACACATACACGCGTTTACCAGATTATACCAAAGATACAGTGCAAAGTAAATAAAACAACCGTAGGGGCAGGGTCAGCAGAGGTGGGAGTGACTGAAGGCAACCATAGAATGCACATAGTTGGCAGGTGAGGTACATCACAAGCTAATCCAGCCCCTGAATGTATTACGTTTGCCCCATACCTAAAGTCCGTTCTCTGTCACGCGCTTTGCTTGTGTCAGCCCTCCATACCTCGATAGTGATAGGTGGGAGATTTCCGAACAGAGGTTGTCAGTTTTATGGCTGACATAAGTCACCCTCTGCTCCGAACCATACCCTCTTCCCACCTGACATACTACGGACCCTCCCAAAAAGTTGAGAAGTAACCCTGCTGGCAACTCCAAACTCTGAAGTTGTTCCATGTCAGATGCAAGTAGTTCTTGTTTGTGTTTTACCACATATGTGCATGGTTCAAGTTGCAAAGTGAAAATAAAAATAGGGAATGATGAGCTATTGTTACTGTACATCATTATGGCACTGCGCTGTAAACAACAACTGTGCAGCACCTTAGAAACGTAACTGTGTGAGATCTTAAATTATGGATTTTATCCTTTTAGTTGTGTTACTTAAATCCATTCTTTACTTGATCAACGTACAACTCTACACATTGGTTGGAGTTGTCAGGGTCGGGACTCTCTGTTCGCTGTGCACCTCCTATTAGTGGTTGAAAGTTCAGCCTGCAGCCTGGATCATGATTTGTCTGGGGACCAACTCCAAGGTTCCCAATTGGTTGAATGCTTTTTGGGATGACAAACCTTTGAATGATTGTAGGCGCTGGCTGGATTCGATTGTCCAAGAACTGGCAGTTTTGCCTTTTGTTTTAAGTCATGGTCGAGTCGAAGGATTATTGGTGCATGTGGTTTTTTATTTAAGTTGGTATACCAAAATCAAAGATCATCAGTGTGGCAATTACTGCCAGTTGGTCAACATTGGTGAGTGCAAACAGCCGACGCGCGTTTCGACCAAAGTCTTTTTCAAGGCAAAATGAGTAGGGTGGTAGACTCTAATTAGAGCTGGTATCTGCTCCTCCCAAGTCCGGGTGCCAGTGGGGCTGGGTAGCCTGGTCTGATGCCGGGATCGGCGGATAGTGCCGTTGGTCTTCAGACCCCACTGGCACCCGAACTTGGGAGAACCAGATACCAGCTCTAATTAGAGTCTACCACCCTACTCATTTTGCCTTGAAAAAGACTTTGGTCGAAACGCACGTCGGCTGTTTGCACTCACCAATGTTGACCAACTGGTAGTAATTGCCACACTGATGATCTTTGGTTTTGGTATACCAACTTAAATAAAAAACCACATGCACCAATAATCCTTTGACTTAACCATGACTTAAAACAAAAGGCAAAACTTCCAGTTCTTGGACAATCGAATCCAGCCACCGCCCACAATCATTCAAATGTTTGTCATCCCAAAAAAAAGAACTTTACACATTGGTTTCCATGTTTACAATGTTATATCCATGCTTCATTTTATTATCCGAGGGGTATGTCTCAGGGGTCCTTCTATCCCACCGTATAAAAATCTTAGTTGAAAAAAGGAGCGCACACTGGGCAAGAAGCAACACTGTTTCTCCAGCATTGGATCTTTCATGGATTCACATGCTTTGAATATTCCCCGTCGTCAGGCTGGGAATCCCCGGTACATTATATAGACCCTTTCCCGTAGGAAAACTTTTTCGACGCTTATGCGTCCTATCCACCTCGTTTTGTATCATGCGTGCCCGTGCCGTCAGGACGTCATGATATAAATACAGGTCCCGCCCCCGCGCTCCCTCAGATTTCAACCGTCTTTCAAAGTAGTGGGATCCTCGTGTTTACTACTAGTGAAAACTAGGTTGTTTTTATTTTTTTTTTGTCTGTATCTACTGTCTCCACCCGCACCACACGGCGGATACATGTGAGATATGCCAGGGTTTCTCCCAAAAAACCCTTAAGGACCGTAAAAGAAGGCTGGTCGACTGGCTTAATGACGGAGCGGGTGCCTACCCGGCTTCGGAAGTTGGCTCCACGGCCTCCAGGAGCAAGTCGGAGCCTCCACCGAAGAAGGTGCGGCCAGCAGAAATTCGCGCTGAGGACAAGCATAAGGGGAAACAGGCTGGATCCTCCTCATCACATAAAAAGCCCTCCTCCTCCTCATCATCTAAGAGGCTAGCGCTGTCTAAATCCTCCTCAGGGGACCGTCCCAGGTCTTCCGTGAGTCGGGAAGCTTCAGCCGGGAAGTCGGCATCGAAATCGACGACGAAGTCTAAGGGCTCGACGACGACGACTTGCTCGTCGACCTCAGTGTCATTGACGATGCCTATTACCGTTCAAGCAGCGGTTGGGATTCCTTCGTCGACGGAGACTCAGTCTATGGCTTGGCTGCCTGAGGTCTATGACCCTATCCCCCCTGAGGTCTTACTGCAGCCAGACACGGCCTGCTTGGCGGAAGGGGAAGGTGACAGGGTTCTGCAGCCATCGGATTTAGGCTTAAGGCCTTCCACGTCGACGACGACGGCGACGAGTGCGAGCGGGGGTATGGTACCTATATCATCCACGTTACTGACCCCCCAAACGGTTTTGTCTCTGGATGTGCTTAATACTCTTCAGAAGCTACTACAGCGGCTGGATACGCAGTTCCCTCAACCTGGGACGTCATCGTCACTTTTGTCTGTACCTTCCGTCGACGAGCAAACTTGTACTGCTCGCTCGTCGACGAAACACCCATCGGCTCCCCAGGCGGCGAAAGATCGTCCTCGAGCTCAGGAGGAGGGTGAGTTGTCGGAGTCCGACTCTATACGTGATGACTCGGGGTCAGACATCTCCCTGTCACCGTCGAGGGACCCGACATGGAATTCGGATGTAGAATTGGAGTCTACGAGGAGCCAGACACAGCCATCTCCCCCTGATGATGTGGGAGCCTTCCATGCAATGATGGGGAAAGCGTGTTCCGAATTCGGCTTGATTCCTGAGGAGCAGAGGAAAGACTGTTTCCTTTTTGACCATATGGGTCAAAGGAGAAAATCGGTATTTGCCATTCCAATCCTTGACCACGTGTGGCAAGAAGGTCTCAAGACGATGCGCCATCCATTCTCGGAACCAGCCATAAAGGGACGGATCGAGAAAAAGTTTAAAGCTCCGGAGTCCACTCCAAAATGTCTAACATCACAGCCTCTGTCTGACTCGGTGGTGTCGGCGGCAGCGGCTAGGAAGGCCAGGGTCCAGCAAAAATGTTCAACGCCACCGGAAAGCGAGGCTAGGAGGCAGGACGCATTTGGAAAGAAGGTGCTCTCGGTCGGAGAGACGACAGTAAGAGCAGCCAATTCCTTAGCGATCGTGTCACGATATGATAGGGAAATGTGGCACAAATTAGCCCCTATCCTAGAACACCTGCCAGACGAACACCGGAAAGCAGCTATGTTACTGGTGCGGGACGGAGAAGAGGCCTCGAACCACGCTATTAATATCGCAGTTGACCTAGCAGAGTCCGGTTTCAAACAAATCAACCATGGAGTAGTGCTTCGTCGACAAGCGTGGCTCAAATGTACTACTTTCCGTCCTGAAGTACAGTACAAAGTCCTGGACATGCCATGCGAAGGGGAGCACCTGTTTGGCGAAAAGGTTGATGAAGCGCTAAAAGGGATGAAAGAAGACACGGATACTGCTAGGTCCCTCGGCGCCCTTCAAACGGGTAGAAATTTTCGCTCTTTTCGCCCCTTCAGAGGTGCTTCTGGAAACTCCCGCTTTGGTGCCTCGAGGGACCGTGGATTTAACAGGCCCTCGTACTCTTCACAAGGGTTCAGACGAGCGTCCCAGTCGGCACGTGGAAGCAGGGACTATCAATCCTCCAGGCGGCGAGGCACAGGTCCGTCGTCAACGAAGAACAAGCAAACCAGCAACCAATGACGGCCTTCGGAACGTCCTGGGGGGTCGAGTCTCTCATCACTTCGACCGATGGAAATGCATCACCAGAGATCGATGGGTCCTAGACACGATTCGCATGGGTCATGCGCTACAATTCAAAGACAAGCCTCCGCGTCTTCCTCCTTTATTCTCGACACAGCCCCACCTCCAAATCCTACGACAAGAGGCGGCGCTTATGTTGCGAAAAGGGGCGGTAGAGAGAGTTCCTGTGGTACAGGAAGGCAAAGGAGTTTATTCCAGGTTCTTTGTCGTCAAAAAGCCAAACGGCAAATGGAGGCCCATTCTGGACCTAAGGGTACTCAACAAGTGGCTAAAGAGCCAAAAAATTCAAAATGCTAAAACTCCAAGAGGTTATCAGATCGGTGCAACCCATGGACTATCTATCATCACTAGACCTTCAGGATGCTTATTTTCACATCCCAATACGCCCACGACACAGGAGATATTTAAGATTCGTCGTCGGGAGAAAGCATTTTCAGTTCAAGGTCCTCCCGTTCGGACTCAAGTCCTCCCCCAGGACGTTCACCAAGTGCTTGGCCCCTATAGCGGCCCATTTAAGGAAGGATGGTCATCATGTCTATCCATATCTAGACGACTGGCTAGTCAGAGGGTCATCCAGGGAACAAACACGAGACAGTCTACGAGCCACAATGTCCATATTACAGGAACTGGGCTTCGCAATAAACTTCAACAAGTCCTCAGTAGAGCCTTCGAGGACCTTGGTCTTTCTAGGAGCGGAGTTTCATACACACACAAACCTGGTGAAACCATCCAGCGAAAGAATTCAGAAACTTCAAAACAAGGCGTCGGAATGGAGAGGCGGTACCAAGGTCTCTGTGCGCAAGTACATGTCCCTGCTAGGGACCATGTCGTCCTGCATTCCGTTAATAAACAACTGCCGTCTGTTTATGAGGCCTTGCCAGGAATTTCTAGCGGACCGTTGGGCGCAGAGCAGAGGTCGCTGGTCCGACAGACTGGTCGTCGACGAACAACTAGTTCAAGCACTCGGCTGGTGGAAAGTGTCTACTCATCTAACGAAAGGGATGCCTCTACTGGAACCAGAGTTCCAAAAGACGGTGGTGACGGATGCATCGCTGAGCGGATGGGGGGCTCATCTGGATATGTTACAGGTACAAGGCCAGTGGTCTTTGCAGGAGTCCTCTCTGCATATCAACCTGCTAGAACTGAGAGCAGTGCGATGGGCTCTGAAGTCTTTTCTTCCGCAACTGAGGGACTCGGTGGTGCGTGTCATGACGGACAACACCACTACGATGTTCTACTTGAGGAAACAAGGAGGGACACGTTCCAGGTCCCTATCGACGGAGGCACAGAAAATCTGGCACTGGGCCCTGCAACACAACATGCAAATCTTAGCGTTTCACCTACCAGGAGTGAAAAACGTGGAAGCCGATGCTCTCAGCAGAGAAATGAACGAAGTTCACGAATGGGTACTGAACGACCAACAACTTCAACAAGTATTCAAGGAATGGGGACACCCTTCCATAGACCTGTTTGCAACGAAGAACAACAAGAAATGCCATCAGTACGCAAGCAGATGGCCTCAGCAGGACTCACTGGGGGATGCGTTCTCATTCCCATGGACGAACAAATTCCTGTACGCATTTCCTCCTTTTCCCCTTGTCCGGAGGACGTTGCAATGGATCCTCAGGTACCCATGTCGGGTAATTCTGGTGGCCCCATACTGGGCCAGACAGGTGTGGTTTTCAGATCTACTACACTTAGCGGCGGCGGAACCGATGAGATTCCAGAAGACCCCCGACCTTCTGTCTCGACAGGAGGGTGTCGTTTGGCATCACGACCCGGACAGCCTCAAATTGACGGCCTGGCTCCTGACTTCGCCGAATTTGGTCGGCTAACGATTCCGGAGGACTGTCGACGTATCTTGCAAGCGGCAAGAGCACCTTCCACAAACGCCTCATACGCGTACAAATGGAAAAGGTTCTGTCAATGGTGTGAGGATCAACCAGGTTTGGCCCCGCAATCGATTAGGCCGGAACAGCTCCTTCCATACTTGCTGTTATTAGCTCAAAAGGGCCTGTCGGTGTCGTCAATAAAAGTACACCTAGCAGCCATTTCCAGGTTTACTCGTCGACGGCACTCGGCACCATTGTTCAGCGACCGCCTGATTAAACACTTCCTTAAAGGCCTCTTTCGGAGTTTCCCTCCAGAGAAGAAATTTCCACCGGAGTGGAGCCTCAATCTGGTCTTAACGTCTCTTATGAAACCTCCTTTTGAGCCAATGTCATCATCGTCTCTAAAGTTTCTGTCGTGGAAATTGGCCTTCCTGGTGGCCATCACTTCAGCCCGACGTATTTCAGAAGTTCAAGCTCTAATGGTGGACCCACCATACTTACGATTTTTCAAGACCAAGGTAGTCCTAGCCACTAACCCACAGTTCATACCAAAAGCTCCTTCGGTGTTTCATAAACACTCTTCTATCGTGTTGCCTACGTTTTTTCCGGAGCCATGCTCGGGAGCGGAGCGCATGCTACACACATTGGATGTAAAAAGGGCTCTCAAGTTTTATCTTCATCGTACGCAACCGTTCAGAGAAACGAGACAGCTGTTTGTGGCCTATGGGTTGGGTGCTAGAGGAAAAGCCATTTCAAAGCAAGGACTATCAAGATGGGTGTCATCTACCATTTCGTACTGCCATTCCAGGGCAGGAAAGCCTCTTCTACGACGGCCAAGAGCTCATTCAACTAGAGCAGCGGCATCGTCGACGGCACTGTGGGCCGGAGTCCCTCTAGGGGACATCTGCATGGCGGCTACCTGGGCGTCTACACACACCTTTACCCGCCATTACTGCCTGTCGCAGCAACATGCCGAAGACACCCGGATGGGACAGGCAGTGCTTCGACACCTATTCCAGTAAGGTAAACCCCGGCTGCGGGGTTGCATCCTGTGGAATTTATGACTGTATGTGGTCCGTTTTTTCCTATGTAAACTATTACTGATGTATACATGATCATAGGGAACGGCCTTTTGCGAAGAAAGTATATGGGTTTGCATGCACACCTCCTCTTGGGGGTAGTACTGCTATGTAATCTATTCAAAGCATGTGAATCCATGAAAGATCCAATGCTGGAGAAGGGAATAGTTTCTTACCTGTAACTCCATATCTCCAGCATTGGTATCTTTCATGGATTCACATGCGCCCACCTGCCTCCCCTGATCATGCAAACCGGTTCCCCCACTACTTTGGGGGCCGAAATCTGAGGGAGCGCAGGGGCGGGACCTGTATTTATATCATGACGTCCTGACGGCACGGGCACGCATGATACAAAACGAGGTGGATAGGACGCATAAGCGTCGAAAAAGTTTTCCTACGGGAAAGGGTCTATATAATGTACCGGGGATTCCCAGCCTGACGACGGGGAATATTCAAAGCATGTGAATCCATGAAAGATACCAATGCTGGAGAAATGGAGTTACAGGTAAGAAACTATTCCCTTACTACAGCTGGGCGAGCACAAATCAAACAGAATAGTGTACTGGAACTGATTGATGAGAGCCGACATCTGGGCATACAGCAAATATTAATTTTATACTACAAAATGCAATGATCAAGACACTTAGAAACAATTTCAATTCAGTATGTTCATATTTTCGTTTTTTCCCAAGAATCTCGTTGGCTAGGCTACGTCATATCTTTAGTGCTGAATGTATGTTAGTAATGTAATTGGAGCAAACAGATCAACAGTATCCCAACTCATCGCTTCGCTATGTGGTGACACATCGCTTCTCACCCGTCCCAGGGACAATTTGCAATTAGTAAAATAACGTTTGTGCGGACCGCCAGAACTTTATCATACTGCCATTGGTCAGCACCATTGAGAATGGAACACAAGACACCCTGCTTCTGGTGGGAAAGGAGACATTCACACAATACCTGCTGGATAACTTCCTTCGCAAACCTTGTGGTGGAAACTGAAGGCCGGTCCACCTCCCACGAACACAGAGACTTACCATTTGATTGGTCCTCCCCGGAATGCCACTCCGTTAAGTGCCCCATAGCTACCTGCTGATAGGTACTTATGGCCATCTGTGAGCGGTTCACTGGCTCAGATCCACTTCGCTTCTACCCATGTGTGCCCGTAGGATTGGCTTGCCGCCCTGTCATTACATTCTCTTAGCTACTTCGGTCGGCCTGTGACAGGCAGCTTTAGCTCCTTCTCCATCCACCCTGGCCCGTCGTGGGTTAGTCGTGTGTTCATAGCCGGTTTCCCAGGCAAGGTCCTGTCTAGGGGCATCTCTGCTAAATGCGTTTCTGATGCTTGTTAATCTGCTTAGAATCACATGCTGTGCATATGGTCCGACATCCAGTGGTAACCGCAGAGTATTGCATCTTGTCTTTCGGAGACCGAAAGGGGACGTCGACATAGACATGTCTTTAACACTATCCCTATTGTGATGTGTAGTGTATCCAAAATCCCTCATGCGCCGAGGTCCCTCAGATTGTTTTTGTCCACTCAGATAACTGGTCGCCCTATTGCGGAGCTCTTTTATAAGAGACATTGTTATACTTTGTTTATCGACTTTGACGATTATCCCCTGATAGTAACTTCGGTGCTTCCTGTGCTACGCCGAAGACAACGGGGGACTTCGACGCCTAAACTCTGGCGGCGGAGCTGTCCATGTGGCCGAGCCCTCTGGCCGGCCTACACAGTAGGGAGAGTGGGGTCAGGGTGGTCGTATCCTTTCAGCTATGTCTCTCCTCTTTCCCCCGCTTTGCCCTCTAGGTCTAGTCATTGCCTTTATTATCTTTCGCTATGGAAAGTACACCATTTAGGTTTTTCCCCTCTTGCAGGGCCAGACACCCTTGGAAGGACAAGCACGATAAGTGCAATAATTGTCTACCCCTTGACCATGATGAAGCGTGGTGCGTGGCCTGTAGACTCTTTCGACCTAAAATGCTTAAGGAGCACCGCTTTAAGCGGCGGGCTGCCTACGGCATGTCGCGGGCTGGATCTTCTTCCCTCACTGCCGCACCTGCCTAAAGTGACGGGGGTATTAGTGATGACCAGGCATCCGTGTCGGATGCCATAGACCTCACGATGGACACCTCTAGGTCTGCCATGCCCGACCCCGCTAGACCTGACGCGAGTCACGCTATGAAGAAAACACCTGGAGACAAGGGCGTACAATATCGCCACACTAAAGACACCACCCCAGGCCCGGTTTCGACGGTACTGCCGAATGGGTGAAAGCGCCAACCGGACCGCCGAGAATTTCGACAGAATCCTCTGATCTTCAAGATCAACAGCCTTCCCCACATCCGCAGCAGCGTCTTGTGACTGGGCCTTCAAAAAATAAGGGTGCTACCTCCAAAACACATCCGCCCGTGGAAGCATGCTCAGCTAAGGCCTCGGTAGGGGAAAAATCTACCGCTAGGCCTCCTAGTCGCCCAGTAGGAGAAAAATCTACCGCTAGGGCCTCCTAGTCATACGGCACGCCCCACTTCGCCGAACATCACCGAAAGCATTGCTCGGATTGCTTTGGCAGTGGGGCTAAAGGAGAAGTCTAAAGACGCAACGAAGCGCAAAGAGTGGGCCGCGGACAGGCCGAAAGACGTGCTGCAACACCCCGATGCTCAAGAGGACTACAAGGATAGTCTGGAGCCTTTGGCTAGCGTTATTGGAAACACATTTCGGCGCCATAGGGAGGAAAATGAAGGTTTTCCACTCTTGGACCTTTTTGGTTAATCTAAATGGAGCAAAGAAATATTTGAAGGGTACATGGACCGTTTGGAAAGGTTTGTCTCACTTTCAGAGCAACCTACCCCCAAGAGGCCTCGGGAGGACCCTTCCTTTGGGCCTGCTTATAAGTTTCCTAGAAATGTTCGACCTTCTCAAGAACATTTCACTTCTATCCACCCAGTAGATGAGATCCAGATGGACACTTATCAAGACATTTATGATGAGGAAGAGGATGCTACCTTCCTACAAGACTACACTGTGGATGACCAGGCGGATCCCACGGAAGGCTGGGAAGACACTCACCAGGTTGAGACGGAACCATGGGCGCTCACGACCAGGACATGGATGTCCTATGTTTGGTTTCCCCTCCCTCCACTCCGGCCCGGCAGGCTTCCCCAGTGGACGATCAGGCAGCAGCTTATTTTAAAATCACCACCCAGGAGGCCCTACCTGAACAAGATTTCGTGGAGGATATTCTTCAAGAAAAACCCCCTCCAGCCAAGCCATACCTCTCCTGAATTCCATTAAAAGGAGAGTGGCTCCTTCCCTGGTCACACCAGCCCAGACTAGGGCAATAAATCCAAGGGTGGAGAAATGATTTCGACCATCGCCTACTGACCCTACATATATTAAAGGCCACGCCACCCCCGACTCCCTAGTGGTTACCACCACCTGGAAACGGGCAGGAGTTCCCATTTCTACGGGGGAGGCACCTTCCAATTAAGGAGTCAAAAAGATTGTATGCCTTGGGTAGGAATTACCACGGCAGCTGCTTTTATCACGCGCATATGAAACTACGTTGCTTGCCAGTTATTCCGATGCACAGTGGAACGTTATACAAGAAGGTCTCCAGGAGGTGCCTGAACCCGCAAGAACCAAATTACTTGCCATTGTGGCCGAGGGCAGGCAGGTCAACCAAAATGTACTAAAGAACACTCTGGATATTGCAGTGATGGCAGGAAGATCCCTAGCTCAGGGCACCCTGCTCAAACGGCACGCTTGGCTCCGAAACTCTGGCTTCAAGCCAGAGACCCAAGCAGCTCTGATTTGTAAACCTATTGAGGAGTCGAATCTCTTTAGAGCATGAGTCTCTTAAGTCCCTTCAGCAAATCACCCTAACCCCCAGAGGGGAAGCAGTTCCTGCCGGTCCTTTCGAGGCCAATCCCGTTCCGCACAAAATATGTACAATATGGGAAATACCTGGAACTCAGGACCAGTACCCCCGCCAACTACCCACCATGGGGTCAGTGGCGCGGGAAAGGCAGAGGCCCCAACTCCAGGGGAGCCACAGCCTCCGGTCAGAAATGACGTACGGATCCAGGTCCCCTCCCATGCCACCCCGGTCGGGGGGCGCTTAACATCTTTCTTTTCGTCATGGGAGGGGATTTCATCAGACAAGTGGGTTCTCAAAACGGTCACCCACGGGTACTGTGTGCAATTCGCCTGACCCCCCCACAATTCAGACCGCCTAGAGCACGACGCCCGACGCCAGACCATCTGTGAATCCTAATACAAGAAGTAGAGGCATTTCTGGGAAAGGACTCCATAGAAGCCGTCCCTATTCTTCAGGTAAACAAGGGTATGTATTCAGTGTACTTCCTTGTTCCTAAAAAGGACCTCACCATGCGCCCTGTGTTAGACTTGCACCCAGAGAACAAATTTGTCAAACCTCAAAAGTTTCGTATGGTAACCCTGCAGGAAGTAATCCCACTGTTGAAACAGGGATTAGATGGCAACACTGGACATGAAAGATGCATACTTTAATATTTCAATGTTGCCAGCGCACAGAAAATATCTAAGGTTCGTGATAGAGGACAGGCACCATCAATTCAAAGTACTCCCCTTCAGCATTGCCTCGGCGCCAAGGGTGTTTACAAAGGTCCTGGCAGTAGCGGCAGCACCCCTGCGCAGACTATCCGTCCTGTGTACCCTTACCTCTACGACTGGCTCATAACGGGGACTCCTACGAAACATGCCTATTGAATACTCAGAAGACAATAGAACTCCTGTTCAGTCTGGGATTCTCCATCAAGAAGAAATCCAGCTTAGACCCCAGTCAAGTCAAGCAATTTCTACGGGCTCTAATTTGGACAAACAGCCTCGTCTTCCCCTCTGAGGGGGTTCAGAACATGCTTTCTCAGCTCCCTCAATATGTAGCCAGTCGGGAAGGGACGGTACGCAAGGCCATGCGCTTGCTAGGTATGATGGCGTCATGCATTTACTTAGTTCCCCACGCGCGGCTGTACATGCACTCCATGCAAGAGTGGCTCAACAGCCAGTAGTGTCAGGCCAGCGGACAATGGGAAGATCTGGTCTGGCAGTTGTCTCGCCAGCCCTCGTGCTCTCTCTGCAGTGGTGGTCGAGGGAAAACCTCTTGAAGGGGAAGCCCTTCACCACTTCTGCAGTAGAAGCCACTCTCACGGGGTGGGGGGGGCTCACCTGCTTCAGCAGACAGCGCATGGAGTGTAGTCTCCACAAGTAGCATCCAACCATATAAATCTGTTAACTGCTAGCGGTAATCAAAACACTGAAGGCCTTTCAGACACAACTACAGAGGAAGACCATCCTGGTCCTAACAGACAGCACCACAGCCATATATTACCTAAACAAACGGGGGGGGGGGGCACACACTCTCCAAGGCTATCCAAGCTGCCCCATAACATTTGGATGTGGGCTCTCAAACACAGGATGTTTCTACTGTCCCAACACGTTCCAGGAGAACTCAATCTTCTAGCGGACGTGCTCAGCAGAAATTTCCCACTGCCCATAGAATACGAATGGGATCTGCATGAAGACATCGTCTCCAACGTCTTCGCAGAATGGGGCTTCCCAGAGATCGACCTGTTCGCAACTCAGAACGCCCAATGCCAAGACTGCGCCACCAGGTACACCTAGAACCGCTCCAAGGGGAACTGTCTCTATATAACATGGTTAGGGACATTTGTATAAGTTCCCCCCCCCCCCCCGCGACTACCCTACTCAACTAGATAGTGCAGAAGATGCACCAGGAACCAGTTACCATGGTTTTGGTGGCCGCCAACCCTGGTTCGTTCATCTAATGGAAATGTCCCTCTTCCCCCCGCTGCCCCCACCCCCTCTGAGACTACCCTGCCCGTACAACATGTTGTTTCAGGACAGAGGGGAGACACTACACCCATGCCCACAAACTCTGAATTTAGCGGCCAGGCTCCTGATGTCTTAGAGTTTGGACACCTTCAACTCCCTCAGAGATGCATGAACACACTCAGGGAGGCTAGAAAACTTAACACTCGTTATTGCTATTCCAGTAAGTGGATGCTTTGTCATCTGGTGTAAAACCAAGGGCGTCGATCCCACTGGCTGCTCGCCTTCCCACATTGTGTTGTACCTGACTCATTTGTTAGACTCAGGTTTGATTTTTTTTTTTTATTCCCTAAAGGTTTATCTAGCTGCTCTATTAGCCTACACTACGTCACAACAGAAAGTGTTGTGGTGGAAAATGCCTGTTATTAAGGCTTTTATGGAAAGGGTTAAGAGAATTCAACCCCCTCTTTCGAACCCAGCCCCCGGATGGGATCTAAATGTGGTTTTGACCAGACTCATGGGGTCCCCCTTTGAACCAATGCATAAAGCAAGTCTACTTCTATTAGAAGGGTTAGCGAACTACAGGCTCTTTCAGTTCTAGACCCTTTTGTTACAGTCCACAGGGATAAGGTGGTTCTGCGCACTCATCCCCCCCCCCCCAAGGTGGATTGTCAAATGCATTACACTATGTTATACCCTTGCTAAGAGAGATCTGCCCTTCAAGCCTAGAGCACACTCTACTCGGGGAACTGGGGCTTCCATAGCATTCATTGCAAATGTTCCACCTCGAGTCCATTTGCAAAGCGGCAACCTGGCGTTCTGTACACACCTTTACAAAACACTATTGCTTAGACACTCATTCTAGATCTGATTCTTAGGTGGGACAAGCAGTATTAAGACATCTTTTCACTACTGTTCCTTCTCATAACCCACCTCCAACTCCGGGTACTGCTCACTAGTCTATGCACAGCATGTCATTCTAAGCAGATTAACAAGCCTCAGAAGACATGCATTACTCACAGTAATAGCATTTCTGATGATTGTATCTGCTTAGATTCACATGCGCCCACCCTGCCTCCCCGCTCGGGTCGAAGGAACATGGACGTCTTACTACTTTCTCTCTTTATGTACTCACTCACAATAGCCTTGGGCTCCCTCATGGCAGAAAAAATACAATCGGAGGGACCTCGGAGCGTGAGGGATTTTGGGTACACTACATGTCATGATGGGGATAGTGTTACAGACACGCCTATACCGACGTGCCCTTTCGGTTCCCGAAAGACAAGATACAATACTATGCGGTTACCAATGGATGTCGGACCATATGTACAGCATGTGAATCTAAGCAGATAGAATCATCAGAAATGCTATTACGGTGAGTAATGCCTGTCTTATCTGGGATTTCCCAATATCCAAGAATATCATATAACCCTTCTCCGGGCCATTGGCATGCACAGTCTATCTCTACCTCCCACATGTCCCCGCAAGGCTTTCTTTCATGGTGTGGCTGCATTTCGTTGGTGTACCTGGTCTTCCTCCCCCAGGAAATGCCCCATCCCCTCTTCCTTACTCCCGTAAGTGGTAGGTGCGGCCCCCTATCTAGCGCTGAATTAGCTCCTTTAATACATTCCCAGATCGACATCTCCTTCCTACTAATTTCCTTACCGTTTTCCTTAGGCGCCCACACCCGTGTGACCCTGTTCATGTCCCTTTATTTATGTCCATCTATGTATTCCCCGAACACCAGTAACTTTTTCCATCTGGTGAGCATTCGGCCAAAGTGCTTCGTAGTTCTCTAAATCTTGTGGGGGGTGCTGCAAATATTAATTCTACATCATCCTCACTCACGCTTGGAGGCTCCTCACCTAATACTTTACCAAACTCGATTTCATTTGCTGACATTGTGTAACAGGCTTTTTTCTGGTGGCAGTTGCTCCAGCCGATGACCCACTGACCTATGCAGATGGCGAAGAGCATCATGATGAGCACAGAGACAGTTATTTTGAACATTGCTGCCAGCCAATCTGGGACCCGAGCGAATATTGAAGCAAGCCAGGTGTTTGATGTGATATCCTGGGTCTCCTTTATCATTCGTTCATGTATCATTCATATCTCCTAGACAGCTTCTGTAGTGTCCCATTGGTTGCATCGTTGGCGGGTATTGCTGTGCAACATGTCATTTGCTTCCGATCTTGTGGAACACGCTGCCTTCCATAGCAGTCATAAGGTCCATTATGTAGCAGTTCTGTAGCACTTCTGTGGGCCCATAAAACGCAAAGCTCGGAGCTCTTCTCGGACTCCGTTCAGTCCTTTTTCAGTTGCATTAGCTATTTGGAGCAGCTCGTAATGCATGATTTGAATCCATTTCGCGTTAGCTGCAGTTTTCACCCACTGAAGCAGAAGAGGGGTGAAAAACGCAGATGCTTTGCTGAACAATTCAAAATGGGGTGGGATAGCATCTAAGCTCTGGGTGGATTCTGCTGATTACAAATACTCGCTCTTTTCCTACTTGTTATCTTTGATTGTTCTTGTGTTTCTAGTGGTCCTTTTGCTTTATTCTTCCATTTCTAGGTGGATAGCTCGTTGAGTGGCATCAAATCTGCACAGGGCACCACCAATGAAGGGCTGTGAAGGGTCACCAGTGCACATACTCCTCCCCAATCGGATGGTAGCGGGCGTACGCTCTTGTTCCACAGGCCCACCATACGTCCATCACTGCCGTAGTCCCTTTCTGCATTGCTGTGATGCTCGTCGTCCTCTCTCAGCTGGTGTTCATCCCCAGCGCCACTGTCCCATTTGCTCTGAAACGCAAAGAATACTGTGTGAGCGGTTTTATGTAGACTGTGCAATGTTTCTGATCTATCCATGTTAAGGCCTGTACATTATCATCCCATATTTTCCTGCATCCGGCATCTATTTTCTTCACCACCTTCTCTTCTGACCACATGAGCCCTCCGGCGCGACATTGTACTATCCCTCTTTCCCATTTTCCATTGTGGTGCACCAAACCCTTTATTCGCATTGTGTGTACAGAATATTCTCTTGTGGTCAGTAATTACCCATTTTTCCTTCTGCGCCCCTTCTGTGCTATACTCTAGTATCATGTGCTTGGTAGTTTTCTCTTGTGCCATTATTTCTACTTGTATATAGTTAACTTTGTATGTCCCTCTTCCCTCATCTGGCTGTACTACTTCTATGTGGTGCCCCCGGAACATCCCCCCCCCCCAGGTTTTGCACAGAGACATTTGCATCAGACATCCTCTTTCCTCTGTCACCTCTTGTGACAGTAAGCCGGTCTGATGTCAAAGCGAGCGCTCTACTCGCTGTGCTATCTGTGCAGAGCCCGCTGATACCGGTTCGAATCCCGGCAGGGCCAAACTCAGCCTTTCATTCTTCTGAGGTCGATAAATGAGCACCACACCCTGTGGGTAATAATAAGCAGCGCTCAGACACCTGAGGGTTTGTAGCGCTTATATGAATGTTAAATTATTATTATTATTATTCTCCAGCATGGGGTCTGGTATGGATTCATATGCTCATGAATATTCCCCGTCATCAGGCTGGGAATCCTCGGTAAAGAAAAAATCAGTTTCAATTTCACTGTCTTTCTCCTAATTAATCACTGGTCTCTGGGTCATACTGCCACCAGCCAATGACTGCCCTCTACCCAAGCCCCTCTTCCGGGAGCCATCTTCAGATTTTTACCGCACGTTCAAGTGTTGGGCGTCCTCATGCTATAGCTCTCGAGCTTTTACTGCATTTTACGATTATTTATTTATTTTTTCTTAAGCGTTTTACTCTTTTTTTCCGGTCAATCAAGCCTCAAGCTCCATCGATCCATCTTCCGATTAACGGGGACCCATTTTTGGATTCTTCAGAGCCCCTCAAGGGTGAATTTTCATCGAGTTTCTTCTTGGAGGAATGCAGAAGCTTCTTCAAGGCCTACCCCACGTGGACATGGCAGAGGAGAAGGAAGACAACGCCTCTGTTCAGGATTTGTCCAGGATGTGGCCTGCGGAACATATACTTGGACGACGGGCATTCCGTGTGCCTCTACTGCCTGCATTCGACCAATCGCACATGGAGATGGTACCCTGCACCATGAAGGATCGGCGCAGGCATCTCACGGTGTTGCTGCAGGCCAAGGCCCCTGCTACGGGTGAGTCCCGGCAGCATGCCTCCCCCAGCCACGCAAAGACATCTGAGCGGCCTTCTAAGACCTTTGAGGGCGCCCCGGTGACGGGGGCCCAACAGTAGGCCAAGCACTGTGAGTCTTGGGGCACCAGGAGCGCCGTTGCGATGGGATCCCCGGCGGCCAGGGCAGGCACAGCATCCCCTTCGAGCACGAGCCAAGGCGCCGGTTCAGCGAAGAAGAGGAAGTCTGACCACCCGGAGAAGCCCCGGACCGACTAGTCTAGTCAGAAAAGGCCAAGGGGGAGCGGGGCGCTGACCCTCCCCCATCCCCCCCAAGGTGAAGGCCACTAGCTCGACCAAGGTCGTGCAGGCCCTGATTCACCCGGTGAAGCCATCCATTGAAGGCGTGGTGGTGTCCCTAGCGAAGGCCGCGGACGCAGGTTCGCAGGGTACGGCCCCCAAGACAAGAGTTTCCCTGCCTGCCAGAAGGTTCCAGCCCATTGAGAAGACTCCGAGAAGTTGATGCCCGTCATCTCCCCGAACAGTTTCCCCTGGTCGGACAGAAGTGGGGTTAGGGGAGGCACAGTAGTCCTGCAGGGCACGGACATCTCCTCTGAGGGGGAGCTTTCTACTCTCTCCTGACCATTTTGGAGCAGAAATTAGTCGAGACTAAGTCTTACGGGAGGGACCCTGACAAAGGAGACATCAAGAGTGGCGACGAGACTGACGAGGAAGAGCAGGCCGTGAAGGAGTTAGAGAACCCTACACCGCTGCCACTGTTGCTCCCGCCTCTGCCACCTCAGCAACCCCCTAACCCCCAGCAGACATCTCGGACGATCGCCACCAGGCGCTCCACACCTTTTGTTCGGAGATTTGGACGAGGGTGCCCCTTCTGCCGACGGAGGATCCCACGGTGCTGGAAGATCCTGCGGCACTGGGGCCATCAGGTGCGCCCCCCACAAAAAAGAGGGGAGTGCACCCTCCACCGCCTTTTCACTTGTCGCCCACCCCTCCCCTCCAACGAGGGAGGATACGGACCCGGACACAGCAACGACGGGCACGGACAAAGACGGTGGGTTAGGAGACCTTCCGTCTCCGCCGCCAAGGGCCTCCCTGCCTGATGAGATAGGCTTGTTCCATGCCATGATCTCTCTGGCCTCGGACCTGTTTCAGCTGACCCCAGAGGAAAAGTAGAAAGGGGGGGTTCCTATACCAATGCCGCAAGGCAAAAAGGAAGACTGTGCTGTCGATTCCTCTGCTGGACAACATTTGGGACGAGGATCTGTCCCTTATGAAGAGCCCGTCGTCATCCCCGGTGAAGAGAAACCGGTACGAAAAGTACAGGGTGCTGGACTCTGCATCCAAGTGTTTTAAGGTCCCAGCCTTCCCCTGATTCAGTATTCTCGGCAGCAGCGTGGAAGAAATCCTCTGGCTCTGCAGCATCAACGACCTCCTCTCCCCCAGACAGCGAGGGGAAGAAGTTGGATCCCATGGGACGACGAGTCATCACTTCGGCAGCGACGACCATCAAGGCGGCGAACGCCCACGCCATCGAAGCGCGCTACGACAGGGAGCTCTGGTTTAAGATCGCTCCCCTCCTGGACTTCCTTCCCGAGCACAAGAGAGCAGAGGCTTTGGGGATCCTGCAGGAGGGCGAGGTGGCATCGAACCATGCCATCACAGTGGCCACGTACATTGCTGATAGATTCTGCCAAATGGGCAACAGCGTTTGCCTTTGTCAGTGGGGATGGTTGAAGGCCACAAACTTTTGCCAGGAGGGGCAGTTGAGGGTATTGGACATGCCTTTCGACTGGGATAATTTGTTCGGAAAGACCGTGGACGAGTCCCTCCAGGCCATCAAGGCAGATACTGAGACAGCGCGTGCCTTGGTCACCCTACAGCAGCGACGGCCGTCCTTTCGGACCTCCGGAGGAAAGTCCCAAGGTTCCTTCAAGGGCTTTGGCGGAAGCTCATTCTCGTACCATCAAACGTCCTGGTCTTCGGCCCAGAAGGCCTACAGGGGCCGCAGTAAGTCCGTAGGAGGTCGCCATCGTCGTCCCCAAGGCGGCACCTCCACAGCAAAGCAAGATTGAACTGGCCATAACGTTCTGCCCCCACTCGCGCACCCTGGGGGGAGGCCGGCTGGCCAACTTCGTCAGTGTGTGGAAGTCCATTGTCACGATGCCTGCCCCCGGAAAGCCAGACCAGGCCCAGCAACCCCGGAAGCAGGCATCATGCCACTTGAAGCATGCCCAAAAACCCCAGTTAGGGGCTCTTTGGCTACAGTCCTGGCGCCTATGGCGCCAGGCTCATAAGAATAAAGTCAGTCCTGGTGCCATGGGCGCCAGGCTCATTACAGAAACCTACCTGATGCAGACCATGCTGCACGAAGCCACAAGCCCAATGAGGCTTAAAGGGACTACTTTACCTCAGGGACTCCTTTCCTCTCGGGTGGGGCTGTGGAAGAATACTTACCTGGGACTTCTTCCAAGGCTATTTAAGCCACACCCGGACAGCCACACGTGCTTCGCGTTATTCTGCTTGCTGCAGCGTAACGCTCACCGTGTCTTCAGCAGCTCCAGTCTTCAGCCACGCCCGCTTCAGCCCTGGAACACCTGGAACAAGAAAAGGAGAAGAGGTCAGAACAAAACCCTTACCTGAATCCTTGATCCAGCACATCGTCGATCTGGAAGAGAGAAGCCTTCTCAGGTGTATTGCCACACACCTCGCAGAGCCGCGCTGAACTCACCAACCGGGGCTGCATTCCTTAACTCCATCGCGAATCCAGCATCTCCAGGCCATTCTTCAACACCTGGGGGAGACAAGAACAGATAGGTGAGCAAGGGCAATACAAACCACCCCCAAAGACTTACCTGATTTACCACAGGGGGGTACTCACCTCATCTCGGGTCGGCGCAGTCAATACCGCATCACCGCCGCACCCCGGCCCCTAAGGGGGAAACAACAAGGACAATACAACCTACCCCCAAAGACTTACCTGATTTACCACAGGGGGGTACTCACCTCATTTCGGGTCGGCGCAGTTAATTCTGCATCATCGCTGTACCCCGGCCCCAAAGGGGAGAACCACAATAGACTTACCAGGATCTTACCAATTGCCACTTGGAACTCTTCTGGTGGTTTAAATCCGCAACCTGCAAGGAATCTGGCAGAGTGAAGATCAGACTTTTGAACTCTTACGAACAATTGGACTTAGAGTCAATACTGGAACTCACCAATTCCCCCACGCCAGTGAAGTAACTGGTCGTCTACGTGCCCCTGCGCTCGGCGCAGGATGGAGAGCTCATCTTTCCAAATCTTCAGAAAGATATTCGTACGAATCCAACAAACAAAGCTAAGTGGGTCTGTCCAGTCTGTCATCTCGGCTCTACGTGTTACTGTGGTGGAAGCAACAGCGGGCCAGTCCAGATCGACGCCCCCGTGGGAATCAGGTGAGCATAACATCCATCTCCGCCGACTGGTGAGTGCTGGACGCTCTGGCCCACGGACACACTCTGGTGCGCTATATAAATAATTAAAATAAAATACAAATACAAAATACTCTGGAATTCCAATGAAGTGTCCTGACGTACCACTCGTGGCCAGGTAGAAAAACCATGTCCCTCACCTTTTTTTGGATGTGCGTGCCATGCTGAAGAAGGGCGTGATGGAGCTCGTCCCAAAGAGGCTCCGGGGCTCCTCCGGTACTCTCGGTACTTCCTTGTCAAGAAGACTGGCGGTTGGAGGCCCATCCTGGACCTCTACCGTCTGAACAAGTACATCAGATCCCAGAAGTTTCGGATGGTCACCCTTCAGCACGTGCTGGGAAAGCTGGAAGAAGAGGATTTCCTGTCGTCGCTGGACTTGGAGGATGCCTACTTTCACATCCCCATTCACAAGGGACACCGCAAGTTTCTACACTTTGTGGTTCAAGGGCAACACTATCAGTTAAAGGCCATTCCCTTCGGATTCAAGTCGGCACCAAGGGTTTTCACCAAGTTTACCCCTACATGGACGACTGGCTCATCCGAGCGAAATCGAGGGAGACCGCCATCGCACACATGGCGGTAACTGTCCAGCTGCTGACGGAGCTGGGGTTCTCAGTGAACTATGCAAAGTCCTGCTTGGTGCCATCGCAAGACGCACTGATTCTGGGGTCTCGACTCGACACAGTGTCATGCCTGCCGTCTCCGTCGGAGGAGAGGATATCGGCCGTGCTGGGCAAGGTACAACAGCTGTTGATCATGAAGATCGCAAGGGTGAGGTCCATCAAGTCCCTTCTCAGCATGATGTCATGCATCTACCTAATTCGGCTGTGCAGGCTGCGGATGCGGCCACTGCAAGACTTCCTCGACGCCCGTTGGATACAGGTATCGGGAAGCTTCGAGGACAAGATCTCTCTCGACAAGGATTTCAGTCGAGCGATACAGTGGTGGGGAGTCAGCGCACATCTGTCGGCAGGCACAGACTTCCAAACCCCACCTCATCAGGAGACAGTCACGACGGATGCCTCCCTGGAGGGATGGGGCGCGCACACCGGAAGTCTCCACGCAAGAAGCCTGTGGCTATTGGAGGAGAAGTCGTTGCATATCAACGTACTGGAGCTACGAGCAGTGTTTTGGGCCCTCAAGTCTTTCCTTCCATCCATCAAGGGCAAGGTGATATGGGTCTTCACGGACAACACCACCAAGATGTTCTACACCCAGAAGAAGGGGGGCACCAGATCCCGAGCACTCTGCAGAGAGGCGCAGGACCTATGGCACTGGGCCGTTGCCCAGGGGGTGTTCCTCGTCCCGTTTCATCTGACGTGTTCTCATTCCCCTGGGACGACCTGTTTCTCTATGCGTTCCCCCCCCCCGTTGCCGTTGCATCTGCGACTCATCAATCAACTCAGACGGAACCGGTGTAGGATGATCTTCGTTGCACCGGCGTGGCCGAGACAGATATGGTACCCGGACCTTCTGGACTTGTCAACATCCCCTCCAGGCAAGCTTCCGGTGGTCGCAGATCTTTTTGCCAGAGAAGGAGGAGCTGTCCTGTATCACGATCCATGGTCGCTGAACTTGCAGGCCTGGCTCCTGCAGTGCTATAGTTTGGAGGATACGAGATCCCAGCAGACTGCAAGGAGGTACTTGCCAAGGCCAGGGCTTCGTCTACACTGAAATGCTATGGACATAAGTGGAAGAGGTTCACCGTCTGGTGCCGTGCACAGAAGATGGACCCTCTACGGATTACGGCTCCTCAGGTGCTGCCGTATTTGCTGTCGCTGGCCAAAGCAGGGCTGGCGCATGCTTCCATCAAGATTCATCTGGTGGCTATCTCCCGCTACACCAGAGCTCCAGGGCGGTCGTCGCTGTGGTCACACCGCCTGGTCAAGGAGTTCATCAAAGGATTTTTCTGTTCGTTCCTGCCGGTGAAGGCCTCGGCCCCGGCGTGGGAGCTCAATGTGGTACTGACTAGGCTCATGGGTCAGCCGTTCGAGCCTATGCATTCAGCGCTACTGAAATTCTTATCGTGGAAGATGGCGTCTCTTGTGGCCATCACCTCCGCACGACGAGTGGGAGAGATCCAGACCCTCTCTTGTAAACCTCTGTACTTAACATTTCACGAGACAAGGGTAGTGCTACGGACACATCCCTCCTTCATGCCCAAGGTACCATCGGACTTTCATCTCGATAAGCCCTTGGTGTTACCTGTTTACTTCCCGTCGCCGGCTGAGAGGACTTTGCACTTGCTGGATGAGGCTAGAGCGCTGAAGTTCTACGTGGACCGCACAAAGAGTTTTCGGAAGACGTCATAGTTGTTTGTGAACTTTGGCCCTGTGAACCAAGGGAAAGGCCCTCTCCAAGGCTTCCATTTCCAAGTGGATCTCCGGCTGCATCACCCATTGTCACTGGTTGGCAAACCGACTGTTGCCTAGCCGTCCGAGAGCCCACTAGAGAAGAGCGATCGATGCAACTACAGCGTTCCTGTCTCGTGTGCCCCTGCTGGACATCGGTTGTATACGAATTGTTCGAACTACAATTGTTCGAACTACAATTGACCTTTGCACAATTGACTGAATTGTGAAGGTCAATTGTTACATATATGCGGGGGAAACCCCCACAACCCCCCACTATATATATATATATATATATATATATACATATATATATATATATATATATATATATATATATATATATATATATATATATATATATATATATATATATATATATTCAATAGTGCAAAGGTCAATTCGGACCCTTGACTTTCGGTCAATTAGGTAATTCGAACAATTGTGTACGAACAATTTGGGTAATACCCTGGACATCTGCAGGGCTGCTACGTGGAGTTCGATACACACCTTCACAAGATTCTACTGCTTCGACTGGGATTCCAGGCAGGAGTCCAGAGTCGGCCAAGCAGTGCTCCGCAACCTGTTCGCTTGAAGGTGAGCCTGTTGAGGAGGTAAGAGATGCTTAATGTTGAGCCTTGCCACCTCCTGTGGTTGTGCATGTGTGTACTGCTATGTATTCTTTATTCATGAGCATATGAATCCATGCCAGACCCCATGCTGGAGAAGGAAGAAGTTACTTAACTGTAAATGTTGTTCTCCAGCAGGGGTCTGGCATGGATTCACATGGGAACCCTCCCGCCTACCCATCTGCGGCTCTTCTCTTGGTCCTACTGCCACTTTACGTGCTACCAAATCTGAAGATGGCTGCCGGAGGAGGGGCTTAGGTAGGGGGCAGTCTTTGGCTGGGGGCAGTATGACCAAGAGACCAGTGATTGATTGTTTGGAGAAAGACGGTTCAGAAGTGAAACTGAAACAGATTTTTTTCTTTACCAAAGGTTCCAAGCCTGACGACTGGGAATATTCATGAGCATGTGAATCCATGCCAGACCCATGCTGGAGAATAACAGTTGCAGGTAAGTAACTTGTTCCTTATTATTGTTTCGGTTTTCCTGTGAGATGTGGGATGAGTGAGCACACATAGCATGTGCCATTGATACTTCCTCGCCCAGCCTCTTCATCCCTTTGTCCTATACATTTTCAGATACTAGGTCTCCTCCTTCCCCAATAGCACTGTAAAATCCTTCTATATTAGATATACTTCTTTTGGTGCATGTTTCCCTTCCACCATCAGCAGGCTTACTCGTACAGAAAAATATAACAGTCCAATCCCTACTATATTTGATTAACTTTTGTCCTTCTCCCATTCCCCCTAGTATTCTCTAGCCCCTCTTCTTTCATTTATTGGTCTTCGATATAGTATTATTGCAATACAGAGTCAATGACGATTGGGTAATATTTCCCATAAAATGGAGTTTCTCTTGTCTTTCCGTTGTGCTTCAGTTGTCTTTGCGGATGTCGGACATATGGATCCATGCCCTCCTTTCTTTTATCTTCACCACTGTTGGGGTTGCATAGACACCTTCAAACGGACTGCAAAACCTGGGCTCCTTCCACTTCCTTACCACGTTGCGGTTGAGAACTCTGTCTCCAGGTTAGAGAGGCTGTGCTTGTGGAAAGTCCTCCTCCTGTTGTGCACTTGTGTACTCTTCAACGTTGGTCGGCCTACATGTAGGTCACTGTACCCGGCGGGAGATGTAGCAGAGCACTTGTGATTTCAGTTAGTTTTTCATTTCGTCACTGAAGATCTCCGAGCTAGGGTTAGCATCCGAAATTGAACGTGTAGGAGGGACAGGCACATATATCCTCCTAACTGTTCGAATTTTGTGCAGAGTCAGGTGGTGATCCGCACTGGGGGCAAAAAGAGCAAGGGGGAAGCAAGAAAGACAGTTTTGGCATAGAGAAGAGGTTGGCTTCGCCAGGCGTTCTTTAAGTAAGCCATTGAGCCATTTGACAATCCCGTTCACCTGCAGCCGATACTGTGCAAAGGTTGTTTTATCCCTAATGGGTGCGTAATTTCAACAAAAAGGTTGTTGGCGAAATGTTGCCCATTATCCGACTGTTTCTCTTCATACTCCCCACCTTGGAAACACTTCCCTCACTGTGAATTTAGCAGCGGATCTCATTTTTTGCACAGGATCCCGCATCAGGCCAACGTGAGAATGGACAGACAACAGTGATAATGTACCTATAGGAGGCAAATCTGTCTTGCATGTCAATATAATCGATCTGCAAGTGCCCTTCCGGCCGAGGTGGTGTTCTCCTCATCGTTTTTAAGGTATAACCAGACAAAGATATGTTATACAGTTTCCCATGAATTCCGCCACTCTCCTACAAATTTGGCACATACCATCCTTCATTTATTTCTGCAGCTATACTTTCTTTAGATGTATAGGTGGGGAAGGGCAGCTGTTCCAGTGCTACACTTAGCAGTGTTTTAGGCATTGCAGGCTTTCCCGTGCTATTTTGCCTCCAGAGCAGGTCAGTGGGTGAGAGTGAGCACCCATGCTGTACCCATAGGTCTTTTTCCTTCTTTGGGGCCTCTCCTTGCAGTTTTATTATTTGAACTATGTGTATTGTGTTGTAATCCTCCTCTCTCTCCTCTTGGTTACTCCTTCTCCTCTCTGCTGCTATTAGCTTGGTTTCTTCTTTCCCCCTGGATACCGTCTTGTAGGTAGGCTGCTTCTTTTGCAGCTCTGTCAGCTATTGCGGCTCTGTCGGCTATTTCGTTTCCTAGTGGTATACTATCTTGTTTACCTGTGTGGGCGGCACATTTTATTATTGCCACTTCTACTGGTACTGTTAGTGCCTCAATTAACTCTTTAAGCAGCTCTGCATGTTGCACAGGGGACGCGTCACATTTCCTGGACCCTCTCTTTTCCCACCGTGCTAGTCTTGAATGTATTGTTGATGTAACATAGGCAAAATCAGAAAATGTGTTAGCAGCATGCCCTTCCATCATGTTTAACTCACTGATCATTGCCACCAATTCTGCTGCCTGCGCTGAGTAGTGTGAGGGTAGTTGCTGTAGAGATGCTATTACATATTCCCCATTTATGTAGCAAACTACTGCCTCCGAGTATGTCTCCTTCCCGTTTCCGGGTCTATACTCGACGACCATGTCTGCCCCTGTTATTTCTTCTTTACCTGTATGTTCCCTTCCATTCTGTCCATGTGCACTGCACAATCGTGTAAGTAGTCCCCTTCCTCTGCAGGTTCTGCTAGGCATGTAGCTGGGTTGACCACATGGCACCTCACTACCTCAATGGCTGGGTTAGTCAATATAACTTAGTAACCTGATGCCCTCTGTGTTGTTAGTGGGCGCTTTGATTTTTCCTGGATGGCTCATAACGAGTGCTCCACATACAGTGCTACGGAGCGCCCCATGGTGATTGTTGCTGCCCTTTCTATGGCGAACACTGCAGCAGTGAGCACTTGTTCGCAGGGCAAGTGTCCCTGCATCCCTGGGTCTGGAATACCACTGTAATAGACCAGTGGCTGGTATGCGTTTGGCTTTTTTTGTGTGAGGACCGCTGTCCTCACTGAGCGTCTGAATGTGAGAACAGAACATTTATCTCTGTAGTTTGGGGTGGCCAGCACTGGCGCGTTGGCCAGTGCGTCTTTTAGCACTGTGAAACTCTCATTCATTTCTGATGTTCATTTTAGTTTCCGCTTCTCTTTTTGTGCTTCTTTACGGCCCTGCAATAGGCGTTTTGTGAATGTGGAATAATCGAACACCCACGCCCTGCAGTAATTGCATAGCCCCCGGAATCTCTGCATTTCCTCCACTGCGTGGACGTGTGGTGGAGTGAATTGCCTGTACCCTTTCTCGAAGTATCCTGCGCCTTTCGATGGATATTATCTGTCCCAGGTCCACTCAACACCTTTACCTGGCAATATTGCAATTTCGTTTTTGTCCACCTTGCATCTCTGTCTGCTAGCAATGTTGGCAGGAGCACTGAATCTGCTCTACACTCTTCCTCCATCTCACTGCATATCAAAAGATCGACATACTGGATCACTGTGCTGGGCATTTGTACATGACTCTGGTCCATCTGGATCGCCAGGTGACTCAAAGTACCCTTGGGGCAGTCGAGTGTGCTCGAATCTGGTTCTGTGATACATAAACATTGTCAAATATCTTGAATCTGAGTGCGGTGGAATGAAAAAGAAGGTGTTCATCAAGTCAATGATTATGAAGTACTTCACCTGTGTCGGGATGTTGCATAATATTGTGGTGGGTTCGGGACCAAAGGAAATTCTCACTCAACCACATTATTCAGAGGACATATATCCTG
The DNA here is from genome assembly GCF_040938575.1 of Ambystoma mexicanum. Classification (NCBI taxonomy): domain Eukaryota; kingdom Metazoa; phylum Chordata; class Amphibia; order Caudata; family Ambystomatidae; genus Ambystoma; species Ambystoma mexicanum. Next base: position 291,096,815 of record NC_090941.1, read on the forward strand.
TATGAATCTCAATGACCCACCCTTCGATTTCTTATCAGGTATTTCGCTGTGTTGCATGGCGATGGGGGATGCCTGGATGATGCCCTGCTGCCATTGTGCGTGTAGAGTGGAGTGTATTCCCTCGTCCGATTCTTTGGACAAAGGGTATTGTTTTGTGCGGGGCAATAGTGCCCCTTCTGTTAGCTTTACCTTCACCGACCCAACCCTTTCAGTACCCCTACATCGTGGGACTCCTTGGTCCATACTTTCTCAGGCACTTTTTTCAGATCTTCTGTACATTTGCTCCCTTTTTTCACTAACTGCGTTGGTATTGGTACCAGTTTTTCTATTACTTGAACTGAACAAGGTATCTGTACCTGAAACGCCATTTCTCCCTCCTCCTCATTGGCGAACAATTGTTCATCTGATACTCCTGTTCTTGTTAGGGTAGGGTTGATGCATAGCACTGTGCACCATTCCATGCTTTCATTGTCTGTCCCACACAGGACCACCATGTCTTTTGCATACCACTACCACCTCTAGCTGTAACACCAGTGTCGTCCCTTTCAGATCGTCTTTCTGGCACTGTTGTCTGAACAGGAACAATTTCCCTTGTATCCCCGGAACCCAACCTAGTATATCACATCACCCGTGTACAGAAATATGCTTGGGTACAGGGGCTGGGATTGCACGGTGCTCTGTGCATGCGCCGCCAAGAGAAGTGCGGCCACACGTATGTGTAAAAAAATAAAAAAAAATAAAGCCTGCCGTTGTGCACCCCATCCCTTTCTACGTGAATGAGTGTGTTGCATTTAGATTGCTGAGCAAATCTCTCCCTAGTATATTGATAGGTGTCTTTTGAATATAGTAGTAGTGCATCTCTTGTTACTGGAATCATGACACCAACACAGTGTCCATCCCCTTGTTTGATAATGAGAATTCCCCCTCCGTGATGCAGGATTTCGTTGCTACTATGTCCTATAAGAAAGGAAAACTCTCTTGGTCCTATTTTCACTGCTACTTCGGGTTCTTCTTTGCGGTCATCGGTTACTGCTAGGACTGGACACAAGTAACCCCTATTGTTGTGTGTTACTTGGTAAGAAAGGAAATGGATTTGCCCTGGCAACGCTGACCCGGTGTAGTGGGGCACTAGGTTCTGTCGTAGCATTACTGCGGTCCCTGCCCCCACTTATTTTATTGATTGTTTGCTTGTTATGTGCTTATACAACAAGTAAAATACTGTTTCAAAGTGCCCACAGGGTAAGGCGAGTGAAATACATTGCAAAACACAATAATTAATAAAAGCATTGGAGGTAAAAGGAGGAGCGACAAACCTACTGTGCCTTGTGAGTTTTCAGAACGTGCAAGTGCAGCAAGGAAAAGGGCAGAGGGCGTAAGTGCTGGGGAGTCCAGGCCCATGGGTGAGCCACAGATTAAGTGCTTGGGTTGATGAGTGCTACAAGGCCAGGGACCACGTTAGGAGTAAGTGTAACCCTTCGAGGCAGAGGGTGTGCCAGGACAAGTGCTGAGGGTAGACAGGAGCTGAACAGATTGGGTTTGGGAGGTCGGGGTCCCCAAGGATGCATAAGGGCCCCGAACACCAATCACAACAACTGTGGGATTAGCAGAGAAGGGAAGGAGGAGGTGAAGAGGTATGTCTTGAGGAGCTTCCTGAATTTAAGAAAGTACTGCTCAAGGCGCAGAGGCCGGGGCAGACGGCTCCATAGGAGGGAGCCAGCTAAATCGATCAACCACCTACAGTCTGTTTAGCAAAGCGCTTTACATGCAGTGTTGGTGCCAGTGGAACAAAGTGGTCTAGAGGGAGAATATTTTGTAAGATAAAGTTGGAGATAGTGTGCCCCCCGGGCCCAGAAAGCCTTGTGGATGATGCAGAGGGATTTGAATTTAATCTGCGCAATAGCCAGGAGCCAATTAAAACCTTTTAGGGCAGGAGAGATGTGGTCCCTGGGTTTAAGACCAAGGATATGTCTTGCTGCCCTATTCTGGATTAGCTGGAGAGGGGTCGCAGAGTGGAAGAAGGTAGATTCAGGAGGAGGCTATTGAGATAGTCAAGCCTAGAGAGAACTAGAGCTCGGGTAACATTGAGCCTCTTGGAGAAAAGGGAGAATTTCTTTTAGAAGGAAGAGCTGAAAGTGGGACTTCTTGGCAATGTCTTGAGTGTGAGGGAGGGAGGAAGGAGAGGGGGGGGGAGTCGAAGATGACTCCAAGGTTTTTCAGAAGAAGGAGCAGGCGGAGAGCCCATGGGGGAAGGCCAGAGTGAAGGGAAGGAGGAAACGGGGGTCCCAATAGGAAGAATCTCAGTTTTACAGTCGTTGAGGCAGAGATTGTTGGAGATGCACCAGGACTGGATGGCAGATAGGCAGTCAGGGATGATGGGTGCAAGAGGCACAGCAGGAAGTTTGAAAATGAGCTGTGTGTCATCTGCGTAACATTGGACGTTGGAGCAGAACTATAAGATGAGCTGTGCAAGCAGGGCCAATGTTGAGGGGAGAGGACATAACTCTGGCGGACACCACAGGTGGAGAAGGAAGTAGGAGAGGAGAAGGTGCCCAAGATGACTTGGGAAGAGCGGTCAGTAAGGAAGAATGTCAGCCAGTCCAGTGCCCATTCCGAGATGCTGTGTGGGAAGAAGCTGCATCTGCCGCCTCTGCGGCTATACTGTGCCGAAACCCTGTTGTGCCACTTGTATCGCTTACTGCACAAAAGGGCATGTGCACTCTAGGTGTCCTATGTTCTGGCATATATAACCTGGCCCTCTATATTCCCCCTCTTTCTCGTTGCTGGTACCACCTACCCTATATGAAAAAATCCACTGTGCATTTAATTCCCTTGCGGTGGGGTTCCCAATTGTGCTGTATATTGTGGCTGCATGTAGGTCACTTGCTATGGCAGGTTCCCTGTGGGAAACTCTCCCTGTGGTGCAGGCGCCACTGCTGCGGCACCAGGCACTAGCATTACCCCTTCCATTGTGTACTTTGCCAGTTTCTTTTGCAAAATTTTGTTTTCTGCTTTGGCAGCGTTCTCTGCCGCATTTCTCTCACTTTCTTGTTTTTGTTTGCAATAATGCACTACTGTTGCCTGTATTTCAGGCCAGCCCTTGGCTTCAATGCCCACAATCTTATCTAATGATGCTTGTACTTCTGTCTGGAGTCCCTTTATCAGTATGTGATAGAACAAGGGTATGCATTTATCCCAGGACCTACGCGTCTCTTGTGTGCATAGGTCCTGCACTCGTATTATATAATCTGCTTGTTTCATCGTTGCTTTTCATTTTATGAGCCATTACTGTCACTAGATCGTAACTGTCGGGATACATACTTCTCAGAACCTCCCAGTCGTGTGCTCGACAGTTGTAAAATTGAGCTCTGTCATAGGCATTTATGCTTAATTTCACCCCTTTGTATTCTGCCCGATTCCATATTTTGTCTGCCTGCTCGACCCTGCTGAAGGCCGTAGTGACGGGTAGACACCTTAGGGTGGGGGACGGTGAACTCGGTCAGCCCCCTCCATTAGTCTCCTCTTCCTCTACCTTTTTCCCTGTGATCTCTTCGTATAACTTCCAGAGCCCCAATATGTTTGGTCTGCTTTTCAACTTAGAGCCCTTGTATTTTGTTAATAAATACGAGAATGTATTTTCTATTATTTTGCCATCAAAAGTTCCCTCTCCATGTCATTCGTGAAAACACCGACCTGCAGTCTCCTGAGCCCATTGAAAATTATACTTTGGTATTTTATCGCGATACTGGGGCCATTTTCAGCACATATCAGATCAGGCTCTGGCCTGGCTGACTTCTTTCCTCTCTGACCGACCCTCCGAGGCCCAACTTGGGTCCTTCATCTCCTCTATCTCTCTCTCCACCTGCGGTGTTCCCTAGGGGTCTAACCTTTCTCCCTGGTTGTTCAACCAATACCAGGCATCTCTCGCCCACCTAATTGCTGTTCTCTGCCCAACTTCCAGTGCTATGCGGATGACACTGATCTCGCTTTCAGGCTCCCCTCTGCCGCCTCTTCTCCCTCTCTCATCCCGGATTGTTTTTCTGCAATCCAAGAGTGGTGCACCGCCAATGATCTCTGCCTGAATGCTAGCAAGACGGAGATCCTCCTCATCGGCACACCTGCACCCCTCTTTCCTTCCACTCTCTGTACGGCCTCCCTTGGCCCTCTTCCTGCTCCCACCGGTGAGGCTAAGAACCTCTGGGTTATCTTCGACTCTCCTCACATCTCCGACGTCCCTAAGAAGTCAAACTACCAACTGCACCTCCTCAGAGGTATTCTTCATTTCCTCTCCTTCCCCCAGAAGCTAGAGCTCTGGTTCTCTCTAGGCTTGACTACTGTAACAGCCTCCTTTTTAAATATGCCCGCCTCTACTCTGTCCTCTGCAACTCATCCAGAACAGGACTACGAGACTTGTCCTTGGCCTCAAGCCCAGGGATCATATCTCTCCAGCACTGAAATCTCTACAATGGCTCCCAGAGGCTGCAAGGATCAAGTTCAAGACCCTTTGCATTGTCCACGAGGCCTTCTGAGGCCTGGGACCAAAATATCTCCAGCTTTCTCTTCTGAATGATCTTCCTACTCGAGCTCTTCGCTCATCCACCTCAACTCCTTGAGGGTCAGTCGCTTTTCCAAGCAACGAGCTGGGGGCAGATCTCTCTCTTCGGCTGGCGCCTCCCTCTGGAACAGCCTCCCTGCCTCTCTGAAACTTGGGCAGAACCATCTCAAGTTCCGGAAGCAGCTCAAGACTTTCCTCTTTGCTTCGGCCTTCTCTCTTCCTCTTCCCTGCTGATCTGCTGTCTGGTACTGCACTGCTTACCTGGCTACCCTCAGAATCACGGCCCCAGGTCCCTGCCCTCCCATTTGCACATCTGCACTGCCTCCTGGCAGCCCTGCACTTGGGGATGTATCTGCAACCCTACAGTCGCCCTACCTGCACGTTCTAACACTTGCTGTCTGCACTTAACCCTGCACTGCCACCTGCTGGACGCACTTTGTTTTTTCCGATGTTTAGTTCCTTTGTCCTGCATTTGCTCCTCCTCTCCCCTGCACTTGTGTGATCCCACTGTCACTGGGCCTACTCATTGGTGCTCCCCTCCTCCCCATTTCCGGGCCTCCACGCTGCTGGAAGGCATGATCTGGCCCTCCCCTAGAAGTCCTCCTAGAAGGCTTGTGCAGCCTATCTGTGCACACTTTGCTTCGGACTTCGCAGAGAGGGAAGGAGGGCAGGAGCCCATCCCTCACCTCCACGTGCGATCGCTTCAGGAGAAGCGGCTCCCTGACAGCCACCCTGCTCAACTGGGTAAGCCGGTGTGTTTGCAGCACATAACCCACATTTGCTGTGCCACATCATCTGCGTGGCAACCCCTGCAGCTTTCATGCTTTCCCCAAAGCCTTTCTTTTGTTTGTGATCCGGAACCGCCGCCTAAAATGGCAGACGAAGTAAATGTTGTTTTCGGTTGCTAGGCAACCTGTGTACCGCCGCTCGGCTACTGATTGGTGCTTCCGCCCTATTTCCGGGCCTCCACGCTGCTGGAAGGCGTGAGCTGGCCCTCCCCTAGAAGGCCCCCCTAAAAGGCTTGTGCAGCCTATCTGTGCCTATCTGTGCCTATCCATGAATAGGCGGACGATCGGCGATCTACTCTGCAGACTGACACACGTGCTACCTGGCTCATGGAGTATGCACGCATCCCTCGGTAATCTAACAAGTCAAGACTGCCATGATCCCTGAACTTGCCTGCCCAGACCAAACACTTGCACGTCAGACCAGACGGTCCAGTTTTGCATAATGTATGCCAGTCCATCTTACTTCCTGCTTTGCGGACATCATGCATTGTAATATATGTCTATGATCATGCCTTGGCCAATGTACACATAGCTATATCTATATTCGTAAGGCAATAACGCTAGATTTGCACAGCCACGCTGGTTGTCCTGTTTGACCCACCCCACTCTACCCAGATCCTCCTAGACCCGTAGCCTACTCACTAGGGCACCCTCGGTCACATCCGGCGGCAACTTCTGTCTCAACCGCACAACTACAGCTACCTCCAACTGCGGACGCCTAGTCATATACTCATGCCCTCGATGCAGGCGTGACGTACCGTCTGGCTTCCCCCTGCACAGAAATGTCTCACTATCCTATCCCACATTTACGCTACCGCATGAAAATAACTGTGATTGCCAATATTCTCTGTCTACAGTTCTCCTTCTCATTGCTGATGTGCCAAAATGTGACTGCTTACCACTACTATTGCGCTCATTCTTATGCTTAATAGCTCGAACACTGTGCATGACTGCATTTAATTCTTTGCCATTGCAACCTGTCATACTGCATCATGATGAACAGTCCAGCGCCACTGTGTTTGACATCCTCTACCTCCTGTGCCCTTTGATTATTATACTCTGCTGCGCCCACCTTTTTAACCCCATTGACTTCTGTGTTTTGCCCACTCACGTTGCCTCGCATCCTCCTAGCACGCCAAATCGCCCAGGCTCCTGCACCTAACCTGGCCCTGAGAGGCGCGATCCAACATTAACATACTCCCTCCTCATGGCAGCTCTTCACAGGGTCACCCTTATCATGGCCTCAATCCTCCCACTCATTGAATCCATCACGCCCACCAACTTCCTCCCGCCACTTTAAGCCAATAACCGCCCCAACCCCTCCACCTACATTCAAGAAAGTAACACCTCTGCTAACCTACTCAGCCTACTGGAATGGATCCTTCGATATGCTACCCCTCCAACACCCTTGGTTCCATGCCCTATAAACATAAGGAACTGGAGACTAGGGTCACCACTCATACGCAATCCTCCAGGTCGCCCTCCCACTCCTCATGAATGCACCCCTAAATCTAGAGTACACACTCCTGTCACCCCACCCACATCATCCTTAGGAATCCGCAAACAGCCCACCACCACCACCACCACCACCACGACAACACTGTCAGCCTAGAATGCACCAAGCTTGCATAAGCCAATCGACCCCCAGATTCTCACTTATCACCTAGCCTCCGTAGCAGCCTTTTCTTCTAACGCTTCCTCTTGGATTAAGTCATTCTTAGCCAACCGCACCACCAGAGTATTCTCGCCCTCTGCATCCGCAGATCCCATCCCCATTCTCTGTGGAGATCCCCAAGGATCTTGTATATCCCCAACATTATACAACATCTTTATGATGCTCTTATTCGACCGACTTGACAACTTGGGTATCATCTACACAAATTATGCAGATGACACCCAGGTTCTCATCACACTGTCAGGACACTAAGACAATGATACCAAACTAATTAATAACATCTGGAAATACAGGCATGGATGGCGACACATAGCCTCTGCCTCAATGATGAAAAAACAGAGCTCCTGATCGTAGGCACCCAAGCTCGTCTCAATAAACTTGACCCACAGTACACATCTTTCATCATTGATGGAAATACAATCAAAGTTGCTAAAGAAATAAAAACGCTAGGTGTCTACCTCGACTCCACCTTATCACTAAAACAAAAGTGAGCACCATCGCCTCAACAGCTTACACTAACAAGCTAATCAATGTCTGTATGTCTTATTTATCTCCCACCAGCTGCATGACACTAGCTAGAGCCCTAGCTCTCTCCAAACTAGATTACTGCAACACGCTCTTCTTAGGAACTTCCTAACTGAATCTCAACAGAGACTACAAGTCTTACAAAATAACTCCTCAAGATCTGCACTAAATATCCCCAGATCTAACCACATCTCCAGCTACAGACAACATTCCAACTGGCTCCCAGTGTGGGACAGAATCTCACTCAGCTCCCTGGCAATCTCCCACAAATGTATCTCCAACACTGCACCTAAATACCTCTCTGACAAATTCTCCTTACACCAAGCCGTCCGCCCCACCAGATCGTCTCATGCAAACCTCCTTACAGTCCCCAGATTCAACCTCAAAACTGCTGGTGGTGCCAGCTTCCCGGTTCAAGCTGCCAACCTCTGGATCTCCCTACCACCCACCATCAGACTAGAACCGTCATTCAACACCTTCAAAACCAGCGTTAAATCCTGGCTTATTGACAAAATGATCAACTGATTAGTCCAAGATACCCTACAGCACTACTCCATTGTTTGACTAGTATTCCGCTGTTCTCTCATCCTATCTGTACTTACTCTGAAGGCTAGACCAATATGTAACCTAGGTCGACCCATTCGCCTTTGCTTTGCATTTGTATATAGTATTATGTATATCCCATTATGTATTTATGCCTTTGTCTGTAACATGTCAAGTTTTCCAGCGCCCAGTTACCTCGAGGTTAGGTGCGCGATATAAATAAATACACATTGTTGTCTTGTCCCCCCCGCCCCCCTTGGTCCCCTCCCCGCCGCGACTTGAAACACTTGTGTATAGGCGTGCTATAAATAAAATATATCATATGATCTAGGGGGCTATCTATATAAGCCATTATTCTCCCTTCCCCTTTGTATTTTATCCCAGCTACCCTGTATTTCCTTTCCCCTGCTCTCCCGTTACACACATACTCACTCCCAATCTCGCCTAGCTGAGTGTTCACGCTGGCCGTGTCCATAGGCCCGACGATTCACTCTGTGTTATCACTCTGTTAGTATCCAACGGCCCTCTCCATTGCTCAATGTTCCCTATTTTAGAGCTAGTATGAACGTGCCTCCGCCACACCGTCTGCACACACCCGCCGCATTATTTTACAAGAGGCATTTCCTGGTGATGACCCTTCCACCACCAGTCTACACCATAAGACACCATTAGCTGCCACACATGTGTCCCTTTCTGTACCCCAAAACAGAAATAACATGACTATAATTCCAATGACAGAACTATGCAATCGCCAGTACTACGCACAACTCCCGTCCTGATTGGGTTTGCCACTTACTACGCACCCTTCTCGCTCTAATGCAGGTGTTCTCCCGCTTATGTCCACTAGGTGTGCACTAGTTTCTAATACTACTATGGCGATCGTCCTCCCTCCATGAGGATGCGTCCGTAACACAATAAAAATCTATCCCTCTTGCTGCGTGGGCATGCAACCACTATGCAGCGCTTTCTTGCACGGTTCTACTTGCTTTCTAGAGGTCCCTTGGCACCAAGCCTCCAGCGCAAGCTCACTGATCTCGCTCCCCCCAGACACGCCAGGCAACTATTACAGCCGGGCAAGAACATATTAAACAGAACAGTGGACTGATTGATAAGAGCTGACATCTGGGTGTTGGGTAAGAAAGAATTTGTAGAGTCCAACTGGTGTGGCACTTTACAAGACGTATCTCTTGGTATTAATGAACCCACTTTTTAATATAGGCCTGTACTACACAAGTTGGTAGTGTGACTGAGCAGCCAGGGTTATTTTAAGATGGGTAATGTGAGCTGTAGAACATTAAAATTAAATCAGTTAATACAGGTATCCAAGTAAACACTCACACACTTGAAGTGTGTATATATATATTTATATTTAGACAATCTTTAAAAAGCAGAAACTAAAAGTAATATTAATCCCAAAGTTAGATTCAATTCAGCAAGAGCAATAAAGCAGGTGAGTAACTTTTCATATGTTATACATATTCCAGCACATTTAGTGACGTCATTTGAGGTCAATAATAATTATTTGTAATCACCATTGCAATATTGAGTTGTAAGGAGGTAAAAGTTATAGTTGGATCAGAACATACTTAGTACTTATAAAAACAGTTAGATTCTCCCAGAGGGATGTAGGCAGTCTTTTCTTTTTTTAGCCCAGCAATAATCATGTTCAACAATTAAAACCTGTAAGGGAACAATCGCTGCCAAAGCCAATGTGTTCAGAAAGGGGTGTTTAGGGAGCCACGACAGCCAAAGACCGTGGGCTAGTTCAAAGTGCTGATGCTCTCTTATTAGAAAATGTTTTTTAAAAGTCAGTAGTTCAAATAGAAAATCAGAAGCTCAAGAGGAGCCACCCTGAAGAAGCACAAGCTGGGAAGGCCAGTGCAAGTGAGTTGAGGTCAACCCAAGAGTGTCAAATAGTACTCCCAAGCTAGGAAGCACCACAATTGGCAAAAGGTAGATATACCCAAGCCACAGAGTACCTGTGAACTGAAGAATTAGTTCCAGCTGCAGTGTAGCAGACCCTTGTTCCTGGTCCTTGTTCATGGTGACGAAAGGGAGGACGTCTGGCGGGCTTCTGTGGCAGCACTTGAGAGAGGGGCTCAGAAGCAATGGATTCTCCTTGATTCAGCAGCCCTTTGTTGTTTTGGTGCCTTTTTTTCTCAGCGCCAAAGAACAAACATGCTCTTGTTAGGAGTTACTTGATCCATCGGTCCTGGACTCCGGTGTGGGGACTTTGGATGAAGATTTCCTGCTTCTGTAGGGTCCTCTGGATGCCCACAATGTTTAGGCTTGAGTCACACTTCCTAAGACAATGATATTAACATTTGATACTGCACAAAAGGTGCATTGTCACAATGCCAAAAGCAGATGCCTATGCAGTTTACCAGACTCCATTAAACAGTAAGAAACACAGAAATCTTAGTCAGAAAAAACACATGAGTGAGAAAAAGCTCCCACTCACTCAGGAGTTAAAATTAAAAAGCCCGGAGTCCAGCAAAAGTGCTGGGGGGGGGGTCTCTAAGGTTAAATGGAATTGGCACAGAAATGACAATTCTCCCTAACACTGGGCATACAGCGAATATTTGTTTTATACTACAAAATACAATGATCAAGACACTTTGAAAAAATTGCAATTCAGTATGTTCATATTTTCGGTGTTTCCCAAGTATCTGATTGGCTAGGCTATGTCATATCCTTAGTGCTGAATGTATGTTAGTGAAACGTGATTGGAGCAAACAGATCAACAGTATCCCAACTCATCGCTTCCCCATGTGCCGCCACATCGCTTCTCACCCCTCCCAAGGACAGTTTGCCATGTGTAAAATGACATTTGTGCTGACCGCCAGAACTTTTATTATAGTGCCATAGGTCAGCACCATTGAGAACGGAACAGGAGGCACCCTGCTTCGCGTGATTCCCACGATACCTGCTGGATAACGGCCTTTGCAAAACGTTTGCTTAATGCTCTGAAGGCTGACCACCTCCCAGGAACACAGAGACATGCCACTCCGTTCAGTGTTTTTTTTTTTTTCTATAGCCACCTGCCGATAGGCACTTGTAGCCATGTGAACGGTTCACTGGCTTAGATCCACTTCCCCTCTACCCACCTGTGCCCGTAGGATTGGCTTGCTGCCCTGTTATTGCATCACCCAGTGTTTTAGCTGCTTCGTTCGCGTAGCTTGAGCTCCTACCTCCACCCTGGCCTGTTGTGGGTTAGTCATGTGTTCAGAGCTGGTTTCCCTGGCAAGGCCCTCCATGGGGGCATCCCTGCTAAATGTGTTTATCTGGGATTTTCCAATATCGTACAAGGGTTCCCTGGGCCTGTGGTATGCAGTGTACCCTACCTCCCGCATTTCCCCCGCAAGGCTTTCTTTCATGGTGAGACTGTAGTTTGTTGGTGTATCTGTCTCTTCCTCCCCCATAGGAGGTGCCCCATCCCCTCTTCCTTACTCCCGTAGGTGCACCCCCACCCCAATCTGGTGCTGAATTGGCACCTTTAAGACGGAACCTTCACGTTCGAATGTGTGCCCTCGTTTCAAATATGGGCTCCAGCACTATTGATGATGTAATTACATCACGTAGCATGGCTTCAGGGCCCCATCCGTATCCCACGTATGTATCAGGGGACTGATAGTAGCTATCTCATGCTTTGTGCTTCTTAAGATAGTGGCTTGGCGGTGTGCGTTGACTGTAGTTTATGGCATCGTAACACATCTTTTTGAGAGTTGCCAGGATCTGTCTGGACATACAAGGGAAAACAACCCTTAAATACCAGCCCCATTGTCCAGTTGTAGTCAGAATCCACTGACCTAGAAATCTTAATCCTGCTTGAATTTAATTTAAATGCATGGGGTGGATGAAAATGTTGCTGCGCTAACAGCCAGTTTAATTTATTTTTTACTAAGACTGCTTGTGCGATAGGTCATGAGTGTTAATACGCTCACATGTTCCCTATATAGGATTGTTCCACAGGCCGTAGTACACAATATGTGCACATTATGTAGTTAATACAGGCAGATAGTAAGGCGTGGGTTTATTATGCAGATAGAATTGAGTTAAAGCGGACATGAAGTCCTCAACACTGCATTCTGATTGCAAAGATTGTAGCTCTCGTCTCCTAACACCCACAAATGTTGCTGTGTACATAAACGTTGGGCACCTTGGAGTACACACATGACTTGTACGTCTAGGTGGTTCTACTTAAGTCAGCTTCATTATGTAAAAATATTTGTCATACTTTATGGGTTCTGTTGGGATTGAAATTCAGTTTCTAATGAGAGTTTTGCTCGTTTTCTTTTTACCACAAAATGGGGATATCTTAAGTCAGTTTGCAGTGCATTGAGCGTCGTCTAGCAGGTTTCTCCAGAGTGGGTCCCTGCATTGGCTGCTCCTTTGATGCTTGTTGGCCCATCCAACGGTTTACTGCTCAGTAGCCATTCTGTAGCCCCTTTTGACTCACTTGCAAGTCCCTTCATAGGAATGTGTGATACACTTTATCCTTCAAAGACAGAATGTAAACCACATCTCTATTCGTACATTATCATAACGTCTGTTGGATTTGCATTTAATTCTACACTCTAGGGACTTTGTAGTACTTTCATGGTGCAACCACTCTTTATAGAAATGTTCCCATCCTGACTAGGTCCAGCAATCCATGACCCAAGCATGCAAACACATGCACGCAACCACCTATTCACTTGCACATCCATGCAGTAGCACAACCAAACCATTATCCCCTCCAGTCAGCAACTACTCCAGCCACACAACCAGGGCCTCCCCTATCTGTCCACCCAGAAAACAATCTGCACATGTACGCAGTAACGCAAACTCACGCATCAGTCCACGCATTAGGCCTTACAGCCTACTAACCTATCTGTCAATGGCACTTCAATTCTGCAGCCATGCGTATGACCCAACTTCATTGCATTGTCTTGAACAATCGCAAGGAACAGGCTGTCACGCAGGGCATTAGCAAAATGTGGGCAGGACTAGGAAGAGTGTACTTTAAGCCACATGACTAGATAAAAAAATTGGCAAAGTAAGTAATTTTGGCTTTTGTATAGTCATCTCCTTAAGCCACAGAAAGCCTCCTCTCATATCTCTGGCAGAAGGACCGGTAAAGACTAATGTTCCGAGATTTCTGTAAGTAATTTCAGGGTGTGTAAGACATGTGTGTAGTTATCGTGCTGTAACTGCATTTGCAGCTGTTTACATCACATGACCATATGCAAACGCATGCTAAAGTTGCAATAATTCCTTAATTGGGGCCTGTCATACCCAGTAATTAAACATTGACAAAATATGTATGCACCCTTAACTTTAATCGGCATAGTAAAATTACTCTGGTTATTTTACTTTGTCTATTAGTAAGGTTAGGGTACCGCAAACATTTCTTTCCCCAAGCAATTTGTGTATATAGGCCATATTTGTCCTTCTCGTGAAGTTACTGTGGGATGAAGCTAGCACAGAGCGAAGCTGGGTATTCCGCCACAGCCAATTTGCCGCAGCCCCTGTTATGGTGTGCCCCGCTGTTTGTCATGTTTTAGATGACAGTATCATTAAGCAAACTGTAATATCCCGGCGCGGATAGGTCTCTGCACTTGGATATTACTGTTAGCAGTGCTATCCCAGCACAGACATCTCCCTGCAACCTGTTGGCCGTGCCTTAATTGGGGCAGTGCAATGCCTAAAGGGCCAGCTCTTAATTGTCGGTGCCAAAACACTGTACCGAGCTCAGATCCTGAAGAGGATGAGGGAGTGCACATACAGTTTAGCATTGCCATGGAAGTAGTAGACACAACCAGACAACATTAACAGGCTTTGTGTCCCTCTTTTATCCCTTTTCCTCCATATAGTCTCTTCCTACAGCAATAGTTTTGGCTTATCTGTAGTGCTAGGTCACCACATAGCCAAAATTTAGGTGAGCTTTAAATAATTCACTAGATTAGGATGTAGCATTTGCATTCCAGATATCTGACTAGTAATCATTCCTTGAACGGAAAAACATGAATCCAAAAAATGAAAGCAGCATTTCTGGTAGGTATAGATACATTTTTCATTGTGGCACTTATGGGAAGAAATGTTACAACTCTGTATTGGAAACTTGCTGTGTCCTAATCCCTGTCACCATGGCTTCACACATTTTATTTGCCTGAAGTGGATGGTGTTGGCCCAAAATTAAATTGCCTCGTGAATTGCGAATATCCCCATTTGGTATGCAACATGTAATCCCTGGAAAAGAGTTTAATGTCGAATCTTTTTCTTATGCATCGAATAGATTTGTTTTTTTTTTTAAACTTCTTAAAATTAGTTTCTTTAAAGAAAATACATGTCTAGCACAAATCCACCTTTTGTATTTTAGATTATGTATTAGGATTATGTACCGAAAATTGGGTGAAGAGAAAAAAAAATGCATGTTAAGTGGATCAATTAGTTGGAGATTAAGCCGTTCTCTGTTCCCCGATATATATCACCCAGAAAATACTCCCCAATTTTGTATCTCCAAAATAACACATTCCTTGTATTATCTGCCCTATTCACATTTGCAGTATCTCTGTGCAAGGAAACAAAATATTTTACCACAGTCTACTTATCTCCTATTTCTATCATAAGACTGGTTACTTCAGTGCTGACCAGTTATGGTACACGCACACGCACACACGCACACACAGGCACACACGTACACACACACACGTACGTACACACGTAAAATCACTGTTTCAAAGCAAAACATTTCAACCCCATTGATGTGTTATGTTTTTTTTGTTTGTTTTTTATACACACTGTTTTGGCTAACTCAATATTTTGTACAAGTGTACAAAATTGGAATTTTTGAAAGGCGTCATATTTTTGTTTTAAAAATGTTTAACTAATTAATGGCCCCTTGAAAAGTAGCACAAGACCACATGTAACCATCTAAATTAGCCCCCTAAAACCACTCCCAAATTTTCTTTGTGGATCCATTTTAGAGTTCATTTTTGCCAATCCATCAATTTCTACAAAGTAACAAAAGTAGATTGAAGACTGGAATCCTGGGATTGTTTCACTTATGCTACATTATGTCTGAAATTAAACGCAAGGCACTTGTTCTACCACTGCACTACACCATAGAGATTTTGCAGCGAGGTGACCACAGGTGAGAGGAGCCTTTGCCCTGTTCTCTCCTTCATTTTTGCTGTTTCATTTCTGCTCTTCCGTGTCTCCTGACCCCCGGGCCCTGCCTGCGTCTGATCCCTCCCGTGTTGTCTGTTTCCCTCCTCCCAACCCGCCTCCCAGGCCGTGATTGGGCTTCCACTCCTTAACTGACACGCCCACCCCCCACCACCCCTGGGTGAAGCCATCTGCCAGCCTCACATCATTGTTGACCCACACGCATCCCTGCTGACCCCTGTCTACCTGGCAGAATCTCAAACTTAGGTGTGGTTTTCCCACTGTTTAAAATTGCATTGTGATAGTCTCTTAAAATCTGAGCGTCTGTCGTCTTGTTCAACTTCCTCGCCTCGGTCTCGTCTGCTTGCACCCTGCCCTGTGTCCTTCCCTATTGCTCTCCCCTTCCCTCTCCCTTCCTCTTCTCCCTATCCCTACCTACTCTGTGGTGCTCTCTGTCTCTCCTATCTTTTCTAACTGCTTCTCTATTGACTATCCTGCTCTCCTCGCTAAATCTGGTAGGAAGAAGTTTAAAAAGGACATCCTGGTCTCCAACCCAGTCCTCCCTATCGCTGATACCTATACCAGTGCCTCCTCCAGGCAAACTTTCACCGACATCCTTTGTCGTCCCCTCGCCAGACCTATGGACTCTACATATGGTCTTGGTGCTCTCTCCTTTCTCTTATTCTCCCTTTAATGGTGGCACATGGTGGGAGGCCCACCTGGCCTCCTTCCACTCCTCGAAGGTCATCATCAATGTTTACTCAAATGGTACTGTCTTGGTCCAAGGCCCTCAAGCCAACCTTCTCTTTGATTGATGCTTCCCGCGCCTCATCAATTTCTTTTCTTCTCCTGCTGTCACCTCTCTCCCCTCCGCGGCTTCCTTGCCTCCCCCTGCTGCCTCCACCTTGGCTACCTTACCCTCTCCTACTCCCCTTCCTCCACACCTCCGCAGGGCGTACCTCTGATGTGTACCCCTTCTTGGAAGTCTTTCAAGGACGGCAACCTTCTCCACATTGCAACTCTCGCTCAGCTGTCAAACACGCTTCCGACATCTACCGCCTCCTGGAGGAACTTGACCTCTGTCCTCCGTCTCACCAAAACATGGTTCACGGCTAGCTCCGTCACGACCTTTGATACTCTCCTCCCTGACAGCTACAAGATCCTCTCTGCGCCCAGGTCCAACCGTTCCGGAGGGGGTGTAGCCCTGATCTTCCCTGAGTGAATTCCTGATTCTGTCATTCGCACGCAGGCCTACTCCTCTTTCGAATGCCTCGTCTGCAGGCTCGCTCGCTCGCTATCTCTCTTTCCTAGCCATTCCCTTATCGTGGCGATTATCTATCCGCCACCTGGTCAGATCTCCTCCTTCCTCTCTGAGTGGGCGGACCTCTCCTCCTCACTCCTGGTCTCGACCACTCGACTCCTTCTTCTTGGAGACTCCACCTGGATGCCTCCTGTCCTTCCTCTGGACTCTTTTGTGACCTCTGAGACTCTCACACTCTCTATGCTCCCCTCTGGCCCGACTCACTCTGCAGGGCACACTCTGGATGTTCTGATCTGATCTCCTCAGACCTTCCCCTTTCTGTCCCTCTCACCGCTCCTCTCTCCTGGAGTGATCATTTTCTCCTCTCCTCCCAGTTTACCCTCTCTACCAAACAGGCCAAGCCAACCCCATCACTGCCAGCCACATTCTCGGTCATCTGACCCATGAAGCGCGTTTCACTTTAGGCTTTCACCACCTTTTTCTCACTCCCTGTCCACCTTTGGCTGACTCTCACCCTGACACAGCCCTTTCCTTGCTCCACTCTGCTATATCTGATACTCTTGATCTTCTTGCCCATGTCATGAGGATCCGCCTGAATCCCAAAGCCAAGTGCAACTCCTGGTACGACTCAGACAGTGTCGCCCTTAAACGCAAGTGCCAGGTGGCTGAGAGGAAATGGCGTGCTTCATGTACATCCTCAGACAAACTGGCCTGCCGCCTTCTCCAACGGCAATACCGGCTCTCTGTCCTCACTAAGAGGGCTCACATCCAAGCCTGCGTCTGCAGCATCTGACAACTCAGCTGAACCCTTTAAAATCAGCAAGGAACTGGCCAATCCTGCCGCAATCTCTACCTCTCCTGTCCCTTCCCAGGCCCTCTGCACGGCACTGGCTTCTCATTTAATCTCTAAAACTCAGGACGTCCTGTCCTCTCTCTCTCCTCCCCTCCCCTTCCTTCCTCTACTCCCTGCTCTTCCACTGGCCCTACTGCAGCCACCTCTCCTCCCTCCTTCTCTGCTTTTCCCCTGTTCTCCCCAGATGAGGTTTCTAGACAAGTCCGATCTTTGAAAGTCTTGTCAAACAGGTTCACCCCTGTCCTCCAAAACCATCAAGGACCACTTCGACTTCCTGGCTCCTGCCCTGGCTGACTTCTGCAACTGCCTCTTTGCCACTGGAGTCTTCCTGTCCCCCCTGAAGCACTCCCTTGTGCACCACCTTCTTAAGTAACCCACTGGCGACCCTTCCTGCCCTGCTAACTACCGCCCAATCTCCATCACTTCATTCCTGTGCAAACTCCTGGAAAAGCTGGCCATCTCCCAGCTCAACCTTCACTCTGAATCTGTTGGGTGCCTCCACAACCATCAGTCTGGCTTCAGAGCCGCCAGAAGCATGGAAACTGCTCTCCTGAACATCCGTGAAGACCTGCTCTCCCACCTCGATTCCAACACCCCCTGTGTCCTCATCTTACTTGATCTTTCCTCTGCCTTTGACACGGTTAACCATGCCATCCTACTGAACCGTCTCTGTGACAACCTGGGGATCACCGGTCAGGCCTTGGCATGGCTGACTTCTTTCCTTTGTGATCGACCCTCCCAGATTCAACTTGGGTCCTTCCTCTCCTCTATCTTTATCTCCACCTGTGGTGTTCCCCAGGGGTCTAACCTCTCTCCCTGGCTGTTCAACCAACACCTGGCACTTCTTGCCCACTGCATTTCCGCGCTCTGCCCCAATTTCCAGTGCTATATGGATGACACTCAGCTCATATTCAGGCTACCTTCAGCCACCTCTTCTCCCTCTCTCATCTCTGAATGCCTGTCCACCATCCAGGAGTGGTGCGCCGCCAATGATCTCTGCCTTAACACCAGTAAGACTGAGATTCTCCTCATCGGAACACCTGCTCCCTCCTTTCCTGTCACTCCCTGGCCAGCCTCTCTTGGCCATCTTCCTGCTCCCACCTGTGAGGCTAAAAACCTCGAGGTCATCTTCGAATCCACACTCTCCTTCTCTCCTCACATCTCCGACGTCTCTAAGAAGTCACACTTCGAGGGGATTGGGTCCTCTGACGTATTCCATATCTAGGACAGTAATCGCCACAGCTGTGCTGCTTCAGAAAATCTGTCTGCGTCGATAACGTCGATACGCTGTCCTCGAGGGCCTCCGTCAAGCCGACGTCACTGGATGTTATAAGTAGGACGCACGACACCCGTAGCCTCAGTTCAGTTTTTTCCGCGAACGTGTTCGCTTCGGAGATCTCGGCGCACCTCGGTTCTACTGAATCCTGTTCTTTCGGTTCTTCGAACCTGTTCGTTTGTGAATTGAAATGATGTCTTCAGCTTCTTCCACCCCGCGGTCGGGTTTTAAGAAGTGTCGGGTGTGCGGGTCCAAGATGTTGTTGACGGACACGCACGACGCTTGCCTCTGGTGCCTCAGAGATGACCACGATACGGATGACTGTGTCGACTGCCAGTCGCTTAAATCGAAGGCTGCGCGGGAGCGTAAGAAGAAGCTGTCGGTGGGTAAGGTGACTAAGCCCCGGAAGTCGCAATCCACTGTACTTTCGACAGACGATTCGAGGGGCGACCCTCTGAATCGTCGTCGTGAGTCCGGGGGTCTTGGTCCAGGAGTCGGTCTTGCCATTCCTCTGCCTCTTCGAGGCACTCCGGGAAGCGCCGTCACAGGTCGCCTTCCCCGTCCTCATCAGAGGACTCCGCCCGTCGGCAGGTTGCTTGTCCCAACAAGCATTCCACTCCTGAGGAATGGGATTGCTTCCGAAAGGAGATGATGGCGATTTTTCAATTGCAGGGCTCTGGTCCGTCCGTGCCGTCGAAGGACGCCGGCCGTGACCGTGCTAGAGACAGCACTCGTACGCCTTCGGGCTCGAGCAGTCGTCGCGACCACCGGGCGCCTTCCAGGTCCTGGTCGGACAAGGATGGTCGCTCTAGACATGCCCGTTCCAGGTCCCGGTCCTCGACGCCCTCGAGACTGCGTGAGACTGTGAAGTCTTCGAGGAAGACATCGACGCCTGCGGCGCCGAGGTCGTCGAGGGACTCTCTTTAGGCTCCGCCTCCGAGGAAGTCGGCGACGCCATCGGCGCCCAGGCTGTCGAAGGACACGCTCGGGGCTCTGCCCTCGAGGCCTGTGTCAACGCTGTCGAATTTCTCGGCGCCTCGCTCGACGCCGATTCCGTCGACTCCTTTCGAGGCTGCTTTGTAGGCGGTACCCCGTGGCACGGTGGAATCCCCCAGAAAGGCTCTGGCCAAGGCTAAGAATGTCTTTGTCCCTTTTTCTGTGCCCTCTTTCCGACCTCTGAATTATATTTCTGAGGGAGAGGAGGGATCTGAGGAAGGTTTGGTGCCTGAGGAGGTGCCGGACGAGATTTTGACTGGTCACAGCCAGATTGAAGACCTGCGTCAGTCACTGCACGACGCCAGTGCTCTGGACACCTCTCTGGAGGTGGAGTTCTGTCGGCCTGAGCCTGACACCCATGCCGAGTCCTCGTACCAGTGCCTTACGTCGAGGGTCACGGGAATACTTGGGGTGGTCTGCGCGACCTGTGGATTTTCTGCAGGATGACCTGACGGACATCCTCGACCAAGGTCCTCCAACTGACCCGGTACTGCCATTCCATATGGCTTTGCAAAGAAGGGTGGCTGCAGTTTGGACTGCTCCGGAGAGTCTCCTGGCAGTGAGCAAGTCTTTGCCGTGAAAATACCGTCCAGCCAGTAGTGACCCCTGCTACTTGACCATGCACCCCACTCCGGAGAGTTTTGTGGTGCAGGCAGCCACGGCCCCAGCCAAGCAGGCGTCGTACCCTACCATCCCTCCTGATAGGGACGACAAGCGTTTTGATGGCTGGGCGAAGAAAGTGTTTTCTTCAGGGGGTATGGCTTTACGGGCAGCCAACTCCGTGTGTACCTTGTCACGTTTCACGCACACTCTGTGGAACTGTATTTCTTTGGCGGCTGAACATATTCCCGAAGGGGAGGAACGGGATGGTTTTCTTGCTATTGTACAGGATGGCAAGGCTGCCATGTGTGAGGCCGTTCAGTCGGGTTTGGACATGGCAGATTGTGTCTGCCGGTCCATGGCGGCGAGCACCGTAATACGCAGGTTTGCATGGTTGCGGAAGTCAGGGTTTGCTCCTGATGTGCAGGCCCGGCTCCTCAACATGCCCTTTGATGGGGAACATCTTTTTGGCAGCAAGGCTGACGAGAGCCTTGAGAGGTTGCAGACCTCCAAAGCTGCAGCGAAGTCGTTGAGCGCTGTAGTTCGCCAACCTCTGCCTTTTCGTCCTAGGGGACAGCAATGGAGGGGAGGTTCCTTTCGATATTACTCAACCTTTAGTAAATCGAGAGGAGCTGCAAGTCAAAGGGGCCACCGTAGGAGTGCCAGAGGTGGAAAACAGGGTACTCGAGGTGCCAAGGCCGCTCAGGCAGTTGCTTCTTTGCCCTCGGGCACTGCCGCAGCCGTTTCAGCTCAGACATGAGGCCATGTCCCATGGTTCGCCGGTTGGGGGAAGGCTGGCGCAGCATCTTGTAGAGTGGCGTGCCATTACTTCAGATGTGTGGGTTCTGGAGATCATAGCCCAAGGCTACTGTCTTCCTTTCCGGCAGAGGCCTCATGACAATCCACCAGGGAATCTCTCTTTGAAGAGTCTGCATCCGCTCCTTGCACAGGAAATTCAATCCCTGCTGGAGAAAGGCACCATAGAACTGGTGCCTGTAGCGGAGAGGAACAAGGGATGGTATTACCCTTATTTTTTGATTTCGAAGAAAGACAGGGGATTGAGACCCATCATGGACTTGCGCGGTTTGAACAAGCTCCTCAGGAAGGACAAGTTCAAGATGGTTACTCTTTCTCAAGTCCTCCAGGCCCTTCAACTTCAGGACTGTTTGCTGTCTCTCGACTTCAAGGACGCTTTTTTTCATGTGCCGATCCATCCAAAGCACAAGAAGTACCTGAGGTTCGCGGTTGGCGACTCGCACTTTCAGTTTCGGGTACTGCCGTTCGGATTGACCTCCGCCCGAGGGTATCCACCAAGCTCATGGTGGTGGTGGCAGCGTATCTCAGGAAAGGGGGATTCACGTCTACCCCTACCTGGACGATTGGTTGATCAGGGCACGCTCTCCCAAGCAAGTCCTCGATCATCTGTCTGTCGCCTGCCACTCCCTTCACAGGCTGGGCTTCTCCCTCAACTTAAAGAAGTCCCATTTGACGCCAACCCAGCGGCTCCAGTACATCGGAGCAGTGCTTGACGCTTCCCTGGGGCACTGTTTTCCTCCCCAGGTGAGGGCTCATCACATTCAACAGATGGTGCACAAGTTTCAACACGTCCAGAGTCTCCCGGCATTTGAGTTCTTGAGGTTGCTCGGCCTCATGGCATCCTGCATTCTTCTGGTGCCGGAGGCCAGGTTGCGGATGTGATCTCTGCAGTCGGCCCTCAAGATGCAGTGGTCGCAGTCCTTCGGCAGGATGCCGGAACCCGTTCAGGTGCCGCCCTCGATCACCCAGGACCTTCTGTGGTGAGCCGTCGAAGGCAATCACGGGATGGGGAGCTCATGCCAACGAGTTGACAGTCAGCGGTCGTTGGTCTCTGTCAGAGTCCAGACTCCATATCAATCTATTGGAGCTGCGGGCCGTCAGGCTTGCCCTGAAGGCTTTTCTGCTGACTGTGCGAGGCAGGAATGTCCTGATTCTGACGGACAACACAGTGGCCATGCACTACGTCAACAAAAAGGGGGGGGGGCAGGGTCACTTCCTCTGTGCAGGGAGGCGATGCAGCTCTGCTTCTGGGCCATCCAGCACGAAGTTTCAATCTCGGCAGTTCATCTGGCCGGAAACGAGACAGCGGACACTCTGAGCAGGCAGAGCGCGATCTCTCACGAGTGGGAGCTGGTTTAGGAGATTCTCCTGGAGATCTTTGCCCTTTGGGGGACCCCTCAGGTGGATCTCTTGACCTCCAGTGTCAACTGGAAGTGCAAAAGGTTCTGCTCGCAGGAATTTCCTCCAAAAGGAGCCTTAGGAGACGCGTTTGTGGTGGAGTGGTCCTTCCCAATGCTGTATGCGTTTCCTCCAGTCCCCGTCATCCTGCAAGTGTTGCGGAGGTTACGGAGGTTCGGTATGCGGATGATCCTCATTGTTCCGGCTTGGGCTCGGAGGACGTGGTACCCGGACCTTCTCGACTTGTCCATCTGCCTTCCACATTGTCTTCACTACTGAGACAACCTGCTCTCACGGGAGGGGGGGGTGTCGGGTTCTCCATCCAGAGGTCAGATCCCTCAACCTTCACACTTGGCTTCTGAAAGGTAGAGGTATAAGGATTGGGACCTCCCTGAAGACGTGATGGAGGTGTTGCTTTCGGCCAGACGGCCAGAAACAAAGTTCCTGTACCGTTGCCGTTGGAGAAAATTCTGCGACTGGTGCAGGGTTAAGAATGTAGATCCTTTTTCATGTGTCATTCCTGTAGTTCTCTTTTTTGCTTTTGTTGGCCCACAGGGTCCTGCAAGTGGGTACCGTTAAAGGTTACCTGGCGGCGCTGTCCCTATTTAAGCGCTCGTCTGAGGAGTGTTCTTATTTTAAAATTCCTTTAATTTCTCAGTTTCTCAAAGGACTCACTAATGTGTTTCTGCCGGCACCTTTCCAGGTGCCTGGTTGAGATTTGAACCTTGTCCTGAAATTCCTAATGGGTGGTCCGTTTGAGTCTTTACATTCTTGTCCTTTGAGGTTGTTAACCCTTAAAACTGTTTTTGGTTGCGGTCACTTCCGCTCGCAGAGTGAGTGAGTTGCAGGCACTTTCAGTTAAGTCACCCTTCACTGTGTTTTATAAGGACAGGGTTGTCCTTAGAGTTTGTCCTTCCTTTCTTCCGAAGGTGGTGTCGGAATTTCATGTGAGCCAGAAGGTTATTCTTCCGGCATTTTATCCTCCTCCACATCCTGGTAAGGAAGACGAGAGGCTCCATAGGTTGGATCCTAGGAGAGCTTTAAGTTTCTACATTTCTCGCATGTTCCGGGTCAGAGTGGACGATAAGCTCTTTATTGGTTACACTGGAAGGCATTTGGGACAAGCTGTGACTAAGCAGACTTTGTCTAGATGGATTATTTTGGCAATTTCTGAATGTTACAGCTTGGCGGGTAAGGACCCTCCGGTAGGCTTACGGGCCCATTCTACTAGGGGTATGGCTGCCTCTACTGCCCTGCAGAGAGGTGTTCCTATTCGTAAAATCTGTGACGCAGCCACTTGGGCTTCGCTCCTTACCTTTGTACGTCACTACTCTCTCGATTCTATCCATGGCCAGGATCTGGCATTTGTTTAGGCGGTCCTTTACTCTACAATTTGATTGGGAATTCTAAATTTCTATTTTCTAAATTCTTTTTCCTCCTCCATACGTTGGTACTACTTTGGGAGTCTGTCATAAATATGGAATACGGTGGAGGACCCAATCCCCTCGAAGAACGAGTTACTCTCTTACCTGGTAACGTTCTTTCGATGGGATGGTCCGACGTATTCCATATCGCTCCCTCCCCACCTGCCCAGCTACAGAATTTCTTATGCGATTGCAGCTTACGTTTCCGCAAGGTTTTCTGTGGTCATACTGGCAGTGGTTTGGTGCCACACATTCTGGGGAAAAAACTACAACTGAGGCTACGGGCGTCGTGCGTCCTACTTATAACATCCCGTGACGTCGGCTCGACGGAGGCCCTCGAGGACAGTGCATCGACGCAGGACGCAGACACCGAAAGATTTTCCGAAGCAGCACAGCTGTGGTTATCACTGTCATAGATATGGAATACGTCGTCGGACCATCCCATCGAAAGAAAGTTACCAGATAAGAGAGTAACTTGTTCTACCATCTGCACCTCCTTGGAGGTATTCTTCCTTTTCTCTCCTTCCCCCAGAAGCTCACTGTCTCCAGAGCTCTGGTTCTTTCTAGCCTAGACTACGGCAAAAGCCTCTTTCTAAATCTGCCTGCTTCTACTCTCCGCCCTCTGCAACTCATCCAGAACAGGACTGTGAGACTTGTCCTTGGCCTCAAGCCCAGGGATCCTATCTCTCCAGGAATCAAATCTCTGCACTGGCTCCCAGTGGAAGCGAGGATTAAGTTCAAAACCCTCTGCATTGTCCACAAGGCCTTCTGGGCCTGGGGCCTCAATACCTTCAACTCTCTCTTCCTAAATATCTTCCTTCTCCAGCTCTTCGCTCATCTGCCTCCAAATCCCTCAGGGTCTGTTGCTTCGCCAAGCAACGAGTTGGTGGTAGATCTTTCATCGGCTGGGGCCATCACTCTGGAACAGCCTCCCTGAAACGGGAGGAGAATCATCTCCGGTTCCGGAAGCACCTCAAAACCTTTCTCTTTGCTTCTGCTCTTTCTCCTCCTCTACCCTGCTGAATTCCTGGCTAAACTGAAACTGCACTGGCTACCTGGCCACCCGGCCACCCTCTGATCTCGGGCCCAGGTCCCCTCCCTCGCCATTCGCGCTCCTGCACTGCCTTCTGGACAACCCCCGCCCTTGGTGACTGCCTTCTGTATCCCTTCAGTCCCACTTCCAGCACTTGACACCCAATGTTTGCACTTACCCATGCACTTGCCACCAGCTGGCCGTACTTTTTACCTATTGTTATTTATTCTATTATCCCATGTACTGCACTGTCCCCTCCCCCCTCGTACTTTCCACTCCCGCCTTCCAATGCACTTGCACGATCTGAATGACACCTGGCCTAGTAGGATCTTTGTCTTCCCTCTGTTCCCCCTCCCTCGCTTCGTCATGCCTTGAAACACATGTTTATAGGTGCGTTATAAATGACATATCATAATATATCATAATTGAAATTGACATTTCTCTCTATGTTCAGCTCTCTCACCATGTCTGAGAGATAGACCTAGATAGAAATGTCAATTGCAGTTCTATAGTCTGTCTGATGCAGTATACAGTGTGGCCTTGTATTTCCTTTCATGTGCTAATATAGCCTCAGCTGGACAAATGATCAGACTTTTTTATGTTGTGGTGGCAAAGGTTGATTCTAAGATGGCTCCTCACAGGCGCACGTTTTAAGGTTGCTTTTGGGGGTGAATTTACATATTAACATGCAGTGTTATGCTGGTCTTGCACATACTCGTATTTGGGTTTATATAGCGCAAACCTAGCTAGGAAACAGCTTCGCACTGTACAAGCGATTTGGAGTTTACAGGTGTTAGTCGAAGCAGAGGTTACAGGCTATAGTATTCATTATGGTTATTCCCACGATTACTTGCATGTTTTAGATAGGATGCACAACACCACTCCTTTAAGTAAAATGAGGTTACTACCTTAAAGTTAACTGAATAAATGTTTGCTTGTGGTGAATTCAAATTGCGATAACCTTTGCTAATAAAACAGATGCTTTTTGTATTAACAAAGCAAATTGCCCATACATTCTCCAGAATGGGGTCTGGCATGATTTCACATGCTCATGAATGTCATCCCCTGTCGTCGGGCTGGGATTCCTCAGTTAAAAAAATAAAAATAAAGTTTCACTTAAACTGTTTCTCCTCTAAACCAATCACTGTCCTCTGGGTCATACTGCCCCCATCCAACGACGGTCCTCTCCCTAAGCCCCACCTCTGGGAGCCATCTTCAGATTTTTACTGCACGCTTCAGTGTTGGGAGTCCACAAGTTGCTCTCCCTGCTATTTGTATGTTTTTTTTTTTCCACCTGAGTTTCCTCATCGGCCGGCAACATTGTCTGTGATGTTTTGCACCCCTCAAGGGCGAAGATTCGTCTAAGTTTCTGGAAGGCCATCTTGGGCATTTTTCGCGTCCTCCAATCATGATGGAGGAGAAAAAGGATGGAAGGTACCTCTTCAAGGCCTTCACCAAATGTGGGCTATGGAACGTGTTCATGGGGGACAAACATCTACAATGTCTTTACTGCCTGCACCCAGACCACAACGAGGGGGGGTGCGAGATACCTAGGCTTCTCGAAGAAGACCAAGAGACAAATGCATAGCAGGCTGGCGGCATGGCTCAATTTGAGCAAGAACAAGAAAAGGGGATTTCCCCCAAATGTGGTACAGCTAGTGAGGGGGTCTCGAACCTTCGCAACAAAAAATACACAAGCTGTAGAGAATAAATTTGAAGAAAGCTACTGATTTTAGTTAACTTGGTATCCAACAAATGGATATCCTAACTTAAAACTACCCAGACTGTCCAAGAGAGACACAAAGCAATGCAAAATCACATCACACACAACTTATTGGGAAAAATATATATGTTACCATTTTTTATTTGACAAAAGTAAATACATATAACACATACACAAATTCCTATACTTTTGACAAGAATGTGATAGAAGTATTTGCAACAGATGCAGAAAGAAAAGAGGGATCAGCTTTTATGGTAAATATCCTAGTTTACCGTGTAAAATATGCAGGAAATGTTATGATTAGAACAAAAGTTTACCTTGCAGAAATATGCAGAAAATATTGTGCTTAGAACAAATACTTAAGTATAAGCAAAAGATTAGGTAAAATACCCATTCATACAGCCGCTCTCTGAAATCGCAATCTGGGTTTTATGTTAGTTGAAATTTTTCTAAATGCAGTTAGTGTGACCGTTACAGCTGATTCAAGAAAAAATTCAAACTTGTTGTAGTTCTCAATGTTGGTTTTATACTTCAAACCAAAGTTTTTTGTAAAAAAGTAACGAATAATCACTAATATTGTCCTTAGTGAGGAGGAATTTGCCACAAGTCACTCTTATCTGTAGACTTATATTGTGCCAATGCATTTCGGAATAAAACAATTCCTTCATCAGGGCAAGTCTAATCCATTTAAACATAATATATGCATGAAATCGTGCCAGCCATAACATAGTGTCCATATATAATCAATCCCATATCCAACAAAGCATGTGTATGTAAACATGAACAGTCATCATTCAAATGGTTAAATAAAATAACATGTGAAAGATTGCACATACCCGCTAGTATCGTATGCAGAATCAGAAGGCAGGAAATGACGGAAAAATAAAGAAAATACAGAAAACAGGTCAGTACCACAGTTAGAAGTGGTGTCAAGTAACCAATTAAGAAGGGAAAATGGTCCATTACCTTGTGTAGGTAAATAGTGGCGTTTTCTAAGCTTCAAAAAACAGACAGCAGCACCAAGCTCGATGAGCAGTGGCTGCAAACAAGGTGGTGTGCATAAGGAGCCTTTTCAAGCATATAGTAACGCATCGAGTAGTGGCAAGCGTGGAAACTGCCTTACCGCTTAAAGGAAACGGTGCAGAGCTGTTCTCTCCGTGTCTGCCGAAAGCAGACTGTCCTTGTTACATCGGCGCGTTGCCGAGCAACCTCATTTTATGTGACACGTGATCGCGGCTCCTCGCTAGAGAGCGCGAGCCACGATCCGTGTCTGCAAGCAAGCCAATGGGCTTGAAAATCATGAAAACAAATAATTATGGGACATCCTGGGCATATTATAGAAAAAGTGATCACAAAAAATGAAAAGCAAAGAAAAATGCATAATTCATGGAAATAGAAAAAATACCAAAAATTACCATGCCGTTTAATCAATGGGGACATCAAAATTAATGGGGATAATCAGAGGGAAAAAAATTAAAATAGAATAAAATGTTAACAGTAATTGTTGTTCGTTGAACACAGGTCGGGAGGAAATGTAGCACAGTATTTGTGTGCCTAAATGTAATTATACAATCAACAACCCCTTAAAACCAAAACTCTTGGCTATATCATGCAATATATGCGTGTCCCTTAATGCTGCTAGTGGTGTCGTCCAGGAAGACGGCACCTTGGGTCCTGGAAGAGACTCCAGGATGCGCAGCCTGTAGGTCACTATATGAGAATCATTTACATGTGTATGTGAGAAGTTATATCCATTCCAAATGACCATCAACATTCAGGTCATGTGTGTAGTGGTGCCATCTGCACCTAGGTGCCATCTGATCCAAACAGAAGATTGTGACATACACTAAGAGAAAACAAAATATTGCGACATACAATCAGAGAAAACATTTAGAGGAAACAGTGAAAGTTAATCTCCTCATTTAGTCCATTAGGTACCAAACTGCCAAGTTTGTCAATCCAGTATGTTTCTCTGCGGTTCAAACATTGGCATAAATCCTCATGAGGACTATTCTTGGTTAGCACTTCCAAAATCACAAATCTTATCTGTGACACGTTATGTCCATTGGCCATCCAATGACGTGCCACGGCAGAATTAGTGTTTGCATTACGAATACAGGACCGGTGTTCACCCCACCTCAACTTGGCTGTTCGTGTCGACTGTCTAACATAGAATTTCCCACATGGGCATTTAATACCATAGATGACGTTACTGCTGTCACAGGTGCCAAAAGTTTTAAGCATCATTTTCTGCCCTGTTCTTGGATGTTTAATGATGTTCCCTTTGATAACAAAGTTGCAGTTGACACAATGAAGACCAGGATAAGTCCCAGTACGCTGTGTCATGAGTTCTTTTGTTGTGGGTTTGGTTTGCACCAGTTCGTCTCTGAGGTTCCTACTGTGTTGGTAAGCAAAGACAGGTTTCTCGCTGAATAGATCTTGTACTCGGACGTCATTCTTAAAGATCTCCCAGTGTTTCATGATGGTTCTCTTGATTTTATTACTTTGCGTGGAAAACTTGGACACATATACCGGTGACTTAAGCTCTCTCTTGTCCTTAGGATTCTGTCCTGACAATAGAGTCTCTCGTGACAAGGCATCAACTTTGTCGGATGCTAGGTCCAGTTCATTTTGTTTGTATCCACGGGCCAGAAATGTTCCTTTGATCTCCATCTGTTGCATTCTATAGTCTTCAGGGTCACTCACTATCTTTTTGACCCTTAGTAATTGACTGTATGGCAGGTTCTTAAGTAGGCTCGGCTGGTGGAAGCTGAGACGGTGCAGGAGATTATTGCGATCCGTTGTTTTTCGAAACAGTGAGGTACTGTAGTTGGTCAGTTACTTACTAACTTGGACATCCAGGAAAGTTATAGTGTCATACGAGAGCTCTCTAGTGAACTGTATCCTTTGGTCAATGTTAAGATATTCAAAAAATGTCTCGAAGGACTCTCTGGTCCCCTTCCAAACCCCAAAGATGTCATCTATGTATCTCGTCCATATACGGATATCCTTATTCCATTCATGTCTATCCAGTACAAAATCTGTCTCAAATGTATGCATGAAGCTGTTGGCATATGAGGGTGCCATGGTGGCTCCCATTGATGTTCCTGCAGTCTGTAGAAAAAACTGGTTGCCATATTGAAAGTAGGAATTCTCTGCAATAAATTGTAACAGTGCCAGTATGATTTCTTTCTGGGCACGTATCTCTGGTGCTTTCAGTAAAAGCCACTCTACAGCTTCTATCCCTAAATCGTGGGGTATAGAGGTGCACAAGCTTTTGACGTCTATAGTGAACATCAAATCTTCTGGCAGAGGTGTCAAGGAGTTAAGTTTCTGTAGGAAATGGGTGGTATCCCTAGTGTAGGTACTGGTTTCTTGTATTAGCGGTTGTAGGAAGAAGTCAATGTAGATGCCTAGAGGTTGGTTTAACCAGTACCTACACTAGGGATACCACCCATTTCCTACAGAAACTTAACTCCTTGACACCTCTGCCAGAAGATTTGATATTCACTATAGACGTCAAAAGCTTGTGCACCTCTATACCCCACGATTTAGGGGTAGAAGCTGTAGAGTGGCTTTTACTGAAAGCACCAGAGATACGTGCCCAAAAGAGTTCATACTGGCACTGTTACAATTTATTGCAGAGAATTCCTACTTTCAATATGGCAACCAGTTTTTTCTACAGACTGCAGGAACATCAATGGGGGCCACCATGGCACCCTCATATGCCAACAGCTTCATGCATAAATTTGAGACAGATTTTGTACTGGATAGACATGAATGGAATAAGGATGTCCGTATATGGACGAGATACATAGATGACATCTTTGGGGTTTGGAAGGGGACCAGAGAGTCCTTCGAGACATTTTTGAATATCTTAACATTGACCAAAGGATACAGTTCACTAGAGAGCTCTCGTATGACACTATAACTTTCCTGGATGTTCAAGTTAGGAAGCAACTGACCAACTACAGTACCTCACTGTTTCGAAAAACAACGGATCGCAATAATCTCCTGTACCGTCTCAGCTTCCACCAGCCGAGCCTACTTAAGAACCTGCCATACAGTCAATTACTAAGGGTCAAAAAGATAGTGAGTGACCCTGAATACTATAGAATGCAACAGATGGAGATGAAAGGAACATTTCTGGCCCGTGGATACAAACAAAATGAACTGGACCTAGCATCCGACAAAGTTGATGCCTTGTCACGAGAGACTCTATTGTCAGGACAGAATCCTAAGGACAAGAGAGAGCTTAAGTCACGGGTATATGTGTCCAAGTTTTCCACGCAAAGTAATCAAATCAAGAGAACCATCATGAAACACTGGGAGATCTTTAAGAATGATGTCCGAGTACAAGATCTATTCAGTGAGAAACCTGTCTTTGCTTACCAACGCAGTAGGAACCTCAGAGACGAACTGGTGCAAACCAAACCCACAACAAAAGAACTCATGACACAGCGTACTGGGACTTATCCTTGTCTTCATTGTGTCAACTGCAACTTTGTTATCAAAGGGAACATCATTAAACATCCAAGAACAGGGCAGAAAATGATGCTTAAAACTTTTGGCACCTGTGACAGCAGTAACGTCATCTATGATATTAAATGCCCATGTGGGAAATTCTATGTTGGACAGTCGACACGAACAGCCAAGTTGAGGTGGGGTGAACACCGGTCCTGTATTCGTAATGCAAACACTAATTCTGCCGTGGCACGTCATTGGATGGCCAATGGACATAACGTGTCACAGATAAGATTTGTGATTTTGGAAGTGCTAACCAAGAATAGTCCTCATGAGGATTTATGCCAACGTTTGAACCGCAGAGAAACATACTGGATTGACAAACTTGGCAGTTTGGTACCTAATGGACTAAATGAGGAGATTAACTTTCACTGTTTCCTCTAAATGTTTTCTCTGATTGTATGTCGCAATCTTTTGTTTTCTCTTAGTGTACGTCACAATCTTCTGTTTGGATCAGATGGCACCTAGGTGCAGATGGCACCACTACACACAGGACCTGAATGTTGATGGTCATTTGGAATGGATATAACTTCTCACATACACATGTAAATGATTCTCATATAGTGACCTACAGGCTGCGCATCCTGGAGTCTCTTCCAGGACCCAAGGTGCCGTCTTCCTGGACGACACCACTAGCAGCATTAAGGGACACGCATATATTGCATAATATAGCCACGAGTTTTGGTTTTAAGGGGTTGTTGATTGTATAATTACATTTAGGCACACATAAATACTGTGCTACATTTTCTCCCGACCTGTGTTCAACGAACAACAATTACTGTTAACATTTTATTTTAATTTTTTTCCCTCTGATTATCCCCATTAATTTTGATGTCCCCATTGATTAATCGGCATGGTTATTTTTGGTATTTTTTCTATTTCCATGAATTACGCATTTTTCTTTGCTTTTCATTTTTTGTGATCACTTTTTCTATAATATGCCCGGGATGTCCCATAATTATTTGTTTTCATGATTTTCAAGCCCATTGGCTTGCTTGCAGACACGGATCGTGGCTCGCGCTCTCTAGCGAGGAGCCGCGATCACGTGTCACATAAAATGAGGTTGCTCGGCAATGCGCCGATGCAACAAGGACAGTCTGCTTTCGGCAGACACGGAGAGAACAGCTCCGCACTGTTTCCTTTAAGCGGTAAGGCAGTTTCCACGCTTGCCACTACTCGATGCGTTACTATATGCTTGAAAAGACACCTTATGCACACCTTCTTGTTTGCAGCCACTGCTCATCGAGCCTGGTGCTGCTGTCTGTTTTTTGAAGCTTAGAAAACGCCACTATTTACCTACACAAGGTAATGGACCATTTTCCCTTCTTAATTGGTTACTTGACACCACTTCTAACCGTGGTACTGATCTGTTTTCTGTATTTTCTTTATTTTTCCGTCATTTCCTGCCTTCTGATTCTGCATACGATACTACCGGGTATGTGCAATCTTTCACATGTTATTTTGTTATTTTATTTAACCATTTGAATGATGACTGTTCATGTTCATGTTTACATACACATGCTTTGTTGGATATGGGATTGATTATATATGGACACTATCTATGTTATGGCTGGCACGATTTCATGCATATATTATGTTTAAATTGATTAGACTTGCCCTGATGAAGGAATTGTTTTATTCCGAAATGCATTGGCACAATATAAGTCTACAGATAGAGTGACTTGTGGCAAATTCCTCCTCACTAAGGACAATATTAGTGATTATTCGTTACTTTTTTACAAAAAACTTTGATTTGAAGGATAAAACCAACATTGAAAACTACAACAAGTTTGAACTTTTTCTTGAATCAGCTGTAATGGTCACACTAACTGCATTTAGAAAAATTTCAACTAACATAAAACCCAGATTGGGATTTCAGAGCGGCTGTATGAATGGGTATTTTACCTAATCTTTTGCTTCTACTGTTTTAGGGCTTGGGTGTCTCCAAACCTTTTTCAGCCGGCTCCTGTACATTGAACCATATTTCTTTAAAAAGACTCCTCACATTAGAGACATTTAAGGACACTAAAAAGGTTTATACTCCCGTGGTGCCCGCTCATTTGCTTCCTGCAAATACTTATGTATGCCTGGAACGAGTGCATAAAAACAACCAGGTGCAACTTCCTGGTAGTGCAGGTCTGCCAATTGTGCAGAAATAATGTAAATACATAATACAGGTCTGCCTACGTAAACATTACACTTTGTTCTAGTGCAGGATTCCGGGTCTCAAACACAAATTATGTCTTTAAGAAATCAGTCAAGGAAATGAATTTCAACAAGAAGAGACCACTGTTACGTTTCGGCGGGCCACCTGTAAGGCCTTTTTAAAGAAGCGCCTTATTCGGGGCTGAGTAACTGATGATATTCCCTGCGGGGAAGCAGACAAAACAATCCATCACATAATGCATATGTACATAGAATAATACACAGAAATGACACTGTGACTTGCTATGTGTCTCTCAAACACATGACATGGGTTTATTAAGTATTAGGGCCCTGACCGTTCAGGCCAAACAATTGTAAATTTAATCAGACTACTGATTGTGAACTACCTAAGAGGGGACCTTACCCAAAGTGAATGTGGGAGGAATTCATCAAAGGCAGAATTTCTAGACGCAAAGCCCAACTTCAGGGTGGAGCCTGATGCAGCAAGGATTGAGATGAATCATCACTAAAAATCAATTGATATAAGAATTGAATAAAATGAGAATTGGCTCAAATGAGTATTTGAAGTTTACCCAATCTGCCATGGGAAGCATTAAAGGTAGAAAAAATGATGAGAAAAGAAAAGAATGTACCTGAATGAAAAGGTATGTCGAATTCTCACGTCGTGACATCTGTCGTGAATGAATCAAAGCCAATGTCAAGATTGACAACTTCTGAGCAAAGAGAGAAGAACTGCCAGGAATAGCTGGCAAGTAGATGTCCAATAAAGGGACGATGATCGGTAATGAATACCTAATCTGTGCAAAGAGAGAGAGGGAAGAAAGGGGGCAGAACAGAGAAAACACCATGATTACTATGGGTGGCTGAAATTATCAACAATCCGTAACTAATTGGAGAGCATCTGTGTAAGAGAGCTCATCAAAATAATGCATTATGCTCAAACGTGCACGGAGTGTCTGAGTTTTGAAAAAAAAAGAAAAAGAAAAAAGAGGTGATTTACTAAGCCTTTAAAAGTAAAATGCTATCATAAAGAACAGCATCACGGACACAGAAGCTTACCGTCAACTCGGACGGACGAGTGAATATGTAGCCGAAACCGATGTTTTCACAACAAGTGCCGCATGCGTCTTGCAGAGAGGCCTGGGCTGCGAGCATAACTTATGTTGTCGCTGGCAGCGTGATGACGCCTCGAAAGAAAGGTGACGCGTCGCGTATGAGAAGTCTTGCAGAGACGAGGGCGTATCAAACTGACACACCCCCTACGCGATTGGCTTGCATTATGCGGCCAATCACAAGTGGTTTGAATGCACCATACCTAACCGGGCAAACAAAACCCTGGGAAGTGGGACCGGATGCAGAGTCTCAAAATGTATGAAGCGCAATGAAGCATAGCTAGTGTTGGAGGGCTGGCAGTGTAATGACGCTTCAAAAAGAAAGGTAACACGTCACGCGTAGAAAGCCTCGCTCTGACGAGGTTGTCAGGCTGACACACCTCCGTAGCGATTGGCTTGCATTGTGCAGCCAATCAGAAGTGGTTGATATGCAACACACCTAGCAGGTCAAACAAACCCCTGGGAAAAGAGACCGGACGAAGAGTCTGAGTGTACGAGGCACGTAAGACGGCCGGGCACTGCAAAGGAAATGAAGCGAAAGAGTACACATCGTGAGTCTACAAGTGCGGTCTACCTAATGTGTGGTAAACCCGCTCAGCTAAAATGTGAAAGAGCACCTTGAAGATTAAAACAAACTGCTCGTCCTAAAATGAATGAGGAAAAGCTTCAAACGGTGTTAGAATTGGTTGGAAACTCCGTGTTGAAACCAAAAAAAAAAAAAAAGTGCAATAGAAAGTAAAGCCCGTACTAAGCAGGTTCAAGGGTTGTCAAAAAAAAAGGGGTGTAGCCACATTATAAGGGTGGGATAAATTCCTCATTTAGACCATGCACATGAGTGCCCAATCGAAAAATCCACCTCGCCTCCTTATCCAACAAACTTTTATGTATGTTAGTGGAATTTTTGACTGTTTCCAATATCCACCACAATACATCATTGGGTGAGTGATTGGTAGTCATATAGTGATTGACCAGGGGTGCCGAGACCGTTTTGCATCGTATTCGTGATCGATGTTCCGCAATCCTGATGTGCACCGCTCTGCTGGTTTGACCAACATACCGTAATCCGCACGGACATTGAATACAGTAGACCACGTTTTTGGTTTTGCAATTTGTCAGGTTAGGAAAAGTCCATAACCGATCATTTATTTTGAAATCTTTCATTTTTCTTGTAAAGGGGCAAACGCTACATGTGCCACATGGGTAATGGCCCTTAACTGAGCGTAGGTCCCATAGATGAGTTTTTGGGGGATTTTTGCTAAAGCTGGAATGTATCAATTTGTCTCGAATATCGGGAGCCCTTTTAAAAGCAAACCGGGGTAAAGGTTCCTCCGGAAGGTCCAGTCTAATGATGTCCCAATGTTTTAAGATGAGTTTCTTAATTTGAAAAGTTAAAGTACCGTGTGTAAGGACACAGGTCATGTTGTTGCTCTCCGTTTGTGGTGTTTTAGTAGTAAGTAAGAGAGTACGATCCGTCCATCTCAATTTGAGCAAGGCCTCTGCCCCGTACTTCAAGCAGGATCATGCCTTGCCCAGGATCGAGCAGTCCAAAGAGCGTTCTCCCTCTCGGAAGAGATCAAAGTTCTTTTAGGTCGCTCCATTCATTCAAGACCAAGAACCGCAAGTCCGATTCCACCGGGTTCGCCACTGATGCGGGTCCCAGGTTGGATAGACCACGATTACCGTCTGCCTCCATAGCCAGCCTGCCATCGAGCTCCTAAAGAGGAAGTAGTCCACCCTGGCCAAGTTACGGGAGAAATCAGAAAAGCCTAAACCGGAGGAAGAGAAGGCGGCCATGCAGCCCAAGCAGGCTCAACTGGCGCAGCCAAAGTCCTTGTCCACCACTTTGCTACCTGCTGTGACTACCACTGCGGTGGTAGGTGCTGATCCAATGAGGATGGCTCCTACGGTGAAAAGGGTTTCCCTGCCTCCAAGGCGTGACACAGCCAATGAGGCAGCAGCAAAGGCTGCAAGCACCCCCCAGGGGGGACCACACCGGACCAGATTCCGGTTAGAAACCCTCGGGGAGGAAAAAGTGGGTGGAGGGGGTGTGGGAGGCCCCATAACAGCCCTTCAAGGTTTGCGTTCAACCGATGGACATCTCATCCACGAATGATGACCAAGAGTCCGTCCATATGGTCCACGAGGACGACTACGGCAGCGCAGGGCCTAGCGCTCCATCTTTCCTTCCGCAGCCAAGGGACATATCCATAATCATCCTGTCGACTCTCCACACCCTAGTGACAGAGATCCAGCAGAGGTTGCCCCCTGCACCAACATCTGTGGTGCTGCAGGCCCCTGATCAGCCTGCGTCTATGAAGAGAAAGCATCAACCGACGCCTGCACATCAGCATCCTCCACCACGTCGGGCCCCGACTCCACCAGTGTACTCGGATACGCACACGAACACTGGTACGGAGACAGCCACGGAAACCGACGAAGATGAGGATTTCATCCCGGCAGACAATGA
Organism: Ambystoma mexicanum; assembly: GCF_040938575.1. Classification (NCBI taxonomy): domain Eukaryota; kingdom Metazoa; phylum Chordata; class Amphibia; order Caudata; family Ambystomatidae; genus Ambystoma; species Ambystoma mexicanum. Next base: position 291,133,696 of record NC_090941.1, read on the forward strand.
ATTACCACACCTGGACACCCCTCATAGTCTCTCCCCCAGCCGAGGTGGGATAATTCCACTCCATGATCTCCAGGGCCCCTGAGCTGTTCCAGCTGGTGCCCAAGGAAACTAGGAACGAGGGCTTCTTGTATCAGCGATGAGTCCAAGGCTTGCTTGGGCAATGCTGACCTCCGCTGCCGTAGGCCTGGTAACGACCCCTCTAGGGTTCCTGCTTGGAGGATCGGGGAGGTTGCCTGTATGATGTGGAGAATCCCTTGGATGATCTGCTCGATTTTCCCATGGAGGAGCAAAAAGTCGAGTGATGCTGCTGAAGAGTGCCAAGGGAATGTGCTGTCTCTTACCTGTATTTATGGCTTGAAGGGATTCGTTGACCGGCTACCCGAACAGATTCCAGTCAGGAGCTTCACATCCCTCAGCTCCTGGAAGAAGTGCGAGCCATGTTACAGAAAGGGGCGATGGAGCTTGTTCCCCAGCGGCTTAAGGGCTCTGCAGTGTATTCCAGATGCTTTCTGGTAAGAAAGAAGACCGGAAGGTTGGAGACCCATACTGGACCAGTGCCGCCTGAAGAAGTACCTGAAGTCCCAAAAAGTCACGTTGCAGCACCTGCTTGGCCAACTGGTGAAAGAGGTTTTCTTGACATCTTTGGACCTAGAGGACGCATACTTCCACGTCCCCATCCACGGGAAACATCAAAAGTTCCTACGGATCATGGTGGAAGGCCAACACTACCAGTTCAAGACCCTACCATATGGCTTGAAATCGGCCCCAAGAATGTTTACAAACTGCCTGGCCCTGATAGCGGGCCATGTGCATCTGCAAGGCATACACGTATATCCATACCTGGATGATTGGCTGATACGCACCTGCTCTCGGGAACTGGCCGACGAGCACACGAAGGAAACAGTCTGACTACTGACTGAGCTGGGATTCTCCGTAAACTATCCGAAGTCCTGCTTAATGCCAGCGCGGCATGCGCTGTTCCTCGGTGCCAGACTCCACACAGTGGCTTGCCTGGCGTCACCCTCTGAGAAGAGGCTAGCAGCCATTCAAGGGAAAGTGAAGTGACTATCGTCGGTGAAGACGGCCACGGTGCAGGCCATCAAGTCGCTGCTGAGCATGATGTCCTCCTGCATCTACTTCGTCCCTCTCTGCAGGTTGCAGATGCAACCCCTACATTAATTCTTGGATGCACGTTTGATTCAAGTGTCCAGGAGTTTTGTGGACAAGATCCCTCTCAACAAGGAGTTCCGCTGGGCGATGGTGTTGGGGGGGTGGGGGTGCTCCCACATTGCACACAGGATGGGATTTTTGACCCCGCCATATCAGGAGACTGTCACCACGGACACCTCGCTGGAAGGTTGGGGGCTTACACTGGACATCTACACGCCCGAGTTCTGTGTCTTCCAGAGGAGAAGGATCTGCACATAAACATCCTGGAGCTACAGGCAGTGTTCTGGGGCCCTCCATTCTTTCCTACCATCTCTGAAGGGCAAGGTTGGTGAGGATCTTCACGGCCAACACCACCACCATGTTCTACATCCGGAAGCAAGGGGACACTCGATCCCCAGAACTCGCCAAGGAATCTCAGGACTTGTGGCACTGGGCCATTGGACAGGGGATGGTTGTCGTCCCTCCCCACCTTGCAGGTGTCGGGAACACCATCACGGACTCCCTCAGGGAACTGCGCTTCTGCCACGAGTGGGAACTTTGTCCGGATCAGGTGGACCGCCTGTTTGTCAAATGGGGCAGACCCTCCCCCACCCCCTGATCGAACTTTTTGCCACTGCAGAAAACTCCAAATACCAAAAGTTTGCCAGCAGATTCCACAAACTGAGGAGCTTGGGGGACGTGTTGTTCCTGTGGGAAGGTCTGTTTCTGAACACTCCACCCCCCCACACCCTGATTCCTCTCCTGCTACGCATCAAAAACACACTCCGACAGTGCTGAAGCAAGATAATACTCATCGCCCCGGCGTGGCAGAGGCAGATTTGGTATCCAGACCTACTGAGCCTGTCAGCATGGCCTCCAGTGAAGTTGCTGGCTCTTCTGCTCACCAGAGAGGGAGGCGCAATCCTTCATCATGACCCAAGATCGCTGAGCCTGAGGGCATGGCTCATGCAGCCTTAGAGTTTGTAGTTTGAGTTGCCAGCAGACTGCAGGGAAGTCCTAGCCAAAGCCAGGGCATTGTTGACTCTAAAGTGCTACGGCCACAAGTGGAAGCATTTTGCTACGTGGTGCCGGTCGCAGATTACCCCTCTGTGTCACAGCTTCACAGATTCTTCCATACTTGCTGTCCTTTGCAAAAGCTGGACTGACTCGCACATCCATCAAGGTACGCCTGGCGGCCATCTCGCACTATACCAGATCCCCAGGCAGATCCTTGCTGTGGTCACACTCGTCAAGGAGTTCCTCCAGAGGCTTTTCCGATCTTTCCCGCTGGTGAAGCCTCCTGCCACGGCATGTGAACTCAACGTGGTCCTGTCGAGTCTCATGGGACACCTTTCGAACCTATGCAGCAAGCCCCACTCAAGTTTCTCTCGTGGAAAGCGGCTTTTCTTGTGGCCCTCACCTCTGCCAGGCATGTGGGTGAGATCCAGGCCCTATCCTGTAAGCAACCGTATCTGACTTTTCACGAATCGAGGGTGGTACTGCGGTACCCCACTTCCATGCAGAAGGTTCCGTCTGCATTCCACCTCAACGAGCCTTTGTTGTTGCCTGTTTTCTTCCGAAACCTTTGTCGCCAGCGCAGAGGGCCTTGCATTCGCTGGATGTTGCTCATGCCTTGAAGTTTTACTTTACACTCACTAAGTTTTTGGAAGAATTTTGGTCGTGTGAACCATGGGAAGGCCTTATCCAATGCTTCCATTTCAAGGTGGCTCACTGACTGCATCATGCACATTCATCGGCTGGCGAATTAGCTTCTGCCGGGCCGTCCGAGAGCCCATTCCACCAGAGTGATCGCTGCTACATTGGCATTCCTTTTTGGTGTGCCCCTGCTTGACATCTGCTTGGCTGCAACGTGGAGGTCCGCGCATACCTTCACGTTTTTTACTGCGTCAACAGAGATTCCACAGAGTCCGGAGTCGGCTAGGCAGTGCTACGCAACCTGTTTACTTGAGGTAAGTCTGTTCCTGGATAAGTGTTAATTGCTTCTGTTGAACCTTGCCGCCTCCTGTGGTTGTGTAATGTGGTACTGCTGTGCGTTAGTTATTCATGTACATGTGAATCCATGCCAGACCCCATGCAGGAGAAGGTTTAAGTTACTTACCTGTAACTATTGTTCTCAAGCATGGGTCTGTCATTGATTCACATGTGAACCATCCCTCTGACCACTCTGCGGCTCTTCTTGGTCATACTGCCACTTTACGTGCTTACCAAATCTGAAGATGGCTGCCAGAGGCGGGGCTTAGGGAGAGCATCGTCATTGGATGGAGGCAGTATGACACAGAGGACAGTGATTGGTTTAGAGGACAAATGTAGTTTTAAAGTGAAAGTGAAACTGTTTTTTCTTGGATTCCCAGCCTGACGATGGAGAATACTCATGAGCATGTAAATACATGCTGGAGAACAATAGTTACAGGTAAGTAACTTAAACTTTTCCATTAACGACTGTCTTCTTCATTTAATCGTAACTATGAATTTTTTGTCAGATATTTGTGCTGCAAGGATTTGCTTAAAAAATGCATCAAGAATTGTTTTTGGCTTAGGCATTTGAATAGTGTACTTAAGTTATGTGAGTGTATTACCACTGACCTTAAGATGAACATTTTACGTAAACCAAGCCAATAAGTGTTGGTGCCTGTTGGGGTAGCCTTTTGGAATTCAATATTCAGAATTTGTGTAAAGCTATGTTTTGTTTGGACTGAACCCACGGTATTTTGTGAAAATAAATATTTTAATTTACACTTAAGAAAACCATGCACATTGGCTCATTTGTATAGTTCACGTCAACTTAAAATGAGTTCATATGTTGTAACCTTTTACTGCTATATGTCATGACATTACAAGTGTTTTTTTTATTTTCCAACCTACTTTTGCTTACTGTGTTACTGCATATCTTGATTGACTGTGAGTTCCCTGGTGCCCACCTGTCAGCGGTGGGTGAGAGTTTTGAGACATGTAGCTGAATTTTCATGTAGATCTTTGGGAAAGGTCACACAAAGTGTCTGCATAGATTGAATGCAAACACAGAAAAACCAAGTGTCTTATTTTTCTGGATGTGGCATTTCCAAGGTGCAAGAAATCCCAGGTTTTAATAAGAGTACGAGATTTGTCACTTTACTGTGGTTTACGTGTTGCACTGTATCAAAAAGGAGAGTGTATGTGGTTTATTTACAAAGCTAAGTGTTGAACAGCTGTCCCCATGGCACAAGTTATTTTGAAAAGTTAAGTACATTTAAAAGTGACCAATATGTTAATTGGCCAGTGTGTCTTGGCTAACACTTAGTTGTCCCAAAGAACTAGTTTATGTTGAATTGTTTGTGTTATTTCTTTAAACCGTTAATATTTTTGGATCTTTTAATCTTCCCCTTTATTTTAACTTAATAAGATGGTTTTAAAATAGCAAAACTGTAAGTAGTACAGATATACAACTGTCTGAGTCTCGCTGTACCAATTGATGTCATTGTATCCCTTTACTAACCTCTATAAGCACCTCAGTGTAGTGTTCTATCTTGACATATCTTCAACGTGAACACCGAGTGAAAAATACCTCTATAAATGTAAGCAAAATCATTATTTTGCAGCACTATAGTACACACAATGAAGATTACCCAGGCTGATAGCGCTGGTAGTCTTGATTCTATTAAAGACTCGGGAGGTGAGCATTATGCTTTAACTCTTTAATGCCATTTCTCAGCAGCTTCATTCAAAAACTTTACTTTTCCAATTTCAACACTCACAAAATAAAGACTAAAACAGATCCAAAACAGTACACAAAACTACAATCATCCTGAACTACACCTCCCCAGAAGTCCCCAGGATCCTGTAGTTTGACCTTGAACACATAACCAATCCAGTCCCAGCAACAGTCCTTGCATCACGTCCTGTACAAACTTCTTCCTCTTTCTTTGATGTGATATAAAAAACATGAACTGAAACTCTTGAACTTTACAACGTGGAACAGTAACTCCTCTGAAGCCATCGACCTCAGCTCGCTTCTTTGCTCCGGCTTCCTAGCCATGACATCTAACTCCCTCAGTTAAGACTTCTTCTCCTAGAATCAAACCAAAACACATCATTAGGGAGGGAATACGCAGACTTGGATACTTCCATTGAATACATCAGACAGAATAATGCAGTTCAAGAAAAAACATATTCCAAGAAATAATCACATTTCTTCCATTGCATTGCGTATATGGGAGGGATAATGCTTGCCTCAGAGTCTTTAATAGAATCAAGACTACCAGCGCTATCAGCCTGTGTAATCTTCATTCTATGTCAAGACCGGAGGCGATCATTATGCTCGTTCAAAGCTCCCCAACACTTGGTTGGCCACATTATAGACTGGCTTAAAGTAAAAGGTCTTAAAAGTAGATTCCGAAGACCAGTCAGCTGCCTTCAAAATATCATGCAATGACACCCCTGCAGTAAAGGCTTTAGAGGCCATAGCTCCCCTGACTGAGAGAGCCCCAAAAAAATTCAGATTGATACCAGCCCAGCACATGACCTCTCACCCATCTAGCAATAGTGGCTGTAGCTACTGCATGAAATGGCTTCCTACGCGCTATTAATAGTTGTACTCCTGGAGGCCTAAAACTCTGTCACTCTCTCATACTCCTTGATACAACGTACTACACACAATTTAGGTTTGTCTGGAAAATAGGGGTATGAAATCACTGAATATGCGCTTTTAGTTCTTTGTGCAATCTGAAAGGCTATTCCGTCTGGATAGAAAATCTTCCTATCAACCTCTAAAGCCTTCACATCAGACACTCTCCTGCACAATACTAAACACAAGAGCATAGCCAGGTTGCCGGAAAAGCCGCTGAATTGACAAAAACTCGTTATCTGGCCACTGTTTAAAAAGGCGAAAAACTACCTCCACGTCCCACAAAACAGAATATCTAGGAACTGGAGGTTTACGCATCTTGATCCCCTTCAATAACCTAACTACTCCTGGATGCTCTCCGATCAGACGACCTTCATAAGTTTCGTGTCCTGCTGAAATTGCTGATCTATACACTCCCAGCGTACGAAAAGCTGGTCCTCTACGAGACGCTTCTGCCAAAGAATTTAACACATGCACTACAGGAGCTGAAACGGGATGAACACATTGCTGTTCACACCATTGCTCCCACTTTGCCAAAGCTGTATTATTGCTCCCGAGTGTGGAAGGGGCCCACGATTCATTGATAGTCTGCAGCTTCTTTCGAAAAAAAAACCTGCAACTCCCATCATCTCCTGAAATTCTGCAAGCCAGCAGCTGCAGGGCCCCCGTCTGGACTAAGGTATGTACCTGACCTCCTACGTCTCATAGAAGATCTGCTTCCCCCGGAATCAGCCTCGGAAAATCAGAGGAAAATTCATCAGAACCAGAAACCACGCTTGCGATTTCCAGCACCGCACAACTAGAACCATTCCTGCCCGTTCCCGATGGACCTTCGCCAGCACTCATCAACATTATGAATGGGGGAAAAGCATAACAAAGAGTTCCTGCCCAATTGTGTCGAAACGCATCCGTCCCCACCGCTTCAGGATCCAGCCTCCAGCTGTAAAACTTGCGAACTTGATTGTTCAACCTGGAGGCAAAGAGATCTATCTCCACAGGGCCCCAGATCTCCTGCAGCTGAGCAACAATCTGCCTGCTCAACATCCAATCGCTGGAATCTACCAGATACCTGGAGTTCCAGTCTGCTTTCCCGGAAGATACTCTGCTGTTACCACTAACTTCCTCTGAAGGCAATAATGCCAGAAATCCTTTGCCATTTCTGCTAGCAATCTCAATCTTGTTCCTCCTAACTTGTTTATATACCTCACTGCCAAGATATTGTCCATTCTCAGCAGTATGCAACAATTCACTCTGTCCCTGGCGAGAGCTTTTACCACAAACAAACCGGCCAACAATTCTAAGCAATTAATGTGAAGTTTCAACTCTTCCTCTGACCACCTCCCTCCCGTCTGCAGCTGTCCGCACCTGGCGCCCCAGCCTAACCTGCTTGCATCTGACTCTATTACTAGCTCTGGCACGTCCCCAAAAATGGCTCTGCCTTTCCATGCCTCTATGTCCTCTAAACCCCCACTGTAGCTCGGCTCTTCCTTCACCGTCTAACGGCACTAACTGGTGATACTTCACTCCACCCTGCAAATGCTCAGTCTCTGGAGCGCCCTGTAATGAAGGGGCCCCGGAAATATAGCCTGAATGGACGTTGCCAAAAGCCCCACTATCCGAGCTAGACTCCGAAGCGAAATATGCAATCTGCCCATGACGGTCCTCAATTCCTTCTTTCTCCAGCATGGGGTCTGGCATGGATTCACATGCTCAGGAATATTCCCCGTCAGGCTGGGAATCCTCTGTTAAGAAAAAATCGGTTTCAGTTTCGTTTCTGAACTGTCTTTCTACTAGTAACCAATCACTGGTCTCTGGGTCATACTGCCCCCAGCCAATGACTGCCCTCTACCTAAGCCCCTCCTCTGGCAGCCATCTTCAGATTTTTACCGCACGTTCAAGTGTTGGGAGTCCTCGTGCTATAGCTCTCGAGCTTTTACTGCGTTTCGCGATTTTTCAAAGAGTTTAATCTAATTTTTTGGTCAATCGAGCCTCAAGCTCCACCGTTTTTACTTCCGATCAACGGGGACCCGTTTTGGAATTTTGTACGCCCCTCAAGGGCGAAGTTTTCACCGAGTTCCGCTTCTTGGAGGATTCCAGAAGATCTTTGAAGCCTACCCCGCGTGGACATGGCCCAGGACAAAGGGAGCATGACGCCCGTATCCAAGCTGTTCAGGAGCTGCCCTGGATGCGGATTGCAGAATGTCTTCAAGGAGGACGAGCATTCTAGTTGCCTCTACTGTCTTCACAAAGACAAAACGCACGTGGAGAAGGACTGCGCGTTTTACAAGAACATGTCGGAGTGGACCATGAAGGATCGGCGTATCCACCTCACCAACTGGCTGGAGGGGAAGAGGCCAGCAGCAGGTGAGAAGAAGAGGTCCGAGCAGTCTTCTAAAACCTTTGAGGGCACTCCGGCGACGGGGGGCCTACAAAAGGCAAAGCAACGCGGGCACTGGGAGCGCCGAACGGGCAGGGTGCACTTTCACCAACGCAATCAACCACGAGCCAATGCTCTGGCTCGGGGAAAAGGAAGTCGGAGAACCCGGGTAAGCTTTGGGATTCCGGTCGATCCCAACAGAGGCAGCCGAGGGGGAGCGAGGCGGCGACCCTCCCCCCAATGTGAAGGCCTCAGGCACGCCCAAGGTCGTAAAGGCACTGATTAACCCGGCTAAGGCCTATATCAAGGGAGTCGTGGTGGCCCTGGCGAAGCCTCTGGAGGCTACCCCAGTGGAGGCAACCTCGGAGCCCAGAGTTTCCCTGCCACGGCAGAGGGAATCCTCTTTCAACACATCGATAAGACCCCCATGAGAACCCCAGTGGAAAAAGAGGTGGGGGGGCTGGTGGCCATCACATACACGGATACAGCCTCTGGAGAGGAGCTGGCTGAAGTCGTGAAGATCCTGGACAAGAGGTTCGAGGAAGTCCGGTCCCGCGGGAGGGATCCCGACGAGGCGGACGAAGAAAGCGACGGTGGTGCTGACGAGGTTCCTGTGGAGGCGGAGGATTCCACTCCCCAACCGTCGCGCCTGTCGCAGCCGGTACCTGGGCCACAGGACAACTCGGGAGCAATCTTGATGGCGATCCAGGACTTGTGTACAGAGATGAGGACAAGGTTGCCCTCATCCCAGCGGACGACCCAGCGGAGCCTGGACCGTCGGGAAGCCCTCCAAGCAAGCAGAGGAGAACTCATTCCCCACCGCCCTTCCAGCCTGCGCGGTCCTCACAGCCTTAATCTCCTTCCCCAGAACCGAGGGATGACACATGAACAGAGACGGCCACGACTGGGACGGATGACAAGGGATGGGCCTTCCATCACCACATCCTCGGGCCTCTCCACCCGACGAAATTGGCTCCTTCCACGCCATGATCGTCAGGGCATCCGAGCTCTTCCAGCTCTGCCCCATAGAACAGAAGGAAGGTTTCCTCTATCAACGGCATGAGGCTAAGAGGAAGACGGTCCTCTTGGTCCTGTTACTTGACGGACGAGGGGCTGGCGCGCCTGAAGAACCCGTCCACGACCCCTGCCAAGAGACCGGTACGAGAAGAAGTACCGGGTCCCGGATTCCGCCCCCATGTGCCTTAGGGCACAGCCAACCCCGGATTGGGTCGTCTCAGCGGCGGCCAAGAAGAAATCGGAAGGGGTGGGGGCGACGGCATCGACTTCGACCTCCCCGCCGGACGGCGAAGGGAAGAAATTGGACTCCATGGGACGACGGGTCATCTCGGCGGCGGCGATGACGATTAAAGCGGCCAAGGCCCTGGCGATTGTGGCCCGCTACGACAGGGAGCTGTGGTTTAAGATCGCTCGTCTGCTGGACTTCTTCCCGGACGACAAAAGGGCTGAGGCCCTGGAGATCCTGCAGGAAGGCGAGGTGTCGTTGGACCACGCCATAACGGTGGCCACGGACATTGCTGACACCGGCTTCCACCAGATGGGCAACAGTGTTTGCCTTCGCCGGCGTGGTTGGCTCAAGGCAACCGATTTCCGCCAGGACATGCAAACCAGAGTTTTGGACATGCCTTTCGACGGAAACAACCTGTTTGGCAAGACAGTGGACGAGTCACTGCAGGCCATCAAGACCGACACGGAGACGGCGCAGGCCTTGGGAGTTTTGCAGCAACAACGGCCGCCCTTTCGGAACTCCAGAGGCAATCAAGGTGCCTCCAAAGGATTCAGCGGCGGCTCCTCGACGTACCACCAGGCGGCCCGCTCCTCGACGCAAGAGGCCTACAGAGGATGCGGCAAGTCAGGTGGATCTCGTCGTCAAGGAGGCCAAGGCGGCAAGGCCGCTGCCAAGCAGGACTGAACCGGCCGTTGCGTCGCGGGCACACTCCCGAGTTTCTAAAGAAGTGCCCCTGCATTCCACGCGTGGCCAGGAAGGAAAACCACGTCCCTCAACTGCTGCTGGAAGTAAGGGAGATGCTGCAGAAAGGAGCCATCAAGCTCGTCTCAAAGAGGCTCCGGAGTGTACTTACGATACTTCCTCGTAAGAAAGAAGACCGGCGGCTGGCGACCCATCCTGGACCTTCGTCATTTAAACGAGTACATCAAGTCCCAGAAGTTTTGGATGGTCACTCTCCAGCATGTGCTGGGGCAGCTGGAGGAGGGCGACTTCCTATCGTTGCTGGACTTGGAGGATGCCTACTTCCACATCCCCATTCTAAAAGGACATCGAAGGTTTCTCAGATTCGTAGTCCAAGGATGGCACTACCAGTTCAAGGCCCTCCCCTTCGGATTGAAATCGGCGCCCTGGGTATTCACCAAGTTGCTAGCACCTGCAGGGGATCCACGTCTACCCCTACCTGGACGATTGGCTCATCCGAGCAAGGACAAGAGAACTCGCCGTCGAGCACACAGCGAAGACCGTCCAGCTGCTCACGGATCTAGGATTTTCCATCAACTTCGCGAAATCCCACCTGGTTCCGTCGCAAGTTGCAATGTTCCTGGGAGCCAGGCTCGACACAGTGGCACGATTGGCCTCTCCGTCGGAGGAAAGGATGAAGGCCATCCTGGGCAAGGTGCAATGGCTGTCGACCATGGACGCGGCCCAGGGTGAGGTCCATCAAGTCCCTTCTCGGCATGATGTCCTCGTGCATCTACCTCGTGCGCCTGTGCAGGCTGCGGATGCATCCACTGCAAGAGTTCCTCGACGCCGCCAAGCGATTTGGTGGTGGGGCACCCGCACGCATTTGCGGCGGGTATGGACTTCCAGACCCCGGCGCATCAGGAGACTGACGACGGATGCCTCCCTGGAAGGATGGGGAGCGCACACTGGAGATCTCCATGCAAGAGGCCTTTGGCTCCTGGAGGAGAGGTCACTACACATCAATGTCCTGGAGCTCCGAGCCGTGTTCTGGGCCCTCAGGTCGTTCCTTCCATCCCTCAAGGGGAAGGTTTTGAGGATCTTCACCGACAACACCACCACAATGTTCTACATCTGGAAGCAGGGAGGCAGATCCCCAGCCCTATCCGAGGAGGCCCAGGATCTGTGACACTGGGCCGTCGCCCAAGGGATGTTCATGGTACCCTCACCTGGCAGGAATAAAGAACACCATTGCCGACTCACTCAGCAGAGAGCTGCCCTCGTGCCACGAGTGGGAGCTGCGACATGATCAAGTGGATCTGCTATTCCAACGATGGGGCAATCCCCAGATTCTTATTGGCGACGAACACCAAGTGCCGGAGGTTCGCCAGCAGGTTTCCCCAGCCGGGGAGCATGGGCGATGCCTTCTCATTCCCCTGGGACGGCCTGTTCCTCTATGCGTTCCCGCCGTTGCTGCTGCGACTCATCAACCAACTCAGATGGTCCTGGTGCAGTATGATCCTCGTTGCACCAGCGTGGCCGAGGCAGATCTGGTTCCTGGACCTTCTGGACAGGTCAGCGTTCCCCCCAGTCAAACTGCCGACAGACGCGGATCTACTCGCCAGAGAAGGAGGCGCCATCCTCCACCACGACCCAGGGTCGCTGAACTTGCAGGCCTAGCTCCTGCAGCAGTAGAGTTTGGAGGGTACGATGTCCCGGCGGACTGCAAGGAGGTGCTTGCAAAGGCCAGGGCGTCCTCAACTCTCAAGTGCTATGGACACAAATGGAAGAGGTTCTCTGTCTGGTGCCGTGCACAGAAGATTAACGCTCTGCGGAATTACAGCCCCTCTGGTGCTGCCGTACCTACTGTCGCTGGCCAAGGCAGGGCTAGCTCATGCCTCCGAGATACATCTAGCGGCGATTTCCCGCTACACCAGAACCCCGGGGCGATCATCTCTGTGGTCTCATCGCCTGGTGAAGGAGTTTATGAAGGGACTTTTCCGATCGTTCCCGCCGGTGAAGGCTCTGGCGCGGGAGCTCAACATGGTGGTGAGCAGGCTCATGGGGCCGCCATTCGAGCCTCTGCATTCGGCACCGTTGAAGTTCCTATCGTGGAAGATGGCGTTTCTTGTGGCCATCACATCCGCACAGCGAGTGGGAGAGATCCAGGCCCTCTCCTGCAAACCACCCTACCTGACATTCCACGAGACGAGAGTGGTGCTGAGGACGCAGCCCCCCTTCATGGCCAAGGTGCCGTCGGACTTCCATCTCACCGAGCCCTTGGTGTTACCTGTTTTCTTCCCGTCGCCTTTGTCGCCGGCCGAAAGGACTTTGCACTCGCTGGATGTGGCTAGAGCGCTGAAGTTCTACGTGGACCGCACAAAGAGTTTTCGGAAGACATCACAGTTGTTTGTGAACTTTGGACCTGTGAACCAAGGGAAGGCCCTCTCGAAGGTTTCCATTTCCAGATGGCTCTCCGGCTCCATCATCCACTGTCACTGGTTGGCAACAGTTGCCTGGCCGTCCGAGAGCCCATTCAACCAGAGCAATCGCTGCTACCACGGCGTTCCTGTCTGGTGTGCTCTTGCTGGACATCTGCATGGCTGCTCCGTGGAGGTCGACGCACACCTTCACGAGATTCTACTGTGTCGACCAGGATTCCAGGGAGGAGTCCAGAGTCGGCCAGGCAGTGCTACGCAACCTGTTCGCCTGAAGGTGGGCCTGGTGAGGGGGTAAGAGATGCTTAATGTTGAGTTGATGTAAATGCTTAATGTTGAGCCTTGCCACCTCCCGTGGTTTTGCATGTGTGTACTGCTATGTATTCTTGTATTAATGAGCATGTGAATCCATGCCAGACCCGATGCTGGAGAAGGAACAAGTTACTTACCTGTAACTGTTGTTCTCCAGCATGGGTCTGGCATGGATTCACATGCGAACCCTCCCTCCTACCGCTCTGCAGCTCTTCTCTTGGTCCTACTACAACTTTACGTGCTGCCAAATCTGAAGATGGCTGCCGGAGGAGGGGCTTGGGTAGAGGGCAGTCATTGGCTGGGGGCAGTATGACCCAGAGACCAGTGATTGGTTACTAGTAGAAAGACAGTTCAGAAACTAAACTGAAACTGATTTTTTTCTTTACCGAGGATTCCCAGCCTGACGGGGAATATTCATGAGCATGTGAATCCATGCCAGACCCATGCTGGAGAACAAAAGTTACAGGTAAGTAACTTGTTCCTTGCGTAACATGTCTCTGAGGAGGTGAATGCCCTCCATCTTGAAATGTCTGTATACTAGCCATCCATTCAATTCCTTCAGATTTTTAACTGGTCTCGACTTTCCTTTTCTGTGGACCAGAAACATATTGTTGTAAAAACCCTGACTTATGTCGGAACACCCTTCTATTGCTCCTTTGCGCACTAGGGCTAGCAACTCCTTCTGCAAAAGCAACTCCTCGTCCTTCGACATGTGTATGCTCACTGGCATACGGGCCTGCTGGGGAATACCTACAAACTCTAGGCTCAGACTTACCACTGCATGTAAAACCCAAGCATCCTTTGATAATTCGCGCCACTTGCTTACATGCAAAGCCATCTGCCCCCCAACCCTGCGGTACTCCTTGCTCTGCGCACTTGCCGCCATTTGAGCTTCGCTGCCGGAAACTTCCCCGGCCTCTCCTTCCACGGAAACCTCTCCCTCTTGTGGGAAAGAAGACCTCTTGCTGCCAGTTCTCCCAGTACTGGGTCCTGGGTCCCTGAGGCTGTCTTGTGAAAGGTCTGAGGCGACCGGTCCTGGCAAAAACACGCCCCGGAAATATTTTACAGATTTTTGATTGGACTTTCTCGAGTGCTGTGTAGGTCCCGACGAATCGGGACATCTCCTTGGCGAAAGCTTCCCCAAAAAGCATACCTTTAGCCGCTCTGTCAACCTGGTAACTAGCAAGGTCCCCTAACTTGCTGTCAATCTTTAGCAAGAGGCTGCGGCTCCTTTCAGCCGAAATCGCACAGCTGGCGTTACCTAAAAAACAAACGTCCCTCTGCGCCCTATTAGCCAAAGTCTGCGGTTCTACCGGCTCTCCGGTATCCCTGGACCTCTCCGCCAGGTCCATAATCCTAGCGAGAGGCCCAGCCACGTCCAACAACTTATCCTGCCAGGACTTCCAGGCGCTGTCAACTCCCCCCCTGGCATCCTTCGCCTTAGTGACGAAGGTGACCATCTTGGTGTCCAATTCTGGTGTTTCCATAATCTTGCCAGGAAGCTCCGGTCTGGGACACTCTGCCCTCATTTTGAAGCGCACTTCCCTCTCTAAGGGCTTTCGAATCCGATGCGCCATATACCAGGCTACTCTTGGGGACGGTGACCATTCCGTGGATTTAGTGTGTCTCCTACCGTCTGGATAAAGCATATCCTCCATATCGTCCTCTTGTGGACTCTCGTGTCTCTTGTTGTCCCTGCCCACTCCATCCTCCTCTATGATCACGTCGTCTTTGACCTCCTCCTCTGCATTCGAGGAGCTGTCTCCTTCCTCGGCGTCCCTATATTTAACGCCCCTTGGGAAGGGGGTATGAGGGTCGGCACAGCCTTCTCCCTTTGAAAAGCTGCCTTCAACTTATCAAAGAATCCGGCTACCTCTCAGGGCTTGATCTAATCTCCTGACATTTGACCCGGGGGGGGGGGGGTAGAAGAGTGGGGGCTCTTCCGGGTCTTATCCACCCCCTTTAGTGCTGTCAATTTTTTCTTCTGCGTTCCCTGCAAGGTTCCCTCACCAGGACTGAGCTCTCTTCCTTCTGTCAGAGACTTTAGTTGATATAAGGAACTCTAGCGCCGCCAAGCCCTCCTGAATGGGTGTAACACCCTGGGACACAGCTACCGCCAGAGAGTCACCCAGGACCCTCTTAAAACTGAGGGAGAGATCCTGGTCTCCCTCCCACTCCTCCTCACTGAACTCGGGAGTAGTGCTCTTCCATCCCAGTAATGAATAGGAAATGTCCCCAGTCAGTCTCTTTGAATATTATAAAAGTCTTACTTTTTTTAAATATATTTTTTTAAATATTGATATGGTTCTCCAAATGTAGCCACAGGGGACCTGAAGGAAGGGGCTCCGTGCTAAAATCCCCGTTTATAAAAGGTTGTGTGGGCCAGAGAAATTGCCGCAGCTCCCCACTCGGTAAAACTGCCGAAATTCCCGATCGGGCATGCGTGGGCATAGTTCCGTCATGTGATCGGGAGTGCTTGCGGGTCCTTTTCTGTAACCACATACGCGGTTGTGAGAAGCCTGCTTCCTCAATAGGTACCAGCCTGACACGGAGAGCACCGGTCACCTGGGAGCGAGCAAGATGACTTGTGGCCCCGGTGCTCTCCTGCCTAACGCTCCGCTGCTCCCACGAAGCCTAAGCTATGCGCGAACACTCCCCGGGACCACGCATTTACAAACGCATCTGCTGCGCAACGCCTAACCAGTAAGCCTAAAAATAATCAGCAATTATTGATACTGCTACTGAAAACTAGTTATTCCGACCATCACCCTTAAATACATACAAAAACAGCTCCCCATGACAGAGCTCAGCATAAAAGGGTACTTATCTCTGAGAAGCAGCAAAGAAAGAGGAAGAAGTTTGTACAGCATGTGATGCAAGGACTGTTGCTGGGACTGGATTGGTTATGTGTTCAAGGTCAAACTACAGGATCCTGGGGACTTCTAGGGAGTTGTAGTTCAGGATGACTGTAGTTTTGTGGACTGTTTTGGATTTGTTTTAGTCTGTATTTCTGAGTGTTGAAATTGGAAAAGTAAAGTTTTTGAATTAAGCTGCTGAGAAGTGGCATTAAAGAGTTAAAGCATAATGATCACCTACGGTCTTGACATAGAATCAGTTTAATGCTGTTATGGTAGTTTAAAGCCAACGTAGCAAAAGGCTACTTGGTCAAGTGGCTTAAAATAAACATTTGAATGATAGTGTCCTCCTACGTTTTCCCTGACTTTGTTATTCTAGTCTGCTTGAAACTACCAAGCAGGTGTCGAGTCGGTTCCATGTCATTTCATCGCGGGATGTTTTTTCGCAGGTTTTTTTTTTTTTTAACAGCAGGTTTTTTTTTACGAAAAAACTATCTGAACTTTTAAACCCCATCCCCTTAATTTTTTATATATATTACCGAACACCCACACCCAATTTTTATATTTTTCTAAAAACCTCCCCCACACCCCCAACCTTCGATGTTTTTTTTTTCTCGCAAAACATGAGCTTTAAAAAACCCAGCAAAAAAAATCCTGCGATGAAAGGACATCGTACCATCGAGTCCTCTGTCCAGTCTTAGGCCGTGACGTTGACACTGGAATAAGCAGCACACACGGCGACCTTTGCCACAGTTCCATTTTTTTGCAGAATGGTAGCGATCTTTGGAGCGATATTGTCTTAGCAAATTTTCTTCTACGTACTTCATCTTCGACAATATCATCGACATCTAAAGCGGTGTGCTGATTATGGGGAAAATTTTTCCATATTGACACGCACCAAGTCTGTTTTTGGTGCTTGGGGGTAGACCACAAAGTCGATGACCGCGGGTCTTGACAATCTGACGGTTAAGGCCTTGCGTGAGAGGAAGGGGAAACCTGTAGCAGGTAAACCCTCTCCTAAATACCCCCTCCAAAAAGAAAAACGTCTGATGTCTTCAGGGTCGTGTCCCCGGAGAGAAAGCTCTCCAGACACCAGAAGCGCTCACGGTCGAGGTCTCGACATGAGTGATCCTCTTCCCATAAGAAAAGCAAGAAGCAACGCCACAGATCTTGGTCTTCTTCCTCCTCACCTGGCAGGAAGATCTTCTTTCCACGTAAGTAGTCCCCTCCCGCCGAATATGAGAATTTCCATTTGAAGATGTTTTTCAGAGCACAGCTCCTCTGAGTGCCTCTCTGAGAGTCGGAGAAGTCTTCCCGTCTCTCAAGACCAGCAGGGCACAAGGTGTCTCCTTCTTACGCGCCTTAGAGCCGGGGAAGAAAGGCTCCTCGACATAAGTCAAAGGAGTCTTCCTCGATGCATAGAGCCCAGTCACCGACCTCCTCTTCGAATGATAAGGACTCAGGTTCCTTGACACTCTTGAGGCATTCACCTAAGCAGCCTAAACCGCCAGAGTCCTTGATGCAGCTGTTTGCCTCAACACCTTCGACGCCATTGACTCCTTTGGTACCTCTTAGGTCTTCGAAGTCTCCAGTCGAGCCTTCAAAGACGTTTAAACCCTTACCAAGACCAGATTTCTCCAGGTCCATGGGTTCTATCTTCGAGGACGCGGATGTTCCCTTTCGGTACGAATATGGAACTCCCAATGTACCAGATGAGCTGATTTCAGAGGAGTCCAAGATGATAAAATCTTGTTGATACTCTGAAAGAGGCCAGCAGTTGGGAAAACTCTTGTGAGACTGACTTCGGAAATCCAGAGGTGTCTTGTTACTCTGACCCATCATATAGGTCAGTAATGAGTAAGGTGTTAGAGTATCTTGGTTGGGCTAAACCAGCTGCCATAGTTGAGAGAGATGAACATACTGGACAGTGGACCAATGAGAGAAGCAGTGCTGCCATTCCACACCGCATTAAGAGCAAGGGTTGTGGAAAATTGTCTTAAGCCGGATTCCAGTTCAGCAGTGAGCACAAACTTGACAAAGAAATATAGACCTGTGTCCATCGATACTTCTTTTTTAACAAAGCACCCAACACCAGAAGGTCTGGTGGTTCAAGTGGCGACATCTTCTTCTAGAACTTCAGCATACCCTCCTGCCCAGCAGATAAGGGTGATGGGGAAAATAGATGCCCTGGGAAAGAGGATGTTCAGTGCTGACAGCATGGCCCTTAAATCTGCCAATGCCACCAGTGCCCTCACCAAATACACATATACACTGTGGGGAGTCGCAGCTTTGGCAGCAGAACACATCCCAGAAAGTGAGGAGACATGAGGGTTCCTGAACCTAAACCAGGATGACAAGGCGGCCATGAGGCAGTCCCTGCAATCCCGCCTCAACACAGTTGATTCAGTGAGCATAGCAATGGCAGCCAGCACAGTGTTAAGACGTTTGCCGTGGCTCACAAAGTCGGGCTTTGCGCCAGGTGTAAAAGCCACGTGTTGGACATGCTTTTGAAGGTGCCCAGTTGGTCAGAGATCAAGCTGATGACCGCTTGGAAAAGCTGCAAGCTGCTAGGGTGGCAGCAATCCGAGACCTTCCCAATCTTCTGCACAGGGTTGGAGAAGGCGTCCTTTTCTATTCTGTTGTTCGATCTCAAACGGAGAGGAGACAATATTCTGAAAGAGGCCAGAGGACACCACATGGGTCCAAAGGTTGAGGAGGTAGGACTCCCCAAGAAGCTTCAACCTTGTCCTCAGCTGCAGCTGGACCAGCAAAACCTTTCTGACTCCCTTACCCACAAGACTGTGGTGGGAGG
Source organism: Ambystoma mexicanum (assembly GCF_040938575.1). Taxonomy (NCBI): domain Eukaryota; kingdom Metazoa; phylum Chordata; class Amphibia; order Caudata; family Ambystomatidae; genus Ambystoma; species Ambystoma mexicanum. The sequence goes on from NC_090941.1 coordinate 291,152,187, forward strand.
CAGGCTATCACTGCATCTTTAGAGTTGGCAGGGCATATCCTCCGATGCATGGGCGCTCCAAACAGTGGCCTACGGTTACTGCCTCCCATTCTTAACGAAACTCCCAGATAGCCCCCCAAATGGCCGATCTATGTTCGATACCGATCTTCTCCTCCAACAGGAAATTCTTATAATGGTGCAATCGAATTAATACCTGCAACAGAGAGGAATCTGGGATGGAACTCTCCTTATTTCTTAATCTCCAAGAAGGAAGGAGGAGTGCGACTCATCTTGGACTTGAGATGCTTGATCAAGTTCCTCAGGAAGGACAAGTTCAAGATGGTAACTTTCACAGATCCTTCAGGCCCTTGGACTCCAAGATTGATTGGTGTCATTGGACCTTCAGGATGCCTATTTTCATGTGCCCATCCATCGGAAGCACAGAAAGTACCTGAGGTTCGCAATTGGCAGTTCTCACTATCAGTTTCGGGTTCTGCCATTCGGGCTCACCTCTGCCCCAAGGAGTCTTCACCGAGCTTATGCCAGTGGTGGCAGAAAGTCTAAAGTGGCAGGGGATTCACATCTACCCCTACCTGGACGATCATTTGATCAGAGCTTGTTCTCCGGAAAAGGCTCAGTCACCTTAGTCGCACTTGCCACTTCCCCCACGAGCTGGGCTTCTCACTAAACTTCAAGAAGTCCCACTTGACACCTTGTCAAAAGCTTCAATTTATTGGAGCAGTCCGGGATTCAGCCTCGGGGGGAAAAGCCTCGCTACACGAGTTGAGGGCTCAACATCTCTTGTTGATGGTCCACATCTCCTGACCTTCTACTTCTAAGATGGCCTCCGACTCATGGCATCCTGCATTTTTCTGTTTCCAGAAGCCCATCGGAGAATGAGATCCCTTCAGTGGGCCCTCTGATCGAAGAGCCCGGTAGCCTTGTTCTCGCCCAGCTTCCTTATCTGCAGTGCATACAAATAGTGGAGCACATCTCAACACTTGTGCTTGTTCTTAGGCCTTATTCTCGGTCCTCCATTCTTCGAATTCCTCACGCCTTGTAACTTGCTTCCTTTCCTCTGTTCATTTTCTCCCTGCCCTGTGTGCTTCCTTGTTGTTTTTCCTTCCTGTTTTTTTTTTTTAATTTCTGCTTTTGCTTGGATTGTTTCCTCTGTACTTAGCGTTTTTTGTACTGCTCCAGTCTTGATCATTGCTAATCCGTGGGGTGCTGTTCTGTAGTGCAGGGAAGTGGGACAAGCCAACATTTCCATTCCACCTCTCTGGCAGTAGACCTGTGCTGAATCCCCGTATCTGCCTTTTGCCATCAACACCTAACTTGGATAACCACAGTAACCTCTGATACAACCAGGTCAGCAGGTATGCCAAATCGACACACCTTGAAAGTGATTGTGCTCATTCATACAAAATGGCCCAGCTCAAATTCCTCCTCCTACCTACTGCTTAGTGTGCTCAACGTGGTGGTGTGTTGCATCACACAGCCAATCAACCTGCCACTAACTTCCCACCATCACCTCAAACCATTTTTTCGGCACCCCAGAAAATATTCTTTTACCCCAAAACAATTCAACTGCTTGATTTGTCTGTGTGTGTACCCATTCAAGCCAACTGGCCCAACACAAGTTCCATCTTTGGCCTGCTCAGTGTGCTGAAGTAAGTGTTGTTGCCTCGCATAGCCATTACACCTGCCACTAATTGCCCACCACCTCCTCCCAATAGTTCTTACAGCCCCCCTCCTTTTTCTTTGTCCCCCTCCCCATAGTGGTACATAAATTCACTTAATCTGCTTCTGTGCAATGGTGTTAAATCAAGACGTTGCAGTGGATATTGCTTCAAATAAAAAATAAAAATACAAAAGGCTAGCCTGCATTTCTGTGAAATGAAGATTACTTTTAAGTGCTGTTTACAAAAAAATGATATACTGTTGATGACTGCCTAAAATCATCTTAATGAAGTTCTCTCCTATAATATAAAATTGACAACTTGCAGTGATGTTTTGTTTTAAAGTAAAATCCCTACCTAAAAATTAAAGTAAAATATTCCACCGCTCAAACAGCAATACATACCTAAAGCTTCCTTTTTTCCTTCTTTCTAGCTCTCACTATAAATGTATAATATGCTGAAGCCCTTAATGCCATACCTAGAAAAGAATGTTCTAGCTCCCGAACTGCCACAGATGCCAGTTAACACTACCCTTCTCCCTCTAGGAAGGATTCCCAGCAACTGCTAAAGAGCTCCATCAGCTCCCCAATATATAGCCAGGTATCTGTCTGCCCGAACTTGTATAACCCAATCGCTTAACTTCGGCGGATCTCGTGCGGGTGATTAGAACATATAATTCAGGCCAGGCTTACTTTCAAGCTACTCCATCAAACGTCAATGCCAAGAGTACCTTCTGAAGCTGTCTTACTCTTTCAAATATGTGTTTGTTTGCATACCCAACATTACATTCCAAGTGATTAGGTATTGTATTTGTAGTTGTGTAACACTATTTAGTGAATTCAGTTATGTAAACCTATGCAGACCTGTCGAAAAAAATTAATTAAAGCATAATTATTTTAGCAACTTGATTTTAGCTTTGAAACGTACACAATTCTTGCTTGTTTTAAATTGAGATACTAACACTCTTTTTGTTACAGGTTTGGCAGATTTACAGTGGCTGCACTACAGTCCAAAGTCGATCAGCATGAGCGTGAGACAAATCGCCTGAAGAAGGCTCTGGAACGAAGTGATGAGTACATAGATGAACTAGAGTCTCAAGTTACACAACTGAAAAGAGTAGTTGAAGATCACCAAAAGTGTATGAAACGGGATGGTGTTTCGGCCAAAGCGAATGGGTGCAGTGAAGATAGTACTTCATTGAAAAGCCAAGAGACCACCCAATCAATTCTAACTCCAAGCCAAAGCTCTGACAACCTGGAGCAACCATCACTTAGTGGACTACAGGATGATAGTATGATGTGCTTAAGTTCGTCCAGTCAAGATTCCTTAAATGGCTTGGAGACTCATTGTGGCATGAATAAAGAAATGTTTTCTGGTTCTCAGGAAGATCTGCTAGATACAGCCACAGCTGTTATGACTGCTCCCTTGGAAGAGAGTTGGGAAAATAAAATCGGAGGTTACATGGCAAGCAAAGGTGAAGATGTCTGTATGTTTCCTATCTTGGATACACCAACCATGTCTCTCAGTTCGCTGCAATTGAACACGCCAAATAATAAAGAGAGCCCTTCGAAGGAAGGAAAGAAATCTTCATCATATCTGAGAAAATTGACGTTTGACTTTCCTTGCGAAACCACAGGTGAGGACAATAGTGATTCTACAGAAAATAATGAAAGCAGTTCTCTGCGTGAAACATTGGCACATGCAAGCAAAAATAGTCCTATGTTTTGGAACTATGGTCAAGCGGATTATAATCCAGCCTTAGAGTTTGATAGTTCAGATCACAATATAAAACTTCCTCAACCTTTAAAATCATCCTCTATAGCTAATGATAAAGCTTGCCAGTTTCTGTTTAAAAGGCTTCAAGCGATCAGCGATGCAGAAATCAATCGAGCCCGGACCTCCAGTGAAGCGTCCATGGATGCTGCATACCTTGATAAAATTAGCGAGCTGGACTCCATGATGTCTGAATCCGAAAGCAGTAAAAGTCCATACCGTTTTCGACCTGCTGACTTTGCTAGTATGTCCAAGATTTCAAGAAATGCTAAGCCTCGAGGAACTGAAAAGACACGTGAGCACAAGAAAGTGAACCCTGACAAATGCTCAGAGTCTAGTAATGAACCTTCAAACAGCGAAGAATGGAAACCCATTACCTTTTCTGTTCTCTCTCCATCGAGCCTACAAATGAATGAACATTTTCCTTTGTTTTCTGATGACCATCCGGAAACAGAAGAAACCGATCCGCAAAAAGACAGCTTTGTTAAAGATCAACATTCTCCAAAATTTTTATTTGGTGAGACAAGAAAATTAGCTACAGATCTCAAATCGGAGTCGTCTTTTTTTAATGTTTGCGCTCAGGAAGATGACCACCTGCTTCCAGGTGAATCTCCCTGGGTTGCTCCCTTTGTTCCTGAAGAAAGAAGTAGGAGTAATAGCCATTCAACAAAAAGGAAAATACAAAGCAGCCTTTCTAGTGCCAGCCCATCAAAATCCTCTAAAAACTCCTCACACTCTTTAACCTTAGAAAATACATCCTTGTTGTAACTTTGAAATTCATTACAGTAACTTCTTGCTAGTTGTGTCATCGAATTTATTATAAGAAGTTAAATAATGTGTACTTCTTTCCTCTTCACCCGCACCAATAATGTCCTTTAAAGAAAATCGCAAAATATGACCCCTCTCTCCACTCGCACCCATGTCTGTCTTTTTCTCACACGCACACTAAAGCTTACCCACTCTTGTCTCTCACTGACTACCACTTTCAGATGAAATTTGAATCTGGTGCCAAGTATAATTTTCATGTTTCAGTATATGTACTGTAAATGAATGCCAACCTACCCTTCTGTACCTTATAGAGGTGAACAAGACATACTTATAAGGTCTTATTTAGTAAACTGCATATTGTGTAAAATGACAGTCCTTGTGTGTCTTTCTTTCTGAAAAAATGTATAGAACATTACTAAGTTCTTACAGAAACCTTTTTGTTCTGCTGTCTTCCTATTTGAATAGAATAATATTGTTCCTGCTCTTCCTGAAAGCTAGGTGATGAAAGTTACTTCTGGTTTCAATCTACTTGCAATCTTATACCTCCCACTTGATCACGATGTCTTTTTTTTAAGCGTCTAGAAGGGAGTGAGTTGCATTGAATTCCTGTTGTGCTTGTAACCTACCTGCCATATTCACATATAAAATTTCCCATTCTTGCGTTTTTTTCCCCTATTATCAGTGATGACTTCACTTCCTTTTTTTGTTTTTATTTTTTTGTTGTTACCCTATTTTGTTCTTTTGATGCCAAGTTGTTCACCTTTACAAAAGCTTAATGATTGGGTTTTTTGGATACCTTCTTTGGACTGCTGAGTTGTCTGTGTTGTTGGCATCCCTGGTAGTCCTACTTACAAATAACCAGGCTCCATGTGGTTTCTTATTGAACAGGTAAAACTATTATAGAGGTTTCTTGGGTGGCCATTTACTTTGTTTTGAAAGTCTGTAGACCTTCTACAAGTAGTGAGGGCTTGATTCTTGGTCCGTGATTCTCAAGGTCTTTTCAGCCGTAGGACGTTGGAATGGTTTCTGACAGTAACTGACACTTATACCTTTGAGGTTCTGTTTTGCGGACTCAGTTTGGTAGAAATCCAAGTATTGAAAATAGGGAGGTTGATTGACCACTCGAAGGGGGGCTTGAATCTAGGTTATGCCCCTGCCTACTTTACTTTCCCCAAAGGAGTTTATTGCTTCTCCTACCCTGTCATTTAATGGATTTTTGGATGTTCCCTTTCACCCGAAAGGAAAATCCACTAATAGGCTCAAAGTGTAATAAACTAGTACACCTGGCCAAGCAAAGAGCACATTCTGTTCTCATTCGCTCCTCACACAGAAATACCTTAAGTCATTGACATGACCTCTACCCACATAAACCTGAGTATTAGGAAACAGCTTTGAGGACCTGTGCATTATCTGCTTACCATTAGTCTCCATGTCAGGTAATTTAAGTCAACGGCACAAAACATGACCTTGCCTATTATTTTTATAATCACTTAAGCACATTTTCAGGGCTGCCAGAAGGTGGCGTCTCATTCTGCCGATATTTTGATGGAAGCAAGTTTGTGGACTAAAAGTACTCTAGTGTGTATTTGGCAAGTGGCTTTCTTTGGTAGCCTCACTGAGCTGCGGAAACCCTCTCATTTTCACCCTCTCTGGGTGCACATGGTTGGTGGTGGAAGAAAAGGTTTTGATATGAAACACTTTTATGTGCTGTTTTTACAACCTTCAAACATAAGAGAACATATTTATTGTCTTGCTATGATCCGCTCAATCATGTATTGTCTTTTTGTCCAATTCTTTTGTTTGTATTTATAAATGTTTAAAATTTTCTTTCAGTGCAAGGGTTTGTTTTACTTTACAGTGAGTGATCATTACTAATCCCTAGGAAAGTGACTTTTCTTAACACTTGGATTTATTTTTTGAGGAAAAGTTTAATTTTTCTGTGTGTGCATATACTTTCCAGTAGGTTTGTAAACTGGGTAGTGCTTGGACCGTTTTACATAAATACTGCATGTTTTTGTATGTGACTTAAATAAATGTCATTAGCACTATTCGTCTGTTCTTATTTTATTAATAGAAATACAAAGTGAAATGCTTATTTTTATATACATCTGTGTTTTGTAAAGTATGTGTATACTATGAAGATATGCATGTACTTGTACAATTAATAAAGACAGCACATCAAAAAAAATGAAGATGGGTAAAAGTGCACAATATAACCGGTAAATATGGATGCTTCAGCAGTATGAACTTTGAAAGTACAAAATGTCAAATCTGACAAAGCAGAGTAGCTGCAGCAAACGCCATCACTGTCATATTTGCAGTGTTTTAGTTTTCTCATATTGACAGGATAGAAGGTATATTCCACATCACCACTGTAAGTCTGTTTCTGTGATATACAGTTCTGCAGCAATAGAGAATTGTTCAGTAGGGTTGACTTAGAAAAGCAGCTACTAGGATATTTCCAGTTACCCTCTTACTGCCCCTTCTTAATACCACCTCAGTTTTACAAATGCTTCAACTAAAAACATTATCAAAAAATGTGCTATGAGGAAACCATTACAAGTAGATGGTTGGGGTTAGATAGTTGGGGTATGTGAGAAACCAAAGGGTAGCTCACCCTTTATACCCCGGGGACTTGTCATCCATGTGCTTGGGACACGGCCATCAGTTTTGGATCCAGTTCCTGAGGGTGGACCAGTGCGGGAGTGTCACCTGGATGCGGGGTCTTCGGGGAGTGGTGGTGAGATAGCCAATGGTGAGACGCGGTATTCAAACCATCCTATTTGGTAGGATCTTCTGAAGTCCCAACTCCCCCCACCCACTGTTTACACAAACACTGGGCACACGAAGAGGGTGACTACAGTAACCAGACTAACTCTCTCACATCGTACTGGACATGTCCTGTTAATCGGGTCAGCCAAAGTCAGGTACTTTACACTAAGTGCATACAGCTGATAACAGTTAACTCTCCTCACACCATAAAAGACGAGACCTAAAGAGACACTCTGAGCAAGGCGGAACACGAGTACGAGCAGAACTTCTGGGATGAAGGCACACCTACTGGAGCAGAGCAACGGACCAAGGGACGAGAGCAGCGGGTCAAAACCCCAAAAGTTCCCTACTGCATGTCGTTGCTTCCAGACCGTGAAATGCATGTGGAGAAGGCCAGATCCCACAAGGGAAGATTGCACTGTGTTTCAAGGATGCCAGCGACCCTCCCGGGTGAACGGCAGGGTTGGGGAGGTGAGGCCAAGCCTGTGGTACTAACCTTGACTCGTGAATTGAAAATAACATAACAAGAAAGAAGAGCACACAGCCAGTGAGTTGGCAAGTGACCTGAAATACCGGTGTGTGTTAAAGCGAATTAAGTAAAATTATATAACAAGTGAAGGCTGCACGCATGTGGATGAGACACGAAGAAAGGCAGACCTGTGAATGAACTTTGAAGTAAAAGGCAGCTGTGAGATCAGCGATACTAAGTAGCGGAGTGGTCCGGAGAAAGGAAGTAGCCCATTCGATGGTCTCTGAAAGGTACATTGTGTGAAGCTAAAGCGAAATTGAAAAAAGTGAATGCAAACCTTGGGTCGAAGGGGTCCTGCGGTGGTCTGTAAGAACCATGCCCATTCGAAAGTCTTTGGAATCCAAAAGGGGTCTGACCCCGAGTGAGGGGGACCAGAAGTACAATAAGCTTGGGAAAGGGAGCCCCAAAAGTTTGTGCCGAACTGTGATGTAGGAGGTCTGAGCCCGACGGAGGGGGATCTATGTGAACTGTGTGCTCTAACGTCTGAGCCCAGCAGAGGGGGGCCTTTGTGAACTTTACGTTGGAATGCAGTTTTGGAAAGTCAAGAAAGACTTTAGCGTGGAACACCGGGTGGGCCTCAATCCATGGTGTGGAACTGCTTAGAGTGTTAAAGGCCGAGCCAGAGTGTGTCATCCTGCTTACAAGGACAGCCTTACTCTGTGAAGTTTAACGTGAAGAGGAGAGCTGGTGCAGCTACCTTTTTATTCTTTTGAACACCGATTTTTCCTTTGCATGCATTTCTCCTTTTTACACTTTTTGTACAGAGATGGGGCAGTAGGTTTTGTTAGCATAGGCCATTTCGAATGGATTGTGTCCTCCAACACATTCCACATCTTTGACATGTAATGTCAACAGCTGTGCACTTCGGAAACTTTTTCAGCACAGGGCGTCGATGGCGTTGGGTCTATGTCCCTCGAGGGCCTCTGTCGAGGACGACGTGAAAGGATGTTATAAAAAGGATGCACACCGCCGAAAACGTGTTAACTTCGTGAGACTCGGTGTGCCTCGTTTGTTTTCTTCATTGAAGAGGTCTTTCTCTTTGACCTCTCTGACTCCGTGGTCCGGCATCAAGACCCGCCGGGACTGCAGGTCTAATATGTCATTCACCGTCCCCCACCGCATTTCTTTATGGTGCCTCAGCAAGTCGCACAACACCGACGACTGCTCAAAATGCCAGTCGCTGACTGCCAACGCCTTGCAGGAGCGGAAGGGGAAGCTCCAGGTAGGTAGGGACTTGAAGCCTGTTAGGTCCCGGACTTCCAAGTCCAAGGGGGTTTCCAACGATGACTCGAGGGGCGACTCTCCACGTCGGAAGGAAACCCAGGGATCTCGGTCGCAGAGTGGTTCCCGCCAATGTCTTCCTCGTCCCGGCACTCGAGGAAGCGCGGTTGCCTTCCCCGTCCTCTTTGGAGGATGGTGCCTTGAGGAAAGTTACATGCCTTACGAAGACCTCGACTCCGGAGGAATGGGTGGCATTTAAGAAATCCATGATGGTGATTTTTCAATCGCAGGACACTGGTCCGGTCGCGCCTTCCGACGAAGCCGGCCAGGATCGGTCTCGTTCCGTGGCTCGCACGCTTTTGGGCTCGGGTTCACGACGCGACACACATCGGGAGCCGTCGAGGTCCTGTACGGACAAGGAATCGAAAGGTCGCAAGAGGCGTGTCTCTAAGTTTCGGTCCTCGTCCCCAGCGAGACTGCAGCTTCCTATTGAGGGCTCGAGGCCGGCGTCGACTCGATAGGTGCTGTGTCCGTCCGACTCGGATTTACGATGCTTTGCCCTCATACCAACCCACGGTACCGTCGGCACCTGTGTCGACGCCGAAGCATTCAGTGCTCCTGGCGTCGAGGATGTTTACACTCTCGATGTCGAAGCCTTCGACGCTTTCGGCGCCTTAGGGGATTTTTTCTCGGAGTGTGCCTTTTGGATTTCCCAGACATCATGGATCCTCCGAGGAAGGCTACTTCGAAGTCTGTGAGGCCAGTTGTGGACTCCAGGCTCTCTTCTGTCACAAGACCTGGGTTTCACCTCCCTCTGGTTGACCTTTATGAAGAGGAGGAAAGGTCTGAGTTTGAGGACCCTCATGTACTGGATGAGGCTCCACAATTTTCTGGTGACAGTCAGTTGAAGGAGTTGAGACAGTCCCTCCATGATGCCAGTGGGTCGGACACTTCCCCGGAAGTGGACTTTGGTAGCCCTGAGCCTGGGGCTCATGCAGAGTCTTAGTACAGAAGGCTTATGTCACGGGTCTCGTAGTATTTGGGCTGGTCCAGTCCTCCTGAAGACTTTGTGCAGGACGATCTGACGGACATTTTAGATCAGGGTCCGTCCTCTGACCCGGTTTTGCCTTTTCATCCTTCCTTACAGAAAAGGGTGGCAGCTGCTTGGCAGTCCCCGGATTCTCTTCTGGCTGTGAATAAGTCCTTGACCAAAAAATACCACCCTTCCGTTACCGACCCCAGCTATTTATTTACTCACCCCACTCCTGAGAGTTTGGTGGTTCAGGTGGCTACGGCCACTTCGAGGCAGGCGGCGTACCCTTCCATCCCTCTGGATAGGGACGACAAGCGCTTCGATGGTTGGGCACGGAAGGTGTTTTCTGCTGGGAGCATGGCCTTGAAATCTGCCAACTCCACGTGTCCCTTGGCAAAGTTTACACACACACTGTGGATTTGTGTTTCTTTTGCGGCTGAGCGTATTCCCGAGGGGGAAGAAAAGGATTGTTTCCTTGCTATCATGCAGGATGGCAAGGATGCCATGTGTGAGGCCCTTCAGTCTGGTTTGGCTACGGCTGACCGTGTGAGCCGGTCCATGGCTGTGAGCACCATTATACGCAGATTTGCGTGATTGCGGAAGTCAGGGTTTGCTCCGGATGTGCAGAGCAGTCTTCTGAACATGCCCTTTGATGGCACACATTTATTTGGTAGCAAGGCTGACAAAAGCCTTGAGAGGTTGCAGACTGCAAAAGCTGCGGCAAAATCTTTAAGCACCGTGGCGCGTCAACCTCTGCCTTTTCATCCTAGGGGACAGCAGTGGAGGGAAGGTTCCTTTCGTTTCTACTCCTCTTTTGGAAGAACGAGAGGGGCTGCCAGTCAAAGTGGCCTGCGGAAAAGTACCTGTGGTGGTCGGGGAAATCGTGGTGCCAAAGCCGCTCAGGCAGTTGCCTCTTTGCCTTCAGGCACTGCCGCAGCCGCTTCTAAACAGTCCACCATGTCCCATGGTTCGCCGGTTGGGGGCAGGCTGTCTCAGTATCTCGAAGAATGGCGTGCCATTACTTCAGATGTGTGGGTTCTGGAGACCATAGCCCACGGCTACTGCCTTCCCTTCCTTCAGCGGCCTCAAGACAATCCACCGGGGCAACTCTAAATTGAAGCTTCCGGATCCGCTCCTTGCGCAGGAAATCTTGTCCCTGCTGGAGAAAGGTGCTATAGAACTGGTGCCTGTAGCGGAGAGGAACAAGGGGTGGTATTTCCCTTATTTTTTGATTCCAAAGAAAGACAGGGGTTTGAGACCCATCATAGACTTGAGTTGGTTGAACAAACTTCTCTGGAAGGACAAGTTCAAGATGGTCTCTCTCTCAAGTCCTCCAGGCCCTTCAACTTCAGGATTGGTTGGTGTCTCTGGACCTCAAGAATGCTTACTTCCATGTGCCAATCCATCCTTCGCACAGCAAGTACCTGAGGTTTGCAACCGCCGACTCGCACTTTTCAGTTTCGGGTCCGGCCATTCGGATTGGCCTCCGCCCGAGGGTCTTTACCAAGCTCATGGTGGTGGTGGCAGCGTACCTCAGGCGAGTGGGGGGGGGGGAGATTCATGTCTACCCCTACCTGGACGACTGGTTGATCCGGGTGTGCTCTTCAGAGCTCAGAGCTAGCGTTGGATCATCTGTGTCACCTGCTGCACCCTCCACAGGCCGGGCTTCTCCCTGAATTTCAAGAAGTCGCACCTGACACTATCCCAACAGCTCCAGTACTTCGGGGCTGTGTTGGACACATCATTGGGGAAGTGTTTGCCTCCCAAGTTAAGGGCTCATCACATTGTGCAGATGGTGGACAAGTTTCAACATGCCCAGAGTCTCCCGGCTTTCGAATTCTTAATTTATTTTCAAATTTTTTTATTGGCATTTGTTATCTTACAGTAAAACTTCTCGGCCTGCATTCAATAGCAGGTATAGTAATACTTGCTTAATAAACAGTAACATTTTTTTATAAAGTAACGTAACAACATTTAACTGTCTCCTTGTTTCAACTTCTTTGTTCAAAAGTCTTGGCAAACATTATGGTGGGATATCGGGGGCGAGGGGGGCTCCAGGTTTCAGGGGCTGGGCGTGATCTGTGTCTGTCTCTGCCATGGGTGTTGTGTTCCTGCGACGCGGTGTTGTCAGGTCCTGTTTCATTCATGGGGGTTTATCATCCGGGGAGGAAAGCATGCTAATGGTTATTTCCTTCCATGCCTCCAAGGTAGAGCTTGATTCGTCAGTTGACCTGTTGACGCTGTCCTCCCATGCTCTTGTTTCCGCGTTAATTCACCTGTCTAGTTCATTACGCCATGCCTTATAATTCGGGCCTGCGGGTTTTTCCAGGCCATGGCAATTTGTCTTTTGGCCAGTATACAGGTCAAGTCCTTGAGTTTCACCCAGTGCTTGAGTTTGGCTTGCCTAGGGTGTGTTCCCAGAAGGCACTCCTCGGGGGACCACTTGTAGTTGGGGGAATCTGCTTTTTCAAAGGTCTGTTTTATTTTCATCCATAGGGATTGTGATTTGTTGCACTCCCAGAACATGTGAAGTAGATCTGCCCCGTCTGCGTTGCACCATGGGCAGCGGGCTTCCTTTTGCTTGCTAATTTTCGCCAGCTTGCAGGGGGTCAGATATGTCCGATGTAGCATGCTCAGTTGTATGAATCGGAATCTATGGTTTCTGGACACAGCTTTGGGGTATGCTAGTGCTCTGTTCCATTCACCTTCTGAGAGTTCCCGTCTCAGATCTGTTTCCCATCTCTTTTTCATTGTCTCACTTTTTGGGTTGGGTATGTCGCTGAGGTGGCCGTATACCTGAGAGACCGCTCCCTGTCCCTCTCCCAGGTTGTATAATAGCGTTATAAGAGGGGCTGACTCTGGTTTCTCTGGCCAAACGTCCCATTTTTCCTTAGCCGTTTCCCGTATCCTGCGGTACCAGAGGAATTGGCCAGCTTGTATGTCCTCCTCTTTTTGTAGTGACTCGAACTCCCTGAGGGAGCCTTCGTCATACAGGTCCCCCCAAGTATAGACACCTTTCCTCTCCCAGTGTCTAAGGTGGAGTAGGTCCGTACTTGATTTGCACATGTCTTGGATTAATGGGATTTCGGGAGAGTACGGGTGTTTCAGATGGGTTATCTCCTTCGCCCTTTGCCAAATTTGCCTCCCCAGGGTAGCGAAGGAGGGTATGTCGCTCAGCAGGTGTTGTGGGGCCCATATGAGTTCTCTCAGGTATATAGGGGAGATCATGGATTGTAATAGGGGTGTCTCGGACGTGGTGTCGTCGGCTAACCATTTGGACACAAAGCTGAGTTGAGCAGCTAAATAGTATTTTTCAAGGTTCGGGAGCTGGATACCGCCTTGCGCGTATGTTAACACTAGGGTAGAGTGTGCTATTTTGTGTCTGGCCTGCCCCCAAAGGAAGCCACGAATGATTGAATCAAGCAGACGAAAGAACTTAGGTTTGATGTAGTATTGTACGTTCTGGAATTTGTATAGGAACCGGGGGAGGACAATCATTTTAACTACTGAGGCCCTGCCCATCACTGATAGGGGGAGTTTTGCCCAGAAGCTCATTGATTTGCGTAGTGCGGGTATCGCCGCCACAGTGTTGTGCTCATGCATAAGCTCCGGGGTGTGCATTATTTGGATTCCGAGGTAGCGGAATGTCGTGGTTTGCCATTGTATACCTAGTGCGGGGAGCTCCTCCCTGTCTCTGCTTCTCAGTCCTGCCAGTGGGAACAGGCAGGACTTAGCTCTGCTAAATCGTATGCCTGAGACCTTGGAGAAGTTGTCGAGGACCTCCAACATGGTTGGAATGTTAAGGTGCGGATCCCTGACGTACAATAGAACATCGTCCGCATAGAGCGAAATGATGTGGTCCGTCACGCCAAGTCTTATCCCTGCATCAAAGAACTGTTTCCTGAAATAGATTGCGATGGGTTCCAACCCGAGGATATAAAGCATGGGAGACAGCGGGCATCCCTGTCTTGTGCCCCTACATATGTCCCATATTGCTGATACGTGTCTCCCAGTTTTCACCCGAGCCCTTGGTCTGGTGTACAGTATTTTGACCCATCGAACAAATCCCGGACCAAAACCGAACTCCTGTAGGACTGCTAGTAACCATTCCCAATATATAGAGTCGAACGCCTTGATGGCGTCTAGCGGCAGCAAGGCATAGGGCTCGGGATTCGCGTCTGTTTGTTCGACTATGTGTTGTAGTCTGCGTAAATTCATGGTTGTGTTGCGTCCCGGTATAAATCCGCACTGGTCTGTCTGGATAATATCGCCTATAAGTCTGGAAAGTCGTTTGGCAAGAATTGTGGTCAGTAATTTGACGTCATAATTAAGCATGGCTAGGGGTCGATATGATTCGCAGTGTTCTGCCGGTTTGATTGGCTTGAGGACTGGGATCACAAGGGTTTCCCTCATGCTGTCGGGTAGGATACCTCGCTCGTATGTTTCCAGGAAGACTTTGTGTAGCAGTGGGGCCAGGGAGGAGTCGTATGACTTATAAAATTCTGAGGGCAACCCATCAGCATGCATGTAGCCTGTGACTTAATTGCCTCAGTTATGTCTTCCGCAGTGATTTCAGCATCTAAGGCTTCGGCTTGTGTAGGGGAGAGCCTGGGTAGTCCTATTTCGTCTAGGGTGCCCATTATCTGGTCTAGGGGGATTTCAGCTTCGTGTGAGTACAGGTGCGTATAATAATTTTTAAAGGTGTCATTTATGTTATGTTGGGCTTGACGTACGTTGCCGTCCTTGTCCTGTAAAGAGGTAATTGTGTGCCTGGGGTGTTCTTTCCTGCAGAGCCAAGCCAACAGCCTGCCAGGCCTGTCGGCTTCCGTGTGTGCTCGGTTCGTTCTGGTGGTATAATCAAACTTGGCCAGTCTATCCCAGGCCTTCGTGCATTCAACTCTAAGGGCTTTGAGCTTGTCTTCCCGTTGTTGTGGGCTTAAGGGACTGTTATCGAGCCTCTCTATCTCCCTTTCTCTTTGTGTTAGTTCCTCTTTCAACTTCTTTCTCACGCCTCCGGCCTTTGTTATAATTTCACCCCGTATTACTACTTTTAGGGCTTCCCATATGGTGCTCACGTGTTCTACACTCCCTGTATTTAGCTCTATGTAGTTGTCTATTGAGTCCTGGAGTTCTTCTTTAAAAGCTTGGTCCCTCAGGGCTTCCACCGGCATTTGCCACATGGGAATGGGTGGTCGTGGGCCAGCATGGTTCCACTCTATCACCAATGGAGAGTGGTCAGAGATCGTCCACCCAGGTACGTTTCCTCCTCCATCTGGGGTAGGTGTTCCCTTCCTACGAAGACGTAATCTAGTCTCGTGTGAAGGCCATGGGGGGACGAGTAGTAAGAATAGGTGCGTGTCTGTGGATGTAGCTCCCTCCATATGTCCGCCAGGTCTAGTCTATCCGTTACTGCGTTTAGTGAGGTTGTGGCCGCTGATGGGGTCCTAGGCAAGGGTAGGGTTCTGTCTAGGTCTGGATTGTGGGTGCAGTTAAAGTCCCATCCCCAAATAAAAAGGCCATCTCTGTGTGGTGTGACTCTAGCGTACTTTGAATCGAGGTGGGCTGGGACATTACTATTGGGGAGGTAAGAGTTCACTATGCAAACTTCTTGCTGTTCTATGCTTCCGAGCAGTATCACGAACCTGCCCTCTGGGTCTTTTACTGCTTTCTTTAATTGAAATGGAAGTTGGGGATGGATCCAGGTATAGACCCCTCTAGCGTACTTGGAGTAGGCAGTGCCGTACCCCTGCCCGCCCCAGTGTTCCTGGAGTTTGGCGGTGGATTCTGCGGTGCAGTGGGTTTCCTGTAAGAGTGCTATCATTATCCCCTTTCTGTGTAGATAGGACTTAATTCTGTTCCTTCGAAGGTAGGTGCCGAGGCCCCTTACGTTCCATGTCATTTTTATTCTCATCGCCATGTCATGGGGGGTATTGTAGTGGTCGCGGTTTTCCAGGCGGGCTCCCGTGGTCGGGGTGTTTCTGGTAAGGAGTTTTGTCTATGCGCCCGGGTTCCTGGAGCATGTTCCCTCCTCCCGATTCTCTCCCTGCAGCTGGCATTGTGTAGTATGGAGACTTATCAACTTCTTCAACTGTCATTCTAATGAATGAGCTAACTAAACCATTTAACTGTGAACTGCCCCCAGCAGTTGCGTAGAACTTGCAGCGCTCGGGGGCTCCCGAGCCTTCTGGGCCTCTCCAGGCCTTCCGGTGCGGGCTGCGTGTAAGCATTCGACTCACACATCTCTTTTGGGGGGCGCCCATTGGCGTGGTCGTGTGTGGTGCCTCGTGCTTCTGCCCGATAATGCTATCGTTGTGTTACAATCTAAATTGGCTGAGTTGTACCTCTGTGTGGAGTTGATGGCCGGTGATGGCGTTCGTGGCTTCCTGCTTTATCCGTTGTTAGTCCTTGACGGGTCCTCTCCGTCGTCCGCCAAGTTATTGTGCTCGAGCCACATGTTTGCTGCGGCTGGGGTCTCCAAGAAGAGTGCTTTCCCTTTGTAAAGGATTTTGAGGCGAGCAGGGTAGAGCAGCATGTACTTCAGATTAAGTTTGCGGAGTCTCGCTTTTACTGCTATGAATGAGTTCCTGGCGCGCTGTACTGCGGGGGTGTAATCTGGGTATATGACAATTGACGAGTCTTGTCTTTTGATTACACCTCCTTCCCTGGAATAGCGCAATATTGTCTCTCTGTCTCGAAAGTTTAAGATTTTTGCAATGATCGGGCGCGGGTGTGAGCCCGGTGGAGGGCGCTTTTGAAGGGATCTATGGGCGCGCTCTACTGAGAATCCTTGCGAGAGATTTCCTGCGCCAATTTCTTGTTGCAGCATTGTCTCTATAAATTCTGTGGGATCCGGGCCTCCCATATCTTCGGGAACACCTAGGATCCTGATGTTATTGCGCCGTGCTCGGCCTTCTGCGTCTTCGGATCGCGCTTCCAGCCTTGCCACTTGCTGTTCTAAGTATAGGACTCGCTTCTTCAGGTCTGTGGTGTTCTCGACATTGACCTGTAGAGTGGCTTCATTGGCGTTGACCCTTTCGGTCAGATTGCGTGCGTCTTGTCGCATGAGCTGCATATCCACTTTAATTTCGTCAATCTTGCCTTCAATGGAGGCGCGGAGCGCTACAATGGCTTGAAGAACTTGCGTATCACCAGTTGCCGCTGCCGCGTGTGATGGTTCATCGGTGGGTATAGGGTCTGACTGTGGCAGCTGTTTAGGCCTGACCGTCGTGTAGGTGTCCATTGTCATGGATTTCGGTTTGGTTCTAGGCGGAGACATCCTTTCCCTCTGGGCCGCCGTGTCAGCCTCCACTGTTCGTTGGGTGCCTATCCCGGTATTAAGTTTCGGTGGGGAACCGGAGCTGGGGCTCCCCCTCTTCG
Source organism: Ambystoma mexicanum (assembly GCF_040938575.1). Taxonomy (NCBI): domain Eukaryota; kingdom Metazoa; phylum Chordata; class Amphibia; order Caudata; family Ambystomatidae; genus Ambystoma; species Ambystoma mexicanum. The sequence goes on from NC_090941.1 coordinate 291,169,318, forward strand.
CGCGTTCTTGTCGCGTCTAGTTAGATTCAGCCTCCGGTGATGTTGGGGGGGGGGGGGTGATCCTGGCAGCATTGAGTCTTGCCCCCGTGTGGTGTGGTTCAAGCAGTTCAGTGTCGCCGTAATGGAGGATGTCTTAAGTTGCGCAGGGCAGCTGGTCCTGGCCCCCCTTCCCGCAGGCCCCGACGGTTGGGCTGGTGCCCTCGTTATATTTCGGTAGCAGCGCAAGGGGGCGGGGGGGGGGGTGCAAGGCAGCCACTCACTGTTATCGGCGTTGGGGGTCGTTGTTCTGTGTCGCAGGCCTGTCTCCGCGGTTCAGTCCGTTGAGGTCTGGCCCCAGAGCCGTGCCTCTGAAGAGGGTCGATTCCTTCCTCCTCGCGTTCGATCACTGGTGGGGCCCAGCGCCTGTGTTGTCGGGCAGCGAGAGGAGGCCCTCGTCTCCGGCTCTCGCTGCGCAGGGTCCCCGCTCGCTCCAGGCAGTCGGCAGTCCGCGGTCTGCAGGCCGCAGCGTTGCGCAGTTCCACAGCATCCCCTCCGGGGGGCCGAGGGCGAGCTCAGGAGCTGGGAGTTAGTTCGACGAGGATCACAACGGTCGCCGCCATCTTGGATCCCCAGGGGCGTCTCTTTGCTCGCCTCGTTCAGGGTGTGGTCGACTCCGATTTTGTTCGGGGGTCGGATCGCTGCAGCGGGGAGAGGTTTCTCTTTCCAGTCGTATATTTTTGCAGGGAATTTCTTGGCCGTAGTTGCCTGTTGCAGTATTCCAAAAGGATCGCGGGCAGGAGCTTCGCAGATGCACGTCTTTACGGCATGCGCGCTGGCCACGCCCCCTTCGAATTCTTAAGGTTGCTCGGCCTCATGGCATCCTGCAATGGGCGATCAAGATGCAGTGGTCGCAGTTCTCGGGCAAGATGTCGGATCCTGTTCAGATTCCACTCTCGTTCTACCAGGATCTTCTCTGGAGGGCCAGCGAAGGGAACCTGATGAGGGGGGGGGAACGGTTTTGGCAACCATGGCCGGAGGTGACGGTAGTGACGGATGCTTCCCCTCACAGGATGGGGCACTCATGCCAACGACTTGACCTCGAGCGGTCTTTGGTTTCCGTGGGAGTCCATACTCCACATCAATTTGTTAGAGCTGAGGGTGATTAGGCTTGCCCTGAAGGTGTTTCTGGCCTCTGTACAGGGGAAGAGTGTCCTGATCATGACGGACAACACAGTGGCCACAAAAAGGGGGGTAGGTTCACTCCTGTTGTGCAGAGAGGCAATGCAGCTCTGGTTCTGGGCCATCCAGCAGGGAATTTCCATGTCGGCAGTTCATCTGGCCGACAATGCGGCGGCGGATGCTCTGAGCAGGCAGAGCACGGTCTCGCACGCGTGGGAGTTGGCTCAGGAAGTCCTTCAGGAGATCTTCGCCCTTTGGGGAATGCTCCAAGTGGATCTCTTCGCCACCAGTGTCAACCGGAAGTGCGAGAGGTTCTGCTCAAGGGAATGTCCTCTAAGAGGAGCCTTAGGTGATGCGTTCATGGTGGATTGGTAATTCCCGCTGCTGTATGCGTTTCCTCCAGTCCCTGTCATTCCTGAAGTGTTGCAGAGGTTTGGTTCCCACATGATCCTCATTGCTCCGGATTGGGCCAGGACAGCGTGGTACCTGAACCTTCTAGAAATGTCCGAGAGAGAGAGAGATTGGAGGCACTTTCATCTAAGCCACCCTTTACTGTGTTCCACAAGGATAGGGTTGTACTAAGCGTACGTCCTTCCTTTCTACCTAAGGTAGTGTCTGAATTTCATTTAAGCCAGAAAGTGGTTCTTCTGTCTTTCTATACTACTCCTCAGCCTGATAAGGAAGAAGAGCGACTCCATAGGTTGGACCCTGGGAGAGCTGAGCTTTTGTATTTCTAGGATGTCCAGGGTCCGAGTGGACGATCAACTCTTTGTGGGATATGCTGGACACTGATTGGGCCAGGCTGTTATCAAACAGACCTTGTCCAGGTGTATTATCCTCACCATTACTGAATGTTACTGATACCCTCCAGAAGGTTTGCAAGCTCATTCCACTAGGGGCATGGCTAATTCCACAGCCCTACAATGGGGAGTTCCTAGTAGGAATATTTGTGATGCAGCCACACGGGCTTCTAGCCACACCTTTGTTAAACATTATTCCCTGGATACGATCTATGGTCAAGATATGGCCTTTGGTAAGGTGGTTCTTTATTCCGCCATTTTATTAGGTACTCTAAATTCTTTTCCCCTCCTCCATTTTCTGGTACTGCTTTGGGAGTCTGTCAAAGATGTGGAATACGTTGGAAGACACAATCCATTCGAAGAACAAGTTACTTACCAACTGATAATGTTCTTTTGATTGGATGTTCCTCCAACGTATTCCACATCGCCCTCCCAGAGTACCCCTTTGGACAATTTTCCTATGCAATTGTAGCTTACGTTTCCGCAAGGCTATGTGCAGTCAAGCGGGCATTGGATGTGTGCAATTCACACGTTATGTATGAAAAAACATAAACTGAGGCTACGGGCGCCGTGCGTCCTATTTATAACATCCGGTGATGTTGCTCTCGACAGGCCTTTGAGGGACATTGACCCAACACCATCGATGCAGGTCGCCCTCTGCCGAAAAAGTTTCCGAAGTACACAGTGGTGGACATTCCATGTCAAAGTTGTGGAATACGTTGGAGGAACATCCAATTAAAAGAACTTTACCAGTTGTTAAGTAACTTGTTGTTCTCTGCAACGTATGGTTTTGACCTTCCTGAAATTGATGCCTATAAAGGACTTGTGTGCTGCCTCGTGGGAAAAATTATGGCATGCGTGGATGAAAGAGCTGGGTAGAGACATAACTACAAAAGAATGGGAGAGTTTAATACGAGTGGGTACCAATTCAAAGATGGATCTGAATCTGCGATTTGTTCGTCAGAGGATTTTTTGTTGTTTATATTGGACCCCAGTACAGATGGGTGACTTGGGAATGACCACTGAGAAATCTTGCTCGGGATGTGGCCAGAGGGGAGTTACTTTATTGCACAGGTTGTGGGAATGTCCAAGGGTGGTGGAGGTTTGGGTGGGGGGAGAGAGTCTTGGACAGCCTGGACATAATTTTGGGAGCAGTATTTCCTAGATTATTTTACTCAGTAATTCTGCTCTCAAATGCGTGGAGATGTACGGTAGCTTGTGATAATTGTAGCTGGATAAATAGAATATTGGTGGTGGCTGCTAAGCAGATCTTGAGTGTTTGGAAGACGAGGAAAAGCCAAAAGGGGAGGGATGGTTGACCAATCTATAGACTCTAGCCGGTTATGAGAAGTGAATGCTACAAAACCAGAAACTAGAGCGCTAATATTTTGAAATATGGTGACCATTCAATTAACTGTATAATTGAAGCTAAACTATTAGTATAATAGTTGGATGAATTGGGGTGAATATGTGGTTTGGAAAGAGATGAACACATTGAAAGCCAATTGTGATTTGAGTTGTGGTGTTTTGTCTATGTTGTGTATGTCTGGTCTAGTTTGTTATTGTTTTCTGTGTGTGTGTGTGTATTTAGCAATATTATAATGGGTTAGTTATAGATGATGATTCTGTTATATGCCTTCATGGTAAAGATTTGATTTTGTTTATCTTTGAGTAGGGAAAGTAATCATTGGACTTTTTAACCCACAATTGTTACTTGATGACTGGACTATGCTTATGAATTAGAAATGACAAATTGAGTTTTAACTAAGAAAAGAGAACAAATTCAAGGAAAGAGACAAGTTTGTGGAGGAGTTTATGGGACAATGGAGAACTGGAGCATGATCAGGAGAACTAGAAGCAGTGGATGTGATCAAGAAAGTAGTCAAGCTGGGTGAAGAGGTCTTTGATAGGCAACTGAAAAACCTGAGGGTACTAAGAACAAGGGAGGAGGCAAATGCACAGGAACTTCTGATGGGGGATATCTCGAGTTTAAAGTGGTTTGATAGGGAGGAGGATGAGACTAGTCTTGAGATTTACTGGGAGGATGGTAAAGTGAAGATGTTGGGGGAAAATAGCCACCAGAGGTTTGAGTAATCTTGCAAGGAGTAAGAGATATTAACTTAGATGCAAGGTAGCTTGAGGCTAGAAAGTGAAAGACCAAAAGAAGAGACTTGTGAGGGAGGGTATTGAGTTAAACTTTGAGTTCTGAGGGGGTGAAGAGGAAGGAGAGACAAGCACAGGGAGAGTACTGAATCGAGGAAAAGGAAACCAGTTGCTGGGCATTGGAATTGGGACACTCAACTGAAATGTATAGTCAGAGCAGTTGGCCACCCTCTTAATCGACCTAACTAACCTGGCACTCATATGAGTCTTTGGGATTTCTGCAAACCCTGCCTTCAGCCCTTTTTGCTTTGCCCTGACCGCTCAAGCTACTATCGGAGGATAATATTTATAATCAAATTGTTGTTAGACAAAGCATGATGGACTCAAAAGATAAAGTCCCACAAAAGTAAGAAGAAAAGCAGGAGCTTACCCTCTTGAGTCTACTTCTCGATTGTGGTCTCCAGAAAGCCCCAGAATGTAGGTGAGAGCCAGGTATTTTGAAAACCCAGGTACTTTGTATAGGGACTTTGTTGCAAGACCTCTACTTAGAAAGCAAACAGAGGAGTAACCCATGGCTGAAGAGAAGGCATGTTTTTACTTTTATTCCAGATAATTTGCTTTATGACCATTGGTTCAATTGAGGTACTCAATACTCAGTCCCCATTTGTTATGTTATTCCACACTGTAAATAACCCTCAATACAAAACCTGGAAGAAAAAAAAAGATTGAAACTAAAATATGCAGCCAAGCCTGTAATGTAGATAGTCCTATAAGCAACGGTAGCAATCGAAGACAAACTGTGTGCAGAAGAGTCCAGTGAGTGGTTATCCCATATAGTGGTCATGCAAAAACCATAAGGGAGAAAGTGTTTTTACCTTTTGTGATATGAATAGAGTTATTTGGGTAGCCCAACATAAACGTTATGTGTAAGGGCATGGGTAGAGCTCAGTGGGTTTTTGACTTTAAACCTATCCTGTCTCTTCCATCAGGTAGTTGAGACATTGAAGGGCTCTGTTGTGAACGTTGGAGTTAGCAGAAGCAACTGCAAGCATACATCTGCTGTGTGGTTTGCCGCTGTGCATCCAAGTGGATCTAGAGCATGTTTTGAAGCATTTAGTAATCTGTTTTCACTGCGCTCCTTCGTGATCGTTACCAGCACTGTGATACAAGTTGGTTGTGAGTGCTATACAAATGATGCATTGATCCCTGCTCCTGGATGAAGGACTAGAAGCTTGGTATGGGAGGAACCCATAGAGAATCTGCAATTGAAGCAAACCTGCAGAAAGAGGGTGTAACTATCTGGCTGGAGAAGAGTGAGCATGGGAAATTAAAGTGAGAGTATTGTGAGGGCACACAATCGGCACTGAGTTTAATCTGTATATCAGTCGCATGTTAGCCATGTTTTGTGGGGTTCTGTATGTTTTGAATATCAAAGTGCTCCACTTGTCTCCTGATCTCATGCTGTATGCCAGCAGTGCATTACAGATCCATATAAAGACCTGTCCGTAGTTTGCATATGTTTTTATAAAATAATTTTGAGCATTACAATTTGCATTCGACACCAAATAGTTTCGGAGGCAGGCATTGGCACCGATATTGACCAGACACCATTGCGAATTAGAGCATATCCTGACTGTGAACGGCTAGAAAGCAAGCAAGAATAATCATTTGTGGCTATTCTTAGCCTACTCTCGCAGTGTTGGGGAGGTGTCTAAGCGCTAAGTTTGCCTCGCCCCTACTAATCTTATCAGCTGCCACAAGTGGGAACCATGGAGCTCCAGTGAGCCATGAGTAAATGAGTTTTGGAAAACCCGCAGGTGATTCCAAAGCTACTGCCCGCCAACATCATTGCAGCATAAGAGAATGTTTTGGTGGCATTGTGACCTCAAGGGGGCCCACCAGAAGGTCAGGGGCCAAACTGAGGAGGACATGGTAGTTGTAGCGATAGAGATAATAACAACTTGCCAGTCCTGTGAATCCTGTAATTTTAAATGCCTTGTGAGTAGAGCCTGACCAGGATCGTTCTGGAGAATATAGAATACCCTTAAGCCCGCTATTAGCAAATTCTCCCTTCTATCCCTAGGGTTTTGGGGACAGACTACAAGCAAGGGGAGATGCTGTGTTATGGAGAAATGCAGCTTTGTTATTCCAAGTGTGCGTATTGGAGAGAGAAAAAATCAACTGACCTCAGTTTAGGCATGACACCTAAAATGTGTCTGTGGGCATGGCTTCTAAATACCTCAGCTCACCATGCAATGAGTATGTTTTAGACCTACCCAGTGGTTCAGCGAACACTACTTCTCAATCTCTCATTTCGACACTGCGCCCCATAGAATACAGTTGAGTCACATGATAAATGTGGTCCCATTGTACATATAGCTCTTCCACCTTTCCTTCTCATGCCTTCCTGAGCACCTTATCTATCCCTGGCCCTCATCCCAACTATATACCCATCTTTGCTCCTCCCTGCCACTAATGAATGTTCTATTGTACTCCTCCTTTGCCTCTCTAACAGGCAAAATCCCTTCGAAGCAATGATTATGGAAGTAGGTGCTATACAAATGCAAGGTAAAATGAAAATGAGGATGCTGAATATTTGACAATCCCAAGGGCAGGAAGCAGACGGGGTTGAAGGAAATGGAGAGGGAACAATGTATAGTGTAGGAAATCTGACCACAGAAGGCCATGCCGAGATTGTCCTGTTCAGGATTGCACGGATTCCCTTCAAAGTAGCAATCGAGTGAAGTATGGAACAAATTAAAAGATTGAGCAAACTTTTAACCCTAGCCAAACTGGCAACCACTGGGTAGAGCTATCTGGCCATCACACATCAGATGCATCCAACATGCCTCAGGAGCATTTTCCAACCATGTCACTAGTGTGGCAATTCAAGGAAGGCTGCCTGAGGGCACTATATACAAAATCCCAACAAAAGAACGTGGACAGTAGGAAAATCATAAATTATTTCAGTAATGCACGACATGACGGGCCTAATTAACAAACACCAAATATGAGGTCCGACCATAGCCGGGCATAGGAGACCTACAATCAACGTCTCTAACTATACTCGCATTCTGTGTTTTATGGACTTAACTACATGGTTTCCTTCACTTACTAGGAAGTTTTTTGGGAAATGTACTAGTGTTTTGTTTACGCCTTGGACACCTATGAACAGTTTTTTCACTGTATTTTAGATGTAATTATGTGTTTGTTCAGTACTATGGTTATTATAAATTGTTATGCAGATAATAACACTTACATATTTTGCAAAAGAAAAAGCATCAGCAAATTAATAATAAAAAGCTGATAATTTCAAAAACTAAGTGACATGTGTTCATTAGCAGCAAATGTTTGTTTCTAATGATGGTTGCCCCGTGAGGATGGGCTTCCAAAAGGGTTTAAAATGGTTTGCATTTAAATGTCTTTGCATGTTCTTGAATCATAGAGGGTAGGACAACCCCCCAGTTATAGACTAATTAACAAACAAACATGCACCCTATGAGCTTCTCAAAAAGCAACTTGTACACCCATTTCATCCACTCCTGACCACAGTGCTGTTTTCAAGGCCAACACGTAAGTACGAGTCTTGCATGCACAGTTTTGGGTGAAAGAATGGGAAGATCTAATTCCTGCCATAGTAATCTATATCGGTTAATAGCTAGTATAGGTGTGGTATAAGTCTGAGGCTGTCCAAGGGGCCAATAGATCATGACCTCACAGGTTTTCAAAGGACAAAGGTATCCACCTCATAGCTGCACTAAAGGGGCGAGACAGTTGAGTATGGGCTACAAAGAGCGAGAAATGAGACCAGAACCCAAGGAATTGAATGCTCCAGAAAGTGGGCGCAATGTGAAATGATATATAGAGCCAACGTGCAACATGCCCCACCTAGCTCAGTCAGTCAGGGTACAAGAGAATGGAAGTTCAATAGCAGCAGTTACCTCAAGTTCAAAAGTTAGATCGCCTGCAAACTGCCTCATTCAAATGTATCTACCAATAAAGTGTTCGGCAAGAACAAACAAGGCAGTTCTAAAGCCCAAGAAGCCGGAATGCCAAAAGTTGTCATCCTCCTTTGTCATCTAACAACTCAGCATCCTTGCATAACGAGGTAAGTCTAGCAGGAAGGAAGCACAGACGTGCCCAAAAAAAGCATTGAAGCCCAAAGATGCAGAAACATGTAGTCAAACTTGAACATCAAATGACTGACTGACTGAACGAACAAAACAAAAAACAAGCAAACCTGATGGGACAAAGACTTGTCGTTTACAGAGGAAGACCATACTTCTGACTTGGAATATAGCTTGCATCCCACATAAATTGGGAGAACCTGACCTGCTGGCCTACTTAATATATCATTCCCTCACTTCTGCAAGAGATATGGACGATGGAGGTCTGGGACCTGGGAAGCTCCCTGAAAAGGAAGGAATGTGACAGGCCTTCAGATCTCATGTAGTGTGAAAATAAAGTAAGCAAATACTAGACACAGATTGATGGTGGGTATTAACTTCTTATCAAGAAAGTCCCTTGGAATCGCAAACTAACGTGTCAATTGTGTAAATGCCAAAGCATTCAGTGGGCTTTTGGAGATCCTCACATAGGATGACATAGAACCTTTAGAATTCAAAGGATGTCATGTATTCATAATCTGTAGTGACACTAATGATGAAATGTGGTTGTGGGGTGGTATTCACGGGACCCTGCTTCATAGGTTTCGCAAAATGGATGCAAAGGGCAAATGCAAATTGAATTTGATGAGAATTTGGATCTAATCTCATTCTATAATTCTTAGATGTCCAACTCTTACAATTTTTAATATATAATGCAAGCAGGGCTATATTTGTAATATACAATATCCTGCTCAGCCGTGACAATTGTGTGGACTACATGAACTTTGCAGTCTGTAGTTGGACAGAAAATTACGATGTGTTATTGCGCCTGCAAAGGAATAACAACTGGAAAGAAAACAGGGTCCTTCCTGTTGAACAGAAATGTCCTGATGATTTAACAGTGAGGGTAAAATCAGGTCAACACCTCAAACAAAATCTTAATCTCTACTTCTAATAACCTGTAACTCATGGACCTAGAAATAAGTCGATGCAAGACATTCAAGTGGCAAAATGATGGTGGCCATAACAAAACAAACGAGTCATATGATCAGTTAATAGCATCCTTATCTATATTGGCAACAAGAGATGAAGCCAAGCAGAAAAAAAGAAATGTAACCCAACAAGCAGGCATGCATTAGTCTGATAAGGAATGCATAGGCTGCAAATCAGAAATGCAAAAGGCTGTTCATAGGTCTCCAACTGACTAAATTTGATATCTGAGGGATCATTTCAAAATTCTGTTATTTACTAAGAAGAAACAATGTTTGGATCAATGCTGGCAGAAAATGGAGCGAGCCGCCAGTGAAAACAACACAAACGTATTGGAGGTGTATACCGCAAGGATTAACAAAATAGTAATCACAAACCTAATCCAACAAGGTCCTGGACCCACCTCCCCAAGAACGAACAAGGCATATGTGAACAGTCAAAATGGGATAGAGCATTCCCGGAAAATTAAAAACTCATGGGGACAATATCATCTTGGAACACAGAACACACATCGGGTGTTGCCACCCGATAGCCCTATGCTGCACTCCTATTGGGACACAGTCCCAGGTATGTTTTTTTAAAAAAACAATAGTGAAAAGGAGTCTCCCACGAGAATGGAACTCACAGCCCACTATGGTAAATTTCTTCTTCTTAGTTATGCAGAAAATATATACATATGAATATATACTGTTCTTTCTTATTCATTAAATGCACCTTTGTTCATATCAACTGAAATAATGTCCACCTGCCCTCGTACAATCAAGAGCCACCAAGATCATATACCATGTGGGTAGACAACGCATATATTTGTGTAACAGAGGTAAAAAGTAAACAATACAAATCAGTCACACTGTACAATCTCAGTTTGTACAAAATGAATCAATATAAATGTTGCATACAATTGAAGTGAGCTCGGAGCTGTATTCTTGCACACTTCAAAAACATTCAATTATGATTGAGCATTGCACAAATCAGTCAATTCACAATTTTAACAACATAATGTGTATATCAAAGGATGAGCAGTGTAAGTCCTCTCTGCTCTATATTTTGTCCTAAACACTCCTAAAGGAGCCAATGCGTTTCGGGTTCCGATGAACCCATCTTCAGGGCAGGATGTGTAAAGTTTCATAGGGGTTTTCCTAAAAATAACAGAGATAAACTAACTCCAGAATGTGTGCCAATAATTAAGGAGTGTAGATATAAATGTAAGTCACTGACCTTATATTTGAAGCAATAATTAAAACACCTCAACCTGCATTAAGAGCAAAAATAACAAGTCTCAGCTTATGGGTAAATTTAATTCTATGTATTTAAAATTCGTCTGATGCATGTAACACCACTCGCCCGGTCCAGAGGCAAAAGCATTGCCCCGGGTCTGAGTAAGCTGTTAGGAAGTCGATCACGACGGATGCATACTGTAGGATTCAACAACAGAGATAATGTGCTAAGTTTGGAGTTCAAAAATTGTTGAACATGATCAGAGACCGATGTAATGCCCATTGTATATGGAACCATTCACTAGTAAAATAATGTGTAGCGGTTGTAATAAAGCCATACTTATGAGTGAGGGGGCATAGATGTGCATGGCGGCACCACCCGTGAGCAGACCTCTCGACGTGTGTGCAGATTACGTGAAGCATAAGTGCCAGTCATCTGTGAATAAACCGAACATGCAGCCAAGTAACAAGGTGCTGCTCGCGTATAACTGTTCCATAACTTGCCGTGTGCTAGTGACTATCACCGCGCCTAAGTTGCTGTGAAAACCTACCTGAGTATCTCTAGCTGGACGCATCTCTCGAGACGTCCGTCAAGCAGACGCGCATCTCGAGACTGCAAAGTGTTATTGCGTTGTCATGGTGGCGGCACGCATGCGCGCTCGCTCCCTATTCGCCATATTAGTGTGGGCATCCACACGCACGGATGTAGTTCACACAGATTCATCCAATAAATGATACGCCTGCATGTTGATGCGTTTAAGGGGCGATGTGCGTTCATTGCCCCCCTTTTTTTTATCACTGTCAGTGTGTGTCAACTAGGGCACAGATGTAAAAAACTTTCGGTATAACAATAATAAGCAATATTGGTGTGTCGAGCTGGTTGTCCTGGGGACTACATGTATATGTGCAATACTGAGCTTGCGAGATATAAATGCTCAGTAATTGTGCCAAGCAAACACAAAATTACGTAATGCGAAGACGGGATTATGCCACTTCGCTCCCTTAAATATACTAGAGAGAATTGAAACACCAACTTATAGTAGAGCGTGAGGCGTGGCACCAGAGCAGAATAAGACTGCATGGTGCCCCACCTCACACTAGTCATTCAGTATGCCCACTGAAACCGGACCTGGAGACACAATGGGAAACCCCTGTGTCCTGTCCGGTACAGTGTCACATAGATTAAGTATGTACATCAACAATTGTTGAACTTTCTCCTGTGGCTCGTCGTGTTTCCACCCTATAGATTTGGACATAGCCCAAAGGGGTATAACAATGTGAAGGTGTGTGCCCTCCCTGTCAGTGGGTTTATGAATGATTCCCCTAGCAGTATAATGGGCAATTAGATACTTATATAAAGGCAAAGTAGCTCAATCAAACTCATGGCCATCACTGGCCCCATTAGTATAATATTACATCGTCATCATTCTCAACTGGACTTAAAAGATTCTCAATGGTACATCTGAACCAGAGCCATATTATCAAATGCACATTAGCCCCAATCACTAAACAATTCCTTCGTCCGATCAATACATTACAATTTGAAAATAACAGTGTAGAAAAACACATTTGACACTTATACAAAGCACATGAGATCAAACTCGCAGTTCATGCCTCTTGGGCTCAAACAATCCAGTAGGTCGATCCAGAAAATTTCCCTTTGTAACAATCGTTTATGCACATCCCCCACCTCTCGGTCCCACTTGCACTTGTTCTAAAATGATGCATCTCAATTGGGCAATCGAATATCTTGCTTCCACAAAGTGCATGGACACTGGGGATCTCAAACTTTTAGTCCGAATGTTTGACTTGTGCTCAGTCCATCTTAGTATTGCTTTCCTCATAGTGATCCCCACATAGTAGAACCCACATGGGCATTTCAGAGCATAAACCACATTGGTCGAATCGCAAGTACAAGAGTGTTTGAGTATAATAGGTTTCCCTGTATGTGGGTGTGAGATAGTGTTCCCTAGCAGAATGTTACTGCAGTGCTGGCAGTTGTGACAAGGTTGTGTTCCTCTGTGTCGTGTGGCCACTGTATGGTCTGTAGGTGTTTCGGCTCGAATCAGACTGTTTCTGAGAGCCCCGCTGTTCCAATATGCAAAGATAGGTGTTTGTTGAAAAAGAGATTGTGTTTCAGGGTCCTTTTGCAACATGGGCCAATTTTTCGGAATAATGCTCCTGATTTTTCTGCTTTGGTTCGAGTGCGTGGTCATATAAACCATACAGTCGTTCTTCTTGACCTTGGGCGTGAGCAGAGTATCTCTTTCAATGTTGGCCACCCTTTCTTCAATTCTGGAGATAGAATCTGATTTATATCCCCTCTTTCTGAACTTGTGACGCAAGGTCACTGATTGCCTCGCATATTCTGACTCCTCTGAGATATTCCTCCGATAGCAAAGAAACTGGCTTAATGGGACACTCTCAATAGTCCGTTGTGGATGAAAGCTAGTCGCCAGTAGGAGGCTGTTCCTGTCTGTTGACTTGGTAAATATCCTGGTTTCAAGATTAGCTTCTTTGATGTAAATTTCCACATCCAGGAAATTAATCCTGAGTTTGCTGGTCTAAGTGGTGAACTTAATTCGTGGATGCATACTGTCCATCATTTCAAAGAAATCCGTCAACTCGTCTTCTGGGCCAGACCAGATGCCAAATACATCTTCGATGTATCTAACAAATATGGTAGGGTGGCGAAGCCATCTCGCTGAGGTCAACACATGTTCATTCTCGAAGTAGTACATATATGTGTTAGCATAGGCCGGGGCCATGGCTGCCCCCATGCTGGTGCCTGAAAGTTGTAGGTAGTATTGATCTTGAAATCTAAAGAAGTTGTTCATGAGCACCAACTTGAGTAATGTTAGGACAAAGATCTTATCTCCTTGACAATTGTCTGACCTTAACAGAAGCCATTCAACTGCCTCAAGGCCCGCTTCATGTACAATGGTCGTGTACAGAGATGTAACATCCATTGTGAATAGGATATCTCTTCCATTCACAAACTGCACCTCTTTAAGTTTTTGAAGAAAGTGTGTTGTATCCTTGATATATGTTAGAGTTTCTTGTACAAGGGGCTGTAGGATCTTGTCAAGATACCTCGCAAGCGGTTCGAGTAAGCTGTCTGTTGCCGCTATGATCGGTCGTCCAGGAGGGTCCAACAATCTTTTATGTATCTTGGGTAGAATATATATCACAGGTGTGATGGGATGGGTCTTCTCCAGAAATTTGCGGGTTTTCTCAGAAAAACTTCTGTCTTCTGCCTCATCTAAAGTTTCCTTGATTAGTTTCTTCACCTTCTTTGTTGGATCATAATCGATTTCTTTATAGGTTTCCTGGTCATCTAGTTGTCGTTCGACCTCCCTAATATATTTGATCTTGTCCATTAGGACCAGAGCACCCCCCTTATTAGCTGGTTTGAAGATAATGTCTTTATTGTCCAATAAACTCTTTAGGGTTTGTCGCTCGATGGCCGTGAAGTTCCCACATTTCTTGGACTTGAATGGAATCTTCTTAAACTGATCCAACACTATTCTTTCAAAAACTGTCAACACATGATTATTGACGGGAGGATTGAAGGTACTCTTAGGTGTAAGTTCCAAGAATTCCGAGGATTCCCTTGTGTCTTCATCTTCTTCAAGGCAATTGAAGAACACCTTGAGTTTAAGTTTCCTCATGAGCTTAAAAAAGTCAATTTTCTCCTTCAATAAGCTGGAATTATATTGAGGCAAGAAAGAAAGGCCTTTACGTAAGACCTTCAATTCCAAGCCTGACAGTTTGTATGATGAGATATTGACAACTAGGTCTTCTTCCCCGCCGGTTTCTTCCTCTCAGATTTTTTCTTTTTTCTTCCTCTGTCCTCGTCTGGCTGGTCTTTTCCTAAAGAATCGACCGCACTGGGTGTGTTCTGTTCCCATCCACTGCTGAGGTGGATGGCACATTTGTTACTGTGTCGGCATTGACTTCTAGTTCTGTGGTTGAAGCCTCTGAGGAGGTGGTGTCGGTATTCTGGGGTCCTGTCCTCGGGGGGAGGGGGGGCCGCTGAAATGGTGGCCTCGTTGTTCGATGGCCGTAGTATTCTTGCCAAGTGTATACTATGTCTAATTTATAGTCCTGAGTATCCCTTCTGAATTTCCTGATCTTCTTTGGTTCCAATTCTTGTTTATATTTAGCTAATTTGTCGTGGGTCTCCTCCAAGATTTGTTTAAGCTGGTCTGCTGTAAAACTCTTACCCAGTGTATCTTTAATGACATTAATTTCCTCATCCAGTGTCGTCAGATTATGCGCAAGTTCTTCAATCGTTAGGAGAATTAGATCAAGGGAGCACTTGTTCAGGATCTGTCTCCATTTTTTTCACAAAATTTGGATTCTCTTTGCATAAGGTAGGTTCGAGGCTCACTCTTAGTCCGCAAGGGATTCTCTGTGCCTTATAATAATGTGTCCCTGTGGTAGCATGTAATTTCAAAATGATCTCTCTCTGTATTTTCCACTCTAACTGCTTTATCAATGCTTCTGGCCTGTCAGTGGCTCGCAGCTCATCTCACGTTGTTTTTATAAGGCCTAAAATCCTCTGTGCTTCCTCTTCACTGAACCCAAGGGATACAGCTCTGTTGTTAGTGGTTGCATCTATCTTGAAAAAGGACATCGTCCAGTAGTCCGGCTATGAGATTCAATGTTAGTGGGTTCAAATGTTGTGGGATGTGTGCTCTCCGTGATTGTGGTCAATATGCGAAAAAAGAAGAAGAGGGATCGGAGGCACAACAGTAGATAAATGGTTTTCTATAAAGTCTGTGTGGAGTTGAGACGTCTCCTTGTGATTATTTTAATAGGTCAATTAATTGCACTTCAGGTGCAGCAGGGTTAACCTCGAGGCCAATCGAGGTCCAAAGCAAAACGAACACAGAACACACATCGGGTGTTGCCACCCGATAGCCCTATGCTGCCCTCCTATTGGGACACAGTCCCAGGTATGTTTTTGAGCGAGCCTTGAGGCAGTTGAATGGCTTCTGTTGAGGTCAGACAATTGTCAAGGAGATAAGATCTTTGTCCTAACATTACTCAAGTTGGTGCTCATGAACAACTTCTTTAGATTTCAAGATCAATACTACCTACAACTTTCAGGCACCAGCATGGGGGCAGCCATGGCCCCGGCCTATGCTAACACATATATGTACTACTTCGAGAATGAACATGTGTTGACCTCAGCGAGATGGCTTCGCCACCCTACCATATTTGTTAGATACATCGATGATGTATTTGGCATCTGGTCTGGCCCAGAAGACGAGTTGACGGATTTCTTTGAAATGATGGACAGTATGCATCCACGAATTAAGTTCACCACTCAGACCAGCAAACTCAGGATTAATTTCCTGGATGTGGAAATTTACATCAAATAAGCTTATCTTGAAACCAGGATATTTACCAAGTCAACAGACAGGAACAGCCTCCTACTGGCGACTAGCTTTCATCCACACCAGACTATTGAGAGTGTCCCATTAAGCCAGTTTCTTCGCTATCGGAGGAATATCTCAGAGGAGTCAGAATATGCAAGGCAATCGGTGACCTTGCGTCACAAGTTCAGAAAGAGGGGATATAAATCAGATTCTATCTCCAGAATTGAAGAAAGGGTGGCCAACATTGAAAGAGATACTCTGCTCACACCCAAGGTCAAGAACAAGGACGACTGTATGGTTTGTGACCACGCACTCGAACCAAAGCAGAAAATTCAGGAGCATTTTTCTGAAAAATTGGCCCATGTTGCAAATGGACCCTGAAGCACTATCTCTTTTTCAACAAACGCCTATCTTTGCATATTGGAACAGCGGGGCTCTCAGAAACAGTCTGTTTCGAGCCGAAACACCTACGGAACATACAGTGGCCACACGACACAGAGGAACACAACCTTGTCACAACTGCCAGCACTGCAGTAACATTCTGCTAGGGAACACTATCTCACATCCACATACAGGGAAACCTATTATACTCAAACACTCTTGTACTTGTGATTCGACCAATGTGGTTTATGCTCTGAAATGCCCATGTGGGTTCTACTATGTGGGGATCACTATGAGGAAAGCAATACTAAGATGGACTGAGCACAAGTCAAACATTCAGACTAAAAGTTTGAGATCCCCACTGTCCATGCACTTTGTGGAAGCAAGACATTCAATTGCCCAATTGAGATGCATCATTTTAGAACAAGTGCAAGTGGGACCGTCCGAGAAGGGGGGGGGTGCATAAACGATTGTTACAAAGGGACATTTTCTGGATCGACCTACTGGATTGTTTGAGCCCAAGCGCATGAGCTGCGAGTTTGAGCTCATGTGCTTTGTATAAGTGTCAAATGTGTTTTTCTATACTGTTATTTTCAAATTGTAATGTATTGATCGGACAGAGGAATTGTTTAGTGATTGGGGCTAATGTGCATTTGATAATATGGCTCTGGTTCAGGTGTACCATTGAGAATCTTGCAAGTCCAGTTGAGAATGATGACGATGTAATATTATACTAATGGGGCCAGTGATGGCCATGAGTTTGATTGAGTTACTTTGCCTTCATATAATTATCTAATTGCCCATTATACTGCTAGGGGAATCATTCATAAACCCACTGACAGGGAGGGCAGACACCTTCACATTGTTATACCCCTTTGGGCTATGTCCAAATCTATAGGGTGGAAACACGACTGAATAGGTAACTGAGTCACAGGAGTAAACTTAACAATTTTTGATGTACATACCCTATGTGACACTGTACCGGACAGGACACAGGGGTTTCCCATTGTGTCTCCAGGTCCGGTTTCAGTGGGCATTCTGAATGACTAGTGTGAGGTGGGGCACCACGCAGTCTTATTCTGCTCTGGTGCCCCGCCTCACGCTCTACTATAAGTTGGTGTTTCAATTCTCTCTAGTATATGTAAGGGAGCGAAGTGGCATAATCACGTCTTCGTATCACGTAATTTTGTGTTTGCCTGGCACAATTACTGAGCATTTATATCTCGCAAGCTGAGTATTGCACATATACATGTAGTCCCCAGGACAACCAGCTCGACACACCAATATTGCTTATTATTGTTATACCAAAAGTTTTTTTTATATCTGTGCCCTAGTTGACACACACTGACAGTGATATAAAAAAAAGGGGGGGGCAATGAACGCACATCGCCCCTTAAAGGCATCAAAATGCAGGCGTATCATTTATTGGATGAATCTGTGTGAACTACATCCGTGCGTGTGGATGCCCACACTAATATGGCGAATAGGGAGCCAGCGCGCATGCGCGGCGCCACCATGACAACGCAATAACGCTTCGCAGTCTCGAGCCGCGCGTCTGCTTGACGGACGTCTCGGGAGCTGCGTCCCGCTAGAGATACTCGGGTACATTTTCACAGCAACTTAGGCGCGGTGATAGTCACTAGCGCACGGCAAGTTATGGAACAGTTATACGCGAGCAGCACCTTGTTACTTGGCTGCATGCTCGGTTTATTCACAGATGACTGGCACGTATGCTTCGCTTAACCTGCACACACGTCGAGAGGTCTGCTCACGGGTGGTGCCGCCATGCCTGCCTACACATCTATACCTCCTTACTCATACGTATGGCTTTATTACAACCGCTACACATTATTTTACTAGTGAATGGTTCTGTATACAATGGGCATTACATCTGTCTCTGATCATGTTCAACAATTTTCTGTTGTTGAACCCTACAGTACGCATCCTTTGTGATCGACTTCCTAACAGCTTACTCAGACCCGGGGTAATGCTTTTGCCTCTGGACCGGGTGAGTGGTGTTACATGCATCAGACGAATTTTAATTACATAGAATTAAATTTACCTATAAGCTGAGACATGTTATTTTTGTTAGTTTTGCTCTTAATGCAGGTTGAGGTGTTTTCATTATTGCTTCAACTAGAAGGTCAGTGACTTAGATTTATATCTACCCTCCTTAATTATTGGCACACATTCTGGAGTTAATTAGTTTATCTCTGTTATTTTTAGGAAAATCCCTATGAAACTTTACACATCCTGCCCTGAAGATGGGTTCATTGGAACCCGCAACGTGTTGGCACCTTTAGGAGTGTTTAGGACAAAATATAGAGCAGAGAGGACTTGCACTGCTCATCCTTTGATATACACATTATGTTGTTAAAATTGTGAATTGACTGATTTGTGCAATGCTCAATCATAATTGAACGTTTTTGGAGTGTGCAAGAATACAGCTCCGAGCTCACTTCAATTGTGTTCCGCATTTATATTGATTCATTTTGTACACACTGAGATTGTACAGTGCGACTGATTTGTATTGTTTACTTTTTACCTCTGTTACTCAAATATACGTGTTGTCTACCCACATGGTATATGATCTTGGTGGCTCTTGATTGTACTTGGGCAGGTGGACATTATTTCAGTTGATTTGAACAAATGTGCATTTAATGAATAAGAAAGAACAGTATATATTTATATGTATATCTTTTCTGCATAACTAAGAAGAAGAAATTTACCATAGTGGGCTGTGAGTTCCATTCTCTTCGGAGACTCCTTTTCACTATTGTTTTAAAAAAAAAAAAAACATACCTGGGACTGTGTCCCAATAGGAGTCCAGCATAGGGCTATCGGGTGGCAACACCCGATGTGTGTTCTGTGTTCGTTTTGCTTTGGACCTCGATTGGCCTCGAGGTTAACCCTGCTGCACCTGAAGTGTAATTAATTGACCTATTAAAATAATCACAAGGAGATGTCTCAACTCCACACAGACTTTATAGAAAAACCATTTATCTACTGTTGTGCCTTCTTCTTTTGACAATATCATCTTGGACACATTCTTTCAACATGCATATGAGTGGTGGATCCAATTGCTAAATGTTATCCTTCATTGTTTTGCTTCAAACAGTACATTGCCAGACCCATGGTGAAAATTGGCATAATCCCTCTATATAATAAGTCTCACATATGGATCTACTTAATATAAACTTAGTATCCTTCTAGACATAGACTGTACAATCTTTAGACATGTCATATTAACAAATGCACTACCAAGAAAGAAACTATGATTCTCCAGCATTGGCTCTTTCATAGATTCACATGCTGTGAACATTCCTGTTGTCAGACTGGGAATCCTCTGTAAAATAGAGCAGTTTAAATTAAACTGAAACTGCAGTCACTTTAGTGCTCTATCGTTGTCGTTTTGGTTCATACTGCCCACAGCCAATAGGGAACACTCCCTTAACTCCGCCCCTGTCGGCCATCTTCAGATTTCTCACCGCTCGTTAGTGTTAGAAGTCCTCAAATGTTTTTTTATGTCATTCGACGACCTGCAACACTGTACCTCTGAGACCTCCCTCCACCGTTCCCACCGCCAGTTAATGTCGAAGACTAGTCAAGTACGCAGTTGGGCCCACCTCATGGCAGAATCCACAAGAAAGTGCCTGTTCACGGCGTATGCCCGGTGTGGGCTGAAGAACGTCTATGTAGAGGATCACCATGAGGAATGCCTCTACTGCCTTTACCTTCGCCTGCAGCATGTCCTCAAGAACTGTGAGAGCTGCCAGTCGTTTTCATCCAAGATGCTGAAGGATCATCATCGCTGTCTCGTCGCTTGGCTGGAAGACACCGGCGAGGTCTCTGATTCGGATTCGGTACAAAGTCATGCTTCGTTATGGCAGGGTAGGACGGCCCAGTGAACCACCTCAAGAGGTACAGATTGCACGACAACCAAGCGAGAAGAGGCAGAAGGAAGCCTCAGGCGACGGCTCAAGGTCATCCCACAAGGACCGGCCCCCACATGAAGGTCGGTACCCAGGGAGAGCATTGGCAGGAAAAGGAACAAAGCCCTTTCCATCGCCCCAATGAAGCAGCAAGCTCCAGCTCCAAGTCAGTTGAGCATTCCTCTCTAACTTTATTGCAGTGGGCTACAAGGCGGTCTTCATCGCACTCCAGGTCGTCTCTGCCGAAGTAATCGACCACAGCTTCCTCGTCGGCAAAGCCGGCAACAGCAACAAAGTCCACAGACTTATCAACAACAAAGCCATCTAAAACATTGTCGACGACGAAATCTTCCACTTCGTCTTCAACTAAACAGTTGACTCCAGGATCGTCATCGACCAAGACACAAGACCGTCGTGGACCTCAACCGTGATGGCTGCGACCACAAGCATGCTGACCACTAGTGCTTCGTCGACCATACCGTCGTCGACACACCGTCAACGAGTCAAAAATCTCACCAGTCCATGATAGCCACAGCTGTTGGCCCTGAGACCAGCACCGACACAGCAAAAGCACGGCCAGATTGCCCAAGAACTTTGTATCCAAACCTGGGGTTGCCTCTACTACCAGGTGGTCTTGTGGTCCCAGAGCCGAGTCTTACCCAATCGGAAGAGGAGGAAGTTGTTATATCAGAGCAGCTATCCCCTCCTAGGGCTCTGCCACAGAGGAATCCACTCCGGGGTTAGGCAAACTTTGTTAGACCACCACCTTTCACACCCCTGCCATCAGGGGGGGTGATGCAGCCTTCACAACCTTTGCCCCAATGGAATCCTATGCTGTTGGCAGGAGCAATCCAGCATCAACCACCATGCCCTCAGAGGAACGTATCGTTGGACCTTTTATCAACTCTGACAACTTTGGTGGCAACCTTGCATGCACTCCCTTTGAGAGCACCAGTTACCGAACCCATCAAGCAGAGGCCGGCTGAAGCCCCAGGACCTTCCAGAGAGGGTTATGAGGTTCCTTGCCCCCCAAGCCGCAAGGGCACCAGAGTTGCTGACGGATGAGGGAGCGGACACGGAGCATGAGAAGGAGATGTCTCGCACTTATTCCGATACTGACGAATTTGAGGATTTCGTCACAGCAGATGGTGAGCCAGATGAAGTTCCTCTCAGGGACTCACCCCCTGATGAGATGGGAACGTTCCATGCGCTCATGTCTAGGGCATCCACAATGTTCGGTTGAGCTCCGAAGGAGCAGAGAAAGGAAATTGTTGTATACCAACGTAGAGAAGAATGCAGGAAGTCTATCTGGCCAATACCACTTCTGGAGCACATCTGGAAAGATGACCTGGTGGCCATGTCGCACCCAACAACTGCACCTCCAAAGAAAGATTGGTTCAACAAAAAGTACAGGGCTCCAGAGAGCGCTGCTGCCCGTCTCCGCATGCAGCCCATGTGTGAACTATGGTTTCTGTGGCAGCCAGCCAACCCACCTGCATCCTGTTTGGTGTCCCCAGACCAGCAGGGCAAGTGCCTCGCGCCTTTGGCGAAAGGATCATCACAACAACGGCCACGACTTTCAAGGTGGCTAACGCTATGGCCATACTCGCCTGCTATGACCGTGAGTTATGTTACAAGTTAGGGCCCCTGTTGGAATTCTTGCCCGACAACGAGAAGCAAGAGGCACTGGACATTCTTCATGAGGGTGGAATCGCATCTGACCATTCCATCACCGCGTTTGTCGACTTTGCTGACACAGGCTATCGCCAAATGGGTAGTCCTGCACCGTCAAGTTTGGCTTAATGCCACGGACGTTAGACCAGATGTCCAATCCTGGGTAACGGATATGCCTTATGATGGCACAGCCCTGTTTGGGAGAAAAAAGTGGAGGAGGCCTTGCAGGCCATAAAGACGGACACTGAAACTGCCCACTCCCTTTGCACATTGCAGCACAAGTGCCAGTCCTTTTCGGGCAGGGAAAGAGCATTATAATAGAACTTCATGGGACATCCACAGCATGTGCCAGTCCTCGTCATACAAGACTACTTGCTCATTGGGATCAGTACAGGAAGCAAACCCAGTCCTACAAAGATTCCCAAAGATGCAGAGACTTCTCCCAGCCTAGGGGCCAGTCTGGCAAGCAGGCGTGATCAGCCGAGAGCCGGGGCCTCCCACTTGAGCACCCCAGCGAGGGTTGACGAATGGGCTCGAGTAAAATCTGACAAATGGTTGCTATCCATCCTGCATCAGGAGCACTCCCTGGAATTTATAGAGTACACTTCAGACATTCCTCCTGTACAAAGACCAGAAAACTTGCAGCTCCTTCTGATCCAAGAAGTACAGTCTCTACTACGACGAAAAGGTGCTGTTGAAAAAGTTCCCAGGAAGGAGAAACTAAAGGGGGTGTATTCCCACTACTAACTGGTAAGAAAAAAAGAGCTTACTCAAAAAGCTAGGGGGTTAGAGGCCCATTCTAGACCTAAGGATGCTCAACGAGTTTCTGAAAGCACAATCTTTTCGTATTATAACATTACAGCAAGTGCTTTCTCAACTGCAGCAGGGGAATTTCCTAGCGTCCCTCGATCTCGAAGATGCATACTTTTACGTCCCTATTCGCCCTTTATACCGGCGCTACCTTTGTTTCGTGGTGGCAGGAGAGCACGATCAGTTCAAGGCTCTTCTCTCCGGGTCAGATCAGCCGCTTGGTTTTTCACCAAATGCCTCGCACCAGTGGTGGCTCTCCTGGGACGTACAGGAGTCCACGTCTTCCAATACTTACGACGATTGGTTAATAAGAGCCCCCTCCTACTTGCTGGTGGAGTCCAACACCTCCATCATGATCCAATGTCTTCAGCAGCTGGGATTCTCAATCAATTTCCCAAGGTCGCAGCTGACCCCCCTCTCGTACAGCACAGTACCTCGGGGTAATGCTAGACGCCATCACTTGCAGAGCCAGGCCCTCGGACGAGAGAGTAACAGCCCTTCTGCAGAAGGTGAATTGCATCAACAAGTCTTTGCTGGGAATACTGTCTTCGTACTTCCCACTGGTCACCAACTGCAGATTATGCATGAGGCCAGTGCAAGAATTCCTGGATGCCATTTTGGGGTACAAGCTTCAGGCTCCTGGGAGGGCAGCATTACGCTGACTCCAGCTTTCATGAAGGGGCCTTCTCTGGTGGTCCGTGAAGGAACACATCCTGCAAGGTGCCCCTTCAGGCTTCCGGACCATCAGATCACTGTAACCACAGACGCTTACATGGAAGACTGGGGAGCCCACTGCCAGGACCAGCACACCAGCGGTTTGTGGTCAGTCGGAAAAGACCCGGCACACCAACCTGCTGGAGCTACGAGTGATATTTCTGGGCACTGAAATCTTTCCTTCCCCCTTCTCGAAGAGGTGGTTCGGATCTACAGAGACAAAAGGTTCCTGATCCCCTTCCATCTACCGGGGATCCACAACACGCTGGTGGACTCACTCAGCAGGGAGTTGCGCTCTTGTCACGAATAGGAGTTGCACGAAGACCAGCTACACCTGTTATTCCAGACTTGGACGACTCCAGAGATCTGTTTGCCACAGGTGATAACAGCCACTACAAGACTTTTATCAGCCGGTTTACCCATTCAGACAGTTTGGGGTGAGTGGGCACCTTTGCGTTCCATTGGGAAGGGCAATTACTGTATGCTTTCCCCGCCCAATTCCTCTGGTAATGAGTTCTACACACCTTCAAACAGTATTGTTGCAAACTGATATTAGTGGCCCCTGCGTTCCTGAGAGAGTAGTCTCTGAGCTCCTGGCTCTTTCGGCGACAGCTCAGATCAGGCTACCCCCGCACCAGTTACTTTTGTCCTGGAACCAGGGAGCTGTCCTGCACCATGACCCGGTCTCTCTCAATCTGACGGCCTGGTTCCTGTGTTCCTCGGATTTTGGACCCTTTT
The DNA here is from genome assembly GCF_040938575.1 of Ambystoma mexicanum. Lineage (NCBI taxonomy): Eukaryota > Metazoa > Chordata > Amphibia > Caudata > Ambystomatidae > Ambystoma > Ambystoma mexicanum. Next base: position 291,193,328 of record NC_090941.1, read on the forward strand.
CCTCCTGCAGTCTTGCCCCAGGTGCTGGCTTAAGCAAGGGCCCCTGCCACTCTGAAAGGCTACAAGAGCAAGCAGAGGCGTTTCCAGGCGTGGTGCAGAGGGCATCACCTGCGTCCACACACCATCAAGCCAGAGGAACTACTACCGTATCTCATGTCCTTGGCGGTCTGGTTTGACACACTCCTCCATTAAGGTGCACTGCACCTGGCCGCAATCTCCAGATACTGCTGTTCCTTGGGAAAATCTTCCCTCTGGTTCCATTGGCTGCTGAAAGAGTTTCTACGAGGTCTGTTTTGTTAATTTCCTCCAGTCCATCGCCCCACACCAGCCTGGGAACTCCATGTACTGCTCTCAAAGCTAATGAGACCCCCTTTCGAGCCCATGCACCAGGCATCAATCAAGCACCTGTCATGGAAGATGGCTTTTCTGATGCCAATTACTTCAGCGAGGCGAGTGGGAGATGCAGGCATTTTCTTCGAAACTGCCTTATTTGACCTTCCACAAGGACAAGGCTGTATTGCGAACTAATCCAGGTTTCATACCTAAGGAACCTTCTTCCTTTCACTTTAACCAGCCGGTGGAGTTACCAGTGTTCTTTGGCTCTCCCGCATCTCGGACAGAGCGCACCCTGCAAACACTGGATGTGGTGTGTGCGCTCAAGTTCTATGTGGCCCGCACAAAGTCACTCCGTCTAACGAATCAACTGCTTGTTGCATTTGGGCCTACAAGGCCCGGCAAGGCTGTCTCCAAATATTCTATTGCCAGATGGATTGCAGCCTGCATTTTATTCTGCCACCATCAGGCGTGTAGACGGCTTCCGGGTGGCCCCCGAGCATATTCCACCAGAGCAATGGCCACAACCACTGCTTTTCTCTCTGGGATCCCGCTGCCAGACATCCTCCGCGCAGCCACCTGGAGGTCCGTGCACACATTCACCAGATTCTACTGCATCGACGGGGATTCCGCAGAAGAGTCTACAGTCAGCCAGACGATTCCGCGAAACCTGTTCGCACAAGCTTGGTAAGTCTCCTGTGGTAAGTGATACGGGGAGCTCCTCCACCCTTGTGTATTGGTTATTTTTTTTGTTTTGTAATCTTTTCACAGCATGTAAATCTATGAAAGATCCAATGCTGGAGAAGGTATAACTTACTTACCTGTAACTCCTGTTCTCCAGCATTGGTATTGGTATCTTTCATAGATTCACATGCAACCCTCCCTCCTACCGCTCATGGCTCGTCATTTGGCTCTTACTGCCACTTACTTGCGCTTGCCAAATCTGAAGATGGCCAACAGGGGCGGAGTTAAGGGGGTGTTCCCTATTGGCTGTGGGCAGTATGACTCAAAACGACAATGATAGAGCACTAAAGTGACTGAAGTTTCAGTTTAATTTAAACTGCACTATTTTACAGAGGGTTCTAGCCTGACAATATTGACAGCATGTGAATCTTTGAAAGATACCAAGGCTGGAGAACAGGAGATACAGGTAAGTAACTTACTCCATCCTGTTACAGGCGTTTTTAGGGTGGATATGTCCACTGTGGACCTGAATACTCATCCTGACGCCTCTAATACAAAAGTTTGTGATTGCCAAAAACATGCAGTCCTATGCAGCATTCCTGGACGTTTCCTTCACCTTTGATCTGGGGTTGAGCAAGAGGTTAGGAAATAAATTGACAAACTTGAACATCGATATGAGGTTGCTGAATGCACTCCGGTGACTATACACGAATACCATATTGCAAATCTGTTTCGCCAGCTGGTGGGAAGTATGCACAAAGGTTTGCCATGTCAAGAGGTGTGACACATGCCTGGCTTTTAACCCTGATGCTGTTTTTACTGTAAATCGATGACATGACAAATGAAGTACAAACTGTAGCACAGGATTTTACCTCTTTTGTGGACCAACCAGTACTTAAACCACAAAACATTTTTTGCTGAAATTCTGTTCTTGTTCTATCCTTTACATTTTATGCTATGAAGAATGTCATTCACACATGGAAATGTACTTTGCTACTGTTATTTACTGAATATAGAGTTATTGAACATTGTGATCTATTTATTAATTTGGTCCATTGAGTGAAGAACCTATATAGGTACCTTCCTATCTCTAATAGATTATTAAACTACCCTGGGATATGAGTCCCCCAAGGAGTGCAGTTTAGGGTCACTGATTGGCAACAACCGGTTGTGTTTTGTTCTGTTTTCCCTCTGGTCTCTGGTGGTCTTGAGACTTACCCTTTTGCACCTGAAATATTCGAACACACCTACCTGAACTTTTGAAGTATTTCTTGAATATTCATTTTTTTGAATCATTATTTACTCAGTTGTGCCTCCCTCACGCACTACAACTTTATATATGGGGACATTATATATGGGGACGGGTTGCGGGGATGTCCCCTGCTCCCATTGTTAAAAAAAAAAATGTGTATATATATATATATATATATATATACACATACACCACGGTAGTTATGGTTAAGTTGCTGTTTCCATAGGAAGAGTCCTTTTTGGGTGGCTTATAACTTTGCTCTCCCTGGATGAATCCTCACCAAACTTTGCAAAAAAAGTACATGGCTCACTCTTTTTGCAAAGTTTGGTGAGGTTTAGTCAAGGGGGGGAAAAGTTATAGGGGGGGTCCCAAAACTTATTTTTTTCCCATAGACTGGGGAAAAAACTTTGCTCATGCCTACAGCCCAAACCGCTGGACGGATTTTCACCAAATTTGGACCAGGAGCAGTGGCTTGGTCCCGAAAGAGTGCTTTTGCTGAAAATCCGTCCAGTAGTTTATTTTAAAATGACCAAAAAGTAGGTCACAAAATATTAGTGATATCTATGTTTGGTCCGCGGACACACTTCCCTGTTTGCTCCGCGGACAGTGTCCTGATTGGCCAACCGGCTTGCGTCATGTCCGCGGGCATGCAAAGTGTTTGCTGATTGGATGGTGAAGAGCGTGAAGCGCGTCAGATTTTCGGGAACGCCCACCATCTTGGATTCGCAGACGTCCGCGGACAGCGCGGTGAAACTTGGTGGAAAAATACTATTTAGTAGAGTGTGTTGGTGTGTAAAACTGTTTGGGGAGGGTGGGGGAGTAAGAGATGGGTTAAATGTTGTATTTATTTAGGTGGTAGACCCCACTGTTGTGTTCGCTTTGTCCGCAGACAACGCGGATGTCCTGAAATGTTCTAAATAAACGAAATGGTGGTGTCCTGAGGACGGTAAGCCTGTCCGTTTTGTTCGCAGGCAAGTTGAATCCGTTCTAAGAACACATCATGTGTCCTGGGATGTTCATCAATAAACAAAATGGGGGTGTCCTGAGGATGGTGGATGTTCGTCAATAAACAAAATGGGGGTGTCCTGAGGACGGTATGCCTGTCCGTACTGTTCGCAAGCAAGTTGAAATTGTTCTAATAACACATCATGTGTCCTTGGATGTTCGTAAATTAACAAAATGGGGGTGTCGTGAGTACGCTATACGTGTACGTACTGTGTCCTAAGAACACACGCAGTGTCCTGAAATGTTCGAAAATAAACAAAATTGGTGTGTCCTGAGGATGGTATTCCTGTCCGTTTTGTTCGCAGGCAAGTTAAAAACTGTTCTAATAACACATGCAATGTCCTGAAATGTTCGTAAATGAACGAAATGGGGTTGTCCTGAGGATGCTGTCCGTATTGTTCGCTGGCAAGATGAGTGATCTAAGAACATATCATGTGTCCTGGGATGTTCGTAAATAAACAAAATGGGGGTGTACTGAGGACGCTATGCCTGTCCGTACTGTTCGTAGGCAAGTTGAAACTGTTCTAAGAACACTCATCATGTCAGTGGACATTAAAAGTGCCCATATGGCATAGTTAAAATGTTTGACTCTATGGGTGTGATATGCTGCGGTGGTTGTGGCCAGGGCATAGGTCTTGGGAGCATTAAGCACCAAAGTTATAAGTCACTATGGGTGTGATTTGCTGTGATGGTTGTACTTATAATATACTTACTGTTTGGTTTAGTAACTGGAGTACATGTTTTTCTTGTTTATTTCTGTGATAAAAGAAAAGATCATGTTAGTATTGGTATTTTGTAACGACTTATAACATTGAATAATCAACATTTTTTTTTTTTACCCTCATATTTAGTAGATTCTCCAGCATGGGGTCTGGCATGGATTCACATGCTCATGAATATTCCCATTCGTCAGGCTGGGAATCCTCGGTAAAGAAAAAATCAGTATCGTTTCTGAACTGTCTTTCTTAGTAGTGACCAATCACTGATCTCTGGGTCATACTGCCCCCAGCCAATGACTGCCCTCTCCCGAAGCCCCGCCTCTGGCAGCCATCCTCAGATTTTTACTGCACGCTCAAGTGTTGGGAGTCCTCGTGTTTAGCTCTTGAGTTTTTTACTGCGTTTTCACGCTTTTTCAGGAGATTTTCTCATTTTTTCGGTTTAATCGACTCTCAAGCTCCACCGTTTCTACTTCCGATAATGGGGACCCGTTTCAGAATTCTTCTATGCCCCTCAAGGGTGAAGTTTTCGTCGAGTTTACACTTCTTGGAGGATTCCGGAAGATCTGCGGCCTACCAACGGACATGGCCCAGGACAAAGGGAGGTCGACCCCCGGATCCAAGCTGTTCAGGAACTGCCCTGGATGCGGATTATATAACGTTTTCAAGGAGGACGAGCATTCACGATGTCTCTACTCCCTCCATTGGGACAAGACGCACGTGGAGAAGGACTGTGCGTTCTGCAAGAACCTTTCAGAACGGACCAAACAAGATCGTTGTTCCCGCCTCGCCACCTGGCTGGAGAAGGGCAAATCAAGTGAGAAGGCGAAGAAGAAGGCTGAGCGGGCTTCTAAGCCCTTTGAGGGCGCCCCGGCGACGTGGGCCCAACAGAAGGCCAAGCACCGCGAGTCCGCGGGCTCCGGGAGCGCCGAAAGGTTGGGCTCTTCGGTTGCCAAGCAGGGCGCTACTTCCCCGGCACGTTCGACCATGAGCCAGCGCTCTGGTTCGAGGAAGAGGAAGTCTGAGAACCCGGGTAGGCCGCTGGAGCAGACCCGGTCAATCTCGAAGGGGGAGCGAAGTGTTGACCCTCCCCCCAAGGCGAAGGTCCAGGACGCACCTAAGGTGGTGAGGGCCTTGATCCACCCGGCTAAGGCCTCTACCGAAGTGGTCCCTGCGACCCTGGCGGAGCCGGCTGAGACTACGCCAATGGAAACGGACTCTGGGCCCAGAGTATCCTGCCACCGCAGAGGAAATCCTCTTTCCAGCCCACCGCTAAGACCCCCGTGAAGCCCCCGGCTGAAAAAGAGGGGGGAGGCGGTGGCCGATGGCCGTTACAGACTCGGAATCAGCCTCTGAGGAGGAACTGGTGGAGACCGAGAGGGGCCTCAACGAAAGGTCCATAGGCCTCAACGAGAGAACGAGAGGTTCATAAACCTCAACGAGAGGTTCGAGAAGGTTCGATCCCAGGGGACGGTCCCTGCTGACGTGATCGAAGATAGTGACGAGGAGGACAAACGGGGCCCAGTGGAACGGCCATCCCGTCCGTCGCAGCCATTGCCCGAGCCCCAGGATAGCTCGCCCGCCATTTTGTTGGCAATCCAATCCTTATGTACCGAGATAAGGACGAGATTACCACGGACCCCGATGGAGGATCCAGAACCATGCCCGTCGGGGAAACCCTCCGAACAAGCGGACGAGACTCCACCCCTCTCCGCCCATCGTGCCCGCGAGGCCGGTGGACCCCTCATCCCACTCGCCGGGAGAGGATACGGCGACGGATACGGATACGGGGACGGACGACTACGGCGGCGATGACACAGCAGACATCCCGTCATCACCCCCCCCCCCCCGCGACGAGGTTGACTCTTTCCACGCCATGATAACCAGGGCATCCGAGCTCTTCCAACTCTGCCCTGAAGAACAGAAAAAGGAGGGGTTTCTGTACCAACGACGAGAGGCTAAGAGGAAGACGGTCCTCGCGGTGCCTTTACTCGACATCTGGGACGAGGGGCTTGCTGTCCTCAAGAACCCTGCCACGACACTCGCCAAGAGGGACAGGTACGAGAAGAAGTACTGAGTCCCCGATGCCGCCCCCTTGTGCCTCAGGGCCCAGCCCACGCTGGACTCGGTTGTCTCGGCAGCGGCTAAGAAGAAGGCAGCGGGCGCGGCGGCTTCAACTTCCACTTCCCCGCTGGACAGCGAGGGTAAGAAGTTGGACTCTATGGGACGACGAGTCATCTCGGCGGCGGCGGCGACGATTAAGGTGGCCAATGCCTTAGCGATCGTGGCCCGCTACGACAGGGAGCTCTGGTTCAAGATGGCTCCCCTGCTAGATTTCCTGCCTGATGACAAAAGGGCAGAGGCCCTAGAAATTCTTCAGGAGGGCGAGGTGGCGTCGGATCATGCCATTACGGTGTCAACGGACATTGCCGATACCGCATTTCGCCAACTGGGCAACAGAGTTTGCCTCCGACGACGGGGGATGGCTCAAGGCGACAGACTTTCGCCAGGGCGTCCAGACCAGAGTGTTGGACATGCCGTTCTACGGCAACAGCCTCTTTGGTAAGGTGGTGGATGAGTCTCTACAGGCCATCAAGACCAACTCGGAGACGGCCCGGGCCCTTGGGGTGCTTCAGCAGCGACGGCCCTTTCGGAGCTCTGGAGGCAGACAGGGTGCCTCCAAAGGATCCAGCGGTGGCTCCTCCACCTACCGCCAGGTGGCCCGCTCCCCTTCCCAGGAGGCCTACAGAGGTCACGGCAAGCAAGGGGGTTCCCGCCGTCGTCGCCAAGTAGGCCAAGGCGGCAAGGCTGCTTCCAAGCAAGACTAACCCGGCCGGGTGGTCGGGCCCCCACCAAAGCACCCCAGTGGGAGGCCGACTGACAAAGTTCATCAGGGTGTGGGAGTCCATCTCCACTGATCGTTGGGTGTTGGACACCCTGGCCAACGGGCACTCGCTGGAATTCCAGAATTGCCCTCGCATTCCTCCCGTGGCCAGGAAGGAGAATCACGTCCCACAACTGCTGTTGGAGGTAAAGGCGATGCTCAAGAAAGGTGCCATCGAGCTCGTCCCCAGGAGGCTCTGGGGCTCTGGAGTATACTCAAGGTACTTCCTCATCAGGAAGAAGACAGGCGGTTGGCGCCCCATCCTAGACCTGCGTTGGTTAAACAAATGCATCAAGGCGCAGAAATTCAGGATGGTCACCCTCCAGCACGTACTGTGACAGCTGGAGGAAGGCGACTTCCTATCGTCGCTGGACCTGGAGGATGCTTACTTCCACATCCCCATTCTAGAAAGGCACAGGAAGTTCCTCAGGTTCGTGGTTCAAGGACGCCACTACCAATTCAGAGCCCTACCGTTCGGATTAAAGTCGGCACCCAGGGTTTTCACCAAGTGCCTGGCACCAGTGGCGGCGCCGCTGCGCCTGCAGGGGATCCACGTCTACCTCTACCTGGATGACTGGCTAATCTGGGCAAGGTCAAGGGAACTCACCGTCGATCATACGGCGAGGACTGTCCGGTTGCTCACGGAGTTGGGGTTCTCCATCTACCCCAAATCCCACCTGGTTCTGTCGCAAGTAACACTGTTTTTGGGGGCGAAGCTCGATACAGTAGAGCAATTGGCCTCCCCTTCAGAGGAGAGGACCAAAACCATCCTGGGCAAGGTACAGCGACTGTTAGCCACGGACGTGGCCAGGGTGAGGTCCATCAAGTCCCTTCTCGGGATAATGTCCTCATGCATCTACCTTGTACCCCTTTGCAAACTTCGGATGCGTCCGCTACAGGAGTTCCTCGACGCCCGCTGGTTTCAGGCGGGGGGCTGCTTCGAGGACAGGATCCCCCTCGACGAGGAGTTCCGTCGGGCGATCCTATGGTGGGGCACCCGGGCTCACCTCACGACGGGCACAGACTTTCAAACCCCGGCGTTTCAGGAGACGGTGACTACGGACGCCTCTCTGGAGGGTTGGGGGGCCCACACCGGAGATCTCCACGCAAGAGGCCTTTGGCTCCCAGAGGAGAGTCTCTTCACATCAACATCTTGGAGCTCCGTGCAGTGTTCTGGGCACTCAAGTCGTTCCTCCCGTCCCTCAAGGACAAGGTGGTGAGGATCTTCACCGACAACACCACCACAATGTTCTTCATACGGAAGCAGGGAGGCACCAGATCCCCAGCCCTATCCAAGGAGGCCCAGGATCTGTGGCACTGGGCCGTCACCCAGGGGATGTTTCTGATTCCCTTCCGCCTAGCAGGAATAAAAAACACCATCGCCGACTCACTCAGCAGGGAGCTGCGCTCGTGCCACAAGTGGGAACTGCGTCAGGATCAAGTGGATCGACTCTTCCAACGATGGGGCAAACTCCAGATCGACCTGTTCGCGACGGTGACGAACTCCAAGTGCCAGAGGTTCGCCAGCAGGTTCCCACAGCCGAGGAGCATGGGCGATGCTTTCTCGTTCCCTTGGGACGGCCTGTTTCTATACGCGTTCCCTCCGTTGCTGCTCCGCCAGCTCAAGAAGTCCAGGTGCAGGATGATCCTCGTCGCACCGGCGTGGCCGAGGCAGATCTGGTTCCCGGACCTTCTGGACTCGTCAACGTCCCCGCCAGTCAGGCTGCCGGCGGGTGCGGATCTTCTCTCCAGAGAAGGAGGCGCCATTCTACACCATGACCCACAGTCGCTGAACTTGCAGGCCTGGCTCCTGCAGCGCTAGAGTTTGGAGGGTACGATATCCCGGCTGATTGCAGAGAGATTCTTGCAAAGGCCAGGGCGTCCTCAACTCTCGTGTTACGGTCATAAATGGAAGAGGTTCTCTGTCTGGTGCCGTGCACAGAAGATTAACCCTCTGCGGATTACGGCCCCTCAAGTGCTGCCGTACTTACTGTCGCTGGCCAAAGCTGGACTGGCTCACGCCTCCATAAAAATACATCTGGCTGCCATCTCCCGATATACCAGGACTACGGGATGGGCATCCTTGTGGTCTCATCGCCTGGTAAAGGAATTTATGAAGGGACTATTCTATTCATTCCCGCCGGGGAAGGCTCCTGCCCCGGCGTGGGAACTTAATGTGGTGCTGACCAGGCTCATGGGAGCCCCATTCGAGCCTATGCATTCGGCGCCCTTGAAGTTCCTGTCATGGAAGACAGCATTCCTCGTGGCCATCACCTCTGCACGACGAGTGGGAGAGATTCAGGCCCTATCTTGCAAGCCTCCATACTTGACTTTTCATGACACAAGGGTAGTGCTTAGGACGCACCCCTCCTTCATGCCCAAGGTGCCGTCGGACTTCCACCTCAACAAGCCCTTGGTGTTACCAGTTTTCTTCCCGTCGCCTTCGACGCCGGCCGAGAGGACTTTGCACTCGCTGGATGTAGCTAGAGCGCTGAAGTTCTACGTGGACCGCACAAAGAGTTTTCGGAAGACGTCACAGCTATTCGTGAACTTTGGGTCTGTGAATCAAGGGAAGGCTCTCTCGAAGGCTTCCATTTCCAGATGGCTCTCCGGCTGCATCAAGCATTGTCACTGGTTGGCAAACCGACCGCTGCCCGGCCGTCAAAGAGCCCATACGACCAGAGCGATCGCTGCTACCACGGCGTTCCTGTCTGGTGTGCCCCTGCTGGACATCTGCAGGGCTGCTATGTGGAGGTCGATGCACACCTTCACAAGATTCTACTGCGTCGATCGAGACTCCAGGGAGGAGCCCAGGGTCGGCCAAGCAGTGCTGCACAACCTGTTCGCTTAAGGGGAGCCTGGTGAGGAGGTAAGAGATGCTTGATGTTGAGTTGTTGTATTGCTTAATGTTTAGCCTGTTGCCACCTCCCATGGTTGTGCATGTGTATACTGCTATGTATTCTTTTATTCATGAGCATGTGAATCCATGCCAAACCCCATGCTGGAGAAGGAACAAGTTACTTACCTGTAACTGTTGTTCTCCAGCATGGATTCACATGCGAACCCTCTCACCTACCCCTCTGCGGCTTTTCACTTGGTCATACTGCCACTTGGCGTGCTACCAAATCTGAGGATGGCTGCCAGAGGCGGGGCTTAGGGAGAGGGCAGTCATTGGCTGGGGGCAGTATGACCCAGAGATCAGTGATTGGTAACTACTAAGAAAGACAGATCAGAAACAAAACTGATACTGATTTTTTTCTTTACCGAGGATTCCCAGCCTGACGGCGGGGAATATTCATGAGCATGTGAATCCATGCCAGACCCATGCTGGAGAACAACAGTTACAGGTAAGTAACTTGTTCCTTACAAACCAGTGTACTGTGCAATTTGCTCAGTTTCTGTGTTTGTTGCTAAAATCATTGGGTCTGTGGGAGAAAAAAAAATCCATGTTGGATTAAAAAAAACACTTTTTTTGTTATGCTACAGTCTATTAGTTTGTTTTCAGTGTTCACTTGTTCTTTCTGGCTAATGCTCTATATATTGGCTTGTTGCAGATTTTTGGAGCAGTTAGATGCCTGTTGACATTCTAACAGTCTATTTTTTGTTCTAATGAAGTGGTTTTGATTTATCTGTTTGGATATTGTAAAATTCTGGGGCAGTTAGATAGCAAATGGAGTATTCTGTCTATTTCTTTATATAATTTAGTGGTATTCATTTATCTGTTTAGTTGTTGTAGAATCTTGGGGCAGTTAGATACCAGTTGGCGTATTCTAACTATCTTCTAATTTAGTAGTATTCATTTATCTGTTTAGTTGTTGTAGAATCTTGGGGCAGTTGTATAGCTGTTGGCATATTGTAACAGTTTATAGTTTTTTAATAGAAGTTTAGTTTATGTTTAAGTACAGTTTAGTTAATACATTTTGGTTTTAAGAAGATAAAATAAGCGTTTGTAAGATTTCCAGGTAATCTCTGCTTTAGAGTAATGGTACTATCATTACATTCGAACCGTCCACATTTTTTTAAATATATATGTAGTACAGTGACCTGCATTGGTTGTGGCTCCTGTGTGGTAGATTATACCTATTGTTTTGAAGGTTTTCTTACCAAGTGATACTTGACCATGTGTGAATCCAGTCAGCTTGCAGTTGTTTTTGGTACCATCTGCATCGTAACGTAGAAGCATTAGTATTACGTATTTACTATGTGTTTGTACTAGTAAGGTGGAGCGATTATCCGAATTGCAGGTAGTACATAATCTACCATGGTTTGCATTTTGTACAAGTTGCTGAAATGGAACGGATTCACAATTAGGTATTGATACATACACAAAGCGCTCTTTGGGGATTTGTTCTCGTGTCACATTGTTGCAGAGAGTGCATATATGTTTCCACATGTATGAAATCTGGAAGATTTCATTTATAGGTATGTTTTTGTTTTCCAGTACTTGTAGTAAGTACATTAGAAATTCTTGTGCATCTTCCTGTGAGTTTATAGTGAATTTCACCATTCCAGCACAGTAGTCCAATTGTTGTCTTATTCCATAAACACTATACGTGTTGTCAGGATTGTTTGTTGCGTTTCTATGAAGTACTAACATTTGCAAACACAATTGGTCTGTACTGTGTAAGTAAATGTTGTCAACAATTGGTGGTAATTGAAATAGAATATTCATTGCTACATTTGCGTAGCAACTTACACCAATTACATTGGAAAGTTTAAATGGACCAGGTAGTTCTGTATCTGAGTGCTTTTTTTGGAGTTTATCTTCCTTTTTTGAAGAAGTACCTGGTTTACTTCCCCTAATAGTTTCTTTTTTGTTTGTGGTACTTGATGAAGTATTAGTTTTTTAAATTATCTTTGGACGATTTGCAGTTACATCCTGTTGCATTTCTGTTCGATTTAGTTTTATTTTAGAACATTTTACTTTTTGTGGAACAGGATATGTTTTTAGATGGGGGGGTGTATAGTGAACGAGGTCTAATGTATTCTAAAATGCAAGGAATATCAGCGTTTACTTTATTTGCATCAAAGTTGATTAGAAATAGACCGTCAAGTGTACGTAAGCGTGAAAGTGCTGCGTAGCTCATGCCTTCTTTAAGGACTGTTACCAATGTCTATCAATGCTTTGTCTAGGGTACGACCTTGTGATTTATGAATGGTGACTGCGTATGCAAGAGTTAGAGAAAATTGTTCTCTGCATACATACATGTCTTTGAAGAGAAGGAATCGAGCTGTTGAGCGTCCTATCCTTTTCACTTCTGAAAGTTTGTCAAAGAGAATATTGACAAACTGAATGTTGTTGTCACATGGGTATGTTTGAAAGCCAACAACTGTACCCAGTGCTCCATTAACTAGTCCTTGATCCATGTTAAGGTTACGTTTAAGCATTACTCTGCAATTTAAGGAGAATTTAATATTTTTTCCAATCCAGCTGTGTTGGAGATTGAATTTTCTAAACTATTTAGTCTTGTTGTGGCTTGTTCACACATGGGTAGTGTCATACCATGTATGTTTAGTTTGTCTGTGGTGCTAATTTCAATTATTGGTTGCATTTCTTTTTTTAACATTGTTTCAATGAATTTCAAACAGCTTGCAAGAGTTGGCATTAAGGCCATACAATTGACATTTTTGTGGGCTAATTGTTCCATAACATCCGTAGCACATGCATTATCGCCGTAAAGTGCATGAATGTGCCGGGTTTTCAATATTGCTTGTACTTCTTGAGATAATATACCAACTCTAATACTTTTTAAGATGTTGGCATAAGTGAGATCTGCAGATTGCCGCATGTTTTCTGTTAATTCTCTGTATTGGAAATGTTGCCAAAGGTTGACATTTCCAATGCTGCCAACAGTTTTACGGCAGAATTTGTGTCCTAAGGTTTTAAAAATAGGCTCACCTTCCACTGGTGTCAATTGAAGAAGATCTCCGAAAACAATAATGTGTTTTCCTCCAAAGAGCTCTTCGTAGTTTGTTTTGAGTACTTCTTGTAATGTGAGGTGAATCAAAGCCAACATTAGGTTGGAGACCATGCTCACTTCATCTATTAGTAGCATTTTCATTTGTTTTAATACTCTGCGTAGTTCCATTTCAGCTTCTGTAGAAACTTTGTAATAGTCTAATTTGTTTTGGTGTTCTACTGGCAGGAGTAGTAATCGGTGTAAAGTGACACCGCCTATGTTGTAGGCAGCTAAACCTGTGGGGGCAGTGACAACAGCTGACAGTTTGTTCTTTGTCAATTGTTCAAGGAATCTACTGATTTTGATTAAGAATGTTTTGCCAGAACCAGCTTCACCACTGACATACAGTAGTATAGGTTTGTAATTTTGCCAGGTGCATTCGTTGTTTTCATGTTGTACACCATGTGCAATTTCTTTTGTTCTTCAAAAATGCTACGTTGCTCATTGTTCAGTTTTGATTGTAGTATAGTTAAGTCTTCTTTATCTTCATACTGACACATGGTGTTTTCTACTTCCGTCATAGCTAATTCTGCCTCATTTGTTATTAGTGGCTCTTCCAGTGGTTCTTGCCTTCCTGTTACAGAAGGTTGACTACTGTCAGGAGTGTCCTTATCTAGTTGGGCCTGGAGTTCTTCTTAGTGTTGCTGTTCATTGTGCAACATTGTTTTGTACTGTGTAAAGTTTACATTTGTTGTAGTGTTCATTTGCTTTGAAAGCGTCTTCATAGGAGTCATAGTTATCTAGTATTTCTTCTTTTCTCCATGGTTTAAAGAGATGTAGCAGGGACATGTAATGTAGTTCTTTATGTTGAAGAGTCTTTAATGACAATTTGATATGATTAATTGAATTTGGTTTGGTGAGTTTTACTAAGCTGCCTTCACAATTTGACACTCCGTATTTACCTTTTTTTCCATCGGGTTTTATATTATTTTTGTATGTGAAGTTTTGGGCTATGTGGTATAGACACATGGATTCCAAGGTGGTACTTCTGTTTGGGTAGTATGTGTCCAGTAAATTGTTTTTTAAAATGTCTTGGCTGTTGGGATCATGTTTGGCTATTGTTTCTATATCGTCGTATGATTTTACAACTCTTTTTCTAGATTTAGCAGGACCAAGACTTAGCCATACTATATTTTCAGATTTTCCATACAAAGCAGTTCGAGTTAAACGATCTTCTGCTTCATAGGAGCCACATTCTCTATGGGAGAGCATTTTTATGCCCGAGCTGTATAATTTCTGAGACAGTGTTTTGTCTGATGACAGGTCATTCCAGAGGTCTTGGAGCTCTGTTTTTTCTGCTTTGGTTAAGTATGCTGTAACATGTCCAACTGCAGTGGAATTGTCTGCAATGTACTGCACATCTATGTTTGCATTCCATAAGTGGGCAATGATTGCATTGTAATCATTGATATATTTTTCTTCTTCTGTTCTTTTTATGTAATATGTATTTTTAGGTGATTTACCTTTAACACTGTCTAACTGAAGACATGAAGTTGTTCGCTTGACCTGTTTTTGTAACCGGTCTAGGGAAACCAAAGCGGTATTTCGTGTAGTATTTCCCTTTGTTTTTGTATTTGCGACGACAATATTTGCCACATTTGTGTCTTTGAAATTGTAAAATTTGTGCATGAAGATGACTATTTGTTGCTTCTGATGGAATTTCACAAGTGACATATTTTTCAATAAACTGTAACACAGTGGCGTCATTTGGTCTTGACCAAATTTAGGAGCATCTTTAATCCATAAAAGCATGTGGATATGTGGTGCTCCTCTGGCTTGGTATTCTTTTCTCCAAAAGAAGTGTTGCACTTCTCTGAGGGGAGGAACAGTTTTATTACAAATAAAGTGTAGCATAGCAATGAAGCGATGGTGAAAATATCTTGAAACATTAACAGGATATAGAGAACAAAGTTCTCCAGGTGTTAGTATATCTATGTTTGTTTTGTTTTTGTTTGATATGCGTAGGAAATCATGTAAATCTTCCCATGCATATTCTGCACAACTTAATGTAACAAACCAAGTGGGTGGGCAAGGTTTCTTATCATACAACGTACATCTCCATGACATCGAAACCAGTACTCTTTAGTACCACGCATGTTTGCTAATAGATTTGTAATATTTGATTGTAAAACCTCATCTTTTTGTTGCGCTTTTTGTAATATTTGTGTAGCTGACATATTTTGAAAGTGGGATCCTGATTTTAATGTGTGTGCAACTCCCTAACATAAAGTTGCTAGTTCACTTTCAAAGAGTAGGTGGAATATTTATTCCACATTTTGTCTAAATCTGGGATCTTCAGAATACATCCGCAACAAGCGGTATTCTGATGCTGTTATTTGAATAGGTCTATCATCGTATCTTCCTCCTTTGCCAGTAGGAAAGAGTAGAGGAAAGGCACATGCTTCTATACTTTTTTCTCATATGCGGATTGGTGATCCTTTCTTTTTGCGCATTTGGTACCTTTCTAGTGCATCTTCTACGGTGTCATTGGAGTGCAATGGATGAATTGTATAATGGTCTAAAGTATTGGATACTGTAGCAGGATCTAGGAGCTCAAATTGACCAGCTTCTTGTGACTCTTGCATTATTTCATTGGTATCCTTCAAATTTTCTTCAATATTAATTTCTTTGTAGTATTCATTATTGTCTTTTAGATATTGCAAGGCTTGTCTAACTTTATATAAATCTACCAGTTGCCAATTTTTTTTGTCTTTTGTAGGTACACCATTTACTAAGATAATTAAAGATTGCTCCATTGGACGTTGCACTCCTAGAGGGTGCACATTTTGTTTTAGATCTAATGGTAAATACACTACTTTTCCACAAATACCTTTCACTAATTCAGAGGGAGGTAATTTTGGTGTTTTTGGTTGAAGGCGTATTATTGTTTGAAAGGGGTGCACTGTTTGAATTATGATGCTCTCATATAAATTGAGTTGTTGTAGGGATTTTGGTAGTGGAAATAATTCCAAATTATTTGTGATAGCACGTGAAGGAGTAAGTTTTGTAGTGCAGTAACTGCAAAGTATTAAGGGGTCAGTTATTTCGTATTTGTTTTCTGCTGTAAGGTAGAGAGCTAATTCAAACCATTTAGAATCTTCATTGTCTTCTATTTTGTATGTTAGGTCTACAGTTTTTGTGTTACTTTTATAAAAAGTTCTGCGGCAACATACACAAACATGGTTTGGTACTTCAGCAGATGTACTTTTAAATTTCAGTATTTCTTTTTTGTATGTGTGTAGTAGAAGGTTGCCATGCATAGAATTGTTGCTAATTTGTTTTAAAGCTATTTCATTCTGTAAGTGGCTTTCACTTCCAAAATATTTTTTCTGGATATAGTCGATTTCTTCAAGTAGGTCTTTTGCTGCACCATGTAGAAGAATGTTATTTAAATTGGCTAATGCTAAAGAAGGCCTTTTAGCATATTACAGTTTATAGACTAGATTTCTTATAGTTGAATGATGTGTTGATATCATTTTGATATAATGGAAGGTGGTTTTGCCAGTAGGTCCTGAAATGCAGGCCAATGAATGTCCTTGTAGTTCTGTGTACTTGCGCACTGGACAGGTATCCATATTTTGCAGTAGTTTAATTTTGATTTTGTCTTTGCCTTTCACATATTGATTGAGGAATTGGCGTAAAGACTTTGTCCAATTTACGATATGTCCGCGGACATGGCGGTAGTCTGCGGACATTGCGTGTTACATCTGGGGATTTTGGGGTGGGCAGGCTTGTAAATGAGAATGAGCAGAGCAAGGGATTGGTCAGTAAAGTTTAGTGTGTGTGTTCTGCCAGAGAGAGTTTCTCAGATACTCTTTTTGCTGAGCGAAGAACAGATAGCTATGGCTGTGTGTTTCAGGAAACAGATTGTTTGGATTTTGGGAGACTTGTGGATATATTGGTTGAAGGTGTATGCAGAAAGCTGTGGAGTAGCTGTAGATCTTGGATTCCCACATGTGGAAGTGCACTGGCATGGAGTGTGTGGAATGAAGTGGTTGGACTTGCTTACCTCTCTGTGCTACTTTGGAAACAGAGCAACATCCAGATATAATTGTAATTCATTGTGGAGGGAACAGTTTAGGACATGTGTCTGGAATTTCTTTGCAATTTTCAATGAAAGAAGGACTTGGGAAGGTCATGGACATGTTTCCAAATTCTTAAGTAATTTTTTCATGGATTGGGCAGAGACAAATGTGGGTTTGTTCTTCTTCATTTGGTCCACAAATGGAGAAAGCAAGGCGCAATGTCAATAAGGCTGTTTGTGCCTTTCTAAAAGATTTTGGCATGTCCTCTTTTCACAATGAAAATATTATGTTTCGTAGCACATACATTTTTCGCAGAGATGGAGTCCATCTTACTTATGCTGGCAATCAGACTTTTCTGAGAAATGTACAAAATGCATTGCAACCTTTTTTGGAATTACTGTCAGGATGCCTACCCCCGGGGAACCAGACCAGGTCCAGCAACCCCGGAAGCAGGCATCAAGTTATTTTGAGCAAGCCCAAAAACCCCTGCAAGGGGCTGTTTGGGTGCAGTCCTGGTGCCTATGGTGCCAGGCTCATATGGAGAGTCAGTCCTGGCGCCATAGGCGCCAGGCTCATTGAGTAGAACTAAACTGATGCAGACCATCCTGCAAGCTTACCTGATGCAGACCATGCTGCAGAGCTCCAAGCCAAACGAGGCTTGGAAGGGACTATTTAACCTAGGGACTATTTCTTACTCAGGTGGGGCTCGGGAGGAATACTTACCTGGGACTACTTTGGAGGCTATTTAAACCATGCCCGAAGAGCAGCACACGCTTCGCGTTATTCTGCATCCAGCAGCGTAACGCTCACCGTGTCTGCAAGCCTGCATCCAGTCTTCTGCCACGCCCGCCTAGAATCTGCAGCTCCTAGAAAAAGGGAGGAACAGAAGGAGAAGAGGTTAGAATAAGAGCAAAACCTTCGATCCTTACCTGAATTCCGGATCCACCGCGCCTTCGAGCTGGAAGAAGCATTTTACGCGCGCCGCCTCGCCTGCTACAGCGCTGCGCTGAACTCACCGGCCTTCGCAGCATCCTCATGATCCACTGCATCCTTCTGCACGTTCCCACCGCATTCTGGCACCTAAGGGGAACACAAGAACAGCAAAGGTGAGCCAAGGGAATAAACAGAGGCAATAGTAACTACCCCCATAGACTTACCTGATTACCACCAGGGGTACTATTCCTCTTGACGGGTCGGCGCAGTCTCCATTGCATCCTCGCCGTACCCCGGTCCCTAAGGGGAAACAAAAGGACAACAAGGTAAGACGAAGGGACTAACAAGGGGAATTCTTCTCACCACAATAGACTTACCTAATTTTACCACCGGAGGCATTATTCCCCGAACTTCATATTTTCTCTCCACACCTGAATAAGGGAGCAAGCCACAGGTTACATTCTGGCCTTATTTTACTGAACTGTGTAGGATAAGCCAAATCCTTACCTGAACTTTGTCAGCTACCACGAGGAAACTCTTTGCTGGGGTCAAGCTGCAAACTGCAAGGAATCGGACAAGAGTGAAAGTCAGACATGTGAACTCTTACGAACTACATACTTTCGGAGTCAATATTGTTCTGGAACTCACCAATTCCTTCGAGCCAGTGAAGCAACTGGTTATCAACGCGCCCCTGTGCTCAGTGCAGGATGGAGAGCTCATCTTTTCAAACCATCAGATGAGACTATAAGAGGGGACATCAAAGGTGATCTGTGGGGAGAACAGCGGGGGTGGGGGGATTTACGCTCAACCCCATGGGTGTTAATTCCCTTTCTCCATTTACAGAAGAATATTCCTACGGCCAAACAAATGAAGCTAGGTGGGCCAGTCCAGTCCGTCATCTCGGCCCTACGCATCACACTGGTGGAGACCGCAGCTGTCCAGTTCAGATCGACACCTTTGTGGGAGCCAGGTGAGCGTAACAATTACAGAATCCATTTTGTAGTAGGTGTTGAGCATTTCAAATTTTTCAAACGCAAACAAACACCACCAAAAGGCTCTTTTCAGAGCCACCACTTCCTCCCAGACAAAACTGCAATGGTTATGATGGGGCAGCACCCCAAAATTTGAGATGTTCGTGGACTGTGTGCGGACTTCTAAAAAAATACATAGGGCCCTGCTTCATTTATTTTCACTTCTATTTTTAAACTGTGAAAGGCGGCTCTGAAAAGAGCCTTTTTTTTATTTTTGTCGTCTTATATTTTTTGGGGTTTTTTATACATGACACACTAGGGGGAGAGGGAAAAGGAGGATAAGGGGGGACACCAACCACAGTGATAAGAAAGGGCGGGTGGAGAGAGGAAGATGTAGAGTGGGTCTTACTTGGGTAGTGAACAGATCTTCTCGTGCTCTGAGACCGGAGTCTCAAAAGCACTTTGATGTCTCTCCCCCCTGCAGAATACTGCGTCCCAGTACATACACACAACTGTGACCCTCGAAAGGTAAGGGTCATCAGTATTGCGTATGGCCTGTGAGGCAGTTTGAGGAATACGCTGTCCCACAGGAGTGTTCCTTGTGGTTGCAGGATCGGAAACGGAGGACGTAGTAGAGGAAGTCAACCTACTACGCTCCTCGCAAGGTACAACCTTGCAAATGGCCCCAGAGTGGAATGACTTTAGGTGTCACTTCATGGTAGTTGTCCCAAAGCTGTATGAACCAGGCCTCCCGCGACTGAGTACCATTTTGTACTCATTGCAGGTGACTCGGTTCGCATGCGCCTTAGGTACATTACCATGAATGGTAAATAACCGCCACACCCAAGACTCCCACCGAGTGCTGGTAGTAGGGATTTCCACTACCTCATTCTCGTCATCCTCTTCATCCTCCTCTGCATCCTTACCCCTGTTCCCCCTCTTCAGGCTCTTGGGGAGGTGGTGGTGGTGGAGGGGGTGGGGGTGGCGCTGAGGCAGATGTAGCACCAGGTGGCAGTACTGCAGCCATAGATGCCATCAGGTTTCAGATGAAAATCTGGAAACTTGGCAGCAAAATGCACTGTGTTCTGTAAGATAGCCAGAAACACAATGAGAATGAGCTCTAGGGTGTGGCCTTTTATAGGGGTGCTTGTGCGCGGTTCGCAGATACGCGTGCTGTCTGCGGACAGATTGAACACCAAAAAAAGGCTCAAAAGTCCCAAAAAGTATGTAGAAAGTCAGGATTATTGTCTGGAACTTGTGCTATGGTGATTTATTATTATAAAATATTGTGGATTGCCTGAAAAGGTAGTTTTAAATTGTTCGGGGACACGAACAGTGTCCGCAGTCAGAACACACGCTTAGCTTGGGCGCGGTCACATGATGGCATTGCGAACTGATTGCCAGCATAAATAAGATGGACTCCATCTCTGCGAAAAATGTATGTGCTACGAAAGATAATATTTTCATTGCGAAAAGAGGACATGCGAACATCTCTTAGAAAAGCACAAGCAGCCTTATTGACATTGAGCCTCGCTTTCTCCATTTGTGGACCAAATGAAGAAGAACGCAGCCACATTTGTCTCTGCGCAATCCGAGAAAAAATTACTTGAATTTGGAAACATGTCCATGAAACATGTCCATGACCTTCCCAAGTCCTTCTTTCATTGCAAATTGCAAAGAAATTCCAGACACATGTCCTAAACTATTCCCTCCACAATTAATTATCATTATGTCTGGATGATGCTCTGTCTCCAAAGTAGCACAGAGAGGTAGCAAGTCCAGCCATTTCATTCTACGCACTCCATGCCAGTGCACTTCCACATGTGGGAATCCAAGATCTACAGCTACTCCACAGCTTTCTGCATGCACCTTCAACCAATGTATCCACGAGTCTCCCAAAATCCAGACAATCTGTTTTCTGAAACACACAGCCATAGCTATCTGTTCTTCTCTCAGGAAAAATACTTTCTGACAAACTCTCCCCTGACACAACACACCCACTAAA
This sequence comes from Ambystoma mexicanum, assembly GCF_040938575.1. Lineage (NCBI taxonomy): Eukaryota > Metazoa > Chordata > Amphibia > Caudata > Ambystomatidae > Ambystoma > Ambystoma mexicanum. Next base: position 291,214,096 of record NC_090941.1, read on the forward strand.
CTTTACTGACCAATCCCTTGCTCTGTTCATTCTCATTTGCATGCCTCCCCACCCCAAAATCCCTGTATGTAACACGCGATGTCCGCGGACTACCACCATATCCACGGACATGTCGTAACATGGACAGCCCTTCTACCATTTCCACTTCACTCTCTGTGCCATTCCCTCATTGGATACAGCTAAGCAGTCACACAATCATCCACCAATCACATCCAAGACTTCTACATCTAACTCCATCATCATAGATCAGCACTTCAAATGTACTGTTAATCTCTCTGAGTACAAGTGTCATATCATTGGAAAGCACCTACTACAAGAATTACTGTACAAGTCCCCCAAGATTTCTACTTGCAGCTGCATGCATATCCATATGCATGAACACAAATTACAGGTATGCATATTTTCTGTATAGTACATGTACAATTCCTATAAATGCATATAAACAGATTAACTGTCTTTTAACCTGTATAACCTATAAAATGAATTTACTGTCATTTCTCCCATCTGCTATAATCAACTGTCACTTCCAAACCTATCTGCTATTTAATTTCTTTTTACACACACATTTGCAAAGTATGTTGAACTAACATATTTAAAGTAAAATATAATGACTGCACATAGTCAAACAAAATTGCATGCATACACTATGTTCAGATATCAAACAACAATACTTGTACAAAAACATAAAAATCAATGTCTAAATTAACATCAGTGCTATAAACACACAAAATTACTAATTTCTTTCCTTTACAATTGCAGTGAAGACCACACTCCTGAAAAGCAGCAGCAGAATCTGAAGTACAAACAACTCAGAAGAAACCTGCTCATTCCACAAAAAAAGTAAGTTAAATACCACCATAATATTTTTACTATTACTCAAACACACTGTGGGGTTCATTCATGGTATTTATGCGCCTAAAAACAGAGATTGTGCACCATTCTGTCCACAAATCCCCATTTGTTAAACAGGGATTTTCAGGCAGAATGGCGCACAAATCCCAATTTTTCGACGCACAAATGACATAACTCAGCCCCTAGAATTTTAATATTATAGAACAAAGAACTGTTTTAATTCTATACCATTAGATTTAGTATTTGTGCTTCTCCTCACCACTAGCTTACTTTCTACTGTCATCTGAACCCCAGTTTAGTAGCACATAAATTGAAGAATACCCATCCCAACTAGTTGTAGTTGCCCATGCATAATCACACACCATCACATACATCTTTATCATACTACTCAGACACTCATGCAGACATACATTGCAGAACACCCCAACCCATACCTTCTTTATTTTTTTCAAGAGACCCTAAAGAATGCCTACCAAAAATCAAGTCCGTAGAAAGCAACACAGAAGTAGAGCAAATGAAAATAGAAGTGTCCAAAATAAGCATCCATCTCTGGCAGAATTTGTACAAGAATTTCAAACAAAACGGCGAATAGTCATTTAGCGAAACAAAACAACCTTCAAGTACAGAAACTTTGCCTCCTCTATCAAAATGTAAAAGAAACGGAAAGCAATTTACAAGAATTCAGCTACCACTACTGCTAAAACTGTTCCTATAAATCTTGATATAGTGCCAAGTAAGCATACCAAAAAAGTCTTTTAGCAAAAATGTTCCGCCACAGAGTCCTTCAAAATCTTATAAAAACAGGAGAGAAATCATGCACAACCCTTAAAACCTACTGTAGAAAATTAATCGTAGAAGCTTTGATACAGTGCAATCCTTCTCAAAAGAAAGTTATTTATTTTAGTGTTAAACAAAATGAAACCACTAACAAAACTAATGACTAAATTACAAAAAAGACTTCGCAATAAACGAAATGTCAACAAAAATAACTTCTTAAATATCTGTGGAGGTGAGTGGAGTCACACCACAAGCACGGAACCATATTTCAATGAAGAAGCATACAAACGAAAGCAAACAAATACAATTGCCATACATTGCAGTGGACGAGGTTATGAAAAAGTTAATACCATAATGGAACAAGAAATACTGCTTACAAAAATATCCCCAGAAAACTTAGAATTACCTCTCCATTCAACCGAACCAGAACGTCTGGTATACAAATGGCCATGCACGTCAATGTGTAACATTCCTAAAAAAGTCTTTATGCCAATTCCTCAATCAGTATGTGAAAGGCAAAGCCAAAATCAAAATGAAACTACTGCAAAATATGGATACCTGTCCAGTGCACAAGTACACAGGACTACCAGGACATTCATTAGCCTGCATTTCAGGACCTATTTGCAAAACCACCTTCCATCATATAAAAATGATATAAACACATCATTCATCTATAAGAAATCTAGTCTATAAACTGTACTATGTGAAAAGTCCTGCTTTAGCACTAGCCAATTTAAATTACCTGATACAGCCAAAGACCTACTTGAAGAAATCGACTATATCCAGAAACAATATTTTGGAAGTGAAAGCCACTTACAAAATGCAATAGCTTTACAACAGACTAGCAACAATTCTATGCATGGCAACCTTCTACTACACACATCCTAAAAAGAAATAATGACATTTAAAAGTACATCTGCTGAAGTACCAAACCATGTGTGTGTGTATGTTGCTGCAGAACTTTTTATAAAAGTAACACAAAAACTGTAGACCTAACATAAAAAATAGAAGACAATGAAGATTCTAAATGGTTTGAATTAGCTCTCTACCTTGTAGCAGAAAACAAATACGAAATAAGTGACCCCTTAATACTTTGCAGTTACTGCACTACAAATCTTGACAACAACCAAACTCCTTCACGTGCTATCACAAATCATTTGGAATTATACCAACTACCAAAACCCCTACAACAACTTAATTTATATGAGAGCATCATAATTCAAACAGTGCACCCCTTTCAAGCAATACTACGCCTTCAACCAAAAAACAGCAAAATTACCTCCCTCTGAATTGGTGAAAGGCATTTGTGGCAAAGTAGTATATTTTCCATTAGATCTAAAACAAAATGTGTACACTCTAGGAGTGCAATGTCCAATGGAGCAATCTTTAATTATCTTTGTAAATGGTGTACCTACAAAAGACAAAAAAAATTGCCAACAACTGATAGACTTACATAAAGTTAGACAAGCCTTGCAATATCTAAAAGACAATAAAGAATACTACAAAGAAATTAATATTGAAGAAAACTTCAATAATTCAAGAGTCACCATAAACTGGTCAATTTGAGCTTCTTGATCCTGCTACAGTATCCAATACTTTAGACAATTATACAATTCATCCATTGCACTCTAATGACACCGTAGAAGATGCTCTAAAAACGTACCAAATGTGACAAACAAAAGGATCACCAATCGGCATATGGGAAAAAGTATAGAAGCACGTGCTTTTCCTCTACTCTTTCCTACTGGCAAAGGATGAAGGTGCGATGATAGACCTATTCAAATAACAGCATCAGAATACCGCTCATTACGGATGTATTCTGAAGATCCCAGATTTAGACAAAATGGGGAATGCATATTCCACCTACTCTTTGAAAGTGAACTAGCAACTCTGTTCCGGAGATAAACATGCGTGGTACTAAAGAGTACTGGTTCCGACGTCATGGAGATGTACGTTGTATGATAAGAAACCTTGGCCCACCCACTTGGTTTGTTACATTAAGTTGTGCACAATAATGCATGGGACGATTTACATGATTTCCTAATGCCAAATGCTGCTTTGGTTTCCCTAGACCAGTTTCAAAAACAGGTCATGTGAACAACTTAATGTCTTCAGTTAGACATAGTGTTAAAGGTAAATCACCTAAAAATACATATTACATAAACCGACCAGAAGAAGAAAAATATATCAATGATTACAATGCAATCATTGCCATCTTATGGAATGCAAACATAGATGTGCAGTACATTGCAGACAATTCCACTGCAGTTGCAAGATATGTTACAGCATACTTAACCAAAGCAGAAAAACAGAGCTTAAAGAACTCTGTAATGACCTGTCATCAGACAAAACACTGTCTCAGAAATTGTACAGCTTGGGCATAAAAATGCTCTCCCATAGAGAATGTCCTGCTATGAAGCAGCAGATCTTTTAACCGGTACTGCTTTGTATGGAAAATCTGAAAATATAGTATGGCTAAGTCTTGGTCCTGCTAAATCTAGAAAAAGAGTTCTCAAATCATACGACGACATAGAAACAATAGCCAAAAATGATCCCAACAGCCAAGAGATTTTGAAAAACTATTTGCTGGACACATACTACCCAAACAGAAGTACCACTTTGGAAACCATGTGTCTATGCCACATAGCCCAAAACTTCACATACAAATATAATATAAAACCTGATGGAAAAAAAGGTAGATACATAGTGACAAATTGTGAAGGCAGCTTAGTAAAACTCACCAAACCAAGTTTAATTAATCATATGAAATTGTCATTAAAGACTCCTCAACATAAAGAACTATATTACATGTCCCTGCTCCAACTCTTTAAACCATGGAGAAAAGAAAAAGAAATACTGGATAACTATGACTCCTACGAAGATGCTTTCAAAGCAAATGAAAGCACTATAACCGATGTAAACTTTACACACTACAAAACAATGTTGTACAATGAACAGCAACACGAAGAAGAACTCCAGGCCCAACTAGATAAGGACACTCCTGACAGTAGTCAACCTTCTGTAACAGGAAGCCAAGAACCACTGGGACAGCCACTAATAGCAAATGAGGCAGAATTAGCTATGACAGAAGTAGAAAACACAATGTGTCAGTATGAAGATAAAGAAGACTTAACTATACTACAATCAAAATTAAACAATGAGCAGCGTAGCATTTTTCAAGAAGTAACAAATGAAATTGCACATGGTGTACAACATGAAAATAAAGAATGCACCTGCCAAAATTACAAACCTATACTACTGTACATCAGTGGTGAAGCTGGTTCTGGAAAAACATTCTTAATCAAAATCATCAGCAAATTCCTTCAACAATTGACAAACAACAAACTGTCAGCTGTTGTCACTGCCCCCACAGGTTTAGCTGCCTACAACATAGTCAGTGTCACTTTACAACGATTACTACTCCTGCCAGTAGAACACCAAAACAAATTAGACTATTGCAAACTTTTATACAGAAGCTGCAATGGAACAACGCAGAGTATTAAAACAAATGAAAATGCTACTAATAGATGAAGTGGGCATGGTCTCCAACCTAATGTTGGCTTTGATTCAACTCGGATTACAAGAAGTACTCAAAACAAACTACGAAGAGCTCTTTGGAGGAAAACACATTATTGTTTTCGGAGATCCTCTTCAATTGACACCAGTGAAAGCTGAGCCTATTTTTAAAAGCTTAGGACACAAACTCTGCCGTAAAACTGTTGGCAGCATAGGAAATGTCAACCTTTGGCAACATTTCCAATACAGAGAATTAACAGAAAACATGTGGCAATCTGCAGATCTCACTTATGCCAACATTTTAAAAAGTATTAGAGTTGGTATACTATCTCATGAAGCACAAACAATATTGAAAACCACATTCATGCCCTTTTTGGCGATAATGCATGTGCTACGGATGTTATGGGACAATTGGCACACAAAAATATCAATTGTATGGCCTTAATGCCAACACTTGCAAGCTGTTCCAAATTCAATGAAACAATGTTGAAAAAAGAAATGCAACCAATAATTGAAATTAGCGCCGCAGACAAACTAGACGTACATGGTATGACACTACCCATGTGTGAGCAAGCCACAACAAGACTAAATAATTTAGAAAATTCAATCTCCAACCCAGCTGGGTTGGAAAAAATATTAAAATTGTCCTTAAACTGTAGAGTAATGCTTAAATGTAACCTTGACATCGATCAAGGAATAGTTAATGGAGCACTGGGTACAGTTGTTGGCTTTCAAACATACACACGTGACAACAACATTCAGTTTGTCAATATTCTCTGACATACTTTCAGAAGTGAAAAGGATAGGACGCTCAACAGCTCGATTCCTTCTCTTCAAAGACATGTATGTACGCAGAGAACAATTTTCTCTTACTCTTGCATACGCAGTCACCATTCATAAATCACAAGGTCTTACCTTAGACAAAGCATTGATAGATATTGGTAACACAGTCTTTAAAGAAGGCATGAGCTACATAGCACTATCACGCTTACGTACACTTGACGGTCTATTTCTAATCAACTTTGATGCAAGTAAAGTAAACGCTGATATTCCTTGCATTTTAGAACAAAATAGACTTCGTTCACTATACACCCACCATCTAAAAACATATCCTGTTCCACAAAAAGTAAAACGTTGTAAAAGAAAACTAAATCAAACAGAAATGCAACAGGATGTCACTGCAAATCCTCCAAAGAGAGTAAAAGAAACTAATACTTCATCAATTACCACAACCGAAGAAGAACCTATTACTCAAAATAACTCAAGTACTTCTTCAAAGAAACAACACACATGACTTGGACACAGACTTATCTGGTCCATTTAAATTTTCAACTATAACTGGTGTAAATTGCTACGCAAATGTAGCAATGAATATTCTATTTCAATTACCACCAATTGTTGACAACATTTACTTACACAGTACAGACCAATTGTGTTTGCAAATGTTAGTACTTCATAGAAACGCAACAAACAATCCTGACAACACGTATAGTTTTCATGGAATAAGACAACAATTGGACTACTGTGCTGGAATGGTGAAATTCACTGTAAACTTACAGGAAGATCCACAAAAATGTCTAATGTACCTACTACAAGTACTGGAAAACAAAAACATACCTATAAATGAAATCTTCCAGATTTCATACATGTGGAAACATACATGCACTCTCTGCAACAATGTGACACAGGAACACATCCCCAATGAGCGCTTTGTGTATGTATCCATACCTAATTGTGAATCCGTTCCATTTCAGCAACTTGTACAAAATGCAAACCATGGTAGATTATGAACTACCTGCAATTCGGATAATCGCTCCACCTTACTAATACAAACACATAGTAAATACGTAATACTAATGCTATGCTAAAAATGCAGATGGTACCAAAAACAACTGCAAGCTGACTGGATTCACATATGGTCAAGTATCACTTGGTAAGAAAACCTTCACAACATTAGGTATAATCTACCACACAGGAGCCACAACCAATGCAGGTCACTATACTGCATATTTTAAAAAAATGTGGATGGTTCGAATGTAATGATAGTACCATTACTCTAAAGCAGAGATTACCAGTAAATCTTACAAACGCTTATTTAGTCTTCTTAAAACCAAAATGTATTAACTAATCTGTACTTAAACATTGACAAAACATCAATAAAACAACTATAAACTGTTAGAATATGCCAACAAGTATCAAACTGCCCCAAGATTTTGCAATATCCAAACAGAAAAATCAATACCACTTTATTATAACAATAAATAGACAGTTAGAATATGCCATCAGGTATCTAACTGCTCCAAAAATCTGCAACAAGCCAACCTATAGAGCATTAGCCAGAAACAACAAGTGAACACTGAAAACAAACAGAGTGTAGCATAACAAAAAACGTTTTTTTTAATCCAACATGGATTTTCTTTCCCCATAGACCCAATGATTTTAGCAACAAACACAGAAACTGAGCAAATTGCACAGAACACTGGTTTGTAATCTACTACATATGAGGGTCAAAAAAATAAAAATGTTGATTATTCAAAGTTATAAGTCGTTACAAACTACCAATACTAACATGATCTTTTCTTTTATCACAGAAATTAACAAGGAATATATGTACTCCAGTAGCAAACAGTAAGTATATTATAATAAGTACAACCACTGCAGCAAATCACACCCATAGTGGCTTATAACTTCAGTGCTTATAAATTTGGTCTTGGCCATGCACCCAAAACTCTAGGTCCTGGCCACAACCACCACAGAAAATCCCACCCATAGTGGCTTATAACTTTGGCGCTTATAAATTTGGTCTTGACCATGCACCCAAGACTATAGGCGCTGCCCACAACCACCACAGCATATCACACCCATACTAGCTTGTAACTTTGTTGCTTATAAATTTGTTCTTGGGTGCCAAACTTATAAGCCACTATGGGTGTGATATGCTGCGGTGGTTGTGGCCAGGGCCTAGAGTCTTGGGTGCATGGCCAAGACCATACGGCCATGCACCCAAGACTCTAGGCCATGGCCACAACCACCGCAGCATATCACACCCATAGACCACACCCATAGAATCAAACACTTTAACTATGCTATATGGGCACGTTTAATGTCCGGGAACAATATGAGTGTTCAACAATTCAACTTGCCTATGAACAGTACGGACAGCGTCCTCAGGACACTGCCATTTCGTTTATTTACGAACATTTCAGGACACCGTGTGTGTTCTAAGAACAGTTTCAACTTGCCTACGGATAATACGGACAGGTATAGCATCCTCAGGACACCTCCATTTTGTTTATTTACTAACATCCCAGGACACTTGATGAGTTCTTAGAACAATTTCAACTTGCCCACGAACAATACGGACATCATCCTCAGGACACCCCCATTTTGTTTATTTACAAATATTTCAGGACACCGCGTGTGCTCTTAGGACAATTTCAACTTGTCTACGGACAATACGGACAGGCATAGCGCCCTCAGGACACCCCCATTTTGTTTATTTACGAACATTTCAGGACACTTGATGTGTTCTTAGAACAGTTTCAACTTGCCTACGAACCATACAGACAGGCGTAGTGTCCTCAGGACACCCCCATTTTGTTTATTTACGAACATTTCAGGACACCCGTATTGTCCGCGGTCAGAACGAACACAACAGGGGTGCCCGCCACCTAAATAAATACAACATTTAACCCATCTCTTACTCCCCCACCCTCCCCAAACAGTCTTACACGCCAACACACTTAACTAAATGGTATTTTTCCAACAAGTTTCACCGCGCTGTCAGCAGATGTCCATGAATACAAGATGGCGGGCGTGTCCAGAAAATCTGACGCACTATACGCTCTCAACCACCCAATCAGCGAACACGTCCAATGTCTGCGGACACAACGCACATCGCCTAGCCAATCGGGACCCTGTCCGCGGAGCGAACAGGGAAGTGTGTCCACGGACCGAACATAGATATCACTAATTTTTTGTGACCTACTTTTTGGTCATTTAAAAAAAAACTACTGGACGGATTTTTACCAAATTTGCAAAAGCATGCTTTCGGGACCAGGCCGCTGCTCCTGGTCCAAATTTGATGAAAATCCGTCCAGCGGTTTGGGCTGTAGGCGTGAGCAAAGTTTTTTTCCCCCATTCAGTCTGTGGGAAAAAAAGAAGTTTTGGGACCCCCCTTATAACTTTGCCCCCCCTGGACCAAACCTCACCAAACTTTGCACAAAAAAAATTCAGAGAGACCCATATACTTTTTTTGCAAAGTTTGATGAGGATTCGTCCAAGGAGAGCGAAGGTATAAGCCACCCAAAAAGGGCTCTTCCTATGGAAACAGCAACTTAACCATAACTACACAGCCACTACCGTGGCTGTGTTAGATATATATATATATATATCAGGTGTTGCGGGGTGCCCCCCATGTTCAATGTAATAATGTCCCCGCAAAAAACGGTGACTTTTTTGTCAGGGGACATTATTACATGGAACTGATAAAACATCGGGAGAGTGTTTTGCGCATTCGGATGCCACGAAATTCAGAAAGGAGTTGCAGCATGATCTAAACATAAAAGATGGCTGAATTTTGAACCCCATGTTTTCGGTCATGACGGATAAAACGTCTAAAAGTGAAGCATTTGAGAGGACAAAGCAGTCTGAAAAGAATGTAAAGAAGCTAAGCTACACATACTGGGCAGAATATTTAGTCATCCAGATATTTCCAATAACTTTGTTTAAAAACCTTAAGACCGCATGAGATGACTGATCACTCTGGCAAGAGCAGAAACATTCCATCTGCCCAAAAGATGGCATGGTTTAACCAGTTCGGTTTGCAAAATATGTCAAGCCGAAGAAGGGAACTTTTATTAGGTGGCTCTTTAGTGTCACCTATAAGCCAAGCCTATTGCATTAGAATGTAGATCTGGAGAAAAGGCGTATGAGGAGGGACACAAAGTTAGTAGGTGTTTCGTCATTTTCCCTGCCATTGACTGCCCATGACCATGCTAATCCCTATAGCCATTCCCACCGAGTTCCTGCCCCTCCCTGCCCAAAACACCTCCTCATGGGAACTCGTTCAGCTTGCTTTAATCATGCCTTACCATAAAACTTTGTACTTGAAGGGCCTGCCAGTGTTTTCTCAAAACACTCTTATGAGAGTTAATGACTTAATTGGAGTTGTAAACCTGCTACTGATGCAATAAAAAGGTCTGCCTTTATCCATTTGATTTATAAGCACTATGCGTGTCCTTCACTGAAGTCCTGTTAAGCATTGGTAAAGCCAGCAGTTTTGGCTTGTGTATAGGTTTTAGGCATTTGCCAGGCCCTGCTATTAGATACCCAGGTACTCCCAACATTTTGCACCTGCTGCCATCAATAGACAGTTAATACCACTATGGCAGTGCCTGACAAGTGCCTTTCCTATGCCCACACAAAAGCCAAAACTGTTGCCATGCCAATGCTTGATTAGTAATGTGCTCTGGCCAAAGTCAGTTGAGAAACAACTGCATAGATCCATGCCTACGAAGAGAAGGTCTCTTCGAAAATCGCACAGCTGCAGGGAGTTCTCGTGTGCCTTTCTGACTGTAGCATGGGGATAAAAAGGACTAAGACTGTAGACCAGTAATATCAGAAATCTCAAAATTAAGTGCCTTGATTGCAAGTATTATCATTTGCAGATTATAACCTTCGCTTTGATGCCAGCCTACTATAGAGTTGAAGGCTACAAGGTGAATCTAGAGATCAGAATACCTCACCTTCGGGTGATTTGTGTTTTTTTTTATTTTATTTATTTTTGCATTCGATACAGAAACCTCAAAGTTTGTGAGGTCAGTGCATAGGTTAGGAAACCTCTCCTTTGGGTTTCCCTACCGAGAAAATACTGAATGGGCTAATTTTCATTCTTGGGGTCATCACCTGTGAACTTTTATTTTTAGATGCTTTCTAGTGTATTTAGGGTTTGTCTGGTTATTTTTTATATTTGTGTTTCCCGTGACAAAAGGCTCTTTGAGCCGAAAGTGTAAATAAACTAAAATTCGTATAGGTACAAGCACATGCTTTTTGGGTTGGCTTCTGCAAGTTTCTTTTTCCAACGTATTATAGAGAACCTGTTTCCTGGGGGAAATGGAATAGTGTTTCCTTTATGACATCCTGATTATTGAGGAGTCAGAGAGTGCAACATGTTGTTGGCTGCTGCTTTATCGACAGTGCAGAAAGTGGGCCTCACTGAGAAAATTGAACAATTGCAGTTCAAGATTACCCAGGTGATCTATTTGGGACACTTCATCACCTGTGAGTGTGTAAAACTGAAAGCTGATCTAGCGGAATCCCTGCTCAAGATAAATGTTACCAAGGACAGTGAAGGTCCTTCCTGAAGCTCAGAATTGTGTGCAAAGTTCATCTCCAATTTCTCTGAGAAAATGTATGTGTTGCCACCGGTATTGCTGTCTGTGAAATTCCTGGACTATGGCATTCAAGAAGTGTTTAAGGGCCGCAAGTGTGATGTAGTGTATGTTCCAACCTTCCAGCAATTTGAAACGGGGGCAAAAGGATGCATGTGAGATGGTGGTGGAGCTGGGATTAAGTTAGTTGCAGGAGAAAGAAATTCAAATGTATTTTGCCTCTGCAACATTGAGGCAGAGAGGACGTTCCCTGTGGTTGCGAAAGAGGCATGGGCGTGGTGCTTTACCTATTGAGGGGGTGGGGTGTATTCATTTGGAGTGACCTTAAGCTGTTGTTACTTTTTTTAATTTATTTTTTATTGTGTTAGAGTTTTAATAAAAAAACCTTTTCACAAGCAGGGTCCTGCTATTTACACTAATTTAAAAATACTGAGTTTCCATAGTTCTAAAACCCATTAAACATAGTAAAACAGAAGTGCAAAAGGAAATACATCATCCAATAAGAACATTGTGGTCACTTGGGCCATCAACTTCAATTTAAAACTTTGAAAACACAGATTTTTCTCCAAAGCAACGTTAAAAAAAACAAAATACGCTTGGTTGTTCCAGTGCATAAATTCATCCCATATCAAGTCGGGGAAGATCCCCTCTCACTCCCACTGAACCGAAGGCACCAACCCGCAAAGTGGTAAGAGACGCACATTCAAACAGGAGATGCTTTACTGATTCCACCTTATCCCCCCCCACACATAAATGATACATTTGTTTACCCCCCAATGGTTCTGGGATTCCCACTCCCATAATTGTGAAATCCCTAGTGAAGATCCAGGTATTCAACTTTGTGGTGGAGTATCTCCAAGGCAAACTGGACCCATTACCCGTTGTTCATCCGGTCTCCCGATTGGGCAGGGAGAGGCAGTGCCAGAGGAAGAGAGTCTGTGTGTAGCCTGTTTGGCAGAGATTGCCAACTTTAAGATGGGAAAGGAGGATTGTTTAAGTCGGTTGACAGGAGATGATGAATTGAGAAGGATTGTGGTTGAAGGCTAGCCCAAGGAATCAGAGCGTGAGCAAGCTTTTTCTCACATAATTGATGATGGAATTGTGTGAATGAGGGGAGATCGGCCCATTCAGCTCAGGGCATTAGAGTAGTGAAAACTGGCAAATGTGCATATAGAATGCAGCCTTACCAAGAAAAGATTGAAACAGAAGTATGTGTGGCTTGGCATAGATGAAATGATAGAGTGTGGAGAAGAGAACTGTGTGTCTTGAGTAGAAGGAGAAGAAACAGTAAGGGATGTTCATCCGTGCAGACCGTGGGAATCCCAGTTAAGGTGTGGGAGAAACTAACATTGGACTAAATAGGATCCAATGAGATGCTTGGAATGGAGGGGCGCTTTCCACTTGTCCTCTTGGACTGTACTGCCTTGTGGTTTGAAGTTAGATTTGTGCTTGAAGTTACTATGCAGGTTTTTGTTGGAGTTCCTACCTGAAGTGGTCGGAATTAAGGGTTGTACTGGGTCAGTATTAATAGACAATGGTGAATGATTCACTCTAGCAAAATGGAACCAACCTTGTAGGAGAGAGGTATTAAAAAATAATTGACAGCACTATACTACCTTTTCCGTGCAATGGATTGGCCGCACTTGAAAATCAGGTAATTAAGGAAAATGTACAGTTTGCATTGGCACATTGTTTTTGGTGGAAGGCTGTGTTTAATAACATACTTGCAGCATATTACGATGCCTCCCAGTTAGCTATGGGTTAGTCTCATTTTGCCATGAGGAGATGCTGTTCCCCCAGGTTATATGTGCAGAGAGATATCAAAATCGACAACCAACAGGTGGCAAAAAGAGCATCTTTTTATCAGGGCAGTTTAAGAATGAATATAAGAGGGTGAAGGTGATGAAGGACGTTGGTGAGGTTCTTGTTTGATGACAGGAGTTTTTCTCAATGTAATTTTTAATGATAAAATTACATCACAAAAACTCATTGAAATATTATTTTTTATATTTGGGTATTCCCCCACAAAATACCCTTCCCTATATTTATATCCCTACCCCAACCCTCTCCCGACCGTTTATATCCCCTCCCCCACTATATTTCAATCAGTTTTTCTTAATGGAATTTTGTCTGTAAAAATTACATTGAAAAAACTTGTCGGCAAAACAACACTGTACCATTGGTGATTGGGGCAGTTTGAGAAAATCTTTCCTAGTCATGGAAGGTAAGTTTGATGTATTTTCCTCCCTTTTGTGTTGTGAAGGTGGCTGATGGAGCAATGTGGTCTCAGTAGAGTAAGAATAGGGACACGATTTCCCTAGGGGTAGCAGTGAGCTGAGCCCGGTCGGGGCCTTTGTGTGTGTCCATCTGTCGCATTTTGATTCGACAGGACAGTGATTTGGAATGTCTTGGTGATTTGTGGGTGAGTTGAGTCATTTTAAGCATCGGGGCAAAGACGCAACCTGTGAATAGTTTGCAACCTATTGGAAATCTGGAAGCGAGCGCACTATTGTTAGCTTTGGGTAATTTATAATGGAGTATCTGTGGCTGCACAGTAATATGGTCATTGTGGTTGCCAAATGTATGGAGAAAATGGAAAGAAGTGAATATATTACCTTTGAAATTGCGCCTACAGATTTCAATTTGAGATTCTTTACGAATAACATGCAGAGACACAGGATATGGATCAGTTGACTTTTATTGTCATCCACTTTGTTTTTGAGTGAATTTACAAATTTGCAAAGTCCTTCCTGTTGATTTCACAGAACGGGAGAAGTTTAGTTGATGCTTGATGAGTTTCCTCACACTTAAATTGGCTTTACTTGCTTTGAGCCAATTGTCTGTGGTTGCTAGTTGCAGGTGACAGGATCCTTAGTGTTGCTTCACAGTAAGGTCCTGGTTTTGCTTGTGTGCTCAGATCTTTTGGGGTCCTGATTGCTGTTCCATCTTTAGTAATGTTCCATAATAGTGTACATAATCCCTAATTCCTGTGATTGGTTTGCCTTGTATTGCTTGAGCAAAAGAATAGGGTCCTTAGTGTTACTTCACAGTAAGGTCCTCCTAGTTTCTTGATTTCCTGAATTCCCTCGACATGTGTTTCTCCAATGGTTTTGTATTGGTTCCTCAGGAGGGTAATTAATTGATTGCTTGTTGTTGTTTAGTGTTCCACATCGGTCAGATGCTTTATGGTAGTTACTGGTAGGGGAAAATCAAAAATGAAAATCCATCATTTAGTGTAAAGGAGTGAAAAAATGCTTATTTGGACGGAAAGGCTAGTGTGCTCTACTGGTTACTCGTATTGTCAGTGAGAGTGGGAGATAGGGCTGAAAAACTTCACATAGGTGGCTGACTGACTTCTTAATATTGTGGTAAGTGGATACCCTGGTTGTGATTCACAGCGGTATATGAATTGTGGTTGCAAGGATAGTATCTGCTAATCAGATTTAATACTAAGGTAATAATAGCAAGATACCTTAATTGTTATTCATTGAGATTCATCACATGTGATTACAAAGGTGGTGCTTACTGATCAGGTTGTGTCACATGAATTGATATACATATTACTTATAAGTTCTGCACTAAGGTATTGAAAAGTACTGTCAAGCGTATTTAGTAATAGGGCAATTACATCCTGGTTTAGGAAGATAACAAGTTGCGTGTCTTAATAAGCTAAAGGTTATTGTGCTAGATTTGTAAATGTTTGTAGATAGGTATCACGTTTACCTTAATTGATTACAAGTAAGGATTCAGAAGTGTTGGTGCGGTATACATTTACTTAATTTTGTTTTGTTATTTCGCGGCTTGGCAAGTTCTTGACAAAGCTTGTGGACACCTAATTGGAAGGTTACATGTAACAATCAAGCTCTATTTGTCTGGACGGGTAACTAAGGAAGTACAAAGTATAATCATTAGTTTTGAGCCTTAGGGCTGGTTTACCCAACTGGGATTGCTTCTGGGACTCCACAGCTTTCTGAGAGGTCCCCTTTTCTTTGTCCTTGTCGTTCCTACTGGAGTCCTAAGGGGACAACCGGTGGGAGACCCACTTGTCAGCCAACCTAGCCAGCTTAAAGGGGTCAGCAACATACTGACGCAGCTCTGGTGAACAGGCTTCTGAAAAATCCTCAAAAAAACAGAGGTGGGACAATTCAACAAACGTTTTCACTTGTAAACCATCAATCCATCCCATCATGTTCAAGTGCGCAGTACTCACCTAGTCGATCCAAGACACATTCTCTTGTTTCTTAAATTCCCTGAACCTTTTAAGGTATTGGGTAGGTGTTTTGCCAAACCTGGCAATTAAAGCGGACTTCATGCACTCATACTGACCCCTTTCTTCCACACTCATTTTCAGAATACAGTCATATCCAGTATGAGGCACTCTGCTTAACAAACACTTAGCCCAATCTCTCTTATCAACATCATGAATTGCACAAGCCATTTCAAATGCTTCAATCCATTGGCGGATATCAGAACCCTCCACAAACACACCAACCAAATCTTTCATAAACTTGGTTGCTGGGGACCTGACACACTCAACTGGTTTAGCTGAAGTCTTCACTCGAGCTTTCTCTAACTGGATTCGCTGACATTCAGTGTCCTTGTCTTTGAGTTCAAAATCCCTATTTCTGAGTTCCACTTGCTGTGCCAACTCCTCTTTCTTAAGTTCAGCGTCTATTTCCAACTTGTGATATTCAACAAAGGCCAATTTCATCCTTAACTTAAGCTCCAAGGGATTGCTGGGATTTGGAACAGAGGCAGCAGGAATGGTGGCATTCCCAGAAACAGATTTGGCGACAACCCTCGGGGTAGAGTCCTCATTGGTTGCACCCCCCTTCAAGAGTTTCACAATCCGTCTGGTAGTCCACCAGGGCAGCTATTAGCTCATCCCTAGACTTATCCACAAAGTCTAACTTCTTGGCTTCACAAGCACTCTGGAGAGCCTCTAAACTCATCCGAGTCAATTTACCATTCGCAATAGATTTCATTGCTTGTAATGCAGTTACCTTGTACACAACTAAACTTTAATTTAACAAAGTGCAGATATCCTTTGTAAGTGGCACGTTATACACTGATTCTTAAAACCATAAGCATCCCATCGCTCCCACCAGTGTAAAGACTGGAGGGGGGGGTCTGTACTTCCGTTCTCTATATGGTACAGGAGAGGCACAGAGGACCCCAGCCAGGATTCTCTATTGTGGTAGCAATGGACGAGCAATCAAGGCCTAGCTTCTCAGGAGGTGATGCATGCTGGTTCTTAAGTACAGTGTAGTCCCCAAGCCCCCACAAAGGAATGTCCACACACTGTATTGGTTAAAACACAGTCTTTATATAATTAATATTCAAGGTTATGTACACTATCACAATAACTCGCTTTGTGCTCAGAAAATCTCTGAAATTGGCTGGAAATGAAGACAATTCTCAGACATTTCGCTCTGGCCACCCACCGAAACACACAGCCAACAACACATGGCCTACCTTCCCACGTCCCCACATGTGTCCCGATGAAAACGGTACCTCACATGTGTGGGTGCACCTACCGAGGGCGCAAAAGGAAAAGGTTAACCCACTGGTAACCCCAAGCCTTTCGGCACAGCCCATTTTGTTCATGTGGGCAACCTACAGATTTGGGCCTAGGGTGTCGAAGCCAGCAAGTAAAACAGGGAACCCCATGCATTTCCTAAAAGAGGACACCTGTGGTAATCCACAGAGGTCTGATTTATGCAAATCGTCCCAGAATGTATTACCCAGAACCCCCAGCAAAGACCCACAGGGGAGAAGGGTGCCCAAGGCCAGGGATATTAACGCCGACTTTGCTGGAGCCCTTGCTGCCCTGCGTTACAGCTTCTCCCCACCAGGGAGTCTCGGCAGTGTGCCAATACCTCCCCGAAGGGAAAAGCTGTAATGCAGCCCAGCCGCAACTCCAGGACGGTTGGAGGGGATGTCCCTGGCGTTGGACATCCATGTACCATGTGGGTGTACCGTCCCCTAAGCACAGCAGCAGCTCCAGGGAGCCCCAGCAGGATCCCCATTCCTCCCCGGAGGTGACATCTGTAACGTAGCACAGCCAGAGGTGGAGCCTGGGCTTGCAGACGGACAACCCACATGGGAGGGATCCGCTCCCAGGGAAACACCAATATTATGCTGGCATGGGGGGCAATTTGTGGCCTGCCCCTGCAATTGTGGCCCAGCCCACCAACATATCTGCCCAGGCGGCCCATTCTCACCCACACCAACATTCCAGCCCCAGTCTCACCCACCCCACGGACAGTGGGCCCCTAACCATAGAATAATAGAAAACAGTACTCACATAATGTTGCAGCTGCTTGTGTAGAAAAAGCTGTAAACAAAACAAAAAACATGTGTTACCTATGGTCACACCAGCAAAATGTAGCCCTCCCCAGGGGCAGATAAGGGGGTGCTGTCCTGTACTCCTCCCTGGGCTCAGGCGTCTCTTCCTAGGAGCAGATATTTGGTCCCATCAAGGGCTGCATGACATGGCACCCACTCCATTGTGGGTGGGGGGGGTCAACGCCCCATCCCGTTAGAAAATTCCCCGACCCTTTGGGGTGCCCCACAGCCCCCTAAAATGTGTTCCACCATTTTCACTTTTTTCCTTTAGTAACCCAACTCCCCTTGGTGCAGAGAGGAACATTGATGTGCCAATCTGGCCCCGGGGTGCCCAAACCTTACTGCCCCACCCACTGGGGGGCCTGTCCTACCATTTTTGGGAGCCCTCTCCCCCTCGCCCCAAATGGAGGGGGGTGTACTTCACATAGCCGTTTGTAAGAGGCCCAGGGAGGCCTGCATGAGGTGCCCCCGCCACCCATTTGGGGTGAGGGGGGAGATGGCCCCCAAAAATGGGAAGATGCAGAAGGGCTCTTACCTTCTGTTTTCACTGCGGCAGCCGAAAATGACTGCCGCAGTGTATTTACTTTCAATTTCATGTCGGCATGCATCATGCCGCCGACGTGAAATTGAAGGTAATCCAACCCCCGGGTAGTGAAGGGGGACCTCCCCCTCACATAGCCCGGGGGTTGCCTGAAAGGACGATTTATGCCGTCCTTGGCAACAGGGAGGGAAACCCAAGGACGAGATAGCTCGTCCTTGGCACCAATGAGGTTAATTCAATAATGAAATTATGTGGGACTCGTTGTTGAAGATTGAACTCAATGAGATATTCACACATGCATTCCATGGCCTGCTCTTGGGGGATGCTGGTATACAGTGAGGACATATCCATTGTGACCAGTCTTTTCTTTGTATTGTCAAAATCCAGATTTTCATAAACACTTGAATGGTGTTCGTGGTGTCTGTTAAATAGGTACATGTTTTGACACTCATGGGTTTCAAGAAGGTGTCTATAATATTGCATATAGGCTCTAGGATTGAGCCACAGCCAGATACGATCGGCCTCCCTAGTGGATGTTCTGAGTTTTTATGGATTTTTGGTAATGCATATATGGTAGGTGTTCGACCTTGGCTAGTAGTCAAAAATTCAGAATCATCGTCGCTGATCCAGTTGCGATCATAACTGTATCTTACCACTTGCTCAATCTCTAATTTCATCTCATTTGTTAGATCTTTTTCTCAATTCTTTATAGCTGTCTGTGTCCTGTAGTAGTAGATCGACCATTGAGAGGTATTGGCATTTGTCCAACTCCTCTTCTTCCTCTCGTGTATAGTCATATTCAACACCCGACTGTACTGTACCATAGTCCATACTTTCCTCTTGCCTCTCTTTCCTTCTCTATGTGTACATCCTTAATGGCTGTACTAGCTATCTGAAATAGAATATACCCCGCTCTCCATTCATCTGTTCTGACAGATAAATGCTATCCATCTCTCCTTTCTATTTTTAATCGTGCCAGTTCACCTTCCACCTTCCTTAATGCCTCTACTAACTCGTTTTTTGGTTTTGTATCAGTTCCTTCTGGCACTTTATCCCTCACAGCAGCAGACTCTATAGGGTTAGGGAGATTGTGGTATTGGGCCAGCGTGGGAGCTGTGGCAGGCAGGTGAACATACGTGGGGTTCATATATCCTGATGCAGCATGCATAGGGTAACATCCTAAAGGGGGACAATGAACTGTCTCAGTTGGGGCTGCAGGGGCACTCGAACAGTGGTCACAGTAGTGATTGTGGAGCAAGAATTAACCAACTCACCCATCGTATTAAGAGAATCTGTAGACTCATCTTCCAGATCTTCCACCATTTTCCATAATTGTAATATTTCCTTACTGTTTTTCAATGTTTTCCCTTAATATTTGTCTGCCAAACGTGTACATATGACTTGATTTGTCTCTGTTATGTGTCCACTGTTCTGGTCATTGCTTATGGTTTTTTTTTTAATTGTTTTTGGTTTATTCAAGTAAAACCATTTACAAAATCAATGTTTCATTTTTCATACAATGCACATGCCAATTTGAAAGAAAGAGAAAAATAAAAGGAAATTTAACAGACTACTAACACAACACATTCATGAAAAGATTTGCTAAAACATTACAAATATTAAAAAGTTAATACATATCTAAACATATAAACCGATAGATTAAAGCAAACAATATGGTCAACCAACAATGCTAAAAGTTATAATTTTCATTTTGTTAAAGTACATTTGACAAAATGTTTATCACGAAGTGCCTAATTATACAATCAGCAATTCCTCACACAATTTTACCTGAATAATTTCAAGTAAATCAATTTCAAAGTTAGTCGTTGACTATATCCTTCCATTCATAGCTTCCATGAAGACTCCCTAACTATAAGAGATTTATTCAATAGGTAGCAACCAAATATTTGAGTTTGGTGTTCTTCAAAAAAATTACAATAAATCACCAGATGTTTCAGGGTTTCGCTCTCCTCATCTGACACACAGAAGTGACATAATCCTGAGCCCATAGTCCCAGGGCATCTATACCAATACTTAGTTCTCGAATAAGTGGAACGTTGATTTAATCTAAATCGAAGGTATGTTTTTCTTGCAATTGTGGAGGGAAATTGAATTAGATAATTGGGTCCATCACCCCATTTCCTTTGATAAAGATTGTATTCATAGAGGAATAAGTCCCCATCAAATCTAACATATTGCACCAATGGTAGCTTTGAAATGTTTTCTTTTGACTAGGTACACACATGCTCATAGATTCTGGGGTTTTGTTAATCGCATTAAAAATTACCTGGAGTTTTGAAGTGAGTTTATTCAGAGATCGAATGCTGGAGTCGCCGAGGATTTTATTAAGCTCTACATATAAGGTATTTTCTGGCGGGTCAAGCATTTTTATATAATTATTTATACTTCTCCAGTTACGTTTGGCTGAAAGGGGTAACAAATTCAGCTCATGGCATATCACTGTGTTTTGAATAGAGAGTGCTAAGCCCAACACATTTTTCCACATTTTCCCCTGTAGAACATCAAGGAAATCTTCGATCTCGAAGCTACAAATATACAATGTATATAATAATATGGGTTCTACTTTAAGTAAGTAGAATTGGATGAGGGGCTAACATAGAAAACATGCAGTATTTGTGGAGCATGATTTTTATCTGTGAGGACAGGGTTTTAACCTTTTGATCTACAAAGTTCTTCCACATTTTCAATGAGTAGGAGTCTGTGAGTAGATAGCCTAAATAGCGAATCATAGGGGCATGCACAATGTTAATCCCATTAAGTGACCAGGCAAATCGATAGGGTTTCCGTTTTCCATAAGCAAAAGTTAGTATATGAGATTTGGATGGATTAGGAGTTAGGTTGTGTTCGTTAGCGAATTCTGCAAATAGATTAAAACAAATTTGCAGACCAAATGGGGTTCTGTCAAAAAACAGATGATCATCCGTGAATCCCATCCAATCCAATTTAATGGAACCAAATTTTGCTGGGTACATCTCTGCATTTTGCCAACGGTCATCTAAACCCAGAAGGTATAAATTAAATAATACTGCAGCCATATTACCCCCCTGTTTTACCCCCATTTCAGTAGGAATGGGGTTAGTAAGTGCCCCTTCTCGATTCTAGCAGACGCAGTAGTTAGTGTTATGATGGAGTAGCGCAATAATGTCTACCAAATAGATTGGGATACCCATTGTTATCATTTTTGCCCAACTCTCGAACCAAGCAATCGAACGCTGCAGTTAAATCTAAACTGACCATATATACAGGCCCGTTTTTTGATTTCGAAGTTTGGGCCTGAAGGTGGTATAAAATGGTGGCGTTCAGAAGACAACCAATTTGTTTCCGGAAACCTACCTGGCAAGGTGACAATAGTGCCTGTTGGTCAATATGCATTTGCAACTGATGAAGCAGTAATAAAGAAAATATTTTCAAAGAGGCATCTGTAAGAGCTATTGGACGATAATTGGAAGGGGAATCTGGGGGATCCTTTTTATAAATGGGAATGATATAAGCTGAGTGCCAGGTATGGGGAACTATGCCAGTGTCGAGAATCGTGTCAAAACAAATTTTTAGAATATGGACTCAAAATTGGGGGTTAGATTTGTATACACATGCTGGCAGGCCATCAGGCCCTGGGGCCCTTGAGTTCTTTAATTTCCCTATAGCTTCGACGATATCAATGATCAACCACATAGATTGCATACCTGGTTGCAGCTTGGGTCCGCCACCTTTGAGCGAGGCAAAACGATCTGGTAGTTGATATTTAGCCTTTATGTGCGATATCCAAACTTCCGCTGTAATTACGGATTCAATCGCGTTAGCCGTACTGGCAGTCAAGATGTGCAATGTTGACCACATTTGCCTGAAATCATGTTTTAGAAGATGGTATATCATCTTTTGGTTGTCCTCATAGTGCAGTTCTCTTCTCATCCATATAATTTTGCTTTTATAGGTTTGTTTAATCTTTCTTATTTGTTCCAGCACTTCTTCAGAATGGAAATTATGTCTTAGTATGTGCCTAATGATTGAATTCTTTTCTGTTTTAAGAAGGCTAAACACATATTGAAAGAATGGCCATGGCTAGCATATGAGTGTGCTTGCATGGTTCCTTCATTTGCCAGTCTTTTCAAGTGAGTTCGGATTCTAGTGGCATTCCTGGTTTCAATATCCATCAGACTGGGTCCCCCTAAGTCTATCTTGGTTATAATTTCGCTATCCAATTCAATGTATTTTAAAAGCTTATTACAGAATGTGGTGTTCCATCTTACAGATAAATGTTGGCAATCAGGTTCAATCAAAGTTAAAGCTGTTTCTTCAGAAAAACCGGCAAATGGAATTTGTAGTACCAATTTGATTATCAGGTGATCTCCCAGGGCCAGATTGATTATGGTTACGTGGTTAGAGTACTGGTAGAGCCCCGACGAGACAAAGAAAAAGTTGATCAGTGAACTGCTGTCTCCCCTTTCCCAAGTGTAATCATAGGGCTCTAGAATAATAGCCAGGGATTGCATATCCCAATCTAAGAAAAAATCGATCCACTTTTGCCTGTTTTTCTTCGACATTTTTGAGTGTTTTTTCGCCAAAGCTTCTGAATGGAGTGTTACATCGTACCAAAAGGAATTCATATCACCACCAACGATTACTCTCACAGATGGGCTTGCTATCAATGTTCCCTCTAATAAGAGATTCAGTTCATCAAGGATAGCAACTATTGCAGTGGTGTGTTTGTTCCAATAGATACAAATCAGTAAGAGAATGATGGATGGATCCTCATGAGCAATTATTTGAATGGCCAATAGTGTGTCAGAGTTACTAATCATTTCAGTAGAGCATTTACAGGTGGTATTAATCAAGATGGCAAGGCCGCCCGAAGGTCTACCAAGGGACCCCGATTAGCCACCTGAATAAAGGCATAATAGCCCTCAACTGTAAAAATATTGGGCTTGGGGTGAATATTAGTCCTGCACCACGTCTTAAAATTATTTAGTCCACAAGAATTCCAAGAAATTATGTGGATATTAGCGCAGCTATGAATCTTTCATTGAATCAGACTGGATACCGGTTTGCTCTGTGCGAGGATCCATCCATGTCATCCTTTTAAGAGCCGACACAAAAGCCATACATTGATTCATTGTGTTTGCATCTATGTTAGAGGAATCACCTTGAGCAATCCTAATAAAGGTGTCCTCAGCAGGAGGAGGGAGAGTCTCTAAAAAGCTTCTAGCATCTTCAAGTGAGGAAAACAGATTAGGCGATAGACCAATTAATTGGAGATCATCCCTTTGTTCCCATATAAGTTTCCTTATGAAGGGGGTAGATAAATTTGCAAATCATTCTATTGTTTACAGATGCCAATTTTACCCAATCAATATCATTAGATCTTATAAATACGTAGGGCTGGGATCTCCTGTAGAATAGTAAGCAGAAAGGCACGGTTCAGCCTAGACTTTCCATGTCGGGTTAGATCGCTTTCCCATCCCATCAAGATAGCAGATTTGAGGTCATTTGGGTATTTGGGAGGAGGTAGAACATGGTGGTGCAGATGTCAAAGTACCGTTAAAGGTGTCGTAGATCCCTGTCCATTCAGTGCTCCATAAGAGGACAAGATTTCAAACCCTTCCTCGCTAGTTTTAGCATTTCCGCCATTAACTTTGGGAGTTTGATCAACAGGAGCGGTTTGTTGCCCATTTTCTTAAAATTTTATGAGTTTGCTTTTGGCTTTTATGCATTGGTCATTGACTGAACCAATGATTACTTTCTGTTTTTTTAATGCCCAACATTGGGTAGAAGTTCGATAATACAGATTGTTTTTGAGTAGAAATCAGTATCTCCAAAGGAGATATAGGAGGATCAATTTATTTTCCATTCGTTAAGAGCATCTCCTTTGTTAGATTTGGTGGGTTTTTTTCCACGCTTATTCATTTTCAATGAATTTAATCCTATCGTACCTCTAATACCTTGTGAGTTTTTTGAGTCAGGTAATACTTTTTTTTGTTGATTGAGCTGATTGACTTGGCTCGGGAAGGTTGAGCAATGCTTTTGATTCTTTGTTCAATTGGTTCAAATCAATGATTATGTCTCCCCCAGACAAATTGCATATATCTTTCATATGTGTATTATGTTTATCTGTTTTGTCTAATGCTTGATTTTTTTCCGTTTTTTTTCAGCTTTTCCCTTCATTCTTTTGTCATATACTTTTCACTTTTCAGCTCTTGCCATGGCCCTTTTTTGTTTTCTCGTTTGGGGAATCATCGAAGGCTCATCTGAGTGATTGTCCAGAACCGGCGTTCCTTGAGTCCCTTTTAATTCAATGGACTCCCCAGTTAGATCAATATGGTCAGTTAGTGCAGAAGGGCTGTCCAAGGGTACCGTCTCATGGGTCTCACAGAGGACAGACGCTTCCATTTTGTTTGAACATAGTTGGGTTGCATGAATGCAAACCATCTCTTTGACAAGTAAAGTCAGTTCTGCAATTTTTGTGGCATTCAAAGCCACTATTTGCGGAAGAGATGGAACTGGACCCTGCTCTGCACAAGGCTTTGGCTTGGAGCTTGCAGCCACTGCCTCAGCAAAAGATTTTGTCTGAGTAGCAATAGTATTAGTTACTGTCCTTTTATCATGCTTATGCGTCAAGCTGGAGATCGCATCACAAGTAAAAAGCAGTCCATCTATTCTGCTTAATTTATCGATCAGTTCTGTCATTTGCAGTTGCATCATTCTGACTTCTCCGTGAGTTTGTTCATGTCCCTTATTTAGCAGGTTAAGAATCCGAGTGATTACTGGAAAGGATTCTGGTCTGTATTGCTGCTCTTCAGGTCTAAAAATCGACCATGGATCCGGGTCGTGGTTCTTTAGCTCATTATTATGGATTTGTGGATCTGTAGAGTATTCAGGGTTGTTAGAGGCTTGGCTAAACTGTCCGATTGATTTTTCAGAGATAGGGGAACTATTATTCTGCAAATTTGTGGCAGCCACTGATGAAATTCTTGGGGAAAAAATACTTCAAATTTCCTGAACTTCTTTGTGCATGGAATAGTGTGATGGCACAGTGTATGAGTAATTAGGAAGGTTATTAAAAAGAAAGACATTTTCAACCCCATATTTACTTTTGGTTACAGGGGTAGATGGTTTGTGTGATAGTCTTATTCGCTTCCCTAGCTCAGATTCAAATGCTGGAGCGAACATCGAAAAGTCAGCAAGGTGGTTGCCAAAATGTTCCACTCCCATTTTTTTTCTAATTTCGTCTCTATTGAGACTTACATCCAAGTGCACACCATCGTTGGTCCATCCTCTTAGGGAGATTTTATTTTTTTATTTGCCTCTTTTATATATATATATATATATATATATATATATATATATATGGACCCCATAGCTTTCTTATGATTCAATGTTTTTTAAGAGGATTCAATGTTTCACAATCAAAAGGAGTATTTACCTCATATGAAGGACTGCTGTTGGTAGTCTTAACTGCAGTTTGTATAATTTTGCCTTGTTGTGGAGCTATGGTCTGTGCTCCAGGGTTATTGTGAGCCTTATCTGGAGAGATTGGAGGGGGAGGTTCTTTCATTATGTCGGGCGGGGTTGATGGTAACCTCTGAGTTGATGGTAACTGAGTCAATTTCCCCCTTTTTGCATGTGGCGACTTTCGAATTTGCAGCATTTTCACCCATGCTTAATACCCCTCCATCTATCGGTATAGTGGAAACCGAACTGTTCGCTACATTCACTCCATTTTCCATTTCAGGAATAGGGAATTTATCCACTGTGTCAGCTATAGGCGAAAGCGCAGAGCACTCAGCGTCTGATTTTTATTTTTTATTTTGATCATGTTCAATTTTTCCCCACTTCGCAAGCCATTCACCATTGTAGAGGAGTAATTTCAATTTACTCACACAGCTAAGTAGCCAAGTAGGAAAACTATAGCTCTAATATTCAGATTAGACTCAACAAGCAAAAGTATGAAATAGTTACGATTTTGCCAATGGGTAGATGACAATTTAAAATAAAAGTGCTCTCTGCTCACCCACACCGCAGCAGCCTAGCAGCCCAACAGCCACTTTGGAAGGCACTTCGAATGCGCGCGCGCACCGAAGAAGTTGTAGGAGATGATGCGAAGTGGGGGGCGGGCTGGGAGGCAGGCGGGTGGGCGGGGTCAAGGGTAACTGCAGGAAGAGAAGAAAACAGACTCAGCTACACTGTAAAAGTAAGGTACTTTGATCAACACAGAGAGCTGCGGTGGAGCACGGCACACAAAGTAACAGTGTCAAATGCCCAAATTAAGCAATTACTTGGATAAGAGTCCGCAAACGTTTGAGTAAGTCCGTGTTGCAGCAACAGTGTTTGTGATGGTTCTTCCACTCGCGGATGGCGAGTCTACAGGAAATAGCAGAGCAGGTCACAGCAACTCAGCCCAACTCAGCCCAACATCCACTTTGGAAGGCACTTCGGATGCGCGCGCGCACCGAAGAAGTTATAGGAGATGATGCGAAGTGGGGGGCGGGCTGGGAGGCAGGCTGGTAGCCGGGGTCAAGGGTAATTGGATAAGAGTCCACGAAGGTTTGAGTAAGTCTGTGTTGCAGCAACAGTGTTTGTGATGGTTCTTCCACTCGTGGATGGCGAGTCTACAGGAAATAGAAGAGCATGCCACAGCAACTCAGCCCAACAGCCACTTTGGAAGGCACTTCGGATGGCTTATGATATGATATTTTATTTGTATCACGCTCGTACACAAGTGTTTCAGAGCACAGTGAGGTAAGGGAGAGGAACATGGGTGGACAAAAAAAAATCTTACTAGGCCCAGTGACATTTAGAATGCACAAGTGCAGGGGAGAGGGAAGGGGGAAAGTGCAAGGGAGAGGGGAGAAATGGAAAGTGCTGAGCAAGGGAAAACAAACAACAAAATGTAGTGCAGCCAGCAAGGTGGCAAGTGAAGGATTAAAGCGCAGTCAAGATTTTGCTGATAAATGTTGGGAAGTGGACTGTAGGGTTACAGATACAGACCCAAGTGCAAGGGTTGCCTGGAGGCAATGCATGTGTGAGGCAGGGTGGGCATGGACCTGGGTCTGAAACCAGAGGGTAATCCAGGTGCGTGGTGCTGAAGCAGACATATCAACAGGGGAAAGGAAGAGCAAAGGCAGAAGCAAAGAGGAAGGTCTTGAGGTGCTTCTGGAACCAGAGATGGTTCTCCAAGTTTCAAAGTGGCAGGGAGGCTGTTCCAGAGGGAGGCCCCGGCAGAGGAAAGAGATCTACCATCAACTCATTGCTTGAAGAAGTGACTGACTCTGAGGGAGTTGGAGGTGGAGGAGTGAAGAGCTCGAGTGGGAAGGTATTTACGGAGGGAGAGTTCAGGGTATTTTGGACCCAGGCCCCAGAAAGCCTTGTGGACAATGCAAAGGGTCTTGAATGTAATCCTTGCAGCCGCTGGGAGCCAATGGAGCTTAAACATTCCTCCCTTAGTGTCAGCTAGCCATTCCTTATGATACTTGAGAATGTTCTCTCGCTACAAAGGAAGGGCATTGCACATATATTCCAATGGGCGACCGTCACTATCGTAGCTGCCCCTGTATCACTGTTTTACAATGTTACCAACACCCTCACCCCAACCCGAAAAACAGTACCCCTTCCCAAAACCCCTTTTTATGCCACACTCTCCTCGTCAACACCCACCCCACCCCCCAATTCTTGCACCCTTTCACACTTCCCTCACACACACATTCACACACTTCTTGCAAGCTTCATATTCCACAACCCAATAGGCCCTCCCTCGGCCTCTGCTAACCACCACAAAAATCACTGATGACAAAAAAATCACAATAAATTCTGCTTTTTGTTCGAACACCCACTTTACATCATGCAAGGAGATCACAGGCCAACATGTGCCTCTACCACAACTACTTCTCATTCTCACTCCCCCCTTATACAAAGCAGACAGATCCCAGACCCAGTGAATATGCGGGGTCTCTATCCATGTCCCTTTTCCTTCATTACACAGAGCTGTCTTCCGTAGTGCCATAGGAAAAGGTCCTGTTACACCACAATCCTCTATATAAGAAACTGCTTAATGTATATACATCACCACGTGGGTTTTCAACCTATCAATTCCATCCTCTCACATCACACATAACACACACTTCATCACACACTCAAACACTTGCACTTCCTTCCCATGCCCCATTTGTTTTTCTTCGAAGAAGGTGCACTTATTCTGCATGCTCACCCGAAGTCCTCTGTCTCTGGGCCCCATTAAAAGGCTGCACATTCTGGGGATAGAGCTCCACTCCAAAGAACAGACAGGAATCCTGATAACACGGCTCCTATAAACCTCTGGATGGTATGCACAAAGGGGACTGGTCGCTGCAGGTGGGTGCAACCCCTCCAGAGTATTCATACCCACCCTCATTGGCTGCCACCTATTTACATGCTAATAGTTACATATGGCCCTTTTTCCAATTAGTCACATTGTCTTCTCCATCTTCACCACACGTGGGTAACAACCTCTTCCATCTTGGAACCCTACAAAGCAATTGGTCAAGCTCAAACGGCACCTCCCTATCTTTACTCCTAACCATTTGATATGCGCCTGGTCGTCAACATGAACTCTGCATATAACTTTGAGGTCAGCCTGGTCCTTGCGAACAAAGCAACTCTTTTCCCATCCCAGATGTGAAGGCCCCCCATCATGCCTCCCCCCCATATGGGCATCACTCTTGGCTCTCCCTGGTACAAATCATAGATCGTGTTGTTCTCTACTCACCCCTGTATCGGTTCTATCTCTCAAGAGGTAAGCCTGGCGTCCCACAAATCAATCCAATTCATGAAGAATTTAAGACTCATCTAGTAGGTTAAATGGAGTTACCATCATTCCCAGAGGGCGCTAGTGTCCAAAATCTTAGTTCTTGTTTTGGCAACCCAAGACCTCTGCCCCGGCTCCCATGAGTATGGCCTTTGTGCTGGGCCACAGCCCTTCACCTATCTAGCTGCGCACGTTCCTGCCTAATTGTTCAAAGGCCTAACTAGATACATTTATATGTGGGTGTGCGTGTGTCTTCCTTGCCGCGCCTGGTAATCGGAAAATAATAATCAAGAACAAAAAAAGGCCTTGTCATTCTGTGTCTCCAACATGGCCTGCAAGGATTCCGGAATGCTTTAAAATGCAGCGTCATTTCACGTTATAACTGTCGCGCACATGCAATGTACTCTACTCTACATAACACTACCACAAAGCAAATTGTTGATTCCCCCTATATAACTTCCCCCTCCCGCCAGTTGCTTCTACCTGTAAAGTTCCCCCTTGCACCCCTACACCATCCTTTACTCATTCTCCATGTTTTAATACATTTTCTGCAATCTAAATCATTTGAGAGGGGCGGTAATCTGGACGTGCATCCCAACAAGAGTACAAGAGCTAATGAATGGAAGAACATGTGACATTGAGGGAGAAGTCAGAAGCATTAAAGAATGGTCTTGATGACCCAAGACCAAAGATCGGCACATGAAGAAATGATTAGTTGGCAGCCAGCTCCTGAATCAAGAGTTGGAGGAAGAAATACATATATATCCCAAAAACAGAAAGGATTCGTTGCAGCAGGAGTTACAAAACACAACAGAAGAAATTGGTTTCCAAAGCTTGAGCATTCTATACTAGTCAGCCTAGTCTGAATGAATCTAGTGAACAATTGGAACAGAGTAAACAGCAGATTATAATTGAAATAGACCGGACCACTTAGTTGAGACAAGAAATTAAAGTTAGTCACTTGGGTTTAGAATCACAATCTGAAGCTCACAGACAGATATGCTTCAAAAGAAGACTGGATATTATTTCCAATTCCTGAGATTACTTTTCCATTGGCCATACCTTTCCAGAGACATGTTGGTGGCTTTGGCACACCTACCCATTGTCAGGATCTTCCATTTCTCCTTTGCAAACTCACTCGGATGCACAGGAAGACTTCAGTTCCCTTTCAGATAGGGAGGACTATCAAGAACTTAAAGTGAGAGGAGCGGGGAGTGGCACCCTTAGCATGTCAAGAGTGGACAAGAGATGAAATGAGGGCAATTCCTAAAAACAGAATTAGTTAAATAAGGTATGAAAATGTGTTATGGGACCAAGAATCACAGCGTATGATCTGACTGAGGCCATTTTGAGTGTATGGCTGACACTGAGACAGAAAAATACTACTGAAAGGGCATTTTAAAGACCCTGGTCTATGCCAACGTTTAATGGGAATACCCAAAAGCCCCCATGTAGATCAGAAACACTGATTATGAACAATAATATGTCGACATACCCTACTATCCAGCACCTCAGAAGAGAATGGAGGCATGTAAGGCAGAAGAGCAATGGGAAAGAGAAAAATGAGAGGATCCCCTTTACCGTAAACATAGGAAACCTCCATACCATGATTGATGGTGTAGGGGGTACACATGCAAGCAGGGAGGGGGATTCAAGTAGTGACTCTGGCTTGGAAGAGGGAAGTTGGACCCAAGTAAGTAGGCATAGAAAACGAAAACCACAATACAGTTTATGAAAGACCCACTCCAACAGATTAATGCCATAAAAATCTTTATGGACCCTTACCATAAAGATACTGTGTTTGGGAACATATAGAACTTAACAAACAGAGAATGCCATTCTTTGGATTGAAGAATGACATAAACAATATTGGATTAATAAAATAGACGTATTGCCCCAGGTTTTCTAGATACTTTGCCTTGCTAGAAGACCAACATTATTACAAATGGTCTTCTTACAAGGTGGCCATTTGGAAATACTTTTCAACTCTCAGAAACCCCCCAGAAGCCTGCAAGGAATCCTATAACGTAATGTGTGCTGAGGATTAATTGCCTCCGGCGTTTTCTCAAGAACTGACGTGGGCATTTAATGAAATATTTCGAGACTGGAAGTCGAGATTCTGAAACTACATTCTTTCATGCCCCTTCAAAGAATGTAGTGACTATATTTGTGATTTTGATGATTTGTGAACTCTAAAGTGAACCAAGTACAGAACCCAAATACTTCTAAAAACAAAGAAAAGAACCCTAAGCAAATGCCTGATTTAGCCATCATTAGGGAGCCGAGGCGAAGAATACTTTTGAGTTGGACTTGGAGACAGGGGGCCAAATACTTTTTCCTCTGCTGTTAATGATACTAACAGGCAAATAAGACCCTCTGTTCAAAGCCAGCTGCCTAGCCCTCCACCTGCCAGGCAATTTACTGATCTCACAAAACCTGAGACTTTGCCCCTTGTAGTTAAGTACTAGGCTTATCGTGGGCCACAAATATGTTCCTCCTTCAAAGAGAAATTGTAAAGTAGCTTGCCTCCTACCAGCTGACAGTAATTGCCATGTCTCGTGCCCTTTTGGCAGGGATCTGGGCTTCCTGAATGTTCCTCTAAATCCAAACTTTCTTTGTTCATCTTTTGTTTTAGTGACGTGGGCTTTCTTTTCATTCTTGATCCCAGGAAGTTAAATAAGAAGGACATTTTCTTTCTTAACTTATCTGCATGCTTTTTCCATTTTGAAAACCTTGTGATCCTTGGTTTGCAAAGTGTCACCAAACACCTGCTGGCCTTCAAAATGGAGTATGAGGGCTGTGGACTTCTGGGATGCATTGGATTTCCATTCTCTAATGTCTCCCCTAGATGATAGCCCCTCACAGCCGTAGCCATTGCTCCCATCATAAATCAGGTCACACATGAACTCCACCTGGTTCTACAAGTCCATTAATATCTGGCAACAGTCTGTGCCTGCTTCCAGAGACTAAACAAGTTTTATGAAACCAGCCCACACCATATCTATGGCATACAAATTATAGGTATTGGATCTTGGTGCTGGGTGAGCCATTGTGGTCAACCAGGAGTCGGACTAAGTAGTGCCATGTTTAAAGGGTGTTTGTTCAAAATAAAACACCTATCTAGCCCTATCACTATGAGGAAAGATCCCTGCCTAACAACTAAAAGTAAGGATGCTTGTCAAGTCCAAAAGAAAATAGTCCTTAGTCCGAACCCTAACCACTAACTTGCCTTACGATTTAGGTAAAATTAACAAAAGGTAGGAGGATGTAGCAATGGCTTCTGTCATTGTCTTCTGTCTGGCCCAACAATTGGTTCCCTTTTCGAAAAAGAAGGCTTAAAAGTGTGTCAAGTTCTGTATTTCTCTACACAAAGTTGATCGGTTTCTTGCAGTAGAGTCCTCAGCCTCTCTGCTGGATCTGTATGCCAAATTTAAGTCTTTACACATATTCCGAACAGTTCCCTTTTCTCAGGGAATACAAGTATTCCTTATCACAATTCCATCATGTCTTACTTGATGCGTGACAGTGCCCTTGTCTTGTTAAACACTGGAACCCTCCAGGTTCCTTCTCCTCCCACTGCTGCATATTATATTTTGCAGTTTCAGGACTCGCAAAAGTCCTCTGGCCCTCTGTCAGGCTTGTTAAAGCAGGACCATGGTAGGGTGCCTGCTAGTCTAGGTTTTCCAGGCTTCCGTAACCCTTGTGAATTCACCATCCTTGCGTTTAATGTCTCTTGGTTTTGTTGGATCTCCAAAGCCCTCTGACTCTGTTAGATTTGCTTTAGCTCTGCTTTGGTAGGTTGTCTGCGCACTCAGGTGTTTTTGGCACCCTGTCACCCTTGTGGCTTTCACAGCCTTGTGTATTACTGTCTTTTGGTTTCTCTGGGCATTCCAAAGCCCTCTGACCCTTTGATAGGCTTGCTTTAGTTTTGCCTCGGTAGGGCATCTGCCTGCTCAGGTTCTTCTGGCTCCTGTAACCTTTGTGGCTTTCACAGTCTTGCGTATTACTGGGCCTCATTTCGAGTCCGGCGAAAACCATGCCAGACCCATAATGATTTACCGGCACCTGACTTGCCGGAATAACCGGGGCATTACAGCCCCAGTGGTCCGGTAAGTCAGGTACCGGTAAAATGTGATCCCCATGGAGTCCCTTAGGACTCAATGGTAATGGGCACCACGGAAGCACCAGCACTGTTAATAACGGTGCCAGTGCTTCAATGAAAGTCTGCTGGCGGGTGCCATTCCGCCCGCCAGGGTCAGACCTGGCAGGTGAAACGGCACCCGCCAGCAGACTCTTAGTTTGCCGGTCCGGAAACAACGGTACCGGTAAGCTTACCGGCCATTTTTGTCCGGACCAGCAAACTTGTAATGAAGCCCACTGTCTTTCGGTTTCTCAGGGCACTCCAAAGCCCTCTGGCCCTCGGATAGGCTTCTTTTAGTTATGCCTAGGTAGAGCATCTGCATGATTAGGTTTTTCTGGCTCCCCTGACCTTTGTGGCTTTGCCAGCCCCTAGTATCACAGTTCGCCCCTCTTGATGATGCTACCTCTTCGTGAGTGTTCCCCTCCCTTCCGGTTCAGCAGCTAACACACTTCTCATGTGGAGATTGGAGATTCGACTTCACCACTGCAGTCTGGTCTCAGTGTCAGTAGAGGGGCCCCAGGCCCACCACTGCTTCCGTGTGGTCACGCCACCAGGCGGGACGGCTTCTTCACTGTCCAAGTGTCACTGCTTGCTTCGCGGTCTAGCATGGCTCTGCCCCTCCAGGACGTCTCCGAGTCATAGGCTCGCCTCTGTGTAGGACTCTCTCTCTCTTGGTTTCAAAGTTCCTTGTGGTCTTATATACGTCATCAGGAATAAAAGAGGTGTGTCTTTACGCTTTGGCTATGGACTTCGGGTGAGATCCAGCATTACCTGAACAAACGGAGATTGAAGAAATATCATTGTTTGGTGGATTCAAAACAGGAGTAACAACAGTCTTTCCAAATCCTCTGTAGGCAGACAATGTACTCTGGACTGGGAGTTCCGTACCGGAATGGGAGTCCTTGTCATCAAAAGAGGGGGTTACTCTGAGTGAGGTCCCACTTGCCCAGACCCCCCAAGGGAGTGTTTTGTTGAGTGTGCTCACCTCCCTAGCCTTATATGTGGTGGCTCCCCTCTGCAGAGAATGGACGAATAGTCCAGATTTGTCAGACCCTACATAGTACTTCGGGAGGGCCAAGTCCACCTTCTTATCCACTGTGTCCTTAGTAGTTACTTCTCCCACGTACATGGAGTCTAATCCCACCAGGCTGGCCAAAATGTCATTCACCTCAACCAATACAGGTAGTCTGATCTCATCCCCCTTCAGTGGGTATAGCTGGTACATGGACCTTGACATCGCAATATATTCCAGGTTTACCCATTCCCTTAACAGTGTCTTTTATGTCCAGAATCAACCTTGGGGAAGTGTTTTTACTGTTGGATCTTTGGTTTTCAGGCACTGTCTTAATATAGCCTGCTCCTGGATGAATTTGCGGCAGCACTTTATCCACCTCTTCTCTGTTGAGGTATTTGCTGTTCGCTTCATAATCTTCACCTTCTGAGGCGGTAGATGAATTGGAAGTAGAGGATGAGGATTCAGTGGAAGGAGGAGAAGAAGAAGGGGAGGGCAACTTCTTTTTCCTCTTCTTCTCCTGTTCCAGAAATATCTTAAGTGTTTCATCCCCCTCCTTGATATAGAGCTATATTCCTTGACAGTCTTCTTCCTCCTTTTACTGGTATGTCATGAGGAAGATTAACTCTCCAGCTCCAGGTGTTTACATTTCTCAGACCACTTAACCCATTTACATTGCCAGGAATGCATGTATATAACCACAGTACAATACCTACCAACCCCTGCACGCCATTGTGTATCTGCGTACGAGGCGTGTAGATGATGTTTACCATTGCCCCGCAATAGTTGGGTGCCTGCTTTCATATGCCGCAATGATGCTTCCCTAGTTGCCTAGCAGTTGCTGCATTGTGTACGACCGGAGGATCTTTCCTCTTATTTATTTTTTAACTTACCTGCCCACAGGCTCCGGAGAGACACCTGGGGCTTCTTGGGATAACTCCAGGACAAATGCCTGCATGCCCTATTATAGGCATGTGTCCGCCTGTCCCCTCAGAAGGGAACCGATCCTGGTATATTCTGCCCATTGCATTTGGCTTATCATCCCACAGGTCCTGTCGCCCTACTAGGGACCCAGCAGGAATCCTCAAGTCCTCTGTCACCAAGGCCAGCAGGTGAACTGTCCGGTCTGGCTTGCCAAATGTTGCCCCTCCAGCCCTGCAAGAAAAGGAAGCTTGAGTTCCTTGGAGGAACAAAGAAAAAAAACAGATGCCTCATGGACCTCCCAAAGACGGCCACAGTCAATAGGCAAAGTCCACTATTGAGGGGAACTGTGCAGCCTCATATTAGCTGGGGCATGCTCCCACCGCCCACCATTTTGTTTTTTCTTTTTTCAATGCAGACCCCTTTGGACTCTGCAAAAGGCATAGCATGCAAAGATAAGAGGCCAGCAGGGCTTGGGGATAAGGCCCACCACCACCATTGCGCTGCTAGCATAGACCACTATGATTTACGGAAGAGTAGTACACTCATCTCCTTTCGGTCAGCTCACTCTACGTTGGGTGGGCCTTACAGTTGAGGTTCAATGTGTCGACGTGCAGAGGGTATAAGAGGTAAATGAAAATGTATGTGTATGTCACGTAATGTGTTTGTATGTATGAGTGCAAGCTAGTGGGTTTGTCTGAGCATGTTTGTGTGCAGGTGTCCTCCTGTGAATGTGTGTATTTTTGTTTTTATGTATGCATGCATACATACAAGGAGTTGTCTGAGTGCTGTTTGAATGGATGTGTGAATGAGAGCATATGTGCTTTGTGTGTGTGTGCGCCTGAATGTAGGGGTTCAAGCATGAACCTTGGATACAGCCGTCTATCTATACTTTCTTACTTAGGCATGGCATTTTACTGGGCATCAATGGTGAAGCTAACATGATTAGGGATGTTATGTCGCTAGACTAGCATACTTAAGTCCAATCAGACTAGCTATACTTTCTTACTGTAGCATTGTATTTATACTGTGCATCAATGGTAAAGCAACCATGATGAGTGCTGTTACCTAACTAGACCGGCATAATCAGTTGCAGCCAGTCTAGCTATACTCTCTTACTGTGGCATAGTATTTTTTACTGAGTAGAAAGGGTAAACATGAGTGCTATTATGTAGTGACACTGGCTTTCATTGGTGCAGCCAGTGTAAATCTACTTTCTTACTTCGGCATTGCATTTTTACTGGACATCAATGGTAAAGCAAGTATGATAATTTTTATTGGGTACATAGACTAGCCTACTTTTGTGCAGCCAGTCTAGTTAAGTTTTGTTACATGTAGAGTACTTCTTTTATTTTGGCTAGTGCTTCACTCGGATGTGGCACACCGATCTAGTTCCCCATTTATACAATCCCACCCCACAATTCAGGCAAAGAACAGACAATGAGGTATCAAAAAATGTAAATGTTTTTTAAAAAGAAATATAGTTTAAGCAAACTGCAGGGTAAAAAGACAACCCCTGAGCGATGGAGATGGAGAGGCCATGCTAGGCCCCAATGAGAGAGTGAAGCTGGCTAAGTGTGGAGGTCAATTTGAAATATAGAAGCCAGTACAAAACAGTGATTTTAAGATAAGTCCTAGTTAATGAGCCAGAATGGGCCTCCCTCCGCTCTGTTAGAATGTACAGCGCAACTTAAAACTGGAATATTGTCAACTGCGTCATACGGGTTCCAAAAGACATGGGGCACTTCAGAAGCTGACTTTGTGTAAATGCCCACTTTGACAGATTCAAAACTGCAACAGTGCACATGAAAAGAAAAATACATTTGAAATACTGTGCATTTGGAAGCTAAAAAGCAGGAATTATGCCTGACATTTCAATAATAAAGTTGAATGACAAATTGCCTTCATGAGGAATAAAGAGACTTAATTTCAGCATATGAAATGACAACACTTATAAGGAAAGGCCTATTTAGTTTTTGCATAAATGAACACTGTTTTCTTATGTAATGGTGGCATATTTTGTGCAGAATGCCAAGAGTGAACTTATTTCTGTTTATACAGTATATAAAGAAAGATTATATTGTGAACAACAGGCCCTGGTGCAGTATTGAAAATTACATGTACATGGTGAGTAAATGCAATATGCTAGCCTTTCAGAATTGTGTACTGCAACTTGTTTTTCTCTCTGAGCTGAAACTTTGACCCCAAGACCTTTGGGGCTGGGCCCACCAAGGAAACCGGTCTGCTTGTAAATTTAAATGCTAAGATATCCAAAGAAGTCGTTTGAAATTATGGGATTTATAGATAACATGACCAACATAAATGACTTTTAAGGTCAAGTTTCACATAAAATGTGCATTAGCTCTGAACAAAGACCATTTGAAGCTCAGGAGGAAAGGGTAGGATAAACATTGGCTCTAGCAGGTGGCTGTTCACATGCTTACGGAGAAAAAGAAACTTAGGATTGGGATGGGGCCAACTGAAACTTGGAGCACCTATTATGCAGTGCCATTGATTAAGCATTGGATACATTTTCTTGAATAAAAAGTGCATCGTGTGTCCAATTGAGCTCGCCCTGGGTTTGTCTCCTAGAGGTAGGGAGCACCTACAAGACAGGGAGTGGACCACCAATAGCAGCAACTCTGAGTCAGAGGGTGAGTGGGCTCAGGTGCAGTGGAAAAGAAAGTCTGCCAAACTGAAGACACGTC
This sequence comes from Ambystoma mexicanum, assembly GCF_040938575.1. Taxonomy (NCBI): domain Eukaryota; kingdom Metazoa; phylum Chordata; class Amphibia; order Caudata; family Ambystomatidae; genus Ambystoma; species Ambystoma mexicanum. Next base: position 291,252,099 of record NC_090941.1, read on the forward strand.
TTGTGAAAAACCCAATTCGGCAGATAAAGGATATAAAGAGCTTTATGACTCGCTACCATAAGAATGCCAAATACTCAGTATGGGGGAGCATCTAGAGCTTTATGACCAAATGATTACTTAATTTGGTATTAAGAATGATAAAAACCCCATGGAGTTTGTCATCTTCCCCTGAATACTGCAGCTTCTTTGCAGGGCTGGAGGACCAAGATCACCAGAAATAGTCCACCTACAAGGCGGTCATCTTGAAACACTTCTCCATTGACAGGAACCCTCAGAAGGCCTGCAAGGTGGCCTGCAACCTGCAGTGTGGGGGAAGGCCAAGTGCCTAGAGAGTTTGTGCAAGAGCTGAAGCGAACATTTGCACAGACCTCTAGGCGGGTGAACACCAAGAGCTGGGAGTTCATCAACACATACATCCATGTGCTCCGAAAATACATTAATGCCCAACTAGTAAGGGATTTCCATCAGCTTCGGACCCTGGATTAGGTGATAGAACAGGCCACCCAGATTTATGAGGTCCAAAAGCCCTCTGAAAACAAAAACAACCCTAAAAGCCCCAAACCATCAACCACATCTGCCACTGCAAAGGTAGCACAGGTGAAACATACTCCCATATTGGGCCTAAAAATACTCCTCCCACTAACACTAACGAGCAGAATGAGAGGCAGAGGCGACCCTCAGATCCAACCCAATCAGGTGGTAGCCATGCATGGTATCAGACTAAAGATCCATCTGACCCTGCCATCTATATCAGTCCAAGATACAAGGCCAACAGGCCCATCCTGGGGTATGTATGGACTCCCAGGCACAAGGGGGGGGAGGGCAATTGGGTACGTACTGCTCCAGGAAACTAAAACTCCCCTCAGAACTTCCCTCAGGAGGGAAGAGAAACCCCTCCAACCTAAGTTTCATTCCCAGATACCCTTCAAACACGCCAATTTCCAGAACAATCCTCCTCTCTCTCCCTGCTTTCATGACAATAAATTCCCAAATCAGGGAGAAGGGAGAGACCCAGGATGGAAGGTTATCAGGGAAACTCCCAAACCCCGAGCTACTCTGGTAGAAGGGACAGCGACCCTTTCCAGGAGCATCAAAGGTATGAATCCAGACCTCCCTACCAACCAGAAAAAATGTCACAACTGGAGCGACAGGTCCAACAATTAACCGAAGACCTGGGTCGCATGTTGAGGGCTCAGCAGAACCCGCCACTGGAAACTGCTGCCCAGTATAATTCAACACCCGAGTCTGGTGTCCCGGAGCAATGGCGGAAGAAACCTTTGATGACCAGCAGGTTCCAGGGGAGGGGGCCTGGGTGGAAGGGAGATGCGAAGCCCAAGAGGACGCTTCCTTTCCCACCAGAACAAAAATCCTGGAAACCTCTGAGCATGAACATAAATCTTCTACCCCTGAAAAGCTAGAACCTCAAGAACAAGAGGGTAAGTAGGAGAAATTGAAAGCCAAAGACAACCCACTTTGTGGAGGAAGTCTGCATCTTTCCTTTCGAAATAGAGGAATCCCTGGAGGATTCAGGGAAGAAACCATTCTCTTTCAGAGATGGAGGGTTCCCACCCAAGGAAAAATGGATGCCAAAAGACCCTGATTTCAACGTGGTAAGTATGGAAACCGACCCAGAGCCAGAAGCTCTTAAATCCACACAATGTCACCCAGATGACCCTGAAGGCACTGGGGTATTCTCTCCCCAAACAGGTTCGGTTAACTGTCTCCAGGAAAAGGGGGACAGCAAAGAATCAAAGGAAAAGGGATATTTCCCAATCCACTGTTCCTGGGTGCAAAATCTTTTTTACAAATTGCCGGACTCCGACACAGAAAACTGTCCAAAATCACAGTGTCAGAGTTCAATATAAAAAAAATAACTGCCAAGCTGGCACAGAATTCACATTTTCCTTGTCCCCTTAATGAAAGAGAAGGAAGATATTATGCTTCTGTGAGGGTACAGGGTCATTGTGTATTATCAGTGCTGGTGGATAATGGATCCCAAGCCAACCTCCTGTCCAAAAAGGGTGTCAACTGACTAAATTCAGCAAGGGGGGAGAGTCACCAAATTCCCCTCACACATCTTCCTGGACAACTCAAAACTTTCGATAGGAATGATATTTCCATCAAAGGGACTGCGGATCTGGAGATCCAAATTGGGCGACATAGGGTGAAACACCAATAGTCGTCACTCCAGAGGGCACCGCTTGTCCATTGGGGAATTACCTCCTTCAGAAATTATAACCCCTGATTGACTGCGTGAACATGGGCCTCTGGACTCAGACTAACCGGCAAATCAAATTAAAACAAAGCACAAACTATGTGAGTTTGAATGGCACATGCCACATGATTGAACACTGGTCTGACAAAATAAAATTCAATTTTAGGAACAATCAAGTCCCAGACATCACTGTCATCTCTGTAGAAGATAAATGCAACATGTGAGCTTGATGGTCCTCTTTTTTCGGGGGCTGGGTGGATGAGGGCCAAGGAACAATAGTATCTACAAAAGTTCCACACCAGCTTCCCTTCCTCACAACCAAAGGATGTGACAATCCTCATACCACATATATAACAGGGAGAAGAAGTTTTGGTTAAGCTTCAACTACAACTTATGACATAAAGTAGAGTGCATATTTTAATTGTTATTTTGTACAAAAACATGTAATTCATAAAAAACAATAAAATGCAATCAATAATGTGTACCAATGAAAAGTAAATTGAAACAACACATATTTCATCACAAAATCCTCTGTCTAGAATTTTCTAGGTTAATGGTGAGGTTAGTATTGGGTAGTGCAGGGAGTATATTATCAGCCCCTAAACCGCTTCCTCAAACAAAGGATAAAGTTTTATCCTTTTATGTGTCAACACTCATTAGTGTTTCTATATCCACCGAACAAAAGCGTGTTCAGATAGATTACAATCAAGCATATTAGTGGGCCTGTCTTCAGGACGTTTTCTTTTCTTGTACACTTATTCTTGTGACAAACAATGTTGCATCACATCGTCTTTATTGGTGCGAAGCAACTTTAAAAAACCAACTGCAACATTGGTTACTAAAAACAAATCTAAAATATAACAATCCCTGTCTAACGCGTGGTAGGTCTGTCACTAACCTTTCATTTCTTGAATGGAGTGTGGGGAGCCCTTTCTAGGCACAGTACCTGCATAGTAGGCCTATGCGTGAGTCTAGTTACATGCTCTGTAACACGCTCTGTAACACACCAAATAGAACAAATATTTTTGGGTGTTTTGTTCGTGTTATTTTGAACATATATATATTTTTCAGCCGTTTTAATTACATTTTCTTACTTTGTTTCGCTCATGTCCTCGATGTTAATCTGTATTTTGGATGTCATTTCATATTCTGCCTGACTGATGTGTCAGGGGGAATATGAAATAACATCCAAAAATACTACCTCCCATCCTTGAAACCTCCCGTCCATGCCAACACCATAACAAGAGATCTCACCACCCAACTCGAGGATACTGCCAAAAATGCCAAGCCTGAGGTCTTACCAGGTTTTAAGCAGATGGTCAAAGAACGAATCAATCTCCGTCTTTATTGGTGCGAAGCAACTGTAAAAAACCAAATGCAACATGGGTTACTAAAAACAAATCTGAAATATAACAATCCCTGTCTAATGCGTGGTAGGTCTGTCACTAAACTTTCATTTCTTGAAATTGAATGGAGTGTGGGGAGCCCTTTCTAGGCACAGTACCTGCATAGCAGGCCGATGAGTGAGTCTAGTTACACGCTCTGTAACACGCCAAATAGAACAAATATTTTTGGGTGTTTTGTTTGTGTTATTTTGAACATATATATATTTTTTCAACCGTTTTAATTACATTTTCTTACTTTGTTTCGCTCATGTCCTCGATGTTAATCTGTATTTTGGATGTCATTTCATATTCCGCCTGACTGATGTGTCAGGGGGAATATGAAATGACATCCAAAAGTACTACCTCCCATCCTTGAAACCTCCTGTCCAGGCCAACACCATAACAAGAGATGTCACCACCCAACTGGAGGATACTGCCGAAATTGCCAAGCCTGAGGTCTTTCCAGGCTTTAAGCAGATGGACAAAGAACGAATCAATCTCGCTGATGCCTGTGAAACCAAGGAGCAAAAGCAGAAGCAGAAAACAGGTGTTTTGGGATTTTCAGGATATCCTTTGCAGTGGATTGTTATGAATGTGGAAGAACCACCATGCCTACGGAACCCGAGATGGCTCCAGTATTTGTGAAGCAATACCTGTTGCCTCTCGCGTCTATGGAGTCACTCACAGAGATTTTTAAAAACGTAGAATCCCATGAGATAATTTGTCCAATCCACAGTACCTTTAACAACCCGGGACTGGGGATACTCAAACCTAATGGCCCAAGAAGACTTTGTGCAGACCTTAGAGAGTTAAACAAACAGGTCCATATGTCAAGATGGCCCCTTCCCTACATTGATCAGGGACAGGCCCAGATCCAAGGGTCAAAGGTGTATACCGCCATTGCCCTGACCAACGGTTACTGGAAAGTAGCTGTGCGTAGGGAAGACCAGTACAAGCTTGCCTTTACCTTCAAGGGGCAGCAATACATGTGTACCAGAACCCCCTTTGGATACATAAACTCTGGTAATATAATATCTTCCTTCATAAGGCCATGCCTGACTTTGGCGAAAGGGGAAACTATGTAGATGATGTCTTAATGAAGAGCTCAACTGTGGAGGAACACATAGCTGAAATACGCTATGTTCTGACCCAGTTGCAGAAAGCCAAAGGAAACCTGTCCTTTCAGAAGGCACAGTGGTGTAAGACCCGCATGAACTTCTTAGGGCATAAAATCACCCCTGAGGGTTTCAGTCCCCAGGTAAAAAAGGTGGAAGTATTATTGAAATTGAAAGACCCTACTACTCTGCGAGTATGAAGAAGCCTTCTTGGACTCACTAATTATAGTATAAAGTTCATTGAAGACTATGCAGAGGTCACACGACCCTTGGTCCATTTATTAAAGGCCAGGTTGAGAGGGAGTGGGGTCCAGAACAATCTGAGGCAGTAAAACAACTAAAGAGAATCCTTTCCCAAACCCCTTGTTTGGCTTACCCCATAACAAACAAGGAGTTATTTTTGGAGTTGGGGTTCTCAGATATTTGCTTAATGCCGGTATTCTACCAAAAGCACGACAATGTCAACAAAGTAATCTCGTATGCGAGCAAGACTTTGTCGTCTATGGAGGAAAAATTCTATGATTGCAAAAAGGCACTTCTGGCAACGGTGTGGGCATTGAAGAATTACCGCCCTTTCATCCAGGGGAGCACATCATCATGGAGACTACTCACCAGCAATATCTCCAAAGTGACCGAATCCGAACAGGCAACATGAGTAATTCCAGAATTACTTCCTGGATTCTGTCCATGCAAAGCTTTCCTGTGGTGGTCAGATATGGCTAAAACAAGAAGAGTGCTCTAGCGCAAGGATTGGCTGACTTGCATGACTGTGCTCAAAAAAACTGTCTTGAGGATGAAAGTCTAAGGACCAACAACAATCTGGTGGCATACCTTACTTCCCCACACAAAGTCTATGAGGAAGACACGTGTCAGGGGACACATACAGTTTATGTGGATGGGTGCTCCTACAATGTTGACAATCACGGGGAAAAATAACTAGTGGCTGGCATTGGGAATGCCTGGGTGATTGATACCCCCGAAACCCTCTGCTGGGTACAAAATAGGTCCCAGAAGTAGTCAGGTGGCAGAGTTGATGGTGGTACATCAAGCCATCCTCACTGCCATGCAACATCAACTCAAAGAACTGGTCATAATTACAGATTCAGATTATGTCAGGAATGGGTTTATGGAACACCTGATTAATTGGAAAAATTGAGGCATGATGTGTGCGAATAACAAACCGTTCAAGCACAGGAAATTAATCCAATCAATTGATGATCTCGTAACCTCTAATGAGATGACCATCTTTTGGAAAAAGATCAGAGATCACTCCAAAATAGAGGGACCAGACAAAACTGGAAATTACTTGGCTGACCAGTTGGCCAAAACCGGAGTCATACACAGGGATCTCATAGAAACCAAATCCCTGTTGGGGGAAATCCAGGTCGCTGCTGCAACCAGGTCCCAAACCCATGCCAAAAATGAACCCCCCAACTGTCCAGTGAAGTAAAGAAACCCCAGATGCAGATTTGATTACTGCACAAAAAGAAGACCCAATTATTGAGAAATGTTATCAACATATTGAAGAACCTGTGAATTTTCCTCTGATGGAATCTGATTATATCAAGAAGGAGGATCTCTGGGTGTTGATGACATTTTCCAAAATGTTCCGAATCCTAGACGGTTTGTTGGTACAGAGATCCATATCTTGATGTGACCAGTGGGTGGTACCTACCTCATTCCGAAGCCTGATGTTAAATCACGACCATGACGCGGCCAATGCCAGTCATAGGCGGTTTTCATACAACCTTAGAAATCCTGCACAAGGTCACATATTGGCCACACATGGGCCAGGACCTCCACATCTACTTAAAGGCGTGTCTTGTGCCTGCTCAATTTCAGCTGAGTTCCTTCACACACAGAACTCCCCTACAGAAAAGCAGAAATACACTCCCTTGGTTCGATTTGCAAGTCGATTTTATCAGGCCAGTGATTCACTCCCCCAGAGAAAATAAGTACATGCTTTACCAAATGGATAGAATGTCTTCTGGCCCTGAATTGTAAGGTGGATACATCTGCTGCACTAATGATCAATCACATCTTCTCTTGTTTCAGCCTTCCCCAAAGGATTGAGTCAGACCGAGGAAGTAATTTTACCAGCAAGGTGATAACAAGATGTGGGAGACACTAGGGGTAAAGAAAAAACTCCACACTGCCTACCACCAGGCCTCCAGCGGGAGAGTTGAGCGGTACAATAAAATAATTGTGGGCAACTTGAAGAAGATCGTGGTGGACTCTGGACCGGTTGGGACATCCGATTACAGCTTGTCCTGATGGCCATAAGGTCTACACCATCTTCTGCTCAACAGTGTCTACATTTCATCTCATGATGGGATGAAAAATGGTGCTGTGTCAGCATCTGCTCTACAGAACTCAAGAATAGACCCTGATTAACGTGTCCACGGCCCATGGGTACATTACAAATTTACAGAAACACCATCATCATGCTTCTGCTTGCGCTCAGCGCCATTTAGAAATATTGGCAGAGGGAATGACAGCATACTACGACTTAAAAACTATGAGTACGAAGTCGGAGGCAGGGCTACATGTACAATTTCCAGAGGAACCAGACCAAGGAGCGTATGTTCCTCCCCTCTTGGCGCGGTGCCTTTGAAATTGTCAATTAAATCTCACCTGTCGCCTATAAGATCTGCATCGATAAAGGAGATCATACAGAAGCGGGTCCATATATATCAGTTGAAGAGTTGCCATCCCAGACAGGCGCTACAACTGGTTTAAGAACCCTGTGAGGGTAGAGCCCAGGAACCATCTGAAGAATAAAAGGAAAGAAGGGAAACCTGGAGGCAGAATATCACGTATTTACAGGGAGTAAAACAATTTATACTTCTAAGGAATGTTTCAAAATTAGAGAAAGATAATGTTGTTGAAATGTGCATGTCAAGTGAAATCATAGTTAACATTTGGTTGCAATGCATAAACTGTTTTTTTTTGTCCAAGTTGTATCCCTATTTAGCAGGGAAAGAAGTACTGTATAAAATACTTAACCTCTCTTTTACTCTTGGCAGATTGATTTGATTTTTGATTTTTGGAATTTGTAACACGCACAGAACAGAATAAACTGTATAATGGCACAGATGACACTCATGAGATAGGAGATATGACAAGTCATACAAACCCCTCATCCTATGGATGAATATCTATTTGAACAGGAAGGTCTTTAGTGCTCGACGAAACTGAGGAAGCAAGCTTAGGGTCCTCAATTCAAGTGGCAAAGAGTTCCACAGCTTTGGGCCGAAGACAGCAAATCTTCTATCGCCCTGTGACTTGTAGGCTGAGTAAGGAATATCCACCAGCTGACACTGGTTTGGGGTTGCCTTGCTGGATGATATAACTGGATTAGTTCCCTCAGATACGAAGGGGCAATACCATATACACACTTGAAGACGATATAGGCTGTCTTAAACCTGATACAGTCATCAATTGAAAGCCAATGTAACTCACGGCAAAATGGAGCTACATGAGCCATTTTCTTCAACTTAAATATCAGTCTGACTGCTGCATTCTGCTCCTTCTGAAGTTGTTGAAGCTGTTTAGCGGAGATGCCCAACAATTGACTATTGCAATAGTCTAAATGGGCACTAGTTAAGGCTCCCACTACAGCTGCCTGATCCTCCATGGGTATGTAAGAAAGCACTTTCGCAGCAATCTCAAAACAAAATGCACTGCTTTAATCCTGGCTCCAACCTGGGCTTCAACCCCAAGGTCCTCCTGCCAGATGCAGCCCAGATTTTTTACTTTAGATGTGAATTTAAGGTCTTTGTCCAAAAGCAAAGGAATAGGTAAGTTCTTTGAAATATTCAGCAAGTGCCTTGGCCCAAACAGAATGAGCTCAGTCTTTGAGGCATTGAGCTGTACGTGGTTTTTTGACATCCAGCCACTCACTTCTCCCAAGCACTGGCCTAGTCCATTAAGTGCTTCCTGAAAGTTGGTAACTCAAATGAAAATCTGTGTATCATCCGCAAGTGAAACTTCAGCCTATAACGCTTCAGAATTTCCAGAAGGAGTCGGATGTATAAATTGGACAGTAGCAGGGACAGGGAGGATCCCTGTGGGACTCCACAATTTAGTTTAATGAGGTCCAACATGAACTCCACCAGCCTGGTCAGTTGATGGTCAGTTAAAAAAGACCTAAACCAGCTCAGTGCCAAATCAGAGACTCTTCCTACTTCCTGCAACCGTTCCAAAAGATTCAATAACGCCGTGCCTTTACAGCTCGCAGGTTGGAGTTACCGGAAAGGGAGGGGTCCAGGACAAAAACACCAAAATCCAAAAAGTGCAGAGTGCAGACCAGAGCACCACTCCCTCGGGACAGGAAAAAGAGCGGACGTGCTCTGACGAGGAAGTTCATGGAATGAACCAAAGCCAAATGGAAGAAAAAAACCTCACTCTCCTCTTGCTCTTTTCTCTGAGTCCCCTGAATCAAAGAGCCAGGGGCCGGGGAGGGGAGAGATTTGTGGGCTAAAAGGACAGCCCCTGAGCGACAGAGATGGAGACCCATGCTAGGCCTCATTGTAAAGCTAAGTGTGGAGTTCCATTTGAAATATAAAAGCCAGTGCAAAACAGTCATTTTAACATAAGGCCTAGTGAATGAGCGAGTATGGGCCTCTCTCAACTCTGCTGGAATGTACAGGTACTTAGCAGAAGAAAGTGTACCTTAGAACTGGAATATTGTTAACTGCATCAAATGAGTTCCAAAAGACAAGGGGCCCTTCAGGTGCTGGCTTCGTGTAAATGCCCACGTTGACAGATTCAAAACTTTTGAAATACTGTGCATTTGGAAGCTAAAAAGCAGGAATTATGCCTTACATTTGAAAAGTAAAGTCGAATGACAAATTGCCTTCATGCGGAATAAAGAGACTTAATGACAACATTTATAAGGAAAGGCCTATTTTGTTTTTGCATAAATGAACACTGGTTTCTCGTATAACGGTGGCATATTTTGTGAAGAATACCAAGAGTGAACTTATTTCTGTTTATACAGTGTATAAAGAAAGATTATATTGTGAACAACAGGACCAGGTGCAGTATTCAAAGTTACATCTACACAGTGGGTAATTGCAACATGCTAGCATTTCAGAATTGTGAACTGCAACTTGTTTTTATCTCTGAGCTGGAACTTTGACCCCAAGACCTTTCGGGCTGGACCCACCAAGGAAACAGGTCTGCTTGTGAATTTAAATGCTAATATATTCAAAGAAGTAGGTTGAAATGATGGAATTTAAAAATAACATGACCAACAGAAATTACCTTTAAGGTCAGGTTTCACATAAAATGTGCATTAGCTCTGAACAAAGACCCTTTGAAGCTCAGGAGGAAAGGGTAGGATAAACATTGGCGTTAGCAGGTGGCTGTTCACATGCTTACGGAGAAAAAGAAACTTAGGATTGGGATGGGGCCAACTGAAACTTGGAGCACCTATTATGGAACTATTATGCAGTGCCATTAATTAAGCATTTAACACATTTTCTCGAATAAAAAGTACATTGTGTGTCCCTCACTCATTTTAAAGGGGATAAAAAGCCAGCAGGGACAGTTTTCTTAAGTTATGATCAAAAGTATGATTCTGGCATTTTCATAAATCTGAGGAATTGGAAATATTGATAGACTAATAGACAGTGACATTAATGTTGGAAGTATATAGTGTCAGAGTTGTAACTATTTTGGCAGAGCAGCAAACCACAAAAAATTGGGGCTACGCAAAGGAAGGGCATGCTGAAATAAAATGTGTATTTTCCAACTCACCATAAAATGTAGAATCCAAAAATATATAGATTTATGTAGTTATCTGAAAAATTTGCATAGCTGTGATGTTATGAGATTTTCAGAACACAAAAATGTTAAACCCACTTGTCATTTTGAGATGACAAATCTTTCTCCTCCCTCAGCCTACATCATACATATCTCCCAACTTCTTGTCCTATCAGCAGCCAGTGGGCATCTTGGTGGGAGGTGAAGGGAGAGTGTGAATTATGACAATGTTGATGTCAATGGCCCTATAGAGGGCATGTTTACATCAGAACAGGGCTTTTTCACTTTATTCCAGGAGAGAGCCTGCTGATGGACTCTTGCAAGGAACACCTAGCAGAGAGGCCTCAATCCTTGCTTTGGGGACAGTGACAGGTACATCTAGAAGCTAGCTGGGACCCAACCAGAGGAGCCAGAAAGAGTATGGGTGCAGGTAACAATCCTTGACTGAAGCCATTGACCAGATCTGCGCTGCCCTCAGAGGAGCCCTGCTGTTTTCCCTGACCAAAGCCTCCCATTTAAATAGACCAATCCAAAAGCCATCAATTGCGTGGGGAGCTACCTGACTTATTCCTTTCCATTAGTGGGTAGGGGGAGTGAAACTGTGCAGGCCCTTGGCACATTGGGGGTCATTCCGAGGTTGGTGCTAAGGGAACAACGATGCCGGCAAAGGAATACCGGCATCGATTACCACAACGGGCCATTCTGACCAGCATGACCGCTATTAGTGGCATTGTAAAGTATGGTGCCGTTAATAGCGGTCTGGGTGCGGGTACGTGACCCACCATGCCGGCAATAGCGGCTTGCCGTAAACTAAAGTAGATCGCAAATGAAGCAGACATGCAAATAACGACTTCATGGTGGCGGAAAAAGTGCTTACCGGCATGCCGTAAATACCGACATTGCCAAACTACCGTAAAATGGCTTGAGCAGTGTTCACAACTGCCACAGGTGCACACAATCAGCACAGGTGGAGGCAATGGATTCTGGCCCAGTACGAAAGCAGCACACCCACACACCATACCCCCTCCCACACCAAGATAATTCCAATAGTAGTAGCATTACTGGAGCTGGAGGACATGCTTGCATTGCCACAACATCAACAACAGCTGGCACCACAGAGGAGACACAGGAGGAGAAGGAGGGTGAGAGGGGCCCAGCATGCCCCACCAGGGCAGCCACCGTTATCACGTGGGCAGCCCCCAATCCCTCGCATCAGAGCCAGTCCTTTCAACCTAACCCCTGAGCAGATCCACACCCTGTACCATCTGGACCGGGACACCATCACCACCATAGTGGACCTGATACACGACAACATAGTGAGCCTCATTGAAATACGCACAGCCATCCCCCCTCTACTGAAGGTAGTGTCTGTGCTCCACTTCCTTGCCACAGGCACCTACCAGCACACAGTGGGGCACATGCATTGCATATCACAACCCTTATTTTCTCGGATTCTAAACCAAGTCCTGGTTGCCCTCCTCAAGCACACAAGGGACTACCACAGACTCCCCAGGAGATATTTGATACAAAAGTTGCCTTCCATGCACTGGCAGGCATGCCAAATTGTGTAGGTGCCCTCGACTGCACCCACGTGGAGTTGGTGGTCCCACATGCCATGGAGGTGGTGTACCGCAACCGCAAGCAATACCACTCCATCAATGTACAGATGGTATGCGACGCCAGCAAGATCATCACACATTGTTGTGCCCGATATCCCGGATCAACTCATGACTCTATGGTCCTGCAGAACTCCATGCTACCACACTTCATGAAGCGACATGCTGGACGATGTGCCTGGCTGCTTGGTAAGTTGCAGGACTGGCACATGGCATTGAAGTGGGTGGAGAGATGCACACACCACCATACTGTCAATGCTGATGTGACTGCACGATGTGCACATCACCGAACACTGTGCCCCTAACCATCACAAATGGTACATGACACCCAAATCTCATATGAATGAAGTAAGGTCGACACCTATCACTACATGACTAACAGGAAACCACCCCACATCCCACAACACGTGCACCACTCATCAGTGGCTGTCACCCTCCGTAACGCCATCCAGCACCTTGCAGTGCATATGCACTATGGTGCTGTCGCCAGCATATCACCAAACAGGACAAGCAACCCTGTGAGTGCATCAAACAGAACCAACTAGGGAATACACTGTCTGTCACAGGGCTGGCACACCCACAGGAGTGCTGCATGTCACCATGGGAATGATCAGGGCTGATTGCTCAATATTGCACAAACTACTGCCAACGCACCCTCTAAGTAAATCTCACAGAGCACAACGCATCACAATTCTGTCACAAACACAGCTACATGCGTACACGATGCATGTGCAACAAGACGCCAGTGCACACTATGTATCATCTTGAAGATGCAACCCACACCATTAGTCCATTCCACAGGACACATTGAGGGGCTGGAGATGGCGTAAATACATCCATGAACATGTGCATGTGGGCAACGATAAACTGCAGGCATGTGTGACTAGTGCAGCTGTCCATCATGAATTGACTAACATTTACCTTTTATTGCCTCTCATGCAGGTGATAGTGGCTATCCCTGGAAGTCATGGCTCCTCACCCCTGTCTGAAACCCACGGAACAGGCACGAGGAGGACTACAATCGTTCCCCTACCCGTGCCCGTGTGATCATCGAGCAGACCTTTGGCCTGTTGAAGGCACGATTTTGCTGCCCCAGCCGGTCGGGTGGGGCACTCCTCTACAGGCATGCGAAGGTGGCCAAGATCATCATGGCCTGTGTCATGCTGCACAGTATGTGCATCCGCCGGAACGTGTTCCTGTCCCCTGACATTGAACTGCTACCACCTGGTGATGATGAAGGGGAATAAGAAGATGTGGGTGTACATCACTGCGGTGCCGATGCACAGGAGGGATGTGCTGTGCACCAGTCAGTGATTGCACAATATTTCTGACACACATGGCAGCAGAGGGTGACATGATGGTTGCACAGAGGGCACTGGGTGTGGGGGTACATGTACACTATGCACTGTAAATGAATAAATGGCACATGCGCAATGAAGAATGTCCACTCAGGTCTTGTTTTCTACGCAATGGGTGTATTAACTATACAATGTAAATGTAAGTGTAAAAACCCTCCACCACCCTCCCCACCTCCCCCCACAACTCCCCCACACACCCTCACTCCCCTCCACCTCCCCCCATAACTCCCCCACACCCTCTCACCCCCTCCCCCCACAACTCCCCCACACACCCTCACCCCCTCCCACTCCCCCCAAAACTCCCCCACACACCCGGCCCCCTCCCCCTCTCCCACAACTCCCCCACACGTGTCCCATCGAGTCTCCAATGCCTACAGGCTGCCCTGATGCTCAATTGGCATTCCCTGGTCCAGGTGGCGGCATGTCTTGCCGGCGCAGGGTACGTGCCGACCTGCGGAGCGGACTTGTCTGTGTGGAACTTGATGAAGACGGTGTGGCCGCCTGCTGGGATAGTGAAGCGGGATGCCCTGCCTCCATGGCATCCGCTATGCAGCCTAGGACCTGGCGGAGGGCCGAGACCTCCTCGCAGAGGTGGCTGGTGTTCTCAGCAAAGGATTTCGCCAGGGAGGCAGTGTTGTCCGTGATGGACCTGCCTAGAGTGTCAAAGTTGTCATGCCACTCCTGTCTGGCCTGTCTGTTGTCCTCGATAAACTCCCGCACAAGGGCAGTAAGCAGGTCAGACCGCTGCGGCCCGGCGGGTGCACCTGTGGAGGTAGTTGGTCCCTGGCTGTCCTGCCCAGCCTGCTCAGCCTCCCTAGTCATCAAAAGTGGACTGAAGTGGCCTCCAGTCTGCTCCTGACCAGACTGCTCTGGGTTGGTGGTGTGCTCTGTATCGAGGGACAATATAAGGGGGGATGCCGGTGGACTTAGGGTTCGGACCACTTCTGAAACATCATCCTCAATGGGCACCCATATGTCGTCATGTGGGTCCTCCACAGCCAGGGGTGCTGTGGCTGCCACCTCCCCAGCCAAACTCAACTCCTTGGATTGTGGTGCCTCGCATGGATCATCAGGATGGCCAATGGGTGGTGGTGGTGCTTTGCGCTCTACGGGCCTTGGTGGCACCGGTGTGATGGGTACCTTGAGTGGCTTGCCAGTTGGTGCATGGCGCCCCCTGGGTTGTCCTCTCGAGGTCGAAGGGCAGTTGCTGTCATCCCGGGACCTCTTCCAGAGTGTGGACTGTTCAGGGGTTGCTTCCTGCCCATCGCTGTCATGGTCAGTGCCTGTGGGGGTCGAAGAGAGGGACGGCATGAGTGATGTTTTTATAGGCATCATACATACATTAGGACAATTGCTCTTCCACACAATTGGGGGTAATAGGCATTTGTGTTTGGCTGAGCACGTTCTTTGATATATGGGTGGTTTATGCAGGCATACGTCGGCATCACTCATGTTGCCCAGGAGCAGTGCTATCTGACATGCATACTATTTTGGGCCTGCACGCTGTGTGACTCATCTCATTTAAATCTTCGTGTGGCATTTGTCATGTATGATATTGCCTTGCAGCAGGCATCTGCATGTGTCTGTAATGTGTCCGCCTACTTTTCTGGGAGTGTGTGTGTGTTTTGGACCATGGCTTGACTCTTTGAACTGACATATTGGTTGACTTTCATCAGATTTGGCATTACAATGTTTACTTTGGACACTCGCATCCATCGCCCAATGTTGTGGCGCCACACTCCATCTCGCCAACACCTTCGATCCCCTCCATTCCTATCATGCTGGCGCAGATGTCCTCGCATGGGGTGAGCTTGATTGGGGAACTGGGACCTCCTCCTGTTCCCATTGCCTGGCTGCGGTTCACAGAGAGGATATTTCGTACCCTAAGTCGCAGGTCGTCCCAGCGCTTGCAGAAGTCTTTGATCGTGCGTAGTGTGTTCCCCACAGCACTGACCTTCTGAGCAACAAGTGCCCAGATCTCCTCCTTCTTCAGTACTGCCTCTCTCTTCATGTTATTTGAGAAAACAATGGCAGCATGCTCCTGCAGTGTGTCTACAAGCATCTGCAGTTCATCCTCATTAAGCCTTTCTTTCCGCAGGCGGGCAGCTCCCTTCTTCAGGGCCTTGGGCATAGTGGTGTTATAGGTGGTTCCTTTAACGACAACAGCAAAGTCCGAAGGGTCCTGTGTGGTGAGGATGGCAACGGATTGTGTTTTTAAAGATGGCCGCCATGCTCCTTCCCCTTCCTGTGCGATGACACTACTTCCGGTTCCGCTTATTAGCGGTGACCGTTAATAGCGGTGACCGCTAATAACGGTCACTGCTAATGTCGCATTGGACCTTGTTGGTATTGTTATCTGCGCTATGCTTGATGCCGCTAAGGGCATTTTAGGTGCCTTTAACGACATGGCGCTAATGACCTTACTGCCATGGCGTAAAGCTTGTGCCCGCAAAGTCATAATAGTCCTCTATTAGCAGACTGATGACTGCCCGGACACGCTATTTACGCCATGCCGGTAAGGAGCGTTGCTTACCTCCAAACTCAGAATGAGGGCCATTGTATTATATCCATTTCAAATTAATTCCACTATAGAAAATCTCCCTATCCATTTAAATTGCAGTGTGTTGGGAACAGCCCGCCTTAATCCTTTCCCTTAAATTGTGGGGTGGGGGAAGCTGTGTCGGTCCTTAACTCCTTGAATTGAAGTTAAATCAATGAATTCCCATATAGACAATCACAGGATGAATGTTGTTAGAATTCGAAACTAACAAAGTTCATGCCCAGTGTCTTAGAGCCGGTATAGACCATAAAGACTTGGGTGACTGTCCTTCTGCAACCCCTGACTCCTGTCCCAAAGGCGGGTGTCCATAATCCCAAAATAAGTAACCATAGAATGCTGCTATTCATGTCAATCTGAGGGTGCAAAATGAAATTTCTCATTTATTCCCTCCCTTGTATCCCAAACCAGAATTACCAAGCATTGCTTCTCATTTGAATGTGTGTTGAAAAACAATTTCCCTTTGAGTTCCTTTTCCCAACCTTGCCTTTTAAATAAAAGTTGAAAAACGATTTCCCCATTTGAGTTCCTTTTTCCAACTGTGCCTTTCAAATGAAAGCCTAAAAACAAAAATGTCCCATTGATTCCCTTGCCTCCCAAACCAGAATGCAAAAGCATTGCCTGTCATTTGAATGTGTGTTGCAAAACGATTTTTCAATTGTATTGTGAATGTTTTCTATTGGTTAATTTGAAATGAAGTCTGTTGTAAATTGTGACTGCATGTTTCAAAATTTTACCTGTGTTGTTTTAATAACGGAACGTAATTTGGAGTTGTGATATTGGGTGTTGCCGCAGCATTGGTGGCTGTTGCTAGTCTTTTTTGTCAAACCTTAAATAAATAAATATATATTCTTACAATACAGCGGCCTGGTTCCTAGACCATTGGTGACACACAGTATTTGTTGGAATGGGTGCGAGACAGGTTGGAGGGCTCACCAAAGTAATAGCACTTTGGGTGCGTGCCACATTGCTTCCTGGGGAAAGGAACTCCCTGAGTTTAATTGTGACCGCCTACTGTACTATGACAGAACTAGGTCCCCAGCTTTGCATTGGAGATTACTACAATCAATAGGCATACAATGCAACCCCAAGCATAATTTTAGCTGCTGTGATGAATCCTCAGATGCCTTCCCTTCTCGCCTGGGGGCAGTCCCTTCCCATGAGGCCAGGGAGGTGAGGCCACTATCCGATAGTCCCTCTAGGGGTGGTACTCAGCAGGTGGATCTTGTGGGAATTAGTGGCAATCTGGTGAGAACATGGTATCCCCATAGCCCACCTTGCCCTAGCCCACCTCCCTCACCAACCCACACCAGTACCATTCCTACAGTTTCTGTATGTTTTTCTTTTACTTCCAGTATAGGACATATTGAGACAAGGACGAGTAAAGACTTCCCAAGTAGAGACCCCTTCACAATACTGAGACAAAGAAGAGCTCTGTTGACTCCTGGGAAATTGGTTCATTCAGTACTGGGATGAAGAAGATGTGTCAAGCAAGGAAGAGTGCTCACGAGAACCAAAACGAACAGTCCAGTCTTTCTAGACCTAGTAAGAGTACAAAAACTGTTGTAGGACAACAGAACCAGAAGAAACAGCAGCCAATACATGTGAGACACAGAGAAACCCGGGAGGTCCAAAAGGGAGACTGCCGAAGCAGAGGTAGAATGCAAAGCAGTCCGTCAACCAGTGTTGGCCGAATACCAGAATACCTTTCCCAGGAGGCGCTGCCAAAGTCCAGCAGGCAAAGGAAGGCTACCAGGTGCCGTTGTGAGAGACCAAAGCATTGAGCAGGCCACGAAGATGCTGAACTTCATCCAGAGAGCAAACCAATACCCTGACCGCAACCGGCTGAGCACCCGAAGGACAGTAAAGGTACCTGGAGTGGGTCATGGTTTTGATAGGGGCCAATCAAGAAGGGAAGTGGGAACACAGCACAAATATAACGAAGCAGAATACCTTCTCCTTCATCACAATACTTTGCGAAAGAGTATCTCAAGTGCTGTTTCGATAGAGGCTGGAGTCTGGGACCCAGAAGTGAGAAGTCTAAGGGATGAGAAGAGTGCACAACAGGAAGTTAAATATTAGACTTGGCAGGAGAGTGTACCAAGTCTGTACCAAAGTGAAACCAGGGACTGGGACCCACAAGTAAGAAACCAATACAAAATTGATCTGGGACCTGAGTCAGAAAGAAAGCTACATCATAGGGGTCTGGGACCCGAAAGAGAAAGAAACCATTACCAAAGGGGCCTGGACACAGAAGTGAAAAAGAAACCATTACCAAAGGGGTCTGGGACCCAATAGAAAGGTATACCTGCCAGGAGAGTATACTGGATGGACTGTACATATGAGTCTTGGACCCGCACCCATTGAAGTATCCACACCATTCCTCATAGTCACGGTGCCTGGTAGGAAAGTGCACGAGGTGGACTGTACATAGAAGAGATAAACTGTGAGTCTGGGACCCAGAACCACAATAATACCTCAGTGTATCTTTGTTGATATTCATAGTCTCAGTACCTGACAGAAAAGGCAGTCAGGTTGACTGTGAGTCCAAGAATGAGATGCCAGGGGAAGGGAGTCAATTCCCTGGATGTTTATGATCATTGTAAAAAGCCTAAAGAGTGGCTAGTGGAGCGAAGGGAGTCATTCCCCCCTGGCATTTGTGAACATTGAAAGAGAAGCCAAGGGAAGGGAGTCATTCTCTTGGCATTGTGAGAAGTCTAAAATTAATCAGGGGAAGGGATTCATTCCCCCTGATATCTGTTAACATTGAAAGAGAAGCCAAGGGAAGGGAGTCATTCTCTTGGCATTGTGGGAAGTCTAAAAGAAATCAAGGGAAGGGATTCATTCCCCCTGAGATCTGTTAACATTGAAAGAAAAGCCAAGGGAGTCATTATCTTGGCATTTTGAGAAACCGGAGGAAGGTTAAAGGGAGAAGGCATCACTTTTACTCTGAAGTTACAAGACTTTATTTTCCATGTGCCTTGGTACAGGAATCCCTTTTGAGACTTTTTAAGTTGTGCCTTTGAAGAAGAACACTTCCTCTTTCTTACAAGTGAACTTTGAAGTGTTCCTTAGTTGATTTAGAGTGTAAGGGAAGGAAATCGTTTTTGACAAGATGGAGGACCATTTGCTTTTGACTGGACCGCCTGACAGAACCCTTAGTTTGTTTGAGGCAGGGAACCCCCTCTTAGAAATAGGGACAGGTAGGGTTTTCCTTTAAATTTTGATCTAATAGGTCTATGGCCAAAAGAATGCCACCTTTGAGTCAGTCTCCTACTTCTACACCCTTATACTGCCTACATGAATCTCGCCAATATAGGTGCACAAAGGCGCTTTCACTTTCAATCACAGCAATCTCCATATCAATGTGCTGTATTCTAACAAACACTGAACATACTGACATTTCTGCTTTACAATGATCTATGTATAAATGCCACTAATTCCTTACTAGAGCATTTTACATAATGCAAGTTTTGTTAAACATTTAATCACATCAAGACAGGTATGGTACCGCAGAAAGTTATATAAATCAGCATTCAAAGTACCTATATAATGCACCATCTCCACTGTGCAGGTCTGAGATAGTGAATGCGTTAGTTATGTAGAGCCCACTTGATAAATGGACAATGGCTGACTAGCATAGGACTATGTGTTAAGCCTTGTGCCTGCAAAAGGTGATTTGTTTGTATTGCCTCATGCAAGTTTGAATGCACAGGTAATGTTCTCAGGAATCTATATGCACCGATCTGACATGCGCCTGGAACTCATCACAATTTAAGACAGCCTTCATAGTCGATACAACCTTTTAAAGAACATACAATGTGTGCGGCATACAACCTTTTAAAGTACATACAATGAGTGCTATGTATTTTCAGTGCTATGCTGAAACATGTGGAGACAGAGGCCCAAAATTGCACAGCGTTCGTACCTTCGTCTAGCTTAGCTAAGAACAGGGAAATGGTATGTTTTCTGCCGGCTAACCACACAAGGTCAGGTGGCAGCTTTTAGCATTCCATAGTAAATTCTTATCTGATGGACTAAAAGAACAGGAAATTGCCAGTTGACACAAATATGTTTGAACATGAGCAGTTTTCACATCTACAGAGTCGAGGCCCATAGATTACAATGGCAAGGCATGGATAAAAATTGTAAAGATATCACTTCGATAACAGAAACCTTAACAGTGCTTGCCGAGAGAAATGTAATTCTGCAAAGTTACAGATCCCCAACTAAGATAAAAAAATAACACGACTGCTGAAAAAAGCAGATATGACAAATCCACACGCGCAGGGCAAACATGTTGCTGTGAATAAATATATGACCCAGCACTACAAAAGGAAGGGAAACCAGCAGACCTGACTTTGCTCTGAAGCCAGAGGGGCTGGGGAGGAGATGGGAGAGCCACACACCACCAGTACTACTGCAGCAGATTGATTATGCTTCTAAGTGGAATGTCCCGCTGCCATAACGCATAATGCACTCTTCTCTTCCCTGAGAAGGTGTGTAGCTCAGAATAGCTAAGGAGATATGTGTTTGCCTTGTTTTTTAAACTAAACATCAACTGTTTCTTTATTTGAATATTCACCATGTTTTTTGCTTACATGCTGATTGTGTCCTTAGGTTTCATGATATGCCATGATATGTTATGTTATCTGCTTTCACACTAGCTTGTTTAATGAGGTTGAGAACCCTCGGAAGATAGAGGATCATATTAAAATACATTAAAATGACAACTCTTTTATCAAGTGTATATTTAATTGCAACTAGGTAGAATGTTAACTCTAAATTAGGCACAAACCCTCATTTCCGCAAGATTATATTTTTCATTATGTTCATAACAGCAGACACTAGGCCAGCCTGTCTTTAAGCACTAAAGACATGGCCTAGGATGTTTAAACATGAATGATGACCCGAGGTCCATTTTCACAGTCTCACAAGAAGTGGCAAGAAGGGGATCCTCATCAGGACTGAACCACAGGCAATCTTGTCAGGCGTTACTAATAATAAAACCTCCTGCACCAGTCACGATAAACAGACCGGGCAAAAATATATTTTCTAAAAAAGCTTTTTTTTTAATAGTAAGGAGGTTAAGTGAGTACAGAAGATGGCACTCCAGGCAATCAATATTCCTATCCATTGCAGAACTGCAGTTCCTGATTGGCTCAGGTTATCACACTGTAAGGGACCAAATATACATTTTACAGTAGCGATTGTCCAATTGTGAGGTTCATATTCCATGCTCCTGATAAGGGGAGATTTAAATGCCATCCAATGTCACCCATACCAGTTTCCCGAATTGGATTTAACACATATCAATCATGTTAACTGGGTTGGAGGTAATCAAGTTTATCCACAAACAAATGCTAGGCACGGACTGCTAGGCACACTGAACCTTTCACTACAATTCTTAGCCCAGTTCCATCCAAATTGCACACACCCATTTTTGCAAGCAGACTATGTACTCCTGGCTGAACCCTTTGACGCTGTACGTAACCTTGCATTACACTATGCTGCGCAGCATGGCACAACGCTTGCCCAGCAATTGCAAGAAAAGGCGGACACAGGACGAGTGCAGCTATAGACATTGAGAATTATATTAGGGTCATGCCCTTCCAAAAATGAGGACATACACAAGTGGTATTCAGAAAAGCTGGGACAGCTGAAAGCCGCCCATCCTCAGGTTACCCCACAGCACAAGCATAGGGCCCTAGCAATGTTTCTTCCCTTTAGCTGGAGACCACAATTTACAAGCTGAGACAGCTGGATTTCAATTCAAAGCAGGCCTTATTTCCAGCTGGTAGGCACTCGGTCTATTACGTCTTTAGCATCAATATTGGCAGACATTATGGGAACACAGGGTGTTGCTGCAGCCATGAATTTAGGCTTATTCATAGCATCCAATAATTATCAAATGTCTGAAAGGATAATTCTACCTTTATTGAAAGTAGACCCTGCAAGGTTAGAAGTTTATAGAAAATTGTCACAGTTAAATTACCAAGAAAAAAGGGAGCAATTTGAGGATATAGTGACATCCACTTCTCAATCACTAGGCAGAGATCACCTAGACAGGAGACCTGCAGAGGCAAAGAAAAAGACTAAGAAGGATAGTAAGAGACATCACCAAGGGAGACCCCAGAGAGGTAGGGGAGAAGGGGTGCCAAAACTCACCGCCAGCAGCTTCCAGTGATAGAGGAAGAAAAATACCAACTACAGGAGATAGGGATACCCCACAGTGGCAAGGCACTCACAGGGCTAGATGACCTTGGGGTAAATCAAGAAGGCAGTCCCATTTTAGACCAGCCTATGATTTCAGAGACAGAAAACAAATGAGATGTCCACAAAAATATGGTACTCGTGAGGGCTCATCTCATTCCTCACAAGTGAAGACGCCATATCCTTCTAAAACTGAGGGGAAGGATGTGAAAGTTGAGAAAAAACACTGCAGCCTGCAAGTTTTACAGAATGCAGAGTCCACGCACTCATCGACTCATTGAATCATTCTAAAGACTAAGTGTCAGATTTGCAATAAACCTCCCTTCCTTCCTCCTCACCTTTATCGTCTAGGTCGTCTTCTTGTGGTGCTGTCTTTCTTCGTCTGCGTATTTCCTTGGTTTTCTTCTTATCGTGTAAATAAGGTCGGTCTCTGCTGGAAGCCACACCGTCGAGAGGTAAACCCCCAACCGCGGGGCTCCCCGGGAGACCGTCCTCCAACAGGGAAAAAGCCTCCTGGCTGAAAAAACCCTGTATTGGATCCTTACGGATGTTTCACAAGAATGGCTTCGTTCAAGGTACGTAGTCCACACGAGGAGGATGAGAGTGTAAGAGAGAGACAGAGGAGCTTGGAGATGCAATGGAGAAAGGAAAGAAAACAGGTGAGGAATACGGAACAGCAAAGCAGAGGGAGACAAGGTAATGGAGAGCGGAGAAGCCGGAGCTGCAGAATGTGCCTGATGCGAGGAGGACACAACACGGGAAGCAACGGAACGGTAAATGAAGGTAAGAACAAAAAGAAAAATAGAAGTAAGTACGCTCGAAGAGGCGAGAGGGCAGAACAGTAGGCAACGATCGAAGGGACGATCGCGGGAGAGAAAGACAGAAAAGATAACAATGGAGCGTTAGCTCTGAGAGTGAAAGTTACTAGCGTTGGCAGGACGGTGAAAAGACCGAAGGTGCAACGCATCCAAACGCCAGCAATTCCTCCAGTATAAACAACGGGCAGCCACCTTGAAAAACACTAGACCGCTCACAGGAGAACGTAGTGTAACGTGAAAGCACTTTCAATGGAGTCTCCAGGAATGCCATAACTTCCATCGGGGAAGCATGACAGTATGCCTCCTCTTCACCGGGGGACCTCCCGGCTTTCCTGGATGGAGGCGATGGAACCTCTGAATGAGTAATGGAGCATGTATATGATGGTGGGGCTCCCAAGTGCGTTCCTCGGGGGTGTAACCCTTCCAATGTACCAAGTATTGGAGCCCTCCTTGATAGTAATGGGAATCCACCAAATATGAGACCTCATACTCCTCAGGATCGCTTGGTTTGTTGTATGTGGGTCGGGTGATCTTTCTTCGATAAGGTTCTGGACGGTATTCCTTGAGTAACGAAGAATGGAATACCGGATGTACTCGACTCAATTGAGGAGGAAGGTCTAGCTGGAAAGCCACTGGGTTGATCTTTTTCTTGACTTTGAAAGGACCGATATACCTTGGGGCAAATTTTCCGGTTTGTACCCACCTAGGTAAGAACTTTGTAGCCAGCCATACCCAGGATCCTTCCCTCCAGGGAGGATTGGGGAGCCTTTTCTTATCGGCCCATCTCTTATAATCCTTGCGACTAGCCATTAAGGTGTCACTGGCTAGCTGATGGGTCTCTTTCAGAGATTGGATAAGAAGTTCGATAGTAGGCAGCTTTGAAGGTTCAGGTGATCCTACCAGCATATGGCGAGGGTGATATCCATAGGTGCAGTAGAACGGACTCATCCGGATGGCCGTGTGGAAGGTATTATTATAAGCGAATTCTGCTGATGGAAGATACAGATTCCAGTCTTCTTGTCGCTGACTACAAAAACAACGTAGATATTGTTCCATAGTTTGGTTCAATCTCTCGGTCTGCCCGTTGCTCTGGGGATGGAAACCTGATGAAAGAGCTCGCTGAATACCTAGTTGTTTACACAGAGAGGTCCAAAATATTGAGGTAAACTGGGAGCCCCTATCAGATACTACTGTATGAGGGAGACCATGTAACCTTACTATGTCTTTGAGAAAGACTCTGGCTGTTTCAGGAGCTGAAGGTACCCCTTGTAAGGGTATGAAATGAGCCAATTTGCTTAGGGAGTCTACCATGACCATGATGGCAGTCATACCTTGAGAGAATGGGAGATCTACTACAAAATCGATCGATATATGAGTCCAAGGTTGAGAAGATATGGGTTCTTGTTGAAGCAGACCGAGAGGTCGAGACGTCTGGTGTTTGTTCTTGGCACAGGTGGGACAAGTGGCTACATAAGTCTTGACGTCTTTAGCGCAATCTGGCCACCAGAAATACCGTAACACCAGATCTAAGGTAGCTTTCTGGCCCTTGTGACCAGCCAACGGAGTGTCATGACACCATGACATAACCAAGGTCTGTTGCTCTTTACTGGGTAAATATAGGGCATCATCTCGGAAATAAAGTCCTGATCTTTCATTTAGTCTGGTCCTTAACGCCGGAGATGGCCTGTTGAGAATGAGGCTGTCTCTGGTATCCTTTAGGAAGGTATTGGCAATGATCCGAAAAGTCTTGTTAGGCAGTAATCATTCGGGTTTTCCAGGAGATTCGATATTCGTACCCTGGCTGTTGGATAGTGCGTCCGCAAGAACGTTCTCCTTTCCTGGGATGTACGAAATATCAAAATCAAATTGGGAGAAGAAGTACGCCCATCTGGCATGTCTGGCGTTTCTGCATTCCATCTGTTGAAGTATCTTCAAATTCCTGTGGTCTGTCCGAACGGTAAAGCGATGTATAGCTCCTTGTAATAGGTGACGCCACTCTTCACAGGCTAGTTTGATAGCCAATAGTTCCCGTTCTATCACCGAATAGTTCCGCTCACTGGAGGTGAGGGTGCATGATAGGTAGGCTACTGGGTGTTCCTTGTCATCTGTATGTCTTTGTAACAATGCTGCTCCTATCGCTCCGTTTGAAGCGTCGGCTTCTATTATAAAGGGAAGTGCTTGGTTAGGTTGAATCAATATGGGAGCTGTGGTAAACGCTTGTTTTAATATAAGAAAAGCTTGATCAGCCTCTGATGACCAATTGAATGTCACCCCCTTCTTTAGGAGGGCTGTGATGGGGAGTACCAGATTAGAAAATCCAGAAATGAAATGTCTGTAGAAGTTGGCCAACCCCAAAAACCGCTGAATATCCTTGACGTTCTTGGGTTTGGGCCATTGCAGGATGGCCTTTATCTTCCCTGGATCCATGTGAATCCCTTCTCCCGACAAAACAAATCCCAGATAGGACACAGAAGAAGAGTCAAAGACACACTTTTCCGGATTGACGTAAAGTTGGTTTTGCAGGAGTCTCTGGAGCACTTCCCTAACATGATGATGATGTTCTTTGGATGAGTTCGAGAACACCAAAATATCGTCCAGGTATACTACTACTGTGGTAAACAGAAGGTCCGAAAACAATTTGTCGATGAATCGCTGAAATATGGCAGGAGCATTTACCAAACCAAATGGCATTACTTTGTTTTCGAAATGACCTAGAGGTGTCCGAATGCAGTCTTCCACTCGTCATCAGCTCGGATCCTGAGCAAATGGTATGCACCCCGTAGGTCAAGTTTAGTGAAGATGCTGGCTCCTTGTACTGCCTCCAAGATCTCCTTAATTAGAGGCATAGGATACCGGTCTTTGATTGTTACTTGATTGAGTCCTCTGTAGTCTATACATGGCCTAAGTTCGGAGGATCCCTTCTTTGGGATAAAAAATAAAGAGGCTCCGGCAGGGGACTTGGATTCCTGAATGAGTCCATGATGAAGGTTGCAGTCCAGGTATTCCTTGAGAGCTTGACGTTCAGGTAAAGATAGGGGAAACATCCGTCCGAAGGGTATTGAAGCTCCTGGCACTGTTTCGATGGCACAATCTTCGTTTCTGTGAGGAGGAAGGATATGAGGTTGATGATCCAAGAATACTTCCATGAAATCCAAGTAATGGGAAGGTATCAGATGTATTGAAGCAGCCGACAAGGATCCTGCGGAGTTGGTTCGTGGATGAGGGGAGATAGGCTGCAAACACCCTTCTGAGCAAAACGAAGACTTGAAATGAATGGTATTAGCCGTCCAATCGATGGTAGGATTATGATGGCGTAACCAGGGCATCCTCAGTATTACGGGGAAATGAGCAGCACGAGTGAGATCAACCACCATCTCCTGATGTTGGAACAGTTTGACGTTAACAGGTTCTGTTTCATACCTGATGGGACCGGATGACAAAGGAGTACCGTCACCTCCTTCCACTGGGACCGGCTGTAGTTTCTTGCGGAGAGGCAGGCCGTTCTTCTCTGCCCACTGTATGTCGATAAAATTTCCAGCCGCACCACAATCCAATATTGCTATCACATCCCAAGGGTCAGATTTGCCGCTCGTGAGTCGGACAGGAGAAATCATCAAACGTGTATTGTCACTAGAGGGTACAGGTAAGTGGTTGATACAGGGAGTCGGACTACTGTCCCCGGACCTTCCCCTGTTCAGGTTCGGGGGGTAGCGTTTCCCTGTCGCCGAGGGGTACCTCTGGACAATTTCGCAAGAGATGCTTCTGGGACCCACAGTACATACAGAGACCGAGATCACGTCTTCTCCTTCTTTCTTATGAGGTTAGCGGGCCTCTTGTCGCACCAATTTGCATTGGTTCTTCTCCTTGATGAGGGGCCGTACGATTTCCCTGACCCGGCGTATGGAGGATGGGCGTCGTAGGATTCCTTCTCCGTTCTTGCCTTCTCTCTCCTAAACGGAATTCAATCTGGAGAGCAAGAGAGACTAAATCCTGAAAGGAATGTGGTCTAGCAGTCCTGGCTAACTCATCTTTGATATCCTCATTGAGACCCCTGCGAAACAATGTTTGTTGGGCAGAATCCGGCCAATCGGAATTGGTAGCAAGTCTCATGAAGGAAGAAATATAAGTTTGCACGTCTAGATTACCTTGTTTGAGGTCTATTATTTGTTCATACGAAGAGAATTGGACCTCAGGACGTTCAAATCGTGCTTTGAACATTTGTGTGAATGCTGCATAGTCATTTGTAGCAGGGTCAGACTGGGTTATAAGAGGGGTTGCCCATGCTAGTGCATTGCCGGCCAGGTTCGAAACTAGGAATCCCACCTTCGCCCTATCGGAATCAAATGCTCTTGGACGAAATGTGTAATAGATCAAACAGGAGTCTAAAAACTCCCTTAGCGATCGTGGGTTCCCATCATACTTGCCAAATTGCAACGGGAGAGGAGGTAGGTCACCCCTATTTTCCCTGTTCTCATCACAAGTATTAACTTGCTGGCGTAATGTCTGGTTCTCATTTCGGTGGGTTTGGACTTCCACAGTTAGCCCTTGTATGGCCCCTACAAGTTATTGGTACTGTTCGAGTGAAGCCATTCTTACTTCCTGGCGTTGCACGCTGTCAGATTCGCAATAAACCTCCCTTCCTTCCTCCTCACCTTTATCGTCTAGGTCGCCTTCTTGTGGTGCTGTCTTTCTTCGTCTGCGTATTTCCTTGGTTTTCTTCTTATCGTGTAAATAAGGTCGGTCTCTGCTGGAAGCCACGCCGTCGGGAGGTAAACCCCCAACCGCGGGGCTCCCCGGGAGACCGTCCTCCAACAGGGAAAAAGCCTCCTTGCTGAAAAAACCCTGTATTGGATCCTTACGGATGTTTCACAAGAATGTCTTCGTTCAAGGTACATAGTCCACACGAGGAGGATGAGAGTGTGAGAGAGAGACGGAGTAGCTTGGAGATGCAATGGAGAAAGGAAAGAAAACAGGTAAGGAATATGGAACAGCAGAGCGGAGGGAGACAAGGTAATGGAGAGCGGAGAAGCCGGAGCTGCAGAATGTGCCTGATGCGAGGAGGACACAACACGGGAAGCAACGGAACGGGAAACGAAGGTAAGAACAAAAAGAAAAACAGAAGTAAGTACGCTCGAAGAGGCGAGAGGGCAGAACAGTAGGCAACGATCGAAGGGACGATCGCAGGAGAGAAAGACAGAAAAGATAACAATGGAGCGTTAGATCTGAGAGTGAAAGTTACTAGCGTTGGCAGGACGGTGAAAAGACCGAAGGTGCAATGCATCCGAACGCCAGCAATTCCTCCAGTATAAACAATGGGCAGCCATCTTGAAAAACACTAGACCGCTCACAGGAGAACGTAGTGTAACGTGAAGGCACTTTCAATGGAGTCTCCAGGAATGCCATAACTTCCATCGGGGAAGCATGACACTAAGTGACACATGGACTAGATAGAGGTCCTTTTAGATGTTTGGTCTGATATTTCCGTGTTTGAATGCAGCCACAAGGCACTATTGGAGCATACAAAAGCACATAGAAATGCACATATAACTACACCCGCTGGGCATACATTAGCAAATAATTACGTGTATTTTGTAAACATTTAGCTTGAAGGTGATCATCCCAAAGAGATTGAAGCACTGTTTCGGCCAAATTACAAATCCAATATAAAGTACATTTAGCATTTTGAGATTGACCACCGTTGTATGTGAGACAAGCGTCAAGAGGTGAAGAAGTTGCAATACCTGTCTTTTCAAAAGGAAGTGAGTGGGGAACTTGTACAACAATATACACAAGAATGAGCAGCACTGGGAGCAGTGCAACTGTTTAAAAACCATGTAGGACATGATCTGGAATGTCGAGCGCATGTTATCCCTGTGTTAACACCACCTGCACCACAGAGACTGTACCCCTTAAAGCCACAAGCAATGGCACACATACAAACCATAGTGGACCAATTAATGCATCAACATGTAATTATAAAGCAAGCTATCCCACATAACATTGCCTGTTTTAAAACCAGATGGTACTTATCGTTTTGTTTTAGATTATAGAATTCATGTTGTAAGACAGAAGCAGTCCAAAATCAACACAGCTCAGGACTACTAGCCAACTTGCACAGATGCAAATATAAAACAAACCTTGATCTAGGCAATGGGTATTCCACACAGCCTTCTAGTGCAGAAAGCCAGAAATATGCCGCATTTCCTTTTAAGGGAATGCATTTTCAGTTCACTAGAATAATGTAGGGTATAAAAATGTGCTCAGCACATTCTCAAGTAGAATACACAGTTTGCTGCAGACATTCCTAACTGTTGGCAATATGTAGAAAACATTTACATCACATATGAGACTCTCAATGAACACTTGCAAGAAGTAGACTTAGTGACTCACACTTTGGCTGCAAAAGGGTACCTTATCAATTTCAAGAGATCAAGAATAGCTCATTGTGACGTTACCTTCTTAGGTTTTACTCTTACAGATGAGGGAGGAGGCTTGTCAGCAGATTTCCTTTAGCAGTGTGCCAGGATACGACCTCCTAACACACTTAGACAATTGCAGGCCATTTTAGGGCTTATGAATTTTGGCAGACCTTGTGTCTAATTTTGCTAAGATAGCTGAAAATTGAAGACTGCTGCTTAATGCCTAGTGCGGTCACTGCCGTTCCAGTAGCCCCGTGACACCCCCCCAAGTCCCCCCTGGGACGCTCCAGCCTGCAGCAGCCTTGATATTAGGAAGCCACTCTACCCAAATGCCCTGCTGGGCTCCTTGCAAAGCCCTGATTGGGCAACTACTATTTTTCGACATGATGCAAATTGCAGCCAGATGGTGAAGCCGGCTGCATTTCAAGGCCACTCTTTGAGGCTGGGTGAGGTGTCTGCCGCTCCTGTAGCCCCTGTGCCACTCCTGGGACCCTCCAGCCTGCAACAGCCTCCAGGAGCCAATACAATGATGAACCAGGCTGCAACTTTTAAGATGGCTGCCGCAAATCCAGATTGTCCATCTGGCCTCCTTGCAAAGCCCTGATTGGGCAACTACTATTTTTCAACACGATGCAGATCGTAGCCGGATGGTGGAGCTGACTGCATTTCAAGGCTGCTACTTAAGGCTGAGTGCGGTCTCTGCTGGTCTCTGCTGTCTCTGCCGTGCTATGTAAGCACCAGCGCCTCTGCGTCCATATACTATTATCAAGGTAAGCCTTGTGATGCTCATTCCATGATCTCCCGATCAGTACCGTTGGCCGCCCATCCTAATAATCCACCTCTCTGACGCACACCATATCCCCCTCCCCATGCCTACACCCTTGGAACTGTACCGAAGAGCTCAGTGTGGCTGGACCCGTTAGCCGCTAACTTCTCCCAAAATCGATGTCCATGTACTCGTGCCAGCCTCATAGCACAAATCCCCTTAAGATCATCCACCTGGCAGCAGTCTCGCCCCAACCTGTCCCCCTTCAGTGGCCCGCAGAAACAGCAATCTGCAGCGGAGAATCCGGTGCCAACATGGCAGCACTCTCATATGCCCCCGCTCAACCAACAAGACCGGCATAGGAGGTCCCATAGGCCCTAGTTCTGTGCCCACACAAACCTTCAAAAGTATCCTGCCACGCCCAATGTGTGCCCACATCAGTCAGGCCACAACAGTAGTACAGGGGAAAAACGGACCCATGACATGCCCTATCCGGCTACCAATGCTCTATAAAATGAATCACACGCCACAAGCAAAACGAACACGGAACTTGACAAAGGCTTTAATGGACATTGCCCCACTGCAGAAGCACACTTCAGTGCTAAGTGCCCAACCAGCAGTCCACGCCTGGCACCAAAAGCGACCAGCCATGCCTCTGCCACCAGCCATCGGGTGAGGCTCTCACCAGCCACCTCAAAAAATTCTACTTCTTCTTGCTATGCACTTAGCCATGACGAAACTCTTAATTGCCCCACTGCACTGGCCGTGTGCCCCAAGACTGTCACCTTTAGCCTTGTCAGGGAGAGAATCCACCGTATATATAACCATACTGTTGCGAATGGCACTGCTTGCCATGCACCTAGGAATGCTGTTAGAAGTATGTCTGCCTGCCATGCAACCTATTATTGTGACGTTAATGCCATTTCCTGCCCTGCACTAAATAATTCTACAAAAAAATGTGGCCCTGCCATGTAACCAATTATCCTGCTGTTAATGCCACTGCTTGCCCTGCACCAAATAATGTTGATGAAAATGCGATTGCCAGACATGCATCTAACCACTATGATGCCAATGGGTTCACTGTGATTTGACCGCAAACGTTTTTTGTTATGGATGATTTCAAACATTTTTTTAAATTTTTTTATTTGGGAGGTCCCCCCAAGCCTCTTGTTTCTCCATGTTTTAACCCCACCCAACCCATCTACACTCGTTTTTACCCCATGCCCCCCATACATATATTTAAAAAAATGAGGTAAACATATTTTTAGTAAAATCACTGAATACTGTGCCAGTGCAATGGTATGCCCTGTTCTTAACACTATTGCTGCCTATGACAATGCTTGCCCCACACCCAATAATTCTGAGGAAATGTCTCTGACCACATCTACAGTGGGGATCAATACGGGTTTAATGACAATTGCTATGTCACCCTTGCTGCTAGATTAATGATCGACTCTCCTTGCCCCGATAGGAATATGAGCACCTGCCCGGCTCCCAACAATACAAATGCTAGTGCCAGTCTCCACCTGTGCTACACCTAATCTGGACCTAAAATCCAACTATCCAGAAATCCAACTCACTGACGCTAATATTCGCAAGTGCACCAAACCTGCCAAGACCACATGGAACTTTGCCTTGGTCGATGTCCGCTCCCTACCTGTCCATGCCGGAAACATGGCATCATGCAGCCTCTGGTCCTGCCCTCTCTTTGGCAATCCCTGCAAGATACATGATCAGAAACTGCAGACATAACGCGAAGAGCGGAGGAGTAGCCATTATAGCTAAAGTCCACCTATGCATAAGGCCATTCAGCGCCTCCATTAAGAACTGTGACATCCTATCTGTGAAGCTATCCACCTCCCCTACCACGACTATCACTGGCCTCACTATTTACTGCCCACCAGGTCCTACCCTACCCTACCCTTCCCTTCAATGTAGACTTTCTCCACATGATAAGCAACAACATAACACCTTTGTAAAGAGTTATCCTCCATGGCGATCTGAACTTGGGCTTGAACGACCCCAATGACCTGCAGGCCTCCTCCTTGGCCAACTCCCTGAATGCCCTGGGGTTCAGTCACTGTGTCAGTGCCCCCACCCATGCCAAAGGTTGCACCCTGGTTTGGATCATAGACCTCAATTACCCGGTCTCCATTAGCTCCAATGCTCCCTGCCTTTGGTCTGATTATCACATTATTGCCTCTGCCATCCCACTCTGCCACCACACTAAACGCTCCAACACACAACTGCCACCAACATGGCCTTGTTGCTCTCGTAAACTCACCAAGGATCGCATCCTACCATACCTCAATGCCCTCAAACAGGCGCACCTCTGCTCTCAAGTTCCTAATACCCTAAAAGACCTCTATATCAAAACCCTCACAACTGTAGTTGATGCTTTCGTCCCCGAGCACCCAGAAAAGCAAAACCGACAGGGCATATCAGCTCCTGGTTTACCCCCAACCTCTTGGAACTCCAAGCCAAAAAAGGGCTGCTGAAACATCCTGGAAAAAAACTCACTCAGATGCTCTAAAATTAGCTTTCACGAAGGTGGTTAAATGGTACAAACAAGCCATCATCAACGCCAAAGCTATCACCTTTAATGCCAGAATTGCCAATGCCAAATCTGATGCTAGGGAATTATTTACCATACTTAATGAGCTAGAAACCCCCTAACGCCTAATCATCCAACCTTCTGAACGACAAAGTATGCGGTATCAACATTCAAAATGCTATGTCGCTAAAAATGGGCACCCTACACAAATACATTCTCACCAAACAATCCTGCCTGAAGCAACAAGCCACTGCCAACACCAGCTCTCTAATGATTAATAGTCTCAGAACCCCATTGTTTCTCTTCCAAACAATCACCGAAAAGGAATCATCACACATCTTGTAGAGTCTCAAACCATCAAGATGCAAAGGTGACGTCTGCCAGGCTACAGCTATCAAAGATTGCACTGAAACTCTTACCCCTTTCATCACAACCTTCATTAATGCTTTCATTAATGCCTCCTTTGAGGAAGGCATAGTCCCATCGAGCCTCAAGGAGGCTTGAGTTTCTCCCCTTACTAAAAAGAAAAACACTCTCAACCCTGTCCTCCCTATCAACTATAGCCAATCACCACAGTCCCCGTCTTCCTAAAGATCCTGCACAGAGCAGCCTAAGTCCAAATTCAGCACCACCTGGAAACCAACCACATCCTAGGAGTTCGACAGTCCGGCTTCCATCCAGGCCATGGCACTGAGTCAGCACTTCTAGACCTTAAAAACTAGATTGACGAGATCAGGGATGAAGGAACCTTTCCCAAGCCTTCGACCTAGTCGACCACAAAATCCTCTGCCACCATATGATCAACTCATCTTCTTTCTCACCTGAAGCCACGACCTGGATTGCCTCGTTCTTAGCAGGTGGAGTAATGAGTCTTTTCTGAAAATGCAAGCACATCACCAGCTACAATTAACTGTGGAGTCCCACGAGGATCCTGCGTCTCGCCCATGCTCTATAACATATTTACCAAATCACTATTTGACCTCTTGGACTCCCTCGGCATAGCCCACACCAACTATGCTGATGATGCGCACATTTTTCTGCCCCTATCGGGAAATTACCCTAATGACGCTGACACCTTGAGCACAGCCTATACAACCATCTAAGCCTGGATGGCAACTCATGGCCTCTGTCTGAATGACGAGAAGACTGAGCTCCTTCTTATTGGAACCTTAAATGTGCTAAAAAATAACTTGACCCCAGAAACTCTGCTTTTAACATTGTCGGTACCCAGATTCCTGTCACTCCTGCAGTGAAACATTTGGGGTAAACCTTGATTGTCTCGGACTCGCCAAGTGAATGCTATTTCCTCGTCATCAGCCTACACCACCAAATTGTTACAATCTGCTAGATCGTTCCTCTCCACAGATAGCTGCCTAACGATTGCACAGGCGGTGGTAGGTGCTAGTTTAGGTTACTGCACTGTACCCTTTGCTGCCACGACTGCATGCAACATACAGAAACTTCAGATGATACAACATAATGCCCTCCAAGCAGCACTAAACATTCCCAAAACGGAACACATCTCTGCCACCCGTAGAGCCGCACACTGGCTCCCAATCCAAGAGAGGATTATGTTCATGACACTCTCAATCACCCATAAATGTATCTCCAAATCCGGCCACCCTACCTGTCCCAAAAAATGTCAAAGACCCTCTCATCTAGGCCCACCAGAACACCATACTCCCATCGTCTGGTCCAGCCGGAGGTACCAGCTTTCATCCATTGGAGCTAAACAATGGAACTCTCTTCCTCATGCACTGACAGCCAAAGAACTTGTACATGCAACAGCGCTGCGATGCTCCTGGTTTTTTGTGTGCTTTTATAAATGGATAAATAAATAAATAAATACATTGTATGCTTTGATAAAACCAAATTTCAAAGCGGCTCATTGATTCCCATTGTGCACCAGGTGTACTCATGAATGACTCAGACTGGTCCTTTGCAAGACAAGAACAAAGACAAATATCTAGAGATAAATCTTTTAGTGGGAGATAATGCTTTCACATATACAGTTTGTAATTTAGGGGTGACTAAACCAATTGCTTATAAATCACATGTGTATTCCACACCTGAATTAAGGATAACACCGGAGGAAAACATTCTCTCTTCAGTTCAGATGATCATTCAGAAAGAAATGCTCCTGCCGGAGAATAGAATTATACACATGAATACACCTTTCGTTCAACTCGGGGCAGCCACAAGAGGTAGCGTACCCAATGCAAAAGCTTTACTTTAATTGTAATACTGCCTGTGATGTTGCCTTTTACCCATATGTACCTGCCTATTTGATGTAACCCCCTGCACCACAGGGTGAGGCTTTCCCAAATGCACACCCATTCCAATGTCGTTTCTTCTTTCTGGCATTGTGCTGCGTTTGAACCTGTTCACTTGAACTTAATGTACCCTTCTCCTCCCTCCTGCCTGAGCATTACTCTTTCCTCCCCTTCCTGCACCTCCCCTCCTCCCCCTCGCCCTGAATTGTCTCAATACCTAGTAGGCATGTTATTGTTTGTCTTCTACCCCTGTTCATCCCCATTCCACACTTCCCCCTCTCCCATTTACTGCACTTGCACAATCCAAATTGTCTCTAGACCTAGTAGGAATCGTATTGTCTGTCATCTTCCTTGTCGCTCCCCAACTTTCATTTCCCCTCCTCCCCCCTCCCCTGCATTCGTGTTACTGCATTTGCACTATCTGAATTTTCTCTAGACCTAGTAGGATCTTCATTGTTTTTTTCCTCTGTACCCCTCCCTTGTCTGGATGCACCTTGAAACCCCATTTTGCTGTATAGGCGCATTATAAATACCCAATATATAAATAAATAATAATTACACACTAGGTGGATTCAGTGGTCAGCATCTAACATGCTCCACAGGTAAAAAAATATCATTATAAAGCAGAATTGCAAAGAATGATTGGGTTGTGTTGGACAATGGCTACAGAACCAGATATCACACTGCCTGAGATGCCATTGTTTGATTTTCTTCAAGTAATTTATTGTGATGGCTCTGCCATACCAGCTGTTGGAACACGTTCCAAGCATGCAGCTGCATGTACAGCCATGATAGGACATTTTACATATGAAGAAACATTTATATATACTAATATTGAGGAGTGTGAGGCGAGTGCTATCTTGCTGCGGGTAACTCTGGCTCTGTTCTTTAATCTACATTATCCTGAGAACGTTTTCCAACTGCTGCTGATCCTCACCATACTAGATATATCGTTCTACGTGCAGTAGCATTTGGATTAGCTGGAACCACAAACCTTATTCATTTCATTGGTTCGTTCTGGAGCTCCCGCCACCTATCCCGGAAACGCTTTATAACTGGAACGTGCATGCATCAGCGCGCGCTCATCAAGAAGTGTAAGGCGAGTGCTGTTTTACTGTTCTTCTGCCCTGAGCACGTGTGAGGGTACTGCAATTTCTACATTTCTTGAGTTGTCATTTTGCTTCTGCCATTCTATACTATGTATTTCAGATGATCGTTCATACTCAGCAGCTGGTCAGTAACCTAATGTTGTGTCGCAGGGGAGGAGAGTCGGACGAAGCCTGCCCCTTAAGCCAGTTGGGCGTTCCCCACGAGCACGCTGGTTTGTCCACAAGCAACTTAATGGTGTATGACTTAAGGAGTGAGATGGTTAGGAGAAAGCTAATCATGCCTTCTCACCTCTCTTGATCGTTGTCATCTAAGGACACAACCTAGTCTAAACTGACCATTTATTTTCACAGGAAATCGGACTTTGTCCTCCAATAGCAGACCATCAAAAATGTTTGTCCCCCTGATGGAGACAGCAGGCTCTGCCTTAGGTGGTGTTTCGTGTTAGTCTCCAATAGCTCCAATTGTAACCCCAGTTCGACCCTAGACAGTGTATTCTAGTATATGTGATGTTTTACAAGTGGAATCGATGAACTTGGAAGAAACGCCACTGCTTGAGGCCGCAGTAACACATTCAAAGTTATCCCTTTCTCTGGAGCACATAGATCCTGAAGACCTAATTGATTTTCCAGTAGCTGATCTTATCTTGGATGTTTCTATTTTGGCCCCGGCCATTTCATCCGAGTTGGCCAAACGAGTACGCCTCTCACTGGGCCCTAAGCGAGCTTCCTTGGGTGGGGATGACGTGAAAGAGGAGGTGCAATTGCACAGATTCCAAATCAGTGGTCCCCTGGAAATATCCCTGGTCCTGCCAAATGTACCACATCAGGCTGAACAGAGGCATAGGGACCTATTTCAGTGCAACACACCATTGGGTTTTGGTAAAATGTTTCCAAATGCCTCCCACAAGCCAGCTCAGATCCCTCTGAAAGAAAATGACCGTTGCTCCACTGGAGCTAACGGTTCCTGTTGGACCAGATCGTGGATACATTTTCCTTTCCAGTATTATCTAGGATTCTTAACTTGATGGATCGTGGTAATCACAATGAAAAGGCTGTGTGACATTAAGTTCATGACGCAGACAAATGTTCCATGTCAAGACCCGATCCCCCCTGATAGATTTAAGCCAACCCATGAATATCACATTGGGTGTGGCTGACACAGAGGGGTGTGCAGTAGATACTAATGTGTGTAACATTGTATGTAACCACAAGGGGATAATCGATCTTACTGTGGCACTCAAAGTGTCTGTTTATGAAAATATTAACAAAGTATTCACTAGGAAAAAAATGTCAAAATCAGAAAGACATGAGCAAGAAACCAAATAAGGGCTCAATGAACCTACACAGAGAAGTGACATCGGAATCTTTGGTCCCATGCAATCAGAATGTTGACCCTGCATTGGTTCAGAATACAGTGGGTAATTTTGAAACAAATGTTAAGATATCTGCTATTCCAGATGTTATTGACCACTTGCAAAGGAGTCAGTGCTGGAGACCAATGTCAGTACTGATTCGATCTGTTACTCATTCTATTCAGATGAGTGGGGAGTCCCCAATCCTACCTCAGAGGCGCTGTGCCTCGATTCACATAAGGTTAATTTAGATATTAATGTATGGAAAAAGATCAATGAAGCTAGGAATCTTTGATGGCCAAAGCAGATGATTGGCGTCTGCTACCCTCTGCTTCCAATTTTACTAACAAAGACTTGGTTGGAAGGATGCCCAGCGGGTTAGCAGTGGCCAAACTTAGATTAGTCCCCACAGTTCTCCCGTCTGATTCAGGAATTATTACAATCTCTCCGAAAGAAAATATGTTTCCAATTGTTTATACTTTGGAAGAAAAGAGATTGTTAATGACCAAATCTGCATCTGTGTTTAAAACAGAGGTCCACGTGCTCGTCA
The DNA here is from genome assembly GCF_040938575.1 of Ambystoma mexicanum. NCBI lineage: Eukaryota > Metazoa > Chordata > Amphibia > Caudata > Ambystomatidae > Ambystoma > Ambystoma mexicanum. The sequence continues at coordinate 291,290,168 of NC_090941.1, forward strand.
TTGGTCCTTCATCAACAACAATAAAAAACTGTCTTTCAAATCAGCCCAAAATTTTGGAATCAGAACATGATTTTTGACCTCCTGTAGGGCTCTCCAATGTGAAAATGTACGTTAATTAATACTGGAGCATAATTTAAGATTAAGAGGCTGTTATCCTCTTGATAGACAGTATATTTTAGCCTTGTTAAAAAAGATAACCAACCTAAATACAACCATGTCATCCGATAATGCTTGTGTGGAATTTGTAGATAATGTGAGAGTGGTTAGGGTGTGAGATTGACCTATTTTCAAGAATGATACATGGAATTGTACTTTCTGAATCCCATCACTTCAAGACGATGGGTTATGAGTTGCATGGTGTTGTCGAAGGCAGGGACATTGAGTGGACACTGGCTCCAGAGCTTACAAACAAACTGACCTTTGTTCGCAAAACTCTTTCAGTGAGCGTTAACATCAGTCAAACTCAAGACCCCCAAATGGTTATCGGCTGTAACAGGGCTTTTTCCAACCAAAGGATGGTTTTGTACGACTCTGTTAAATTGAATTCAAAATAACTCTGATTTTAACATTCTATCGTGGAACACACATGGGTTCAGTCACTTACTGGGACAAAGGGAGTTGTGGGACTCCTTTGACTTAATTTGTTCATAAGAAATGTAGATTATGCACAAATCCATGTTGGATGGTTTTACTGTTTGTTACACGTCTGCTACTAAAGGAAGAAAGGTTTGTCCTATGGGTGGGCTTCTGTGCGCATTCAAATTGAATAATTCGCTAAAAATTGAGCAGTTGTCCAATAATAATCCCAACATACTAGAAGTTAAAATCAGGTATTGGGATAAGAGATGCAAGACTTTTAAAGGTTGTGTGGTTGGTAATGTTTATTTTAACACTCTCATATTTCTAAAGACGGCGCATCTCTTATTGTTTTAGGGGATTTTAATTGCGAATGTCTTAATGATACATTTTATTTTCTGAAAGACAGGTCAAACTGTTCAGCTAAATCTAAAGCAAGAGGTAGATTAATCAGAGAAGACTTGCTAAATTGGAGTTTGGTTCTTACAAATGCTAACATTAGTGGTGATCTGCCCCTGGGAATGACATGATGAAAAGGCGTCACGGCCTCAATGCTAGATTACATTTCTGTATCTCAGGATTTATTTCCTTTATGTAAAGCAATGCAAGTGAAAGTTCAAAACAAGGGCAGTGACCACAGTCTGGTTTTTTGACCCGGTCACCTGGGCTAGTTAGCCCCAGTGAAATTTTAGTTCCATTGATGGTAGAAGTTAGGGAGTGGGACCATGCCATTCTCTGGAAACCATACTTGCCCTCTAGATTCAACTCTCTTGTTGAAAACAAACTGGTTGAGGGTGGGTTTAGAAATCTAATACTGGGTGATTAGGCTCCCTTCTTGTCTAGGATATTAACATGCCTTTCATCTTTGGTTATAATCATACGAAAGGGAGTGAGAAATATGCCCATTTTTTAAAACTATATGCATATAATAATGATGAGGTGGTGGATGCAAAATAATGTTGCTTTGAGGAGGACTTGCCGGTATGGCATTACTTATCTGTCAATGTCGATTTGGTTGTGCGGGCCATTGGTAACTGTAAGATCTCAAATACTGGAGCACCTGATGGCCTTTCAAATGCCACCCTCAAATCTGCACCACTCCTGTGGGCTAATGTTTTAAATGATCGTTTTACTAAGGTTATGCACCTGCACTTTATACCACTGACTTTGCTGGATGCCACAGTGATCTTAATCTACAAGAAGATTAGATCCAAGCAATTATAGGCCCATTTCTCTTCTGGACTATTCTCATAACATTTTTTGTGGTTTTATACGGTATCCAGTGATTCCATTAAATACAAAGCCTCGAATGCAAAAGCATCGAAAAAATGCATTTCTTTAAGGTAAAAGTTTTATTTTTATCATAGTGGGTTTAAGGGGTAAAAAAACAGGGGTTAGGGGGACCCCCTACATAAAAAAAGAAAAAAGAAAAAAAATGCATTTTTTCGATGCATTTTTTTCAATGCTTTTGCATTCGATGGTATCACTATAAACAGATTTTTACTAGAGAAATTACATGTTTGGCCCAGATCGTCTAATATTGTTGATGTGTTTCAATTAGGTTTTAAAAAGTGGGTCAACACTGCATCAAACTGTTTTATTGTCTGAATATTAGCAAACCAATTTGCGATCGCAAACTGAACTGTTAGATATATTTTGGGATTATATCTTTCACTTTGTGGTATATATTTTGTTATGGTGGTACTTGGTGGTGTTTTTATAATCCTTGGCAATATATTGTGGTAACCTGTTGGCGTATTTTTATAGTGGTGAGACTGATTTCAGAATACGGCCTAGTAATTATTTTTACCAGGGTCACTAACAGGTCACTAACAACAAACAAAATACTGGTCTGATTCACTCTGGATAGATGGATCATACCCTTCTGTGGTACCTTATGTACAATACCACACTATGCCCGTTTGGCTGAGGTTTAACAAATGTAAAGCATGTAATTGAAATACTGCACATTCATTCAATCTCTCTAGATAAACAGCTCACAGCGGCTACTTTACTTTTAGATATTTCTTACCGCACATTTGTCTCCCTAAGAATGTCAAATGAAATGGACTGAATGTGGAATAAATATAATGAGACTAAGTTACTTTTTTTTATCTGTTTCTTTATCGTAAAATAGATTATGCAAATTACACAGAGTGACACTTATGCCCACATTGTACTTCACATGGCAAGTATATTTCTTCTTGCAATAGCTTTCAGCGCTTTATCTTTTCAAAGCCCTGCCAATTGTCCTTGGCCTCGTGAGACTTGGCAAGACAAATACACTTTAAAAAAACCACAGTAAGACTTTGAGAAATATAAACACAGTATTACATGCATGTTGAAAATAGAATCTCTAATACAGCGCCGGAAATGAAGTGAACTACTTAACTTAGGCTACCTGGTATCATTCAAATCACCAGCCCCTCACTTAACCTCATATTTACCTAGATTTGTTGCCAGTATTCCTGACTCAGTTTGGCAGGGAAATCTTCCCCAGTTTTTCTGCCTGCATCGCACAGGCTCAAACCAGATTAAGACAGCTTCAGCATCAATCAGCTTGCCAGCACTGAAATCCGTCTGCCCAGCCAGCGATCACCTCCTTTGTTTGCCAGCACCCAAAGAGGAATCAATCCTACTCTGTCTCAAAATTCTTTTTATCAAACCCGCTGTCAATCTAGAAAGACAACTCCCCTTGACCAGATCATCCCATTAAGAATCATGCAATCTTCCTCTGTGTGGTTTCCTCATTGTACAAACTGCATGGTTGTAGAGGAAAATGTTTCATTTTTCTGTTGTGTTTCCTGCTCCAAAATCAAGTTATGTTTTAGCAGAACAGAACTTTACATTTTTCAGCTACCACACAGCGCAAATCCAGCCTGCATGTCTAAAGTCCATTTTTCTTCCCATTTTCAGAGCATCATTCATTTTCATCAGTCTTCATTCAGATTATTTCATCATGAACTAAGTTGCACTGAATGTTATTATGGGATTCAGTTACATGTTAACTGGGGTTGGGTTAATTAGTAGGTTGGATTATGTTAGTATTATAATTAGTGCAGCTCGGTTCTTTGAAATAGCATCATGATATGATAGTTTATTTGTATAGCGCCTATACACAATGTGTTTAAAAGCGCTTCAAGGAGGGGAAGGAACAAGGGAGAAGGAAACAATGTACATTCTTACAGTCCTTGATACATTCAGAATGTGAAAAACAAAAATCAACTATCATAAACAGCCTATACAGACATTATAGATAGTGAAAGTGCTAGGAGTGAGGGAGGGAGGGAGAGTGAGACAGAGACAGAGAAGCAGCTACATTACTATGTCTGACAGCAATTGAGGTAGTACCGGAAAGTAAACAGGATCAAATCATGGATCAAAATGCAATCTCAAGCATGTGCTCTGTACACTGGCATCTATTTAATTCTGCCTGAGACTCACACTCTTGAGCCCAGAAATGAGTTTCACACCCTTGGCCCCAGTCGAGGTTCAAACCCATGTGAAAATGTGAATGCTACAATGCTGAGTCTAAGTGTTAAAATTCTGAGCTCATGCTCCTGCAGAACCCTGTATGTGGCATTCCTTGATTTTTCAAAAGCATTTGATTGTATCAATAGATCTGTAATGTGGATGTAAATGGCCATGCGGGGGTATCCGGGGGCCCTGCTAAATATATGTATTGCTCTTCATTCAAAAAATAGGCTGAGAGTCCGTCTTGATCAGCAGGGCTCTTATACAAATTGGAATCCAGTTGAAAGAGGGCTGCGTCAGGGTTGTGTACTGGCCCCGTTTTTATTTAGCATGTACATCTTGTATTTTAATTTGCCCTTTGATAACGTTAGAACTAATCCTCTGAAACATGGTGCAGTTGTTTTCAATTATTTACTCTTTGCTGATGATATAGTTTTATTTGATTTTACGCCAATTGGTCTGCAACAGGCCTTATCTGCTGTACACGACTATTGTAAAAGCCTGGACTTAATTCTCAGTGTTGAGAAGTCAAACATATTAGTTATGAATCCAAAAAGAGTCGGTATGGCTAAGCTTAATAATAAGGGTCTCCAATGGTAGAAATATAACTGCTAAGAGAGTGAAAAAGGTCCCACTTCAGTCTATTATCTCAATGACTTCATCAGCTATTACCCAGTTTCATCAACTGAACAGAATATTTGGCACATTTTCATTATCGCCAGTCCTATTGTACTACCATCAAAAGCTAGTTCGTAAGCTAATTTATGGTGCTGACACCGTCTTTGAAAAAAGTGACAGGGCTAAGATTGAAGCAAGAATTTTGAAAAAATGTTAGTTCTTCTGCAAAGTGTTGCTTTGCCGGCCATATACCATATACTCAATATTCTTTCTCTTGTCTCACAAATGGCTTGGGGCGGTTGCATTTATTTCATTACTTTTTGGTCCCCCCGAAGGTTCTCTGTTTACCCTTTTAGTAGATGTTACGTCAATGAATTCTTGTCCAACTTTATTTACATGGACTAATGGGTGTGTGATCCTATTGACGGAGATTGGTGCATCAAATAATGAACTATACACCTTTCCATTTTGTGTAAAGAAAAAAATGCGTCTTTATGACTGGGCCATCAAGACAGATCTACTAATGTCACATACACTTCCTAATCCCTTTTCCTTTGACATAAAACCTTTTAATGTCTTACAATCTTTCTTATTGAGGCATCCTTCCAAACATTGTCGAAACTTGATGGTTAGACTCAGACTGGACCTGTTTCCCACCGAGGTTATCATCAGTGCTAGGTGTAAAATGCCGAAATATTTAAGATCGTGTCGACTTTGTCAAAATGAAGTTGAAACCTTAGAACATTTGTGTCTGGTTTGGTATTTTCACTAACCTGAGGCAGAAGACATGCATCAATGGAGAAAGTAGGATACTCCCCGTAACTGTCTGACTTCTGGATGAAAATAGAAGGTCTTGCAGAAATGGGGAAAATCCCTTAATGGCGGGGAAAAAACCCCTTTGAGTTGTTCCGGTCTGGTGTTCAGGCTGTTCTTGCTCTGGGTTATAAGTCATGAAGAATAGTTCCCAAAGAATAAAGGACTGCAGGTTCCAGTTGCAGTTGGGATGGTAAGGAGATAGGGATAAGTCAAGGAATCATTGCAGCACCATAAAGACATAATAGTCAGGAGCCAATAGTGCTGCAGCTGAATGGATGATAACAGAGGAGCATGCAGAGAGAAATAAATGGCAACCACGGCTGCAAGAACACTTCAGTTCATGGGGGAATGGACTGAAGGTTCGTGCATGGAATTATGCCTGTGGAAAGCCTTTCCAAGGTAAGAACGAGTAGCAGAGAGACAGAACGAAGAGTAAGAGGCAGGGGAAAGCTGAATGAGCAGCTGAAGAGTCAGGACGGGTAGAGAAAAGAAATGTGCGAGGTGCACAAGATACAGTAGTCAGAAAGGGTCCGGCAAGAGGCAGGGGTGAAGCAGGAAAGGAATGATCAGGTTCAGGAGTCGGCTGAATACGTTTCTTGCTGAAGCATGGAATTGGAGTGACGATTCTAGCAGCAGCATGGAAAACGAAGAACGGGAAGTTCTAGGGAGCACGCTATGAAAAGTAGCAATGCAGCGGTCCGGTGTCAGAGCTGCGTTTAAGTAGCTGCAAATCCCTCTGCTGGTGAGAGAGGGAACTAGAATGTGGTTAGTCAAGAATGGATTTGTGCATATGCGGTGGCCATCTTAGATGTGGGATGGTCAATTTAGGGCTCTAATGTAACTTCCAAGTGTGCCAGAGTCTCTATGAATGTAGTTTACTGACAGTATGCCCCTTCTGGGTCCAGTTAGGGCTGGGGTTCCATGGATGAGTCTAGTAATATCTCTTGAGCAGTAGAGGCACATTTACCGAAGATGCCGGCCGCCGACTTCGGTCGGCAGGACCATAACCTTTCCAATCTAGGAGATACTGCAGCTGTCCTCTGTAATACCGAGAATCACATATGCCTGACACCTCGTATTCTGGGCCATCTTCTGCGTGAATCGTGGGTGGCTTGTTCTTAGACAGATGGAGGAATCGATCTTGATGATGAGGTTTTAACTGGGAAACATGGAATACGGGATGTATCCGAGACCATGAAGTTGGTAGGGATACGCAATAAGCTACGGCATCTGCTTTGGCCATGATGGTAAAAGGCTCAAAATACCTTGGGGAGAGTTTAGACGGTACAAGTCTCTTGGGAATAAACTTGGAGGCTAGCCATACTTCATCTCCAATGTTATAAGGTATTTCTTGTCTTCTCTTAAGGTCAGCCCTCGTTTTATCTGATGATCGGGAGGTTTCAAGGGCGGTCAAAGCTTATTTATGTCCTGTTTCAATGTCTTGACATAAGGCTGTTATTGAGGGAAAGGTTCCTGAAGATTTGATTGGAAAGGGTATGCTAGAAGGATGGAATCCATAAATACACCTGAGGGACTCATTTTGATTGAGGTGTGAACAGAATTATTATAAGCATACTCTGCCAAAGGTAGCAGTAAGGTCCAGTTGTCCTGAGTGGATGAGACCAAACATCTGAGGTATTGCTCTGATTGAGGCATTCAGTTTGGCCGTTGTTCTGAGGGTGATATCCTGATAAAGTGCTTGATGAATACCTAGTATCTGGCATAATTCTTTCCAAAATTGCGAGGTGTATTGGGGGGTCTATATCCGAAAGGATGGAATCTGGTAGACCATGCAAATGGAAGATTTGTTCCAGGAAATGGTGAGCCATCTGGATGGCAGAGAGAACTTGAGCTAGTGCCAGGAAATGGGCCAAATTGGTCATGGTATCTACGGTTACCATGATAGCAGTGTTACATGTAGAAATTGGTAGTTTGACAATAAAATCCATAGAGATGTTTTGCCAAGGTCTCGTAGGAAGTATGGGTTGTGTCAATAGTCCTGCTGGTTTTAGATAAGGTGTTTTGGTTTGGAGACAGACAGTATAAGATGGCAAGTAATCGAGTATGTCTGAAGCCATAGAGGGCCACCAAAAATGTCTGCAAACTTGATCCAAGGTAACGTGTATGCCTCTATGACCTGCCACCACCGAGTCATGGCACATCCTTAGGACTTCTTTGTGCAGGAGAAGAGAAGGTATGAATACTTGTTGGCCATATAAGAGAAGGCCGTCTTCGTGTTCTAATCCGAATGTTTGGATAAGTTTGTGCAGATCCAATGTTACGTTTTTTTGTCTCCTGTACAAGGGTTTGTACAAAATCGGTGATATGATAAACAAAGACTGCTAAGGGAAGTAATGGTTCGGATTGGAAAGATCAGTCTTATCTTCTTGGGTGTGTGAAAGGGCATCTGCCAGCAGATTATCTTTCCCTGGTACAAAGGTAAAAAGTAATCTGTAGGAGGAAAAGAAATAGGCCCAGCAAGCATGTCTACAGTTTTGGGTTTCTGCTAGCTGAAGAACCTGTAAGTTGAGGTGATCCGTCTGTACCGTAATAGGGAAATGTTTCCCAAGAAAAAGGTGTCGTCATTCCTTGCAGGCTCTCTTAATGGTGAGTAACTCTTTCTCCAGGACAGTATAGTTTATTTCTGATGTGGATAAGGTTTTAGAAAGATAATAAATGTGGTATTCTACTTCAGTACTGTCTGTTTGTTTCAGGGCTGCTCCTATTGCAGCATAAGAGACATCAGTTTCCAATACGAATGGTCTGTTCTGAGCAAGAGATATTAGTATCGGGGCAGTGTTAAAGGCCTTTTTTAGTTCTTGAAAGGCAGTTTATGCTTTACCGTCCCTCTGGAATCTCTTTCCTTTTTTCAATAGTTCTGTGATGGTTAGAATGCGGAAAGAAAAGTTTGATATAAACTTTCGTTAAAGTTCGCAAATGCTAAGAATAGCTATATTCCTCTAACGGTTCTGGGGGGTGACCAGTCAAGAACAGCTTGTATTTTATTTGGGTCCATCATGGTTTCTTGAGAGGAAAGTATGTACCCCAGAAAAGGGATTTGGGATATTGTGGAATGCGCATTTACTCAATTTGGTATAGAGGTGATTTTACCGTAAACAAAGAAGAACTTCTTGGACATGTTGGATATGGTCTGGCATGGTTTTGGAAAAGACCAATGTATTGTTGAGGTATACTATAACTGTGTGTAGCATTAAGTCTGAAAATACATGATCCATAAACCGCTGGAAGACCGCTAGGGCATTTGAAAGCCCAAATGGCATCACCCATAATGGCCAAAGGGGGGGGTATGGAAAGCGGTCTTCCACTCATCTCCTTTCCGTATTCTAATGAGGTGATAAGCCCCTCTAAGGTCCAGTTTGGTGAAGTAAACTGCTCCATAACTGCCTCCAAGATGTTGGTAATAAGGGGCATGGGGTATTTATTAGGAATAGTCAATTGATTCACTTCTCTATAGTCGATGCATGGCCTGAGTTCTTTGGTCTCCTTCTTGGGAATAAAGAAAAGGGAGGCTCCTGCTGGTGACTTGGATTCCACAATCAGACTGTGGTGAAGATTGGTCTGGAGATAATCACGTAGGGCATCCTTCTCAGGAATGGACAAAGTGTACATTCTCCCAAATGATAGGGGTTTGTCTGTTTGTATGTCAATACAATAATCATCTCTCCTGTGAGGTGGTAGCTCCTTATATTCTGTTTCTTCAAATACGTCTTGAAACGTTGAGTATTGTTCAGGTAGAAGTAGATTTATGGCTAGGGCCTTGGTCGAGTGGGACTTGGTGTCGGAGGACGCATGTGTAACCCTACTGATAGATGAGAAAGAGAGTTTGTAATGCAGTACTTGGATCCTAGAAACAGGGATCCTGCTGTCCAGTTGACAAAAGGGTTATGTAATTGTAACCACGGTAATCCCAGTATGATGGGAAGATGGGAAGCACAAATTAAATCAAAGGGAAGCAGTTCCTGATGTGAGGCTATCCTCATACTCAGCATCTCAGTCTGTTCTTTGATGAGTCCTGAGGCCAGCAGAGAACCATCTTCTCCTTCCACTGGTACACTGATGGATTTGGGTTCTCTTGGTGTAAGGTGAGTTTGAGCCCATTGGTCATCCATAAAATTGCCTGCTGCTCCGCAGTCAATTAATGCCGGAACGTTTTCCATTAGAATGACATGAAAATGAAGAGCTACTTGAATGAGCACCAGTGTCTTTGGTCTGACTAGTATCTGTTTGGGAACTGGTTTGATCCTCCCAAGTCTTGGTTCCCTCTATGACTGGGAGATTGCGTTTCCCTGGTGTCTTGGGGGAGCCAATGGGCATTCACGTACAGTGTGTTCCTTGGAGCCGCAATACAGACAGAGACCCAAGGTGCGGCGATGATTTCATTCTGTGGACGTAAGAGGACCACTAGCTGCCCCTATCTGCATATCTGCATGGGTTCATCCATAACTGAGGGTTTGGTAGTGGGTTTAGCCGGTTCTGAGTAGTTCTGGGTGTTCTACTCCTTCTCCTTTCTGCTAATCTCTCTTGTAAGCGATAGTCTACCTGCATAGTTAAGGTGATCATGTCGGCCAAGTTAGCGGGTCTTGCCACTCTGGCGACTTCATCTTTAAGGTCTTCATGAAGGCCTCTTCGGAAAAGGGTCAGTAAGGCGTTACCAGACGAGACTGTTCCAGCTGCCATCTGTTTCAATTGCGTGATGTACGTGAGCAAATCCTGACTTGGGCTCACACAAGAATCTTTTGTCTTCCAGGTATCACTCGTATGCTGTTAAGAAATCCGGGATAAAATTCCATTAATGGATTGTTTGAGGTAACCAGTGTTGTAGTCTAGGCTAAGGCACTTTCTGACAAGTTGGATATCATAAATCTGACTTTGGCTCTGTCGTTAGGAAAATAATTCTCCTTGAACAGGAACTGGACAGTGCAGGCATCCAGGAATTCTTTGAGCTTTTTAGGATTGTCATTGTATTTACCTCTGGGCAATGATCCTGGTGGTGTTTGGGGTAAGGTTATAAATTGTCTTAATGCAATGTTCTCTCCTTTCAGGGTCTGAACTTCTGTGGTTAATGTTTGTATGGAATTTGCCAGATGCTGTAACTGGTCCATGGTTGGAGGCGCTGCTATCTGTCAGGTTTGGTATTTTCACTAACCTAAGGCAGTAGACGTGTATCAATGGAGAGAGTAAGATATTCTCTGTTACTGTCTGGCCTGTGCATGAATACAGAAGGTCGTGCAGAAATGGGGAAAATCCCTTAATGGCAGGAAAAAACCCCTGTGAGTTTTTCCGGTCTGATGTGCAGGCTGTTCTTGCTCTGGGTTATAAATGGGGAAGAATAGTTCCCAAAGAATAAATGACTGCAGGTTCCAGTTCCAGTCGGGGTGGTAAGGTGATAGGGATAAGTCAAGGAATCAATGTAGCACCATACAGAGAGAATAATCAGGAGCCAGTAGTGCTGCAGCTGAATGGATGATAACAGAACAGCGTGCAGAGAGAAATAAATGGCAACCACGGCTGCAAGAACACTTCAGTTAATGAAGGCTCAGGCATGGAATCATGCCTGTGGAAAGCCTTTCCAAGGTAAGAGCGAGTAGCAGGGAGACAGAACGAAGAGTAGGAGGCAGGGGAAATCTGAAAGAGCAGCTGAAGAGTCGGGACGGGTAGAGAAAAGAAATGCATGAGGTACGCGAGATACAGTCATCGGAAAGGGTCCGGCAAGAGATAGGGGTGAAATGGGAAAGAAATTACCAGGTTCGGGAGTTGGCTGAATAAGTTTCTTGCTGAAGTGTGGATCGGAGTGAAGATTCTATTCTGGCAGCAGAATGGAAAAACGAAGAACAGGAAGTTCCACGGAGCACGAAAATGAAGAACGGAAGTTCCAGGCAGCAAGCAGTCTGGTGTTGGAGCTGCATTTAAGTAGCTGCGAATCCCTCTGCTGGTGAGAGAGGGAACTAGACCGTTTATTAGATGTAAGGAATTGGTCTATTTGCCCAATCACTTATTTACTAAATGTGGTAATGTTGAAGATGAGATTTGTCAAAACGTTTTGTGGCATTGTTTGTTATGTGATCCCCTACTGTTTTTTGTATTGCTGCTATGCATTTCTTATCCTCCTTATTTTTAGATGAAAATTGTTTGCTGAAATAGGATGTGTCATGAATTGTATTATATTGCCTGTTCTTACGGATTACTGTTTTTTCTTTCTTAATTTACTGTACTTTTTAATTTTGTATAAAAAGAAATGTTATTGTGAAATTTTCTAATTTTCTAATTTTCAAAGTTTGTTTGTGTGAAAAGCATATGTCAAGCTGTATCACACAATAAATAAATAAATAAATGCAAACATATTTCAAAAAAGCACTTGGGAGACATGTTTGTCTCAGACTGCTGAATTGCATGGATTGTTGCTTGCATTGCACCACGTAGACTCAGTGAAGCCCACACTAGTGGTCTCAGATTCAAATTACATTATTGTCAGGGCTTAAAACACTGATTTGCATTGGTGGATTCAAAATGACTTTAGAGACATTAGGCATATAGCCTTTAAGAAATGCAACCTTGCTTTTTGATATTCAAGATCTAGATCACATAGGCCCACTACCAGCAATAAATAAGTACAAATATATTCTAGTAATAGTCGATTCTTGCACTAGGTTCACCTGGATTATTTCTCAGAAGAGAGCAGACTGCAGAGCAGCCATACAGGCACTACATGGCATTGTAGACATGACAGCAACTCAAACATTACATGCTGAGAATGGTCAAGCTTTCGCAGGCTGGGCCCTGAGAAGGGCATTAGAGGCTTGGGGATTTGAGCTGCACTTTTCAAACCCTTTTCGGCCTGAGTCAAATGGGATCACTGAAATGGAAAACCACTGAATATAGTTGTGCCTGACTAAATGCAACCTTTAAATGGGGGGTAACTGGGTAGTCCATGTACCTCTAGTCTTCACATGTTCAAACAATTTATCATGTCAGTTTTTTTACAGTGGCAAGATGCCATTTGAACGCCTTTTTGGAAGGAAAATGTTGATGCCTGATCTGCACACTCTCCCCAGCCCTCCCCAAACACGAACAACTGCTGGCAACAACGCTTCTCAGGCAATCCCTCCAGGTGGAAGATGCAGAGGCAAGTCCTGAGATCACTCTCAAAACAGGAGACTGTGTCCTGTGTAAATGATTTCAATTCGGCACTTCACCTAAGTCAATGCCCAGCGTGGGATGCACAACTGAAACCCTTAATTAATTATTTGTGTCTATAAGTTCTTTTATTTCTGAATGATGTACCACTTATATCACACCCCTCTCTTTGAATTCCTCCCCTCCCCCCGGTCACACTGAACCAGGAATCAGGCTGGTTTGCAAAGTTACAAATATTTATTTATGTATTGCACAATATATATCACACTATTTTAATGGGTATATAATGATCACCAATGGGGTGATGTCACACTAACAATCTCTTTAATTACAAGGAGCAATGATGGGAAAAAATAAGGCAGCACAGAAATAATACTTTGGGTGTGTTCAATCAAATGGCAAAGTGATTACTATTCCCCCTGCACACCCCTCAATCCCCCCAAAATGCAATATGAAATAGAAGGAGAGAAACAGGTTTCAGGAATGCAGAATTCAACAAAATATATCAATCCCAATTTCCCCCCAGCAAACACCAGAGAAAAACAGAATTGATTGGCAAACTTGTCAAATTGGTTTTAAAGTTGGCTTGAATGGAATGGGTAGTAAAACACTGAAAATGGTTTAATTCACTGAAATTGTTTAAATACTAATGGGAGCCACTTTGTATGGTTTCTGACAAGCACTAGCAATAATTAGAGAGTAATAAGAGAGTAATAAGCAAGTTGAAAACTTAATTTTGAGGTCGGGTGCAATGAAAAGCTATTTTACATGTTATAGATTTTAGCCAAATGAGAAATTCCCGGCAAACTTTTGCGCGCGCGGTAAGCGCGATTGCGGAACCACTATAAGGAGTTGAGATGCGGTTTTGGGTTCTTTAGAAAGCTTAGGATGCTAGCTTCAAGTAGACACTTAATTGGCACTTCATTTCTAGCATAATATATGAGGAAGTTATGAACGTTTTCGTGGAGGCTGTTTTTTTTCCAGAAAGAGGCAAATTGTAAAAAATGAATGCGCTTTTAAAGTATAAACAAGGTTTTCTTTACACTAGGGATGGACTATGAAGATACAAACTACACGACAGCACAGCCACCAGACCAGGATGTCTCCAATCAGGTTTTTGCCCGCCGAGATGCTTGCCTTCTTCAGTTGAATATATCAGCGCAAAGATGATTTTAAAAATATTATTACAGAAGGACTATAGGATAAGAGAGAGAGTTCAGGTAAGACAAAAAGGATTTCTAACAATACAGTTCTGGATATGAGATAGATTTGATTTGGATAGGGATGACTATGGACAGTACATAGGCTAGTGACAATCCAATACTATGGATACTCACTACCAATGTTTTGAATGGAGCCGTCAGGGATTCTGGTTCTAGTCTGGGATACTTTCTGGGACAGACTGCTTGGCACACGGACTGGTCTGGTTCCACGATCAGGAAGCCGCTCTGGACACCACACGGCAGGACTGGACAGTAAGGCGCTCTGCTCTACACTGCACAGCATGACTGGACTGGATCTGCAATGGCTCTCTGAACTGCACAGCACAGCACGGCACCAGACTGGGATTTAATCTGCCCTTCTGGTTATGAAGATAATTCTTTAGCAGTCAAGCAGTTACAGCACAGCCTGGCTGCTTCTTTGGTTTCCCCTTTAAGTTGAGGGATGGGTTCTGGAAGTTAGGCCCAGCTGAAAGTGGTTCAGCTATGCTCTGAGCCTTTCTGCTTGCAAAGTTTCTGTAGTCTGGAACAAGGCGTATGGATGGATCTCCTTCAGAGTGCTTCGCCAAATTCGGGATGGTGGGTGGATCAGTGTGTTTTTCTAGGTCCTCAGCTGTCTCTATTTATGTGTTTGATAAAGGGGTGGGTATGCTGAATTATCCTAGATGTACCCCCTAGGTAGTATATTGGCTAAAGTTTGCTCTCTCCCTTGATTGGAGGAGAAAACAGAGTGTCATCATGATGATGTGGTTTATGAGGCAAAACATCCTTCCCTTTGCCTTTTGCACATAAAATCTATTTTTGATATAATACATCTTTGCATATGTACAATATTTATACCAATAACATACATAGATCACATATTTTGTGGAGCAAACCCTCTTCCAATCCTCGTTGCGGTGGGATCTTGGGTCTGGATTTGACAAATTTTCACACTTTTTGTCCGGGACACAACATCTGATTTGTCCAGAATTTTGTACATATGTGTGCATGACATCTGGGCATAATCGTATGAAGTTTCATGCTTCTGACATAAATATAATTGCTACAAAACCAGAATTTTCACTGTGCCTTCCCTGAACATCGCACAGATTTCTGGCACCTCTTAAAATGTGCACAAAAAAATCACATTAACACTGCTTCTAATTCTACAATTTTTACAAATTCGCACAGTCCTTTATTAGTCTTTTTCAAAAATATGCTTTCTGTGCTTTGTGAATCCACAAATTGTCATCTGTCTCCGCCTCCATATTGTAGCCCAAGAGCAATCTCCGCCCTCTTCCTCTGGCAGAGGCCACTGTTGACACTTTACAATCTGCATATCCTTTCAGCCAAGGAAGGTCCATTGTCTCTCCCAGGAGCAGCCCCAGTGCCCCTCCCCTCTTAATCAACACCTGAATGTGAGTTGCTGGTCCAGAGAGCAGAAGGGAGGTGTCTTGCCCAGTGGGGGAGGTTGCCTTGTAGTTTTGGCTTGCATCAGGCTTACTTTAAAAGTCACTTTGTTACATTTCTCTTTGTTGAAAATAAACTTGCAATTTTAAAACAGGCAACTAGAATTCTAATTCCAGTCTCTAAACCATGGACATTAAATAGTTGCAACCTATATTGCTTTTGATAACAGGTCACTTAATTTATAGATATTTGATTACAATTGCACAAGTTTAAGCTTCTGATGCAACTAATGACAGCTGTCATACAGGCGGCCGCTGGTAATGCGCCCATATTTTGACAGATTTTCACAGGCAAGCACACTTTTTACTGTGGATATTTTGGTGATAGATTCTGCTTTTCCTGACATTGTGTGTTCATATTGATTCCTTAAATGAAGTGACGGGTAACACCCAGCAAAGATATTGGATGTTTTCTGGTGTTTTGGTCCGGTATTGTGTATTTTCAGCAACCAAGAAAAAGGGATTTAAGAGCAATTTCTGGGTTTCTTGCAATACAGCACTGCCTTTCCTGCAGTGTTCATTTTTACTTGGTAGGCAGCCCAGTGGCATATTTCAGCAGTGCGGTCTCCTTCCACCACTGTGACCACAAAAGTGATAGGTGGAAGGTTTTGAATGAATCTGTACCACTGGCGTTGATCTAGGCAACCTTCCACACCATTGTTTTTTAGCCCGTCTGCGCCATTGCAAAAGGGGTCCAGCAATATGCAAATCAGTCTGGTACTGCCACCAGTGGTTGCAGCCCAGCCCGAACTGCTAGGCCAGGTCCCCTCTGCATGGAAACACAAGCAACCCCAGACATGTTTCGGCCTTGTTGGGCCTCCTCATTGAGGTGCAGCTTGGTTCCCTATGGCGCAGCGAGCAAGGGACCCACGTCTGGGCATACCCTCTCTCACATAGTGATACAAACTGTGACCACAAAAGTGATGGGTGGAAGGTTTTGAATGAATCTGTATCACTGGAGTTGCTCTGGGCAACCTTCCACACCATCGTTTTTTAGCCCGTCTGCGCCATTGCAAAAGGGGTCCAGCCATATGCAAATCAGTCTGGTACTGCCACCAGTGGTAGCAGCCCAGCCCGAACTGCTAGGCCAGGTCCCCTCTGCATGGAAACACAAGCAACCCCAGCCATCACCTCTTTTGTTTTTCTATTGTCACCCCAAGTGGGACGGGTATGCCCAGACGTGGGTCCTGTGCCTGCTGGGCCTAGAGACCCAAGCTACTCCTCACTGATGACGCCCAACAAGGCTGAAACATGTCTGGGGATGCTTGTGGTCTTGTGCAGAATGGATGTGACCTAGCAGTTCAGGCTGGACTACCCATTGGGGGTGGGACCAAGCCTGATTTGCATATGGTCTTTCCCCTTTTGTAATGTCTTGGCAGGTGAAGAACGATGGTCTGGAGGGTTGCCCAGAGCAATGCCAGAGGTTAAGATTCATTCTAAACCTTCCAGCCATCACCTCTTTTGTTTTGCTATTGTCACCCCGAGTGGGACGGGTATGCCCAGATGTGGGTCCTGTGCCTGCTGGGCCTAGAGACCCTAGCTACTCCTCACTGATGATGCCCAACAAGGCTGAAACATGTCTCGGGATGCTTGTGGTCACGTGCAGAAGGGATGTGACCTAGCAGTTCGGGCTGGACTACCCCTTTGGGGGTGGGACCAAGCCTGACTTGCATATGGTCTTTCCCCTTTTGTAATGGCTTGGCAGGCGAAGAACAATGGTCTGGAGGGTTGCCCAGAGCGATGCCAGAGGTTAAGATTCATTCTAAACCTTCCAGCCATCACCTCTTTTGTTTTGCTATTGTCACCCCGAGTGGGACGGGTATGCCCAGACGTGGGTCCCGTGCCTGCTGGGCCTAGAGACCCAAGCTACTCCTCACTGATGATGCCCAACAAGGCTGAAACATGTCTGGGGATGCTTGTGGTCTCGTGCAGAAGGGATGTGACCTAGCAGTTTGGGCTGGACTACCCCTTTGGGGGTGGGACCAAGCCTGATTTGCATATGGTATTTCCCCTTTTGTAATGGCTGGGCAGGCGAAGAACGATGGTCTGGTGGGTTGCCCAGAGCGATGCCAGAGGTTAAGATTCATTCTAAACCTTCCAGCCATCACCTCTTTTGTTTTGCTCTTCCACCACTGACAACAGGCAAAGTAGATTTTGTAGCCATCTTTTTGTGCTTGGTGGAGCACAATTTCCTTAGGTTTTGGCGCGCATGGGGTTTTTGCGGCCATTTTGCTGATTCTGGTGCCACCAGCACACAGTGATGCCGCAGGGCAGAGCCTAGTTGGTTAAAACATCCCACAAAGCCCCCCCTCGCAATTTGACTTTTGACCGTCCGTCAAGGTGAAGTTGCGAGATTTGGATGTTCCGTTTTTTTTCTTTCTGGTCCAAATGGCAAAAGATTTGTCTGCTTCTCCCATCAGTGCTGGATCGACAGGTTGTCCTCGCCGGTTTCGGATGAGAGTATGGAGCGATACCCCAGGCCCCTTGGGTTTTTCCTTCTGGTCCCTGAGTGGTCCTCCTCAGTGCTTAGGATCCATGGTTTCAAATTCTAGGATGACCAAAACAGAGCATATTTGTAGACATTTCCCCACCACTATTCATGTAGTGGGGCAGACACATACATTTGACATATAAGGACAATCTTTTCTGTTTGCAATTATTCCTAATTATAACAGATGGAATAGTTTTATAGTTGGAATTCTAGGGGTCTGGAAGGTCCCCCTCTGGGTTTCCAGATGAATCCTCTAGTTGCTGCAGAGTGTGTCTAGGATGGCAACACTTCAGTTGGTTGATATGGACCCACTTATCTTCCCCCTCTACCAAACTGCCTTTGGGGATACGGATTTTGTAGGCGACTGGTGAGATTTTGTCTACAATTTCAAAAGGACCCCGCCAGCTAGGCAGAAATTTGCGCTGTTTGGCCTGGTTCCTTTGGAAATTGTATAAGTAGACCCGGTCTCCTACTTGGTATTCTTTTTTAGTAGTCTTAAGGTCATAGTGGGTCTTCATACTGTCTGCAGATCGTTCTAGATTCCGCTGAGCATAGGCAAAAGCGTGTTGAAAGTGTTTTCTCAGATTTTCAACATACTCATGCGTTGTGGAGGCATTGATCAAAGTCTGCTCTTGGGTTCTGTAGAGCAGATGCTGGGGAAGCACCATCCTTCGTCCAGTCATCAGCTCAAATGGTGACATTTTTGTTGCAGAAGAAGTGGTAGATCTGATGGCCATCAGGACAAGAGGTAATTGAATGTCCCAATTTGGCCCAAAATCTGCCACAAACTTTTTTAATATGCTCACAATTGTCTTCTTGTATCTCTCAACTCTACCACTAGAGGCTAGCCGGTAGGCAATGTGTAATTTCCTTTTGACCCCTAGTATCTCCCACATCTTTGTCATCACTTCGCTAGTGAAGTGGCTACCTCGGTCTGACTCAATCCTTTGGGGTAGTCCAAAACGCGTGAAGATGTGGTTGATCATCAGGGCAGCTGCTGTTTCTGCCTTGCAATTTGGGGCTGGGAGACATTCTACCCATTTAGTGAACAAGCATGTCACGGTCAACATGTACTTGTTCCTCCTAGAGGAGCGAATCACGGGCCCGATAAAATCGACTTGTAAATCTGACCAAATCAGTGTCATCCCCCTCTATTGCAGAGGCGCACGGTGTGTGAGGGATGTTAGCTGAAATTGTGCACACACAAGACACCCCTTCAAGTATTGGTCGAGGTCCTGCCCCATGTGTGGCCAGTATGCAACCTCTCTTAAGATTTCAAGTGTTGTATGATACCCCCGATGAACTTCTGGGGCCGCATCATGGGCGTGACTTAGCATCAGGCTTCGGAATGAGGTAGGGACCACCCACTGATCATGGCCAGCTAGGGATCTCTTTACCAACAGACCGTCTTGGATTCGGAACATTTTTGGACAGTTCATCAACACACTGAGGTCCTTTTTCCCTATGTAATCGGTATCCGTCAGGGGAAAGTTCTCAGGGTCCTCAATGTGTTGATAAAACTTACCAATTATTGGATCCCCTTTTTGAGCCCTAATCAAATCAGCATCTGGGGTCTCCTTACTCCATTGTGCAGTTGAGAGTTCATTGTGAGCATTTGTCTGGGACCTAGTTATAGCAGTGACCTGGATTTCCCCCACCAGTGACTCGATTTCAAGTAGATCCCCTTGGATGGCTCTGGTTTTGGCCAGCTGATCAGCTAGGTCATTTCCACTTTTGTCTGGTCCCTCTACTTTAGAATGACCCTTGATCTTTTTCCAGTAGATGGTCATCCCATTCGAGGTGACCAGATCATCAATATTTTGGATTAATTTCCCATGTTTCAATGGTTTTTTATTAGCACATAGCATGCCTCTGGTTTTCCAGTTAACCAGGTGCTCCACGAACCCATTCCGTACATAATCCGAATCTGTGATTATGACCATTTCGTTGAGTTGGTGTTGGACAGCAGTGAGGATGGCTTGATGCACAGCCATCAGCTCTGCCACTTGACTACTTCGGGGACCAATTTTGTTCCCAGCGGAGGGTTCTGGGACATCAATCACCCATGCATTCCCTACGCCGGCCACAAATTATTTTTCCCCGTTGTTGTCAACATGGTAGGAGCATCCATCCACATAGACAGTGGGCATTCCCTCACACTGGTCTTCTTCATAGACTTTGTGGGGAATTAAGGTATGCCTCCATGTTGCCCTCGAGACAGTTTTCTCTGGCACAATCATGCAAGTCAGCCAGACCTTGCGCGAGGGGACTCTTCTTGTTTTGGCCATATCTGACCTCCACAGTAAAGCCTTGCATGGACAGAATCCAGGAAGTAATTTGGGAATTACTCACATTTCCGGGCCAGATTCTGTCACTTTGGAGATATTGCAGAGGCTGGTGTGGAGTCTCCACTATGATGTGTTCCCCCTGGATAAACGGGCGGTAATTCTTCAATGCCCACATCGTTGCCAGGAGTGCCTTCTCACAATCGTTGAATTTTTCCTCCACAGAGGATAAAGTCTTACTCGAATAGAAGATTACTTTATTGACCTTGTCATGCTTTTGATATAATACTGCAGTCAAGCATGTATTTGAGAACCCTGCCTCCAAGAAGAACTCCTTGTTTTTGACAGGGTAAACTAGGCAAGGCGCTTGTGAGAGGCTTCTTTTGAGTTGTCTTACTGCCTCGGCTTGTTCTGGACCCCACTCCCACTTGATCCCCCCTTCAACAGATGAATCAGGGGTCTTGTGATCTCTGCGTAGACCTCAATGAAGTTTCTGCTGTAATTACTTAGTCCAAGGAGGCTCCTTAGTTCCCGCAGAGTTGTGGGGTCTTTTAATTTCTGCAGTGCTTCCACTTTCTTTTCCTGGGCACATAGACCCTGAGGAGTAATTTCATGCCCCAAGAAATTGACACGGGTTCTGCACTACTGTGCCTTTTGAAAGGAGAGTTTTGCTCCGGCAGCCCTCAACTGTGTCAGAACATAACAGATCTCCGCTATGTGTTCCTCCACAGTTGAGCTTTTGACTAACACGTCATCTATATAGGCCAGGTTACCCTTTCACCCAGGTCGGGGCATGGCCTTGTGTAGAAAAATATTGAATTAATTGCCAGAGTTGATGTATCCGAAGGGAGAACGGGTCCATGTGTACTGCTGCCCCCCGAAGGTGAAAGCCAGCTTGTGTTGGTCCTCTCTATTTGTAAAAGCAAGGAAATATCGAGGCTTAGTACCATCAAAAGGAAATACACCAAACACAGGCTTATAAAGATTCACAGATCTTTATTACTACTGCGCAGTTTACAAAGAAACAAATCAGATAGCTATCTGGCCCTCAGTACATCACAGTGACTACCAGCCCTTCAGTGTAAGAAGTGAGAGGTACTGGACAACAATGTCCAGCCCCTCTGCAAGTTAATAATCCATGGTCTAAAGTTTGTGCCGATTTCACTTATTGCTTGTACGACAATATGCACACGGATTATCTTTGGTTTACATACAAACAAGTTACAATGGTGACAGTGTATTCCCAGGTTTAGCAGTAAGCCTTAGCACATGTCCCTCACAATGCAGTTCAGCAGGGTCCACGTAAGATATTTGCATTACATTGTGTCGATGTATGACCGTGGATCAGGCTTATTGGTGCAGATAATCCTTAGACCACAAGTCAGGCATGGGACAAGGTCTCTTTACTCTGCCTAAACATTCGGCCAACGGACAGTCTTAACATTAACTAAAGTGCAAGGTTCGGGAAGGCTCGGTTACAAGTTGGAAACACAGTCCGCCATTTTAGAATACAGAGTTACATTTGAACAGAAATCAAAATGGCGGATGATCCCAAAATGGTGTCGAAGTCGATCTAAAATCTGAACTTTGCAACGCGGTTTTCTTAGCAGAGCGACTGGGCTTAGGCCAATATATATTACAGAAGGAGGCACAATATGATTTCCTGTTTAACAAACCCTCCTTTTGGCCTAAGCCAAGCGCTAAACTACTTCTAGTCACTTTACGAGTAACTCCACATCTCAATGTCCATACACCCTGAATCACTATCAGAAATATCGATCGCCATGAGGTTAGAAACAGATATTTCTTTCGACACAAATTCATTTGCCATCTTGTCTGGGGCGCGTACCTTTTGTCCTAACGTTCCCATCGCCTGTGCCCAACATCCTCCTAACACCGAACATATGCCAGAAAGACACTGTATACAGCAACAGAAAAACAACAGTATACCTAAAATGATCAGCAAGATTGAATGTAGCTTCCATCCCCAAGATTGTAAGAAGTCCCAGAACCAAGCGCTAAGATCCCAGTTTCCCTCGGGAACATGCACTTCTGAACTAAGGACGTGCAGATTTTGTATTGCCTTAAAGATGGTTGGGGAGGAATCTGGCACGAAAACGCCGCAAGTGGACCCCACTAATTTACATACTCCACCACGCTCAGCCAGGATGACGTCTAAGGTCATCCGGTTCTGAAGTGCCACTGACCTTATCGCTTTTTGGTCTAAAGTCATGTTATAGAGTATGTCAGTGGTCCGGTTGATGCTCCTCTCCAGTACTCTCGCTAGTCTTCTGATATCCTCAGAATTTAATATTTGCCCCCAAAAAGGTACAAAGGATTTAGCTATGTCACCCAGAACTTGTGCAGAAGTATCGCCATTCTCGTCCCGCCTTGGACGAGCCTTAGAGATTTCTATGGTGCTTGCTATGAATACCCCGGGTAACAGAATCCCTAAATAACAGGTTCCCTGCCAATCCCTAGGTAACCATGGGAAAGCTTCATTACTGCAAACAAAGTAGACAGGTTCGCCTACATACAGAGGTCTGTCCTCACTGGTCAAATTTGCAATGTTGGCGCAACCCTTGAAATCACCCATTGACTGAGTACCATTCCTCTGTATTCAGAAAGAAACTGAATCGGGGCTGTGGTTAACAGTGTAGGAAGGTGGTGTGGCATCCCTATTCTCTATAGGAGCCATCTTGAAAGAGATCAGAGATTGAAAAGGACGAGACAATTTATCAGATGGCCTAACAGAAGCAACATTAAACTTGCTCCTATTAGCAAAGAGTGAGCATCTGTAACACTCACCTGGTATCCACTGGGACGTCACTCAGCCTGTTCTGAACTCTTACGACCTCGAACCCTTCCCTGGAGTCTACTCGACTGGAGACTGGCCCTTGTTTTCTTGGAAAGTGTGCTCTCCGTCCTGCTTTCAGTGCACGGGTGCGTTGATTGATGCAGGCTCATTGCTGCCTAGTTACTTCACTGGCAAGAGTCCGACAGGTAAGTATAATGAGTCTTTTGAACAGTTCTCTAACTCCGTTCCTTTCCTTCCTTAGATGATGGGCGGCATCCGGGGATGGCGACGGGCTGCTGAGCTGAGTAGCGCTGAAGGTGAGTGAGAGCGCGATGCGTGATGCGACCCTTTCATTTTTCTATTGAACTGAGTTCTTTTCCTGTGTCTTTTAGGTGCTGTGACGTTTTCAGCGTGGATGCCGGTTATGAAGAAGAAATGCGGTGAGTAAGCGCAGTATGCGGTGCCTCTAGATGTTTCCACGCTAACCTCGAGTGTCTTTTCACTCGCACTTGCAGATGGATGAGAAGTTCTGGAGACAGAGTTCCCCCAGAGCGGCTGGGATTCAGGTAAGTGTTTAAAGCTCGTACAGTCTTTAAAAATAAGCAAAGATTTGCTGAATGCTTACTAATGCCTTTTTTCTGTTCTTTTCCCTTTTCCTTAGGAAGCGGCGTGCCGGGATGGGAATGACACCGCCGAAGATGCCTGCAGAACAGAAGGAGCGATGAATGATGGGCAGAAGTGCTGCAAGGTAAGGCTGTTCCTAACGGTGTTCTTGTTCTTGCAGGAGCTGAGCGCAGAAGAAAGATGCAGGCCTACTGGAGACCGATCCAAACACGGCGAGTGTCACGCTGCAGGTGCAGAAAACACAAAGCATGTTTCTCAGCCTAGGCGTGTCTTAAATAGTCTCTGGGTATCCCAGGTGGCTCTGGGCTGAACCACACCCAAAAGACTAGACTGCACATGCAGTTCTGGGAACCGAAATATGTGGGGGCATCCATCTTGTCCCCATCAATGTACTACAAGTCCAATCCCCAATGTTATCCTATGGGAGTGAGTGAGTCTGGTGCCACAAGTCTGACTCCAAGTGGGTCTTTGGAGGGATGCAGAGGCCCTTGAGGGCCATGTAGGTGATCGTGGCCTGGCTCCAGCCTGACATCTTGGAGGGCTGGGGACATGAGGGGCCGGAATCATGACAGCACTCGCCCCAAGGCCCCTCTCAAGGTGGCTCTTCTGTCTGGTCCTGGTTTGTTGGGATGGTTTTGATGAAATCGTCTAAGCAAGCGAGGTGCATGGATGTACTCACAAGGCTACCATGTCCTGTCTTGTGGACCATACCCCTTCCATTCTACTAAGTAGTATAATTGGTATCTGATGTACTGTTACGCTCACCTGGTTCCCACGGGGGCGTCGACCGGAACTGGGCCGCTGTTATTTCCACCAGCGTGACGTGTAGCGCCGAGATGACTGACTGGACTGGCCCGCTCAGCCTAGTTTGTCTGGCTCGCAAGAATATTCTTCTGCAAAGGAGAAGAGGCATTAACCACCCGTGGAATTGAGTGTCAACCCACCTTCCCCACTCCCGTTGTCTTCCCACTGATCACTCTTGATGTCCCCTCCTTAGTCTCACCTGATGGTTTGGAAGGATGAGCTCTCCATCCTGCGTCGACCGCAGGGGCGCGTTGATGACCAGTTACTTCACTGGCGTAGAGGAATTGGTGAGTTCCAGTATTGACTCTAAAGTCCAATTGTTCATAAGAGTTCAAATGTCTGCTCTTCACTCTGTCCGATTCCTTGCAGGTTGCCGATTAATCCACTCGAAGATTTCCAAATGGCACTCGGTAAGATTCAGGTAAGTCTATTGTGGTTTTCCCCTTAGGGGCCGGGGTACGGCGATGAAGCAGAGTGGACTGTGCCGACCCGAGATGAGGTGAGACCCCCATGGTAAATCAGGTAAGTTTTGTGGGGGGTAACTGGTATTGTCCTTGCTTTCTCCCCTTAGGGGCCGGGGTACGGCGATGAAGCAGAGTTGACTGCGCCGACCCGAAATGAGGTGAGTACCTCCCGTGGTAAATCAGGTAAGTCCTTGGCGGTAGCTTGTATGGCCTTAGAGAGTCCCCTTGCTCACCTTGCTGTCTTTGTCTCCTTAGGTGTCGGAGGGTGGCCGCGAGATGGAGAGAGCGTGATGGAATGCTGAAGTACTGCCAAGCAGGTGAGTTCAGCGCGGCGCCGTTGGAATGCGAAGCGATGCTTCAAAGACTTCTGTCTTTCAGTTCCGTGGCGAAATGGATCAGGATTCAGGTAAGTATTAAAGTTAAAACTCCTGTTCTAACCTTTATCCTTTTTGTCTTCTTGTTTCAGGAGTCCCAGGACTGAAGCGGGCGTGGCTGAAGACTGGAGCTGCTGAAAACACGGTGAGCGTTACGTTGCAGCAAGCAGAATAACGCGAAGCACGTGTGGCTGTCCGGGCGTGGTTTAAATAGCCTTGGAAGAAGATCCAGGTAAGTATTCTTCCACAGCCCCACCCAAGTAACAAAATAGTCCCTTCAGTAAAATAGTCCCTCCTAAGCCTCATTTGGCTTGAGTCTTCATGCAGCATGGTCTGCCTCAGGTGAGTATGCAGCATGGTCTGCTTCAGGTAAGTTATCAATAATGAGCCTGGCGCGCATGGCGCCAGGACTGACTTTATCTTTATGAGCCTGGCGCCATAGGCGCCAGGACTGTACCCAAACAGCCCCTAACTGGGGCTTTTGGGCATGCTCCAAGTGGCATGATGCCTACTTCCGGGGCTGCTGGGCCTGGTCTGGTCTTCCGGGGGCAGGCATCATGACATGTACTTTGAATCCAGGATGTCCTTGACTTCGAATTCTGGCTCCCCGGCGACTACTACTGGCTGCGGTGGCGTTGCTAGCTGGGTCCCAGGTTGAACAGGTTTAAGGAGAGACACGTGGAACACAGGATGAATCTGCATGTTTGACGGCAAAGCTAGTCTGACCGCCACAGGATTTATCACGGAGGTGACGGTGAATGGACCCAGGTATCTTGGACGGAAAGTTCGGGTTCCTTTAATGGACAAGTGTTTAGACGCCAGCCAGACTTTGGCCCTCATTACAACACCGGCGCTAAACCATGGCGCTATTAGCACCATGGTTGCTGCCGGTATTGTGACGAGTCCACCATGGTGAAATGGGGAAGTACCACCCCATTCCAAGGTTGGCGGGCGGTCCTTCCCCATTTCACCATGACCCTTCCCCATTCCCATTTTTGCCCCTTATGGCATAATGGGAATGGGGAAAGGCGATAATTATGGTACCGCCAATTGCGGTACCGTAATTATCGCCACGGTCCCTTTGCGGGTCCCTGCAATAACGGCTGGTTTCAGCTGCCGTTATGGGAATTGGGCACTAAGGGATTACCGGTACCGGTACCCTTACCGGTACCAGTAATCCCTTAGCGCTAGGGTCGTAATGACCCCCTTTGTCTCCCACTTGGTAGTTGGGGGCCTTTGCTCAGTGTTGATCAGCAAAAGTCTTTTGGTGATTCTTAGCTTGAAATAGGTGTTCAGCAGCCCTTTTAAAGGTTTGAGAAATGGTCGTGTGCAAGGTTTTGACTGCTGGCATTTCCAGGGTTGTAGGAGCGTCCAACTCAGAAGTACGTGGATGCCTGCCATACATGGTATAAAAGGGTGTCTGTCCAGTGCTGGTGTGTAGGGAATTATTATAAGCGTATTCAGCTATCCATAATAGGTCGAACCAGCTTCCTTCAGCTTGGTGTAACATGCAACGCAGATACTGCTCGAGCGTCTGATTTGTCCTCTCAGTTTGACCATCTGTTTGGGGATGGTGACTGGTGGATAGCCGGATGTCGATCTGGGCCACAGAGCAGCATTTTCTCCAGAAGTTAGATACGAATTGAGTACCTCAGTCTGAGACTAAAACTGAAGGAAACCCATGGAGCCGTACAATGCCTTCAAGAAATACCTTTGCCAGAGTGGAAGCATTTGGGAGCCCCTTAAGAGGAATGAAATGTGCCATTTTTGAAAATAGGTCCACGACCACAAGAAAGTGTTAAACCCTTGACTGGGTGGTAAATCAGTAATAAAATCGAGGGACAACGTGTGCCAGGGTGCTGGTGGGATTTGCAATGGTTGTAATAGCCCAGCCGGTTTCTGCTTGGATGACTTGTTTTGAGCACACACTCCACAAGATAGGATGAATTGGATAATGTCTTTACGCCACGTGGGCCACCAATAATTTTGTTTTACCTTGGCTAGGGTTTTACCGATTCCGGGGTGGCCCTCGATCAAGGAATCATGATAACCGGACATGACTTGTTCTCGTAGTTCTTGGTTTGGTAAGAATAAACGATTCCTGAAGTAGGGCAACTGATCTTTTATCATGTAATGTTCTCTTTGTGCACTCCACGCTTGTAATTGCTCCGGACTCATCAGGTTTTGGATTTCTTCATGTAATTCTTTCTGAGTTATGGTTGCTGTGATTCCTAGGAGCTTGTAACTCGGGATGATTGCTATTGGGTCAGGGGTCTGATACCCTTGCTCTTCCACCCCCATACGGGAAAGGGCATCGCCCTTCCCGTTTTTCACCCCTGGTTGGAATGTAATCACGTAGTCATATTCAGCAAAAAAAAGAGCCCAACGTAGTTGTCGTGAGGATTGGCCCTTTGCCGTTTTTAGGTACTGGAGGTTCCGGTGGTCAGTTATTACGGTGATTGTGTGTCTGCCTCCCAAGAGGTAGTGCCACCATGCCTTAAAGGCTGACTTAATGGCCAGGAGTTCTTTGTCTGTGATAGCGTAATTGAGTTCAGAGGGGGTGAATTTACACAACCAGAAGGCAACAGGGTGTAACTGGCCCGTTTCTGGGTCCTTTTGTGAAAGGACGGCTCCCAAAACCATGCTTGAAGTGTCCGTTTCCACCAGGTATGGGAGATCAGGGCGAGGGTGCCGTAAGATTGGGGCAGATGTGAATCTTGCTTTGAGTTCCTGGAAAGCTTCTTCGGCTTCTGTTGTCCACTGGAACTTTTTGTTGCTTTTCCTTAGCAATGACGTGATGGGATGCACGATTTGCGAAAATCCTGGGATGAACCGGCGGTAGAAGTTTGCAAAACCCAGCATACTTTGAACCCCCTTGAATGAATTTGGGGATGGCCAGTTCAGGATAGCATCTACCTTGTGTACATCCATTCGTATTCCATTCTGGCTGAGAATAAAGCCCAGGAATTCCACCTCGGAGACATGGAATGAGCACTTTTCGAGCTTGGCATAGAGCTGGTGTTGACAGAGTTTCTCCAATACGGATCGGACGTGTTTAAGGTGGTCCTGCTTTGATGCGGAATATACTAGAATATCGTCGATGTACACTAGAGCACAGACATCAATCAATTCCCGTAGGACATCGTTCATGAAGTATTGAAATGCTGCAGGCGCGTTGCAAAGGCCAAAAGGCATACTTGATATTCGTACAAGCCGTATTTGGTTTGAAAAGCGGTTTTCCATTCGTCCCCCTGTTTTACGCGAACAAGGTGATATGCCCCCCTCAGGTTTAGTTTTGTGTAGATTTGGGCATCTTAGACTTGATCAAGCAATTCAGGGATCAATGGCAGGGGGTAGCGTTTTTTTACGGTAATCTGGTTCAGTGCGCGATAGTCGATGCACGTTCTCAAGCCCCCCTCCTTTTTCGGTATGAAGAATAGAGGACTGGCTGCTGGAGACTTTGAGGGACTGATGAACCCGTTGGCCAGGTATTGGTCAAGAAGGCCTTCAGGTGCTGGTTTTCTGGTTCTGTGAGTGTGTAAATTCACCCACAAGGGATTTGTGCACCGCGTATCGGGTCAATTTGGCAATCGTATGGTCTATGCGGTTGCAGGGTATTAGTCTGTTCTTTCTGAAAGACATCTTGAAAGTCCTGGTATTCACTTGGTAGGGTGCCGATTGCCACAGTCGCAAGCGTGGAGGTTCTGGTGTCTATTGGTTGTTTCTCTTGGCGATAACATGTGTGGGCGCAAGTCTCGGGAAAGGCCAATTCTTTTGCTCGCCAATTGATTCGAGGATTGTGAGCTACCAACCATGGCATTCCCAAAATCAACCGGAACTGTGGTGCCTTAATGAGGTCGAAAACGATAGATTCTTGGTGTCCATCCTGGCACAGAAGGGTTGAAGCTGCAGTGCATTGGGATACTGGACCAGAAGCTATTTCCGTGCCGTCGACAGTGGTAACAGTGTCAGTGGTTGATTTAGGGCGTAATGGAAGCCCCATCTTTGCCGCAAGATCCTGGTTGATGTAATTCCCAACGGCTCCACTGTCAATGTACACTCTTACTGCGTGCATCCAAGATGGTTATTGGTGATTGATCAAGACCACAGATAGTGCAAAATGGGAGGTCTGTAGTTCACTTTCTTCGCTCGACAAGTGGACCCCTACACTTGCCGGGCTGGGGAGTTTTCCGATTCCTTGATGGTATCTTCCTTGTCCGTGGCCCCTACCGTCCTCCTCGGTGGCTTCCTAGGGCACTCTTTAAGGAAATGACCTGACCTTCCACAGTAAAGACATAACTGCTGCTGTCTCCTTTTATCCCTTTCCGCTTTAGGCAAGGGCGATCTGACCACCCGATTTGCATTGGTTCTCCTGAACCTTCCGTTGTGCCGGCAATATTGTCCTTTGAATGCACATACATAGGGCGAGGGTCCAGTCTGGTTCGATCTGCTCTTCGGTCCTGCAACCTATGATCCAGTTGACCAACAAGGTCAATGAATCAGTCTTTGGGGGGGTTCACTACTTGTGCGAGAACATCCTTGAGCTCCCCCCCCAACCCCCGATGAAATAACGTGGTTCTCTTTTCCACTGGCCATTCTGCTTCAACTACGAGTCTATTGAACGTGGCTATGTATGTTAATAGGTCTTGATTCCCTTGGCGTAGGGACAGAGGTTCGTTGTCTAATGCCTGCCCATGAGTACGATGGGTGAACAGCTTTTCCATCTCCTGCTGAAAGCCCCTGAAGTCATGCAGCAAAGGATCGTCTTGGGCCACAAAGGGTACAGACCAATCCGCGGCGCTACCACTCAGGTAGGATAGCACAAAAGCGACCCGTGATTGGTCATTCGGAAAGGCCTCTGGTCTACAAAGGAAGTGCAGGCGGCACTGGTTCATGAACGTTGCAAACCTCTTGGGATCCCCCGTAAATCGTTCGGGCGGGGCCAAGGGAACTGCCCCAGGAAGGGTTATCTGAACAGGATTGGCTGATGGTGCTGGCATCGAGGGCATGCTTTCCGGCAATGGTGCATGCCCTGCTTGTGACTGGAGAAGTTGCCGGCTTAAATCATCAGTGCGTTCTTTGGCTACTATCAGCGCTCTCCTCAGGGTGTTGGTCTCCTGCCTGGCTGCATGTACTTCGGAACGTAGCTGCCCCAACATGTGGGCTAACTGGTTGGTTTCTGACGTTTCCATGACATCCAGGTGGATTTTGATGTGAGGCTTTGTGTTCTGTAATGCTCACCTGGTATCCACGGGGAATGTTCTGACCTCTTACGACCTCAAACCCTTCCCTGGAGTCTACTCGACTGGAGACTGGGCCTTGTTTTCTTGGAAAGTGTGCTCTCCATCCTACTTTCAGCGCAGGGGTGCGTTGATTGATGCGGGCTCGTTGCTGCCTAGTTACTTCACTGGCAAGAGTCCGACAGGTAAGTATAATGAGTCTTTTGAACAGTTCTCTAACTTCGTTCCTTTCCTTCCTTAGATGATGGGCGGCGTCCGGGGATGGCGACGTGCTGCTGAGATGAGTAGCGCTGAAGGTGAGTAAGAGCGCGATGCGCGATGCGACCCTTTCGTATTTGTATTGAACTGAGTTCTTTTCCTGTGTCTTTTAGGTGCCGCGACGTTTTCAGCGTGGATGCCGGTTATGAAGAAGAAATTCGGTGAGTAAGTGCGGTATGCAGCGCCTCTAGATGTTTCCACGCTAACCTGGAGTGTCTTTCCCCTCTTGCAGATGGATGAGAAGTTTAGGAGACAGAGTTCCCCCAGAGCGGCTGGGGTTCAGGTAAGCGTTTGAAGCTCGTACAGTCTTTAAAAATAAGCGAAGATTTGCTGAATTCTTACTAATGCCTTTTTTCTGTTCTTTTCCCTTTTCCTTAGGAAGTGGCGTGCCGGGATGGGAATAACACCGCCGAAGATGGCCACAGAACAGAAGGAGCGATGAATGATGGGCAGAAGCGCCGCAAGGTAAGGCTGTTCCTAACGGTGTTCTTGTTCTTGCAGGAGCTGAGCGCAGAAGAAAGATGCAGGCCTACTGGAGACCGATCCGAACACGGTGAGTGTCACGCTGCAGGTGCAGAAAACATAAAGCATGTTTCTCAGCCTGGGCGTGGCTTAAATAGTCTCTGGGTATCCCAGGTGTTTCCGGGCTGAACCACACCCAAAAGACTAGACTGCACATGCAGTTCTGGGAACCGAAATATGTGGGGGCCTCCATCTTGTCCCCATCAATGCACTACAGGTCCAATCACCAATGTTATCCTATGGGAGTGAGTGAGTCTGGTGCCACAAGCGCCAAGTCTGACTCCAAGTGGGTCTTTGGAGGGATGGAGAGGCCCTTGAGGGCCATGTAGGTGATCTTGGCCTGGCTCCAGCCTGACATCTTGGAGGCCTGGGGACATGAGGGGCAGGAATCATGACAGCATCCCAGGGGCGTTAGAACTCGTCTCTCAAAATCATTCAAATTCATTCCATCAAAGTTCCCCAAGATGCTATCGTTCCATTGGCCAAAGAATAGTGCCCTTAAAGATGCATAGCATGCAGTGGTCAGAGGTAAAGGATGAATATACCAACCCAACCCCTTGTCTCCGTGTTGCGGTAAATGCGAGCAGACCCAACAATTAGATCTATTAAAAATGGCATATGTGGCATTCATTATGAGTAATAAAATGTTGTTGTGGTAACTCTGTCTGTGCTGAGAGTCTCTAAGAGATAGAGTGTGCAGATGCACAAAAGGTGTAAAAACAGTAGGTACATTTTCAGTGGGTTACAAAATTTCAAGCGAATGTATTTCTTCCAAATACCAAAATCCTAAGGCAATTACTATTGTGAAGCCGATTAACATAATCACAAGACAACAATACGTTTTCGGGGCCCACGCATTCAATTGTTTGTTACTACTATTAGCCACACAGTCTCTTATTTGTTCCGTACGAGTGGGAGCAGTTGCAGGCATTGTTTCTTCAAACAAATACTCCAGAGTTCGTTTGCTGGCGATCTCCTGATCGCGCGTTTTCTTAGTCCTTCCCTAACCCCAGCCAACAGAATTCCTTTCGTACAAAAGAACGAGCCCAAAAGACAAGCCCTTCGATGCTTTTTCCTGGTGGCACAGCCGAACCGTGCAGTAAGTCTAACTCCTTGGGCGCAGATCGTACCTTGTGACTCCAGGTACTGCATGTCGTTGCTTCCTGATGGAAGTAGCCGATCCGTGACAAACCCTGACAATGGCGGAAAAGGATCTGTAGGAGAGTGTGGAGATAAAGAGGCTGTTTCCCCAGGCCCCACGGGATCAGGGAGAGTCTCCGAAGCACTCTCGATGCTGCTCGATGCTACGTGATTGTTGGAAGCAGCGCTGGTAAGGATTTCTGTGTCTTCTGCATCATGTGGCAAAGGGAAAGGAATCCTCTTGATATGTGACGCATGGATCCAATGCTTTCGCCCCAACACTCGCACTGCGCTCTCTGTGGCCAATAGAACTTGATGCGGGCCCCGCCAACGCGGTGCAAGGCAGGATGCTCTTTCAAATGATTTGATGAGAACCTAGCTTCCAGGCCATATGCTGTGACCTGGGCCCTCGTACTTTACGGGGAGGGCTTCTCGCACCTGTTGATAAATCAAATACAGATTTTTAGTTAACTGGCCACAGTAGTCGGAAAGAAGTACATGTTCAATGTCACGTAACGATTGGGGCTTAGGTAGGTTCCAAATGTTAGCTGGCCTACCCATAACCACCTCAATTGGGGAGAGCCCAGTCTTAGTCTGTGGGGTCATTCTCATTGACAACAACACGATCGGTAAGGCGTCCAGCCATTTCAATTTGGTGCCGGCACACGTCTTAGCGAGGTTGTTCTTTATGATGCCGTTATGTCTCTCTACCAAACCAGCACTTTGAGCATGTCTAGCCGAATGGAACCGTTTATCAATCTGTAATCCTGCGCATATCTGCAGAACTACAGCAGCGATAAAATGTGGACCATTGTCCGACCAGATGACCTATGGCAAACCAAACCTAGGAAAATATTCCTTAAGCATGGTCTTCCCCGTTGTCATTGCTGTGGCATCCTTAACAGGAAAGGCTTCAACCCATTTACTAAAGGCGCAGATAACAACTAGTACATACTTATAATTGTTGCAATGCTCCATTTCAATGAAATCAAAGTGGATAACCTCAAAGGGGACAGATGGTGGAGCAAAACTACCCCTTGGAGTCGATGTGCCCTTTCCCATATTATGCTGCAAACAAATCATACTACTTTGAAAAAAAGTTCAGCTACTTTGGAGATTTTATCATTCACCCAGACATTTTGTAACATTTTGGTAACCTTCCGTGCACAGATGTGGGTGGGGCCATGAGCCATAGTGACCATCATTGTAATGTACGCATCTGGCAACAACCATTTCCCTTCTAACTTGTCCGCCCAACACCCGTCATCATACAATCTTGCCAAACCCTCGGCCCATTTCTTAGATTCCTCTAATGTGGCATCAGCTTGAATACTTTTCACAGATTCGATACTCTCATCCAAAGTACAAACATTTGTGGCTTCCCTTGAAGTATACATTTCTGAATAGAGATCAGTGAAAGTCTGTTTGGCTATCTGGTCAGCGAAAGCGTTCCCTTTTCCCACATCATCTATGATTTTCTGATGCGCTGCTCATTTTATGATTGCTAACTGAGTGGGGAGTGCAAACGCTGAGAGTAACTGTACTATCAAGGAGCCGTACTGAATCTTAGTTCCATGTGAGGTCAAGAAACCTCGTTCTGCCCAAAGTCTGCCGAAGATGTGAACCCCCCCAAAAGCATACTGACTATCAGTATATATATTTACTGTAAGCCCTTCGGAAAGTTCACAAGCTCGGATCAATGCTATAATCTCTGCAGCCTGCGTGGATTTATGCGTGATTCTCTTGGTTTCCACAATCGTGCTCAATGTGGTGATTGCATAAGCAGCCGTGGATGTACCATCCGGAAGTTTGAAACAGGAGCCATCACAAAACAGCTCCCCTTGTGGATTGTTCAAAGGAGCATCTTCCAGATCGATTCTGCCTTTAGTCTCTTGCTCTGTGGTGTAAAGGCAGTCATGTGACGCTTCGTCACTGCAAGCAGTGCCTTGCGGGAAAGGTAAAAGTTCAGCCGGATTCAGAACGCAACACCTCTGAATTTTGATGTGCGGTGCGAACAAGATCAATTCGTATCTCGTTAATCGTGCGGAGGTGAGGTGTTGCGTTTGTGTTCTGTTTAATAGAACATCTACAGAGTGAGGTACCATCAGGGTTAATGCATGGCCTAAGACCATTCCCTCGCTCTGTTTTACAGAAGCAGCAGCAGCAGCGACAGCTCTCAAACATCTTGGCAAAGCGCATTTGACAGGATCAAGGACGGAAGAAAAGTAGCCGCACGGCCTATTCTTCTCTCCATGTTCCTGCGTTAGTAAAGCCAAAGCACATCCATCACGTTCATGCACATACAACACGAAGGCCTTTTCATAATTTGGTGTGCCCAAAACTTGTGCCGAGCACAGTGCAGTCTTGAGAAAATCAAACGCTTGCTGGTGTTCCAAGTTCCACGGCAATGGCGAAGAAATGCCCTTCTTCGTCAAAGCCAACATTGGTTTAATCGTTATCGAAAAATTGGGGATCCACTGCCTACAGTTAGAAGCTATTCCTATCAAGGCTCTGACTTCCTTCTGTGTATTTGGGACAGACATGCTAGAAATGATTTTTATCCGCTCAGGCGTCAACCTTCTTCCCTCCTTTGACAGGAGATAGCCTAAATAGGCGACCTCCTGTCGACAATACTGAAACTTTGTGAATGAAGCTTTGTGTCCATGTTTTGCTAGATGAATAAGCAACAACCCAGTGCCCTCCTAACAGGCACTCTCTGAGTCAGCAGCTAAAAGTAGATCATCCACATATTGGAGCAGTGTACAAGTGGTAGGCAACTCAAGTGTGTCGAGCTGCTCTTTCAAAGCCCTACTATAGATGCTCGGACTCTCCGTGTAACCTTGCGGCGCACAGGTGAATGTAAACGAGCGGTCCCCTAAGGTGAACGCGAACAGATATCTGCTATCCTTGTGTATAGGAATGCTGAAGAAAGCATTCTTCGGTCTACAACACTAAAGAAAGTAGCAGTAGCCGGAATCATGGTTAATATTGTCGTCACATCAGGCACAATAGGAAATTGAGGAGCAACAACCTTATTGAGGGCACGTAAATCAATGATGAAACGAAAATGAATTGCATTATCGCCTTTCTTGTACACAGGCAAAATCGGACTATTGCACAAACTACCTGCAATTTCCTCAATTACCCCACGATGTACAAAATCGGAGACTATGCATTTCAAAGCTTGCTCACCATCGACCGAAATCTTATACTGAGGAATATGTGGCAATTTTACTCCATGTTTCAAAATGATCTTAACAGGCTCAATTTACAGAACACCAACATCATTGTCATCAATTGCCCACAAACACTCCCGAACATTGCTAAATTCCGGCGGCAAAGGTCTAGTCAAGAACTGAGAGACAGAAAGTTGCTGTGGTGAAATCGTCAAACGCACTCCATCTGAAGAACAATGAATTACCCCATTTAATTCCTTCAACAGATTCAACCCCAACAAATTCTCTCTACAGTTCTTAGTCAAAAGAAATGGACAGTGGTCTGTGAATGGACCCAATGTAAAAGGTACCAGCGAAGAAACCGGACAGACTACTGGCGTACCAGAAAACCCTACAGAAACATTGGTTTGACCTGACAGTGGAATGTTTGGAACCCGTGAATGGTCAATGGAACACTTCTGTGCTCCTGTATCTATCAAGAATAGATGTTTCATATTTCCCACCATCATTTCAACGTAGAGACCTTTCTGATTAACGGGAATAGGCATCAGTTCCAAACCCTGCTTCGGGCAATCCTAGCGAAACAGAATGTCATCAAAAGGAAGTTCTTCAGAGTGATATGCAGCAGAAGGATGATCAAAAATGTTCCTATTATCCACACTCGGTGCCTGATTATCCTGTGAAAGAGGTTGCAAATCTTGAGAATACTGACTTCTACCAAGACCCCCTGCCCCTGGATCATCTACCCATGTTACCAAATGCGTTATTGGACCTCTGCTGGAGGTTCGGGCATTGTGCACGCCAATGACCCTCTTGTCTGCAATAAGCACACTGGTTCATGTTTACAGGACCCAACGGCGCATTGCCCTGTGGAGTATACTGTCCCCTAAATTGTGAAGTACCCCCTCTAGGGCCTCTAACAATTTGCTGTAATAGTACTTTAGTTTTCAGGTCTCCCTTTCTCTTTTCGATTCTCTCCTTTTCGTTATTGACACGGTTCTCATAGTACTGAGCCATATGCAATACTTCAGACTGAGACTTAGCCTGCCAAGCGCTCTCTGAAGACATAATTTGCGACTGGATGTCAGGCAACAATCCATGCACACATTTGTCTACAAAAAGTTGTTTTCCAGACTCTGTGCTCAAATCTTGTCCACTGTAATTTGAGAACACTTGTTCGAACCGATTAAAGAATTCGGTAGCACCTTCAGATTTCCCTTGGACACAGGCAGTAAGTTTGTCCCAAATAATCCTTCTTTCAGGAATTATAGCTTTTAATTTTGTGACTATTCTATCAGGCAAAGTCAGTATTACCTGTGGCGGTCTCTCACCAGCTGGCCTTTCTCTAACTAATCAAACTATATTAACCCATGTGTCTCCTAACCCTAGTACATCGTCTACAGTCCTAATCTGTTTCCACAAATCAACAGGTAGGAGCACGGGAAATAACAAATCAATATCGTTCAAGGTAAATACTGATGACTGCAAAACAGATTCTATCTCTTTATAGAAACCTGTCGGATTCTTTCTAATATCGGGAATGGATTGTTTAATGGTGTTCACTTCCTGTCTTGAGAACGGGATGTGAACAAACTGCGACACATAATGTGCAGGAATATCCTGAGCAGCAGTACCTGTTGCAGGATCTACTGGAATCTGAACATTTGGGACAAATGTTGGCGGAACCTCTCTCATAGGCAACTGAGAGATAGGAAACTCCGAACGCTTACTGAGCAGCAGAGCTAGATCGAGCGCTAAAGCAGCAGAAGGAGTGCTCTCTTGTAGATATTCAATAATTCTGCGGGACAACAAATCTTTCTTTTTATGTATTCATCCTGCAGGTATTCTACCATTACCTGTATCACTTTCCTCTGCATTTCTGGCATATACTGACTATACGTGTCATATACTTCTACGGGAGATATCGATATGTCTGAAATCCACCTAATCGCATCCTTTGTGCAAATTCATGTGTCCTCATTTATCGACTTACAACAAGGAAGAAACCGTTTCTGTACAAACATAGTGTTCAAACTATCACCATCACTTTCTTCATTCCGTAACCTTTCTAACTCCCTTCTATGCTCAAAATCCCTCTTGACGTGCTCATGTACTTTCTCTGCACTATCTCTTGAAATTGCTAAAACATTCAGATCCCTCAACTCTTGTGCGAGATCTATATCGTCTAATCTGTTCCACATTACACATAAATGAATTTGAAACCCTTCAATAAAAACGTTTTTCTCAGGAAAACTTGCTAGATTAGAGAGTGTGGCAAAAACATCAGCTTGTTCATCCTTCTCCATGCATTGTCTAGCCCATGCAGTCAAATTGCGCTTTCTCTCTTTAGATACAGTATTGAGTTACAATCTTTGATTCCGCTCCCTTATCAACTACAAGCAGGACAGAACCAGTCGGAAGAGGAAGAGTAGACAAATCTTGTACAATCGGTAACAAAGGTGCTATCACTGGTGCAGAAGCCAAATCTACCAAACCCGTAACAGTAGGCACAGGTGGAGGAGCAAGTAGAGGAGCAACAATAGGAGGAGGACCAACAGCCGGAAGAAGAGGAACAACAAGAGGAACGATAGGAGGAGCAGGAACAACTACGGGAGGAGGAACGGCAGCAGGAAGAGGCAAAACAGCTGGGATAGGTACATACGGAGGTGGCGCAGTGGTACCAGGCTTTCGTTCATTTAGAAGTTTATCAATTAGCTCATCAGACACATGAAAGTCTTTAGATGGATGGATTTTCTGGATACCAAGTGAAAAAGCCCTATCCATACTCCTAACTGACTCAGACTGTTTATTTTGATCGTATAACAACGCTTTTTCGGTGTTGGACATATGACGGCGCGCATGTTTTGCCACACTTTTAAGTTGCTGTTTAGCTTCTTTTTTCCAATTCTGTAATACATTAAATGCTGCAGGTCTAGCCTTTTTCTTTAATAATATAGACTCTAAGTATTCTAAACGAGGAATTTCAAAACTACCATTGGTTGGCCACTGAAGTTCGGAAGCATGTCTAGTTTGTCTGTGCCAAATATCATTAAACACTATACTCCCAATGCCGTGCTTACAGTACATAGTACATGCTGGTGACCCCCTCCTGTGGCGCCGGTCGGCCAAATTCCAAAGATTGTCTGTCACTGCGTCAATAATTGGTCAATAATTGTACTCGCGAGTGCAATGCGCCAAAACAAATTATCAGGATACTTAAGAATCGGGTCACGACTCACCAGATCAAAGAACTAAGGAGGTCCGATCGGATTTCTAAGGACACAAAGGACCCATGTGGTTGGTGATTTTGGCAAAACTGCCCGCCTCGATATATGGACCCTCGTCAAGATGCCGTCTCGGAACGCATGCTCACCGTCCAGGGATTGGGTCGTGCAGTACTGTTGAGGTATCGTTTCTCATCCAAGAAAGGGGCCCCCTTTTTCACCGTCAAATCCCGGTCCGATAGCCGCGTCAACCTTCAACGAGATGGCATCAATCTCGAGGTCCCTATTCAGGCGCTATCTGTAAAAGCAAGGAAATATCGAGGCTGAGTACCATCAAAAGGAAATAAACCAAACACGGGCTTATAAAGATTCACAGATCTTTATTACTACTGCGCAGTTTACAAAGAAACAAATCAGATAGCTATCTGGCCCTCAGTACATCACAGTGAATACTAGCCCTTCATTGTGAGAAGTGAGGGGTACTGGACATCTGGACATTCACGCATGTATACAATTTTGGTAACAATGT
This sequence comes from Ambystoma mexicanum, assembly GCF_040938575.1. NCBI lineage: Eukaryota > Metazoa > Chordata > Amphibia > Caudata > Ambystomatidae > Ambystoma > Ambystoma mexicanum. The sequence goes on from NC_090941.1 coordinate 291,329,406, forward strand.
CCAGCCCCTCTGCGAGTTAATAATCCATGGTCTAGAGTTTGTGCCGAGTTCACTTATGGCTTGTACGACAATATACACACGGATTATCTTTGGTTTACATACAAACAAGTTACAATGGCGACAATGTATTCCTAGGTTTAGCAGTAAGCCTTAGCACATGTCCCTCACAATGCAGTTCAGCCAGTGTCCACGTTCGATATTTGCAATACATTGTGTCGATGTATGTCCGTGGATCAGGCTTATTGGTGCAGACAATCCTTAGACCACAAGTCAGGCATGGGACAAGGTCTCTTTACTCTGCCTAAACATTCGGCCAACGGACAGTCTAAACATTAACTAAAGTGCAAGGTTCGGGAAGGCTCGGTTACAAGTTGGAAACACAGTCCACCATTTTAGAATAGAGAGTTACATTTGAACAGAAATCAAAATGGCGGATGATCCCAAAATGGCGGCGAAGGCGATCTAAAATCGGAACTTTGCAACGCGGTTTTCTTCGCAGAGCGACTGGGCTTAGGCCAATATATATTACAGAAGGAGGCACAATATGATTTCCCGTTTAACATACTGACAAGTACAGTTCAGTACCCGTTGGTCAGGTCAATGGCAGTGAATACCTTTGACCCCTGGATCTGGGCCAGCCCTTGGTCAATGTAGGGAAGAGGCCATCGGGAAGTATGGACCCGTTTGTTGAGCTCCCTAAGGTCGGCACAGAGTCTCCACTGGCCGTTTGGCTTCAAAATCCCCAGCACCAGATTATTGAAGGTGCTGTGGACTGGACAAATTATCCCACAGGACTCAAGGTTCTTAATTATTTCAGTAAGGGGCAAGAGGCAATTGATACAAGAGGCAAGCGATATTGCTTCACAAACACTAGAGTCATGCCAGGGTCCGTGGGAATTGTTGTTGTGTGGATGTTGGTGCGACCACAGTCATACGAGTCCACTGCAAAGAGATCTTGAAAATCTAAGAAAACTTGTTTCAATTTTTGCTTTTGCTCCAGAGTCTCACAGGCATTGGCTAGGTTGACTCTCTCTTCAACCATCTGCCTGAAGCCTGGAAAGACTTCCGGTTTTGCTATCTCAGCGGCCTCCTCCAGCTGGGTGGTGAAGTCCCTGGTCAGAGTGCTGATTTGGACTGGTGGCTTCAAGTGGGGAAGGCAGTCCTTGCGGACCTGGAAGATCACCTCATCCCTCCTGAAGTCACAGGTCACATATTCCTTACCATAAGGGCAGGAAGTGTACACCAGGAAATTCCCCCCATGCCGGGTGAAGATCCTGTCTGGTGTTATGTCATCATCGCTATCACTGTCAAAACAGTCCTTGGGGATTGGTCCTAACAGTTCATTACCTAAATCTATGGTAAAATGCCGGTCATCAACCGCCATTCCAATAATGGTGCCTGCGGCTAGAGTGATACTCTTTAGGTCGCTGTTATCCACCTCTATTGGAATGGTGTCATGTTCTAAGTTGACTAGTGGTGTTGGGTTTACCCCCAACCCTTGCTGTTGGAAATGAGCATTCAGATGAATATAGGCGTCAGGGTTTTTCAGTTTCTGTCCTCTTTTAACTTTCACTTCCAGTGACGATTGTCGGGTCCTTTCTGGGATGGTGACTTCCTCTCCAATCTGAATTTCAACTGCATAAGGCAGCTGTTGAGCTGACCTAAATGCTTTCTCTGGGTCATCAAAGCCCATGGGATTACCTGCTATTCGGGACCAAGCTTTGAAGTTTATTAGGTCCAAACTAAGGGCAAAGCGATTGAGAATGTCACTGCCTAAGTAAAATGTGGCAGGGACATCTCGCACGACCCAACAATTATGGACTATGCTCTTGTTGCCCATGGAAATATGGAGCATACACCTGCTAGGAAGGAGATGTTTGTAATTGGGTGTTTCCAGGTACATTTATCATTTGTCCATCAGTTTAAATGTGGGAATGGCTGGATCTTTTGGGAGTTTGCGGAACATGGCTTCGCTGATGAAGCTCTTACCGTTGTTCACACACACTCGGGCGAGAACAGAGTCCTTCCCTTCATTAACTGAATAGAGATGAACAACTGCTCTCCAATTTTCTGAATATCAGCCAGGCTTTGAGCTGATTTCTCATCTTTATGGACTATAGGAGTGGGAATTTCTGATTGTGAATTTGTAAAGAATTTCAAGTGTTTCCTTCCAGTGTGGAATGCCACCTTAGACTGGAAGGAAGGTTGATTTTCAGAAATAGAGAGGACCCCCCATCACCAGTTTGTTGTCCTACTGCTATAACTGTCACATCTGGGATTTGGTTGTTCTGGAAGTGAAATTCTATTTGGTCAGGTTTTTGTTCAACCATGTGGCATGTGCCATTTAAACTAACAGGGTTGACACTCTGTTTTAAATGTATTGGTAGGCTAGTCTGGGTCCAGAGGACCTTGTTTACACAATCTATGAGGGGTGACAACCTACGCAGGATGTCATTCCCTAGTAAACAAGGTATGCCCTCTGGAGTCACAACTATGACCGGGTGCTTCACCTTGTGTCGCCCAATTTTAATGTCCAAATCCGCAGTCCCATCGACGGGAATTTCCTTCCCGTCGAAGTTCTGAAGTTGTCCAGGAAGAGGGGTGAGAGGAATTTGGTATTTCTCCTCCCTTCCCGAATTCAGTTTATTAAAGGCCCTGTATCACAGAAGGGTATCTTGGGATCCAGTGTCCACCAGTGCCAACATTGTACACTGCCCCTGTATTTGGACCGGGTGTTAGGGAGAATTCTCTGTTAGGCTAATTTCCCAAACCTAGTGAGTCCCCCAGCAGCTTTGCTGGATTTTTGGGGTTTATTTTTTTTCCTGCTAAGAGTGAGACTCTTTTTCTCCCACTCTTAGGCATGATTTGATTATGTCCTTTGACTGTGAATGTGTTTTATGGGCTATGGGGTCTTTTACTCCATAGGGCTTCATGTGTTTTTGGTATGTGTGTTACACAGCACCCTCAGTGCAGTAACACAGGGGTGTCATAGTGACCCCCAAATATAGACTCCATACCCTGGGACTGACTACTGTCTCCCAGGGCATGTAAAGTCACCATTGGCTTTACTAGTCTCAAATTGTGAACAGAACCAGTAAAAACCATCATATTGTGGAAGTACTGGTAGGGGTAATTCGATTGCCCCTGGATCTGTTTTTCAAGGGGGCACTGTCCAGTACCCCCTTGTCGAGTTTCTGGCTGGTGGCAGTGGATACCACGCGAAATATTCCACCAGAATATTTCTTATGGTATTTTCCCATTGATTTTAAACGCACCACTTTTTGGTGCAATGTTAAAGATACCGCTGGGTTATTTATTTAATATTCATTCCCCGGTTGGGTCTTTTTGCCAGGACTCAGTTTTAAAATGGCGTTTGTGTTCACCTCTGAAACTCTAACCCAAGTCGAGCCCTTTGTTCCACTTTTTGGGGGGCTTCTGCACAGAAGCCCTCCAAATGGTGCCACTCTGCCTGGGGTCTACAGGATGTGTGGGAGGGGGATTGGGCACCCTGGACTGAGTTGCCTAGGCAACTCAAGTCACACTCTTGTGTGATTGGCCCAGTGGTGAGCCCCCTGGCTCACCACTTATCATGTTTGAGTCACAGCTAGGCTGTTGAATGGGGGTTTTTCTGCATAAAAGCAGGGCTTTGGGGACTGGAACTTCAGAAGTCGCCAGAGGACCTAAAGAATCAGAAGAGGGGAGAAGCTGAGCCATTTACAACGACGACACCACTGGTGCAGCCCTGCTGTACAAACTCAACACTTCCCCGACGACAGAGGAGATCTTCTTCCAGGAGAGTCTTCTTCCCTTTGAGCTGGTGGGACCAACCAGTTTGCCTTTTTCACCTTCCAGGACGTCTAGTGGTCGAATCGCCCGTGCCAAGCACCCCGGAGGCTGGATAGCCACACTTCACCACTGACCGCGAATAAAAGGGTTGTACCTTTTAATCGGGAACTCCGTGGCTGGTTTCTTCCCTGGCAGTGCAACGACCTCCAGCTTTCTTCCTCGTCGAAATAATCTCTTCCTCTGGTCGAAGCCATGACTTGCTCCCACTGCCAGGAACAACTGCCCCCGCTGGAGCTTTCTCACCATTTCAGGTACTGTGTCCCGCCTGGTCTCCCTTGCAACGGACTGTCCAAGGTGTCCCGTAAATCCTTGACTTTCCAAAAGGGTTGGCCTCCAAACCTTCTAACTTTATCTTTCTGAACTGATCCAACCTCTTTTGACATTTTCTGCAAAGACTTTGAGTGCATTTCCACTGTGTGATCTTGGGCACATTCCGCCTTGCTCTCTCCAAGAGCGGGCCTGGCCTATGAACTTTGGCTCTACAGTAGACCGTGCCTTTCTTGACTTGCTGTGGTTTCTTAAAAGTGTTGGTAATGTGTTATTTCCATACTCTGCCTTTTCTCTCCCTTTTTAACGAATTATTGGAGTGCCATCTAAGGTTACACGCTCACCTCTGTTTTGCTAATAAGTGGTGTCTTAGGGCCTCATTACGACCCAGGTGGTAAGTTACCGCCTGGGTCGTACCTTTACCACCATGGCGTAAACTACGTTTACGCCATGGTGGTTGGCGGACTTACCGCCCCATTCCGAGGTCGGCGGGGCGGTAAGTCCCCAATCCCCATTTACCCTTCCCCATTCCCATTTTTGCCCCATAGGGCATAATGGGAGTGGAGAAGGCGTTAATTACGCCACCGTAAATTACGGTGGCGTAATTAACGACAAGGTCCCTTAGCGCCATGGATCTTAACGGCTGCAAAAAGCAGCCGTTAAGATCTCCATGGCGCTAAGGGACCTCGGAATCCGGCGTTAAGGGTCGGCGCCGTTTACGGCGCCGTAAAGCCCTTAACGCCGGGGTTGTAATGAGGCCCTTAACCTAGACTTGTCGAATAATTAACTAGGGAGGAGTATATACTTATAGTGACTGTGTTTGAACTTGCTTGATATATTAGTGCCAGTGTATTTTCATAAGTGTGTTTTAAATAAATAATTATATACTTTTAATACCAAAGATCTGGTCAGTGTTTGCTTGTTCTACTGTAATTGTTTGCCCTATTGTGTATAGTCTATATACTGCCTAACTCTTCTTGAGAGAAGTCTGACTGCTCAGCCAGAGCTACCAGGTAAATCTGGGTAGTGCAGACTGCTACCAATTGGGTTTACTGCTTACTCCTGTGGTCTTAAACTTTTTTCAGTGGTCCCTAAGGGAACTGCGCAGGTTTCTGCCTAACACCGGGGCATAGAATCTTCCCTCCTTCTCCTCAAGTGGGCAAAGATAATGTACATTTTTGGACAACTAGTGGGTTCGTTTCTTGGTTTTGGACACTGACAGGAAGGTGATTTGGGCAGGATTCTGTTTGGTGTCTTGGGAATCTGAAAGAAAAAGGTAACAGCTAGACATGGGGGAAGTTTTGGGTTCCCCTGGTTCTGATTCTAGGCCACCCCCCCCTTTTTGGAGGCAGTCACCAGGATGGGTTTGAATCAGGGGATTTTCATGCTGGTGATTCTGGGGATTGATGATGGGCGGTGCTAACTCAGTCCCCACATCTACCCAGTCTGGATTTGGATCCTTTGGGACCCATTTTTCTTTGGGAGGTGTTCCCCCATCTCTGAAGGAGAAGATCCTTTTCCCAGGATCCTCCGAGGATACCTCTCCTTCAAACTGGAAGACTTGTACCTCCTCCTCAAAATGGGCCTTTTTGGGCTCTTTATTTCTTCTACCCCCCTCTGCTCTTTGGGTGGCAGACTTTCAGGGGCAGGAGATTTTGGTTCCGGTTCCTGGGTTTCCAGGGGCTTTTTACAAGTGGGGAAGGAAGCTTCCTCCAAGGCTTTACATCCCCCTTCCCCTTGTAACTCCTCCCTGGGAACCGGCGGGTTGTCGGGGTTCTTCCCCGTCATTGCTCTGGAGCACCAGGTCTTGGATTTGAGGCATTCTGCGCCGCCATGCTCATCTGAGGGTTCTGTTGCGCCCTGAGCATGCGACCCAGATCCTGTGCCATGTTTTGGAGCTGGTGCTCCATTTGTGACACCCGCTCTGGCTGGTATGAGGTCCTCATGTCTCCCCGGGCTGATCCCGGGAAGGGCAGCTATCCCTTCTCCCAAAATACCTCAGGTTAGGAAAGTTTGGTTACCCCTCCACTCTTGGCCTCCCCTCTCCCAGATTGGGCTGTCTGGGCTCAGGAAAGTGGGGAAAGAAGGATGGATTGTTTTGGGGGTTAAAGTTTGGCGGGTACCTTGGGAGGAAATTCTGTCCAGTATTTGGGGGATTACTGTCCTCCTGGGGGAAGTGAGGAGGGAAGTTCCCTGGGTTGACTGCTGTCTGGTTGGACCCCCCCCCCCTGGGCTGGAGGAGTACACACATGACTAAGGATGGGTCTATTGCCCTTGTAGCGTGGGCTGATGTAGTCACGGGAGTTAGGATCCCATTTGTGGGGTTGCCTCTCTGGCTCCCTGCTTCTGATTGGCCTGAGGGCCTTCTGGGTTTGGGGTTGTTTTGATTCTGTGCTGGCAGGTTTTTAGGCCCCCTCATCTCTAAATCTAAAATGGGGGCAACCTTCACCTCCGCCACCTTGGCAGCAGCAGGGGTGTTGGTTGTTTTGGGGCTTTTGGGATTATTTTTATTTTCCACTGGCTTTTGCACCTCATAAATGCGTGTGGCTTGTTCAATGACCTAGTCTAGTGATCTTTTCTTGTGGAAGTCCCTCACTAGCTGGGTCATGATGTACTTAGGAAGAGCGTGGAAAAAAGTATTTACAAACTCTCTGCTGTCAGTGCGCACCCTTCTAGTGGTCTGCGCAAAGGCACGTTTCAACTCTGGAACAAATTCTTGGGGGGCCTGATCTTCCCCACATTGCAAGTTATAGGCTGCCTTGAGAGCCTCCTGAGGATTCCTGTGCACAGAAAAATGTTTCAAGATGGCCGCCCTATAGGTGGACCATCTGGAATGATTCTGATCCTCCAGCCCCGCAAAGAAGCTGGAGTACTCGGGAGAGAAGGTCCACTTCACATATTGAATACAGCTTTGGATGTCCTTCAAATGGAAAGTCTCCATCATTTGTTCAAAGAGCTCAAGGTGCTCCCAAACCAAATACTTTGCATTCTTATGATAGGGCGTGATGACGCTCCTAATGGCCTTTATTTGTTTTAGGGGATCCTTGAGCAATTCCCTCTTGACTTTGTTGGCTTTCTTGGTTCGGGTGACCCTGGTCCACTCATCCTCTGACTCAGAGGCACTGCTACCAGAGGTGCCTGTCTGGTCTTCTAGGCTCTCCCGGATTCTGCGAGCAAGGGAATGGCTGGCAGAATGTGGGGGCCTAGTTTCTTGAATCCTGTGGCGCTCAGAGGAGTCTTCTGATTCTTCCTTGCTCCCAGCTGAGCACCCCCGCCCCCACTGTCCTAGCTGGGCAGGGGTTCTTAGGATGTCCTTAGTGGGCCTACTCTCATGGAGTTATCCACTAAATTTTACCATCTGGTCTCTGGGTAAATGTATTTTTGAGGATCCATTTCTCTGACCGTCCCCTCATTGGAGTCTCCCTGATCAGAGAATATGGCCCTAGCACTTGGGAACCCATACCCAGATGCCCACCCATCCATTCCTGGGAGGTGCAGATCTATGAGCCCCATATTCCTCATTGGATTGAAGTCGCCATTCCCGTGGCCCTTGGCTCATGTGTGCCAGTGGACAAGGGGGTGGCAGAGTCCATGAGGTTGAAGAGATGAAAGCCTCTGGTACTAGGGTTCCTGAGGTTATGCTCAGGTGTTTCCCTTTCCCAGCGGACCTCATCTCTCTCAGCCCCTGCTCCCTGTTGCCATGCAAGAACCTGACCTTTCTGTTCCTCTATCAAGGTCTTGCTAGTCTCTATAAGTTGTTCCTGCATAGCTACCTGTCTGTGGAGCCTGTCATTTTTCTCACAGAGAGCCTCATTGTCTCTCTGTGCTTCCTGTTTCATTTTAGAGTACTGGGACAATTATTTTTGCTGCAGGAGGGTTGCCTCCTGAGTCCTGTCCTTACTGGCCTGGTCACTTTTTGCCAGAGCATCTTCCATCCTCCTGGAATGCTCTAACAGTTTTGTGTAATCTTTTTGGAGCTCACCCAGTCCCTGAAGGGCCAGGTGATTTTCTTCCATCCTATCTTTTAAATAACTGACCTCCTGGCCTGAGGTGTCCCTTTCCTGAATAAGAGTACCCCTCTGTGCGGCCAGGTCGTCCCTTTGTCTTTGGAGTGCACCAGCTTTCTGGCGCTCCTCATCAAATTCTGACTGGATGTCCAGGTCTTTGAGAATTAATTTATTATTCTCTTCTTTTTCTTGGTCTAGGCAATTTTGCAGGGTGACTAACTGCTCTGCACAGGCCCTCTTAAAATGTATTTGCTTTTCCAGCTTTTTCTGGCTCTGCAGTAGAGAGTCCAAAATTTCTTGGCACTCCTTCTGTAGCGCCAGTACTTTGGTATCCTGCTCTACCTTCTCCTGCTGCAGGATATCCATATCTTCTTTTATTTATATCAGGTACTGCTAGTTTCATTTTCTGATTCCTGGCTCTTTTGTAGCCTTTGCTCTGCAGAGTCCAGGTCAGTTTGGGCTTTTTCTAATGATTGTAGTTGCTTGTTTGCCAGGTCTAGGTTTTCAGCATATTTGTCCAGCTTTGCTCCAATGTGGAGGTACAGATATGCCGCTATTTTGGCAATCTTACTTTGCTCTTCTTTTACCTTAGGGGCCATATAAAGTTCACTCAGTGCCATATGTAATGGACCCTGATCTTGCCATATATTTAATCCTGTTGCAGTGGCCTGTTCTTTGATTTCCTGAAACCACACATTCTGATCCTGCTCTGTCCATTCACCCCTGACAAATAATTTGTGCTGTAGGTGTTCCCTTGCCATATTGATTTCTACCAAGGTCGCCACTACGGAAATATGAATTTCCTTTCTGATTTACAGGAGTTATTTTATTTTTGCAAACAGACCAATTCCTTAGAGTGTTCCTATTGAAGGGTGCTTTTCACAGTGTAACACAGTGTGGTAGCCCAACAGGGTTTATGTACCCCATAAGTTAGCACGCTGTATTAGACTGTCACAAGTGGTATGTCAAATAATCAAATCCCGGATGAGTCCCCAATCTTGTAAGTGATTTCAATCCGGCACTTCACCTAAGTCAATGCCTAGCGTGGGATGCACAACTGAAACCCTTAATTAATTATTTGTGTCTATAAGTTCTTTTATTTCTGAACGATGTACCACTTATATCATGCGCCTCTCTTTGAATCCCATCCCCGCCGGTCACACTGAACCAGGAATCAGGCTTGTTTGCAAAGTTACAAATATTTATTTATGTATTGCACAATATATATATCACACTATTTTAATGGGTATACAATGATCACCAATGGGGTGATGTCACACTAACAATCTCTTTAATCCCAAGGATCAATGATGGGAAAAAATAAGGCAGCACAGAAATAATATTTTGGGTTGTTCAATGAAATGGGAATGTGATTACTATTTCCCCCTGCACACCCCTCAATACCCCTGAAATGCAATATGAAGAAATGGAAGGAGAGAAACAGGTTTCAGGAATGCAGAATTCAACAAAATATATCAATCCCAATTTCCCTCCAGCAAACACCAGAGAAAAACAGAATAGATTGGCAAACTTGTCAAATTGGTTTTAAAGTTGGCTTGAATGGAATGGGTAGTAAAACACTGAAATTGGTTTGATTCACTGAAATTGTTTAAATAGTAATGGGAGCCACTTTGTATGGTTTCAGACAAGCACTAGCAATGATTAGAGAGTAATAAGCAAGTTGAAAACTTAATTTTTAGGTTTGGTGCAATGAGAAGCCGTTTTACACATTAAAGATTTTAGCCAAACGAAAAATTTGCGGCAAACTTTTCCGCGCGCGGTAAGCGCGATTGCGGAAAAACTATAAGGAGTTGAGATGCAGTTTGGGTTCTTTAGAAAGCTTAGGATGCTAGCTTCAAGTAGACACTTAATTGGCACTTCATTTCTAGCATAATATATGAGGAAGTTATGAACGTTTTCGTGGAGGTCCTTTTTTTCAGAAAGAGGCAAATTGTAAAACAAGAATGTGCTTTTCAAGTACAAACAAGGTTTTCTTTACACTAGGGATAGACTATGAAGATACAAACTACACGACAGCACAGCCACCAGACCAGGATGCCTCCAATCAGGTTTTCGCCCGCCGAGACGCTTGCCTTCTTCAGGTGAATATATCAGCGCAAAGATGATTTTAACAATATTATTACAGAAGGACTACAGGATAAGAGAGAGAGTTCAGGTAAGACAAAAAGGATTTCTAACAATACAGTTCTGGATATTAGATAGATTTGATTTGGATAGGGATGACTATGGACAGTACATATGCTAGTGACAATCCTATACTATGGATACTCACTACCAATGTTTTGAATGGAGCCGTCAGGGATTCTGTTTCTGGTCAGGGATACTTTCTGGGCACACCGGACTGGTCTGTTCCGTGATCAGCAAGGCGCTCTGGACACCGCACGGCAGGACTGGACAGCAAGGCGCTCTGGTCTACACTGCACAGCACGACTGGACTGGATCTGCAATGGCTCTCTGGTCTGCACAGTACAGCACGGCACCAGACTGGGATTTAATCTGCCCTTCTGGTTATGAAGATAATTCCTTAGCAGGCAACCAGTTACAGCACAGCCTGGCTGTTTCTTTGGTTTCCCCTTTAAGTTGAGGGATGGGTTCTGGAAGTTAGGCCCAGCTGAAAGTGGTTCAGCTATGCTCTGAGCCTTTCTGCTTGCAAAGTTTCTACAGTCTGGAACACAGACTATGGATGGATCTCCTTCAAAATGTTTTGCCAAATTCGGGATGGTGGGTGGATCAGTGTGTTTTTCTAGGTCCTCAGCTGTCTCTATTTATGTGTTTGATAAAGGGGTGGGTATGCTGAATTATCCTAGGCGCATCCCCTAGGTAGTCTATTGGCTAAAGTCTGCTCTCTCCCTTGATTGGAGGAGAAAACAAAGTGTCATGATGATGATGTGGTTTATGAGGCAAAACATCCTCCACTTTGCCTTTTGCACATAAAATCTATTTTTGATATAATACATCTTTACATGTGTACAATCTTTATACCAATAACATACATAGATCACATATTTTGTGGAGCAAACCCTCTTCCAATCCTCGTTGCGGTGGGATCTTGGGTCTGGATTTGACACATTTTTGCACTTTTTGTCCAGGACACAACATCTGATTTGTCCATAATTTTGTACATATGTGCGCATGATATCTGGGCATAATTGTATGAAGTTTCATGCTTCTGACATAAATATAATTGCTGCAAAAGCAGAATTTTCACTGTGCCTTCCCTGAACATCGCACAGATTTCTGGCACCTCTTAAAATGTGCACAAAAAAATCACATTAACACTACTACTAATTCTACAATTTTTTACAAATTCGCACAGTCCTTTATTAGTCTTTTTAAAAAAATATGCTTTCTGTGCTTTGTGAATCCACAAAGGGTCATCTGTCTCTGCCTCCATCTTGTAGCTCAAGAGCAATCTCTGACCTCTTCCTCTGGCAGAGGCCACTGTTGACACTTTACAATCTGCATATCCTTTCAGCCAAGGAAGGTCCATTGTCTCTCCCAGGAGCAGCCCCAGTGCCCCTCCTCTCTTAATCAACACCTGAGTGTGAGTTCCTGGTCCAGAGAGCAGAAGGGAGGTGCCTTGCCCAGTGGGGGAGGTTGCCTTGTAGTTTTGGCTTGCATCAGGCTTACTTTAAAAGTCACTTTGTTAAATTTTTCTTTGTTGAAAATAAACTTGCAATTTTAAAACAGGCAACTAGAATTCTAATTCCAGTCTCTAAACCATGGAGATTAAATAGTTGCAACCTATATTGCTTTTGATAACAGGTCACTTCATTTATAGATATTTGATTTCAATTGCACAAGTTTAAGCTTCTGATGCAACTAATGACAGCTGTCATGCAGGCGGCCGCTGGTACTGCGCCCATATTTTGACAGATTTTCACAGGTAAGAACACTTTTTACTGTGGATATTTTGATGAAAGATTCTGATTTTCCTGACAGTGTGTGTTTATATTGATTCCTTAAATGAAGTGACGGGTAACACCCAGCAAAGACATTGGATGTTTTGTGGTGTTTTGGTCCGGTATTTTGTATTTTCAGCAACCAAGAAAAAGGGATTTAAGAGCAATTTCTGGGTTTCTTGCAATACAGCACTGCCTTTCCTGCAGTGTTCATTTTTACTTGGTAGGCAGCCCAGTGTCATGTTTCAGCAGTGTGGTCTCCTTCCACCACTGACAACAGGCAAAGTACATTTGGCAGCCATCTTTTTGTGCTTGGTGGAGCACAATTTCCTTAGGTGTTGGCACGCATGGGGTTTTCGCGGCCATTTTGCTGATTCTGGTGCCACCAGCACACAGTGATGCCTCAGGGCAGAGCCTAGTGGGTTAAAACATCCCACACCTGGAAAAGATACATGACAAGACTCTGTTTGGCCCTTCCACAGACCGGCAGTGCAAGTAATCAGACGTAAAGGCTCCATAACTGCTATCCTGCCTGCAATACCACCCAAGAGAGGCCCCAGACAAGTTTCTGTGGATCACCCGACACTTGCTCCAGATGGTCACTGTGATGTGTCCATGCAATCATCCTCTTCCAGCTGAGGAGCCTGAAGAAGAAGAGATGGAGATCCAAAAGATGATGATGATTGGCGTCCAAGATGATGCAGAATATGCCACACTTGACTACAACTCCACAATTCAGGGAAGTACTGCAAGTCTTCCAATTTGGAACGGAAAGCCCTTTTGTTTGCTAAAGTAATTAAATAATTATTTTGGACAGACTTTCTGAAACAGTGTTACCTAATACTGGCAGTATATTTCCTTCTGCTGTGGCTAAGCCTCACTGTTTTTCTCATCTCACTGACTTTGTGGCACTTTTTGAGCAAGGTTTCCACTCCACCTGCAAGCAGAGAAGTATTTCTAAAGCCTTTGAGTTCTTCACACGTGTTAGAGAAAAGAGAGCTTCAGGAGCCAGGAGCTGCAGCCCCAATACAAATATTTCCTCTGTCTATGTGCCATGTGTGGGTGCCATCATTCAAGACATTTAATGGCTCACCCAAGCAGCTGCAAGTTCATACTTTTTCTGTGATTGAGGAATCCAGACTGTTTGCACCCAGTAATCCTGTACCCAGAACATATAGAGAACTGTTAAGAACTAAGCTGCAGACATGCTTTTTAAAATGCTTTTGATGATATTGAGGATCTCTGTGAGATGAGATCACATGTGTGTTATGTGAGATATTACAATGACTTTTTGTATGTCAAATGTGAGCCCATCCTGTGGCCCAAATACACTTTCTGGGAATACTGTGCCATGTCTTTCCAAACAGATAGTCCAGAATTCCAAGCACAGTTCCCATATATTTCACTGAAGCCATACCAAGCAGGGGATTACAAGTTTGAAAATCAGTATATGTTCACTACAGAGCCAGATAATGCACAGCACATGTATGTTGCAGGTTCAGTCAATTTTGACAGAGAATACTTTGAACACATGACTGAACAAACATTGCCAAAAACTGTACCTCTGTGGTCAATTTGTGGTAGGCAAATATGGCAAATCAAAGGTGTTCACACTTTAGACATGGCATGTAGAATCCCACATTTGATGTATTTTTTTAATTATATGCAGTTACAGACCACTTGCAATAATAATAACTTGAGCTTCTACCCATAGTGAAAGAGGGAAGAAGGTGCGTTCTGGAGTGCATCATATAGAGAAGAAAAGGAACCCAATGGCACCAAGCATATTACCTATGCTTCAGGGCATCCTGTGTTATAGGCTGTTCAAGCAAATGAATGCAATAAAAGAAAAGCAGTAACTAGCATGGGCCCATATCGGGCTTGAAATTCCCACAACCCTTCCCTGACAAAAGCTACATTAATAAGTAAGCTGTGCAAATGAATGCTTTCATAATCTCACCTAAATCAGGTGTTACAATCCTTAGAACATTTTATTAAAGAAAATAATTGGACAGCTATCATGTACACAGCTGCTGTTCTGAGGCACACACAAAGTAGGCATGTCAGGAGATCTGCTAGCTGCACCACCTCTGACCCTAGAATACCTTGCGAAATGGGACAAGCATCAGTAACAGTTAGAACTTACACTTTGTCACAAGCAATAATGCAAATCCTACAGACTGAAATTGAGGCAGTGAGCAAGGATTCCATGCATTAGATTCTAATGATCAAGTGCTAGAGCAGGGCTTCTATATGCTAAGGGATGTCATTTCAGATATAGAAGGATTAGATCAAAATGACCTGTCAATCATTAGAAATGACTACGAAGCAGCATTAAGTCTTTCTGTTGTTTCATACTTTCTACTTAGCAGAGCAGTCCCAGATTCAAATGTGATTTCATGGCCAGAACAAATAAATGCACTTAACTTGTTCAGGGTACGCAATATGCCAGGCAATGTCAGGATCCACCTTCTTGTTGCTTAGTGTACTTACTAGACGTTTTGTGGCATCATCTGCCTGGGTACCGGATTTGACTAACTGGATTTTGCATGGTGTTTTAAATAATCTGCTTCAAACTAACCCTTCCTTGGTTTGTCAGGAACGGCATTCCTGGGTTAACGTGTACTTGATTAATGACACAGGGATTAGGGAGGACTATGTTCCTTATTCACATGCCTGTGTTTCATCTTCAAGTCCTGAAATAACACTGTACTCATTAGGCGAATGCCAAGGTTCCACTTGCATAGTGTGTGTGCATGCTGCACAAGTAAATAACACGGAAGGCACACTCCACATTACACCAATTGCATTTTTCCACAGTCAAGTACATAGCTTGTCAAATGGCTCCTATTTTTTACATTTCAATGAAACCTGGTGTAATGTTAAAATTGGGGTACCTACCATTGTCACTGTCAGTACACAAGTTAAACGTTGTTGGTTTATTTTGAAACCACCCTGGCCATCTCAATTCAAATTTCTACCCTGGCCAAGCCTCAAGTTAAGACCCTTAAACCTTGCAAAATTGAGCGTGTATTCGGCACACCTACCAAACATTAATTTAAGAGTGTGCACTATGAGGAGTCTTATCTCAAAGCACACGTCGCAGTGGTGAAACAGATTGCATCTCTCCTAGTCTCTGAAGATACAATGGAAGAGGCCAGGCACTCTTTAATAGACAGCTCCCAGTTCACAGGAATAAGTACTGTTTTTTCCACTGTCACCATGTTTCCTACAAGAACTCTAGAAAAAGGCCTGAGCATGCTCAATGTGTTTATTAGAACACTAACTTATTCGTCTTTTTGTTCACTGTGTGGTCTGCTGCTAATACATGGACTTTCTCTCCTGTGCTTCTTTAGAGCTGAATCATGAATTTTCATGACAAGCAGCATCTTGAAGCAACCCGTTTTTAGTTCATAACTGAACTATGCTGAAGCCTGGTGTACCAGCAATGTTTGCAATTTCAAAAACATTGAATCTTTTCATTAATCAGGAACAAGTCGACGGTGTCAGCCATTGGCAGATGCATGGTGTATTCCAAGGAGGTGCTGCTTGCTAAGAATGAGTCTCACTAAAAAGAATCCCATCATGGCAAGATTGAATCTCCAAAATTCTGCCTCAGCACAGAGATGTGTGTGGAATCCAATTATTTTTTCTCAAGTGTTCAACTGTGATTTTATTGAAATCCCTCCAGCCACCAGAGCTCGCATGGGATTGTGTCTGGGAAGGGCACACAGCCAGGAGGATGAAAGTGACGATTATGTTCAAATGTCTCCAATGAGACCACAGAGGCGGCAAGCGGGACAGCGAGGGCCCTAATCACTAAACCTGATTCAAGCAAGACATGAGATGAAACCTGCATCCTCTCTAGCCCTAGGCTCCAAGGAACTGACAGACTTGGGAAAGATGATAGATACTGCTGGTTCCAGGAATACATGGCATAACCATTTGGTGCCCATGTACTTGCATAAATCTGGCATGGAAATTCTGTTTCTATCTCCATTTTGTTTCCTGACACACATCAAGAGATGATTGGTAGCAAACCCTGAGTTGAGAAACCCTGAAACATTGCTGAATCTGCCACTGTTGGAATCAAAGTCTGCCTCAAATGAACTGAAAATATACCACATTATACCTCAAGGCCCAAGTTTCAAGACACGTCATACATACATATTGGATGGCCTCTGCCAACAAATCACAGTGGGAGACAGAGGGACTCCTATGTTGGTCTACCTCAAAGATCACCAATTTAAACTTGGAACAATTTACAAAAGTGACCATAATATCTAGATCATGCATTCAAAGGCGTGTGGGGTCCGACGGCCATTAGCCAATTTGTGCTGGATGTTCATTTCAATGGGTTCTCAAATGCCCCACCTTCTTTCCTTGAAGCAGTGCTCCAGATAGGATTTTGGAGTGAGAGTATTTTACTCCCAATGTTTAGAATTAGAGAGTAAATCCAATTTCAAGAGAGTAAAAATTAGTATCCTCCTTCGCAAGGGAAAGGTGCCTGCGTAAAATTGAAACTTTTTTCAAAAACATTAATGACAAAACAGCTGTATTTCAAAGTGGTTCTAAATAATGTATTACACCTGTGGAAAATATTTTCCCCACATAAGAACCTTGTAGATGCATACTACCCAGCTTCATCTTCATGATACCTGGGCACAAACTCTGTTAAGAGCTACTATAGATGCCAGCTAGCTACATCTGGTGATTCATAAATCAAGTCCCTCACTCTACCAGCATCACTTCTCTGCCTCTCGGGCCTACTGTTGCTGCCTGGCACTAGCTGCTTGACAGCCACTCCATGTGTTTGCTACATCTCCCTGTTGCTACTGTGTTTCCCTTGTCTCTCACTTTCCGAGGCTCTGCCTCTCGCCCTTAAGTGTTGCGATTGTTTCTCGATCACTCTGCCTCTCCCATCTCTGCATTCTATTGTTGCTATTTCCCTTCCATATCTCACTTTATTGGTTGATATAACTCCTTTTCCTCCCTCGGGTCATTACTCTGGCTATATCTGTTTTTTTTCATTTTCTCGGTTGTGGTTGCTACTCCTTGTGATTATCTTTCTTGCACTCTCTTCTGTTATTGGCCTGCCCTTCTCTAGTCTTGCTTTTCTATTTTCCTCTCTCCCCACCTGCTGTTGATCTATGATTTATTTTACTGTCTCTAAATGTCTCTTTTGATCTGCTTCTATTCCTCACTCCTAAAGCGTGTTTATCTTATTATTAACTCTGTTTCCCTTCTCACTTTCTTTGCTGTCCAATAATGTAGCTCATTCCTCTCTTCCTGTTGCTCGAATTCCTGTTTTGGATTGTCTAGTATGTTCTCTGTCCCTTCGCCCCTAACAACCCCCCCTCCCCCCAGCACCCTCCTCCCACCCACCTGGGCACACACCAGTGTTCTCCTGTATTGCGTAGGCTGAGAGTTGTTCTTCCTCTCCTGTTTTTCTGTTTGTCTTTTTTTTTTTTTAAACCTTTTTTTATTAAACAGCTTGGCAGCAGAACACAGGTGAACAATACACAAAGTAAGCACACGGTAGGAACAGTTAAACCAGTACAGGCATACAGGCAGTGCATCTAGCATTAACATTTTCCATCAAGGATGCATACAGAGCAAATGCAGTATAAGAGAGCCTTTGGCTCAGGATGGATCACCCGCATGAGTGGGTGTAGTAGTTGGGGAAGTTGTATCAAGTGTCGCATTTAAATCTGACATATAGGTGCGAAACTGGATCCAGACATCCCTAGGCCTCGAGTGGGCTGGTTGTAGACAGGACCACGCTTCCTCTGTGTCTGAGGCCCATGTGAGAGCCCTGAGCCTTTGCGCATGCGTGGGGGTGCGGGGCGAAGCCAGCAAAGCAGAATGGCTTGTACCGCAAGGAGCATGCAAACGCCGGCCAGTTTCTTGGAGTTTCGGGGTAGCTCTGGAAAGTCATGGAATAGGGCCTTCATTGGGGAGGGGTCGATAGATTGATCGAGTATAGCAGATACGGTTGTGAACACCGTCTCCGAAAATTAGGAGAGGCGAGGGCAGTCCCAGATCATGTGCATATAGTCGGCGCCATCCTGCCCACACCTGGGGCATCTTGGAGAGTGATCACTAAGCATACGATGCAACCTGCTCGGGGTATAATGAAACCTATGCAACACCTTTAGTTGAATCAATTTAAAACGGGAATTGAAAGATACCTGGTGTATACGGGCGCACATGTAAGTCCAGCGCTCGTCTGTCACCTCCACCCCGAGGTCCCCCTCCTGCGCCTGCCTTAGCCCAGTGAATTTCGGATTGGTTCTGGATTGCATCATTGTGTATAGCCTAGATATTTTCCCTCTAGTAGGTGTGGGGGAAGTCAGTTCTTCGATAGCGGGATCATCCGGTGGCATTGCTGGAAACATGGGGTAGTTTCTTTTAAGGGTTTTACGTAGAGCTGAATACTGAAGCCATGCACTCGGGCCACTCCTCAAGGGCAGCGGCAGGTCGGGCCACTCAACAAAGCTAGCCTGCTCGAATACGTCACGGAGCAACTCGTATCCCGCCTCAGCCCATCTGCGCGCAGTCGACGGCGGTACCCGTGGGATCCCGGGGAGAAAGTTCCACAGCGGGAAATTGCCATGAAATGGATGAGGAGTATCCAGCAATTTCCACGTTTTCGTTAGCGCCAGGGAGGTGCAAGCCACCGGATTCAGTGTATCCCGTGCAAAAGGAATGGGCTGTATCACCAGGGAGCGGATGTCTCGGTCGCTGACCGCCAGCCTTTCAAGTCTAACATGTGGAGGAGGGTCTGCTGTGTGAAACCAGTAAGACGTGTATTGGATTTGAGAGACCAACCAGTATTTAAGAAAATCGGGGGCCCCAAAGCCGCCGTCAGCCATCGGGTGGACAAGGTCCCGAGTTCAAGCCTGACCGCGCCCGAATGCCACAGAAAAGAGTTGATGCTGCATGTCAATGTTTGGAAGAAACCCTCGCCCGGCCACAGGGGGACGTTG
Source organism: Ambystoma mexicanum (assembly GCF_040938575.1). Classification (NCBI taxonomy): domain Eukaryota; kingdom Metazoa; phylum Chordata; class Amphibia; order Caudata; family Ambystomatidae; genus Ambystoma; species Ambystoma mexicanum. Next base: position 291,348,438 of record NC_090941.1, read on the forward strand.
GTGAACCTGTATAGTAGTTGGGGTAATACTATCATTTTTAATAACCCTATTCTGCCCGCCAGGGAGATCGTCAATTTGCTCCATGCCAGAGTCTTAGTCGCCAGATGCGTTAGGTAGTTTTGATAGTTCTCCTTGAGGGTCGTCTCAAACTGATGTGTTATTTCAATCCCCAGATATGTGAACTTCGATTGCGCCCACAAGAACCCCATAGTGTCAGGGCGGGGAAGGGTGCATTCCGTGAGCGGAAAGAGCGTAGATTTTGTGCAGTTCACCTTGAGGCCTGAGATGTACCCGAAGTGGATAACATCTTTCATTATTGGGGGTAAATTAGTGGAGGGGGACCGCACAAGAAGGAGTGCATCATCAGCGTAGAGGGATACAATATCGGCTTGACCCGCCGAGCGAAGCCATGTGTGCGAGTGAAGTTGACGAAGCATGTCGGCGAGAGGTTCTATCGCTAAAGCGAAGATCAGAGGGGAGAACGGACAGCCCTGCCTCGTACCCCTGGCAATATTAAAGAACGGGGAGCATTTGTCCTTCGTGCGGACCCTGGCCACAGGCCCTGAGTAAAGTACCTTGACCCAGGAGCGAAAAGCCAGCCCGAATTTGCATTGTTCGAGCACCCGCCAGAGGTATCTCTGCATGTCGAGGGTTGCGGCGACCGCCTGCACATTGGGGCTGATCCTGCTGATTATATTAAAGAGCCGTCTAATGTTCGTCTAATGTTCAGAGCGGTGGAGCGGCCTGGAATGTACCCCGCCTGGTCCGGGTGTATAATAGATGGCATGCAGGGAGCAAGCCTGGTCGCTAACATTTTAGCAAACATTTTTGTGTCACAGTTTATGAGGGAAAGTGGCCGATATGAACTGCACTGGGTGACAGGTTTACCAGGTTTAAGCAGTACCGTAATTGTGGCTTCGCGAAGTGATGGGGGGAGTGTGCCTGCCCCCGATTCCTCCCAGAGAGCTAGTAAGTGAGGGAATAAGAGAGTCTTATAGCATTTATAGAATTCAACCGGGATGCCATCGGAGCCGGCGGCCTTCCTCGAGGAGAGAGGGTCTATGGCCTCCGTAAACTCTTCCGGGGTGAATGGAGAATCAAGGGAACCAGCGGTCTCGGGGGAGAGGACCGTTAGGGGGAGAGCCGCAAGATAGGAGTCCACCTCTGCCTCCGTTGCCTCGTCCGAATTGGAGTATAGGGCTTCGTAAAAAGCGAAGAACTCCGAGTTGATGGCCTGTGACGTGGTAGTCAAGGAGCCATCCGAACGAACAATCCCAGGTATATGTGGAGCACCCAGCTCATGACGGACGAGTCTAGCAAGGAAGCGGCCAGGGCGCTTGCCCTCTCCGTATCTCTTCGCCAGGCCGGGGCTGTCTAAGAATTTTTGTTCCCGTTCCGCCAGGGAGCGAAAAACGGCCAGCTCTACTCCTATAGCTGCAAGGGTCGCAGGGGTTGAGGACCGCGAGCACTGGGCCTCCAGGGTTGACAGTTTGGTTTTGCTGACAGCGATATCCCTTCGAATTGTTCTAAGTATGCCACTCTCTTTGGACAGTGCTATGCCCCTAATATATGCCTTAAAGGCCTCCCATAGGGTGGCCTGGGAGGACACCGAGTCCTTGTTTATTTCGAAATACTCCTCAATGGCTACCTCGAGCTCCAATCTGAACAGAGGGTCAAGGAGAGAATGAGGTTTCATCCTCCAGTGTCCGGTACGGTCACCGTCCAGTCCCCAGCCCATGGTGATGGTCACCGGGGAGTGGTCAGATAGAGTCCTAGGGAGGATCGTTAATTGTACCACATTTTTGATCAATACATCAGAGACTACCCACCTATCGATTCGGGATTAAGAATCATGGACTAAAGAGTAAAAGGAATAGACACGGGAATCAGGGTAGAGTAGTCTCCATGCATCTACAACCGCAAGGCGGGGGAGGGACGACAGTGTGGCATAGGCTGCCCTGGTAAGTTGGCGGGGCCTGGACCCAGATCTGTCAAGATCTGTATCAAAAATGGTGTTGAAGTCCCCACACCAGAGGATGGGAACCAAAGGGAAACCATCTAGGAGGGATATGAGGTGTGTGAAGAACTCCGGGTCATCTATGGTGGGGCCATAGATGTTCAGCAAGATCACCTCCCTATTCTGGAGTGTAGCATGGAGTAGTACATATCTACCCTGGGGGTTTATTTGTGAAGAAATGAGTATAAATGTAAGACTCTTATGAATAATAGTCATAACCCCATGACTTTGAGTAGAAAAGTTGGTGAAGTATCTCTGGGGGCCCCAGGTTCTGGCAAATCTCAAACAATGTTCAGAACGCGCATGTGTCTCTTGTAAGAAAAGGATCTTGGATCCATGCCGTTCCGCTTGCAGCTGTATCTGTCTCATTTTTTTAAAGTTGCCCAGTCCCCTCACATTCCAGCTCATGAAGGTTAGATTGTTCTCCGTCGGAGGAGCGGTGATGCTCATATCGCCGGGATGATAATGTCCAGTGGGCCGATGCAGCAGCCCTGTAGCCCCATTAACACTGCATTACCCTGCGGTCCGACCTCGCTGCCAACGCCAAACTTTTTTATAACAAAACACCCATCCCAACCCACCCCCACCCACATCCCTCCCCCAACAAGAGGAATGACAATCCCAAAACGCCTTAACCAAATCCAAACCAGTGGCATCAACGCCTGTGGGCCTGTGGGTCGGACTGATGACGCCGCTCCGGACCTGTGGCAGATCCAGCAAGAACATGGTGCCTACAATGATGCTTCGTACGTGACTTGAAAATTATAATTGGCACAATTTACCTTGGCACAGTCATGTAGAGAAATCCAACTGACAATTGTTGAGAAGTGTGATATATTCTTGGCGTCGGGGGAAAGCCGGTGTCGGCGCCCCCCCAACGGGCACGCCGAGTAGTTGTAGAAGAATAGCTGGGGAGGAAGGTCAACCTGGGAAATGATCGTCGATAAACCTGGAGGCCTCCTCCGGAATCGTGAAGAATGACACCTGATTGTTGTGCTCCACTCGTAGCTTAGTGGGGTATAACATGGAGTATTTGACTCCGTGATCCCTAAGCCTCCTTTTCACAGCCAAGAAAGTCTTGCGCTCCTGCTGGACAGCCACCGAGAAGTCAGGGTATAGGTGTATCCTTGCTCCATCCAGTAGAAGTTCACCTTTGAGCCTTGCGGCTCTAAGGAGGGCATTGCGGTCTCGGAAGTTAAGGACACGAGCTATAATAGGTCGTGGAGGTGCACCCGGCTTGGGTTTAGGCGTCAGGGCCCGGTGTGCCCGCTCTATAGCAAACTGCGGAGAGAGCTTCGGTGAATCCAGAAGCGACAGTAATGTGTGTTCCACAAAGTCTTCCATCGGCTCTCCGATGCCACTCTCAGGGACCCCAATGATACAGAGGTTGTTACGCCTCAAGCGAGATTCCAAGTCCTCATTTTTCTTCTCCACCTCAAGGACGCGTTTGGATAGAGCCGTGACCTCTGAACGCAGCGCCCCCAGACCGTCCTCGGCAGAGCTCACCCTGGTTTCGACCTCCAACACTCGACTGTCAGTCCTCTCAATGTGGGCCTTGATAGAGGAGATAGTGCCATTCATGGCATCTAACTTCGAGTGGAGCGTGGTAAAACCCTCTCGGATAAAGTCCATCATGTTCTGAGATTCTGAGGTAGCAAGGGATGAGGTAGTGGCAGGGGCCTGCCCGGAGGCCTCCTCAGCAGGGCCGACCGGTGTCTTCGTGAACATGTTTATGGAGCTCTGTTTTTTCCCAGTCCCTTTAGTCATTGTGGCGGTGATGTGACACAGGAGAGAAGAAGGAGAGCCGATGGTGTCCCATGCCTCCACGGACAGGATCAATGAGGTACAGCCCCCAGGGGATCCAGGCCTCAATGGCAGAGGCTGGCAGGGTGCAACCCAAGCAGCGCCGGGGAGCCCGAAGTCAGGCGCCCGGGAAGGAGGAGAAGCGGGGACAGGGCAAATCTTCGGGAATCACAAGGCGTCCGGGCCCCTCCAAGTGCAGACAAGAATCTAGTGCGGTCTGCGAGAGGGTCACAGCACGTTGCTTGGCGGGAGCAGGTCGTCTTCTATCAGGTGCGGATGGTTGGTGACCCCCGCGGAGCAACGCATCAACTTGTCCCTCTCACCGCTTCAGGACGGCCAGGGGTTAGCTGTCACCCCAACCCCTACGTACCTTACGGGCGCCAAGGGTCCGGAAACCCAGTCCACGACAGCGGGGGAGCGCAGCACTACCCCGGGCGCTGAAATATCATTGAAGGGGGGGCCAGCGAGGGAGACAGCAGGGTGAAGGCCGATATAGGAGTCGATAAGGACCTGAGTAGGAGCCGCCCAGCTTGGGCGCGGGTCCAGCACGCGAGTGGTTACAGTTTTACTATGTGCCGTGCTCAGCGCCGGCGTCGTACGGCTCAAGCAATCCTGTGGTTCGCTCCCGGTCATCGACTCAGAGGTGTGCCACCGCCACAGGGGCCTCCCCCAGGGTGGTGGGGTGTTACGGTACCGAGGGCCTGGACCGTCTGACTCTCCTCGAGTGCCGGATTTCGGCGCGCAGATTCACGGGCGATGGGGGATGGTCGCGGCAGTTCCCGATTACAGGGTTACGGGCGCCGATTTTCTTCGGGATTTGGACAGTTGGTCCCTGGTCCAGCAGCTCGCGAATCGTAGCAGTCTGGTACAAGTTGTAGATCGTAAATGCCCAAGATCAGGATCAAGCAATCTGCCTGCCACGGAGCTCATATTTCAGGCGGCCATCTTGTTCGGCGCACAACAGCGCCCCCCTTTCTGTATGTCTTTTAACATGGCACCAATACATATCCAAAAAGGTGAAAATGCCCTTTCTATTGTACAATCTAGTGCAGCTTTCCATTGGGTGCTCATTTGTAGATGTGTGCAAACCTTCTTTTTGCCATTAGGCTGGGAATTATAGAGTTACAGGTTTGTCTGGCTAAATGCATAATTTGCTTGAATGCAAATGTTTTACCAACACTGTATGCCATTACAATTATAAAAGCCCAACTGAGATGTGTCTGTTTTCTGAGCCATTACAAGCATAGCAGCCCTGAAGAGTTATGTTCTGAGCAATCACAGGTATAGCAGCCATGATGATTTGTGTGTTCTGAATCACTGAACATTTAGTAGTCCTTTTGATAAGTCGAAAGCTAAATGAACTCTGTTACAATTCAATGTTACCTGCATCTTAATGCACACCTCTGATGCAGACTCATTAACTTACCTAGCAACAGGATTTGAACTAACAGGTCATACAATAATCTCTGCAGCAGGGTTATTGACTCACTGAGCTGCTTTTACCAATAGGCTCTTGACAGTGAAAGGCACATAGGGTTAGGGCACTGGCAGTTTCATGTGAGTCTTGCCTGACATGAATGGCTTATCAAAAGCTCTAAGCCTGTTTGGACTATCCTACATGAGTCAGGAGATTCATAATGAGGCTTTGAAATGTGCTAGATTTTGGGCAGTCGGACTCGGTAATAGGACATGGGAGAAGAAGACGTTTTGAAAACTGCAAGACTGAGTAGAAGGGATTTAAGTATATGACAGCAATGACATCTTCTCACTCTGTCGGAGGTTGGTGGGAAGAGCTCAGACACTGTTCTTGCGCAGCACTTTAGCTTGCTGCAGAACATGCCAACACATGTTTTTGCTTTCTTAACAGCAGCTCTGGTACTGTCCCAAAACATAGCAGTCCTGCTAAGAAATGTGGGCATGATGCAATCAGCCCTGCTGTCAATATTTGGCATTGTGCCATGACATGCGTATAGTCTGAATTTAAAGCAGTTCTCTTGAGAGGTACCAGTACAATCTTTGTCGCTGAAAATATATACTTCACTGCTTCTACCTGTATCCATTATACCTGCTTGCAGTGGGTGGGTGGTCAGAAAGGGAGTTCAGACTACGTGCCTAGCTATTTGTTGCTTTCTAAGAAAACAAACTATGTCTAGTACCCCTTCATGCAAACAAACATATGCAATCTTAAAACAAAAAAAAACACATCTTCATATAGAACACCAGTAGTTATAGGGGGCCCCTTTTTCCAATGTTAAATTTTTGACAGGTGGGAACGCCCCCTGGTTGTCCTTATCCCTGCCCCTTTTTGATATGAGTCTGATTTCTTTTTGATATGGACTTTGATATCAATAAAGTTTTTATATCAAAATGTTTAGATATCCAATTCTATATCGATTTGATATCCATTTTATATAAACAGATATATAACGTGTGTTTGTGTACTTTGATATGGTTTGATATAAAGTTCATATCAAAACGATATCCAGTTTATATCAAAATGTTTTTAATATGGGAGATCGCGTGTGTGGTGTTGCTTGGTTGAGGGCAAAGTGAGTTGTGAGCTGTCAGGTGTTAGATGGTGACTATTAGGATTTGGTGATGTGGTGATGACTCAGGAGTGGGTTGGACCTTACTGACATCATCATTTTATATAGATTTGATATAATTGTACAACAGATTTTATATCAACTTTATATTATTTTTATATGTCAAAAATATCAAATAAAAAAAGGCTGATACCAAATCATATCAGATATTTGTATATCGCAATTAATTATTTTTGATATCCATATTTTGTTCTGATATCAACATTGTGTGATATCAAAAACGTTTGATATTAAAATTAGATTGGCCATTTTTTATATCGTAATTCATTTGGTTGATATCCATTTTCTATATCAACATTTTTTATATCAAAATGATATCAGAATTTTTATATCACAATTATTTATTTATATCCAAATGTCTCGATAATGCCTTTTATATAAACGTTATATAAATATAAACTTTATATATTCTTAATATAGAATTTGATACAAAGGGCTGGCTTAAGACCTCGATGGTGACACAGGGGTGGCTCAGACACCCCAGAAATATACCACTCAGCGACGGGCTGAAAAACACAGCGCTTTTTGAGCTTTTCAGGGACTATTCTGGAAACAGCTATTATGAACAGGTATAGCTATGGCAAGGGGCAAACACCCCCAGGAAGTCCCATGGATTTACTCGTGTATGAGGGTTGGAGGATGTTCAGGATCTAATGGCTATGAACCCGGAGAGTTTTGGGACAATGACGAGGTGCTTTTGGAGCAGTCATTTGCAGTCGACGCAGACCCCGAAAATGAGTACTGCAAAGCTATGGTGCTGTCGGCAGACGCAGAGACGACGGAGGCCGTTTCTGGCCCACGGAACCATGATGAAAAACAGGGCCATGTGTGCAGGGGTGCGGCGAACCAGACTACGGCAGAGACTATTAATATTTATTGTGCTTGCTGTTCCAACCGGTTTGAAACCCCTGGGTATTTTGAAAGTAGTCTGTGTTAATGCCTGTCTTTCGCTGCTGGAGACTGACAGCCTTAAAGACAAGGCCAATATTTAATGTTTTTGTTGTTCAACAAATTGAAAGCCTGGCGGATATCAATCTGTGTAAGGATTGTATTTTGTTAATGAAGATCAACATGGGCACGCAGGCCCCTCTTCGCGCTGATATTCGTGCCACCCAGGGGATTGAGGCCATGGTAATGGGGGCGTGTTTAATACAACACTTTTACAGGTGGTGCTATGGACATAAGATTTATGATCCACAGCAGGATGCTCACGGGTGTTTGGAAAACGCTTACGTGGATAATTCGGTACGTAAAATATGTTTTGTGTGGAACCCAAAATGCAGTATGGACTTGTTGTGCCTGACACAGCTATTGACACAGATAAGGATCAGTGCTGGGACTGAACGATGTGTATCTAAAACAGTATGAGCTATAGAATCAGCGAATAACCTGCTTTTGAAAATGAAGCAGGTTAATTGCATGTGTCCGATGGGTGCTAGAAACATTATTGAAAAAACAGTTCCCAATTGGGTGGGTATAAAATATATATAAATGGAGTGTAACACAAGCGTTTAATGAAGTAGCGGCATACAATGTGGCTGTGCACTATTTGCAGGTGTTATTTTAATGTGAATGTTTTAATGTGAATATATTTTGAATAAAATTGTCGTTCTTAAATGCAAATAAAAACCTTTGTTTATAAAAAACTTACTGTGTCTTTATGTTGAGTTGTTACGGGCAGACATGTACCTGGCCTGAAGCTGTCAAAAATATATTATGATGAAGGAGGTGTTGGCAGTTATCGCGACGTTGACAGCCTTTATCGTAAACTGCGAACCGATGATGAGAAGGTGTCATGGGGGTTGTTACGACATGGCTATCAGGGTAGGAGGCCTACGTGTTGCATAAACCAGCCCGGAATCATTTTAAACAGCGAATGACCATGGTATGTGATGTCTATCAAAAATGCCAGGCAGATATTGTGGATTTGAGCCATTTCCGTGAAGACAACAATGGTTTCCGCTATATTCTAGCCATCATCGATGTTATATCAAAATATGTCTATGTTGAGGCATTGAAGAACAAGACGGCGCACAGTGTAGTTGCAGCTTTTAAGTGAATATTTAACAATGGCAAAGTCACTGCTAAACGACAAATGGATGCTGGTAAAGAGTTTTTTAAATAAACCGCTGCAAAACCTTCTGAGGCAGCACAGTGTACACCACTTTGTAACACACTCTGAAGTTAAATCCTCTATTGTACAATGTTTTATACGCACCTTCAAAACATGACTGGTGATTTTCTACAGCTAAAAACACCCGCAGATATGTGAAGGTGCTACCCGCATTTATAAATGTGTATAACAACACGCATCATAGATCTATTAAAACCGCACCGGATGGTGTAACGTCACAGAATTTCCTTGCTGTCTGAGATAAACTGTACAGCAGAAGACTTTATAAAAAGACAAAAGATATACCCCCTAAAAAGGGGTATCATGTGCGGATCTCAAAACGCAAGGCCATCTTCACAAAGGGGTATGAGCAGAACTACAGCAATGAGATCTTTATTATAGACGGCATGGTTCAAAGGGAAGGTTTTTTTATACATATATATATATATACGTATATATATTCAGTGAAAAAACTTTGTTAAAGGGACGTTATGGTTCCAGGTAAAACCGAAAAAACCCTGAAATTCGCCAGTATGTTAAGCTAAGCAACCATAACTCGCGCCACCACCGTGCAGTGCTAAGATTAACACCCAAGGCATCAAAGATGACATCACAAATGTCATTGATGACATCACTGATGACATCACATGTCTGGCTCCCTCTTTTTTCCTTTACTGACATATCTAGGCCACATGGTTTTCTTCAGTAACAGTCAGGAACTAAAAATTGTAAACATACTATATTTGTAGACTTATCCTTCAAGTAGGTTCTTACAGTAATTCCCTTAGAGTCCAGTCACATCATATGAAACATATACATAGGGGAAGACACAAACTTGAAAGATAGCAATCCTTTCTGTCCATGAAGATAACCAATAGCCTTATCAGCACTTTCTGATAGTTCTGTTGTTTTTTTATGGCTGTACTTTCCCTGTATATGCTCTTATTTGTATACATTGTACTCACACTACTTTCTTTAGGGTTCAGTCACATCATTTGATACATATACATATGGTAAATAGCAGCTTTGAAACAGAGTAATCATTTATTTGCATGAAAATAATCAGTTAGGTTATGAATTGTTTCTGCTACTACTTCTGCTTTTTTGCTTACTTGACTTTCTTGTCTCTTTGTGTTTTGTCTGTAGTAATGCAATTATGTAATACATGGGTTTTATTAGCTACTTATTACATATTTCACAGTACACAAAACTCTAATAAGAAAACATTTATCATTTCATTATTCAACATATCAACATTATGAATATTATACCTTCATCATGTATGCTGCACACAGCGCTATGTTTCTGCATGAGTAGCTTAGCATGCTAGATAGAACCTCATAATAGAATGCCATTTATATCAATGCATTATTTAATGCACTAATTAGCATATGATATTTATTGCAATGATCCTTGACACTTTTTTCTCAACATTATATTAAGAATCCCTTGTTCAGAAATTTCATGAAAAGTAAATACTCATGTGATGTCATCAGTGATGCCATCAATGACATTTGTGATGTCATCTTTGATGTCCTGGGTGTTAGTCTTAGCATTGCACGGTGGTGGCGCGAGTTATGGTTGCTTAGCTTACCATAACTGGCGAATTTCAGGGGTTTTTCGGTTTTACTTGGAACCATAACGTCCCTTTAACAAAGTTTATTCACTGAATTTCATAGGTTTTTAGTAGCGCAACTTAACCATAACGTCACTTTAACAAACTTTTTTCATTAGCACGCAGACAATATACAAAGATGGAGTGTAAAAAGCAACTTCTCAGGGATGGCTTTACACAGAATGTTGCAAAGTAAGAATTTATGCTCGTTCACAGTGAAGGTCAGCTGCTTCCATATGTTGCTCGCGGGCCGGAGTGGCCCACGACTCGCACTATAAGGTTCTATTGTTTTTTGACCTTGACAGACAGGGATCGTGCCAAAAGACTTCTTTTGAAGTAGGGGTGCAGTAACGTAAGAGACGATAAGGATGAAATTTCTAAAACGAAACCGCTTTTATATATTATATCACTATGAGAAAGATCGTTGGCACAGACGGAGTCGTATTTAGGGACTGCATTATGCGTAGACAATGGAAAATGCCAATATAATGTAAGTAACCCTTTAGATTATTTTATACCGGAATATAATAACAATAGTGTGGCGTTAAAGCCCGGTTAAGTTGTACTTGTTCATTCAATGTGGCATATTGTTTGGTACCACGCACTATCACCGCCGAAGTGGTCCCCTGGCGCTCAGACAGCTCTGAAAAATGCAGAGGAGAGAGGGTGGGTTAGTGGGAATAAGTTAATATACTCGGTTGCACTATCCTCGCTAGCAAATAGTTTCACGCCCTAATAAGTAAAATGAATATTTTTAATGAAGATCGGCTGGTGAGACTAATTTATGTTTTTAAAACAGGTACATACTTCCATACTGTCAATGCCACGATTTTCAGACCCCGGCCGACGAATTTTTTAACTGCCAGGTGCAGCTCCTAGTAAACAACTTCATGACCCTCACCATTTTATGGGACAATCGCCAAGGACCAATATGCCCTTACGCGGTACTAGCGGCTAGAAGCAACATACCAACCGTTATGGTGGTCTAATGCCTCGTTGTTGGAACAGCCTTCCGATTATCAGTGCGCCCACAGTCCTTCTTTTATCATAAACCAACACCCTGTTTAGCGCAAAGGAACAGCGCGTGACTCAAGATGAACTTTTGCGGATCGACAGCAAAGACAAATGCAAATCGCTGAATATTCTCTAAACATTTGATGTCAAATAAATGTACTTTACAAAATCTACAATCTTGCTGTTGGCTTTTAAATCACAGTTTCATATTCCGAATTGTGGCGCGCTGTGTTGTGAGATGATCTGTGTTGTTTTCCGGATTCTGTATGAAGTCGCGTAGGAGCAGTGTTGGCAAATCCTTAGTAAGAAAAGTAGCTATTGGCCGTCATAAAAGTAGCTAGAAGTAGCTAAATGACGTCATAACCTAATCTGCATAATTCACCAGGTGCATGATGGGTGATTGCCGAGGGCATGGTTGTTATAGCCTCTCATTGAGCTCACCCCTTTTTTGTAATGAAAGTCGCGAATGCACAGATGCAAACTCATTACATCCATATGCATACATTCACATGCAAATGCAGTAGTATTTAAATAAACCCCACAATGATTAGGCTGTTCTGTTGTCGCTTCTTAAACGTGTACTGCCATTTTTAATATGCTAGTATTTTATAATCCATAATGCCTCATTGTTGGAACAGTCTTCCGATTATCAGTGCGACCATAGTGCTTCTTTTATCATAAACCAACACCCTGTGTAGCGCAAAGGAACAGCGCGTGACTCAAGATGAACTTTTGCGGATCGACAGCAAAGACAAATGCAAATCGCTGAATATTCTCTAAACATTTGATATCAAATAAATGTACTTTACGAAATGTACAATGTTGCTGTTTGCTTTTAAATCACAGTTCTATATTCCGAATTGTGGTGCGCTGTGTTGTGAGATGATGTGTGTTGTTTTCCGGGTTCTATGTAAAGTCGCGTAGGACTGGAGACGACTGGGCGCGTTTGGCTACGCACCCTATAAAGTCACGGAGAGAGACGGGGAATATGAATGCTTTGATAATGTCAGGCTTAGGGGCGGGAGATATGATTTAGTGTTGCAAAAGCAGGTCAGCCAGGTCGATGGGGCAAGTAATAGGATTATCACATAATGTCGGCGCACAGCAGCCTGATTTATCGTTTGTTTAGTGGACAAAAAGTCGGGTAAGGCCCATAGGAAATTGTAATGTCAGCGGACATAAGGAGGGTTCTTAGTATTGTTCGTTGTCAGGTTGAAAGTGTTCTAACAGCATTCTCAGAACACCCCCATTTTGTTTAATTGCAAACATTTCAGGACACCGCAAGTGTTCTTAGAACACATTCAACTTGCCAGAGTACAATACGGACAGCGTCCTCAGGACACCCCCAGGACACCCCCAGGACACCCCCATTTTGTTTTTGTACGAACATTTAAGGACACCGCGAGTGTTCTTAGCTCAATTTTAGCTTGCTTGCAAACAAAACAGACACATACTCCGTCCGCAGAACACCCCACCATTTAGTTTATATAGAAAATCTCAGAACAGCCGTGTTGTCCGCAGACAAATCGAACACAACAAAAGCGTCTAGCACATAAAAAAAACAGAACATTGAACCTATATCATACTCCCCCCACCCTCCCCAAACACTCTTACACCAACACACTCCACTAAATAAAAAGTTTTGGGACCCCCCCTATAACTTTTCCCCCCCTGGACCAAACCTCTCCAAACTTTGTAAAAAGATTCAGAGTGGGCCATATACTTTTTTTTGCAACGTTTGGTGAGGATTTGTCCAGAGTTATAAGCCACCCAAAAAATGCTCTTCCTATGGAAACACCAACTTAACCATAACTACATGGACGCTACCGCGTCCATGTAATTCGGTAAAAAAACTTTGTTAACCTCTTTAGTGCCAAGGCCTTGGAATTGCATGTGCAGTGCCAAGGACGAGATAGCTCATCCTTTTTGGCACCTTGTTTTGAGCGATCCCTGCAAAGCAGGGATAGCTCAAAACTGTAATCCAACCCCCGGGCTATGTGAGGGGGACGTCCCACCTCACTGCCAGGGGGCTGGATTACCTTCAGTTTCACGTCGGCATGCGTAAAGCACGTCGGCGTGAAACTGAAAGTAAAATCAAAACAGCTGCCATTTTCAGCTGCTGCAGTGAAGAAAGAAGGTGAGTGCCCTTCTTTCTCCGCCTCGATCTCCGGTTGCATTTCAAGATTCTCCCCTTTCCAACGATATCCATTATGTGGCATTCCTGCTCATGGATCGGTACCCAAATTCAGACAGAAAAAAACAGGCGGTAGCAGCTTCCCTGTCATGGCAGCCCAACACTGGAATGCCCTCGCTCTCAACATCAGAACTGACCAATCCTATTACAGTTTTAGGCGAAACACCCTCACCTGGTTACGCTCCAACGATCCCATGACTGAACAATGCCCCTGCACCTAGCCTACCTCACTGTATATATGTATATAAACTGACCTGCTAAATGTACAATACTGTATGTATATTTGTATATATGCCTACTTAACAGACCCTGTAAGTAATGGAATGCTCTGCTCACCATTCAACTGTTTCCTACCCTGTAACCAAGTCTTTATGTATACTTACTCCTCTGTTCTCTGTTGCACCCTGTTACCTCTGGGTTTTGCGCGCTATATCAAATAAATAAACAAACAAACAAACAAACAGATCCCCTCCATGCTTTGGGGTCACGGGAGGAAGGGGGCCGCTTACCTAGTAAGCAGCCCCCCCGTGTCACAAACGGATCTCTATTGATCCTGTGACATTGCTGCTCACGGATTGCGTGCCCCAAGCCCGATCCATGAGCAGAAATGCCACATAATGGATATCGTTGGATCTGCTTCAAGTAAGCAGCCCTCTCCCCTCCTGTCCCCCAAACCATGCGGGCATATATGTGCACAACCCTGGGGCCAGATGGCTGATCATCTGCCCCCAGGGAAGGAGGGAAAAAAAAAGAAAAAAAAAAGAAAAATAAATAGAACAGGGATGGGGTTTGGGGTGGGTGTCATTCTGGGATTTTTTTGCCCCCATGAAATGGTGTAGCCCTACCTGGGGGCAGATTTATGGCCCCAGGCAGGAGTACATGAGGTGGCCCCCCATCCAATTGGGGGGTGGGGGGAGGGCTAGCAGGAATTAGTGTGCAGGCCCCCCCCCAAAGGATGGGGCCTGCAGGTTAGCCCCCCCTGGGGGCAGATGGCTGATCCTCTGCCCCAGGGAAGGGGGCAAAACAAAGAAAAAAAATGAAAATAAGAAAAGGAAATTTTGGGTGGGATGGGGGGGCACTAGCCACCAGGGATATATGTTACAGAAATGGGGGGGCGGCCCTCTCCCCTCACCCCAAGGGGAAATGGGGGCACCCCTTGAAGTTCTCCCCTTGGGCAGATATCTGCTCCAGGAAGGGGCATCTGACTCCAGGGAGGGCTGCATGAGATGCCCCCTCTTATCTGCCCCCAGGGAGGGCTGAATGAGATGCCCCCCCTGCATTGGGAGTGGGGGGGTAGAGGGTCACCCCCCGGTACATTAGAAAATGACCTGGCGGTTTAGGGTGCCCCTCAGCCCGCCCTAAAGTGTAGTGTACCTTTTCCATTTTTTTTGTGTTTACGAAACTTGCCTTGGTGCAGAGGGGCACATTGGTGTGCCAATCTGGCGCCGGGGTGCCCAAACCTTACTGACTCACCCACTGGGGGGCCTGTCTCACCATTTTTGGGGGCCCTCTCCCCCCCAACCCAAATGGAGGGGGGGTGTACCTCACTCAGCTGTTTGTAGGAGGCCCAGGGAGGCCTGCATGAGGTGCCCCTGCCACCCATTTGGGGTGAGGGGGGAGAGGGCCCCCAAAAATGATGGGACAGGCCGCCCAGTGGGTTGGCAGTAAGGTTTGGGCACCCCAGGGCCAGATTGGCACACCAATGTGCCCCTCTGCGCCAAGGCAAGTTTCGTAAACAAAGAGAAAAATGGAAAATGGTGAAACACATTTTAGGGGGGGCCGTCGGGCACCCCAAAGGGAAGGGGAATTTTCTAATGGGACGGGGTGATGACCCCATCTCCCTCACCCGCAATGGAGTGGTTGCCATGTCATGCAGCCCTCCCTGGGACCAGATGTCTGCTCCTAGGAAGGGACGCCTGAGCCCAGGGAGGAGTGCAGGACAGCCCCTGCACTTATCTTCCCCTGGGGAGGGCTACATGAGATGCGCCACCCCTCCAATTGGGGTGGGGTGGAGAGGGTGCCCCCCTTCACAATAGAAAATTACCTGGTGGTGTATGGGGCCCCTCTGCCCCCGCTAAAGGGCAGCCTGCCATTTTGAATTATTTTCTTTGTTTACTATACCTGCCTTGGCGCAGAGGGGCACATTGGTGTACCAATCTGATGCCGGGGTGCCCAAACCTTACTGTGCCACCCACGGGGGGCCTGTCTCACCTTTTATGGGGGCCCTCTCCCCCCCACCCCAAATGGAGGGGGGTGTACTCCACGCAGCTGTTTGTGGGAGGCCTGCATGAGGTGCCCCTGCTACCCATTTGGGGTGAGGGGGGAGAGGGCCCCCAAAAATGGTGGGACAGGCCCCCCAGTGGGTGGGGCAGTAAGGTTTGGGCACCCCAGGGCCAGATTGGCACACCAATGTGCCCCTCTGTGCCAAGGCAAGTTTCGTAAACAAAGAAAAAAATGGAAAATGGTGGAACACATTTTAGGGGGGCTGTGGGGCACCTCAAAGGTACGGGGAATTTTCTAATGGGACGGGGTAATGACCCCGTCTCCCCCACCCGAAATGGAGTGGGTGCCATGTCATGCAGCCCTCCCTTGGGCCAGATATCTGCTCCTAGGAAGGGACGCCTGAGCCCAGGGAGGAGTGCAGGACAGCCCCCCCTTATCTGCCCCTGGGGAGGGCTACATGAGATGGGCCGCCCCTCCAATTTGGCCATGTGTGGTTTCCCACGGGTGTCCTCTTTTGGGAAATGCATGGGGTTCCCCGTTTTCCTTGCTGGCTTCAACACCCTAGGCCTAAATATGTAGGTTACCCACATGAACAAAATGGTCAGTGGTGAAAGGCTTGGGGTTACCAGTGGGTTACCCTTTTCCATTTGCGCCCCCGGTAGGTGTACCCACACATGTGAGGTACCGTTTTCATCGGGACACGTGTGGGGACGCGGGAAGGTAGGCCATGTGTTGTTGGCCGTGTGTTTCGGTGGGTGGCCAGAGCGAAATTTCTGAGAATTGTATTCATGTCCAGCCAATTTCAGAGACATTTCCATGTCCACTCACCGAAACACGTCACCAACAACAGATGTCATACCTTCTCGCGTTCCCACAGGTATCCCGACGAAAAAGGTGCTAAACCTACCGGGGCGCAAAAGGAAAAGGGTAAGCCGCTGGTAACCCCAAGCCTTTTGCCACAGCACAATTTGTTCATGTGGGCAACCTACAGATTTGGGCCTAGGGTGTCGAAGCCAGCAAGGAAAACAGGGAACCCCATGCATTTCCCAAAAGAGGACACCTGTGGGAATGCACAGAGGTCTGACTTCCGCCAAGCGGCCCAGAATTTATTACCCAGAACCGCACAGAAAGTAAACATTGTATTTTTTCCCCACCAAATATCACACTTTGTCGGGGATTGGGCTAATAAAAACTGGGGCAATTTGCGCAAGGCAGACCTCTGTGGATTCCCACGGGTGTCCTCTTTTGGGAAATGCATGGGATTCCCTGTTTTCCTTGCTGGCTTTGAAACCCTAGGCCCAAATCTGTAGGTTGCCCACACGAACAAAATGGTCAACACACCGCCAACAACACACGGCCTACCTTCCCGCGTCCCCGCACGTGTCCCGATGAAAACGGTACCTCACATGTGTGGGTGCACCTACCGGCGGCGCGAAAGGAAAAGGGTAACCCACTGGTAACCCCAAGCCTTTCGCCACAGCACAATTTGTTCATGTGGGCAACCTACAGATTTGGGCCTGGGGTGTCGAAGCCAGCAAGGAATGCAATTTCCCAAAAGAGGACACCCGTGGGAATGCACAGAGGTCTGACTTGCGCGAAGCGGCCCAGAATTTATTACCCGGAACCCCAGACAAAGTGAACATTGTGTTTTTTCCCTAACAAATATCACACTTTGTCGGGGATTGTGGCTAATAAAAACTGGGGCAATTTGCGCAAGGCAGACCTCTGTGGATTCCCACGGGTGTCCTCTTTTGGGAAATGCATGGGGTTCCCTGTTTTCCTTGCTGGCTTCGAAATCCAAGGCCCAAACCTATAGGTTGCCACATGAACAAAATGGTCAGTGGCGAAAGGCTTGGGGTTACCAGTGGGTTACCCTTTTCCTTTTGCGCCCCCGGTAGGTGCACTCACACATGTGAGGTACTGTTTTCATCGGGACACGTGTGGGGACGCGGGAAGGTAGGCCATGTGTTGTTGGCGGTGTGTTTCGGTGGGTGGCCAGAGCAAAATGTCTGAGAATTGTCTTCATTTCCAGTCAATTTCAGAGACATTTCCCTGTGTACACTCACCGAAACACGTCGACAACAACAGATGTCATACTTTCTCACGTTCTCACAGGTGTCCCGATGAAAAAGGTACCTTACATGTGTGGGTGCACCTACTGGGGACGCAAAAGGAAAAGGGTAACCCGTTGGTAACCCCAAGCCTTTCGCCACAGCACAATGTTTTTTTCAGTCATTTTCCCGCTTTTCCCCCAATCTATGGCATTTTCCCCTACCTAGTTGTTGCCTGACCTACGCAAATCACCCCTTCCTAAACTTGGAATTTTGTCTACTTTTCAGAAATATATGCCTCTGTCCTCCAATTCGGCTTTCCTACCCTTTTCTTCCATTACGCCCATGCATGTCCAATTGGCAAAGTGGCCTAAATCGCCTACCTCTCACAAAACAGTTGATAACCACATCAAAATATTTTTTTTCGTTTCCACTCAACCTGTTCTTGAAAGCCAGGAAATTGGGAAATTCAGCATAGCAATCCATTTATTCCTAGCTCTTACTAGGAAAAAACCACAGGCTTCTTTGTACATCATTTTATTGCCATTTTCTGAAAAAATCCGAGACTCTAGGCCCTGGCCACAACCACCGCAGCATATCACACCCATAGAATAAAACATTTTAACTGAGCTATATGGGCTACTTATACAGGATATTAATTGCAATCAACACTGTACTAACAACCCAAAACCAATATCATACTAAAGTAAAATAGCCAGAAGCGCATTTTATTATGTCAGCGGACAGCCGTGGTGTCCGCGGACATGGCGAACACACCAGGGGTGCCTGCCATCTAAACAAATGCAACATTTCACCCATCTCTTACTCCACCACCCTCCCCAAGCACTCCTGTACACCAACACACTTGCCAAAGGTGTATTTCTCCCCAGTTCATCGCCGCGCTGTCCAAGATGGCAGACGCGCCAAAACAATGCGACGCACCTCACGCTTCATTCCAGCCAATCAGCGAGCACGTCGAATGTCCACGGACATGACGCAAGCCGATTAGCCAATCGGTGTCCTGTCCGTGGAGCGAACAGGGAAATGTGTCCACGGAGTGGACCTAGATATCACACATTTTTGGTAACTAATTTTTTGTATTTTTTTTTAAAAAAACTACTGGATGGATTTTCACCAAATTTACAAAAGCATGCCACAAATTTGGTGAAAATCCGTCCAGCGGTTTGGGCTGTAGGCGCAAGCAAATTTTTTTCCCCGTTCAGTCTATGGGAAGAAAATACATTTTGGGACCCCCTTATAACTTTGCCCCCCCTGGACCAAACCTCACCAAACTTTTCAAAATAATTTAGAGTGGGCCATATACTTTTTTTGCAAAGTTTGGTGAGGATTCGTCTAGGGGGAGCGAAGTTATAATCCGCTCAAACCATGCTCTTCCTATGGGTTTAGCAACTTAAACATAACTACACGGCCACTAAAGTGACCGTGTAATATATATGTATATATATATATGTATATTTTCAAAAGAACTGGCTGAACGCCAGTTTATGCGAGGAGCACTCTCCTTTGTACCAGGCTTAAATAATCAGTCCGTGACCAGCAAATCCATAATGGCTTCTTTATTCGTTAAAATACAGCATTATAGCTTCCCAAAAAATCGATGCGTTTCGCGGTGTTACTTGACGCTTGTTCACAACACCCAAGTGCTGCCACCATAGTGTTGAAATACATAAAACTTGTCTGCAGACATAGAAATGGGACAAGGGGATTCAACGACCATGGACATAGAAGAGGGGACTTAATTGTGTTGGTACGGCCGACGGACATCTTTGAACAGGGCTTAATCTCTACAAAGTTGAGCTACGTTAAATCATGATTGAGTAATCATTTAAGGATTTACTTTTTCGCTCAATATAAAGTGTTCAACCAACAAATTAATTATATTAGTTCCTTGCTAAAGTCCTTCAACTTGGTTCAATCTGCACAATCTCTTTAGAAAAAGTGCCTAGTGCCTTTGTACTTAAAGTGCATAGTGCATAGAATAAAGTGCCTAGTGCTAGCAGCTTACTAAAGTGCCTACCGCTTTAGTGCATATCAGCCTCTGAGTATCATAAAGTGCTTAGTGCTTTCAATTTCAAATCAATGTAGAAATCTATTTCTACTCTTATACTGAGTTACCTCCCCGGTTTTTATTCACTGTCTCTACTCTGCAGTAAAATCCATTCACAATAACCAGAATAAAACATACATGGTGACTAATATAAAAAAGGTTCATAAAAAACCCCTAAAAACACAACATATTATCAAACAAAGTGCAGTTAAAAATACAGACAATAATGGATTTTCACTTTTAAAACCCATTTATGAAAACACTTTATATCAGTCAGTCCTTATTGGTAAGAAGTGCCAGGTTGTTTTGTATATGGTGATGCATACCCTAGTGCCCTAAGAAAGTGTATAGTTCTTTGTCTATGTTATGGCATTGCGGTTGTTTTGTTTCAAAGTCCAAGATTCAACGGGTTTCTTGTTGTCGGAGCTTTTTTTCTCGATCTCCCCCTCTCGGGCCATTTTCAATTGCATGGATACCAAAGAAAGCAAAACTGTCCATATTACTTTTATGGCATTCAGTAAAATGTTTTGCAATCGGATAGTTGGCATCTTTGTTTTGTGTGGCTCTCACATGTTGTTGCACCCTTATTTTTAATTTGCATTTGGTACTGCCCACATACCACTTTTTACATTTGCACATCAGAATATATACTACATATTCAGTATCACACGTGATTTTTTCATTTATATATTCAGTTGATTTTGTTATTGGATGCTCAAAGGTGGTGCAATTCTTTGCAAATTTACACATATTGCATCGTGTGCATTTGTTGAAGCCTTTCTTCCGATTGGTCAACCAGGAACTTGTGTCCTTGGCTACTTCTTTATCCATGAAACTGTGTACCAATTTATCCTTGATTGAAGTATTTCTTCTGTAACTGATGTCTGGATGTTTTTTCAGCAGGCCACCAATGTCCTTATCAATTGTTAAAACTTTCCAATGTCTCTGTAACACACGTTTAACCTCTGTGGTTTGACTGTCATACGTGAGTATGAGTCGTACTTCCTCATTCTCGTTATTCACAGCTTTTTCTTTGTCTGCCAAGAGGATTTGTCTATCATGACTTCTGGCTTTTAAATGCGCTCTTTCAATGACTTTTTTAGGGTAACACTGTTGTCGAAATCCTCTTGCTGTGATTTTGCTTTCTGCATCGTATGTTTCTAAAGTTGTGCTGTTCCTTCTTAACCTTATAAATTCACCATATGGTACACTCCAGATCAAACTCTTCGGATGCCCGCTTTTAGCATGCAATGGCGAATTTGATCCTGTGGGTTTTCTGTGTAATTCACACGTTAGAGTTTGCACCACTATTCTCAGATTAACATCCAAGAAAGTTATGAACGAATAACTGTGTGTTTCTGTGAATCTTAAGTTGTTCTCATTTTGGTTCAGATGCTTTACAAAATCATACCAACCAACCTCTGTCTATTTCCAAATTACAAATAAGTCATCTATATATCAAAGCCAAATAACCACATTTTCAGTAAAATCATGATTCTGTTCCGTCCACACTTCTGTAGCTTCCCAGGCCCCCATAGTCAAATTGGCATAGGATGGGGCAAATGTTGTCCCCATAGCTGTGCCCTGTATTTGCCTGAAATATTCTTCATTGAAAACAAAGATGTTGTTAGTGAGGCAGAGATCAATCATAGCTACAATCATTTGTGTGTGTTCCAGATAGTTGAGGGTCCTAGTGTTTAGATATCTTTCACAAGCTTTTTTGCTATAATTATTTTCAATTGATGTGTATAAGGACACCACGTCCATGGTTGCCATCATGAAGTTGGATTCCCGGGGTATATTATTAACTCGCAATAAAAAATCCTTTGTGTCTTTGAGACAGGAAGGTAGTGAGGAGACGAAGGGCAGAAGAGTTTCATCTATGATTTTCGACATGTTCTCCAACACTGACCCCACTAGGGAAACGATCGGTCTTCCCAGAGGTTTTTACTGTTTTTATGTATTTTCGGAAGAAAATATATGGTTGGTGTGATGGAGTTAGTCGTTCGTAGAAATTAGCAATTTTCTTCAGTTAGTATGCCTTTCTGTTCCCAACCTTCTACAATTTTTTTTACCTACTCTTCTAATGCTTTTGTTGGATTTTTTCCACATTTTTCATAGCATTTTTTATCATTTAACTGTTTGTATGCCTCTTTAACATAATTTTCACGAGTCATTAGGACAATGTTTCGTCCTTTATCTGAGGGCTTAATTACACAGTTTGTCAGGTTGCAAAGTTCATTAAGGGCCATTCTGTCCTTCATGGTCCAATTGCTTCTCTCTTTGTATCTTTTGTATGGTCTGAGCTTTTTTAAGTCCTCAATTACTAGTGTTTATATATATGAAATGATTATTTGGGGGAGGGCGTTCAGGGTGTTTTCTATAATGATGAGATCCAGAAAGTCAGTAAAAACCAGCAAGGCATTTATACAATTGAAAAACCATAAAAAGTAAAGGTTGTGGAGCCAAAAAACAATATTTAGTTAAATGACTTGGATGGCCTGACAAATTCAACAGTTGGGTACCCACCGGATCCCTAGAAACAACGGGCATGTAGCTGCGGTCAAAATGGAGTCTGCATCTTTTTATATTATGCTTCCCAGCAAAGCTTCAGCTGAGACATTTCCAGGGAACAAAATATCCAACTTCACTGTGAAACTGGCCAAACCAGTAAATCTGTATGGCCCGTGGATGGTGGCATTCACCGAAGTTCAGTACGTCCGATCGTGGGACACTTTAGCCCCGGGGGAAGAAACCTTTATTATAAAACTGACAAACCCTCCGAGGCTCTGGCCGGGTGTATTTCCCGAGTTGTATTATTCAAATATACCAGAACTTGTGAGAGTCATCAACAATGCTGTATCAAACATAGCTGAATATGAGGACACAATGCTACGACTAGACCCCCAGCAGTGTAAAGTTTTTCTACAGGGGCCAGACCCCTCTGTTAGGTTTTCAGCAGCAGGGAGACTGCGCAACATACTGGGGACTGTGCAACATATTGGAAGTAAAGAACTGTGGGATATTACCTGCACCTACATTAACGTTTTTTTAATAGCTCATTGCTCTATGCGTTGTTGTGGAGTATCAACGGGTGGGGGATAGCCACGGCCGCTACTTAGAACCGTGGAGATTAAAGGGAACAACAATGATATTGTGAACATTCAATAGAACAAACCTGACTATGTTCCATGTGTAAAAACCATTTTGACACCATCAACATACAGATAAGAGACGAGCAAGGGCTGTTTGTATCCTTTAAATATGTAAAGATCTGGCTGCGGTTGCACTTCAGACCGTTCCGGCTGAAAGATTAATAAAACAGCATTATAATGGCACTGTTAAAGAACTATGGAGACACCGGCCCCAAATAATAAACAAAACTAACTATATGGAATATTACATGAACCAGGCCGGTTACAGCGATCAACCATATTTTAGCCGAACTCCCATCATGTATGGGGTGGAGGTCGGCTGTATGGTTAAAGGTCTTTTTAGATGCAATATGCCCTGTTTACGTTGTGGTTTGGAATTAGTTAAACAGCATGTGAGAACGGCTGCTGGCAATATTGCAAAAGACGTTGTGGGAAGCGTGACAGCTGCGGTTGTTGAGCAGCTCACCTAACAGAACAAGCATGGGCAGGATGGATCCGGCCTCATTTGTAAAACACATAGGGGCATTAAGAGGAAGAGGTCGGCATCTCTGCTGCATGCCCTCACCCCCCGAAACCCACCAGGAAAAGCAGATCAAAAGCCTGAAGAGCACATATGAATAGGAAGAAGAAACGTGTTATTTCTAAGACACAAGGGCGGCAACATTTTAGAACAATGTCCTTCTTACACAGAACCTTGGGGTAATGTTTAAAATCAGAACTCAATATTTTTACAGTGCCCCCGACACAGACCAGCATCAATAAGTTTTTTTATCGAGGTCTCGCCTCTGGCTGCTTTATCACCATTAGCCCCCATAGAATTCTTTGTATCGGGCTCGACCGACATGTATCTGGATTTGAACGATACGCTTCTGCATCTAACTTGTAAAATAACAAAGGTGGATGGAACCGACACAGCGGCTACAGCACGTGTGTGTAAGATTGCTTACGCAATAGCCAGCATGTTTAATCAGGTGGATGTGACATTGGGCGATCGAATGATAACACATAGCGATAATATGTACACCTACAGGGCCTACATAGAGACTCTGTAAAATTATGGCCAAGATGTCCTGGATAAGCAGCTCTCGGTGGGGCTTTTATACCGCGATAACGCAGGCATTTTGAGAACACAGCTCTGGACGACGATAACAAGGGATTTGTGAAAAGAGCCCATCACGCCAGGAACAGTAGAATATTTGATTTACTAGGCCGCCTAAACGTTGACCTTTTCTTTCTGGATAATCTATTGAACAATGGTGTTGATCTTAAAGTTAAACTATCCAGAACCACAGACGCTTTTTGCCTCATGAGCGGGGACGCCGAACAGTACAAAGTCGTCATCGTATCAGGCAGTTTATTTGTTAAAAATGTAAACGTCTCTCCGGCTATTAGACTGGCGGATGCAGAGGCGCTGCAGATATCTAATGTGAAATATCCTGTGGAGCGAGTCACTCTTAAAGTCTTCAGCATTCCTAGTGGTAGACACAGCACTAGTCAAGACAACCTGTTTCTGGGGCCGTTACCAAAGATAATAATCATGGGAATTGTTGAAACAACAGTGCTTACTGGTGCATATAATAAAAAGCCCTTTGACTTCAAACACTGTAACATGAACTGTGCAGCTCTGCACAAGGATGGTGTTCTAATTCCTGCCAAAGCATATACACCCAATTTTGGACTGCAGAACATAATCAGAGAGTACATGGGGTTGATGGCTGTCACTGGAAAGCACATGTGTGATGTACCAGTTTCATTCACACACAATGAGTATGCACTCGGCTATACCTTGCTGGCCTTTGATCTAAGACTTCATAACGCATGAGCGGGTCATTTCAACCTCATGAGGAGCGGGAACCTACATGCTGAAATAAAGTTTGAAAGAAACCTAACAACCACGCATTCCCTGCTAGTGTGGAGCGTTTTTCGTTAGCGTTCTTGAGATCAATGCGCAAAGAAACATACTTTTTGATATTTAATGGATACTCTACAGTTAAAAAGGATTTTTGCGTAAATAATAGACACGCTTGAAGAACATTTCATGGTGTGTATGCCAGTGATACATGTCCCAAACGCCTACCAAGAAATCACCTGGTTAGCCTGGTGGTGAACACCGATCCTCAGGCCGGAACACACTGGATAGCTTTGTGGCTGAAGGAAGATGTGCTAACAGTGTTTGACAGTTTGACACACTTACTGCAACACCCCATACACACCTCAATTTAATGGACTATGTAAAAAGCAATGCAAAATATTGTATTACTGTACCGGTTCAAAACTCTAAAGCCGTGACCTGTGGTCAGCACTGTATATTCTTTATTAGCCAAATGTCAGAATGTAAATCGCTGGCGGCTGTTTTGAAAATGTATGCAAGCAATTGGATGCAAACCGACCAAATGGTGACCAGATTTGTTAATAAGATGTTATCTAATGTGTATAGATCTCACAAATGTTTAAAATGTGTCAAAAATGTAAATGTGGATGGATCGTCTATACACTGATGCATGTATCAATAAAATAGTTTTTAAAATCAACTTTCATTGTATGTTATCATACATACTAAATAATATAACATAATAAACAATCAATCATGTTTATGAATTGAAAACTTTTATTACTAAAAAGACATATTTAATACTGAAAGAAAAGAAAGGTTATAGCAGAATATAGCGAAAAAGAATCACACACATTCAACAATGGGCACCCCACATTATTCAGATAGCCATAAAGGCCTGCCATGGACCTGGCATGGTCTAGATGTTTTAGAGGCACAGGTGCTGGAGGCGGATAAAGAATCTGTAAGCCAGCTGGTATTCCAATCCTTTTCGGGGCTGGGTTTGTGGGGACTGCTAATGGGGGTTCTAAATGGGCTATGTTGTTGGCGAGGAGTTGCGGGAACCCCAGTGCTCCAGAAGGCATCGCTGGGCGATATTACTCATGACCAAAGTCGGAATATTTTAATCGGCCACCGCCTCCATACACTCGTTCCAGCCGATGGGTGAATTTATTGTAGCAGTGGGGTTTCGGTTTGTAACACTTCATACTAGATTGTGCAAGTTCGAACCCCTTAAACCCCTGCCTTTATAAATAAACTCCCCCCTATCGGTCCACGCAGCCACATCCTTTGAAAGTTGCATTTTATGTAGCAATAGTTCTGCATTAGGTTTATAGCGTTGGCTAAGAGTGTTTACCACATCAGCCACAACCGGATCTGTCCCCGGTTGTTCCCCCGCACCACTAGATTCTTCAGGCGGCATGTATAAAGTTAGTTTGTTTTTCTCTGCAACGCTGTGTCGGGCATGGTTTAAGTATCTGTGTAGAATATTCGAGTATAATGCCCCTTTATCATGCACCGATAAATCACATCTGTTTAACACATTCTTCATTTCCTTGTCGAGAGGCATGGTAGCAACTTTTGGGATATTCCAATCCGTCGGGGTGTGGCAGTCGTCAGATTTTCTAACTGACGCTTGTCTACCAGATACATTTTATGGGCGTGTTCCATTATTGACCCCCGAGCAAGCTGGTGATTACAGGTAAAGCTATGCCAATGAGCGATCCTATGAACCCACCGAATTGCAAGACCACATTTCTCTTAGCCCTTAGTGATATTTGCTTATTGCACAGTTTCTTGATGACCTTCTTTTTCAACACACTTATTTGACAGTGTGTTAGGGGAATGTGTCCCTTTAAAGTGTTTTGAGCAATCTCTGCAATAGCAGTGACCAATTGTCGGAGGCCGCGGCTAGAGTGGCCTTGCTTTGTTGAGGGGTGACATATAGAAGCATTTTCAACAGCGCAATGTTTCTTCGTATTCGTGTTAACACGGTGAAGGCGCGACAGGGTACTGACGCAATATTGTGCTTAATGTTATTCATTAGATGTCTTTCTCGGGATATAAATAGCGGGCAACTCCAGAGGAAATGTATCAGTGCGCAATCTATAATCCTCTGGAGTGGGTGTTTTTAAATCAACCAGTAGATATCCTTAGGGCTTACTGGTCGCATCTTCAAAAGCTTCAATGAAAAAATGCATTTTGGTCAGATACTTCTAGTGGGCTATAACAGCTAGTTGCTATTTATCCTGGGGGGTTTTAAATAACACTATATAGCTAGCGTTTAGTGTTATCGATCTGTTGCTCTTCTCCTTGTTAAATATGTTTTGCACAACATAACATATGCTCAGATTGTGGTGATGAGAATATTGAGTAAAAAACTTTTTCTAGTTCGGCATTCTGACCCCCCAGTCAGTCATCAAATCGTCCACAATAATCATATTCATCACACTCTGCGGTAATAAACGATTGTTGTTGAGACTCTCGGCATACCTTCTACAAACCAAAGGTGTTTAAAAGGCTGTTGCAGGGTGTTGTAAAGAAGCTGCCAGCAGCTGTAAAACTAAATAATATTTTTGGGGGCATGTGATACCACGGTGTGGGCATTTTCTAAATGTTTTTTGACAAAAGAACTCTTGCCGCAGCTAGAATGCCATGCCAGCACACACGCAAAGGGATGTTGTAGCCTGGTATCCATACTGAAAAATACTTGCGCATTAGTGAAGCAGGCGCAGATATCCAAGTATGAGCCACTCAGTGAGTTTAAATCACATCGAATGGCGTGCTTCTAAAAGTTGATAAATCAAAAATTTCTACATCTGCGTGCTTCTACCCGGCGTTTAAGCGCTATGATATGATAGTTTATTTATATAGCGCTTATACACAATGTGTTTCAAAGTGCTTCAAGGCAAGGGAGGGAACAGGGGAAAATACAATGACATCCTTAGAGGCCATGAACAGTAAGAATGTGAAATTAACTATCGTACTCAGCCTGACAACATTTCAGATAGTGCAAGAACTATGACATAGATAAGGAAGGGAGGGAGAGAGTCGGAAGAAAATGGAAACATACAGGTGACTACCTTACTCGGCCTGATGACATTTCTGGTAGAGCCGGAGAAAACAAAAGGTTAGCGAGAGGTGTGCAGAAAGGGAGGAGAGGAACAAAACAAGCGATTATCATACTAGGCTTGATGGAGGGGGGACAAGTAAGGGGATGGGGTGGAGACAGACGAGGTTGCTCTCATACTAGGTCCAGGGACAATTCTGATAGAGTAAGTGTATAGAAGAAAGTAAGGGGTGGAGGTGAGGAGATAGGAAAAGGGAGAAAGGGAGAGAACAGAGAGTGAGCAGTCAAAAAGAGTGGGGAAGCAAGAGGGAAGAGCGAATACAATTGCAGAACTCAGTAGTAACTCATAATGTTGCAAGCCTGGATACAAGATGAGATGGGATTATCATGATTCAGGGCCACCATGAGAAAGGGTGATGCACTGTTAATCAATGCAGTTCATAAAAGTCAAATCCAGCATTGGCCACAAGACGGTGATGGTGAAACCAGAATATATTAGGACAGACTCCTGTGGAAGTAGGCTGGAGGGGGTCAGGGGGAGCAGGGTAGAAGAATCAAGCAAAACAGGCAACACCTTTGTGCGAAAAGGGGGGCGCAAGGGAACTTTATGGGAGATCAGAGGGGTGGAGATGGCCTGTGGGGGCAGGGGGAGTAAACACATGTTGGTGCATGCTTACCTGCTGTTTGAGAAGAGGTTCGGGCCCTGGATCCTGCTGGCTCGAACAGGTCCAAACAGGTCCAAAAAAGAAATTGCCCTTTTCTCTGTCTGGCCTTCGCTTCGAAACTTACACCGAATTGAAAATAAAAAAAGCTGTAAATAAAAAACATGATGCATCATACATCTTGCAAACTGTATAAAACACATAAAATATATATCACACACAACATAGCTTTAGAAGTTATAATGAATCATTCAGCATATAGCGCCCCAGCCCAGCACACGTGTAAAAAAACACTGTTTTAGAATTTGCCATGTATACCACGGTACCAGTTTTCAGAAATAAGAGAATAATTCGGGGCGTTGGAGCCACAGGGACCCTTTGGATGAAACAAAGGAACAACTCCATGTTGCAGGGACCCCAGACACTCCTTGGACCCCTGTGGATGAATCAAAAACAAAAATAAACAATTCCATAACGTGGGCCCCCAGACACTCCTCATGCCCTAATGGGCGAACCACAAACATCTTTGAGCCTAGGGGCCCCCAGACACCCCTCAGACCCTGATGGGTGAACAAGAAACAACTTTGATCCTAGGGGCCCCCAGACATTCCTTGGGGCCCAGTCGGGATGAATCAAATCCTGTGAACCCACCGGATTGCAAGACCACTTTTCTTTTAGCCCTTAGCGATATTTGCTTATTGTAAAAAAGTATTTCAACTTTGGATAATGTAAATGTTCAATACAGCCCCGCAGAAATGTGCGTCGGGATATTTTGATCAGTGCGTAATTGACAATAACAGCCGTGCAATAGTGTTAGAGCTACAGCGGCAAGCAGTAAAATATCCAGCCATGTGCTATTTAAGTTTGATGAACAATGCAAGTCGACTTCTTTAGCACAGACGTCCCCGTAGTTTAAACAACCCCTACCAGAAATTGCTAAAGCACCCAAATGCCGTGCTTTCCAATTCAGCATCACTTAACTAAACTAGAGCGCTGTAAACTACCATGCAGATATTTAAACATTCTCACATGCATTGCTTGAAACAAAATACAAAGTATTTTGTTAGTGGTTGTTGGGGGAACCTTTGTGAGCAAACTGTATAAAACTGTCCTACAACAAACATAAAATGCACATTGCAAAAATACAGGATGGCAGTTAATATTGAGAATAAGCATGTTTTGTTTTAAAATATCTGTTTGCCACCGGTAGATAAAAATACACAGGGCTAGATTGTAGAACAAACTTTAAATAAACTGACTTACATATTTCCCTGCCCCTCGAAAAACACCTGTATTTTGCTTATCCTGCATATTAAATAGCTGGCAAAAACACTTGGTTTATCCTCCATAATAAATAGCTGATCTAAAAACACTTGGAACTGCAGCATCACAAACACATATCTGCGTCTTGAGCATCTTCATAGCGCTAGAATACACTTCTCTAACTTTAAATATTTCATGCTTTTAAAACATAGCCTGCCTGGTCAGAAAAACAGTTATTTAGTTACAAGCCTTTACATAAACACTAAGCTCATTATCAGGCCAATTCATGGAATTAATGTGCGCCGAAAATCGCAGCGCAAGCGAGAAAATCGCAGCGCAAGCGTGCAAAAGCCACGCACATCGATTCATGGAAGTCCGTGCACGTGTAAATCCTGGGATGTGCGCTAAAATCGTGCGTGGCGCACGCGGGCGCACACGTCATCAAATGGTGTGCACTACTTGCACAGCCAAAGCGCACATAGCGCGGTGCACACAACAAAATTGGGCGGAACATAGGACTTTTATGGGGTGGCACACTTTCCCAAAGTGCTAGGTGCCACTGATTGCACCCATGTGGCTCTACGTCCTTCCAGGGCAACATCTATAGAAACCGCAAGCACTGGCATTCCATCAACATGCAGGTAGTATGTGATGCCAAGGGAATCATCACCTCAGTATATGCCAACTATCCAGGGTCCACCCATGACAGTATCATATTCAGAATGTCACCTCTAAACCGGGAGCTAGAAGCTGGGCGGCATGGCGATACATGGCTGCTTGGTGAGTATAAATGCCTCTGCACATGCATGCATGTCAGATACTGAGTAATGTCACAACCCCACTAATGATACCCATCATCACCTCCCCAGGGGACAGTGCCTACCCTCTGAGCATCCACATGATGATGCCAATTCGGGACCCCACCACACCACCCAAGGTGAGATACAACACTGCCCATATTGCAACACGGGGCATAGTGGAGCGCATATTCGGAGTGCTCAAGTCACGCTTTCCCTCCCTTGACCGCTCTGCTGGGCAGCTGCTATATGCGCCCCCAGTAGTGTGCAGGATCATAGTGGCAGCATGTGTCCTGCACAACGTTGCAACCTGCCGGGGCCTGCGGGTGGACATGGTGGTGCCCCCACATCCCCAACCACATGCACGTCCTCTGCGCATGGGAGGGGAAAGGGCACGTGGTGAGGCAGCCCGTACACAGCTGGTGGCTAATTACTTCACCTAAAATCACACCCCTGTGGAGTGCACACAGCCCTGGCACATACCAGCTGACAATCAATGATGATGACATAAGGGACAGTCAACTGTCACAACCATACCAGCCTGGGATTGGTCACCTGGAAGTGTTACATTGTGTGCATCCCTACCTACCGAAAGACAACCAATGCTGTGTCACAAAAAGACACACATTTATGCTGCATGAATGACTACCCCCTTGCAGAATACAGCATGAAAATAGTGCCATGTCACCAAACCCCTCCCCATCTCAGCTACCCAACACACCATGGCATGTCATGCAATGTGAAAGCAACCAAATGAATGCACAACACATGACACAAGTGTCACAAAGTGCACTGTCCCAAATGGAAACAGGCCACAGACAATATGCTCCCAGTAATCAATAACAAACAGCACACATGAACAAATACTTACCAGCAACACAGGATGAAACAGTGGCAAAATATGACAGTACAAAATCAAAGTAGTGCAAGTCTTACAACCTGAATAAGCCAGCACATCGACCCCTTCCAACTGCAGAGTGTTGCTGTCAGGCAAATGTGTCAGTGTACTGCATACAACATGAACTGCATCTGCAAAGGAGACGGCCTTGTGAAGACATGAAGAAGGTACCTGTGAATAAGGAGGAAGACATGGATGCACAAGCACATATCAATACACCATGCAGTGTTCAATACAACCACATTCCCCATTAGGGATGTCCACACAGTTTTGACTACAGACTGCCCACACAGCTCA
The DNA here is from genome assembly GCF_040938575.1 of Ambystoma mexicanum. Classification (NCBI taxonomy): domain Eukaryota; kingdom Metazoa; phylum Chordata; class Amphibia; order Caudata; family Ambystomatidae; genus Ambystoma; species Ambystoma mexicanum. The sequence continues at coordinate 291,380,115 of NC_090941.1, forward strand.
AGGGAGCCCAATGTTACTGTGTAAATCACTGATACTTGGTCACACCCTTTGCAAGCCCATGGAAAGGGGAAGCAGGAGGGGTGTGTGTGTTATGAACCCAAGCATCTAACCCAAAGACAGGACAAGCCTGCTTGTGCCCAGCTGGAATACACAGTGGATGCCCACGGGAGCCACACAAGGCAACACACTGTAAAAAATTGAAACAAAAAAATGTAAAAAAAATGCCCATGTGTGGACCGGGGGGGGGGGAGGCCACCCAGGAGGTTCAAGGACAGGGTGCACACCAACACCCACCTGCGTGAATGTTGCAAAAAAATACCTCCATGGTCTAATGGCCTGCACGGCTACGCCAATGTGGGAGAACTGCTGTCACTCTCTTCACCCTCTGCTGCTACATCAGGAGGTGGCGGTGCTATGGGAGGCAGCCCACGCAAAGCCCTGGTATGGTCCTCCACGGCAGCAAGCATGCGGGGGTGGAAGGTCTCCTTCTGGAGGATGATAGTACGGAGATCCCCATGCATCACCTCACGGGTTGCCTGCATTTCTGCACGCATGGCCTCGCGTGATGCCCGTGTCTCCTCACGAGTTGCCTGCAGCTCAGCTAAGAGTGAACGTGTGAGCTGCTCCAGCTGTTGTTCTGACCTAAAATTTCGGGAAGCCTCAAGTTCACCCAGAGTCTCCCTAAGGAAATGGAGTTCTAACTTCAGGGCTTCCCTGTGGCCCTGTGACTCTACAGATATGGCTTCGCGCAGAGTCTCCGGTGCCGCCCGTCGGTCCCTGTTGGACGCCAACATGTCTTCCCTGTGTGATTGGCAAATGGAGTCTGTTGCCTGCTATTGTTGCTCCATCTGCCTTTCAGGGGGAGACTGGAAGTGGCCACCCTCTCCATTGCCTAAGCCATCATTTCAACCGATGCTCCCTGTTGTGCTGCTATACTGTAAATGGCGTTTTCCCATACAGTATTGCCTGGTGGCGTACGGCCACCGCGTCGGCGGGCACCACACCTGTTTGGGGGAAGGCGATCTGCACCTTGCTGTGCTGGCACTGCCTGAGGCTGCAGGACTGCATTCCCCCTCTGATCTGCTGGCCCAGTAACAGGATCAGATGTTGTGGAGTGTGACCCTGCATCCATAACCGCCAAAGGCGGAGTTAACAGCACTGACATCCCCATAGAGGGACCTACCCCCGGTGCAGGTGGGTTGGACAGAACAGCATCCCTGCCAGAAACACTCACCTGCAAAAGCACATAAGTCCCACTGTCCGATTCAGCACCTGAATCATAGAGGTCTGTGGAGGTGCACCCAGAAACACCCGTGGACAGTATGGTCTGCAGGAGGATAGGGTTTTCAACCACCACCACACCCACTTCCTCCACTGGTGCCCGGTCGTGGCTGAGATTCCTCCTGGATCTGCACCATCTCCTCCTCCTCAACAGCATCAAGTGCGTCATCACCTGCAAAAACATGAAAGACAACAAATGGAAACAGGCATGAGCACCATAGCACACACATACGCCTGACAAGGCAGAGATCCAGTACATGAATAACACATGTCCCACACGACTATAGCCCTGACATGCATGCACTGTCAATGATTTGGAAGGGGAGGCAAAAAGCAGACACTGAGGACTCCAAGATGGAAAATCAACACATGTACTGCGTGCTGGATAGCACTGGCATCACATATTTGCCTGTCAGTGGCATGGGCAATCCACATGCATGACACATACCAGCACACAGATGGCACATAGCATAGCCATGGTACATTTGACAAGTACAGCCATATGTCAGTGAATGAGTACTGTCACCCATCCATGTGAGATGGACATGATGAGATGAAAAACGCAAAATAGTGTGACAAAATATGCATGTGCCACACACACTGCAATACATCCAGTGTGCAATAATACAGTGATGGTAGGCAGATGGATACATCAATGGTTGGTCACTTCAACATGACAGGAAACAACAATCATGTTCCACATTCAAACAGGCCCCAAAAATTAATGTGAGCAGGCCTTTACTCAATCAGCCTGAATGGTCAAATCATTCCCATAACAAGGTAATATGGGTTGTAATCTATGACAGAAGCATCTCAGAAGCATGTCACATATGTGGCATTAGGGTAGAAAAATGCATTGATTGCAAAAATGGGAGGATTGAAACAATCAGGCTGAATGAACATTGACAAATCAGAACAATGTTGTTGCAAGATGACAGTTCAAGGGCAACTGCAGTAATGTGGCGTTAATTGGCTACTGTGGTCAGAAGGGATACTGTCATACCCAAACCCAAGGCCGGTGAATGGTTTGGAGGAAGCACATGGGTGACCCATACCACTCAGGAGTACACACCCTCACCTGGCACTCAATCATTAGACATCACCCAAGAAACATACACATGGATTACACACACTTGCATGGGCACTCACCGGACAATGCCTCATAATCTGGTTGGTCTCCCATGCCTTGGATCTGTTCCTCTGTGACAAAGGTTCCAGCAACAGACTCATGTTCAGTGAGTTGGTCGTCCTCTGGGGAGACCCACTGCCAGTCACCAGAGTAGAGGCATGATTGGAAGCCAGCTTGTTCTTTGCTCTGCGTTTAAGGTCATTCCACCACTTGTAGCAATCATCAGCTTGCGCCTCACAAATCCAAGGGCACTAATGTGGACCGCGATGGTCTGCCAGTGGGCCCTACTTTGAGCAGTCGAAGTCTTACAGCCTGCAGTCACCAACATTTTGCGGTTATGTGCCGACACATAGGCCACAAGTGCATCAAGTTTGGCGTCATTGAAGCTAGGCTTCCTTGACGTGCCGGAGTGTGTAGCCGTGTCTGGGGTCTCAGCCTGTAGTGCAAGAGCACCCTTTTTCTTCTTCTTTTAAGGTGGTGCGGATCCTGAGTGGCTTACGCCGCTCTGGTCAGTAGGGGCAGAAGCGCAGGTGGACTGGGTACTAGAAGCCTGTAAAGGCACAATGACCATAGGTCTTGGTGCAGGCATTGGCTGCAGGGTGATGTCGGGTGATGTTAACACGGTAAAGGCGCAAAAGGGTACTGACAAAATATTGTGCTTAATGTTATTTATTAGATGTCTTTCTCGGGATATAAATAGCGGGCAACTCCAGAGGAAATGTATCAGTGCGCAATCTATAATCCTCTGGAGTGGGTGTTTTTAAATCAACCAGTAGATATCCTTAGGGCTTACTGGTTGCATCTTCAAAAGCTTCAATGAAAAATGCATTTTGGTAAGATACTTCTAGTGGGCTATAACGGCTAGTTGCTATTTATCCTGGGGTGTTTTAAATAACACTATATAGCTAGCGTTTAGTGTTATCGATCTGTTGCTCTTCTCCTTGTTAAATATGTTTTGCACAACATAACATATGCTCAGATTGTGGTGATGAGAATATTGAGTAAAATACTTTTTCTAGTTCGGCATTCTGACCCCCCGTCAGTCATCAAATCGTCCACAATAATCATATTCACCACACTCTGCGGTAATAAACGATTGTTGTTGAGACTCTCACCATACCTTCTACAAACCAAAGGTGTTTAAAATGCTGTTGCAGGGTGTTGTAAAGAAGCTGCCAGCAGCTGTAAAACTAAATAATATTTTTGGGGGCATGTGAAACCACGGTGTGGGCATTTTCTAAATGTTTTTTGACAAAAGAACTCTTGCCGCAGCTAGAATGCCATGCCAGCACACACGCAAAGGGATGTTGTAGCCTGGTATCCATACTGAAAAATACTTGCGCATTAGTGAAGCATGTACAGATATCCAAGTATGCGCCACTCAGTGAGTTTAAATCACATCGAATGGCGTGCTTCTAAAAGTTGATAAATCAAACATTTCTACGTCTGCGTGCTTCTACCCGGCGTTTAAGCGCTATGATATGATAGTTTATTTATATAGCGCTTATACACAATGTGTTTCAAAGTGCTTTAAGACAAGGGGGGGAACAAGGGAAAATACAATGACATCCTTAGAGGCCATGAACAGTAAGAATGTGAAATTAACTATCGTACTCAGCCTGACAACATTTCAGATAGTGCAAGAACTACGACATAGATAAGGAAGGGAGGAAGAGACTCGGAAGGAAATGGAAACATACAGGTGACTACCATACTGGGCCTGGTGACATTTCTGGTAGAGCCGGAGAAAACAAAAGGTTAGCGAGAGGGGTGCAGAAAGGGAGGAGAGGAACAAAACAAGCGATTATCGTACTAGGCCTGATGGAGGGGGGGACAAGTAAGGGGATCGGGTGGAGACAGACGAGGTTGCTATTATACTAGGTCCAGGGACAATTCTGATAGAGTAAGTGTATAGAAGAAAGTAAGGGGAGGAGGTGAGTAGATAGGAAAAGGGAGAAAGGGAGAGAACAGAGAGTAAGCAATCAAAAAGAGTGGAGAAGCAAGAGGGAAGAGTGAATACAATTGTAGTAGTCAGTAGTAACTCATAATGTTGCAAGCCCGGATACAAGATGAGATGGGATTATCATGATTCAGGGCCACCATGAGAAAGGGTGATGCACTGTGAATCAATGCAGTTCATAAAAGTCAAATCCAGCATTGGCCACAAGACGGTGATGGTGAAACCAGAATATATTAGGACAGACTCCTGTGCGAGTAGGATGGAGGGGGCAGGGGGAGCAGGGTAGAAGAATCAAGCAAAACAGGCAACACCTTTGTGCGAAAAGGGGGGCACAAGGGAACTTCATGGGAGATCAGAGGGGTGGGGATGGCCTGTGGGGGCAGAGGGAGTAAACACATGTTGGTGCATGCTTACCTGCTGTTTGAGCAGAGGTTTGGGCCCTGGATCCTGCTGGCCCAAACAGGTCCAAACAGGTCCAAACAGAAATTGCCCTTTTCTCTGTCTGGCCTTCGCTTCGGAACTTACACCGTATTGAAAATAAAAAAAGCTGTAAATAAAAAACATGATGCATCATACATCTTGCAAACTGTATAAAACACATAAAATATATATCACACACAACATAGCTTTAGAAGTTATAATGAATCATTCAGCATATAGCGCCCCAGCCTAGCACACCTATAAAAAACACTGTGTTAGCATTTGCCATGTATACCACGGTACAAGTTTTCAGAAATAAGAGAATAATTCGGGGCGTTGGAGCCACAGGGACCCTTTGGATGAAACAAAGGAACAACTCCATGTTGCGGGGACCCCAGACACTCCTTGGACCCCTGTGGATGAATCAAAAAGAAAAATAAACAATTCCATAATGTGGGCCCCCAGACACTCCTCATGCCCTAATGGGCAAACCACAAACATCTTTGAGCCTAGGGGCCCCCAGACACCCCTCAGACCCTGATGGGTGAACAAGAAACAACTTTGATCCTAGGGGCCCCCAGACATTCCTTGGGGCCCAGTCGGGATGAATCAAATCCTGTGAACCCACCGGATTGCAAGACCACTTTTCTTTTAGCCCTTAGCGATATTTGCTTATTGTAAAAAAGTATTTCAACTTTGGATAATGTAAATGTTCAATACAGCCCCGCAGCAATGTGCGTCGGGATACTTTGATCAGCGCGTAATTGACAACAACAGCCGTGCGATAGTGTTAGAGCTGCAGCGGCAAGCAGTAAAATATCCAGCCATGTGCTATTTAAGTTTGATGAACAATGCAAGTCGACTTCTTTAGCACAGACGTCCCCGTATTTTAAACAACCCCTACCAGAAATTGCTAAAGCACCCAAATGCTGTGCTTTCCAATTCGGCATCACTTAACTAAACTAGAGCGCTGCAAACTACCATGCAGATATTTAAACATTCTCACATGCATTGCTTGAAACAAAATACAACGTATTTCGTTAGTGGTTGTTGGGGGAACCTTTGTGAGCAAACTGTATAAAACTGTCCTACAACAAACATAAAATGCACACTGCAAAAATACAGGATGGCAGTTAATATTGAGAATAAGCATATTTTGTTTTAAAATATCTGTTTGCCGCCGGTAGATAAAAATACACAGGGCTAGATTGTAGAACAAACTTTAAATAAACTGACTTATATATTTCCCTGCCCCTCGAAAAACACCTGTATTTTGCTTATCCTGCATATTAAATAGCTGATCTAAAAACACTTGGAACTGCAGCATCACAAACACATATCTGCATCTTGAGCATCTTCATAGCGCTAGAATACACTTCTCTAACTTTAAATATTTCATGCTTTTAAAACATAGCCTGCCTCGTCAGAAAAACAGTTATTTAGTTACAAGCCTTTACATAAACACTAAGCTCATTATCAGGCCGATTCATGGAATTAATGTGCGCCGAAAATCGCAGCGCAAGCGTGCGAATCGCAGCGCAAGCGCGAAATCGCAACGCAAGCGTGCAAAAGCCACGCACATTGATTCATGGAAGTCCGTGCGCGTGTAAATCCTGGGATGTGCGCTAAAATCGTGCGTGGCGCATGCGGGCGCACACGTCATCAAATGGCGTGCACTACGCGCACAGCGAAAGCGCACATAGCGCAGTGCACACAACAAAATTGGGCGGAACATAGGACTTTTATGGGGTGGCACACTTTCCCAAAGTGCTAGGTGCCATTGATTGCACCCATGTGGCTCTACGTCCTTCCAGGGCAACATCTATAGAAACCGCAAGCACTGGCATTCCATCAACATGCAGGTAGTATGTGATGCCAAGGGAATCATCACCTCAGTATATGCCAACTATCCAGGTTCCACCCATGACAGTTTCATATTCAGAATGTCACCCCTAAACCGGGACTTAGAAGCTGGGCGGCATGGCGATACATGGCTGCTTGGTGAGTATAAATGCCTCTGCACATGCATGCATGTCAGATACTGAGTAATGTCACAACCCCACTAATGATACCCATCATCATCTCCCCAGGGGACAGTGCCTACCCTCTGAGCACCCACATGATGACGCCAATTCGGGACCCCACCACACCACCCGAGGTAAGATACAACACTGCCCATATTGCAACACGGGCCATAGTGGAGCGCATATTCGGAGTGCTCAAGTCACGCTTTCGCTCCCTTGACCGCTCTGCTGGGCAGCTGCTATATGCGCCCCCAGTAGTGTGCAGGATCATAGTGGCAGCATGTGTCCTGCACAACGTTGCAACCCGCCGGGGCCTGCGGGTGGACATGGTGGTGCCCCCACATCCCCAACCACATGCACGTCCTCTGCGCATGGGAGGGGAAAGGGCACGTGGTGAGGCAGCCCATACGCAGCTGGTGGCTAATTACTTCACCTAAAATCACACCCCTGTGGAGTGCACACAGCCCTGGCACATACCAGCTGACAATCAATGATGATGACATAAGGGACAGTCAACTGTCACAACCATACCAGCCTGGGATTGGTCACCTAGAAGTGTTACATTGTGTGCATCCCTACCTACCGAAAGACAACCAATGCTGTGTCACAAAAAGACACACATTTATGCTGCATGAATGACTACCCCCTTGCAAAATACAACATGAAAATAGTGCCATGTCACCAAACCCCTCCCCATCTCAGCTAACCAACACACCATGGCATGCCATGCAATGTGAAAACACCCAAATGAATGCACAACACATGACACAAGTGTCACAAAGTGCACTGTCCCAAATGGAAACAGGCCACAGACAATATGCTCCCAGTAACCAATAACAAACAGCACACATGAACAAATACTTACCAGCAACACAATACAGCAACACAGGATGAAACAGTGGCAAAATATGACAGTACAAAATCAAAGTATTGCAAGTCTTACAACCTGAATAAGCCAGCACATCGACCCCTTCCAACTGCAGAGTGTTGCTGTCAGGCAAATGTGTCAGTGTACTGCATACAACATGAACTGCATCTGCAAAGGAGACGGCCTTGTGAAGACATGAAGAACTTACCTGTGAATAAGGAGGAAGACATGCATGCACAAGCACATATCAATACACCATGCAGTGTTCAATACAACCACATTCCCCACTAGGGATGTCCACAAAGTTTTGACTACAGACTTCCCACACAGCTCATGGGAGCCCAATGTTACTGTGTAAATCACTGTCACTTGGTCACACCCTTTGCAAGCCCATGGAAAGGGGAAGCAGGAGGGGTGTGTGTGTTATGAACCCAAGCATTTATCCCAAAGACAGGACAAGCCTGCATGTGCCCAGCTGGAATACACAGTGATTGCCCAGGGAAGCCACACAAGGCAACACACTAAAAAATTGAAACAAAAAAATGTAAAAAAATGCCCATGTGTGGACCGGGGGGTGAGGCCACCCAGGAGGTTCGAGGACAGGGTGCACACCAACACCCACCTGCGTGAATGTTGCAAAAAAAATACCTCCATGGTCTCATGGCCTGCACGGCTACGCCAATGTGGGAGAACTGCTGTCGCTCTCTTCACCCTCTGCTGCTACATCAGGAGGTGGCGGTGCTATGGGAGGCAGCCCACGCAAAGCCCTGGTATGGTCCTCCATGGCAGCAAGCATGCGGGTGTGGAAGCTCTCGTTCTGGAGGATGATAGTACGGAGATCCCCATGCATCACCTCACGGGTTGCCTGCATTTCTGCACGCATGGCCTCGCGTGATGCCCGTTTCTCCACACGAGTTGCCTGTAGCTCAGCTGAGAGTGAATGTGTGAGCTGCTCCAGCTGCTGTTCTGACCTAAAATTTCGGGAAGCCTCAAGTTCACCCAGAGTTTCCCTAAGGAAATGGAGTTCTAACCTCAGGGCTTCCCTGTGGCCCTGTGACTCTACAGATATGGCTTCGCGCAGAGTCTCCGGTGCCGCCCTTCGGTCCCTGTTGGATGCCAACATGTCTTCAATGTGTGATTGGCAAATGGAGTCTGTTGCCTGCTGTTGTTGCTCCATCTGCCTTTCAGGGGGGAGAGTGGAAGTGGCCGACCTCTCCATTGCCTAAACCATCATTTCAACCGATGCTCCCTTTTGTGCTGCTATACTGTAAATGGCGTTTTCCCATACAGTATTGCCTGGTGGCGTACGGCCAACGCATCGGCGGGCACCACACCTGTTTGGGGGAAGGCGATCTGCACCTTGCTGTGCTGGCACTGCCTGAGGCTGCAGGACTGCATTCCCCCTCTGATCTGCTGGCCCAGGAACAGGATCAGATGTTGTGGAGTGTGACCCTGCATCCGTAACCGCCAAAGGCGGAGTTAACAACACTGACATCCCCATAGAGGGACCTACCCCCGGTGCAGGTGGATTGGACAGAACAGCATCCCTGCCAGAAACACTCACCTGCGAAAGCACATAAGTCCCACTGTCCGATTCAGCATCATAGAGGTCTTTGGAGGTGCACCCAGAGACACCCGTGGACAGTATGGTCTGCAGGAGGATAGGGTTTTCACCCACCACCACACCCACGTCCTCCACTGGTGCCCGGTCGTGGCTGAGATTCCTCCTGGGTCTACACCATCTCCTCCACCTCAACAGCATCAAGTGCGTCATCACCTGCAAAAACATGAAAGACAACAAATTGAAACAGGCATGAGCACCATAGCACACACATAGGCCTGACAAGGCAGAGATCCAGTACATGAATAACACATGTCCCACACGACTATAACCCTGGCATGCATGACCTGTCAATGATTTGGAAGGGGAGGCAAAAAGCAGACACTGAGGACTCCAAGATGGAAAATCAATACATGTGCTGCGTGCTGGATAGCACTGGCATCACATATTTGCCTGTGAGTGGCATGGGCAATCCACATGCATGACACATGCCAGCACACAGATGGCACGTAGCATAGCCATGGTACATTTGACAAGTACAGCCATATGTCAGTGAATGAGTACTGTCACCCATCCATGTGAGATGGACATGATGAGATGAAAAATGCAAAATAGTGTGACAAAATATGCATGTGCCAACCACTGCAACACATCCAGTGTGCAATAATACAGTGATGGTAGGCAGATGGATACATCAATGGTTGGCCACTTCAACATGACAGGATACAACAATCATGTTCCACATTCAAACAGGCCCCAAAAATTAATGTGAGCAGGCCTTTACTCAATCAGCCTGAATGGTCAAATCATTCCCATAACAAGGTAATATGGGTTATAATCTATGACAGAAGCATGACAGAAGCATGTCACATATGTGGCATTAGGGCAGAAAAATGCATTGCAAAAATGGGAGGATTGAAACAATCAGGCTGAATGAACATTGAAAAATCAGAACAATGTTGTTGCAAGATGACAGTTCAAGGGCAACTGCAGTAATGTGGCGTTAATTGGCTACTGTGGTCAGAAGGGATACTGTCATACCCAAACCCAAGGCCGGTGAATGGTTTGGAGGAAGCACATGGGTGACCCATACCACTCAGGAGTACACACCCTCACCTGGCACTCAATCATTAGACATCACCCAAGAAACATACACATGGATTACACACATTTGCATGGGCACTCACCGGACAATGCCTCATAATCTGGTAGGTCTCCCATGCCTTGGATCTGTTCCTCTGTGACAAAGGTTCCAGCAACAGACTCATGTTCAGTGAGTTGGTCGTCCTCTGGGGAGACCCACTGCCAGTCACCAGAGTAGAGAGGCATGATTGGAAGCCAGCTTGTTCTTTGCTCTGCATTTAAGGTCATTCCACCACTTGTAGCAATCATCAGCTGTGCGCCTCACAAATCCAAGGGCACTAATGTGGTCCGCGATGGTCTGCCAGTGGGCCCTACTTTGAGCAGTCGTAGTCTTACAGCCTGCAGTCACCAACATTTTGCGGTTATGTGCCGACACATAGGCCACAAGTGCATCAAGTTTGGCGTCATTGAAGCTAGGCTTCCTTGACGTGCCAGAGTGTGTAGCCGTGTCTGGGGTCTCAGCCTGTAGTGCAAGAGCACCCTTCTTCTTCTTGTAAGGTGGTGCGGATCCTGAGTAGCTTACGCCGCTCTGGTCAGTAGGGGCAGAAGCGCAGGTGGACTGGGTACTAGAAGCCTGTAAAGGCACAATGATCATAGATCTTGGTGCAGGCATTGGCTGCAGGGTGATGTCGGCAGGGCCAACGTCGGTGTGATGGACCTGGACCAACACTGTCCCAGCTGGGAGACTCAGAGTTGGGGTGGATTGAGCTGCAGCTGCCCCTGCAGCCTCCGCACCCTGCCTACTTGGGGCAGCAGATGACATTGCTGCCCCAGATCCACGTGGCCTGGTGCAGCAACTTTCACTGCCACACGTGGATTAGACTTGCTGACCTGGAAGTCAGCCTGGGAGTCATCCTGTGCCGGTTCAGCTGACAAAATGGGCCGGTCCAACAAGGGCTGAGCTGGGATGGTGTCAGCTACGTTTCCCACAACCATTGGGGGGGGCATAGGTTGCCCCGATTGGTCCTCCACACACGGGGCTCTAGCGGCACCCTGAAAATCCTGGCCATGTCCACTATCGCGCCCACCACGCCCACCTTTTTGAGGTCAGCCACCTTTGCCTCCCTTACTGCTTGGTCGCCTCCCAACCATGGCACTGATGTTGTTGTGCGTATGGGAGTTGCAGTAAACAATTGTCCTGGGCAATTGGGGTGAAAGGGGTAGGGTATTAGATGGAATTCATACCCTAGTGCTCTAGCAAGGCTGTATGTGACCCCTGGGGGAAGATGACAGGTCACGCAATGTACAGGCACCCCAAAAACAAACGTACACGTGCACGCAACCCCTGGTAGACCACGTTCGTAGACAAATGAACCTGCACTATGCTGTGGCACCCAGAAACACAAAAATAAGCGTGCGCGTGTTTCACACAGCCTACAATGACCTCTGAAGGAGTACGCGACACACGGGGGCAACCACAGTTGGAAAATACGTGCGTGACTCACCGTCTGCCTTGAAAAAGAACGTAAAAAAGACGCGTGTGCGCGTTGGCAACACCCGCGCCAAAAGAAGAAAAGAACGCAGTATGAGGAAACAGGGAGTACGAACTGGAAATGTTGTGAAGTAATCACATGTGAACCGACAAGAAATACAAGAAACACCCGCTCGCTCACCACAAAAAGCACGTACAAGAAAATAGCGTGATACTCATACCTTTTAAGCCAGCCCACTCGTGCAACGTCACTTACGCGCTTACGCGCTAAGGCCGTTTCCTCCAATAGCACAGTGACGTGCAGCTTTCTCACGTGCTGATTTACAATGCACCCGTGATGTGGGGAACGCCCGCGCGCGTAACGTTACTTACGCGCTTACGTGCTAAGGGCCTTTCCTCGGCTTTCACGCTGACGTGCACTTTTTTCACATGCCAAATCACTCCGTATCAAGCTGGCCACGCGAAAACACACGGAAGACCACGCTCCTGCCCGAAAGGCCATTTTCCTGCCCCCAAGAGCCCCGAGCACGCTCCCACTAGCCATCTGCTGCTGCCTGCCTGCTGCCCACGTGCCCTGCTATTTGGTGCCTGCACATCAGCCATCTGCAGGGGTCCAGTTGCTGTGTCCACCCCTGCTGGAACAGAAGACTCCCTAATGGGATTCCATCGCTCCACAGCCCAGCTCCAGGACCCAGTTGCCCACGCACGCCTGCCTCGGGGGTCGAATGTCGGGGCAAACACCATCTGAGACCACTGGCGACCCCCAGCCAGTGAGGCAGAGGGCCACCAGCTTCCGTGAGAAGGAAGTTGGTGTCCTGGTGTAGCATGTCCTGGGGCATTATGATGCCCTCTTTGGAACATCACACGCCAACAAGGAAGGACGGGAGAGGATCTGAGAGGACACAGTGGTTGCCATCAACGGTGAGGGGGTGGCAATCCGCAACATCAAGCACGTCCGGAAGCACTGAAGGACTTCAGGTCAGGACCCTCTACAAGGCCCGGCACCTCGCGAAGGCAGAGGATGCAGAGGGGTCAGCATGAGCAACATCCAGATGAGGGTCCTGGAACGCGTAGGGCCAGCGCTCCACGCCCAGATCCTTCGGAGGCAGACCCGTCTGGAGTTGAGCAGTAAGTGGCCAAGCATTGCTCTGTGAGACAGGGCATGTTGCAGTGTGCTCGTAGTCTGATACTTGCCTGTATGTGTGACATAGGCCATGTATGGATGTGTGTGTGCAGGGACATCATAGTCATGCATGTGAGACAGTAATGTGTGAACCACATGGATGGTGCATGTTTTCCAGTGCAACATGGGGAGCTGTATGCGGAATGCACACATGAATGCATGCCAGTCTCTGTTCTTGGACATGGTGGGGGGGTGAGGGATGGGTGCTGCTCTCATGTACATGTATAGTGCACATGTGTGCGTGTCTGAGAAGTGTTTGTGTGACTTTGAAATGCCATGGATGCATGAAACATGTCCGTGATGATGTGTAGATTCACTCATGCAGTGCAGTCACAGTTGTATCCACTTTGTCTATCCACTGTGTCTGTGGTGTACAAGCCATGATGCATGACCCTCCAGTGATGTGTGTGCATGGGATCAGTGTGAGCCATGATGCATGTGAGTTTGAAGGCAACATTTTGGTTCAAAGAGGTCCTTGTACATGGATGCTGGTGTTGTGCCTGTTTCTGCATGTGTGTTGCGTGCATTCACCCATGTATTGTGGAGGGACAGGATGGAAGTGACATTTGACAGAGCCACTCATGTGTTATTCCTTCCTGTCTAGGGGAATATTGTACTGTACCCTGATGCTTGTGTTCTATGTCTCCCTCTACGCAGCGTCAAGTGAAGAAGAGGGCAGAGAAGGTGCTGTGGAGCCAAGCGGCAGGGATGCCTCCACCGGGCGGCGACGCAAGGCCCAGCCACCCTCCCAGGAATTGCCATCATCCGGGAGCGAGGGGACTGGTGCCACGTCTGCCACTACAGCTGTAGAGGAAGGGCCAGGTGAGCCCTCACAGGGGCTTGCAATGGCGGAAGACGGTGTGGAGACATCCAGGTTGGTGGTCTCCACAGAAGAGGAGGAGCCCGCTACTGAGCCGCACATGGGGACTGGTGGGGGTAGTACCACTGGTGCAAGTGGTGCAGTTCAGGACCAGGGTCAAGAGGCAGCACAAGTCACCACGGAGGGGCCTGTGCATGTCACTGTCCTTGACCCTGTGACTGCACCACCATGCACCAGCAGGGATGCCCCGTGCCAGGCCCGTCCGCAGGTAGGGGGGAGTGCCACGTCATCTGCCTCTCCACTACCTGCGGACGAGGGGTCCCATGACCGTATGGGCTCTATCCTAGTTGGTGTCGTGTTGCGCACGCGTGACATTCGTGATGACGTGCGTGCTTCCTGGGTGGAGCACGAACGCCATCACGAAGAGCAGCGTCGCGACATGGCACTGTTGGGAGGGGCCCTGGTCGGTGGGTTCCTACATGTGTCACGCACTCTGGCGGACCTCTCCTCCTCTGTGGAGACTATGCGCCAGTCGTTCTCCCTGCCGTCTTCCGGCCCAGATTCCACCAGTGCCCACTGTGGACCTGGCCTGACCAACACAGCCAGCTTGGTGGAGATTCCATCCCTGCCACAGTCGGGAGTCGGCGGTCCAGTAGGGGTGGACACCACAACAACTGGAGACCAGCTGATGGAGGATGTGCAGGCATCATCGGACAGGGCACATGGACAGCAGCAGCAGCAGCAGACTCTAGGTGGGAGCAATGATGGCTCAGGGCCATCGACATCAGAGTGGCAGGCATCGGCCAGAGGGCAGGAGGACCCTGGAATGGGTGTGTCTTCTGTGTGGCTGCGGTTGAGCCGGCGTATAGATGCAGAGCGGCGGTGGGCAGAAGAGGCACGGCTCACAATGGTCAGGGCGGAGAACTCCATGCGGAGGGCACTGAGGCGGGCCGAGTGCCTCGAGGCTATATGCAGGGAGTTGGAGTCCAACATGGCATCATCCCTGCGAACCCTCGGGGCCATGGAAAAGGACCGCCTCCAGGACATTGAGCAGGAGTTTGATGATGCCCTGGCCCGGGAAATCAGAGAGTGAGCCGTCGGACTAGCCCGCCGCCATTGTATATAGTTTTTAGTTTTAGGTTTCATGTTCATTTTCCTTTATTTTGGGGTGTTTGGACTTTGCCCCACACATTTGTATATAGTTTTTTAGTTAGGTAGTTTTTTTCCATAGGTTTCTGTTTTTTCATTGGGCTCATGGACCCTTGACAATTAATTGTACATAGTTGGACAATGGATTTATTTTAACTTTTTCTTTCGATTTCACCATGGATTAAAGGATTTTATTTTTTACGTTTCCTTTGGATTTGCTTTGGTGGAGGGAGAGTTTGAACTATTTTTCTTTTGAATTTCTTTGGATTGGTTATACTTTTCATGTACTCATCTTTTGGACATGCTTTTCATTTCATGTTTGCAATTTTTTTTTGCTTTCATTTCATTGCTTTATTTTTGTCCATAATACATTATGATATTTTACTTCCATGTGTGTAATTCACTCTTTCAGTTCATGCATGTGAAAATGTGGGTTTACACAATCAATGCCAACCAGTGTGTGTGTGTGACGGACATGTGTTGATGTACATAGTTGACTTTTGGTTTGTGTCTTGAGATAGGCATGTCAGTGTGGGGTGGATTGGGAAATCATTGCGTCTCAAGACTGGGGTGGCGTGCTGTGGTATTTTGTTGGAGATGTGGGCCATGATTGTGCATCTTTATGTCATGTAGGGGGGACATGAGTCAGGGCCTGAGGCTCACTGCTGGGGGGTGGGGTGCTGGGGGACATGAGTCGGCGCCTGCTGGCAGCTGCCCCTCACTGCAGGGGGTGGGGGTGCTGGGGGACATAAGTCGGGTCCTGCTGGCAGGTGCCCGTCAATGCTGGTGGGTGAGGGTGCTGGGGGACATGAGTCGGGGCCTGCTGGCAGCTGCCCCTCACTGCTGGGGGTGGGGATGCTGGGGGACATGAGTCGGGGCCTGCTGGCAGGTGCCCGTCATTGCTGGGTGGGTGGGGGTGCTGGGGGACATAAGTCAGGGCCTGAGGCTAACTGCTGGGTGGGTGGGGGTGCTGGGGGACATGGGTCGGGGCTTGCTGGCAGCTGCCCCTCACTGCTGGGGGGTGGGGGTGCTGAGGGACATGAGTCGGGGCCTGCTGGCAGCTGCCCGTCACTGCTGGGTGGGTGGGGTGCTGGGGGACATGAGTCGGGGCCTGCTGGCAGGTGCCCGTCAATGATAGGTGGGTGGGGTTGCTGGGGGACATGTGTAAGGGCCTGAAGCTCACTGCTGGGTGGGTGGGGGTGCTGGGGGACATGAGTCGGGGCCTGCTGGCAGTTGCCCCGCACTGATGGGGGGTGGGGGTCCTGGGGGACATGAGTTGGGGCCTGCTGGCAGCTGCCCGTCAATGCTGGGTGGGTGGGGGTGCTGGGGGACATGTGTAAGGGCCTGAAGCTCACTGCTGGGTGGGTGGGGGTGCTGGGGAACATGAGTCGGGGCCTGCTGGCAGTTGCCCCGCACTGCTGGGGGGTGGGGGTGCTGGGGGACATGAGTTGGGGCCTGCTGGCAGCTGCCCGTCAATGCTGGGTGGGTGGGGGTGCTGGGGGACATGAGTCAGGGCCTGCTGGCAGCTGCCCATCAATGCTGGGTGGGTGGGGCTGCTGGGGACATGAGTCAGGGCCTACTGGCAGGTGCCCCTCACTGCTGGGGGGTGGGGGTGCTGGGGGACATGAGTCGGGGCCTGCTGGCAGCTGCCCGTCACTGCTGGGTGGGAGGGGGTGCTGGGGGACATGAGTCGGGGCCTGCTGGCAGGTGCCCGTCAATGCTGGGTGGGTGGGGGTTGTGGGGGACATTAGTCGGGACCTGCTGGCAGCTGCCCCTCACTGCTGTGGGGTGGGGGCGCTGGGGGACATGAGTTGGTGATTACTAGTGCAAGGTGACATGTGGGCTGGCTGGGGGGCATGCCCATGGTGGATGGGCTGTGTGCGGGTCATGACATGGGGTGCTGGGTAGTCCCCTGTGGTGTGGGCTGCCTGCAGGGGCCGTGGAGGGGGTAGAGGGCACACCTGGGAGGACCCACGCTGCCAATTCACGTGTGGGACTCCCCGCGCACCCCAGTAATACACGTACCCCACTCGCACAGGGCCAATCGCGTGTGAAACTTCCTGCAAACCCCCAAAATACACGTACCCCGCTCGCACAGGCCCAATCGCGTGTGAAACTCCCCATGAACCCCAGTAATACACGTACCCCACTCGCACAGGGCCAATCGCGTCCGAAACTTCCCGCGAACCCCCAAAATACACGTACCCCGCTCGCACAGGGCCAATCACGTGTGAAACTTCCCGCGAACCCCCGAAATACATGTACCCCGCTCGCACAGGGCCAATCGCGTGTGAGACTTCCCACAAACCCCTGAAATACACGTACCCCGCTCGCACAGGGCCAATCGCTTGTGAAACCTCCCGTGAACCCCCGAAATACACATACCCCACTCGCACAGGGCCAATCGCGTGTGAAACTTCCCGCAAACCCCCGAAAAACACATACCCCGCTCGCACAGGGCCAATCGCGTGTGAAACTTCCTGCGAACCCCCGAAATACACGTGCCCCGCTTGCACAGGGGCAATCGCATGTGATTCTCCCCGCGCAGTGGGGTACGTGTATTCTGGGGGGTGAGCGGGAAGTTTTACAGGCATTTTCGTGGTTGGGGGCCTGTATGCTGGTCCACTGGCCTGTGCGCCATGTACGACATTTGTGCACTGTACATGGCGCATGGGGAGGGCTTGGTGGCATAACTAGTGCTCCTGCAGGGTCGCTGCGCCACTCTGCACCACGGCTGGTAATGGATGTTAAAATCCATGAATACGCTGTGCGTGGAAATGGATTTTGGCGCCCGTGGCTGGCGCTGACTGTCGCACGCGCACACTGTGCGCCAGCCACATGCGCCACTTGTGCGTTGAATTCTATGAATTACCCCCTTAGTTTTAAAAGGTATGTTTGCCCCATTTTTAAATAGAATCAACTCACTTTTTAAAAGTAGAATGCTTTTTTTCGTCTCCAGACTCTAGATGTCCTGGGGTCTTTCATTCCAGCCCTAGCTTGCAATTGTCCCGAAATCTGCAGGCAGCGATGTTATGGCAGGCTTCCAAAGCATGGGTTTTAAAGAGATTCATTTAATGTCCCCCTTATGAGAACAGCCCTCATCCTTACTATGACAATAGTCCATGTGCAGTTTGGGATGTTTCAACCCACTGGTCCAGGCCCTGCAACATTACTGTGCATTGCTGGCAGCAGAAACCTCAGAAATGGCCACTGGAAAGCATGCTGCTCGCTAAAAATCCCCCAAAAGTGTGCAGTAAAAATCTAAAAAATAGGCCGCCATCCACTTTTGCCTATCTCAGTGAACACAGGAGACCACTGCCAAAACCCACCATTGGGCTACCCACAAAGTAGCCTGAAACCACTTGAAAAAGCAATGCTGATTGCCAAAAGAAACACAGAGCTGTTTGGAAATCCGTTTTCTTGCTTGTCAAATTTGGAATAAATCATGGCTCACAAACCACCTAAAAGATCCAACCTCCTTGTTGGGTGTTCCACATCATTCTACTGTAAGAATCCACATAAATACAATGCCAGCAAGAATCATATGTTATGAGAGCAAAATCTACTTTTAAAGATACTTGATGGAAAGAAATCTGTCAAAAATGGGTGCAGTACCATTACTTGCCTCCGACAGACACTCTAAATCTGACAGGAGAAACTTGTGTTTCAAAGTTAAATGTGTCAAAGAAGGGATTTCATCAAATGCCATATAGAGTGCCACACATTTGATTTTCATGTTGAAAAATACTGGAATTAAAGATATGTTTGCTTATTTTAAATTTATAAATGTAATGTTTTCACAAGGAACTATGTTACAATTGACCATAAGGTAACCTGATTTAGCTAAAACTTCCAAAAGGCTTTCTTTCCCTGAGAACCTCCCACCTAGTTCATTCCCACCAAAAGGAGAGGATTTTGCATTGGCATGTTAATCAGAAGGGGAGGAGATTTCCTCTGCTGCCCTGAGCAAGAAACAATGGGTTCCTTGAACTGAATAGAAAATGCTAATTTGGGTGTGACTGACAACAACGGCTCTGGCAAGAAGGCAATCCATGTGACCCTCTGACTCAGCCCAGCTTTGGAGGCGGGCCAGACTGGAAATGTGGATTGAAGTGAAGTAAATGTATGTTTTAGAAAAATGCTCAAGCAAATTGTACTGAACTGACAGAATATGAAACTTATAGGTTGTTAAAATGAAACATTTGCTCACAGTTTAAAATTAATCTGGAATCTCTGTGATGTTCTGAGATTGAACCCCGGAAATTATTCATATTCCAGCCATTGTGTTTATGTTAGGAACATGCAAAATTACAGGCATATGCCCAGATAGGATGTGTATGCATGTATACAAATTGGTGCAGAACTAACATTGAGAAATCCACCAAAAGTGCGAAAAAGTTGTCATTTATGAACTAAAGCTCGCAGGAAGATGAGAGTTGGACAGCAATGTACCTTAAGCAATCTGTCATGTAATTATGTATTATTAACAAGTTGTGCATCTTGGAAATATGTTTTTTGGGGAAAATAGATTTCCTAAGTAAAAGCAAAGGGGAGGGTTTTCCTTTGGACCATAAACACAGTGTCACTCTGACACATATGACACACTGCTCCTGTCTCAAATCAGGAGAGGGGAAATTCTCTGACCTATCAGATCCTTAGAGGGTTGGGCATAGATAATCAGCCTTCCCACCCACTTTGGAAATGGATAAATAGGGACTGTTGAGGACCCAAGAACACATACTTTCCACTCATCAACTGATTCCTTGGCGAAGCACCCTGCAGGAAGATCCAGGCTCCAGTCATAGAACCAGACCCAGAATCCAGACTCTAGAACTTTGGAGCAGAGAGGCCAATCCAAAAGCTGAACTCCTCTCAGCTGGCCTTCAGAATCTTAAGCAACCTGATTTTAACCCCTAAACTTTCAAGGGGCACCACAAAATCCAACAGCCTGGCTGAGCTGTTTTGCTGTTCTAGCTAAGAACCTCATACTAGAACCAAGATCCAGACCCATAGAGCAGATCTGTACCCAGAACCAACCCGTCAGATCCAGTCCAAGAGGCCGCACAGACCAGAGTGCCTTGCTGAGAGCAGAGTCCAGGTGCCCTGATCCTGTCTGATGGCGAGTGAAGTCCAAACCCTTGACCAGATCTTTGATGGGACCATTCCATTCCAAAGCCATAGTTGTAAGTATTTAGTGTAGAACTGTCCATAACCAACCTCTTAGTCTTAAGTAACCCAATCCAACCATTTCAACCTATTCATAACTGCATTATTGAATCTCTTTTGTCTATTCTAAATTATTCTCTCCTCCACATAATCCTTGATAATTGTAGTGATAATCATCTTGGCGCTAATATATATTTTCTGGAGAAAGGCAATCGTATCGTGCAGACAGAAACCATCCGGAGGAGCCTCTGGATTGGTGGCTGGGCTGTCGTGTAGTTTGCGGCTCCATAAATCTTTAGCGTTAAGAAATCTTTGTTCCAAATCTTCATCAGCGCATCTTTCATTTTGAAATCTTGACTCTGTTTCTGAAAAATCTACCTTGACTAAAACATCTGTAATTTTGAACCGTACGTCCTAGAAACAATAACTGTCATTCTGAAGCTAACATCTTCAGCTTTCAAACGGACCCGAAATGACATTCCAATTCCTTATAGTTTTTCCGTAATCGTGTTTCCCGCACGCAGACAAATTGCTGCGGATTTGCAATTTGGCTCAATTTCATTCTATGTAAAACAGCTATTTCTTGCTTTCAACTTCTGTATTTCGTTTTCCATCTGCTAATCATTCTATAATAATTGCTAGTGTTGACTTGAACCTATCCCAAGCCACTCTCACTAGTTCTGAATCTCATTTAGCGAATTAAAATCAATTTTAGCATTTTCCCATTCATTGCAAATCACATTCAAAAGCATTTTGACCTGTTTTTAAAAGCATTCCTGTTCTCTCTAAGCTTGCTGGGGGAATTGGGATTGAACTGCATTGTTGATTCTATTCCTGATACCTGTGTGACCTCATTCCATCTCTTCATATTGCATATTGGGGGGAGTGAGTAACAACAGGGGGAAAGAGTGATTACATTGTTTTTGGTTAAATTCATATCAAGTTTATTTCTGTGTTGCATTCTTTCCTATCATTGCATTTTCTTGAAACCACACAATTTATTCTCTGCAGTATTCTTCCTATTCCTACTCCTAATTGATTAAAGAGGTTGTTGATATTGTAATATTACCCATTGCTGATCATTGTTCATATTCATAAGTGTAATATTCAGATAGTATTGATATTCATAAAAGTGTAATCTATATATTGTTCAATTCTTCAAATAAATCTTTTAATTTGCAAAACAAACCTATTTCTTGGTTCAGTGAGACTGGGGGAATTCAAAGAGAAGGGCGTTATATAAGGGTACATCATCCAGAATTAAACAAACTTTTGACATACAAATATATAAATAAGGGTTTCCATTGGGCATCCCATACTAGGCATTGGGCCTCATTACGAATCATGCGTTAAGGGGTTAACGGCGCCGTAAACGGCGCCGACCCTTAACGCCTCATTACAAGGTCCCTTAGCGCCATGGTGATTTTAACGCCTGCTTTTTGCAGGCGTTAAAATCCATGGCGCTAAGGGACCATGGTGCTAATTACGCCACCGTAATTTACGGTGGCGTAATTAGCACCTTCCCCACTCCCATTATGCCCTATGGGGCAAAAATGGGAATGGGGAAGGGTAAAATGGGAAATGGGGATTTACCGCCCCACTCACCTTGGAATGGGTTGGTAAATCCGCCATCCACCATGGTGTAAACATAGTTTACACCATGGTGGTAAGGGTACGACCCAGGCGGTAACTTACCGCCTGGGTCGTAATGAGGCCCATTGACTTAGTTGGAGTGCTGGATTGAAATCACTTACAGCAGGCAGCTAAGCCCTTTGAAAGGCCCATTAGTCACAGATAATTTACCATGAATGGCCTGAATGGCCACCGATTAGACACAACACCTGCATGATAGCATGCTCTTGATTACAATAGCCTTGGGGGTCCAGTGACTTTACAATGAATGGGGCCATGCATATACAATTTAGTCACACCGGGCACATGGCAGTGCATGATTACAATAACCTATGGGTTTCATTGGAAAGTTGGATCATTCTGATGTAACTTCAAATCATTTGAAATAAACAGAGAAACCAAAATAATTGAGTCAGAGCTCCGGCCTCGTGGGTGTCGTCATCTGTGAATTCTCTGCCCTGGTGACTTACCCAGCTTCATAAAGCCATTCTGCAGCTGTGTTGCTGGAACATTGCTTTCTGCACAACAGGGAGAATGGTAGAATTAAGTGTCCCAGCATTATGTATAAGTGTGCCTGTGTTGTCTGGAACCCTTGAATTAGATATTCACTTTTTATTTTGCTATATATTATAAAGCTATTTATTCACAGGCCCTGTAATTCAGATGCTTTAAAAAAAAAAAAACATAGCACAACTTATGGCATAAATTGTGCAAAATGCATGAATGTCAGGGCACAACTCAGAATGCCCTCTGATATAATTTGTATATCAATTTTTTGAATTTTGATATAAAAAATCATTTTAATATCAATTAAAAAAATTGTATATCAAAATTCTGATATTTGAATTTCTATATAAAGAAATCTTTTTGATATAACAAAATGAACTTGTTTATATAAAAATTTCAAATTTTTTTGTATCAACATTTTTTAGTTACATTTTAACATAAAAATCGACATTATTTTATATACATTTTTTATATAACATTTTTGTATAATTTTTATATTAAAATTGTTTTTAATTTTGCTATAAAAACCATTTGGATAATAAAAAAATTTGATATAAAAATGTTGATATCAAAAAAATGTATTGCGATATAAAAATATCCAATATCATTTTGATATAAAAAAATGTTGATATCCCAAACATTTTGATATAAAAAAGGATATCAAAAAATTATTACGATATAAAAAATTACTGATATAATTTTGATATCAGACTTTTTTTATTTTTGATATTTTTGATATAAAAATAATATAAAGCTTATATAAAATATGTTGTACAATTATATCAAATCTTTATAAAATGATGACATCAGCAAGGTCCCACACTTTCCCACATTATCGCCACATCACCACATCCTAACACTCGCCATCTAACTCCTCACAACTCACTTTGCCCTCGACCAAGCAACAGCACTCACACACTCTCTCATATTAAAAACATTTTGATATAAACTTTATATTGTTTTGATATAAACTTTATATCAAACTGTATCAAAGTACACAAACACACTTTATGGGCCTCATTACGACCCAGGCGGTAAGGGGTTTACGGCAGGAAAACAGCGCCGACCCTTACCGCCTGATTCCGAGGTCCCTTAGCGCCATGGAGGATTGAACACCTGCTTTTAGCAGGCGTAAACGTAGTTTACGCCATGGTGGTAAAGGTACGACCCAGGCGGTAACTTACTGCCTGGGTCGTAATGAGGCCCTATGTATCCGTTTATATAAAACGGATATCAAATCAATATAAAAGTTGCTATCAAAACATTTTGATATCAAAAATTAATTGATATCAAAGTCCATATCAAAGAGAAATCAAACCCATATCAAAAAGGGGCAGAGATAAGGATGACCAGGGGGCATTCCCACCTGTCAACAATATCACATTGGAAAAAAGGGGACCCCTATAACTACTAACACCAAAACAGTTTTTCCTTCTCGCAAAAGCCAAACAACTGCTTGCTGGGAGGCTCTTCTAAAACTTCAAGAGGTCAAGGAGCCCAATACATAAAATTCAATTGATGTGCTTCTGTAATGAAAAGAAAACAAAGTATGAAATGCCCATGCTGCAAATCCACTGCCACTATTAAAGCAGATTAAGATTGAGGAAAATGAAGCAGAAATGCAGCCATTGTTTAAGACAATTTTCATTTTAAACACTACTACATGTGCCATAACGCAAAGTGAAAAGCATTTTCATGATTCAATATGCTTTATTTACACTGTAACCTACAAAATGCAAGCAGTTGAACAAAGTAAACAAAACACAAATTCCCCTTTACATTGCTCAGAAAGTATTATCTTGACAGAAAAGAGGAGAGTGATACACGAATTAAACAGACCATGACTTATTCCAGGTGCTTCTTTTGATTTGTAAAGTAAAGAGTGGATTTGCAAGCTGCTGCTAGCCAGGCTGTCACCAGTGAGCGCCATGATAGGGGTGCTGCCATAAATAGCCTGTGTAAGTGGTACGCAAGAAATCATTAAAAGGGCTGTATTTACAAGATTTCTGTGAATAAAAAGGCCTACTATGCACCTTATATGGAGGGCTGCCTTGAAGCTATGGACAATAATGGGAATTTGAAGTTCAGCTGAATACCATGAATGCATGTATTAAGCTATGTTTTTTCTTAGCTATGACCAGTAATAGGAATTGGAAATAATCCAATTACCTTACATTAATACACATGTTCATTTATGTTGTTTTTCTTATCCATTACCACTGGTAAGAATTATTCTGAAGGCTTCAAGTTACAGGCATTGTTCATCTTTGTTTTTTTTATTAGCACCTACAATATGTTTCTAGGCATTCATGAATGCACTCTGCAACTCATTCATTTCTATATACAGTGATTATTAATCACAATTGCTACAATGTGCATGCTTTATTTTTTCCACCAATATAGACTGCTTGTTTTGCAAATATAGCTCCTAAAATTGTCAATAAGGGTTTCAAAGTGCTACAGATCTCTGATCTATTACAGCTGTCTTGGGGTGAGGGGTTGGCATGTGCCAGGAACTCATAATAATTTAAAACAGCCTTCATAGTCCATACAATCTTTTAAAGAGTATACATTGTGTACGACATGCAACCTTTTAAAGCACATTCAATGTGTGCTATGCATTTTCAGCACTATGCTGAAACATGTGGAGACAGAGGCCCAAAATTGCACAGTGTTCGTATGTTTCTCTAGCTTAGAACAAGGAAATGCTATGATTCCAGGCATGGTTAAGTGGCAGATTTTAGCATTGCTTAATTAATTCTTACGTGATGGACTAAAAGAACAGGAAATTGTCAATTGACACAAATAAGTTTGAACATGAGCAGTGTTCACATGTACACAGTCGAGGCCCATAGATTACAATAGCATGCGCTGGGTAAAAATTGTAAAGATATCACTTCGAAAACAGAAAACCTTCTAACATAGCTTGCAGAGAGACATTATATTCTGCAAAGTTACAGGTCCCCAACTCAGAAGAGAAAATAACACGACTGCTGAAAATAGTGGATATGACAAATCCACGTGTGCAGGGCAGACATTTTGTTGTGAATAAATATATGGCCCAGCATGACAAAAGGAAGTGAGAGGGGCTGGAGAGGAGAAGCGAGAGCCACAGAGCACTAGGTCCACTGCAGCAGATGTCTAATGATTATAATTCTATTCCAAAAAGTGAGTACCAGGTGGATTGTCCGGGTACCATAAAATGTACTGAGAAGGCGTTCTTAGGCAAGATTGAATGAGTACCCTTTGGGTGCACTACAAAAACCATGACCTCCTGGCAATAGGGGCCCAGACTTTGGTATAGGTCTGAACTACACAGGTTGGTAGTGTGGCTGAGCAGCCAGGCTTATCGCAAGAGGGGTCAATGTGAGCAGTAATATTGTGACACAGAGTTTCACAGTAGCAGTTATTTGAATAAACACTTACACTCAAGATTTATTGATAAAACAATTATTAATTTATTTCACAGTCAGTTGTATACACCTTCTTCAGAAGGGAGCAATATATATAACAGTTAAAATACACTTCAAAACACACTCTGTTTCTCTAAATCAGATGATACCCATTGGGGATGGCACACAGACACTTCCTACACCCTTCAGTGACTTAAATAGCTAGGACACTGTGGACATTGATTTATCACTGGTACATTTAGAGCAATAATGAGTTGGTGTAAAGGATAGAATAGAGGAATAAAACAAAGGTTAACAAATAATTCACAAACAGGTAAGTATTTTTAAAAACCTTTTGTGGAGAAAAGATAAAGCACAGAGTCAAAGGTAAGAAGAGTCTCTCAGGGAGCCAGGACAACCGATGATAAATGCACACTGTCAAGGGGAGCACAATCTCTTCTTTGCAGGTAGGTAAAAAGTCTTTCACAATGTTTTTAGAAATGTTTGTAGAAAATAGAACAGTTGAAGGGCCAATGGCTGGGAGGCTTGTCAGGGGCAAAGCTTTAGCAACTCTGCAAGGTAACCAAGACAGGTCTCAACTGAGAGCAAGTAAGGCTACATAACAAGAGGTAAGTTCTTTTAGACTTTAAAGTACCTCTGGTTAGAAGTAATGCTTCCAGTTGGCTTATGTTCCTTTACAGCTCTGCAGATCCTGTTGTTCCTGAGCCTCAGTCATGGGGACAAGAGGGGGGACGTCTGGGGACTCCTGCTCTGCAATGGGAAGGTCAGTGGCAGCAATGGCTGTCTGGTCCTGAATCCTTGTCTGCAGAAGCTGCTGAGCCCCACAGTCGCCCCGGATGTGTAGTCAAGAACTGAAGAGAACAGCAGAAGTCTCAACAGCCCCAAGGGAAAAGGGAAGTGGGGAAAATAAAAATGACACAGGTCACACTCTTCTAGTTGCTGAGCACCTGCAGAGGATAAAAAATAAGAAATATTATTTCCTTTCTACCCGATTCAACTGTATTGATCTCCCCTTAAAAGGTTGAATACCTGTTTTGCCTCCCTGGAGAGCTGGAAGGCCTGATTTTGAAGTTTCTTCTTCTTTCTCAAAGAAACTTCTTGCTAACAAAGAACACAGTTGGATACTGCTATGTGTCATCAGAAAGAATGGAGTTCATGAAATTCAAGAGTTGATTTCTGGAATTTGACCCCTTGACTTGGAGGCTTTATCCACTAATATCATTAGTGTCTCTAATCAAGGAAGTTTGGAAGCAATCTTTACTGTCCAGCTGACTTGCACCAAAATGTTCACTTCTCAAAGAATTAGGTTCACTGCAAACAACTGTGACTTTTTATCCTCCTACAAGCAAGTCTTGTTTGTTCAAAAAAGAATTTCCAGCTCTCTCTCTCAAAAGCAGGATAAAATCAGTAACTCGATCAAGTTTTTTATCCTTTAAATCAGAATGTAACTAGTGCCAACAAATACTTAAACTTCTTACTTTTGAAGTTATTTAGCTTATTTAGGGTAACGTCATGTTTTATAAACAAAGAGCTTATTTAAATAATTGCTCTCTTCCTCTCATGTAGACTAGAGACACCAGTCCCCAAAGCCATGCACACAGGAGAAGTCAACTTGGATAAACTTCTCGCCGTTGCGCAAGACTCAAAACAAATGTATTAATTTAGTGTGCGTGCAGGCAGTGTTAAACAAACTACGCTTGCCGCCGTGCATGAGTCTAGTGAAGACTCTTCTAAGAATAGCATGGGTGCGGGTGGATTATGAAAATAACGCTACCGCCATGTGCGTGCTCAAAATTAATCCTGATTACTTGCCATGCGCACTGCGAGCAGCGATTGACTAATCTCGCATGCCGCTGGGCATGAACCATTCAATTACACCTCTTCTGTTCGCAGTCTAGTCCAAACTTGAAGGAACTCAAATCTGATGCGCTTGACTAGGGAAAACGAAAGTGTGCACAGATTAATTTACTGCTTCTTTACCGAAGTAAGATTAACAGAACGAAATGTCTCTGCTTCCTGGAGCCCCACAATCACTGAATTGAAAGTCTGTTCCAGATTAAGATAACTATCTGACTAACTAAATACCTAAGCTAACTGAATATGAAGAAACGTTAATTCACAGACAATTCCTTCTCTTATCTTGCAAATAAGTAAACTGTCAAAAATGTCTCTTCTCAGAAGGTAACTAGAGTGCAGCGCTCCCACTAAATTGTCCGCTTGTCTTGTCCCTCGAAGTTCTTACACCAAACCTGCACCTTGAACTGCCTGGCCAAAAATACAAAGGGATTTCAATAGGGCCTTAAACTCAGGAGCCTTTAAAACAGGACCTTCCTGTTTAAGGTAGGACAATGAAAGTCAGTTTAGAACCTGTTTACAGTTCCCAAGCACCCTTATCCTCCAAACATCTAACAAAGCCTTCATAACCTATCAATGCCCAGCTTCTTCGGCACCATGCTGGATTGGAACATTCTCCCTCTAGTAGAATGGTAGTTCAGGATAACTCAACCAGAAAAGTAATTGAAATACAAAACAAAAAAGTATAATTACAATTGGGGAAACCTGCCAGCTAATTATAATAGGGGAAACCTGACATGGGCAAACTTCAATTCAGCGGTCTTTCAGTGTTTCAGTTCCTTGCGTCTGACAGCAAATAGCAACACTGCGGTTCTCGGATAACACTTCGGACTTTTCTTGTTTCTGGGGTCCAGGAGGGTCCAGGAGGTTCTTCCTAGTGCTTGGGTCTGACTTAAAGGCAACGCACACAATCTGGTGTTCCTCTCCCTGGCACTTTGGTTCCAGCAGCAGTGGAAATACAACCAGCTTTGAGAGGATGTCCAGACGGGCTTACTTTAGAGTTGATTGGTCCCACCAGCTCAAAGGGAGAAGTTGTCCTTACAGGGCTTCTCTAGTCGAGGCAAATTCAGAGCTTCAGCACAGCAGCAGGGCTTCACCGGGAAAACCAATGGTCTAGGAGTTGCAGCAGGCATCTCTTCTAAGTTCTTCTTTGGATTCCTTCATCCAGTGGTCGACTCTGCCTTCCAAGCCAAAAAGCCTTGCCTTTTATGCAGGTTTCTCCCATTCATTCCAGCCTAGCTGTCAATTTCACAGCAAGGTGGCTGTCCTTGCTGGACCGTCAGCCAGCCAATCACCTTTGGGTGCATTCCTGTAAGCAAGGGGTTTAAGCACAGGGAGTTTCGGGCACCTCCCTCACTGCCTGCCCCTGCCAGTCATACTGGAGCCAGAGGCGGGATTCACTTGTGAATCCCGCCAAAGACAAAATTAACAAATGGACCAAACCTAGTTTGGCACACAAAGTAACTCTCAAGAAGGACCTTTCCAGCGAGAAATGGCGAGAAAAGAAGACCTAGGCCATTGTGACGAAATGGGCACCCATGGGTGCCTTACTGTGGCTGCAAATGCAGCCCGCTGTAAAAACACACAATGGTTGTAAAAAGTAAACCACTGCCACCGGCCGTTAATTGTGGAAAGGGTAACATAAAAATGTTACATGAGAAACTAGACAAAAAAAGAAGGATACTAAGTAACCCCTCCAGCACCCTATGGTAAGATAGTATTGGGTGTAGAAAGTTACAAAATGTAAGTAAAGTCAATTTCACTTTACTGCTCTTGGAAACAGTAGTTTCACCAAGATAAGGTATTTAAACCTTTGGGAAATCTAAGAGACTTCCCTGTGCCACTGCACTGAAGGTGCTGTGTGTCACAATGCAACAGATGATGCCTATTGAGTTTGTCAGACTCCAAAGTTAAAAGAAACACAGAGTCTAAATCACAATAAATATACATGAGAGGGTGATAAAAAGGGCTCACTCTCACCAAGTTAGAAATTAAAAGTCCTGAAGTCCAGCAAAAAGAGCTGTGGGTCTCTAAGGTAGTAGGGAATTAACACATTTCTGAGAATTCTCCCTAACAGGTGTGTAGCTCAGAATAGTTTAGAGGGAGCTATGCGTTTGCCGTGTTTTTATTAACCCACATGTATCCCATGTTTTCTGAATGTGTGCGTGCAGTTATCCATAGGCAAGAGTATGTGACTTTCATTAAAGCAGATTTTGTTCTTTCATTTATCCTGTGTGTGTGTGTGCGTGCACCTATGTGCGCAAGCGTGTGCATGTGTGTGTCTTTCCTTGCATGGGAATGTATTTGTTTCTATCCAGATGCATTCATGGTTTGAAAAAAGAATTCTGCTGGTAATGCTTTAAGTTTTCTTTCTCCAGCAACAGATCTCTTCCTCCCACACTGCACATGACTCAGCCTACGCATTGAAAGACGGGTAAATGCAGAGGATTTGCACTTGCAATGTTTTCAATGAATAGAGTTATTTCAACATGCATTTCGTCGTGCAAACATCCAGACTATGCTCTGGCTCTCCTTGGTGCCATTACCTACAGCATGAATTCATGCTATGACCCAATGTGGATCTGCACTGGTTCAAATCACTACTTATGTTTCAAATACTACTTACCTTTACAAAGGCAATCCCGCTTTAAAGTGGCAGCCAAAATGCCTTCCTATTTGGATTTTGGTTTTCACGGCAGAGTGGACTTGGCCTTAAAGAAACCACATCTCACTTTGCATAGGATATATAAATATAGAAGGAACACAGAACATTGGGATATTAACACCTGTGTACCTGTTTTTGAATTGCATTTCCTGGGATTCCCAGTATGTTACCTTCCAAGAGTTCAACCTGATCAATGGAAATTGGGATTGATTTGCCTTTTTTAGATGTCAATTTTGGTTTTGGAAGATCCGGCTAGGGACCCATTCAGGTAGACATCATCCTGTCAGCAACCCCTCAATTCAGCTGGTCTTTTTGGAATCAATCGCCCTTTGCAGATTTGTCGTCATTCTATTATGGGCTGCTCTGTTATCTTTTCTCAATGAGCAGGTCTCATAGATTGGTCTACCATCTGCCAACAGTTAGTTCTCTTGCTCTTCAATCTCCAGTTTGTTCCCCTTCTGTCTCTTCCTTTCCATTATATTTCTCTCTAACTCCACCTCTGGCTGGTCAAAGGTGTGGATTTCCAGTCCCAATGATGGGAGGAAACCCCTCCTTATTGATAAAAGCCGAGCTCGTTTTTATGCTCTAATTTCTGACTCATTGGTGCTGCCTTGAAAAAATATATATTTTTAGATTCTACAAGTCAAGAGGAACATTGCGAGATATTGAATGATGGAATTCTGATAGATGTTGGTGATTGTATGCATTTTTATAAAATGAAGTTAATTCTTAACGTGATGACATATAGGGCTGCATTACGATTTTGGCAGTATTTCTCTGGTAAATCTGCTGAAATACCACCAAACTCAATGACTGTTACTGCCAGTTAGTCCAGTGGAGTTACCACAGAATTACAAGTCACAGTAACTCCCCATTTATGGATCCATAGGACTTCATGGCGATTTCTGGCTGATTTAACACCGGTGGTATTACCTCACAGTAAATCCACTGATTTTTGGCAGTAAAGTGGAGGATTAACTGTAAGATATATTTATGGGATGACAATTCATTAGAGGAGTTTTGTCTGTCCTCAGATCAAGAGCCCCACACCAATTGATAATTGAATCAGATTCTTTACGAACTCTGCCTTTGATGCCTATGACACCACTGTAATCCCTAACCCCTTCTGCAATATGTAAGCCAAGTACTCGGCTGGTGGGTAGAAAGAATATATGTTTATTCTTGTTAATGAATAGATAAAAGCCTTAGTAACACAATGATTATCAGGAGACACATCTCTTTATTCCGTGCCACAAAGCTTTTCCTTCCTGACAATGTGTCTTGCTACAGACACGTTGAAACCACAATTTTGTTTTCAAAACAAAAAATCACATGACTTAGAAAATACGACCACATGTACAATGTTCTGCTTCTGCTCTCTGCTCCCACACACCCATTGCACTTACAGAATCTATAGGAGAGAGTAAGCAGCAGAATATCTCAGTCCAAGTGTAACATTTTAGGGTGCAAATTAAGGTGAATGTTGTGTCGCAATTTTTACCCTGGTCCCCCCAGTTAACAAGTAAGAGAGAACATTGGTGTAATGAATACTGAGAAAAATGGGTCACAAACAAGAATATCCCTTGCGCTAATATGTTTAATTCTTTGCCTACGTTTTGATCTTCTCCCTGTACTAGTAAATACTGGGGCCTAGCGGGGAATTTAAAGAGAGGAGCCTATATGCCAAATATGTTTAACCCAAGTGGACATAGCTCGGCATGTACTAACTGATTGCCCTTTGCGCCTGGAACACTATATAAGGGGTTACACCAGATTTGGCAATTATAGCTCGGTCCAGTTCTGGAGTGCCCTCTTTTCGGCAGAATCTAATGACATCAAGGCCGCGGCAGTAAATTCTTTGCACACATGTTTTACTTAATCGATTAGTTCCTTTGATATATATTACTGACTGTGAAATGGTTCTTTTTGATAATGTGATTTTAATGTAGACATCATATCTTTATATGTATTGTTTGATTTTAGTGATGTTATCTTATTGTGGTTTGTATGTTCTTGTATTTTACCATGATGTGTGTGGATGTCACCAAGTGCCTCCTAAATGCACCAATACATTTTTTTTAAATACATATAAAAAAGAATATCCCTTGTGAAGAGAATGAATGCACCACCACACAACTTGACGGTACTATTTTATTCTGCAATGTGCTTTGTATGTGACTTAACTTAAATACATATAGCGCTTTTCTGTTGGGGAAAATAATTGACATGTGCAGTGCCCGTTTATCTCAGGTCATCCCTGCACACTTTCCATTTCTAATAATATTCTAACACAACAAACATTTAATGAAATACTCTCTCAGAAGATACTGAAAACATTTCCTGTTTGCCACTATCCAGTGAGGATTTCCCGCCTTCAGTTTGGAGTTCCTTGCTCACTCTCTATTGAGAAGTGTGCTTTAAATCAGCTACCTTCATTTTGCTTACAATGATTGCACATTTCTGCACGGCACAGAACCAGATATTCAGATTGCTATTATGAGCCCCCTTTCTTTAATGCAGGTTCTGGGGAGTGTTAAACAGTTGCAATCTAATTTATGAATGCCCCCTCCACTTTATTGAATTTTTGGGGTTGACAAAAAGAGATGTAGGTGATCCAAAATTACTTTAAAAAGATTATATCATTATTCACACTAGAGAAATGGCAGAGATTTTGAATTTCCCCAAGATAGCCCCATTGTCCTTTGGCTACGTGGGAATTAATTAAATTATTAATTAATAAGGAAATTCTAGGGATCTACTTCTCGCTACCCACCCCATTCATTTATATACCGGTGAAAGATGTTAGTTTGCATAGATCCCCACCAATGTTTGTTCTGTTTGAATAAGTACTTGCTTTAAATCTCTCTGGGTTTGCCAAGGTGCAGTCATTCTGTGCATATCATTGGCAGCAATAGGGCCTGTATTGCCTTCTCTGTCTGGCCTCTGTTATGAATGGCACTCGAGCCTCAGTTCTTCTGCCTGCGTCTCCTGGTCTCTGTTATGGATGGCACTCCAGCCGCAGCCCTTCTGTCTGCTTCTCCTGGTCTCTGTAATGGATGGTACTCCAGCGTCAGCCCTTCTGTTTTTCTCTTATGATTTTAGTTTCTCCTTTCTCCCTTGAAGTGCTTACTTTCTCTTTTTCCACTCATTGGCCACACCCCAGAATATCTAAATTAGGATGTGCTGGCTTATTGCCTAATTATTTGGATTGGACATCTATTGCTCTTCCCCATAAACAAGGCCTAGCCTCTTCCCAATGATTGGTCATCAGGTCCATAGGTCCCATTTCTGGTAGTTCTGAACAACTGAAATACAAAGTAAAACATTTTCAACATGCCACTTTTCTCCAGTTTGCAAATAAGGGTTACAACCCATATATTTCTAAATTGATCTGATCATACTCATCACAATGAAATGTGTCTGGTGTCGGCAGGTTATTGCCTGCATGAATGACAGAATTTTGTGATTTCTTCAGACAGGATTAAAGTTATGATCATATTTTACAGACAAGTATTTAATATAATAAGCTACCAGACCCCTGACTCTCATACCTGTAACTTATTCTGAGGCTGGAATCATATTTTGTCTTATAACTTTGATACCAAGCGTTGAATTTTGAAGGGAGTCATGTCAGCAGATATTGCTTTTTATGTGCTTTTCACACATGTATGACCCATCTCTTTATATGTCACGGTTCTCAAATGTATTGGCAAAATATGATTTCGCATAGATGCCTGTTGTAGTCTCTAATTGTGTGCATACTTTTTGCTCAATTAAAAAGCATATGTATGTTCCCAAGACCTGTGGCCAGCACTGGTGTTCTCTCTTCTGTTGACATAGCCTGCAATAAAACCCCTTCACTCTTCTTCCTAGGCTAATGACCTGACCATGTGTTGGCTTACTTCTTTGGGCATAGAGAACACCCCCAGCCCCTTGGGTAGTCATGTTTCCTCCTGTTACGTGTCAAAATGGCATCAGGTCAAAGACCCCACCACAAAACTTAACTATATTTTGGGTGTTTTAGAAAGGGCATGTTCCTTGGACTGTGCCCTCTCTCCCAAATAACTCTGCCTCCTTCCATTTTTGCTAAACTACAGAGGGATTGACAGAATGGGTCTGGTAAGTGTAATGGGGAGGTGGAGAGTGCTTTGCCTTTTGTGATTTGATGGGTGGAGAGTTTATCTTGTGTAGGCAAAGCTTTAAGTCAGTTCTTATTAAGAGAAAAATTGGGATTTAAATGCTGCACTTTTTACATTAGCCTAGCATTGCATCTTGCATTAAATACAACAAATTTCACTCAATCTTCATTCTTGCTGCTTATCTCTGTTTATTTTCAACATGCAAACATATCCTTCATTACAGCGTGCTTTTGAATTAGTCTGTCTGGGGTGTTTAATTTGTTACATGTTCCTTGTTTAATTAGAGCTGCCGAACTACATTCTCCATCCATAGCAGTTCATTATTTTGTCAAAGGTGCACTTCAGTCCATCAGTCGCCTGTTGTTTGAATGAGGTATGTACCTTTTTAACCTGTCACATAAACACAGGGCACAGCCATTGTTTTCCTTTCCTTTTTTTCTAAAAACAATGTTTGGATGTTTAGTGGTTGAAGGTTAAGTGCTGAAAATTTGTCTCATAGCCAACAGTTAATGTTCCATATTTCTGCCTTTTGCCAGCATCTTAGCCTAATGCAGTGCACCTGTATAATGGGTCTGAAAACACCCCACATAACCTCCAGAAACAACCTGGAGGTAAATCTGTCAAAATTATATTTTATGTAGTACGGGAACAGTGGCGGTAACAGAATTACCGCCACGTTTTTCCCACACCAACAGCCTTGTAATGAGAGCCATGTTTTTTATTACATAATCTGATAGGTATTACCTTTATCTACAGCATATCCAAAGCTCAGATTAATCAGAGTCTGCATGGCAACGCATAGTTTTTGCACATTTAAGTATTTTTCTCTCCCTTTCAAATGCATTTATTTCTCTGGTGTACAATTGAAACAGTTCTCCAAAATAGAGCAGAGATAACACATTGCCTAAATATGTCCTTTCTATTTCGGCACTTATCCAAACTAGAAGGCTTTTACTATAAATATTTTCAATGACCTTTCACCTTGACTCATCTAAGACAAAGGACTGGCCACAGTGCATCTGAATGTCAATCATCTTTTTTCCATTGACCTATCATTGCTACTGGATTCAGTTTATAAGTTGATGTGAAACAAAACATGTGATACATTCTTTAAAGGCAAAGCCTGGAGCCATGAGCCATGAGCGAATGTCTGAAAATATGTATAGTGTTTGTCTGCTTTGAAAGCCTGCCTTGAATACAATAAATGAGCATCTCCTGCTGGTTTTTAAAGCCATCTGACCTGACCATAACATGTAATATTCTTCTATTCAGTTCCCACTAGACTGGAGATATTTGTTTTCTGCAGGATGTCTACAACAGGAAGTTAAAATGCAATTTAAATTCTGTTATTTCATTAAAGATCATTTATGTTTACAGGGTAATTCATAGAAATTCGCACAAAAGTGGCGCACGCGACTGGCGCACAGCGTGCCCGTGCGAATGTCTGCGCCAGCCGCGTGCGCTAAAATCGATTTACGCGCACAGCGTATGCATGGATTTTCGCATCCAAAACCAGCCATGGCGCAGCGTGGTGCAGCGACCCTGCAGCAGCGCCAGTTACGCCCCCAAGAACGCCCTCGCGCAAGGAAAAGCCTTCAAAATCCCCAAATAATTGCAAAGGGCTGCGCTAACCCTGGACCAGTTCACAGGGCTGGCAAACAGCAAACGCCAAGCGGGGAACGTGTATTTCAGTGCTTCGCGGGAAGTTCCACACGCGATTGTCCTGTGTACGCGTGCATCAGGGGTGCGCACGAAGTATCACACGCAAAATCAGCAGGGTACGTGTATTTCAGGGGTGCGCGGGAAGTATCACACGTGATTCCAGCAGGGTACGTGTATTTCAGGGGTGCGCAGGAAGTATCACACGCAATTCCAGCAATGTACGTGTATTACAGGGGTGCTCGTGAAGTTCCACACGCGATTTCAGCAGGGTATGTGTATTTCAGGGGTGCGCGGGAAGTATCACACGCGATTCCAGCAGGGTACGTGTATTACAGGGGTGCGGGTGAAGTTCCACATGCGATTTCAGCAGGGTACGTGTATTACAGGGGTGCACGTGAAGTTCCACACGCGATTTCACCAGGGTACATGTATTTCAGGGGTGCGCGGGAATTTCCACACGCGATTGGCCCCGTGCGAGCAGGGTATGTGTATTTCAGGGGTGCGCGGGAAGTTCCACACGCGATTGGCCCCGTGCGAGCAGGGTACGTGTATTCCAGGGGTGTGCGGGAAGTTCCACACGCAATTTCAGCAGGGTATGTGTATTTCAGGGGTGCGCGGGAAGTTCCACACGCGGTTTCAGCAGGGCACGTGTATTTCAGGGGTGTGCGGGAAGTTCCACACGCGATTCCATCAGGGCACGTGTATTTCAGGGGTGCGCGGGAAGTTCCACACGTGATTGGCCCCGTGCGAGCAGGGTACGTGTATTCCAGGGGTGTGCGGGAAGTTCCACACGCGATTTCAGCAGGGTACGTGTATTTCAGGGGTGTGCGGGAAGTTCCACACGCGATTGGCCCCGTGCGAGCAGGGTACATGTATTTCAGGGGTGCGCGGGAAGTTCCACACGCGATTGGCCCCGTGCGAGCAGGGTACGTGTATTTCAGGGGTGCGCGGGAAGTTCCACACGCGATTGGCCCCGTGCGAGCAGGGTACATGTATTCCAGGGGTGTGCGGGAAGTTCCACACGCGATTTCAGCAGGGTACGTGTATTTCAGGGGTGCGCGGGAAGTTCCACACGCGATTTCAGCAGGGCACGTGTATTTCAGGGGTGCGCGGGAAGTTCCACACGCAATTCCATCAGGGCACGTGTATTTCAGGGGTGCGCGGGAAGTTCCACA
Source organism: Ambystoma mexicanum (assembly GCF_040938575.1). NCBI lineage: Eukaryota > Metazoa > Chordata > Amphibia > Caudata > Ambystomatidae > Ambystoma > Ambystoma mexicanum. Next base: position 291,417,298 of record NC_090941.1, read on the forward strand.
TGCGATTGGCCCCGTGCGAGCAGGGTACGTGTATTTCAGGGGTGCGCGGGAAGTTCCACACGCGATTGGCCCCGTGCGAGCAGGGTACATGTATTCCAGGGGTGTGCGGGAAGTTCCACACGCGATTTCAGCAGGGTACGTGTATTTCAGGGGTGCGCGGGAAGTTCCACACGCGATTTCAGCAGGGCACGTGTATTTCAGGGGTGCGCGGGAAGTTCCACACGCGATTGGCCCCGTGCGAGCAGGGTACGTGTATTCCAGGGGTGTGCGGGAGGTTCCACACGCGATTAGCCCCACCCCCCAGCCACCATGGGCAGCCTCCACCAGGCCCCCACTCATGTCTCCCACCACCCCCACCCCCCAGCAGTGCAGGGGCAGCCTCCACCAGGCCCCCACTCATGTCCCCTATTAACCCCACCCCCCAGCCACCAGGGGCAGCCTCCACCAGGCCCCCACTCATGTCTCCCACCACCCCAACCCCCAGCAGTGCAGGGGCAGCCTCCACCAGGCCCCCACTCATGTCTACCACCACCCCCACCCCCCAGCCACCAGGGGCAGCCTCCACCAGGCCCCCACTCATGTCTCCCACCACCCCCACCCCCCAGCAGTGCAGGGGCAGCCTCCACCAGGCCCCCACTCATGTCCCCTATTACCCCCACCCCCCAGCCACCAGGGGCAGCCTCCACCAGGCCCCCACTCATGTCTCCCACCACCCCCACCCCCCAGCAGTGCAGGGGCAGCCTCCACCAGGCCCCCACCCATGTCTACCACCACCCCCACCCCCCAGCCACCAGGGGCGCCACCACCAGGCCCCCACTCATGTCTCCCACCACCCCCACCCCCCAGCACTGTGGGGCACCTGCCAGCAGGCCCCCACTCATGTCCAACTCATGTTCCCCTGCACCCCCACCCCCCAGCACTGTGGGGCACCTGCCAGCAGGCCCCCACTCATGTCCAACTCATGTGCCCCTGCACCCCCACCCCCCAGCACTGTGGGGCACCTGCCAGCAGGCACCCACTCATGTCCAACTCATGTTCCCCTGCACCCCACCCCCCAGCACTGTGGGGCACCTGCCAGCAGGCCCCCACTCATGTCCAACTCATGTTCCCCTGCACCCCCACCCCCCAGCACTGTGGGGCACCTGCCAGCAGGCCCCCACTCGTGTCCAACTCATGTTCCCCTGCACCCCCACCCCCCAGCACTGTGGGGCACCTGCCAGCAGGCCCCCACTCATGTCCAACTCATGTTCCCCTGCACCCCCACCCCCCAGCACTGTGGGGCACCTGCCAGCAGGCCCCCACTCATGTCCAACTCATGTTCCCCTGCACCCCCACCCCCCAGCACTGTGGGGCACCTGCCAGCAGGCCCCCGCTCATGTCCAACTCATGTTCCCCTGCACCCCCACCCCCCATCACTGTGGGGCACCTGCCAGCAGGCCCCCACTCATGTCCAACTCATGTTCCCCAGCCAACATGTCATCACAATCTAGATCCCAGGTCCCTATGGTCAGCCTCCAAATGCAAAACACCCACCCGAGTATTGCATCCACCCACTCAGAAATGGCAATAACATGATAGAACTGCAATTGCAAGTTTGGAAACGAACACATGTCCCTCACATACACCCAATGGGTGTCAGTGAATCTCAAAACCCATATCATGATATGCATGAAAGCAATGAGATGATACTACACATTGAAGTTTGATCAAAAAATATGTATTAAAGAAAACATGAATTGAATCAAAAATAAACTAACAGAAATGGGAATGTAAAAAAAGTAAAAAGAAGCATGTCCATGAAAAAATGCAAAACCAAAAATCAGAATCCAAAGGAATGGTGTCCAAAGTCACAGTCCAGAAAAGAAAATCCAATGGGAAATTATAATTGAAAGCCATGGGTAAATTGTAAAAAGTAAAGAAAATCCAACAGTGAACTATGCACAGGTGAACAAGCCAGGGTCCATGATCCCAACAAAAAGAAATGAAACCTAACAACACTACCTAATAAAAAATAACAAAGAAAATGCAAAAACAAAGGAAACCTAACACTAACTACATAACTATTTACATGGGCAGCGGGCTAGTCCAACGGCTCACTGGATGTTGTCATGGGCCAGGGCATCATCGAACTCCTGTTCAATGGCTTGGAGGTGGGCAAGTTCCCTGGCCCCGAGGTCTCGCACGGATAAAGCAGTGTCCAGCTCCAACTCCCTGCGAAGACCCTCGAGGCACTCAGCCCGCCTCAGCGCCCTCCGCATGGAGTTCTCCGCCCTCACCATTGTGAGCCGTTCCTCCTCTGCCTGCTGCCGCTCCGCACCTATCTGCTGGCCCAACCGCTCCCACATGGAAGCCACTCCCATTCCAGGGTTCTCCTGCCCTCCGGCCGATGCCTGCACCCCTGATGTTGATGGCCCTGAGCCATGATGCCTCCCACGTCGATGCCTGCCGCTGCCTCCGACGCAACTGCCTGTGCCAGCACGACGGCATCCAGGCTGATGGTATCCACCAACGCCGTCGTGCACGTGCCCTGCCCGATGATGCCGCCACATCCTCTATCTGCTGGGGTCCAGTTGCTGGTGTGTCCACCCCTGCTGGACCTCCGACTCCCGACTGTGGCAGGGATGGGATCCCCACCGAGCCGGCTGCATTGGTCGGGGCAGGTCCACAGGGGGCCCTGGTGGCATCTGGGCCGGAAGACGGCATGGAGAACGACTGGTGCATAGTCTCCACAGAGGAGGAGAGGGTCGCCAGATTGGCTGACACATGTAGGAAACCCCCGACCATGGCCGTTCCCAACTGGGCCACGTCGGCACGGTGCTCTCCGTGATGACGTGCATGCTCCTCCCGGGAAGCACGCACCTCATCACGAATTGTACCTGTGCGCAACGCGACACCAATCAGGACCTTCTCCATACGGCCAGGGGTCCCCTCGTACGCAGGTGGAGGGGAGTCAGATGACATGGACATCCCCCCTAGGGTTACCAGTCAAATGGTCGAAAACATTTGGTCGACAGACAAATTGGTCGACACCATTTGGTGGAATGCCAAATGGTCGAATTTTTTTTTTTTTTTTTACCCATTTTTTGGTTTTTTTTGGGGGGGTCCCCCCGCAACCCCCTTTTTTTCTTTTTATTTTTTTTCCCCACACGAAAACCCACAAAACACATATATAAATAATAAAAAAAAAATTCGACCATTTGGCATTCGACCAAATGGTGTCGACCAAATTGCAGTCGACCAAATTGCAGTCGACCAATTGACAGGACACCCCCCCTACCTGCGGACGGGCCTGGGATGGGGCATCCCAGCTGGTGCATGGTGGTGCAGTCACAGTGTCAGGGCCAATGACATGCACAGGCCCCTCCACGGCGACCTGTGCTGCCTCCTGCCCCTGCCCCTGGACTGCAACACTTGCACCAGCAGGGATGCCCCCACCAGGCCCCATGTGCGCCTCAGTAGCGGCCTCCTCCTCCTCTGTGGAAGCCACCAACCTGGATGGCTCCACCCCGTCTTCCGCCGTTGCAAGCCCCTGTGGGGGCTCACCCACCCCTTCCGCTGCAGCCGTGGGGGCATCCCGCCACTTTGCTCCACAGAGCCGTCTCCGCCCTCTTCTTCACGTGGCGCTGTGTAGAGGGAGACATAGAACACAAGCATCAGGGTACTGTACAATGGTCCCCTAAACAGGAAGCAATAGCAGATGAGTGGCACTGTCAAAGATCACTTCCATCATGTCCCTCCACAACACATGGCTCAGTGCAGGTACAACACATGCGGTAACAGGCATGGCGCATGCTATGGACATTAGCATACGTGTCCAATTGATTCTTGAAACATACACTGTTGTTTTGGAACTCACATGCATCATGTGCCATGCCTATCACATGCACACACTTCACCCTAGTTTCATCCATCTGGCCTCGTACACCACAGACACAGTGGATACAAGGATGACTAGGCTTCATCAGTGAACCTGAACATTGCGACAGACATGTGTCATGCATCCCTGGCATTCACAAGTCACAGACACGCAGGTCAGACACACAGACATGGACAGCATACATGTACATGGCATCAGCACCCATCCCTCACCCATGTCCAGGAACAGAGACTGGCATGCTTTCATGTGGCCATTCCGCATAGGGCAACCCTTGTTGCATTTGAACACATGCACCAACCGTGTGGTTCACACATTACTGGTCTCACATGCATGACGTCCCTGCACACACACATGCATACATGGCCTATGTCACACATACAGGCAAGTATCAGACAACCAGCACACTGCGAGATGCCCTGTCTCACACAGCAATGCTTGGCCACTTACCGCTCAACTCCAGACGGGTCTGCCTCTCAAGGATCTGGGCGTGGAGCACTGGGCCTACGCGTTCCAGGACCCTCAACTGGATGGTACTCATGCGGCCCGTCCCCCCTCCACGAGGCGCTGGGCCTTCAAGAGGGTCCTGGACCGGCAGTCATCCCAGCGCTTCTTGACATGTTGGTAGTCGCGAACTGCCACCCCCTCCGCGTTGATGGCAGTCACGATGTCCGTCCAGATCCGAGTCCGTCCTTCCTTGTTGGCGCGCTTACTTCTGAAGAGGGCATCATACTGCCCCAGGACTTGCTCCACCAGGACACCAACTTCGGTGGCAGTGAAGCTGGTGCGCCTCTGCCTCTCTGGCCGGGGGTTGCCAGTGGTGCCAGATGTTGCAGTGCCCGACATGGCAACCCCAGAGGCAGGAGTGGGTGGGCAACTGGGTCCTGGGGCTGGGCTGTGGAGCGATGGTATCCCAGTCGGGAGTCTTCTGTTCCAGCAGGGGTGGACACAGCAAATGGACCCCTGCAGATGGCTGATGTGCAGGCACCAAATGGCAGGGCACGGTGGCAGCAGGCAGGCAGGCAGGCAGCAGCAGATGGCTCGTGGGAGGCTGCTCGGGGCTCTGGGGGGCAGTAATTCGGCCTTTTGGGCAGGAGCGTGGTCTTCCGTGTGCTTACGCGTGGCCAGCTTGATACGGAGTGATTTGGCACGTGAAAATCCTGCACGTCTGCGTGTAAATCGAGGAAAGGCCCTTAGTGCGTATGCACGTCAGCACGCATATGCGATTTCATTGGACCAAAGGTCCTTAGCGCGTGAGCGCATCTGTGACGTGAGGCGTGCAGGTGTTTCCCTCATTACACGTGATGACAGAGCACACGTGGATTTCCACCAATCGCGCGTGGAACTTCCTGCGCACCCCTGAAATACACGTACCCAGGCCAATCGCGTGTACGCTCACTTCCCTCCGACACGGAACCCTCAATGGGGATGTCAGTGTTGGCAGTTACGCCTTTGGTGGTTACGGATGCAGGGTCACACTCCGCGACATCTGATCCTGTTCCTGGGCCAGCAGTTCAGAGGGGGAATGGAGTCCTGCAGCCTCAGGCAGTGCCGGCACAGCAAGGCGCAGTTCGCCTTGCCCCAGACAGGTGTGGTGCCCGCCGACGTGGTGGCCGTACGCCACCTGGCAATACCGCATGGGAGCAATCCATTTACGGTATGGCAACCCAACAGGCAGCATCATCAGAGATGATGGCTCAGGCCATGGATAGGGTGGCCACTTCCATTGTCCCCCCCGAAAGGCTGATGGAGCGACTACAGCAGGCAACCGACTCCATCTGCCAGTCACACAGGGAGGACATGTTGGTGTCCGACAGGGACAGGCGGGCGGCACTGGCGACTCTGCAGGAAGCCATCTCCATAGAGTCCCAGGGCCACAGGGAAGCCCTGAGGCTGGAACTCCTTCACCTCAGGACTACTCTTGTTGAGCTTGAGGCTTCAACAAACCGAAGGACAGAACAGCAGCTGGAGCGTCTCACCCGTACGCTCTCAGCTGAGATGCAGGCAACTAGGGCGGAGGTCCGGGCATCCCGTGAGTTGTTGCATGGGGACCTCCGCACACTAATCCTCCAGAACGAGACCTACCACACCCGCATGCTTGCAGCCATGGAGGAACAGACTAGGGCTTTGCGTGGGCTGCCTCCCATAGTGCCACCACCTGCAGCTGCAGAGGGTGAGGATAGCGACAGCAGTGATACTCCCACAATAGGGTAGCCGTGTAGGCCATGAGCCCATGGAGGTGTTTTTTTTCGCAAAATCCACACAGGTGGGTTTTGTTGTGCACCCTGTCCTCGGACCTCCTGGGTGGCCTCCCCAACCCCCCCGGGCCCATTAATGGCCATTTTTGATTTCTTTCTTTTTTTTTTTTTTTTGGGACAGTGTGTTGCCTTGTGTGGCTCCCGTGGGCATACGCTGCATTGTGGCTGGGCACATGCAGGCTTGTCATGGATTTGGTTCAGATGCTTGGGTTTTTGTCACACACACCCCTCCTGCTTCCTGTTTCCATGGGCTTGCAAAGGGTGTGCCCAAGTGACATTGACATACATGGTGACATTGGACTCCCATGAGCTGTGTGGGCAGTCTGTAGTCAATACTGTGTATACATTCATAGTGCATATTGTTGTTGTATTTTACACTGCGTGGTGTATTGATATGTGCCTCTGTATCCATCTCATCCTCCATATTTGCAGGTCCATTCCTCATGTCTTCACAATGCGGTCCACCTTGGAACTGGAGTCCATGTTGTAAGCAGTGCACCTACACTCTTGCGTGGCGCTAACACTGTATACTTGGAAGTGTTCGGAGGGCTGTCATCATCAGGTGGTGAGGCTAGCTAATTTTTAAGTCTGTAATGTCATGTTTAAGGTAGGTTGGAGGTTGTGTAGGTGATTCGTATTCTTGGTAAGTATTTGGTAATGTGGGTTGTAGGTCCTGCATTACTGTGAGCATTTCATGTGTGGACATGTTTCCATTAGGGACACTGTAGCTGCTGACACTTGGGGCATGTTGTGCGGAATAATTTCTTTCCTCTCACATTGCATGACATGCCATGGTGTGTTGTGTGGCCGTGCCGGGGAGGGGGTGGGTGACATGGCACTGTTTTCATGTAGTATTTTGCAAGTGGGTATTCATTTCTGCAGCATGGAAGTGTCTTTTCATGACACTGCATTGGTGGTGTTTGTGTAGGTAGGGGTGCACACATTGTGACACTTCCACATGAACAATCTCAGGCTGCTATGGTTCTGACAGTTGACAGTCCCTTTGTTCGTCTTAATTGTCAGGTCGAGTCATCATTGCTTATCAGATGGTATGTGCCAGGCCTGTGTGCACTCCACTGGGGTGTGATTTCTATGTGAAGTAATTAGCCACCAGCTGCGTACGGGCTGCCTCACCCCGTGCCCTCTCCCCTCCCATGTGCAGCGGGCGTGCATGTGGTTGGGGATGTGGGGTTGTTAGGGAGAATTCTCTGTTTAGGCTGAATTTCCTAACCTAGTGAGTCCCCCAGCAGCTTTGCTGGATTTCTGGAGTTAGTTTTTTCCCATCCTGCCAAGAGTGAGAGTCTTTTTCTCCCACTCTTGGACATGTATGTGTGTAATTCCTTTGAATGCCAATGTGTTCTATGGGCTATGGGGTCTTTTACTCCATAGGGTCTCATATGTTTTTCTATGTGTGTTACACCGCACCCTACGTGCCGTAACACTAGCGGACCTCCACCATAGACTCCATACCCGGGGACTGACTACTGTCTCCCCGGGCATGTAAAGTCACCATTGGCTTTACTAGACCTAAATTTACTAACAGAACTAGTACAAACCATCTTATTGTGGATGTACTAGTAGGGGTAATTTGATTACTCCTGGATCTGTTACTCGAGGGGGCACTGTCCCGTCCCCCCTCGTAGAGTTTTGGCTGGTGGCAGTGGAAACTACTTGTTATGTCCGACCCCGAACATAACCTTATGGGATTCGTCCCATTGTCGGAGATTAATACTTTTTCTCGTTAATCTCTAACGTACCACCGGTCTACTTATCTTAAATAAGTTTATCGGATGGTATTTTCTGCCAGAACTCGGTTTGTAAAATGGCGTCTGTGTTCGTCTCTGTGACTCCTAAACCAAAGGTTGAGCCCTTTGTTCCACTTTTGGCAGGCCTCTGTACAGAGACCCTCCAAAGTGGTGCCATTCTGTCAGGGTTACCACAGGGGTGTGGGAGGGGGTTTAGGCACCCTGGACCGAGGTGCCTTGCCAACTCCGGTCGCACTCTGGAGTGATTGGCCCAAGTGGTGAGCCTTCCCGCTCACCACTTAGCATGTGTTGATTGACAGCTAGGCTGAATGAATGGGGGTTTTCTGCATAAAAGCAGGGCTTTTGGGACTGGATCTTCAGAAGTCGCCACAGGACCTAAGAATCCGACGAGGGTAACGCTGAGCCGACCTGCATGACGACACCTCTGGTGGAGCCCTGCAGAACCGACTCACCACTTCCCGACGACAGAGGAGATCTCCCTGCCGTAGAGTCTCTTCCCCTGACTGGTGGGAACAACCAGTCCCCTTTGCTTTTTATTCACCTCAGGACGCAGCGGTCGAATTGCCCGTGCAGAGCACCTCGGCAACCGGATAATCACTACCCCTGTACCGCAACCAAAAGGTGGTGCCTTGTGACGGAGCACTCCGCGGCTGGTCTCTTCCCTGGTGGTGCACCGGACTTCACTTTTCTTCGACGACGAGACCATCTCTACTCTTGGCAAAAACCGATGTGCATCCACCACCAGGAACAACTGCCCCCGCCGGAGCTGCCCTCCACAACAAGGTACCGTGTCCGCCTGGCTTCCCTTTCGATCGGTTCGAGTGAGGTGTCTTAATCCTCTCCTTTCCGTTAGGTCGCCTCCAAGCTTTTCTCATTTATTGTTCTGAACTGGTTCAATCTGCCGATAACAATTTGCTACAAAGACTTGAAGGCCTCTCCACTAGAGACTTTTTGGGACATATCGCCTTGCCTCTCTCCGAGTGCGCCTGGCCTCTGAACTTTACGCTCTATTGTGATTCCTGCCTTCCTGCCTTGCATTTTTGCCCGTGAAATATTGAACTGTGTTGATTTCGTAACCTGCCTATCTTTTTCTCTCCCGTCCTAACTAATATTAGAGTGCCATCTAGGTTGAGGTATACAACCTCTGTCTGTAAATAAGTGGTGCCGGTAGAATCTAGACTTGTCAAAATATTACTAGGGGGATTGATTGTTTCTTCTTCGTAGAGTAATTGTGTTTGATTTGTTTGCTGTGAAAGTGCCATAGTGTTTTTGATAGATGTTTCGTTATAAATAAATACCTTAATATCTTTACACTAAGCCTCGTTGCGTGTTTGCTTGTCTTGCTGTGAAGAATTGCCCTATTTTGTATACTCCACATACTGCTCAGGGAAGTCTGACTGCTCAGCCACAGCTACCAAGTGAATCTGTGTGGTACAGACTGCTACCAAGTGGGTTCACCGCCAAACACCTGTAGTCCTAAATCTTTTGCAGTGGTCCCAGAGGGAACTGCACAGGTTTCCGCCTAACACTGGTGTACAGCGGTGGGATTTGTATCGAGTATACAGTTTAGAGTGCTTTTCGACACTGTAGGATAACTAACCACAAAACTTTGCACAAAAAGCAACTTTCAAAAAACATGTCTACGATGGAAACTTACAGTCAAGAGTCCTTGTCAGGTGAAAATACTGAGAGTTTGCAAGCTCTCTGTAGGCAAGAGAATCTTTCGGTAAGAGGCAAGAAGTTAGAACTAATCGAGAGATTGCTGGCGAACCGAAGTCTGGGTACTGGTTCAGAGGAACCAATCGCTCCAGCAAATGTAGATAACAGTGATGGTGTTGATCTGAATCATAATTCTGATGATAGCGATGAGGAGGCTGACGAGGACGGAGAGGCTAATGAAACTGTCTCCCCTGCTCCTCTACCTGCCTTACCAGCTGTGCCTACAGGGCCCATACCAGGTCCCACAAGTAACCCTGCTTATTTTGAACTTGAAAAAATGAAGCTCGAATTAGAATACAAACGGTTCTTGGCTCAATCCGAACGAAACCAAGAGCTCGAGTTCAGACAGATGAATGCCCAGGCTGAGCAGAAGCAAGCTGAGTTAAGACTCAGAGAAATAGAACTTAATCACGAGTTAGAGATGAAAAAGTTGTCTCTGGAAAATACTTCTCTCTCCTCTGGTTCCTCTAGGAGCTCCAGTCCCAAAAGACCCCGGATGCCGAAGGAATTAGTGGGTATGTATGAACCGAGATTGGATGTGTTGGATTGGTTGAAACAGTTTGAATACAATCATGGGCTCCAGGACATCACTGGGAATGCTTTGCTCCCCTGGTTGTTCTCTAGGCTCCCTCCTGTTGCGACTGATGTGGTAATGGAGTTGGGGGAGGCGGATAAGACGGATTACGAAAGTGTGAAACTAGCTTTAATAGCTAGATTCGGGAAGACCCCTTCCCAGTATCTTAAGAGGTTTAGAACCCTCAAAAAGCATGATGGTACCCCTTGGGCTACCTGGGTGAGTGAAGGGTTGAAAAACTTAGAGGGATGGATTAAGGGTTACAAAGTGAACACTTATGAGGGTATGAGGAATATTTTTATGTTGGAGTCTATTTATGATGCCTGTTCTCCTGAGCTCAGACAGCACTTGGCTGATTCGAAGGAATTGGATTCCCCGGGAGCTAGCTAAGGCTGCTGACTTATGGGTTGCCAACCGGGCTACTCATAAGGATTCTGGGGCAACTCAGAAAAAGGATGAGGGAAAACAGCCTAAAAAAGACTCAAAAGAGAATTCTAATAACTCACATTCCAAAGAGGGCCCCAAACAAAACCAGGAGGGTAAGCCACAAGGAAAACCACAGCAGAATAGTGTACCTTCTGGCCACAAACAATAAGAAGGAGGTCAGAGGAAGTCACCATTCCAGAGGGCATTTGGAACATGCTATCTCTGTGGGGCAACTGACCATATCAAAGGAGATCCAAAATGTAAGGGTAAACCTACTGGGATCAGCACAGTCTCCTTAGCCTTCGCTCCAGAGGAGGAAGTCCAAATGACTAGTGCTCCCTTTGAAGTCTTTGCTGAAGAACCTTGGGTTCTTCAAGCAAGTGTATCAGTAGAGTCAATGGATCTGGTGAGTAATCAGAATAGGAGTGTGTATGACTCTATACCAGAAAACTCTAAATGTTATTATGTGGACAGTGTTCTTGTCAACGGCCAGGATACTCCTGCCAGGCGAGACTCTGGGGCCAGCAGAACAGTAGTGGACGAAAGCTTTTTCAGGCCTGAGGATGTTGTTAAGGCACCCAAAGGTCCCGCTAAGATGTCTGGAGGCCCTGTCCAAATGGTTCCAATTCTACCAGCCCTCATTCAGTGTAATGACATGACAGTGTTGATTCCTGTCAGTGTTCAGACTGAGGTGCCTGGGAGAGTCCTGTTGGGGAATGATCTAAAAACTCTAGGAGTAGTATCCAGTACCCCCAGGCCTCCCAGTATGGAGACCCAGAAACAAACCAAATTGGCTAGGGAGGCCACCTTAAGGAACCACTCTAAGCCTGTGGGAACCTCTACTGAGAACCCCACAACAAGCCCTGGTGTTGGTAAGTTGACCTCTGACCCAGGCAAATTTCAGGCTAACATGTTAAGGAAATGGGAGCCCCAACCAAGCTCCATCATTGTTCCCCCAGTTATCGAGTCTGTGACTCCCACTGCTTCTGAGGAAGAGGTGGATAGACCTCCTGGAACCCTAGCTAGGCCTCAGAGAACTGGTAATTCTCAGTGCTGGTGGGAAACCAGAAAAGAAAAGTCTAAGGCCAAAAACCTTCAGACTGTTGGACCTTCCACAGAAGACTCCAACCCAATTCCTAGACTTAAGGGGGAAACTCCTAAAGTAGGTAAGGTAAGATCTCAGAGGAAGGAGAAGCATGTACCTTGCTTATCTCCATCCCCTCCACCCAAGAGGCCTAAAACTCAACCTTCTCTCACCAGAGAGGTAGGGAAGACCTCTGGAGGCCCCTCTAGATCTAAGGAGTTTCTTTATAAGGACCCCTTGAAAATGCCTAACACAGGTTCAGTAGTTGTATCAACTTCTGAGGGACTGGTCAACCAGATCCCCTATAAACTTAAAAAGACTGATGTTCCTCAAAGGGTTTGTAGATCATTTAGCTTACAAAGGAAAACCTTTGATTTCACCATTGAACATAGGTCAAGGTGTCACCACCAAAATGCTGATGGTCTCTCTAGGATGTATGTCATCGACTAGAGGTATGAGATTCATCCAGGAGTGGATTAAATCCTCCTGTCCCTTAGTCTGGGGGGGCGAGTGTTAGGGAGAATTCTCTGTTTAGGCTGAATTTCCTAACCTAGTGAGTCCCCCAGCAGCTTTGCTGGATTTCTGGAGTTTGTTTTTTTCCATCCTGCCAAGAGTGAGACTCTTTTTCTCCCACTCTTGGACATGTATGTGTGTAATTCCTTTGAATGCCAATGTGTTCTATGGGCTATGGGGTCTTTTACTCCATAGGGTCTCATATGTTTTTCTATGTGTGTTACACCGCACCCTACGTGCCGTAACACTGGGGCGTCCTAGCGGACCTCCACCATAGACTCCATACCCAGGGACTGACTACTGTCTCCCCGGGCATATAAAGTCACCATTGGCTTTACTAGACCTAAATTTACTAACAGAACTAGTACAAACCATCTTATTGTGGAAGTACTAGTAGGGGTAATTCGATTACTCCTGGATCTGTTACTCGAGGGGGCCCTGTCCCGTCCCCCCTCGTCGAGTTTTGGCTGGTGGCAGTGGAAACTACTTGTTATGTCCGACCCCGAACATAACCCTATGGGATTCGTCCCATTGTCGGAGATTAGTACTTTTTCTCGTTAATCTCTAACGTACCACCGTTCTACTTATCTTAAATAAGTTCATCGGATGGTATTTTCTGCCAGAACTCGGTTTGTAAAATGGCGTCTGTGTTCGTCTCTGTGACTCCTAAACCAAAGGTTGAGCCCTTTGTTCTCCTTTTGGCGGGCCTCTTTACAGAGACCCTCCAAAGTGGTGCCATTCTGTCTGGGTTACCATAGGGGTGTGGGAGGGGGTTTAGGCTCCCTGGACCGAGTTGCCTTGCCAACTGCGGTCGCACTCTGGAGTGATTGGCCCAAGTGGTGAGCCTTCCCGCTCACCACTTAGCATGTGTTGATTGACAGCTAGGCTGAATGAATGGGGGTTTTCTGCATAAAAGCAGGGCTTTTGGGACTGGATCTTCAGAAGTCGCCACAGCACCTAAGAATCCGATGAGGGTAACGCTGAGCCGACCTGCACGACGACACCTCCGGTGGAGCCCTGCAGAACCGACTCACCACTTCCCAACGACAGAGGAGATCTCCCTGCCGGAGAGTCTTTTCCCCTGACTGGTGGGAACAACCAGTCCCCTTTGCTTTTTATTCGCCTCAGGAAGCAGTGGTCGAATTGCCCGTGCCGAGCACCTCGGCAACGGGATAGCCACTACCCCTGTACAACGACCAAAAGGTGGTGCCTTGTGACGGAGCACTCCGCGGCTGGTCTCTTCCCTGGTGGTGCACCGGACTTCACTTTTCTTCGACGACAAGACCATCTCTACTCTTGGCAAAGACCCGACGTTCATCCACCACCAGGAACAACTTCCCCCGCTGGAGCTGCCCTCCACAACAAGGTTCCGTGTCCGCCTGGCTTCCCTTTCGATCGGTTCGAGTGAGGTTTCTTAATCCTCTCCTTTCCGTTGGGTCACCTCCAAGCTTTTCTCATTTATTGTTCTGAACTGGTTCAATCTGCCGATAACAATTTGCTACAAAGACTTGAAGGCCTCTCCACTAGAGACTTTTTGGGACATATCGCCTTGCCTCTCTCCGAGTGGGCCTGGCCTCTGAACTTTACGCTCTATTGTGATTCCTGCCTTCCTGCCTTGCATTTTTGCCTGTGAAGTATTGAACTGTGTTGATTTCGTAACCTGCCTATCTTTTTCTCTCCCGTCCTAACTAATATTAGAGTGCCATCTAGGTTGAGGTATACACCTCTGTCTGTAAATAAGTGGTGCCGGTAGAACCTAGACTTGTCGAAATATTACTAGGGGGATTGATCGTTTCTTCTTCGTAGAGTAATTGTGTTTGATTTGTTTGCCGTGAAAGTGCCATAGTGTTTTTGATAGATGTTTCGTTATAAATAAATACCTTAATATCTTTACACTAAGCCTCGTTGCGTGTTTGCTTGTCTTGCTGTGAAGGATTGCCTTATTTTGTATACTCCACATACTGCTCAACTCTTCTTGAGGGAAGTCTGACTGCTCAGCCACAGCTACCAAGTGAATCTGTGTGGTACAGACTGCTACCATGTGGGTTCACCGCCAAACACCTGTAGTCCTAAATCTTTTGCAGTGGTCCCAGAGGGAACTGCACAGGTTTCCGCCTAACAGGGGGCACCACCATATCCACGGCCAGGCCCCGGCGTGTTGCAACATTGTGCAGGACACATGCTGCCACTATGATCCTGCACACTACTGGGGGCGCATATAACAGCTGCCCGCCAGAACGGTCAAGGGAGCGAAAGCATGACTTGAGCACTCCGAATGTGCGCTCCACTATGCCCCGGGTTGCAATATGGGCTGTGTTGTATCTTACCTCTGGAGGCGTGATGGGGTTCCGAATTGGCGTCATCATGTGGGTGCTCAGAGGGTAGGCACTGTCCCCTGGTGAGGAGGTGATGGGTATCATTAGTGGGGTAGTGACATAACTCTGCATCTGACATGCATGCATGTGCAGTGGCATTCATACTCGCCAAGCAGCCATGTATCGCCAATACCGCCCAGCTTCTAGGTCCCGGTTTAGGATAGACATTCGGTAAATGAAGCTGTCGTGGGTGGACCCTGGATAGTTGGCATATACTGAGGTGATGATTCCCTTAGCATTATATACTACCTGCACGTTGATGGAATGCCAGAGCTTGCGGTTCCTATAGATGTGCTCAGATGCCCTGGGGGGACGTAGTGCCACATGGGTGCAGTCAAAGGCACCTAGCACTTTTGGGAATTGTGACACAACATAGAAATCAAGGGTGGCAGCCTGCCTTTCTGCAGGTGTCCTGGGCAGGTATATGTGCCTACGGACTGATGGGCGTGCAGTGATGATGTTCAAGACCTGGTGTAGGCAGCGTGACTGCGTGGCCTGTGACACCCCACCCACTATGGCACTTGTCCGCTGAAATGATCCTGTGGCCAAGAAGTGCAGTACATTGAGGACCTTCTCCAGGGGGCTGAGTGCTTGGGAGCACAGGGTGGGTGATGTGAGGTCATCCTCCCACTCACTGACCAGGTCCAGTATTATGTGTGGGGGAAACCTGTACCTCCCATACACCTGGTCATCAGGCATCCCAAAAAGGCTGGTTCTGGGAGTGAAAATTCAGGCCCCCACTATCCTCCTCCTCCTCCTTTGGTAACCCACGGCCACTGCTGCTAGGAATGGTATATTCATCCTGGCGTATGAGCTTGTTTGTTGTTTGCGTGCACTTTTATGCTGCGCGGGTCCACGTACGCTTGCTTCATGCTGGCGTACGTGTCTCAGGATTGGACCATTTATTTTTCGGCACGTCGTAGGCGAATGTGTGAATCTTCCCGCCCACCCCAGGAATACACGTAGCACGCTCTCACAGACACAGTCGCGGGTAAATATTCCCGCCCACCCCTGGAATACATGTACCCCACTCTCACAGGCCCAATCGCGTGTGGAAGTTCACGCGCACCCCGAAGTTCACGTACCCAGGACAATCGCGTGTGGGACTTCCCGCGCACCCCGAAGTACACGTACCCAGGCTAATCGCGTGTGGAAGTTCACGCGCACCCCGAAGTACACATACCCAGGCCAATCGCGTGTGGAACTTCCAGCGCACCCCGTAGTACACGTACCCAGGCAAATCGCGTGTGGAAGTTCATGCGCACCCTGAAGTACACGTACCCAGGTTAATCGCGTGTGGAACTTCCCGCACACCCCGAGGTACACATACCCAGGCCTATCGCGTGCGGAACTTCCCGCGCACCCCGAAGTACACGTACCCAGGCAAATCGCACGGCTGGGGGGTGGGGGTGGTGGGAGACATGAGTGGGGGCTTGGTGGAGGCTGCCCCTGGTGGCTGGGGGGTGGGTGTGGTGGTAGACATGAGTGGGGGCCTGGTGGAGGCTGCCCCTGGTGGCTGGGGGTAATAGGGGACATGAGTGGGGGCCTGGTGGAGGCTGCCCCTGGTGGCTGGGGGGTGGGTGTGGTGGTAGACATGAGTGGGGGCCTGGTGGAGGCTGCCCCTGCACTGCTGGGGGTGGGGGTGGTGGGAGACATGAGTGGGGGCCTGGTGGAGGCTGCCCCTGGTGGCTGGTGGGTGGGGGTGGTGGGAGACATGAGTGGGGGCCTGGTGGAGGCTGCCCCTGGTGGCTGGGGGGTAGGGGTAATAGGGGACATGAGTGGGGGCCTGGTGGAGGCTGCCCCTGGTGGCTGGGGGGTGGGGGTAGACATGAGCGGGGGCCTGGTGGAGGCTGCCCCTGCACTGCTGGGGGGTGCGGGTGGTGGGAGACATTGGTGGGGGCCTGGTGGAGGCTGCCCCTGGTGGCTGGGGGGTGGGGGTGGTGGTAGACATGAGTGGGGGCCTGGTGGAGGCTGCCCCTGCACTGCTGGGTGGTGGGGGTGGTGGGAGACATGAGTGGGGGCCTGGTGGAGGCTGCCCCTGGTGGCTGGGGGGTGGGGGTGGTGGTAGACATGAGTGGGGGCCTGGTGGAGGCTGCCCCTGGTGGCTGGGGGGTGGGGGTAATAAGGGACATGAGTGGGGGCTTGGTGGAGGCTGCCCCTGGTGGCTGGGGGGTGGGGTGGTGGTAGACATGAGTGGGGGCCTGGTGGAGGCTGCACCTGGTGGCTGGGGGGTGGGGGGAAATAGGGGACATGAGTGGGGGCCTGGTGGAGGCTGCCCCTGGTGGCTGGGGGGTGGGGGTGGTGGTAGACATGGGTGGGGGCCTGGTGGAGGCTGCCCCTTTACTGCCGGGGGGTGGGGGTGGTGGGAGACATGAGTGGGGGCCTGGTGGAGGCTGTCCCTGGTGGCTGGGGGGTGGGGGTGGTGGTAGACATGAGTGGGGGCCTGGTGGAGGCTGCCCCTGGTGGCTGGAGGGTGGGGGTAATAGGGGACATGAGTGGGGGCCTGGTGGAGGCTGCCCCTGGTGGCTGGGGGGTGGGGGTGGTGGGAGACATGAGTGGGGGCCTGGTGGAGGCTGCCCCTGGTGGCTGGGGGGTGGGGGTGGTGGGAGACATGAGTGGGGGCCTGGTGGAGGCTGTCCCTGGTGGCTGGGGGGTGGGGGTGGTGGGAGACATGAGTGGGGGCCTGGTGGAGGCTGCCCCTGGTGGCTGGGGGTTGGGGGTAATAGGGGACATGAGTGGGGGCCTGGTGGAGGCTGCCCCTGGTGGCTGGGGGGTGGGGTGGTGGGAGACATGAGTGGGGGCCTGGTGGAGGGTGCCCCTGGTGGCTGGGGGGTGGGGGTGGTGGGAGACATGAGTGGGGGCCTGGTGGAGGCTGCCCCTGCACTGCTGGGGGGTGGGGGTGGTGGGAGACATGAGTGGGGGCCTGGTGGAGGCTGCCCCTGGTGGCTGGGGGGTGGGGGTAATAGGGGACATGAGTGGGGGCCTGTTGGAGGCTGCCTCTGGTGGCTGGGGGGTGAGGGTGGTGGGAGACATGAGTTGGACATGAGTGGGGGCCTGGTGGAGGGTGCCCCTGGTGGCTGGGGGTGGTGGTAGACATGAGTGGGGGCCTGGAGGAGGCTGTCGCTGCACTGCTGGGGGGTGGGGGTGGTGGGAGACATGAGTGGGGGCCTGGTGGAGGCTGCCCCTGGTGGCTGGGGGGTGAGGGTGGTGGGAGACATGAGTTGGACATGAGTGGGGGCCTGGTGGAGGGTGCCCCTGGTGGCTGGGGGTGGGGGTGGTGGGAGACATGAGTGGGGGCCTGGTGGAGGCTGCCCCTGGTGGCTGGGGGGTGGGGGTGGTGGGAGACATGAGTGGGGGCCTGGTGGAGGCTGCCCCTGCACTGCTAGGGGTTGGGGGTGGTGGGAGACATGAGTGGGGGCCTGGTGGAGGCTGCCCCTGCACTGCTGGGGGGTGGGGTGGTGGGAGACATGAGTGGGGGCCTGGTGGAGGCTGCCCCTGGTGGCTGGGGGGTGGGGGTGGTGGTAGACAGGAGTGGGGGCCTGTTGGAGGCTGCCCTTGCACTGCTGGGGGGTGGGGGGTATACATGAGTGGGGGCCTGGTGGAGGCTGCCCCTGTTGCCTGGGGGGTGAGGGTGGTGGGAGACATCAGTTGGACATGAGTGGGGGCCTGGTGGAGGGTGCCCCTGGTGGCTGGGGGGTGGGGGTGGTGGTAGACATGAGTGGGGGCCTGGTGGAGGCTGCCCCTGCACTGCTGGGGGGTGGGGGTGGTGGGAGACATGAGTGGGGGCCTGGTGGAGGCTGCCCCTGGTGGCTGGGGGTGGGGGTGGTGGTAGACATGAGTGGGGGCCTGGTGGAGGCTGCCCCTGGTGGCTGGGGGGTGGGGGTAATAGGGGACATGAGTGGGGGCCTGGTGGAGGCTGCCCCTGGTGGCTGGGGGTGGGGGTGGTGGTAGACATGTGTGGGGGCCTGGTGGAGGCTGCCCCTGCACTGCTGGGAGGTGGGGGTGGTGGGAGACATGAGTGGGGGCCTGGTGGAGGCTGCCCCTGGTGGCTGGGGGGTGGGGGTGGTGGTAGACATGAGTGGGGGCCTGGTGGAGGCTGCCCCTGCACTGCTGGGGGGTAGGGGTGGTGGGAGACATGAGTGGGGGCCTGGTGGAGGCTGCCCCTGGTGGCTGGGGGGTGGGGGTGGTGGTCGACATGAGTGGGGGCCTGGTGGAGGCTGCCCCTGGTGGCTGGGGGGTGGGGGTAATAGGGGACATGAGTGGGGGCCTGGTGGAGACTGCCCATGATGGCTGGGGGGTGGGGGTGGTGGTAGACATGAGTGGGGGCCTGGTGGAGGCTGCCCCTGCACTGTTGGGGGGTGGGGGTGGTGGGAGACATGAGTGGGGGCCTGGTGGAGGCTGCCCCTGGTGGCTGGGGGGTGGGGGTGGTGGGAGACATGAGTGGTGGCCTGGTGGAGGCTGCCACTGGTGGCTGGGGGGTGGGGGTGGTGGGAGGCATGGTGGGGGCCTGGTGGAGGCTGCCCCTGGTGGCTGGGGGGTGGGGGTAATAGGGGACATGAGTGGGGGCCTGGTGGAGGCTGCCCCTGGTGGCTGGGGGGTGGGGGTGGTGGGAGACATGAGTGGGGGCCTGGTGGAGGGTGCCCCTGGTGGCTGGGGGGTGGGGGTGGTGGGAGACATGAGTGGGGGCCTGGTGGAGGCTGCCCCTGCACTGCTGGGGGGTGGGGGTGGTGGGAGTCATGAGTGGGGGCCTGGTGGAGGCTGCCCCTGGTGGCTGAGGGTAATAGGGGACATGAGTGGGGGCCTGGTGGAGGCTGCCCCTGGTGGCTGGGGGTGAGGGTGGTGGGAGACATGAGTTGGACATGAGTGGGGGCCTGTTGGAGGGTGCCCCTGGTGGCTGGGGGGTGGGGGTGGTGGTAGACATGAATGGGGGCCTGGTGGAGGCTGCCCCTGCACTGCTGGGGGGTGGGGGTGGTGGGAGACATGAGTGGGGGCCTGGTGGAGGCTGCCCCTGGTGGCTGGGGGGTGAGGGTGGTGGGAGACATGAGTTGGACATGAGTGGGGGCCTGGTGGAGGGTGCCCCTGGTGGCTGGGGAGTGGGGGTGGTGGTAGACATGAGTGGGGGCCTGGTGGAGGCTGCCACTGCACTGCTGGGGGTGGGGGTGGTGGGAGACATGAGTGGGGGCCTGGTGGAGGCTGCCCCTGCACTGCTGGGGGGTGGGGGTGGTGTGAGACATGAGTGGGGGCCTGGTGGAGGCTGCCCCTGCACTGCAGGGTGGTGGGGGTGGTGGGAGACATGAGTGGGGGACTGGTGGAGGCTGCCCCTAGTGGCTGGGGGGTGGGGGTGGTGGTAGACATGAGTGGGGGCCTGGTGGAGGCTGCCCCTGCACTGCTGGGGGGTGGGGTGGTGGTAGACATGAGTGGGGGCCTGGTGGAGGCTGCCCCTAGTGGCTGGGGGGTGAGGGTGGTGGGAGACATGAGTTGGACATGAGTGGGGGCCTGGTGGAGGGTGCCCCATGGTGGCTGGGGGTGGGGGTGGTGGTAGACATGAGTGGGAGCCTGGTGGATGCTGCCCCTGCACTGCTGGGGGGTGGGGGTGGTGGGAGACATGAGTGGGGGCCTGGTGGAGGCTGCCCCTGGTGGCTGGGGGGTGAGGGTGGTGGGAGACATGAGTTGGACATGAGTGGGGGCCTGGTGGAGGCTGCCCCTGGTGGCTGGGGGGTGGGGTTGGTGGTAGACATGATTGGGGGCCTGGTGGAGGCTGCCCCTGCACTGCTGGGGGGTGGGGGTGGTGGGAGACATGAGTGGGGGCCTGGTGGAGGCTGCCCCTGCACTGCTGGGCGGTCGGGGGGTGGGAGACATGAGTGGGGGCCTGGTGGAGGCTGCCCCTGCACTGCTGGGGGTGGGGGTGGTGGGAGACATGAGTGGGGGCCTGGTGAGGCTGCCCTTGGTGGCTGGGGGGTGGGGGTGGTGGGAGACATGTGTTGGTGATCAGTAGTGCAAGGTGACATGTGGGTTGGCTGGTGGGCATGGCCATGGTGGATGGGTTGCCTGTGGGACATGAGCAGGGGTGCAGGGTAGTCCCCTGTTGTGTGGGCTGCCTGCAGGGGCCGTGGAGGGTGTAGAGGGAACACCTGGGGGGACCCACATGGCCAAATCACGTGTAGCATTCCCCGGCACCACCGAAATACACGTACCCTGCAGAAATCGCGTGTGAATCTTCCGCGCACATCGGAATACACGTACCCAGGCCAATCGCGTGTGGAACTTCCCGCGCACCCCGAAGTACACGTACCCAGGCCAATCGCATGTGGAACTTTCCGCGCACCCCCACCTACCCAGGCCAATCGCATGTGGAACTTCCCGCACACCCTATAGTTCATGTACCCAGGCTAATCGCGTGTGGAACTTCCCGCGCACCCCGAAGTACACGTACCCAGGCTAATCGCGTGTGGAACTTCCCGCGCACCCAGGAACACGCGCACACGCTATTTTTCACACAGCGGGTGTCCGTGTTTGTCGGTGCCCCTTTGCACCTCATTTGCCCTAGAGGGCCACTGTATGGGCCATTCATCATGGCTGTATATGGGTGCTTTTTGTTAGCGCACATTTTGGCGCACACTTTTTTCAGTCTCAGGGGCGCTTCCGCCTGCTTTATTGTGGCGTACTTGTTTGGCCCTGTGCGCGTCTTTGACCGTGCGCTGGTTTGCCCTATTCGATTCCATGAATACGGGTTGTAGGCGAGCGTGTGGGCGTTCCGCGCACTTGCCTCCTGTACTTCCCTCGTGACGCCCATATTTTCACGCCTTGTTCCCCATTCCGAGTGTTACGCCCCGTGTTCCGCCTACTTTTGTGATGTGCGCCGCGCTATGTGCGATTTCGCAGTGGCCGTGGTGCACGCTGTTGGATGACCTGTGTGCCGGCGTGTGCGGCGCACATTTTCAGCGCACATCCAATGTTTTTCTCGCGCATGGACTTCCATGAATCGCTGTGCGCTGGTTTTCCTGAGATTTTCGCACTTGCACTGTGATTTTCGCACTTTTCCTGCGATTCGCATGTTTTGGCACCTCTGCGCGGGAATTTTCAGCGCACATTAATTCCATGAATCGATCCCTTAGTATCTTCATTCATCAATGTAGACCTCTCTTTTCATGACACAACAAAAAGAACTTCAATAGTATGTACATTTTGTCAATAATCCTCACCTGCAAGCTGATTTTCAGCACTGGCAGGTACAGTGGAGGTTGTGGGCACAAAGGGACTTTATATCCCAGAATGCCAAGCATCACATGATATGGAAGGGCACGGTGGGTGTGGCATCACATAGAATGATCCAGAGACAGATTGAATAAGAAGCTCTGGAGGCAGAGGGACAATGCTCTACAACATGCACAAAGCCCTGAGTCCCATACCTTCCTTCGTTGCTTTCCGTGTTGCCTGTTCCCCTGTGCCGGCAATGTTCCATGCCCTCCTACTGCATCAATCTCTAGTTCCCTTCTTAAACTCCCCTTACTTGCTCTCTTTCCCTGCCCTCCTTGCACTTTGTTTCTCCTTTAACTTTCTTGTTGTTTGACTACCTGTTTACTGAATTGTGTAAACGTCTCCCGGCTTGGATTTTAACCTTTTACCCATCAGGGTTACCCTATTTTGAACTGCTTAATGAACCTTTCTGCCTTGATTCACTGGATTTTAGGTGGGATGGATTTATACATATATTTATTTTCTATTTTTATAAGACCCTCTGCTTTTCATCTTTACTTTCCTCATTGGATATTTGACCTTCTCCTGGGATTGACCTTTTCCCATATCCCTTATATGCGTCCACATACCGCTGTATCAGGTCCTTCGCTTTTATATTATTTTTCTATTTGTTATACCTCATGCTGTCATGCGGTTTCCTCGCCTATGGACTTGGTGTTCTTGGTGGAAATCCTGTATCTTCTTGGTTCTTTATCGATATAAACTTCACCCTGGGTAGGTGTTTGATTTGCCATAAGTAAATATTTATATCATAGGTAAAGAGGGATTCTAATAGTTTCTGTTTGTTTCCACAGACTGGGGGCCCTCGTTGATGATGTCAGTGTTTTCTTCCCACCTTTTTGGCCAACTTGGGGAAACCTCTGTGTTGGTAGGGGTCAACTAGTGTGCTGGAATGGGTGGGTAGGGCATTCCTCACAGACTCTACCTGTGAATTGTGACACATTCCTATTCATAAGTTTCAAATAATATAGTTTGAAATTAATTACTAACATGGCAGAATAAAGGAACACGTTATATAATAATTCTCACATTGACTGAAATACAACTTTTTCTGTAATTACATCATATGTACAATTGTTGTTCGCTTTGGAAGGACTGGAAGAAATCCAAAAATAAGCTTTTAATTAAACAGTTTATGGTTTTCCCTGTAAAATAATGACTTTATTTCTGGGTCTTCCTTTCACATGTACAAACAGAGAAGAGAGTGGGCACCACCATGTATTCAAAAATGTTCAGAATATTCAAGTAAAAATCAAATGTTTCAAAAAAGAATATACATCCAATTGAAAAGGAGCTGGCTGTGACAAGTGTGGAGACACCCGGACTTATAATTGCAACACACGCTGGAGACCAAGTAAAAATACTGGGTCACACAACCGCTCTCATATGGGGCCCAAGATGGGCACATATTTATATCTGATTCACGACAATATGTTCAAGTATCCATAATATACCATGCTTCTTAGAGAAAGGAAGATGAGTCTTTCTGATTCATATCAAAAATGATTTATCCATAGTAGTTCAAACAAAAAGCTATCACTAAAAATCCTTAGTGAGGAAGCAGTTGCCACAATCCACATGTATTAGACTAAAAAAGCCAATGCATTTCGGAAATTATTTCCTTCATCAGGGTGAGTCTCATTGGTGTGGTCAGTGGTAAAAAACAGAACGTCCTGCGTTCATGCCCACTCAGCAGTGGGTTGTAAATGACATTATGCACAAAGGCATGGAGAAAATCCACTCGTGCTTACAAGGAAACCAATCTTGTAATACACAGAGAGAAACGATCCTCCACTGTGCAGCTGCAGGGCAATGACTCAGACTGCAGTGTCCCTTTCACATGTAGCCTGGTTCATTCTTGTAAATAAAGGCAAGAAAATGTAGCAGGCCCCCCTCTTGATAGAACATGGCAGGATAACCTGTTCTGTGGTTTTTTCCCACTTTGAGTGTCCGCAGCCATTGCTTTTTGCTCACTGTACATTTCACAAAGGAGGAAGTCATTTGCATATCAGTCTTTGTCCCACGCACAAGGGCAGTACAGCACTGAAATACCAGGCAAACCTCCTTTGAACAAGAGTACCAACAGCAAGCCTGTACATGTGTTTCAGCCTTGTTGGGCCTCATCAGTGAGGTGGAGCTGTGCCTCTCTGAGTACAGTGAGCAAGGGGTCCACATCTGGGTTCCCCCAGGTAACGCAGGGTGACAAACCCCAAGTTCCTTGCAAAAATACAAGAAAAGGTAGTAGGCACCCTCGCTAGCTAGAACATGGCATGATAACCTGTTCTTTGGTTTTTTCCTACTTTGAGAGTCCGCAGCCATCACTTTTTGCTCACTGTACTTTTACGCAGGAGGAATATCCATTTGCAATTCAGTGTTTGTATAGCATACAAGGGCAGTCCAGCACCGAAATGCCAGGCAAACCTCCTTTGAACAAGAGTACCAACAGCAACCACATACACGTGTGTCAGCCTTGTTGGGCCTCATCGGTGAGGTGGATCTGTGCCTCTCTGAGTACAGTGAGCAAGGGGTCCACATCTGGGTTACCACAGGTAACTTGGATTGATCAACCCTATGTTCCTTGCAAAAATACAAGAAACGGTAGCAGGCGCCCCTCGCTAGATAGAGCATGGCATGATAGCCTGTTCTGTGTTTTTTTCCTACTTTTAGAGTCCACAGCCATCGCTTTTTTCTCACTGTACTTTTCACAAAGGAGGAAAGTCCATTTGCATATTAGTCTTTGTCCCGCCCACAAGGGCAGTCCAGCACCGAAATGCCAGGCAAACCTCCTTTGAACAAGAGTACCAACAGAAACCCAATACACATGTTTCAGCATTGTTGGGCCTCATCGGTGAGGTGGAGCTATGCCTCTCTGAGTACAGTGAGCAAGGGGTCCACATCTGTGTACCCCCAGGTAATTTATGGTGACCAACCCTATGTTCCTTGCAACAATACAAGAAAAGGTAGCAGGCGCCCCTCTCTAGATAGAACATGGCATGATAACCTGATCTGTGGTTTTCTCCCACTTTGAGAGTCCGGAGCCATCGCTTTTGCTTATTGTACTTTTCACAAAGGAGGAAAAGCCATTTGCATATCAATCTTTGTCCCGGTTGCTGTTGGTACTCTTGTTCAGAAGGGAATTGCCATAGCATTTCGGTGCTGGACTGCTCATGTGGGCGGGACAAAGACTGATATGCAAATGGATATTTCCGATCTGTGAAAGGTAGAGTGAGCTAAAGTGTGGCTGCGGACTCTTGAGTGAGTACCTTCCCAAGGAACAGGTCACGGGGCTGTGTTCGTTCTCGCAGCCTATGGACTATTTTTTTTATTGTTTAAGGGACTTAGGTTTAGTTACCCTAGGTTTACTGGGGTCATCCAGACGTAGACCGCTTGCTCATTGTGCTCAGAGAGGCACAGCTCCACCACACTGATGAGGCCCACAAGGCTGAAACACATGTATGGGGTTGCTGTTGGTACTCTTGTTCAGAATGGAATTCCCATAGAAGACTGATGTGCAAATTAATATTTCCCATCTGTGAAAGGTACAGTGAGCTTAACTGTGGCTGTGGACTCTCGAGTGGGTACCTTCCCAAAGAACAGGTCAATGGGCCGTGTTTGTTCTTGCAGAGGGGCGCCCATGGACTACTTTTTGATTGTTTAAGGGACTTAGGTTTAATCACCCCACGTTTCCTAGGGTCATCCAGACGTGGACTCCTTGCTCACTGTGCTCAGAGTGACACAGCTCCACCTCATGATGAGGCCCAACAAGGCTAAAACATGTTTATGGGGTTGCTGTTGGTACTCTTGTTCCGAAGAGAATTGCCATAGCATTTCGGTGCTGGACTGCCCATGTGGGCGGGACAAAGACTGATATGCAAATGGATATTTCCCATCTGTGAAAGGTACAGGGAGCTAAAGTGTGGCTGCGGACTCTCGAGTGGGTACCTTGCCAAAGAACAGGTCAATGGGCCATATTCGTTCTCGCAGGGGGGCGCCCATGGACTAGTGTAAAAAAAGGCAGTTCACTTTAAACATTACAGTTTTCTCTGCTTAAAGCTGCACTCCAAATGTATAATAGCCTCTGATTTATGTTTTAGGCTCAGGAAGTCACACATGACAGGGATGTGCTTTACCAAGTAGGTCTTTTTACTCTGCAACCCATATTCAAGATGGACATTGATGGAAATACATTTCTGATACGTTTTCTATGGGTTGCACAACGCTGAAAGAAAATGTCTCTGTGCATTGCTATTATAAAGTCTGGTTTTGAAAATAAATTAGATCAACAGTTATTTTCCAACCTTTGGGCATGTTCTGCAATTTGACAGGTGTCCCTTTTTAACATGACAACAAGCAAGAGGTAGAAATCCCCAACAAGCGTCAAAGTCGGTACATCTTATTTCTATTGTTCTTGCCAGGAAGGTCTTTCTCATTTTATTGGTGTTAGGCCACATTCTTATTATAAAATCCCTGATATATGTTGCATGGATTTTCTTACAGTTATGAAGTGTAAAGCCAGCATGATTAGTTATGTTATGTTGCAAGACTGGCGTTCGTTGATGCAGCCA
This sequence comes from Ambystoma mexicanum, assembly GCF_040938575.1. Lineage (NCBI taxonomy): Eukaryota > Metazoa > Chordata > Amphibia > Caudata > Ambystomatidae > Ambystoma > Ambystoma mexicanum. The sequence continues at coordinate 291,443,709 of NC_090941.1, forward strand.
GTCTGGATCTACATTCTTACAGTGGCATCGCATTTTTTACTGGGCATCAATGGAAAAGCAAACATGCTTTATTGCAGGGCTAAACTGTTCTCCACTGGTGGCACCAGTCTGGCCATAAATTCTAACTCTAGTGTGGCATTTTCTTACTGGGCTTCAATGGTAAAGCACCACAGAGTCAGGCGAGGGGGGGGAGCAAGAGAGATCTGGAAGGGTGGGCAGAATATCTGAAGTACTTCAAAGGGTCAGTGATATGGCGCTCATCGAGAAATGAGGAAGGGAAAAGGGTGTTGTTGACCGATGCAGCAGGTGGCCTTGGTTTTAGAGCAATACTGAGGGAACAGTGGGGTGCAGGCAGGTGGCCAAAAACATGGCAGGTGGCGGTATGGACAAAAAATATAGCGCTGCTGGAGCTCTTCCCAATATGGGTCGCGTTATGCGCAGGGGGCGAAGAGCTAGGAAACAAGGAGTTGGCAGTATGGTCGGAAAACATGGCGGTGGTGCACGTGTTAAATAAAGGAAGTGCGTCACGCATAATAGTGTTGGAAGGAATGCGGGCAATCACCCTGGAAATCCTAAAAATGAATACATGCATAAGGGCGAGGCACATCGCTGGGGAAGCAAACGTGTTGGCTGAGGCAATCTCCCGCTTTCAGTGGGGAAAATTCAGGGACCTGAGGCCGGACACCGACAAGGAAAGAACGCCCACGCCGCGGAAGGCATGGGTCTCGTTGGAGGCACTAGAAGGAAAAGCACGGTTGGCCACAAGGTCGACTCAAAAGAAGTGGGGGAAAAACGGAGAACGGAATGGGTCATTGAAAACTGACCAGGAACGCCCTAACGTACAAGACGGTTGAGCAGTGAAAAAAGCAGGTAAAAGATGTGTTGGTGGAAACAGGTGTAAAAGAGGTGGAAAAAATTGCAATTGGAAAAAAAATGTGTGAATTTCTCAAAGGGGCATTTGCCAAAGGAAAAAAGAAAAGTGGTCAAAGATGTGTTGGTGGGAACACGTGTAAAAGAGGTGGAAAAAAATTGCAATTGAAAACAATGTGTGAATTTCTCAAAGGGGCATTTGCCAAAGGGAAAAAAGAAAAGTGGTAAAAGATGTGTTGGTGGAAACAGGTGTAAAAGAGGTGGAAAAAATTTCAATTGAAGAAATGTGTGAATTTCTCGAAGGGGAATTTGCCAAAGGGAAAAAGAAAAGCTGGGCAGCGGCGCACCTAGCGGCGGTGGCAGATACCACAAAAGTGTCGGGCATATGGAACCCAACCGACAGCGCTAGAATAAAATATGCTATGAGAGGATGGGCTAAATTAGAGGGGAAGAAACCAGGTAACAGAAGGCCAGTGAGCTTTGGGAAGTTGATATTTCTGTTAAAAGTATTACGAGATACATGTAGCAGCACGACGAAACCGCGCGGTTCAGGGCAGCACTTTGCGCTGGCATATTACGGGGCTTTCAGGGTAGGGGTGCCGGTGGCCAGTAATACAGTGGCAACAGACGGCCTGGCAAGGAGGGATGTTAGTATGAGAGACAAGGGGATGACTATCTATAATGCTAAAGAAAGCTAAAACAGACCAAACGGGGGAGAGCAATAGACCTAAATTGCATGAGAGAGAAGTACCACTGTCCCAGATGCATCACACAAGAATTCCTAGACCCCCGACCAGAGGTCGACGGGCAGCTATTAATACATAGGGACGGCAGCGATTACATCCTGGTGAGGCCTCCCGGGGATGCACTGGGAGGACATTCACGACAGGCTGTCAGACCTGATAGGTTTCAGGGACCCTCACCCCCCCCCCCCCCCCGAGTACCTGGTTATACACCTCGGAGAGAACGACCTGGTGAGCACAAATAGGGGTAAATTACAGAGGAATATTTGCGAGTCGCTGCATAGCATAGCCCACAGTTGGTGGGAAACTGAGATTTTCATGTCAGAAATAATACCAAGAAGGGTCTGGTATGGGGCTCAGAAGAGGCAAGCAATTGAAATACCCAGAAAGAAACTAAATAAATCAGTAGAAAAGTACGGCAAGAGCACAGGGCTGCACTTCATGAAACATGGTTTACACCGGAACAATCCAGACATGTTTCACCAGGATGGGGTACACCTATCAAGGAAAGGGATGGGGTTTTTTTCCGACAACATTTTTAGGGCACTCCAAGAGCGAGGCTGTAGGTAGGGTGCTTTTGGGGGGGACCTGAGCGGGTGTGAGGAACACCCACTCAGGTGTGGCGGCATGTGCCCAGGAACGAAGGCCCAGGGATAACAAGGACTCAGGAGGAGCCTTGGGCAACTTCGGGACTGGACACAAGGTGCCCAAAAGCATATGGCAATGTATTGATTTTTGTGTGTTGTATTTTCTGTAAGAAAATAAAATGCCTACGGCCTACAACTTTTCCATACACATAATTTGTCTGTGATTTATTACTTAGGTAGAGATCTGGTAAGAGGAGCAAAGTGAGCCCACACTACTCAGCCTATTTGAGGCAAACATTTAAGCCCCTCCAACTCAAAAATACACCTGCTGCCGCTGTGCTTAAAACATACCTCACTCGTCTATGTGTATTATTGGCATGAAAGTATAGCTGAGAAGGCAAGCGCTTGCCTCAGTCATGATATGATGGTTTATGTATAATGCACTTAATACCCAAAGGTTTCTAAGCGCAGACCCGGGATCGAACCTGTATTTCTCTGTGTCATCTTGCTTCTAATGTGAGCACGTTGATGCTGAGCTATCCTCCTGAGATCATGAACCTACATGCTCTACCCAAAGGTCCACACAGCCCTTCTTCCATCAAGTCAATACATTGTTTACCATAACATTGGATGATAATTACAGCTATTAAACCAGTCCATAGATGTGGGATGAATCTGGAACAAAGCACTGTATTACGACCTGATTTTATTATTGTTTGCTTAAGGAAACTAAGGACAAGGCCGGGGTGTAAATTGGAGATTGTTTTAACATATAACAGAGGGAGCAAAAGAACACAATGATAATGTCCTTTTTTATTTTATCTACACTGATGTGTGCGGTGACAGGATGGGGCTGGTTCTGGGCGCGTTTTTCAATTGGATTGTACCATTATAAAACGTCTATGAATCTGTCAAGCTACTCCTACTAGGTTTGCTACATGTAAAATTGAAACAAACACAGGCCCTAATCCGTTTTCACACATTTACTCGTGCTCCCATCCCGTGAGGGATTTCCCCCTCCACAGCAGCGCACGTGAGGCTGCGCGTGGGGCACATTACAGGTCTCCACGCAATCGTTCTCTGTAAACGTTGCTTGCCGCACGTCGTTGTTGTTCCCGCTCATTGTCTGGCAATGACGGCCCTGCAACCCCGCCCCCACCGCCTCTGCTCGCCTCCTTCACTGCTAACAGCCGAGCGCCGACACTGGGCAGGAAACAAACGGAGGAGGAGCGCCTCTCTCCACCTTAACCTTGCGCCCTATCCTTTAACAAATTAATTAACCCTAATGAATTAACGCTTCATTTATTTAAACGCGCTACAGTTCATGAATTAAATTTTCATGCAGTGATTAAAGGCTGCTAAAATATGTATGATTTCGTTAAAATTTTATAATAAATCAGGGCAATGTGTTACAAGACAAGGCAACTTCTGCTTCCCACTCCCCGCCCCACCCTTCCCAGTGTACTCGAGCCTCCATTGAAGAATAAGGAAGGGGCTCGCCTTGTTCGATAACTTATTTATGCACAAAGAGGAGAACGCACACGTTTGGGTTCCAGACTATTCACCGGCCTATTCACACATATATTTGAAATAAGCATTGGCAAAGCCAGCGGTTTTAGCTTTTGAATAGACATTGGCTATGTATTTCCCATTGACTGCCATGATGGTACTGCCAGGCCATAAGAAGGCAGCAGTTGGCGTATGGTGTCGGTGTGTGTGCATGTTATGCCAGTGGCTGACCAATGTTGATCTAATGCCTATGCACGATTAAAAATGGGCAATTCTTGTTTTTATCTGGAATTCAATGCATGGATACACATATTGCTTAAAAGTCAAGTGGCTGAAGGGGACCCTATATTAAAACATTTTATTACACTATGAACTGATTTGTAAATGCTGTCAAGCCATTACCTTTTAGAAGATGGTTTATTTATTTATTTATTTGTATTTGTAAAGCGCACTAGCAGCCCAAGGGCATCGAGGCGCTGTTGCATGAGGTTGTCTTGGTTACACAAAATTGTCTTAGTTAAATAGGGATACTTGGCTCTTGGTTACAGTGAGCGTGATATGAGATTGTCTTAGTTACACGAGATTGTCTTGGATACAAAGAGGTACTTGGTTACAGTGAGCAAGAAACAGTTCCAGTGAGAGGTACAGAATAGTCAGACTGGGGAATGCATTAATCATACGACAAAAGTGGTTAGGTGAACAGCAAGGTTTTGATTAACTTCCGGAAGGCTAAGTGTGATTTGCCTCGAAAGAGTCTTGGCGATAGCAATGGCAGCCCCATGTAAGCCCATGCATGTATCTTATTGCATGATGGGTATAGCACAAAGATATCCCAGGAGGGTGTGCTTTGGGCTGGGCGGGACAGGTAGTGGGTTTGAATGGTCATAGAGAAAATCCTGGCCATTCGTGGTCAATAGGTGGGTAAAAAAGCAGCCAACGCCCCCAGTCTGTGTATCGCTCCTCACATTTTACATCTCTCCTATCTTAATTTCCTATGTCAGTAGTTTTGGCTTATAGACAGCATGTACAGTGCCAACTAGACAACACTGCAACAAAAAAACCCAAAAATCACGTGGTAACAAAGACTGGAACCCAGACTGCAAAATACCATGGTCCTGATTTACAAAAGTTTTTTTCAATGGGATACTCACATTGAAAAAACAACATAGTAAACCAGGCCCCATCTCTCAAAGTGGCATACATACATGCAGTTTCTGGCTCATTTTATCGGTTCTGTGGCCAACATGCCTATATTGTGTGGAAATACAGTCAGAAGGCATGCCTTGAGCTCACACACAAACACACACCAACGCTGGCTCACTCTCTCACAAGATGTCATGCCCACAGAAAGTAAAGAAATGCACAGCGAGGTGGAGGGATTGCATTAAAGTTGTACCATTAGATATTGTAAAATAGGGCGGCGATAGCCGCCCTATAGTTAAGGTGAGTCGGACTCCCATGGGAACCCCTTAAAATTCTATTGTTAATTACTTTTGATTCGAGTAAAAGATTTTATCAAAATTTCGAAAGTGATAAGGGACTTCCCAACCCCCCCCCCCCCCCCAGACTGCAAAGTTTCGTAAAGATACATTAAAAAATAAGAAAGTTAGTAAGAAGACAAAAACAATTTTTTTCCAAAGTTGCAGCCTACTTCCCTTTTATTTTCCCATAGACAAAGAAAGTCCATTTTTTCCAAGGTGCACAGCCCAAACCGATGGATGGATTTGGACCAGGTCCAAAAAACTTGGCCATGAAGCGTTAACTCGCGGTCCGTGCTTCGTTTGGGGTTATTCCGTGCAGTAGTTATTCAAATATTTGAAAGAGAAGAAGGTGCCCCCTTCTCAAAAATAGATAGCTATTTCTCTGGGATTTAACCAAAACTGGGTGTTTTTAGTAATGAAACATCCCTTGTCTTGTTTATCTCTCGATGTGAGAGATATTCAAGCTTATAGCTGAGGATATGGGAAAATGAAACACAGGGAAAAAGCAATTTGCAGGTCAAACAAATATACAAATATCATCAGGCTAGAGCTAGGGGCTAGGGTGTTGGGTGACTTTAGGGCACCAAGTGAAATTTGGGAGTTGGAGGGGGTCTAGGGACTGAGTTTGCAACACAAAGCTTTCTGTATCCTTGGATAGCAGACATCTCAAAGCAAACTGCATCACAGAAACAGCGTGTGTTGTGGGGGAAGGGAGAGGGAGAGGAGGCCATTTGGGGAGTGGGGGGAGATGACACAGATCAGGGGGTACTTGGTGAGGGCCTGGAAAACATTTTCTCCCTCTCTTTTTTTAGCACTATGGATAGCCGAGGGTATGTGTAGTTCAGTACCCGCAGTTACAGTTTTTTAAAAAGATATTTTTACAGCTATAGTGATGTCACGGGTGAAAAATCCATGGCCAGTGACACGGTTGCCATGAAGGTCTCTGATCCATGCAGTAACCAGGAAAGACCCTGCTTAGCTTCAAAGGGAGGAAGATGCCAGCCTCCTAAGGCCATATTGATCCATAAAGGAGCAAAAGTTACAAATCACTTAGAGAAATGGTTCAGCCTTTTCATTGCTTTGAAGCTAAGCAGGATCAGTCCTGGTTGCTGCATGGATGGGCACACTGTTTTTTTTTTTTTTAAACAATGCTACTGTCAGTCCTTGAAAGTTTTGCAGTCAGAAACCATTTTTTCCTTTAGCTGAATTGCATTCTGGTATTTGTAGTCTACGGGTCAATAATAAAAAAAAATAGATATTTTTACAGCAGCAGTGGGTTTCCCATCGCTGCAGTAACTGGTATGAATCCTGCTTAGCTTCAAAGCGAGGAAGTGGTCAGCTCCCTAAGGCCATGTTGCCTAATATATGAGCCCATCTTACAAGACCACTTAGAGAAACATGGCCTAAGGGGGCTCGATCCTTCCTCGCTTTAAAACTAAGCAGGCTCGGTCCCGGGTTACTGCATGGATGCTGTGTGTTTTCTTAGTTTTCAATATCTCATAACACATGGCATCCGCATTATTATTATTATTTTTTTGACCGCTCGACTGTCTGTCCTTGAAAGATTTGCACTGAGACCATTTTTATTTTTTGCCTTTTGCTCAATTGCATTCTGGTATTTGTAGTCTCCCAGTCAAGATGGGGGAATAATGCCACAATTGTACACTTTTTGCCGTACATAGTTCTATAAGGATGTATATATTTGAGTGACACTATGTTATGTGTACTTTTCAAGTTAGCTTTATAAAGCAGACTATTGTTGAAAGTTAGGGGTGTCTCAGTATTGGTTTTATGGCGGTATGATAACCTTCTTGCCAAATGATGGTATATCATGTTTATCGCGGTATAGCAGGTGGAGTTAACTAATCTTAACAAATATTTTCTTAAATGTCATAAATTGTCAACATTTTGAAACTTGTCTCTGCACATTTTTAGCTGATCCTCCAGAACCTAAGGCGGATGTAGATTTGGTCTTTCATGGCGCTCACTTGTTGATCGTCTTGAATGAAAGAGTGACTAGTGGAAGTGTTAAAATGCACATTTTGAGCAATGAGCTTGCTGCTCAGTCACAGGTCATCGCTTTAAAAATCGGCCTCGGCCTGCATTATTCTGGAACCACATGGCATGGGCATCATGACCCCTCGCTGTGATCAGTCATAAAAGTTTGTTTTGATAACGCTTTATCTCATGTGAGGTCTGAAAGCCCATGTCATTGTGTTTCTTTTCTCAAAATGTCATAGCCAACACACACTCACTGAAAGGTTGCATATTGAGGAAATCACTTTAGCTTGTTTACCATCTGCCTGGTGTATTATAAAGGTCTGATGGTGGAGTCACCACTGACCATGTAATCCTAACAGGACAGCGTTCAAGGGGTGCTGTTGATATCTCTCAATACATGTTAATTTACCTTCTTAAAGATAGTGGCACAAAAACATTTTGAAAATGACAAAGTTAAAATACATATCGGCACAAATATGACCTAGACCACCACATCACCACAGCCCCATCATTACCATTTTCCCCAGGTCTGAGCGCATTAGGACCCTTGTCATATGAGTTGAGACGGAGGAATGCTTTCATGGATGGTGTCACAAATCGAGGATAGACCTGAGAAATATCTCACCCCCATTGCTCTGGATACTTCAAATTGAATGTAAAATCAGTCCTGCCTGCTTGAGTCCAGTGCCATATACAGAAGGCAGGCGAAGGATCAAGCGAAGCAATAACTCTAGTGCCAATGTGCAAATCTACAGGTAGGAAAGTGGGGGCAGTTTATATACTAGCACAAATCACTGATAGGCCCAGTGTTCATACAGTCTACAGAGCTAACTTTTTTGTGGGCATGCATCAGAAGGGCATCCAGTTCATTCCCCCCCTTTGAATTCCGGGATGTATAGTTCCCGATCTTTCAAACTGGTGCAAAAACTACGAATCGGCTGATCTTTAACCTGACTCTACTGATCACAGAGAAAGAGCGGTCACAGCATCAGAGCTGCATTTACTAATGTGGCCTCACTTTCCCTATGCTTTTGTCTGCCAAACAAGGCCCCCTTGGCAGATGCCACATCCCATAGTGGAAGATCCAGACTGCGCAGCACTTGCTTACTGCAGCCTTTCCGAATCAGATGGAAAAGGTCACTTAATAGCTGCAGGCCCTAAAAGGTATACTGGTATAAACAACGTGACGGTTATTATAGTTCAATTAAGCTGTTCACGGTGTCTATAATGGTATACCGTTATACCGTTACACCCCTAGTTGTAAGCCAAACATGGGGGTGAGGAGGTGAAATGATGAGAGGGTAAGTAAGTCATGAGTATTTGCCCACAATGTGGCAAGTGAGTTTGCAATCCTGGACACTGGTGCAGTCATTTTCCCCTGATTGTGGCTGATTTTCAGGGCACCAGTAAAGGACACATGTGGGTTGACAGCCTAACTTTTTTTTCAGAGGCCGGACACAACTCATTGTTTTTTTTTTAGGTTGGCAAGCTTGCTCAAGTATTTGGCTAACCAAATTTTACTCTGGTTGTCATGTTCCCGAAGCAGACGCTTACTCAGAAGACCACAAGCATTTGTTTCATGTTGGGATTTAGTTTTCCAGGGACTATTTCACGACAGATTACTGGGTTTAAAAGTTGAGCACCTTTTATAATTTTTCAGTATATTTATTGCAACATTTCATCTCTCATGTTATTTTTCTGGTTTTCATTACTTTTTTTTAAAGTCCAATGCTGTTTTGTCTTGTGCGCTTTCTTCTAAGGAGAAGGTTTATTGAACTATATTTGTATATTTCACTTTAAAATATATGATCATTTACTGTGCGTATATTCATGGGTACCAGCTTTTGATTTTCACTATGGGGGAAATGTACCTGGGCATATGTTATTGTTGCAGCTGGTCATTTTTACCCCTTTTTTGTGCTGCATATATGTAGTTAGTTGTGGTTGTGCAATTTATCACAACAGTCACCAAGAGACCAACCATAAAACGAGGGGCTTGTAACACGCTGCTTAACCAAAGTGTGTGATCCTTAGCAAATCATTTAATGTCACTGGGCATTGCCTAAAAACGTTGCTAGTTCGCAAAGCCTGCAATCTTTTATTCATAACAATACCACTGTCAAAACAGCTCAAAATCAATTTGGGATTGATGAACGTCTTTGATTGATTGTAATTGTAATTGTTTATTTGTATAGCGCTTATACACAAGTGTAGTGCTTAAAAGCGCTTCAATGCAGGAACGGAACAAGGGGATATCGATGTCATTCTTATGCATTGAAGATTCTGAATGATCTAACAGCAATAACTAGCATGGGGGAAGGAACATAACATGAAAAAAGGTTGGTCGACCCATGGGAGGGGAGCCAACAGGGAGGGGGGCAGAGAGGACATGATAAACATATTATGCCAAGTACAGCAAGGTTGTGTAAGTGTGCAGACAGAAGTGTGAGGGAAGGGGTGGGACAAGTGTGCCCAGTCCAGTAAGTGCCAGGGTTAAGTGCAGGTTGGGTGCCAGGTTTTCGCGCTCTGACACACTTGTGTACGAGCGCGATATAAATAAAATATCATTTCATTTCACTCTCATGGAACGCGTTCCGAGTGCAAGTGCAAGTGCAAGGCAGAGTGAGGTCCAGAGGCAAGTGAAGGACTGGTGAGCGGGGTCCTGTGAGGCTCTGGAGGTGTCCCAGGCAACCAGTCAGCCGACTAAGCAGGTTGGGGATGAGAACAAAGGAGGGAAGCAGTAGAGAGGAGGAAGGAGTTTAGCAAGCGAGAGGGATCCAGGCGACCAGTCAGCCGACTAAGCAGGTTGGGGATGAGAACAAAGGAGGGAAGCAGTAGAGAGGAGGAAGGAGTTTAGCAAGGGAGAGGGAGAGAGAAAGAGGAAGAAAATCAGAAAGTCTTGAGTTTACGGAACTTAATAAGGTCAGCCTCAAGATGGAGAGAGGCAGGGAGGCTGTTCCAGAGTGAGCCACCTGCAGAGGATAAGGATCTGCCCCCAAATCTCTGTTTGGAAAAACGGCTCACCCGCAGAGAATTGGAGGAGGCCGAGCGGTGGGCTCTGGACGGAGAAAATTTAGGAAGAGAGAGTTGTAGATAGTAGGGGCCCTGGCCCCAGAAAGCCTTGTGTACAATGCAGAGGGACTTGAATTTGATCCTTGCAGCCACAGGGAGCCAGTGGAGGGATTTCAGTGCCCGAGAGATGCTGTCCCTGGGCTTGAGGCCAAGGATACGTTTCACGGTTCTGTTCTGGATAAGTTGGAGAGGTCAAAGAGTAGAGGTAGAAAGATTGAGAAAGAGACTGTTGTAATAGTCCAGTCTGGAGAGAACCAGGGCTCTGGAGACAGTGAGCCTCTGTCTGGGTTGCAAGTGTTTTAAAATATAGAGTGGCCATGCCCAACAGCCATGGCTAGTGGTCTGAAATGGACAGTGGGTAAGGCCAAAGGCTGTGCCCACTGGCCATGGCTAGTTGTCTGGTAGTATTCTAAAATATATAGTGGGCACGGCCGTAGGCCTTGGCCATTGGTCATGTATGAAAGTAATCTATGGAATAACAAAACCCTTAAAATTCAAGGAAAAAACTTTAGTTGCAGAGACATTAAGGTGAGCAATACATTGTTTTAAAAAAACTTGGAATTCAAGGAAACAGCCTTGGTTGCAGGCACCTTAATTTCGCTCCCCTGTTGTGCAGGCTATGAAAAAAATGATGACATCACTAATTACATCACAACAATAACCAGCATCAAGCAGGCCCCAAGCCATGGTCAGTGTGAATGACCAAATATAGCAGTGGGCTTCTTACAATGGAATGAGTTTAAGGGACCTTCTGCCAGGGTGTGGTCCTTGTGGAGAGGAGTAAATGGAACAGTCACCGGGGAAAGTACATACGTGGACAAGCACAGATTAAGGACAACCAACATTGGACATATTTTATTTGCAGGTAGGCGGTAGGGCCAACGCTGCTCGGGATGTGACCATGATGGGTGAAGTGCTAGAGTGGAGGCACAGGAAGTGAGGGTCAGAGGCAGGTTAGAGGCGAGAGAAAATGTTAGCTAGCAGGCAGGTGAGAGGTAGGTTAGGCGGATATTGGGCAGGCAATACCCACCCAGAGCTACTGTACACTATATGAAGGATTGCTCTAGCAAAGAAGTCATCAATAAATATCACGTGACATGGAGAACCAGGTGGTTTTGTTTTAAAAGTAAATGCATTGTTCTGACACTTCATGGCCACTTTAAACCCATATTTCCGAAAGAAAACATACAGGTAACATCGCATGGCATCCTTGTGGCGAATTCAGAGCGGGTGTGTATACAGTATCTGGTGTTTGTATAAGGTGCATATGTACAGGTCTTATTCATGTTTTTTTCCGGAAAATAATGGAGCTTCCGATGACACGCAAACGTACGCACGCAAAACTGCACTTCGGTGGCAATGTTACCACTGTTTCCATATGTTTCGACGTATTCCTGTCTGCGAGCAATTGTAACGTATTAAAGGGTGCGAAGCAGTGTTGAAGGCCAGTCCGCTGGTTCTAGATGTTTTAGCCATGCCCCGACCCCGCCCACTATTTAAGTTCCCCTATCTAGTCTACGTTGGGGGGACGGGATGACCTACAAACACCACGTTCCTCTGGGGGGGAGGGAAGGGGGGGGGGCTTCGGCGAGGGCCGCACTGGGTCCGCCATTGCAATCAGCGGCTTCAATTTTTAATATGACAACACTCTCCACTTTGGCTGGGAAGGCAATTACCGCAGCCCGTGCCTCGGCAATTAGCAGGTCGTTGCTGACGCAAGGACGGCCGCTTCAGAACATGGGAAGACTCTTTGTGCGTTCAGCTGGAGGGCTTTGGGCATTGCGGGGGCCAGGCTGCTCCTGTAGATGGGGTGCGGGCGGGATCTTTTGCACACGCTGTACTGAAATGTACAGCCACCACACAGAAGCCTCATTCTGCTATAGACCAAGTGTAGCGATTAAAATAGTCACCCCGTGTATAAGGACCGCTGTTATTATTCAGGTCATTCATTGATAGCGCCACGTATGGCACTGGGTTGACTCGGGGCGCTGCACCGCAGGTAATCTTCACATCTAGTTGATGAATTAAGTTTCATTCGAGTGGAAGGGGGAGGCAGGTGATATGACACATTTGACAAGCCCCCTACGCCCGTTTGAGACTTCATGATCAGGAATCCACAGTCTTAACCCGTGCTTTATCAAATGATCAGAGTCGTGCTGACCCGGGGCAATCAGCCGATCTACTTCTGTCAAAAACATGGGAGCGCTTGGAAAAGGCTTTAGCTTGTTGTACTTAAAATGGGAAAAGCCCGCCCATTCTGAGGGCCTTTGAATCAGCGGGGCCTTAAACGAACTTCCCGTGGCTTTAAGTGGTGGCGAAACGTGTCCATCTATTTAGTAAATCGCCTTGTCATGTGAAGTGGTTTGTGGTGCGCTTCGTTAAAGGCTCCTTTTAAGCGTGTTCAGGCCATGCACCGCTGACCATAGACACCGGTTGGCCAATGCTGCCCGGCAGCGTCCGGGGCCCCGGGGCCCCGGCGCCTCGGATGGTTGCTGCCAGTGGTCCCCTCCATATGGGCGCGCTGCATGGGCAGCTTAGAGGGGCACATGGGGAGGTTATCGATTTCTGTAAGATGACACCACGGAGGGGCTCTTCTCCTTCGCTTCATCGTTTAAAAGGCTCCAGTCCCGTGTGACCCCCCCCCCCCCGCCTCTATACCGACCCATCACTCTCTCCCAAGCAATGCCTGCAGCCACCGGGATGGCCCTGCAAGAATGTGACCTCCCCCCACCCCCCCCAAAACAGCATGCTGGTAACTTCGCATCTGCCGACGTGGAGTTGAGCAGTGTTCGTGTAAACACTGGCACTGGTACAGTGGCCTGCAGAGGTCACATGGAAGGGTCTTCGCGCGTCTCCTTGGCGCACCAACGTAAAGGAAAAGAAAAAGAGTTTTGTTCAGACTGATAGTGTCCCTGACACAGCTCTAACGGTGTGCACAAATAGATACCCAAAAATGCACTGCGTGTAAACATTACACATCAATCTAACCACCAAATACCATGTACACAACACTCACCTGCTCAGACATCACAGACACGAGAAACACACACGATCCGGCGTATGCACACGTAGACAAAGTCAAATGCACACAGACACATAAACAGCAGGAATGCACCGAACCCCCCCCCCAGCCCCCACCAATCACAAGTCACGTTTCCCCACCCCCCACCGAGTGTAGCAGATAAATCAAACCAAATGCAAACACACACATAAATATCAGGAAACCTGACATTAGAAACAGATAAACACACCAAGCAGCCCACACGGAAGCCACTTATACCGCCGACACATGCAACACATACATTGTCAATGAACAACGCATACAACTTCTCTCTCGCACACATCTCTCTCTCTCTCACACACACACACACACACACACACTCTCACACACGCAGCATTATCATTCCCACTCGCCAGATAGAAACACACGAAGCAAAGGACACTGACACTACATACACACACATCACTCACTATTCACGCACATCACAGCAAAATGGAATATACACGCCACACGTGCATAACATTCTTACAACAGATACGCACAGCATGCATACCCCACACATAAACAACAACATTCGCCCACACAATAAACACGTGCTCACACCGGAGGCACGCAACACACAATATGCACACACAAGCGTCAGATATATTATCAGGCATACACTTCTAGCCTCACATGCACCGCGCGAACCAAGGCACCTCTCACTGGGGATGAGGCGAGCTCGGGGGCAGACGGGTGGCAGATGTGCACTCCCCTGGATGTCTCCCGTTGCACAATGGGCTGGAAAGCAACAGACACTGGCCACTCCGGCACATAGTGTGCACCCTCTGGGCATTCCTGCGCCGTCCCCCCCGCCCCCCCCTTCCGCCGACAGCTGTCTCAGAGTCTTTCCCAGGGGTGCTGGCTGGTGGAGCCGGCCCTGAGCTGGGAAAGCACGCGGATTATTTGAGACAGACACTGGATGCATAGTCCAGTTTTCCATCACCCTCTACCCACCCCTATGCAAAGTGAAGCAGGCGGCAGAAATCAATGCAGACAAAACGTGCGCAGGAAACGCCATTCATCACAACACGGCACGGCGTCCGTGTCATTAATTATTTGTACAGAGGCTTCGGGCTCATTTACATCCTGGCATTTTGCACAAAAATAGAGCATTGCCGGCGGGTGGCTTGGCGGTCCGTAGCCTTCGGTGGTGCACTCCCTTGTAAAGGAAGTGTTGACTTCATAGGGGAGGGAGGTCCGTTCTGCTGCCCCATGGAATACTACCTTCCATGCTCATCCAGGCAGGCATGGGTCGCACTTTGCCCCCTACCGAGAGGCACCAACCGTGCGCATGCAATGGCTAACCAAAGAACGTGTACATGCCATGTACGCGTCCAGTTATTTATATAGCGTTTTGTGCCTGTATTTAGTCGGCTTCTAGGCGACCATAATGTTAACAGATGTGGGGAAAGACTGAACTCAGCTTTTCATCCTTCCGAGCTCGATAAATGGGCACCACACACCGTGGGTAATAATAAGCAGCGCTCAGATGCCTACGGGTTCGTAGCGCTATATAAATGCTGAATTGTTATTATTATTACCTGAAAGCACATCCACACTATGGGCCTGATTTACAAAAAACCTTTTGATTGGGAAGCCCTCATTGGAAATTACTTTGTAAATCAGGCCCTATGGGTATCTAGTAAAAGTAAATGGCACGACAAACATGTTCGAATGTTATAACAGACGTATTGTGTCGAAAAGTTGGTATAGACACATTGCTGCACACAGAAACACACGTCGTATCGTATGCTTGAGTTTCAAATGTGTAAATGTTACACACAATCACGATTATAAGTCTACACGTCGGTTGCTTGTGGAGCCAGCTAATGGGACGGCATATTTCTCACTAGTGAGTTGTAAGACCCACGCATCCCTCTAGTACAGCCCTGAGTGAGTGCTGTTCCACCCCCCCCCCCCCCTCCCAAACTCGCACACTTGTTATTAATAATGTACACCCCGGCACACAGCTGTAAACACAGCACACATGGGATGCCCTCCCGGTTGCCCGGCAGCAGGTGCTCTGGAGCGCGCATGTGCGGAGTTTACAGGTGCCTCACCTGCCTCGCGCCACCCGGCGGCCGTTAAACGTGCAGCGCGCGAGCGAGACCCCTCCTCAGGAGAGCGCAGGCGGGGGCGCGTGGCTCTGGCGCTGGGCGGCTGTCTGTCAAGCGCGCGAGCTCTCGCGAGAAGTCGCGGGCTCCAGCCGACGAGATCTGGGGCTCAGGTGAAAGCGTGGAGCGCGCCGGGGCAGTGCACAGAGCTGTGACAGCGGCTGCAGACCAGACGGGAGGCGGCGGAGGGAGCGCGCGCGCGGGGAGAGGAGCGAAGGGAGGCGCGGGCTGCGGCTGCAGCACTCCCAGGCCGGGCTCCGGGAGCACCCCTGCCCCTAACCCAGAACTCTGCTCCCGGGCTGCATGCACAGCCGCCAAGATGATGTCCATGAACAGCAAGCAGCCGCACTTTGCCATGCACCCGAGCCTACCTGAGCACAAGTACACCACCCTGCACCACTCCAGCTCCGAGGCCATCAGGCGGGCATGCCTGCCCACCCCGCCGGTAAGAGCCCGCATCCGAGTCTCCGTGCGTGTGCCCTCCTGCCCGCCCCCTGCCTCTACCCACCACTTTCGGTCCTGTTCTTCAGCCCCATGCGCTTCGTGTCCTCTCCATTTCTGTTTTTCACAGAACTTCCTCTCATGTGTCACATTTCATCCTCCCTAAATCACTCACAATACACTCGTGTGTGTATATAGCCAGACTAACCTCACCTTATCTTCCTGTGCTTTATTCCCATTATCTCCTCTGACTCGATCTTCACCCACTCCCCACAGATCTAGAACCTGTGCCCTGTCTGCAGCTCTTCTGCCACTGTCACTCGTATGCCCGTCTTCTTCCTTGCTTCTCACGCCCCTATCTTCTTTATTTCCCTCCCTAATAATCTGCAATTTCCCCCCTTCCTCCTTCGCGGCTCCGCTCGCCATTTTCTGCCCTTTATGGCATTGCCAACCTATTGTGCATGCCCGCTTGTCAAGTCCCCTCTACTCATCCTTCCCCTCTCGCTATTTTGCTGCTCCTTGGAGTCTCCCTCTTCCCTTTCAGGTGTACCTTCGTTCTCCTCTCTGTTGTACCTCCCACAGTTTGGGTGCAGGTTTCCCCTTCCTCCTTTTATGTTCGCCGTGTATTCTTCCCCTCTGTACTCTTAGTTTTGACCCTGCACTTTTTCACTTCACTGCCTCCCTCTGGTTTCACTTCTGTCACCCGCTTTCACGCTCACGCACATTCCCTCTTTTCCTTCCTTCTTTTAGCTTTGTTTATATTCTCGTTGTGTTTTTCCTTGTTTTGTGTATCTTCTCTTTCTCATTAGTGCACTCTCTCCATCCTGCCGTCGCTTCACCCGTTTCTGTTTTCTTTTTTATTTCCACAATCCCCACGCTTTCCTTGTTTCCCTTTTTCATCTGTACTCGTTCTCTCCTGCGTTAATCTTCTTTTATCTTTCTCACCTGTTCTGTATCTTCTCTTCTTCTCGCCCTCGCCGCGCCCCCCCCCTCCCCGTGTACTGCACGCACTGTGTGTGTGCGCATTAATAAAAGGGCTGCCGGGCACATCCTGACAAGCTGCGCCTAATGATTTTTTCATGTATCCCTCTACAGTCACCCGGGCCCCTGTGATCTTTTTTTAAAAGCGTCTTCTCACAACTCTCCCGGACTTCTCCCACTTCCCCCCTGTTCACTTTTATGCCTGGGCCCCGGACGGGTTGTTTTTGTACTTTGTTGTGTGGTCTACGTCTGCACATTGGCCGCACCTCTGCCTTTTGTCTCACGCGTCCACTTCTGTTCTGCATCTACCCGAGTTTCCTCTCTATTTCTGCTTTTATCTGTTCTCCCTTTTCTTTCCTTCCTGTCTTTGACGATGAAGCCCGGCCGGCTGCCTATATCACTCACTTTGTTTCTTTTCAATGCCCCCCTTCTGGTTTCTATCCCCCCACCCCCAAGTTGGCCGCCCATCGCCATCACCTGCCCATCTCCGCCGTTGCCTTTCTTGCCCCATCTCCCCCTCACCATGCCCACGGCCTCCTACCATCTGCTCCTTGTGGCTGGCAGGATTGCCAGGTTGGCCGCTCATCCCCCTCTTCTTATTAGTGTTTTCGCCTCTTACATTTCCCAGAATGCATTTTATTTTATTCCGGGGCTGGTATTGTTGTAATTTTGTGCGTGTTTCCCCATCTCTTTGCAGCTGCAGAGCAACATCTTCGCCAGCCTCGATGAGACGCTGCTGGCCCGGGCCGAGGCCCTGGCCGCCGTGGACATTGCCGTGTCCCAGGGCAAGAGCCACCCCTTCAAGCCGGACGCCACCTACCACACCATGAACAGCGTGCCCTGCACCTCCAACTCCACCGTGCCGCTGGCGCACCACCACCACCACCACCATCACCACCACCACCAGCCCCTGGAGCCGGGCGACCTGCTGGACCACATCTCCTCGCCCTCGCTGGCCCTGATGGCCGGGGGCGGGGGCCACGAAGGGCCTGGGGCGGGCGGCGGAGGAGGCGGCGGCGGAGGGGCTGGCGGCGGGGGCCTGATCTCCACCTCGGCCCACCCGCACAGCCACATGCACGGCCTGAGCCACCTTTCCCACCAGGCGGCCATGAACATGAGCTCGGCCCTGCCGCACCCGGGACTCATGGGCTCCCACCAGGGGCCCCCCTCCGGACTCACCTCCCTGTGCGACTCGGACACAGACCCCCGGGAGCTGGAGGCCTTCGCCGAGCGCTTCAAGCAGCGGCGCATCAAGCTGGGGGTGACCCAGGCGGACGTGGGCTCGGCCCTGGCCAACCTGAAGATCCCCGGGGTGGGCTCCCTCAGCCAGAGTACCATCTGCCGCTTCGAGTCGCTGACCCTGTCCCACAATAACATGATCGCCCTGAAGCCCATCCTGCAGGCCTGGCTGGAGGAGGCCGAGGGCGCGCAGCGCGAGAAGATGGCCAAGCCCGAGCTCTTCAACGGGGGCGAGAAGAAGCGCAAGCGGACTTCCATCGCCGCCCCGGAGAAGCGCTCCCTCGAGGCCTACTTCGCCGTCCAGCCCCGGCCCTCCTCCGAAAAGATCGCCGCCATCGCCGAGAAGCTGGACCTGAAAAAGAACGTGGTGCGGGTTTGGTTCTGTAACCAGAGACAGAAGCAGAAACGCATGAAGTTCTCGGCCACGTATTGACTTTGGGGGGACGGCGCCCCCTGCTCCCCATTTCCTTGACCTCGGCGTTGGCGAGGCCGCCGAGGGCTCAGCTTGAAAACTGAACCTTATGCGGGGGACCAAGTGACAATGCACAACACGAGAATGGACACTGAACAAATCGAGGAGGACTCTACAAAGTTGTGTTGGACGCTTGGGAACGTGGACACAAACAGACTCTCAGAGGGGATGTTGGGCAGTGTTTAAGGGGGGCGGGGGCGGAGAGAGGTTCAGTGCAGCTGGTGATACATGTTAACGAGTCCATGCACACTTGTCACAACCGTGCATTACACAATGCAGTCCACAGTGTTCAGAAAATCATCCAGCATACACAATGCATTATGTTAATACACATGCGTGGGCCCATAAAGTGCCAGTGCATACATGTCTGTACGTGATCTGCACTGGGCGAGTCAGTTCAAAGTGTGTGTGGTCCGCTCTGTGGAAGCCAATTCCCCACGAACCTACCAGGCAGTAATGCGCTGTGCTACACAATGCTGCCAACGTGAAGCTGCGCGACCTCCCAGCGAGGGCCCTTGCTTTCCCGGCTCTACTGTGTTCTCCTTGTGCGGGCCACGCATCGGGTGCTGGGCCCTCAGCTGGTTTGAAGAGATGAAGTCGGGGAAGGCCGGCCCCTTCTCGGCCTCATTCTCTGGATGGGGGTACAGGTCTCTTGTGCGGTCACACGTTTCACCGTAGTAAATTAAAATAGCAAAAGACAATTCATCCAAACAAATGTGGTACCTCTGTACAGATTTTTTTAAACATTAAAAAAACTCTTATTTATTAAATCCTAAATAATCTGAGACCATCTATGGTTGTGTGCTCTTATGATGTGGTGGGGCACACACAACTTTACAACCCCCCCTCCCCCCCTCCGAATTTATTACCTTGCTGGGGCGAGGACTCGACCTAGGAGGATGTCTGAGCATCATTTAAACGAGGGTTGTGTGTTTTAAAGCGCTTCGCCTGCCCATCACATTGCACTCGAACACGCTCCACCCGCGGGTGGATGCGAGAGGTCACGTTGCTCTGGCGCCCGCTTCCAAGTTCCAAGTGTGAATGCGGCGGTGCTCTGGCGCCCGCTTCCAAGTTCCAAGTGCGAATGCGGCGTTGCTCTGGCGCCCGATTCCAAGTTCCAAGTGCGACTGCGGCGTTGCTCTGGCGCCCGCTTCCAAGTGCGAATGCGGCGTGTCACGGACCTGAATTACAGTACAGAGCGACCTAAGTTGTAAAAAATGACTCCGGAAATCTACAACTTCTAAATTCACTTGCCAAATGCATGGCGAACCAAGGCATAGCGAAGTCGATGATGTTTATTATTGATGTTATTAATAATTTAGAACGATTGTTATGATGCACCATTTGCTCATTTAAGCACATTGGCCATTTCGTCTTTTAATGCATTGTTTTCTACACCATTGTCCGTTCGCTTATTTATTTTCGCCCCACTATTTATGTCTATGTATTTATTTTCGCACCGTTGTTTGATGTCTATGTATTTATTTTCGCACCGATGTTTGCTGTCGATGTATATATTTTCGCACCGTTGTTTGCTGTCTATGTATTTATTTTCG
The DNA here is from genome assembly GCF_040938575.1 of Ambystoma mexicanum. NCBI lineage: Eukaryota > Metazoa > Chordata > Amphibia > Caudata > Ambystomatidae > Ambystoma > Ambystoma mexicanum. The sequence goes on from NC_090941.1 coordinate 291,463,818, forward strand.
TACCATTGTTTGTGTCGATGTATTTATTTTCGTACCGTTGTTTGCGCTCGATGTATTTATGTCTGCGTCCTTGTTTGCAGCGCAAACACTCTATGCATTTGTAAACCGAGCACTGAGTAGGCTAGCGTGCAGCAGGCGTTGGTGGGGGTGGTCGCTTCCCTGTTCCACGCCTGCTTCCACGGACAACACCCACACACTGGTCTTGCTACAAACAAAAACAGCAATGTTGTGTGTAGAAGAATGAATACTGTTGTATATATTGAGCTACGAACACATGTTCCACGACCCAACCACTCGTGGTTCCCAGGACCGGCTGCATCGTTTGTCCATGGGTGATTGATGACCTTTCACCTCGGGGTTATTTATCCTTATTTTTTTTAACCATGAAATGTGTTTTTTACTTATTATTTATTACTGTTATGGTGGTTATGATGATTACTATTAACACCATTATTGTTGTTAATGGACATTATTTGTCTCGTTGCTAATTTTGCAAATCGCCTCTGTGAGCCAAACAGAACACGGGGACGAATGCCTGCCAGCACACCTCGAACCAATATCAAAATGAATTATTATTTCGACAGCTGAACCCACTTGCACCAAAATAGGGGTATCCAAGTATCCCCTCCCCCACATCCCCTGAAAAGGTAATTGTCTCTAGGTGGGTCACGTTGAACACATGTGCTAACAGGGGCGCGCTGGACCGGAAACACGTGCGTATGCCCCTGTGGGCAGACTATCCGGCGGCAGGCCACTCTGCCGGAGTGTGTGAGCCCATAGGTGGAGGGCACCGAGGGGCTGCGAGGGTGGGCGCCCCATGCCTCATTCGCCCCGTGGCACCGAGGCCTGGGACCGCGCTCGGCTACCCTTACGCCCTCTAGGACCGGGAAGCCTGGCTCTAGTCCCAGGCTTAGGGGCGTCTGCAATATCACGGGTCACCGGGTTTCAATGGGGTCCCCCCACTTCATGAACTGATGGAAGATGCTCGCCCCCTCACATAACATGCTGGCCTGTGAGCAGAAAAGATGCCAAATGTAAAAAAAAAAAAGATGAATACTACTACACATAAACAGTGTTGCTCTCTTTCATAGGAGCACCCCCTCCTTTACTTTCACCGCTGAACCTGTGACTAGAACACTCTATCCTGACACTTTGAAGGGAGCCTCTTGGTTGGAGAAAAAAAAACTGTGATTTTTAAATACATTTATTGTCGATGTTCAGAATATGCACAAAAGGGTATTTTTAAGAAAATAAAAACTAATTTTCGTTGACTCGAAATTGGACTTTTCTTCTGATGCGTCTCGCCTCTTCACTCATGTCTGTCCCTTTGGGGGTGGGGAGCGACATCTGCCCTGGCGGCGCACGTGGCCTGTCCTAAGACTTCTTAATAGCCGGCAAGAATGGCCCCATGTCTGCCTGGCATCGACTCGAAGCAAGCGCGCGTCCCGGGGAAAAGTAAAGGAGCGCTTACTTGAAGAAAGATGAATTTTTAATGACTGGACTCAATGTACTAATGAGGATTGCAGGGAAAACATCCACTGCCAGAACATCGCCGGGCCGAAATGTAGCCCGCAGTCATCTCGCTTTCTTCCTGATGACGAGCAGCTTTTAATGAGAGCTGTAATCTAAGGCGCAGAGGCAGTGGAAATGCAGAGTGTGGCGCTCAGACATGCACAACAATCGAACCCTCTTTCGAACACATTCTTCTTTGGAGCGTTGCGATATTGGGGCAGTGCGTTTAGGCGCCCTAGCACACAGCAGGGTATCCTGCGGTTACAGTGATCATGGTACCCCCCCCCCCACCCCAGCACAGTTTGGACCTATCTGAAACCCACCCCTTACATACAGGTGATGCAGTGACCCAAAAAAATACAAGTGGAACTGGGGTCTCAGCAGGGGAGAGAGCAGGCGCAAGAATAGTGTAACACATGACACAGAATTGCAGCCGGGGCATTGCAATAGTGTCCAAGGGCCTGATTCATGGATTTTTTTGCGCGGTGCAAAGTGACTTTGCACTGCCAACACACACCCTGATTCACAGAGTGGTGCACAAAGTGTATTTCACTTTGCACAGTAAAACTACACTTTGCGCTGCTCTGTGAATCCGGATGTTTGTAGGCAGCTGCACCCCACAAAACATTCCACGATTCAAGCCCTCAGGCTCCTATTGCAACTTTACACTTGCACAGGGACATGCATGGACACTGGAATGGTGAATATGATCGTAAAAAATAGAGGAATGGGAAACAAAAAAAAGAAGGTAGTGGGGCACCATTCCCGACCGTTCCTGCTCACTTCGATCACTGCTGAGGCTGAAGCAGAAACACTGCCAGAGACCTCCCCCCAAATGCAAAGGGTGCAGTTTGGTGCACTCGCTGCAAGCTCTACTGCTGCATCCTGCCCGGTGCGGGGTGGCCAGAGCCACTCCTTGCCCACTTTCACAACAGCAGCGTAAAGAAATATTGGGAAAGCGCTGCTATGATCCCAGCGTTTTGTGTCGGCATTTGCTCTCCTGCTAGATCCAGTAAGGATCCAGTCTGCCCTGCAATGCAGCCACTCCTCTTCAGCAAAGTCCTGCGGCCACCCTGGATTTAGGCGCAGGATCCGTGGGTACTTCACCCCCAAACTCTCAGGCAGTGGAGATACCCACGGACTGTTTACAACTCTGCACATGAACCTTTCCCAGCAACATATCTATCTATCTATCTATCTATCTATCTATCTATCTATCTATCTATCTATCTATCTATCTATCTATCTACATATCTAATCCTCCGTCTACCTACGTAGCTATCTGTCTAATGTATCTATATATAGCATCTATCTAATTACCTTTCCATCTAATGTATCTATATAACATCCATCTATCCACCTATCTCTATCTAATATGTCTGCATATATAATCCCCAGTCTATCCATATATCAGTCTGTCTAATTTATCCATATATAGCATCTAATCATCTTTCATCTAATTTATCTATAGATAACATCCATCGACCCATCTATCTACACGGATCTCAGCTGTCTATATCTTTCTATCTCATCTGTCTATGTAGTCCTCAGTCTATATAGCTATCCGTCTACATTATCTCTCCATATAAAATCTATTTATCTATCCATCGCTCTCATCTGTCAATATATATATAATATCTTTCTAACATCTCTATCTCTCCATCCATCTAGCACCTATATGTCAAATTATCTTTCTATCTAATGTATTTATGTATAACATCTATCTATCTACCTAGCTCACCTGTCCATGCCTATCTATGCCCCAGTCCATCTATATTGCTATTTGCCGATTTCTATCTAATTATTTACCATCATCTTCAATATTATTATCATCTAAATACCACCCACCATCGCCGTCCTATTATTAGTATTCTTTTCTACCTCTCTATCTACCCACCTATGCTTGCTTGGCTGGCCACCTGCACCTCTTTCTCCCAGACTGTGTGCCTGCTTGATCATGTATTCTCCACCTTATCTACACAGGCATATGCCATCAGCTTGCCCACCAAAGTCTATTTAAGCTTCCGAAAGTGAGCTGGAAAACGCCCCCTTGAACTAGTACCAACACAAGGACTTAGCGGTCAGCAGAGATCGGCTGGCTTTGGGGGTGGCAACTGATTTCGGGGAGATGGGCAGCAGTTGGCAGCCCCGTGCAGCAGGCAGGCAGGCCTCGCTGCAAATACAATTAAGGAGCCCGCTTGAATAATTCATGAGCTGAGATTTGGGAAATTAATAAAAATGAATTATAACAAGAGGCTAATTAAAAACTTTAGTAATTGTTGACAAGATAGCTTGATGGGAGGCGCGTGAAGCAAAAGAGCCCTTCAAAAGACACGGCCTTTCAAGCAGAGAAACTTCAAGGGAGCTTTGGGAGAAGAAAAAAAAACACGTGCTGTGTCCTGTTCTGCTAATTCGTCACACACGCGAGAGCACGCGCAACCAGTCTTGGGAAAGGTGGATTTCTATATCTTCTATAGAAGAAGGTGGGGGTATAGACAGACATATCGACATATTTTATTTTTTGTTTCACTATATACAAACATGCATAGAATACCGCGCTCTCCAAATATATGTAAATACACACACAGTTATACCAAAGAGAGAGTGTGTGAGAGAAGCGTATATATGTGGGGCGAAAGAAAGCAAGGAAGAACGGAAGGAGAGAAAAAAAGGAAGAAAGAAAGAGAGAAAGAAAGAAAGGAAGAAAGAAAGAGAAAAAGAAGGAAAGAAGAAAGCAAAGGAGAAAGAAGAAAGAAGGAAAGAAAGAAAGCAAGAGAGAAAGAGAGCGAGAAGGAAAGAAAGAGAAAGAAAGAAAGAAAAAGAAAGAAAGAAAGAAAGAAAGAAAGAAAGAAAGAAAGAAAGAAAGAAAGAAAGAAAGAAAGAAAGAAAGAAAGTTAGTTTCTTGCCCACTCTGACCTGGGATTGGGTGTCGGACGTGAAGTTTACTTTACATTAAACATTATATATCATGACGAGTTGGGGCATAGTATAGAGGTCATAACTTTACAGAGACATAGATTCCATGCTCTTGCCCGTCACCTACAAACAAACGTTGTCAAAGAAAAGTACATTTCAACCTGTTCTGGAATGTGTGCTCTTTTGAAAAAGAGGAGAGAGGGGTACGAGACAAGCGGGGGAGGGAGAGAGCAGGGGTCCAGGTAAGGGGGAGGCAGACAGGGAGCCGACACGGGAGAAAGAGACATCAGACAGTGAAGAGTGACATTCAGAGATGGCATGCAGGGGGGAACGTGGACGAGGAAGAGAGGGCGAAGGAGAAACAGAGATGGAAGAAAGAGAGATAGGGGAGAGAGAGCGAGAGAGAGGGAGGGAGGGGGGAGAGAGAGAGAGAGAGAGAGAAAGAGAGACTATCAGGCGTTCCTCTGACTGCCCTGTTAGCGGAGTATAACGACCACTTGTGGTCAGCAGGTGTTACCCATGGAGTGCACTTGCCATCCTAATCCAATCCACCGTGGGCTTTGCCACGGTGCCAATGGCCGCCCAGCTACTTGCATTGTGGAACAGCCTAACGCGGCCACGGGGTGCGTGGCCTGCCCCTGAGCCCCTCCGCTGTGAGTCCAGAGCCTGCCCCAGTGAACAGGTGCTGCATTACACTGCCTACTGGCTTATTCACACGCCCAGGTCTACAAGAGGACCATATGTGTGCGTACACATTCAATCGGATTTCTGGGGAGGCCCCAGCAGCCGGAGACACAGGTACAAGAGGGACGTGTAGTTAGACGAAACAAAGTCATATGTATATAGACTGAGCTCCAGGTAGTTAAGACACATTTATAGATGCATAGAGAGCGATGGGCGGGTGGATGGGTGGACAGATAGACTGATATTGATAGACTGAGATATAGTTAGACGCATAGATAAATATATTAATAGGTACATTGATATGCTGCTATAGATTGACTGAGATATAGTTGGATAGATGTATTGAGAGATAGATCGATAGCGATAGGCGGTCGATGGATAGCTAGATAGACTGAGCTATAGACTGAGCTATAGATAGACTGATGTATAGACTGAGCTATAGATAGATAGACTAAGATATGTATAGACTGAGGCATGTTAAGATGGTTAGACTGGTTTTGATAGACTAAGATGTAGATAGGCTGATATGTAGTTGGACGGATACATATTAGGATAGATAGCTATATAAGTAGATAGACTGAGGTATACTTCGATGGACAGATATTGGGGTCATTACGAGTGCGGCGGTAAGGGGTTAACGGCACCGGTAAGGATGCCTGTGCCGCTAATCCCTTACCGCCGCATTACGAGGTTCCCTCACGGGACCCGCTCAGAACGTCTGGTCAGACCAGATGTCCTTTGCGGGTCCCACAAGGGGACCAGGGAGCTAATAACAGGCCTGTTAATAACTGGCCTGTTATTAACGGGCCTGTTATTAGCTCCCTCCCTATTCCCATTGAGCCCTATGGGCGCTCAAATGGTAATGGGGATGGGTATTTTGAATGGGGACTTACCGGGTCCTCCAAGGTTGGAATGACCCGGTAAATCCCCATTCAAGGAACCCAGACCCGACTTTGGAGGCAGCCATGGCGCTAATAGCACAATGGCTACCTCCAAACTCGTAATGACCTCCATTTACATATTTATTTATTTATTTATTTATTTTAATTCTTGATAACGCGCCAAATCGCCCAAAGGCCTCACGGCGCACACAAAACAAAAAAGACAATACTAAACAGACAGTTGAAAAGCGGACATCTCAGGGGGAACTATGAAATGAAGATTTAAGGAGCATTGAAGAGATGGGGCTTGAGATTTTTCTTGAACTGAGTCAGTGAGGAGGAGCTCTTAAGATGGAGAGGAAGAGTGTTCCAGAGAGTAGGGGCTGAGACACTGAAGATAGTTTTGCCGAACTTGGCAGTTCGAGAACGGGGCTGAGTGAGCATGGCTTGCTCAGTGGACCTAAGTGAACGGCCGGGGATGTAGCGATGAATACACTGGGTCAGGTGGATGGGTGCATAACTAATCAGACATTTGAAGGTAAGAGTGAGTATCTTAAAGGATACTCTATGCTTGATGGGCAGCCAGTGCAATTTCTTCCTTGCATCAGAAATAGAAGAGTGCCTGGCCAGGCCTAGCACGGCTCGGACTGCGCCATTTTGGGTTGTCTGGAGAGCAGTGATATTAGCAGCAGAAGTATTTGCTAGGAGACTGTTACAATAGTCTAACCTAGAATTAACAAGGGCCGTTGCTAGAAGAGACATATTGCTGACAGAGAGAAACGGCCGCAACGCAAAGAGTTGCTTGTTAATCCAGCAACAGGATGCCCTGGTTTTAGCAACATGTTGGCGCATTGAGAGCTCGGCATCAATAGTGACGCCCAGAGTCTTAACGCTGCGTGCCACTGGAATGGATACATTGGCAATGGCAAATGAGTCGTATTCCTTAGAGAGGTTTTTTAACATGTGGCTTGAACCTGCTATGAGAAGCTCAGTTTTATCGGCATTGAGGGCCATAAAATTCGTACTCATCCATGAGTAGATAGCAGAAATGGCCTTGGAATCTGTAGGGTAGGAACCAGACAACTCTACTGATATAGATTCACTGAGATATAGTTGGATAGATAGATAGATAGATAGATAGATAGAAAGATAGCATTGGATGAATAGATCAGAAAAGTTACAGCCATGTGTGTGGTGGAAGAGGGCGATTCTGTCCATCTCTTGGGCCTGAGCTTGCATCAAAGACTGAGTCACTTGATTGAGGTAATGGAGACATCTGCTTCGACAACGGACTGATGAGCCTGCCTGGAATGAAGTGGACAGGCGAGGTAGGCCTCCTCGTAGGTGCTGAATTGTTAGTTTCGTTTTTGGTCACAGGGTCGAGGCCTATATAAGTGGCAGCAGTGCTTTAAGTGGGATGCTAAATCAAGGTGGGGCTCTCGTTAGGTGGTGCGGCCTAAGTACTTGAGTACTTAGGACACGCTCCTAATGAGAGCCCCCCTCACCTTGGGAGGGGGGCTGGTGAAAGCAGGGGAGCAAGACGCCCCAGCTCTCAGACACAGATTAAAAACCACAGGCTCTTGAGTGAAAGTTTGTCTGCTGTGTGATGACAGTACTCACCAACAGGAGGAGGGCTGGAGGGCCCGGCTCTCCTATTGTTTCTGAGTAACAAGACATCATGCAGCATGAAAGCCCTTTAACTTTGCAGTTAAAGGGCTTTCATGCTGCGTGATGACTCTTTACTCAGAAAATAATAGGAGAGCGGGCCCTCCTCCTGTATCACAGTACAGAGTCATCAGGCAGCCCATGTAGCCAAAGCCATGGTTACATGGGCTGTCTGCAGGTGTCAGTACTTCAGTTTCGGAGGAAAAAGTTGATGCTGTTTATTTTTTTACAATCCGAAGTGTTGACTCCTGTAGCCAGCCAGTGTAACCATGCAGACGGATCTATGTGAGAAAATCCACCCAAAAAATAATGAGGTGGAAAAGGCTGATATTTTTTTGTCGAATTACAAAAGAAAAATTGGTCTTTTTACACTTTTTTAATCAATAGATCAGGGGGAGACCATCCACACTCCCACACTTTCCCATTCCACACAAAAAATCGACCCAACAAACTCTGTGTTTTCCATCTCGTTATTTTCTCATTTGGGTTTATGGAGTAATACTGTCTACACAGGCTGTCTCGAGTGTTTGGCGTGGCTGGGTTTAGATGGGGATGGGCCCCGGCAGGGCCCCCCTTGGGAGCCCTTTCTGGAGACTGCCGGGGCCCACTTAAAGCCCAGGGTGACAGTCTGGTGAGTGAGCAAGGTTGTTGGTCGGGTGTATTTCTGGAAGCATGAACATGTAGCTCTACAGACTTGTCTTGCAAGACAATAAAGCAGTCTTTTGTCTTTCCTACTACCAGGGAATGATAGCGAGGGCTCTGTTTCTCTGATAATATATCGACAGGCTGAGAAATAAGTAGACAGCTAGATCGATAGATACTCACTGACACACACATAGATAAGATAGATAGATATCACAGACATGCACATCACTACATAGGTAGATGGCTAGCGAGTGAGCTAAATGGATAGATACACTGAGAACTTGATAGAAATATAGATAGACTAAGAAATAGACATATATATAAATATATATATATATATATATATATATATATATATATATATATATATATATATATATATAAATAGACTCAGAGAAAGCTAGACAGATAGATACATACATATATACATAGATACATGATGGATAGATAACACAGACACACATAGTTAGCTAGATAGATATATTATAGCCAGATAGATAACTAGATAGATATCACAGACATGCACATCGCCAGATAGACATATATATATATATATATATATATATATATATATATATATATATATATATATAGATGGAGAGATAGATAGATAGATAAATACATAGATGCATAGGTACATAACGGATAGCTAAATATCACAGACACACATAGCTAGCTAGATAGACTATAGCTAGATAGGTAGCTAGATAGATATATATCACAGACATGCACATCACTAGATAGACAGATAGATATATATATAGATGGAGAGATAGATAGATAGATAGGTAGATAGATAGATACATACATACATACATACATACATACATAGGTACACAATGGATATCTAGATATCAAAGTCGAACATAGCTAGCTAGATAGATAGACTATAGCTAGATAGGTAGCTAGATAGATATCACAGACATGCACATCACTAGATAGACAGATCGAAATGTAGATAGATGGAGAGCTAGCTAGCTAGATAGATAGATAGATAGATAGATAGATAGATAGATAGATAGATAGATTGATAGATTGATAGATAGATAGATAGATAGATAGATAGATAGATAGATAGATAGATAGATAGATAGATAGATAGATAGATAGATAGATAGATAGATAGGTACACAATGGATATCTAGATATCAAAGACAAACATTGCTAGCTAGATAGATAGACTATAGCTAGATAGGTAGTTAGATAGATATCACAGACATGCACATCACTAGATAGATAGATAGATAGATAGATAGATAGATAGATAGATAGATAGATAATAGACAGTTAGATATCACAGACACACATAGCTAGCTAGATAGATAGACTATAGTTCGATATATAGCTAGATAGATAGCACAGACATGCACATCGCTAGCTAGACAAATAGATACATACATAGATACATAATGGACAGCTAGATATCACAGACACACACAGCTAGATAGATAGATAGAGAGGTAGACTGAGAACTTGATAGACATATAGATAGACTAATAAATTGATAGGCAGATATATACAGAGATAGATAATAAATAGACTCAGAGAGAGAGAGAGGTAGATAGATACATATATACATATTGGGCCTCATTGCACGGATGGCGGTAAGGGATTACCGGCACCGGTAAGGGCACTGGTGCCGGTAATCCCTTACCGCCCTACTACGAGGTCCCTTTGCTGGTCCCTACCTTAACGGCTGGTTTTACCAGCCTTTAAGGACGGGACCCGCTAAGGGATCTTGGAGGCAATTACGGTACCGCAATTTGCGGTACCGTAGTTGCCGCCTTCCCCATTCCCATTGAACCCTATGGGGGCTCAAATGGGAATGGGGAAGGGCCAATGGTGAATGGGGAATTACCACCCCGCCAACCTTGGAATGGGCGGTAATTCCACCATTCACCATGGCGGGATCGGTAAATTACCGGCGCCAACCATGGCGCTAATAGCACATGGTTACCGCCTTCCGTGTAATGAGGCCCACATACATAATGGATAGATAGATTTCACAGACATGCACATCGCTAGATAGATAGATGGGTAGCTAAATAGTCTATATGGCTATCAAGTTCTCAGTCTATTGTTCTAGCTCACTCTCGATGTAAGAAATTGATAGATATAGATGGACTCAGAGAGCAAGATAGAGAGCTAGATAGATAGCTAGCTAGATAGATAGATAGCTAGAGAGCTAGATTGATAGATAGATACATAGAGAGCTAGATAGATCGCTAGATAGATAGATCGATAGATAGATAGATAGATAGATAGATAGATAGATAGATAGATAGATAGATAGATAGATAGATAGAGAGCTAGATGGATAGATAGATAGAGAGAGAGATGGATAGATAGATAGATAGATAGATAGATAGATAGATAGATAGATAGATAGATAGATAGATAGATAGATAGATATAGATGGATAGATAGATAGATAGATAGATAGATAGAGAGAGAGAGAGATAGATAGATAGATAGATAGATAGATAGAGAGCTAGATAGATAGATGGATAGATAGAGAGAGAGAGAGATAGATAGATAGATAGATAGATAGATAGATAGATAGATAGATAGATATAGAGGTAGATATATAGATAGATAGATAGATAGATAGATAGATAGATAGATAGATAGATAGAGACATAGATAGAGATGGATAGATAGATAGATATAGATGGATATATAGATAGATAGATAGAGATATAGATAGAGATGGATAGATAGATAGAGATATAGATAGATAGATAGATAGATAGATAGATAGATAGATAGATAGATAGATAGAGAGAGAGAGAGATAGATAGATACGGGTCAGGGAACAGGATGGTGTGAGGGTGCAAAATTGCACACATGTAAGACTATGAAATACGGTTATATATATATATATATATATATATATATATATATATATATATATATATATATATATATATATATATATGCACAGTCGCGTATGTCAGAATCCACACACTTCGTTATGCACGTTACACCTAAATGTGAATGTTGGTGTGCATGTATAAAACACTGGTGCTGTGTTCTCGGAATGCTTCTCTTGGACGGGCACATGCTTACCCGTGGCCCTGGCGCCTGTGCCCGCAAGCCGTCGGCCGCTCAGCTCCACAGAACCGCAGCAGCCCACAATATAAACCCGCCGGCCTTCCCTCTTTTGAGTTTTTACCTTCAGCGAGTATTCCTTAGAAAGGAGTGCGATCACATTTCCTAAAGAAATCTCTGCTACATGCACGCACGCACCCACGCCCACATACACGCGCGCTCACTCGCACCCCTCAGCCACTCGAGATACGGCGATGCGAAAACACGCAGCGCACTGCACTTGAGCGTGGGTGCAGCCATCACCTGCGCGCCGGCCGCGCCCTCTTCCTGGTAGACTCTAGCGGGCATTGATCAGAAGAGAAGAGAGGCTGGCAGCACCCAGCAGAGGAAATTCACTTAGTTACACCAGACTTTTTTCCTCCCACTGAAGCAGTGTTGACAATAAACATTTAATGAAGGCAGAGACTTGGGTGTCTCCAGACGGTGTCAGAATCCTTTAAAAAGCCCATTAGCCTGGCTCCCCCCCTCGACCCCCTCTTCAAACACTGCGCACCTTACCATAACATTATAGCAACCAAAAAGCCCAAGCACCCCCAAAACAAAGCCCGCTTCGCGTGTTTCCTTGAAGCGCCCACGCGTCTACGCTGTTTCCACCGATTCCGAGGTCTCGCGCCTTCTGCAACGAAAAGCCTCCTCGCCCCGCATTACCGCTGCTTAAGGAAATGTTAAATACAGTTAATGCAATATTAATCGCCCTTTGGTGATATAAAATGCAATATTTTCAGGCGGCCACCGAGCTGTTGTAGAGGGAGAGCCGGTGCAAACAGCCACAGTCGCGTAGTGGCGAGGAACAGCTCGGGTTGCGTTGCCTTTCTTGAGCTTTTGGCTGCCAAGGCAGGCGCGCTGTAACGGGGTAAGGACATTTCTTTTCTCCGCGGTCTGTCGCTGGGAGGGCCGGGGCGGCAGATGGGCTGGGATGCGATGTCCGCGAGTCGCAGAGAAGACAAGCCGAATAACTAATAATGATTTGTGTTAATTCCGTGCAACTGTGTGACTTTATTAAAGCCGAGTTGGGAGGGGAGGGAGCCCTGGGACGGGAGAAGATGGGGCTACGTGGGAACAGCCCGGCGTGGACTATACAGCGAGGACAACCTCAGTATTCGTTGTTGGCTTCCGAGGCAGACGCACTACTTGGCTCCATTTATTCGTCTTTCGGAGGCAACAGAGGAGAATTTAACACCCGGTGCAGTGTTGCGTTAGACGCGCTGTTCATATAAGCGGTGGGGGGGGGGGGGGGGGGGGGTTTAAGAGAAGGCACACATTTAAAACGAACCGGAGCTTAACTTCCTCGCCCAAGTCTTGACCTGAAGAATAGCCTTAACTGGGCGCAGGGCGTCCAGAAGAAACATGTTTACACATTTGAGGCCGGGCTTCTGCGTTTCACATGAGTCTGGCAGAGGGGCTGCTCCTGTTATGAATGGGGTGGCGGGTTTGTTTCTGGGAAAAGAGAACATTGCGTAGCCGTGCGCAGTCTGTGGGGGAGGAAAGCGCAGGGCAGCGTGTGGGAGCCGTAGGAGGGTACCAGGGCCGTGATATATTTGGAGAAAGGGTGTGCACTTGGCTGATGACACTTTACTTCCCCGGCTGCTCTCCTCCGCCTAAAGGCACGAGGCTGCCAATAAAACACCATCAAAGCGCCACATTAGGCGGGTGGCCGGGATCAGACGAGGGGCGCGGGTTGTGGCTAATGCTTAATGGCTCTCAACAGGGACCCTCGGAGGGGGAGAGGCGCAGGCAAGGGGGGGGGGGGCGGTATGCTCCAGGCACAGCCCCTCCGTGCCTGCCCACACCGCGGCCCCTTGCACGGTGTCCGTGTAGGCGAGGCTCGCGCTCGGCCTGGCTGTGCCGCACTGCAGGCCACGTTGCTTCCCTTAAGAGTTTATATGTTCTTTTTAAAACCACTGCAGTGCCTTCAGTCTTTGCTGGCTCTGCCTGGTTCTTGTCCAGACTTGGTTACTTCTTAATCCATGTTTCTTTTCTTCAGATAAATGTGTGTTGGGCGGTCAGGACGTCTGACCCGTAATGCACGCGGCCCCTTACCACACACAATGCAGTTAATGTACTTACTTTTCACATTTTGAAACAGTGGGCGGGACTCTTCTTGTTTGTGTAAATATTCACACACGCGTACACACGCATTTTGTGTTGTAAAGAGTTCTTTTTTCCTGTCATTGAAGTGTTACGTTCATTTGTCTCCGCTGCGTTGTGGACACGACAGCTGTGGGCAGAAAAGAACATATCAAAGGGGTAGGTTGTGATTTCGAGGGGGGGGGGCACTGCGAGGTTTTCTCGAGTGTTTGGGCCCGTTGTGTGTGTGTGTGTGTGTGATGCCGGGATGCAGTGGCGAGGGACTGGCGTGTAGACTGTCATTGGGAGGTTGTGGAGCGGTCAGTGTGGTATCAAGTTGCAGAGGGTCGCCGGGATGGTGGGTGGGTCAGTGTGCAGGCTGTGCTCCGCCATGGGGGCTTTCTCGAGCCGGGGTCTCTCCAGACTGCACCGAGCCTCTAATATGCTCATGGCCCGAGGGGAGGCCCGGGGTGCCAGCCCAGGCTGCGCCGCGCGCCATATGGCAGCCCGGCAGCCACGCGGGGCCATTAATCACCGGAACAGCCCGGCCCCCGTCGCTGCGGATGCATCGCGTGCGTGGGGCCTTTTGCTGTAGTAAAATGCAGCACTCTACCAGCAAGCAGGCAGACAACACCATGTCACGACACATGCAAAATATCGCAACTTGGACCCGTTTAACCGATCTGGACCTGGCCTTTCAATGGTGCGAAAGAAACACACTTAGAATGAACATTCCGATGTCCATATATTACCCAAACTAGCCCGCGAGATGGCTACTTGACTGTCCCCTGTGAGGGGATGACTTATGTCCTTCTTCATATAGCGCTTTAGCCCTGGGGCCTGTAGGCGCTGTAATTCAGATTGATACTGTACACTACCTAAAGTGCGGAGTTTTAAGTAATTTCCTTATGAGAGAGGTATTGATATGGAGTGACCTTGGGCAATGCTCGTGCTGGAAACGGAAGGGTTTATAAACAACAATGGTATCACAACGTGACGACCAGGGAGACATTAATGTGAGCGGTCAATGGGGAGTGCGTGCGGGAGTGGGTGAGTAGGTGGGTAGATGGGTGACTGAATGGGCGAGTGGGTGGGTGGGGGAACGGTTAAGGGACTGTCAGGGTGGGGAACTGGTGGGCGGGTTGAGTAAAGGTGTGAATGGGAAACTGGGTGGATGAAAGAGTCAAGAATTGGGGCGATCCAACAAGTGGATTTGTAAAATGGCACTAAACCCCTCAACATGCTTCTAGGCGCTTAGCATCCGAGTAACAAGGTGGCAGTGAAAAGTCGATAACTACTGCCTGAGCAGCATGTATACAAGGCGCGTTCGTTGCCTAGGATGTGTGGTGCTGCACCGCGGATAATACTGCAGGCCACTAGCCCGCGCCCCCTCAGAGGAACAGCCCGAATCACGCTGCCTTGCTTTCAGGACGGGCCCAGGCTGCGATGAATACACCGGCGGCTTCAGGTGCGACACCAGTTATTAAAATGCCCAAGAAAGCAGCCACTCTCTCTCACACACGCGCGCACGCACGCACACACACTGCCTGCGCGGGACCTACGCGCCAACGGTGCTTAACAAGCACGCGGATTGGCCGGGGTCATGACCTGGGAGCCACGAGGCCACCGGGAATACTCTGCAGGTCATTTTTGTCGCCACTTTTTGCACCCGACTGTGTGAACCTTGAGCGAAACAAACGTGCGGCGTTGCCCGCTGACCACCCTCTGTGTGTGTAGTTCAAATCCTATGTGCACCTGCTTCCTTATCATGTCTCCCGGAGTGAGTGTGTACGTGCCATGGTCGCGGGCATTCCCTGGTGTCAGTACAGCGCGTTGTTCATGTGTGTGGGCGCCCGCCTCTCGGCTCTGTGCACGTGCCTCTGCTGGATGTCCGTGTGTGTCCGTCTGTATGTTTAAGTGCCCTTTTGTGTCTACTGTGTGTGTTTGTTTGAGCGTGTGCGTCTGTGTATGAGGGCCACTGTGTGAGCTTGTGTTGTGTGTGGCGTTTGAAAATGGCTGATGTGTGTTTGCGCTCCTGTCTGTAGGTGTGTGTATACCCCTGTGTGGTGGATAGCGGGATGTCTGATCAGCGTGTATGTGTGCGCCGGTGCGTGTGCTGGTGTGGCTGCCTGTGCTGTGGCATGGTGTCTGTGTGCCTGAGTATGGGTCTGTATGAGCGCGCGTCATAGTGTGTCAGTGTGCAGGTGTGGATGTCTGAGAGGGATAGAGTTGGGAGAGGGGGGGGGGTCGTTTCTGGTTTCGACGGCTATTTATGGAGACAGTGACCGCCCTCTTGCACCCCACCGTCCAGCCCACTTCCTGGTGAAAGGCTGGAACCCACCTATCTGTCGCTTCGGGTTTCCGAAGACTCGTAACTTCATTCCTCCGGGCTATTCATCAGCGCAGTAATTAAACCAGCAAATGGATGTAAATAAAGTGAAATTGGTTTCATGACAGATGAGCCGAAGAGGCCCCTGACATGAAACAAGGCAGGACAATAATTATTTCTGCGCCGGGCTATATGCGGCGGCGCGCCAGCTGCGTTTATTAGGAGCTCCGCGGCACTGGCTGCGAGGAGACAAGAGCCGAGGACTCGCTTTAATTTGACATTATTTTTTGCATCCTAAAGGGGTAATAGGAAAGTACACACGAGGCGGGAATATTGGAAGGGAGTATTGCAAAGCCACGGAATTAGAAATGTGTTAAATGCATACGTAGATTGCGCGTGGGTCTGTGCGTGCGGGGGACTGAGTGCGTGTGAGTATTTACATGTCAACTCGTTCGAAAACTGTACCCCACATAAGCAGACATTCTAGTTGTCTACACTTTAAATTGTATGCCTCCAACATCCTCAAACACACACACCATAGCACACACCAAACAACTAAATTGGCTAATATATATATATATATATATATATATATACATATATATCCCAATTTAGTTTGTCTGTCTCTGTCATATATGTATATATGTGTGAGTGTGTGTGTGTGTTTGGGTGTGTGTTTTGTATTATATATATATATAGGAGCGGGTGAGTGTAGCGCATTTAGCCGAGCTTATCTGCCCTCGACCAGTAAGTGCAACGTGGGATAAGACATATGGACACAGAGAAATATCAGAATATTAGAATACACCCAATCTTTCAATAGCCAATACACGTGTTTACATGTCCATATCCTGTTGGTTTTCGTTGGCCTACCCGCTGCATATGTGTCATACATGCACCAAGAGACAGTGTGATCAAACATTCCTCCTCACAGGTGAGCCACCGGTAGAGGCAGGCTGCCCCTCTCAATGCTACAGCCCCTGTTGGACATCTCCCCTTATCCATGCAGCAGCGTAACCGCAAATGGCAACGGCTGACAGACACATCCAATGTATCTGGCCAGGGCCTTAAGAGTTTACTCTGCAACGCCTTCCTTTTCTATCTACCCCTACAGGCTCCACCTCGGGACGATAGCTCATGGGTAACGTGCTCGCCTTGGAAGCATGGCCACACGGAGCATCACAGGTTCTGTCCCCGGGTTCGCGCTTAGAATCCTCTGGGTATTAAGCGCGTTATAAATAACCTATCGTATCATATCACCCATAGATTTACTTTATGCAGAAGTTCAAGGCGCCGCTCTCAACCATCTCAGCAATCGGACGCACGCGGGGTCGATTGCGACTGGGCTGCAGGCTGTTTGCCCAGAGACATCTAAATCCATACCACTGCCAGGCGGGAAAAGATACATTTAAATCTATGCTTCCGCGGCTGGTGATGGCCTCACGCCACCACTCTGTAAATGCCAAGCCCAAAGCAGGCCGACGGACGTGCATCGTAGGCCATCTGCCGTAATGAAGTGCCACGAACTTGTCATGTCGGGCATGAGGCACTATACAAGACAGAGTACATCTATTAATGTAAGCAGTCGTGACCCCGTCTCCACCCCCAATGAGACACGTGTGCGCCCCTCCGCTCATTAAGAATTCCCCCTATCGGCTCCACCAAAGTCCCCGGGAAGAGGAGATTATTTTGAGTGATTGGTGAGAACAAGGGAAGTGATTAAGTCGAGCAGAAACGATTATGGGTGGGGCGTCCCTTTCACACAATCGTGCACAACTGCACAGTGTACCGGCAGCAATGGCGCAGCATTCTCACCTTCACCAATCAAGAATGCGCATCACAGTGGAGTCTCGCTCACTGGCCAATAAGGCAACATCCGCAGTGGAGAGCTCGGCCAATAGCGGCGTTCACTCAAGCAAGGTCTGTCAGACAGGTGCACGTGTCGCAGTTTCTCACTGTTCAGCACCACGGACAGCGCCCAGCGACCCACTCTTATGCATGGTGGACAGAGAACCGCCTAGCACCACCCCTAGCAAGACCATGCCCTCAACGCAATGGGCAGCTCACAGCGACTATTGCTGGTGGAGTACACCATCAGTCCCATACATAGCACTCCCCCTCCAAGCACCCGGGAGTGTGCCCTCAACACCACGGACATATCCAACACCCAGAACTGGGGTAGCACCATGGACAGGTCCCGCACATTAACATGGGGGATGCGTGTATCTTCAGCAACGAGAGCAGCACCCCGCCTAACTTTACCTAGCCCTAGAAGAGTGAGCCCTCCCTCATCCCCAGTCCCATATTACCGGAAGAGTGATGCCTAAGGACAACACCCAGACGCTAACACGCCTAACTCCTTCCTAGTATATCACACTTTCAACACCTAGCTGATCCTAGCAGGGGCGTACACTTTTATTTTTCCTGGCACGGGCCTGGCTGGAGGGGTATCGGGCCCCGTAGCACCCGCCTACTCGGCGCCCCTGGATCTTATCTCCGGGCGTCAGAGGAGTCTCTCTGCACTCCCTGTCCTCAGCGCCAGACCCGCCTCTGATCTCCATGTCTTCAGCACGATACCCCGCGGCCCCCTAAACCTCGACCCCAGAAGTGTGTGCACCCGACAGCAAAGCCAACTTTTCGCACCCGGCACCAGCCTCAGTGCAGAGTACTCTGCCCCGTAAGCTTGCCCCTAGCAGAGCAGGGACAGTGTGCACTCAGCACGCAGGACAGCGCCCGCCCCAGTAACCAGCACACTCTCTGCATCATTGCTTGGCGTCCCCTCGTGACACCGTGGACAGCCTTCGTGCTCAGGTTTGGGGCGATGGCCGGAGTGCCCTCAGCACGAGAGGGCAGAGGGAAGGAAACCTCTGCCAGCTCCCTGCGTAGATTGCCCATAAACAGCAATTCCACGCCTGCCAGAGCCCTGGGTGCGCAGAGCACCAACTTTGGAACATTCACGCCACACCCATCCAGCGTCGAGCGCGGCAACTGCCCTCCGAGAGCAAGTTTTGTCGAAGGCAGAAACAACCTTTTCTTCTAAGCGTGTACATTCCACAAACATTAAGGAGAGAGCAACTCTTGCGCCAGCCGCGCGAACCCTAGTAGAAAGAAGGATCAGTGGGTCGGTGCACTTGAAACTGAAACACGGGTCACAAGTGCAAATCCTCACTGAAACACCCCTTTTTTGCCGATAACATTAGTGCAAACACGAAAGTGCCAATTTAAAATTCAGAATTATTTCAAGAAGTCAGTCTTTCAAATTCACAAGTCGCATTGAGGTGGGTAATATCGGGGGTATTTAGAGAACTACGAAACTGTATTATCATTATCAATTCGTACAATTAATAATACTGTTAATTATCATATAATACGTATTTCAAATTTCCAAATATTTAAATCGGTCTCGAGCCCGGCCACGGGTTCTTGTGGTGATTTGATTTTATTTAAAAATCAGGATGAAAGGAGGGGCCGCTTTAACTACTCTTAGAAGACGGGGAGGCACGCGCCTGCCTTTTAATTAGAGCGCGGTTTGCACAGAGGGAGCATATGGCGGAGAATGTCAGGCGCGGGGTGCCAGGGGCAGCTCCGGCGAAATCTGTATGCACCCCTTCCCCTCCCCCGTGACTTCTATTTGTTCAGTAATCTTCGGCATCACGGCTAAATCTGGGAGCGCTCGTGCACTCCAGGTTGTTGTTGACTCAACGTCAAAATTCAATCACTGGGGGTTTTGCATCAGCCGGACCACTTATTTGTCTAATAAATCCGTCATTTTGTAAGAAAAATATTTGAGCAGCCGCACTTGACCCCTCGCTATCGGCGGGTCCCGCTTACCCAGGACGGCGGAAGCTCCGTGATCATCCACGCGCGCCCCGGGATTGGATGCGGGATGGACATGTCTGTTTAAAACACCTCGTTATGGATTTGGACACGACTCTGTCGTTGATGCATTTTTTTTTTAAACACGATTTCCAATTGGCCAACTTTTTAGAATGCTGTCCGCACCCCTGAGCAAGCACCACGCGACACTTACGTGTACTAGAGCGAGAGGTTTTGTGGAGGGTGATGTTGTGCAGAGTGGTTGTGTGCTCTCGTTCGGTTGCGGGAGTGTATTGCAAGCTCCCTTCGCAGTGCAGTGCAGTCTGTGCTTGAAACGCACGTTTCTTTCCTGTAATTTTCGCCATTTCCAGACTTTGCGGATAACAGCGCGTTTCGAGTTGTAGGAAAACTCCCGTCTAAGGACAGAAGTACGATACGAACTCTTGGCCACGTCACCCTTATTGTTTGTTGTCCTGAATGAATTAAACTAACATTTTTCGGAAGATCCCTTGTGCCTTAGTCGATTTTTCCGTTCCTCAACCCCTCGCAAGGGGATACTCAGTAGGCAGGGGTCCTCCATCATAACCACCCAAGCGTGGTTTGTTCAGGGAGCAACAGCTGCGGCACGCACGTGACGGCATACGCACACCACTCCGCACTTTAATACAAATATCCCAGCTTTCTTCTCAGTATATCATTGCCACTCCTCAATCTTTTATTTGCAGAGCGCTCACGTCCCCCCCCTGCCTTGCGTGAGAAGTATACCCAGTTCCGTTTTTTCCCTTTGAATTCTGGGACTTGAAGTTTTTTCTTTCCCATTTTAAATGTAGGACATCTACAACGTCTAGAATTCCAAGACAAAAAGGACGGGATGACTTTCTTGCACATTGTGTGGGGAAACATGAGTGCTCTGAATATTACGGAGATCCATTTTAATTTTTAATTTACCCTCTTTCATAAATTTGGCTATAAATGTCTCTTAACATTATACACATCAACATGTATTTTTTTCAAGTAATGCATTAACCCATAGTTTTGGCATCGAGAATTAACATGTCAATGGCGGTATTTCTACACATTCCTTTTGGGGACATATACGGTTATTTTAAAATAGAAATTAAGTATTGATCCAAGGATCATTCAAATGATCCATCCCATCCATCCATCCCTCACTCTCTGCGGATCAGTTGCACATATAATCACATTTTTCAGTTCCATGATGTGTGTGCAGACTAGTATTTCTGGCACTTGCCTTGTTGCCTAAGGTTGGATAAAAGGGCCCTCTGTGGTGAAATAGCCCCTGGATGCGAGAACTAAAGAGGCCAGACTCAGTTGTAAGGACTCACCAAATTCCTGGACTTGTACAGAGATGATGTCTAACATAAGGCCTATGAAATCAAAGCAAAAAGGAGTGAACTTAGGCCTCAAAATCTCAAGATGCTTAAAGATGCAAACTGTCTTGCATAAAGGAAAGACACATGTCAATGTTTGGCAAAATCTTAGAGAGCTGAAATAACATTCTCAGAAACCGCAGTGCCCAGAATCTCAAATGAAAATGCCAAGATTGTGTTTCAAGCCGTTGCATGAAACAAAACCTTTTTTTTTACTGTGAAATAAACAAATACCTATCATTTCATTTTTTCCTTTGAACTAATAATAATATGTTCAGCAAAATGTTTGCAAGACTTTCAAAATGTGAACTTGGTTTCTGTCTATCACAAGTCCATCAAATATTAAACAACAGTGCACAGAGTCTATAATGTGATGCTGAACTGGGGTTAATCACCTGCAGTAAAATGGAGTTTCTTTCATGTGTGAACTAAATAGAATGACATTACGTTTTTCCTCCAAAGTGACAATCTGCAAAGCAAAATGTTCACCAAAGCCAGTAAAAGTGTGATTACATTGTTCTTCTTTAACAACTGTATGCAATGGACAACTTTGGAGGACACTTATATATACTAAAACTGAGTGCATTCTAAAGAGCTTATTCAAAAGTAAAATGTGAGTTAAAAGGCCATTTGTGGCTGAGTTTGAAAGGCCTTGTGCTGCTTTTTTCAAGAGCTGAAACTGAATTATTTCCCTTCGTTGTCCTGAAGACCAAGCCCTAGCCTGTAAATCCAAACACCAGTGCCTTCCCTTATAAATACAAGAAATCAGATACTTTGCGATCAAATTCACGGGGTGGACCAAATAAAGGCAGGTCTGTTCTCCAGCATTTATGACCTCCGGGTCACACAAATCCATAAAAAAGTGCATTAGTGGTCATTAGCGCTTGGAGTGGGTAGGATAATCTAAACACAGATCCCTCTCTTGATGTCACATACTTGAAGAAGAGAAACAAAACTGGAAGAGCAAGGGTGGGGGCCAGAGCCAAGGAGTGGTTTGGCTGCCCATTGTGTAAAAGGGGAGAAATGTATTTTATTGTGTAAAATTGACAATATTCATTGCACCACAGTCACTGTAGGATTTTTGGAAAGGTGAAAGTTAACCCCTTCTAACCATCTAAAAACGATTTTGGTGGGATAAACATAACTGAAGTTATAAATGAAAATGTGATTTGGGCTGTGCTGTCATTGCCAGGCATGCAAACATTTTATAGATCATGCCAATCATAATTCACATGACACAGGTAAAATTGCATGTTTTTCAATGATATGGCTCTGAAGTAAATGAAGAAAAACTGTAGCTCTGCACATGAACGACATACAGACTTCTGATTAGTGTCATTGGACAAGCAGCAAAATGTAGTTTTCAAAAATGCATTCTTATCAGTGAAACCGTGGAAGTTAAGGGTACTTGCAAAATAGTGAGATTTTAAGTGCAAAATCATGACCCAGCCTACCTTTCACAGGGAGATGATGAAGGTCTCTCCTCCCTTAGAGTCCCAAAGCACTTCCACATCCCTGTGTCCTATCAGCACTCAGGGGGTGAGTTGGGTAGTGAGCATTAGCCAATCCCTTCTGCGGGAATCATGACACATGAGTGATGTCATCTGCCCTGTAACTAAGCTAACTTGCCTCAGAGCACGACTTTTCCCACTAATTCCATGAGGTGACCTACTGCCAAAATCTGGAGAAACATCCCAGCAGAGGGAGACCTAATCTGGCAGTGGAGACAGGAAACAGGAGATTTAGAAGCTGACTTGGCACCCCTTGGAGGACTCAGCAGAGACCTTGACTGACCCCCTTTTGGCATCCCAGCAGTGTGCCCTGACACTCTGACGCCCAGCCCAGACCTCTCCTGTAAGTAGAAATACTCCAAGCCATAGATTGTATAAGCACTATATTCTTTCAACATTGCCTTAGATATTTCCCCATGGAAAAATCCCATCCCCTGCTTACCTGTGTATTTTAGTTATTGTCCATTTGAAAAATCCCCCATTGCCTGTGTAGATCCTTAGCATATTTATCCAAGTAAATCAGTTAATTCCCCTATTGAATTCATGCGATCTGTATTGGAGGAATTCAAAACCAACTATCTTTTCCCAGTGTTTTGTGTGCCGTTATAGTCATAAAGATTTGCCAAAAGAATTAAACCCACAGCCCTGCTCACACGTGTGTGCTCAGGAAGTGAAAACAAAATTGTCCCTGTGTCCATTGTGTTCTGAAAAATGAATTCCCATTTGCAATTTCTTTCTCCCATTGCCATTGTGTTAAACATCCCAAAATCTATTTTCCCATCATGCTCTGAGAAGAAATTTAAAGCCCTGTGTGTTATTGTCAGGTGTGGCAAAACACATTTTTCCCATTGCATCTCTGTCTCCTCGTTCTGCAAGTAACCCAAAATCTGATTTTCACATTGTGTGCTGACTAAGATTCCCCACATCCCTGCCTGCCCTTTTAGTGTAAGAAAAACAAATTCCCTTTCTTTCTATTCTTTCCCATATCAGTTGTGATAAATAATTAAAAAACCCATTTCACCATTGTGTTTTGCGAACACATTTTCACCTTTCCTTTCTGTCTCCCATATTATTTCTGTGAGCATAACAGCAAAACCGATTTTTCCCTTGTGCTTCCCACTCCCTGCCACTGCCTTCGATTCAAAGGAATCAAGTCAAAATAGATGTTTGTCGTGTGAGGGTTGCTTGGGGAAAAGTGTCACTTTGTGTGCATTAATTTTCTTTGTGCATTTTGAACTGTTATTTGCCTGTATTGGTGGGTGATGTAAAAGGACATTCTTGTCACTGTCTGTTCTTGAGTAATATCAGTGTCCTACTTACAAATGTTTATTTTGTTTTATGTTGCCACAATATTGTTCAGTGATGTAAGCTGTTTATTCTAATTAATAAATATCTTCTTAATACACACAGGCCTTGTTCCTAGTCCATTGGGGCACTGGGTATTCGTTGGGGTTGTGTGCGAGATGGCCGGATGCCTTCTCAAAAAGGACCTGTATTATAGAAATAAAAGTGTTTTTATTGTGCCCCCCGTTCATTGTAGGGGAAGGAGATCCCTGACTTGTTTGTGACCGTATAATAAACCGCTACAGCCCATCCTGTTGTCATGTGACCAGCAATTTGATGCATTGGTTTGCTGTAGTTCAATCTGCTAGGTAGCCCCAGATGTGGATGCTTCCCGGCCCATCCTTGATCATATCAGGTGCAATAGAGAAAACAAAGGTAAAACTCTACCTCAGAGCACTGAAAAAGTAGAAAAACCCAAAGGTCATTGTGAGGAATTCGACCATCCGCACCGTGGGTGTGTGCTCACCTGGGCTTGCTTTTTTGATGTTTTATATGAAATTGAACGATGGTAGATCAACCTCTGGAAAATGTGGGGGCTATTCCGCACACACTTTCCTTTGCTCACCGCACAACATACACATACACCCATGTATTCTGGGTGGACACAGCCTACAGGCGCAGTCCTCTGTGTCATATTTAGTTGGGATCTGACAGTTGGAGTACACAATGCATCTCAGAAGGGGGAGGGCCAAAACATTCCTCCTGCCATGCCCAGCCTAATTAACTTTCAAAGGCTTCATGGATCTGTCCTGTCTGTTTGTTGACCCACTGCAGATGGTGGCAGCAATTAACTTAATTAACAAACTAACAGAGTTACTTCAAACAGGCCCACATGGGGCCTGACTGCACAGTCAAAAACAAAGGAGACAGGAAACCACAACATTCTTTTCATATGCAATGTGTCAACCTGAAGCCAGCTCCCACCCTAAAGTATCAATGACAGTGACCTGTCATGTTTGGGACTATGTGTTTACAATAGGCAACCCCCGCAGGGTGACCCCATTCAGAAGGTATGAGTGTGTGGATTGATGGAGACAGAAAGTCTTTTCTAGCCACAACTTCAACGGAGGCCTGCCGCTTTAATCAGGAATGACAGAAAACTCCATTAACTAGAGAGACCCTTTGATCCACAACAGACAGGAAGATGGGTGGGACGTAGTATTGCATGTTTTCACTCCTTTACCTTTTATGTCCCAAAGCACTCTGGTTATGACCTCATGCATAAAGGAGATTGTTGGTGGGGACCCAGGATTGGTTCATTAAGGTAGGCTAAGCCTTCACTAATCACTGTGGCCCATTTGGCTTTAAAAGAGGGCAGAGGCCCGTTTTTGAGCAGATCATCTGAAGACTTTGCAAGGAGTAACAGGAAGAACTCATTTAGGCCCTGGCTGAAGGTACAGTCTGCCTTATAGCTTCCGCATGTGAAGGAAGGCCAGGATTTCCCAAGAGGGAAGCAAGATCCCTCCCCTAAACATTTCCGAGGGAGCAGAGGTAGACATTGAATCAAGAGGACCCTCCAGCAGCTCCAGAACCGGTATCCAGCCAGTGCACAGCATACTTTGCTATGCTCTGCAGCAAGCTTCCTAGGTGGGAAGTGCCAGAGAGTCTCTGAACCAAACTAAGGACAAGGTAGTTGCCTGAAACACTCTCCTCAGCTTTTGGGCTGTGCGCCCTAAAGGATGACACAAGCCCAGTGAAGAAGCTAGGAGGATTTCATCTAGAAGTATTCACTGCCATCTGCCTTAAAGGACATTTTTGAGCCAGTCCAGCCCCTCGAGCTGCAACCGACTGCACTGCTGACTGTTGTTACACCACAGTTGCTCATGCCATTCAAGATGCTTCCAGCAGTGCTTCAGACCTGCCGGCCAGCACTGAGACAACGATTCCTGACCCTGGGACACCATTTAGGCCAGCCTACAGCCGTCTGTCCAGCCTCACTCACCAAACAGCCTGCCGCCTGGTACCCAGAGCGGTCTCCCGTCTTGAACTCTGTTGCAGAAACTGCAAAGTGCCCTGAAACTGACTCTACACTGTCAAGCAACAAGAATGTCTAGAGGCACAAGGTACATTGTGATTCTGTCCCCCTGGTCCTTCTCCGAAGGTCCCTAGTGACATGTTATGACCCATTGCTCACTTTGTGCTGAAGCCAGGTAACCTTGAACTATTGCAATTAATTACTTTACTGACTACCCTTCTGTAGTATCAACAGTGCCTCAATTTTCCTTCTTGAAACTGTCTGTCCTATGCATTCCTTTACAGTGTGGGTTGCATTTTGTAGTGCACTAGAACTGTTTGTTGAATAATAATAGAGTAGGTATTTTTATACAACCTTTACTGGACAGTACCTTTTATCATTGGGTAATAATTGTATTTTTGCTGTGTTGCAACTAACCAATGATCCACGACCTTCCAGAGATAAGCCTGCCGTTCCGTCCATGTTACCAAAATTGGACAAGGAGGTTTATAATTTACTTGTTTTTCCAATCTGTTGGGGTTCCCTTATAGTGTACTAGAGGTGTGGAGCTGATTGATGGTTTAGAAACCGATATTCATCCCTGGACCACTGGTGCCCTGGAAGTTGATTCATCACAGTCATTATGTTTTTGCAGAGACCTCATTCATCACTGTTGCTGCCTTTTTCAAACATTTTATTTTTGCAGGGGCACAGCAGCCAGAGTTAACTGCAAAGCAAGGATTTACAGGAATATCCAACTGGTGTTCAGTGTCTCGCTCTCATCCCATTCTTTCATGAATGGGCCAAACACACAAGTCATAACTGGCCTTGTGACAAATCAACTTCCAGGGCACCAGTGGTCCAGGGAAAACAGCTTTTCAACTGATTGATGTGGACCAATTTTTCTTCTGTCTGTTCTCCTTTTGCGATACGGCCCTTGTAGGCAACAGGTGATATTTTATCTACAATTTCAAAGGCACCATGCCAAGATGGAAGATACTTCTACTCCTTGGTCTTATTCATTTGAAAATTGTACAGGTAAACCTTGTCCCCTACTTCACACTCTTTCTTGGTGGTCTTTAGATCATAATAGGTCTTAATTCCTTCAGGCGACTTTACTAAATTGCGCTGAGAATAGGCAAAAGCATGCTGGAGGTGCTTCCTTATATTTTCAATGTACTCATGAGTATTGGACACATTTATCAGTGTCTGCTCCTGAGTTCTGTAGAGCAGATTCTGAGGTAACACCATTTTTCATCTGACCATGAGCTCAAATGCAGACATCTTTGCTGCAGAAGACGGTGTAGACCTAATAGCCGTCAGGACAAATGGTAATGGGACGTCCCAACTGGGTCCAGATTCTGTCACAAACCTCTTTAAGATGCTCACAATTGTTTTGTTATATTTCTCTACCCACCTGCTTGAGGCCAGGTGGTAGACAATGTGGAATTTTGTTTACCCCTAGAATCTATGATGAAGGAAAGAAGATTCTACCTAGGAATCCTCCCGTCCCTTGCACACTTTCAAAGGTTTGGACATAAGTCCACTACTGTAATTAGTCAAAAATTAGACTAGAATCTCCCACATCTTTGCCATCAATTTACTGGTAAAATGGCTTCCTCAGTCTGACTCAATCCTTTGTGGGAGGCTGAAACGAGAGACGATGTGGTTGATCATTTGTACAACAGCTGTCTCCGCCTTACAGTTTGGGTCTGGAAGACCCTCTACCCACTTTGTGAAAAATCATGTCACAGTCAACGTGTACTTGCTTTCTCTAGAGGAGCAAATCACTGGCCCGATGAAATCAACTTGTAAATCTGACCAATGCACTGTCATTCCCCTTTTTTGCAGGGGACCTCTGTGTGTGAGTGAACTGGTTTGAAATTGAGCACACACAAGACACCCCTTTAGGTAAGTGTCGCGGTCCTGGCCCATGTGTGGCCAGTAGGGAATCCCTCACAAGATGTCTAATGTCTTGTGAAACCCCCTATGACTAGCAGTGGCCGTGGTTGTATATCAGGCTTGGGAATGACTTAGGTACCACATACTGATCACAGCTAGACAGGGCTCTCCTTACCAACAAACAATCTTAGATCCGGAACATCTTGGAAACCCTTATCAACAACTGGAGATCTTATTTAACGGTAGGATCTGACTCTGTTTCAGGAAAACTCATGGGGTCTTCAATGTGTTGATAATATTTCCAAATGTTTGGGTCCTCTTTCTTTTCAGTGATCAAATCTGCATCTGGGGTATTTATACTCCACTAGGCAATTGAGAGTTTACTTTTCACATGAGTCTGTGACCTGATGAGAGCACCAACTTGGATTTCCCCCAGAAGGGATTCTGTTTCTATGAAAATCCCCTGACGTTCTCCAATTTTTGCCATTTTGTCAGCCATGTTATTCCCAGTCTCATCTGGCCCCTCTATCTTGGAATGACCTCTTATCTTCTTTCAATGGATGGTCATGTCATTGGTGGTCACCAGATCGTCAATTACTGGATCAGTTTGGCATGCTTTAGGGGTTTACTTTTGGCACAAAGTATGCCTCCTTTCTTCCAGTTAATCAGGTGCACCACACACCCATTCCTGACATAATGAGAGTCAGTGATTATGACCAGTTCTTTGAGTTGGTGGTGCACTGTAGTGAGGATGGCTTGATTAACAGCCATCAACTCTGCAACCTGACTACTTTGGGGCCCTATCTTGTAACCATCAGAGGGCTCCAGGGTATCATTCACCCAGGTATTCCCAATACCAACCACTAGTTCTTTTACTCTGTTGTTATCAACATGGTAGGAGCACCCACCCATATAAACTGTGGGTATCCCCTGACACATTTCTTCTTCATAGACCTTGTGTGTGGAAGTTAAGCACGCCTCCATGTTGTTGTTGGTCATTAGACTTTGGTCCTCGAGACAGTTTTCTTGAACACAATCATGCAAGTCTACTAACCCTTGCGCTAGGGGTCTCTTCTTGTTTCAGAATTGCATGGGACATTGATGACAGAAAACTTGAAGGCCATGCAGCACCCAGTGGCCTCATTATACATATTGAACCCAGCATCTTCTTAGACAATCTGAAATTTCGAAACGACTGATCATTTATCGCTAATAAATGTACCATTGACTGGCTGGTCTTAATTATAAACACTGCTAAGTCAGTGCCTGAACACCTCCTGTGGGAACTAATAGAAAAAAGTGATGCATTAAAAACCAAACTATCACTAGAGATATACACGGCCAAACTAGACTTACTGGAAACATCACTTAAGGAATTTAAAGACATTAACCTAAGGAGGAAAGTCATTAAACTGAAAAAGGACCTCTTGGCATTTGCACATGTCAAAATATACCCATATGTAACCGAAGACTTCTTCATGGATGAAGCCAGACAGACGAAACGAGATGCTGCCCAAATGAGATTCCAGAATACACAGAGAAACCTGAATAGATCATGGTCATCCTCAAACTCAAGCGCCAGCTCTGGTGATGATGCCCGATTAGCAAGACGTGTACATTTTAATGGCTCCAATCAAGGCAATATACCCACGGTTCCTTTTTTAGGAGAGTGACTTGGAGCAGGGGCTTAGGCATGATACCTCAAGAACCCCCTCCTCTCTAAAAGTGAATCAATCCTCACATACACTCACGACTGCCGAACAAGAGATACTCCAAAAAGGGCTTTCTTTCATCCCCACTGCCCAATATGACCCGTTTCAGAGAAGGGTGGATGGGCACAACTAATGCGCAGAATTAGACTCAAACAATACTTTGCAGATAAGACACAAGAGAAACAAGATGTGACAGGCTTACGCCCGGCATCACAATTCTGTTCCCCGCCAAGCACAAATTCTGCTGAATACACCACATTCGAACAGGCAGTACAGAAAAAGATTGAGGATTAGAACAGGATGTTCCATTCATTCACAACAATTGCACGAGGCCCCAGCTGGCAGCCCTTGCAGATTTGGCACAAAATACCACCATTACCATCAAACTAATAGACAAGGGGGGTGCATTAGTCATCCTAGAGGTCACTGATTACAACAACATAGTCAACTGTCTCTGACAAGACCAGACCAGTTATCAGACTTTACCAACAGACCTTACCAATAACATACAAGCACTAACTGCACCCATAATAGAGGAAGCAGGGGCAGAGGGGTATATTAGTGCCAGAGAAGTGGCTTTTCTTACACCCACACACAGGGCTTGCTTGTGCTACACGCCTTTCTGAAAATCCATAAAGGGATTATACCAGCACCTTGCCACCCTATAGTCTTAGGGATAAACTCAGTTTTGGAACCGTTGTCACAGTATGTAGATTTTGTCTTTGAAAACGAGATTCCAAAAATTAAATCATTCATAAAGGACTCTACCACTGTGCTTATCCTCTTCAACACCTTAGAATTCAATCCAGAGGAAGAATGCCTCATGATGATGGACATAGATTCCTTGAACACTAATGGTTCGTAGACTTTTAGAATCAGGCATTGATTTACATGGTGTACCATCAGGATTCATTCATGAATTGGCCGAGATAGCCCTTACGAGGAACTTCTTTTTGTTCAATAACACATTTTACCAGAAGATATCTGGAACGGCCATGGGAGCCACCTTTGTCCCAAGTTTGGCAAATCTGTATGTGGACAACTTCAAATGCAGTCACATTTATCCCACGACTAATCCATTCAGAGACAAGCTGACAGTGTGGAAAAGATATATTGAGGACATCTTCCTAACATTCAGTGGATCCAAGGACAAACTCACCCTCTTCAGTCACTGGCTCAATGAACAAAATCCCAATCTGAATTTCACCCTGGATATGGCCAAGATGGAAACCCATTTTCTGGACCTTAAGATCACAGCAAACATTGGAGGTCTCTACTCCAAAGTTTACAAAAAAAAACAACAACTGGAATTCCCTTCTGTGCTATTCCAGCTACCACCCTCAAGCTCTCAAAGATAACCTGCCCTTCGGGCAATTTTTGAGATATCGGAGATTATGCACTGACACCACTGATTATACCACACAGGCAAAACTCCTTTAAAAATAACTAGTCCAACGGGGAAACCCGACAATAATAGTTAACAATACATACAAGAGAGCAAGAAACATCCCAAGAGCTATGACCCTATAACAACACAACCATGAAGCACATGAGAATGATGGGATCACAGCGGTCTTCAGCTATTCACCATTGCTGAGCAGAATCAAGAGGGAAGTAAAAAACTCTGGGCCATCCTTAAACCTGGAAAATGCAATGTACCAACAGCACAGCTTGCATAAAAAGGAGACAGAACCTCAGGGACAAGTTGGTCAAAACACTCTCAGATTTAGAGAACCAGCAGATACAAAATACACTATGGAACATGACTCCTCCTACAGGTCACTCCCTGTGCGGACAATGCTCCATGTGTGCTCAAACTTTGAGAAGCACCATAATTGATATAGGGTGGAAAACGCTGTGGGTGCAGAGAACATTTACCAATTGTAAATTCTAAAGGCGTCATCTATATGATCACATACCTGTGCCATCTTAAATACATTGGCATGATAACACAGGAATTAAGGAAATGCATGATCGAACATTGATCATGTCTCAGGACAGGCAAACACACTGCACCTCTAGTGGCAGTGTGGCAGTTTCATGTCTGGAGGACACTCTCCTGAAGACTTCAAGTGGACGATCATAGAAAATATCAAATGCCCCAAGAGATGGGGCAACTACCAGAACATCCTATTAAGGAGGGAACAATCCTGGAGTTTACGTTTGGACATTTACCAATTGTAAATTCTAAAGGCGTCGTCTATATGATCACATGCCTGTGCCATCTTAAATACACTGGCATGACAACACGGGAATTAAGGAAATGCATGATCGAACATTGATCATGTCTCAGGACAGGCAAACACACTGCACCTCTAGTGGCAGTGTGGCAGTTTCATGTCTGAAGGACACTCTCCTGAAGACTTCAAGTGGACGATCATAGAAAATATCAAATGCCCCAAGAGATGGGGCAACTACCAGAACATCCTATTAAGGAGGGAACAATCCTGGAGTTTACATTTGGACACTTGTAAAAATGGGCTGAATGAATCAATCCAATGGCAAGAATTAGCTGTCACGTTATGCTAATTAATACCTATTACATCTAGACCATGGGCCTGCAGATCCATCCTTCTGCAGTCAGCTCCAGGTTGACCCATCACCTGCAGTAGACCCCAGCCTTTGATGCCACGACTATAGGGTCATAAGTTAATTGATGCCTTCTGACACATGCATAAGAGACAAAAGAAACATCACGCTCCTGCCTTGCATTGAACCAGCTGGTATGTGTAGCCCACCACCACACCCGGATGACAGTCCGTGGATTTACTAGTGCTATGTGGCTCCGTCCACAGCTGGAGGACGGATCATCTGACACCAGCACCTGGGAGAAGTAGCACTGAGCCCCAGATCTATGCGCTAGCTCCTTACAAACATAATTTGCTGCCACAAACATTAGGATCATGCTTAGCACACAAACACACACACATTCCAGCACATCCTTCTGGAATGTGTTGGGTCTGACTGCTATACACTAGCGTAAATAATGCAGGTCAACCATCACAGTATTTAGATACATAGGTCATACTATATCATAACATTTAAAGCAGATCTGTGATCCCTTCGCTGGATACTTTTCTGCCGAATGTATCTACAACTAGACAGGCTAGTGTTAAACACAATGCAAACTGCCCATGAGCCATAAGATATAGTGACATTTCACACTGTAACAATATGGCCGCCCGCTTACGCTGTTGATGCGCTATGGTACACACAGACCACGCCCTTGTGACGAAAGTGGAACAGTCCTCACATACTGTCTGCTCTTCGTCTGAGGCAATGTTGTCCAGTGCCACCGGTGAACGGACACTCCAATGAGCACACTGCCAGATCACGTAAGGTAAGTGTGGAAACCCCACTGCACCTCACGAGATGTACCGTGCACATAGCTGACACATCACATATAGCATATAGTACCTAGTCTACAGGGGCAAGAAAGTTTGTTGTAAAGAATTTTGAAGTGAAAAATGTTGTAAATACAAGCACAGAATTCCGCTTTTCCACCATGAAGAAGTTTGATTCTTGGTTTTGATATAGAGCTTAGCTCAAGCATTATACATAGCAATAAACATACAGTACGAGAACACAGATATTCACTTGGTTTCTCTACTCC
Source organism: Ambystoma mexicanum (assembly GCF_040938575.1). NCBI lineage: Eukaryota > Metazoa > Chordata > Amphibia > Caudata > Ambystomatidae > Ambystoma > Ambystoma mexicanum. Next base: position 291,496,871 of record NC_090941.1, read on the forward strand.
TCACCATGCAGAATCACCCAGCATGGGATTTGCACACTAAGAAGCATCCAGATCCACAATTATGCAGCCCACCTTGCTCTGCAAGCAACCTTTTTTCGTGAGTAGGGGCTGTATCCACCAGTTCCCTTGTGTATGTTCAAGTACATCATATATATCGATCCCTGTTTGCACTGTAGGTGATGCTGTATGCACACATCACGACTAGTAACTGGTATTATTATCAAAAACATCTCTTTGGAGAACTTGGTCTTTCTCTCTCACAGTGCTCCTGCACTAGCCCCCCCTTTCTTCCCTACCCCCTTCCTTTAGCAACACAGGTTGTGGCAAGCCACTAATTGGCTGTGAATAATCACCAGAGGTAATGACATAGAAATACCACAGAGTTGGTGCTACAATGTGGCTGTTGTTATATATATATACTAAGCCAGGCCATCCGGGCATTTAAACCCAGCTTTTCTGTATCTTTCATCTCCACAGAGGAGATGGGCGGGTCTGCCCCATCTGTCATATACAGATAGATGCTAGAACTGGAATCACCTTTGTCAAACTATTGGTCCTGAAAATGATGGCACAAAATTAGATTTGCCATCGAAACCGGTCGACCTTTAGGTCACAAGTGCTCTTGTGACCTGTCTGATACCCCAAAAAACCAAGGGGGGTACGATATCACATTCTCTAGTCTTCACTCACGGTTCATGAGCCTTTTAAGGTGGCCCTGATAGGATGGGCTTTTTTTTATAAAGCATAAGAACAGACCACTTCCGTTTTGGTATGCTTGCCTTTTGGGTGAATAAAAGCAGAAATCCCCATGTTTAAAAGCAAATTTCAATTTAATATGTGAGTCTGGCAAAATCTTATAACTAGTCCTGTCGGTCTATGAAAATTCACAATGCGAATGGGTTCCTCTATGCTTTCTTTTAATTATGAAAACATGTATGGAATGAAATTGAACAACAGAGTTGAGGGACAGTTCCTCCTCTGCAATCCCTATTAGATAGATGGTGCACCATCCACCACCTAGGACCAGGCACCCCTGTCAGGGACAGGGTGTTCTTCCGCAAGGGAGAGCCAGGGCATTTCTCTTCAACTGATGTTCAATCCATATAAGAGTAAATACTGCACTAATTTGTTCTCCCAAGGATCTGTTGTTGTTTGTGCTACAAAGACTGTTGTTTAACGGTTAGGGAATGCAATTGGTTCCTATTTGATATTAAACATAGCTCTGTTGTTGGAATCCTCTTCTTGTTTTAGCCATATCTGACCTCCAGGGGAAAGCCTTGCATGGACAGCATCCAGGAAGTAATTCTGATATTAATAACGCTTCCCACCCAGATTCTATCACTTTGGAGATATTGCAAAGGTTGGTGAGGAATCTCGACAATGATATGCTCCCCTGGATGAATGGGCTGTCATTTTTCAATGCTCACACCGTTTCCAGTAGTGCCTTCTTGCAGTCATCAAATGTTTCCTCCACCGAGGACAAAGGCTTGCTCGCGTATGAGATGACTTTGTTTACCTTGTCATGCTTTTGATACAACACTGCTGTTAGGCAAGTATCTGAGAACCCTGTCTCCAAGAAGAACCCCTTGTTCATTATGGGTTAACCAAAGAAGGAGCCTGGGAAAGGCTTCTTTTCAGTTGTTTAACTGCCTCAGCTTGTTCCGGACCACACTCCCACTTGACTCTGGCCTTTAATAAATGGACCAAGGGTCAAGTGACATCCGCGTAGTCTTCAATGAACATCCAATTATAATTAGTGAGTCCAAGAAGGCATCTTAATTCTCACAGAGAAGTAGGGTCTTTTAATTTCAATAAGGCTTCCCCCTTCTTCACCTCAGGATTAAGACCCTCAAGGGTGATCTAGTGCTCTAAGAATTTCACTCAGGTCTTACACCACTGTTCCTTCTGAATGGAAAGTCCTGCTCTGGCTTTCTGCAACTGGGTTAGAACAAAGCAGATTTCTGCGATATATTCCCCCACAGTTGAGCTCTTGATCAGAACCTCATCTACATAGGCCAAGTTGGCCCTTTCACCACAGTCGTATATGGTTTTATGTAGAAAGATGTTGAACTCATTGCCAGAGATTATGTATCCAAAGAGGGTTTAGGTCACTGTGCATTGTTGCCCCTCGAATGGCAGCTTCTACTGGTCTTTCCTAATCACGGTTACTGTCCAGTATCCATTGGTCGGGTTAATAGTGGTGTACACATTTGACCCTTCGATCTGGGCCAGTCCCTGATCGATGTAGGGAAGGGGCCATCTTGACACGTGTACCAGTTTCTTGAATTCCCTTAGGTCTGCAGATAGTCTCCTTTGGCCATTTGATTTGAGTATCCCCAGTATTGGATTGTTGAAGGTACTGTGCATCTGACAAATTATCCCACATCAGTAAGATTGATTCTTTCCTCGATCATCTGCTTGAAACCTGGAAAGACCTCAGGTGTGACAGTTTCAGAGGTATCTTCTAGTTGGGTGGAGAGATCTCTTTTGATGGCGTGGACCTGGCCAGTAGGTTCCAGGCATTTGCGGTAGTGGTCCTTGACTCTGAACACTACCTCCTCCCTCTTAATGTCACAGGTCACCTCTTCCACCCCTTAAGAACAGGAAGAGTACACCATGAAATTCTCCCCATGCCTAGTAAAAATCTTATTTGGAGGAATACCGTTGCTGATGTTGAAACAATCCTTTGGGATTGGTCCCATGGTTTAATTAGCTAAATTAATAGACTAATGTTGGGCATCAACTGCCATTGCAATAAAGATGTCTACACCCAAAGTGATACTTGGAGGATCACGGTTGTCCACCAATATTCGGTTGATGTCGTGTTCTAGGTCTACTGGAGGTGTCGGATTTAAATACAAACCTTGTTGGAGATGGTAATTTAAATTTATATGGGCATTGTGAGACAGGCATGGTATCAAGACAGACACAGACTCAAAAGTGTTCATTTAAAAACCTTTATTTACTAAGGTTCCTGGGTTGGTGTAATGCCTGACTGGCCTTAACTCTAAAGGGATAGTTCCCTTAACTGATGTTTCTAATGACCGTTGTTGATAGTCCAAAAGAAAAGTCAGTCTGTGTCTAAACCTATGTATAACAGACACATATTCCACCATTGGGTTTTCTTTACAACTTCTTTGCATTGAAAATGTATTCTATTTAGACAAATATCCTAACCTGATATCCCGTTTGATATCTCAGACTTGACAACAAAAATAGGGCACATAACTAACTGAATGTGATGGAATAATTTAACTGTTTCTTTCAAACAGTGGATTTTAATATTTCAATTTTAATATTTACAATTTTTTTGTCAAAACGGAGACAATGAACAACGTAAATTTGAATTTTAGACAAAAACGAACACACTCAATAACATGAAACCAGGGGACAGTATCCTGCTGCAATAAAGCACGCGGGGGCAAGACAGAGGAAAAACGGGGCTGAGAGGCCCCAAAGACTTATTTGGATTATCCCAGCATTTGACATATAACAAAACAATATATATGGGGAAAACGTAACTTGAGTTTACAAAAGTCTGTTATACTGTTACTTCACCCCAGCCACCGTTGAGAGAAGGGGTGCCCCCGATTTATGTAAACCTATGCTTGTCCTAACTCTTTACAAAAATTTTATAGAAAGTCTTTTGAAAAAGAAGATATTGGTTCAACAAAAAAAGTCAGAAACCAAAGTTGGTTTCAGGTGGTCTTCTCACTAGGTGCAGTTTGGTCAGTGACACAAAAATGAGTTCAATCAACAGAGCAGTTCGCAAAACCTTCTCCACAGAGCCCTTGGAGTGATTTCATATACCTTTGGTGTCTTTGAGTTCCTTGGGGTTCCCTACATCGAGTTTCAAGTTATTCAAGCTTCAAGCATCACAAAAGAAATGTAACACAGTTCCTGTTTAAGCTTCTCAGGGTTCCCTTCGCCAAATTGCAATCCTTTTAACACTATAAATAAAACTAATAAATCTTCAACTTGGTTCGGCGTCTTAGGGTTCCCTTCACCCAAGCACAGGCCCCTTCCAGCTTTCAAACACAAAGTCAATGTTATCAGGATGCACTTTGATTTCCTTGATAGGCCTCTTAGGGTTCCCTTGTCCAAGCCCAGGCCTCTTCCATCTTTCAACACAAAACAAACAAATATATCACAACTCCTTTCAGGTTTCTCAGGGTGCCCTTCCCCTTTAGGCCCCTTTAGTACCAAACACAAGTTGAGCTGATCAGAATGTACCTTTTCCTTATATACAGTCTTTCTTTCTTATATACAATCCTCTCACGGGGTAGAAACAAAGGCTTTCGAAAATGCCAGTCTCTTTGCTTTTCCAGAGCGCCACCACTCTAATCCTTTATCCCTTTCTTTTATTCTTACTCTTGCTTTCATTTATCCCTTTTAACTTCAGGTGCTTCCTGCACCCCTTTTAGGTATTCCTTTCTCTTTGTTGTGCACACTTGCAATGTCTTTTATTCCATTCACGTTGTTGTGCCTCTTGCACGCTCCTCTCCTTCTGGTATGCACACACACACTGTCTTTTATTCCTTTTGTGCCTCTTTCACTCTTCCGTGCATACCTGCACTTGTTTCCTCCTTTCCAGATAACTCCCACCCTTTCCTTTTATTCTGGACCTCCTGCTGTGCCGCTAATGTACATTTTCCCCTTCCGTCTGTGCCACTAGCACACTTTCTCCTTCTTTCTTAATTTCTGTTTTCCCAAAACTGTTCTTCATGCTTTCCACTGTGTGCCGCTTTATAAATCTTGCTTTTCTCCCTTTCCCGCTCCAGCCAACCGGACGCTTCAGAGATTCTCTCTCTCTTGTGCAAAACTCATAGGGTAGCCTAGCGCTTGCAAGCGCTCTCTCCGAGATGCTTTGGGTCAAGGTCAGGGTCTTAGAAACCCTTGGGCCCGGCACACGCCCAAAGGAACGAGCAATAGCACGGACACCTCTAGCAGGGTCCCAGCTGCCTTGCTATGGCTCTCAGGAGACATGGCTCCTCAGCCATGCTGAAACCCCTCTCCAACAACGGGCCAGCATTGTGGCACGAGTTCTCCTACATATCCTTCTTTCTGCAGCTTTCAGCTTTGTGGCTTCTATGGTGCAGTGTGCTTTCCCAGCTTGCTCATTCATTTAAGGAAGACCACACCTTTTATAGTGGACTAACAGGTCATGTGGAGTCAGGTGTACGTGGTCACTATTAAATCCCTTACCATGCCTGACTTTTGAGTGGGACAACCTGAGTTCTTTCTAGGGTATTTTTGGGACTTGAGGAATACCATGCCTCACCCTTGGGTATTCTTCTCCCGATCCCCTATCACCCTCCACTCAGGTGATCATCTCTCGCTCGTCCACCCCTAGGTTCGAGATACAAAAGCAATGGCTCTTCCCTGGCCACCTGAATGGAAGATCCTGAGGGAGTGGGTTGGAGAATACCGCCAGGTTTCTCACAGCGTCCTGATGTTTGAGGTTCTGTCCTCACTTCATTTCGAGGGCAATAGTGAATTGTTGCACCTGTCCTGGGATGGTAACCTCTTTCCCGCACTTGAACTTCCACCGCATAAGGCAGTGTTGAGCTGACTTAAATGCTTTTCCAGTGTTGTCAAAGCCCATGGTGTTACCCTCCACTCGTGACCAGGACTTATTATTAATTAGGTCCAAATTGATTGTGAATCGATTGAGAATGTCACTGCCTAAATACAAGGCAGATGGGGCATCTCTCACGACCCAACAATTATGCTCTATGCTTTTGTTGACAATGGAAATTTTTAGCATACACCTGCTAGGCAGGAGGTGTTTTGGAATTTGGGGTTTCCAGACCTACTTCCCATTTGTCAATCAAGTGGGAATGCTCTGGTCTTTTGGGAGTTTCCTGAATAATTCTTCACTGATGAAGCTCCTTCCGTTATTCAGGCATACTCTGGTGAGCACTTGCTCCTCTCCCTCATTTAACTGATTGGGGAAAAACAAATGTTTGCCCATTTTCTGAATGTCCATCAGACTTTGAGAGGGTTCTTCCTTTTCTGGTTTCACAGGACTCAAGGTTTAATCTGATTTTTGACTGGTGTAAAATGTTAGGGTGTTCCCATCCAGTGCGGATTGCCACTTAAAACTGGGAGGAAGATTGATTTTCAAGAATGGAGAAGGGTTACCATCAGCAGGTTGTTCTCCTACAGAGATGACAGGTGATGTCTGGCACTTGGTTATTCTTGAAATGGAATTTTACATTTTCAGAACGTTGATCAATTAAATGACAGGTATCATCCATGCTTACATAATTGGTACTCTTTATTAATTTCAAAGGCCGGTTAGGCTTGTTGGGACAACTCCCAGGTAGGTTTGGGGGCTACTAGGAGTTCGCAGACTCAAGAACTCATGGAAGGCCCGACACCTTCCTTCCAAAAGGAACGCAAGTACAGCCAGAAAGCAAGTTCAAACTGCGGTTTGTTACAGCCAAACCAACAGGGATCAGTACAAGGATCAACGAAGACCCAGGAACTTCTCGGCGTTCCCTGGCTTGCAGGCCAGTTTTGACCTAGGATTGCATCACAGTGATGTCACAACCTGGGCCCTACTCCAGAAAACCTATCGTCGTCTGGGATTGGCCATTGATTGGTAGTCCACTTATAATGGACACTATACATATTAGTCCCCTGGCTCACGAATGTCAGGTGGCTGGCATGTTCCATCCCCAATTATCGAACTCTACACAATGTTGCAGTGTGAGGGTCCTACCATTGGTTCTTGCCTGTTGTTACCCACCCCTAGGATACTGTACTGTGGTTGGCTAGAGCTGACGTATCCAGGCCTGGGATCCGAAATGGTTATCAGTTCGAGGTGGACTTTCTCAAGGTAATAAGACCTATGTGTCTGCATTGTAACATGTGTATGCCACCATAGTTTATGAGAGTGCCTCTTCACATCATGCAACTCTTGCCTTCTCATTGTAACGACTTTGTTGCAAGCTTCTGTCTGGCGGCGTGGGATCGCTCCTCTTCCCAGCACCAGTTTAGATTGTTCATCCAAGCCTGGCGAGTCACGTGTCTAGAGACCATGTTTGAGCCCCTTCTGAGCTTTGAATTATTCTGAATATTGAAGTGTTATTTGCATATACTGCAGCTGGTGTTACTGCCGTTCAGGGAGATGGAATGTCATTCGTATCTCTAGCCTTGACAGCTGGCCTTGTTTCACACGTTGCTCCTCTGTCCAGCTTGAATTCAGGTCAGCTCAGCTCTCGCTGAGTGTCTGTGGCCTGCTGTGATTTCCTAATCCATTTCATGGCTTCTGTAGGCTCGTACTACTCTATATTCTCCATATGTTAGTCACACTGGACTGTCAGGTCCCATGGGTGCTCCTACAGTTCCATAAGGTTAATTGCATATAAACATCTGCAAGCATTCATTGCATTCATTCAGAAAAGGTTGCTTCTTGCAGTTTCTGCATTGCTGAGTTGCTGCGTTTAAGCTAGTGACAAAATAATAAAGCAATGACAGTATATACATGTATCTGTCCTCTAACTATAGAGCTGCACATCAATGTTCTTCATGTAATCGAGTGTGTGTGTGTTTCATTGTGCAGTTGGTAAGCGTGCTTCCTGTGTAATGCTGCTATGTCGTGGTGTCTTTAACAATGTCATTGGCTTCGGTTTCTGGGTGCTTTAGTCCATACTGTCAATCAAAGTCTCCTTAGTGGCCGCCTGAGAGTCTTCATCCACTCTGGATAGGGTCTGTACCACCTCTGGTCTGTAAGGTTGGCTAAGTGGGTACCTCTCGACGTACTTGTCAATGATTGGAGCACTTTTAATTGGTGCAAAATAGTATGGACGTTCCCAATATCTTCGATTCCTCTTCCGCATCATATACTTCATCGGTGGGGGAAGAGAGGGTGATTTTGCCTATCCCTCTTCAGTCTGGGTCCAGGGGATCTTGGTTACACATTTCATCAGAGGTGATAACCTCCTCAGGAGATCGTTCCCCAGTAAACACGGTGTGCCCTCCGGAGTCACGACTATCACCAGATGTTTAAATCAATGTCATCCAATTCTTTTTCGAGATCTGCAATCCCCTCGACGTAAATAAAATTCCCATTAAAAGTTGTCTGGGAAGTGGTGTGAGGGGAATTTGATGGCCCTCCCCCATCCTTAGTTGAGTCCAAAGGCCTTTTTGGAGAGAAGGGTAGCTTTGCGGTACAAAGTCCTTTCATTGACGGCTATTTTTCTGACAGTTTTTTTAATGAACCCTTTTGGATGAAAAAAAACACAAAAAATATAGAGGGGGTGTGGGAAAGGGCATATACAGGGTTGGGGGTCAGGAATAGTATACAAAAATGAAAGAGAAGGGGGAGGTTGCGGACCGTGGCCCCCTAAAAATAAAAAAGAAACATTTTCCAATGGGTTTGTTGTGCAAATATTTTTCATTAAAAACCCATTGAAATTGCTGTTGATGAAATTACATAGAATTGGCTTGGGATCCAGTGTCCACCAGAACCAATACCTTCAACTCTCTCTTCCTAAATATCTTTCTTCTCGAGCTCTTCGCTCATCCACCTCCAACTACCTCAGGGTCAGCCGCTTCTCCAAGCAACGAGTTGGGGGTAGATCTCTCTCTGCAGCAGGGGCCTCCCCCTGGAACAGCCTTCCTGCCTCCCTGAAACTTGAGGAGAACCATCTCCGGTTCCGGAAGCACCTCAAAACCTTCCTCTTTGCCGCCGCTTTCTCTCCCTCTCTCCCCTGCTAAAATCACTCAACCTGCACTGAATCTGCAACTGGGCCACTCACCGATCTCGGTCCTTGGCCCAGCCACTCTTCCCTGCACTGCCTACCTGCACCACGGGACTGTCTCTGTTTCCTACAGCCCCTTCTCCCAGCACTTACCTTGCACTTGCCACCAGCTGGCCCTATTATTTATCTTGTATTCTACTAACTATGTACTGCACTTTCCCCTCTCCCCTTCCCCTTACACTTTTCCCATTCCCCTCTACCCTTGCGCGATCTGAATGACACCTGGCCTAGTAGGATAGTTATCTGTCTCCCCTTGTCCCCCCCTGCCTCGTCGCGCCTTGAAACACTTGTGTATAGGCACGTTACAAATGCCATATCATATCATATCATAACTGGCGACAGTTCTCAGAAGCTGTTTGGAGAAAGGACACACCCTCAATTTCAATTCTGTCTCGCTCGCCCTTTTGGGGTTTAGTAGTTTCTTGTTCTGAGTCGGTCTCCATACTTACCCTGTCCCACTCAGGGTCTTTTGGGATACATTTTTCTTTGGGAGGGATCCCCTGTTTTTGAGAGAGAAGGTCTGCATACCTGAATCCTTCAGGGATTCTTCTCTTTCAAAGGGGGTGATTTGGAGTTCCTCCACCAAGTGGGTTCTTTTTTGGCCTCTCCTACCTACCCTTTGCTCATTGGGTTCTAACATTTTGGGGGTAGAAGAGACACTGAGAGGTTTTTAGGGGTTCTATTTGGGAGAGAAAGGAAGATTCCTCTAGGGATTGGCATCTCCCCTCTACCCGGGGCCCCTTCTCAGGAGCCTGTGGTTTATCAGCTGTTTCTTCCCATCATTTCCCCCCCAAAGCATCAGCCCTGGGTGTTGAAGAATTCTGGGAAGTAGGGCTAGGTTGAGCGTTGGACTGAGCCCTCAGCATACGCCCCAGGTTGTTTGTCAGTTGTTGGACCTGGTGCTCCAGCTGTAAGACCTTTTCTGGGTGGTATGGTGGTCTCAAATCATACCTCTGCTGCTCCCAAAAAGGGTAACTGTCCCTTCTCCCAGAGTAGCTCGGGTACTGGAAATTCTCCCCATAATTTGCCATTCTGAATCTCCGTTCTGGCGGGTTCATGCATATATTGTCCTGGAACCAGGGAGAGAGAGGAGGATTATTTTGGAAGATCTGATTCAGTGGATATCAGGGGAAGAATTTAAAATTGGGAGATGGAGAGATACTTCTCTCCTGATGGAAGTTGGGAGCAATGTTTCCCAGTTCAGTACTTACCTGATTGCCCCCCCAACCTCTTTGGGCCAGGGGAGTATATACATGCCCCAGGATTGATGTGATACCCTTGTACCTAGGTCTAAATAGGTGGCAGGGTCTGAGGGATCACTGTGCTCGACCCCTGTCTGATTAACATTCGATTGGGCTAGGTTGGGGGGGGTCCCTTCTGCCTTTTCATTTTGCCTGTTGGTAGGAGGGTTACCTTTAGACTACCCCATCTCCAGGAGGAATAGTTTTTACTTCTGCCACCTTTGCAGCATCAGGGGTGTTAGATGGATTGGGGTTTTGGGGATGTTTTTATTCACAGCTGGCTTTTGGACCTCTTATATCCTGGTTGCCTGTTCAATCACCCAATCTAGGGTGTTGTGCTCATGAAAGTGTGCACCAACTGAGCAATTATGTATTTGGGGAGCGCATGGAAATAGGTGGTCACGAACTCCATACTATGTGTGTTCGCTCGCTGGGAAGTCAGAGCAAAGGCGCTCTAGCTCCTGCATAAACTCCCTAGGCGCCTGATCCTCCCTACATTTCAAATTATATGCAGCCCTACAGGTCTCCTGTTGGATTCTAGGGGAGGAGAAATGTTTGAAAATGGCCGCCTTATACGTGGAGCTTTTATAATGATTCTGGTCCTCCAGTCCTGCAAAGAAAGTGGAGTACTCAGGTGTAAAATTCCATTTAGCAAACGCTATACAATTCACATCATTTCTGATCTGGAATGATGCCATCATCTGCTCATAAAGTTCCAGGTGCTTCCATACTGAAAACTTGGCACTCTTGTGGTATGGGGTCAGGAAGCTCTTTATGGCCTTGATCTGTCTTATTCGGTCTTTCACAAAACCTTTGCTCTATTCACCTGTCTTTTTCTTCTTCTACACTGGGGTCCATTCACCTTCTGACTCAGAACTGCTAATGGTACTCCCCTGTCTTCTAGGCTCTCCCTATCTCTATGAGACAGGGAATATCCCCCAGAACCACAGGGTCTGGACTCCTCTTGCCTTGGCAAAAGTGAACTCTTAGGGTCACTCTTCCTCTAGTTACGTTTAGGCCCAGGATATAACACAGTTTCCTCATCACTCCTGCCAGGGAGTCTGGGAAAATTCACCCCTTACCCTGAATGTAAGGAGGTTTGTAATATGCCCTTCCTGGGCTGAAGCTTTGAATGTTCTTCTCCATCGAAGCGAGCTAGGTGGTCCCACTGCAATCTAATTTTTATTAAGTCCAACTCCCTCATTTTCTCATCAAGGGAATTCTCCTGGTCTGACATTCTCACCGGATTAAGCTTAACTTCCCAGAGCACACTGGTCCGTCCACTTGCCCTTCTGTGTGGTAGAGGTCAGTACTCCTCAATCTCGGATAAGGACTGGCCTTTTGGCTAAGTTTGGCTAGTCCTGGGTAAGAATAGGTGCCTCATGTTTCCTTGGGCTTGGTAGGTGGAAAGCATGAGGTCAGTCACAGTCGGATCATAGGAAGTTGTGGTTAACTGGCATAGGGCTCCCGATGAGCAGGGCATCACCCCTGGATCAGAGGGAACTTTCTCATATCCTGATTGGTCAGGGTGCCTCAATGACTGTTTGTGTTTTTCAATTTCATTTGCCAAACTATCACACCTGCTTCTCTCTGTCCTCATTTCCGTATGGTGACCAGAGAGCTGGCTTTTTAACTCTGAGACCATGGCTTGATTGGCCTCTAGCATTTTACTCAGGGCCATTTCCATCTTTCAATTTCCTGATGACTCATTTACGTTTTGTGCGGCCAGCATTGTGCATGCATGACTCTTTTCTGCATGCATTTTCAACTGATGCACCTCCTGTGCAAGGACACCATTCTCCTGGTTCAAGAGGTCTTTTTCCTTCACAGTTGAATTTTCTGTTGTTTTAAAGTATGTACCTGCTGATATATTCGATCAGAGGCATTTTGGAATCAACCCCTTTTATAATTAATGGACTGTTTTCATTTGTCAACTCCTTTATTTGTAATTGAAAGGCCATAATGTCATCTAACAGCCCTCTATTAAGAATTGTCTGATCATTTACATTCTGTTGCAGTGTGTTCAAAATGTCTACACACTGTTTGGCCCTCATTATGATAATGGCGCTAAACCATGGCGCTATTAGCACCATGGTTGGTGCCGGTATCGTAACGAGTCCGCCAATGTTCAATGGGGAAGTACCACCCCATTCCAAGGTTGGCGGGGCGGTAATTCCCCATTGAACATTGGCCCTTCCCCATTCCTATTTTTGCCCCAGAGGGCTCAATGGGACTGGGGAAGGCAGTAAGTACGGTACCGCAAATGGCGGTACCGTACTTACCTCGAGAGTCCCTTTGCGGGTCCCTACTTTAACGGCTGGTCTAGACCAGCCGTTCAGGTCGGGTCCCACAAAGGGACCTTGTAGTAAGGTGCTAAGTGTTTAACGGCGCCGCAGCCTTTTACGGCGCCGTTAAACACTTAGCGCCAGGGTCCTAGTGAGGGCATTTATGTTCCTCTTGCAATGCAGGAAGCTATGTTTAACGCTCTGCACTCTCTTGCTGCTGGATTTTGAACAAATATTTGAGTTATTGCATGATGCTTTCTTGCTTTAACTCAAAAATATGGTTGTCTTTGCTCCTCGGTCTCACAGGCATCAGTAAGATTGATTCTTTCCTCGATCATCTGCTTGAAACCTGGAAAGACCTCAGGTGTGACAGTTTCAGAGGTATATTATAGTTGGGTGGAGAGATCTCTTTTGATGGCGTGGACCTGGCCAGTAGTTTCCAGGCATTTGCGGTAGTGGTCCTTGACTCTGAACACTACCTCATCCCTCTTAACGTCACACGTCACCTCTTCCACCCCTTAAGAACAGGAAGAGTACACCATGAAATTCTCCCCATGCCTAGTAAAAATCTTATTTGGAGGAATACCGTTGTTGATGTTGAAACAATCCTTTGGGATTGGTCCCATGGTTTAATTAGCTAAATCAATAGACTAATGTTGGGCATCAACTGCCATTGCAATAAAGGTGTCTACGCCCAAAGTGATACTTGGAGGATCACGGTTGTCCACCAATATTCGGTTGATGTCGTGTTCTAGGTCTACTGGAGGTGTCGGATTTAAATACAAACCTTGTTGGAGATGGTAATTTAAATTTATATGGGCATTGTGAGACAGGCATGGTATCAAGACAGACACAGACTCAAAAGTGTTCATTTAAAAAGTGTCCCTTAACTCTAAAGGGATAGTTCCCTTAACTGATGTTTCTAATGACCGTTGTTGATAGTCCAAAAGAAAAGTCAGTCTGTGTCTAAACCTATGTATAACAGACACATATTCCACCATTGGGTTTTCTTTACAACCTCTTTGCATTGAAAATGTATTCTATTTAGACAAATATCCTAACCTGATATCCTGTTTGATATCTCAGACCTGACAACAAAAATAGGGCACATAACTATCTGAATGTGATGGAATAAGTTAACTGTTTCTTTCAAACAGTGGATTTTAATATTTCAATTTTAATATTCACAATTTTTTTGTCAAAACGGAGATACTGAACAACGTAAATTTGAAGTTTAGACAAAAACGAACACACTCAATAACATGAAACCAGGGGACAGTATCCTGCTGCAATAAAGCACGCGGGGGCAAGACAGAGGAAAAACGGGGCTGAGAGGCCCCAAAGACTTATTTGGATTATCCCAGCATTTGACATATAACAAAACAATATATATGGGGAAAACGTAACTTGAGTTTACAAAAGTCTGTTATACTGTTACTTCACCCCAGCCACCGTTGAGAGAAGGGGTGCCCCCGATTTATGTAAACCTATGCTTGTCCTAACTCTTTACAAAAATTTTATAGAAAGTCTTTTGAAAAAGAAGATATTGGTTCAACAAAAAAAGTCAGAAACCAAAGTTGGTTTCAGGTGGTCTTCTCACTAGGTGCAGTTTGGTCAGTGTCACAAAAATTAGTTCAATCAACAGAGCAGTTCATAAAACCTTCTCCACAGGGCCCTTGGAGTGATTTCATATACCTTTGGTGTCTTTGAGTTCCTTGGGGTTCCCTACATCGAGTTTCAACTTATTCAAGCTTCAAGCATCACAAAAGAAATGTAACACAGTTCCTGTTTAAGCTTCTCAGGGTTCCCTTCGCCAAATTGCAATCCTTTTAACACTATAAATAAAACTAATAAATCTTCAACTTGGTTGGGCGTCTTAGGGTTCCCTTCCCCCAAGCACAGGCCCCTTTTAGCTTTCAAACACAAAGTCAATGTTATCAGGATGCACTTTGATTTCCTTGATAGGCCTCTTAGGGTTCCCTTGTCCAAGCTCAGGCCTCTTCCATCTTTCAACACAAAACAAACAAATATATCACAACTCCTTTCAGGTTTCTCAGGGTGCCCTTCCCCTTTAGGCCCCTTTAGTACCAAACACAAGTTGAGCTGATCAGAATGTACCTTTTCCTTATATACAGTCTTTCTTTCTTATATACAATCCTCTAATGGGGTAGAAACAAAGGCTTTCGAAAATGCCAGTCTCTTTGCTTTTCCTGAGCGCCACCACTCTGATCCTTTATCCCTCTCTTTTATTCTTACTCTTGCTTTCATTTATCCCTTTTAACTTCAGGTGCTTCCTGCAACCCTTTTAGGTATTCCTTTCTCTTTGTTGTGCACACTTGCAATGTCTTTTATTCCATTCACGTTGTTGTGCCTCTTGCACGCTCCTCTCCTTCTGGTATGCACACACGCACTGTCTGTTATTCCTTTTGTGCCTCTTTCACTCTTCCGTGCATACCTGCACTTGTTTCCTCCTTTCCAGATAACTCCCACCCTTTCCTTCTATTCTGGACCTCCTGCTGTGCCGCTAAAGTACCTTTTCCCCTTCCGTCTGTGCCACTGTTCTTCATGCTTTCCACTGTGTGCCGCTTTATAAATCTTGCTTTTCTCCCTTTCCTGCTCCAGCCAACTTGACGCTTCAGAGATTCTCTCTATCTCATGCAAAACTCATAGGGTAGCCTAGCGCTTGCAAGCGCTCTCTCCGAGATGCTTTGGGTCAAGGTCAGGGTCTTAGAAACCCTTGGGCCCGGCACACGCCCAAAGGAACGAGCAATAGCACGGACACCTCTAGCAGGGTCCCAGCTGCCTTGCTATGGCTCTCAGGAGACATGGCTCCTCAGCCATGCTGAAACCCCTCTCCAACAACGGGCCAGCATTGTGGCACGAGTTCTCTTACGAATCCTTCTTTCTGCAGCTTTCAGCTTTGTGGCTTCTATGGTGCAGTGTGCTTTCCCAGCTTGCTCATTCATTTAAGGAAGACCACACCTTTTATAGTGGACTAACAGGTCACGTGGAGTCAGGTGTACGTGGTCACTATTAAATCCCTTACCATGCCTGACTTTTGAGTGTGACAACCTGAGTTCTTTCTAGGGTATGCTGCCCTTACTTTCCCTATGTTATTCCTGTGGGTAATCAATACTGATCTTAGTTGGCTCCTCCCCGTCTCAGTATTTGTTGGAAATGGGGAGGGGTAGATGCGGTGAGACTGGCGATACCCCATAAAGGCTGAGGGAGTGAATGTTGGGGTATTTTTGGGACTGGAGGAATACCATGCCTCACCCTTGGGTATTCTTCTCCCGATCCCCTATCACCCTCCACTCAGGTGATCCTCTCTCGCTCGTCCACCCCTAGGTTCGAGATACAAAAGCAATGGCTCTTCCCTGGCTACCTGAATGGAAGATCCTGAGGGAGTGGGTTGGAGAATACCGCCAGGTTTCTCACAGCGTCCTGATGTTTGAGGTTCTGTCCTCACTTCATTTCGAGGGCAATAGTGAATTGTTGCACCTGTCCTGGAATGGTAACCTCTTTCTCGCACTTGAACTTCCACCGCCTAAGGCAGTAGTTGAGCTGACTTAAATGCTTTTTCAGTGTTGTCAAAGCCCATGGTGTTACCCTACACTCGTGACCAGGACTTATTATTAATTAGGTCCAAATTGATTGTGAATCGATTGAGAATGTCACTGCCTAAATACAAGGCAGATGGGACATCTCTCACGACCCAACAATTATGCTCTATGCTTTTGTTGACAATGGAAATTTTTAGCATACACCTGCTAGGCAGGAGGTGTTTTGGAATTTGGGGTTTCCAGACCTACTTCCCATTTGTCAATCAAGTGGGAATGCTCTGGTCTTTTGGGAGTTTCCTGAATAATTCTTCACTGATGAAGCTCCTTCCGTTATTCAGGCATACTCTGGTGAGCCCTTGCTCCTCTCCCTCATTTAACTGATTGGGGAAAAACAATTGTTTGCCCTTTTTCGGAATGTCCATCAGACTTTGAGAGGGTTCTTCCTTTTCTGGTTTCACAGGACTCAAGGTTTAATCTGATTTTTGACTGGTGTAAAATGTTAGGGTGTTCCCATCCAGTGCGGATTGCCACTTAAAACTGGGAGGAAGATTGATTTTCAAGAATGGAGAAGGGTTACCATCAGCAGGTTGTTCTCCTACAGAGATGACAGGTGATGTCTGGGACTTGGTTATTCTTGAAATGGAATTTTACATTTTCAGAACGTTGATCAATTAAATGACAGGTACCATCCATGCTTACATAATTGGTACTCTTTATCAATTTCAAAGGCCGGTTAGGCTTGTTGGGACAAACTCCCAGGTAGGTTTGGGGGCTACTAGGAGTTCGCAGACTCAAGAACTCATGGAAGGCCCTACACCTTGCTTCCAAAAGGAACACAAGTACAGCCAGACAGCAAGTTCAAACTGCGGTTTGTTACAGCCAAACCAACAGGGATCAGTACAAGGATCAACAAAAACCCAGGAACTTCTCGGCGTTCCCTGGCTTGCAGGCCAGTTTTGACCTAGGATTGCATCACAGTGATGTCACAACCTGGGCCCTACTCCAGAAAACCTATCGTCGTCTGGGATTGGCCATTGATTGGTAGTCCACTTATAATGGACACTATGCATATTAGTCCACTGGCTCTCGAATGTCAGGTGGCTGGCATGATCCATCCCCAATTATCGAACTCTACACAATGTTGCAGTGTGAGGGTCCTACCATTGGTTCTTGCCTGTTGTTACCCACCCCAAGGATACTGTACTGTGGTTGGCTAGAGCTGACGTATCCAGGCCTGGGATCCGAAATGGTTCTCAGCTCGAGGTGGACCTTCTCAAGGTAATAAGACCTATGTGTCTGCATTGTAACATGTGTATGCCACCATAGTTTATGAGAGTGCCTCTTCACATCATGCAACTCTTGCCTTCTCATTGTAACGACTTTGTTGCAAGCTTCTGTCTGGCGGCGTGGGATCGCTCCTCTTCCCAGCACCAGTTTAGATTGTTCATCCAAGCCTGGCGAGTCACGTGTCTAGAGACCATGTTTGAGCCCCTTCTGAGCTTTGAATTATTCTGAATATTGAAGTGTTATTTGCATATACTGCAGCTGGTGTTACTGCCGTTCAGGGAGATGGAATGTCATTCGTATCTCTAGCCTTGACAGCTGGCCTTGTTTCACACGTTGCTCTTCTGTCCAGCTTGAATTCAGGTCAGCTCAGCTCTCGCTGAGGGTCTGTGGCCTGCTGTGATTTCCTAATCCATTTCATGGCTTCTGTAGGCTCGTACTACTCTATATTCTCCATATGTTATTCACACTGGACTGTCAGGTCCCATGGGCGCTCCTACAGTTCCATAAGGTTAATTGCATATAAGCATCTGCAAGCATTCATTGCATTCATTCAGAAAAGGTTGCTTCTTGCAGTTTCTGCATTGCTGAGTTGCTGCGTTTAAGCTAGTGACAAAATAATAAAGCAATGACAGTATATACGTGTATCTGTCCTCTAACTATAGAGCTGCACATCAATGTTCTTCATGTAATCGAGTGTGTGTGTGTTTCATTGTGCAGTTGGTACGCGTGCTTCCTGTGTAATGCTGCTATGTCGTGGTGTCTTTAACAATGTCATTGGCTTCGGTTTCTTGGTGCTTTAGTCCATACTGTCAATCAAAGTCTCCTTAGTGGCCGCCTGAGAGTCTTCATCCACTCTGGATAGGGTCTGTACCACCTCTGGTCTGTAAGGTTGGCTAAGTGGGTACCTCTCAACGTACTTGTCAATGATTGGAGCACTTTGAATTGGTGCAAAATAGTATGGACGTTCACGATATCTTCGATTCCTCTTCCGCATCATATACTTCATCGGTGGGGGAAGAGAGGGTGATTTTGCCCATCCCTCTTCAGTCTGGGTCCAGGGGATCTTGGTTACACATTTCATCAGAGGTGATAACCTCCTCAGGAGATCGTTCCCCAGTAAACAAGGTGTGCCCTCTGGAGTCACGACTATCACCAGATGTTTAAATCAATGTCATCCAATTCTTTTTCGAGATCTGCAATCCCCTCGACGGAAATATAATTCCCATTAAAAGTTGTCTGGGAAGTGGTGTGAGGGGAATTTGATGGCCCTCCCCCATCCTGAGTTGAGTCCAAAGGCCTTTTTGGACAGAAGGGTAGCTTTGCGGTACAAAGTCCTTTCATTGACAGCTATTTTTTTGACAGTTTTTTTAATGAACCCTTTTGGATGAAAAAAAACACCAAAAAATATAGAGGGGGTGTGGGAAAGGGCATATAAAGGGTTGGGGGTCGGGAATAGTATACAAAAATGAAAGAGAAGGGGGAGGTTGCAGACCGTGGCCCCCTAAAAATAAAAAAGAAACATTTTCCAATGGGTTTGTTGTGCAAATATTTTTCATTAAAAACCCATTGAAATTGCTGTTGATGAAATTACATAGAATTGGCTTGGGATCCAGTGTCCACCAGAACCAATACCTTCAACTCTCTCTTCCTAAATATCTTTCTTCTCGAGCTCTTCGCTCATCCACCTCCAACTACCTCAGGGTCAGCCGCTTCTCCAAGCAACGAGTTGGGGGTAGATCTCTCTCTGCAGCAGGGGCCTCCCTCTGGAACAGCCTTCCTGCCTCCCTGAAACTTGAGGAGAACCATCTCCGGTTCCGGAAGCACCTCAAAACATTCCTCTTTGCCTCCGCTTTCTCTCCCTCTCTCCCCTGCTAAAATCACTGAACCTGCACTGAATCTGCAACTGGGCCACTCACCGATCTCGGTCCTTGGCCCAGCCACTCTTCCCTGCACTGCCTACCTGCACCACGGGACTGTCTCTGTTTCCTACAGCCCCTTCTCCCAGCACTTACCTTGCACTTGCCACCAGCTGGCCCTATTATTTATCTTGTATTCTACTAACCTTGTACTGCACTTTCCCCTCTCCCCTTCCCCTTGCACTTTTCCCATTCCCCTCTACCCTTGCACTTGCGCGATCTGAATGACACCTGGCCTAGTAGGATCGTTATCTGTCTCCCCTTGTCCCCCCTGCCTCGTCGCGCCTTGAAACACTTGTGTATAGGCACGTTACAAATGCCATATCATATCATATCATACCTGGCGACAGTTCTCAGAAGCTGTTTGGAGAAAGGACACACCCTCAATTTCAATTCTGTCTCGCTCGCCCTTTTGGGGTTTAGTAGTTTCTTGTTCTGAGTCGGTCTCCATACCTACCCTGTCCCACTCAGGGTCTTTTGGGATACATTTTTCTTTGGGAGGGATCCCCTGTTTTTGAGAGAGAAGGTCTGCTTACCTGAATCCTTCAGGGATTCTTCTCTTTCAAAGGGGATGATTTGGAGTTCCTCCACCAAGTGGGTTCTTTTTTGGCCTCTCCTACGTACCCTTTGCTCATTGGGTTCTAACATTTTGGGGGTAGAAGAGACACTGGGAGGTTTTTAGGGGTTCTATTTGGGAGAGAAAGGAAGATTCCTCTAGGGATTGGCATCTCCCCTCTACCCGGGCCCCCTTCTCAGGAGCCAGTGGTTTATCAGCTGTTTCTTCCCGTCATTTCCCCCCCAAAGCATCAGCCCTGGGTGTTGGAGAATTCTGGGAAGTAGGGCTAGGTTGAGCGTTGGACTGAGCCCTCAGCATACGCCCCAGGTTGTTTGTCAGTTGTTGGACCTGGTGCTCCAGCTGCAAGACCTTTTCTGGGTGGTATGGTGGTCTCGAATCATACCTCTGCTGCTCCCAAAAAGGGTAACTGTCCCTTCTCCCAGAGTAGCTCGGGTACTGGAAATTCTCCCCATAATTTGCCATTCTGAATCTCCGTTCTGGCGGGTTCATGCATATATTGTCCTGGAACCAGGGAGAGAGAGGAGGATTATTTTGGAAGATCTGATTCAGTGGATATCAGGGGAAGAATTTAAAATTGGGAGGTGGAGAGATACTTCTCTCCTGATGGAAGTTGGGAGCGATGTTTCCCAGTTCAGTACTTACCTGATTGCCCCCCCCAACCTCTTTGGGCCAGGGGAGTATATACATGCCCCAGGATTGATGTGATACCCTTGTACCTAGGTCTAAATAGGTGGCAGGGTCTGAGGGATCACTGTGCTCGACCCCTGTCTGATTAACATTCGATTGGGCTAGGTTGGGGGGGGGTCCCTTCTGCCTTTTCATTTTGCCTGTTGGCAGGAGGGTTACCTTTAGACTACCCCATCTCCAGGAGGAATAGTTTTTACTTCTGCCACCTTTGCAGCATCAGGGGTGTTAGATGGATTGGGTTTTTTGGGGATGTTTTTATTCACAGCTGGCTTTTGGACCTCTTATATCCTGGTTGCCTGTTCAATCACCCAATCTAGGGTGTTGTGCTCATGAAAGTGTGCACCAGCTGAGCAGTTATGTATTTGGGGAGCGCATGGAAATAGGTGGTCACCAACTCCATACTATGTGTGTTCGCTCGCCGGGAAGTCTGAGCAAAGGCGCTCTAGCTCCTGCATAAACTCCCTAGGTGCCTGATCCTCCCTACATTTCAAATTATATGCAGCCCTACAGGTCTCCTGTGGGATTCTAGGGGAGGAGAAATGTTTGAAAATGGCCGCCTTATACGTGGAGCTTTTATAAGGATTCTGGTCCTCCAGTCCTGCAAAGAAACTGGAGTACTCAGGTGTAAAATTCCATTTAGAAAACGCTATACAATTCACATCATTTCTGATCTGGAATGATGCCATCATCTGCTCATAAAGTTCCAGGTGCTCCCATACTGAAAACTTGGCACTCTTGTGGTATGGGGTCAGGAAGCTCTTTATGGCCTTGATCTGTCTTATTCGGTCTTTCACAAAACCTTTGCTCTATTCACCTGTCTTTTTCTTCTTCTACACTGGGGTCCATTCACCTTCTGACTCAGAACTGCTAATGGTACTCCCCTGTCTTCTAGGCTCTCCCTATCTCTATGAGACAGGGAATATCCCCCAGAACCACAGGGTCTGGACTCCTCTTGCCTTGGCAAAAGTGAACTCTTAGGGTCACTCTTCCTCTAGTTACGTTTAGGCCCAGGATATAACACAGTTTCCTCATCACTCCTGCCAGGGAGTCTGGGAAAATTCACCCCTTCCCCTGAATGTAAGGAGGTTTGTAATATGCCCTTCCTGGGCTGAAGCTTTGAATGTTCTTCTCCATCGAAGCGAGCTAGGTGGTCCCACTGCATCTAATTTTTATTAAGTCCAACTCCCTCATTTTCTCATCAAGGGAGTTCTCCTGGTCTGACGTTCTCACCGGATTAAGCTTAACTTCCCAGAGCACACTGGTCCGTCCACTTGCCCTTCTGTGTGGTAGAGGTCAGTACTCCTCAATCTCGGATAAGGACTGGCCTTTTGGCTAAGTTTGGCTAGTCCTGGGTAAGAATAGGTGCCTCATGTTTCCTTGGGCTTGGTAGGTGGAAAGCATGAGGTCAGTCGGATCATAGGAAGTTGTGGTTAACTGGCATAGGGCTCCCGATGAGCAGGGCATCACCCCTGGATAAGAGGGAACTTTCTCATATCCTGATTGGTCAGGGTGCCTCAATGCCTGTTTGTGTTTTTCAATTTCATTTGCCAAACTATCACACCTGCTTCTCTCTGTCCTCATTTCCGTATGGTGTCCAGAGAGCTGGCTTTTTAACTCTGAGACCATGGCTTGATTGGCCTCGAGCATTTTACTCAGGGCCATTTCCTTCATTTACGTTTTGTGCGGCCAGCATTGTGCATGCATGACTCTTTTCTGCATGCATTTTCAACTGATGCACCTCCTGTGCAAGGACACCATTCTCCTGGTTCAAGAGGTCTTTTTCCTTCACAGTTGAATTTTCTGTTGTTTTAAAGTATGTACCTGCTGATATATTCGATCAGAGGCATTTTGGAATCAACCCCTTTTATAATTAATGGACTGTTTTCATTTGTCAACTCCTTTATTTGTAATTGAAAGGCCATAATGTCATCTAACAGCCCTCTATTAAGAATTGTCTGATCATTTACATTCTGTTGCAGTGTGTTCAAAATGTCTACACACTCTTTGGCCCTCATTATGATAATGGCGCTAAACCATGGCGCTATTAGCACCATGGTTGGTGCCGGTATCGTAACGAGTCCGCCAATGTTCAATGGGGAAGTACCACCCCATTCCAAGGTTGGCGGGGCGGTAATTCCCCATTGAACATTGGCCCTTCCCCATTCCCATTTTTGCCCCAGAGGGCTCAATGGGACTGGGGAAGGCGGTAAGTACGGTACCGCAAATGGCGGTACCGTACTTACCTCGAGAGTCCCTTTGCGGGTCCCTACTTTAACGGCTGGTCTAGACCAGCCGTTCAGGTCGGGTCCCACAAAGGGACCTCGTAGTAAGGTGCTAAGTGTTTAACGGCGCAGCAGCCTTTTACGGCGCCGTTAAACACTTAGCGCCAGGGTCCTAGTGAGGGCATTTATGTTCCTCTTTCAATGCAGGAAGCTATGTTTAACGCTCTGCACTCTCTTGCTGCTGGATTTTGAACAAATATTTGAGTTATTGCATGATGCTTTCTTGCTTTAACTCAAAAATATGGTTCCAATGTACTTGCTATTCTAACTGTTTATGCTTTTTTTCTGCCTCATTTAGAATCTCAGTTGGACCCACGCACAGGCCTCACTCTTCTACACTCGCTCTTCCACTAACAGCAAGTGGAAGCATAAATAAGTTGTGAGATGAGCCACTTCACTCAGTTCTTCTTGAGCATTTTGGATCATATAAATGCCTCTAATGCTTTGTGCCATTTCCCACCTTGACACCAAATGTCAATTCCTTCTGATGTGACATTTTTCTTCATTTTAGCTTGCTAGCTCCCTTCATCTGCCTCTATCCACTCACCACAAATGAACAGCATAGTAAAGAAATGTCTCCTGGCATCATCTAATTCAACTGTATTCATTTCTTTTAAATTGGCTCGTTGCAATTTTTGTAGAATTTCCTTTGCGCAGGGGCAAACATCACCCTGTCCCTGCTTAATTTCCACTCACAATGCCAAATCCAAATCAATTCTTACTCAATCTTAAGTTATCACCCATACACCTCCCTGGAACTCAGGGCTCAAGTCCTCACAGCACTATAACAAAGCAAAGATGACTTTCCCTCCACCTTAATGCAACTACATCAACATGAATAGAATGTCACAATGCACTTGTCATGAGACACAAATAGCCAGCCAAACCCTGGCCACAAGCCCCCAATATGTAACAGTTTATTGAGAGGCCAACCTCAACACAGGGAGTTCCTTCCCTCCCTCAATCTAGGTGTCACATGTAAGTGGTTTCAACCCAGCACTCCACCTAAGTCAATGCCTAGCATGTGATGCCCAGCTGGAACCCTTAATTATATATTTTTATGTCTAAAGTTCTTTTATTTCTGAATGATGTAGCCTTATATCACGCCCCTCTCTTTGAATCCCCCCTCCCCCCGGTCTCACTGGACCAAGAAGTAGGTTGTTTTGCAAAGTTAAAATATTTATTTGATGGATTTGAACAAGATATATATATCACACTTTTATGAATTTGAACAATATCTAGATATCACACTATTAATATTTATACAATGATCAGCGTTAGGTCATATTACTATCAACAATCTCTTTAATCAGTAGGAGTTCGGATGAGAAGAATAATGTAGCATAGAATACAACTTTGTGTGGGATCAGTCAAATGCAATGATAGGAAATTAATGCAGCACAGAAATAATACTTTTATGTGTTCAATCAAATGCAATGTAATCACTCTTCCCCCTGATACTACTCAATCCCCCCTAATATACAATATAGAGATGGAAGGAGAGAAAACAGGTTTCAGGTATAAACACTCTACAAATGCAGTTTCAATCCCAATTCCCCCAGCAAGCTTAGAGAGAAACAGGAATGATTTCAAAACAGGTCAATTGCTTTTAAATGTGGCTTGTAATGAATGGGAAAAACAATGAAAATGGATTTAATTCTCTAAGTGGGATTCAAAACTAGTGGGAGCCGCTTTGGATAGCTTCAGGTGAACACTAGCGATGAGGATTTAATGACTGGCAGATAGGAAACTGAATTCAGAGGTTGAGTGCAAGAAATAGCTATTTTACATGTGATGAAATTGAGCCAAATGCAGATTTGTGGCAAACTTTTCAGCGCGCGAGAAACGCAATTACAGAAAAACTACACTTAATTTTCATTTCTAGCATGTAAGGTTCAGAAGTTATGAAGATTTTAGTAGAGGCCGATTTTTCTCAAAAAGAGTCAAGATCTTCAATGAAAGATGCACTTTTGAATATTACAAACAAAGATTTTCTTGGCACTAAGGAGACTATGAAGATGGAAGATACCCAACGGTACAGCCACCAGAACAGGGCGCCTCCGCTCTGACTTTTCCCGCTGAGACACTTGTCCTTCTGCAGCAAATATATTAGCGCAAAGATGATATTATCACTACAATTAACAAAGGACTATATGGATGAGGGAAAGATTCAGAACAGACAAAAGATATTCTACCATACAGTTCTGGATATGCTGGGATGGGTTGGATAGGATTACTTAAGGATAAGAGATTGGCTATGGACAATTCTATGCTAAATACTCACAACTATGGTTTTGGAATAGGCCCATCAGGATCTGGTCAAATGTTTTGGACAGGAATTCTGCTAGCCCACCAGACAGGATTCAGGCACCCGGGTCTGCACTCAGCACGGCACTCTGGTCTCTGCACGTCACTCTGGACTGGATCTGATGGGTTGGTTCTGGAGTTTACAGCTATCTAGTTTCAGCTCTGCTCTACTGGTTTGGATCTCTGGGTTCTGGCAAGAGTTATTGGCAAGAAGTTGAAAAACAGCACAGCCGGGCTATTGAATTTGTTACGCCCCTTGGAAGTTTGGGGTTAAAATCAAGTTGCAAGACTTTAAAGGCCAGCTGAGAAAGGTTCATCTTTGGATTTGGGCCTTCTGCTTTCAGAGTTCTGGAGTCTTGATCTGGGTTCTTCCTGCAGAGCGCTTCACCAGTAAATCAGTTGATGGGTGAATGTGTGTGTGTCTAGGTCCTCAACAGTCCCTATTTATGTATTTCTCAAGGGGGTACATAGGCTGATTATACTAAGCCCAACCCTCTAAGAAGCCTATTGATTAAAGTATTGCCTCTCTCCTGATTTGAGAAGGAAACAGTGTGTCATGATGTGTCATAGTGATGCTGTGTTTATGGTCCAGGGAAAAAACCTCCCCTTTGTTTCTACACAGAAAATCTATTTTTCATACAAAACATATTTCCAATATCACCAACCTGCTAATAATACATATTTACATCCCACATTAAATAAGGCACGTATCCATCAAAGTCCCATCTTTCCACATAGATGCACATAACATCTGGGCATACTCCTGGGAAGTTTCATATTTTTAGCATTATCACAACTGCTACAAAGTCAACATTTTGATAGTTCTGTCTCTGAATACCGCACACATTCCAGAGTGGTTTTAAAACTTGACCAGAATTTTCATTTTAACAACACTATATTTACAGATTTTTACCAATTTTGTTCAGTTTTCTATGAGTCTTTTTCAAAAAGATATTTTCTGTTCTCTTTGAGTAAACAAAACTGTCTGTCCCCGCCCCCAAGGTTTGGCTGGGCCAGAGCAATCCCAGGCTTCCTCCTGCCAGCAGTTGATTTCTGTCACACCCGAATTCGCATTTCCTTTCATTCAAGGGAATCTTTTGTTTCCTGTCAGAGCAACAGGCCAAAGTCCCCTCCCACTTCCTTTCGCACCTCCGTGCCAGTTCTTCAGCAGAGAGGAGGGGAGAAGATTCCTTTGTTTGGGAGAAACTGTGGAATGTCTTTGAAGCTCAGTGTGGCTGGCTTTAACTTACTTTTAAACCAATGTTTAAAATAGTCTTTTTCTAAAATACAATTTACATTTTTACAAATATAGGCACACATCTCTTAATTCCAGTCTTTTTAAAACATAGAGATTGAATTGTCACCCTATATTGCTTTTGATGGGAAGTCTCTTCTTTTCCCTACTTTGATTTTAAGGCACAAGTTTAAAGGACAGTATAAGTAAATGCCAGCTCCTGACACAGGCGAGCGGCGATACTGCACCCATTTTTAACATATTTTTCCAAGCAAGTATCTTTGAATGTGGATTTTCTTCTGATAAAATATGCTTCTGCTGACATTGTGCTTAGGTGAATTCTTTAAATAAAGTGATGTTTAACACCCAACAAGGATGTTGGATCTTTTGTGATGTTTGGGAACCATGATTTTTGCACTTTCCACAGCCAAGGAAAAACAGATTTTTAAATCAGTTCTGAATTTCCCTTGCAATGCAGCACTGCTTTTTCAAGTAGTTTCATTTTACTCTGTAGGCAGCCAAATGATATGTTTTGTCAGTGGTCGCCTGTGTTACCACTGACATAGGCAAAATGGATTGGCTGCCTATTTTTCAGGTTTCCTGCTCAATTCTCAGCAATTTTTTGTGCATATAATGCTTTTCAGCAGCCATTCTGTTGTTTCTGATGCAACAGCACACAGTGATGTTGCAGGGCATAGACTAGTGGGTTAGAGCATCCCACACGTGGTCGTCATCACTCGCAGAGGAGAGCAAATACGGGCGAAAGGGGGTCCAGATGTTTTGGGGTCTGCTTACCATTGGCTGTAGGGCTACCCAGCGCTCTTCAGTCTCAGAGGCCCAGGTGAGAGCTTGGAGCCATTGGCTGTGAGTGGGGGGTTTAGGGCGCAATCAGTGGAGTAGGATACAGCAGGCTGCCAGCAGCATACACAAACCAGCTACCCTTCTAGAGTTGTGGCCCATCCGGGTGTTCATGAAACAGGCAGGCGAGAGGGGAAGGGGTGATGACACAATCAACAACTTGAGATACGGTTGTACACACTTCTGACCAGAATGAGGAGAGATTAGGACAGGACTAAAGCATATGAAGGTAGTGTGCATTGTCTGCCCTGCACCTTGCACAATTCGGATGGGCAGTCTGTTGACATGTGGTGGAGCCTGACTGGAGTGTAATGGAAACTATGAAGAATTTTAAGTTGAATTAGCTTAAATTTGGAATTTACAGAGACATCCCTGGTATGGGTGCACATAAACTCCCAATGTTGATCTGTTATATCGACGCCTAGCTCTCTACCCCATGTCCCTCTAAGTTTCTCCCATGAACAGACCATCCCTGAAGGAGGCTATAAAACTTGGAAACTCAAGCTGTGGTGGCAATCCCCAGCATAACTTCTGCTAAGAGTGGCTCATCCGGGGGGGGGGGGCTAAGGGAAATACCGGTAACCTGCTTTTCAGGGTTCAACTCAGACCAGCGTGTTGGAGCCAGCAAGAGGGTCTAACTCGGAAGGGATCGGGAAGGTCTGGCCACTCCGTGAAAGTACCCATAGTGAATGTGACCCGGACTGTATCAAATCCCCTTTCTGTCCAGCGGTGGACCATGGTGACATCCACCCATGGGGAGCCGGGGAGATAGTTCCATAAAGGAAAGTTACCATGAAAAGGGCATGGGGTACCAGTTTTCTTCCAAAGTTTATTCCATGCTATAATCGTGGATCTGGTGGGGTCGATACGGTGTAATTTAAGGGGAGGGGAGCGGGGAACCAGAGAGCGCACATCCAAAATCGCCAGCCACAAGGCGTTCAAGTTTAACATGAGGGGGAGATTCGTCAGTGTCAAACCAGAAAGACGCGAAGTGGGCCTGCACAGCGATCCAGTAGCCCTCAAAATTGTGGGCACCAAACCCACCCAAGGTAATAGGAGAGACCAATGTGTCAAGTTTCAAACAAACAGCCCTGGAGTGCCACAGGAAGGCATTAACGGTTCGGGTCAGCGATTTAAAGAATGCTCGTCCTGACCAGAGTGTTACATTCAGAAACCTGTATAGGAGTTGTGGTAATACTATCATCTTAAGAACAGACACCCTCCCGGCTAATGTAATTGGTAATTTGGTCCAGGTGGCCATCTTCCAGTCAGTAGAAGCCAGGTAGTTCCCAAAATTAAGATCATATAGAGGGATCCGGTGACGTGAGACCGAGACCCCAAGATAGGTGATCGCCGTCTGGGACTAGGCAAACCCTCGAAGATCTCTGGGGGTGGTGGTGACATCTGTCAGTGGAAACAAAAGAGATTTGGTGCAGTTAATCATTAAGCCTGAGAGTTCTCCGAAAAGGATGACGTCATCTAGGATAGGGGCCAGATTATCCTCAGGGGAGCGAATATAGAGTAAGGCATCATCCGCATAAAGAGAAATGATCTTGGGGGCCTCAGAGAGTGTGATCCCCCTATAAGCATGGCGTTGGCGGATCCGGTCAGCAAATGGTTCAATGGCCAGTGCAGATATTAAAGGTGAAAAGGGACAACATTGCCTAGTGCCGCTAGCTATCTCAAATAAGGTGGAACACCAGTCTTCAGTATGGACCCTGGCCATGGGGGAAGCAAACAGAAGTTTTACCCAAGAATTAAAACGGGGACCAAAATTACATTTCTCGAGCTCCAGCCACAAATATCGCCAGGAGACCGAGTCAAATGCTTTTTGCATATCTAAGGAAACTGCCACAGCCTGCATGTTTGGGCCAATAAGGGCAAAAATATTAAGTAAACATCAGAGATTAAGGGAGGTAGAGCGTCCGGGTATAAAGCCGGATTGATCTGAATGGACTATAAATGACATGTATGGGACCAGCTGGAGGGCGAGCACTTTCGCAAATATCTTCACATCGCAATTGATGAGTGACAGCAGGCAGTAGGACCCACATTGTGTTGCTGGTTTACCATGTATCAGTAAAACTGAGAAAATCGCCTCCCTGAGGGAGGGGGCAAGCACACTGACCTCACATGCTTCATCCCAAATGGCAAGAAGGTGTGGGACTAGGCAAGATTTGTAGCACTTGTAAAATTCAGTGGTAAGCCTGTCTGATCCTGGCGCCTTACCAGAAGAGAGGGAATCTATTGCTGTAGAAAGATTCTCTGCCGTAACCGGTTGATCAAGAGAGACTCTGCTTCCCGATGACACCGTCGATAGGGGTCAGCTATCTACAAAGGATTCAATGGCAGCAGTAGGGGCAGTATCCGTGTTACTATATCGTTTTTCATAAAACAGGAGAAATTCAATCCTGGGCTCCTGGGAGGAGAGTGCCAAGGAATCGTCCGTCCTTTCAATGGCAGGGATATGAGGCGATTATAATCAATAGGGCTCCTGGTTACGGCCCTGTTCTACCCAGGAAGGTAAACATTAAGGGGCCGATTCATGGAACAAACGTTCGCCGAAAATCTACGCGCAAGCAGGCGCAATCGGAAAAAAACAGGCGCACGCGTGCGATTCATGGAAGTCCCTGCGCGTGTCTTCCTCGGGATGTGCGCCAAACCCGTGCATGGCGCACACGTCACTGCAACATCCCGAAAGACGTGCGCGACGCGCACAGTGAAAGCGCACAACCTCTGCGCATACACTAGAAAGTGGGCGGAACACGGGGCGTAACGCGTGGAATGGGGAACAACTCGCGAAAACAAGGGCGTAACTGGGGATGTACTGCAGGGAAGCAGACGGAACGCCCACACGCACCCGAACCACACGTATTCATGGAATCGAATAGGGCAAAGCCACGCACAGCGAAAGACACGCACAAGCCCAAACACGTCCGCCACACGAAGGCAGGCGGTAGCGTCCCTGCGCATTACAAAAGTGGCAACATACAGCAATAGTGCCTGTGCGAGCGGGGCACGTGTATTTCGGGGTTGCGCGGGAAGTTACACACGCGATTGAGCGGGGTACGTGTATTCCGGGGGTGCGCGTGAACTTTCTCACACGATCGGGACTGGGGGAGCGGGCTACGTGTCTTTCAGGGGTTCGCGTGAACATTCACACGCGATCGGGCCTGGGGGAGCGGGCTACGTGTAATTCGGGGGCGCACGGGAAGTTACACACGCGATTGAGCGAGGTACGTGTATTTCGGGGGTGCGCGGGAAGTTACACACGCGATTTAGCGGGGTACGTGTATTCAAGGGGGGCGCGGGAAGTTAAACACGCGATTGAGCGGGGTACGTGTATTCCAGGGGTGCGCGGGAAATTAAACACGCGATTGAGCGGGGTACGTGTATTCCAGGGGTGCGCGGGAAATTAAACACGCGATTGAGCGGGGTACGTGTATTCCAGGGGTGCGCGGGAAATTAAACACGCGATTGAGCGGGGTACGTGTATTCCAGGGGTGCGCGGGAAGTTCCACACGCGATCTCATCAGGGTACGTGTATTACAGGGGTGCGCCGGGAGCAGCACACGTGAATTGCACGTGTGGGTCCTCCCAGGTGTCCCCTCTACACCCTCCACGGCCCCTGCAGGTGGCTCACACCACAGGGGCCTACCCTGCACATGTCCTGCAGGCACACCATCCACCATGGCCATGACCCCCAGCCAACCCACATGTCAACTTGCACTACTGCCCACCAACGCATGTCCCCCTTCACCCCCAGTCACCAGGGGCACCCTCCACCAGGCCCCCACCCATGTCTCCCACCACCCCCACCCCCCCAGTCACCAGGGGCAGCCTCCACCAGGCCCCCACCCATGTCTTCCACCACCCCCACCCCCCACTCCCCAGGGGCAGCCTCCACCAGGCCCCCACCCATGTCTCCCAGCACCCCCACCCCCCAGCACTGTGGGGCACCTGCCAGCAGGCCCCCACCCATGTCCAACTCATGAACCCCTGCACCCCCACCCCCCAGCACTGTGGGTGGGCTGCCTGCGGGACATGACCAGGGATGCAGGGTAGTCCCCTGTGGTGTGGGCTGCCTGCAGGGGCCATGGAGGGTGTACAGGGAACACCTGGGAGGACCCACACTGGCAAATCACATGTAGGACTCCCCGGCACCCCTGAAATACACGTACCCTGCTGAAATCGCATGTAAAACTTCGTGCGCACCCCTGTAATACCCGCACGCAGCCCAATCGCGTGTAAAACTTCGCGCGCACCCCTTTAATACCCGCACGCAGCCCAATCGCGTGTAAAACTTTGCGCGCACCCCTAATACCCGCACGCAGCCCAATCGCGTGTAAAACTTTGCGCGCACCCCTAATACCCGCAGGCAGCCCAATCGCGTGTGGAACTTCCCGCGCACCCCTGGAATACACGCGCCCAGGCCAATCGCGTGTGGAACTTCCTGCGCACCCCTGAAATACACGCACCCAGGCCAATCGCGTGTGGAACTTCCCGCGCACCCCTGAAATACACGCTCCCAGGCCAATCGCGTGTGGAACTTCTCACGCACCCCTGAAATACACGCACACGCTCCCCCAGGGCCGATCGCGTGTGAAACCAACCGCGAGCCCCTGAAATACACGCGCCCAGGCCAATCGCGTGTGGAACTTCTCACGCACCCCTGAAATACACGCACACGCTCCCCCAGGGCCGATCGCGTGTGAAACCACCCGCGAGCCCCTGAAATACACGCGCCCAGGCCAATCGCGTGTGGAACTTCTCACGCACCCCTGAAATACACGCACACGCTCCCCCAGGGCCGATCGCGTGTGAAACCACCCGCGAGCCCCTGAAATACACGCGCCCAGGCCAATCGCGTGTGGAACTTCCCGCGCACCCCTGAAATACACGCGCACAGGCCAATCGCGTGTGGAACTTCCCGCGCACCCCAGTGATACACGTAGCCCGCTTGCCGTGCTGGTACAGGGTTAGCGCAGCCCTTTGCGCTGGATTGGGGATTTTGATGGCTTTTCCCTGCGCGGAAGGCGTTCTTGGGGGCTTAACTGGCGCTGCTGCAAGGTCGCTGCGCCACTGTGCGCCACGGCTGATTTTGGTGGCTGGAATCCATGAATACGCTGTGCGCGGAAATGGGTTTCGGCGCACGCGGCTGGTGCAGGGATTCGCACGTGCACACTGTGCGCCAGCCGCGTGCGCCACTTGTGCGCTGAATTCTATGAATTACCCCCTAAAGCACACAAATGAACAGGGTCAAAAGAACCGAAACCACACACAATCCTGTGATCAATGCACACATTTTTAGTAACAGTTGTCAATAATCAAATTATTATAAACACAATTGAATGGATTCACAGATCAGATACAATCACGGGGAAACTTGATTTACAATAGAAAACAGGTCATCAAATGATGAAGGACAGTCCCTTGGGTGAATGTTTAGACAACAAGTGCAAACCCTGACACCATAGGAGGGACACATGGGCAATAGAACAGACAGTACACAGTGCTTTCAGGCACAACAGTGGAACAGTGGACAGATTCAAACACTGCGGATCAAAAGTCAATATGACTGTGTTTCGGCCATGAGCGGCTGAAGTAATAGCCTATCTTTAGGGGCCTTCATCAGGACGGAGTAGTGAAAAAAGGGGGTACCCGGGATTTCTGTCGAAAGAATGGGACAGAGACATTGGTCAGGGAAATGTGTGGGGTTCCGACACATGATTCAATTATTTTAGTCACAGTGAATGTGCGATTCAATACAGGGTGTCTCCCAGAGGAGAACCAAAACAACAACTTACTGTGTCCAAGTGGAACCAGAGATGGGAGTTGTAGGACCACCTGGTTTTTAGTCAGCGGCTCATAAAGAGGTTATAGACCCAGGTACTGACTTCAGGAGTGTCTGAGGTGACCAGGCAGGTGTCGTATGTAGAACTGGTATGTGTGGTCGAGTGGGAGCAGAATCACCCAGGCTGAAGTGGAGCAAGACATGGGGTCAGATCACTGAGCAATCAGGTCTCTCAGACCATGTAATGCAGGAAGTTCCAGGGCAGACCTACCGTGGCAGCGGTCCTGCCTTCTCACTGCTGGGAGACAGGGTCAAGGGCTGGGATCCGAGACCCAGAAGTGTGGGCAAGCCTGCGTCAGAGTAGCCGGTACAGCTTGTTGGGGCACAACACCCCGGGTCCCTTCGCACTGTAATGAAGAGGTGGGCTGGGCCACCACAACTGCCGTCCCGGCAGCGGGGAAGGTGCAGCTTGGGAGATGGAGCCAGCGGCTCAGGTGTCCAATAGGGGCCGGGGTACAGGCTTCCCCGGAGGATCCACAGGCACCAGGTAGGGAGGCAGAAGGGAGTGCTCCACACCCCATGGGTGCGTGTCCTAGTGATTAGCCGGGCAGTTTGCAGGCCACCAGGGGGGCTCCTGAAGAGAGTCGGGGACAGGTAAGACACCTCCTTCCAGAAGGCCTCCAAGGTGGAAGCCCACTAGCCGGTGTGAGCCCACCCCATGTGGAGACGTGGCAGCCGTAGTCCTGTGCACCAAGTGAGGGTGAACGCCAACCACCAGTCAAGGGACCGATGCAGGGCATGGTAGATCCCCCCGCTGTCAAGTGGCGCGAATAGGCACAGGCCCGCTCCGCATTGCCGGCGGGTCAATACCGAATTGGTCTAGCAGGTTCTGGCATGCATAGAGACCCTCGTGTCTGGAGAGTGGGTCGGTGTTGCGGAAGCCGTCCTCCCCTCTGCGCCAATGCTTTAGAGTGCAAAGTAGTTTGTTTGGGCAAATCAACAGGGTCCAGCAGCGAGCCACAAGGATCGAGGCTGGGGAGTGAGTGGAGCTCCTCCGCCTAAATGCGGCTCAGGGAGCAGCACCTCTCAAGATACCTGCGACCTGCAGCTCATGGAGCCACGGCTCGGATTGCGGATCTGGGACAGCGGGCCACCCGTAACATGCAAATATCTCTGCTGTGGTTCCCGATTCAAGCACACAAACTTGACAGCTGTAAGCAGATGATGTCAGACACCTGTTTGACCGTGACAAGCCTTATAACATGGCACCTGGAAGGATTTATGAAGTATGAGGATGTTGCTCAGATTGGAGTGGCTTGATCGTGCAGCCATTTTCAGTCAGCCTAACAGCACCCCCCACATATTGCATTTTCTAATATCAGCCTTGATTCCTTGACGTACAGTGGGTTTTTAGGGTCCACTTTGCTTTTGCGCTGAAAGTACAGGCCTGTTTCTTTCAGTCATTAATACAATACACTTTTAATTATCTGCTGTTCGTTTTTCTGCTGAAAAGTGAGTCTGAATTGTCGAAGCGCACCACCTTTTGATGGGTTGTTGTTTAAGTGAAAATGCTGCATTTATTTCTCAGCCAGTAATGTGAGGTGCTTTTTTAATCTGCACCTGGATTACATTTTAGTTTTAGCTTTCTATGGATTTCCACTACAGAAAGACACCCACATATTCTGTCTCAGGCCTACAGGAACTTTTGATGGCAACTAAGTGGGCTTTTCGTTTCAAATGCTTGCCAGGATTTTGCAAGCAGAGCATACACTACATTACACTTTGTCAACACCATGGTCCTAATTCACAAAATCGTTTTATAATGGCTAAACCCGAGTGGAAAATGTCCCTATCATCTTTATTTTGGCAGGGGAACATTCTTCTCATGTCTTTCTTTAACTTGCAATATTATTAAACTGGAGGGTGTATCCGTACTCTGTCTGGGACTGAGATGTAGAACTAGCAATCAAACAAGAAGGTGTGTCCCAACAGGAAGAACTGTGTATTTTAACAGTGCGGGAAGTCACTGTGGGTTGTCTGATTAGATGGCTACTGAGAATGGAACACCCTTCAAAAGGTGTGTATAACTAACACCTATTGTGGCATCCTTCTGATGACTCTCTTCAGGAGGGAGAGCCAGCAGCTTGTGTTCATTAGTAACACGTAGTGGTATGTACTCATATCGGCTCTCTGATCTACAGGAGCTAAAACATACTGTGCTGGATACTTAGCATTTGTATAGATTTCACATATTTTATTCTTTATCACAGGTATCAAATTTGTAATAACAATTTATAAGTGTACACAATATTTACAAACAAAAGTAAATCAAACAAACCTAAAGTCAAAATCGAGAGTTAGAAAGACAGAAGGAAAAAGAGAATTTGGAAATTCAAAGCAAATAGAGCTGATATCCAAAACAAAGGGGGTCATTATGAGTAGGGCGGTAAGGGATACTGGGCACCAGTAAGGAGACCGGTGCCGATAGTCCCCTACTGCCCTATTCCGAGGTCCCTTGGAGAGAACCGTAAGGAACATATGGTCTGACCACACGTCCCTTACGGGTCCCGCTAAGGGACCAGGGCGCCAATAACGGGCTTGCCATTCGCGAGCCCGTTATTAGCGCCCTCCCCATTCCCATTGAGCCCTATGGGGTTGTTTAATGGGGACTTACTGGTCCCGCCAGGGTCAGACTGCACCGGTAAGTCCCCATTGAACAACACTGGTGCCGGACCCGTTATTGGAGGCCGTCATGTCGCAAATAGCGCCATGACTACCTCCAATCTCGGAATGAGGCCCAAAGTAATTTTTTGACAAAACCACAAACAAATTGTAAACAGACTGCTTGACCGATACATTATATTCTGACCAGGACCTAATCTGAAGACAGCCAATCTCTCATTGTGTCTGTATGAATCATTCATATGAGGTTGAGAGATTGTCCTTTTGGTTAAGCGAATTGAAGTCCAATAGGGAAACAATTGTTGTGGACAAAATATTTTAGGATGCTGCTGTTTAATAGGTCTCAATGTCTGCTTTAACTTGCAAACACACATGCAAAGCTGTTTTGGTGTCAGTGTTTAAAATATCCTGTTTTTCATGTGAAAGGGACCTTTGAATTTCTTCTGTCTTTGTGAATTAAAACACTGCTTTTACTTTGAAAACGAAAGGTAGGCCTTTTTCACATGGTCCTTCCTTGTGTAACTTTTAGAAACCCCACAGTCTGCCTTAAAAGGCCAATTTTTGGTGTGAAGGTTTTCTTAGAAATGCTGACAGGCCATTTTATTCAGTGGGCCCTCCAGTTCAGATGGTTTGGGGCCTTTGATTACACCCCACAGTCACTAGATGCTTGTCGATGCACTCCTCCTAGCTTTTTCACTGGGCATGTGTTGTACTGTATGGCGGATGACCCAACGCTGAGGAGAGTGTTACAGGCAGCTGCCTTGTCCTTGGTTTGGTTCAGATACTCTCTGGCACTTCCTGACTAGGAAGCATGCTGCAGTACCTAGCAGGGCATGCTGTGTGCTTGCTGCGTACCGGTTCTGGAGCTGCACGAGGGTCTTTTGGATTCAGTATCTCCCTCTGTTCCCTGGGAGATGTTTAGTGGAGGGTTCTTGCTTTCATCTTGGAGGTCCTAGCCTTCCTTTACTGACGAAAGATGTAAGGCAGACTGTACCTTCAGCCAGGGTCCAATGCTGAGTTCTTCTTTCCTGATGTTGGCAAAGCCTTTAGTTGGTCTACCCAAAAGAGGGGCTCAGTCCTCTTTTAAAGCCAAATAGGCCACAGTGATTGGTGTAGGCTAAGCCTACCTTATTCAATCAGTCTTGAGTTTCCACCAACAATCTCCTGTATGCATGAGGTCATAACTAGAGTGCTTTCCAAAAGAAAAGGTAAAGGGTTGAAAACATGTAATACTAAGTCCCACCCATCTTTCTGTCTGTTGTGGAACAAAGGGGTCTCTATGGTCAATGGAGCTCTCTGTGGTTCCTGTTCGGCAGGTCTCCCTTGAAGCTGCAGCAGGACCAGACATTCTGGCACAGTTGATCCACATACTCGTACCTTCTGAATGCGGTCCCCTGCGGGGATGACTACTGTAATACACTCAGTGCCAGACATGACATTTCACTGTCCATTGATACTAAGGGCAGGAGCTGGCTTTCAGGTGCACAGTGCATATCAAAGGCTGTTGGGGTTTCCTGTGTCCTTTGTGAACCTGTGCAGCCAGGCCCCATGTGTGCCTGTTTGAAGTACAAACTATTTGTATGTTAATTATGTTAATTGCTGCCAACGTTTGCAGTGATAAACAAAAGGACAGGGTGAATCCATGTAGCCTTTGTTAGTTAATTAAGATGGCCATGGCAGGAGGAAGGTTTGGCCCTCCCCCTTCTGAGATTACGCAGTGAAATCCTGGCTGTCATGTCCCCACTAAAAAGGACTGTGTGGATGGCGCCTGTACGCTGTGTCCACTCAGAGTACACAGGTCTTTGCGTATGTCTTTGAGCGTAGGAAAATATGTGCGGATTAGCCCCACACATTTTCCAGAGGTCGATCTACCATCATTCAATTTCATATACAATTTCAAATAAGCACAGGTGAGCGCGCACGCATCGTCCTCGAATTCCTCACAGGCCTATAAGGCATTGCCCGAAACGCAGGCCCAACATGCTAGTGTGGGGGCAGTCCTTGGGGTCGAAGTGGGTCAGTTTCATGAGTTGCTTCACTGTGCACCTAGTAGCATTGATAAGTGTTGCTGAATAAATAGTTTTTAAAATGGACAGTTTGCAACACATTTTACCAACACCCCCACTGTATTAATCAAACAGTCTATCACAAAAGGAACCAATTGCCATTTGCGATTGTTGGTCACTTGCATTGCTACAGTTCAATTTTATTCCCCAGTCCCACCCTGTAAACATGCCCCTACATCCTGGGTTACAATGCAGCCTCTCCACTTGATCAAATGGTGTAATTTGGGCCACGTTCCATTCTCCAGATGATGCACAACCCCACTAATTGTTAACATTTGGAGCGCTTAGAGTAATCATTAGAACACCAGTGTGAAGCGCTCTATAGAAAGCGGGGCTTTTTCTGCCGGAACCAGGCTCAGACTGGCCTATAGGGCAACAGGGCAATACCCGAACCAAAACCACAAAATGCTGATGTGGGCCAGTTTGTTTGGTCAAAATGGCCCACTTTTTTGGCCAATGTTGACCCGTTTCATGAGTTACTTCACTATGTGGCTAGTCATTTTGATCAGTGTTGCTGAATAAATGTTCTTTAAAATGCACAATTTGCATCACTTTTTATCAAAAAACTCCCCATTGGGTACTATTAAAGCAGTTTGTCACAAAAGGAATGAACCCTGTCACTTTAAAACTTGAGGGGAACCATCTCCACTTCCAGAAGCACCTCAAGACCTTCCTCTTTTCTTCTGCCTTCGCTCCCCCTCTCCCCTGCTGATCTGTTCTCTCTTGGCACCGTGCACCTGGCCACCCTTTGTCCTCTGGACCCAGGTACCTGCTCACCCTTGCACCCTCCCGCACTGCCTCTGGGCCACCCCTTGCACTGGGGTCTGTATCTGTACCCATACAGCCCCCCCTTTTCTTCCTGAACTTATCAGACCTACCCTGTCTGCTGCCTTAAACCTAGCACTTGCAAATTGCTGGCTGCACTACCACTGTTTGTTGCCTTTATTATTTATTTATTGTTATTATCTGTTTCTCCTCTGCTTCGCACTTTCCACTTCTCCCCCCTACAAGCACTTTTCCCCTCCCCCTCTCCCATGCACTTGCACGTTCTCAATGTCACTGGGCTTAGTAAAATCGCTGTTTTGTTCTCCCCTATTTCCCTCCCTTGCCTTGTCACGCTCTGAAACACTTGTGTACGAGCGCAATAGAAATAAAATATCAATATCAATATCAACTGCCATTTGCAATTGTTGGTCACTTTTTCATTGGTGACTGAGACAATTTAATGCCTCAGTCCGACCCTGGCCAGAACCCGTCAGAATTACAAACAACAAGAGAGAACAGACCCACTCTAAGCAGAGCTGTGCTGATTCTATCGTTTCCTCTAGATTTCTCAAAAGGTCCACACTGGACCTCCACTCTCGTCCACTGTTCTCCTCTTTACTAGGACAAGAAGCGTTCTGGTGTAGGTGCAGGGCCATCTTAAGCACTTTTGGGGCCCTGGGCACAGACATCTTTGGGGCCCCCCCTCCACCAAACCAAAGCAATTAAGCGGTCAAGAATACTGGTCGCGCCCCCCTACCCCCACTCGTCACGCTCACATCTTATAGGTTGATATGCTGTCTAACAGCATAATAAGCACGTTTACTCCCTTTAAGCCCCCTTGCCCTCTTCATTCTTGCTCTAATCAGAATGATAAACAAGTATCATTTCAAGACCAACATTAGCAGCCTACAAAGAGGGTACTGTTCTAGTACATACAGGATACGTTTTATCAATAACATCCGGGAAGGTAGATGTAGTATTAATGCAGGACCGTATGTAAAAGGTGTATCTGACCCATAATAGACAGAGAACTCAAATTAGCTGCCTCACAGAATGCAAAAATTCTCATGCATGGATAGAGACCACCAATTGGAAGGAAGGCGAATGTTACACATAACGTAGCATGGATATTGGAGGCAGATTAGAAGCATCCAGAAAGGTGTCTTTATTCAGACAAACTGAGATTAGAAGTGGGATATGGTTTTCAAATAGTCTTGCCATTAGATATCAAAGGAACAAATGCCTGTGGTGTGCAATATAAATATGTTTACTATTAACACAGTGAAACCATGAATAAGGCTTTTATGTAGATCATACCATGAGAAGGAAATCACTCGCAAGGGCTGACAATTTTGAGAGGTTTAGGAACTGGCAATATTGAGAGGTTAGGCAATACAAGATTAAATGAGATGCCCAGGATCACACATTCCTTAAGGGTTGAAAGGGTGTAGCTGGGATGTGTGCCAACTTTGCAATTTCTGCATTTGAACTATTTCTTTTCCAGTTCAAACCATGAACTAAAACAATCTCCTTTTATTTAAAAAAAAAAAACGGACATGGAAAGTACAAAAATCACATTACCAAACATGACCATTTTTAAACTAAATATTATAGAAGGGTGCTATGCAAAATGGGAATGATTCTAGCTTCATTCTCTCCATCATCAAGGGGAGCATAAAAGAACCAGCATACCAATCAATGTGATTTAATACATTTAATCTGGGTTTGTCTTTTGTATTTTAAAGCTTTAAATACTTCCAAAACAATGGCTTGTGAAATTTTCATTTATGAACGTGCATAAAAACCTTTGACTTTTACCAAACAGCAAACTGTTTTTTGTGTCAAACAAGCAGACCTTCAAATATGCTTGCCTGAGGCCTGCAACATGTAGGGCCTCATCACGAGTTTGGTGGTAATCCTTAAATGCGGCTGTAGCGCTATTACCACCGCATTTAATGGTCCGCCAAATCACGGGTTTGGCAGATTTCCCCCCAGCTCTGAGCTGGGGTGAAATCTGCCGAAATCTCGCGCTCTTACCACCGGAGGGAAATCCATTGGCAGTAAGAGCGCGAAAGTTCCCCATTGAGCCCAATGGGGAATGGGGAATTCCCGAATGGGCTCAGTGGGGAATGGGCAATACCCGTTCCGCCAAACCCTTGGTCCGGCGCTTTTAGTGCCGGGGTTTTGGCGGTAGGGCTATTAACGCTGGCGCTAATAGCGCCGTCGTTACCGCCCAACTCGTGATGAGGCCCACAGTCTGCTCTCTTCTGTCTACCAACCCTTCCACCCAAATGGCCTACATAAAACGAAAGATCAAGTAATGGGCTAAAGGATACCAGCAGCATGCAAGAAGGCAAACCTCACAGCACAGTAATGTAAGATATATTAGATGATTTGACCAGGATCACTCTATCGTCTGCTGGCAAATCCAGATAGAAACATGAACGCTGTCGTTCCATAATCTTGAATTTGGATACTTATTCACCTCTTGGATGAACAGTTTATGCCATCGTTGGAGGCGATTGCCTAGGTTTTACAAAACCCCATCTAAACAAACCAATTTCTAGACCGTCACCATACGGATGATATGTTAGTTTTTACAGCAACCCCTATCTGGTATAGGTACATTGCTGATAATAGCAGATGTTTTTCTGCAAATGCAGGCATGTTTATAAACTTCAGACATAGGAAAGGCTTAGCCAGCCTTGCTGGAATGTGATATTCTAATTTTGCATATGGACACATATCTCTGCAATGGGTGCGTCACACACTGAGCTAACTTTTGAACCATTGTGGCACTCAATTTATCGATTTGCATTTCACCATTGCCTATTGCATATAGAGTTGTGCTATAAGGAACACACAAACTATGTATAGCACAGTGAACACAGAAAGCAATACATGATGAATTGATCAAGGCAGAATGCACTTGCCAAAACAGAAAGGCAATGGGTTTAGAGCCTCAGCAGCACCCCATAAAATATCCTAACATGTGCTATTTAAGACTGGGGAACAATGGAATCTTACTTCTTCAGATCAGCTAGCCTTGTGGGGCACCGTCCAAGGTGGGGGCCCTGGGCAAGTGCCCCTTTTGCCTCCCATAAAAACGTCTCTGTGTAGGTAATCAGGGAAGCACGCACCGTGGCGCGTGCTCAAACTGTCAGTACAGGGAAGGGTTTAATTTGCGCCCACCAGTATTACTTACAAGCTCCTTCTGCCCCCAACTCCCACTGCACACATGCACATGGTCCTGCAGCAGCAAGGTTTTTGGGACCTGACAATTTCAATATAGCAAGGTTTATTAGGGAGGCGTACAGAGTCTTAGCTAAAATCCTGTGTATCTAAACACCCAGGGGATGTTCCAGCCCCTGAAGGGGGCGCTACAGGGACAGCCCGGCCGGATAGCGAGCCCTCCCCCTCCCCAGGGCAGTTAACTCCCAACCTTTCCTCCTCCTGGAGGACGGGGCATCCCCAGGGCTTCCACACCCGGTGCGCGCCTTGGGACGGGATATAAGGCAAGCGGACTGGTAGCTCCAAATGTCTAACAAGTGTCTGTGTTTATTAGTAGGGTAGTAAGGGGTAGTAAGGGGTATGGTGTATGGTCTGAAACCCCCCACCAGAAAGGAGCAGGGGGCAATGGGGGACAGCACCGCTATGTGCATGATGCATATCACACCCTATCTATTACACACACAACAACAATGCTCTGTATTTTATGGATGAGAGATATCCGGCAGGGAAGGCCTGCTCACGTTCTAGCTACACAATCCGCAGTTACTACCATTTGCAGGCAGCAGCAGTGAGGTTCATACTTTTGGGAGTCCTGGATTAGGAAGAAAAGTGGCAGCACAAATCCATCTGCCACTGTGGGATAGACAAGAGCCAGGTGACCACACGCTGTGCTACTGAACTAAGAAATGAGGCAGACCGTGGAGTCGTCACGCTAAACACGCACTATGTGGTGTTGCACCCTCCCTCACCCAGGCACTCAGGAGGGCTTGGCAAGGAAAACTGCTGCGATTTAACGTAAAATATGTATTTGTTTCACAGTAGAAGTGCTGATGCAATGCAAGCAGCTGCATAGCAGGAGTGGGCCGGAGGCTGAGCACATCCATTTCTAACTAATGTTTACTCATTTTCCCAAACCACTCTCGCCACATCACATGGGTGCATGTTACCACACATCTCCATATACGTTGAAATAAGGAAACATGAGAATGTTAGCATGCAATGTTTTGTAAAAGTGATGAAAATAGAAAATGGTGAATTGCCGTACATCTTACAGATTGGGCCGTATTATCCCCCACCGGCCTGGTTTATTTGCTTGCAAGATGACTTTCCATTTTGGCGCACTTAAACATCAATATGTTCACCCGCTTGTTAGCAGCCGCACAAAACTTTATGTAACCTTGCTTACAGAGTTCATTTTCTGTCCAGTGTAAGCTGGCTGACTCTGCATCAACCCGAGTCCTGTAAGGAGCTCTACATTAAATTCTAATGAATACACACAGCTGGACTGATAACATTCAGCAGGGTTAGGGAGTGTTCGGGAGAAACCTTGACTATATGCAGATCATTGGGAAACGAGAGGAACCTCCTTAAATAAAGTAAAATACATTCCTTACTGTAGTCATAGACTTTGAAGTATTGGGAAGACCATATGAAGAGAAACACAGAGGACAGGGGTATGTAGGATCTGGACTTTCTCTGGAGTTGTCTTGTTTGGTGAATGTTCCTGCGTCATTCGTTGTTATGAAACATTTATTGACCCTAACTCGTCTAAATCACCAGCTGAGTCTGAGTTTTTCCCCCTGTCAATTGATGCGGGTACAAGTGGATGCCGTTGGTGGTGGGCATCACTGAGGAGTTGCGGGTGGACTCCCCAGGGGTGGCCCATGGGCCCAGTTATGAAGGAAAGGTGCTTGTCT
Source organism: Ambystoma mexicanum (assembly GCF_040938575.1). NCBI lineage: Eukaryota > Metazoa > Chordata > Amphibia > Caudata > Ambystomatidae > Ambystoma > Ambystoma mexicanum. Next base: position 291,540,114 of record NC_090941.1, read on the forward strand.
TAACAGGGACCTTGCCGAGGGGAATGTCCATAGGTTGGGGTGCTGGTTTGCCAACTGCAAGAGAGCTGTCATTTTCAGAGGTTGGTTCAGTAAATATTTAACTTTTAATTGTTATGTGTCTGTTCCTTTCATTATGTCTGTTTCTCATTATTGGTATTCTCAATGTTTAATAAAAGCAATCCCTGTTACAAAAAAAAAAAAAATCTGGTCAGTTCTCCCTCCTCAATTCAGCAGTACACACAGCTGTTTGTTGGGTTCTGTATGTATTTCAGATGATCACCTAGGACTTTGTTGGGCTAGGCTGATGTCATAACGTTTTTTCCTAAATGTATGTCTGTCACCTGATTGTGCACCCTTAAGCCTACGGGTCCCCGGTTGCACCTTCCAAATGTTATAAAGTAAAGTAAAGTTAGAAAACACCACGCTTTTAATAGGAAGTGAAACTGTAAGTTTAGGCACTCGGCATCAATGCACAACATTTAGAAGGGTAAATCAGCAGCACAAGAAGATAGCTATTCCTCTTGTATGAAGGATTCTAGAATGAACTATAAAAGGTCAGTGCACAATTCAAAGTCACCGGACTGCCATTACACCTCTCCCACGGTCTCAACAGATGTTATAACCAGATATAGCGATCACTTCAGGGATAGTGCCAGAGAATATTGTACATGTGCCCAATTACTCTCTGTAAGAGTTTGTTGTCAGTCTGTTCACCCATTTCATGTGTGCAGCTACAGAACCATTGCTTCAGAAATCAAGGGTTTGGTGAAGTCTTTTGTTTCCATTCTTCATATCCTAGAACAGGGTCCTGCAACCTTTGGCTTTCCTGATATTTTGGACTACTACTCCCATGACTCATCAGCATTTGTGATTCTATCTAGACCTGCTGGGAGTTGCAGTCCAAATCATCTGGAGAGCCAAAGGTTGCAGACCCCTGTCCTAGAAAGTGAAAACTGAACAGGCTTTCTGCTCCTCCTCCTGTGTGTGTTACCACAATCTCTTTCCTATATTCTTTCTCTGGACCACTATTGATCTGGGATGTAACAGGGGCAATGGCCTATGTATCAATGCTACAGCGTGGGACACGGTTAGTGGGAAAGTGAGAAAGTACGAAATTGATTGTAAATGGGGGAGTAACAACATTTGTGCACTAATGTGAAGGGTGTTGTTTTTTGAGTGGTAACATGACTGTGTTGGGTCTGGTGGTGTCTCGGCGCTAAAGCATAATACATTGCAAAAGATGGCATGGACTTTTGCAGTAAGATATTTCCTTGTCTAACCTGTGAGAATGGGATCAGGTAGATCAACGGGACCAAAAGGGTGTGCGCAGTGTGTTTTGGTGAGCCTGAGACTGCCCAGGCTCTTTCTGCTGCTGCTGTTTCTGGGACACTTGGAAGTCTGTCTTCTATTTCCACTACTGCTTCCAGGAGGAAGTTGCATAAAACCCCTAGCACACGCGGAGCGCGCGGTGTGCGCAGTGTGTTTTGGTGAGCCTGAGACTGCCCAGGCTCTTTCTGCTGCTGCTGTTTCTGGGACACTTGGAAGTCTGTCTTCTATTTCCACTACTGCTTCCAGGAGGAAGTTGCATAAAACCCCTAGCACACGCGGAGCGCGCGGTGTGCGCAGTGTGTTTTGGTGAGCCTGAGACTGCCCAGGCTCTTTCTGCTGCTGCTGTTTCTGGGACACTTGGAAGTCTGTCTTCTATTTCCACTACTGCTTCCAGGAGGAAGTTGCATAAAACCCCTAGCACACGCAGAGCGCGCGGTGTGCGCAGTGTGTTTTGGTGTTCTGGTGTTCGGGCGAGGGCCTGCGGGCCTGCCGTAATGGATGGATCATCGCACAAACGCGGGAAAACAGGCACCGGCGGAGACCGCTTGCCTTCCCCACCCCATACAAGGCTGCAACTGCGACGTTGGAACTCCACCTCCGCCTCAGCATCTAATCTAACTGACGTGAGCATTGGCCAACGAGTAAGTACAAAACTGATTAGACATAATGACACAGTAAGTGAGTTTACCAGAACTTTTGTGGGAGAACCTGAAGACGTAGGATCGTCATTGATGTGCTTGAAGAATAAAAGTGCAAGGAGAAACGCAGTACATGCCGCCACTCCAATGACAGTCTCTATACCTTCTACGTCCTCTATATTTCCAATAGCCTCCTTTACCCTGCAGGTGGACTCGTCAAATACCGATAATACTGACAATCACCTAGCAGGGCCCGTCTCACACCTCGATCCCCCTTACCTGCCTCCCCCCGTGCTACACAAACTGGCGACCGATGCGAGCAAGCTCACACCGAGTGTGACGTCCCTATGCTCGGCGAGTGATGGGAGAGCCGAGCGGGGTGAGAGGGAGAGTGCGCCTGGTGGCCTTGGGGCTGGTGGCTTCATGGATGACCGCGTGGGATCCGGGATCCCATCCCTCCTGGGAAATGGCGGGTCAGTTCTGGTGGGGGTCGGGGCCTCTTCGCCTGCGGGCGATCCTCGGAGCGGACCCTCTCACCTCGAGCCTTCGATTGACTCTCGTGTCAGCACGACGGCGCCCGATCCAACTGCCAGCTCCGTGTGCTCTGAGAGAGAGGTAAGACGCGGAGTGGATTCTCGCGTGCCCGTCGTCACGCCCGTTGCGCCGACCGAGGTTGACGCCTGTAACACAGAGGCTGAGGTTGCGGCTAGGCCATGTCCAAGTTCTCGAAACGCTGCGCTCCTTACTGACGCCCACTCCATAAACTCTTCTTCAAACAAACTACCTAAACTGATGGTTTTGGCGTGGCGCGCACATACTATGAGAGGATGCTCTAATAACGGTAGCTGTGACGACAACCTGGACCCAATCTGGAAAGAGGCCCCTCTGCCAGAGCTGCGTACATCATCACTCCCGCCCACCAAGAAACCATACGGCCACTCTATACACGGAAAGGATGAACTGGACCCTGTCATGCCCAACACGGCGTTGGAAGACGAAGTATTTTGCCCCCTCGATAAGCACTTATCTGCTCTAAACAAGGGACGTGTCTCTCCAGCACACCCTAAAAACAGAAGAGACTCGACAGAAGTTGTAAACAAAACTTCGCAAGATTTTTCCCAAATAAACAAAGCCTGCAATCTCACATCTAGAGGAGACCGTAGCATAACTAACCAGCAGAACCAGCGGACGCCTATGGCGCCCAACCATGAGACTCAGCCAGGGGCAGAATGGTCTAGCACAAATTCTGATGCTCTGCGTAATTGGAAAATCGATCTGCAAAATGAAGAAAATGTTGTTTGTCCGGCTTCACCCCGTATACCCTGTTCCCAGGCTTGTGCCCCTCAAAGACAGGAAAATGCGACAATACGCCCATTCGACTTCAGAAGTGCTAAACAAAATCTTGCATACAACACCTGTAAGTGTGACTCTCACGCTTCCACTCTTCCTCTTCTGAGATTTGTTCAACTGCTTCTTCAATCATAGAACGTGACTTTCCAAAAGGTAGGAGATCCAAAATTCAACCACATAAAAAAGATTGCAACTCAGAAGTCAGGCTTGATGCGAACTTCACCAAAGACCTACAATCGGTCTTAATGTCAGCAACTGGAATTTCGCTTGCTCCATTTCTAAAGCTCTACGAGCAATTAAATGACAATGTGAAGGACCTGACAACCTTAGTGGCGCTTATGAATTCAAAGATAATCAATATGGAAAAAGATTTGCGCGCTGAAAGAAAGGATAATGGAGCAATAAAAACAAACTTGACCTCTGCCTTGCAAACACTAACAGAACAGAAAGAAAACAACAAATTGGATAAAAAGCTCCTTGCAGAGGTTGCGAAAGAAGCTCTAAGCGTGCTAAGGCATCGACATACGACGACACAGGATTTAAATCGGCAACCTAGCCGGGAGCACCCTGCTGGTCCACAAACCGACAAGGGGCCAATTCCCATGGAACCTCCCGCCTACACCTCAATGAGAAACTCCGACACAGACACTGGCTTGCTGGTGCTCCACTCTACCATGGGGATACTGGACACTATCAACAATCCTAGAGAAACTACAGAAGCACTAAAAACTGCACCAATAACTCAGAACTGTCGGGAGGCCAACAACCTGAGTAGCGAAAAAAGTCCGCCGGTTCCCTCAGTGCCTGATACTCGGGGTATCCAAGGCTCAAAACCTGAGCCTGAAAAACCTATGCACGAGAGCATGGGCCCGAGCCATGAAAGAACAAGAACCGAAGCATCTCCTCAAATGAGCTTTGCTAGTATCCTGGAAAGCAGTAAGGGTCCTAAAAATCTGGCAACACTGGATCCTCAAAAACCTTCCTCTTTGGCAACCCTGAATGACACGGGCGCCCCTCGTATACCTGAGGCGATATTAATTCCAGAAACAACGGAGCCCAAAAATCAAATATTTGATATATTCAAGGGAACTGTACCCCAGAAAGTAGACCACAAGGGCCCCAAACCAGGACCGTTGAAAAAAACTAAAAATCAAAGAACTAAAAACCGAAGCGCTGGCAACAACTCAAGAAAATTCCTTCGGAATCTAAAAACTGTCAATGTTAATAACACTCGGACAGATGACAGGGATCCAACAAAGAAAAAAGACCTTAACATTGCAAACACATCTGCAAAGCCTGTAGAATCTGTCCCTCTCCCTGAATCTACCGAGGATCAATCCATTGACTTAATCAACCTGTCTGTGTATGAAGACTTGGAATCAGAGGATAAGGTTTCTAAGATGGGTTCTGAAGGCGCGTTACTTGCGGATGCACAGCCGGTAGTTCCAAGTGACGGAAATGACTCAGTGCTTACCCGGATACCAGCTGGCGCTGCAAGAATATGTACTCTTTTCGAAAAGAAGCCTAAACAAGACGAGCCTCACACAAATCCCTCAAGTCCCATATTTAAAACATTGGAAGAAAGGCGAAAAGCCCTTGCTCAATTTCAGATGCTGTCTAAACCATCATCAGAAAGGAAGCATGCTCTGAAAGAGGGCCTGTGGCCTCATAATAAATCAAAAGATGCATTTTCGGATGGCCTTGATTACAACAAAGACAACGTAAACAGAGTAGGTCTGACTAGAAACGAGATCCTCGACACACGGCTTCCCCGTGAGAGAAAGGAATGGCGCAAAACGAACAAGACGGATAAAAGCGCTGGCGACAAAAGCCAAACTTCCCACAAGGTGAGGCTAGAACGTATAGAAAATGGAGAGAAACTCATCTTAAATCGCTCAAACGTTCTATGCCTCTTTCAACACGTGCCTTCTCTCAGAACGATACGATCTGAGGACATCAAGACGGTGGAATTCAAAAATGAGGACCAAGACGACAAAATCATCCTCCACTTTAGATCCAGAATTGTTCGGAACATTGTACTGGATGCGGGCTCCGCTCTTATGTCGATGGGTTTCGACATCTCAGAAGTGTCTGAGCAAGCTGAATTCGATCACAGAGCAGACTCTCAAAAAACTAAACGCGACTCGTTCTATCAGGAACCACTGTTTTCTAACAGAACTGTGGTAAATGAGCTTCCCCGAAACGTGGAATCGTGGTTAGAACGTGACCTGCATCCTGGCTCTGGAAGCATGAAAAAGACAATGGCCAGTAGTCCCCCTGAGACTGTACCAGGGAAACTCCCCACAGAGGATACCATCAAAATCACCATTAAAGGAGCTGGCACGACGGATCCGAGCCTTGGTGATTCGCAAAGCCCACAAGGCCAAAGCGGAACACAAAAGGATTGGTCCTGGCTGGCTGAAGCATTAGGCAGCGCCTCAAAACGGTAACGCCAAGTGGTAGAGGAGCCACGGGAACTTAAGATCAGATCCTGGAACACCAGGGGCTTCTCCCACCTATTTGTAGAACCCTGGCCGGACGCGCTAGATGTGGTCTGCCTTCAAGAGACGTGGATGACGAGTTGCCCAACTGTGGATGCCTACGAAGTGGCCTTCAACCCAGCCTTTAAAAAAACTAGAGGAAGACCAATGGCAGGTCTGTTGACAATTGTAAAAAAGAGTTCTGGTTGTCGTATCACAAACTCTCTAAACCTATCACCCTTTATACTACTGTCAACGATAGCTTCGGATGGGTCCCGAACTGACAACTCGACTCTTTTCCATATATTTAATATATACTGGAATCACACTCAGGCCGGGTCAACTTCCTTCATAGATCTAGTCTCATCTAAAATCAACGATCTCTTACTTGAGAATGAGTCAACAAACATAATAATTTGTGGAGACTTGAATATCAACTGTCTGGCAAAAAGAATGAAAAACAACGAAGTCGTGTACGGATCTAACAACGTAGCTTCAAAATGGATGGGGGAAATGGAAACTAGAAATCTAGCGATGCTCAATGGAAATTCTGTCGGCGACATACCAGCTAAACCTACGTGGCGACGAGCAGATCAGAATTCCATCTTGGACTACTTCTTCGCCTCAGAAAAGATACAACAATCCATCAAGTCGCTTGAGGTAATACCGATGACTCAAAGCGATCACGACATGGTAATTCTCACCTTGTCAGCCGTAAATCAACCGTCCCAAGAACGATGGGAACATCGGATATTGGCGGAGCCAAACAGAGTGAGGCTAACACTGCTCTCTGCTGAAGTCTCCACAATTTCGGAAACTTTCATCAAACAGGATTGTGGAGTCGAATACGCACATCTATTACATCTGTTTGTGGAAAAAAAACAGGGACTGAGAAACCATGGCTTTGCTAACAAACATAAATTTGATGTTGAGATTATGAGAAGAAAGAGAGAATTACGCGCCTCTAGCAGACTCCTGAGACTCAGAGACTCTATAGACTCAGCACGAGAAAAACGTGCCGCAAAACAGAAATACAAAAATTGGATAAGATCCCATAAAGCCCTTATGTTCCAAAACGATGCAGAATTAATGATGCAAAAAATGAATAACAAAAATTCGGCAGAGTTCTGGAGACTTCTAAACAACGAAGGGGCTCCTCAATCCGCATTGATGTCAAATATGGTACCAGCAACAAGGTGGTCATCACATTTCAAAAACTTGTACAGCAAAAAAGGTACCTGGCAGGCCCCTGTAACACCAACTTTAATCAAATGGGACCTGACCTTCTCTAAAGCTGACATACTACAGATAATTAAGAACGCCAGTGCCTCAAGGGCTCCTGGCCCTGATGGTCTGACTAACTTTACCCTAAAACAAAATCCAGAGCTATGGGCGGACGTTTGTGTGGAACTCTTCACTCGAATCTGTAGAAGACGGAATCTCCAAAGTCTTGGAAGAAAGCAATAATTGTGCCCATCTTTAAGAAAGGAAATCGGCTTGAGCCAAAAAACTATCGATCAATAGCTCTTTTGGATGTATTGGGCAAAGTGTATGCAACCATGCTGCAACGAAAACTTTCACAATGGATTGTTGACAGTGATCACCTTGATGAAAGACAAACAGGCTTTGTAAAGGGGGTCGGCTGTGGTCTTAACCTTCTGCTGATAAATTTGTTGAAAATGGAAGCCATTAGAGCTGGGAGTAAGGTCTATCTTGCTCTGATCGACTTTTCCCAGGCGTTTGACTCCATCGATCGAGAACTACTTTGGACAAAAATGTCTAACTGGGGGTGTCCTGAGAGTCTGTTAGCTGCCATCAAAGAAATCCACTCTGCCACCACCATCAGAGTGCGCCTTGACCAAGGTGGACTGCTCACAGAAGAAATTAACACTTTTCGTGGTGTCAAGCAAGGTTGCCCTTTGGCGCAGATCATTTTCAACCTTTTTCTCTCGGACATTGTTTTCGCAATTAATGAGCCACGATCCTTCTCCCCTATGTTACACGGCTCTGCATTAGGCTGGATGTTGTATGCCGATGATTTGATCTTGTTGGACTCTACCCCAATCGGCCTCCAGCGCAAAATAAATGCAGTTGAACGTTACGTGGAAAAAAACGGATTGCTCATTAACAAATTAAAAAGCGAAATATTAACACTACAGAATTTGCAAACTGGATGCTGCCGGAAAAATAACAAATTCAGATGGCACCTGGGAAAGGAAACACTTACTACGGTGGAAAGCACCAGATATCTTGGGATGCAAATTAACACAAACATAAATGATAGCCCCTGGATGGAGATCACGAAGACGAAATGTCGACAATTAGCTTCCCAAGCATCGATTCTAAACAAAAAATATGGAAAGTTTTCACTCAAGCCATTGATAGCTTTCTATCAACAGAAGGTTGTTCCAGCCTTGATATACGGCGCAGAGAATGCCTTTGGATGCTCGGCTGAATTCTGGTCAACACTAGAACACATTTTTTGGGTAAAAATTCTACATCTTCCGAACAGCACTCCCACATCCTGCATACGTACGAGTTAGGCATGATCTCGCTTGAAGCTCGGATCATGTGGAATACCTTGGCCTTATTCAGGAAAACTGTGATGCCTGTAATAGCACCTCAATTTAAAATATTAAGCAATCCTGGCAATGCCAAGCCAGACTGTCTCCTAGCCCGGTGGTACAAAAGATGCCAAGAACTGTTAACCACTCATGGAACGAATATCAAAACTCTTCAGGCCAATCCAGAACTGGTGAAGAAAAAGATCTGGGAAGCAGACTGGATTCAAACTAGTGAAGACAGAAGAAAGACTAAAGCAATGAAGGATGCCCCAGCTGAGGCACGAGCATTTAAAACACTACAAAACTACGTAGTCTTGTTCCCGGACAACGCAAAAAGGGCCACATACATGAGATTTCGCCTAAACCTATTCAGAACTAAAGATCGGACAAAGAACTGGATAGGAAAAGTTGCTTCGAACACCGTATGTAGGTATTGCAAAATCTGCGACAAATCACTTAAACACCTTGTCTTATTCTGCCCATTCTTCAAACCACAAAGAACTAAACATATGGGACAAATAGTTTCTGAGCACGCATTAATGAATGCAGAAGAATGGTGGCAGCTGATGTTTTCTGGTTCCAACACAAAACTGACAAGGGTTCTAACCGTGTTTTTGCAGGAAATTGAAGAGATCCTTGATTCGGTGAATACCGAAGAGGAAGGTTGACGGTACAGGCTCGTACGGCTTGTTATCAGATAAAGCTCAACCGGTGTCATATGTCAAGGTTCCCTTGGCCCTTGCTGTGGACTCCTGCTTTCTCATGTCTGTATCTTGAAACGTGATCTCATGTATGTTTCTGAACGTGGAAATGGAGGACTTGTGTCATGCTTGTTTTTAAAGGTTTTTTATAAACCAATAAAAAAAAAAAAAAAAAAGGGAAGTCCAGCCAATTTCGTGTTTACACATTAATCACCAACAACATGTACATTTCTGGATAAATGACACATTGTTCTCATAGTGACCCCACAAAGCAGTTTCCTGAGAGAGGTACATTTGATCTGGTTCACATTATTTACCTGTGAGGTAACTTAATAACTTGGGGTTCCAAAGTGCGCCAACAACAGTGGAACTGTTCCTTTGACTGATACTCAGAAGTCACTTCATGGCAGTCCGATTAAGACCCAAACTCTGAAAGATGCCTTAAAGAAGCTCCAAGAACAGTTAAAAGAATGAAAGCTGAGCCCACTCATTTAGCTGTCTCTAAAAACAGAAAGGGTTACAACTGGCTTTATCTGGTTCCTTAAGGGATAACCCCAGCCAAAGAAACCCCTGGGGACATTGTAGACTCATATTACCCTGCTGTATTGAATCCTTCACCTAATTGGGCACCCAATGAAATTCAAGCCACTCACTCTGCTAAGCCCCTCTTGCCATCCCACAGAGGGAAGAGTGCGGCACCGAACAGGACCTAAGTTCAGAGGAAGAGGATGCAGCAGAAAGGGAGATGAGGAGCCCAGGCTAATCTGGGCCAAGGATGATTACAGGATAGAGAGACGATAAATATGTATAATGATCAATTAAATTGAGTTTGGGCACTGGAAGCCTGAGTTCCTGCATCGTTTTGCTCATCAGTCAGGGTGGTCAACGCTATTCCCTCCTTCCTTCTCCCAGTGCTTTCTATCATCTAATATGTCAAACATGGAATAGGACAGCCAGGGGTCCTGGAAGGTCATTGCATCATTGCTACTGATCAATCCTCGGCTCCTTCTGTTAATTGTGCCATCAGTGGCACACATGTTATTCTGTCTCTTTTACACTGGAGCTTCGTGCACCACTCTGAGAGCCTCTTAGTTGCCACCTGTTCCTTGTTCAGATGAAGTGATTTATGCTATAGGGTTTGGGGATTGACCTTTACCTCATCCAAAGTCTGTCCCTCTGGGTCCTATCTCTGAGAACCATGCTTCCTATTGACCCCTTCTACACCTGTGAATGTATTGGGGCTGGATTTGTCGTGAACAATTATTTCTACTATTTATTGTTCCCCTGATAATATTTATCTGGATATCCGAGTACGTAGAGAATTGGAGATGTTGGCTATGTTGCAAGAATCTACACATTCGGAAGAGGAGCCACTCCCTTATTGCAACTGTTAGATCGAGTTCCTCTGCAATTGTGGTCCAAGCATGCACATGATGTGGGACGTATATTGAATGTTGAACCCGTACATATTACATTGAACTCAGCCAAACCTCTTCTGTTTATCCTATAGTACTCGTTTCCAAAGACGCTGAGGGAGGTCACTGAATTGTTATTCAAGCCAGGAATGATTGTAGTCCTAGTAATACCCCAAAAAGCCTATTAAGGACACTTTTCATTTTGTGCAAGATATATGTGCTGTTAATGGTGCATTTATGCCCACTGTCCCTGTAATTCCTAACACTGCAATGTTTCTGTCTTGCATTTCCTCTACTGCTACACACTTTACTGTGGTAGATCTATGTTTTGCTTTCTTTTCTGTACTTGTGCACAACGACAATTCTTATTCTTATTTGCTTATACAAATCTTCAAGTATGTTACATGAGGCTGTAGACAGTGGGAATGTGGAAAGTCCGACACTCTTCTGACCAATTGTAATAAGAGATCTTGACACCCTGGTGTTCAAAAGGGGGAGTCTGTTTTCGGTCTGTATGAAGACAACCTTTTATTGGTTTCTCCTTCATTGGAGGCCTGCATGCAAGATTCTCTTGATATATTGACAGCTCCTGCTTTGTAGGGACAAAAGACCTCTACAGAAAAAATCCAATTATGCTACATTAGAGATGATTATCTTGGTGAACTATATATGCTGGGGAGAGACATCTAAAAAGTATATTAATGGGATTTTACAAGCATCCAGATTCCAAACGTGAAAGCAAATGAGAAGATTCTTTGGAATGGCTGGCTTGTTCAACACATGGGTGTTGGGTTATGCTTCAATTATTAAACTCCTTCAATATCTCACCCATGATACTATTCCTAAACCCCTGCCATGGTCATTTGAAACTGAGGAGGCCTTCAGTAAAATCAAATATGAGTTATAAAAAGCTCCATCTTCGGGTATGCCTGGTTATCAGAAGTCCTTTACTCTGTTCTGTGATCAGTTAGAAGGGCTTTGCTCAGGGTGTGTTAACTCAAATGCATGGTGACAAGCTCTTCTCACTATTACAGTACTCCAATAGATCCAGTGGCTGAAGGGTTACCTTCTTGTTTATGAGCTGTGGTGGCAACTGCATTGTTAGTTTAAAAGGTTGATGCTTTGGTTCAGGGACACCAAGTTAATGACAAAGTACAACATACAGTTTTTACATGGCCTTAAAAGGTATGACTCAACCAATAGCACATTTCTGATTGACTACATATGAGAAGTTGATTATTTTGTCAGAAATTGTGGATATTAGCAGATTTTGAGGGGACAGAAATGAGAGGAGGACACAAAGTTGTCATGTTCTCATTGTCAGCCATTTTTATTAAACAGAAATGAGTCGGAAAAACTCCTCTCTCGACCTACCCAAAGGAATAATTTACCTATCTAGGGAACTAAAACTAAAAATCAGTCTGTGTCAAGTAGTTAGTATCTTAGAAACCATCCTTGTGTCCAAAACATTCTAATCTGACCCTCACACTAGAAATAAACAACAAAGGGCCCGATTCATGGAATTCTTTTCAAGGTTCAAAGTGACTTTTCACTGCTGACACAAACCCTGATTCATGGAACTGGGCAAAGTGTATTTTTGTTGTGCAAAGTCATTTTGTACTGCAAAAATTACTAGTACTGACTTCGCACTGCAAAAGTACACTTTATACAGTTGCATGAATCAGGGTTTGTGTCGGCAGTGCAAAGTCCCTTTTAAGCAGTGCAAAGCCATTTTGTACCATGCCAAAAATTCCATGAATTGGGCCCTAAGAGTGCAAGAAAATAGCTCTGACTTGATATTTAGTGGAAAGTGTTCATAATCAAAATATAAAGATACATCCAACAAAAAGTGTTTCCCGAGGTAAAACCCTTGGATCCAGAGGGTGGTTCCATTCCCCTGGATGTTTTGGTATGATGGCAAAAGTGTTTCTTTTGAATAACAGTTTCTTTTTATCACAAAAAAATCTCTTTATCCAATTGTTCCTTTGGGTCTGTATACTGGATCCAGAAAGTTTTTGTTCAAATAATACATACCATAATAGTCTTTTTTAAGCTTTTCCTGTAACCTTGAAGTATTGTCTGGTGTACTCCTCAACCAGGAATTCTGTTATGGGCTTTCTGAATATCCTGCTATACTCTCCTGCCAGGTATCTTGCTACAATGTTAGCATTCTCATAACATTTCAAATGCTTGGTATATTTTGTGATCAGGACTTCTTTTATGGACTTCGTAGATCCCCTGGTATACTCCCATGCCAGGTATCTTGCCACAATGTTAAAGTATTTATACATCTTTGGTGTTTTGCTTGGTATACTCCTCTGCTAGGAATCCTTCTCTGGCAGTTTGCAGATCCCCTGGTTTACTTCCCCGCCAGGTATCATTCTCCAAATGACAGCTGCCTGATGTGTTCATTTTACCAGGATTTCTATTTGGATCCACTGTCCTTTGCCACATTGGCATCTACTTTGTTGGGTTCAATATATTTAGGTATAGTTACACTTGTTTCAGTTTTCCCCCACATTGGCATCTCATGCATATGCATTTGTTTGAGTATTGGTGCTGCACTCTATTGTGTTCATATTAAAATTGTCTTCTTATTAGGCATTGAATTTACATTGAGGTTTGTTTGCATTTAAACCGCCTTTGAGCATTGTCCATATAAGTATTCGCATACAATTCATTCACTTGATTACATGCGTGTTGGTAAGCCCTGGGGTCCCAATTGAGTGTGGGCAGACTCACCAGAAGTTCACAGCATCTCTTACTTATGGCATCCCTCTGCAGTGCAGCTTCCTCCCTGGGTCAGCTTCTTCCACAACGCAGATGTTTCCCCAGCATTTCCTGCAGCTCTATGTTCCCTCGCCGGCTTCCCTTTATGGCTTGAACCGGAGAATGTTGTTTCCCAGCACAACCGTACCCCCAGGAGCTCTGCTGCAGCACCCAGTGCTTCCACTGTGCTTCAAGTGTGCCTACTGCGCCTCTCCTTCCTTCACACCATGCCACTATGTGTGACTTGCGTTCGTGAGACGCCGCATGGAAATGCCCATCCTCTCTTTGTTGGCTTTCTCCTGCACGGGTATCTGCGCACTGCTCCTCTCTTTAGTGTGGATGTCATTTTTAAATGTCCCAGTCACTTTAGGTTCAACAAAACAAAAAGTCTGCATTTTAAGCTTCTGACTCCTCTTAGTCTGCATCAACACCTCCCTCCTCTTATTTGTCTCAGTACCTGTGGCTTTATGGGAGCTGAAGTGCATAGATGTTATTGGATTTCTAAAATCATGTTGCAAAAAGGTTTCATATAAAGAAACATCCAAAACAGGAAATGTTATATTGATGTTGTGAATGTTTGAGGTATAATTGGGATTTTGATTAGATTGCCGGTATGCCATTTCCCAATGTGGGTATCTTAGGGGTTTCTTCACAACAAAGGGGAGAATACAGCATCTTGGCCGATGGAATCATCCCTTCCTCCTGGTAGTTGTCCCCTCCCAGGTGGTCCTCCCTCAAATAGCCACCCCCAGGGTCAGCATTAGGTAGTAGCTGCTGTCCCCTTTCCACATGGGAGGAGGTCAGCACTGGGGAATCGGTGATGACTCCACCGGATACATCACATACCCTTCCCCTAATGTCGCGGTTTCTCACAGTACCTATTGGAAAACCGTAAAGGAAATCTACATTGCCCTGTTCTTTTCCTTTACTGAGCTCCATGGAGAAACAATAGGGCTGTTAATCTAAGAACCAGTGCATGACTTTGCATTAGCATCTTTGCAAAGGCTTATCCAAGTTAATGGGGCCTGGTCTTGACAACTTAGAATTTTCTACCATTCAGATAGTATTTGTGGTATGTTATGGCCAGGGCTTCAAGTTCAAGGGTTACATAATTATACTCTGCCAGAACCAGCTTCCTGTTTATGTGGAGGATGGGATGCTCTATACCATCATGATTCTGTGAGAGAATTGTACCTAAACCTGTATGCGAGGCATTTGGTTGTAGGATAAACTCCTGGTTGAAATCTGCCACCTTCACCATAGGCTCACTACACAAAATGTGTTTGAGTTTGTCAAAACACAATTGATCTTCAGGATGCCATTTAATTTTCTGGGGTTCAGCATTTTTGAGTTTATCTGTGAGAGAGTATGCCATAGAGGAGAAATTAGCAATAAACCATCTATAATAGACTACTAAACCCACAAAAGCTCTCAAATCTTTCTTTGTTTTTGGAGAATGGGATTCCTTAACTGGTTTGGTCTTTTGGATTTGTGGCTTCACTAGTCCATTTCCTAAGAAGAACCAAAGATATTTAACTGCGGATCTAGCCAGGTGGCATTTCTTCAGATTAGCTGTAAGTCCTGCTTTCCTTAGGGCTCTCGTATCTAAATGTAGGTGGTATATATGTTCTCTTCAAGATTTGCTATGGATGATGATATCATGAATGTATGATCCACAGAAAGAAGCATAGGGTTGTAGGATTTCATCCATTAACATTTGAATGATAGCCAGTGCCTAGTCAGATCAATCGTGGAGAGCTAAACAGCAGACCCCAATCTATCAATAAAATCATCAATTATAGGCATGGGATAACTATCAAATTGGGAAAACTTGTTTACTCTTCTAAAATCAATGCAGAACCTCCACGATTGATCTCGCTTAGTGACCAACACAATAGGAGAGGACTAGGGGCTTTGAAAGGGCCCGATAATCTCAGCCTTTAACATATTTTCCAACTCTTCTTGAATTATATTCTTTCTACTCTCAGAGATCCAATAAGATTTTAGATGTACAACCTTTCCTGTAGGGGTACGGATGTAATGATATGTCCCTTTTATTCTTCCAGGTTCTGTCCTATAAACATTACGGAATTGTTCTAAAAGGTCCATTAGATCTTGTTTTGATTCTGAGCCAAATCTGGAGGAATTAAAGTATGGTTGTTGGTTTCATGAGATAACAAACTAGTTAATATCAATGCATTGTCTTTAATTAGATTTTTTAAAATGTGAGTCTTGATCTTTCTGTCTGTTTGGGAGACTCAATAGTTATAAGGTGAGCATATTATTTTCCAAAGAGGAGAGGAGGATTAAGACCTTTTGACCAGTAGAAAATGACCTAAATACAGTTTTGTTTTATCATGATACTCGTTCTGCTGTTCCTGGGTCTTGGTCATATTAGTCTATACTGTGGATCAAACTGCTGTCATATGTTATTTCAGTCTCTGAGCAGTTTGAGATAATGGTAAAGAGACTTTCTCTCGTTCCTCTGATGTTTCACTTAACATATCTAAGACATCTCCTGTTTTAAAAGTTAAATGGGGAAAATTCTGTGGAGGACTGTGGTGTTTTCCTAATGGCGAAAATGGTCCATGGTGTCATAATATCCAAATTTGTCCCATCCACTGCATCCAATTTCTTTAAGATATGCTTCAGAGTTTTTATTGAATCAGTTTTCGGGTGATATATAGAGGTACGCAAAGTTTTAATCTGAAGAATCTCCTTTACCTCAGACATGAGTTCACTCATAAAGGTAGATCCTTGATCTGTTAAGATCTCATGTGGAAAGCCAACTCTTGAAAGAAATGGAATTAAGTGCTTCACAATTTGTTGTGCAGTGTTGTTCCATAAAGGAAAGGCTTCAGGATAACAATTTGCGTAGTCCAATATGACTAATATGTATCAGTTTCCCATCTTCGATGGTTGTAAAGCTTCTACTTTTCCATACCTATGCGTGAAAAAGTTATGTGTATAATAGGCAAGGACTGTAAGGGAGCTGGAGTTTTTTTTTGGGTACTGGTCTTCTGACTCAGGGCACAAGTACTTACAATATTCTTTACATCTGCACATGTATCCTTGGCCAATAAAACCGGTTTATGATTTGGGCTTGGGTTTTAGTTGTTCCTAGATGGCCACCTGTCAAATGGGAATGAGAAATTGTCTTATGGCTTTTATGTAACACAATTTGAGACCTAGAGATAACATCAGGTCCAACATCTCCCTATACAATAACTCAGTCTTTAAGCAAAGGAATGGCACACCTTTTTACCTTCCTTCCTCCTCGGGTAATACCTGAAGAAAAGGATCAGCAAGCAAGGGATCGTTTCTTTGGGCAAAGGTTAAATCGGTGATGAACTAAGCTTCTACCTCTGCCACAGAAGGTGTTTTGTTTGCAGGTATAATTTGAGGCTCTATGTCTGCTTCTCCAAAACCCTTAATTTCTCTTACGGTTTCATCACAATTTTTTATTTCTTGGGGTTTAGGAAATAGAGCCTTCTCCAAAACCCCTTGGGCTATTCTTTCATCTTCCTTAACTTGATACGCCTTTTTACCATTAATCTGCATCATCACTTTTACATCTCCTCTCTAGTCAGGGTCTATAAACCCGGCCAATGCATCTAAGCCATATTGCCAGGCTAACCCCGATTTAGAGAGGCTAGTCTAATGTAAGTTCCAGGAGGGGCAATGAGGATTAGGTCTCCAGGCTTGATAAATTCCCCCATACTAATGTACAAGTCAAATCCAATAGAATGTTCAGAGGAAATGGTAGGATTGGTAACTCGTTTACTGAGCTTCTCAATCTTAAAGGTTCCCCAGATTTTTCCAACTGAGCCCGATCCCACACCTGACACCATCTGTGAGCGGTCAGAAATGAAAGGTGGACACAAAGTTTTAATGTTCTCCTTGCCAAACATTTTTATTAAACAGAAATGGGCTGGAAAAACACCACTCTAGCCCTATCCTAAAGAAGAATTTACCTACCTAAGAAATTCAAATTAAGAATCAGTCTGTGTCAAGGGTTAGTAACTTAGAAACTATCTTTGTGTCCAAAACATTCTAATCTGACCCTCACACTTGAAATAAACAACTAAGAGTGCAGGGAAATGTCTCTAACTTGATGTTTAGTGGAACATTTTCATGTTCAAAATATAAAGATCAATCCAACAAAAAGTGTTTTCCAAGGGTCCTTGGGTCCAGAGGGTGGTTACCTTCCCCTTGATTTTTTACATAGGATGGCAAATGTGTTTCTTTTGAATAACATTTTCTTTGTATCACAGAAAAAGTCTCTTTATCCAATAGTTCCTTTGGGTCTATATACTTGATTCTGAAAGTTCTTGTTCAAATAATACATTCCATAAAAGTCTTTCTTTATCTTCTCCTTTAAACTTGCAGGATTGTCTGGTGTACTCCTCTACCAGAAATCCTCTTATCAGCTTTTTAGATCTTCTGGTATACTCCACTGCCAGGTATCTTGCCACAATGTTAGAGTTCTTATACAATTTCAAATGCTTGGTCTATTTGACGATCAGGACTTCTTTTATGGACTTTTAGATCCCTTGGTATATGCCCCTGCCAGCTATCTTGTCACAATGTTAAAGTCTTTATGCAATGGTGGATTTCCTGTTATAATCCTCTGCCCGGTATCTTTCCCCAAATAACAGCTGCCTGATTTATTCTTTTTTCCAGGATGTCATATTGGTTTCACTGTCCTTTTCACTATGACAGAGCAGCATCACTTTGCTGGGTTCAATATATTTATTTAGGGTAATACTTGCATCAGCTTTCCTCCACATTGACATCACATGCATATGCATTTGTTTGAGTTTTGGTGCTGCACTTTATCTTGTAGCTATTCACATTTTCTTCTTATTAGGCATTGATTTTACATTGAGGTCTGTTTGCATTTAAACAGCTTTTGAGCCTTGTCCATATCAGGAATCTCACACAATTAATTCACTGGATTGCATGTGTGTCAGTATGCCCCAGGGTCCCCATTGAACTCTGGGCAGACTCACCGGCAATTCACAGCATCCCCAATTTATGGCAGGCCCAAGTGGTGAAGCTTCCTCCCTGGGTCGGCTACTTACACGATGCAGACGTTTCCCCAGCATTTCTTGCAGCTCTGCGTTCACTCGCTGACTTTCCTCTGTGGCTTGGAATGGGGAATGCTGTTTCCGGGCACAATCGTACCTCCAGGAGCTCCGCTGAGGCTCTCAGTGCTTCCACCATCCATCAGGTGTGCCTGCTGTGCCTCTCCTTCCTTCACACCACACCGGTATGTGTGACTCGTGTTTGTGAACCGCTGCATGGATATGCGTGCCCTCTCTCTGTCGGCTTTCTCCTACACGGGTCTCTCGCACACTGCTCATCCGTTTAGTGTGGATTGCCCTTTAGGTTCAACAAAACAGCTAGTCTGCACGTTAAGCTTCTGGCTTCTCTTAGTTTGCATCAACTCCTCCCTCCTCTTCTTTGTCTCAGTAACTGTGGCTTTATGGGAGCTGTAGTGCATAGATGTTATTGGATTTCTAAAATAATGTTGTTCAAAGGTTTCATATAAATAAACATCAGAAACAGGAGATGTTATATGGGTGTTGAGAATGTTTGTGCTATAAATGGGATTTTGACTTGTTTGACGGTATGCCATTATGAAATCTGGGTATCATATGGGTTTCTTCAGGACAAAGGGGAGAATACCAAATCTCGTACGATGGAGTCATCCCTTCCCCCAGTAGTTGTCCCCTCCCATGTGATCCCCCCTCATATAACCACCCCCAGGGTCAGGATCAGGTAGCGGTTGCCGTCCCCTGGCCATATGGGTGGAGGTCAGCACCGGGGAATCAGTGATGACTCCACCGGATTCATCACAAGAAGTTCTGTTTTAAAACCTGTCTCCTTGCTTTTGACTCTCTCAGATGGGGAGCGCTACTATTGTTTGGTCCCTTCTGCTGCCTTGAAAGATGTGCCTCCACATTAACCATGAGATAACTCTGTTCATTGATTGGATCATATCTATGTAATAGTATGGGCAGAGGTTCACTGGGTTATGCAGTGTGTACACCACACGAGGTTATGGAAGCGTGTCAACTTCCTGATGTTCATTCTGCCAGAGTAGTTGACTTGGTAGCATTCACCAGTGTTTGCATCTTGGCCATAGGTAAAACCACCATAGGTTTTACTGTTTTGAGGTACAAACACAGTTTGGTGATGATTTTGGTATCATCTGGAGGCAGAGAGGATATTTTACTTTTTCTGGTACCCCAATACGTAATGGGACTTATGTTTCTTTTCTGTGCAATGCTCCTCTGCTTCTGTCTTCTTTGGCCATTGTCGAATGTTGTGGTGATGATATGTCTGGAACTTTCAAAGAGGTTGGCAATGAGCTGACTGATAGATCAGCCCAAAATGTGTCCCTAAAAAGGCACCTTGCCTCCTAACAATAGCCATGGGATTTATTGTAAGTTTGGTGGTCCGGAAATAAGGGTGCCGTTAGCAACGTACCGATAACGGCTTTGCATTCTGGCCTTGCTGGTTCTTTTATCTTCAGCCTCATATTCAGTGCACCTGGGTTTTGTCTCAAGAATGTTTGAGAACCGATTGATTTCTGAACTTTAGTTGACAGCATCTACTATCCTAAGAACTATCAGATGAGACAATAACTATATTTATGTACTGGCCAAAGAAAAATGGTGATGTTCTTACAATTTTTGATACTGTCTTTTACAATAACAGTTACCACCGTTAACACCTCCTGTCATGAATCGCAAGGTCCTAATGCACATCTGTTCGCTGAAAGTAAAAATACATCTCTTCATTAAACATGGCAGTAGACTTGTATTCAGATTTTTTCTGATTGCTGGGTCTGCACTCACCTTCCACATGATCTAGCCTCAGTGTTTCTTGCAGCCCCTGTTCCTTTTAAATGCAGTGACATCTGTGGCGATCTTAGACTGGTTTCTGGAAATAAAGGCCCTGTGCTTTGCTCATTACTCTTCGATGAGCTTTTTGGGTTCTCCATGTTTTCCCTCTCCAGCACAAATTCGGTAGAAACCTGCTGCAATCCACCCAACCCCTCCTTCTAGAGGGCTTTTCTGCTACACTAATAATGTTTCTTTGTTCATGGGCATGAACCAATGCAGCTATTCCCTATCAAATAGCTTTGTAGTTATAAACAAAACTACCTTTTCCTTTGACAAAAGGATCTCATTGATCAATTCTGGGTATGCTTCACATAATAGAGGCAATGCTTATGCCTTGTTATCCATCAAATTGGATCAGTGGTTGTTACCTGCGGTATATTCTGCCTGCCATCAGACACGCTTCACCATCTCACCAAGAAGAAAGAGAGGATCCGGTTGGGCAGCTTTCAATGATAGCACAGGGCTCATTTTGGAAAACACCGTCATTTGGCAGCAGGGACCTGTTACTGCAATGTAGGCAGGTCTCCGCCACCCAATTTTGGTAATTTGTGCTGCATAGTGCAAATGTGCAGGGCAAAAGGCAGTATTTGCGTGTGTACACTACCTTTTGGTCTGCACTTGTGCACTCAGCCATGGAAATTAAATAAACACTGCATGGAAACAAATGTAATGAGGAGACACGAGAATGTTTGGATGCAATATTTTATACACCAATGTGATTAGAAAATTATGAATTATTTTACAACCAGAGTAGGCTGGATAATCCCTCACTGGCCTTAATAAATTAGGGGAACCCATCTTGAAAATGTTTGCTTTCAAGATGGACTTGAGTTTTGGTGAATATGTTCTTTCGCTTGTTAGGAGTTGCACAAAGCTTTGTTTATTTAACCTTGCTCGCTCCATTAATTTCCAGTTCAGTGCAGGATGAGTCCACTTCAAACCTAGCCCGAGCTGTGAATTAAATTATAAGCTGCACTGATAACATTCAGGAGGTTTAGGAAGTGTTTGAGGGAAACCTTCAATGTGTCTTGTATATGGAGACACTATGGATATAATAGGGAAACAAGAGGAACATGCTTAAATGAAGTAATACATCATTTACCATAATCATAGACTCCAATGTATTAGGAAACCTACTGTCAAATATTCTTTTAATACACTTTTTAATGCTGCTAAGGTGGCAACCCTTGATCTAACACCTGCTTTTGCAGCAAACCAAACCCCATAATTCTACAATGAGGAACAGGCTGTTTTTGGAGTTAAAGTTCTATTTTATTTAAAAGATCAATCAATACTAAAGGTGGTCCCCTAACTTCATGCTGGGGGAAGTCACCGACAATGTTATACAATCACAGGCAGCTTGTCTACAAAAGTCTTTACTTTCGTTTCCACATGCATTCCTATAAATCAACAACTATATATATATCTATATATATATATATATATATCTATATATATATATATATATATATATATATATATATATATATATATATATATATATATATATATATATATATTCACTACAAAAAAAACTTTGTTAAAGGGACGTTATGGTTAAGTTGCCCTTTTAAAAACCTATACCATTCTGTATAAAAACGTTGTAAAAAGGACGTTATGATTACAAGTAAAATCTAAAAACCCCTGAAATTCGGCAGTTATGGTAGGCTAATCACCCAATTTTCCCATCAGCACTCTCCACTGCTACCACTACCACCCCGGACATAAAAGATGCCACCACACATGTCATTGATGTCATCACTGACGCCATCACATCAACAGGGTAATTCATAGAATTTCGCAGAAAAGTGGCACAGGCGGCTGGCACACAGTGTGCGTGTGCGAATGTCTGCGCCAGCCACGTGCGCTAAAATCGATTTCCGTGCACAGCGCATTCATGGATTTTAGCCTCCAAAACCAGCCATGGCGCAGAGTGGCGCAGCGACCCTACAGCAGCGCCAGTTACGCCCCCAAGAACGCCCTCGCGCTAGGAAAAGTCATCAAAATTCCTAATTCAGCGCAAAGGGCTGCGCTAACCCTGGACCAGTTTACAGGGCTGCCAAACAGCAAATGGCAAGCTGGGAATGTGTATTACTGGGGTGCGCGTGAAGTTTCACACGTGAAAGGGCCTGTGCGAGTGGGGTACGTGTATTACTGGGGTTCGCGGGAAGTTTCACATGCGATTTCAGCAGGGTACGTGTATTACGGGATTCGTGGGAAGTTTCACACGCAAAAGGGCCTGTGCGAGTGGGGTATGTGTATTACGGGGGTGCGCAGGAAGTTTCACACGCGATTGGGCTGGGTACGTGTATTTCAGGGGTGCACGGGAAGTTTCACACACGAATGGCCTGGGTACGTGTATTTCAGGGGTGCGCGGGAAGTTTCACACGCGATTGGCCTGTGTACGTGTATTTCAGGGGAGCGCGGGAAGTTTCACACGCGATTGGCCTGGGTACGTGTATTTCATGGGTGCGCGGGAAGTTTCACACGCGATTGGGCTTGGGTACGTGTATTTCACAGGTGCGCGGGAAGTTTCACACGCGATTGGGCTTGGTACGTGTATTTCAGGGGTGCGCGGGAAGGTTCACACGCGATTGGCCTGGGTACATGTATTTCGCGGGTGCGTGGGAAGTTTCACATGCAATTGGGCTTGGTACGTGTATTTCAGGGGTGCACGGGAAGTTTCACACGCGATTGGGCTGGGTACGTGTATTTCAGGGGTGCGCGGGAAGTTTCACATGCGATTCGCCTGGGTACGTGCATTTCAGGGGTGCGCGGGAAGTTTCACATGCGATTGGCCTGCGTACGTGTTTTTCAGGGGTGCATGGGAATTTTCACACGCAATTGGCCTGGGTACGTGCATTTCAGGGGTGCGATCAAAGTTTCACACGCGATTGGCCTGGTTATGTGTATTTCAAGGGTGCACAGGAAGTTTCACACGCGATTGGCCTGGGTACGTGCATTTCAGGGGTGCGCAGGAAGTTTCACACGCGATTGGAGTAGGGTACTTGTATTACCGGGCTGCGCATGAAGTTTCACACGCGATTGGGCTGGGTACGTGTATTTCAGGGGTTCGCGGGAAGTTTCACATGCGATTGGCCTGGCTGGGTACGTGCATTTCAGGGGTGCGCAGGAAGTTTCACAAGCGATTGGCCTGGGTACGTGTATTTCAGGGGTGCGCGAGAAGTTTCACATGCAATTGGCCTTGGTACGTGCATTTCAGGGGTGTGCGGGAAGTTTCACATGCGATTGGCCTGTGTACGTGTATTTCAGGGGAGCGCGGGAAGTTTCACACGCGATTGGCCTGGGTACGTGTATTTCGGGGGTGCGCGGGAAGTTTCACACGCGATTGGGCCTGGGTACGTGTATTTCAGGGGTGCACGGGAAGTTTCACACGCGATTGGCCTGGGTATGTGTATTTCGGGGGTGCGTGGGAAGTTTCACACGCAATTGGGCTTGGTACGTGTATTTCAGGGGTGCGCGGGAAGTTTCACACGTGATTCGGCTGGGTATGTGTATTTCAGGGATGCGCAGGAAGTATCACACGCAATTGGCCTTGGTACGTGCATTTCAGGGGTGCGCGGGAAGTTTCACACGTGATTGGCCTGGGTACGTGTATTTCAGGGGTGCGCTGAAAGTTTCACATGCGATTGGCCTGGGTACGTGTATTTCAGGGGTGCGCGGGAAGTTTCATACGCGATTGGAGTAGGGTACGTGTATTACCGGGCTGCGTATGAAGTTTCACATGCAATTTTGCTGTCAGAGCGGGGAACGCATATTTCGGGGGTGCGCAGGGAGTCCTACACGTGAATTGGCAGTGTGGGTCCTCCCAGGTGTCCCCTCTACCCCCTCCAGCCCACGCCACAGGGGACTACCCCGCACCCCTGGTCATGTCCCGCAGGCAGCACATCCACCATGGGCAGGCCCCCAAACATGTCCCCCAGCACCCCCACCCCCCAGCTGTCAGGGGCACCTGCCAGCAGGCCCCCACACATGTCCCCCAGCACCCCCACCCCCCAGCAGTCAGGGGCACCTGCCAGCAGGCCCCCACACATGTCCCACACATGTCCCCCTGCACCCCCACCCCCCAGCAGTCAGGAGCACCTGCCAGCAGGCCCCCACACATGTCCCCCTGCACCCCACCCCCCAGCAGTCAGGGGCACCTGCCAGCAGGCCCCCACACATGTCCCCCAGCACCCCCACCCCCAGCAGTCAGGGGCACCTGCCAGCAGGCCCCCACTCATGTTCAACACATGTCCCCCTGCACCCCCACCACCCAGCAGTCAGGGGCACCTGCCAGTAGGCCCCCACACATGTCCCCCTGCACCCCCACCCCCCAGCAGTCAGGGGCACCAGCCAGCAGGCCCCCACACATGTCTCCCAGCACCCCCACCCCCCAGCAGTCAGGGGCACCTGCCAGCAGGCCCCCACACATGTCCCCCTGCACCCCCACCCCCCAGCAGTCAGGGGTACCTGCCAGCAGGCCCCCACTCATGTTCAACACATGTCCCCCTGCACCCCCACCACCCAGCAGTCAGGGGCACCTGCCAGTAGGCCCCCACACATGTCCCCCTGCACCCCCACCCCCCAGCAGTCAGGGGCACCAGCCAGCAGGCCCCCACACATGTCTCCCAGCACCCCCACCCCCCAGCAGTCAGGGGCACCTGCCAGCAGGCCCCCACACATGTCCCACACATGTCCGCCTGCACCCCCACCCCCCAGCAGTGCAGGGCACCTGCCAGCAGGCCCCCACTCATGTCCTCCAGCACCCCCACCCCCCAGCACTGAGGGGCACCTGCCAGCAGGCCCCCACTCATGTCCCACTCATGCCCCCTTGCACCCCCACCCCCCAGCAGTGCAGGGCACCTGCGAGCAGGCCCCCACACATGTCCCCTAGCCCCCCTACCCCCCAGCAGTCAGGGGCACTTGCCAGCAGACCCCCACACATGTCCCACACATGTCCCCCTGCACCCCCACCCCCAGCAGTGCAGGGCACCTGCCAGCAGGCCCCCACTCATGTCCCCTTGCACCCCCACCCCCAGCAGTCAGGGGCACCTGCCAGCAGGCCCCCACACATGTCCCACACATGTCCCCCTGCACCCCCACCCCCCAGCAGTCAGGGGCACCTGCCAGCAGGCCCCCACACATGTCTCCCTGCATGTCCCCCACTCAAGTTCCACACATGTCCCACTGCACCCCCACCCCCCAGCAGTCAGGGGCACCTGCCAGCAGGCCCCCACACATGTCCCCCTGCACCCCCACCCCCCAGCAGACAGGGGCACCTGCCAGCAGGTCTCCACTCATGTCCCCCAGCACCCCCAGCAGTCAGGGGCACCTGCCAGCAGGCCCCCACACATGCCCCCTGCACCCCCATCCCCCCAGCAGTGCAGGGCACCAGCCAGCAGGCCTCCACTCATGTCCCCCGGCACCCCCACCCCTCAGCACTGAGGGGCACCTGCCAGCAGGCCCCCACCCATGTCCCACTCATGTCCCCTTGCACCCCTACCCCCCAGCAGTGCAGGGCACCTGCCAGCAGGCCCCCACTCATGTCCCTTTGCACCCCCACCCCCCAGCAGTGCAGGGCACCTGCCAGAAGGCCCCCACTCATGTCCCACTCATGTCCCCTTGCACCCCCACCCCCCAGCAGTGCAGGGCACCTGCCAGCAGGCCCCCACTCATGTCCCCTTGCACCCCGCCAGCAGTGCCGGGCACCTGCCAGCAGGCCCCCACTAATGTCCCACTCATGTCCCCTTGCACCCCCACCCCCCAGCACTGAGGGGCACCTGCCAGCAGGCCCCCACTCATGTCCCCTTGCACCCCCACCCCCCAGCAGTGCAGAGCAACTGCCAGCAGGCCCCCACTCATGTCCCCTTGGACCCCCCCAGCAGCAGTGCAGGGCACCTGCCAGCAGGCCCCCACTCATGTCGCCCTGCCCCCAGGTCATGACGATCCTCAATCATGGCCATTATGGCCAGCCTCCCCAGCCCAAAGACCCAACTAAGTATTGCATCCACCCACATAGAAAAGGCAATTACATGATACAACCCCAATGGCAAGTATGTAAATGAACACATGTCCGTCACACTCACACAATGGTTGCAAGTGAATGTGAAAACCCATATCATGACATGCATGAAACCAATGAGATAATACCACACATCGAAGTATGAAGAAAAAAATGTATTAAAAGCAACATGGTTGGAATTAAAATCAAACAAACAACAATGGGAATAAAAAAAGAAAATCTGCATGTCCGTAAAATAATGAAAAACAAGAAATCATAATCCAAAGGAAAGGTGTCCAAAGTCACAGTCCAACAAAGCAAATCCAAGGGAAAACAAAAGTGAAAACCATTGCTCCATGGGGAAATCCAAAAAAAAGAGATGAATCCAATAGTGAACTATATACAGATGAACAATCCAGGGTCCATGATCCCAACTGAAGAAATGAAACCTATCAAAAATACTACCTAATGAAAAACTATGTACAGAAACGTGGTGCATTGTCCAAGCGCAACCAAAATAAAGAAAAAAACCAAAGGAAACCTAAC
This sequence comes from Ambystoma mexicanum, assembly GCF_040938575.1. Classification (NCBI taxonomy): domain Eukaryota; kingdom Metazoa; phylum Chordata; class Amphibia; order Caudata; family Ambystomatidae; genus Ambystoma; species Ambystoma mexicanum. The sequence goes on from NC_090941.1 coordinate 291,566,824, forward strand.
ACTATCTAACTATTTACAAGCGCAGCGGGCTAGTCCGACGGCTCACTTTTGGATGTCCCGGTCCAGGGCATCATCGAACTCCTGCTCAATGTCCTGAAGGCGGTCCTCTTCCATGGCCCCGAGGGTTCGCAGGGACGATGGCATGTTCTCCTCCAACTCCCTGCGAATTGCCTCGAGGCACTCGGCCCGCCTCAGGACCCTCCACATGGAGTTCTCCGCCCTGACCATCGTGAGCCGTGCCTCTTCTGCCCGCTGCCGCTCCGAATCTATGGCATGGCCTAACCGCTGCCACACGGAAGACACTTCCCGTCCTGGGTCCTCCTGCCCTCTGGCCGATGCCTGCCCCTCCGATGACGAAGGCCCCGAGCCATCATGGCTCCCACCTTGTTGCTGCTGCTGCTGTGCCTCTGCCCGTGCCCTGTCTCTTGCTGCCTGCACATCCTCCTCCAGCTTGGGTGCAGTTGTTGAGGTGGCCAACCCTGCTGGAAGTCTGACTCCCGACTGTGGCAGGGATGTGTCCTCCACCAGCCTGGCGGCATGGTCAGAGGCAGCTCCACAGGACACCCAGGTGACACATGGGTGGGAAGATGGCACGGAGTACGACTAGCGAATGGGGGGTTCAGTTGAGGATGGGGTCGGAACAAGGCCCAGCAAACGGAGGAATCCGGCTCTAGTGACCTGTCCCAGTAGGTCGATGTGGTCAACGAGCCATTCGAGACGACCTGCAGTCTCCCCATGAAAAGACTGCATTTCACCTCGCATGGCCCGTTGACGCAACGTCACACCACCCAGGACAGGCTCAACCCGGTCCCGGAGAGCCACGTCCGCAGGCAGAGGAAGGCCAGTTGTCGTAAGCTCATCCCCTGCCTGAAAACAGGTCTTGACGTAGGTATCCCTGCTGGTGCAAGATGATGCAGTCACAGGATCCGGGACATGATTACACACAGGCACCTCCGCGGTGGCCTGTGCTGCCTCCTGTCCCTGCCCCTGGAGTGCACCACTAGTACCAGTGGAATCCCCACCTCCAGACCCCGTCTCTGTCCCTTGCACTGCCTCCTCCCCCACCAAACCCCCACCAACCTGGATGACTCCGTGCCATCTTCTTCCGTCGGGCCCTGTGGGGTCTCAGCTGCCCCTTCTGCTGCCGAGGAGTCCAACTCCGACCTCCGCCTCTTGGACCTCCCCTCGGCAGCTGCGACCTGGGACGCGGCACGGGACTCCTCACTCCCCGATGAGATGAAAATCTGGGAGGGGAGCCGGGCCTTGCGTCTCCGGCTGGCGGTGCGATCCCTGCCGCTGTGCTCCACAGCACCCTCTCCGCCCTCTTCATCAGTCGACGCTGCAGACAGGGAGAGATAGGACACAGGCATCAGGGCACTGTACAATGGACTCATACACACATGACAGTTGCACACGAGTGTCCTTGTCAAACTTCAGACATGGCATCACAATCCCCAAAACACATGCCATTTCAAATCACACGCATGAGCTATTCCACAGCCATATCGCAACAGCCAGCACCATCCATACACATACAACAGCATGAGCAGGCAAAGGTGAGCCAGACATCACATGAGACACAGGGAGTGCACTAGACATGCACACACGCCACCCCACTTACATGCATGTGTACACCTCCACCAAGTGTCGCAGTGATGAGATCGGCATCCATGTCACATCTGGCAATCAGTCTTCTACATATCAGTCTCACATGCATCCATGTTGCATGACAGTTGCACACTTGTCAGATACACATACATGCACATGTACACAGTGCAGATACATGCAGCTGGAACCAACATCCATGTGTGACACCACAACCTTGACAACTGAATTACACAGTCATTCAAACATGTGTGCTCACACATCTGCATTTGGCCTGCATGCTTACCCACAAATACACCATCCATGTGTCTCACATGAAAGGACTCGCATGTGTCAGCCTCACGGCCCTGTACATACACATCCATACATGGCCCTACAAAACCACATGTGCAACCTGCACACCACCACATGCACAGCTTCCAATCAGTATGCATGTACACTTACTGCTCGACTCCAGATGGGTGTGCCTCTCAAGGACCTGGACGTGGAGCGCTGGGCATATGCGTTCCAGGACCCTCATTTGGTCTTCCGACAGGTGGCCCCGGCGCCCCTTAGCATCCGCTGCCTTCAAGAGGCGCCAGGCCTTGTTGAGGGCCCTGGACCTGAAGTCCTCCCAGCGCTTCTTGACATGACGGAATTCGCGGACTGCCACCCCCTCCGCGTTGATGGCAGTCAGATCCTGGTCCGTCCTTCCTTGTCAGTGCGCGACCTTCCGAAGAGGGCATCATACTGCCCCAGGACTTGCTCCAGAAGGACACCAACTTTGGTGGCAGTGAAGCTGGTGGCCCTCGGCCTCTCTGGCTGGGGGTTGCCAGTGCCGCCAGATGGTGTAGTGCTGGACATGGCAACACCAGAGGCAGGAGTGGGTGGGCAACTGGGTCCTGGGGCTGGGCTGTGGAGCGATGGAATCCCAGTCGGGAGTCTTCGGTTCCAGCAGGGGTGGTCACAGCAACAGCACCCCTGGCTGACGTGCAGGCAGCAAATGGCAGGGCACGTGGGCAGCAGGCAATCAGGCAGCAGCAGATGGCAGGTGGGAACGTGCTCGGGGCTCTGGGGGACAGTAATTCGACCTTCTGGGCAGGAGCGTGGTCTTTCATGTGTGAACGCGTGGTCAGCTTGATATGGAGTGATTTGGCACGTGAAAATCTTGCACGTCAGCGTGTAATTCGAGGAAAGGCCCTTAGCGCGTAAGCACGTCAGCGCACGTATGCGATTTCATTGGACCAAAGGCCCTTAGCGCGTAAGCGCATCTGTGAATTGACGCGCCTGGGTGTTTCCCTCATAGCACGTGATGACAGAGCACACGTGGAAAAGCTGCACGTCCGAGTGTCAGCGCGTGTAATTGGAGGAAAGGGCACGTACACGCGTAAGTGACATGTACGTGTGGGCCGGTTTAAAAGGTACGTGTAGGATGCCATTTCCTTGTACGTGCTTTTGTGGAGAGCGAGTGGGTGGATTCTGTACTTCTTGTTGGTTCACACGCGATTACTTCACAACGTTTCAAGTTCGTACTCCCTGTTACCTCTGACAGCTTTCATTTTTCTACTTTTTTTGGGCCTGTTTCCTCAAACAGTGTTCACTTCTCCTTTTGTCCTGTCTCCTCAGACAGCGTACAATTCTTCTTTTGGCGGGGGTGTTGCCAACGCGCACACGTGCGTATTTTTCATATTCTTTTTCCAGGCAGACCGTGAGTTCTGCATGCACTTAGCAACTGTGCTTGCCCCGTGTGTCGCGTACCCCTTCAGAGGTCATTGTAAGCTGCGTGTATCACGTGTACGCTTATTTTTGTGTTTCTGGGTGCCACAGCGTAGTGTGGGTTCATTTTTCCACGCACGTGGTCTATGAGGGGTTGCCTGCACGTTTATTTTTGTTTTTGGGCTGCCTGTGCATTGCGTGACCCGTTATCTTCCCCCAGGGGTCACAGACAGCCTTGTTAGAGCACTACGGTACGAATTCCATCTAGTACCCTACCCCTTTGACCCCCAATTGCCCAGGACAATAGTTTACTGCTCCTCCCATACGCACAACAACATCAGTGCCATGTTTGGGAGGCGACCAAGCGGTAAGGGAGGCAAAGGTGGCTGACCTTCAAAAGGTGGACGTGGTGGGCGTGGTAGGGGACGTGGCCGGGATTTGCAGGGTGCCCCATATACCCCCATGTGTGGAGGACCAATCAGGGACACCCATGACCCCCCCCCATGGTTGAGGGAAACGTGGCTGAGACCATCCCAGCTCAGCCCTTGGTTGACTAGCCCATTGTGGCACCTGACCTGGCACAGGATGACTCCCTGGATGACTTCCAGGTCAGCAAGTCCAAGCCACGTGTGGCGGTGCAAGTTGTCACCAAGCCACGTTGATCTGGGGCAGCTATGTCATCTGCTGCCCCAAGTATGCAGGGTGGTGAGGCTGCAGGGGCAGCTGCAGCTCCATCCGCCCCAGCTCTGACTCTCCCAGCCAGGACAGTGTCGGTCCTGGGCCATCATACTGATGTTCCCCCTGCCAACATCACACTTCAGACAATGCCTACACCAAGTCCTATGGTCAATGTGCATTCTCACACTCCAACAACTCAGTCCACCGGTGATTCTGCACCTACTAACCAGAGCGGCGTTAGCCACTCTGGCTCCGCTCCACCTTCTAAAAAGAGGAAGAAGGGTGCTCTGGCACGACAGGCTGAGACCCCAGGCACGGCTACACACTCCGGTACCTCAAGGAAGCCTTGCTGCAATGATTCGGAACTTGATGCACTTGTGAGCTATGTGTTGCAACATAGCCACGAAATGGTGGTGACTGCAGGGTCCAAGACCACACCTGGTCAACGTAAGGCACACTGGCAGACCATCGCCAACCACATAAGTGCCCTTGGATTTGTGAGGCGCTCAGCTGATGATTGCTACAAGCGGTGGAACGACCTGAAACGCAGAGCAAAGAACAAGCTGGCCTCAAGTCATGCCGCTACTCTGGTGACTGGCGGTGGGTCTCCACAAGAGGACAACAAACTCACTGAACATGAGTCTGTTGCTGGGACCTTCGTCACAGAGGAACAGATCCGAGGTGTGGGAGAACTACCCGATTATGACACATTATCCGGTGAGTGCCCATGCGTGTGTGTGTAATGCATGTGTATGTTGTTTGGGTGACGGGTTCTGATTGAGTGGCAGGTGAGGGTGTGTGTGACTGAGTAGTATGGGTCACCCATGTGCTTCATCCAAAACATTCTGCGGCCTTGAATTTGGGTGTGACACTATCCCTTCTGCCCACAGTAGTAATTTAGTGCAACATTACGGCAGCTGCCCTTGAGGTGGCATCATGCAACAACATTGTTTGTATTTTTCAGTGTGCTTTCAGGCTGATTGTTTCAATTCTCCCACTTTTGCAACACATTCCTCAGCCCTATTGTGACATATGTGACATGCTTCTGTCATTGAAGAACCCCACATTGGCCCACATGTGTCAGCTTGGTAGTTGAATGATTTGACCATTCAGGCTGAATGAGTATTGTCCTGATCACATGATGTATTTGGGCCTGTTTGAATGTGGAACATGCTAGTTGTTTCCTGTCACGTTGAAGTGCACAACCATTGATGTGTACATGGCCCTGCAATCACTGTATTTTTGTACACTGGATGTGTTGCAGTGTGTGGCACATGGCGTATCTTTTCACACTATGTGGCATTTTTCATCTCTTCATGTCCATCTCACATGGATGGGTGACAGTACTCATTCACTGACATATGGATGTACTTGTGGAATGTACCATGGCTATGGTACATGCCATCTGTGTGATGGCATGTGTCATATATGTGTATAGGACATGCCACTCACAGGCCAATGTGTGATGGCAGTGCTACCCAGCATGCAGCAAATGTGTTGCTCTTCCATCTTGGTGTCATCAGTGTCAGACTTTTGCCTCCCCTTCCACCTCTGTGACAGTGCATTCATGGGAGGGTTATAGTCATGTGGGACATGTGTAAATCATGTACTGGTTCTGTAGCTTGTCAGGCCTATTTGTGTGCTATGGTGCTAATGCCTGTTTCCATTTTTTGTCTTTCATGTTTTTGCAGGGGATGATGCACTTGATGCTGTAGAGGTAGAGGAGATGGTGCAGACCCAGGAGGAACCTGAGGCACAACCATCCACCAGTGGGGGACGTGGTGTGGTGGTGGATGAGAACCCACTCTTGCTGCAGACGATTCTGTCCAGGGGTGTCTTTGGGTGCACCTCCCCAGACCTCTATTCAGGTGTTGATTCGGATGATGAGACCTATGTGGCGTCGCCGGTAAGTGTTTCTGGAAGGGGTTCTGTTCTGTCCAACCCACCTGCACCAGGAGTAGAACCCTCTATGGGGATGTCAGTGTTGGTTAGTCAACCTTTGGCGGTTACGGGTGCAGGGTCACACTCCACAACATCTGATCCGTTTCCTGGGCCAGCAGATCAGAGGGGGAATGCAGTCCTGCAGCCTCAGGCAGTGCCGGCACAGCAAGGCGCAGATCGCCTTGCCCCAAACAGGTTTGGTGCCCGCCAACGCGGTGGCCATACGCCACCAGGCAATACTGCATGGGAACAATCCATTTATGGTATGGCAACCCAACAGGCAGCATCAGTTGAGATGATGGCTCAAGCAATGGAGAGGGTGGTCACTTCCATTGTCCTCCCTGAAAGGCAGATGGAGCTACTACAGCAGGCAACATACTACATTTGCCAATCACACAGGGAGGATATGTTGGCGTCCAACAGGGACAGACGGGCGGCACTGGAGACTCTACACCAATCGATATCAATAGAGTCCCAGGGCCACAGGGAAGCCCTGAGGGTAGAACTCCATCACCTCAGGGAGACTCTTGTTGACCTTGAGACTTCCACTAACTTGAAGACAGAACAGCAGCTGGAGCGGCTCACACGTTCGCTCTCAGCTGAGAAGCAGGCAACTCGGGAGGAGATCCGGGCATCACGTCAGGTGCTGCATGGGGATCTCCGCACTATAATCCTCCAGAACGAGACCTTCCACACCAGCATGCTTGCTGCCATGGAGGACCATACAAGGGCTTTGCGTGGGCTGCCTCCCATAGCACCACCACCTCCTGTGGCAGCAGCCGAGGGTAATGAGAGCGACAGCAGCAGTTCTCCCACACTGGCATAGCCGTGCAGGCCATAAGCCCATGGAGGTGTTTTTTTTCCCAACATCCACACAGACGGCTGTTGGTGCGCACCCTGTCCTCGGACCTCCTGGGTGCCCCCCCCAGCCCCCACATGGCCATTTTTTATTTTTTTATTTTTTATTTTTTATTATTTTTTAACAGTGTGTTGCCTTGTGTGGCTCCCGTGGGCATCCACTGTATTCTGGCTGGGCACATGCAGGCTTGTCCTGAGTTTGGGTTCGATGCTTGGGTTCGTGAGACCCCTCCTGCTTCCCGTTTCCATGGGCTTGCAAAGGGTGTGACCAAGTGACAGTGATGTAGACAGTGATGTTGGGCTCCCATGAGCTGTGTGGGCAGTCTGTAGTCAATACTGTGTAGACATTTCTTGTGTATATTGTTGTTGTATTGCACACTGCATGTTGGAATTATGTATGCTTCTGCTTCCATGTCTCCCTCTGAATTTGCAGGTTCATTCCTCATGTCTTCACAAGGCCGTCTACTTTGGAGATGGAGTTCATGGTGTATGCAGTACACAGACAAGTTTTGAAGCCTGCAAGGCTACAGTTGGAAGGGGGCGATGTGGTGGCATATTCAGGTTGTAAGACTACGACTACTTTAACTTAGTACTGTCATGTTTTAGTTATGTTTGAGCGTCTGTAGCTGCATTGTATTGTTGGTAAGTATTTGGTTACGTGTGTTATTAGTTCAACATTACTGGGAGCATATTTTCAACCTGATCACGACTTTGGCGGTAACCCTTAAATCTGGCGGTAGCGCTAATACCGCTGGATTTAAGGATCCGCCAAATCAGGACTTCGGCGGATTTCGCCCCAGCTCTTAGCTGGGGGGAAATCTGCCAAAAATGTGCGCTATTACCGCCGGCGGGAAATCCGCCGGCGGTAAGAGCGCAAATTTTCCCCATTGAGCTCAATGGGGAATGGTGCATTCCCGAATGGGCTCAATGGGGAATGGGGAATTACTTTACCGCCGAACTCTTGATCCGGCGCTATTAGCGCCGGGGAGTTCGGCGGTAGGGCTATTACCGCTGGCGGTAATACCGCCGGTGGTAACACCGAAGTCATGATCAGGCCCTGTGTGTGGCCAGTTTCCATTAGGGACACTGTACTTTGTGACACTTGTGTCAGGTTTTCGGGATTGCTTTGTTTGCTCTCACATAGCATGACATGCCATGGTGTGTTGGGTGGTGGTGCTGGGGAGGGGTTGGGTGACATGGCACTGTTCTCATGTTGTATTTTGCAAGGGGGTAATGCATTTAGCAGCATATGTGTCTTTTGATGACACAGCATTGGTGGTGTTTCTGTAAGTAGGGATGCACACATTGTGACACTTCCAGGTGACCAATCTCAGGTTGGTATGGTTGTGACAGTTCACTGTCCCTTGTGTCATCATCGATTGCCAGCTGGTATGTGGCAGGGCTGTGTGCACTCCACAGGGGTGTGATTCTAAGTGAAGTAATTAGCCACCAAGTGCGTTCGGGCTGCCTCACCCCGTGCCCTTTCCCCTCCCATGCGCAGCGGGCGTGCATGTGGTTGGGGATGTGGGGGCACCACCATGTCCACCGGCAGGCCCCGGCTTGTTGCAACGTTGTGCAGTACACATGCTGCCAATATGATCCTGCACACTACTGGGGGAGCGTATAACAGCTGCCCGCCAGAATGGTCAAGGGAGCGAAAGCGTGACTTGAGCACTCCGAATGTGCGCTCCACTATGCCCCGGGTTGCAATATGGGCTGTGTTGTATCTTACCTCGGGTGGCGTGGTGGGGTTCCGAATTGGCGTCATCATGTGGGTGCTCAGAGGGTGGCACTGTCCCCTGGGGAGGTGGTGATGGGTATCATTAGTAGGGTTGTGACATTACTCAGTATCTGGCATGCATGCATGTGCTGTGGCTTTTATACTCACCGAGCAGCCATGTATCGCCATGCCGCCCAGCTTCTAGGTCCCGGTTTAGGGTTGACATTCTGTAAATGAAACTGTCGTGGGTGGACCCTGGATAGTTGGCATATACTGAGGTGATGATTCCCTTGGCATCACATACTACCTGGACGTTGATAGAATGCCAGTCCTTGCGGTTTCTATAGATGTGCTCTGATGCCCTGGGGGGACGTAGAGCCACATGGGTGCAATCAGTGGCACCTAGGACTTTGGGGAATTGTGCCACCCCGTAGAAATCCTGGATGGCAGCCTTCCTTTCTGCAGGTGTTCTGGGCAGGTATATGTGCCTGCGGACTGATGGGTGTGCAGTCATGATGGCCAAGACTTGGTGTAGGCAGCGTGACTGCGTGGCCTGTGACACCCCCCCACTATGGCACTTGTCCGCTGAAATGATCCGGTGGCCAAAAAGTGCAGTACATTGAGGACCTTCTCCAGGGGGCTGAGTGCTTGGGAGCAGAGGGTGGGTGATGTGAGGTCATCCTCCCACTCACTGACCAGGTCGAGTATTATGTGAGGTGGAAACCTGTACCTCCCATACACCTGGTCATCAGGCATGCCAAAAAGGCTGGTTCTGGGTGTGAAAATTCTGGGCCTGACTATCCTCCTCCTGCGGTATCCCACGACCACTGCTGCTAGGAACGGTATGTTCATCCTGGCGTCTGAGCTTGCTTGTTGTTTGCGCGCACTTTTATGCTGCGCGGGTCCACGTACGCCTGCTTCCTGCTGGCGTACGTGTTTCCGGATTAGTGCGTCTTTTTTGGCGCGTGCGTGTGGGCGTTCTGCACATTTGCCTCCTGTACTTCCCCGCCCAATCGCTTGTAAAACTTCCCGCAAGCCCCTGAAGTACACGTACCCCGCTCGCCCAGGCACAATCGCGTGTAAAACTTCCCGCGAGCCCCTGAAGTACACGTACCCCGCTCACCCAGGCACAATCGCGTGTAAAACTTCCCGCGAGCCCCTGAAGTACACGTACCCCGCTCACCCAGGCACAATCGCGTGTAAAACTTCCCGCGCACCCCTGAAATACATGTATCCCGCTCGCCCAAGGCCAATCGCGTGTTAAACTTCCCACACACCCCAGATTTACATGTACCCAGGCCAATCGCGTGTGAAACTTCACGTGAACCCCAGGAATACACGCATCCCACTCGCACAGGGCCTATCGCGTGTGAAACTTCCCGCAAACCCCAGATTTACATGCACCCCGCTCACCCAAGGCCAATCACGTGTGAAACTTCCCGCGCACCCCCGAAATACACGCACACGCTATTTTTGACAGAGCGGGTGTTCGAGTTTGTCGCGTACCCCTTTGCACATCATTTGTCCTAGAGGGCCACAGTATGGGACATTCATCAGAGCTATATATACGGGCTTTTTGTTAGCGCACATTTGTTTAATGCGCAGGGACACTACAGCCTGCCTTCGTGTGGCGGACATGTGTTGATGTACATAGTTGACTTTTGGTTTGTGTCATGAGATCGCCATTTCACTGCTGGGGGGTGGGGGTGCAAGGGGACATGAGTGGGACATGAGTGGGGGCCTGCTGGCAGGTGCCCCTCAGTGTTGGGGGGTGGGTGTGCAAGGGGACATGAGTGGGGGCCTGCTGGCAGGTGCCCTGCACTGCTGGGGGGTGGGGGTGCAAGGGGACATGAGTGGGGGCCTGCTGGCAGGTGCCCTGCACTGCTGAGGGGCGGGGGTACAAGGGGACATGAGTGGGACATGAGTGGGGGCCTGCTGGCAGGTGCCCCTCAGTGCTGGGGGGTGGGGGTGCAAGGGGACATGAGTGGGGGCCTTCTGGCAGGTGCCCCTCAGTGCTGGGGGGTGGGTATGCAAGGGGACATGAGTGGGGGCCTGCTGGCAGGTGCCCCTCAGTGCTGGGGGTAGGTGTGCAAGGGGACATGAGTGGGGGCCTGCTGGCAGGTGCCCTGCACTGCAGAGGGGTGGGGGTGCAAGGGGACATGAGTGGGGGGCCTGCTGGCAGGTGCCCCTCAGTGCTGGGGGTGGGTGTGAAAGGGGACATGAGTGGGGGCCTGCTGGCAGGTGCCCTGCACTGCTGGGGGGTGGGGGTGTGCAAGGGGACATGAGTGGGGGCCTGCTGGCAGGTGCCCTGCACTGCTGGGGGATGGGTGTGCAAGGAGACATAAGTGGGGGCCTGCTGGCAGGTGCCCTGCACTGCTGGGGGGTGGGGGTGCAAGGGGACATGAGTGGGGGCCTGCTGGCAGGTGTCCTGCACTGCTGGGGGGTGGGGGTGCAAGGGGACATGAGTGGGGGCCTGCTGGCAGGTGCCCTGCACTGCTGGGGGGTGGGGGTGCAAGGGGACATGAGTGGGGGCCTGCTGGCAGGTGCCCTGAACTGCTGGGGGGAGGGTGTGTAAGGGGACATGAGTGGGGGCCTGCTGGCAAGTGCCCTGAACTGCTGGGGGGAGGGGGTACAAGGGGACATGAGTGGGGGCCTGCTGGCAGGTGCCCTGCACTGCTGGGGGGCGAGGGTTCAAGGGGACATGAGTGGAACATGAGTGTGGGTCTGCTGGCAGGTGCCCCTCAGTGCTGGGGGGTGGGTGTGCAAGGGGACATGAGTGGGGGCCTGCTGGCAGGTGCCCTGCACTGCTGGGGGGTGGGGGTGCAAGGGGACATGAGTGGGACATGAGTGGGGGCCTGCTGGCAGGTGCCCCTCAGTGCTGGGGGGTGGGTGTGCAAGAGGACATGAGTGGGGGCCTGCTGGCAGGTGCCCTGCACTGCTGGGGGGTGGGGTGGAGGGGGTCATGCGTTGGTGATCAGTAGTGAAAGCTGACATGTGGCTTGCCTGGGGGGCATGCCCATGGTGGATGGGCTGCCTGCGGGACATGACCAGGGGAGCAGGGTAGTCCCCTGTGGTGTAGGCTGCCTGCAGGGGCCGTGGAGGGTGTAGAGGGAACACCTGGGAGGATCCACTCTGCCAATTCATGTTTAGGACTCCCCTGCACCCCAGATATACACATACCCCACTCGCATAGGGCCTGTCGCGTTTGAAACTTCCCGCGCATCCCCGAAATACATGTATCCCGCTCGCCCAAGGCCAATCGCGTGTGAAACTTCCCACGCACCCCAGATTTACATGTACCCAGGCCAATCGCGTGTGAAACTTCACGCGAATCCCAGGAATACACGCACCCCACTCGCACAGGGCCTATCGCGTGTGAAACTTCCCGCAAACCCCAGATTTACATGCACCCCGCTCGCCCAAGGCCAATCACGTGTGAAACTTTCCGCGCACCCCCGAAATACACCCACACGCTATTTTTGACACAGCGGGTGTTCGTGTTTGTCGCGTACCCCTTTGCACGTCATTTGTCCTATAGGGCCACAGTATGGGACAATCATCAGAGCTGTATATACGTGCTTTTTGTTAGCGCACATTTTGGCGCACATTTTCTTCATGCGCAGGGATGCTACCACCTGCCTTTGTGTGGCGGACGTGTTTAGGCCTGTGTGCGTCTTTGCCCGTGCGCTGGTTTGCCCTATTCGATTCCATGAATACGTGTTGTAGGCGAGTGTGTGGGCGTTCCGCGCACTTGCCTCCTGTACTTCCCCGTGACGTCCACATTTTCACACGTTGTTCCCCATTCTGCATGTCACGCCCCGTGTTACACCTACTTTTGTTATGTGCACCGCGCTATGTGCGCTTTCGATGTGGCCGTAGCGCACGCCGTTAGATGACCTGCGTGCCGGCGTGCGCCAAGCAGATTTTCAGCGCACATCCCAGATTTTACTCGCGCACGGACTTCCATGAATCGATGTGCATGGGTTTTGCTGCGATTTTCGCACTTGCACTGCGATTTTCGCGGGAATTTTCAGCGCACGTTAATTCCATGAATCGGCCTCCAAATGTCTACCTTACTTATATTGTGTCATTGAAAAATATAGGCCAGGTGGTTTTCTTCACTGACAATCACAATATAAAAATTCAAAAGGTGCTGTACATGAAAACGTTAACCTTCTCATATGTTCTTAAAGTACATGCCTTAGGGTTTGCTCTCAGATCATGGTACACATGCATGGGGCAATAGGATAACATCCTTTTTACAAAGTTTTCATACAGAATGGCATAGGTTTTTAATAGGGCAACTAAACCATAACGTCCCTTTAACAAAGTTTTTTTTGTAGTGAATTCTGGATGTTTTTAGTAGGGCAAGGTAACCATAATGTCCCTTTGACAAACGTTTTTTGAATGATTTGCATAGGTTGGCAGTACTGTAAGTGATTCATAACATAAGTTGACCAAAATTTTTGTTGAGCATTTAGAAGGATTCCAATAGTAACACATAAGCATACTGTAAAGCAACATTTCACTTCACTGCCCATCTTTCTACGAATTGCACAGTAGTATATGCTGTTGCACAGCATGGCTACATGGTGCAGAACTCATACACACTTCACAATAATATGGGTGAGTCGTTGATAGTGCGGAAGGATATTGTATATTGCCATATGAACTTGTAACTGCAACACTTTCCGTTCACAACTCAACAGGGCAAGTTTGCACCACAATAGAAGCAAGAGTGCATACCGAGGTCTTTGAATGAGTAAACCCCATTCCACCCTAACAAATCGGGGATGAATGCCATTACCAATACAGATTTTACGGCACTAACCCATTGTACCAAAAAAAAGGATTTTTTATCTTCAACCGGAACGCCTCCGGCGTTCCCGTTTGAAGAAAACAAATCCTTTTCCAAGATGGCCACCATGGAAAGGGAAGGCGGGCGTTGCATAGAAAGTCTTTTTGCGCTTTCAATTACAGCTTCCAGAAAGTAAAAAAGGAAAAAGTGTGACCGTAGTGGGTGAAGAACATTTGTATTTGTTCTAAAATGTGTGGTTATCAGCAACACCTTAACAGAAAGGCAGTGCCTGGTGGACATGGTGACTGCAATACAATGTTTTCTCCCAACCAGTAAATGGCAGTATTTACCTCCCCGACATTGTGGTCAGTAAGCATACCTACAGCATACCCTTCAGAGACAAAAGGTTTACCTTTGATTTGTTATGTACATAACGACACTTGTGAAGTATGAAAACACTACCACATGCAAAACACAAGGGTTTTTATTTGTGCGCAATGAACTTTACATAAATGTGTGGAACATACAGTGAATATGTTTGGCAAAAATGTGCGTACAGAAGGCAAAGAAGTAGTCTTCTAACGTGTGGACAAAATCACAACAAACCCTGTGAAGTGAAGTGCACTAATGGCAGAAATATTGCAAGCAACACCATTACCACTGACCTGTGCACACATTTTTGTGTAAGTGCCACAAGGTGAAATGGGTGAAGAAATGTGTAGTGAGAAGGTATAAGGAAGCATCGCTTTTGAAACGTTTCTGTACAGCAAACACTTTCACTGCACCTGATCTAATTTTTCCACTTTTAGAAAGATACCAAATCTGACAACATAGCGTCTTCATGCAGAACTAATCTTGGTAATTGGGGCATCTGGGTGACAGAAAGTACCCTGACAGCACGAAAGCATAATAGATGGGCCTTACGTTTCCAAAACAAGTGGTGTGCAATAGCGTTCTGGATAACGTACCTTGGCAGCGTAAACAAATGATTCCATAAAGACTTACGTACCGTGATACGGCACCTATTAAAGAACATACTGCAACCTACAATGTAGCATGGCAGATTGTGAAGGGGAACATGAAATGGTTAAAAAACACACTAACATGTAAAAAGTAGTAAGGTACTTTAATTTCACAATGCACAGCGCTAAATCATCGCCCTTTTCTCATTTGCAAAGAAATTGGAAGTTTGTGTCTCTGCTGCACAATGAAAATGTTAATTTTGACGGTCACGCTGATGTTTTCCCACGCAGGCAACATGCGTTGGCGCCACAGTTTTTATCACACACACAGTATGCAGTGGCGACACAGTAGTCGGTTTCCTCTCACATTAATTGCCAAGACGGCGTCAATCGCTGTGATGTTGTTCATCAGAAAGTATGGTATGTTACTTAAAATGTTAGTGGCAATGGTGAAGTTGTTTAACCACACAGAAATTATGCGTTGTTGACACGGTAGTCGTATTCCTGTCACAGTGATTTACAAGGCGACGTGAATGGCTGCAAATATGACACCAGAAAGGATGGTATGTTGCTTCTTACTGCTACAACTGCGTACGGACATAGAGGTCCGATGCGGTCATCCCATTCAATGATGATGCACATACAACCGTTGACGAAGAAACCATCACTCGGGTGCTGCAATCGATGACATTCGCAATAGGGAAGGAAGTAGCTGAGGGGAAAATGACAAAAAAGATCTATCAATACGAAGCCTTTGCGGAAATGTAAGGTGTAACACATAGCATTTCTATAAACAATTAATGTTATATGGGGAAATGTACTGACTCCCTACAAACGGCGACAATGTACAATCTGCATAATAGGTAAAAAAATATCAATGCCACATACATTTCGTAGGTAATAGTGGAAATTGTAGTGACATCGTACAGACGGCGGTAATGTGCAATCTGAAATTTCAACGGCACACAAACTTCCATATGCATTAGTAGTAATAATTTTTTTTTTTTTTGCAGACTAAGTAATTAATGGCAGTTTGGTGTACAGGCCTGAAAAATAAGCTTACATGATATGCACTGCTTCCATTTCGGCCTCCGCGGTCACACAGTAGGTGTTTGCAAGAAGACGTCCTCTGGAACTGATATTTCATGTGCTTCACAAACCTTTTGAAGCATAACTTATCAAAGGGAATGTTTCACAAACTGTGACTCCCTACATTCTTTCAGTCTCTTCCCTGTACGTCAAGGTCAAAAAACAATTGACCCTTATGAGGGTTGGTACATGTGCGACCATACTGAGCGCCTAGTGAAAAAATGAAATGAAGTGACCTTCACTCAGAACACAAATACATTCTCATTTTGCAACAACATATCAAGAGTCAATCATGAGAACCGTTACTCCCGACCACATGCAGACGCGCTGTGTTTACGAAACCGTGCAGGTGGCTGCCTCAGATTCCAAACTATAGGACGCCAGTCTGACCGCAGTACTTTTGGTGGTGGCTTCTGACATAGATGCAGTAAGGACTTGTCGTACATTGCCTACCAAGTTTCACTGTACGGTATGATAGTGGTAACAAGAATAAAGCACTGTTTCACTTCCTACTGAATATAAGTAATGCTTACCTTTCGACGCAGTGTTCCATAAGGGTTTGTGTGCAGGGATTTCGGCGTACAACACAAAAACGAAATGACCATGGCGGCCGTATCCAAAGAATGCTACACACTTGACGCTGTGGCGGAACCAAGCGGTGAAAGCGCAAAATGTTGACGTACAGCATGCCATAGATTAGCCAATAGAAATCTTCTCCACTGAGTGAACAGGGAAGTGGGAGCGGACATAGATATCACTCATTCTTAGAGTGATACTTTTTGATCGTTTTAAAGGAAACTACTGGATGATTTCTCACAAAATTTACAAAAGCACGCTTTGGGGAACAAGCCCCTGCTGTACAATTGGTGACAATCCGTCCAGTGGTTTGGCCTGTAGCCGTGCGCAAAGTTTTTGTCTCATTCAGTCTATGGGAAAAAATATGTTTTGGGACCCCCCCCTATAACTTTGCCCCCCCCCTGGACGAATCCTTACCAAACTTTGGAAAAAAATTCAGAGTGGCCCATATACTTCTTTTTGCAAACTTTGGTAAGGATTCGTCCAGGGGTAGCCGAGTTATAAGCCGCCCAGAAAGTGCTCTTCCCATGGAAACATCAACTTAACCATAACTACATGGCCACAACCGTGGCCATGTAATTATAAGGTGGTGTTAGCTATAGTTAAGTTGAGTCGGACTCCCATAAGACTCCCATAAGAACCACTCAAAATTCTATCATTAGTAACTTTTGATTCGATTTTGATTTCAGCAACAGATTTGACCGGAATTTTGAAAGTCAGTGTGGACTCGCAGGCCCCTCCAGATTGCAAAGTTTCATACAGATTCATTAAAAAACTAAAGTTATTAAGAATATAACATTTATTTCTCAAAAATTGCGGCCTACTTCCCATTCATTTCCCATAGACAAACAAGGACAATTTTTTCCAAAGCGCACAGTCCAAACCGCTGGATGTACAAAAACTTGGGCCTGAAGTGTTGACTCGCGATCCATAAATGGTTTGAGGTTATTCCATGCAGTAGTTATTTAAATATTTGATGGAGAAGGTGGTGCCCCTTCTAAAAAATAGGTAGCTATATCTCAGGGATTTACCCAAAACCAGGTGTTTTTAGAAATGAAACAGCCAGGGGCGTGGCCGAACCCGAACAAGATGGCCGCATAATCCTGTTGCTCCGTCCCACACACAAACAACAAAGGCATTATCTGTAACTTTAAATGTTCCCTCATCCTACCTAACAACATATCCTGCATTGGCGGGTCATCGCTGGGACTCCGGTGCTGTTGCGCTGTTGCGCAGCATTTCTAAGCCTCCTTCACGCTCCGGCGCTCCGGCGCTTCCTTCCCCGACAGCAGCTCTCATAGAAACCCGCCCTCCGTGAGGAGAAACACGGTGTCACATGCACTGTGACGTGCTGGAATAGGCCCGGTTGGCCCCTCCCATCCAAAATTTGCCACCGCCGGTTACTTGGCAACATTTCATGAAGGCAAAGAAGGAGGAAAAAGGGAAAAAAAATTATAAAAACAAGTCGGAGGCTCTAAGGAAATAAACATTTCTTCTTTTCTTCCTCTTAACATAAAATACATAAAAGAAATAAGGGGAATTCAACGCTATTTTTGCAAACTTTGGAAGTGCACCATTTCTCTCCATTACATCCTAAACAGCATTTCCTTTTAACATTGTGTAAATGAAGAGTTTTTTTCTCTGCTCATTCAAGTGCCTCTACTCATCCAATTTAGGATTTGGGTTTGACAAGTGGCAGTCTATGATTACTTCAGAGTTTCAACTTTTTTACTTAATGCTTGGTAACATCTTTGGAGGCAATTAATATCAACCTTTGTTCTAAACATTTTATGGTCTATTTTGGAAATATTTAGACTACCAATTTTTGGCCACTACTGATTTTGTCTGACCCACTCTATACTACAATGCCCGTAGTAAATTCAAATAGTCGCCATTACTAACCCTAATATTAGGGTTTTATGGATTAAAGCAACATTACCAAAAGTTTCACAATCTTAAGCGTAATCGAGGGCCATTCTGATGACCACTCCTTGCTTCCGCTAATAGTGACATTACTTTTGGCTGTGCATAGCCTTCAGCTCTCTTACCTGTGACTTACCTTCAACATTTTCCTAATAAGCTCTGCTACCACCATGGCCACTAGCAAAAATACTCGAAAAGATGCACCCAATTCTAAAGAACCTAATACCTCATCTACCAACCTGAAGAGACCCAAAAGTGACTCACCACCGCCACTTGGTTTCTCTGATAGAGCAATTGAAGCCATATTATCAGAAATTAGATCTCTCAAACCCTTCATTGGTTTTATGGAAGATGTATCTCCCAGAGTGGCACAACTTGAGAAATCTATTAAGGATCTTCAAAATCACAATGAAGATTTGGAAATTCGAACCTGACCGAACAATCTCAGATTTCAGGGCTGCCGGAAGGCTCCGAAGGATCAAATACCATTGCATTTCTGAAAATATTTGTACCAACCTTGCTTCATTTATCCTCTGAAACGGCACTCAATATCCAATGAGCTCGTAGAATTGGTCATTCATCTGTTTCCACTCCTCAGAATTCATCGTCCAGAACATTGATTTTCTACCTTCTGAACACTCAAAACTTCAGCTCATCCTATCAGCTGCAAAGGAACGCAAATCCCTCATTTGGAATGGTAATAAGATATTCATTTCACAAGATTTCCCCAAAACCACGGGCCACCGCAGAAAAGTATTTCTATCCTTTCGTCCAGCTCTGAAGCAGCTCAATATTCGGTATGGGCTATACCACCCTTGTTCTTTTAAAGTCACACATGAGGGTCTTACTGCTATGTTTGATGACCCCGCTGACCTAAGAACCTTTATACGCTCCATCAAATCTGACAGTATGGATACATCCTCTTCTGCCAGTACCTCTATTTCTGCTATTACATGATTGCATTACCCTCTCTCATACTCAGTTGTATTACTCTTAATGCCTTGACTAACCTTTTATTATAAACAGATGGGACGGGTGTCGTGGTTGCATCTGTCTTCCACTCTGAGTTGCTCTTTTTCCTTTTGACGTCTCAGCAGGCATCACCATCCTTGCAATTGGTCTCTCCCTTTTTTCCCTGACCCTTGTTTGATCCATATATTTGTCCTTTATTTTGCTATCCCAACTATCTCTTCATGATCAGACACCCCATCCCCCTCCCCTATTCCCGATGCGTCTCCCTTTTTTGTCTTTCCTTTAATATATGCTTTGTCTATTATATTTATGGTACTTAATATCCATATTCACAATGGCTTTATACAATATTACTATAATTATTGGAATGCTTAAATGATTTTTAAATGTGTAACACGTGTAACATGTGTAACATGGAAGATCAAAGGTTGCAATAATCCCATCAAAAGATGTAAGATCATCTCTCACCTCAACAAATTCAATCCATCTGTAGCCTGTATTCAAGAAACTCATTTATCTAATAAGGAAGTATTGAAACTCAAGTCCCTGTGGGTTAAAGAAGTCATCTCTACTCCGGCAGTTGCTAAGAAAAATGGAGTTGTAATTTTAATCAGTAAAAAATGACAATTCAAAATTATAGATCAAGATGCTAATATAAATGGCAGATGGGTTTGGGTGAAGCTCGTTGTTGAATCTACGCATGTTTCGATTCTAAATATTTATGGTCCTAATACACCTGATCCCAATTTTTGGGTCTCCATTAAATAAATGATATTTAAAAATAACTTTTCTAATTTAATCATGTGTGGGGATGTTAATCAGGTCCTGGACCCTTTTTTGGATAGGAAATCGAGCTGTATGTTCAAAACTAGCAAATCTCATAAATCCTTTTGGGATGTGTGGCTGAAACAGGCCTTAAAGATACATGGAGAGTATCCCACCCCACTCAACCTGAGTACACTTTTAATTCTACCCCTCACAATACTCTATCTCGTCTTGATTCTATTTTTTACACCAAAACCCTCACAGGTTCCGTTATTGATTCCAAGATAGCGAACAAGATTATTTCAGATCATGTCCCGGTATGTACCTCTTTTAGTCTTTCTGATGTCTACAAATCTTCATCCCGCTGGAAACCTAACAACTTTCTATTGCAAGACCCAGAATTCATTCTCTTATTTAAATCATTTACCCATCAGTTTTTTGTGGATAATCTGGACTGTCACACATCTGTTGTGAATAATTGGGATGTGTATAAAGCGGTCCTTAGAGGACACATCATGGCTTTCTCTGGAAAAAAAGATTTTGTGCAAAAAACATTTGGATGACCTTTATTCTCAGCTCACTGTGGCCGAGCAACATTTTCTATCACAATTCTAGCTCTAATAATCTCCATAAGGTAATGTCTTCACGTGTCCAAATAAATAACGAAATTACTGACCAAGCTGCAGGGACCATTCTTAAATATAAAACAAAAATATACCAAACATCCAATGAAGCTGGCAAAGCACTTTCGTCCTACTTAAAAACGAAAAAAGAAAAATCTTTCATCTCTCATATCAAAGATCCTTACATCATCATCCTAACGATATACTTAATTGTTTTAAATGATTGTTTGCAGATTTATACACTCCTGAGAACCCTATTCCCCACTATACTATTTCCTCATTTCTTGATAACATTAACAGATCCTCATATCCTTAATTAGACCTCTCCCACTTAGATAATAATATCACCAGCCCTGAGATTACCAAGGATATTCAAGGTTTGGGTAAGGGCAAAGCCCCATGCCCGGATGGTCTTTCCACAGAATATTTTGAAAAATTATCTCACTCCCTTACGGCTAAGCTCAAAATCTATTATCTTATTTCATTTCCCAGAAATCCTCCTCAGGTTCTTTTTCCAAAGCCCTACTTGTTCTGGTCCCTAAACCTGATAAGGATTCCACACTCCCTGGTAATTACCGACCCATTTCCCTAATCAATGACGAAAGCAAAATCTTTGCGAAGATCCTAGCTAACAGAAGCAAATCCTTCCTTCCTGATCTAATAAAATCAGACCAAGTAAGTTATGTAAAAGGTCGTAATATATCTTCTAATGCAAGATTACTTCTGGAGGCCATTCATTTATTGACCATAGACAAAAAGGATAAGCAAGGATATGCGGCTATCGCTTTAGATGCTGAAAAAGCTTTTGATTGCGTCAACTCGGACTTCATGTATCAAATGATGTAGCGTCTCTATCAAATATCTTGGTATACGTTTTGCCCCCATGATCCATGATACCATGAAACTCAATACTCAATCTTTATTAGACAAACTTAAAGATCTAACCTCTAGATGGTCCTCCCTTTATCTTTCATGGTGAGGATGGCTTGACACCATTAAAATGATGCTATCGCCAATTGTTTTATATTATCTACAACTCCTTGCGGTCCCTATACCTTCCTCCTTTTTTAAGTCTATCTACTCTATCCTGCTTAACTTCCTTTGGGGTTCTGGAAAAAGTAAAAGAATTGCTTTAGCCAAATTAAAGGCGCCCTATGATAAAGGTGGGGTTAAGTTTCCCGATTTTAAATTATATCATACTGCCTTTCTTCTCAAACAATCTCGATGTTGGTTCGCGGGTCCTGCAGCAATAGATACTCCCAGTTGGTGCACATTAGAGAAACATATGGTTCATCCCCTAGAATCAGCAGATCTCATCTACATATTTAATCATTCTTCCTCAAATATTTCTGATCCCATTAAAGCCACCATCCTTGCCCTACAAACCTTTCTTTTCCCACATACAAAAACCCTTAAAAAATGTCTCGCCCATTTATCATAGCATAATAAGAACATTTTGATTAATAAAAGAGTCTTGAATCGGAAATCCTGGCTTAACAAGGGCATCAGATTTATACAACAAATCATAAGCGGCCCCTCTATTCTCTCCTTTCAGCAATTTAAACACGTATTCCCTATTCCCAATACCGATTATAATTTCTGCAACAAGTTAGTTAACTCGTGTTTGGATGCACTTCATTGTTTTTCAAATAATATTCTCACTCCTGATGCCTCCAGACTACTACAGTTAGCCATGCTTTCCAATATCAGGGCTTCCAAATTTCATAATATTCTTACTACATCCTTCAAGGTATGCTCTGTGCATTTAAAATGGGAAAATGACTTTGGTTACACTTTAGATGACCACAAATGATCCCTCCTTTTTTCTAAAACCAAAAACATATCTGTGTCAGCTAATATTATACAACATTTCTTCTTCTTTATACACAGAGCATTCATTAAACCTGTTAAATTGTCAAAATCTAAGTTAGATAGTAATGATAAATGTTGGTCATGTGGCTTTGCTCCAGTTTCATATGAACACATGTTTTTTAACTGCTCCTTCACTTACAGGTTCTGGTAAAATGTATGGAAATACGTCAAACTTATTTTTTTGGTGGATGTTCTGCTAACCTTTCCAAATATTGTTTTTGGCAGCCTCGCTACTACTACCAAATTACCGCACGATGCTGCCAAACTTTATGACCTAGTCATCATTATCGCACTAAGATCTATAACTGCCAACTGGAAAGACCTTTGCTTACTATCAGGGGTTGGTGGAACAATATCTGTCACATACAACGAATGGAATTATGCATGGCAAACAACTCAATCTCTATTCTTAAATATAATGCTAAATGGTTGTTTTTCATTCGCTATTTAGATTGCTTTAATGTGACTACATATGGAATGTATATGCCCCACTGATAGCAAATTCTTCCATGTTATATACTGTATCTTTTTATGAGTCATGATTGATAGTATATTAGCTTACTCTATTGTACTTAAGTTGCCATAGCATCTTCTTTTATATTCCTATGCTTCCCTCCTCTTCCTTCTGTATCGTGTTAGTTCTTGTGAGTCTTTTTGTTTGTATATCGCCCATTTTTCCACCAGTTATGCAGTATCTTTGTTGCTGCTAGTTTTACAATTTTTGTTATATATATCTTATGTAAACTAAATTACCTATTGTTCATATTTAGGGGCTGATTCATGGAATTATTTGCGTCCAAAAATTGAGATTTGTGCACCATTCTGCCCGCTAATCCCTGTTTAACAAATGGGGATTTGCGACCAGAATGGCGCGCAAATCCCCGTTTTCGGCGCAAAAATTCCATGAATCAGCCCCTTAATATGTTCTAAACAGTTTCTGGAGCTCATTATGCTCCCTCATTTATGTCTTTTCTATGTCAACTAATGGATAACTGCACTGTATTGATCAATGCATTATTGTTATATTATAAAACTTCAATAAAACTTATTAAAATAAAAAAAAGAAATGAAACAGCCGCCATCTTATTTTTCTCCCTATGCGAGAGATAACCAGTTATAGCCAAAGATAACAAGTAAAGAAAAGTAGTTAAAGTCTAGCAGTGGGGAGGTTGCTGAGTACACAAAGTGAAATTTGGGAGTTATATGAGGTCCAGGGACTGAGTTTGCAACACAAAGCTTTCTGTAGCAGCGGCTGTAGTCTCGAATAGCTGACATCTCAGAGCAAACTGCATCACAGAAACTGCATGTGTTGTGGGGGAAAGGTGGTGGGCAGGGAGGGTGAGGAGGCCATCTAGAGATTAGGGGAGCTGGCACAGATGAGGGAGGCACTTGGTGAGGCCCTGGGGGCAGGATTTTTTTTTCTTCATAGACGTTTTTCCAATAATCAAGGCTTTTATTTGAGGCTACACATACTAAAGATAAACGCAGGTAAGAGTAGATCCATGCGCGCGACTATACATTTTGGGGTGTCTGTGTTTTATTTCTTTATAAAAGATATTTTTATAGGTATACTGACGTCAGGGATGACAATTCACTGGCCGTGGCCAAAGGCCATGGTCAGTGACATTGTAGGTATTTGGGAGCCTTATCTGTTTTGGTTGTGTGTTTTCAGACTTTCATACATGTGAGATTGTGGAGAAAAAAAAGAAAATTGTTTAAAAATATCAATATAAAAAGGAGCTACCCTATTCTAGTTTTAGATGCCCCATACACTGTATTTTAGCCTATGTATTCATACCCATGCTATTGTATCTTGTGCAATTGTACCTATTACATGTATCCCCACCTAGTTTACTGTCATGTATTATACTCTGCTTTCTTTATCTTCATCTACCTTGCATAACTGCATGAGCAATCCTTTACTGTATTGTTCTTTTAACTTCTATTGTATTATAAAACCCAAAGTGAGACCTCCCCCCCTTAAACTAACAATTTGTAATTGCAGTTCTAAAAAAAGTCAAGGGACTCTATCCCCGGTTATATTAAAAAAAATGTTTTGAGGTATTATTTTATTGTATTTCTGTATTTGTATGTGATAAGTAGTCCTTAAAAGGATTGTTTTGGGGTACAATGAGTATAGTATTTTAGCACATTTGGAGTACTGTTTTGATGTTCTGAAAGAACACAGTATTTCCTTCATCGTTTAGGTGTTGATCATGTTAATGGAAATTGGAACCTGTACAGCTGTATGTTGTTTGAAATATAATAATTCGTTGCGGTCCCGTGAATGCCAAAACTACTTTATTAATATTTCTCTGTGATTTTATCAATTCTACCATTACATTTGGTGGTACATCTCAATTTCTGTATCTGAGTCAGATTGGAAGAGATAAAGACGCTGTGAGGAAAAAGTTCCATTCGTTTTTCCAAGTCTTGTTTTATCATTAAAGTAAGGGCTACACCTCATACATTCCCCAAATAATTGCCTCAGCAATCAATTAGTATGATGTCTGGGTGCCCTGTACTTTTCAACTGAACAATTTTGGAAAAACCTGGAAGCACTGCATTCCCCACAAGCCAAACCATTAAATTGTCAAATCTCTCAAACCAAGCTCCATGTTAATATTTAAGTTTCTCACAAAAAGCCAGTAACCAAAACAGCCAACTGTCTGCGATCATCCACACAGTTTTCAAACCAGCCATGGCATCTGCTGTTTTTCTCTGTTTCCAGCAAAATGATTCCTAGTTTGAATTTCTAGTAATTTCTATGAAGAGCGTATGTATGGTGCGTGTGTTTTGGTGTTTGTAATTGGTTGATGTTACTGTTGTAATTCTGTGTTTGTCTGTGATAGGTTATACATGAAATGCGTCGGCCATTTTTGTATTTTGGTTAGTAAATATAGTCCTCTTTTTGTGATTTTGATTTTGGAAAGTATAAAAGCTATAATTGTATGTAGTTTTGTCCTTCTGATTGTGCATTCATTTATTGCATTGACACCTTTTAAGAAGCATTGTATCACTACTGTCTCTTTTGTCATTTATATTCCATACTCAGATTTAACAACAAAAAAATAATTTTTATAGCCGTGGCTATACAAAACAAGGGAGTGATTGGTGTATTGAGGATCTTGCCCAGCAACAACGACGACTGGGGTATTTACCCTGCAAATTGAACGTTGTGTGTTTGTGGACGTATGGCTACTGCTATCTGACAATTTGGAAGGAGTAACATTATGGATACATTGAGTATTTTGGGGGATTGGGAGATACCAGGGGATGGAGGAGGACAATCGGAAGGGGTGAGGGGCTGGTAGGCATGATAGGGACACTTGTTAAGAGTTTGGGGGAGCGGAAATGCATTTTCATATTAATAGTTGTTTTTAGGATAGCCACGGCTAACATCAAACGCCAATGAGGGGCTTTTCAATAACCATATCTATAAAAATATCTTGTGTGGAGGTGCATCAAAACTTTTCATAATTTTATTAGTTGTACTCATAAGCACAGCTATATTTATAGCCGTGTCTTTAAACCATACATTATTTGTGCAATAATCATATTGTTGTGTGGATGATGCCGCAAAGAATTTTATTTTGTGTGTGTAATTTTATCTGTTTAGGTGTTCTCTTATGTCATTTAAAGTTTTGAAGGCCGGCTTAGTTGATTTTGGGCTTGTAAAGAAATGTACGTGTACTAGGTGGGGAAAAAAAGATTTCTGTGAGTTTTATTGAGTCCAGAACTCTCAATCTGCACATGGCAAGAGTGTGGCTGATATGAAAGTAAGTGTTAATATATGTTTAAATATTTGAAGGTTTACTTGCAATGTTATGTGTGTTAGTTATATTAACCACTGCGATCAGATGGTGTTCATTATTTTTTTTTTCACTTGCTCTGATTTTGTGGCAAGTATTTTTTAATGTATTTTTAACTTTTGCTAACTTTGACCAACAAAATTACATTTAGCAATCAATGGCATTTATATGCATGCATTTAGTTTCTGTATTCATATTTGTTGTAATTGTAATGCACTTTCAGATATGCAGTACGCTTACCTGTTTTTAGTTTTCTGTGAGGTAGTACAATTGATGTGTTTTGCAAGTTCATTTTAGTCATTTTTAAATTTTTGAATTTTCTTGTAGCTGCCGCATTCTCATCATCCCAGTGGACTTGCACCAGATGTTGTACAGTTAACTCCTGTGACAGGCCAACCCATATTGAAAACATAGTGGTAGTGCTGGAGATGGGAGCTGCGTTTCTGTAGACAGTTCATGATAAGCCTTCTTTGTGGACCTCTCTAGCATTTCTGATGTTTCTTCAAATGGAGTGCTGCAGTCTTGCAGGGGTTTCACAAATCTGGCTGTTGGTGCAGCACCTTTAGTCTATGAAGGTTGATTCTGCACAACCATCGCTCACAGCCCCAGTGAAGAGGGAAGACCATATGTAAATCACAAAAGGCTGCAGCCCAGTATGGGTAGACCATCTAGAAATATTTGAATGCCCACGTCTTAGTGTCTTTTTGCACAAGATTCATTGGACTTTTTCTATTTAATTTTTGCCACAAATTATGAAAAATGATTTTATTAAAAGTACTAATGTTTCTACATGTTTGATTGTTTTCTATCCCATGCTGTCCAAGTTTACCTATCCCACCCTATTCTCTCTTGTTCTCAAAGTTTACTTAACCTACTCCATTCACTCTATTGTAATTATTTTGCATTATGTCCCTTGTTTGTTTTCACCCAGTTTATATATGTATGTTCATTTATTATAGAAGCAGTTTTACACTTGTATTGTATCTCTATTGTGTTAGTGAATTAGTGATGGCAATGTACATTATGTTTGGAGTGAGTGATTTCTCAGTGGTCTGTGTGGCATTTCACGGGAGAAGCCAATTGTGGCATAGGCAACACATTACTCTCATAACTCATAACTGAAACATTGGGATCAGTAAAATTGGAACAGGTGGAATTGACAATGCTGCAGAAGTTGGTGGTTTATTTACTATCAGCGGCATCCCACAGAAACTTGATGTTTCCAATCTTTTACGTGGAACATTTGAAGGTCCATGTCTTACTTTTTGCACAAGGTGTATAGGATTTCTTTTTTTTTTTAAACAGTGTTCTTTTATCTTGAAATATTTGTAATTATCTGCAGTGGCCTTCTTGGAGGTTGTTTTTTTATGGGGTGAAAAAGTGCTAAAACAATTATAATACTATTGTTACTACCTGTGTGATTGTTTTTCTATTTCTTGTTCTTCAAGTTTACTTAACCTTCCCCCTCCTCTGTCTTGCAACCACCCAGTATAACGTCCTTTGTTTATTCTCACCCAGTTTATACATCCCTGTTTGTTTATTGTATTGGTAGTTTTTATTCCACTGTACGCAGACAAGATGTTTATTGAAAGTTGAGGTTTCCAAACTGTGCGACGGCTTCTTTGAAGGACCCGCCTGTAAAATCATTCCACAGAATTTGTACATCACTTTCTTGTTCTTCTTTTCGCTATGTTGGTCCTTCATCTGGTAACATTGTCAACTGTCAGCAAGTCATTTTTGTCCACCTTGTTTTTTTATCGAGGTAAAGCTGAAGCCACTTACAGCAGCTCAGTTTCCTATCCCACCCTATATTCTTTTGCTGTCCAAGTTTACTTACCCTTCATCGTCTGTTCTATTGTAACTACCTAGTATAATTTCTCCTTTTTATTCTTATCCGGTTTATATATTGCTGTTCATTTATTGTAGTGACAGTTTTAATACTTGTTATATTATTGTATGTTTTTTTTAAATCCAAGCTGGATTATTTTTTCAATGACCCAATGATTAGTATGTGGAAAGAGAACAGCAGTGTTCTATGCACAAATGTTGTATCTTATATAGTGCATGTGATGCACTGCATACAAGATAAGAGGGTCATTAAATTGTGTGTGTGTTCTTTAACTAATTATGTATTCTTTTTTAACAGATAGAAGGATTTTATTTTTTAAATATAGATGAATTACCACAGCTATAGTATCCCCCAATGGGGTGTTGAATGTCAGAGGTGCGGTTAACAGCAGAAACGACTGGGGAGGGTCATAGCCACGGGTTCATTGGTCCATACTAGCAGCTAAGCGTCTAAATGTGCAAAATAAAACCTGTTTGTACTTGAAAGAGTCCTTTCTCAGAAGTATCTATTACATATACATATATATGTATTAAAATCTACGTGACTTACCCCCCAAACTTTCATATTGTAACCGCAGCTAGAAAAAAAGTCAATGAACTCTATCCGCGGATATGAGTGATGAATTATTTCATTGTATCTGTGTATTTATATGTGATGATGTTATTTTATTGTATTCGTATATTTATATGTGATAAGTAAAAGGATTGCTTTGGAGTACACAGAGTGTAATTTTTTTATCACATTTGGCATGCTCTCTTTATTATCATGTATCTTACATAACTCTTTTTAACTACCATTGTATCATCACTGTCTCTTTTGTCATTCATACTCCATACTCAGTTTAAAAAAAAACACAATCCTATAGCCGTAGATGCACAAAATTGGGCATCATTGGTGTATGCGTGATCGTATCTAAGAGTAGCAACGACTGGGGATTTTTACGCGCAGCTATCCTAAACCCATCGCTTGTGGTGGGTTGTTAACCATGGGTATACTGAGCAGCCACGGGAAGGAAACAGCCACTGGTTCTTCGTGCGTTGTGTAGCCATGGCTATACAAATATATTGATTTCTTTTCTTACATGTGTGTGTGGGTAGTTGTCTTGGAAAGATTTTTTAAGATGTATTGAGTGCAGTATTTGTAAACAGTTATTGTAACATTTGTAATACTTTATATTCATTAATAATACATATAAGTGTACATACTTTAAAAAGGTAAATATATATGCAAACACAGTTTGTTAAAAACAGGTTTATTTGGGGGGATGTGGTTGTGGGTTTTCTTTTTCTTTTAGTTTGAACACATGATAAATCTTCTTCTTTAGCCCAATTATCTGTGCCGTGATTCATTGATTATTTGCGCCAAAAAAACAGGATTTGTGCACCGTTCTGCCCGCAAATCCCTGTTTAACAAATGGGGATTTGCGGGCAGAATGGCGCACAAATCCCTTTTTTTTGGCGCAAATAATCCATGAATCAGGGCACTGGAGGCTTACTGTCCATGATTTGTCTTACATTTTCAATGTCCTTTTTCATTGATTGGACTTCTTTTTGAACATTAATTAATAGTTGTTTTCATTCTGATAATGAATACATGATTAGCTTTGTGCGTAGTTCTTGTGGTACTTTTTGTTTAATTCTTCTTGATACATGAATGACTTTTTCCGTGTGAAAATATTTAAAATATTTTTAAACAATTGAAGATATAATATGCTTAAAAAACTATTTATGTTCATTGCCTAGATATTTAAAAGTAGTTTGATAAACTATATTTGTTTGGTGATTGATATTTGTTCAGTAACATATTATAGCTAGTCAAATTTTACATATATATAAAGACCGGACTCACAACATTTTGAATGTGATGGATTTTCTTTGGTTCCTTTTCTTGAGTATCTTCTTGTATAATTTCTTCCTCTGTAGAATACATTTCCTCCATCCATTCCATGTAGTTTTCCATTGTACTGTGATAGACACAAATTTTGCTTGTCACCTCAGATATTAGAATTAGAAATGGAGGAATATGACATGAGGAGAGAAGGTGGAATTTCTTGTATTTACTTTCTGATTGGTTGTTTACTGTTTGTGTGATGGGTAGCTGCCAATAGGATGTCAAGAACCCCAGATGTTTTTCAACTGTTGAACCTATCAGAAAATGTACTTTACTTGAGAGATGTTTATATGTGCCAATACAAATGTAGATGATATTTTATCATTATATTAAGAGTTTTTCTATGTAGTAAATTTGTATTGCTTGAGAGTGAGGTGTAGTTTTAGGAGATTGTGCTTTTTTGGGCTATATGTATTGTTTTATTGAATATTTGAAACATGGAGCCAATTTCAGAAGTAGATGAATTTCATTTTTCAGAAGAGTATGGAGACTTTGAGAATTTTGAGAATGAGGTTAATAGTGTTGTTGAGGACATAGGTGATGCGTTGTCAAAGTATTGGTTTACAAAGTTTTTTTGGTTCTATAATATTGTTTCAGACAGAGTCTTTGAAATTGTGAAGACATACTTTTGACAGGGAGCACAAGTTTTTTTTCTGTTCAGAAAATAACATAATTTAATCACCTAAAGAAAGAGCACAGAGAATATTTCCAAGATTTATTGAATTGTAATAGAGATGAAGAGTATTTCTCTGATTGAAAATATATGTATTGGTTATATATTGTGCAAAGAACACAAAGGTTCTTTTAAGAGCCATCCAGAGAAGTTTTTAATTATATTGGAAAAAGAAAATACCTTTGATGCTTTTATTTTTAAAGCAGCCGTGGCTACAACAGCAGCCAATGCACTGTCATGCCCTGTCCAAGGGGACTACAGCCGCGGTACCAACCATCCATTGGGCCGTTGTGGATTTTTTGTGGGTGCAGCCGTGGCTACAACTAACGCCTTAGACGCGGGAATATGATACCAATTTGCTGTGCAATTATCATGTTATTTCATGAATTTTACACTTCACAATTGTACATGTGTTTCTGATTCTATGCCCTTATGCTTATCCTAGTATTGTTTGCATTTTAACAACTTATTACTATGTGTTTTTTTGAATCTGTAAAAATATTACGGGTAGCAACAGCTACCAGCGGTTGTCCACACCCGTGGCTTTCAGTGCTATAATTGGACATAGAACATTTTGGTGGGCTGATGTAGCCGCGGGTATAGTCCCATTCGCCCTACCGCAGCAACAACTGTTTATATTTTGGTGCAGTGATCATATTATTTTATGGATGTTTTATCAGAGAATTTTACATGTCTTTCTGTTTGGATGTTCTCATTTCAAGGCATGTGTGATTTAAATCTGAAACCTTTGCAATATGTCTTTTTCAATCTATGGAAAAACGTACCTGTATCCGTTGCTATGGCATGGTCCTTTCTGTGTAACCGCGGTTATAGCTATGGAATTTGTTTAATTAAACAAAAATAATTAAGATTTCTTTTATTGTCTTTCTACGTGTTCTATAAAGTAGTCTTTAGAATGATTGTTTTGGGGTTTATTGTCTTTCATAGGTGGTAATAAAAATCTGTTGCCATTTTAGCTATTTGCTTTGTACAGTCCTCTTTTTGTGCTATTGATTTCTGAAAGTTATGATAGTGGCCTTCTTGTGAACTTTTGAAATTCTGATTCCATAAATCAGAGTGTACAGATGGTCTGTGCTTGGCTATTATGAAGATCTATGTATTCTTTGGAGCACCTAAAGGTAAGTGACTGTGTTTTCTAATATATTTAATATATGATATGAATTCTTGTTTATATAACATGTATAAAGTATGTTTAAGTTTGACATTTAGTCAGTGTATAGGTATTACATAGAAAGTATGGTTTTCCATATTTAATTTCAGTGTTTTCTGAACAGTGTTCAAGCATTAGTACATGCTATAGTTATGTGTGAGGAAAACATATTTCCCAGTCAAGGTTTTTTCTCACTGTTTCGTTTAAGTATTTATTTGATAATTGTTGTTTATCTGTATTTAAGAAATATGTGATTAGAAGTCATAGAAGTTATCTGTTAGAGAAGAAAATGCATTTTAGTTTGAAAAAATAGGGTGTTCTTTCTGAGATTTGTTGCATTATGCAGCTTAGTTATCTATAGTTTGCTCACTAATTCACATCTTCCCGTGGAGGAGCAGGAGCTCCAACTGACCCTGCAGGAGCAGCAGTCAGATAGGAAGTTGCCGTCGAATTCTGGTAAGCGCACTGTCTAATTGCGCTAAAACAATGTATCCCTGCACTCGACTAGCATTCTTCTGCTAAATTGCACCATTGATGCGCCGTAAGAAACAGCAACATGTGCCATTTCTTTATCAGGCCCGAGTAGCCTCTGAACACCGTTGCATCCCTAGCCATTGTTTTTCGCCATTATCTACCATGAGGCACCCACTCCACCTCAAGAGGGCCGCCCGCCTCCAGCTCGCCATGCTTAAACTCAGCCCAGTTCTCATTCCGTGCATCGGATTGGCTCTGGCCGCATTCATACCTTCCAATGGTATGCTGGCAGGCGTAAGCCAGCCCAGACTCGTCAAGGCCCAGGGAAGCAGGGCCATCCCCTGTCCCAAGCCTGTCCACAGCCGTCACCGCCGTTCGCCAGGAACGTATGCCCCTCTCTGGACTACCACACTTGCGAGCACCTATAACATTCACCTACAACCTGTCAAGATGCACTGTCACAGTCTCATTGCTTTGTTACTTTAAGTCTCGTCTCGTTCTAATCTGTTCTAGTTGTACTAAATTGTTTGCCTAATCTGTATCACCACCTACTGCTGCAGCATCCCGCCCCATGACTACCTATCACCACGTGTGTCTGTTTACCGGCCACGCACGCCTTGCGCCTTTCGCTGCCTGTCCAACCCCGCATTGTCACCCAATCCTCTACGCCACCTGTGCAGCCGCCTGGCTAGCAATGCCAATTACCCCGGCCACCCCTATATGGCCTTACCCCCTGCGCCCATTCAAACTTGCACTCACCCCTGACTGCCTTACACTGCCTTACCTCACAGACAGCGCCCTGTGCTTCGGTTCTAGTATATATTACTATTCCTCCCACCCCGCTGCATGCTCTGCATCTTAGGCATAGCCCACACATCACTTGCTCTGGTTCAACCCCCTCCACCAAGCGCTCGCCACCTACCTGCTCCACTACCATGCCCAGCACCCAGCCCCGTACTATACTTCCGACCCTGATTGTATGCTTTGCAGGATTTGTTGGCTACCTATGTGTGCGCTCTGACAAAGTTGATGCCGCCTTTTTGTGAGATCTTAGCCAAAGCTGATTCTGCATACTTTATGAGCCTCTAGCCTAAGCCGAAACTGCTCTCAGCGAACTTCCAGCTATAGCTGAATCTGCATATTGAATCTATATACTTGTGTACCAGTAGCTAAAATCAAACTTGAATACTTGGGAGCTTCTTGCTAAACTGTATCTGAATATTTGTGTGCCACTAACTATAACTGGATTTAACCTTCCTGTGAGCTTTTAGTCAAAGCTGATGCCGCACATGTTATGAGCCCCTAGCCAAAATCGAATCTGCTTTCTGTAAACTTCTAGCTAAAGCTGAATCTGCATATTGAATCTGCATAACTTGTGCACCACTATCTATAGTCAAACTTGAATTTTAGCTAAACTGTACCTGCATATGTGTGCGCTACTAGCTAAAATCAAATCTGCCTATTGTGAACCTCTAGTTAAATTGAATTTGCTTATTTTTGAATCTCTTACCAAAGTGGAAACTGCCTATCTGTCAACTCGTGCCCAAACTATATTTACATCTAGTTTAAGCCTATCTTAGCCTCACAACCTAGTTCGATTACCTCGTTGACAGACCATGCTCACCTGGTTCACACTCACCATGCTCCCTTTCTGTGTTTTGCAAGACAATGTACCGTGTAGTGGTAATAACTACATTACATTCATATCCTAGCTAAACTTGGATGCCCAAGACACACTCCCATCCCCTGCCCCACACCCTTCCTTCCCACTATCTCACCGTTCCCACCTAGCTACCACCTTAATCTTACACATAATGTCAGCGACTGCCCAGCCGACACCTTTGCTACTACTTTCCCTGACAGAACCTTATGTCACCCTAGTCCAAGTGATTCTTGCTTGACAAGGATAGCCAATTTTAGCATTAAACCTAACCACACTAATCTCAGTTCCAAGTTCCCCTTTATCAAGACTCCAGGAAATACAAGCACAGTCACACCTGACATCCCAGCCCAGAATAGTAGACTAGGCACTAGACTCCACCTTACGGTCAATAAACCATTGGCCAAATCTCCCATCAAGACCAATAACAAGGACACAGTCTCCAGCAAACCTAAGCCACCCCCTCTAAAAGGAGCTCTACTAAATGTCAGATCCCTCGCTGCCCACTCTACAGAAATTTCTGACATTATCCTAACCAATGATCTTGACTTCCTCGCTTTAACCAAAACTTGGCTACATGAGGCATCAGGACGCTCCTTAACCCTAGCCATTCCCGACAGCTACTCCATCCTCAGAGCCGACAGACCGGATGCTTGAGAACGAGGCCTAGCTATCATTTTTAAATCATCGTTATACTTCAGATCAGTCACTTCCACCCCTCTAAAATCATGTGAGCATCTCACAACCAAGTTGCAAACCTCCCCTAAGAGTACGATCTCTATTCACTTAATTTATAGACCCCCAGGTCAGCCTGGAACCTTTGTGGAAGACATTACCGCATTAATAGCTTAGAACTCCAAACTATCAGCACAAGCCATCCTCCTCAGAGACTTCAATCTTGGATATAATGACCCTAATGATTCTCCAGCCTCCTCCTTAGCCAACGCACTAGCTGAGCATGGCTTCACACAACTCAGCTCGCAGCCTACTCACCAGAAAGGTAGAATCATCGATTGGGTAGCGGCTCTCAATTGCAATATCACTTGTAAAGCCCCCAGCCGCTCATCTGGACAAACCATCACCTCATCCCATTAGTGATTGACATCAACAACTCAGATCCTAAAAAGTGTCATACTGCACCAGCCTGCCCGACTAGGAACAAGCACAACATCACTGCTGAAGCCCTAATACCCCTAATCCTGCCCACTCTCAATGCATTACCAGCCACTGCTGACCTTAACCCACTGGTAAATACCTACAATGACTCCATGGACATTGCCATTGATACCATCGCCCCATTGAAACTGTGCAAAGAAAAACCTAGAGCTCACTTGAACTTTTGGTACACCCCCGAACTTAAAACTTTGAGAAATAAGAAAGCCAAACTTGAAACACTTTGTAAAACAGCACCTTCTGCTGAAAACAAAATTAATCTCACAAATATATCATCCGTATATAAAAAAGAGATAATCCGCACCAAAAACGAAGCTTACAATGCTAGGCTAGATCAGGCAGGATCCTGCACTAAAGAACTTTTTCATATATTAATGGAATTAGAAAACCCCAACCCACCCATAGACACCTGCACGAAAGACAAACTTTGGTGCACCAATATCCAGAACACCCTTGCCAATAAAATCGAAGAGCTCCAAGCCAAAATTGAGGATAAATGACAACAACTCTCAAATAGCAAGTCAACCAGCCCAAGCTTACCACCTCCCATTAACACTAACTCAGGCTTCACTTTCAAAAAAGTAACTATATCAGAAGTTCAAAAAATTATAGCCTCCCTAAAACCATCCAACTGCAAAGGGGACAGCTGCCCTGCCCAGATCATCAAAGATGCAGCCAGAGACCTATCCCCCTTCATTACCAAATGTATCAACCTGTCCTTCATTACCAACTCAGTCCCAAGTAACATGAAACAATCACGGGTTCTCCCTCTCCTAAATAAACAATCATTAGGCCCAGCCATACCCACTAATTACAGACCCATCACCACGGTCCGATTCCTTCTAAAAATCCTTGACAGAGTAGCCTACCTACAAATTCAGGACTACCTAGAGACGAAACAATTGTTAGGTTTACGCCAATCTGGCTTTAGGCCTCAACATGGATCAGAAACTGCCATTGTTGACCTCAAAAGCCAAATTGACGAAAATTAAGATAAAGGCAATGCCGTCATCCTACTCCTTTTACACCTTTCAGCTGCCTTCAATTTGGTCGATCATAAAATCCTCTGTAATCACCTTTCCTCTGCCCCCCACTTCTCCCCCCCTGCTATCATCTGGATACAATCCTTCTTGGCCAATAGAACCATGAGGGTCTTCTCACCACTAGGGGCGGCAGACCCTATCCCTATCACCTGCGGTGTCTCACAAGGCTTGTGCGTCTCGCCCACTTTGTACAATATATTTACAAAGCCTCTCTTTGACAAATTGGACCATCTGGGTGTCACCTATACTAATTATGC
Source organism: Ambystoma mexicanum (assembly GCF_040938575.1). NCBI lineage: Eukaryota > Metazoa > Chordata > Amphibia > Caudata > Ambystomatidae > Ambystoma > Ambystoma mexicanum. Next base: position 291,602,903 of record NC_090941.1, read on the forward strand.
CGATGACACCCAGATACTCCTTACCATCTCAGGGAACTACAAATATGGCGTCACCTGGATCAACAAAATTTTCTACATCATTCGGGCATGGATGGCCACACATGCCTGAATGATGAGAAAACTGAGCTTCTCCTTGTTGGTTCACCCAATAACCTGCTGAAACGTAGTCCTATTTACAACAGTATCATCATCAATGGCAACACTATTCCCATCGTTAAAAATGTAAAAACTCTCGGCTTTTACCTTGATGCCAATAATAGCCTCTCCAAACAAATTAACATGACTGCCTCAGCCACTGCTTACAGGGGCAAGCGGTCAGGGCCTGTAGACCTTTCCTGTCCCTTGACAGCTGCCTCACGCTGGCCAGGGCTCTTATACAGTAAAAACTGGACTACTGTAACAGTCTTTACCTAGGCGCAAACAAATCTATAACCAATAAACTACAGGTACTACAAAATAACACGTTTCGGCAGCATTAAATATCCCCATGCATGAGCACATCTCAACCATCAGAAAATGATGTAAATGGCTTTCCATTCATCAAAACATTTAATTAAAAACCATCTGTCTCACTTACAAAGCCTTAAACCATCTAGCCCCACCCTATCTCACCAATACATTCACATTGAAACCTAGTACCAGAATGACTAGATCCTCAAATACCTTATGTCCTAGAGTGCCCAGATTCACCCTAAAAAGAGCTGGTGGATCCAGCTTTACAGTCCTTGCCTCCCAACTCTGGAAATCTTTGCCACCAAACATCAAATCCATCAAGTCCTTTCAGCCCTTCAGGAAACAGGTCATTAGCTGGTTACTGGAAAAAAACTAACAATTACCGGTTCCTCTTTGCTAGGTCTGCTGAATTTACCTATTCCTCACTGTGCTTCTGTACCAAGTAAAACTGTACAAACATATACATGTAAACTGTATAAAATGTATTATGTAACCATTTCCTTGATGCACCCTTTTACCTCCGGGTCTGGAGTGCTATATAAATAAAATAAACAAACAAACAAACAAACTAGGAACATTTGTGAAATTGAGTGTAGCATTTCTGTGACAGATTTCAAAATACATTGCATCACTGCAGTGCATCCAGAAAACCCTTCGTACCATAATTTACAGCAGCATTTTATGCAGATGAGATCAATGTGTGTACTAGTCAGAATAACATGTTGGTAGTACTCCATGCACAATAAACAGGACCCCTTATTTGGTATTTTCACAATGTGCTTGTAAATGGTGTACTTTGTGAGGGCAGGGATCCACATTGGTAGCATACTATGTGAAAACATATACTTTTACATAATGCACATACATTGAAAGATGTGAATTGAATGGGGGTGCATAGCAAACCCTAGCATCAACCGAGCAGCATAACTTTACCTTTGACAAATATTGCAGCTGTGAATGTGTTTTGTAGTTGGATGTCAAGCTGTTACATGTGACACTATATTAGTGACTTTCTACTGTGTCAGAGTTATAGAAGTGTTTGAATGTGGCTTTAAAGTTGGCTCACTTTTTATTATGGCTTATCATCCAAAAAATGTACTGTGCCAACCACAGATATATCAAAACACGACATACTCAGTGCCCACACAGTGAAACTCTACTTTACTCATCTTTTTTACAATATATAAGCTGCTAAATACCATTCCACATTACTAAAGCACTAAGAGCAGAGCCCTACATGGGGCATTGTTTTATACTGCAGCACTTCCACTCTAATGTAATTGTAGTATTATGTAGCTCAGCTATGTACAGTTGCCTCACCAACAGCATATGTGAAATGGATTTTAGCATTTTGGTCATAGATTTGAAAGTAGATTCCATCAATGTATTGTATGTAGAACAGTGTGGGTACTGTAATGTTGAGCGCCAGTGCATGCACATGAGTCTAACCTGGGTGGTAGACAAAACTAAACATTGGTAGTGATTTATAAATTATAAACAGCAGCCATATCTGGTACTTTCACAATTTCTTTGGAAATGGTGCACTTCGGTAGAGCAGGAACCCACTTGGGTTCTATGCTATGTGCTCATATATGTTGTTACACAATGCACAGACATAGGGAGATGTAAAATGAATGGGGTGCATAGTAATTCCTATCATAAAACAAGCAGCTTAACTCTACCCTTGAAAAGAATTGTAGCTGTGTTTGTGCTTTGAAGTTGGATATCAAGCTCTTCCCTATGATCCCATATTAGCAACTCGTTTGGTGTCAGATTTGTGGAAGTGTTTGAATGTGTCCTTAAATATCTCAAGTTTTATGATGAAGAGCAGCCGATCAATGCTAACTTGGTTAGATTGTAAGCAAAATGTTATTTTCCTTATTTATGCTAGTTCAAGTATTCTGCCATTTTACAGGGAAAGTTAATTAGAACGGGTAAGTTTCCAGTGAACATTTGTTCTCTTGGGAAGTGGTTTGAGAATTTTACTCAGAAGGTATGGCTACAGTATGCCAGGTATTACTAAGGAAGTATTCAGTCAGATGGGGGCAAGGTCAATATTGACGAGGTTCGCTAGGGTAGCTTTCTGGGGCTGCCCAGGGTACTTGGCCATTCAAGTCCTAGTGAGAGTTTGGATGGGCAGTGGAGGGAGGAAACACATGGTGATGGTGCTTGTTGAGCAGCAGTAGTAGCAATTCATTTGTAGGTGAAATGCAGGATAGCGGACCAGGCCACTGACCCTGTGAGGTCTGAACAGGTACAAACAGGTGAGGTCCTTGTCTTTGCCTTTGATAAGGTAGCCTAAGGGGGACTGATTAAATATGTGGTGGGATGAGCAAGTGAGTGGCTTCTCTACAGTCCTTAAGAAGAGGCTTATAAGGTGTAAAAACTGGATCTGGGTGGAGCAACTGAGTGGCAGTGCATTGCCTTCCTGCTCGCCTCACCTTCCTTATGAATTGAGGACACACCAGATCTTAATGAATGGCAGGTTGCTAGATCATACCAAAGATATGTAACAGATTATCTTGCAACATCTTTATGTATGTGAATTAACAAATTCTGCTAATGTATGCCATGTTTGCTATGCTCTGGACTAATATGCCCACTGTGGATCTTCAGTTTATCGTGATGAATGAATGTAGAGGGAGAAGACCATATGGCCTTCCTTCAAACATCTGGTGAAGGAAAGCCTTTTGCCCATTAGACTGACATACATCTTATAGATTATCAGATATGATTGAAGAAAGTGTGTGAAGGATTGCATGTAATGTAAATAAGATGAGCAAAGTAGAGTTTGAATGGATGGTAACTGAGTTTCTCAGTTAGTTATGCATTTGTGGTTGGCACAGTACATTTTCAAGATGCTAAGCCTGAATGAAACCTGACCTAATTGTATAGATTATATTTGTTTTACCGCCAAAGAATTCATGATAAGGGATGCACATATGAAGTGAAAAATATGCCCCAACTATGGGATTCGCCAGGCCATACTTATAGAAAATGAAGCAAGAACATTTGATATGGGAAATATATTTTTCTCACACATAACCATAGCATACAACTTGAACGTTTTTCAGAAAACACTGAAATAAAATATGGAAACGCTTACTTTCTAAGTAATACCTATAAGCTATACTAATTTACAAACCTAAATACACTGAATACATGTTATATAAATAACAATTCATATATTGAAAATATAAAAAACACAATCCTAGACCTTCACCATCAAAAATCTTTTCTTTACAGCTTTTTTCTAATATGCCATCAGGCAAGCAACAAAACGTGCCAGAAGGAAAAATCATGTAAAGTTGTACAATATAATATTTTAAAAAGTAGTATTATCAAATCTGTAGATACAAATACTGTAGATAATACAACAATACAACAATACCTGTTATCGATAATGCTTTTGGAAATCTGCAATTCCAAATAGGAGATGTGTCAACTGAAGAAATTAATGGAACCCAGAATGTTTTTAGTGAAAGTAATAAAAGAAAAAAATGATCAAATCCATCAGTAGTAAGTAAAAAAAAAACAAATATTTTTGGAATACAAGTTAGCAGATGTGCAATCAATTTGAAACAGTGGAATAAAGTTATCAATAAGAAAATGTACCACTATCAAGTTTGTACAAATCTTTGGATAAGTGTGAAACCAAAATCTAGATATATTGTAAAGCATTTTTTGCAAAAGGAAAAAGTAGAAGTAATAATTAAAAAAGCTTTTTATATGAGAATAAAAGTGTTCATTATTTAATAAACTTACAAAATACTTAAGGTGACTACACCATTGCCTAGAAATATAGAAACAGCTCATGCACTTTTCATGTGACAACTTTTGTGATGTGTTTGGTAGAGAGTGGAAACACACTTCCCATATAGAAAGATGTTTTAATGAGGAGAGTTACATTCAAGGAAAGAATGTGCCTCTTGATATTGATGAGAGTGGGCGTTGCTATAAAGTCCACAATGGTGTGATTATTTAAAAAAAAGGAATGTTAAGGTCTGATAATACAGAAATTGAAAGTTTAGGTGAGTATAGAATAAAACCTAAAACCTAAAAAGCAATGTGAGTTATGGACGTGCAATTCTTTTTGCAATATTGATGCATTTTCTTATAACATCTTAAAGAGAGTTTTGCACAAAAATAATAATGTTGAAAGACAGATCAAGATGCTTCAGGGAATAGATGACTGTGAAGTTCACGAAGAAACAGGACTTCTGGGTCTCTCTCTAGTTTGTCTTGATAAAAGTAGATGTAAGACTCAGTTTCATCTTATACAGATGATGGCTGCACATCAAACTAACGTTAAATACCTAGTAGTTAAACTGTATGAGTGCAAAACACCAAGTATGTCTCTTGCATTTTTAAATCAAACACTTTGGACTGAAACTGTAGTAAGTTTAGTTTGTGAAAATGATAAATGTAATGCATTTAAAAGAGTATTTGTACATAGATGAAATAGTTGCAGGAAGTGGAAAAGATGATTCTGTGCTTTCAAAGTATCTGATTTTTCAACAGTATAATAAAGTATTGCAATGTTTGAGTTGACTTCTACTGAAAGACCAAACATTGCTCGTGTATGTTGTCAACACACTTTTTATAAGTCTCAAGTGCAACTATTGTACATTGAGGATAAAACTAGACAGAGTGTAGAAGATGTTTGAACAGAACTTTATTGTATTTGTTTGTAGAAGAATGATTTGACACAAGTCAGCCACTTTATGTTTGTACACACCGTGTTGGGTTTTAAAATGAAACACAAATTCCTGCAAAAAGTGTCTTGAATGACATGGTCGTGCCAGATATCGCTGTTGTGATAAAAAAAAATTGAACATGTTTTTAGACATTGCATTGCAAACTGTTCATCCTTTTCAAGTTATGTCAGACCTGCCTCAACATCATTAGTGCAAGGTGTGAGCGGCAAAGTTGCGTATTTACTTCTCAATTTAGAAGAACATGTCAACACTCTAGGAGTGAATCATTGCAGATTCATTGTTTGTTTTCATAAATGGTGTTGCCACTAAAGATAAGAACATTTGGCAACGGTTTATAGATATTGGAAAGGTGAAAAACACATTGGTGTTTCTATTGGCGCACAATGATTTATACAAAGGTAGTGTGACTGTACCAGACTTGTCCATGCTTGATGTCGAGTCAACAAACAAAAGCAGTGAAGGTCAGCCCCAATGTATCATTTTGCAGAAGTGAATAGTGTGTATGAACATTGCACTATTCATCTTCTGCACTCATGTGAAGTCATGGGTGACAGTTTATAATTGTATCAAATGAAAGCAATGAAAGATGCACCAATCAGTGTCTGGGAAAAGACGGTTATAAGCTCTTCGTTTCCCTATGTTTTTTCCTACTGGTGCAGGAGCCAGAGTGGATGATCAGAAGGTTCCAATCTCTTCTCCAGAATATCGTTGTACAAGAATGTATTCTGAAGATTCCTGATTCCGCATCAATGTTGAATATATTTTGCACTTATTGTATGAAAGTGAATTTTCAACATTATGTTATGCCGTTGCTCATACACTTCAGACCGGAACTGGATTTCAAAATCTTTCTGCATGTGAGATGAGTTGAAAGAAAATAATAAAGTTTTAGAGCCTAAACTTACCAATATTCTTGCTTCAATCAGAGGAACTAAGAAATATTGTTATAGGAGGCACGCTGAGGTTTGATGCATGATCAGAAACCTGGGCCCTCCAACTTGGTTTGTGACTTTAAGTTGCACTGGGTATGGTTGGGATGATCTTGCTGAGTGGATTTGAGAAACTAATCCACAGAAAGAAAACATAGAACACATGACGCCAGGAAAATTCCATTCAATGGAACCTGTAAGTGAATTGCGTTTCTTTCATCACAGAGTTTTAGCCATGTTACACTTATATGTAGTAAAGAAAATGGTCCATTAAGCACTGTGGAACATTTCTTTTGGAAGAATGAGTACCGGGCATGTGGGGCTCAACATATACATATGATGTTGTGGATCAAAGATGCTCCTCAGTTTGGGAAAGAAAGTGATGGCTGTGTAATGGGGTCCATATAAAAAGATATTACTTGTTCCATTCCCTTCAGCATGTTAATGTGGATATACAGAACACGGTGGAAAGATTTCAAAGGCACTCATGCGGAAAGTACTGTCAGAGAACATACAAAAGTAAAGATAAATACTACATTCAATGCAGATTTGGTTTTCCAAGGCCTGTGACACCAGTTGGTCGAGGGAATAGTTTGATGTCATCTGTTTGCCACCATGTTACTGCTAAGTCACCAAGAAATACCTGTCATTTAAAAAGCGATAAGGAATGCTAATTCATTAATGATTACAATCCTGTCATTGCTGAGCTTTGGAATGCAAATACTGATCTACAGTGTATTGCTGATGATACAACAGATTTTGCTCGTTATGTTACAGAATACATGACAAAAGCTGAAAAGAGCAATGCAGCTGAGGTATGTGCAGATTTATAAGCAGATGAAAGTCTTAGTCAGAAACATCTAGGCTTTGGTCTAGAGATGCTCTTACACAGACATTGTGATAGCTACAAAGCTGCTAATTGGCTGACTAGTTTGCCTCTGTATGGACATAGCACTATGTACTTTGGTTAAGTCTTGGCCCAGCTAGTACTAGAAATCGGGTACTGAAGCCTTTGAGTGAAATTCAGCAATTAGCTGAAACAGTATCTGACAGTACAGAGATTCTAAAAACCAACTTGATTGACACATATTATCCAAATCGATCTCTAGAGTTGGAGGATCTTTGTTTATATGAAGTAGCAGAACACTATCCACATTGAAATATTAAAGCAAAAAGTGACAGAGGACGGTTTAAAGTACATTGATGTACTGGTTGTCTAGTGAGACATGAGAAGGCAAGTCTCATCAACCACATGAAACTGTCTCTCCAAACAGCAGTTGTTCTTCCCATGGCATGCAGAGAGTGATTTGCTTGGAGGTTCTGAAACCTTTGAAGTACAGTTTTATGTTAAAAAAAGCTTAATTACATATCCAAAATTTTAACAGTACTTGGAGTTACTGGACAAAGAACAACATTCAGAAGAAGAACTTTTGGCAGCTGAATTGGCAAAAGAGACTCCTGAAGGAAGTCAAGATTCTGCAGCAGGAAGTCATAGTATGCTTGGTGAGACAAAAGGCCTCATTATGAGTGTACTGGTCTGGTAACAACGGTGCCAGTAAGCTACCGCCACCGTCGTTATTGGACCCGGCACACTCCGAGTTCTGAGGGTGGGTGCCGTCCCGCCCGCCAAGTCTGATCGGGTGGGCAGAACGGCAACTGCTCGCAGGCTTTGACGGAAGCACCAGCACTGTTGCACACAGTGCCAGTGCTTCCATCTTCTCCATTTCCATTGAGTCCAATGGGACTCAAATGGGAATGGTGAGTTACGTTTTCTGGCGCCTGGCTTTGGGGAATTACTGGGACTGCCAGGGATGTAATGCCGCCGTGATTCCCCAAAGCGAGGTGCCGGATAAAAACATGACTCGGGCAGCAGCCATGCCATTTTTTACTTGCATGGCTACCATTGGGGTCGTAATGAGGCCCACTTATTCAAACTGATGTTGAGCTTGCCATGGAAGGAGTACAAAGTGCAATGCAATACACTCAAGTTGCAGATGCATTGAAATACATGATGAAAATACAGAGCAAAAATAAGTTTATTATAAAATTAAAGATAGGTTATTTCATGGATTGCAGCATGACAAGCATGAATCTTCTTGTGTCCAATACAAACCTGTATTGTTGTATGTTTCTGGACAAGTTATTTTAATTCCTGCAATAAGAGCTGTGATCCAAAATGTAACTGATTGCTCTTTGTCATGAATTGTAACTGCTCCAACAGGTTTAGGAGCAATCAGTGTTGGGGCTGTAACTTTACATCGACTGTTGATGCTACCAGTGGAGCAGGACAACAAACTAGATTATCAAATCCATGTATCAAGTGCAGCACAAGAAGTAGGAAACGTTCTTAGAAAATTAAATACCTTGATTGTTGATGAAGTAAGCATGGTGGCTAACTTGATGCTAGCTTTCATTCTCTTGTGAATGCAAGAGGTTTTGAAGACTGACTACAACGTTTTGTTTGGAGGGAAACATGTATTTGTTTTTGCGAGTCTTCTTACAATTAACTCATGTGAAAGGTCGACCAGTTTTCAAAATGATGCAATCTAGGCTTAGTCAAAAAACTATAGGAAGTATTGGTCATTTTAACCTTGGAATTGTTTTGAATTCTAGGAAATTACCATTAATGTGAGGCAATCTGCAAATTTAGAGTATACAGAAATGCTTAATATGATTCATATAGGTGATCTTGAGGAGAATGTGAAAGCAGCTTAAAGGGAATACTGATTTCTAACATGTTTCATGCAGATTGCAGTCCATCTGATGTCATGCTGACTCTTCAGGAAAGAAACATTTCTTGTGTTGCTTTGATGTGCACACTTGAAGAGTGTAACAAGCTTAACTGTATAATGCTACTGGCAGAAAAGCAAAATATTGTGGAGATAACATTGTGTGATGTTTTAGATGGACATCTTAGGCCATTAGAGTTGGATAAGAGAGCAAAAGCTCAATTAATTCAACTAGAGAATTCAATTTCTAAAACAGCAGGTCTAGAAACAGTTTTAAAACTGTGCATCAATGCACAAGTAATGTTGAAGAGGAACTTGAATGTAGGAATTGGTTTAGTCAATGGAGTGATGGGAACAGAGATTGCATTTCACACTTTTCCCTACAGTACACTTATTGAACACGTTGAAGTAAAGGTTAATTGTGTAGAAGAAACTCATTTGATTTCTTGGACCTGTTCATGTTTCAGGCTTTTTAAGGATACCTCTGTGAAAAGAGAACACTTTCCATTGTGCTCTGCATATGCAATTACTATTCATAAATCCCAAGGGTTGACTCTAAAAGCAGCATTTATTGACATTGGTCACACAGTAATTTGTTAAGGATGTCAATCAGGTGATACACACCTTAGTCTCAGCCTAGTATGCAGCGCACAATTCAAATGCTTATATTTTATGTTAGATTCAATATTGACATAGTACACCACTCATATCATACCCCCTTTTCAAATACCCTGGGTCACAATGGACCATGAACCAGGCTGGTTGATAAATTGTAATATTTATTTATTTATTTTAAAATTCAAAAGAAATCATAAAATTTTTTCAGGCCGATTCATGGAATTAATGTGCGCTGAAAATTTCCGCGCAAGCGTACGAATCATAGCGCAAGTGCGAAAATCGCAGTGAAACCCGCACACAGCGATTCATGGAAGTCCGTGCACGTGTAAATCCATGGATGTGTGCTAAAATCCTGCGTGGCGCACGCTGGTGCACACGTCTTCAAACAGCGTGCGCTACGCGCACAGCGAAAGCGCACATAGCGCAGCGCACACAGCAAAAGTAGGTGTAACATGGGGCGTAACACGCGGAATGGGGAACAATGCATGAAAATGTGGGCATCACAGGGGAAGTACAGGAGGCAAATGTGCGGAACGCCCACACGGGCGCCTAAAACACGTATTCATGGTATCAAACAGGGCTAATGCGTGTGCCAAAAAAGAAACGCTAATCTGGAAACACGTACGCCAGCAGGAAGCAGGCGTACGTGGACCCGTGCAGCATAAAAGTGCGCGCAAACAACAAACAAGCTCAGACGCTAAGATGAATATACCGTTCCTTGCAGCAGTGGTCGTGGGATACCGCAGGAGGAGGAGGAGGATAGTCAGGCCCAGAATTTTTACACCCAGAACCAGCCTTTTTGGGATGCCTGATGACCTGGGGTATGGGAGGTACAGGTTTCTACCTCATATAATACTCGACCTGGTGAGTGAGTGCGAGGATGACCTCACATCATCCACCCTGTGCTCCCAAGCACTGAGCCCCCTGGAAAAGGTGCTTAATGTACTGCACTTCTTGGTCATTGGATCATTTCAGTGGACAAGTGCCATAGTGGGGGGGGGTGTTCCAGGCCATGCAGTCACGCTGCCTACACCAGGTGTTGGCCATCATGACTGCACACCCATCAGTCCGTAGGCACATATACCTGCCAGAACACCTGCAGAAAGCCAGGCTGCCGTCCAGGATTTCTACGGGGTGGCACAATTCCCCAAAGTGCTAGGTGCCATTGATTGCACCCATGTGGCTCTACGTCCCCCCAGGGCAACGGAGCACATCTATAGAAACCGCAAGCACTGGCATTCCATTAACGTGCAGGTAGTATGTGATGCCAAGGGAATCATCACCTCAGTATATGCCAACTATCCAGGGTCCACCCATGACAGTTTCATTTACAGAATGTCAACCCTAAACCGGGACCTAGAAGCTGGGCGGCATGGCGATACATGGCTGCATGGTGAGTATAAATGCCACTGCACATGCATGCATGTGAGATACTTAGTAATGTCACAACCCCACTAATGATACCCATCACCACCCCCCCAGGGGACAGTGCCTACCCTCTGAGCACCCACATGATGACGCCAATTCGGAACCCCACCACACCACCCGAGGTAAGATACAACACAGCCCATATTGCAACCCGGGGCATAGTGGAGCGCACATTCGGAGTGCTCAAGTCACACTTTCGCTCCCTTGACCGCTCTGGTGGGCAGCTGCTATACGCTCCCCCAGTAGTGTGCAGGATCATAGTGGCAGCATGTGTCCTGCACAGCGTTGCAACATGCCGGGGCCTGCGGGTGGACATGGTGGTGCCCCCATATCCCCAGCCACATGCATGACCGCTGCACATGGGAGGGGAAAGGGCACGTGGTGAGGCAGCCCGTACGCAGCTGGTGGCTAATTACTTCACCTAAAATCACACCCCTGTGGAGTGCACACAGCCCTGGCACATACCAGCTGACAATCAATGATGATGACATAAGGGACAGTCAACTGTCACAACCATACCAGCCTGAGATTGGTCACCTGTCAGTGTTACATTGTGTGCATCCCTACCTACTGAAACACCACCAATGCTGTGTCATTATAAGACATACTTCTATGCTGCTAAATTGATTACCCCCTTGCAAAATACAACATGAAAACAGCTCTGTGTCACCCAACCCCTCCCCAGCTCCGCCACCCAACACACCATAGCATGTCATGCAATGTGAAAGCAAACAAAGCAATGCACAAGACCTGACACAAGTGTCACAAAGTGCATTGTCCCAAATGGAAACTGCCCACAGACAATATGCTCCCAGTAATCAATAACAAACAGCACACATGAACAAATACTTACCACCAACAATATACAGCAAAACACCATGAAACATTGCAAAAACATGACAGTACTAAGTCAAAGTAGTGGTAGTCTTACAACCTGAATAAGCCAGCACATCCACCCCTTCCAACTGTAGAGTGTTGCTGCCACGCAAATGTGTCAGTGTACTGCATACAACATGAACTCCATCTGCAAAGGAGACGGCCTTGTGAAGACATGAGGAAGGAACCTGCAAATTAGGAGGAAGACAGGGATGCACAAGCACATATCAATACACCATGCAGTGTACAATACAACAACAATACTCACTAGGGATGTCCACACAGTATTGACTACAGACTGCCCACACAGCTCATGGGAGCCCAATGTCACTGTGTAAGTCACTGTCACTTGGTCACACCCTTTGCAAGCACATGGAAACGGGAAGCAGGAAGAGTGTGTGTGTCACGAACCCAAACATCTAACCCAAACTCAGGACAAGCCTACATGTGCCCAGCCGGAATACAGTGGATGCCCACGGGAGCCACACAAGGCAACACACTGTAAAAAAAAAAATATATCAAAAATGGCCATGTGGGGGCCAGGGGGGGAGGCCACCCAGGAGGAGGACAGGGTGCACAAAAATAAATACCTCCATGGGCTCATGGCCTGCACGGCTATGCCATTGTGGGAGAACTACTGTCCCTCTCTTCACCCTCTGCTGCTGCATCAGGAGGTGGTGGCATTATGGGAGGCAGCCCACGCAAAGCCCTGGTATGGTCCTCCATGGCAGCAAGCATGCGGGTCTGGAGGTCTGATTCTGGAGGATTAAAATGCGGAGATCCCCATGCAGCACCTCACGGGTTGACTGCACTTCTGCACGCATGGCCTTGCGTGATACCCGGATCTCCTCACGTGTTGCTTGCAGCTCAGATGAGAGCGAACTTGTGAGCTGCTCCAGCTGCTGTTCTGCCCTAACATTTCGGGAAGCCTCAAGTTCAAGCAGACTCTGCCTGAGGTTATGGAGTTCTACCCTCGGGGCTTCCCTGTGGCACTGTGACTCTATTGATATGGATTCGCGCAGAGTCTCCAGTGCCGCCTGTCGGTCCCTGTTGGACGCCAACATGTCTTCCCGGTGTGATTGGGAAATGGAGTCTGTTGCCTGCTGTTGTTGCTCCATCTGCCTTTCAGGGGGGATAATGGAAGTGGCCACCCTCTCCATTGCTTGAGCCATCATTTCTACTGATGCTGCCTGTTGGGTTGCCATACCGTACATACATGGAGTTTTCCCATACAGTATTGCCTGGTGGCGGTTGGCCACCGCTTCGGCGGGCACCACACCTGTTCGGGGCAAGGCGATCTGCACCTTGCTGTGCTGGCACTGCTTGAGGCTGCAGGACTGCATTCCCCCTCTGATCTGCTGGCCCAGGAACAGGATCAGATGCTGTGGAGTGTGACCCTGCATCCGTAACCACCAAAGGCGGACCTACCAACACTGACATCCCCATAGAGGGTTCTACCCCTGGTGCAGGTCGGTGGGACAGAATAGAATCCGTGCCAGAAGCACTGACCTGCGACAGCACATAAGTCTCATTATCCGACTCAGCACCTGAATAGAGGTCTGGGGAGCTGCACCCAGAGACACCCCTCGACAGTATGGTCTGCAGTACCAAAGTGTTTTCACCCACCACCACACCACGTCCCCCACTGGTGCTTGGTCGTGGCTGAGAATCCTCCTGGGTCTGCACCATCTCCTGAACCTCACCAGCATCAAGTGCGTCGTCACCTGCAAAAACATGAAATACAAGAATTGGAAACAGGCATGAGCACCACAGCACACACATAGGCCTGACAAGACAGAGATCCTGTACATGGTTTACACATTTCCCACATGACTATAACCCTGGCATGCATGCACTGTCAATGAGTTTGAAGGGGAGTCAAAAAGGCAGACAATGAGGACACCAAGATGGAAAAGCAACACATTCGCAGCATGTTGTGTAGCACTGGCATCACACATCAGCCTGTGAGTGGCATGTCCAATACACATAGATGACACATGCCAGCACACAGATGTCATGTAGCATAGCCATGGTAAATTAGACAACTACAGCGATATGTCAGTGAATGAGTACCGTCACACATTCATGTCACATGGACATGATGAGAAGATTAATGCAGAATAGTGTTGGAAAATATGCATGTGCCACACATTGCAACACATCCAGTGTACAATAATACAGTGATTGTAGGCAGATGTACACATGAATGGTTGGTCACTTCAACATGACAGGAAACAACTATCATGTTCCACATGCAAACAGGACCTAAAAATAAATTTCAGCAGGCCAATACTCTCTCGCCCTGAATGGTCAAATCATTCACATAACCAGGTAACTAATGTGGCACAATGTGGGGTGTAAACAATGACAGAAGCTTGTCACATATGTGGCATTAGGGATGAAAAAACCATATGAAAAATGGGATGATCTAAACAATCAGCCTCAATGAACGCAGAAAAAATCAGAACAATGTTGTTGCAAGATGATAGTTCAAGGGCAACAGCAGTAATGTGCGGCTAATTGGCTACTGTGGGCAGAAGGGATACTGTCATACCCAAATCAAAGGCACGTGAATTTATTGGAGGAAGCACATGGGTGACCCCCCATAACACTCAGGAGTACATACCCTCACCTGGCACTCAATAAGAACCCGTCACCCAAACAACATACACATGGATTACACACACACGCATGGGCAGTCACCGGACAATGCGTCGTAATCAGGTAGCTCTCCCACGCCTTGGATCTGTACCTCCGTGACGAAGGTCCCAGCAACAGACACATGTTCAGTGAGTGCGTTGTCCTCTGGTGGAGACCCACCGCCAGTCACCAGAGTAGCGGCATGATTTGAGGCCAGCTTGTTCTTTGCTCTGCGTTTCCGGTCATTCCACTGCTTGTAGCAATCATCAGCTATGCGCCTCACAAATCCAAGGGCACTTATGCAGTCCGCGATGATCTGCCAGTGTGCCCTATGTTGACCAGGTGTGGTCTTGCACCCTGCATTCACCACCATTTTGCGGCTATGTGCTGACACATAGGTCACAAGTGCATCAAGTTCGGCGTTATTAAAGCTAGGCTTCCTTGACGTGCCGGACTGTGTAGCCGTGTCTGGGGTCTCCGCCTGTAGTGCCAGAGCACCCTTCTTCCTCTTTTTCAAAGGTGGAGCGGAGCCTGAGTGGCTTACGCCGCTCTGGTCAGTAGGGGCAGAAGCGCCGGTGGACTGTGTACTGGGACTGTGCGAAGGCACAATGACCATAGGTCTTGGTGCAGGCATTGGCTGAAGTGTGATGTTGGCAGGGGCAACGTCGGTTTGATACCTCTGAGAAGCTGTTATGGATAACACTCTTGACAGCATAAAAGAAAAAATGGATTTATTGTTGACCAATTTTAATAATTTGAAAACTTTTATTAAAAATCATTTTAAACCAAAAACCTCATACCATTGTCCCACATGTACTTGTCCCCCCTCACCATATCCCAGTCAATTATCCACAAACCCTCTCCATAACCCAAAACGTTTTGATGAGACTTCCATCTCTTCTTCACCTGATACAAATCTTGTTGAAATCCCTAATTCTCCTGTTTTTGTTTCCGTTTCTGCCTCACCTTCTCTGTCCTAAATTGTTAATATATGTTAAATAAAGTAACATTTTTATATTGTGTTGTAATTAATTTCAGTTTTAAAAAAATAAAAAAAACAATTTAGGTGTCCGCGGACAGCGCGGGTGTTCTGAAATGTTCGTAAATAAACAAAAATGGAGGTATCCTGAAGAACACTATACCTGTCCATAGTGTTCGCTAACAAGTTGTAGTTCTAAGAACACGCGCGGTGTCCTGAAATGTTCGTAAACAAACGAAAATGGAGGTGTCCTGAAGAACACTATACCTGTCCGTACTGTTCGCAAGCAAGTTGAAACTGTTCTACGAACACGCGCAGTGTCCTGAAATGTTCGTAAAGAAACGAAAATGGAAGTCTCCTGAAGAACATTATACCTGTCCGTACTGTTCGCTAGCAAGTTGAAACTGTTCTAAGAACACAAGTGGTGTCCTGAAATGTTCGTAAATAAACGGAAATGGAGGTGTCCTGAAGAACACTATACCTGTCCATAGTGTTCGCTAGCAAGTTGAAACTGTTCTAAGAACACAAGCGGTGTCCTGAAATGTTCGTAAATAAATGAAAATGGAGGTGTCATGAAGAACACCATACCTGTCTGTACTGTTCACTAGCAAGTTGAAACTGTTCTAAGAACACACGCAGTGTCCTGAAATGTTCGTAAATAAATGAAAATGGAGGTGTCCCGAAGAACACTATACCTGTCCGTATTGTTCGCAAGCAAGTTGACACTGTTCTAAGAACAAACGCCTGTCCGTAACTGTTCGTTTGACGTGTGACGCACTTTTAATTACTTCAGGACCCGAACAGTGTCCATAGAACATCAACGCGCATGCGCAAACCAATGTCCGTGCATTTGGTGTCCTGCGGACAGCCGCTTCCTTCGCGGACATGTTCGCGAAGCGATCATGTGACCGCGCCCACCCTGATCGCGTGTTCTGAATGCAGACACTGTTTGTGTCCCCGAACAATTTAAAAGTACATTTTCAAGTTATCCACAATATTTTTTAATAAAAACCCACCATAGCACAAGTCCCACATACTAATAATGAGTTTCTACATACTTTTTGAAAGTTATTGAACCTTTTTTTGTGTTCGATCTGTCCGCGGACAATGCACATGTCCGCGAACCGCGTACAAGCACCCCTATAAAAGACCACGCCCTAGAGCATATTCTCATTGTGTTTCTGGCTATTCTTCAGAGCACAGCAATTCTTCCTGCCACTTGCAGATTGATATCTTCATCAAGATGGCATCCATGGCTGCACTACTGCCACCTGGTGCTGCACCTGCTTCAGTATCACCCCCACCCCCTCCACCACCACCACCTCCCCAAGGGTCTGGAGAGGGGAACAGGAGTGAGGATGCAGAGGAGGAAGAAGAGGATGATGAGAATGAGGTAGTGGAAATCCCTTCTACCCGCACTTGTCTTGGGTGTGGCAGTCATTTACCATTCATGGGTATGGTTCTAAGGCTCATGCGAACCGAGTCACCTGCAATGAGTGCAAAATGGTACTCAGTTGCGGGAGGCATGGTTCGTATAGTTTTGGGACCACTACCATGAAGCGACACCTCAAGTCATTCCACACTGGGGCCATTCGCAAGGTTGTACCTTGTGAGGAGCGTAGCAGGTTGATTTCCTCTACTTCATCCTCCGTTTCTGATCCTGTCACCACAAGGAACACTACTGTGGGACAGCGTCTTCCTCAAGCTGCCTCAGAGGCCATATGCAATGCTGATGACCCTTACCTTTCGAGGGTCACAGTTGTGTGTATGTACTGCAACGCAGTACTCTGCAGGGGGGAGCGACTTCGAAGTGTTTTTGAGACTATCGTCTCAGAGCACAAGAAGATCTGCTCACTACCCAAATAAAACCCACTCTACATCTTCCTCTCTCAGCTCGCCCTTTCTTATCCCTGTGGTTGGTGTATCCCTCCTTTCCCCTCCTTTCCCCTCCTCTCCTAGTGTGTCGTGTATAAAAACCCCCAAAAAAATATAAAACAACAAAAATAAAAAAAAAATAAGGCTTTTTTCAGAGCCGCCTTTCACAGTTAAAAAATAGAAGTGAAAATAAATGAAGCAAGGTCCTTTGTATTTTTTAGAAGTCCGCGGACATCTAAAATTGTGGGGTTCTGCCCTATCATAGCCATTGCAATTTTCTCTGGGAGGAAGTGGTGGCTCTGAAAAGAGCCTATGGGTGGTGTTTGTGTTTGAAAAATTGAAAATACTCAACACCTACTTCAAAATGGATGCTGTAATTCTAAAAAAGGTCGCAATGCATTTTGTATGTTTCTTAGAAAAATCTGATTGCCAGCATAAGTTAGATGTACTCCATCTCTGCGAAAAATGTATGTACTACGAAAAATAATATTTTCATTGTGAAAAGAGGACATGCCAAAATCTCTTAGAAAGGCACAAACAGCCTTATTGACATTGCGCCTTGCTTTCTCCATTTGTGGACCAAATGAAGAAGAACAAAGCCACATTTGTCTCTGCGCAATCCGTTAAAAAATTACTTGAGAATTTGGAAACATGTCCATGACCTTCCGAAGTCCTTCTTTCATTGCAAATTTCAAAGAAATTCCAGACACATGTCCTAAACTGTTCCCTCCACAATGAATTTTAATTATATCTGGATGTTGCTCTGTCTCCAAAGTAGCACAGAGAGGTAGCAAGTCCAACCACTTAATTCCACGTACTCCATGCCAGTGCACTTTCACATATGGGAATCCAAGATCTACAGCTACTCCACAGCTTTCTGCATGCACCTTCAACCAATGTATCCACGAGTCTCCCAAAATCCAAACAATATGTTTTCTAAAACACACAGCCATAGCTATCTGTTCTTCTCTCAGCAAAAAGAGTATCTGAGAAACTCTCTCCTGGAACAACACACCCACTAAACTTTCCTGACCAATCCCTTTCTATGCTCATTCTCATATGCATGGCTTCCCAACCCAAAAATCCCTGGATGTAACACCCGATGTCCGCGAAATAGCGCCATGTCTGCGGACATATCGTAACATGGACAACCCTTCTACCATTTCCACTTCACTCTCTGTGCCATTCCATCATTGGATGTAGCTAAGAAGTCACATGACCATCCACCAATCACATCCAAGACCTCTACATCTAACTGCATCATCATAGATCAGCACTGCAAATGTACTGTGAATCTCTCTGAGTACAAGTGTCATTTAATTAGAAAGCACCTTCTACAAGAAATACTGTACAAGTCTCCAAGAATTCTACTTGCAGCTCCATGAATATCCATATACATGAACACAAACTACAGGTATGCATATTTTCTGTAAAGTACATGAACACATTTTCTACTATCATATAAACAGATTAACTGACTTTTAGCTTGTATAATCTGTAAAATGAATCTACTGTCTTTTTTTCAATCTCCTAAAATCAACTGTCACTTACAAACCTTTATACTATTTAATTTCGTTATACACACACACACTCAAATCATGTTGAACTAATATTTTTGAAATAAAATATATAGACTACATATACTCAAACAAAATTGCATGCACACTCTATGTTCAAATCTCAAACAACAATACTTGTACAATTACATAAACATTTTATTTATTTTGTCATTTATTTAATTACTTACATTTATATAGGACAAGCAGCCCATGACATTGAGGCACTATTACTTGCAAAAACTTAGTTACAGGAATAGTGGTATTCAGTGGTACATTATGAACTCCACAAGCCATACTAAAGATATTTTGTTTGTTACAGTTTGTCATTGCAATACAGTTTATTCATTAACAACATATGATTTGTATTCAACTGGTGCAACGTATCTTATGTAAATAAGATAGTTTTAATGGTTTTGAGGAAGGCGCTGAGGATGTCAATTAAAAAAATCACTGTCTAAATTAAAAACAGTGGAATATACAAACAAAATTACTAATATATTTATTTTACAATTGCAGTGAAGACCATTCTCCTGAAAAGATGCAGCCAATTTTGAAGTACAAAGAACAACTAAGAAGTAACCTGCTCATTTTAGAAAAAAAGTAAGTTGAATACCACCATAATATTTCTATTATTACTCAAACAAACTGTAAGATTAAGTAATGCTATTTCGGTGCCTAAAAATAGAGATTCTGCACCATTCTGTCCAAAAATCCCCATTTCTTAAACAGCGATTCACAGCCAGAATGGCCCACTAATTCCTATTTTTCGACACACAAATGACCCAACTCAGGCACTAGAATTTTGATGTTATAGAACAAACAACTGTTTTAATTGTATAGCATTAGATTTACTATTTGTACTTCTCCACACCACTAGCTTACTTTTTTCTGTAATCTGAACCGAAGTTTAGTAACACATTAATTCAAGAATACCCATCCCTACTAGTTGTAGTTGCCCAATGCACAATCACACACCATTACATACATCTTTATCATCTTACTCAAACACTCATGCACACAGCACACATACATTGCAGAACACCGCAACCCATACCTTTTTTATTTTTTCAACAGAACCTAAAGAATGCCTACCAAAAATCAAGTCCGTAGAAAGCAACGCAGAAGTAGAGCAAATGAAAATAAAAGTGTCCAACATAAGCATCCATCCCTAGCAGAATCTGTAAAAAAAAAGTTGAAAGAAAACAGCTAATACAGTCATTTAGTGAAACAAAAGAAGTTTCAAGTACAAAAACTTTGCCTCCTCTATCAAAATGTAAAACAAAACAGAAAACAATTAACAGAAAATCAGCTATCACTACAGATAAAACTGCTTCTATAAATCTTGATATAGTGCAAAGGAAGCATACCAAGAAAAGTATTTTAGCCAAAATGTTCCGTCACAAAGTCCTTCAAAATCCTATAAAAACAGGAGAAAAACCAGGTTCAACCCTTAAAACCTATTGTAGGAAATTAATCTTAGAAGCGTTGATAGACAGTGCAATCCTTCTCAAAAGAAAGTTATTTATTTTAGTGTTAAACAAAATGAAACCATTAACACAACTAATAACTAAATTACAAAAAAGACTTCTTAATAAACGAAATGTCAACAGAAAGAACTTCTTAAGTATCTGCGGAGGTGAATGGAGTCACACTACAAGCACAGAACCATACTTTAATGACGAAGCATACAAACAAAAGCAAACAAATAAAATTGCTATACATAGCAGTGGTCGAGGTTATGAAAAAGTTAATAATACCATAATGGAACAAGAAATACTCCTTACAAAAATATGCCCTGAAAACCTAGAATTACCCCTCCATTCAAATGAATCAGAACGTCTAGTGTACAAATGGCCATGCACGTCAATGTGTAACATTCCCAAAAATGTTTTCAAGTCTTTAAGCCAATTTCTCAATTAATATGTGAAAAGCAAAGACAAAATCAAAATTGAACTACTGCAAAATATGGATACCTGTCCAGTACGCAAGTACACAGGACTGCAAGGACATTCATTGGCCTGCAATACAGGACCTACTTGCAAAACCACCTTCCATGATATCAAAAGGATATCAACACATCATTCAACTATAAGAAATCTAGTTAATAAACTGTACTATGCTAAAAGTCCCTTTTTAGCACTAGCCAATTTAAATAACATTCTTCTACATGGTACAGCAAAAGACCTACTTGAAGAAATCGACTATATCCAGAAAAAATATTTTGGAAGTGAAAGCCACTTACAGAATGAAATAGCTGTAAACCAAATTAGTAACAATTCTACATATGGCAACCTTTTACTACACACATACAAAAAAGAAATACTAACATTTAAAAGTACATGAGCTGAAGTACCAAACCATGTGTGTGTATGTTGCTGCAGAACTTTTTATAAAAGTAACACAAAAACTGTAGACCTATTATACAAAATAGAAGACAATGAAGATTCTAACTGGTTTGAATTAGCTCTCTACCTTATAGCAGAAAACAAATATGAAATAACTGACCCCTTAATACTTTGCAGTTACTGCACTACAAAACTTGACAACAACCAAACTCCTTCACGTGCTATCACAAATAATTTGGAATAATATCCACTACCAAAACCCCTTCAACAACTTAATTTATATGAGAGCATCATAATTCAAACAGTGCACCCATTTCAAGCAGTAATACGCCTTCAACCAAAAACTGCAAAATTACCTCCCTCTGAATTAGTGAATGGTATTCGTGGAAAAGTAGTGTATTTACCATTAGATCTAAAAGAAAATGTGCACACTCTAGGAGTGCAACGTCCAATGCAGCAATCTTTAATTATCTTAGTAAATGGAGTATCTACAAAAGACAAAACAATTTGGCAACAGCTGGTAGATTTACATAAAGTTAGAGAAGCCTTGCAATATCTTGAAGAGAATAATGAATATTACAAAGAAATTAATATTGAAGAAAACTTGAAGGATTCAACTGAAATAATTCAAGAGACACAAGAAGCAGGTCAATTTGAGCTCCTAGATCCTGCTACAATATCAAATACTTTAGACCATTATACAATTCATCCATTGCACTCTAATGACACCATAGAAGATGCACTGGAAACGTACCAAATGCGTCAAACAAAAGGATCACCAATCAGCATATGGGAAAAAAGTATAGAAGCACGTGCATTTCCTCTACTCTTTCCTACTGGCAAAGGAGGAAGGTACGATGATAGACCTATTCAAATATCAGCATCAGAATACCGCTCATTACGGATGTATTCTGACGATCCCAGATTTAGACAAAATGTGGAATACATATTCCACCTACTCTTTGAAAGTGAACTAGCAACTTTATGTTACGGAGTACACATATTAAAATCAGGATCGCACTTTCAAAATATGACAGCTACACAATTATTACAAAAAGTTCAACAAAAGATGAGGTTTTACAATCAAATATTACAAATCTATCAGCAAATATGCATGGTACTAAAGAGTACTGGTTTCGACGTCATGGAGATGTACGTTGTATGATCAGAAACCTTGGCCCACCCACTTGGTTTGTTACATTAAGTTCTGCAGAATATGCATGGGAAGATTTACATGATTTCCTACGCATATCAAACAAAAACAAAACAAACATAGATATACTAACACCTGGAGAACTTTGTTCTCTGGATCCTGTTAATGTTTCAAGATATTTTCACCATCGCCTCCTTGCTATGCTATATTTTATTTGTAATAAAACTGATCCTCCCCTTGGAGAAGTGCAACACTTCTTTTGGAGAAAAGAATACCAAGCCAGAGGAGCACCACATATCCACATGCTTTTATGGATTAAAGATGCTCCTAAATTTGCTCAAGACAGTGATGCCACTGTTTTACAGTTTATTGAAAAATATGTCACTTGTGAAATTCCATCAGAATCCACAAATAGTGATCTTCATGCGCACATTTTACAATTTCAAAGACACAAATGTGGCAAATATTGTCGTCGCAAATAGAAAAACAAAGGGAAATACTATACCAAATGCCGATTTGGTTTCGCTAGACCAGTTACAAACACAGGTCAAGTGAACAACCTCATGTCTTCAGTTAGACATAGTGTTAAAGGTAAGTCCCCTAAAAATACATATTATATAAAAAGAAAATAAGAAGAAAAATATATCAATGATTACAATGCAATCATTGCCCACTTATGGAATGCAAACATAGATGTGCAGTACATTGCAGACAATTCTACTGCAGTTGCACGATATGTCACAGCATACTTAACCAAAGCAGAAAAGACAGAGCTGCAAGACCTCTGGAATGACCTGTCATCAGATTAAACAGTGTCTCAGAAATTATACAGCTTGGGCATAAAATGTGGATCCTATGAAGCAGCTGATCATTTAACTGGTACTGCATTGTATGGTAAATCTGAAAATATAGTATGGCTAAGTCTTGGTCCAGCTAAATCTAGAAAAAGAGTTCTAAAATCATACGAAGATATAGAAACAATAGCCAAACATGATCCCAACAGCCAAGACATTTTAAAAAACAATTTATTGGGCACATACTACCCAAACAGGAGTACCACTTTGGAAACCATGTGTCTATACCACATAGCCCAAAACTACACATACAAAAATAATATAAAACCTTATGAAAAAAAAGGTAAATACCGAGTGACAAACTGTGAAGGCAGCTTAGTAAAACTCACCAAACCAAATTTAATTAATCATATCAAATTGTCATTAAAGACTCCTCAACATAAAGAAGTATATTACATGTCCCCGCTACAACTCTTTAAACCATGGAGAAAAGAAGAAGAAATACTAGATAACTATGACTCATATGAAGACGCTTTCAAAGCAAATGAAAGCACTATAACTGATGTAAACTTTACACAGTACAAAACAATGTTGCACAATGAACAGCAACACAAAGAAGAACTCCAGGCCCAACTAGATAAGGACACTCCTGACAGTAGTCAACCTTCTGTAACAGGAAGCCAAGAACCACTTGGAGAACCACTAATAACAAATGAGGCAGAATTAGCTATGATAGAAGTAGAAAACACCATGTGTCAGTATGAAGATAAAGAAGACTTAACTATACTATAATCAAAACTAAACAATGAGCAACGTAGCATTTTTCAAGAAGTAACAAAAGAAATTGCACATGGTGTACAACATGAAAACAAAGAATGCACCTGCCAAAATTTCAAACCTATACTACTGTACGTCAGTGGTGAAGCCGGTTCTGGCAAAACATTCCTAATCAAAATCATCAGTAAGTTCCTTCAACAATTGACAAACAACAAACTGTCAGCTGTTGTCACTGCCCCCACAGATTTAGCTGCCTACAACATAGGTGGTGTCACTTTACACCGATTACTACTCCTGCCAGTAGAACACCAAAACAAATTAGACTATTACAAACTTTCTACAGAAGCTGCAATGGAACTATGCAGAGTATTGATACAAATGAAAATGCTACTAATAGATGAAGTGAGCATGGGGTCCAACCTAATGTTGGCTTTGATTCACCTCAGATTACAAGAAGTACTCAAATCAAACTATGAAGAGCTCTTTGCAGGAAAACACATAATTGTTTTCGGAGATCTTCTTCAATTGACACCAGTAAAAGGTGCGCCTATTTTTAAAACATTAGGACACAAACTCTGCAGTAAAACTGTTGGCAGCATTGGAAATGTCAACCTTTGGCAACATTTCCAATACAGAGAATTAACAGAAAACATGCGGCAATCTGCAGATCTCACTTATGCCAACATCTTAAAACATATCAGAGTTGGTATACTTTCTAAAGAAGCAGAAGCAATATTGAAAACCCGGCACATTCATGCACCTTATGGTGATAATGCAAGTGCTACAGATGTTATAGAACAATTATCCCACAAAAATATCAATTGTATGGGCTTAATGCCAACTCTTGCAAGCTGTTTCAAATTCAATGAAATAATGTTAAGTAACGAAATGCAACCAATAATGGAAATTAGCACCACAGACAAACTAGATGTACATGGTATGACACTACCCATGTGTGACCAAGCCACAACAAGACTAAATAGTTTAGAAAAATCAATCTAAAACACAGCAGGCTTGGAAAAGATATTAAAATTATCCTTAAATTGCAGAGTAATGCTTAAACGTAACCTTAACGTGGACCAAGGACTAGTTAATGGAGCACTGGGTACAGTTGTTGGCTTTCAAACATAACCACGTGACAACAAAATTTAGTTTGTCAATATTCTCTTTGACAAACTTTCAGAAGTAAAAAGGATAGGACACTCAACAGCTCGATTCCTTCTCTTCAAAGACGTGTATGTACGCAGAGAACAATTTTCTCTAACTCTTGCATACGCAGTTACCATTCATAAATCACAAGGTCTTACCCTAGACAAAGCAATGATAGACATTGGTAACACAATCTTTAAAGAAGGCATGAGCTACGTAGCACTATCACGCTTACGTACACTTGACAGTCTATTTCTAATCAACTTTGATGCAAGTAAAGTAAACACTGATATTCCTTGCATTTTAGAATACAATAGACTTCGCTCACTATATACCCCCATCTAAACACATATTCTGTACCACAAAAAGTTAAACGTTGTAAAAGAAAACTAAATCAAACAGAAATGCAACAGGATGTCACTGAAATCCTCCAAAGAGAGTAAAAGAAACTAAAACTTCATAAAGTACCACAAACATAAAATAATCCATTAGGGAAAGTAAACCAGGTACTTCGTCAAAGAAGGAAGACAAACTAAAAAAAAATCAATCAGATACAGAACTACCTGGTCCATTTAAACTCTCAAATATAGTTGTAGCAAGTTGCTACTCAAATATAGCAATGAATATTCTATTTCAATTGCCACCAATAGTTGACAACATTTAGTTACACAGTACAGACCAATTGTGTTTGCAAATGTTAGTACTTCACAGAAATGCAACAAACAATCCTTATAACACCTATAGTGTTTATGGAATAAGACAACAATTGGACTACTGTGCTGGAATGGTTAAATTCACTATAAACTCACAGGAAGATCCACAAGAATTTCTAATGTACTTACTACAAGTACCGGAAAATAAAAACATACCTATAAATGAAATCTTTCAGATTTCATACATGTGGAAACATACATGCACTCTCTGCAACAATGTGACACAAGAACAAATCCCCAATTAGCGCTTTTTGTATGTATCAGTACCTAATTGTGAATCCGTTCCAATTTCAGCATCTTGTACAAAATGCAAACCATGGTAGATTATGTACTACCTGCTATTCGGATAATTGCTCCACGTTACTAATACAAACACATAGTAAATACGTAATACTAATTAATGCTTCTACGTTACAATGCAGATGGTACCAAAAACAACTGCAAGCTGACTGGATTCACACATGGGCAAGTATCACTTGGTAAGAAAACCTTCACAACAATAGGTATAATCTATCACACAGGAGCCACAACCAATTCAGGGCACTACACTGCATATATAAAAAAGAAATGTGGATGGTTAGAATGTAATGATAGTACCATTACTCTAAAGCAGAGGTTACCAGCAAATCTTTCAAACGCTTATTTAATGTTCTTAAAACCAAAATTTAATAACTAAACTGTACTTAAACCTTACTTAAACTTGTAGAAAAAATATAAACTGTTAGAATATTCCAACAGCTATCTAACTGCCCAAAGATTCTACAACAACTAATCAGATAAATGAATACCACTAAATTAGAGCAAAAAATAGACAGTTAGAATACGCCAATTGGTATCTAACTATCCCAAAATTTTACAATATCCAAACAGATAAATCAATACCACTAAAATATATAAAACAATAGACAGTCACAATACGCCTACTGGTATCTAACTGCTCCAAAATTTTACAATATCCAAACAAATAAATGATATGTTACTGCTCCAAAAAACTGCAACTAGCCAATGTATACAGCATTAGCCAGAAACAACAAGTGAACACTGAAAACAAACAAATAAACTGTAGCATAACAGAAACATGTTTTTTTTTTAATCCAACATGGATTTTCTTTACTCCCACAGACTCAATGATTTTAGCAACAAACACAGAAACTGAGCAAATTGCAAAGTACTCTGGTTTGTAATGTACTAAATATGAGGGTAAAAAAAAATGTTGATTATTCAATATAATAAGTCATTACAAAATACCAATACTAACATGCTCTTTTCTTTTATCACAGAAATGAACAAGAAATACATGTACTCCAGTTACTAAACCAAACAGTAAATATATTATAATAAGTACAACCATCGCAGCATATCAAACCATAGGGGCTTATAACTTTCTTCTTATAAATTTGTTTTTGATCCCAAAGTTATAAGCCACTATGCGTGTGATATGCTGTGGTGGTTGTGGTCAGGGCATACAGTCTTGGGTGCATCGCCAAATGGCCATGCACCCAACACTCTATGCCTTGGCTACAACCACCGCAGCATATCACACCCATAGAGCTTTTAATGTCCACGGACATAATGAGTGTTCTTAGAACACTTTGAACTTGCCAGCGAACAATACGGACAACGTCCTCAGGACACCACCATTTTGTTTATCTCTGAACATTTCAGGACACCGCGAGTGTTCTTAGAACACATTTAATTTGCCAGAGAACAATACGGACACCGTCCTCAGGACACCCTCATTTTGTTTATTTACGAACATTTCAGGACACCGCGAGTGTTCTTAGAAACATTCAACTTGCCATCGAACAATACGGACACCGTCCTTAGGACACCCCCATTTTGTTTATTTAAGAACATTTCAGGACACCGCGAGTGTTCTTAGAACACATTCAACTTGCCAGAGAACAATATGGACAGTGTCCTCAGGACACCCCCATTTTGTTTATTTACGAACATTTCAGGACACCACGAGTGTTTTTAGAACGCATTCAACTTGCCAACGAACAATACGGACAGCGTCCTCAGAACACCCCCATTTTGTTAATTTACGAACATTTAATGGACACCACGAGGGTTCTTAGAACACTTTCAACTTGTCAGCGAACAATGCGGGCAGTGGCCTTAGAACACCCCCATTTTGTTAATTTACGAAAATTTCAGGACACTGACAGTGTTCTTAGAACACATTCAACTTGCCAGAGAACAATACGGACAGCGTCCTCAGGACACCCCATTTTGTTAATTTACAAACATTTCAGGACACCGCCAGTGTTCCTAGAACACATTCAACTTGCTATCGAACAATACAAACAGCGTCCTCAGGAAACCCCCATTTTGTTAATTTACGAACAATTAGCGGACACCACGAGTGTTCTTAGAACACTTTCAACTTGTCAGCGAACAATACGGACAGTGTCCTCAGAACACCCCCATTTTGTTAATTTACGAACATTTCAGGACACTGCAATGTTCATAAATAAACGAAATGGGGGTGTCCTGAGGACGCTGTCCGTATTGTTCTCTGGCAAGTTGAATGTGTTCTAAGAACACTCGTGGTCTCCTGAAATGTTCGTAAATAAACAAAATGGGGGTGTCCTGAGGACGCTGTCCGTATTGTTCGATGGCAAGTTGAATGTGTTCTAAGAACACTCGCGGTGTCCTGAAATGTTGTAAATAAACAAAATGGGGGTGTCTTGAGGACGCTGTCCGTATAGTTCGCTGGCAAGTTGAATGTGTTCTAAGAACACTCGCGATGTCCTGAACTGTTCGTAAATAAACAAAATGGGGGTGTCCTGAGGACAGTGTCCGTATTGTTCTCTGGCAAGTTGAATGTGTTCTAAGAACACTCGTGGTGTCCTGAAATGTTCGTACATAAACAAAATGGGGGTGTGTTCTAAGAACACACGCGTTGTCCTGAAGTGTTCTAAGAACTCTTGCGGTGTCCTGAAATGTTCATAGGGGGTGTCCTGAAGACGCTCTAAGAACACTTGCGGTGTCCTGAAATGTTCGCAAATAAACAAAATGGGGGTGTTCTGGGGGCGCTGTCCGTATTGTTCTGGGGCAAGTTGAATGTGTTCTAAGAACACTCGGGGTGTCCTGAAATGTTCGCAAATAAACAAATTGGGGGTGTTCTGATGACGCTGTCCGTATTGTTCGTTGTCAAGTTGAAAGTGTTCTTAGAATTCTCGCGTTGTCCTGAAATGTTCGTAGGGGGTGTCCTGAAGACGCTGTCCATATCGTTCGATGGCAAGTTGAAAGTGTTCTAAGAACTGTCTCGGTGTCCGGAAATGTTCGCAGGGGGTGTCCTGAAGACGCTGTCTGTATTGTGCGATGGCAAGTTGAAAGTGTTCTAAGAACACTCGGGGTGTCCTGAAATGTTCGCAAATAAACAAAATGGGGGTGTTCTGAGGACGCTGTCCGTATTGTTCGTTGTCAAGTTGAAAGTGTTCTAAGAACTCTCGCGTTGCCCTGAAATGTTCGCACATAAACAAAATGGGGGTGTGTTCTAAGAACACACGCGTTGTCCTGAAGTGTTCTAAGAACTCTCGCGGTGTCCTGAAATGTTCGTAGGGGGTGTCCTGAAGACACTGTCCGTATTGTTCGATGGCAAGTTGAAAGTGTTCTAAGAACTGTCTCTGTGTCCTGAAATGTTTGCAAATAAACAAAATGGGTGTGTGTTCTAAGAACACACGTGTTGTCCTGAAATGTTCGTAGGGGGTGTCCTGAGGACGCTGTCTGTATTGTTCGTTGTCGAGTTGAAAGTGTTCTAAGAACTCTCGGGGTGTCCTGAAATGTTTGCAAATAAACAAAAGGGGGGTGTTCTGAGGACGCTGTCCGTATTGTTTGTTGTCAAGTTGAAAGTGTTCTAGGAACTCTCGCGTTGTCCTGAAATGTTCGCACATAAACAAAATGCGGGTTAGTTCTAAGAACACAGGCGTTGTCCTGAAATGTTCGTAGGGGGTGTCCTGAAGATGCTGTCCATATTGTTCGATGGCAAGGTGAAAGTGTTCTAAGAACTTTCGTGTTGTCCTGAAATGTTCGTAGGGGGTGTTCTGAAATTGAAAGTGTTCTACGAACGCTGGTAATGTCCGCGGACATTAAAAGTTTCCATAGGCCATAGTTGAAATGTTTTACTCTATGGGTGTGATATACTGCGGTGGTTGTGGCCAGGGCATAGAGGGTTGGGTGCATGGCCATTTCTCCATGCACCCAACCCTCTATGCCCTGGCCACAACCACCGCAGCATATCACATTTATAGTTGCTTATAACTTTGGGTCAAAACAAATTTATAAGGAACAAAGTTAGAAGATACTATGGGTGTGATATGCTGTGATGGTTGTGGCCAGGGCATAGAGTGTATAATATACTTACTGTTTGGTTTAGTAACTGGAGTACATGTATTTCTTGTTAATTTCTGTGATAAAAGAAAATAGCATGCTAGTATTAGTATTTTATAATGACTTTTTACATTGTATAATCAACATTTTTTTTTTGGACCTCATATTTAGTAGATTACAAACCAGAGTACTGTACAATTTGCTCAGTTTCTGTGTTCGTTGCTAAAATCATTGGGTCTGTGGGGAAAAAAAAACCCTTTTCTGCTATGCTACAGTTTATGTGTTTGTTTGTTTTCAGTGTTCATTTGTTGTTTCTGGCTAATGCTTTAAACATTGGGTTGTTGCATTTTTTTTGGAGCAGTAACATATTATTTATTTGCTTGGATATTATGAAATTTTGGAGCAGTTAGATACCAGTAGGCATATTCTAACGGTCTATTTTTTGAGTGGTATTGATTTATCTGTTTGGATATTGTTAAATTTTGGGACAGTTAGATACCCATTGGCGTATTCTAATTGTCTATGTTTTGCTCTAATTTAGTGGTATTCATTTATGTGATTAATTGTTGTAGAATCTTTGGGCAATTAGATAGCTTTTGGAATATTCTAACAGTTTATATTTTTTACTACAAGTTTACTTGAGGTTTAAGTACAGTTTAGTTATCAAATTTCGGTTTTAAGAACATTAAATAAGCGTTTGTAAGATTTGCTGGTAATTTCTGCTTTAGAGTAATGGTACTATCATTACATTGAAACCATCCATATTTCTTTTTTTATATATGCAGTGTAGTGCCCTGAATTGGTTGTGGCTCCTGCGTGGTAGATTATACCTATTGTTGTGAAGGTTTTCTTACCAAGTGATATTTGACCATGTGTGAATCCAGTCAGCTTGCAGTTGTTTTTGGTACCATCTGCATTGTAACCTAGAAGCATTAGTATTATGTATTTACTATGTGTTTGTATTACTAACGTGGAGTGAATATCTGAATTGCAGATAGAACATAATCTACCATGGTTTGCATTTTGGACAAGTTGCTGAAATGGAATGGATTCACAATTAGGTATTGATATATATATGAAGCGTTCATTGGGGATTTCTTCTTGTGTCACATTGTTGCAGAGAGTGCATGTATGTTTCCACATGTATGAAATCTGGAAGATTTCATTTATAGGTATGTTTTTGTTTTCCAGTACTTGTAGTAAGTACATTAGAAATTCGTGTGGATCTTCCTGTGAGTTTATAGTGAATTTCACCATTCCAGCACAGTAGTCCAATTGTTGTCTTATTCCATAAACACTATACGTGTTGTCAAGATTGTTTGCTGCATTTTTGTGAAGTACTAACATTTACAAACGCAATGGGTCTGTACTGTGTAAGTAAATGTTGTCAACAATTGGTGGTAATTGAAATAGAATATTCATTGCTACATTTGCGTAGCAACTTACACCAACTATATTTGAGAGTTTAAATGGACAAGGTAGTTCTGTATCTGACTGCTTTTTTTGGAGTTTGTCTTCCTTCTTTGAAGAAGTACCTGGTTTACTTTCCCTAATTGATTCTTTTTTGCTTGTGGTACTTGATGAAGTATTACTTTCTTTTACTCTCTTTGGAGGATTTGTAGTGACATCCTGTTGCTTTTCTGTTTGTTTTATTTTTCTTTTATAATGTTTTACTTTTTGTGGAACAGAATATGTTTAGATGGGAGTGTATAGTGAGGGAAGTCTATTGTATTCTAAAATGCAAGGAATATCAGCATTTATTTTACTTGCATCAAAGTTGATTAGAAATAGACCGTCAAGTGTACGTAAGCGTGATAGTGCTACGTAGCTCATGCCTTCGTTAAAGACTGTTTTACCAATATCTATCATTGCTTTGTCTAGGGTAAGACCTTGTGATTTATGAATCGTGACTGCGTATGCAAGAGTTAGAGAAAATTGTTCTCTGCGTACATACATGTCTTTGAAGAGAAGGAATCGAGCTGTTGAGCGTCCTAATCTTTTAACTTCTGAAAGTTTGTCAAAGAGGATATTGACAAACTGAATTTTGTTGTCACATGGGTATGTTTGAAAGCCAACAACTGTACCCAGTGCTCCATTAACTAGTCCTTGGTCCACGTCAAGGTTACGTTTAAGCATTACCCTGCAATTTAAGGATAATTTTAATATCTTTTCTAAGCCTGCTGTGTTTGAGATTGATTTTTCTAAACTATTTAGTCTTGTTGTGGCTTGGTCACACATAGGTAGTGTCATACCATGTACATCTAGTTTGTCTGTGGCGATAATTTCCATTATTGGTTGCATTTCTTTACTTAACATTATTTCATTGGATTTGAAACAGCTTGCAAGAGTTGGCATTAAGGCCATACAATTGACATTTTTGTGGGATAATTGTTCCATAACATCTGTAGCACATGCATTATCGCCATCAAGTGCATTAATTTGCCAGGTTTTCAATATTGTTTCTGCTTCTTTAGCGAGTATACCAACTCTGATATGTTTTAAGATGTTGGCATAAGTGAGATCTGCAGATTGCTGCATGTTTTCTATTAATTCTCTGTATTGGAAATGTTGCCAAAGGTTGACATTTCCAATGCTGCCAACAGTTTCACTGCAGAGTTTGTGTCCTAATGTTTTAAAAATAGGCACACCTTTTACTGGTGTCAATTGAAGAAGATCTCCGAAAACAATAATGTGTTTTCCTGCAAAGAGCTCTTCATAGTTTGTTTTCCGTACTTCTTGTAATCTGAGGTGAATCAAAGCCAACATTAGGTTGAAGACCATGCTCACTTCATCTATTAGTAGCATTTTCATTTGTTTCAATACTGTGCGTAGTTCCATTGCAGCTTCTGCAGAAAGTTTGTAATAGTCTAATTTGTTCTGGAGTTCTACTGGCAATAGTAGTAATCGGTGTAAAGTGATACCAACTATGTTGTAGGCAGCTAAACCTGTGGGGGCAGTGACAACAGGCGACAGTTTGTTGTTTGTCAATTGTTGAAGGAATTTACTGATGATTTTGATTAGGAATGTTTTGCCAGAACCAGCTTCACCACTGACGTACAGTAGTATAGGTATATAATTATGGCAGGAACATTCTTTATTTTCATGTTGTACAACATGTGCAATTTGTTTTGTTACTTCTTCAAAAATGCTACGTTGTTCGTTGTTTAGTTTTGATTTTAGTATAGTTAAGTCTTCTTTATCTTCATACTGACACATGGTGTTTTCTATTTTTATCATAGCTAATTATGCCTCATTTATTATTAATGGTTCTCCCAGTGGTTCTTGGCTTCCTGTTACAGAAGGTTGACTACTGTCAGGAGTGTCTTTATCTAGTTGGGCCTGGAGTTCTTCTTTGTGTTGCTGTTCATTGTGCAACATTGTTTTGTATTGTGTAAAGTTTACATTAGTTATAGTGCTTTCATTTGCTTTGAAAGCATCTTCATATGAGTCATAGTTATCTAGTATTTCTTCTTCTTTTCTCCATGGTTTAAAGAGTTGTAGCAGGGACATGTAATATATTTCTTTATGTTGCTGAGTCTTCAATGACAATTTGATATGATTACTTAAATTTGGTTTAGTGAGTTTAACTAAGCTGCCTTCACAGTTTGTCACTCTGTATTTACTTTTTTTTTCATCAGGTTTTATATTATTTTTGTATGTGTAGTTTTGGGCTATGTGGTATAGACACATGGTTTCCAAAGTGTTACTTCTGTTTGGGTAGTATGTGTCCATTAAAATGTTTTTTAAAATGTCTTGGCTGTTGGGATCATGTTTGGCTATTGTTTCTATATCTTTGTATGATTTTAGAACTCTTTTTCTAGATTTAGCTGGACCAAGACTTAGCCATACTATATTTTCAGATTTACCATACAATGCAGTACCAGTTAAACGATCAGCTGCTTCATATGATCCACATTCTCTATGGGAGAGCATTTTAATGCCCAAGCTGTATAATTTCTGAGACACTGTTATATCTGATGACAGGTCATTCCAGAGGTCTTGGAGCTCTGTCTTTTCTGCTTTTTTCTATGCTGTGACATATCGTGCAACTGCAGTAGAATTGTCTGCAATGTACTGCACATCTATGTTTGCATTCCATAAGTGGGCAATGATTGCATTATAATCATTGATATATTTTTCTTCTTCTTTTCTTTTTATGTAACATATATTTTTAGGTGACTTACCTTTAACACTATGTCTAACTGAAGACGTGAAGTTGTTCACTTGACCTGTATTTGTAACTGGTCTAGGGAAACCAAATCGCCATTTGGTGTAGTATTTCCCTTTGTTTTTGTATTTGCGACGACAATATTTGCCACATTTATGTC
Source organism: Ambystoma mexicanum (assembly GCF_040938575.1). NCBI lineage: Eukaryota > Metazoa > Chordata > Amphibia > Caudata > Ambystomatidae > Ambystoma > Ambystoma mexicanum. The sequence continues at coordinate 291,637,304 of NC_090941.1, forward strand.
TTTGAAATTGTAAAATTTGTGCATGAAAATCACTATTTGTGGCTTCTGATGGAATTTCACAAGTGACATATTTTTCAATAAACTGTAAAACAGTGGCATCACTGTCTTGACCAAATTAAGGAGCATCTTTAATCCATAAAAGCATGTGGATATGTGGTGCTCCTCTGGCTTGGTATTCTTTTCTCCAAAAGAAGTGTTGCACTTCTCCAAGGGGAGGAACAGTTTTATTACAAATAAAATGTAGCATAGCAATGAAGCGATGGTGAAAATATCTTGAAACATTAACAGGATCCAAAGAACAAAGTTCTCCTGGTGTTAGTTTTGTTTTTATTTGATATGCGTAGGAAATCATGTAAATCTTCCCATGCATATTCTGCACAACTTAATGTAAAAAACCAAGTGGGTGGGTCAAGGTTTCTGATCATACAACGTACATCTCCATGACGTCGAAACCAGTACTCTTTAGTACCACGCATATTTGCTAATAGATTTGTAATATTTGATTGTAAAACCTCATCCTTTTGTTGGACTTTTTGTAATAATTGTGCAGCTGTCATATTTTGAAAGTGGGATCCTGATTTTAATATCTGTGCAACTCCGTAACATAAAGTTGCTAGTTCACTTTCAAAGAGTAGGTGGAATATGTATTCCACATTTTGTCTAAATCTGGGATCTTCATTATATATTCATAATGACCGGTATTCTGAAGCTGATATTTGAATAGGTCTATCATCATACCTTCCTCCTTTGCCAGTAGGAAAGAGTAGAGGAAAAGCATGTGCTTCTATACTTTTTTCCCATATGCTGATTGGTGATCCTTTTGTTTGACACATTTGGTATGTTTCCAGTGCATCTTCTATGGTGTCATTAGAGTGCAAAGGATGAATTGTATAATGGTCTAAAGTATTGGATATTGTAGCAGGATCTAGTAGCTCAAATTGACCAGCTTCTTGTGTTTCTTGAATTATTTCAGTTGTATCTTTCAAGTTGTCTTCAAAATTAATTTCTTTGTAATATTCATTATTCTCTATAAGATATTGTAAGGCTTGTCTAACTTTATGTAAATCTACCAGCTGTTGCAATATTTTTTTGTCTTTTGTAGGTACTCCATTTACTAAGATAATTAAAGATTGCTGCATTGGACGTTACACTCCTAGAGTATGCACATTTTCTTTTAGATCTAATGGTAAATAAACTACTTTTCCACGAATGCCTTTTACCAATTCAGAGTGAGGTAATTTTACTGTTTTTGGTTGAATGCATATTATTGCTTGAAATGGGTGTACTGTTTGAATTATGATGCTCTCATATAAATTAAGTTGTTGTAGGGGTTTTGGTAGTGGGTATAATTCCAAATTATTTGTGATAGCACGTGAAGGAGTTTGGTTGTTGTCAAGTTTTGTAGTGCAGTAACTGCAAAGTATTAAGGGGTCACTTATTTCGTATTTGTTTTCTGCTACAAGGTAGAGAGCTAATTCAAACCATTTAGAATCTTCATTGTCTTCTATTTTATATGATAGGTCTACAGTTTTCGTGTTACGTTTATAAAATTTCTGCGGCAACATACACATACATGGTTTGGTACTTCAGCTGATGTACTTTTAAATTTTAGTATTTCTTTTTTGTATGTGTTTAGCAAAAGGTTGCCATGTGTAGAATTGTTGCTAATTTGGTTTAAAGCTATTTCATTCTGCAAATGGCTTTCACTTCCAAATATTTTTTCTGGATATAGTTAATTTCTTGAAGTAGGTCTTTCGCTGTACCATGTATAAGAACGTTATTTAAATTTGCTAGTGCTAAAGCAGGACTTTTAGCATAGTACAGTTTATAGACTAGATTTCTTATAGTTGAATCATGTGTTGATATTATTTTGATATCATGGAAGGTGGTTTTACAAGTAGGTCATGTAATGCAGGCCAATGAATGTCCTTGTAGTCCTGTGTATTTGTGCACTGGACAGGTATCCATATTTTGCAGTAGTTTAATTTTGATTTTGTCTTTGCTTTTTACATATTGATTTAGGAATTGGCGTAAAGACTTGAAAAATTGTTTAGTAATGTTACATATTGACGTGCATGGCCATTTGTACACTAGACGTTCTGATTCAGTCGAATGGGGGGGTAATTCTAAGTTTTCAGGGCATATTTTTGTAAGGAGTACTTCTTGTTCCATTATGGTATTATTAACTTTTTCATAACCTCAACCACTGCTATGTATGGCAATTGTATTTGTTTGCTTTTGTTTGTATGCTTCTTCATTAAAGTATGGTTCTGTGCTCGTAGTGTCACTCCATTCACCTCCGCAGATACATAAGAAGTTCTTTCTGTTGACATTTCGTTTATTGAGAAGTCTTTTTTGTAATTTAGTTATTATTTTTGTTAGTGGTTTCATTTTGTTTAACACTAAAATAAATAACTTTCTTTTGAGAAGAATTGCACTGTCTATCAACGCTTCTAAGATTAATTTCCTACGATAGGTTTTAAGGGTTGTACCTGGTTTCTCTCCTGTTTTTATAAGATTTTGAAGGACTTTGTGACGGAACATTTTGGCTAAAATACTTTTCTTGGTATGCTTACTTTGCACTATATCAAGATATATAGAAGCAGTTTTATCTGTACTGATAGCTGATTTTCTGTTAATTGTTTTCTGGTTGGTTTTACATTTTGATAGTGTAGGCAAAGTTTTTGCACTTGAAACCTCTTGTGTTTCACTAAATGACTGTATTAGCTGTTTTGTTTCAACTTTTTTTTACAAATTCTGCTAGAGATGGATGCTTATGTTGGACACTTTTATTTTCATTTGCTCTACTTCTGCGTTGCTTTCTACGGACTTGACATTTGGTAGGCATTCTTTAGGGTCTGTTGAAAAAAATAAAGAAGGTATGGGTTGGGGTGTTCTGAAATGTATGTGTGCTGTGTGCATGAGTGTTTGAGTAAGATGTTGTATGTAGTTGTGTCTGATTGTGCATTGGGAACTACAACTAGTAGGGATGTGTATTCTTCAATTAATATGTTACTAAACTCAGGTTCAGATGACAGTAAAAAATAAGCTAGTGGTGTGGAGAAGTGCACATAGTAAATCTAATGTATACAATAAAAACAGTTGTTTGTTCTATAATATGAATTTTCTAGCGGTTGAGTTGGGTAATTTGTGTGTCCAAAAGTAGGAATTTGTGTGCCATTCTGGCTGTATATCGCTGTTTAAGACATGGGGATTTTTGGACAGAATGGTGCACAATCTCTATTTTTAGGCACAGAAATAGCATGAATTAACTTTACAGTATGTTTGAGTAATAATACAAATATTATGGTGATATTCGACTTACTTTTTTTATAAAATGAGCAGTTTCATTCTTCGTTCTTCTTTGTTCTTGAAATTCAGCTGCTTCTTTTCAGGAGAATGGTCTTCACTGCAATTGTAAAAGAAACAAATTAGTAATTTTGTTTGTATATAGCATTGTTTTTAATTTAGATATTGATTTTTTTAATTGAAATCCTCAGCGCCTTCCTTAAAATCATTAAAACTATCTTATTCACATAAAATACGTCGCATCAGTTCAATAGATATGATATGTTCTTAATGAACAAATTGTATTGCAATGAGTAATTGTAACAAACAAAATATCTTTAGTATGTCTTGTGAAATTCATAATGTACCACTGAATACCACCATTTCTGTAACTAAGCTGTTCTAGGTAATAGTGCCTTAATGTTATGCTTAAATAAAGTAATCAAATAAATAAATACATTAAAAAATGTAATTGTATAAGTATTATTTTTTGAGATTGGAACATAGAGTGTGCATGCATGCAATTATGTTTGAATATATGTAGTCTATATATTTAATTTAAAAAATGTTAGTTTAACATGATTTGATAGTGTGTGTATAAAGAAAGTAAATAGTATAAAGGTTTATAAGTGATAGGAAATTGGAGTTGATTTTAGGAAATTGGAAAAAAGACAGTAGATTAATTTTACAGATTGCACAAGCTAAAAGTCAGTTTGAAAATGTGTTCATGTACTGTGCAAAAAATATGCATACCTGTAGTTTATGTTCATGCATATGGATATGCATGGAGCTGCAAGTAGAAATCTTGAAGACTTGTACAGTATTTCTTGTAGATGGTGCTTGCCAATGATATGACACTTGTACTCAGAGAGATTCACAGTACATCTGCACTGCTGATCTATGAAGATGCAGTTAGATGTAGAGGTCTTGAATGTGATTGGTGCATGGTCATGTGATTTCTTAGCTACATCCAATGAGGGAATGGCACAGAGAGTGAAGTGGAAATGGTAGAAGGGCTGTTCATGTTACGATATGTCCGCGGACATGGCGGTAGTTCGCGGACATCGGGAGTTACATCCGGGATTTTTGGGTTCAGAAGTCATGCAAATGAGAATGAGCATAGAAAGGGATTGGTCAGGAAAGTTTAGTGGGTGTGTTGTGCCAGGAGGGAGTTTCTCAGATACTCTTTTTGCTGAGAGAACAACAGATAGCTATGGCTGTGTGTTTCAGAAAACAGATTGTTTGGATTTTGGGAGATTCGTGGATACATTGGTTGAAGGTGCATGCAGAAAGCTGTGGAGTAGCTGTAGATCTTGGATTTCCACATGTGGAAGTACACTGGCATGGAGTACGTGGAATGAAGTGGTTGGACTTTTGGAGTTTAGGACATGTGTCTGGAATTTCTTTGCAATTTGCAATGAAAGAAGAACTTGAGAAAGTCATGGATATGTTTCCTAATTCTCAAGTAATATTTTCACGGATTGCGCAGAGACAAATGTGGCTTTGTTCTTCTTCATTTGGTCCACAAATGGAAAAAGCAAGGCGCAATGTTAATAAGGCTGTTTGTGCATTTCTAACAGATTTTGGCATGTCCTCTTTTCACAATGAAAATATTATGTTTCGTAGTACATACATTTTTCGGAGAGATGGAGTCCATCTTACTTATGCTGACAATCAGATTTTTCTGAGAAATGTACAAAATGCATTGCGACCTTTTTTAGAAATACAGCATCCATTTTGAAGTAGGTGTTAAGTATTTATAATTTTTGACATAAAACCACCTCCCAAAGGCTCTTTTCAGAGCCACCACTTCCTCCCAGAGAAAAATGCAATGGTACCAATACGGTAGCACCCCAATTTGTTTAATGTTCGCGAACTGTCCGTGGACTTTTAAGAAATACAAAGGGCCCTGCTTTATTTATCTTCACTTCTATTTTTTAACTGTGAAAGGCGGCTCTGAAAAGAGCCTCATTTTTTTTGATTTTTGTAATTTTGTATTTTTGTTTGGTTTTTTAGACACGACACACTAGGAGAGGAGGGGAAAGGTGGGTAAATGGGGGGACACAAACCACAGGGATACGAAAGGGCGAGCTGAGAGAGGAAGATGTAGAGTGGGTTTTATTTGTGTAGTGAGCAGGTCTTCTCATGCTCTGAGACGATAGTCTCAAAAGCACTCCCAAGTCGCTCCCCCCAGCAGAGTACTGTGTCACAGTACATACATACAACTGTGACCCTCGAAAGGTAAGGGTCATCAGAATTCTGTATGGCCTGTGAGGCAGCTTGAGGAAGACGCTGTCCCACAGAGGTGGTCCTTGTGGTGACAGGATCAGAAACGGAGGATGAAGTAGAGGAAATCAACCTACTACATTCTTCGCAAGGTGCAACCTGGCGAATAGCCCCAGAGTGAAATGACCTCAGGTGTCGCTTCATGGTTGTCGTCCCAAAGCTGTACAAACCGTGCTTCCCGCGACTGAGTATCATTTTGCACTCATTGCAGATAGCACGGTTCGCACAAGCCTTAGGACCATTCCCATAAATGGAAAATAACCGCCACACCGAAGACTCACGTCTAGTGCAGGTAGTAGGGATTTCCTCTACCTCATTCTCGTCATCCACTTCTTCCTCCTCTGCATCCTCACTCCTGTTCCACTCTACAGGCCCTTGGGAAGGTGGTGGTGGTGGAGGGGTTGGAGGTGGTGCTGAAGCAGGTGCAGCACCAGGTGGCAGTTCTGCAGCCAGGGATGCCATCTCGTTGGCGGAATCAGCAAGTTGCTGGAGAAATAGCTGTGCTCTGAAGAATAGCCAGAAACACAATGAGAATAAGCTCTAGGGCGTGGTCTTTTATAGGGGTGCTTGTACGCCGTTCCCACACATGCGTGCTGTCCGCGGACAGATCGAACACAAAAAAGGGTTCAAAAAGTTTCAAAAGATATGTAGAAACTCAGGATTAGTATGTGGAACTTGTGCCATGATGAGTTTTTATGGAAAAATATTGTGGCTTACTCGAAAATGTACTTTTAAATTGTTCGGCGACACGAACAGTGTCCGCATTCAGAACACGCGATCAGCATGGGCGCGGTCACATGATCCCTTCGCGAACAGGTCCGCGAAGGAAGCTCCTGTCCGCAGGACACCAAATGCACAGACATTGGTTTGCGCATGTGCGTTGATGTTCTACGGACAGTGTTCGGGTCCTGAATTAATTAAAAGTGCGTCGCACCTCAAACGAACACTTCTGGACATCGCGTATGTTCTAGAACAGTTTAAACTTGCTAGCGAACACTACAGACAGATATAGTGTTCTTTAGGAAACTTCCATTTTTGTTTGATTACGAACTTTTCAGGACATCAATTGTGTTCTTAGAACAGTTTAACTTGCTAGCGAACATTACGGACAGGTATAGTGTTCTTTAGGACACCTCCATTTTCGTTTAATTACAAACATTTCAGGACACCAATTGAGTTCTTAGAACAGTTTGAACTTGCTAGCGAACAGTACAGACAGGTATAGTGTTCTTTAGGACACATCCATTTTCGTGTAATTACGAACATTTCAGGACACCAATTGGGTTCTTAGAACAGTTTGAACTTGCTAGCGAACAGTACGGATAGGTATAGTGTTCTTTAGGACACCTCCATTTTCGTTTAATTACGAACATTTCAGGACACCACTTGTGTTCTTAGAACAGTTTCAACTTGCTAGCGAACAGTACAGACAGGTATAGTGTTCTTTAGGACACATCCATTTTCGTGTAATTACGAACATTTCAGGACACCAATTAAATTCTTAGAACAGTTTGAACTTGCTAGCGAACAGTACGGATAGGTATAGTGTTCTTTAGGACAGCTCCATTTTCGTTTAATTACGAACATTTCAGGTCACCACTTGTGTTCTTAGAACAGTTTCAACTTGCTAGCGAACAGTACGGACAGGTATAGTGTTCTTCAGGACACCTCCATTTTCGTTTATTTATGAACATTTCAGAAAACCCGCGCTGTCCGCGGACATCTACATTGTTTTTAAAAAATAAAAAATGGGAAGTAATTACAAAACAATATAAAAATGTTACTTTATTTCACATATATTAATAATCTATGACAGAGAAGGTGAGGCAGAAACAGAAACAAAAACAGGACAGGGTTTCAACATGATTGTTATCAGTTGAAGAAGGGATGGAAGTCTCATCAAAACGTTTTGGATTATGGAGAGGGTTTGGGGATAATTGACTGGGATATGGTGAGGGGGGACAAGTACATGTGGGACAATGATATGAGGTTTTTGTTTTAAAATGATCCTCAACATAATTTTTCAAATTATTAAAATTGCTCAATAATAAATCCATTTTTTCTTTTAAGCTGTCAAGCGTGTTTTCCATAACAGTTTCTTCAGACATATTTTCTATTTTGGTATGCTCTGTACAAAAAGAAATATATATGTTAAATATATATACAATAATAACAATTAAATGGTTTATATTGTAAAGTGTATACCATTAGCTTCACTATTTTCTGACATTTCGTCATGTGGGAAGTGCTCCTCTAGCCATTCCAGAGTACTAGACATTTCTGTGAGAAAAAAAATATATAATATTTTTGAGTAAAATGATGTACATTTACTATTTCAGGTAAGATATGTTCAGAGTACTCTGTAGGTCTGGTCTTGGTCTTAGTTGTGGAGTGTCTGTGAGGTAATTATGTTGGAAGCCTATTTATCTTCTCTTGGTATATTCCATTTTAGAATATATTGTATTTAAATGAATGGTTAGTGCGGTACATATATGGGTTACATTTCTTATGTATTACTACATATAATATGTATGTGTACTACTTTGTGAATTTTTTAAATGTTAACATGTTGTAATATAACAATTAAACATACCCCCCCAGACTTTTTAGGTAGTGGTACTGTTGACCGAATATGTCCGCGGACATCAAAAATGTCCGCGGACATTACATTCAGTAGAAGTGGTTCAGTATGTTCCATATTGCATGTACATAAAGTCAAAGTTACTATTGTTAAGCTTTGCTACTAAAAACCTATGAAATTCAGTGAAAAAACCTTGTTAAAGGGACATTATGGTTAAGTTGTGCTACTAAAAACCTATGAAATTCAGTGAAAAAAACTTTGTTAAAGGGACGTTATGGTTCCAAGTTAAACCGAAAAACCCTTGAAATTCGCCAGTTATGGTAAGCTAAGCAACCATAACTCGCGCCACCACCGTGCACTGCTAAGACTTACACCCAGGACATCAAAGATGACATCACAAATGTCATTGATGACATCACTGATGACATCAAATGTGCATTTATCTTTCATGAAAAGTCTGTAAAAGGGTTTCTTATTGTAATTTTAATTAAAAAAAAGTGTCAAGGATTATTGGCATGAATATCAAATGCTGATTCGTCCATCCGGTATACTAAGGTGCTCATGTAAAACATAGGCATTGTGTGCAGCATACATGATGGAGGAGCAATATTCATAAACTTGCCATGTTGAATAGTGAAATGATAACTGTTTTCTTATTAGACTTTTGCATACTGTGAAACATGTGATAAGTAGATAATAAAACCCACTTACTACATAATTGCATTATTATAGACAAAACACAAAGAGACAACACCACATACAAATATGAGTATATACAAGGAAATTGAAGTAAGAAAAAAAACAGCAGTAGTAGCAAAAAGTGTTCATAACCTAACTGATTACCTTCATGCAGAGAAATGATTGCTCTGTTTCACACCTGCTACTTACCCTATGTATATATATATATATATCACATGATGTGCCTGGACTCTAAGGAAAGTAGTGTGAATACAAGATATAAAAATAGGAACATATACAGGGAAAGTACAGTAATAAAAAACAACAGAACTATCAGAAAGTGCTGACAACTCTACTGATTATTTTAATGCACGGAAAGGATTGCTGTCTGTCAAGCTTGTGTCTTGCCCTATGTATATGTTTCATATGATATGACTGGACCCTAAGGGAATTATTGTAAGAACATACTTGAAGGATAAGTCTACAAATATACTACCTTTTCCAATTTTAATTCCTGACTGTTACTGAAGAAAACCATGTGGCCTAGATATGTCAGTAAAGGAAAAAAGGGGGAGCCAGACATGTGATGTCATCAGTGATGTCATCAATGACATTTGTGATGTCATCTTTGATGTCCTGGGTGTTAGTCTTAGCAGTGCACGGTGGTGGCGTGAATTATGGTTGCTTAGCTTACCATATATATTATGTATTAGATACAAAGAAAGTGATATTATTATTTTTTTCTCACAGAAATGTCTAGTACTCTGGAGTGGCTAGAGGAGAATTTCCCACGTGAGGAAATGTCTGAAGATAGTGAACCTAATGGTAGACACTTTTCTATATAAACCAATGAATAAATATTATTTTATATACATTTAACATATACATTTTTTTTTCTACAGACCATGCAAACATTCAAAATAGTAAACAAAAAGAAATATTGGATAAGACTCTCCAGCACGTGGAAGAAAAAATTGACGTACTCATGGAAAATTTCAACAATTTGAAAAACTTTGTGGAGGATCACTTGAAACAAAAAACTAGATACCATTGTCCCACATGTACCTGTCCCACCTCACCATATGCCAGTCAATTATCCCCAAACCCTCTCCATGAACAAAAACGTTTTGATGAGACTTCCATCCCTTCTTCACCTCATATGAATCTTCTTGAAACCCCCAATTCTCCTGTGTTTGTCTCAGTTTCTGCTTCACCTTCTCTGAAATAAATGTAACATCCATATATAAAAAAGCAAAATTATTATAGTGTGTCCTAATTCATTTCTTGTTTTTTTAAAAAAAAGCAGTTGAGGTGTCCACGGACAGCGCGGGTGTCCGGAATGTCTGTGAAGAAATGAAAATGGAGGTATCCTAAGAACACTATACCTGTCCGTACTGTTCGCTAGCAAGTTGAAACTGTTCTAAGAACACACGAGATGTCCGGGATATCCACAATTAACCAAAATGGACATGTTCTAAGAACATTATGCCTGTCTGTAATGTTCGCAAACAAGTCCAAACTGTTCTAAGAACACATTTGGTGTCTGAGATATCCATAATCAAACTAACACACGCGGCGTCCTGAAAAGTTTGTAAATAAACAAAATGGGGGTGTCCTAAGGACGCTAGACCTGTCCGTGCTGTTTGTAGGCAGGTTCAAACTGTTCTAAGAACACATCAAGTGTTCCGGGATGTTCGTAAATAAACAAAATTGGGGTGTCCTCAGGACACTATGTCTGTCCGTATTGTTCGCAGGCGAGTTGAAACTGTTCTAGGAACACAGGCAATATCCTGAATGTTCGTAAGTAATCAAAATGGGGGTGTCCTGAAGACGATGTCCGTATTGTTCGCAGGCGAGTTGAATCTGTTCTAAGAACACAGGCAATATGCTGAAATGTTCATAAATAATCAAAATGGGGGTGTCCCGAGGACGCTGTCCGTATTGTTCGCATACGAGTTGAAACTATTCTAAGAACACATGCAGTGTCCTGACATGTTTGTAAATAAACAAAATGGGGGTGTCCTGAGGACGCTATGCCTGTCCGTATTGTTCACAAGTGGATTGAAACTGTTCTAAGAACAAATGCCTGCTTGTAACTGTTCGTTTCGCTTGTGTCGCACTTTTAATTAGTTTCAGGACCCGAACAGTGTCCGTAGAACACCAACGCGCATGTGCAAAACAGTTCCCATGCATTTGGTGTCCCGCAGACACCGCTTCCGTTCGCGGACATGTTCACGAAGCTATCATGTGACCACACCCACGCTGAGTGTGTGTTCTGACTGTGGACACTGTTCGTGTCCTCGAACAATTTAAAACTACCTTTTCAGGCAATCCACATTATTTTTCAATAATAAATCACCGTAGCACAAGTCCCAGACAGTAATCCTGACTTTCTACATACTTTTTTGGGACTTTTGTAACCTTTTTTTGGTGTTCGATCTGTCCGCGGACAGCGCGCGTGTCCCCGAACCACGCACAAGCACCGCTATAAACGGCCACACCCCAGAGCGCATCCTCATTCTGTTTCTGGCTATCTTACAGAACACAGTGTATTTCTGCTGCCAATTTTCCAGATTTATTTCTGAAACCTGATGGCATCCATGGCTGTACTACTGCCACCTGGTGCTACATCTGCCTCAGCACCACCCCCTCCACCACCACCACCTCCCCAAGTGCCTGAAGAGGGGAACAGGAGTGAGGATGCAGAGGAAGATGAAGAGGATGATGAGAATTAGGTAGTGGAAGTCCCTACTACCAGCACTCGCTGTGAGTCTTGGGTGTGGTGGTTATTTACCATTCATGGTAACGTACCCAAGGCGTGTGCGAACCAAGTCACCTGCAACCAGTGCAAAATGGTACTGAGTCGCGGGAGGCCTGGTTTGTACAGCTTTGGTACGACTACTATGAAGCAACACCTAAAGTCGTACCACGCGGGGGCCGTTCGCAAGGTTGTACCTTGCGAAGAGCATAGTAGGTGGACTTCCTCTACTACATCCTCCGTTTCTGATCCTGTCACCACAAGGAACACTCCTGTGGGACAGCGTATTCCTCCAGCTGCCTCACAAGCCATTCACAATGCTGATGACCCTTACCTTTCGAGGGTCACAGTTGTGTGTATGTACTGTGACGCAGTACTCTGCAGGGGGGAGAGACTTCGAAGTGCTTTTGAGACTCTGGTCTCAGAGCACGAGAAGACCTGCTCACTACCTAAGACCCACCCTACATCTTCCTCTCTCCACCCGCCCTTTCTTATCCCCGTGGTTGGTGTCCCCCTTACCCTCCTTTTCCCTCCTCTCCTAGTGTGTCGTGTGTAAAACCCCCCCCAAAAAAAGGCTCTTTTCAGAGGCGCCTTTCACAGTTTAAAAATAGAAGTGAAAATAAATGAAGCAGGGCCTTGTGTAATTTTTAAAAGTCTGCGGACAGTCCGCGAACATCTAGAATTTTGGGGTGCTGCCCTATCATAACCATTGCAGTTTTGTCTGGGAGGAAGTGGTGGCTCTGAAAAGAGCCTTTTCATGGTGTTTGTTTGTGTTTGAAAAACATGAAATGCCCAACACCTACTACAAAATGGATGCTGTAATTCCAAACAAGGTCGCAATGCATTTTGTACATTTCTCAGAAAAATGTGATTGCCAGCATAAGTAAGATGGATTCCATCTCTGCGAAAAATGTATGTGCTATGAAACATAATATTTTCATTGTGAAAAGAGGACATGCCAACATCTTTTAGAAAGGCACAAACAGCCTTATTGACATTGCGCCTCGGTTTCTCCATTTGTGGATCAAATGAAGAAGAACACAGCCACATTTGTCTCTGTGCAATCAGAGAAAAAATTACTTGAGAATTTGGAAACATGTCCGTGACCTTCCCAAGTCCTTCTTTCATTGCAAACTGCAAAGAAATTCCAGACACATGTCCTAAACTGTTCCCTCCACAATGAACTACAATTATGTCTCCATTATGATGATGCTCTGTCTCCAAAGTAGCACAGAGAGGTAGGAAGTCCAACCACTTCATTCCACGTACTCCATGCCAGTGCACTTCCACATGTGGGAATCCAAGATCTACAGCTACTCCACAGCTTTCTGCATGCACCTTCAACCAATGTATCCACGAGTCTCCCAAAATCCAAACAATCTGTGTTCTGAAACACACAGCCATAGCTATCTATTCTTCTCTCAGGAAAAAGAGTATCTGACAAACTCTCTCCTGGCACAACACACCCACTAAATTTTACTGACCAATCCCTTGCTCTGCTCATTCTCATTTGCATGCCTCCCCACCCCAAAATCCCCAGATGTAACACGCAATGTCCGCGGACTACCGCCATGTCCGCGGACATATCGTAACATGGACAGTCCTTCTACCATTTCCATTTCACTCTCTGTGCCATTTTCTCATTCGATATAGCTAAGCAGTCACACGACCATCCACCAATCACATCCAAGACCTCTACATCTAACTCCAGCATCATAGATCAGCACTTCAAATGTACTGTTAATCACTGACAAGTGTCATATCATTGGAAAGCACCTTCTACAAGAAATACTGTACAAGTCTCCAAGATTTCTACTTGCAGCTGCATGCAGATCCATATGCATGAACACAAACTACAGGTATGCATATTTTCTGTATAGTACATGTACAATTCCTATACATTCATATCCACAGCTTAACTGACTTTTAGCTTGCATAACCTATAAAATGAATTTACTGTCATTTTTCCCATCTGCTATAATCAACCGTCACTTCCAAACCTACCTGCTATTTAATTTCATTTTACACACACATTTGCAAAGCATGTTGAACTAACAAATTTAAACTAAAATATAAAGAGTGCACATAGTCAAACAAAATTGCATGCACACACTATTTTCAATTATCAAACAACAATACTTGTACAAAAACATAAACATCAATGTTAAAATTAACATCAGTGCTATATACAAACAAAATTACTAATTTGTTTCCTTTACAATTGCAGTGAAGACCACTCTCCTGAAAAGCAGCAGCAGAATTTGAAGTACAAACAACAACTAATAAGAAACCTGCTCATTCCACAAAAAAAGTAAGTTAAACACCACCATAATATTTGCACAATTACTCAAACACACTGTAGGGTTATTTCATGCTATTTCTGCGCCTAAAAACAAAGATTGTGCACCGTTCTGTCCACAAATCCCATTTGTTAAACAGAGATTTACAGGCAGAATGGCGCACAAATTCCCATTTTTCGGCGCACAAATGACACAACTCAGCCCCTAGAATTTTGATATAATAGAACAAACAACTGTTTTAATTGTATACCATTAGATTTACTATTTGTGCTTCTCCTCACCACTAGCTTACTTTCTACTGTCATCTGAACCCCAGTTTAGTAGCACATAAATTCAAGAATACCCATCCCAACTAGTTGTAATTGCCCAATGCACAATCACACACCATCACATACTTCTTTATCATCATACTCAGACACTCATGCACACAGCATACATACATTGCAGAACACGCCAACCCATACCTTCTTTATTTTTTTCAACAGACCCTAAAGAATGCCTACCAAAAATCAAGTCCATAGAAAGCAACGGAGAAGTAGAGCAAATGAAAATAGAAGTGTCCAAAATAAGCATCCATCTCTAGCAGAATTTGTAAAAAAAGTTCAAACAAAACAGCTAATACAGTCATTTAGCGAAACAAAACAAGCTTCAAGTACAGAAACATTGCCTCCTCTATCAAAATGTAAAACGAAACAGAAAACAATTAACAAGAATTCAGCTACCATTACTGATAAAACTGCGACTATGAATCTTGATATAGTGCTAAGTAAGCATAACATAAAAAGTATTTTTATCAAAAATGTTCCACCACAGAGTCCTTCAAAACAGGAGAGAAATCATGCACAACCCTTAAAACCTACCGTAGGAAATTAATCTTAGAAGCTTTGATAGACAGTGCAATCCTTCTCAAAAGAAAGTTATTTATTTTAGTGTTAAACAAAATGAAACCACTAACAAAACTAATGACTAAATTACAAAAAAGACTTCTCAATAAACGAAATGTCAACAAAAATAACTTCTTAAATATCTGTGGATATTTAAGCACAGAACCATATTTTAATGAAGAAGCATTCAACCAAAAGCAAACAAATACAATTGCCATACATAGCAGTGGACGAGGTTATGAAAAAGTTAATACCATAATGGAACAAAAAATACTGCTTACACAAATATCCCTTTAAAACTTAGAATTACCTCTCCATTCAACTGAATCAGAACGTCTAGTATACAAATGGCCATGCACGTCAATGTGTAACATTCCCAAAAAATCTTTCAAGTCTTTTTGCCAATTCCTCAATCAGTATGTGAAAGGCAAAGACAAAATCAAAATTAAACTACTGCAAAATATGGATACCTCTCCAGTGCGCAAGTACACAGGACTGCAAGGACATTCATTGGCCTTGGACCTTGCAAAACCACCTACCATCATATCAAAATGATATCAACACATCATTCAACTATAAGAAATATAGTCTATAAACTGTACTATGCTAAAAGTCCTGTTTTAGCACTAGCCAATTAATAACATACTTCTACATGGTACAGCAAAAGACCTACTTGAAGAAATCGACTATATCCAGAAAAAATATTTTGGATGTGAAAGCCAATTACAGAATGAAATAGCTTTAAAACAAATTAGCAACATTTCTATGCATGGCAACCTTCTACTACACACATACACAAAAGAAATACTGAAATTTAAAAGTACATCTGCTGAAGTACCAAACCATGTGTGTGTATATATACAAAATAGAAGACAATGAAGATTCTAAATGGTTTGAATTAGCTCTCTACCTTATAGCAGAAAACAAATATGAAATAACTAACCCCTTAATACTTTGCACTTACTGCACTACAAAACTTGACAACAACCAAACTCCTTCACATGCTATCACACATAATTTGGAATTATTTCCACTACCAAAACCCCTACAACAACTCAATTTATATGAGAGCATCATAATTCAAACAGTGCACCCCTTTCAAGCAATAATACGCCTTCAACCAAAACAGCAAAATTACCTCCCTTTGAATTGGTGAAAGGCATTTGTGGAAAAGTAGTGTATTTACCATTAGATCTAAAACAAAATGTGCACACTCTGGGAGTGCAACGTCCAATGGAGCAATCTTTAATTATCTTAGTAAATGGTGTACCTACAAAAGACAAAAAATGTTGGCAACAACTGGTAGATTTACATAAAGTTAGACATCTCTTGCAATATATAAAAGACAATAATGAATACTACAAAGAAATTAATATAGAAGAAAACTTGAAGGGAACCACTGAAATAATTCAAGAGTCGCCAGAAGCTGGTCAATTTGTGCATCTAGATCCTGCTACAGTATCCAATACTTTAGACCATTATACAATTCATCCATTGCACTTTAATGACACCGTAGAAGATGCACTAGAAACGTACCAAATGCGACAAACAAAAGGATCACCAATCAGCATATGGGAAAAAAGTATAGAAGCACGTGCTTTTCCTCTACTCTTTCCTACTGGCAAAGGAGGAAGGTACGATGATAGACCTATTCAAATAACAGCATCGGAATACTTCTCGTTATGGATGTATTCTGAAGATCCCAGATTTAGACAAAGGGCCTCATTAGGACCCTGGCGGTAAGGGGTCTACGCCAGCGTTAGCTGCGCCGACCCCTTACCGCCAACTACGAGTTCCCAAAGCGCCATGGTCACTTCTACGCCCGCTTTTTGCGGGCGGAGAAATCCATGGCGCTATGGGACCTTAGTGTTAATTACGCCACCGTAATGTACGGTGGCGTAATTAACGCCTTCCCCACTCCCATTGAGCCCTATGGGGCCGAAATGGGAATGGGGAAGGGTAAATGGGTCAATGGGGACTTACCGCCCCGCCAACCTCGGAATGGGGCGGTAAGTCCGCCATCCGCCATGGCGTAAACGGACTTTACGCCATGGCGGAAAAGACCGCCGATGGCGGAAAAAATCCGCCAGGGTCCTAATGAGGGCCAAAATGTGGAATACATATTCCACCTACTCTTTGAAAGTGAACTAGCAACTCTATGTTACGGAGTTGCACACACATTAAGATCAGGAGCCCACTTTCAAAATATGTCAGCTACACAATTATTACAAAAAGTGCAACAAAAAGATGAGGTTTTACAATCAAGTATTACAAATCTATTAGCAAACATGCGTGGTACTAAAGAGTACTGGTTCTGACGTCATGGAGATGTACGTTGTATGATAAGAAACCTTGGCCCACCCACTTGGTTTGTTACATTAAGTTGTGCAGAATATGCATGGGAAGATTTACATGATTTCCTATACATATCAAACAAAAACAAAACAAACATAGATATAGTAACACCTGGAGAACTTTGTTCTCTAGATCCTGTTAATGTTTCAAGATATTTTCACCATCGCTTCATTGCTATGCTACACTTTATTTGTAATAAAACTGTTCCTCCCCTCGGAGAAGTGCAACACTTCTTTTGGAGAAAAGAATACCAAGCCAAAGGAGCACCACATATTCACATGCTTTTATGGATTAAAGATGCTCCTAAATTTGGTCAAGACAATGATGCCACTGTGTTACACTTTATCGAAAAATATGTCACTTGTGAAATTCCATCGGAAGCAACAAATAGTGATCTTCATGCACCCATTTTACAATTTCAAAGACACAAATGTGGAAAATATTGTCATCGCAAATACAAAAACAAAGGGAAATACTACACCAAATGCTGTTTTGGTTTCCCTAGACCAGTTACAAAAACAGGTCAAGGAAACAACTTCATGTCTTCAGTTAGACATAGTGTTTAAGGTAAATCACCTACAAATACATATTACATAAAAAGAACACAAGAAGAAAAATATATCAATGATTACAATGCGATCGTTGCCCACTTATGAAATGCAAACATAGATGTGCAGTAAATTGCAGACAATTCCACTGCAGGTGCACAATATTCTACAGCATACTTAACCAAAGCAGAAAAAACAGAGCTCCAAGACCTCTGGAATGACCTTTCATCGAGACAAAACACTGTCTCAGAAATTATACAGCTTGGGCATAAAAATGCTCTCCCATAGAGAATGTGGCTCCTATGAAGCAGCAAATTGTTTAACAGGTACTGCTTTGTATGGAAAATCTGAAAATATAGTATGGCTAAGTCTTGGTCCTGCTAAATCTAGGAAAAGAGTTCTGAAATCATACGATGATATAGAAACAATAGCCAAACATGAGCCCAAGAGCCAAGACATTTAAAAAAAAACAAATTGCTGGACACTACCCAAACAGAAGTACCACTTTGGAAACCATGTTTCTAGACCACATAGCCCAAAACCTCACATACAAAAATAATATAAAACCTGATGAAAAAAAAGGTAGATACAGAGTGTGAAATTGTGAAGGCAGCTTAGTAAAACTCACCAAACCAAATTTAATTAATCATATCAAATTGTCATTAAAGACTCCTCAACATAAAGAACTATATTACATGTCCCTGCTACAACTCTTTAAACCATGGAGAAAAGAAGAAGAAATACTAGATAACTATGACTCCTACGAAGATCCTTTCAAAGTAAATGAAAGCACAATAACCAATGTAAACTTTACACACTACAAAACAATGTTGCACAATGAACAGCAACACGAAGAAGAACTCCTGGCCCAAATAGATAAGGACACTCCTGACAGTAGTCAACCTTCTGTAACAGGAAGCCAAGAACCACAGGGACAGCCACTAATAACGAATGAGGCAGAATTAGCTATGATGGAAGTAGAAAACACCATGTGTCAGTATGAAGATAAAGAAGACTTAACTATACTACAATCAAAACTAAACCATGAGCAACGTAGCATTTTTCAAGAAGTAACAAAAGAAATTGCACATGGTGTACAACATGAAAACAAAGAATGCACCTGCCAAAATTACAAACCTATACTACTGTACGTCAGTGGTGAAACTGGTTCTGGCAAAACATTCTTAATAATCATCAGCAAATTCCTTCAACAATTCACAAACAACAAACTGTCAGCTGTTGTCCTTGCCCCCACAGGTTTAGCTGCCTACAACATAGGCGGTGTCACTTTACACCGATTACTACTCCTGCCAGTAGAACACCGAAACAAATCAGACTATTACAAACTTTCTACAGAAGCTGCAATGGAACTATGCAGAGTATTAAAACAAATGAAAATTCTACTAATAGATGAAGTGAGCATGGTATCCAACCTAATGTTGGCTTTGATTCACCTCAGATTACAAGAAGTACTAAAAACAAACTACGAAGAGCTCTTTGGAGGAAAACACATTATTGTTTTCAGAGATCTTCTTCAATTGACACCAGTGAAAGGTGAGCCTTTTTTTAAAACCTTAGGACACAAACTCTGCCGTAAAACAGTTGGCAGCATAGGAAATGTCAACCTTTGGCAACATCTACAATACAGAGAATTAACAGAAAACATGCAGCAATCTGCAGATCTCACTTATGCCAACATCTTAAAAAGTGTTAGAGTTGGTATACTATCTCAAGAAGCACAAGCAATATTGAAAGCCCGGCACATTCATGCACTTTATGGCGATAATGCATGTGCTACGGGTGTTATGGAACAATTAGCCCACAAAAATGTCAATTGTATGGCCTTAATGCCAACTCTTGCAAGCTGTTTCAAATTCAATGAAACAATGTTAAAAAAAGAAATGCAACCAATAATTGAAATTAGCGCCACAGACAAACTAGACATACATGGTATGACACTTCCCATGTGTGAACAAGCCACAACAAAACTAAATAGAGTAGAAAATTCAATCTCCAACACAGCTGGATTGGAAAAAATATTTAAATTATCCTTAAATTGCAGAGTAAGGCTTAAACGTAACCTTGACGTGGATCAAGGACTAGTTAATGGAGCACTGGGTACAGTTGTTGGCTTTCAAACATACCATGTGACAACAACATTCAGTTTGTCAATATTCTCTTTGACAAAATTTCAGAAGTGAAAAGGATAGGACGCTCAACAGCTTGATTCCTTCTCTTCAAAGACATGTATGTACGCAGATAACAATTTTCTCTAACTCTTGCATACGCAGTCACCATTCATAAATCACAAGGTCTTACCCTAGACCAAGCATTGATAGACATTGGTAACACAGTCTTTAAAGAAGGCATGAGCTACGTATCACTATCACGCTTACGTACACTTGACGGTCTATTTCTAATCAACTTTGATGCAAGTAAAGTAAACGCTGATATTCCTTGCATTTTAGAATACAATAGACTTTGTTCACTATACACCCCCATCTAAAAACATATCCTGTTCCACAAAAAGTAAAATGTTGTAAAAGAAAACAAAATCAAACGGAAATGCAACAGGATGTCACTGCAAATCCTCCAAACAGAGTAAAAAAAATACTTCATCAAGTACCACAAACAAACATGAAACTATTAGGGAAAGTAAACCAGGTCCTTCTTCAAAAAAGGAAGACAAACTAAAAAAAAAACACTCAGATATAGACCTACCTGGTCCATTTAAACTTTCAAATGTAATTGGTGTAAGTTGCTACGCAAATGTAGCAATGAATATTCTATTTCAATTACCACAAATTGTTGACAACATTTACTTACACAGTACAGACCAATTGAGTTTGCAAATGTTAGTACTTCATAGAAACGCAACAAACAATCCTGACAACACGTATGTGCTGGAAGGGTGAAATTCACTATAAACTCACAGGAAGATCCACAAGAATTTTTAATGTACTTACTACAAGTACTGGAAAACAAAAACATACCTATAAATGAAATCTTCCAGATTTTATAAATGTGCAAACATACATGCCCTCTCTGCAACAATGTGACACAAGAACAAATCCCCAATGAACGCTTCGTGTATGTATCAATACCTAATTGTGAATCCGTTCCATTTCAGCAACTTGTACAAAATGCAAACCATGGTAGATTATGTACTACCTGCAATTCGGATAATCGCTCCACCTTCCTAATACAAACACATAGTAAATACTTAATACTAATGCTTCTACGTTACAATGCAGATGGTACCAAAAACAACTGCAAGCTGACTGGATTCACACATGGTCAAGTATCACTTGGTAAGAAAACCTTCACAACAAAAGGTATAATCTACCACACAGGAGCCACAACCAATTCAGGGCACTACACTGCATATATAAAAAAGAAATGTGAATGGTTAGAATGTAATGATAGTAACATTACTCTAAAGCAGAGGTTACCAGCAAATCTTTCAAACGCTTATTTAATCTTCTTAAAACCAAAATGTATTAACTAAACTGTACTTAAACATTAACAAAACTTATATTAAAAAACTATAAACTGTTAGAATATGCCAACAGCTATCTAACTGCCCCAAGATTCTACAACAACTAAACAGATAAATGAATACCACTAAATGATATCATAAAATAGACAGTTAGAATACGGCAACTGGTATCTAACTGCCTCAAGATTTTAAAATAACCAAAAAGATAAATCAATACCACTTCATTATAACAATAAATAGACAGTTAAAATATGCCAACAGGTATCTAACTGCCGCAAGATTCTACAACAACTAAACAGATAAATTAATACTACTAAATTATATTAAAAAAATAAACAGTTAGAATATGCCAACTGCTATCTAACTGCCCCAAGATTTTCAATAACCAAACAGATAAATCAATACCACTACATTATAACACAAAATAGACAGTTAGAATGTGCCAACTGGTATCTAACTGCCCCAAGATTTTACAATATCCAAAAAGATAAATCAATACCACTTCATTATAACAAAAAATAGACAGCTACAATATGTCACAATATCTAACTGCTCCAAAAATCTGCAACAAGCCAACATATAGAACATTAGCCAGAAACAACAAGTGAACACTGAAAACAAACAAATAGACTGTAGCATAACCAAAAAAGGTTTTTTTTAATCCAACATGGATTTTTTTTTCCCACAGACCCAATGATTTTAGCAACAAACACAGAAACTGACCAAATTGAATGGCACACTGGTTTGTAATCTACTAAATATGAGGATATGAGGGTAAAAAAAAATGTTGATTATTCCATGTTATAAGTCATTACAAAATACCAATACTAACATCATCTTTTCTTTTATCACAGAAATTAACAAGGAATACATGTACCCCAGTTACTAAACCATACAGTAAGTATATTATAATAAGTATAACCATCGCAGCAAATCACACCCATAGTGACTTATAACTTCAGTGTTTATAAATTTGGTCTTGACCATGCACCCAAGACTCTAGGCCCTGGCCACAACCATTGCAGCATACCACACCCATAATAGCTTATAACTTCGGTGCTTATGAATTTGGTCTTGTCCATGCACCCAAGACTGGATAAGCCACTATGGGTGTGATATGCTGCGGTGTTTGTGGCCAGGGCATAGAGGTATGATATGCTGCGGTGTTTGTGGCCAGGGCATAGAGTCTTGGGAGCATGACCATACGGCCATGCTCCCAAGACTCTATGCCCTGGCCACAAACACCGCAGCATATCACACCCATAGAGTCAAACATTTTAACTATGCCATATGGGCACTTTTAATGTCCCCGAACATGACGAGTGTTCTTAGAACAGTTTCAACTTGCCCACGAACACTACGAACAGGTACAGCGTCCTCAGGACACCCCCATTTTGTTTACTTACGAACATTTCAGAACACAGCAAGTGTTCTTAGAACAGTTTCAACTTGCCTGCGAAAGTACGGACAGGCATAGCGTTCTCAGGACACACCTATTTTGTTTATTTATGAACATCCCAGGACACTTGATGTGTTCTTAGAACAGTTTCAACTTGCCTACGAACAGTACGGACAGGCATAGCGTCCTCAGGACACACCTATTTCGTTTATTTATGAACATCCCAGGACACTTGATGTGTTCTTAGAACAGTTTCAACTTGCCTACAAACAGTAGGAACAGGTATAGCGTCCTCAGGACACCCCCATTTTGTTTATTTACGAACATCCCAGGACACATAATATGTTCTTAGAACAATTTCAACTTGCCTATGGACAATACGGACAGCGACCTCAGGACAACCCCATTTCGTTTATTTACAAACATTTCAGGACATTGTCTGTGTTCTTAGAACAGTTTCAACTTGCCTGCGAACAATACGGACAGTCATAGATTCCTCAAGACACACCCATTTCATTTATTTACAAACATTTTAAGACACGGCGTGTGTTCTTAGGACAGTTTCAGCTTGCTTGCGAACAATTCGGACAGGTCTACTGTCCTCAGAACACCCCTGTCGGGGGGAAATTCTGCCGGGGTCGGCCGGGCCGTCCGCAGACCTCCGGGCAGGGAGGCCCCAACTCCTCCCGTGTATATCTCGGATCGAGACAGAGTATGAGGCACACACAAGGAGCAAGGCAACTTCTGCTGTTTATTATGCAAACGGCAGGGATGGGTCAAGGAGCGCACGCGTTCGTCCTGACACACACAATCGTGGGGCTCGCAGGCCCTTTTTACTGTATTATGACGCGCTACTTGCGTCACGTCAAAAAGTTAGCAAAAAACCTATCGCCACTCTTAATTGGTTGCTCGAGTGGTAGGGTTAGTATAGTACACATATAGAGAATGATATTAGTGGACAAGGTGTAGTCAGGTGGTATATCTGGGTTGTCCCTACAATTAGATACATAAGAATTGTTACATGAAGACTCCTGAGGATTGGCTAATGTTACTGACGTCTGAGATGAGAGCCCCATGTTCTGATTGGTGCACCCGTGAGCTTCCCAGCCTGGGACCACCGCTGTTCCCAGCTCTCGGTGTACCTGTGATTGCAACAATGTTTCAATATGGGTACGTGCAGACAATGTGAGGATTTATTCATAGGTGGAAGGCTGACCGCTCCCACTGCAGCAGATGTCCATTGAGCCTTTCAAGTGTATTGGCCTGTGTCTCGTAGCGAGAGACCCAGCCGCCTTTTTCCTCCTGGGCTTTGGCATCTCGTCAAGTTCGGCTTGGTCACGTGGGGAGGGACCGTGAAGGAGGCAGAATTCTGCACAATTAATATTGCTTTTCCTACTGCGCGTCTGGTTTAATTTGCCGGCGTGACTTTAACGTTGGTGCGCGGGGTGCGAGGTTGCAACATCGTGCCTTTGATGATGTGTCCTTGGACTGTGAGTTTGCAACATTACGACCTTGGCTGGTTGCTCCACTGGGTTCTTTCTGCAGGATCAGCAACCTAACTCGTGCTTTGCTAATGTCCACGGGAGCTCTTGGTTGAGGCCTACTTGGGCCTGGTGCATAATTAGTCCGTTTGGTGCATAGGTGCTTTTAGGTTATAATAGCATATATTTCCATGACCAATATCGTGTTTCCAGTATATCTCTATGGTGGTAATGGCTTCAAGAGAAGCGTGAGCAAGCGTTATAAATGAGTTCATGATGCGTCTTGCGTTTCTGTATTCTGAAAGCCTATATAAAAATAATAAAGATGCACGTCCGTGAATATGCCTGTCGCCTACGTCAGAGCACTGAGTATGTTCTTCGTGTAGATTGGTGTGGAAATGTTCAGTGTGTATATTTGTACAGAAGTGCTTCCCGTTGTCTAGGTCGTCATGGCATCTCTAACGACGTGTGGATTTTAGTCTAGCTGATCCGAACCGCAGGTGTCGGCATGGCCAGTGCGGGCTGTTGGGCAGGCAGATGGACACATCCGTATGTTCCTGTACCAGGGTATTTGGTCGTCTGGTAAATGGACAAACTCTTCTCGTGGCGGGTGTCTGGGCCGTGACCCTCTAGGCCAAGCGCGAGAGGTGAAGGACGGGAGCCTGGTTTTCCATTCTCCCACTTCAGTCCCCCCTCTGGTCGACTTGTCGACCACAAACATATCCTTCTCGTTATCTCCTCTTACTCTCCATATCTTAGTTATTCCTCCGAGGTGTCCATAATGGTTTACATGATCTTCAAATGACCAATACATATATTCACATGTTCCTCCAGGAGTACAGTATACCCATCTTCCTATGTAGCTCCTGGGGTTCCTTGGGTTCTCGATCTTCACTGATGGTGGGTCTAGATGGTTGGTGATGATTTGGGTGCGCAGCTTCTCCCTCTCTTGTATTATAACCCCTGTATGCTGGCCATCATCTGCTGGCATCAAGGGGTGCATTCCCACCATTTCCAGCAACTCGTCAGTTGTGCGTGCCTTCCGGGCTTTCCAAAATCTAATTATGATCAGAGTAGCTCCAGCCAAAATAGTACACCCCACTATTATTTTCAGTCCATCCGACAGCCAAGATGGCATCCATGACCATAATAGTGAAAACCAGCTCTTATCCTTGTTTACACCGTTACTCTCGTCCATCATTTTGGAGTGCATCTGGGCCAATTGTGATACTGCTTCTGTCAGTGTACCATTGTCAGCATCGTTGGCAGGTATGAACGTGCAGCAAGATTGTCCTATCTTTGCACAAACTCCTCCTTCCATTGCTGTGAGAAGGTCCAGTACATATCTGTTCTGTAGTGCTACCATCCTTACAGCTCGCAGCTCCTCTTTAATTGCGTTGAACCCATTTACAGTTGAATTGATGGTCATCATTAGTTCCCATCTGGTTATTTGGAGCCATTTTGCGTTTGCGTATGCTTGCAGTCCCGGATGTATTATTGAGGAGAAAAACATTGCTGCTCTGCTGAATAGTCTGTGTTCTGGCGGTATTGACGTTAGTTCCGTTTCCGACCTTCCCCACAGGTAATTTCCTGTCAGTGGCTCTCCTTGTCGTTTTCTCCTATTTAGGACAGTATCTTCGCTGTTGGTCTTGTTCTCTTGCTCCTTCTGGAGTGGTGCAGATCTCTTTCGTCTCTTATCCCCTTCGTCCATTTTAGGAAATTTCGCCACATTGACATGCTTCTTAGGTACCACTAGTGATGGTACATTGACGTGTACCATTGTGCACACACCATTCCACAGGGGAGGCAGTGTATGATATGCCTTTTCTCCACAGGCCCAATAATGGTCCATTATTACTGCTGTTCCCGCTCCCCCCTCAGGTAACTCCATCACGCTTGCACAATTGGTGTTATATCCTACGTCCACCTCTCCTTTATGCTGGTAGCATACTTTGGGCGCAGTCAATGGTAGTATTGTTATTGGGTCTTCATCTTCTTCTACCCACGTGAGCATTGGTACGTACTTGATCCACGTCGTCCAACATCGATGATTGTGTGTCTCGATGGTTGAGATAGTTTCTTTTGTTATCATGTTGCTGCCAATTACTCCTATCTCCCAGCTGTTGTCCAGATACACCTTTCCGGTTATCGTTAGTAACGGCCTTTCCCAGCATCCTTGTTTACCCGGAACTTCAGTGGCGTACCAATCACATGGTAGATACTGCAGTGTAACCTTCTTTGTTTCTCCTTTTGCAGGGCCACTTGTTATGTATTTGAATGCTTCAGCATGTAAACTGGTCTTGTGGTAACTCAGATAGGTCTTAAGGAAGTTGTTTTCATATGGGTATGAGTCTCGTGTTTTCCATGTCATGTGCACTACTGTTCCTTGAAATCTTCCTTTCGTTTGGAACAGGGCCAAATATATTATGCACTGTGCTGTCTTTCCATCTATTTCAGTGGCAACAAATGTTCGTGAAGCGCTCATGGCGTATGGTATTAATGAGCAAACGTAACAGCTATCCTCAGTTGTCTGCTTACCAATGCGGGTCATGTGCTGGTACCATATGTTGTTTGTGACGTGTGCTGAATCTTGTACATAATTATCAATACCTTTATTGTCAGAGTATGTGCTGCGTTTAACTCTATTTAGCTTGGGTGTAATGTTACTATTACCACCTGACGTAACACCTGTTGCAGCAGGGAACGGGGGTAGATTAGGTTTGGGTGCAGCAATAAAATGGATAGCATAGCTGTACTGCCAGACAGAGGCAGCCAAGAACCCGGTGATCATAAAAATCCCTATTATTTTTATTACATATGCTAATTTCACCGGCATTTTGCTCTTACCTCGCTGCAGTCCTGGCAGCGTATTCTTGTGACGTTAAAGTTGCCCGCCTAAAAATTCTCAAAAGTGCTCGTTATTTAATGTTAGTTTTGTTTCATTAAGCTCTCCCTATCAAGTAGTCATTCAGTGCCCAGGTGAAGAGCTGCTCCCACGCTACCCTAAGTGATCGGTCTCTTAGGACCGGCAAGTATGGGCGGAGGTGGGGCATGTAATTTTCTATGGCCAGGAGGAAGGCTGTGTAGTAGACACGTACCCTTCTCCTTTTTAAATATGTTGGCCTTTTTATTTCGTATACAAATTGGTGTGACAATTCTTCTGGGTAGTTATCGTCTGGCAGCACCATCTACGCCTGCACACTGAATTCGTTAATTAGCTTTTCTTACAATACAATAGTACGCAGTTCCTGTATGTGCGAGAGAAAGAAAAAAAAAGAGAACATTCACGTGTTTACATGTGTATTGGTGCAAGGAAAGTCCTTCAGTTTTAATTACAATTGTACTTAGCAGTCAATGGGGGGGGGTTTTCTCAACTGGCGGGATCGTTTTTACTCTTTGAGCGTGTGACCATAGGGTGGGCAGTATGGGGATCACCCTTTTCTTCGTCAGTTATTGTCTCCAAGGGAATAATTGGGTCGTCGTCTGTGATGGAACTTTCTTCCGCTGTCGGGGATGTTGTTACTGTCCTTCCAATGGACCTGTCGTTGGCGCTGGGGCGGGTCTGCAGTTTGTAGATTTTTACGTCATGTAGGTGGTTCCAAGCACGCTTATCCTTTAGTTTTACTGCTCTTGTTGATACGTCCTCTACTAGATGGGGGCCAGTGAACCTCTTCTGGTTCCACTTTCTATTGAAATTGCGAAGTAGTACGTGGTCACCTTTGGCAAGTTTGCACAAGTTCTCTTTTCCCAATTCTGTATTTTCGTCTTTTTCTTGGTTGCTGGTAGACCCGCCCCGTGTGCGCTCGAGCTGTTGAGACACAAACACGACACTAGTAATCAAAGAAGACACATATTGATACATTTCATCACCTAACACATTTGCTGAGCTTTCGTGGTCGGT
The DNA here is from genome assembly GCF_040938575.1 of Ambystoma mexicanum. Classification (NCBI taxonomy): domain Eukaryota; kingdom Metazoa; phylum Chordata; class Amphibia; order Caudata; family Ambystomatidae; genus Ambystoma; species Ambystoma mexicanum. Next base: position 291,665,262 of record NC_090941.1, read on the forward strand.
GAATGCCCTTGACGTTGGTGTTAGGGGAAGGCGCATTTGGCGTCCAGTAACCACTTCGTGTGGGGTGAGGTGGTGGTCGGACCCTGGCCTGTTTCTAAGTTCAAACAATGCTAACGGAAGGCAATACAACCAACTTTTCTTTGTTGTTTGTTGTATTTTAGCAATTGCCTCCTTCAATAAGCCATTCAGGCGTTCACATACACCATTAGCCTGCGGGTGGTATGCACATGCAAATTTGTGTTTAATGTTCAGCAGGGATGTGATATGCTGGAACATTTCGTTTGCGAAATGTGGGCCATTGTCTGATCTTAACACCTCGCACACTCCCCACCTGGGGAAGACCTCCCTTACTATGAATTTGGCTGCTCTAAACGCATCAGGGTGTGAACAGGGCCCTGCTTCAATCCACCTAGAAAATGGGCATACTACTACAATCATATACCTATTACCTTGACATATGTTGATCATATCAACATAGTCAATGTGAAGGTGTCGAAAAGGTCCTTCTGGCCGGGGTATAGTACCTCTTATCACTTTTAAAGTATGACCGGCCGTAAACTGTTGGCATGTGAGGCAATTACTGATAAAATTTGACACATGAGAGGTTAGCTCGGGACAAAACCAATCTTCTCTAATTCGTGCTGCAATTATTTCCTTGCCTGTGTGGGCAGGGTGATGTAATTGGCTTAGGGCGGTATTTAATAGTGCCAATGGTATTACAACTTTCCCAGTGCCACCCTGGCGCCATAGTGCGTCAGTTGGTGACATTGTGCATCCTCTTTTCACCCATACTTCTTTTTCGGCCATTGGAGCAGCCGCTTGTAGTTCCATAATCTGTGTGGCTGGGAGATGGGTGTACCCTTCTCTTATTAACATCTCCCTAGCTATTCCCCTCCCTCTCCCTCTCTGTGAGTCTGTAGGGTTCCATATCTCACCAAAATATGCAGCATATTTCGCATGTGCGTCTGCTGCTGCATTTCCCTTTGAAACGTAGTCTTCTCCATTTGTGTGTGCGGTGCATTTTACCAGGGCTAGTTCTTGGGGGTCGTTTATTACTTCAATTAGTTCAGCCAACAAGAGGGCATGTTGTACTGGAGTGCCATCAGCTCTCCTAAACCCTCTTCTTCTCCATTTTGATAGCCCTGAGTGGACAGTTGATGTAACATATGCACTGTCAGAATATATAGTTACTCTTTTATTAAAACTTTCCTTTAGTGCCAATATTAGTGCAACCAGTTCCGCGGCTTGAGCAGAGTAATGCTGTGGTAATTGTACACACTTCATAGCCACACACACCGGCGCCTCCATCATTTTTACTACTGCTGCCCCAGTCCTCCTTATCCCGTCTCCTTGATCAATAGTTGATGACCCATCAATAAACAAAAGCTCACCTCCCTCTAGTGCGTTTTCTTCAACTTTCCTAGTACATGAGTACATCTCAGTTACTTGGGTGCAGTCGTGGGCGTAATCTCCCTCTTCAATTACTTCTGCTAGGAACCTTGCAGGGTTAACCGTGCTACATCTAACAATTGCTAGTTCGGCTTTAGACAAAATAATCTCATAACCTGATGCCCTCTGTGTCGTTAGTGTGGACTTAGGTTTATTCAATATCGCAAATAGTGCATGTTCCACAAATAGTGTAGTTGGACACCCCATAGTTATTGCTGATGCTTTTTCTACTGCAAAAGCAGCTGCAGCAAGACCTTGTTCACAAGAGAAGTGGCCTAACATTATAGGGTCTAAGTGACCACTGTAAAATGCTACTGGTTTATAGCCCATGCTAGTTTTTTGGGCCAACACTGCTTTCATCACTGCTGAGTCGCAATGTGAAAATATGAAAAAGCGCCGCTCATAGTCTGGGGATGCCAGTACTGGAGCAGTTGATATCGCGTCTTTTAACTCATCAAATGCCTCCTTCATTTCCATAGTCCACCCCAACTTTTTCTCCCCTTTATTTGCTTCCTTCAAACCCTCAAGCAGGGGTCCTATGTATGAGCTGTAATCAAATACCCATGCTCTACAGTAGTTGCACAGCCCCAGAAATTGCTGTAGTTCTCTCACAGTCTGTGGCACGGGAGTGCTTGAGATTGCCTGTGCTCTTTGTGGTGCAATCCTTCTTCCATGTTGAGATATCAGTTGTCCAATGTAAAGTACCTGTTCCTGACAGTATTGTATCTTTTCCATGTCTACCTTATACCCCTTTTCAGCCAATATTGTCAACATTTTTAAGGAGTCCTCTCTACATTTACTTTCGTTTGTACTACAAATTATTATGTCATCCACATACTGTAACACTGTGCTTTCCACCTCAACGTTACCCAAATCCATCTGTATTACTCTATTGAAAATTGAGGGTGATTCACAATACCCCTGTGGTAATCTGGTATGTTTCCACTTTGTATTTCGGTAAGTAAAGCTTGTCAAATCTTGTGAGTCTGGGTGTAATGGTATTGAGAAAAAAGCATTTTTAAGGTCAATCACTGTAAATCGTGATGCTTCTGCTGGAATGCCACACAATATTGTGGCCGGGTTTGCTGTTACTGGATACTCTGCTTCTACTATGTTGTTCAAGGGTCTGAGGTCCTGTATGAAACGCCAAGACCCCCCTTTAGCCTTGCGCACCGGGTACACAGCTGTGTTACATGGTGATTCTGAGGGGACCAATATGCCATTGTTTATAAGGGCCGTTATGGTTTCATATATGCCCTCATCTGCCTCTTTTGACAATGGGTACTGTTTCACTCTTGGTAGTATGGCACCCTTTTTCAATTTTATCCTTACACCCCCTATGCTTTTTATGCATCCCACGTCATAAGGGCTAATAGTCCATAATGATTTGGGCACTTTTGACATATCTTCCTTAAAAAATGGGACTGGGGTGCCTGCGGGTGCCTCAAGTGCCATTGCAATTTTCTGTGCTACTTGTTTGTGAGCCACTCTTAGCCATATTTCTACACTCATCATGAACACCATTTCACCCTCCTCCTTTTCTTCTGAAAACAGCTCTTCATCTGACACCTGGGTCAGCCTACATCCTTCTGCTAGTGCTATCACCGCCCTCCATGCTCTCCCTTCTTTATCTTGGGCGTGCACAGCAACATAATCAGCTGTTGCAATAATGCTCTCAATGTCCACTCCAAACACCTTCCCTTCCTGTTCATTAGTTGGTGTTTCTGGTCGGAATAGGTAGGCTGCTGGTCTCCTCCATATTTTCCCTCCTATCCCTGGCATCCATGCAAATGCCATGTCTGTTCCATACTGAAATAGCTCGCCATCTACTGGCTCTGCCCTAATCGCTATTTGTCCACAGTATGCTTGCAAAATCTGTCGTGCTGTGAGCATGTTAATCCCTGGAGTAGAGCAAATTATGCCATCCTCTGTAAAGGAGATCGTCATATTCAATCTGTTCATTATGTCTCTCCCCAGTATATTTACTGGTGAGGCACTATAATACAAAAGTGGGACTGACAGATCATGATCTCCAATAGATAAGGGAACGTTATCAGTAAATGGAACCAACCCTTTAGCCCCAGAAAATCCTTGGGTGTTCATGGCTTCGCCTGACATCTTAAATTTACCTTCCCTTATGCAAGACCGGGTTGCCCCGGTGTCAACAAGGAATGATAATTTTTTGTCACCTATCGTTACCTCTATGCGTGGCTCCTCCGCACTATTAGGTGTTATTGACAGGATGGGACACACCAAGGCCGTCTGTGGGCTGACCTATTGGGGGTATAATGATTGGCCATTCCCTGTGTAAGGGTTGTGTCCCAACACCGTCACCCCACCCAATTGTGTTCGTTCAGTTTGGGGTGGTGGTTGTATTAACGCCACTTGTTGTTGTGTCGGCGTCAGTTGCTGTGTTATTTGTTGTTGTGGCAGTGAATAGGTTTGTGGCTGTCGTGTTTGTTGTTGTTGGTCACTCCTTTGTTGTGACATCTGCTGTTGGTGTATGTCCTGCTGTTCTTGTGAGGTCCTAGGTTGTGCTTGTTCATTCCATGCTGGTGTTCCTGGCCTGACCCTACATGTACGTGACATGTGTCCTAATAGTCCGCAGCTCCAACACACGGGTGGTTCCCTGTTTTGCCATGGGAAGCTCCCTGTGTTGTCCTGGTATACGGGTTGCCCTGTGGGGTAGTAATTTCTGATTCCCCCAGCCTGTTGCTGGGTATTATATCCATATCCTCTCCCCCTCATAAACCCTCCTCTCCCTCTGTTATAGCTATAATACCCAGTTCCTTGCATTGGGTACCCACCTCCCATGTTTGGTGCGTGTAATTGCAGAGGCGGCACTTGCTGTATTACTCCTATTGGAGGCGCTATTTGAGCTGGATCTTGTGCAGCTACTACTTGCGTTGGGCTTTGGGCCATTGGTGTGGGCGTAGTTATTAGTGCCCCTTCCATAGTATATTTAGTAAGTTTTTTCTGTACTAATTTGGCCTCTTCTGTTTTCCTGTCCTCCTCCTTTTGTTTCATTTTTCCTTGCCATGTCCTGCAGTGATGTACTATAGTCAGTTGTATTTCTGGCCATGGTTTTGCTTCCATTCCCACTACTTTCTTTAGTTGCTTCTGAACTCCTTCTGGGAGCCCTTGTACTAGTATATGATAAAATATGGCTGGTGTTTTGTCCCATTGTTCTCTAGTTTCCATGCGCCACTTCTCTTGAATATCCTGGATATAATCAACAGGATCCTCATTTTCACCCATCTTACGGGAAGTAATGGCTCCTATGTCTGATGTGTCTGGGTACTGTACTCTCAGTGCCTGCCATAGCGCATGTCTGCAGTTTGCAAATGGTGCGCCATCATGCGATGTGTTTGTTATTGTTACCCCATGGAATCCCGCTCTTTTCCAAATGTCATCCGCTCTGTCCCCTAATATTGATATTAACAGGCCCTTCACATCTCCTACTGCTAGCTTCTGTCCTGCGGTGTGTTTTTCCATTTCATATATCCACTTACCCGCACCTCCACTTAATGATGGGAGCCTACATTTTATATTTTCCTTATCCGTATGTTTCCAGGGTACATACTGTGGTCTAACCCCTCCTCTCTCCAGCAGTGGCATTACATTCTGTCTTGTGTCACCCTTTATGCTCCATGATATTGAGTCTTCACACCCCTCCTCTTCCCCCATTTCTTTTACTACTTCAAATTCTTCCTTACTACCTTTGCCCCTACCTCCCTCTTCTTCCTTTCCCCTTCTTTCATCATTTCCTGTGTTCAATATGGGTATGTTTATTTGTCTGTCTTGCCTGCGACTAGGGAGGTCCCTAAGCCGACATGCATAAGGTGTAAGTTCGTTCATGAAGGGCGCTAGCTTTATTCTGTGCAGAGAGCGTGCGGTGGTTGAACATGTAGGTAGCGACGTGGGAGGGCGGCGTGATGGGGATGGGGATCTGGGTGGCGTGGTTTCATTGGTTAGTGTTTCCCCTATTCTTTTCGTTTCCTCCTTACTTCTCTCCAGCTCCCCCCATCTTCTACTTACCCACGGTGAATCTATGTTCGTTCTAGTGAGGTACAGTTTATCTAAGCTTTCCCTTTCACTCTTTCTCTCATCCTTCTCCACTCCTTCTTCCTCCTCACTGCAAAAATCACTCATAAATGGCACCCCCCACTCTGCCTTTTTTCCTTTTATTGTTACTGTTTTCAAATCTATTAGGTCTCTTTCTCCTCTTTCGCTGTTACCAACTGTCCCCCCTAGTGCTGATGTCGTTGCTACCTCCCTGCTTTTATATACATCTCCCCATCTTTCACTCTCCCTACCCCTCCCTTCTCTTCCTTCTTCACTTCTCTCCTCCATTTCCCTACTATTTTCCTCCCTTTTCCTTTTTAATTCCTCCATTACTTCGTTGCTCATCTGTTCCAATATCCTTTCATCCTCTCTCTTCCTTTCCCATTTCACCCTTTCTCTTTCTACTATACTCTCTATTACCTTCCCCTCTTCATATTTTTTAGCTGTCTCAGATATTATCCTCTTTCTCCATATTTCCATTTCTTTTTCCTTTTCTTCTTCTTCCTTCTTCTTCTCTCTCAGCACTACTCTTGATACCCTATCTGCTGCTGCTTTTACCCTTTCAGTTTCTCTCTTTTGCTCCTCACTTCGTTCCCTTAATCTTTCCAATTCGTCCTTACCTTCTTTCCTTTTCCTCACTCTCTCTTTTTCCTCCCTCTCAAGTTGTTTGATCAGTTCATTCTGCTCATCCCTTAGTTTCGCTAATCTTTCCTCCAAAATCTCTTCCTTCTGCCGTAGTAGCTCCTCTCCCCTCATTTCACTCCCTCTGGCATCATCCTCGTTTGTTCTCCTTACCGCCTCCCTTTCTTCTCCAGTTAGTGAGCCTCGTAATTTCAACAATATCTGTGCAGCTACCCACTCATCGTTTCCTATCTCTACAGTCTGTTCTTCTCTAATCCTCCCTTCCCCCATTGGTATCTTCCCATGAGCCACATATGGTGGAGGGCTGTATGCCGGGTTTGAGTATCCTTCAGCCGCCCTTAACTGTCCTTCTATTTCTCCTAATTCTCTTAAAGGGTACAACCCTCCTCCCTCTGTTTTCACTCCCGATGTTACAGGTATCTCATTGCTCGGTTCCTTTTTTATGTCGTCTGATTTATCAACCTTTTCTCCTCCCTGTCTTTCATTCCCCGTAATCTTTGTGTTGTCGCACTCCTTTTCCCCACCCGTTCCTTCTTTCTTAATCTCCTTTTCTTCCGGTGTTTCCCTCATAGTGAACATTCCGTTTGGTCCTGGTCGAGACCCCTGGAACATCCTCCATAAGTTAAACACCTCCACGTGGTTTGCCAACTTCTTCCCCTTGTATGTATTGTGCAGATGGTTCAGTAGTGAATGTTGGGCATATGGATCGAAACTACCATTAGGCGGCCATGGTGTTAACATTTTGTTGTCTGTCCCCTGGGTCCACTCTATGCTGTACTTAATTAACTTCTCCCTGTGTGGTGGCAGTGTGGTGCATATGTGCTGTAGTGGGGTAGTGAGGGTGTTCCCCCACCCTCCCGACCCTCTCCCGTATGACATGGTTGCACTCCCCTTGTTACTCTTCCCCTTACTAGCAGTTTACAATATACAACCTTGTATTGCTTACCTCGCCCAGCAAGTGTGGGGACTTACGACAATCCTTTGACAAATTATGCAATAATAATAAATATGATGTTATATTATATTCCTTCCCCTACGGCCCCCTGCGGCCGAAGCGCACGCAGCCCCCTGCGGCTGCGTACCCCTTACGACGATCTTATACAGTCGTCCTGTTTCTTCGTTCTCCTCCCCCTTTTACACTTGCCGTGGCCGGCGTTCTCCGTGCGCAGCCACGCCCCTTTCCCCTTCTTCTTTCGACTCACTGGTTTATATTTTATCTCCGTATCAGCTCCTTTATCATGCTTCCCTTCCCCACCACTCTCAAACCCAGTGTTCCTTATGCTCGCGATATCCTATTAAATCCCTACTGGTGACGTCACCGATTTCTTCGAGCTACTGGTATATTCGTGTTACGTTCTTTAAATTCAAAATACACTTGCAATCTACCCCGCTAACCCTACAGCTGTCTTCCTGTCTCTCCTGGAACAAGGTAATCTCATCAATACTATAACCGGACTGCGCACGCTGCGTCGCCTCGCGTGTGATACGCCCCTCAACAGGAGGGCTTAACCAGCCAATTATCTTCCGTTTTGGGCAACTAGGTAACTAGCCACCGTCCACAGGGAAACGTCATCTACCTATCGAGTTTCTTGCTCGAACAATAGGGAACCTCATCTACTCATTGAATAATAAATATCAAATCGTAGGAAACCACACACCCACCCTCACACGTAGTCGCGATTTAGGCCAATCAGTGTCTTACGAGCGGCTGCACGTGATGTTTTCGTGCCCCGCCCCCCTTTTTCGCGTAACGTTAGCTCACTGCTATGAGCGGCTGCACGTGATGTTTTCGTGCCCCGCCCCCCTCTTTCGCGTAACGTTAGCCGCCTGTTCTCGCACTTGTTTCGCTACCATTCATTCCATTAACAACACTCAGTTAAACCTTCGCCGCTTTACAATACCTCCCTCCTCCCTTATTTACTTCCTCCCCCTCCCTCACAATTTCGCATTGCTTGTTGTGTGTGTCATGCTCACCAAGTTCTCTCGATGCAGGGCCGCTCGACTGCGTGCACCCCTCCAAGCGGCTCGCCACCTCCCCTCGTCTGGACCACGTCTGGACACTCGCCGACCGCGGGCGGGATACTTCTCAACCGGCTCCCGAGGGCCAATATCCGGATTGCGCTGTCCGGTCCTCTCGCAGCTCCGCGATGGTCCTGTAGTCCTCAGAAGGGGGCAACGGCAGAGGGGGCCGCGCTGCCGGGCCTCCTCGCAGCGGGAGTGCCTGGAAAAATTAAAAATAAAAGTCGATCTTAAACAGATCTCAGCAGTGCCTCCAACTTGTCGGGGGGAAATTCTGCCGGGGTCGGCCGGGCCGTCCGCAGACCTCCGGGCAGGGAGGCCCCAACTCCTCCCGTGTATATCTCGGATCGAGACAGAGTATGAGGCACACACAAGGAGCAAGGCAACTTCTGCTGTTTATTATGCAAACGGCAGGGATGGGTCAAGGAGCGCACGCGTTCGTCCTGACACACACAATCGTGGGGCTCGCAGGCCCTTTTTACTGTATTATGACGCGCTACTTGCGTCACGTCAAAAAGTTAGCAAAAAACCTATCGCCACTCTTAATTGGTTGCTCGAGTGGTAGGGTTAGTATAGTACACATATAGAGAATGATATTAGTGGACAAGGTGTAGTCAGGTGGTATATCTGGGTTGTCCCTACAATTAGATACATAAGAATTGTTACATGAAGACTCCTGAGGATTGGCTAATGTTACTGACGTCTGAGATGAGAGCCCCATGTTCTGATTGGTGCACCCGTGAGCTTCCCAGCCTGGGACCACCGCTGTTCCCAGCTCTCGGTGTACCTGTGATTGCAACAATGTTTCAATATGGGTACGTGCAGACAATGTGAGGATTTATTCATAGGTGGAAGGCTGACCGCTCCCACTGCAGCAGATGTCCATTGAGCCTTTCAAGTGTATTGGCCTGTGTCTCGTAGCGAGAGACCCAGCCGCCTTTTTCCTCCTGGGCTTTGGCATCTCGTCAAGTTCGGCTTGGTCACGTGGGGAGGGACCGTGAAGGAGGCAGAATTCTGCACAATTAATATTGCTTTTCCTACTGCGCGTCTGGTTTAATTTGCCGGCGTGACTTTAACGTTGGTGCGCGGGGTGCGAGGTTGCAACATCGTGCCTTTGATGATGTGTCCTTGGACTGTGAGTTTGCAACATTACGACCTTGGCTGGTTGCTCCACTGGGTTCTTTCTGCAGGATCAGCAACCTAACTCGTGCTTTGCTAATGTCCACGGGAGCTCTTGGTTGAGGCCTACTTGGGCCTGGTGCATAATTAGTCCGTTTGGTGCATAGGTGCTTTTAGGTTATAATAGCATATATTTCCATGACCAATATCGTGTTTCCAGTATATCTCTATGGTGGTAATGGCTTCAAGAGAAGCGTGAGCAAGCGTTATAAATGAGTTCATGATGCGTCTTGCGTTTCTGTATTCTGAAAGCCTATATAAAAATAATAAAGATGCACGTCCGTGAATATGCCTGTCGCCTACGTCAGAGCACTGAGTATGTTCTTCGTGTAGATTGGTGTGGAAATGTTCAGTGTGTATATTTGTACAGAAGTGCTTCCCGTTGTCTAGGTCGTCATGGCATCTCTAACGACGTGTGGATTTTAGTCTAGCTGATCCGAACCGCAGGTGTCGGCATGGCCAGTGCGGGCTGTTGGGCAGGCAGATGGACACATCCGTATGTTCCTGTACCAGGGTATTTGGTCGTCTGGTAAATGGACAAACTCTTCTCGTGGCGGGTGTCTGGGCCGTGACCCTCTAGGCCAAGCGCGAGAGGTGAAGGACGGGAGCCTGGTTTTCCATTCTCCCACTTCACCCCCATTTTGTTTATATACAAACATCCCAGGACACTTGATGTGTTCTTAGAACAATTTCAACTTGCCTACGAACAGTACGGACAGGTATAGCGTACTCAGGACACCCCCATTTTGTTTATTTACTAACATCCCAAGACACATGTTCTTAGAACAATTTCAACTTGCCTACGAACAATACGGACAGCGTCCTCAGGACACCGCCATTTCGTTTATTTACGAACATTTCAGGACATCGTCTGTATTCTTAGAACAGTTTCAACTTGCCTGCGAACAATACGGACAGTCATAGCATCCTCAGGACACACCCATTTCATTTAATTATGAACATTTCAGGACACCGCGTGTGTTCTTAGGAGCGTTTCAGCTAGCTTGCGAACAATTCGGATAGTTCTAGCGTGCTCAGAACACCCCCATTTTGTTTATTTATGAACATCCCAGGACACTTGATGTGTTCTTAGAACAATTTCATAGTGTCCTCAGAACACCCCCATTTTGTTTATTTACAAACATCCCAGGACACTTGATGTGTTCTTAGAACAATTTCAACTTGCCTACGAACAGTACGGACAGGTATAGCGTACTCAGGACACCCCCATTTTGTTTATTTACGAACATCCCAGGACACATGTTCTTAGAACAATTTCAACTTGCCTACGAACAATACGGACAGCGTCCTCAGGACACCCCATTTCGTTTGTTTACGAACATTTCAGGACATCGTCTGTATTCTTAGCACAGTTTCAACTTGCCTGCGAACAATACGGACAGTCATAGCATCCTCATGACACACTCATTTCGTTTACTTCTGAAAATTTCAGGACACTGCATGTGTTCTTAGGACAGTTTCAGCACACTTGCGAACAATTCGGACAGTTCTAGCGTGCTCAGAACACCCCCATTTTGTTTATTTATAAATATCCCAGGACACTTGATGTGTTCTTAGAACAGTTTCAAATTGCCTACGAACCATACGGGCAGGCTTAGTGTCCTCAGGACACCCCATTTAGTTTATCTACGAACAATTCAGGACACCCCTATTGTCCGCGGTCAGAACAAACACAACAGGGGTGCCTGCCACCTAAATAAATACAACATTTAACCCATCTCTTACTCCCCCACCCTCCCCAAACAGTCTTACACACCAACACACTCTACTAAATAGTATTTTTCCACCAAGTTTCACCGTGCTGTCGGCGGACGTCCGCAAATCCAAGATGGCGGGCGTTTCCAAAAATATGACGCACTTCACGCTCTTCATTGTCCAATCAGCGAACATGTTGCATGTCCGCGGACATGACACAAGCCGATTGGCCAATCAGGACACTGTCCGCGGAGCGAACAGGGAAGTGTGTCCACGGCCCGAACATAGATTTCACTAATTTTTTGTGACCTACTTTTTGGTCATTTTTTAAAAAACTACTGGACGGATTTTCACCAAATTTGCAAAAGCATGCTTTCGGGACCACGTCGCTGCTCCTGGTCCAAATTTGGTGAAAATCCGTCCAGCGGTTTGGGCTGTAGGCGTGAGCAAAGTTTTTTCCCCATTCAGTCTATGGGAAAAAAAGAAGTTTTGGGACCCCCTATAACTTTGCCCCCCCCTGGACCAAACCTCACTAAACTTTGCAGAGTGACCCATATACTGTTTTTGGAATGTTTGGTGAGGATTCGTCAAGGGAGAGCAGAGTTATAAGCCGCCCAAAAAGGGCTCTTCCTATGGAAACAGCAACTTAACCATAACTACACAGCCACTAAGGGAAGGCATGAGAGAAAAAGAAGGGAAGAGATAAGGAAAAAAAACAACACAACGTTACCCAATACCGAGTTCCCCCCTGAGGCTACCTCCCCTCCCACATCCGCAAGATGATAAAGCCTGATACAGTCCTTCATCAGAGTCTGATAGTTTAAACTTCAGTGGAGTGTTAAGGGCCTTAGTTCCATAATCTCCTTTCAGGTACCAGATGAATCAGAGTCAGAAGATTCATTACTATTTAGCAGATATGCAATATACGGTCCCCATATGTCAGGGGGGGCGTGCATGCAATGGTAGGGTTCTTATAAATTCGCTTTCCACGTCCTCGCAGTATGTTATGTCTTTTTTCCAGTCTTCAATTTTGGGTAGTGGGCCTCGGCCCCATGACATGGCGATCCTCCTTCGGGCCAGCACCAGAAGAAGGGCTGCTAATTTACGTGATGCGGGTTGAAGGTATTTAGTGAGACTCAGAAGGGGCCCCAGTGGTAGTGGGGTCACCTGTTCGCCTATGATGTCGGTGGTTGTTTGTAAAACCAAGTTCCAGAAACGCCTTATTCCAGGGCATTCCCACGCTAGGTGGAGGAAGTCTGCACTGGCCGCCACGCATCTTTCGAATTGGGGCGACGTTTCTGGGTGAAGCTTGTGTGTCCTAACTGGGGTATAATATGTTTGGTGTACAAAATTGAAATGTATTAGTTCATAGCGAGTGTTTAGTACGACCTTTTGAGTTTGACATAGGATATAGGACGAATCCTCCGTGGATATCGTCTCCTGAATGGCAGTTTCCCATTTTTGCTGTGTTTTAGGGTTGGGTTTCTCAATATCGATCACCAGGGATTTATATAGCAACGAGACCAGCCTCCCCTCCCCCTGCGCCTGAATTGTGTTATGCAGTAACTCCCACTTGGGGGGTTGTTTGGGAAATGAGGGAAATATTTTGTGTAAGGTGTGGCATAGTCTAAAGTAAAGGAATACATCCAGGGAAGTGTTTCCGCCCCTGTCTTTGGCCATTTGTGGGGTTAGAAAGGTGCCCTCTGGGAACAGGTCTCCGAAGGAGTGGACATTAACCTTGTCAGCCCATATTAGGAATACTTTTTCATTTGTGAGGAGGATGCCAGGAATAAATCTAATAGGCAATAGAGGGGAGAATCTCACATCCACTCCGTATTTGGCCGCCATCTTTTTCTAGATTGCGTATGTAGACAAGGCTGTGTTGAGTGTGCTGTACGGAACTGGGATCTGACTTATAATCACAGCGGCTCGTTCCACCTACACATGTGGGCAAACAAAATGAGTCATATACCAGTAGCTCAGGAAGTGAGCCTGTGCCGCCCAATAGTATTTTTCTATATCTGGGAGCGCCAGACCTCCCTTCGACGTTGGTAGAACTAGTGTGTTGTACGTGACACAAGCCTGTTTACCCTCTCATATTAGCTCCAGGACAGCCGACTTGACTTTCTGGAGAAAGGATTTGGGGAGGAGTAGTGGGATGTTTATGAATAGATACAGAAGCTTAGGAAGAATGACCATTTTAGTCAAGGATGTTCTACCCCATAGCGTTATTGGTAGCGATTTCCACCGGTGCATACGTTCCTGCAGAGAGTTTAACGTAGCAACATAATTATCTTTGTAAATCTCATGATGGTTACGCGACATGTAAATCCCCAAATAGCGCACCTTTGAGTGCTCCCATTTAAAACCATGATCGTCAATAAATTCGGTTGTATTGGGAGTCAAGGGGAATATTACAGATTTGGAATTATTAGTTTTAAGACCTGGCATTTGGCCGAATCTGATCACTTGCGCATTACAGGGTTAAGATTTTCTTGGGGGTCACTGACGAACAACACAACGTCATCAGTGTAAATAGAGACAATCAATCTGTGGGGGCCTAGTTTAAGACCTCGGTGCAGTTGATTTTCTCGTAATCTCGATGCCAGGGGTTCCATGATAAGGGTGAATATCAGGGCTGAAAGCGGGCAACCTTGTCGTGTTCCGCGGTCTAATGATATGCTTGTGGATCTAGTGTTTCCAAGAGTGACATATGAACGTGGGTCGTTATATAACAGAGATACCAACTTGATGAAGAAATTGCCAAAGCCCATTTGCCTAAGCGTTGCCATCATGAATGGCCATTCTACAGAGTCAAACGCCTTCTCGGCGTCGAGCAGTACCGCAATTGCTTGTTGCATTGGATCTATGGCCTCAATAACCCTGAACAGTCTCCTGATTCTGTATGTGGTGCTGCGTCATGGGATGAATCCGGCTTGGTCTCCAATCACCAGAGCCGGCATGAGAGGGAGAAGCCATGATGCGAGTATTTTGGCAAGGATTTTATTGTCCAGGTTGATTAAGGAGATCGGCCTGTAAGATGCGCAGTCATCTGCAGGTTTGCCAGCTTTGTGCAGCACCATAACGTTGGCTTTGCGCAGTTTGGGGGGAAGGCTTCCACATTCGATTGCTTCTTCATAAACGCAGAGCAGGATGGACGCGTGGGCTTTGTAGAACTCTCCAATGAGCCCATCTGGGCCTGGCGCTTTGGAGTTTGGAAGGGATTTTATTGCTTCTGGAATTTCCTCCTCTGTTAGCGGTGCGTTCAGTGGTTCTCGCAGGTCTGCCTCCACCCAGTACAACTGGGTGTCGTCTAGATACTCCTGTATAGATTTCGGATCTGAGTTACCTTTGGAACTGTACAGTTTCTGATAGAAGTTCTGAAATGCGAGAGCAATTTCCTCCTCAGTGTACACTCGCTGCCCTTGATCGTCTATAACGCATTCACCCCGTGTCTGGGTTTTGTCCATCGACAGTAGACGGGCCAACAGAGCGCCTGATTTCTGTCCCTCCCCATATTGTCGGACCTGGTGACCGCGACCCAAAAATGTTATCTCTCGTTCGGCCGTTTCCTTAAACTTCAGAAGTTCTTCCTTTAGTTTGGCTTGGGTGTGCGAGTTTGGAGCAGTGAGGACCTGAAGCTCTAGTGTTTTCAGACGTTGTTCACTGTTTGATAAATCTTTGCGGATCAGTTTTAGTATGCCGTTTTCTTTAGCTAGGCATATGCCACGTACAAAGCACTTTAGAGCTTCTCAAATGGTGCCGGGCGAATCGACAGAGCCAACGTTTGTCTCGATGAAGGCCATTATTTCTTTGCGCAGTCCATCTGCGAAAACTGCATCGGCAAGTGTGCCAGGTTTGAATCTCCAGTTAAGGCCGGGAACTGCTGTGCTCGCTAGGGAGACGTCGAGTGTGACCATTGAGTGGTCGGACAAGGTGCGTGGCAAAATTTGACTCATCCCCCAGACGAATGGGCTGTGGGTGGACGCCAAGATGTAATCGATCCGGGAACTGGTGTTATGGATGGCGGAGTAGAATGTATAGTCCTTTGCATTTCGGTTGTGGTGCCTCTAGGTGTTGGATAGGCCAAATGTCTGGCAGATCTCACGAACTTGAGCGCTGGCTCTGGAAGGATTCCCCGCTGTGTTGTGGGATTTATCAAGTCCTGGGATCAATTGGTGTGCTAAGGTCCACTCCCCATATAATGGTTGCTGCGTTGGTCTTTCCTAGTTGGGACATCACCCAGTTAAAGTTGTCTGTGCTATCATTATTCGGGGCGTAGGAGTTCACAATTATTACTTCCTTTCCTGCGATTATCCCCCTCACCAGCAGGGCTGTCCCCTCAGAGTCTTTCTGCGAGTCAATTACACTAAAGTTCGTTCTCCTATCTATTAAGATTGTGGCTCCCCTGGCATAGGAAGAGTACAATGAGAAATACCTGTGACAGCCCCAGGATTTGGCCCAGTGCAGTTCCGACTTTGGCAGGAGATGTGTTTCCTGCAGTATGGCAATGTTGATTTTGCGTCTGCGGAGGTACTGGAAGATCCTCCTTGCTTTCGCTGGCTGGTTAGCCCCACGAATGTTCCATGTGGCGATTTTAAGTGTTGGCACTGCCATCAGAGAGATCTGGTGAGTTCATGTTTGACAGGTCCAGATGTTGCGACTGATGACTTAATCCATATGAGTGACTGGAGGACTTGGCTTCTGATCGGACAGCTTTGTGCTGCGTGATTGTTGTGGAATGGGAGTGCAGGGTGTAAGGCGGCCGTGCTGAACTCGTATCCCTCCCTTGAGTAGGCAACCCCCAAATGGCCCACAACAAACAGTCCCTAATAAACCAAACTGCCATCATTGCTGTGCAAGGGGCGCTGGTAGCCCTCCAAGAGGAGGTGTGCTCCCTCCCACGGTTACACTTTTATTTTGTGATGATGATTGTATTGCGTCGAGTGAGAATGGATGCCTTTGATTTGTATTTGCTCATGGGGATAGCTTTATGACGGGTCTCTTCTCGGTCGGTTTCCCCTCTGTAGGAGACCATTATTTTGGGCTGGTATGCAGCCAGCACGATCCAGATAGCCACTTGTTTCTTCAGGTGTTCTGAAAAACTGAGTTTTTCCATCGAATTGGATTAGCATCGAATATTGAATTTGGTTTTCTTGCAGCCTGCGTTTCACAGCTGTGAACGACCGTCTTTGTATCTGGACTGCTTGAGAAAAGTCTGGGAAGAACTGTATCTTATCTCCCTTGTATAGTAGATCCCCTTTGTCCCTTGCGGCCCTGAGGATTGCATCTCGATCCTTATAGTTTAGCAGCTTAGCTATGATGGGACATGGGTTCGTCCCCGGGATGGGCCTTGCGTTAGGAATTTTGTGGGCTCTTTCGACTACGAAAACCTTGGACAGGATCTCAGGGCCAAACAAGTCAGTGCAAATCTTCTCCACGTGGTCCTCCATCTTGGAAGTCAGTTGGTGCTCTCTGACTCTGACGATCCTTATGTTATTGCACCGGGAGCAACCTTCCAAGTCCTCATTTTTGGCCATTACTACTTTCATTTGCGCCTCGAGTGAGGACACTCTGGTAGTTAGGACTGACGTCCCATCATCAAGGTCGGAGACCCTCTGCTCGACTGCATCCAGCCGGTCTGCGTGCTTGTCCAGCCGGTGTTGGAGCTGGTCCACTTTGGAGGAAAGTGTATCCAGTTTGCTTCCCAGGCCACCTATGCCGGCTTTAAGATCAAGTAGTATTTCCCTGATGTCGAAGTCCTGCATCGCTTCTTCGTCATGCGGTGGGTCCTGGGTGGGGGATTGTGATCTACTGTTGGGGGGGGCCTTTTTGGTAGAGGAGCAGCTTTCAAAGGTCAGCTTTCTCTGCGACCTATCGGTTTTCCCCATTCTCGTTGTGGATAGGGCCGGCCATGTCCCCAGAGGCGGTGTGGCAGCGTTTTTCGGGGCTCAAGTCCATATGGAGTGCCTCAGCTGGATATTCGGAGCCTCAGGGCCACCAGGGCACCCCGCTATATTTTATTGCTTGAGTCCGGGGGTACCGCTCACTGCCGAGTATTCCTCCCTGGCCCCTCCGACATGTGCATCGGTGTCACGCCTCAAGTCCCTCTCCACAGCTCTCCTGTTCTCAGGACAATGGGCCTCCGGGCCGACGTAGCCTCGAGAATGGTGCCGCTTGCTTGTCACACGGGGGAGATCAGGGTTTTCAGCATACCCGCCGCGCGTGTGTATGCGGCTTAGGGAAGCGCAGGGTGCTCATACCTGGGCTCATGCAGGTCGCGGCTGGTCACCTCTACGTTCTTCCTGGCGCCGGTGTTGGGCCGCTCGCTCTTCTCAGGCCGCACCTGGATGCAGCGGTTGCGGGACCGTGGGGCCCATCCAGCGGTCTCGGAGCTTATCCTGAAGTGGGCGCCGACCGGATGTTGCAGACGGGAGGCAGGCTCCTCTCAGCTGACTGCCTTCACGCGCCCCCGGCCTTCCACGCCTGAGCATAGGCCACATCGCCAGGCCTGCAAGAGGAGGGGGGGTCCGTTCCGCCGTGTGTTCACAGGCGAAGCGTCAGGTAACAGGCAGATTAGTCGCAAACTTTGGTTCGCAAACGCTTCACCTAAATATTGCTGGTGTCAGAGCTTAGTATCACCATCACGATAGCTGCGATTTATCAGGATCTCGTGGGAGCTTCACGGAGCTCACAGGGAGGCTGCCATTTTGGACGGCTCTTTAGCGCCCAAGTCTTAGCAGTGCACGGTGGTGGCGCAAGTTATGGTTGCTTAGCTTACCATAAGTGGCGAATTTCAGGGGTTTTTCGGATTTACTTGGAACCATAACGTCCCTTTAACAAAGTTTTTTTACTGAATTTCATAGGTTTTTAGTAGCGCAACCTAACCATAACATCCCTTTAACAAAGTTTTTTCATTGAATTTCACAGGTTTTTATTAGTGCAACTTAACCATAACGTCCCATTAAAAAAGTTTTTTTACCAAATTTCATAGGTTTTTAGTAGCACAACTTAACCATAATATCCCTGACTTTATATACATGTAAAATTTCTTTATAAAAGTGATATATTTTTCTTTTCTCACAGAAATGTCCAGTACTTTGGAGTGGCTTGAGGAGAATTTCCCACGTGAGAAAATGTCTGAAGCTAGTGAGCCTAATGGTAGACACTTCTCTATATAAGCCAATTAATAAGCATTACTTTGTGTACACTTAACATATATATATATTTTTTTACAGACCATACAAACATTGAAAATAGTACACCAAAAGATATATTGGATAAGACTCTCCAGCACATGGAAGAAAAAATGGACATGCTCATGGCAAATTTCAACAATTTGAAAACTTTGTGGAGGACCACATGAAAGAAAAAAATTAGATACCGTTGTCCCACACGTACATGTCCCCCCTCTCCATATCCCAGTCAATTATCCCCAAACCCTATCCATGAAAAAAAATGTTTTGATGAGACTTCCATCCCTTCATCTCCTCCTATAAATCCTCTTGAAACCCCCAATTCTCCTGTGTTTTTCTCATTTTCTGCTTCCCCTTCTCTTTCATAAATTTTACATCTATATATAATTAAGCATAAAAATTATATGTGTCCTAATTCAGTTCTTTTTTGTGTTTTGTTTTTTAAAAAGGCAGTTGAGGTGTCTGCGGACAGCGCGTGTGTCTGGGATGTTCGTAATCAAACGAAAATGGGGGCGTCCTAAGTACACTATACCTGTCCGTACTGTTCGCAGGAAAGTTGAAACTGTTCTAAGAACACACGAGGTGTCCGGGTTGTCCGCAATTAACGAAAATGGAGGTGGTCTAAGGACACTACACCTGTCCGTAACATTCGCAGGCAAGTTGAAACTGTTCTAAGAACACACAAGGTGTCCGGGATGTCCGCAATTAACCAAAATGGAGGTGTCCTAAGGACACTATACCTGTACGTATTGTTTGCAGGCAAGTTGAAACTGTTCTAAGAACACACTCGGTGTCCGGGATGTCCGCAATTAACCAAAATGGAGGTGTCTTAAGGACACTATACCTGTCCGTATTGTTTGCATTCAAGTTGAAACTGTTCTAAGACCACACTTGGTGTCCGGGATGTCCAATTAACCAAAATGTATGTGTTCTAAGGACACTATACCTGTCCGTACTGCCTAAAGAACATCTACGCACATGCGCACCACACCGCTAAATTCTCTGAACATCGCGCCTGTCCGTTACTGTCCGCGTTGCTTGTGTCGCAATTTTAATTCATTTCAGGACCCGAACACTGTCCGTAGAACACCCGCGCGCATGCGCAGAACCGTTCCCGTGCATTTGATGTCCTGCGGGCATCCGTTCCCTTTGCGGACATGTTCGGGACTCCATCATGTGACCGCACTCACGCTGAGCGTGTGTCTTGAATTGCGGACACTGTCCGGGTCCCCGAACATTTTAAAAGTACCTTTTCGGGCAATCCACAGTATTTTATACTAAAAATGCACCATAGCACATGTCCTAGATAATAACCCTGACTTTCTATATACTTTTTAGAAATTTTTGAGCCCTTTTGGGGTGTTTGTTCTGTCCGCGGACAGCACGGGTGTCCGCGAACCACACCACCAGCACCCCTATAAAAGGCCACACCCCAGAGCTCATCCTCATTGTGTTTCTGGCATCCTTACAGAACACAGTGTATTTTGCTGCCAATTTTCCAGATTATTTTCTGGAACCTGATGGCATCCATGGCTCCTCTACTGCCACCTGGTGCTACATGTGCCTCAGTACCACCCCCACACCCTCCACCACCTCCCCAAGGGCCTGAAGAGGGGAACAGGCATGAGGATGTAGAGGAGGACGAAGAGGATGACGAGGATGAGGTAGTGGAAGTCCCTACTACTAGCACTCGCTGTGAGTCTTGGGTGTGGCGGTTATTTACCATTCATGGTAACGTATCCAAGGCACGTGCGAACAAAGTTACCTGCAACCAGTGCGAAATGGTACTGAGTCATGGGAAGCTTGTTTCGTACAGCTTTGGTACGACTACTATGAAGCGACACCTAAGGTCCTCCCACGGTGGGGCCATTAGCAATGTTGTACCTCACGAGGAGCGTAGTAGGTTGAGTTCCTCTACTTCATCCTCTGTTTCTGCTCCTCCCACCACAAGAGACACTCCTGTGGGAGAGCGCATCCCTCCAGCTGCCTCACAGGCCATTTACAATGCTGATGACCCTTACCTTTCGAGGGTCACAGTTTTGTGTATGTACTGCGACACAGTACTCTGCAGGGGGGAGAGACTTCGAAGTGCTTTTGAGACTCTGGTCTCAGAGCACGAGAAGACCTGCCCACAACCTAAGTAAGGCCCACCGTACATCATCCTCTCTCCATCTGCCCTTTCTTATCCCTGTGGTTGGTGTCCCCCTTTACCCTCCTTTCCCCTCCTTTCCTAGTGTGTCGTTTGTGAAAACCCCCCCAAAAAAACAAAAAAATATAAAATAAGAAAAATCCCCCCCAAAAAAGGCTCTTTTCAGAGGCGCCTTTCACAGTCTAAAAATAGAAGTGACAAATAAATGGTGCAGGGCCCTGTGCATTTTTTTTTTTAGAAAAGAGCCTTTTGGTGATTTTTTTTTGTATTTGAAAATCTTGAAATAGTGAACACCTACTGAAAAATGGATAGCTGTAATTCCACAAAAGGACGCAATGCATTTTGTACATTTCTCAAACAAAATTTGATTACCAGATTAAGTAAGATGGACTCCATCTCTGCGAAACATGTATGTGCTACGAAACATAGTATTTTCATTGTGAAAAGAGGACATGCCAACATCTCCTAGAAAGGCACAAACAGCCTTATTAACATTCAGCCTTGCTTTCTCCATTTGTGGACCAAATGAAGAAATACGCAGCCACATTTGCCTCTGCGCAATACGAGAAAATATTACTTGAGAATGTGGAAACATTTGCATGACCTTCCCAAGTCCTTCTTTCATCGCAAATTGCAAAGAAATTCCTGACACATGTCCTAAACTGTTCCCCCCACAATTAATTATAATTATGCCTGGATGAAGCTCTGTCTCCAAACTAGCACAGAGAGGTACCAAGTCTAGCCACTTCATTCCACGCACTCCATGCCAGTGCACTTCCACATGAGGGAATCCAAGATCTGCAGCTACTCCACAGCGTTGTGCATGCACCACCAACCAATGTATCCATGAGTCTCCCAAAATACACACAATCTGTTTTCTGAAACACACAGCCATAGCTAACTGTTCTTCTCTCAGGAAAAATACCTTCTGACTAACTCTCCCTTTACACAAAACACCCACCAAACTTTACTGACCAATCAACTGATCTGCTCTTTCTCATTTGCATGCCTCTCCACCCCAAAATCCCTGTATGTAATACGCAGTGTCCGCGGACTACCGCCATGTCAGCGGACATATCGTAACCTGGACATCCCTTCTACCATTTCCACTTCACTCTCTGTGCCATTCCCTCATTGGATACAGCTAAACAGTCACACAACCATCCACCAACCACATCCAAGACCTCTACATCTAACTGCATCATCAGAGTTCAGCACTTCAAATGTACTGTAGATTCTCTGAGTACAAACTCATATCATTGGAAAGCACCTACTACAACAACTACTGTACAAGTCTCCAAGATTTCTACTTGCAGCTGCATGCATATCCACATGCATGAATACAAACTACAGGTATGCATATGTTCTGCACAGTACATGTACAACTCTTGTAAAAGAATATAAACAGGGTAAGTGCCACTTAACCTATATAGCCTATAAAATGAACTTATTGTCATTTTGTCCATCTACTATAATCAACTGTCACTTCCAAACATATATACTATCTAAACATTATTTTACACACAACAGTATAATTGTAGAAAAACACTAAGTAGTTTTTTAAAATAAAATTACACACAGCCAGGATAAGGTCATGCACCTTCATACACTCACACAGATAGACACTGTCATTGAAAAACTCCCAACTGCAATAACACCACTGCCTGTAAATCACATCCTTCTGATTTATTACCCACACCTTCATAAATGCATGCATTCCATGCTTTTCTATACAGTATCTGCCATTTACCTTATAAAAATTGTAAAATAAGTACATCTTTATTTCTTCTTTCTCCTAACATTTAATAACACAGCCTTAAAAAACCAAGCGAGTTTCATACACTTCCTATTCTACTCATTTTCAAAGCATGTTGAACTAACATATTTAAAATAAAATATAAAGACTGCCCATAGTCAAACGAAATTGCATGCTATATACACACGAAATTACTAACTTCTTTCCTTTACAATTACAGTGAAGAAAACTCTCCTGAAAAGCAGCAGAATCCGAATTACAAACAACAACTCAGAAGAAACCTAATCATTCCACACAAAAAAAGTAAGTACAATACAACCATAATATTCCTACTGTTACTCAAACACACTTTGTAGTTGATTCATGGTATTTGTGCACCAAAAAAGATAAGTGCACTATTCTGCCCACAAATCCCCATTTGTTAAACAGGGATTTGCAGGCAGAATGCCGCACAAATCCCTGTCTTTCGGGGCACAGATGACATAACTCAGCCACTAGAATGTTAGTATTGCAGAACAAAGAACTGTTTTAATTCTATACCATTAGATTTAGTATTTGTGCTTCTCCTCACCACTAGCTTACTTTCTACTGTCATCTGAACCCGAGTATAGTAACACACAAATACAAGAATAGCCTTTGCAACTACTTATAGCTGCCCAATACACAATCACACACCATCACATACATCTCTACCATCATACTCAGACACTCATGCACACAGCACACATGCATCAAAGAACAGCCCAACCCATACCTTCAACAGACCCCAAAGAATGCCTACCAAAAAGCAAGTCCGTAAAAAACAACAAAACAACGTAGAAGTAGAGCAAATGAAAAAAGAAGTGTCCAAAATAAGCATCCATCTCTAGCAGAATGTGTACAAAAAGTTCAAACAAAACAGCTAATACAGTCATTTAGCAAAACAAAACATGCTTCAAGTACAGAAACTTTGCCTCCTCTATCAAAATGTAAAACGAAACAGAAAACGATTATCAATAATTCAGCTACCACTTCTGCTAAAACTGCTCCTATAAATCTTGATATAATGGAAAGTAAGCATACCAAAAAAGTATTTTAGCAAAAATTTTCCACCACAGAGTCCTTCAGAATCTCATAAAAACAGAAGAGAAATCATACACAACCCTTAAAACATACCGTAGAAGATTAATCTTAGAAGCTTTGATAGACAGTGCAATCCTTCTCAAAAGGAAGTTATTTATTTTAGTGTTAAACAGAATGAAACCACTAACAAAACTAATTACTAAATTACAAAAAGACTTCTCAATAAACGAAATATCAACAAAAATAACTTCTTAAATATCTGTGGAGGTGAATGGAGTCACACCACAAACACAGAACTATATTTTAATGAAGAAGCATACAAACAAAAGCAAACAAATACCATTGCTATACATAGCAGTGGACGAGGTTATGAAAAACTTAATAATACCATAATGGAACAAGAAATACTGCTTACAAAAATATCCCCAGAATTACCTCTTCATTCGGCTGGACCAAAACATCCAGTATACAAATGGCCATGCACGTCAATGTATAATATTCCCAAAAAATCTTTCAAATCTTTATGCCAATTCCTCAATCAGTATGTGAAAGGCAAAGACAAAATCAAAATGAAACTGCTGCAAAATATGGATACCTGTCCAGTGCGTAAATACACAGGGCTACAAGGACATTCATTAGCCTGCATTTCAGGAACTATTTACAAAAGCACCTTCCATCATATCAAAATGATATCAACACATCATCCAACTATAAGAAATCTAGTCTATAAACTGTACCATGCTAAAAGTCCTGCTTTTGCACTAGCCAATTTAAATGACAATCTTCTACATGGTACAGCCAAAGAACTACTTGAAGAAATTGACCATGTCCAGAAAACGTATTTTGAAAGTGAAAGCCACTTACAAAATGCAATAGCTTTACAACAGACTAGCAACAATTGTACACATGGCAACCTTCTACAACACATACAAAAAAGAAATACTAAAATTTAAAAGTACATCCGCTGAAGTACCAAACCATGAGTGTGTGTGTTGCCGCAGAACTTTTTATAAAACTAACACAAAAACTATAGACATAACATACACAATAGATGACAATGAAGATTCTAAATGGTTTGAATTAGCTCTCTACCTTATAGCAGAAAACAAATACGAAATAACTGACCCCATAATACTTAGCAGTTACTGCACTACAAAACTTTACAACAACCAAACTCCTTCACGCACTATCACAAATAACTTGGAATTATTCCCACTACCAAAACCCCCTACAATAAATCAATTTATATGAGAGCATCATAACTCAAACAGTGCACCATTTCAATAATACGCCTTCAACCAAAAACAGCAAAATTACCTCCCTGTGAATTGGTGAAAGGCATTTGTGGCAAAGTAGCTTTTGTACCATTAGATCTGACAGAAAATGTGCACACTCTAGGAGTGCAACGTCCAATAGAACAATCTTTAATTATCTCAGTAAATGGTGTACCAACAAAAGACAAAAGAATTTGGCAACAACTCGCCGACTTACATAAAGTTAGACAAGCCTTGCACTATCTAAAAGACAATAATGAGTACTACAAAGAAATAAATATTGAAGAAAACTTAAGGGGAACAACTGAAGTAATTCAAGAGTCACGAGAAACTGGTCAATTTGAACTTCTGGATCCAGCTGCAGTATCCAATATTTTAGACCATTATACAATTCATCCATTGCACTCTAAAGACAGCATAGATGATGCACTAGAAACATACCGAATGCGACAAACCAAAGGATCACCAATGAGCATATGGGAAAAAAGTATAGAAGCACGTGCTTTTCCTCTACTATTTCCTACTGGCAAAGGAGGAAGATATGATGATAGACACACTCAGATAACAGCATCAGAATACCATTCATTACGAATGTATTCTGAAGAGCCCAGATTTAGACAAAATGTGGAATACATAGTCCACCTACTCTTTGAAAGTGAACTAGTAACTCTATGTTACAGAGTTGCACACATATTGAAATCGGGAACCCACTTTCAAAATATGTCAGCTACGCAATTAATACAAAAAGTGCAAGAAAAAGATGAGGTTTTACAATCAAGTTTTACAAATCTGTTTGCAAACATGCGTGGTACAAAAGAATACTGGTTCCAATGTCACAGAGATGTACGTTGTATGATCAGAAACCTTGGACCACCCACTTGGTTTGTTACATTAAGTTGTGCAGAATATGCATGGGAAGATTTACATGATTTCCTACGCATATCAAACAAAAACAAAACAAACATAGATATACTAACACCTGGAGAACTTTGTTCTTTGGATCCTGTTAATTTTTCAAGATATTTCTACCATTGTTTCATTGCTATGCTCCACTTTATTAGTAATAAAACTGTTCCTCCACTCGGAGGAGTGCAACACTTGTTTTGGAGAAAAGAATACCTAGCCAGAGGTAGACCACATATGAACATGCTTTTATGGATTAAGGATCCTCCTAAATTTGGTCAGGACAGTGATGCCACTGTTTTGCAGTTCATCTAAAAATATGTCACTTGTGAAATCCCTTCACAAACGACACATAGTGATCTTCATGCACAAATTGCACAATTTCAAAGACAAAAATGTGGCCAATATTATCGTCGCAAATACAAAAAGGAAAGGAAATACTACACCAAATGCCGCTTTGGTTTCCCTAGACCAGTTACAGAAACAGGTGAAGTAAACAACTTCATGTCTTCAGTTAGACATAGTGTTGAAGGTAAATCACCTAAGAACACGTATTACATAAAAAGAACAGAAGAATCAAAATATATCAATGATTACAATGAAGTCATTGCTCACTTATGGAATGCAAACATATATGTGCAGTACATTGCAGACAATTCCACTACAGTTGCACGATATGTTACAGCCTACTTAACAAAAGCAGAAAAAACAGAGCTTCAAGACCTCTGGAATGACCTATAATCAGACAAAACACTATCTCAGAAATTGTACAGCTTAGGCATAAAAATGCTCTCTCATAGAGAATGTGGTGCCTACGAAGCTGCAGATCGTTTAACCGGTACTGCTTTGTATGGAAAATCTGAAAATATAGTATGGCTAAGTCTTGGTCCTGCTAGAGTTCCCAAATCATATGGTGACATAGAAACAATAGCCAAAAATGATCCCAACAGCCAAGACATTTTGAAAAACAATTTACTAGACACATACTACCCGAACATGAGTACCACTTTGGAAAACATGTGTCTATACCACATAGCCCAAACCTTTCCATACAAAAATAATACAAAACCTGATGAAAACAAAGGTAGATATTGAGTGACAGATTGTGAAACCAGCTTAACAACAAAGCTTAATTAATCATATCAAATTGTCATTAAAAACTCCTCAACAGAAAGAACTATGTTACATGTCCCTGCTACAACTTTTTAAACCATGGAGAAAAGAAGAAGAGATACTAGATAACTATGACTGCTATGAAGACGCTTTCAAAGCAAATGAAAGCACTATCACCGATGTGAACTTTATGCAGTACAAAACAATGTTGCAAAAGGAACAGCAACATGAATAAGAACTCCAGACCCAACTAGATAAGGACACTCCCGACAGTAGTCAACCTTCTGTAACTGGAAGCCAAGAACCACTGGGACAGCCACTAATAGCAAATGAGGCAGAATTAGCTATGACAGAAGTAGAAAACACCATGTGTCACTATGAAGAAGATACAGAAGAATTAACTGCACTGCAATCAAAACTAAACAAAGAGCAGCACACCATTTTTAAATAAGTAACAAAAGAAATTGCACATAGTGTACAACATGAAAATAAAGAATGTACCTGCCAAAATTACAACCCTATACTACTATACATCAGTGGTGAAGCTGGTTCAGGCAAAACATTCTTAATCAAAATCATCAGCAAATTCCTTCAACAATTGACAAACAACAAACTGTCAGCTGTTGTAACTGCCCCCACAGGTTAAGCTTCCTACAACATAGGCAGTGTCACTTTACACCGGTTACTACTCCTTCCAGTAGAACACCAAAACCAATTAGATTATTATATACTTTCTACAGAAGCTGCAATGGAACTAAGAAGAGTTTTGAAACAAATGGAAATGCTACTAATAGATGAAGTGAGCATGGTCTCCAACCTAATGTTGTCTTTGATTCATCTCAGATTGCAAGAAGTACTTAAAACAAACTACGAAGAACTCTTTGGAGGAAAACACATTATTGTTTTCGGAGATCTTCTTCAATTGACACCAGTGAAAGGTGAACCTATTTTTAAAACCTTAGGACACAAACTCTGCCGTAAAACTATTGGCAGTATAGGAAATGTCAACCTTTGGCAACATTTTCAATACAAAGAATTAACAGAAAACATGCGCCAATCTGCAGACCTCACCTACGCCAACATTTTAAAAAGTATTAGAGTTGGTGTACTATCTCAAGAAGCACAAACAATATTAAAAATCCGGCACATCCATGCACTTTATCGCGATAACTCATGTGCTACTGATGTTATGGAACAATTAGCGCAGACAAATGTCAATTGTATGGCCTTAATGCCAACTCTTGCAAGCTGTTCCAAATTCAATGAAACAATGTTAAAAAAAGAAATGCAACCAATAATTGAAATTTGCTCCACAGACAAACTGGACATACATGGTATTACACTACCAATGTGTCAACATGCTACAACAAGACTAAATACCTTAGAAAATTCTATCTCCAACACAGCTGGCTTGGAGAAAATATTAAAATTATCCTTAAACTGTAGAGTAATGCTTAACAGCCCGGTTCCTCTCTTCAAAGACATGTATGTACGCAGAGAACAATTTTCTCTAACTCTTGCATATGCAGTCACCATTCATAAATCCCAAGGTCCTACCCGAGACAAAGCATTGATAGATATTGGTAACACAGTCTTTAAAGAAGGTATGAGCTACGTAGCACTATCACACTTATGTACACTTGACGTCTATTTCTAATCAACTTTGATGCAAGTAAAGTCAACGCTGATATTCCTTGCATTCTAGAATACAATAGACTACATACACTATACAGCCCCCATCTAAAAGCATATCATGTTCCACAAAAAGGAAAACGCTGTAAAAGAAAACTAATTCAAAGTGAAATGAAACAGAATATGACTGCAAATCCTCCAAAGAGAGTAAAAGAAGCTAATACTTCATCATTTACCATAAGTAAAGAAGAACCTATTAGTCAAAGTAACTCAGGTACTTCTTCAGAGAAGCAACACACACTCCGAAAAAATGACTTGGGCACAGAACTATCTGGTCCATTCAAATTTTCAAATGTAACTGGTGTAAGTTGTTACGCAAATGTAGCAATGAATATTTTATTTCAATTGCCACCAATTGTTGACAACATTTACTTACACAGTACAGACCAATTGTGTTTGCAAATGTTAGTCCTTCATAGAAACGCAACAAACAATCCTGACAACACGTATAGTGTTCACAGAATAAGACAAGAATTGGACTATTGTGCTGGGATGGTGAAATTCACTATAAACTCACAAGAAGATCCACAAGAATTTCTAATGTACTTACTACAAGTATTGGAAAACAAAAACATACCTATAAATGAAATCTTTCAGATTTCATACATGTGGAAACATACCTGCACTCTCTGCAACAATGTTACTCAAGAAGAAATCCCTAACGAGCGCTTTGTGTATGTATCCATACCAAATTGTGAATCCATTCCATTTCAGCAGCTTGTACAACATGCAAACCATGGCAGATTATTTACTACCTGCAATTCAGATAATCGCTCCACCTTACTAATACAAACACATAGTAACTACTTAATACTAATGCTTCTATGTTACAATGCAGATGGTGCCAAAACAACTGCAAGCTGACTGGATTCACACACGGTCAGGTATCACTTGGTAAGAAAACCTTCACAACAATAGGTATAATCTACCACGCATGTAGAAAAGAAATGTGGATGGTTCGAATATAATGATAGTACCATTACTCTAAAGCAGAGATTACCAGCAAATCTTACAAACGCTTATTTAATCTTCTTAAAGCCAAAATTTAATAACTAATCTGTACTTGAACATTAACAAAAATTCAAATAAGAAACTATAAACAGTTAGAATACGCCAACAGGTATCTAACTGGCCCAAGATACTATAACAACCAACCAGATAAATGAATATCACTAAATAAAAAAAAAAATACATACATTAGAATACGCCAACATCTATCTAACTGATTCAAAAATCTGCAACAAAATTACCAGCAAATCTTACAAACGCTTCTTTAATCTTCTTAAAACCAAAATTTTATAACTAATCTGTACTTTAGCATTAACAAAAATTCAATGAAAAAACTATAAACAGTACGATACGCCAACAGGTATCTAACTAGCCCAAGATTCTATATCAACCAAACAGCTAAATGAATACCACTAAATTGTAACACAAAATAGACAGTTAGAATACACCAACAGGTATCTAACTGCTTCAGAAATCTGCAACAATCCAACAGATAGAACATTAACCAGAAACAAAAAGTCAACACTGAAAGGAAACAAACAAATACACTGTAGCATAACAAAAACAGTTTTTTTTTAATCCGACTAGGATTTTTTTTTCCACATACCCAATGATTTGAAAAACAAACACAGAAACTGAGCAAAATGCACAGCACACTGGTTTGTAAACCAAATATGAGGGTAAAAGAAAAGCTGAAATATCTATTATGCAATGTAATAAGTCTTAATAGAATACATACACTAACATGCTCTTTTCTTTTATCACAGAAATTGAAAAGAATATTTCCTCCCGGTACCAAACTCATGTAAATAATATATCGAATCTCAACAAATCAAACAGTAAGTATAATTGCAACCATTTGATAGATATTAGAATCTATAGGTGTGATCTATGGCTGTGATATGGTGCAGTGCTTGTGGTCAGGGCCTAAAGTCTTGGGTGTATAGCCTACAGCCTATGACCTTCACCCATGCACCCAACACTCTATGTCCTGCCCACAACCAGCACACTATATGAAACCCATGGTGGCTTATAACTTCAGTGCTTATAACTTTGGTCTTGGGTGCATGGCCTTTGACCATGCACCCAAGACACTAGGTCCTGGCCACAACTAGCGCAGCATATCACACCCATTGAGGCTTATAACTTCAGTACTTATAACTTCGGTCTTGGGTAGGCCCTGCCACAACCACCACAACATATCACACCCATAGTAGCTTATAACTTCAGTACTTATAACTTCGGTCTTGGGTAGACTCTGGCCACAACTCCGAAACATATCACACCCATACATCACACCCATGTTTGTTTCTATGGGTGTGATCAATGGGTGTGATCTGCTGCGGTGGTTGCGGCCAGGGCCTAAAGTCTTGGGTGCATGGACTTCGGCCTTCGGCCATGCACCCAAGACTCTAGGCCCTGGCCGCAACCACCGCAGCACATCACACCCATAGATCACACCCATAGAATCAAACATTTTTAACTATGATCACACCCATAAAATCAAACATTTTTAACTAGGCCTCATGGCATTTTTTTAATGTCCACGACACCTTGGGTGTTCTTAGAACAGTTTTTAGTTGCCTGCGAACAAGACGAACAGGTATAATGTCCTCAGGACACCCCCATTTTCATTTATTTACAGATATCCAGGACACCGCGTGTGTTCTTAGAAGAGTTTCTACTTGCCTGCGAACAATACAGACAGGTATAGTGTCCTTAGGACACCTCCATTTTCATTTATATGTGGACGTCCCAGACACTGCGTGTGTTTTTAGAACAGTTTCTACTTGCCCGCGAACAATACGGACAGGTATAGTGTCCTCAGGACACCTCCATTTTCAATTATTTTTTGGACATCCCAGACACTGCATGTGTTCTTAGAACAGTTTCAACTTGCCTGCGAACAATACGGACAGGTATACTGTCCTTAGGACACCCCCATTTTCGTTTCATTGCGGACATCCCGAACACCATGTGTATTCTTAGAACAGTTCAACTTGCCTGCGAACAGTACGGACAGGTATAGTGTCCTTGTGACATCCCCATATGGGTCAATTGCAGGCATCAATGACAGCGCGACTGTCCGCGGACACAACGAACACAACAGCGGTGCCTACCACCTAAATAGATACAATATTTGAACCATCTCTTACCAACCCCACCATCTCCAAACAGTCTTACAGACCAACACACTTTTGTTGTATTTCCCCACCATTTGTCACTGCGCTGTCTGCGGACGTCCCCGGATACAAGATGGCGGGCGTTTCCACAAATCTGACGCACGCCACGCGCTCCACCATCCAATCGGCAAACACGCTGCATATCTGTGGACATGACGCAAGTCGATTGGCCAATCAGGACACTGTCCACGGAGCAAACAGGGAAGTGTGTCCGCAGGCCGACTATTGATATCACTAATTTTTTTTTACCTACTTTTTGGTCATTTTTTTAAAAACTACTGGACGGATTTTCACAAAATTTACAAAAGCATGCTTTGGGACTAAGCCGCTGCTCCTGCTGCAAATTTGGGAAAAGTCATCCAGCGGTTTGACCTGTAGCCCATTCAGTCTATGGGAAAAAAAGACGTTTTGGAACCCCCCTGCTGGACGGATTTTGTAAATTTGGTGACAATCCGTGCAGTATTTTTCTTTAAAACGACCAAAAAGTATGTCTCAAAAAATTATATCTATGTCCGCTCCGCGGTCCACTTCCCTGTACGCCGCCATGGGAGTGACATGCTATAGTGGTTGTGGCCAGGGCCTAGAGTCTTGGATGCATGGCCGTCAGCCAAATGCCAAAGGCCTTAATTCCAAGACTCTAGGCCCTGGCCACAACCACCGCAGCATGTCACACCCATGGATACACCCGTAGTATTGTGTATCGATTGCTAAGTTGTGGGGAGTGTGTGCAGTCTTGGGTGCATGGCAAAAGGCCATGCACCCAACAACAAAGTTGTACGTACTGGACGTGCAAGCCACTGCACACCCATCCCATGTAATATCTATGGACATACAGCTAGGAGTGAAGCCTCTGGCCAGAAGCAGTGAAGAATACCACATTTATAGAAAAAACCCCACTACCACACATCACTGAGGTGGTTGTGGGGAGACCCTGCACTCTTGGGTGCATGACCGAAGGCCATGCACCCAATAACAAAGTTAGAACCTCTTCATGATGTATTTTCTATGGCCACCTTGTATGCACAGAAAATGAGGAGTGTAATAACGGTAGCATTTGAGTCCATGCAGTGCACAGGAAACTTGTTACTGTTGTAAGGAGACGCGTAGTGGTAGCGAACATTGAAATTGACAACATGCCATAATTGCAATGCTTTTTCCTATGGGTATTATTATATTCATTAGTACGCCGCCATGGGTGTGACATGCTACAGTGGTTGTGGCCAGGGCCTAGAGTCTTGCATGCATGGCCGTCGGCCGAAGGGCGAAGGCCTTACTTCCAAGACTGTAGGCCTTGGCCACAACCACTGCAGCATGTCACACCCATGGATACACCCTAGTAATGCGTATCGATGGCCTGGTTGTGGGGAGTGTGTGCAGTCTTGTGTGCATGGCCGAAGGCCATGCAGACAACAGCAAAGCTATAACTTCTTCACTTACAAGCCCACATGGGTTTTATCTAGTGCGGTGGTTTTGGCGAAGATGTGCACTTTTGGGTGCATGGTTGCAGGCTGTATGCCATACACCCAAGCATGCACCCAAAAGGAAACTTGTAAGCACTGCAGTTATAAGCCACTTCACAACCATATATTGAAATGTATTGACGTACACCTAAGATTTTAGGCCCTGCCCACAAACAGTGAAGCATTTCAGAGCTACAGAGACACCCCTAGTATTCAACATCAGTCCGGTGGCTGTGGGGAGGGTCTGCAGTCATGAGTGCATGGCCGCAGGCTATGCACCAAACAGAACAGTTTTATGTAGTGTACTTACAAGGCACAATGGGTGTGATATGGTGTGGTAGTGCATCATTCAGGCATCTGTGGGGAGGGGCTGCAATCATGGGTATATGGCCGAAGGCCATTCCCCCAAAAGGACATTTGTATGTAGTGTACCTATATGCCGCAATGGATGTCATATGGTGTGGTAGTAGTGGGCAGGATGCAGAGTATTTGAACAAAGTAATAAGAACTGCAGTTGTAAGCAACTGTGCATTTTATATACTGTACACCCATAAATTGATAATTCTATGGCCTCAAACCCACGTCTGTAGCCTGTGTCTACAAAGTACTGCAACATATCACAGCTATTGGTACACTTGTACTATGCAACGTCATTAAGATGGTTGTCGGGAGGGTGTAGCATTTTGCCATGCTCCCAAAACCAACTTTGTATATAGTGAAATAAGAAGGCACAATGGTTCCGATATGCTGTGGTGTTTCTGGCCAGGACCCTCAGTCTTGACTGCATGGCCAAAGTACATGCACCCAAGACTGAAGTCATAAGCAGTGGAGTTATAAGTGAATATGGGAGTGGTGTAATGCGCTAGTTGTGTGCACGCCATAATGTCTTGGCTGCATGGCTGCAGATGATGGTCCCAACAGTACATTTATAAGTAGCTAATTTACAAGGACCATGGTTTCGATATGCAGCAATGGTTGTGGCTAAGAAGTATACTCTTTGTACTTTGGTCGTAAGGCGTAGGTCGTAGATTAGATACTGAAGATGCAAGGGCCAGCCTCCAGCCACTGCAGCATATTACTACCATAGATTAGACATGTAGATTCACATGTGTAGAAAATGACTGCCAATATACTTACTCCTTACTCTGTTCAGAATCCACATATATTTTTTAAATGCTTTTCGTACTTGGCGGAAGTATCCCTTTTTTAATTTCTGTGATAAAAGAAAAAGGTATGGTAGTCTTTGCATTTTATGAAAACTTACAACATTGCATAATAGACAGTTTACCTTTTTTTACCCTCATATTTAGTTTACAAACCAGTGTACTGGTCATTGTGCTCAGTTTCTGTGTTTGCTTTTCTAATCCTTGGGTCTGGGGAAAAAAATCCTTGTCGGATTAAAAAAAAAAATCTTTTGCTATGGTACTAACTACTTCCTTGTTTCCTTTGAGTATTTCCTTCATCTTTCTGATTAATGTTATGTTTGTTGCCTTCCTGCCGATTTTTAACAACAGTTACACACCTGTAGGCGTATTGTACCTGTGCATTTATTCCTACAGATCTGTGATATTCATTTATTTGTGTCGTTATATACTGTTTCCTTCATCTTTCTGATTAATGTTACGTTTGTTGCCTTCCTTCGGATTTTTAACAACAGTTAGATACCTGTAGGCGTATTCTAACTAGATACCTGTAGGCGTATTCTAACTGTGCATTTGTTCCTACAAATCTGTGATATCCATTTATTTGTGTCATTGTTATATCCTCTTGGGCAGTTTCTAACTGTTTGTAGTTTTTCACATACATTTTTGGCAATCTTGAAGTACACATTATTGATTATCTTTGGCTTTAAGAAGATTAAATATGCATTTGTAAGATTAGCTGGCAATCTATGCTTTAGAGTTTTGATGCTATCATTACATTCCAACCATCCACATTTCTTTTTAATGTATGCAGTGTAGTGACCTGCATTGGTTGTAGTTCCTGCATGGTAGATTATACCTATTGTTGTAAAGGTTTTCTTTCCAAGTGACACTTGACCGTGTGTGAATCCAGTCAGTTTGCAGTTGTTTTTGGTACCATCTGCATTATAACGTAGAAGCATAAGTATTATGTAGGCACTATGTGATTGAATCAGTAAGGTGGAGCGATTGTCTGAATTGCAAATACTACATAATCTGCCATGTTTTGCATTTTGTACAAGTTGCTGAAATGGAATGCTTTCACAATTTGGTATGGAAACATACACAAATCACTCATTTGGGATTTCTTCCTGTATCACATTGCTACAGAGAGTCCATTTATGTTTCCACATGTACGAAATCTGGAAGATTTCATTTACTGGTATGCTTTTGTTTTCCAATACTAATAGTATGTACATTAGAAATTCTTGTGGATCTTCTTGTGAGTTCAGAGGGAATCTCACCATTCCAGCACAGTTGTCCAATTCTTGCCGTATTCCATGAACACTGTATGTGTTGTCAGAATTGCTTGTTGCATTTCTATGAAGCACTAATATTTGCAAACACAATTGGTCTGTACTGTGCAAGTAAATATTGTTAACAATTAGTGGCAATTGAAATAGAATATTCATTGCTACATTTGCATAGCAATTTACCCCACTTTCATTTGCAAATTTGAATGGACCAGCTAGTTCTGTATCTGTGTGCATTTTTCTGAATTTCTGTTCGTTCTTTGCCGACGGCCCTGGTTTACATTCCCTAATAGGTTCTTCTTTGTTTGTGGTAATTGCTGAAACTTTAGCATCTTTTCTGTTCTTTGAGGAATTTGCTGTTGGATTCTGTTGCATTTCTGTTTCATTTAGTTTTCTTTTACCATGTTTTACTTTATCTGGAATAGGATATTGTTTCAGATGAGGGGTGTACAGTGAACGCAGTCTATTGTATTCTAGAATGCCAGGAATATCAGCTTTCACTTTACTTGCATCAAAGTTCTTTAGCAATAGACCGTCAAGTGTACGTAAGCGTGATAATACTACATAGCTCATGCCTTCCTTAAAGACTGTTTCCTATATATATATATCAATGCTTTGTCTAGGGTAAGACCTTGGGATTTATGAAGGGTAACTGCAAATGCAAGAGTTAGAGAAAATCGCTCTCTACGTACATACATGTCTTTGAAGAGAAGGAATTGAGCAATTGAGCGCCCTATCTATCCTTTTCACTTCTGAAACTTTATCAAAGTGAATATTGACAAACTGAATGTTGCTGTCATGTGGTTATGATTGAAAGCCAACAACTGTACCTAGTGCTCCATTAACTAGCCCTTGCTCGACGCCAAGGTTACGTTTAAGCATTACTCTACAATTTAAGGGTAATTTTAATATTTTTTCCAACCCAGCTGTGTCGGAGATTGAATTTTCTAAATTATTTAGTCTTGTTGTGGCTTGCTCACACATGGGTACTGTCATACCATGTATGTCTAGTTTGTCTGTGGCGCTAATTTCCATTATTGGTTGCATTTCTTTATTTAACATTGTTTCATTGAATTTGAAACAGCTTGCAAGAGTTGGCATTAAGGCCATACAATTGACATTTTTGTGCCCTATTTGTTCCATAACATCAGTTGCACATGCATTATTGCCATAAAGTGCAGGAATGTGCCGGTTTTTCAATACAACTTGTGCTTCTTGTGATAGTACACCAACTCTAATACTTTTTAAGATATTGGCATAAGTGAGATCTGCAGATTGCCGCATGTTCTCAGTTAATTCTCTGTATTGGAAAAGTTGCCAAAGGTTGACATTACCTATGCTACCAACAGTTCTCAGGCAGAGTTTGTGGCCTAAGGTTTTAAAAATAGGTTCACCTTTCACTGGTGTCAATTGTAGAAGATCTTCGAAAACTATAATGTGTTTCCCTGCAAAGACTTCTTCATTGTTACTTTTAAGTACTTCGAGCAATCTGAGGTGAACCAAAGCCAACGTTAGGTTGGAGACCATGCTCACTTCATCTATTAGTAGCATTTTCATTTGTTTTAAT
The DNA here is from genome assembly GCF_040938575.1 of Ambystoma mexicanum. Taxonomy (NCBI): domain Eukaryota; kingdom Metazoa; phylum Chordata; class Amphibia; order Caudata; family Ambystomatidae; genus Ambystoma; species Ambystoma mexicanum. The sequence goes on from NC_090941.1 coordinate 291,702,129, forward strand.
ACTCTGCGTAATTCCATTGCAGCTTCTGCAGAAAGTTTATAATAGTCTAATTTATTTTGATGCTCTACTGGAAGCAGTAGTAATCGGTGTAAAGTGACACTGTCTATGTTGTAGGCAGCTAAACCTGTGGGGGCCGTTACAACAGCTGACAGTTTGTTGTTTGTCAATTGTTGAAGGAACTTGCTGATGATTTTGATTAAGAATGTTTTCCCTGATCCAGCTTCACCACTCACGTACAACAGTATAGGTTTGTAATTTTGGCAGGTACATTAGTTTTTTTCGTTTTGTACATCATGTACAATTTGTTTTGTTACGTCCTCAAAAATGGTGCGCTGATCTTTGTTAAGTTTTGCTTGTTGTACATTTAAGTCTTCTGCATCTTCTTGATACTGATACATGGTGTCTTCTACTTCTGCATAGCTACTTCAGCCTCATTTGCTATTAGTGGTTGTCCTAGTGGTTATTAACTTCCTGCTACAGAAGGTTGACTACTGTCAGAAGAGACCTTATCTAGTTGGGCCTGAAGTTCTTCTTCCTGTTGCTGCTCATTGTGTAACATTGTTTTGTACTGCGTAAAGTTCACATCGGTGATAGCGCTTTCATTTGCTTTGAAAGCATCTTCATAGCAGACATAGTTTTCTAGTATGACTTCCTCTTTTCTCCACAGTTTGAAAAGTTGTAACAGAGACATGTAATACAGTTCTTTCTGTTGAGGAGTTTTTAATGCCAATTTTACATCATTAATTAAGCTTCATTTGGTAAGTTTCACCAAGCTCCCTTCACAATCGGTCACTCTATATCTACGTTTGCTTTCATCTGGTTTTACATTATTTTTGTATGCAAAGTTTTGAGCTATGTGGTATAGACAGATGCTTTCCAAAGTGCTACTCCTGTTCGGATAGTATGTGTCCAGTAAATTGTTTTTTAGAATGTCTTGGCTGTTGGGATCATTTTTGGCAATTGTTTCTATGTCCTCATATGATTTCAGCACTCTTTTTCTAGATTTTGCAGGACCAAGACTTAGCCATACTATGTTGTCTGATTTACCATACAATGCAGTACCGGTTAAACGATCTGCTGCTTCATAGGCGCCACATTCTCTATGAGAGTGCATTTTTATGCCTAGGCTGTACAATTTCTGTGATAATGTTTTGTCTGATGCTAGGTCATCCCAGAGGTCTTGAAGCTCTGTTTTTTCTGCTTTTGTTAAGTAGGCTGAAACATATCGTGCAACAACAGTTGAATTGTCTGCAATGTACTGCACATCTATGTTTGCATTCCATAAGAGGGCGATGATTACATTGTAATCCTTGATATATTTTGATTTTTCCCATCTTTTTATGTAATACGTGTTCTTAGGTGATTTACCTTTAACACTATGTCGAACTGAAGACATGAAGTTGTTTACTTCACCTGTTTCTGTAACTGGTCTAGGGAAACCAAAGCGGCATTTGGTATAGTATTTACCTTTGTTTTTGTATTTGCAGCAACAATATTTGCCACATTTGTGTCTTTGAAATTGTAAAATCTGCCCATGCAGTTCACTATGTGTCTGTTGTGAAGGGATTTCACAAGTGACATATATTTGGATAAACTGCAAAACAGTGCTATCACTGTCGTGACCAAATTTCGGTGCACCTTTGATCCATAACAGCATGTGAATATGTGGTGCTCCTCTCGCTTGATATTCTTTTCTCCAAAAGAAGTGTTGCACTTCTCCAAGGGCAGGAACAGTTTTATTTTCAATAAAGTGTAGCATGGCAATGAAACGATGATGGAAATATCTAGACACATTAACGGGATCGAGAGAGCAAAGTTCTCCAAGTGTTAATAAATCTATGTTGTTTTTGTTGCTGTTTGCTATGCGTAGGAACTCATGTAAATCTTCCAATGCATATTCTGCACAACTTAGCGTAACAAACCAAGTCAGTGGTCCAAGGTTTCTGATCATACAACGCACATCTCCGTGCCGTCGGAACCAGTACTCATTTGTACCACACAAACAAATTTGTTATACTTGCTTGTAAAACCTCATCTTTTTTTCCTGTACTTTTTGTATTAACTGTGTAGCTGACATATTTTGAAAGTGGGTTCCTGATTTCAATATGTGTGCAACTCCGTAACATACTGTTGCTAATTCACTTTCATAGAGTAGGTGGAATATGTATTCCACATTTTGTCTAAATCTGGGATCTTGGGAATACATTTGCAAAGAGTGGTATTCTGATGCTCCAATTTGAGTGGGTCTATCATCGTATCTTCCACCTTTGCCAGTAGGAAATAGCAGTGGAAAAGCACGTGCTTCTATACATTTTTTCCCATATACTCTTTGGTGACCCTTTGGTTTGTTGCATTTGGTAGTTTGTAGTGCATCATCTATGCTTTCATTGGAATCCAATGGATGAATTGTGTAATAGTCCAAAAGAGTGGATACTGTAGCAGGATCCAGAAGTACGAATTGTCCAGTTTCTGATGGCTCTTCAATTATTTCAGTTGTTTCCCTTAAGCTTTCATCAATATTTATTTCCTTGTAGTACTCGTTATTGTCTTTTAGATATTGCAATGCTTGTCTAATTTTATGTAAATCCACCAGTTGTTGCCACATTTTCTTGTCCTTTGTTGGCACACCATTTACCAAGACTATTAAAGAATGCTCTATTGAATGTTGCACTCCTAGAGTGTGTACATTTTCTGTTAGATCTAATGGCAAATAAACTGCTTTGCCACAAATGCCTTTCACTAATTCAGAGGAAAGTAATTTTGCTGTTTTTGGATGAAGGCGTATAATTGCTTCAAATGGGTGAACTGTTTGAATTATTATGCTCTCATACAAATTGAGTTGGTGGTGGGAAGAATTCCAAATTATTTGTAATAGCACGTGAAGGAGTGTGGTTGTTGTCTAATTTTGTAGTAAAGTAACTGCAACATATTAGGCGTTCAGTTAGTTCATATTTGTTTTCTGCTAAAAGGTAGAGAGCTAATTCAAACCATTTAGAGTCTTCATTGTCTTCCATTTTGTATGCTATGTCTACATTTTTTGTGCTCCTTTTGTAAAAGGTGCTACGGCAACTCACACACACATGGTTTGGTACTTCAGCAGATGACCTTTTAAATTTGACTATTTCTTTTCTGTATGTGTGTAATAAAAGATTGCTATGTGCAGAATTGTTGCTACTATGTTCTAAAACTATAGCATTTTGTAAGTGGCTTCCACTTCCAAAATACTTTCTCTGAATACGGTCATTTGTTTCTTGTAAGTATTTGGGTGTACCATGCAGAAGAGTGTTATTTAAATTGTCTAATTCTGAAGCTGGAGTTTTTGCATAGTATATTTTATACACTAGATTTCTTACACTTGTATGATGTATTAATATCCTTTTGATATCATGGAAGGTGCTTTTGCAAATAGGCCCAGAAATGCAGGCTAATGAATGTCCTTGTAGTCCTGTGTATTTGCGCACTGGACACATATCCATATTTTGCAGCACTTTCATTTTACTTTTGTCTTTACCTTTTACATACTGATTGAGGAACTGACGTAAAGATTTGAAAGCTTTGTTTGGAATGGCACACATTGATGTGCACGGCCATTTGCATACTGGACGGTGTAGTTCTGCTGAATTGAGAGGTAATTCTGAGTTTACAGAGGATACTTTTGTAAGCAGTGTTTCTTATTCCATGATGGTAGTATTGAATTTCTCATACCCTCGTCCACTGCTATGGATGGCAATTGTGTTTGTTTGATTTTGTTTGTATGCTTCTTCATTAAAATATGGTTCTGTGGTTGTTGTGTGACTCCATTCACCACCACAAACATTAAAACAATTATTTTTGTTCACATTCCATTTATTGCTGAGTTTCTTTTGTAGCTTGGTACTTAGTTTTGTTAGTGCTTTAATCCTATTTAACACTGATATTAACAACCTTCTTTTCAGAAGGATTGCACTCTCCACGAGAGCTTGTAGGATTAACTTTCTATGGTAGGTTTTAAGGGGTGAGGATGATTTCGGTCCTCTTCTTAGTAGATTCTGATGGACTCAGTGACGAAACATTTTTGATAAAATACTTTTTTTACTATGGGTTCTTGTTACACTATCAGGATTAGTAGGAGCATTGTTAGCTGTACTGGTAGCCGATTTTTTGCCAACATTTTTGTGTTTTGTGACACATTTTGATGGAGGACGTAAAATTTTGGTATTTGAAGATTCTTTTGTTTTGCTAACCAACAGCATTAGCTGGTTTCTTCCAACATTCTCTACAAACTGTACAACAGATGGATGCTTAGATTGGGCACTTTTATTTTTATTTGCTCTACTTCTGCGTTCCTTTCTACAGAGTTGCTTTTTGGTAGGCATTCTTTATTGTCTTTTGAAAAAAAGAAGGCATACTTTGGTCTGTTGTATAATTTATGTGTGCTGTGTGCATGCGTGTATGAGTCTGATGGGGAAGCTCTTTGTTATGGTGTGTGAATGTGCGTTGGACTCTTGCAATGATTTGGTAAGGCTATTTTACTGTTTGTATACTAGTAAAATGAGCTTCAGATGAGACTACAAAGTGGGCTAGTGGTGACGAGAAGCATTATTAATAAACGAAATGCCAGAAACTTGCTACAGCAACTTCTTTTCACAATCTAACCTTCTAAGGATTACGTACGTTATTTGAGTTCCAAACACACAGGGATTTGTGAGCCATTCTGCCTGTTATTCTTTGTTCAATAAATGGATATTTGTAGGTACAATGGTTCAAAAATCAATGTTTGCTTTGGTGCCCAAATTAAACAAATAACCCATGCAGCCTCTTTGAGGAGTAGTTACAACATAAAGGTAGTACTGTACTGTAGGTTTCTTCGGATATGTCGTCTGCAGTGTAGATGCTGTTGATTCTCAGGAGAGTAGTCTTCACTGCGATTCAAAAAAACAAAATTAATTACTTTGTGTGTTTACAGCAGTGCTGATACTGCACACATTAATTGTGCATCGTTCGTCAGAGCATTCTCCTTTTATATTTGAACCCAGTGCATGTGCGCATTTCACCTCTGTGCAGGCTTTGCATGGTATTTGCAATATGGTACTTGCAAGTCCTTCAAAATTGCTAAAATGTTTAAGGTTATGAAAATGCCTCGTTTTTTACAAGGTGTACTGTCAATAGGAGAGAGGTTTGTAAGCGATAGGGCATAGTAGTAGATGGGAAAACATTTTCTACTTGCAATTTAAAAGCACAATGCCGAAAAATCAGGAGACCTTCAGAGGGAGATGTCACCACAGCAATCGGGAGCGCTTACTTTTGTCATACGATTACATTGTAAGTAGCATTACTGTAGGTCGTACACAGTATACAGCTCTGACATTTTCTAATACAAAATCGAGTTTCGCCCTAAATAGGCATACTTGCAACGTTTGTATAGGTTATGCGGAAGACAGTAAGAAGCCGTGCGGTTTGTCAATGATAAATCGGACATCTTGCACTTAAAAGGGGGAGTGTTGGTATGTATTGCCTATGCACATTTAGCAGCATTAATTTGTTTTACATTAAATCATAAAGGTTGCACATGTTCTCTGATTGAAATATAAATACCTGTACTCTATACTCATGCATGTGCGCATGCATGGAGCTGTACATAAAAATTCGTAACACTTGCACAGTAGCTTCTGAAGTAGGTGCTTTGCAATGATATGCGACTTCCATTCAGAGTTATCGACAGTAATTTTGAAGTGCACAATGTTGATGACAGAGTTACATTTAGCGGTTTTCAATGTGATTGGTCGATGGTTGTGTGACTGCTTAGTTGTGTCCAATGAGGGACTCGATTTGCTACCGCTGTGGAAAGGGTGAAAGGACTGGGTAAGAGTTGCATGCCGCACGTAAGCAACGCTTGTACGCGGGTAGGGCGTGTCACATATGGGTTTCTACAGCACATCCTGCATGGAAAGGGGACTGTAGGCATCAGCCAATCAGGTGTTCACATTACTCTTTTGTGTCCAAAGACGATGCGTACACTGAAGATGGCAGAGGTGGAGAGGGTCAGGGTTTTGGTGCTTGGAGACATTTTTGTTCATGGCTTACAACATTATGCAGAGAGTAAGCATGTGGCACACCATTTCGATGTGAGAGGAATGGAGGTGGTGTGGAACGCTGACACTGATGCCAATGTTGCAGCAATTCTGCAAGTTTGCAGACACATACGTACGATGACCTCTCCTCATGTGGCAATTTTGCACTACGGTGCTTGCCATTTGGCCTACGTGACTGCACGTACTTTGTTGGCAGATTTTTGACAGTTGGTTGAAGCACTCATGAGCATCTTTCCAACTGCGAAAGTAATTTTTTCTGGTTTACTACCTAGAGTACAATGGAACAACAATTCATTTTTCTGTCCAGATCAAAGTATTGGGAGGTGTATCATTAATCGCGGCATGCATGCGTTTATGTTACGCGCTGGTATGTTTTTCTGCAGCCACGAAAACATTGTTCAAAGTAATGCAGATTATTTTGAAGCAGATGGTATTGCGCTATCTTCTTTGGGAAATGCGATGTTCTTTTGGAACGAAAGGCTTGATTTAGAGAATGTTCTGTAATGGTTGTAGGAGTAAAGTAAGGACAAAAATTACAAAAAAAATAAACAAAATAACAGATGTCTGTAAGGTATCTAGCCAAAAATAAAAAAAAATAAACGTCTCTTTTCAGTGCCCACCTTAAAGGGGAAAAAAGGGAATAATACTTTAATGTACCGTCATCACGCTCTGATCCTATACATGTCCGCGGACATGGCGGTAGTTTGCAGCCAGCGCATATCACCAACAGGAATTCTGGGGTGGAGACACATGCAAATGAAAATGAGTGGACCTAGGGATTGGTCAATAAAGTTCAGTGGGTGTGTTCTGAACGGCGAGATTTAGTAAGACCGTCTTCTCCCTGACAGGAGACCACACAGCCATGGCTTTGCGTGCTCGCAAACAGATTATTTGGATAATCATGGAGACTCATGGATACATTGGTTGAAGGTGCATGCAGAAAGCTGTAGTTTATCTGCAGATCTCGGATTTCTTCATGTGGCAGTGCACTGGCATGGCGTGCGTGGCATGAGGTGGCTGGACTTGGTACCTCTCTGTGTTACTTTACTGACAGAGCGTCCTCCAGATATACTTATCATTCATTGCAGAGGAAACAGTTTAGGCCATGTCTCAGGAATTTCTTTGCAATTTGCAATGAAGGAAGGACTTGCGAAGCTCATGGACATGTTTCCAAATTGTCAAATACTTTATTCCCGTATTGCACAAAGACAAATATGGCTGCGTTCTTCTGATTTTGGTCCACAAATGGAGAAAGCGAGACGCAATGTGAAAGGCTGTTTGTGCCTTTTTAAGAGATGTTGGCATGTCCTCATTCCACAATGAAAACATTTTGTTTCACAGCTCTTTCATTTTCCACAGAGATGGAGTCCATCTCACAAATGCTGGCAATCAGATTTTTCTTCCAATGTACAAAATGTATTGCAACCTCTTTTGCAATCACACTAACCTATCTGACAATCCATTTTCTCCAATCCACAGTTTTTGACTCACACAACACACCACCGAAAGGCTCTTTTCAGAGCCACCACTTAGTCCCAGAGTACACTTCATTGTGTTTGCTCCCCTTGCACCCTCCTTTTTTTCCCTACGACTGTCTGCAAACTTTTCCACAACTTTGCGGGGGTCTACAAGGGTCACTTCATAGTTCTATTGTTAAACTGAGAAAGGTGGCTCTGAAAAGAGCCTTTTCTGTAATTTTTGTTGCTTTCACGTTTATTGGTTCCCAGCACACGACACACTAGGAGAGGAGGCCAAAGGAGGGTAAGGAAGCAACACCAGCCACGGGGATAAGAAAGGGCAATTGGACAGAGAAAGATATAGGGTGAGCTTCACTTAGGTAAGGAGCACATCTTCTGGTGCTCTGTGACCGTAGCCTCAAAAGCGCTTCAAAAATTCTCCCCCCTGCAGAGTACTACGTCACAATACATACACACTATTGTCACCTTTGAAAGGTAAGGGTCAACAGTATTGAGAATGGCTTGTGAGGCAGCTGGAGGTAGGCGCTCACCCACAGGAGTGTCTCTTGTGGTGGGAGGATCGGACTCGGAGGATGCTGTGGAGGAACTCAATCGACTACGCTCTTCACATGGCACCACCTTGCGAATGTCTGCAATGTGGAACAAAGTGAGGTGTCGCTTCATGGTTGTCGTACCAAAGCTGTACACACCAGAACTCCCGCGACTCAGCACCACCTCGCACTGATTACACCTCACCAGGTTTGCACGTGCTTTTGGTTTGTTCCCATAAACGGAAAACAACGCCACACCCACGACTCCCGGCGAGTGCTCCTAGTGTGGAGGTCCTCCATTTCATTCTCTTCCTCCTCTTCTTCCTCGCTCTCTGCATCCTCACCCGTATATCGCTTTGCAGGCCTTTGGGGAGGTGGTGGCGGGTTTGGGGGTGGTGCAGAGGCTAATGAACCAGCAGCAGCCATGGAAGCCATGCCGATTACTTTCCTTTTGGTCACTACAGTAGTAAAGGCAATACACCTTAATCTGCTATACCTAGAAGGACAATGAAGATGCACTCGGGGTTGTGGCCATTTATAGGGATGGAGGGGTGTGCCTCGTGACCGTCTTCATCCCTGCAAAGCGGTACAAAAATTTTACACAACAAGTCCTCAGGTAAGCTATTGTCTGGGATATGTGAAATTATATTTTTACACTCTACAACATTTTGCTTTGTGTCTACACGTTCTTTTGTCGTACCAAAGCTGTACACACCAGGACTCCCGCGACTCAGCACCACCTTGTACTGGTTACAAATCACCAGGTTTGCACGTGCTTTTGGTTTGTTCCCATAAACGGAAAACAACGCCACATCCACGACTCCCGGCGAGTGCTCCTAGTGTGGAGTTCCTCCGTTTCATTCTCTTCCTCCTCTTCTTCCTCGCTCTCTGCATCCTCACCCGTATATCTCTTTGCAGGCCCTTGGGGAGGTGGTGGCGGGTTTGGGGGTGGTGCAGAGGCTAATGAACCAACAGCAGCCATGGAAGCCATGCCGATTACTTTCCTTTTGGTCACTACAGCAGTAAAGGCAATACACCTTAATCTGCTATACCTAGAAGGACAATGAAGATGCACTCGGGGGTGTGGCCATTTATAGGGATGGAGGGGTGTGCCTCATGACCGTCTTCATCCCTGCAAAGCGGTACCAAAATTTTACACAACAAGTCCTCAGGTAAGCTATTGTCTGGGATATGTGAAATGATATTTTTACACTCTACAACATTTTGCCTTGTGTCTACACGTTCTTTTTACTGCTGCGGAAGCACACAAACTGCACAAATCCGTCCACATGCTCAGCGTGGGTTTAGTCACATGTGAGACAGACAGTTAGGGACAGGCGCGATGTTCGCTATACTTACGGTTGTACTGCGCATGTGCATACATGATATGCTCACTGTACAGACAGGTCCAGTGTCCTTAGGACAACTCCATTTTGTTTAACTTAGAACTTGCCGGCCACAGCGCCTTTTCTAGGGATGTCAGCATTTTGGCTGCGGACGATACGGACAGGCAAACTGTCTTTAACACACTCCCATTGTGCTCATTTACAACCATCCCGGACACCTGGTGTGTTCTATGAACATCTTTCATCTCATTTGTAAGCGGCACGGCGAGGTATAATATCCTTAGGACGCCCCTTTCAGTTTATGTGTGCACAACTTGCACAGATGTTGCGGTCAAACATCAACTCCATCTTACTTGACATTCGTAAGGGTAGGTGTACTTCCTTTACAACACCCACATTCCATTTGCGAACATTTTAAGTCTTTCAACAAAAAAATGTCCACAAAACTCTATATCTAAAACATTCCAAACACACACACACACACTTCAATCCAAAGAATAACAAAGTTTTTTCATTGGTTTTTAATAGTGCAACTTAACCATAAAGTCCCTTTAACAAAGTTTTTTCATTGAATTTCATAGGTTTTTATTAGCCCAACTAAACCATAATGTCCCTTTAACAAAGTTTCTTTAGTGAATTTCATAGGTTTGTATTAGTGCAACTTAACCATAATGTCCCCTTAACAAAGTTTTTTCATTGAATTTCATAGGTTTTTAATAGTGCAACTTAACCATAAAGTCCCTTTAACAAAGTTTTTTCATTGAATTTCATAGGTTTTTATTAGTCCAACTTAACCAAAACGTCCCTTTAACAAAGTTTGTTTAGTGAATTTCATGGGTTTTTACCAGTGCATGCTATTTTCCTACAACTTACTAATATCATACTTACCCAATATAGCAATATTTGTGTCCAATTTACAACGTGTCACCTTAAAACTTTGCCATTTCCCAACTTGTAGGATCATTTTTAACACTTCTATCCACTTTTTGCAACAACATCAACTAGCTTTGCATCCGTAGACGTCTACAAACATCTGACTTCATTACGAAACCTCCAGACCGTGCCACATGACCATACGCTGGCGCGCGGCATGATGACATGTCCGAGAACCCGTCCGCACTTCACGATAAGATCCGTACTTCACGGACAGTTCGGAACTGCATTTTCTACTGATCTAGGAACTTTCAACTTCAACATTTCCCTTGCACAGCTGTAACACCTATTCCTACTCATCCATTAACAATTTAGTACACAGTACATACTTTTAGCAACACTGCCATTTATCTTAACATGGAATCAGCTAATGCCATTCCTCCTCCCCAAGAGACACCACCACTGCTGTAATCAAGGAGCATGAGAAATACTGCCCCTACCTTAGAAATAACATACACACAACATTTTCCCTGTCCACCTGCCCCACTATATTAGTGGTTGGTGTCTCTTTCCTCATTTCAAAACTCTAATATGAAAACAGTTATTTCACTATTCGGTTTTACTTGGAACCATAACGTCCCTTTAACAAAGTTTTTTCACTGAATGTCATAGGTTTTTAGTAGCGCAACTTAACCATAACGTCCCTTTAACAAAGTTTTTTTACTGAATTTCATAGGTTTTTAGTAGCGCAACTTAACCATAACGTCCCTTTAACAACGTTTTTTCACTGAATTTCATAGGTTTTTCCTAGTGCAACTTAACCATAACGTCCCTTAACAAAGTTTTTTTACTGAATTTCATAGGTTTTTAGTAGCGCAACTTAACAATAATAACTTTGGCTTTATGTACTATGGAACATACTGAACCTGATGTCCGCGAACTCTTTTAATGTCTGCGGACATGTTCGGAGAACAGTACCATTACCTAAGAACTCTGGGGGGTATGTTTGATTGTTATATCATAAAATAGGAACATTTAACAAATTCAAAAAGCAGCACACATACAAATTATATGTAGTAATACATAAGAAATGTAACCCATATATGTAACACACTATCCATTCATTTAAATAAAATATGTTCTAAAATAGAATATACTAAAAGAAGATAAATTGGCTTCCAACATAATTACCTCACAGACACTACAGAACTAAGAGCAAGGCCAGACCTACAGAGTACTTAGAACATATCTTACCTGAAATAGTAAGTGTACTTCACTTTACTCATATATTTATAAACTTTCTGTATTAGATAAAAAAATATATTATCTTTTCTTTTCTCAAGGAAATGTCTAGTACTCTGGAATGGCTGGAGGAGCATTTCCCACATGAGGAAATGTCAGAAGATAGTGAAACTAATGGTAAACACTTTACAATATAAACCATTTAATTATTTTTATTTTATATACATTTAACATATATATATTTTTTTGTACAGAGCATACCAAAATAGAAAATACCTCGGAAGAAACTGTTATGGATAACACTCTTGACAGCATAAAAGAAAAAATTGATTTATTGTTGATCAATTTTAATAATTTTAAAACTTTTGTTGAAGATCATTTTAAAACAAAAACCTCATACCATTGTCCCACATGTACTTGTCCCCCCTCACCATATCCCAGTCAATTATCCCCAAACTCTCTCCATAACCCAAAACGTTTTGATGAGACTTCCATCCCTTCTTCACCTGATACCAATCATGTTGAGACCCCTAATTCTCCTGTTTTTGATTCCGTTTCTGCCTCACCTTCTCTATCATAAATTATTAATATATGTTAAATAAAGTTACATTTTTATATTGTGTTAAAATTAGTTTCTGTTTTTTTTAAAAAAAAACAATGTAGGTGTCCGTGGACAGCGCGGGTGTTCTGAAATGTTTGTAAATAAATGAAAATGGAGGTGTCCTGAAGAACACTATACCTGTCCGTACTGTTCGCTAGCAAGTTGAAACTGTTCTAAGAACACACGCGGTGTCCTGAAATGTTCGTAAAGAAACGAAAATTAAAGTGTCCTGAAGAACACTATACCTGTCCGTAGTGTTCGCTAGCAAGTCGAAACTGTTCTAAGAACACAATTGGTGTCCTGAAATATTCGTAAATAAACGAAAATGGAGGTGTCCTGAAGAACACTATACCTGTCCGTACTGTTCGCTAGCAAGTTGAAACTGTTCTAAGAACACATGCGGTGTCCTGAAATGTTCGTAAAGAAACAAAAATTAAAGTGTCCTGAAGAACACTATACCTGTCCGTAGTGTTCGCTAGCAAGTTGAAACTGTTCTAAGAACACACGCGGTGTCCTGAAATGTTCGTAAATAAACGAAAATGGAGGTGTCCTGAAGAACACTCTACCTGTCTGTACTGTTCGCTACCAACTTCAAACTGTTCTAGAACACATGCAGTGTCCAGAAATGTTTGTTTGATGTGTGACGCACTTTTAATTACTTCAGGACCCGAACAGTGTCCGTAGAACATCAACGTGCATGCGCAAACCAATGGCTGTGCATTTGGTGTCCAGCGGACAGCAGCTTCCTTCGCGAACATGTTCGCGAAGTGATCATGTGACCGTGCCCATGCTGATCGCGTGTTCTGAATACGGGCACTGTTCGTGTCCCCGAACAATTCAAAAGTACATTTTCAAGTAATCCACAATATTTCTCAATAAAAACTCACCATAGCACAAGTCCCACATAATAATCCTGAGTTTCTACATACTTTTTGAAAGTTTTTGAACCTTTTTTTGTGTTCGATCTGTCCGCGGACAGCGTGCATGTCCACGAACCGCGTACAAGCACCCCTATAAAAGACCACGCCCTAGAGCTTATTCTCATTGTGTTTATGGCTATTCTTCAGAGCCCAGCTATTTTTCCTGCAACTTGCAGATTACACCATCATCGAGATGGCATCCATGGCTGCACTACTGCCACCTGGTGCTGCACCTGCGTCAGTACCACCCCCATCCCCTCCACCACCACCTTCCCAAGGGTCTGAAGAGGGGAACAGGAGTGAGGATGCAGAGGAGGAAGAAGAGGATGACGAGAATGAGGCTGAGGAAACCCTACTACCTGCACTAGGCGTGAGTCTTGGGTGTGGCGGTTGTTTACAATTCATGGGAATGGTCCTAAGGCTTGTGCGAACCGTGTCACCTGCAATGAGCGCAAAATGGTACTCAGTCGCGGGAGGCATGGTTCGTACAGCTTTCGGACCACAACCATGAAGCGAAACCTAAGGTCATTTCACTTTGGGGCCATTTGCAAGGTTGTACCTTGCGAGGAGCGTAGTAGGTTGATTTCCTCTACTTCATCCTCCATTTCTGATACTGTCACCACACGGACCACCTCTGTGGGACAGCGTCTTCCTCAAGCTGCCTCACAGGCCATACAGAATTCTGATGACCCTTACCTTTTGAGGATCACAGTTGTATGCATGTACTGCGACACAGTACTCTGCAGGGGGGAGCGAATTCACAGTGCTTTTGAGACTATCGTCTCAGAGCATGAGAAGACCTGCTCACTACCCAATTAAAACCCACTCTACATCTTCCTCTCTCAGCTCGCCCTTTCTTATCCCTGTGGTTGGTGTCCCCCCTTTACCCTCCTTTCCCCTCCTCTGCTATTGTGTTGTGTATAAAAAAAAACAAAAAATACAAAATAACAAAAATCTAAAAAAATAAGGCTCTTTTCAGAGCCACCTTTCACAGTTAAAAAACAGAAGTGAAAATAAATGAAGCAGGGCCCTTTGTATTTTTTAGAAGTCTGCGGACAGTCCGCGGACATCTAAAAATTTGGGGTGCTACCCTATCATAACCATTGCAATTTTCTCTGGCAGGAAGTGGTGGCTCTGAAAAGAGCCTTTGGGAGGTGTTTGTATGTCAAAAATTATAAATACTCAACACCTACTTCAAAATGGATGCTGTAATTCTGAAAAAGGTCGCAATGCATTTTGTACATTTCTCAGAAGAATCTGATTGCCAGCATAAGTAAGATGGACTCCATCTCTGCGAAAAATGTATGTACTATGAAACATAATATTTTCATAATGAAAAGAGGACATGCCAAAATCTCTTAGAAAGGCACAAACAGCCTTATTAACATTGCGCCTTGCTTTTTCCATTTGTGGACCAAATGAAGAAGAACAAAGCCACATTTGTCTCTGCGCAATACGTGAAAATATTACTTGAGAATTAGGAAACATGTCCATGACCTTCCCAAGTCCTTCTTTCATAGCAAATTGCGGAGAAATTCCAGACACATGTCCTAAACTGTTCCCTTCACAATGAATTACAATTATGTCTGGATGTTGCTCTGTCTCCAAAGTAGCACAGAGAGGTAGCAAGTCCAACCACTTCCTTCCACGTACTCCATGCCAGTGTACTTCCACATGTGGAAATCCAAGATCTACAGCTACTCCACAGCTTTCTGCATGCACCTTCAACCAATGTATCCACGAATCTCCCAAAATCCAAACAATCTGTTTTCTGAAACACACAGCCATAGCTATCTGTTGTTCTCTCAGCAAAAGGAGTATCTGAGAGACTCTCTCCTGGCACAACACACCCACTAAACTTTCCTGACCAATCCCTTTCAGTGCTCATTCTCATTTGCATGACTTCTGAACCTAAAATTCCCCAGATGTAACCCCCGATGTCCGCTAACTACCGCCATGTCCGCGGACATATCGTAACATGAACAGCCCTTCTACAATTTCCACTTCACTCTCTGTGCCATTCGCTTATTGGATGTAGCTAAGAAGTCACATGACCATCCACCAATCACATTCAAGACCTCTACATCTAACTGCATCATCATAGATCAGCACTGCAAATGTACTGTGAATCTCTCTGAGTGCAAGTGTCATATCATTGGCAAGCACCATCTACAAGAAATACTGTACAAGTCTCCAAGATTTCTACTTGCAGCTCCATGCATATCCATATGCATGAACACAAACTACAGGTATGCATATTTTCTGTACAGTAGATGAACACATTTTCAAACTGACTTTTAGCTTGTGCAATCTGTAAAATGAATGTCCTGTCTTTTTTCAATCTACTAAAATCAACTGTCAATTATAAACCTTTATACTATTTACTTTCTTTATACACACACACTCAAATCATGTTAAACTAACATTTTTGAATTGAAATATATAGACTACATATATTCAAACAAAATTGCATGCTTGCACACTCTATGTTCAAATCTCAAAAAATAATATTTATACAATTACATAATTTTTTAAATTTCTTTATTTATTTTTTTACTTTAATTTAAGCATGCCATTGAGGCACTATTACCTGGAAGAGCTTGGTTACAGAAATAGTGGTATTCAGTGCTACATTATGAATTTCACCAGACATAGTAAAGATATTTTGTTTGCTGCAGTTAGTCATTGCAATACAATTTGTTCATTAAGAAAATATCATATGTATTGAACTGGTGCGACGTATTTTATGTAAATAAGATAGTTTTAATGGTTTTGAGGAAGGCGCTGAGGATTTCAATTAAAAAAATCAATGTCTAAATTAAAAACAGTGCTATATACAAAAAAAATTACTAATTTGTTTCTTTTACAATTGCAGTGAAGACCATTCTCCTAAAAAGAAGCAGCCAAATTTGAAGAACAAAGAAGAATTAAGAAGTAACCTGTTCATTTTAGAAAAAAAGTAAGTAGAATATCACCATAATATTTGTATTATTACTCAAACACACTGCAAAGTTAATTCATGCTATTTCTGTGCCTAAAAATAGAGATTGTGCACCATTCTGTCCAGAAAATCCCCACGTCTTAAACAGCGATTTACAGCCAGAATGGCCCACAAATTCCTATTTTTGGACACACAAATTACCCAACTCAACCGCTAGAATTTTGATATTATAGAACAAACAACTGTTTTAATTGTATACATTAGATTTACTATTTGTGCTTCTCCACACCACTAGCTTACTTTTTTCTGTCATCTGAACCCCAGTTTAGTAGCACATCAATTCAACAATACCCATCCCTACTAGTTGTAGTTCCCAATGCACAATCACACACCATTACATACATCTTTATCATCTTACTCAAACACTCATGCACACAGCACACATACATTGCAGAACACCCCAACCCATACCGTCTTTATTTTTTTCAATAGACCCTAAAGAATGCCTACCAATAGTCAAATCTGTAGAAAGCAACGCAGAAGTAGAGCAAATGAAAATAAAAGTGTCCAACATAAGCATCCATATCTAGCAGAATTTGTAAAAAAAAGTTGAAACAAAACAGCTAATACAGTCATTTAGTGAAACACAAGATGTTTCAAGTACAAAAACTTTGCCTCTTCTATCAAAATATAAAACAACCCAAAAAACAATTAACAGAAAATCAGCTATCACTACAGATAAAACTGCTTCTTTAAATTTTGATATAGTGCAAAATAAGCAAACCAAGAAAAGTATTTTAGCCAAAATGTACCGTCACAAAGTCCTTCAAAATCTTATAAAAACAGGAGAGAAATCAGGTTCAATGCTTAAAACCTATCTTAGAAAATTCATCTTAGAAGCGTTGATGGACAGTGCAATTCTTCTCAAAAGAAAGTTATTTTTTTTTAGTGTTAAACAAAATGAAACCACTTACAAAACTAATAACTAAATTACAAAAAAGACTTCTCAATAAACAAAATGTCAACAGAAAGAACTTCTTAAGTATCTGCGGAGGTGAATGGAATCACACTGCGAGCACAGAACCATACTTTAATGAAGAAGCGTACAAACAAAAGCAAACAAATACAATTGCCATACATAGCAGTGGTCGAGGTTATGAAAAAGTGAATAATACCATAATGAAACAAGAAGTACTCCTTACAAAAATATGCCCTGAAAACTTAGAATTACTCCTCCATTCGACTGAATCTGAACATCTAGTGTGCAAATGGCCATGCACGTCAATGTGTAACATTCCCAAACAATTTTTCAAGTCTTTATGCCAATTCCTCAATCAATATGTAAAAAGCAAAGACAAAATCAAAATCAAACTACTACAAAATATGGATACCTGTCCAGTGCGCAAGTACCCAGGACTACACGGACATTCATGGGCCTGCATTACAGGACCTACTTGTAAAGCCACCTTCCATGATATCAAAAGGATATCAACACATCATTCAACTATAAGAAATCTAGTCTATAAATTGTACTATGCTAAAAGTCCTGATTTAGCACTAGCAAATTTAAATAAAATGTTTCTACATGGTACAGCAAAAGACCTACTTGAAGAAATTGACTATATCCAGAAAAAATATTTTGGAAGTGAAAGCCACTTACAGAATGAAATAGTTTTAAACCAAATTATCAACAATTCTACACATGGCAACCTTTTACTAAACACATACAAAAAAGAAATAATACAATTTAAAAGTACATCAGCTGAAGTACCAAACCATCTGTGTGTATGTTGCTGCAGAACTTTTTATAAAAGTAACACAAAAACTGTAGACCTATCATACAAAATAGAAGACAATGAAAATTCTAAATGGTTTGAATTAGCTCTCTACCTTGTAGCAGAAAACAAATACGAAATAAATGACCCCTTAATACTTTGCAGTTACTGCACTACAAAACTTGACAACAACCAAACTCCTTCATGTGCTATCACAAATAATTTGGAATTATACCCACTACCAAAACCCCTACAACAACTTAATTTATATGAGAGCATCATAATTCAAACAGTGCACCCATTTTAAGCAATAATACGCCTTCAACCAAAAACACCAAAATTACCTCCCTCTGAATTGGTAAAAGGCATTCGTGGAAAAGTAGTTTATTTACCATTAGATCTAAAAGAAAATGTGCATACTCTAGGAGTGCATTGTCCAATGCAGCAATCTTTAATTATCTTAGTAAATGGAGTACCTACAAAAGACAAAAAAATATGGCAACAGCTGGTAGATTTACATAAAGTTAGACAAGCCTTGCAATATCTTAAAGAAAATAATGAATATTAGAAAGAAATTAATATTGAAGAAAACTTGAAGGATACAACTGAAACAATTCAAGAAACACAAGAAACTGGTCAATTTGAGCTCCTAGATCCTGCTACAATATCAAATACTTTAGACCATTATACAATTCATCCTTTGCACTCTAATGACACCATAGAAGATGCACTGGGAACATACCAAATGCGTCAAACAAAAGGATCACTAATCAGCATATGGGAAAAAAGTATAGAAGCACGTGCTTTTCCTCTACTTTTTCCTACTGGCAAAGGAGGAAGGTACGATGATAGACCTATTCAAATATCAGCATCAGAATGCGGCTCATTACAGATCCATTCTGAAGATCCCAGATTTAGACAACATGTGGAATACATATTCCACCTACTCTTTGAAAGTGAACTACCAACCTTATGTTACAGAGTTGCACACATATTAAAATCAGGATCACACTTTAAAAATATGACAGCTACACAATTATTACAAAAAGTGCAACAAAAGGACGAGGTTTTACATTCAAATATTACAAATCTATTAGCAAATATGCGTGGTACTAAAGAGTACTGGTTTCGACATCATGGAGATGTACGTTGTATGATCAGAAACCTTGGCCCACCCACTTGGTTTGTTACATTAAGTTGTGCAGAATATGCATGGAAGAATTACATGATTTTCTACGCATATCAAACAAAAACAAAACAAACATAGATATACTAACACCTGGAGAATTTTGTTCTTTGGATCCTGTTAATGTTTCAAGATATTTTCACCATCGCTTCATTGCTATGCTACATTTCATTTGTAATAAAACTTTTCCTCCCCTTGGAGAAGTGCAACACTTCTTTTGGAGAAAAGAATACCAAGCCAGAGGAGCACCACATATCCACATGCTTTTATGGATTAAAGATGCTCCTAAATTTGGTCAAAACAGTGATGCCACTGTTTTACAGTTTATTCAAAAATATGTCACTTGTGAAATTCCATCAGAAGCCAGAAATAGTGATCTTCATGTACAAATTTTACAATTTCAGAGACACAAATGTGGAAAATATTGTCGTCGCAATTCCAAAAACAAAGGGAAATACTACACCAAATGCCGATTTGGTTTCCCTAGACCAGTTACAAATACAGGTCAAGTGAACAACCTCATGTCTTCAGTTAGACATAGTGTTAAAGGTAAGTCACCTAAAAATACATATTACATAAAAAGAAAAGATGAAGAAAAATATATCAATGATTATAATGCAATCATTGCCCACTTATGGAATGCAAACATAGATGAGCAGTACATTGTAGACAATTCTACTGCAGTTGCACGATATGTCACAGCATACTTAACCAAAGCAGAAAAGACAGAGCTCGAAGACCTCTGGAATGACCTGTCATCAGATAAAACAGAGTCTCAGAAATTATACAGCTTGGGCATAAAAATGCTCTCCCATAGAGAATGTGGATCATATGAAGCAGCTGATTGTTTAACTGGTACTGCATTGTATGGTAAATCTGAAAATATAGTATGGCTAAGTCTTGGTCCAGCTAAATATAGAAAAAGAGTTCTAAAATCATACAATGATATACAAACAATAGCCAAACGTGATCCCAACAGCCAAGACATTTTAAAAAACAATCTATTGGACACATACTACCCAAACAGAAGTAATACTTTGGAAACCATGTGTCTATACCACATAGCCCAAAACTACACATACAAAAATAATATAAAACCTGATGAAAACAAAGGTAAATACAGAGTGACAAACTGTGAAGGCAGCTTAGTTAAACTCACTAAACCAAATTTAATTAATCATATCAAATTGTCATTAAATACCCTCAACATAAAGAAGTATATTACATGTCCCTGCTACAAATCTTTAAACCATGGAGAAAAGAAGAAGAAATACTAGATAACTATGACATATGAAGGTGCTTTCAAAGCAAATGAAAGCACTATAGCTGATGTAAACTTTACACAATACAAAACAATGTTGCACAATGAACAGCAACACGAAGAATAACTCCAGGCCCAACTAGATAAGGACACTCCTGACAGTAGTCGACCTTCTGTAACAGGAAGCCAAGAACCACTGGGAGAACCACTAATAATAAATGAAGCAGAATTAACTATGATAGAAGTAGAAAACACCATGTGTCAGTATGAAGATAAAGAAGACTTAACTATACTACAATCAAACCTAAACAATGAACAACGTAACATTTTTGAAGAAGTAACAAAACAAATTGCACATGGTGTACAACATGAAAATAAAGAATGTTCCTGCTATAATTATAAACCTATACTACTGTACGTCAGTGGTGAAGCTGGTTCTGGCAAAACATTCCTAATCAAAATCATCAGTAAGTTCCTTCAACAATTGACACACAACAAACTGTCAGCTGTTGTCACTGCCCCCACAGCTGTAGCTGCCTACAACATAGGTGGTGTCACTTTATACCGATTACTACTATTGCCAGTAGAACACCAGAACAAATTAGACTATTACAAACTTTCTGCAGAAGCTGCAATGGAACTACGCACAGTATTGAAACAAATAAAATGCTACTAATAGATGAAGTGAGCATGGTCTCCAACCTAATAAAGGCTTTGATTCACCTCAGATTACAAGAAGTACTCAAAACAAACTATGTAGAGCTCTTTGCAGGAAAACACATTATTGTTTTCGGAGATCTTCTTCAATTGACGCCAGTAAAAGGTGAGCCTCTTTTTAAAACATTAGGACACAAACTCTGCCGTAAAACTGTTGGCAGCATTGGAAATGTCAACCTTTGGCAACTTTTCCAATACAGAGAATTAACAGAAAACATGCGACAATCTGCAGATCTCACTTATGCCAACATCTTAAAAAGTATCAGAGTTGGTATATTTTCTAAAGAAGTAGAAGCAATATTGAAAACCCCGCAAATTAATGCACTTCATGGCGATAATGCATGTGCTACAGATGTTATGGAACAATTAGCCCACAAAAATGTCAATTGTATGGCCTTAATGCCAACTCTTGCAAGCTGTTTCAAATTCAATGAAATAATGTTAAGTAAAGAAATGCAACCAATAATGGAAATTAGCGCCACAGACAAACTAGATGTACATGGTATGACACTACCCATGTGTGACCAAGCCACAATAAGACTAAATAGTTTAGAAACATCAATCTCAAACACAGCAGGCTTAGAAAAGATATTACAATTATCCTTAAATTGTAGAGTAATGCTTAAACGTAACCTTGACGTGGACCAAGGACTAGTTAATGGAGCACTAGGTACAGTTGTTGGCTTTCAAACATACCCACTTGACAACAAAATTCAGTTTGTCAATATACTCTTTGACAAACTTTCAGAAGTAAAAAGGATAGGACGCTCAACAGCTCTATTCCTTCTCTTCAAAGACATGTATGTACGCAGAGAACAATTTTCTCTAACTCCTGCATACGCAGTCACGATGAATAAATCACAATGTCTTACCCTAGACAAAGCAATGATAGATATTGGTAACACAGTCTTTAAAGAAGGCTTGAGCTAAGTAGCACTATCACGGTTACCTGCACTTTATAGTCTATTTCTAATCAACTTTGATGCAAGTAAAATAAACGCTGATATTCCTTGCATTTTAGAATACAATAGACTTCGCTCACTATACACCCCCCATCTAAACACATATTCTGTTCCACAAAAAGTAAAATGTTATAAAAGAAAAATAAATCAAACAGAAATGCAACAGGATGTCACTGCAAATCCTCCAAAGAGAGTAAAAGAAAGTAATACTTCATCAAGTACCACAAGCAAAAAAGAATCAATTAGGGAAAGTAAACCAGGTACTTCTTCAAAGAAGGAAGACAAACTCCAAAAAAAGCAGTCAGATACAGAACTACCTGGTCCATTTAAACTCTCAAATATAGTTGGTGTAAGTTGCTACGCAAATGTAGCAATGAATATTCTATTTCAATTACCACCAATTGTTGACAACATTTACTTACACAGTACATTCCCATTGTGTATGCAAATGTTAGTACTTAACAGAAATGCAGCAAACAATCCTGACAACACATATAGTGTTTATGGAATAAGACAACAATTGGACTACTGTGCTGGAATGGTTAAATTCACTATAAACTCACAGGAAGATCCACAAGAATTTCTAATGTACTTACTACACGTACTGGAAAACAAAAACATACCTATAAATGAAATCTTCCAGATTTCATACATGTGGAAACATACATGCACTCTCTGCAACAATGTGACACAAGAAGAAATCCCCAATGAACGCTTCATATATATATCAATACCTAATTGTGAATCCATTCCATTTCAGCAACTTGTACAAAATGCAAACCATGGTAGATTATGTTCTACCTGCAATTCAGATAATCGCTCCACGTTCGTAATACAACACGTAGTAAATACGTAATACTAATGCTTCTAAGTTACAATGCAGATGGTACCAAAAACAACTGCAAGCTGACTGGATTCACACATGTTTTGCATTCTTGGTGAGGGACTGTTTGTGATGACACCTGCTGCAGTACCTACGCGCCCCGTTAAATTAAAAGGGTTTGTCCATGAGAGTTGAGGTGATGTTAAAGATCTTGCGTCGCACCAGGTTTAGCTACTACGGAGACTTAGAGTCCCTCCACTCCGTTTGTGACAATATATAATGGTTGTGTTGAGCTATCCCTTGATAGTGCGCCGAAAAATAATGGAATGGCAAGTAGTGATGATTAATCAATTCCTGTTTATTTTTGTGATGTTTAGAGCCTTTGTGGATGACACGTGTTTCGGCAGAGCTGCCTTTATCGAATCCAGGCTATATAGATAGCTCATAAGTCACTGCATAATGCATAAAGGTGCTGAAGTTCACAGGGATGAATCCCTCCTGATACAAAGAAGTCCTCCGTATGTACGAGTGTCCTGTGTGTGGATTCACACATGGTCAAATATCACATGGTAAGAAAACCTTCACAACAATAGGTATAATCTACCACGCAGGAGACACAACCAATTTAGGGCACTACACTGCATATATAAAAAAGAGATGTGAATAGTTTGAATGTAATGATAGTACCATTACTCTAAAGCAGAGATTACCAGCAAATCTTACAAACACGTATTTAATGTTTTTAAAACCCAAATTTGATAACTAAACTGTACTTAAACCTTAACTAAACTTGTAGTAAAAAAATAAAAACTGTTAGAATATTCCAAAAGCTATCTAACTGCCTAAAGATTGTACAACAACTAATCAGATAAATGAATACCACTAAATTAGAGCAAAAAATAGACAGTTAGAATACGCCAATTGGTATCTAACTGTCCCAAAATTTAACAATATCGAAACAGATAAATCAATACCACTAAAATATATAAAAAAATAGACAGTTAGAATACGCCTACTGGTATCTAACTGTCCAAAAATTTAATAATATCCAAACAAATAAATAATATGTTAGCGCTCCAAAAAAATGCAACAACCCAATGTATAAAGCATTTGCCAGAAGCAACAAGTGAACACTGAAAACAAACAAATAAACTGTAGCATAACAGAAAAAAGTTTTTTTTTAATCCGACATGGATTTTTTTTTCTCCCACAGACCCAATGATTTTAGCAACGAACACATAAACTGAGCAAATTGGACAGTACTCTGGTTTGTAATCTACTAAATATGAGGGTCCAAAAATGTTTTCAAATGTTGATTATACAATGTAATAAGTCATTAGAAAATACTAATACTAACAGGCTATTTTCTTTTATCACAGAAATTAACAAGAAATACATGTACTCCAGTTACTAAACCAAACAGTAAGTATATTATACACTCTATGCCATGGCCACAACCATCGCAGCATATCACACCCATAATATCTTATAACTTTGTTCCTTATAAATTTGTTTTTGACCCAAAGTTATAAGCAACTATAAGTGTGATATGCTGCGGTGGTTGTGGCCAGGGCATAGAGTGTTGGGTGCATGACCAAATAGTCATGCACCCAACATTTTATGCCCTGGCCACAACCACCGCAGCATATCACACCCATAGAGTCAAACATTTCAACTATGGCCTATGGAAACTTTTAATGTCCGCGGACATTACCAGTATTCTTAGAACACTTTCAACTTGCCAGCGAACAATACGGACAGTGTCTTCAGGACACCCCCTACAAACATTTCAGGACAGCGCGAGAGTTCTTAGAACACTTTCAACTTGACAACGAACAATACGGACACCGTCCTCAGAACACCTCCATTTGGTTTATTTGCGAACATTTCAGGACACCGCGAGTGTTCTTAGAACACATTCAACTTGCCATCAAACAATACGGACAGCGTCTTCAGGACACCCCCTACGAACATTTCAGGACACCACGAGTGTTCTTAGAACACATTCAACTTGACAACGAACAATACGGACCGTGTCCTCAGAACACCCCAATTTTGTTTATTTGCGAACATTTCAGGACACCACGAGAGTTCTTAGACCACATTCAACTTGACAAAGAACAATATGGACAGCATCCTCAGAACACCCCCATTTTGTTTATTTACGAACATTTTAGGACACTGCGAGTGTTCTTAGAACACATTCAACTTGACAAAGAACAATACGGACACCGCAAGTGTTCTTAGAACAAATTCAACTTGCCATCAAACAATACGGACAGCGTCTTCAGGACACCCCCTATGAACATTTCAGGACACCACGAGTGTTCTGAGAACACATTCAACTTGACAACGAACAATACGGACAGCGTCCTCAGAACACCCCCATTTTGTTTATTTACAAACATTTTAGGACACTGCGAGTGTTCTTAGAACACATTCAACTTGACAAAGAACAATACGGACACCGTGTGTGTTTTTAGAACACATTCAACTTGCCAGCGAACAATATGAACAGCGTCTTCTGGACACCCCCTACGAACATTTCAGGACACCGCGAGAGTTCTTAGAACATTTTCAACTTTACAATGAACAATACGGACAGCGTCTTCAGGACACCCCCTACGAACATTTCAGGACTACGCGGGAATTCTTAGAACACTTTCAACTTGACAACGAACAATACGAACAGCGTCCTCAGAACACCCCCATTTTGTTTATTCGTGAACATTTCAGGACACCCAAGAGTTCTTAGAACATTTTCAACTTGTCAACGAACAATACGGACAGTGTCTTCAGGACACCCCCTGCGAACATTTCAGGACACCACGAGTGTTCTTAGAACACATTCAATTTACCATCGAACAATACAGACAGCGTCCTCAGAACACCCCCATTTTGTTTATTTGCGAGCATTTCAGGACACCATGAGTGTTCTTAGAACACATTCAACTTGACAAAGAACAATACGGACAGCGTCCTCAGAACACCCCCATTTTGCTCACTTACGAACATTTTAGGACACCGCGAGTGTTCTTAGAACACATTCAACTTGACAAAGAACAATACGGACAGCGTCCTCAGAACACCCCCATTTTGTTCATTTACGAACATTTTAGGACACCGCGAGTGTTCTTAGAACACTTTCAACTTGACAACGAACAATACGGACAGCGTCCTCAGAACACCCCCATTTTGTTTGTTTGCAAACATTTCAATACACCGTGACTGTTCTGAGAACACATTCAACTTGCCAGCGAACAATACGAACAGCCTCTTAGGACACCCCCTACGAACATTTCAGGACACCGCGAGAGTGCTTAGAACATTTTCAACTTGACAACGAACAATACGGACAGCGTCTTCAGGACACCCCCTACGAACATTTTAGGACACCACGAGTGTTCTTAGAACACAATCAACTTGACAAAGAACAATACGGACAGCGTCTTCAGGACACCCCCTAGAAACATTTTGGGACAATGCGAGAGTTCTTAGAACACATTCAGCTTGCCACAGAACAATACAGACAGCGTCCTCAGAACACCCCCACTTTGTTTATTTGCAAACATTTCAGGACACCGCAAGTGTTCTTAGAACAGTTTCAGCTTGCTTGCAAACAAAACGGACACATATTGAGTCCTCAGAACAGCCCCCATTCAGTTTATTTAGAACATTTCAGAACACCTGTGATGTCCGCAGACAAATCGAACACAAAAAGAATGTCTACCACATAAAAACGCACAACATTTAACATCTCTCATACCCTCCCATCCTCCCCAAACAGTCCTACACACCAACGCACTCTACTAAATACACATTTTGAACAAACTTTCACTGCGCTGTCCGCGATTCCAAATCTGACGCTCTTCACGCCTCACACCGTCCAATCAGCAATGACGCAAGCCGCTCGGCCAATCAGGACACTGTCCATGGAGTGAACAGGGACGTGTGTCCGCGGACCGAACACAGCTATCACAAATTTTTTTTACCTACTTTTTGGTCATTTTAAAAAAAACTACTGGACGGATTTTCACCAAATTTGCAAAAGCACGCTTTCGGGACCAAGCCACAGCACTATTATTCTTGACCTCGTTGCAACCTCCTTGGTGAAAATCCGTCCAGCGGTTTGGGCTGTAGGCGCGAGCAAAACATTTTTCCCATTTAGTCTATGGGAAAAAAAAATGTTTTGGGAATCCTCACCAAACTTTGCAAACATATTCAGAGTGGGCCATATACTTTTTTTTGCAAAGTTTGGTGAGGATTCGTCCAGGAGGAGCGACGTTATAAGCTGCCCAAAAAGTATATATATATATATATATTCAGTGAAAAAAACGTTGTTACAGGGACGTTATGGTTAAGTTGCGCTACTAAAAACCTATCACCTTTACTGAAAAAAACTACAATGAAGGAACGGTACAGTTAAGGTGGCCTACTAAAAACCTATCAAATTCAGTGAAAAAAACATTGTTAAAGGGATGTTATGGTTCAGTTGCCCTAAGGAAAACCTACCAAATTCAGTGCAAAAACTTCGCTAAACGGACGTTATAGTTACTTTGCACTAACTACAACCCATCCATATTAGGCTTACAAGTAAATCCAAAAATCCCCAGAAATTCGCATGTTATGGTAAACTAAGCAACCATAACTCGCGCCACCACTGTGCGTTGCTAAGACTAACATCCATGACATCAAAGATGACATCAGAAATGTTATTGTTGACATCACTGATGACATCACATGTCTGGCTCTCTTTTTTTTTGTTCACTGACGTATGTGGGCCACATTGTTTCTTCAGTGCCAGTCAGGAAGTAAAAATTCAAAAGGTGCTATGTTTGTAGACTTTACCCTTCTCATAAGTTCATACAGTACTTTCCTTAGGGGTCAGGTACATCATATGATACATAAACATAGGGGAAGCAACAAGAGTGAAACATAGCAATCATTTCTGTGCATGAAGATAATCAGTTAGGTTGTGAACACTTTCTGGTAACACTGCTGCTTTTTTGCTTACTTTACTTTTCCTATACATACACGAATATTTGTAATTGTCGCCGTGTGTTTCTGTTTTCTGTGTAGTCGTAAAATTATGCAGTAAGTGAGGCACTGGTATCTACTTATTACATGTTTCACAGTATGCAAAACTCTGAAATGAAAGCATTCATCATTTTATCATCCAATGTGTCAAGATTTTCAATATTGGACCTCTGTGGTGCATGCTGCAGACAATGGCTACGTTTCAACATGACATGGTTCATGTATTGGAAAGAACGGTGTAATGGAATGGTTTGTACATCAATGCATTTCTTAATGAACTTTGTATCTCATGATAGTTCTCCGAATGAAATGTGATAGTTTTCTGGCAACATTATAATGTCAATCCCTTGGTGAGGCTTTTCATGAACACTAAATGCACATGTGATGTCATCAGTGAACAGAGAAATCCTTAACCAATTAGTGCCTGGTTTGATGAACAGGTAAAACTTTATTCCAAAACGTGCAAGTTTGGACAGTATAAGATTCCACCCTCTACTCAGGCCAACCCAACCACACTCTCTCCCTTACCTTATCTTTAAACCCCCTGAAGGCTCGACCTCTCGGCAATTTTCCTAACTGGTTTCCCCATCTCACACTGAACAAGAAACTCTTTATTATTCAATAATTGTCCTTCATCAGTTCTTACTAATTATTTTCGGTTCAACTCATTACGACTGACAACATTTGTCGCCATCCTCCTGAGGTGAGGGGTGTTGGTTCACCGCCCCCTTCCTTATTTTTGCTGGTAGTCAATGCTTCGTTCTTTGGTCTTGTAGTGCTGATCTTTGCATTCTGTCTGCTCTACGCTGCTTGTCCCTACACCAGCTTTTGTACTCGCAAGTAGAAATCGAGGAATGCCCTGATTTTGAATGTTCTTGCAATTTGAAGGAAAACAATAATACTGGGGCTCAACTTGAGAACAGACAGTCTCCCGGTATCATAAATCAAAGATTAAGGCCGTAATACATTTGAGACTTTCCCTATTTTATTCATTTTATCTACTCCTGTGTTTATGTGTACACGTGGCAATGATGTCACATTCATCAGTAATTATGACCCGAGCCCACTATGCGCTGACATTAATGCCCAAACTGACAATGGACTTCCTCTGACTGGAGCCAGTTTGCTGCTTGAAGATAAGTTTTCTTTTTTTTTCATTTTCAAAAGCCAGTGGCACCTGTGCCTTTTTTCTGCGGGTGCTTATGACAATGTAACACACCTCGGCTGGCCGTCCCTTACAGTAACGGCACCACTGCCTGCATTAAGGGGTCTAAGGTGGGCAGTTACCAGCATAATTGATCCACTGAGGGCAGTTATAGCCCCACAGTAACAACCTCTGAACAAATGAGTGGCTCCATGCTCCATAATGTATTCTAGCATCCAATAAAGGTCTCCAACTAAGGCTAGAAGAAGCAGATGCACTTGATCAACAAGGGCGCCATGATGAACTCCATGTGCACTGCTCTGCCTAAACTCTTAATCTGAAACATTTCCGGGGTAGGCAGAAAACATGTGAAAGTTGACCCACCATTGTAAATGCCTAACAAGGATAAAAGATGAAAGACAATGGCTGGTATAATGAGGGCATTGGAGATCCTTTTCAATACTAGTTACATGTTATTGGGCTGGTTCAGTCCTAATATGATCATTTCCCCAACTGCAGGCAATTGATATACATACAAATGGCCCATACACAACATGGACCATTTCAGAGATTGTAGTGTTCTTAGTGTAACATGGGCTACTGAATCACCAGCCTTTAAATGCGCCATGTATCTTACACACAACATATTGACACATCCTTAATTCCATAAAATGCTCAGAAAGCTGGAAAGAGGTCATGGTTCATCTGTATCCTAAAACCAACTCTACATTATTTGTGGACTGAACTATAAACGTCCTTCAACAATTATGCCAAGAAGATACCTATCTTCTCATATTTCATGGAAGTTGGACCCCTTTTTCCTCCCTCAGCACTATTATTCTGGACCTCGTTGCAACCTTCTTCTCAGAGACTGAACCACAGCAGTGCGTACTGTATTGTTGTCTAGACTCGGAGGCATGCTTTTCTGTATTGTGTGTAAAACATATGCCATTCCTCCAGTGTTTTATAGAGATTTCAGACTTGTTATTCCACTAAGATATTAGACAGTAAAAAGGTAGTGCAATGATCGTGTGAATCTGTTCTGACAAGATGATTTATCCAAGTAAATCCATAACCATGCCACCATGCCACCTCTGAAAAGATGGGAAAAGATAATCCGAAAGAGATCTTTTCCTGAAAATAATGGACAATACCTCTATTAGGAACTTGTGGCTGTGGCAGATTGCCAAATGGTAACGGTGTAAAAGCCCTGGTTTTAAAAATATTTGTTATTACACAATAAAATGACAGGGATACTACATCTACGAAAAGGTGGTCTGTTAATCCGCCTCCCCTTTCTTAAAGTTCCATGCCAAAAGCATAGTACATACATTTTCCCTACTGCATCAGTCTCCTGAACTGAGACACCTGTCCTTCTGTGGCACAGGGCAGGTTCAGAAGCCACATATGTCATGTTTGATAGCTGCTGTTCTGCAAGGTTGCAGACTGAGGTTGCACTTAACTCCCACACCGTTGATCCAAAAACAACAAATGCCACCTGACATTTCCCATCAGATGGCATGGTAATCTCTGCTTGTTATGGTGAATAATACTGCACACAATTGTTGAAGCCACAATAAATTGGTTTCATACTCATGTCAACCATGTGAGATCAGGTCAGCTGTTGAAAGGCAATGCACGTCCATAGACAGGCTGCATGTCCTGGGGTCTGCAATCAAGACAAAGGGCTGGAACGCTGCTTCTTTTGATCCCTGGGGAGGGGGGTAATGCCACTCCTCCAGCCTACTGATGAGCTCCTAGGAACCAGCATTTAAAGAGAGACTATAACAAAAGCAAGCCTCACACCAGGGTATTAAATATCAGTGGGCCTTTGAATTTTGCATACTTGGATAGGGTGCAGGGTTAGAGTAGCTAGAATGAGTTAAAGGGAACTCAGGGAAGGCTTTGCCATCTAGCTTTACTGGCGGGCTCTCTCTCCTTCTTGTTCCCTCCATTTCTTGCAGAACAAAGCACTCTGGGTTTGATGCATGAAGGCAGGGCTCTTAGAGCAGTCTTGCTTTTGCCCAGACCCCAGTGGCCTCTTACCTTTATTAGGCAGAGGGCTCCCACTCCTCCTTTGATTAATTTCACACTTTGAAGAACCACAGAAGAATTTGCTGGATCCTGTAGGGAGTGCAGTCGATTCTAAAGCCCTCTGCCAGAGGTGAAGACAGGCATAACAACAGAGAGGAAAGCTCTGCCCACTAACCTCCCTAGTGAACATTGGGGTGACTTGCTGTTAGACCAAGGTCTCCACTCTGCCAGCTGCATCAGTAGCAAGGCTCCTCACTGGAGGTGAACATCTCCTGCAGGTACCAACTAAGCTCCGTGGTCTTGAAGTGAAGAGAAAACTGACTCATCTTGACCTTGTGCTCCTGGATTGGAACTCACAGCACCAGAGAAGTCAATGCAGCTTGATTCCTGTAATTCTGCTGCTTACAACTGTCCTTAAGCCTGATCCATTCAGGAGCCATGGTGCTAATTTTGGCACTTTAATAGAATCTCAAACTGCTGTTTACATTCTCGCAACAGTTTGATGCTGCATTGCACCAGCTGTGTTCATTGCCACTCGGTATGAACAGAAGCTCACTTCTGCAGAACGCTTTGAACAGCACCTTGTACTGTGAGGATTTTAGCACAGACCCACCAGACCTCAACGCAAACTGTTGGAAGCATCTTGTCACTGCTGACTTGATGCTGTGGCACCCATCATCTCGAACCAGCTAGACCACTGCATTCTGACCCTGCATCAAACTGTACAGAACCTCACATCGAACCTTATGTGATGCCAACCCACTGCTTGGACCAATGTGACTCATGATATTCAAACCTGGTTTGACTCACAAGAACAGCAACGAGAGGCCCAGTTTGATGTTGTCAATCCACCGAGAACAGAATAAGCTACTTTTGAGAGGCCCTGGCCCCTGGTCCACTTGTGGGACCATAGTAACTGATAAGCAACACTTTTACACCCTTTCTCAAAGACATATCTTTTTTACAAAGTGACATTGTTGCAAATTCTTGCTCTTCACACCTGCTACTGTACACAGAGTGCCTTCAAATTAATCTTCTGCATTTTCTGTGTTCTTTCCACAGGTGTGGTTATGTGGTAGTATTTTTATGGGCAGTTATTTGCATATTGGTGTGTTTAGTTATATATATATATATATATATATATATATATATATATATATATATATATATATATATATATATATATATATATATATATCCAGTAAAAAAAACTTTGTTAAAGGGACGTTATGGTTAAGTTACGCTACTAAAAACCTATGAAATTCACTAAAACAACTTTGTTAACGGGACGTTATGGTTCCAAGTAAAACCGAAAAACCCTTGAAATTCGCCAGTTATGGTAAGCTAAGCAACCATAACTCACGCCACCACTGTGCACTGCTAAGACTAACACCCAGGACAAACTACATTTTCTACTGATGTAGGAACTTGCAACTTCAACATTTCCCTTGCACAGCTCCAACACCTATTCGTACTCAGCTATTAACAATCTAATACACAGTACATACTTTTAGCAAAAGTACTATTTATCTGAAAAGGACATCAGCTAAGGCCATCCCTCCTCCCCAACAAACAGCACCACTGCTGTAATGAAGGAGCAGGAGAAACACTGCTCCTACCTTACAAATAACACACGCACAACATTTTCCCCCGTCCACCTACCCATCCATATTACTGTTTGGTGCCTCTTTGCTCATTTCCGTCCGTGACTTTCGTTCTTAGCTGTCATCCCAAAAAAAAAGCCATCCGTAAACCAAATAAATGTTCCTTTAAGAACCACCTTTCACAGTTAAAAAATATAACTAAAAAAAAACGCATAGACTCCATCTACTTTACATTTCTCAGTAAAGTACATAGACGCAATAAGATTTACAGTTTGTGTTATGCTAATGGGAATATTGTAGCGTTCATCATCCGTTCCAGGTACTGGAACAGTGAATAAAAGGCCAGCAGGCCAAGTTATCAGCCCAATAGAAGCAAGAGTACATAACAAGATCTCTGGATCATTACCCCCCTTCCACCACTAAAATGGGGGATGAATTCCATTAACAATCTAAATTTCCAAAGCAGTAACCCGTGCTACTAAAAAAGAGGATTTTTCGTTTAGGAAACAAAATCCTTTTCCAAGATGGCCACCATAGAAAGGGAAGGCGGGTGTTCCATGCAGGGCCCCTCTTCGCTTTCCATGGCAGCCTGTAAAAAGAAAAAAAGGAAACCCTGTCACCATATTACCACAAGCACTTTTTTCTTCCCTTTCAAATGTATCCTAATGTCAAACAACTTTAACACAAAGCCAGTCCCAGGTGGACATGGCCACTTTAATCCTATCTTTTGTCCCTTCTGGTCATGCCCAGTAGCCACATTTTGCGGATCATGACCTTATACCATGACCCCAACATTCTGCCCACTCCCCATGGCTACAGCCTACCCCTCAGTCAGTAAAGGTATACCGCTATTTTGAATACGAAAACACTCCCACATCTCCAACACCATGCTTTTCGGTCTTTGCCAATCAGCCTTATGCAAATTTACTGTAAATCCAACGACTTTTTTTTTTTTAAACTGTCAAAAGAATACACAAATAATTTGTCATGTTAGGTGTGCACAAATTCCCTAAAAACTTTGTAAACGGTGTCCAGTTAAAGTACCTAAATCAAAAGGATCGAATGCCAAAGGTGAGAGTGCATTCGACCGAAAACAAAAGGATCGAATATTTTTTTAAAATGTATATTTTTGGTTTAAAAAAAAATTCGATCCTTTTTTTCGGTCGAATTGACTCAACCCTTTTATCATTCGACTCTTTTGAGTCGATACTTTGACCTATAACCTTTGTAAACTCATCGCAATCACTAGTCTTGTCCATTGCTGCATCTACCTAACATAAATTGCCCTGACATCACTAAATCATATGGCCCGCCCCTGACCCTCACATAACCAACCCTGGTGATATTTAACACCTTTTTTGGATGACGTTCCTCTCCATCATAGCCAAATGCGCCCATAAGCACCTATGTGCCGTGACGCAGAACCTGAAAATGAACACACAGTGACTTACAACGTAGAATGTCACATTTTGAAATAATAAACTGGTTTTTAAAAGGAATCATTAACACTTTACAATTTGTAAAGTACTTTTATTTCACAATAAACTGTCCGAGACCATCGGACTATTCCCATGTTCAATCAAATTGTAACTTTGTTTCTTTGGTCGTAATCGAAAATGTTAATCGTGAGGCACACGTTGTTCTTTTCCCATACACAAAGTATTCATTTTCGATAAAGCAACCGCTTCGGTCGCACAGTGAATTCCAGGATGTCGGCATGAACTTGGGCCTAGACCACCATAAAAGATGTTATGTTACTCCTAATCGCCAGTGCAGTGTACGGACAAATGGGTCCTGCGCGATCTTCCCACAAAACAGTCACGGTTAGATAGGCGTTCACGAGTACGTGCATCTGGTGTGTGAAAAATCCATCACTTGGCATCTGGAATCCATGGCAATCGCAGTAAGGCAGGATGTAGCTGTTTGGAAAACATAACAGAAAATACGTATCAATACCCAACCTTTAGCAAACAATTTCAAAAAAGACAAAAAGAACGTGGAAACTGATAGACAAATCGATGTGGTCATACATGACATTTTAAAGAAATATTAGTGTTGAACATGGGTGAATCTAGTGATAGTCTGCAAACGCTGAGAATCTGCACTCTCCATAACTAAAAAAAATGACAACCACACAGAAAGATAGTACTTCAGTTACATTGCCAAAAATAAAGTTCAGGTAATAAAAAATTCAATCTCGTTCCGGTGTAGAGTCGTCAAAAGCAAACTTACATGATATTGACTGTCTCCATTGTCTTCGTGAAACTCAGACAGCAATGTGCTTGCACCAAAGAATCTTCATGAACTGATATTACATGTGCCTTACAAACGTTTTGAATGCATACCCTTATCAAATGGTCCTTTTTGCAAACTTTCACTCCCTGCATTCTTACTGAATTTTCCCTTTCGCTCATGGTCAAAAAACAATTGACCCTTATGGGTTCAGTCGGATGCGTGGGCCTACTGAGCTTGCAACCAAAAAAGCAAAGCATGTGACCTTCACTCAGAATCCAAATGCATTCTCACTTTGCAACAACATGTCTCAATGATATTTGTGATGTCATCTTTGATGTCCTGGGTGTTAGTCTTAGCAATGCACGTAGATGGTGCAAGTTATGGTTGCTTAGCTTACTA
Organism: Ambystoma mexicanum; assembly: GCF_040938575.1. Taxonomy (NCBI): domain Eukaryota; kingdom Metazoa; phylum Chordata; class Amphibia; order Caudata; family Ambystomatidae; genus Ambystoma; species Ambystoma mexicanum. The sequence goes on from NC_090941.1 coordinate 291,737,308, forward strand.
TAATGGGGGAATGTGCAGTGCTGTTTGGTTGCACTATGAAGTATAACATTCCTTTAGTGAAATTCTTTTACTGAATGCACATATAAATGTATGGCAGGGAAGGAAAAGAAAGGGGCTAAACAAGTGATGTCGTCATTGATGTCAGCATTCACATTTGAGATGACATCTTTCATGGTCTGGGTGTTAGTGTTAGCAGTGCATAGGGGTGGTGGCAGGGTTGGGGGCTTACTTTACCATAACTGGCAAATTTCAGGGGTTTTTCGGTTTTAATTTGAAGCATAAAGGGGAGGAGGAAAGTATTTTTTTAGTGAAGTGTACAGGTTTTTGTTAGGGCAACTTAACCATAACATCCCCTCAACAAAGTTTTTTTTGTAGTGAATTTCACTGGCTTTTGGGAGGGCAACTTAATCATAACGTCTCCGTAACAAAGTTTTTTTTGTAGGGAATTGTATAGGTTTTTGGAAGGTGGAACTTAAGCATGAAATTGTGGCAATGAAGTCGTTGAGCAGAATATACACTGTAACCATGTGATTTTGAGAGATATGTTGTATAATCTACATACTTGACATACCTTTAACATAGAACATACAGAACCCCCTCCCTATTGATATTGGAAAGGGACGGACTGAGCGCCTGTTTGCGGACGGGGTTGGACATGATCAACATTACCCAAAGAGGTGGGGGATAGCTGAAAATGTACTATTGTCTTACACAAAAAATGTGCAACGTAGAAGAAGGACATAAAGATATTATAAGTAGTAATAAGTAAATATGGATACCTGAAGCTGGGAAAAGAAAACGACACATTTAATAACCATGTAGAAAAAAGTAGATGGTACCATAAAAAAGAAAGGATGCCTCCAGCGTAATCACTTCACAGAAACCCGGCAGCCTGGAACGACAGTGGACGGACGCAGTAGGACGAAGGGACATTACAGCAAAAGAGTGAGTGCAGGTCATTTTTTTATATGGGTGATGTTGTTTTTTTGTGGTATGTGGTGCAGAAATAATAATTTCTTTCTGTTGTTTTGACTCATAAATGGCTAGTACTTTGGAGTGGCTGGAGGAGTATTTCCCACATGAGGAAATGTCTGAAGACAGCGACAATAATGGTACAGAGTGCTCTGCATATGCAAAATAGTGACCAGTATTTTAGAGGCATTCAATTTATGTATTTATTTTTTGAACAGACCAGGAAAGAAAAGAAGAAAGGGCAACAAACGAGACAGAAGAAGACAGGATAAAAAGGATAGAGCAGAAAATTGACATATTGAACGACAATTTTCAAAGTTTATGGGAGTTTGTGGAGGACTGTGTGAGAGGAAAGATTATCATTGCCCCACTTGGACCTGCCCTGCTTCTCCATTCCCTAGTGAACCATCCCCAAATAGACGTTTTGACGAAATATCCATCCCTTCTTTCCCTCACAAATATTCTCCTCTTAACCAGCCCGTGTTGAATCCTAATTCCCCCATATTTGTTTCAGTGTCCGCTTCCCCCGCTATTTCTTTAGATTGATGTGTATGCGTGTGTGTTTGAAATGTTTTTGTACAGTAGTTGTAGAGAAAGAGTTTGTGTAGATTTTTTTTTTAAAAAGACGTAAAATGTCAAACAGTGCGCCTGTTCGACCTATCCGGAAGGAATGGAATGTGGGTGCTGTCTAATGTCAAGTAAGACGGATGTGATGTGTGACTGCACCATCTGTTGAAATTGTGCGTACATAAAAAGAAAGGGTGTCCAAAGGATATACTACCTCGGCGTACCACTTGGAAACAAGATAATACATGTTCGTAAAACACACCAGATGTCCGGAATGGGTGTAAATGAGGAAAATGGGAGTGTGTGAAGGACAGTATAGCGGTCCGTATCGGGCGCAGCCAAAATGGTGCCGTCCGTAGAACAGGCACGGTGGCCGGAAAGTTCGTAGGCAAACAAAATGGAGTTGTCCTGAGGACACTGGAACTGTCCGTACAGTGAACATAGCATGCGTGCACATGCGCAGTAGAAATGTAAGTATTGCAAACATCGCGCCTGTTCCTAACTGTCCGTCTCACTTGTGTCACACTTTGAAGTAGTTTGCAAACCCGAACACTGTCCGTAGGACACATGTGCGCATGCGCACGTTTGATTCTTTGCATTTGCTGTCCAGGGGACTTTCATTACTGGGGCGGATGTGTTGAGGACGTCATCATGTGACCGCACCTACGCTGAGCGTGGGGACTAATTTTCGCGGTTGGTGTGCTTTCGCAACAATACAAATGAACTTGTAGACACAAGGCAAAGTATTGTAGAGTGTAAAAATATAATTTCACACATCCGAAACAATAGGCCACCTCAGGACTTGCTGTGTAAAATTTGAGTACCGCTTTGTAGGGATGAAGATGGTCACGAGGCACACCCCTGCACCCCTACAAAAGGCCACACCCCGAGCGCCTCTTCATTGTCCTTCTAGCTATAGCAGATTGAGGTGTGTTGCCTTTACTGCTGTAGTGACCAAAAGGAACCTAATCGGTATGGCTTCCATGGCTGCTGTTGGGTCATTAGCCTCTGCACCACCCCCAAACCCACCACCACCACCACCTCACCAAGGGCCTGCAGAGAGATATATGGGTGAGGATGTAGAGATCGAGGAAGAAGAGGAGGAAGAGAATGAACTGGAGGAACTCCGCACTAGGAGCACTCGGCGGGAGTCGTGGGTGTGACGGTTGTCTTTGTTTATGGGAAAGTACCAAAAGCACGTGCGAACCTGGTGAAGTGTAACCAGTGCGAGGTGGTGTTGAGTCGCAGGAGATTTGGAGTGTACAGTTTTAGTACGACAAGCATGAAGCGACACCTCACTTCGTTCCACACTGCGGACATTCGCAAGGTGGTGCCATGTGAAGAGCGTAGTCATTTGAGTTCCTCCACAGCATCCTCAGTATCCGATCCTCCCACCACAAGAGACACTCCTGTGGGGGAGCGCCTCCCTCCAGCTGCCTCACAAGCTATTTGCAATGCTGTTGACCCTTACCTTTCAAAGGTGACAGTAGTGTGCACGTATTGTGATGCAGTACTCTGCAGGGGGGAGAGTTTTCGAAGTGCTTTTGAGGCTGCAGTCACCGAGCACCAGAAGATCTGCTCTTTACCTAAATAAAGCTCACCCTAAATCTTTCTCTGTTCAGTTGCCCTTTTTTATCCCTGTGGCTGGTGTCCCTTCCTTACCCTCCTTTCGCCTCTTCTCCTAGTTTGCCATGTGCTGTTAAGCAATGAACGTAAAAACAACAAAAATTACAGAAAAAGCTCTTTTCAGAGCCGCCTTTCTCAGTATAACAATAGAACTATGAAGTGACAGCCGTAGACCCATGCAGAGTTCTGAAAAAGTTCGGGGACAGTCTAGAGGAAAAAAGGGACGGTGCAAGCGGAGCAAACGCAATAAAGTGTACATTGGGAGTAAGTGGTGGCTCTGAAAAGAGCCTTTCGGTGGTGTGTTGTGTGGGTAAAAAACGGTGGATTGGGGAAAACGGATTGTCAGATAGGTTAGTGTGATTGCAAAAGAGGTTGCAATACATTTTGTACATTGCGAAAAAAAATCTGATTGCCAGCATATGTGATGTGGACTCCATCTCTGCGGAAAATGAAAGTGCTGCGAAACAAAATGTTTGCATTGTGGAAAGAGGACATGCCAACATCTCTTAAAAATGCACACACAGCCTTATTTACATTGCGTCTTGCTTTCTCCATTTGTGGACCAAACGCAGAAGAACGCAGCCATATTTGTCTTTGGGCAATACGGGAAAAAAGTATTTGACAATTTGGAAACATGTCCATGAGCTTTGTGAGTCCTTCCTTCATTGCAAATTGCAAAGAAATTCCAGATACATGGCCTAAACTGTTTCCTCCACAATGAATGATCAGTATATCTGGAGGACGCTCTGTCAGTAAAGTAACACAAAGAGGTACCAAGTCCAGCCATCTCATGCCACGCACGCCATGCCAGTGCACTTCCGCATGTGGAAATCCGAGATTTGTAGATAAACTGCAGCTTTCTGCAAGCACCTTCAACCAATGTATCCATGAGTCTCCCAAAATCCAGATCATCTGTTTTCGAGCATGGAAAGCCATGGCTGTGTGGTCTGTGAGGGAGAAGATGGTCTTACTAAAGTACGTTGGTCAGAACACACCTACTGAACTTTATGGACCAATCCCTAGCTCCGCTCATTCTCATTTACATGCAGCTCCACCCTTGAATCCCCGGAGGTGATATGTGCTGGCTGCTAACTACCGCCATGTTCGCGGACATGTACAGGATCAGAGCGTGACGGCGGTACATTAAAGTACTATTCCCCTTTTTCCCCGTTAAGGTAGGCTCTGAAAAGAGCCATTTTTTTGGCTAGATACCGTACAGACATCTGGTATTTTATATATTTTTTGTATTTTTTGTCCTTGCTTTACTCTTGCAAACATTACAGAACCTTCTCTAAAGTAAGCCTTACGTTCCAAAAGAACGTCGCATTTCCCAAAGAAGATAGCGAAACACCATCTCCTTCAAAGTAATGTGCATGGCTTGGAACAATATTATCATGGCTACAAAAAAACATACCAACTTGTGGCATGAATGCACGCATGCCGCGATTGATGATACACCTCCCGATGCTTTGATCTGGACAGAAAACAGAAGTGTTGTTCCATTGTACTCTCGGGAGTAAAGCAGAAAAAATGACTTTCGTTGTTGGGAAGATGGTCATGAGTGCTTCAACCAACTGTGCCAAATCTGCCAACAAAGTACGTGAAGTCAGGTATCCCAAATGGCAAGCACCATAGTGCAAAATTACCACATGAGGAGTGGTCATTCTACGCATGTCTCTACAAACTTGCAGAATTGCCGCAGCATTGGCATCAGTGCCAGCGCTCCACACCACCTCCACTCCTCCCACATTGAAATGGTGTGCCACATGCCTACTCTCGGCATAGTGTTGGAAGCCTTGCACAAAAATGTCTCCAAGCATCAAAACCCTGACCCTCTCCACCTCTGCCATCTTCAGTGTGCGCACCGTCTTTCCACACAAAAGAGTAATGTGAACATCTGATTGGCTGATGCCTACAGTCACCTTCCCATGCAGGATTTGCTGTAGAAACCTTCATGTGACACGCCCTACCAGCGGACAAGCGTTGCCTACGTGCGGCACGTAACTCTTACCCAGTTCTGCCACCCTTTCTACAGTGGTACCAAAGCGAGTCCCTCATTGGACACAACTAAGCAGTTGCACAATCATTCACCAATCACATAGAAAATTGCTAATTTTAACTCCGTCATCAACAATGTGCACTTCAAGATTACTGTCGATGATTCTGAATGGAAGTCGCATACCATTGCAAAGCACCTACTTCACAAGCTACTGTGCAAATATTGTGAATTTCTACATACAGCTCCATACATGTCCACAAGCATCAGTATAGAGTACAGGTATGTTTATTTTCATCAGAGAACATGTGGAAGCCTTATGATTTAAATTAGACAAAATAATGCTGATAAAAGTCCATAGGGAATACATAACAACGCTCCCCCTTTAAAATGCAAGATTGCCGATTTGTCATTCACAAATCGCACAACTGCTTACTGTCTTCCGCATAACCTGTACATACGTTGCAAGCATGCCTATTTAGGGCAGACCTCAATTTTGTATGTGAAAATGTCGGAGTTCTGTACTCTGTACGGCCTACAGTAAAGCTACTTGCAATGTGATCGTATGAGAATAGTACGCTCCCGATTGTATTGCTGACATTTCCTTCTGAGCGTCTCCCAATTTTTCGACATCGTGCTTTTCATTAACAAGTACAAAATGTTTCCCCATCTAGTACTTTGCCCTATTCCTTACAAACCTCTCTCCTATGTACAGTACACTTTGTGAAGAACAAGGCATTTCCATACCCCTAAAAGATTTAGTTATTTTGAAGGACTTTCAAGTACCATATTGCAAGTACTATGCAAAGACTGCACAGAGTGAAGTGAAATGTGCACGTGCAGTGGGTTGAAATATGAAAGTTCAATCCTCTGACGAAAGAAGCACAAGTAATGTCTGCAGTATCATCACTGCTGCAAACACACAAAGTAATTGATTTTGTTTTTTTAATTCACAGTGAAGACTACTTTCCTGAGAATCAACAGCATCTACACTACAGACGACATATCCGAAGAAACCTGTTCATCTTGCACAAAAAAGTAAGTACAGTACAACCTTTATATTGTAACTACTCCTTAAAGAGGCTATGTGGGTTATTTGTTTATTTTGGGCACCAAAGCAAGCATTGATTTGTAAACCATTCTACCTACAAATATCCATTTATTGAACAAAGAATAACAGGCAGAATGGCTGACAAATCCCTGTGTGTTTGGTACTGAAATAACATAGGTGATCCTTAGAAGGTTAGATTGTGAAAAGAAGTTGCTGTAGCAAGTTTTTGGCATTTCGGTTATTAATAATGGTTCTCGTCACAAGTAGGCCACTTTGTACTCTCATCTGAAGCACATTGTAGTAGTATACAAACTGTAAAGTAGCCTTACCAAATGATTGTTAGAGTTCACTGTACGTTGTGTTAATGACTCCAATCAAGCATTCCCACTAAGTGAGTGCCTTGTCTGGGATTGCTCAAGGGAAGCCCTTATTTATATATTTTTATGACAAGTTATAATCTGGATGATGAACCCTTGTATAACGCCCCTCTCTTAGAATCCCCCCTGACCCCACTGAGCCAAGAAGTAGGTTTGTTTTGCAAATTAAAAGATTTATTTGAAAAATTAAACAATAGATATATATTACACTTTTATAATAAATTATTATTTGATATCACACTTAGACATATGACAGTGAATGATCAACAATGGATGATGTGATACTAGCACACTGGTTTAATTACTTAGGAGTAGTGTAGAGGATAAGGTAGCTGAGAATGCTTTATATGGTACAAGGAAATGCAAGGTGGAAAAGAAGCAACACAGGAATAAACTTGATATGATTTCAGCAAAACATAATATAATCACTTTTCCCCTTTTGGCAATTCACCCCCCCCTATGAAATGTAAGGAGGTGGAAGTAACACACACAATCGTCAGGAATACAATCACAGTACAATACGAATTCAGTTCCCCCCTAGCAAGCTTAGAGAAACAGGGATGATTTTAAACACAGGCAAAGTACTTTAAAGGTGGTATGCAAAGAAGGGAAAAATATGCTAAAGATGATTTTAATTCCCTATAAGAGATTCAGGGTGGGTGATAGCTACTTTAAATTAGTTCAGGATCACTTTAGCAATGCTCTATGAATGATTGTCAGGTTGCAAACGAATTTCAGCAAAGAAAACAAAAGACAAATATTTTTACACGTGGCTGAAATGAAGCAAAATGTCAAACCGCGGCAATTTAGTCGCGTGCGTCGAGCGCAATTACGGAGGAAGTATAAGGAGTAGCAAGTCGGTTTAGAGCTTGTTGGAAAGCTTAGAATCTCAGCTTTAAAATAAAAGTCTCACTTCTATCACAAACGGTTCAAGAGATACGGACAATTTTGTCGAGGTAGATTTTCAGAAATGAAATTTTAAAGTTTCAGAATGACAGACGACAGTTTTGCAGCATTAAAGTCACAGAAGGACACACAATGCTATGGTGTAGTCCTAGATAGGTTAAAATAGTTTGAATTAGATTATTTTAAACTAAGAGACTGGTTTTGCACATTTCTGGCTGAGTACTCACACTATATTTTGGACAGGAATGCGACTTCGTCACGGATCGGGTCAGGATTGGCTGCGGTTCTCTCGCCACTGGGTACTGGTTCTGCGCACATCGATTTGGGTCAGCTCTCAGCGATCTGGTCTGGGTCTGGTCTCTCTGGATCTCTGGTCTCTCTGGATAATTCTGCCTTCTGGGTCTGCTACCGGTTCTGGCAAAGAATTCAAACAGCTCGCCTGCCTGTTGAATAGTTTGCAAATGATTTGGAGGCCTGCTGAAAAAGGATTCTGCTTGTGGATTCAGGCCTCTCTGCTACAAGTTCTGGAGTTAAGTTCTGGTCTCTGGAGATTGATGGATTTGAAGTCTGGAGTCTCCTGGCAAAGCGTCCCGCAGAAAGTGGAAAGTGAATGTCGCTACCTGTCCTGCACAGTCTCCTTTTATGTGTTTTGGGAAGTGGGTGTCAAGGCTATCTTCTATGCCCAACCCACTAAGGGTTCTGATAGGTAAAGGATTTCTCTATGACCTGATTTGAGAAGGGAGCAGTGAGTCATCAGGTGTCATCTTTATGCATACAGAAAGAACACTCCCCTTTGCTTTTACCTTAGAAAATCATTTTAATAACTAAACACATTTCCCAGATACACAAGTGGTTGACATTACATGTACAGATTGCAGATGACTTAAGGTACATTCTTGTTCAACTCTGATCTTCCTAAGAGCTTGCATTCAAAAATGACAACTTATTTTCGTTTTTAGTTGGTTTACCAATATCGGACGTTTACCAAAAATGGCACACATGTACACCGCCTTTCTACACATATTCCAGTAAATTTTCATTTTTCTAGCGTGAACCCTGTGTCTGCAATCTCCATAATTCATGGGGTTTTGCCTCAGAACATGGTACAGAGTTCTAACACCTCTTAAAATGTGCACAGAAAAATCACAAGAATGATGATGTTATTTATATAATTTTTACAAGTCTGCACTATGAATTATCCATCTTTTTATAATTATGCTCTGGCCCCGAGGGTTGTGGTTTTCCAAAGCACATGGTGGAATTTCTGGTTTATCCACTTCCCCCAAGCTCAGCTTGCTCACAGATGCAGTGCTCCTCCCAGTTTCCTTCCAAGAGGAAGCCATTTATGACCCCCCTAATTTAACATTTGCCTGGGCCAAGGACATTGCTTTGTTTAGTTTCCTGCAGTCCCCAGGTGCCACTCCCCTAATTCAATCAGTGAGGTGTCATCTCCTTTTGGCAGGGGCAGCAGATTGCAGCTAGGCCTGGGAACACAGCTACTGATCAAGTTTCAACTCCTGTCGGGGGTAGTTGCCGGGCAGAATTCACTCTCTTCAAGCCAGGCTTCAGCCAAATGTCACTTTGGTTCCCAGTTTTCTACATTCAAACCAAACTTGCAATTTTTACACATGCAGCTAGAACACTGATTCTAAGTTCAAAACTATGACATTTAAACAATTGCAACCTATGCAACAGCCAAAAGTAGATCACTCATTTATTCTAAACATTTCGATTTTAGTGGCTTTAAACCCAAATTCACTTAAGCTGCTGACATCCCCAGCTATTTTCAATACATACATGAGACAATTACTTCCTTCAAGTCATTTCAGAATATAGTTTTACATTGTATCCACCTCTTAGTAAGTCTTTCTTTGGCCTGGTTTGGTTAATTTGTTCAGTTTTACACAAGTGTCTGGTGGTTTTAAAACGCCGGCTTTCTGGTAGTGGTGAGCACCAGTATTGCATCCATTTTTGACATTAATAACAACAGATTTTGAACAGCACCATATTCCTTAGCACTGATGGGTGGCAGGTCAGGGGACCATTTTGCTGTGCGCAAAGACTGCACGGTTCTCCAGGATTCTGGCGCCAATGTGGGTTTTTCTGCCACCTTGGATTTTCTAAGCCCACAGCACCAAATGTTGTAGCATAATAACTTTATCGTGGGTCAAGACACCCAAAAAGCCCCCCCGCCCGACTGCACTTTGATTTCGAATCGAGGGGGAGTCGGGTGCAAAGGATGTTTTGATCCACGCGCTGGTATGTCCGCAGCATCTTCTTCCAATTCCGCAGATGGCACAGTTCAGCATCTTTTCCTCCATCCGGTTGGATCGATCGGTTCTCCTCGCCTGTCCTGATGGGAATATTGGCCGGTACCCCAGTCCCTCGGATCTTTGCTCCCGGTCTCCAGGTCGTCTTCCGTGGTCAGTCTCTGGGTTTCATCTCTCCTAGGATGATAAAGCAAAGCGGCAATACACATTCCTAGACATTTTTCCACCACTATTAATGGTGTGGCGAACATATACATTTTATACATCCGGATACATTTTTCAGTCTTATTTTTAAAAAAACAAGATATAACAGGAAACATTTTCATACAAGAATCATGATATTTTAGAGACTATATGCGGGATATTTTAGGGTTGGAACTGAATTACTCTGGAGCGGCCCCCTCTGGGATTCCAGAGGATTCCTCCAGTTGCTGCAGAGTGTGCCTGGGATGGCAACACTTTAGCTCATTTATATGTATCCACTTGTCTTCCCCTTCCGCCAGACTACCTTTGGGGATGCGGATCTTATAAGCTACTGGGGAGATTTTGTTTATAATTTCCAACGGTCCCTTCCATGTATGCAAAAACATTCGCTGTTTGGCCTGGTTCCTTTGGAAATTGTATAGATAGACCCGGTCTTCCACATTATATTCCTTCCTGGTTGTCTTCAGGTCGTAATGGGTCTTCATGCTATCAGCTGATCTTTCTCGATTCCGCTGAGCATGGGCAAAAGCATGTTGAAGGTGTTTCCTTAAATCCTCCACATACTCATGAGTTGTGGAGGAATTTATCAACGTCTGCTCTTGGGTCCTGTAGAGCAAATGCTGGGGAAGCACCACCTTGCGTCCAGTCATCAGCTCAAACGGTGACATTTTGGTTGCAGATGAAGGGGTAGATTTGATGGCCATTAGGACCAGAGGTAATCGGATATCCCAACTTGGCCCAGAATCTGCCACAAACTTTTTTAATATGCTCACAATGGTCTGGTTATAGCGTTCTACTGCCCCAGAAGAAGCTGGCCGGTAAGCAACATGTAGCTTCCTTTTGACCCCCAGTATCTCCTACATCTTAGTCATTACTTCGCTGGTAAAATGGCTACCTCTGTCTGACTCAATCCTTTGAGGTACACCAAAACGGGAAAAGATGTGGTTAATCAACAGGGCAGCTGCTGTTTCTGCCTTGCAGTTTGGGGCCGGGAGACATTCCACCCACTTGGTAAACAAGCATGTGACCGTCAACATGTACTTGTTTCCTCTAGATGAGCGAATCACAAGGCCTACGAAGTCAATTTGCAAATCTCACCATGGCAGTGTCATCCCCCTCTTTTGGAGAGGCGCACGGTGTGTGAGGGATGATGGCTGAAATTGTGCACACACCAGACACCCCTTCAAGTATTGGTCGAGGTCCTGCCCCATGTGTGGCCAGTATGCAACCTCTCTTAAGATTTCCAGTGTTGTGTGAAACCCCCTATGACCGGCTGTGGCCGCATCATGGGCGTGACTTAACATCAGGCTTCGGAATGAGGTAGGAACCACCCACTGATCATGGCCAGCTTGGGATTTCCTTACCAACAAACCGTCTTGGATTCGGAACATCTTTGGACATTTCATCAACACTCTAAGGTCCTCTTTCCCAATGTAATCAGTATCCGTCAGGGGAAAGTTCTCAGGGTCCTCAATGTGTTGGTAAAACTTACCAATTATTGGATCCTCTTTTTGAGCCGTAATCAAATCGGCATCTGGGGTCTCCTTATTCCATTGTGCAGTTGAAAGATCATTGTGAGCATTTGTCTGGGACCTAGTGATAGCAGTGACCTGGATTTCCCCCAACAGGGACTCTGTTTCTATTAGATCCCCTTGGATGGTCCCGGTTTTGGCCAGCTGATTAGCTAAGTCATTTCCAGTTTTGTCTGGTCCCTCCACTTTGGAATGACCCTTGATCTTTTTCCAGTAGATGGTCATCCCATTCGAGGTGACCAGGTCATCAATGTTTTGGATTAACTTCCCATGTTTCAAGGGTTTGTTATTAGCACATAACATGCCTCTGGTTTTCCAATTAACCAGGTGCTCCACGAACCCGTTCCGTACATAATCCGAATCTGGGATTATGACCAGTTCGTGGAGTTGATGTTGGACAGCAGTGAGGATGGCTTGATGCACAGCCATCAACTCTGCTACTTGTCTACTTCAGGGACCGATTTTGTAGCCAGCACAGGGTTCTGGAGACTCATTCACCCATGCATTCCCTATGCCGGCCACCAATTCTTTTTCCCCGTTGTTGTCAACATGGTAAGAGCATCCATCCACATAGACAGTGGGCATTCCCTCACACTTATATTCTTCAAAGACTTTGTGTGGGGATTTAAGGTATGCCTCCATGTTGTCCTTGATTTTTAGACTTTCGTCCTCAAGACAGTTTTCTCTGGCACAATCATGCAAGTCAGCCAGACCTTGCGCGAGGGGACTCTTCTTGTTTTGACCACATCTGACCTCCACAGGAAAGCCTTGCATTGACAGAATCCAGGAAGTAATTCGGGAATTACTCACATTTCCGGCCCGGATTCTGTCACTTTGGAGGTATTGCAGAGGCTGGTATGGAGTCTTCACTATGATGTGTTCCCTCTGGATGAACGGGCGGTAATTCTTCAATGCCCACACCGTTGCCATTAGTGCCTTCTCACAGTCGTTGAATTTTTCCTCCACAGAGGATAAAGTTTTGCTCGCATAGGAGATTACTTTATTGACCTTGTCATGCTTTTGGTATAATACTGCCGTCAAGCACGTATTAGAGAACCCTGTCTCCAGGAAGAACTCCTTGTTTCTGACAGGGTAAGCTAGGCAAGGCGCTTGTGAGAGGCTTCTTTTGAGTTGTCTTACTGCCTCGGATTGTTCTGGACCCCATTCCCACTTGACCCCCCCTTCAAAAGATGAATCAGGGGTCTAGTTATCTCTGCGTAGCCCTCAATGAACTTTCTGCTGTAATTAGTCAGTCCAGGGAGGCTCCTTAGTTCCCGCAGAGTTGTGGGGTCTTTCAGTTTCTGAAGTGCTTCCACTTTCTTTTCCTGGGGATAGAGACCCTGATGAGTAATCTCATGCCCCAAGAAATTAACACGGGTTCTACACCACTGTGCTTTCTGAAAGGAAAGTTTTGCTCCGGCGGCCCTCAACTGTGTCAGAACATAACGTATCTCCGCTATGTGTTCTTCCGCAGATGAACTTTTGATGAGGACATCATCTACATAAGCCAGGTTACCCCTCGCACCCAGGTCGGGCATGGCCTTATGTAGGAAAATGTTGAACTCATTGCCGGAGTTGAGGTGTCCGAAGGGAGTCCGGGTCCATGTGTACTGCTGGCCCCCAAAGGTAAAATCCAGTTTGTATTGGTCTTCCCTACTGACAGGCACGGTCCAGTATCCATTGGTCAGGTCTATTGCTGTGAATACCTGTGACCCCTGAATCTGGGCCAGCCCTTGGTCAATGTAGGGCAGAGGCCATCGGGAAGTATGTACCCATTTGTTGACCTCCCTAAGGTCAGCGCAGAGTCTCCACTGGCCGTTTGGCTTCAATATTCCCAGCACCGGATTATTGAAGGTGCTGTGTACTGGACGGATTATTCCCCGGGACTCAAGGTTCTTAATTATTTCGGTAAAGGACTCCATGGATGCGAGAGGCAAACGATATTGCTTCACAAACACTGGAGTCATTCCAGGGTTCGTGGGAATTGTTGTTGTGTGGATGTCGGTGCGACCACAGTCATGTGAGTCTACCGCAAAGAGATCTCGGAAGTCCAAGAAAACTTGTTTCAACTTTTGCTTCTCTTCCAGATTCACACAGGCATCAGCTAGGTTGACTCTCTCTTCCACCGTCTGCCTGAAGCCTGGAAAGACTTCTGGTTTTGCTATCTCAGCGGCCTCCTCCAGCTGGGTGGAGAAGTCCCTAGTCAGAGTGCTGATTTGGACTGGAGGCTTCAGGTGGGAAAGGCAGCCCTCATGTACCTGGAAAATCACCTCATCCCTTCTGAAGTCACAAGCCACGTCTTCCTTACCATAAGGGCAAGAAGTGTACACCGGGAAGTTCCCCCCATGCCGGCTAAAGATCCTGTCTGGTGTTATATTGTCATCACTGTCACTGTCAAAACAGTCCTTGAGGATTGGTCCTAACAGTTAATTTCCTAAATCAATGGAGAAATGTAGGTCATCAACCGTCATTCCAATAATGGTGCCTGCGGCTAGAGTGATACTCTTTAAGTCGCTGTTATCCACCTCTATTGGAATGGTGTCATGTTCTATGTTGACTAATGGTGTTGGGTTTACCCCTATCCCTTGCTGTTGAAGGAAAGCATTTAGATGAATATAAGCATCAGGGTTTTTCAATTTTTGTCCTCTTTTAACTTTCACTTCCAGGGAGAATTGTCGGGTCCTTTCTGGGATGGTGACTTCCTCTTTAATCTGAATTTCAACTGCATAAGGTAGCAATTGAGCTGACCTAAATGCTTTTTCTGGATCATCAAAGCCCATGGGACTATCCGCTAATCAGGGCCAAGCTTTGAAGTTTATTAGGTCCAAACTAATGGCAAAGCGATTGAGAATGTCACTGCCTAAGTAAAAGGCGGCAGTGACGTCTCTAACGACCGAACAATTATGGACTATGCTCTTGTTGCCAATGGAGATTTTGCGCATACACCTGCTTGACAGGAGATGTTTTGAATTGGGTGTTTCCAGATCCATTTCCCAATTGTCTATCAGTTTGAATGTGGGAATGGCTGGATCTTTTGGGAGTTGGCGGAACATGGCATCGCTGATGAAGCTCTTACCATTGTTCACACACACTCGAGCGAGAACAGAGTCCTTCCCATCATTTAACTGAACAGGGATGAACAACTGCTCTCCAATTTGCTGAATATCAGCCAGGCTCTGAGCTGATTTCACATCTTTCTGGACTATAGGAGTGGGAGTGTCTGATTGTGGATTGGTAAAGAATTTCAGAGTGTTTCCTTCCAGTGTGGAATACCACCTTAAACTGGAAGGTAGGTTGATTTTCAGAAATAGAGAGGACCCCCCATCACCATTCTGTTGTCCTACTGCTATTACTGTCACGTCTGGAATTTGGTTGTTCTGGAAGTGAAATTCTACTTGGTCAGATTTTTGTTCAACCATGTGGCACGTGCCGTTTAAACTAACATGGTTGACACTCTGCTTTAATTTTATTGGCCGGCTAGTCTGGGTCCAGAGGACCTTGTTTACGCAATCTATTAGGGGTGACAACCTTCTCAGGAGGTCATTCCCTAGTAAACAAGGGGTGCCCTCTGGAGTCACTACTATGACCGGGTGTTTCACCTTGTGTCGCCCAATTTTGATGTCCAAATCCGCAGTCCCCTCGACGGGAATTTCCTTCCTGTCAAAGTTCTGGAGTTGTCCAGGAAGAGAGGTGAGAGGAATACGGTAATTCTCCCCCCTTCCTGCATTTAGTTCATCAAAGGTCCTTTTGGAAAGAATGGTAGCTTGGGATCCAGTGTCCACCAGTGCCAAAATTGTACCCTGCCCCTGTACTTGTACCGGGACATAATATCTTCCCTCCTTCTCCTCAAGGGGGCACAGATAATGCACATTTTGGAGAATTGGTGGGCTGACTTTATGGTTTTGGACATTGAGAGAGAGGAGATTTGGGCAGAATTCTGTGGAGAGTCATGGGAATCTGAAAGAAAAAGTTGGCAACTGGAAATGGGAGTGTTCTTTGGTTCCCCTGGTTCCAGTTCTGGGCCGCCCTCCCCCTTCTGGAGGCAGTCATCAGGATGGGTTTGACCCATGGGATATTGGTATTGTTGGTTCTGGGATAGGATGATGGGCGGCGACAGCTCAATCCCCACATCTACCCAGTCTATATTGGACTCCCTTGGGACCCATTTTTCCTTGGGAGGAGTTCCCCCATCTCTGAATGAGAAGATCCTCTTCCCAGGATCCTCTGAGGTTCCCTCTCCCTCAAATTGGAAGACCTGTACCTCCTCCACAACATGGGTCTGTTTGGGTCCTTTGTTTCTCCTACCTCCTCTTTGCTCCTTGGGTGGCAGACTTTCAGGGGTAGGAGATTTTGTTTGCAGTTCTTGGTTTTCCAGGGGCTGTTTACAAGTTGGGAAGGAAGCTTCCTCCAAGGCTTTACACCCCCCTTCCCCTTGTGCCTCCTCCCTGGGAACCGGTGGGCTATCGGGGTGCTGCCCCCGTCATTGTTCTGGAGCACCAGGTCCGGAGTTTGGGGTATTCTGTGCCGGCATGCCCATCTGAGGTTTCTGTTGAGCCCTCAGTATGTGACCCAGATCCCGTGCCATATTTTGGACCTGGCGCTCAAGTTGTCAAACCCGCTCAGGCTGATACGGGGTTCTGTTTTCTCCCCTGGGCTGAATCCGGTGAAGGGTAGCCATCCCTTCTCTGGAAGTGGCCCGGGTTGGGAAGATTTGGGTACCCCTCCACCCTTAGCCTCCCCTCTCCCGGATTAGGTTGTCTGGGCTCAGGGAAGTGGGATAAGAAGGATGGATGATTTTGGGGTTGGAAGTTGGGTGGATACCTGGGGAACAAGTTCTGCCCAGGATTTGGTGAATTTTTGCCCCCCTGTGGGAAGTTAGGAGGGAAGTTCCCTGGGTCAGATGCTTGGCTGGATCCCTCCCCTTGGGCCGGAGGAGCCCACACATAACCCAGGATTGGTCTGTTTCCCTTGTAGCAGGGACTTACATAGTCAGGTGAGCGAGGGACCCCATTTGTGGGATTACCTCCTTGACTCCCTGTCTGTGACTGGCCCGAGGGCCTTCTGGGCTGTGAATTGTTCGGTGCAGGCAGGTTTTTAGGCCCCCCCATCTCCAAATCTAAAACGGGGGCAACCTTTACCTCTGCCATCTTGGCAGCAGTAGGGGTGCTGTTGGTTTTGTGGTTTTTTGGCTGATTCTTGTTTTCCACCGGTTTCTGCACCTTATAGATGCGGGTGGCTTGCTCAATGACCCAGTCTAAAGATCTTTTCTCATGAAAATCTCTCACGAGCTGGGTCATTATGTATTTGGGGAGAGCATGGAAAAATGTGTTGATGAATTCTCTGCTGTCCGTGCGCACCCTTCTGGTGGTCTGCGCAAAGGCACGCTTCAATTCTTGCACAAATTCTTGTGGGGCCTGATCCTCCCCACATTGCAAATTGTAGGCTGCCTTGCGAGCCTCTTGGGGATTCCGGTGAACAGAAAAATGTTTCAAGATGGCCGCCCTATATGTGGACCATCTTGAATGGTTTTGGTCCTCCAGCCTCGCAAAGAAACTGGAGTATTCTGGGGAGAATGTCCATTTGACATACTGAATGCAGCTACTGCTGTCCTTCAAATGGAAAGTCTCCATCATTTGCTCATAGAGCTCCAAGTGTTCCCAAACAGAATACTTGGTGTTCTTGTGATAAGGGGTGATGACACTCCCTATTGCCTTGATCTGCTTTAAGGGGTCCTTAAGCAAGGCCCTTTTGCCTTATTGGCCTTTTTGGTTCGGGTAACCCTGGTCCACTCATCCTCTGACTCAGAGGCACTGCTCCCAGAGGTGCCCGTCTGATCTTCCAGGTTTTCCTGGATTCTGTGAGCCTGGGAATAGCTGTCAGAGTGTGGGGACCTGGTCTCCTGTGTCCTGGGCCGCTCAGAGGAGTCTTCAGATCCCTCCTTGCTGCCAGGATTTGATGGGTACCCCCCCACTGACCTAACTGGGCAGAGGTTTTTAGGATGCCCTTAGTGGGTCTACTTTCCTGGGGTTCCCCACTAAATTGCACTGTGCTTGGGTGCCCATACCCGGATGCCCACCCATCCATTCCTGGGAGGTACTGGCCTATGAACCCCATACTTTTGGCCGGATAGTAATCTGCCCTCCCTGTGGCTGTGTGCTCATGTGCGCCAGGGGACATGGGGGTGGCAGAGTCCAAGGGCTGGGAGAGATGAAGGCCTCTGGTACTAGGGCTCCTGAGGTTATGCTCAGGTGTTTCCCTCTCCCAGCGAACTTCATTTCTATCAGCCCCTGCTACCTGTTGCATTACAAGAGCCTACGCTTTCAGTTCCTCAGTTAAGGCCTTACTAGACTCTATCAGTCTCTCCTGCATGACTACCTGTTGCTGGAGCCTATCATTGTGCTGACAGAGAGCCTCATTCTCTCTCTGTGCCTCCTGATTGGTCCTGGAATACTGGTCCAGTCTTTGCTGCAGGAGGGTTACTTCCTGAGTCCCATCCCTACTGGCCTGCTCCTTTCTTGCTAGAGCATCTTCCACCCTCCTGGTGTGCTCTAACAAGTTCTGATGCTTTTTTTGGAGGTCACCGGCCCCTGGAGGGCCAGGTGATCTCCTTAGATTTTTTCTTTTAATTGGCAGACTTCCTGGCCTAAGGTGTCCCTTTCCTGACTAAGAGCCTGCATCTGTGCCGACAGGTCCTCCCTCTGCCTTTGAAACGCACCAGCTTTCTGGCGTTCTTGATCAAACTCTGCCTGGGTATCCAGGTCTTTCAAAATCAATGTATTGCTTTCCTCTTTCTCCCTATCTAGGTGGCTTTGCAGGGTGACTACCTGCTCTGTGCATGCCCTATTGAAGTCCAGTTGTTGCTCCAGCTTTTTCTGGCTCTGCAGTAGGGCGTCAGAACCTTCTTGGTACTCCTTCTGCACGGCCAGAAATCTGTTATCCTGGTCAGACTTTTCCTGCAGCCTCTGCTCAGAAGAGACCAGGTCAGATTGGGCCTTCTCTAATGCCATCAGTTGCCTATTTGCCAGATCTTGGCCTTCAGCACATTTGTCCTGTATGGCTCCCATATGTAAATATAAATATGGCGCTACCCTGGCAATCTTGTTGTGCTCATCCTTGACCTTAGGGGCCATATATAGTTCACTCTGGGCCACATGTAAGGGACCCTGATCTCTCCATATATCTGACCCTGTTTCAGTAATCTGGGGTGCGATTGCCTGCAACCAGACCGCCTGGTCCTGATAGCCCATTCACCTCTCACAAATAGCTTATGTAAGAGGTGTTCTCTGGCTATTTTGATATCTACCAAGGTCGTCATTCTGGAACTTGGTTTCCTTCCTGACTTATAGAAGTTTGTATTTTATTTTGCAAAACAGACGGTTTCCTTAGAGCGTTCCTTTGAGGGGTGTTTTTACAGTGTAACACGGCGTGGTGATCCAACAGAGTTTATATATTCTGTCAGTTAGCAGACTGTAGTAATCTGCACAAGTGATAGGTCTAATCCAAAATCCCTGGCTACGCGCCTCCACTCTGTTAATGACTCCAATCAAGCATTCCCACTAAGTCACTGCCTTGTCTGGGATTGCTCAAGGGAAGCCCTTATTTATATATTTTTATGACAAGTTATAATCTGGATGATGAACCCTTGTATAACGCCCCTCTCTTAGAATCCCCCCTGACCCCACTGAGCCAAGAAGTAGGTTTGTTTTGCAAATTAAAAGATTTATTTGAAAAATTAAACAATAGATATATATTACACTTTTATAATAAATTATTATTTGATATCACACTTAGACATATGACAGTGAATGATCAACAATGGATGATGTGATACTAGCACACTGGTTTAATTACTTAGGAGTAGTGTAGAGGATAAGGTAGCTGAGAATGCTTTATATGGTACAAGGAAATGCAAGGTGGAAAAGAAGCAACACAGGAATAAACTTGATATGATTTCAGCAAAACATAATATAATCACTTTTCCCCTTTTGGCAATTCACCCCCCCTATGCAATGTAAGGAAGTGGAAGTAACACACACAGTCTTCAGGAATACAATCACAGTACATTACAAATTCAGTTCCCCCCTAGCAAGCTTAGAGAAACAGGGATGATTTTAAACACAGGCAAAGTACTTTAAAGGTGGTGTGCAAAGAAGGGAAAAATATGCTAAAGATGATTTTAATTCCCTATAAGAGATTCAGGGTGGGTGATAGCTACTTTAAATTAGTTCAGGATCACTTTAGCAATGCTCTATGAATGATTGTCAGGTTGCAAACGAATTTCAGCAAAGGAAACAAAAGACAAATATTTTTACACGTGGCTGAAATGAAGCAAAATGTCAAATTGCGGCAATGTAGTCGCGTGCGTCGAGTGCAATTACGGAGGAAGTGTAAGGAGTAGCAAGTCGGTTTAGAGCTTGTTGGAAAGCTTAGAATCCCAGCTTTAAAATAAAAGTCTCGCTTCTATCACAAACGGTTCAAGAGATACGGACGATTTTTGTGGAGGTAGATTTTCAGAAATGAAATTTTAAAGTTTCAGAATGACAGATGACAGTTTTGTAGCTTTAAAGTCACAGAAGGACACACAATGCTATGGTCTAGTTCTGGATAGGTTAACATAGTTTGAATTAGATTATTTTAAACTAAGAGATTGGTTTTGCACAGTTCTGGCTGAGTACTCATACTATATTTTGGACAGGAATGCGACTTCATCACGGATCGGGTCAGGATTGGCTGCGGTTCTCTCGCCACTGGGTACTGGTTCTGCGCACAGCGATTTGGGTCAGCTCTCAGCGATCTGGTTTGGGTCTGGTCTCTCTGGATCTCTGGTCTCTCTGGATAATTCTGCCTTCTGGGTCTGCTACCGGTTCTGGCAAATGTTCTTGGCAAAGAATTCAAACAGCTCGCCCGGCTGTTGAATAGTTTGCAAATGATTTGGAGGCCTGCTGAAAAAGGATTCAGCTTGTGAATTCAGGCCTCTCTGCTACAAGTTCTGGAGTTAAGTTCTGGTCTCTGGAGATTGATGGATTTGAAGTCTGGAGTCTCCCGGCAAAGCGTCCCGCAGAAAGTGGAAAGTGAATGTCCCTACCTGTCCTGCACAGTCTCCTTTTATGTGTTTTGGGAAGTGGGTGTCAAGACTATCTTCTATGCCCAACCCACTAAGGGTTCTAATAGGTCAAGGATTTCTCTATGACCTGATTTGAGAAGGGAGCAGTGAGTCATCAGGTGTCATCTTTATGGCATAAAGAAAGAACACTCCCCTTTGCTTTTACTTTAGAAAATCATTTTCATAACTAAACACATTTCCCAGATACACAAGTGGTTGTCATTACATGTACAGATTGCAGATGACTTAAGGTGCATTCTTGTTCAACTCTGATCTTCTTAAGAGCTTGCATTAAAAAATGACAACTTATTTTCGTTTTTAGTTGGTTTACCAATATCGGTCGTTTACCAAAAATGGCACACATGTACACCGCCTTTCTACACATATTCCAGTAAATTTTCATTTTTCTAGCGTGAACCCCATGTCTGCAATCTCCATAATTCATGGGGTTTTGACTCAGAACATGGTACAGAGTTCTAACACCTCTTAAAATGTGCACAGAAAAATCACAAGAATGATGATGTTATTTATATAATTTTTACAAGTCTGCACTATGAATTATCCATCTTTTTATAATTATGCTCTGGCCCCGAGGGGTGTGGTTTTCCAAAGCACATGGTGGAATTTCTGGTTTATCCACTTCCCCCAAGCTCAGCTCGCTCACAGATGCAGTGCCCCTCCCCGTTTCCTTCCAAGAGGAAGCCATTTACGACCCCCCTAATTTAACATTTGCCTGGGCCAAGGACAGTGCTTTGTTCAGTTTCCTGCAGTCCCCAGGTGCCACTCCCCTAATTCAATCAGCGAGGTGTCATCTCCTTTTTGGCAGGGGCAGCAGAATGCAGCCAGGCCTGGGAACACAGCTGCTGATCAAGTTTCAACTCCTGTCGGGGGTAGTTGCCGGGCAGAATTCACTCTCTTCCAGCCAGGCTTCAGCCAAATGTCACTTTGGTTCCCAGTTGTCTACATTCAAACCAAACTTGCAATTTTTACACATGCAGCTAGAACACTGATTCTAAGTTAAAAACTATGACATTTAAACAATTGCAACCTATGCGACACCCAAAAGTAGGTCACTCATTTATTCTAAACATTTCGATTTTAGTGGCTTTAAACCCAAATTCACTTAAGCTGCTGACATCCCCAGCTATTTTCAATACATACATTAGACAATGACTTCCTTCACGTCATTTCAGAATATAGTTTTACATTGTATCCACCTCTTAGTAAGTCTTTCTTTGGCCGGGTTTGGTTCATTTGTTCAGTTTTACACAAGTGTCTGGTGGTTTTAAAACGCCGGCTTTCTGATAGTGGTGACCAGTATTGCATCCATTTTTGACATTAATAACAACAGATTTTGAACAGCACCATATTCCTTAGCACTGATGGGTGCCAGGTCAGGGGACCATTTTGCTGTGTGCAAAGACTGCGCGGTTCTCCAGGATTCTGGTGCAAATGTGGGTTTTTCCGCCATCTTGGATTTTCTAAGCCCACAGCACCAAATGTTGTAGCATAATAACTTGAACGTGGGTTAAGACACCCAACAGTTGACACACTATGACAAAGAGCTTCCCCATCAGGCTTATGCACACATGCACACTGCACACATACATTGAACAACAGACCACAGTATATATTTTTTCTCAACAGACACCAAAGAATGACTATCAAAAAGCAAATCCGTAGAAAGGAACACAGAATTAGAGCAAAGAAAAATAAAGGTGCCCAATGTAAGCATCCACCTGTTGTAGAGTTTGTAGAGAATCTTGGTACAAACCAGCTAATGTAGTTGGGTAACATAATAAACAAAGTCTCAACTACAGACACTGTACCTCCTCTTTCAAAAAAGTGTCACAAAACACAGAAATGTAAAAAAAACGGCTGCCAGTACAGCTAACAATGTTCTTAATAATCCTGATAGTGTAAGAAGAACCCATTGTAAAAAAAAAGTATTTTAGCAAAAATGTTTCGTCACGGAGTCCTTCAGAATCTACTAAGAAGAGGACCAAAATCATCCTCACCCCTTAAAACGTACCGTAGAAAGTTAATTCTACAAGCACTCGTGGACAGTGCAATCCTTCTCAAAAGGAAGTTGTTCATATTAGTGGTAAATAGGATGAAAGCACTAACAAAACTAAATACTAAACTACAAAAGAAACTCAGCAATAAACGGAATGTGAACAACAATAATTTCTTGCATGTTTGTGGTGGTGAATGGAGTCACACAACAATCACAGAGACATATTTTAATGAAGAAGCATACAAACAAAATCAAAGAAACACAATTGCCATCCATAGCAGTGGAATAGGGTATGAGAAAATCAATACTACCATCATGGAACAAGAAACACTGCTTACAAAACTATCTCCTGAAAACTCAGAATTACCTCTCGATTCAGCAGAACCACACCGTCCAGTATACAATGGCGCTGCACATCAATGTGTGCCATTCCAAACAAAGCTTTCAAATCTTTACGTCAGTTCCTCAATCAATATGTAAAAGGTAAAGACAAAAGTAAAATGAAAGTGCTGTAAAATATGGTTATTTGTGCAGTGCGGAAAGACACAGGACTAAGAGGACATTCATAAGCCTGCATTTCTGGGCCTATTTGCAAAAGTACCTTCCATGATATCAAAAGAATATCAGTACATCATTCCAATGTAAGAAATTTAGTGTATAAAATATACTATGCAAAAAGTCCAGGTTCAGAATTAAGCAATTTAAATACCGCTCTTCTGCATGGTACACCCAAATACTTACAAGCAGAAATGGACCGTATTCAGAAAAAGTATTTTGGAAGTGAGAGCCACGTAGAAAATGCAACAGTTTTAGAACATAGTAGCGACAATTCTGCACATAGCAACCTTCTATTACACACATACAGAAAAGAAATAGTAAAATTTAAAAGGTCATCGGCTGAAGTACCAAACCATGTGTGTGTGTGTGTGTTGCCGCAGAACGTTTTACAAAAGGAACACAGAAAATGTGGACATAGCATACAAATAGAAAACAATGAAGACTCTAAATGGTTTGAATTAGCTTTGTACCTTTTAGCTGAAAACAATATGAAATAACTGACCGCCTAATATGTTACAGAAACTGTACTGCAAAATTAGAAAACAACCACACTCCTTCACGTGCTATTCCAAATAATTTGGAATTGTTTCCATTACCAAAAATCCTGCAACAGCTCAATTTGTACGAGAGCATAATAATTCAAACAGTCCACCCATTTCACGCAATTATACGCCTTCATAAAAAACAGCAAAATTACCTTCCTCTGAATTGGTGAAAGGCATCCATGGCAAAGTAGTTTACTTGCCATTAGATCTAATGGAAAATGCACACACTCTAGGAGTGGAACGTTCAATAGAGCATTCTTTAATAGTCTTGGTAAATGGAGTACCAACAAAGGACAAAGAAATTTGGCAACAATTAGTGGATTTACACAAAGTTAGACAAGCATTGCAATATCAAAAAGACAATAATGAGTACTACAAGGAAATAAATATTGATAAAAGGTCAAGGCAAGCAACTGAAATAATTCAAGGGCCATCAGAAACTGGACAATTCGAACTTCTGGATCCAGCTACAGTATCCACTCTTTTGGACCATTACACAATTCATCCATTGCATTCCAATGAAAGCATAGATGATGCACTAGAAACTTACCAAATGCGACAAACCAAAGGGTCACCAATGAGTACTTGGGAAAAAAGTATAGAAGCACGTGCTTTTCCACTGCTACTTCCTACTGGCAAAGGTGGAAGATACGATGATAGACCCACTCAGATTGGGGCATCAGAATACCGCTCATTACGAATGTATTCGCAAAATCCGAGATTTAGACAAAATGTGGAATACATATTCCACCTACTCTATGAAAATGAATAAGCAACACTATGTTGTGGAGTTGCACACATTCTTAAATCTGGAACGCACTTTCAAAATATATCAACTACGCAGTTAATACAAAAAGTACAAGAAAAAGATGAGGTTTTACAATCACGTATAACGAATTTGTTTGCAAACATGCGTGGTACAAAGGAATACTGGTTCAGACGGCACAGAGACGTGGGTTGCATGATCAGAAACCTTGGACCACCAATTTGGTTTGTTACGCTAAGTTGTGCAGAATATGCATGGGAAGATTTACATGAGTTCCTATGCATAGCAAACAGCAACAAAAACAACATAGATATATTAACACCTGGAGAACTTTGCTCTCTAGGTCCAGTTAATGTCTCAAGATATTTCCATCATCGTTTCATTGCAATGCTACACTTTATTTGCAATAAAACTGTTCCTCCTCTTGGAGAAGTGCAACACTTCTTTTGGAGAAAAGAATATCAAGCGAGAGGAGCACCTCATATTCACCTGCTGTTAAGGATCAAAGGTGCACCGAAATTTGGGCACAACAGTGATAGCACTGTTTTGCAGTTTATCCAATAATATGTCACATGTGAAAGCCCTTCACAACAGACACATAGTGAGCTGCATGGGCAGATTTTACAATTTCAAAGACACAAATGTGGCAAATATTGTCGCAGCAAATACAAAAACAAAGATAAATACTACACCAAATGCTGCTTTGGTTTCCCTAGACCAGTTACAGAAACAGGTGAAGTAAACAACTTCATGTCTTCAGTTCGACATAGTGTTAAAGGTAAATCACTTAAAAACACGTATTACATAAAAAGAAGGGAAGAATCAAAATATATCAATGATTACAATGCAATCATTGCCCTATTATGGAATGCAAACATAGATGTGCAGTACATTGCAGACAATTCAACTGCTGTTGCACTATATGTTACAGCCTACTTCACAAAAGCAGAAAAAACAGAGCTTCAAGACCTCTGGGATGACCTAGCATCAGGCAAAACATTATCACAGAAATCGTACAGCCTAGGCATAAAAATGCTCTCATAGAGAATGTGGGGCCTATGAAGCAGCAGATCGTTTGCTTTGTATGGAAAATCAAACAACATAGTATGGCTCAGTCTTGGTCCTGCAAAATCTAGAAAAAGAGTGCTAAAATCATATGAGGACATAGAAACAATTGCCAGGAATGATCCCAACAGCCAAGACATTCTAAAAAACAATTTACTGGGCACATACTATCCGAACAGGAGTACCACTCTGGAAAGCATGTGTCTATACCACATAGCTCAAAATTTTGCATACAAAAATAATGTAAAACCTGATAAAAGCAAACCTAGATATGGAGTGACCGATTATGAAGGGAGCTTAGTGAAACTTAACAAACAAAGCTTAATTAATCATGTGAAATTGTCATTAAAAACTCCTCAACAGAAAGAACTATATTACATGTCTCTGTTACAACTTTTCAAACCATGGAGAACAGAGGAAGACATACTAGATATTTATGAGTGCTATGAAGATGCTTTCAAAGCAAATGAAAGCACTATCACCGATGTGAACTTTACACAGTACAAAACAATGTTACACAATGAGCAGCAACAGGAAGAAGAACTTCACGCCCAACTAGATAAAGACTCTTCCGACAGTAGTCAACCTTCTGTAACAGGAAGTCCAGAACCATTAGAACAACCACTAATAGCAAATGAGGCTGAAGTAGCTATGGCAGAAGTAGAAAACACCATGTATCAGTATCAAGAAGATACAGAAGACTTACAACAAGCAAAACTTAGCAACAATCAGCGCACCATTTTTGTACATGGTGTACAACACGAAAATAAAGAATGTACCATCCAAAATTACAAACCTATACTGCTGTACGTCAGTGGTTAGGCCATGCACCCAAGACTGCACGCACTCCCTACAACTTGCCAATCAAAATGCAACACTACGGGTGTATGCATGGGTGGACATGTGGCGGTGGTTGTGGCCAGAGCCCACAGTCTTGGAAGTAAGGTCTTCGGCCTTCGGCCGACGGCCATGCATCCAAGACTCTAGGCCCTGGCCAAACCACCGTAGCATGTGCCACCCATGGCAGCATACTATGAATATAATAATAGCCATTTGAAAAAATAATGCATTCACGGCATGTTGTCAATTTCAATGTTCCCTAACACCACACGTGTCCTTACAAATGTAACAACCCCCCGTGCACTGCACGGGCTGAAATACTGGCCTTATTGAACCCCTCATTTTCTGTGCATACAAGGAGTCCATAGAACATACGTCATTAAGTAGGTATAAGTGTACTGTGCGTACAAGATGTCCATAGAAATTACATCATGACGACCGACCCCCAGAACAAATGCATTGATCACCCATATCTTAAGACTCTAGCCCATGACCACAACCACCGTAGCATGTGCTACCCATGGCTGCGTATTAATGAATATAATAATAGCCATTGGAAAAAATAATGCATTCACGGCATGTTGTCAATTTCAATGTTGCCTACCAATACACGCGTGCTTTCAACAGTTACAAATTTCCTGTCCACTACATGGACTGAAGTGTTACAAATTTCATGCCCACTACATGGACTGAAGTGCTATCGTTATTACGCCCCACATTTACTGTGCGTACAAGGTGTCCATAGAAATTACAACATGACGGCTGAAGAACAAATGCATTGATCACCTATGTCTTACTGTCTGAACCTTTCCCAATGCTCTGTGATACAGCAAAATAGTTTCGTGAAAAAAGCATGTGTACGCTGGTTGTTGCTCTGCTTTCCGCAGATCCAAGATGTCGGGCCCATCCAAACCATCTGACGCAGAACATGTCTCTCAGCAGAGAATGGGTAGAGACGTTGCGTGTCCGCGGTCATGACGCCAGCCCTTTAGCCAATCGGTATCTTGTTCGTCGACCGAACAGGGAAGTGTGACCACGGAGCGAACATAGATATCACGAATTATTTCAGACCTACTTTTTGATTATTATAAAGTAACATACTGCACGGATGGTGACCAAATTTACAAAAGTATGCTTTCTGGACCAAGCCCCTGTACCTGCCGCAGATTTTGTCAAAATCCGTCCAGCGGTTTCACCTGTAGCCGTGCGCAAAGTTTTTCCCCCATTCAGTCTATGGGAAGAAAAGACATTTTGGGACCCCCCCTATAACTTTGCCCCCCTGGCCCAAACATCTCCAAACTTTGCAAATTCAGAGTGGCCCATATACTTTTTTGCAAAGTTTGGTGAGGATTCGTCGAGGGGGAGCAGAGTTATAAGCTGCCCAATAAGTGCTCTTCCTATGGAAACAGCAACTTAACCATAACTATATATATATTCTGTAAAAAAACTTTGTTAAATGGACGTTATGGTTAAGCTGTGCTACTAAAAACCTATGAAATTCAGTGAAAAAACTTTGTTAAAGGGACGTTATGGTTCAAAGTAAAACCGAAAAACCCCTGAAATTCGGCAGTTATGGTAAGATAAGCAACCATAACTCGCGCCTCCGTGCACTGTTAACACTAACACCCAGGACATCAAAGATGACATCACAAATGTCATTGATGACATCACTGATGACATCACATGTCTGTCTCTCCCTTTTTCCCGTTTACTGACATATCTAGGCCACATAGTTTTCTTCAGTAACAGTCAGGAAGTAAACATTGAAAAGGTACTATATTTGTAGACTTAGGGGCAAGTCACATCATATGAAACATATACATAGCGGAAGACACAGGCTTGAAAGAGAGCAATCCTTTCTGTGCATGAAGATAATCATTAGGGTTATCAGCACTTTCTCATAGTTTTATTTTTATTACTCTACCTTCCCTGTATATACTTATATTTGTATACATTGTACTCACTCTCCTTTCCTTAGGGTGCAGTCACATCATGTGATACACATACATATGGTAAGAAGCAGCTTTGAAACAGAGCAATAATTTCTCTGCATAAAGAAAATCAGTTAGGTTATGAAATCTTTCTGCTACTACTTCTGCTTTTTTGTTTACTTCACTGTCCCTGTATATACTCATATTTGTATGTGTTGTTGTCTCTTTGTGTTTTGTCTGTAATAATTATGTACTAAGTGGGTTTTATTATCTACTTATTACATGTTTCACAGCACGCAAAACTCTAATAAGAATGCAGTTATCATTTCACTATTCAACATGGGAAGATTATGAATATTGCACCTTCATCATATATGCTGCACACACTGCCTATGTTTCTGCATGAGTAGCTTAGTAGCTTGACATTAATAACAACAGATTTTGAACAGCACCATATTCCTTAGCACTGATGGGTGGCAGGTCAGGGGACCATTTTGCTGTGCGCAAAGACTGCGCGGTTCTCCAGGATTCTGGCGCAAATGTGGGTTTTTCCGCCATCTTGGATTTTCTAAGCCCACAGCACCAAATGTTGTAGCATAATAACTTGAACATGGGTCAAGACACCCAACAGTTGACACACTATGACAAAGAGCTTCCCCATCAGACTTATGCACACATGCACACTGCACACATACATTGGACAACAGACCACAGTATATATTTTTTCTCAACAGACACCAAAGAAGGACTATCAAAAAGCAAATCCGTAGAAAGGAACACAGAATTAGAGCAAAGAAAAATAAAGGTGCCCAATGTAAGCATCCACCTGTTGTAGAGTGTGTAGAGAATCTTGGTACAAACCAGCTAATGCAGTTGGGTAACATAATAAAGGAAGTCTCAACTACAGAAACTGTACCTCCTCTTTCAAAAAGTGTCACAAAACACAGAAATGTCAAAAAAACAGCTGCCAGTACAGCTAACAATGTTCTTAATAATCCTGATAGTGTAAGAAGAACCCATTGTAAAAAAAAAAGTATTTTAGCAAAAATGTTTTGTCACAGAGTCCTTCAGAATCTACTAAGAAGAGGACCAAAATCATCCTCACCCCTTAAAACGTACCGTAGAAAGTTAATTCTACAAGCACTCGTGGACAGTGCAATCCTTCTCAAAAGGAAGTTGTTCATATTAGTGTTAAATAGGATGAAAGCACTAACAAAACTAAGTACTAAACTACAAAAGAAACTCAGCAATAAACGGAATGTGAACAACAATAATTTCTTGCATGTTTGTGGTGGTGAATGGAGTCACACAACAATCACAGAGACATATTTTAATGAAGAAGCATACAAACAAAATCAAACAAACACAATTGCCATCCATAGCAGTGGACTAGGGTATGAGAAAATCAATACTACCATCATGGAACAAGAAACACTGCTTACAAAACTATCTCCTGAAAACTCAGAATTACCTCTCGATTCAGCAGAACCACACCGTCCAGTATACAATGGCCGTGCACATCAATGTGTGCCATTCAAAACAAAGCTTTCAAATCTTTACGTCAGTTCCTCAATCAATATGTAAAAGGTAAAGACAAAAGTAAAATGAAAGTGCTGCAAAATATAGTTATTTGTGCAGTGCGGAAAGACACAGGACTAAAAGGACATTCATAAGCCTGCATTTCTGGGCCTATTTGCAAAAGTACCTTCCATGATATCAAAAGAATATCAGTACATCATTCCAATGTAAGAAATTTAGTGTATAACATATACTATGCAAAAAGTCCAGGTTCAGAATTAGGCAATTTAAATACCACTCTTCTGCATGGTACACCCAAATACTTACAAGCAGAAATGGACCGTATTCAGAAAAAGTATTTTGGAAGTGAGAGCCACGTAGACAATGCAACAGTTTTAGAACATAGTAGCGACAATTCTGCACATAGCAACCTTCTATTACACACATACAGAAAAGAAATAGTAAAATTTAAATGGTCATCGGCTGAAGTACCAAACCATGTGTGTGTGTGTGTGTTGCCGCAGAACGTTTTACAAAAGGAACACAAAAAATGTGGACATAGCATACAAATAGAAAACAATGAAGACTCTAAATGGTTTGAATTAGCTTTGTACCTTTTAGCTGAAAACAATATGAAATAACTGACCGCCTAATATGTTACAGTTACTGTACTGCAAAATTAGAAAACAACCACACTCCTTCACGTGCTATTACAAATAATTTGGAAATGTTTCCATTACCAAAAATCCTGCAACAGCTCAATTTGTAAGAGAGCATAATAATTCAAACAGTCTACCCATTTCACGCAATTATACGCCTTCATCCAAAAACAGCAAAATTACCTTCCTCTGAATTGGTGAAAGGCATTCATGGCAAAGTAGTTTACTTGCCATTAGATCTAATGGAAAATGCACACACTCTAGGAGTGGAACATTCAATAGAGCATTCTTTAATAGTCTTGGTAAATGGAGTACCAACAAAGGACAAAAAAAATTGGCAACAATTAGTGGATTTACACAAAGTTAGACAAGCATTGCAATATCAAAAAGACAATAATGAGTACTACAAGGAAATAAATATTGATAAAAGGTTAAGGCAAGCAACTGAAATAATTCAAGGGCCATCAGAAACTGGACAATTCGAACTTCTGGATCCAGCTACAGTATCCACTCTTTTGGACCATTACACAATTCATCCATTGCATTCCAATGAAAGCATAGATGATGCACTAGAAACTTACCAAATGCGACAAACCAAAGGGTCACCAATGAGTATTTGGGAAAAAAGTATAGAAGCACATGCTTTTCCACTGCTACTTCCTACTGGCAAAGGTGGAAGATACGATGATAGACCCACTCAGATTGGGGCATCAGAATACCGCTCATTACGAATGTATTCGCAAAATCCGAGATTTAGACAAAATGTGGAATACATATTCCACCTACTCTATGAAAATGAATTAGCAACACTATGTTGTGGAGTTGCACACATTCTTAAATCTGGAACGCACTTTCAAAATATATCAGCTACGCAGTTAATACAAAAAGTACAAGAAAAGATGAGGTTTTACAATCACGTATAACTAATTTGTTTGCAAACATGCGTGGTACAAAGGAATACTGGTTCAGACGGCACAGAGACGTGGGTTGCATGATCAGAAACCTTGGACCACCAACTTGGTTTGTTACGCTAAGTTGTGCAGAATATGCATGGGAAGATTTACATGAGTTCCTATGCATAGCAAACAGCAACAAAAACAACATAGATATATTAACACCTGGAGAACTTTGCTCTCGAGGTCCAGTTAATGTCTCAAGATATTTCCATCATCGTTTCATTGCAATGCTACACTTTATTTTCAACAAAACTGTTCCTCCTCTTGGAGAAGTGCAACACTTCTTTTGGAGAAAAGAATATCAAGAGAGAGGAGCACCTCATATTCACCTGCTGTTAAGGATCAAAGGTGCACCGAAATTTGGGCACAACAGTGATAGAACCGTTTTGCAATTTATCCAATAATATGTTACATGTGAAAGCCCTTCACAACAGACACATAGTGAGCTGCATGGGCAGATTTTACAATTTCAAAGACACAAATGTGGCAAATATTGTTGCAGCAAATGCAAAAACAAAGATAAATACTACACCAAATGCTGCTTTGGTTTCCCTAGACCAGTTACAGAAACAGGTGAAGTAAACAACTTCATGTCTTCAGTTCGACATAGTGTTAAAGGTAAATCACTTAAAAACACGTATTACATAAAAAGAAGGGAAGAATCAAAATATATCAATGATTACAATGCAATCATTGCCCTATTATGGAATGCAAACATAGATGTGCAGTACATTGCAGACAATTCAACTGCTGTTGCACTATATGTTACAGCCTACTTCACAAAAGCAGAAAAAACATAGCTTCAAGACCTCTGGGATGACCTAGCATCAGGCAAAACATTATCACAGAAATTGTACAGCCTAGGCATAAAAATGCTCTCATAGAGAATGTGGGGCCTATGAAGCAGCAGATCATTTGCTTTGTATGGAAAATCAAACAACATAGTATGGCTCAGTCTTGGTCCTTCAAAATCTAGAAAAAGAGTGCTAAAATCATATGAGGACATAGAAACAATTGCCAGGAATGATCCCAACAGCCAAGACATTCTAAAAAACAATTTACTGGACACATACTATCCGAACAGGAGTACCACTCTGGAAAGCATGTGTCTATACCACATAGCTCAAAATTTTGCATACAAAAATAATGTAAAACCTGATAAAAGCAAACCTAGATATGGAGTGACCGATTATGAAGGGAGCTTAGTGAAACTTAACAAACAAAGCTTAATTAATCATGTGAAATTGTCATTAAAAACTCCTCAACAGAAAGAACTATATTACATGTCTCTGTTACAACTTTTCAAACCATGGAGAACAGAGGAAGACATACTAGATATTTATGAGTGCTATGAAGATGCTTTCAAAGAAAATGAAAGCACTATCACCGATGTGAACTTTACGCAGTACAAAACAATGTTACACAATGAGCAGCAACAGGAAGAAGAACTTCACGCCCAACTAGATAAAGACTCTTCCGACAGTAGTCAACCTTCTGTAACAGGAAGTCCAGAACCATTAGAACAACCACTAATAGCAAATGAGGCTGAAGTAGCTATGGCAGAAGTAGAAAACACCATGTATCAGTATCAAGAAGATACAGAAGACTTACAACAAGCAAAACTTAGCAACAATCAGCGCACCATTTTTGTACATGGTGTACAACACGAAAATAAAGAATGTACCATCCAAAATTACAAACCTATACTGCTGTACGTCAGTGGTTAGGCCATGCACCCAAGACTGCACGCACTCCCCACAACTTGCCAATCAAAATGCAACACTACGGGTGTATGCATGGGTGGCACATGTGGCAGTGGTTGTGGCCTGGGCCTACATTCTTGGAAGTAAGGTCTTCGGCCTTCGGCCGACAGCCATGCATCCAAGACTCTAGGCCCTGGCCAAACCACCGTAGCATGTGCCACCCATGGCAGCATACTATGAATATAAAAATAGCCATTTGAAAAAATAATGCATTCACGGCATGTTGTCAATTTCAATGTTCCCTAACACCACACGTGTCCTTACAAATGTAACAACCCCCCCGTGCACTGCACGGGCTGAAATACTGGCCTTATTGAACCCCTCATTTTCTGTGCATACAAGGAGTCCATAGAACATACGTCATTAAGTAGGTATAAGTGTACTGTGCGTACAAGATGTCCATAGAAATTACATCATGATGACCGACCCCCAGAACAAATGCATTGATCACCCATATCTTAAGACTCTAGCCCCTGACCACAACCACCGTAGCATGTGCTACCCATGGCTGCGTACTAATGAATATAATAATAGCCATTGGAAAAAATAATGCATTCACGGCATGTTGTCAATTTCAATGTTGCCTACCAATACACGCGTGCTTTCAACAGTTACAAATTTCCTGTCCACTACATGGACTGAAGTGTTACAAATTTCCTGCCCACTACATGGACTGAAGTGCTATCGTTATTACACCCTACATTTACTGTGCGTACAAGGTGTCCATAGAAATTACATCATGACGGCCGAAGAACAAATGCATTGATTACCTATGTCTTACTGTCTGAACCTTTCCCAATGCTCTGTGATACAGCAAAATAGTTTCGTGAAAAAAGCATGTGCACGCTGGTTGTTGCTCCGCTTTCCGCAGATCCAAGATGTCGGGCCCATCCAAACCATCTGACGCAGAACATGTCTCTCAGCAGAGAATGGGTAGAGACGTTGCGTGTCCGCGGTCATGACGCCAGCCCCTTAGCCAATCGGTATCTTGTTCGTCGACCGAACAGGGAAGTGTGACCACGGAGCGAACATAGATATCACTAATTATTTCAGACCTACTTTTTGATTATTATAAAGTAACATACTGCACGGATGGTGACCAAATTTACAAAAGCATGCTTTCTGGACCAAGCCCCTGTACCTGCCGCAGATTTTGTCAAAATCCGTCCAGCGGTTTCACCTGTAGCCGTGCGCAAAGTTTTTCCCCCATTCAGTCTATGGGAAGAAAAGACATTTTGGGACCCCCCCTATAACTTTGCCCCCCCTGGCCCAAACATCTCCAAACTTTGCAAATTCAGAGTGGCCCATATACTTTTTTGCAAAGTTTGGTGAGGATTCGTCGAGGGGGAGCAGAGTTATAAGCTGCCCAATAAGTGCTCTTCCTATGGAAACAGCAACTTAACCATAACTATATATATATTCAGTAAACAAACTTTGTTAAATGGACGTTATGGTTAAGTTGTGCTACTAAAAACCTATGAAATTCAGTGAAAAAACTTTGTTAAAGGGACGTTATGGTTCAAAGTAAAACCGAAAAACCCCTGAAATTCGGCAGTTATGGTAAGATAAGCAACCATAACTCGCGCCTCCGTGCACTGTTAACACTAACACTCAGGACATCAAAGATGACATCACAAATGTCATTGATGACATCACTGATGACATCACATGTCTGTCTCTCCCTTTTTCCCGTTTACTGACATATCTAGGCCACATAGTTTTCTTCAGTAACAGTCAGGAAGTAAACATTGAAAAGGTACTATATTTGTAGACTTAGGGGCAAGTCACATCATATGAAACATATACATAGCGGAAGACACAGGCTTGAAAGTGAGCAATCCTTTCTGTGCATGAAGATAATCATTAGGGTTATCAGCACTTTCTCATAGTTTTATTTTTATTACTCTACCTTCCCTGTATATACTCATATTTGTATACATTGTACTCACTCTCCTTTCCTTAGGGTGCAGTCACATCATGTGATACACATACATATGGTAAGTAGCAGCTTTGAAACAGAGCAATAATTTCTCTGCATAAAGAAAATCAGTTAGGTTATGAAATCTTTCTGCTACTACTTCTGCTTTTTTGTTTACTTCACTGTCCCTGTATATACTCATATTTGTATGTGTTGTTGTCTCTTTGTGTTTTGTCTGTAATAATTATGTATTAAGTGGGTTTTATTATCTACTTATTACATGTTTCACAGCACGCAAAACTCTAATAAGAATGCAGTTATCATTTCACTATTCAACATGGCAAGATTATGAATATTGCACCTTCATCATGTATGCTGCACACACTGCCTATGTTTCTGCATGAGTAGCTTAGTATACTGGATAGAACTTCATAATAGAATGCTATTTATATCAATGCATTGCTTAATGCACTAATTAGCTCATGATATTTCCGTGTCTGCCCTGTTCCAACAGTGCAGACACGGGGCATGAGCGGGGGGTGGGGGGAAAGAAGGGAGACACGGGGCATGAGCGGGGAGTGGGGGGGAAAGGAAGACACGGGGCATGAGCAGGGGGTGGGAGGGAACAGGAGGAAGACACGGGGCATGAGCGGGGGGTGGGGCGGTACAGGAGACAGACACAGGGAATGACCAGGGGGTGGGGGGCAACAGGAGAGAGACACGGGGCATGAACGGGGGGTGGGGAGAACAGGAGACAGACACGGGGCATGAGCGGGGGCGTGGGGGGAACAGGAGACAGACACGGGGCATGAGCGGGGGTTGGGGGAACAGGAGACAGACACTGGGCATGAGCGTGGGGGTGGGGTGCAACAGGAGAGAGACACGGGCCATGAGCGGGGGGTGGGGGAGGTACAGGAGACAGACACGGGGCATGAGCGGGGGGAATGGGGGGAACAGGAGACAGACACTGGGCATGAGCGGGGGGTGGGGGGTACAGGAGACAGACACGGGGCACGAGCAGGGGGTGGGGGGCAACAGGAGAGAGACACGGGGCATGGAGCAGCACATTTTGGGGTGGCCGGTTCGGCGCGGGACGATTTGGCATGGCCGGTTCGCTGCAGGAGCCGGTTCGGCACGGCGCGGCAGCCCGCGCCGAACTGGCCACACATAAATGTCCTGCGAGTTCTTCATGCAGGCACCACAGCCACGCAGAGTACACAGCCAGGCCACCGAAGGTGGGGGCTGTGCTGCTCGGAGCAGTCTGCTCTGAGCAGCACAGCCCCCACCCTCGTGAGCCCGGCAGATCAATTCTGCTCTGTGCGCCTCACCCCAGTGCACATCGCCTGCTGTTTAGGGAAACGTTCAGTGCAGTGCACTGAAAGTGCGAGTTTCAACTTCATCCCACACTATTTTAAAATGAAACCGCTCTAGAACAGTTTCATTTTAAAATAGTGTGGGGTGAAGTTGAAACTCGCATTTTCAGTGCACCGCACTGAACGTTTCCCTAAACAGCAGGCGATGTGCACTAGTGTGCGGCGCGCCAAAACATCCCATTGCCGAACCGGCGACGCCGAAATGGGGTGTACTGACGGGGCATGAGCGGGTGGGGGGAACAGGAGACAGACACGGGGCATGAGCGAGTGGGGGGAAACAGGAGACAGACACGGGTCATGAGCGGGTGGGGGGAAACAGGAGACAGACACGGGGCATGAACGGAACGGGGGATGGGCGGGAGGGAGGGATAGAGACACGGGGCATGAGCGGGGGGTGGGCGGCGGGAGGATAGAGACATGGGGCATGAGCGGGGGGTGGGTGGCGGAAGGGATAGAGACACGGGGCAAGAGCGGGGGTGGGCAGCGGAGAGGGATAGAGACACGGGGCATGAGCAGGGGTTGGGCGGCGGGAGGGATAGAGACACGGGGCATGAGCGGGTGGTGGGTGGCGGGAGGGATAGAGACACGGGGCATGAGCGGGGGGTGGGCGGTGGGAGGGATAGAGACACGGGGCACGAGCGGGGGTGGGCGGGGGGAGGGATAGAGACACGGGGCATGAGCGGGGGGTGGGCGGCGGGAGGGATAGAGACACGGGACATGAGCAGGGGGTGGGCGACGGGGGGATAGAGACATGGGGCATGAGCGGGGGGTGGGCGGCGGGAGGGATAGAGACATGGAGCATGAGTGGGGGTGGGCGGTGGGAGGGATAGAGACACGGGGCATGAGTGGGGGGAGGGATAGAGACACAGGGCATGAGCGGGGGGTGGGTGACAGGAGGGATAGAGACACAGGGCGTGGGCGGCGGGAGGGATAGAGACACGGGGCATGAGCGGGGGGAGGGATAGAAACACAGGGCATGAGCGGGGGGTGGGCGGCGTGAGGGATAGACACATGGGGCATGAGCGGGGGAGTGGGCAGCGGGAGGGATATACACACGGGGCAGAGGGGTGGGCGGCGGGAGGGATAGACACACAGGGCATGAGCGGGGGGGTGGGTGCAGGGAGGGATAGAGACACGGGGCATGAGCGGGGGGTGGGCGGTGGGAGGGATAGAGACACGGGGCATGAGCGGGGGGTGGGCAGCGGGAGGGATAGAGACACAGGGCGTGGGTGGCGGGAGGGATAGAGACACAGGGCATGAGCAGGGGGACGGATAGAGACACGGGGCATGAGCGGGGGGTGGGCGGTGGGAGGGATAGACACACAGGGCATGAGCGGGGGGTGGGCGGCAGGAGGGATAGACACACGGGGCAGGGGGTGGGCAGCAGGAGGGATAGACACACGGGCATGAGCGGGGGGTGGGCGGCGGGAGGGATAGACACACGGGGCATGAGCGGGGGGTGGGCGGCGGGAGGGATAGACACATGGGGCATGAGCGGGGGGTGGGCGGCGGGAGGGATAGACACACGGGGCATGAGCGGGGGTAGGCGGCGGGAGGGATAGACATACGGGGCATGAGCGGGGGTGGACGGCAGGAGGGTTAGACACACGGGGCATGAGCGGGGCTGGGCGGCGGGAGGGATAGACACACGGGGCATGAGTGGGGGTGGGTGGGAGGGATAGAGACATGGGGCATGAGCGGGGGTGGGCGGCGTGAGGGATAGACACACGGGGCATGAGCGGGGGGTGGGCTGCGGGAGGGATAGACACACGGGGCCTGAACGGGGGGTGGGCGGCGGGAGGGATAGCCACACAGGGCATGAGCAGGGGTTCTGGGGTGGAGGGGAGGGGAGAGACACACGGGGCATAAGCGGGGGGGCGGCGGGAGGGATAGACACACGGGGCATGAGCGGGGGGTCGGGGGGTGGGAGGAGGTGGGGAGGGGAGAGACACATGGGGCATGAGCGGGGGTGGGCGGCGGGAGGGATAGAGACACAGGGCATGAGCGGGGGAGGGATAGACACACGGGGCATGAGCGGGGGGTGGGCGGCGGAGGGATAGAGACACGGGGGTGGGTGGCGAGAGGGATAGAGACACGGGGCATGAGCGGAGGGTGGGCAACGGCAGGGATAGAGACACGGGGCATGAGCGGGGGGTGGGCCGTGGGAGGGATAGAGACACGGGGCATGAGCGGGGGGTGGCCGGCAGGGGGGATAGAGACACGGGGCATGAGCGAGGGGTGGGCAGCGGGAGGGATAGAGACACGGGGCATGAGCAGGGGGGTGGGCGGCGGGAGGGATAGAGACATGGGGCATGAGCGGGGGAGGGATAGAGACATGGGGCATGAGCGGGGGAGGGATAGAGACACAGGGCATGAGCGGGGGAGGGCGTGCGGGAGGGATAGACGCACGGGGCATGAGCGGGGGGTGGGCGGCGGGAGGGATAGACATACGGGGCATGAGCGGGGTTGGGCGGGAGGAATAGACACACGGGGCATTAGCGGGGGGTGGGCAGCGGGAGGGATAGACACACGGGGCATGAGCGGGGGGTGGGCAGCGGGAGGGATAGACACACGGGGCATGAGCGGGGGTTTGGGGGGGTGGGGGGAGGGGAGAGACACACGGGGCATGAGCGGGGGGAGGGGGAGAGACACACGGGGCATGAGCAGGGGGAGAGGGGGAGGGAGAGAGACACACGGGGCATGAGCGGGGGGTGGGGGGGAGGGAGAGAGACACACGGCGTTTGTGTGCAGGTGGCAGATCCCGCTCCTCGCCCCTTTGCTGGCCACCGTGTGCCGATGGCGTGAGCGGGGGGCTGGAGGAACAGGGGAGACATGGAGCATGAGTGGGGGAGGCGGGACAAGAAGGACACACGGGGCATGAGCAGGGGTGGGAGGAACAGGAGACAGACACGGGCGGATTTACTGTGCAGTCGGCAGATCCCGCTCCTGCTGACAAAGCGTCTCATGCGAGGAACAAAGATGGCAGGCGTCTCTGAAGCCAGACGCACCGCATCCAATGAGAGAGCATGTCAGATGTCCGCGGACATCACGCAAGCTGCTTGCCCAATCACCGTCCTGTCCGCGGAGCGAATAGGGAAGTGTGTCCGCGAAGCGAACACAGATATCACTAATTTTTTTCACTTACATTTTTGTCATTTTTTAAAAAACTACTGGATGGATTTACACCAAATAAAGGAAAGCACGCTTTTGGGACCAAGCCGTCGCTCCTGCCGCAAAGTTGGTGTAAATCCATCCAGCGGTTCGGGCTGTAGGCGTGAGCAAAGTTTTTTCCCATTATGTCTATGGGAAAAACAAAAGTTTTGGGTCCCTCCCCCATAACTTTTCCCCCCTTTCCCCCCCTGGATGAATCCTCACCAAACTTTGCAATTCAGAGTGGGCCATATACTTTTTTTTCAAGGTTTGGTGAGGATTCGTCCAGGGGGAGAGAAGTTATAAGCCGCCCAAAACGTGCTCTTCCTATGGAAACACCAACTTAATATATATATTCAGTGAAAAAACTTTGTTAAAGGGACGTTATGGTTAAGTTGCGCTACTAAAAACCTATGAAATTCAGTGAAAAAACTTTGTTAAAGAGACGTTATGGTTCCAAGTAAAACCGAAATTCGCCAGTTATGGTAAGCTAAGCAACCATAACTCGCGCCACCACCGTGACTGCTAAGACTAACACCCAGGATATCAAAGATGACATCACAAATGTCATTGATGACATCACTGATGACATCACATGTCTGCCTCCCTCTTTTTTCTTTTGCTGACATATCTAGGCCACATGGTTTTCTTCAGTAACAGTCAGAAACTAAACATTTTATTTTATTTGTAGACGTATCCTTCAAGTAGGTTCTTACAGTAATTCCCTTAGAGTCCAGTCACATCATATGAAACATATACATACGGGAAGACACAAGCTTGAAAGACAGCAATCCTTTTTGTGCATAAAGATAACCAATAGACTTATGAGCACTTTCTGATAGTTCTGTTGTTTTATTTATGGCTGTACTTTCCCTGTGGGTCCAATCACATCAAGTGATACATATACATACGGTAAGTAGCAGCTTTGAAACAGAGCAATCATTTATTTGTATGAAAATAATCAGTTAAGTTATGAATTGTTTCTGCTACTACTTGTGCTTTTTTGCTAACTTCACTTTCCCTGTATATACCCATATTGGTATGTGTTCTTGTGTCTTTGTGTTTTGTCTATAGTAATGCAATTATGTAATACATGTGTTTTATTAGCTACGTATTACATATTTCACAGTACACAAAAATCTATTAAGAAAACAATTATCATTTCATTATTCAACATATTAACATTACGAATATTATACCTTCATCTTGTACGCTGCACACAATGTTATGTTTCTGTATGAGTAGCTTAGTATGCTAGATAGAACCCCATAATAGAATGCTATTTATATCAATGCATCGTTCAATGCACTAATTAGGGTATGATAATTATTGCAATGATCCTTGACACTTGTTTCGCAACATTATAATAAGAATCCCTTGTACACATATTTCATGAAAAGTACATACACATGTGATGTCATCAATGACATTTGTGATGTCATCTTTGATGTCCTGGGTGTTAGTCTTAGCAGTGCACGGTGGTGGCGCGAGTTATGGTTGCTTAGCTTACCATAACTGGCGAATTTCAAGGGTTTTTCGGTTTTACTTGGAACCATAACGTCCCTTTAACAAAGTTTTTTCACTGAATTTCATAGGTTTTTAGTAGCGCAACTTAACCATAACGTCCCTTTAACAAAGTTTTTTCACTGAATTTCATAGGTTTTTAGTAGCGCAACTTAACCATAACGTCCCTTTAACAAAGTTTTTTCATTGAATTTCGTAGGTTTTTAGTAGTGCAACTTAACAATAATGACTTTCACTTTATATACATATCATATGGAACTGACTGAATCTCTTCTACTGTACTTGATGTCCGCAAACTCATTTAATGTTTGCGGACATGTTCGAAGAACAGTACCACTACCTAAAAAACTCTGGGGGGGTATGTTTGATTGTTATATCATAACATAGGAACATTGAACAAATTCAAAAAAAAGCACACAAACACATTATATGTACTAATACATAAGAAATGTAACCCATATATACAAAACACTAACCATTCATTTAAATGCACTATGTTCTAAAATGGAATATACCACAAGAAAATAAATTGGCTTCCAACATAATTACCTCACAAACACAACAGAACTGAGAACAAGAGCAGACCCACTGAGTACATAGGACATATCTTACCTGAAATAGTAAGTGTACTTAATTTTATTCATATATTTATAAACTTTCTGTATTAGATAAAAAAAATATATTATCTTTTTTTTTCTATCACAGAAATGTCTAGTACTCTGGAATGGCTAGAGGAACATTTCCCACATGAAGAAATGTCACAAGATAGTGAAACTAATGGTAAACACTTTATAATATAAACCATTTAATTATTATTATTTTGTATACATTTAACATATATATATATATTTTTTTGTAAAGAGCATACCAAAATAGAAAATACTTCAGAAAAACCTGTTATGGATAACACTTTTCACAGTATAGAAGAAAAAATGGATTTATTGTTGACTAATTTTAATATTTTGAAAACTTTTGTGGAAGATCATTTTAAACCAAAAACCTCGTACCATTGCCGCACATGTACTTGTCCCTCCTCACCATATCCCAGTCAATTATCCCCAAACCCTCTCCATAACCCAAAATGTTTTGATGAGACTTCCATCCCTTCTTCACCTAATAACAATCATGATGAAACCCCTAATTCTCCTGTTTTTGTTTCTGTTTCTGCCTCACCTTCTCTGTCATAAATTATTAATATATGTTAAATAAAGTTTAATTTTTATATTGTGTTGTAAATAGTTTCGTTTTTTTTTAAAAAAAAAACAATGTAGGTGTCCGCGGACAGTGCAGGTGTTCTGAAATGTTCGTAAATAAACGAAAATGGAGGTGTCCTGAAGAACACTATACCTGTTCGTACTGTTCGCTAGCAAGATGAAACTATTCTAAGAACACACGCGGTGTCCTGAAATGTTCATAAAAAAAAAATTAAAGTGTCCTAAAGAACACTATATCTGTCCGTAGTGTTCGCTAGCAAGTTCAAACTGTTCTAAGAACACACGCGGTGTCCTGAATTGCTCATAATTAAACGAAAATGGAGGTGTCTTAAAGAACACTATACCTCTCCGTACTGTTCGCTAGCAAGTTGAAAATGTTCTAAGAACACAATTGGTGTCCTGAAATGTTCGTACATAAATGGAATTGAACGTGTCCTGAAGAACACTATATCTGTCCTTACTGTTCGCTAGCAAATTTAAACTGTTCTAAGAACACACGCAGTGTCCTGAAATGTTTGTTTCAAGTGTGGCGCATTTTTAATTAGTTCAGGACCCGAACAGTGTCCGTAGAACATCAACGCGCATGCGCTAGCCAATCTCCTTGCATTTAGTGTCCTGCGGACATGTGCTTCCTTCGTGGACTTGTTCACGAACGGATCATATGACCGTGCCCACGCTGATCGCGTGTTCCGAATGCGGACACTGTTCGGGTCCCCGAACAAATGAAAAGTACATTTTCAATTAATCCATAATATTTTTAAATATAATCTCACCATGGCACAAGTCCCACATAGTAATCCTGAGTTTCTACATACCTTTTGAAACTTTTCAAACTTTTTTTGTGTTCGATCTGTCCGCGGACAGTGCGCATGTCCGCGAACCGTGCACAAGCACCCCTATAAAAGACCACGCCCTAGAGCTTATTCTCATTGTGTTTTTGCCTATTCTTCAGAGCACAGCTATTTCTCCAGCAACCTGCTGATTACACCATCGAGATGGCATCCCTGGCTG
The DNA here is from genome assembly GCF_040938575.1 of Ambystoma mexicanum. Classification (NCBI taxonomy): domain Eukaryota; kingdom Metazoa; phylum Chordata; class Amphibia; order Caudata; family Ambystomatidae; genus Ambystoma; species Ambystoma mexicanum. The sequence goes on from NC_090941.1 coordinate 291,780,720, forward strand.
CAGAACTGCCACCTGGTGCTGCACCTGCTTCAGCACCATCCCCACCCTCTCCACCACCACCACCTCCCCAAGGGCCTGAAGAGGGGAAGAGGAGTGAGGATGCGGAGGAGGAAGAAAAGGATGATGAGAATGAGGTAGAGGAAAACCCTACTACCCACACTAGACGTGAGTCTTGGGTGTGGCGGTTATTTACCATTCATGGTAATGTTCCTAAGGCTCGTGCGAACCGTGTTACCTGCAATGAGTGCAAAATGATACTCAGTCGCGGGAAGCATGGTAAGTACAGCTTTGGGACCACTACTATGAAGCAACACCTGAGGTCATTTCACTCTGGGGCTATTCGCAGGGTTGTACCTTGCGAAGAACGTAGCAGGTTGATTTCCTCTACTTCATCCTCTGTTTCTGATCCTGTCACCACAAGGACCACCTCTGTGGGACAGCGTCTTCCTCAAGCTTCCTCACAGGCCATACAGAATGCTGATGACCCTTACCTTTCGAGGGTCACAGTTGTATGTATGTACTGTGACACAGTACTCTGCAGGGGGGAGCGACTTCGTAGTGCTTTTGAGACAATCGTCTCAGAGCACGAGAAGATCTGCTCACTACCCAAATAAAACCCACTCTACATCTTCCTCTCTCAGCTCGCCCTTTCTTGTGGTTGGTGTCCCCCCTTTTACCTTCCTTTCCCCTCCTCTCCTAGTGTGTCGTGTATAAAAAATCCAAAAAAAATACAAAATATCAAAAATCCCAAAAAAAAATAAGGCTCTTTTCAGAGCCGCCTTTCACAGTTAAAAAATAGAAGTGAAAATAAATGAAGCAGGGCCCTTTGTATTTTTTAGAAGTCCGCGGACAGTTCGCGAACATTTAAAAAATTGGGTTGCTACCCCATCACAAACATTGCAATTTTCTCTGGGAAGAAGTGGTGGCTCTGAAAAGAGCCTTTGGGTGGTGTTTGTAAGTCAAAAATTATAAATGCTTAACACCTACTTCAAAATGGTTGTTGTAATTCCAAAAAAGGTAGCAATACATTTTGTACATTTCTCAGAAAAATCTGATTGCCAGCATAAGTAAGATGGACTCCATCTCTGCGAAAAATGTATGTACTACGAAACATAATATTTTCATTGTGAAAAGAGGACATGCCAAAATCTCTTAGAAAGGCACAAACAGCCTTATTAACATTGCGCCTTGCTTTTTCCATTTGTGGACCAAATGAAGAAGCCACATTTGTCTGCGCAATCCGTGAAAATATCACTTGAGAATTAGGAAACATGTCCATAACCTTCCCAAGTCCTTCTTTCATAGCAAATTGCAAAAAAATTCCAGTCACATGTCCTAAACTGTTCCCTCCACAATGAATTACAATTATGTCTGGATGTTGCTCTGTCTCCAAAGTAGCACAGAGAGGTAGCAAGTCCAACCACTTCATTCCACGTACTCCATGCCAGTGTACTTCCACATGTGGGTATCCAAGATCTACAGCTACTCCACAGCTTTCTGCATGCACCTTCAACCAATGTATCCACAAATCTCCCAAAATCCAAAGAATCTGTTTTCTGAAACACACAGCCATAGCTATCTTTTGTTCTCTCAGCAAAAAGAGTATCTGAGAAACTCTCTCCTGGCACAACACACCCACTAAACTTTCCTGACCAATCCCTTTCAGTGCTTATTCTCATTTGCATGACTTCTGATCCCAAAAATTCCCAGATGTAACTCCCGATGTCCGTGGACATATCGTAACATGAACAGCCCTTCTACCATTTCCACTTCACTCTCTCTGCCATTCCCTCATTGGATGTAGCTAAAAAATCACATGACCATGCACCAATCCCATTCAATACCCCTAGATCTAACTGCATCATCATAGATCAGCACTGAAAATGTACTGTGAATCTCTCTGAGTACAAGTGTCATATCATTGGCAAGCACCATCTACCAGAAATATTGTACAAGTCTCCAAGATTTCTACTTGCAGCTCCATGCATATCCATATGCATGAACACAAACTTCTGGTATGCATATTTTTTGTAGAGTAGATGAACACATTTTCAAACAGACTTTTAGCTTGTGTAATCTGTAAAATGAATTTACTGTATTTTTTTCAATTTCCTAAAATCAACTATCACTTATAATCCTTTATACTATTTACTTTCTTTATACACACACACTCAAATCATGTTAAACTAACATTTTTTTTTAAAAGAAATATATAGACTACATATATTCAAACAGAATTGCATGCAAGCACAATCTATGTTTAAATCTTTAAAAAAATACTTATACAATTTCATATTTTTTTCTTTTTATTTATTTATTTACTTAATTACTTTAATTTAGGCATGACATTGAGGCGCTATTACCTAGAAGAACAGCTTACTTACAGAAATAGTGGTATTCACTGCTATATTATAAATTTCACAAGACATAGTAAAGTTATTTTTTTTTGCTACAGTTAGTCATTCAATACAATTTGTTCATTAAGAACATATCATATGTACTGAACTGATGCAATGTGTCTTACGTAAATAAATTAGTTTAATGGTTTTAAAGAAGGCACTGAGTATTTCAATTAAAAAAATCAATATCTAAATTAAAAACAGCGCTATATACAAACAAAGTTAATAATTTGAAGCTTTTACAATTGCAGTGAAGACCAGTCTCCTGAAAAGAAGCAGCCGAATTCGAAGAACAAAGAAGAACTAAGAAGTTACCTGTTAATTTAAGAAAAAAAGTAAGTAGAATATCACCATAATATTTGTATTATTAATCAAACATACTATAACGTTAATACAAGCTATTTTGGTGCCTAAAAATAGAGATTGTGTACCATTTTGTCCAAAAATCTCCATGTCTTAAACAGCGATTTACAGCCAGAATGGCCCACAAATTCCTATTTTTGGACACACAAATTACCCAACTGAACCGCTACAATTTTCATATTATAGAACAAACAACTGTTTTAATTGTATACATTAGATTTACTATTTGTACTTTTCCACACCACTAGCTTACTTTTTTTTGTCGTCTGAACCCCAGTTTAATAACACATAAATTCAAAAATACCTATCCCTACTGGTTGTAGTTCCCAATGCACAATCACACACCATTACATACATCTTTATCATCTTACTCAAACACTCAGGCACACAGCACACATACATTCCAGAACACCCCAACCCATATCTTCTTTATTTTTTTCAACAGACCCTAAAGAATGCCTACCAAAAGTCAAGTCCGTAGAAAGTAACGCAAAAGTAGAGCAAATGAAAATAAAAGTGTCCAACATAAGCATCCATCTCTAGCAGAATTTGTAAAAAAAGTTGAAACAAAACAGCTAATACAGTCATTTAGTGAAACACAAGAAGTTTCAAGTACAAAAACCTTGCCTCCTCTACCAAAATGTAAAACAAACCAAAAAACAATTAACAGAAAATCAGCTATCACTACAGATAAAACTACTTCTTCAAATTTTAATATAGTGCAAAGTAAGCATACCAAGAAAAGTATTTTAGCCAAAATGTACCGTCACAAAGTCCTTCAAAATCTTATAAAAACAGGAGAGAAATCAGGTTCAATGCTTAAAACCTATCGTAGGAAATTAATCTCATAAGCGTTGATGGACAGTACAATTCTTCTGAAAAGAAAGTTATTTATTTTACTGTTAAACAAAATGAAACCACTAACAAAACTAATAACTAAATTACAAAAAAGACTTCTCAATAAGCGAAATGTCAACAGAAAGAACTTCTTAAGTATCTGCGGAGGTGAATGGAATCACACTATGAGCACAGAACCATATTTTAATGAAGAAGCGTACAAACAAAAGCAAACAAATACAATTGCCATACATAGAAGTGGTCGAGGTTATGAAAAAGTGAATAATACCATAATGGAACAAGAAGTACTCCTTACAAAAATATGCCCTGAAAACCTAGAATTACCCCTCCATTCAACTGAACCAGAACGTCTAGTGTACAAATGGCCATGCACGTCAATGTGTAACATTCCCAAACAATGTTTCAAATCTTTACGCCAATTCCTCAATAAATATGTCAAAAGCAAAGACAAAATCAAAATTAAATTACTGCAAAATATGGATACCTGTCCAGTGCGCAAGTACACAGGACTACAAGGACATTCATTGGCCTGCATTACAGGACCTACTTGTAAAACCACTTTCCATGATATCAAAAGGATATCAACACATCATTCAACTATAAGAAATCTAGTCTATAAACTGTACTATGCTAAAAGTCCTGCTTTAGCACTAGCAAAGTTAAATAACATCCTTCTACATGGTACAGCAAAAGACCTACTTGAAGAAGTTCACTATATCCAGAAAAAATATTTTGGAAGTGAAAGCCATTTACAAAATGAAATAGCTTTAAACCAATTAAGCAACAATTCTACATATGGCAACCTTTTGCTAAACACATACAAAAAAGAAATACTAAAATTTAAAAGTACATCAGCTGAAGTACCAAACCATGTATGTGTATGTTGCTGTAGAACTTTTTATAAAAGTAACACAAAAACTGTAGACCTATCATCATACAAAATAGAAGACAAATAAGATTCTGAATGGTTTGAATTAGCTCTCTACCTTGTAGCAGAAAACAAATACGAAATAACTGAGCCCTTAATACTTTGCAGTTAGTGCACTACAAAACTTGACAACAACCAAATTCCTTCACGTGCTATCACAAATAATTTGGAATTATACCCAGTACCAAAACCCCTACAACAACTTAATTTATATGAGAGCATCATAATCCAAACAGTACACCCATTTCAAGCAATAATACGCCTTCAACCAAAAACAGCAAAATTACCTCCCTCTGAATTGGTAAAAGGCATTCGTGGAAAAGTACTTTATTTACCATTAGATCTAAAAGAAAATGTGCATACTCTAGGAGTGCAACGTCCAATGCAGCAATCTTTAATTATCTTAGTAAATGGAGTACCTACAAAAGACAAAAAAATATGGCAACAGCTGGTAGATTTATATAAAGTTAGACAAGCCTTCCAATATCTTAAAGAGAATAATGAATATTACAAAGAAATTAATATTGAAGAAAACTTGAAAGATACAACTGAAATAATTCAAGAAATACAAGAAGCTGGTCAATTTGAGCTACTAGATCCTGCTACAATATCAAATACTTTAGACCATTATACAATTCATCCTTTGCACTGTAATGACACCGTAGAAGATGTACTGGAAACTTACCAAATGCGTCAAACAAAAGGATCGCCAATCAGCATATGGGAAAAAAGTATAGAAGCATGTGCTTTTCCTCTACTCTTTCCTACTGGCAGAGGAGGAAGGTATGATGATAGACCTATTCAAATATCAGCTTCAGAATACCGCTCATTAAGGATGTATTCTGAAGATCCCAGATTTAGACAAAATGTGGAATACATATTCCACCTACTCTTTGAAAGTGAACTAGCAACTTTATGTTACAGAGTTGCACACATATTAAAATCAGGATCACACTTTCAAAATATGACAGCTACACAATTATTAGAAAAAGTTCAACAAAAGGATGAGGTTTTACAATCAAATATTACAAATCTATTAGCAAATATGCGTGGTACTAAAGAGTACTGGTTTCAACGTCATGGAGATGTACGTTGTATGATCAGAAACCTTGGCCCACCCACTTGGTTTGTTACATTAAGTTGTGCAGAATATGCATGGGAAGATTTACATGATTTCCTACGCATATCAAATAAAAACAAAACAAACATAGATATACTAACACCTGGAGAACTTTGTTCTTTGGATCCTGTTAATGTTTCAAGATATTTTCACCATCGCTTCATTGCTATGCTACATTTTATTTGTAATAAAACTGTTCCTCCCCTTGGAGAAGTGCAACACTTCTTTTGGAGAAAAGAATACCAAGCCAGAGGAGCACCACATATCCACATGCTTTTATGGATTAAAGATGCTCCTAAATTTGGCCACTGTTTTACAGTTTATTGAAAAATATGTTACTTGTGAAATTCCATCAGAAGCCACAAATAGTGATCTTCATGCACAAATTTTACAATTTCAAAGACACAAATGTGGAAAATATTGTCGTCGCAAATACAAAAACAAAGGGAAATACCTCACCAAATGCCGATTTGGTTTCCCTAGACCAGTTACAAATACAGGTCAAGTGAACAACCTCATGTGTTCAGTTAGACATAGTGTTAAAGGTAAGTCACCTAAAAATACATATTACATAAAAAGAAAAGAAGAAGAAAAATATATCAATGATTACAATGCAATCATTGCCCACTTATGGAATGCAAACATAGATTTGCAGTACATTGCAGACAATTCTACTGCAGTTGCACGATATGTCACAGCATACTTAACTAAATCAGAAAGGACAGAGCTCCAAGACCTCTTGAATGGCCTGTCATCAGATAAAACAGTATCTCAGAAATTATACAGCTTGGGCATAAAAATGCTCACCCATAGAGAATGTGGATCGTATGAAGCAGCTGATCGTTTAACTGGTACTGCATTGTATGGTAAATCTGAAAATATAGTATGGCTAGAGTTCTAAAATCATATTAAGATATAGAAACAATAGCCAAACATGATCCCAACAGCCAAGACATTTTAAAAAAAAATTTATTGGACACATACTACCCAAACAGAAGTAATACTTTGGAAAACATGTGTCTATACCAAATAGCCCAAAACTACACATACAAAAATAATATGAAACCTGATGAAAAAAAAGGTAAATATAGTGACAAACTGTGAAGGCAGCTTAGTTAAACTCACTAAACCAAATTTAATTAATCATATCAAATTGTCATTAAAGACTCCTCAACATAAAGAAGTATATTACATGTCCCTGCTACAACTCTACAAACCATGGAGAAAAGAAAAACAATTACTAGATAACTATGACTCATATGAGGATGCTTTCAAAGCAAATTAAAGCACTATAACTGATGTAAACTTTACACAGTACAAACAAATGTTGCACAATGAACAGCAACACGAAGAAGAACTCCAAGCCCAACTAGATAAGGACACTCCTGACAGTAGTCAACCTTCTGTAAAATGAAGCCAAGAACCACTGGGAGAACCACTAATAATAAATGAGGCAGAATTAGCTATGATAGAAGTAGAAAACACCATGTGTCAGTATGAAGATAAGGAAGACTTAACTATACTACAATCAAAACTAAACAATGAGCAAAGTAGCTTTTTTCAAGAAGTAACAAAACAAATTGCACATGGTGTAAAACATGAAAATAAAGAATGTTCTTGCCATAATTATAAACCTATACTACTGTACGTCAGTGGTGAAGCTGGTTCTGGCAAAACATTCCTAATCAAAATCATTAGTAAGTTCCTTCAACAATTGACAAACAACAAACTGTCAGCTGTTGTCACTGCCCCCACAGGTTTAGCTGCCTACAACATAGGTGGTGTTACATTACACTGATTACTACTATTACCAGTAGAACACCAGAACAAATTAGACTATTACAAACTTTCTGCAGAAGCTGCAATGAAATTACGCAGAGTATTGGAACATATGAAAATGCTACTAATAGATGAAGTGAGCATGGTCTCCAACCTGATGTTAGCTTTGATTCACCTCAGATTACAAGAAGTACTCATAACAGACTATGAAGAGCTCTTTGCAGGAAAACACATTATTGTTTTTGGAGATCTGCTCCAATTAACACCAGTAAAAGGTGAGCCTATTTGTAAAACATTAGGACACAAACTCTGCCGTAAAACTGTTGGCAGCATTAGAAATGTCAACCTTTGGCAACATTTCCAATACAGAGAATTAACAGAAAACATGCGGCAATCTGCAGATCTCACTTATGCCAACATTTTAAAAAGTATCAGAGTTGGTATACTTTCTAAAGAAGCAGAAGCAATATTGAAAACCTGGCACATTAATGCACTTTATGGCGATAATGCATGTGCTACAGATGTTATGGAACAATTACCCCACAAAAATGTCAATTGTATGGCCTTAATGCCAACTCTTGCAAGCTGTTTCAAATTCAATGAAATCATGCTAAGCAAAGAAATGCAACCAATCATGGAACTTTGTGCCACAGACAAACTAGATGTACATGGTATGACACTACCCATGTATGACCAAGCCACAACAAGACTAAATAGTTTAGAAAAATCAATCTCAAACACAGCAGGCTTAGAAAAGATATTAAAATTATCCTTAAATTGCAGAGTAATGCTTAAACCTAACCTTGATGTGGACCAAGGACTAGTTAATGGAGCACTGGGTACAGTTGTTGGCTTTCAAACATACCCACGTGACAACAAAATTCAGTTTGTCAATATACTCTTTGACAAACTTTCAGAAGTAAAAAGGATAGGACGCTCAACAGATAGATTCCTTCTCTTCAAAGATATGTAAGTACGCAGAGAACAATTTTCTCTAACTCTTGCATACTCAGTCACGATTCATAAATCACAAGGTCTTACCCTAGACAAAGCAATGATAGATATTGGTAACACAGTCTTTAAAGAACGCATGAGCTATGTAGCACTATCACGCTTACGTACACTTGACGGTCTATTTCTAATCAACTTTGATGCAAGTAAAATAAACGCTGATATTCCTTGCATTTTAGAATACAATAGACTTCGCTCACTATACACCCCCCACCTAAACACATATTCTGTTCCACAAAAAGTAAAACGTTATAAAAGAAAAATAAATCAAACAGAAATGCAACAGGATGTCACTGCAAATCCTCCAAAGAGAGTAAAAGAAACTAATACTTCATCAAGTACCACAAACAAAAATAATTAATTAGGGAAAGTAAACCAAGTACTTCTTTAAAGAAGGAAGACAAACTCCAAAAAAAGCAGTTAGATACAGAACTACCTGGACCATTTAAATTCTCAAATATAGTTGGTGTAAGTTGCTACGCAAATGTAGCAATGCATATTCTATTTTAATTACCACCAATTGTTGACAACATTTACTTACACAGTACAGACCCATTGTGTTTGCAAATGTTAGTACTTCACAGAAATGCAGCAAACAATCCTGACAACTCGTATAGTGTTTTTGGAATAAGACAACAATTGGACTACTGTGCTGGAATGGTGAAATTCACTATAAATTCACAGGAAGATCCACAAGAATTTCTAATGTACTTACTACAAGTACTGGAAAACAAAAACATACCTATAAACGAAATCTTTCAGATTTCATACATTTGGAAACATGCATGCACTCTCTGCAACAATATGACACAAGAGGAAATCCCCAATGAACGCTTCATATATATATATCAATACCAAATTGTGAATCCATTCCATTTCAGCGACTTGTACAAAATGCAAACCATGGTAGATTATGCTCTACCTGCAATTCAGATAATCGCTCCATGTTAGTAATACGAACACATAGTAAATACAAAATACTAATGCTTCTATGGTACAATGCAGATGGCACCAAAAACAACTGCAAGCTGACTGGATTCACACATGGTCAAATATCACTTGGTAAGAAAACCTTCTCAACAATAGGTATAATCTACCACCCAGGAGCCACAACCAATTCAGGGCACTACACTGCATATATAAAAAAGAAATGTGGATGGTTTGAATGTAATGATAGTACGATTACTCTAAAGCAGAGATTACCAGGAAATCTTACAAACGCTTATTTGATGTTCTTAAAACCAAAATTTGATAACTAAACTGTATTTAAACCCTAAGTAAACTTGTGTTAAAAAAATATAAACTGTTAGAATACTCCAAAAGCTATCTAACTGCTCAAAGATTCTACACAACTAATCAGATAATTGAATACCACTAAATTAGACCAAAAATACACAGTTAGAATACGCCAATTGGTATCTAACTGTCCCAAAATTTAACAATATCCAAATAGATAAATCAATACCACTAAAATATATAAAAAAATAGACAGTTAGAATACGCCAATTGGTATCTAACTGCTCCAAAATTTTATAATATCAAAACAAATAAATAATATGTTACTGCTCCAAAAAAATACAACAAGCCAAAGTATGAAGCATTAGCCAGAAACAAGTGAACACTGAAAACAAACAAACAAATAAACTGTAGCATAACAGAAAAAGGTTTTTTTTTAATCCAACATGGATTTTTTTTTCTCCCACAGACCCAATGATTTTAGCAACAAATACAGAACTGAGCAAATTGCACAGTACTCTGATTTGTGATCTACTAAATATGAGGGTCCAAAAAAAAAAAGAGTATATTGATTATACAATGTAATAAGTCATTACAAAATACTAATACTAACATGCTATTTTCTTTTATCACAGAAATGAACAAGAAAAACATGGACTCCCGTTACTATACCAAACAGTAAGTATACAATAATATGGAGAACCATAGCAGCATATCACATCCATAGTATCTAATACCTTTGTTCCTTATACATTTGTTTTTCAACCAAAGTTATAAGCAAATATGAATGTGATATGCTGCGGCCATGCACCCAAGACTCTATGCCCTGGCAACAACCACCGCAGCATATCACATCCATAGAGTCAAACATTTCAACTATGGTCTATGGAAACTTTTAATGTCCGCGGACATTATGAGTGTTCTTAGAACACTTTCAACTTGCCAGCGAACAATACGGACAGCGTTTTCAGGACACCCCCTACGAACATTTCAGAACAACGCGATAGTTCTTAGAACACTTTCAACTTGACAACGAACAATACGGACAGTGTCCTCAGGACACCCCCATTTTGTTTATTTGCGAACATTTCAGGACACTGCGAGTGTTCTTAGAACACATTCAACTTGCCAGAGAACAATACGGACTACGCCTTCAGGACACCCCCTACGAACATTCCAGGACACTGCGAGTGTTCTTAGAAACGTCTTCAGAACACCCCCATTTTGTTTATTTGCAAACATTTCCGGACATTCCGAGTGTTCTTAGAACACATTCAACTTGACAACGAACAATACGGACAGTGTCCTCAGAACACCCCCATTTCATTTATTTGCGAACATTTCAGGACAACATGAGTGTTCTAAGAACACATTCAACTTGACAGAGAACAATAGGGACAGCGTCCTCAGGACACCCCCATTTTGTTTATTTGCGAACATTTCAGGACACTGCGAGTGTTCTTAGAACACATTCAACTTGCCAGCGAACAATATGGACTACGCCTTCAGGACACCCCCCTACGAACATTCCAGGACACCGGGAGTGTTCTTAGAAACGTCTTCAGAATACCCCCATTTTGTTTATTTGCGAACATTTCAGGACACCGCAAGTGTTCTTAGAACACATTCAACTTGACAGAGAACAATACGGACAGCGTCCTCAGGACACCCCCTACGAACATTCCCCGGACACCGCGAGTGTTCTTAGAAGCGTCTTCAGAACACCACCATCTTGTTTATTTGGGAACATTTCAGGACACCGCGAGTGTTCTTAGAACACATTCAACTTGACAACGAACAATACAGGCAGTGTCCTCAGAACACCCCCATTTTGTTTATTTGTGAACATTTCAGGACACTGCGAGTGTTCTTAGAACACATTCAACTTGCCAGCGAACAATACGGACTACGCCTTCAGGACACCCCCTAAGAACATTCCAGGACACCGGGAGTGTTCTTAGAAACGTCTTCAGAACACCCCCATTTTGTTTTTTTGCGAACATTTCAGGACACCGCGTGTGTTCTTAGAACACATTCAACTTGACAGAGAACAATACGCACAGCGTCTTCAGGACATCCCCTATGAACATTCCCCGGACACCGCAAGTGTTCTTAGAACCGTCTTCAGAACACCACCATCTTGTTTATTTGCGAACATTTCAGGACACCGCGAGTGTTCTTAGAACACATTCAACTTGACGGAGAACAATACGGACAGCGTCCTCAGGACACCCCCATTTTGTTTATTTGCGAACATTTCAGGACACAGTGAGTGTTCGACAACGTCTTCAGAACACCCCCATTTTGTGTATTTGCAAACAATTCAGGACACTGCGAATGTTCTTAGAACATATTCAACTTGACAACGAACAATACGGACAACGTCCTCAGGACACCCCCATTTTGTTTATTTGCGAACATTTCAGGACACTGCGAGTGTTCTTAGAACAGTTTCAGTTTGCTTGCGAACAAAACGGACACATATTGAGTCCTCAGAACACCCCCCATTCAGTTTATTTAGAACATTTCAGAACAGCTGTGATGTCCGCAGACAAATCGAACACAAAAAAGAACGTCTAACACATAAAAAACACAACTTTCATCCTATCTCATACACTCCCACCCTCCCCAAACACTCCTACACACCAACACACTCTACTAAATACAAATTTTGAACAAAGTTTCACCGCGCTGTCCTCGGACGACCGCAAATCCAAGATGGCGGGTGCTACCGAAAATCTGATGCGCTTCATGCTCCACGCCGTCCAATCAGCGAACACGTTGCATGTCTGCGAACATCACGCAAGCCGATTGGCCAATCAGGGCACTGTCCGCGGAGCAAACAGGGAAGTGTGTCCGCGGACCGAACACAGATATCACTAATTTATTTTGACCTACTTTTTGGTCATTTTAAAAAAAAACGACTGGACGGATTTTCACCAAATTTGCAAAAGCACGCTTTCGGGACCAAGCCGCTGCTCCTGGTCCAAATTAGGTGAAAATCCGTCCAGCGGTTTGGGCTGTAGACGCGAGCAACATTTTTTTCCCATTCAGTCTATGGGAAAAAAAAAGTTTTGGGACCCCCCCTATAACTTTGCGCCCCCTGGACGAATCCTCACCAAACTTTGCAAAAAAAATTCAGAGTGACCCAAATACTGCAAAGTTTGGTGAGGATCCGTCCAGGGAGAGCGAAGTTATAAGCCGCCCAAAAAGTGCTCTTCCGATGGAAACAGCAACTTAACCATAACTACATGGCAACTACCGTGGCCATGTAATATATATATATTTTTTTTGTAGAACCTTGATTGGACATTCATTTATTTTGGAGTATTTTACTTTTGCTGTTTGGGTTGCTCCTGTCATCACATTTACACCCTTCGTAAGAGTATATCCAGCCCTCTGCCCACTTTAACACAAAAGCAAACAAGTTATTTCTCTTAACTGTGCTTGTTTGACCTTTATTATTGGGATCACTGTTGGTTTGTAGTAGCGTGAGGGCTGGGTAGGTGGTTTAGCCTCTACTCATTCATGTACTCCTGCAGAGAAGTAATCATTTCATCACAGTGGCTATCGTGGTATTGGAACAACATATGATTGAAGGACCCGGGGGGGGTGAGGAGCATGACCAGCATTTGCCAGCATCTGCTGTGGCAATTTTAAAAACCCTGCTTGGTGTGAAACATGCCATATAGTGAAGGAAAAAATAAAGTTGGTGCTATCAAGGCTATAAATGGTAAGTAGTTTCAAGCACAGTAATGTGTTGGAGGCCCCTGCACTCCCCACAATGCAGGGGGCCTTGCTGCCATATGTCCTGGCGAGGGGGGTGGGGGCTCAAATTTAAAAAATAAATAGTTTCTTTTTGAAGTCATAGGTGCGCCCCACCCCATGACATGGATGTTTCCGGGTTGCAGGCTTCCATGTCACAGGGTGGGGGAGTCCTTTGACTTCAAAAAGAAGTGGTTTCTTTTTGAAGTCCTTCTGCCTTCATAAAGAAATTATTTCCGTTATGGTCATGTAAATAATTTCTTTATGAAGGAAGAGTGACTTCTGTCCTGGATCAATGGATTGAAAGGTAAGACATGTTTTTGTATGTAAATGTGTGTGCGTGCATGTAAGTGTGTATACTTATATAATGTAATGTGTGTGAATTAGTGAGTGCATGATATACGGGTGGCTGCCTGGATGTGGGAGTCTGTGTATGGTGAAAGGATGCACATGTAAATGTTTGGGTGACTGGATGTGCGTGTGTGAGTGCATGGTGAATGCTCTGATTACTTACCGGTAATCTTCATTATTCATATTTCTACGCTTCCTCGTCACAGTACTTGTGTATGTGGAATGCATTCACAAGTACTGGGATGAGGTGGAGGGACGTGGATGTAATGCCTGGCTTAGTTACCTGTAATCTTCATTACTCATAATCCAACTCTTCCTTTTCCCAGTACATACCTATGAGGCAAAGTGCCGCATAGGTAAGTGCTGGGACGAGGAAGAGGGACATGCAGGTAATGGTGTGTGCTTGTGTTTAATTTTTGTGTTACTTATAGTAATCTGCATTACTCCTAGCCCTACTCTTTTTTATCACAGTACTTGTGTATGAGGCACGTTGCCTCATACACAAGTACTGGGATGAGGTAGACAGATGTGGATGTAATGCCTGGCTTAGTTAGCTGCAATCCTCATTTCGCTTAATCCCACTCTTCCTCATCCCAGTACTTACCTATGATGTGATATGATATGATATGGCATTTATAACATGCCTATGAACACGTGTTTCATAGGTAAGTACTGGGACAAGGAAGAGGGATGTGAAGGTAATTTTAGGCCGAGGAGCTGATTTTGGCAGTTGGGGTGATACTCTAGATCAGCCCAGAGTGTAGTGTGGCCTGTGATTTGTTGCCAGGGATGTGGGGGGCCCTCAGCAAGGCTCACAGGGGGCCCCCATATTTTGTGCTACACCACTGTTCAAGCACAATCATCCCTGTTCATCGTCATCCCCGCTAGAAACTAATCACTTTCCCGAAGAGCTTAGATGCTGTGCAATGCTAGTGCCATTCACATCTCCAATAGCTTTACTTATCAATGCAGCAGTTCTACATATGAACCACACATTTGTTTCCATATCTAACTGTGTTCCACAACTAGAGCAACACGCACCTTTGTGTTAAGGGAGGACAGGCTCTTTTTCAACCTTATATGATGTACAAATTCACAATTTCTGATCTGATAGGTAGGTCACAAAATTCCAACACTGAGTATAGGAGAGCATCTGATCAATGCTTTGGACCTCATTTATATGCCATGCTTCCCACAACATTAGTTTGCCATCTACCTTTATCATATTATTAAACCCAAGCCTCCCAGACACAGCTGGAACTCTCATTTCATATCATAACTGTGTATCAATCTGCTTAGCCCTATTTAAAAGCAGAAATGTTGTGCTTATCAGAGAAGAGAAAATCCTAAAAGGAGACGTGGGCCACCCAACATCTCTCTGATGTCAGCCATATTGGCTCCAGACCATGTCCACACTTCCAAACCAAATTCTGATTTAAAGAGAAAGCAATATGAAGTCCCTTAAACTCTGTACACCTCCTCCTCCAAAGGCCTTATCCAATTGTAATTTCTCATTTGAAGGTTACATCGTTTTCCCATTCCATGAGAACAATCAAATCAGCCTGGAAGAACATCCCAGGGATATGAAGAAGCAGCATTCATAGCATGTATATTGCTACCAGTGATAGCATCATTTTTGCCACCTAGCTCACCAAGACATTGTAAAGGGTGACCAACGCTTCAGTATTTTATCCAATTCACAATTATTTTAAAAATAAATTGCAGGGCCTTTAACTGATAACCTGTTACTCCTTCCTCTTAGCGAATGTCATTTGAATTCAGGCATATTCTCTGTGTTGTTTGCATTAATGAGTAATAGACTACAAGCACCAGAATGAAAAGTGATGCAAGCTTTACAGCCTTAAATAGGTAGACACCCTTTAATTTTTTTATTGATGTTTATTAGATGTGAACATAGCACCAAAGTGCATTAGAGCACCGTACACACCGGCATAAAAACGTATTAATACACATGTCCAGGGATAGATTGGGATCTTTATACACTCCTTTACTACTTTAAATAATTTTAAATACACTCCAATTAAGTCTGCGATAGCCCACGACTTTAGTTGTTCTTTCTCAAAGTCTTGCAAGGTGCTATTTTTCTAAAGATTAGATTTATTCTGAAGTTAAATGAGACAAAATCCTGTTTTACGTGTCAAAATACCAGTCATTGTGGAAATGGAATACACAGGTTGGAACAACGTATTAGTTTTGTTTCATTTTGGCTCCTCGGATACTGGTAGCTATTGAGCTGCCAGTTGTTGGCTTTTGGGGATTTGGCTTCCTTAGATACTTGTAGATATTGAACTGCCAATTGTTGCCATTGTGGGGTTTTTAGCTTCCTTATATACTGGTAGATATTGAGCTGCAAATTGTTGGACATGTGGGGGTTTAGCTTCCTTAGATACTGGTAGATATTGAGCTTCCAATTGTTGGACATATGGGGGTTTGGCTTCCTTAGATACTGGTAGATATTGAGCTGCCAATTGTTGGCAGTGTGGGGTTTTGGCTTCCTTGGATACTGGTAGATATTGAGCTGCCAATTGTTGGCAGTGTGGGGTATTGGCTTCCTTGGATACTGGTAGATATTGAGCTGGCAATTGTTGGCAGTGTGGGGTATTGGCTTTGAGGAACAAATGTGCAGATAACAAATTTGACCAGAAAATAGGTTGGATGTTAAGATGCAATGGCAGCTCTACTAAAATAAGCATGTGTGATCGATCTGCTGGATGACCTTGATCGGGTGAAAAGTGCAACTTCGCCTCTCTGCGGCCTTTGGCTTTGCTAAACACAAATGGAAGGCATAGAAAAGAAGACAGCTTTTGATTACAAGGAACTTGATGAGTGGACTGCTACTAGTTAGCAAGTTTATTTGCTAGCTCCTCCTCTTCCACTTTTTAGCTGTATTTATTTGATTATCTCTAATCGGGGGCACTGAATTCGGATTTTCTCACAGGATGGGGGGGGTGCTGGTGCCCAGAAAAATAGAAGCCCCATTAAAAGCAATTGAAATAATAGGTACTCTATGCAGATGGGGCCTTTCCAGTTACACAGATGGTCTTTCCTGGGGGGGTGGGCGGGTTGGGTCCCGGAGCACCCGCGTGTTCGGCACACCTGTCTCTAATGATCATTTGATGTTAGCCAAAAATGTGAAAGCACCTCTCTTGACAGAAAGCCCACGCACAAACATCTTTCTGCCTTGATGGGCATCATCAGTAAGGTGAAGGCGTGTCTCTCTAGGTACAGAGAGCCAGGGGCCCATATCTGGCTACTAGATACAGCGAAGCAGCCAAGAGAACGGAGCACACAGTAACGTTGCCCTTTGAAGAGAAAAGTGTATCTTGAAGATACATTACGCAGCAGGTTAACACAAGGCCTTCTTGACATCTTGTTCCTGGACATACTGTGGTCAGGAAGTGGGGCTGATGTTGTGAAGTTGAGCGTTATCGTTCAAACTAGTTGGGATACTAGCACACTGGTTGTCAGCGGATTGAAGATTTCCAGAAATATTGGGTCTGCATTCCTGATTAAGGGTAGTATAATAGTAGTGTAATACCATATTTTGGGAATGGACATGTACGACTCCTCTAAATCATTATAAAATTGTGACCTATTGACAATAAAAATTGGTATAGCTTATGAATGCATTTTTTAAAGTGTTATTTTACTTATTTTTTCTTATGTCCCGTTGATATGAATGCAGCTAACTTTTTGTTGAAACATTTTCATGACTTAAGTGGAGAATTGAACAACTAATATCTATTTTTGTATTGTGATCTTTTGTCAACTGTAAAATTGAACGATTCCATATATTTTGTGTTTAAAAAATGTATCAATTTAAAACAATTCACACATTTTTCTCTGACTTATTGAAGAATTATTAATCACATTTGCGGAGTTCCCCTTATGAGTGGAACGCCTTTCTTGCAGTTGAGGCTGAAGGATTTTCTCCCCTCCCCCCCTGATATCTGAATTACCATTAGTAACCATTAATAACTCTTGAAAAATGTTGGAGCCCCTCTTCTGAGAATGAACACAGTCTTAATGGGCTGCAGCATGGCAAGGCATACGCTAATAAGGGTGTATAATTACATTTGAGCTTACTGCATGTCAATCTAGTCCCTCCCTCAAGGACAGTCCAGCACCAAAACGTTAGGAAATTCCCCTCTGAATAAAAGTACCAGTATCAATTCCAGGCAAAGGGTAATGGCTTGTTGGGCTTCCCCAGTGAAGTGAAGCTGATCCTCCCTTGGTACAGAATGCATATGGCTATAATTTAGAATGAAAGCCCATGTTTTCCAAAATTAGCCAAAATATGAGAGCCGCTCTACTGAGAATGAATGCAGCTTAAATGGTCTGATGGATAGAAAGTATCCACTAAGGGTGTCTTCAATTACATTGTTGCCTACTGTGCCTTATCAGAGGAGCAATATCAATTTGCATACCTGTCTGGTCTCACCCACATGGACAGTTCAGCACCAAAATGCTTGGCATTTCTCAAGATCAAAAGAAACAACATCAACCCTTGTTCTGACCTTTTGGGCTTCATCAGTGAGGTGAAACAGAGG
Organism: Ambystoma mexicanum; assembly: GCF_040938575.1. Lineage (NCBI taxonomy): Eukaryota > Metazoa > Chordata > Amphibia > Caudata > Ambystomatidae > Ambystoma > Ambystoma mexicanum. The sequence continues at coordinate 291,799,101 of NC_090941.1, forward strand.
CTCTCATGGCACAGAGGGCAAGTGGATTACCTTTAATAAATTAGAATGAAACCAAAAGTCTTCCAGCATTAGCCAAAATAAATGGGGGGGTTCCCTCTACTGAGAATGAACTTGGCTTAAAGAGCCTACTCTGTTGGAAGGTACCCACACAAGTCTGCACAAGTCAGCAATCAAGTTTGTACACACTGCTTCTTATCATGGAACCCTCACAGAGAACAGGTTATTTGGCCATGTGCCTTTTTAGTGGAAGGCCTCCCACAATTCTGGTAAATCCGGAACACTTTGGCTTTCTCTCTAAATTAGAAGGTCAGTCCAGACGTGGCCGCTAGCTCTATGCCTAGGAAAAACTATCTTTTCCTCAATGATGACAACCAGCAAATCAGAAGCATGTGCCTGGAGTTGCTGTTCCTACTCTTTTCAGAAGAGAATTGCCTAGCATTTTGGTGCTGGTCTGTCCTTGTGGGTGGGACTACCTCAATGATTTTGCCAAACAAGACAAATAAAACTGCCTGGGATTGCTATTGGTACTCATAGGAGAATTACCTAACATTTTAGTGCTGGACTGTCCTTGTGGGTGGAACCAGAATTATATGAAAATGGATATTTCTCCTCTTTCAAAGGTACATTCAGCTAAAAGGTGGCTGTAGACCCTCCTGTGAACAGGTTATCTGGCTGTGTTAGTTCTCTGCCACAATTATGGCAAATATAGGACTGTTGGAGTTTCAGCCTAAATTAAAAGGATAATTCAGGCATGGATCCCTTGCTCTCTCTGCTTGAGAGACACAACTCCACCTTACAGATGATATGCCAAACAAACAAAAGCATGCGTCTTGTCTTGCTGTTACTACACTTGTTCTGAAGAGAATTGCCCAAATTTGTTGTGCTAAAATGTCCTGGTGAGCAGGACCAGATTAATATGATGTGAATTCATATTTAAACACTTTAGTTCAGAAAATGGCTTCTGACAAATTCATCTCAATCCTATGAATTCGACAAAATGTGTTTTTCTGACTTGAATACTGTAACTACATTAGAATTACTTATGTTTTCCTGAGAACAACAAGCAAAATCAAAGAAATTAGCTGTGACGATTGAATCCGTGTTTATAATTTACATTCCCATGTCATGAACTCAAGTCCGACCACGTCAAGTGGAAATCAGCTGGACTGAGTAATCACTAATAACTTAAACACCAGTAACTTTGTGACAACACCCTGTATCTGGTCTGATCATTATACAGTCTCATTCGCACTGACTATGACACGCCCAAAACAGAAAGATGTCAATGGGCCTCATTACGAGAATGGAGATAATGAAAAAAGGAAGGCGGAATGGTAATAGCGGCATCGTTAACGGGTCCGGGTCATTACGACCCGACAACCCGCCAATACCGGCACTACCCGTACCATGCCCCCCAATACCGGCATGGGCGCGTACACGCGCCCCTTCGGGGAGCAAATACCGGCATGCCGGTAATTGGAGGACATCACAACCCACGTGGGCATGCAAATACCGGCATCCCGAAGGCGTTAATCAAGGGCTGCACGATGGTGGCCATACAGGCATCGCGGACCACCCGTAAACAGCAATCAGCAATCGAGCCAGCTGCCACAGGTGCACACAATCACCACAGGTGGACTCAATGGAGTCTGGCCCAGTATAAAAGGAGTACACCCACACACCAAACCCCTTCCTACACCAAAATGCTACCACTAGCTATTGCAATCATGCCACTGGAGGAAATGCCTATACTGATACAACTACAGCAACAACAGCAACTACAACAACTACAGCAGCAACAACAGGCAGCACAGAGGAGACACAAGAGGAGAAGGAGGGTGAGACAGGCCCAGCAATTACGACCAGTGCAGCCAGTAGTTCCTCATAGGCAGCCGCCAATCCCTTGCATCAGATCCAGTCCATTCAATCTAACCCCTGAGCAGATCCACACCCTGTACCGGTTGGACCGGGACACCATCACCACCATAGTGGAAATGATACACGACGACATTGTCAGCCTGATCGAAATATGCACTGCCATCCCCCCGCTACTAAAGGTGGTGTCTGTGCTCCACTTCCTGGCCACAGGCACCTACCAGCACACAGTGGGCCAGCTGCATGGCATTTCGCAACCACTATTTTCACGCATGCTGGACCAAGTGCTGGATGTCCTCCTGAAGCATGCTAGCACCCACATACCCCTACCACGGACTGCACAGGAAATAGCCAACACCAAAGTAGACTTCCATGCACTGGCAGGCATGCCCAATTGTATTGGTGCCCTGGACTGCACCCATGTAGAATTGGTAGTCCCCCATGCCGTAGAGGCGGTGTACTGCAATCGCAAGATATACCACTCCATCAATGTGCAGATGGTATGTGACTCCAGCAAGATCATCACACATTGCTGCGCCCGATTTCCCGGATCAACACATGATGCCATGGTGCTGTGTAACTCCACGTTACCCCGTCCCATGGAGCGACATTCTGGACCACATGCCTGGCTGCTTGATGAGTTGCCTGACTGGCCCATGGCAGTGCATCGGCGTAGTGATGTGTTGGGATGCACACCCCACCTGGGTGGGAATGGGGGGGGGTGAATACTCCACCTGGGGGGGAATGTGGGGGATGCATACTCCACCTGGGTGGGAATGGGGGGGGTTGCATACTCCACCTGGCTGGGAATGGGGGGGATGCATACTCCACCTGGGTGGGAATGGACGGTGAGTGGAGAATGCACGCAGAGCTAATGACACCTGACCTGAACGTGCCAACCCCAATATTACACATCATTGGCACACATCTGACCATTTACACATATCAATGACCACATGTAAGACGCACAACCTGCCCAGCATGTGTATGTCAAGCAATGCATGACTAAACAGGATTGCAACTGTGCCAATGTGGCTAGTGTGACCATGCACAGTGTAGTATACACAGCATAAATTGGAGGCTAAACATTGTCGTACAACCACAGTACATCCGCCTCAGCATGCATTATTTCACACTGCATCATCTATTGAAGGCCACACCACACCTCATAGCAGTATAGAATGCATCTAGATAATATTTGTGCATACGTACAGGGACATGTGCATGTCCACACCAAATAGCTGCGGGCATGACTGTGAATCCTGAAGGTGGCAGCTCAGAGTGACACACACCTATTTGTATTTGCTTGCAGGTGATGGAGGATATCCCTTGAAGCCATGGCTACTTACCCCTGTGCGGAACCCGCAGAACAGCCATGAAGAGGAGTACAATCAGGTTCACACCCATACCCGTGTTGTGATTGAGCAGACCTTTGGCCTGTTGTAGGCGCGGTTCCGCTGCCTAAGCAGGTCTGGTGGAGCACTCCTTTATAGGCCTGAGAAGGTGGCAAAGATCACCATGGCCTGTGTCATGCTGCACAACATGTGCGTCCGGAGAAATGTACCACTGCCACCTGACATTGACATGCATACACCGGGTGAGGATGATGAGAATGGAGACGGAGGTGAAGCAGCACCCCTGCCAGTACGTGATGCACAGGATGGCCATGCAGTACGCCAATCACTGATTCACGAATACTTCTGAACCACAGGGACTTTGATAGACATGTGTCAGTGACACACTGGGTCCATGTGGACATGCACACAGGGAATGTTGGGAGTTGGGCACTGAACACTGTCATACATTAAATGGATACACACAAAATGAACATTGAATGTTTTTTCACACAACTGGTGCAATGATTCAAACTGCAAAAAGGTGACACCCCCCCCAACCCCCAGTGAACTTCAAAACCCCCCCCAGTAAACTCCCAAAACCCCCCAGTGAACTCCCAACCCCCCCAGTAAACTCCCAAAAACCCCCAGTGAACTCCCAAACCCCCCAGTGAACTTCCAAACCCCCCCCAGTGAACTCGCAAAACCCCCCAGTGATCTCCCAAACCCCCCAGTAAACTCCCCCTAATGCTCCCATTCACCCCCAACACCATCTGAGCCACTCCCATAGTTCTCCCACACTATTTGCAGGACTTCTTGCTGTCCGGGGGCAGCATTTCAGTGTGCCTCGCACTCCTTCTCGTAGGACACACAGGGCTGGGGGGGTCCAGAGGAAGTGGGGACAGAGGAAGCAGGTGTGGTGGCTGGTGAGGAGTCGGTGGAGATTTCCACGCCTGCTGCAAGTCGTGGCCGCTGCATGTGCAGCAGGATGGATGTCAGTACCTGTGTGATGGCCCCCAGACAGTCTCTCATCAGCACTGCCGAGGCATTGACTGTGGCTATGTTGGCCGTTATGGCGGCTGTGGTCCCCGCTATGGCTGTGGCTATCTCCCGCCTGGTGTCCTCGCCATCCGCGATATATTGGCGCAGCAGGTCCAACATCGACTCCTGTCGGGCCTCTACCCTCGCCAGCCGTACCTCAAAGCTGTGGTGGGTGCAGCAGTGGTCGAGGGTGCTGTCACGGGGCCTGCATTATCAGTGCTGTCCTCAGGGATGGGGCTCAGGTCAGAATCGTGCAGGCAGGGATCAGCACTGCTGTAGGTGGGTGAGGGCTGAGATTGGGACCAGGGGGTGGACACAGGGCTTGGGGTGTGTGGACATGCCACATGCGTGACTCCTTCCTGGTCCACATACTCCTCCAAGTCATCTTCGGTGGTGGCCAGTGGTTCCTGGGCCTCACCTTCCACTGGTGTAGGTGTGGCCAGCTGGGTGTCCACAGTGTCAGGCGCACTGGCTGTAGGTGTTGGCATCTGGGTGTCCACAGTGTCAAGCGCACTGGCTGTAGGTGTTGGCAGCTGGGTGTGCACAGTGTCAGGCGCACTGGCTGTAGGTGTGGGCTGCGAGGCTGCCCCGGAGGTGGTGGTGTGGGTTGTCGTTTTCTGTGACCGGGACGTGGATGCCCTCGTGGTGGTATCCTGGCTGGCATCTTCTCCATCGGTGCCTGCGGGGGGTAGAAGAGATGCAGGGCATCGGTGATGGTTTTACATGCCAGATGCATTATATGGTGCTTTGGAGTATTTCATTAATCATGCATTCATGTCTTACAGGTGTGTCACACAGGGTAGTATGAGGGGGCATTTGGGCATTTGCTGCATGGCAGGTGGCATGCTGTTGTATTGGGGTTTGTGTGATGTATTACATGGGCACGGTCCATGTGTGTTGGCTGTGTGTTGGTAATGGGATTGGCACTCAGCATGCATTTCAGTGTGGCAGGGTTTGGCCCTCCATCTGGACTTCAATATGTTCATGTGTGTGTTGGGGCATGCATTGCCTTGCCTAGACTCTCTTCCACATCACTTGTGCTATGTCATGGTTTCCCCTACAGGGATCTGCAGGGTCACTCACCTCCTTCTGCTGATGTTGCCGCACCCGTGTCCATCTCCTCAAATCCCTCGATGGACTCCAGATTGATGAAGGTGCTTGCCGTCTCCTCCCAGGTGGTCAGTTTGGCAGGAGAGTGGGGACCCCCGCCTGTAGCCATGGCCTCCCTCCTGTTGCTTGCAAGCATATTACAGACCCTGAGTCGAAGGTCATTCCACCTCATCTTGCAATCCTTCACTGTCCGTGGGGTGGTTCCAACAGCGGAGACCTTGTGGGCTACCTCCTGCCAGATCTCCTTCTTGCGTCGCTGCACCTCACGCTTCAGGTTCTGATGTTTAATCACATCAGCATGTGCGGCAAGGGTGTCTGCAAGCATGTTCAATTCTGCATCAGAAAAGCGCTTTTTCCGCAGGCGGGGGATGGGGGGGTAATCTTCCAGGTTGCCTTCGACATGGTGTAAGTATTCACACTGGTTTCTCCTGTAAACAACTGTCGGTTTTGGAGGATTGCAATGGATTGTGTTTTTAAAGCTGGCCGCCGGCGCATTTCCCGTTCCGACGCAATGACGTTACTTCCGGGTCTGGTATTACGAGCTCGGTATTGGCATGTTGTTATTACTGGGTCAGTATTAAGGGGTTCCTCCTAGGCGGAGGCGGTATCGGCGGGTCCCATCATGGCGCTATCGGGGGGTTGGAGGGCCTTTAGCGACATGCGGTATGGCCATTACCAGCATGGGGGTTTGCGCGTGCTTGCGCACTCGTAATCACCCGCTATTAGCAGCATCATACGAGCACGGACCCGCGTAATGAGCCCCAATGAGTCAAAGAAAGTCTCATGTCAGAACTTTAAGAAAATAGAAAGATCCCACCTAGAGCAATGCATCAAGGAAATTCTAACAGGCCTAAAGACAGAAGACACATGTGAGGTTATCATTTCTAAGTATGAACAGCATATCATGGAACTAGTGGATTTAAAGGCTCCACTTCTGATCAAATCAGTTAGACCAAATGGGAAACATCAAAAATGGTTCCACACTGACCTATCGGTCCAAAAGAAAGAAAAAAGGAGAAGAGAATCCAGATGGCTAAAAAATCCTACACAAGCCTATAAAGAAAGATGGAAGGAGCTGGAAAAAGACTATAAAAAAAAACATTCTTGAGGCCAAGAGCAATTACTACAACGGGCAAATTTGTTGTGCCTCAAATGCACCCAGCAAACTCTTTGAGATACTGAAATCCATTGAGAAACCTGCCCCTTTAACCCACACATTCATTCCAACTCAGGAAGAATGCAATAAAACCCAGGTAGCATTCATGAATAAAATCTCCAAGGCAAGGGAATCAATAATAAGTGCCCAAGTAAAGAATGTCAACTCTGAGCAAGCCAACTCGGAACAAAACATCACTAAAGATTCCTCGGAACAATTAGAGAAATTCTCCTTTCATGAGATAACAACAGAAGATATGCTAAAGACATTTGCCTCAATGAGGCCGTCTCCAAAATAATCCTCGACAATGCTGATATATTCGCGCCTCTGTTCACGCGAATAGTAAACTCCTCATTTTGGGATAAAACAGTTCCAAATAGCATCAAAAAGATGACAGTCACCCCGTTGGTAAAAAAGCCCAATTTCGACCAACGAGAACCAGGGAACCTTAGACCGATTACAAATTGTAATTTTACCCTTAAATAATAGATATGGTCGCTAGTGCGCAATTTCAAACCCTTGAAGAGGCTCATGAGATCCTCCATCCCCAGCAGTCAGGGTTTCGTGCTGCACATAGCACTGTGACGGCTATGCTCGACCTGCAGTCGCATATGCTGCGCATCATCGACAAGGGCAAGGCTGGGTTACTTATTCTTCTCGATCTCAGGCTGGGTTACTTATTCTTCTCGATCTCAGTGCAACTTTTGATCGCTTAGATCGCAAACTACTCCAACAGGCACTTGAAAAAGTAGCCAACTGCTCCAAGGAGGCAATTGGCTGGTTAGTGTCTGTTCTCGCTGTCAGAAAATCCAGGGTACACTGAGGAGAAAATTCTCCCGGGAGTCCAACATCTTCTGCAGAGTTCCACAAGGAGCAAGTCTATCCCTGCTCCTTTTCAATCTGTATTTCAGATTCCTATGTGAAGTTCTGGAGAAAATCAAGACCTATTTCACAAACTATGCTGATTATATGAAGCTAGTAATAGAGCTGAGTCGGGACTACACTAAAGATAGCAAGTCAGTATCAGATCCATACAACATTATAGAACTATGGATGGACCAAAACTCGATGTGTCTGAATAGTCACAAAACTGAGTTGATGACCTTCGGCTCCCACCAGGCACTATCTCCCTCATACAACACTTTTAAGATCAAAGACTCGCAGATCCAAGTAGTGAGCAAAGTGAAGACCTTGGGTATGACTTTAGAGGCATCTCTCAACTCCGAGGCTCAGGCATCATATGTGAGTAAAAATTGCTCATATTATCTTGGACTCCTAAGAGCAATTAAACCCCTCCTAAATGAAGCCAACTGCACTACCATTGCAAGAGCAACCATCTTATCGCGCCTGGACTATGGCAACACACTCCTGCTTGGGGCCAGCAAACAATCTATGGCCAAACACCAACTCATTCAAAATAGCACAGTGAGAATTATTAAACAGAAATCTAGGACCGAGTATATCACTGAGGCTAGGAGGGAACTTCACTAGCTCAAAGTAGAAGACAGAGTCCTCTTTAAATCTATGACACTAGTCCACAAATGCCTGTATGGAAAAGCACCGGCATACCTAAAATCAAAGATTGTCCGATATTTACCAGCACGGACGCATAGATCAGAAAGTTTGGGACAGATCGTCGTTAGACCACACAAGAAAACAAACGGCTTAGGCCGAGCCTTTCAAACACGTGCAGCCCTCAACTGGAACAGTCTGCCATTAAACCTAAGACTAGATCCTAATCATTTATCTTTCAGAAAGAGTCTGAAAACGCATCTGTTCAAATGAACCGAATCCCTTGATGGCAACTTAGGTGTATCTGTCCCCCCTGTTGCTTGGCTTGCCAAGTGTCCTGTCTGATATGTAATTCCATGTTTGTTGCCTGTCTCTATGTTGTGCCCCGATGCCTGCGGGCTGTCAGCGCCATCAAAATAAACAAATATAAAATAAAATAAATATGCTCTCTATCCCATTATTCCCCCGCTCGCAACTTCCTTCTGCCCTGGATTTCCTTCTTTTGTTCTCCCTGATTCCGCCCTGAATTTGCTTGCCCGGTTGTTATCCTTGCTGCCGCTGCCTTGCTCCTTGACATCGGATCACCTGTAGAAGGGTTTTCTAGCTGAGGAGGGTACACATCTTACAGAGCCTCATGTACCAATTCAGGATGTCGGATATCTATTGGGATTCATTTGAAAGCATCTGTATCAGTCGTGCCTGCATTCAGGTCAGTGCTTGCTATAGCTTTTACATATTCATGCCCCCTCACAGTCCCCGTCCTGCGCCTACTCCTGTGTGGCCCATAAGATGTATGCTCACTCCCACCAACGTGTGATAGTGCATGCTGGGGGTATTGAAAATGAAACATATTCCATAGAAGCCAGCAACAACAAAAACAAAATGGACAGAGTCACAGCAGTAAAGTGAGGTTTTGTGGGACAGTCCTCTACACCAGGATTAGAACCAGGGACATCATTTGGGGGTCGTCAGGGGTCACAACTGCGGCCCTGAGGTCTTCCTTGCCACCCCTAAAAACAAAATCAAAAAACTTTTTTTATTAAATGGAAGCTTCTGGGCTTTGGTCAGTGCCATGTGACTCTATCTTTCCGGTGTGGTTGGCTTTCTTGTTCAGGGCTATGCTATTAAAAAAAATAAAAAAAAACACTTCAGGGGCTGAGTCACTGATTTAGTCTTAAATGCCTCAAATTCACAATGCAGACACAAACTTCAGAATTTAGAGTAGATTAAGCATCCTTTTATTTTGCTTCTGGTAAATTGCAGTTATAGCATGTTTTTTACTGCCGTTGCTTCTGTTACCATCATCACAAGACATTCCATCTCGGGATCCTCAGTCACTTGACAAAATCCTTGTGCCTAAAAGCTTGTGTACAGTGTAGAATTTTTTGACCATGGCACATAAAGTGGCCCTTGATTTCATTGTACCACAATTAATGCTTTGTTGTAATGTGTCTATCTTTCCTATCTCCCTGGCACAGGAGGTTTGTTTCAATGTATGAGGTAACAAATGCCCAGAATCTGCAATGCCGTGGGAGTTCGCTGCTTTCCCTGCGCTATTCTAAATTCTTTAATACACAGTTATGAACCTTCCCAATGGTATGTATTTTGCCAACCTCTGAACCCTGAAAAGTAGATCCACGCAGCCTTGACAAGTGGCCAATTTTGCACCAGACGTGGAGATGAACTGGTCTCCTGTTAAATCTCAGTTACCAGTTTAAGGGTATCCACTACAGAGTGTAATTTGCTTTCTGACTTTGAGAATATTCAGGCATGTAATTGCTCATTTTACTATAGCCGGTAATATAGCTCCGGGGGTTGAGTGATCACTGCTGCAATGCATGTGTGATTTGCAGGTTCGAATCCCGGCAAGGTCAACTCAGCCTTTTTCCTTCTTAGGTCGATAGATGAGTACCAACACAGGTTGGGTGATATTGTATGTATATTTGTCTCTGGAGGATAGCTCAGCGGCAACATGCTTGCCTTGGAAGCAAGATGACGTGGAGCAACACAGGTACAATCCCCGGGTCCGCGCTTAGGTATTAAGCATGTTATAAATAACGTATCATATCATTTGTCCTATATAAAGTGCTTAACTGTAAGTTTTTTATATAATAACAAATCACTATCATTTGGCCTTGGACGTCTGCTTGCATTCACAGTGATCTTGTAATATGGGCCTATACACACTGATATTAATGGTACATGTGGTGATCCATTCTTGTGTGAAATATAAATCACATTACAGTGATATCATAACCATATTTTTCGTAGTGTGCTTAGGAACAATGCTATGTGATGCCACTTCCTGTTGTGTCGAGGGGTTAACGGTCATGTTCCTTTGCTTCCCGTGATGTCACTTCGGGGTGGAGTCAAATTATATCACTCTCTGTGATGTCATCATAGGTCAAGGGTTGTGTGATGTCACTTCCACTACTCCTGGAATTTTGGTGAAATGACGTCCCTGATCAGAACAAATTATTTTTGATATATATGAAAACAGCCATAAGTGGAAAAAGAAACCATACTATATGCATAATGGTCTCTTGGGATCAAACAATATCTGTTAGCCCAGCATCTTGATTAAAGTCTCCCAGTTTAAGGAATCGAAGCCTTTTAATGCAAAATGTCTCCATAAGAGATAGTCATTCCTTTTTCTCTCCCAGGCTTGGTTCTTTGCTGACAAGTGCTTCTCTTTAGCTTGTGTGCTTTCAAGGATGTTGTGTTACACACAGCATCTTATCACTCTCCAACATACACGTGTAAGTGAAAAGCAGAGGATCAAGCTATCAGATACTATAGTCACTGGTTAATCCTCATGAAACTCCTGATAAGGCTTCACTAAAGCACCATTAACCAAAATAAGGTGTGCTCTTAAATGTATACATCCCGCGACATAGATACCATTGGGCCTTACTTTGTCTATATGCTTGGAGTTGTTACATGGTAAGTTCTGATTTTAAGTTCAGCAACCACATGCCCTCTGCTTCAATTTTAAGGGGCTATTTTTTCATGTAGCCAAACCTGCGACAGTGGGATTGTTTTACCTTGGCAATGCCACCTAGCAACTTAGTTATATGTCAAGTGGGAGCAGTCATGAATCTGCAGGAAGCAGAGGATGCTTATCAGACAATATTTCATGCCTTTCTTTCTTTATTGCCTCTTATCTATCAAGTGCATTCACATCCTTTCTTTCAATTATGTGAAGATAACCTTTCAAATGCCCAAATACTTGAATGTTAGGCCTCCATTTGCAATCATTATATTGTTTCTCATATGCAAAAAAAAAATATGTGCAAGTCATAGAAATAAAGACTTTGGGCCTCCTTACCAGTATGGAGGTAGCATGCCGTTAATAAGGGCATGACTGCCTCCATACCGGGTTCCTGTACTGGGTTCTGTGAATGAGGAATGACCGGGTCATTTCGATCCTTGGAGGACCCGGTAATTCCTCATGCACAAAACCATTCCCCATTCCCATTGAGCCCATATAGGGCTCAATGGGAATGGGGATGGAGCTAATAGCGGGCCCGTTAATAACGAGCCCGCTATTAGTTCCTTGGTCCCTTTACGTTTTACCAGACGTCTGTTCCGGGTCCCGCTAGGGGACCTCGAAATCAGGCATCCCGTAATTAACAGTGCCGGTCCCGTACCGGCACCCTTCATTACGGGAGCGCCTGACTCGTAATGAGGCCCTTTGTATTATGGCTAGGCAACAATTAGATCATTGGCTCACTCTAAAGGCAGAACACGCTTTATTTCACACCAGACAAGCTGACTGGGAATTTGGAGAAAAGACATGTTCTCTGTTAACTAATAGACTCAGGAAAATGGAACAAAATAAGCAGTTGGGGCCTGATTCATGGAATTTTCTGCACGCTACAAAATTACTTTTCACTTGTGCAAAGCGACTTTGCACTGCCAACAAACACCCTGATTCATGGGAAAGTGCAAAGTGTATTTTTTGCCGTGCAGCACTGCAAAGTATTCTTTGCAAGGCTCCACTCTGATTCACGCAGTGCAAAAAAAATAATTCCATGAATCAGGCTGTTGATGTGTATACTAAATGAAAATGGAACAGTATTGACCAAAAACTAAGGGCCTGATTCATGGAACATTTTCCTATGGCACTGCACCATTATAAAACACTTCCATGAATCAGGCCCTAAGAAATTACTAATGCTTTTAGGGAGTACTACAAGGACGTATACAAATGAACGGGTGCTGGCACTGAAACAGAAATCGAGGTGTTTGTAAACGGACTAGGTCTGAAAGGGCTTACTTCTAGTAGAGGCAGAAATGTTAGACTCCCCATTATTAAAAGATGAAATACTGATGGAGATATTGAGTATGCAAAGCATCAAGAGTCCAGTTTAACTCGATGCTTATGGGAAGATTGTAAGAAGTGGAAAAATACCAGAATCTATGCATTTAGTCTTAGTTACACTTATTCCAAAACCAGGTAAAGTGCATACCAATTGTGCAAATTACAGGCAAATCTCACTTATAAAGGTAAATGTTAAAATAGTGGCAATGATTTGTACCATTCGATTGAATCCTATAATTCCCTAAGTAATACACATGAATCAAACAGGATTTGGTAGAGTCTGCAATAGTCATAATAAAATGCGGGAATTAATTAATGTTATCTACACAAATATACACCCATTGGCGGCAGTTAGCGGAGATGCGTAACAGCCTTTTGACAAAGTTAATTGGACCTATCTAAATTTTATGCACAGAAAAGTGTGTTTTGTCCCTACATTTTTGAGTTTTTTCTAAGCCTTATACAGCAGAGCAAAAGGCACAGGTTCTGGTTAACGGGCTGCAGTCTTCTACTTTTGATATTCAATGTGGGACATATCAAGGCTTCCCTTTGTCACCCCTCCTGTTTAATATCTTCATGGAACCACAGCCATTCGGCTGGATGTTGAGGTATAGGCCATTAAATGTGGTGAATATACAATCAAAAGTATAATTGTATGCAGATGGCTTATTAGTACTTATTTCAAAGCATGATCATTAATATGGTAACTAATGGACATTTTCACTAAATTCGGTAAAATATGAAATTTTAAAGTGAACATTTCAAAAACAGAAGTCTTTCCAATTACAAGGATGAGTTATAGGAGTAGATTTCCTGACCGGGAATTCGACTGGGCTAAAGAAGGTTTCAGATATTTAGGGATCTCTGTGACAAAGGGAACAATACATCTTCTGGAGAATACAATTCAGATACAACTGAGAGATATTGCTTTGGAGTGTAAAAGGTGGACTAAACTGGGCCTTACTCATTGCAGGAAAACAAGGACATTTAAAATGACCTTACTGCCCAAAATACTCTACTTATTCATTGTGCTCCGACTGCCCTTTGCCAAGAAAGTGTTAAAGGAAATACAAAAAGTCTTTCTTGATTTTCTGTGGGGGAATGGATCTCGACCCCGGATTCCAATGTCAATTCTTTTGCGGTCAGTAAAGTAAGGTGGTTTTGGTTTCCCTAATATAAGGAAATATCACACTGCTTTCTCCCTTCGTAGTCTCCACTTTGGATTAATACAATCTGATTGATAAATAGAAACCTAATAGCACCCATCCCTTTGGATTGTCTTTTATGAACAGAGAAACACATGCGGATCAATGTAACCTCACCTCCAGTACAACATGTGTTGGGGGGATGGAGGTATGCTAACCAGGTTTTAAGCAGAACATATCTCCTGGATCTGCTGAAAGTTATATATTGAGGTATCCTTTTGTTGGTTTTAGGAATGAATGCATGCGAATTCGATTCAACCTATGGCCTACGAAATACATAATGACCAAACGTAAAATAATTAATCAGAATGCGAATGTATGTAGGTTTTGTCGGTCTCCTACTAAAAAAGAGACTCTGAAACATTTACTGACAGAAGGTGCTAGCCTACTTGGGCTAAGAGTACATTATTTGAAACACATTCTAAAAGCCTATAGAGGTATCGCCTCTGACATATTATGGTTGATGATCCATAGTGGGTATCTCTTACGGGTGAGAATTGCTGCAGTAGGGTTCCTACATGCCCTGAAATTGTAAACGTCATGATTCTGTTCTGTCTAACATTTAATCTGTTTTTTCTTCTCATAATCTTACCCTTCCTTTTTTTTCTTTTTTTTAAAACTGTATGGGCCTCATTACGACCCAGGTGGTAAGTTACCGCCCCATTCCGAGGTTGGCGGGGCGGTAAGTCCCCAATCCCCATTTACCCTTCCCCATTCCCATTTTTGCCCCATAGGGCATAATGGGAGTAGGGAAGGCGTTAATTACGCCACCGTAAATTACGGTGGCGTAATTAACAACAAGGTCCCTTAGCGCCATGGATTTTAACACCTGCTAAAAGCAGGTGTTAAATCCTCCATGGCGCTAAGGGACCTCGGAATAAGGCGGTAAGGGTCGGCGCTGTTTACGCCACCGTAAACCCCTTACCGCCTGGGTCCTAATGAGGCCCTATGTCTTACTTGAATTTGTCAGAAATATGATGTTTTATATACTGTTGGAAATTTGTATGATGAAGTATAATTTTATTGATTGAATGTAAACACTTATTTTAATATTTGATTTTTGTTTATATAAATATTGTAAAGTTGGAAAAATGTCAGCTAAAACAATAAAAAAATAAAAATAAAAAATAAAAAAATTATATCTCCTATCTGAACAGTCGTCTATACGGATGAACTCTGCCATTATGCTTAATGACAAACAATTGAATTGGTGATCATGGCAAGCTGCTGGCATCTGTAAACCTTAACCGATTCGACATGGGAAATCACTGGTGAAATTTGGTTTTCTGCATTTCAAATACAAATTTTATAACTCTGTGATGACAAGGTATAAAACACGATCTGGAGTGATTGCGTCCATCCTCTCTCCTTTAAATGCAAGTATTCATAATCCCCCTAAACTACATTCTAGCTTACAGAAACAACCTCTTGCAGTGTCAATGATTTATAGATGTCTATCCTGTGATTCTGCTGCTGGAATAATCAGGGTGAGTAACCTGAGGGCGTCCTCACTTCTTTTACCCCGGTATCCTCCTGGTGGCCGAGGCAAGGACTTCGCTTTTGGATTCTGACCCTGGGGGTGGATATACGAGGGTGGATCACCTGGGTGGAGAGAATGTGGGGAGTGGGGAGAGGACGTCCTTAAGTGAGACATGGTATCCATCATTCCCTTTTCAGTAAACCCTTTATCCCTCAATCCTTTATAGGCTATTGTCAGCCCTTTCCCTGTTCTTCCCTCCAAACTGTCCCCCCGGAAACACCAACTCAAAATTGGGACGAGGAGGCGACCAACAAGTAAGACACGTCCTCATTAGATTGATACAAACACATATCAGACACAACACAGAGTTATACATACTTCCTTTATTAAATCAGACAGTCCCAAACACCACTCTGGTACTGAGATGAAGAAGAGGGCAATGGAGGTATACAGGTGGAACAACCAGGCTCGTCCACCTAATGGGTTTTGCCATAATAAGGCAATTAGACTTAATGACCCACACCTGGGGTCACTTAACACTCCTAACGGATATAATGCTTGCCACATGGAAGATGGGCTGGAGAGAAGGGAGCTGGAGACCCAGGTGCCGGGAGCTGTGTCAAGCAGGAGAGAGAGAGAGACGCAGAGGTCAGCTGCAAGAGGGTCTGTAGGTCCTGCTACCTTCCTTATAGGATCATCACAGCAGGAGCTGTGGCACTCCCACGAACCCCAGCTGCCGCAGGAAACCAGGAGAGCAATCCATGTTCTCTGTGGCTGCCACAAGGGAAAGGCGAAGCTTTGGGAAGTCGGAAAGCAGAACGAGGAGCTTTGAGAGGCCTGTCTCGAAGGACAGAAAGCAGAAAGGAGCTGCCGTGTGTGACCGTTGAGTGCAAACCAGGGAAACATTCATATCGGGGCACTCTGGGAACTTGTAGCAAAGCCCTTTTGAATACGGAACAAATGGAAAGTCATTGCAAGTACTTCCGAATGCGAAGCAAGTACTTTTAAATACCCAACAAACTGAAAGTTATTCTAAGCACTTTTTGAATGCCAAACTTTGTGAATGCTGCATAGAGTAACAAGCAAGATGAGCACGTGTGAGTAGAGTGAAAGCAAATTGGTGCATGTAGCAGATATCACGGAATGCATTGTCTAAGACATTAGTATTGGCATAGCCCAGAGAATACCAAGAAGGGTATGAGATGAGAAACCAAGTATTGGCCAAAGATAGAAGAGTTCAAGGAAATGCAGGTTAAGAGGAAACCTGTATTGGCAAGAGCCAGAAGAATACAGAAAAGTGTAACAAAGTGCATGAGTATTGGCAAAACCAAGAGAATACCAAGAAGGGTATGAGTTGTGTAGCCAAGTATTGACCCAAAGCTAAAAGGGTTCCAGGAATTGCAGGTTAAGAGGAAACCTGTGTTGGCAAGAGCCAGAGGAATACAGAAAAGTGTAACAAAGTGCATGGTGGCCACCAAAGCCATGGTACAGTGCCAGAAGAATATGGCACTGGGGAATCAACTAAACATCACTGTTAAATGGAAGCAGTGGCTAATTGTTGATGGAAGCAATCAAGAATGTGTATCGGTTTTGTGACCTGTAATGGGTGGACCATGTGGTCCAACAACTGTACCTGGACCAAGTGCCTCCTGTGTGGAAAAGCCAATGAAACTTTACATAAAGAAGCTTGTGTTTTTCAACAACCTTATATGTGATTTTGAAGTCAAGAAACAGAACTTCCTATTTGAACTGGTGAAAAGAACTGATATCAGATGAGCTGGGAAGTGTCCCAAGGAACTGTGTTGTTTGTGAAAGCGGAACGATTTGAACTCTTCGGGACGGGGACCCTGATATCTTCTGAACTGTTTTGGACTTGGGGAAGGGGAAGCTGATCATAAACCAAGAGGTGGAAGAAATTTTGAACTTTCTTTTGAACACTATTACTTTTCATGCTGACATCCGTACCCATTCTATACAGTTAATTACTAGGGCAAGTATTGGTTTTGGACACAGACAGATATTTCATTTGGACTTCCTGACACAGACTATCCTTAATTTTCTTTAGGTAGTGAAATCCCACATTAGCATAGGGCAAGTTAGGCCTAACTCCATTGGGTCTTTTGAGTTAATGACACTTTTGGGAAACAATTTTGAATCTGTTGTCTGTGTCTACTGCATGATGCCTTTACACAGGCCAAACAAAAAGCCTGGGAAGTTGAGATAGAACAAAGGATTATGGAACAGAACTGGATGAAGCTTTGCTGAAATAGTCTGTAATTTAAAATTAAAGTGGACCTATGTTATGCTCAACAGAGGATTGTTCATGGTTTATACTGGTCACCGTGGAAGATGAAGAATGCAAACTTCAGTCATCGTATTTATGTTGGTTGTGTAAATAGGAAAAAGACACATAAGTACAAATGTTCTGGTCCTGTGATAATATTACCCACTACTAGGATGAAGTTCTTCAGCGATTGGACATGATATCTCATTCAACATTATCATGTTCTCCACTATTTTGTATATTGGGTCTTTTGCCAACAAATATGGATTTGCCTACTAGCGCTAAGAATTGGGTATTCAAAGCATTAATCATAGGAAAAAAGTATATACTAAAAAGAATGGAAAAATAGTGAACGACTGAGGTGTGAGGATTGGATTCAGAGCATGATGATACTGCCTGCTAAAGAAAAGGCGTCATACACAAAGAAGCACATGCTAGATGATTGCCAGCTAGTGTGTGAATCTTTTAATTAACTGTACATTTAATGTCTTATTTTTCTGTTTAATAGATTAATATATAACATTAGTTCATCTTGGCTTGGGACATATCGCTACCCCTTCCCCCTTTACTCCCATTGCTACCCCTGTTCGGTCTACCCTATTAGGGAAATATTGTTTCATAGAACCAAATGATTGTAAAATGGTAAGCTTTGTGATTTTGTTTTACAAACTAAAATTGTAGCAGAGTTCAGTTATGTTTAGGTGATTATATTTATGCAATTTATCTTATATTCTTACCATTGTTCGGAGTTCCTGAAAGTAGTTTATGGAGTGTGTTTGGGCATTGTTTGAATTTTTTGTGAAATGCCCAATAAATTATAAATACAAATATATTATATATATTTATAGCCATCCAAATTGTGCACAAACATTCAAGGTTGGGTCTATAATGTTTTGCAAATTGTTTTTGCAGATTTGTGAAACAGTACAAAAGTTATGTCAGCTAAAAATGCTGAGACCCCCCTAATGCTGCCCCTCTTAAGAAAATCCCACCACATTTCGCAAAAACATTCAAAGTTGGGTCTAAAGTCCTTATGCAAACTTGTACTCAGATTAGTCAAACGGCATAATATTTATAAGCCGTGCAAACATTTTGGAATCCTGACTCTAATTTTGCCCGCTCTTAGCAAAACAGCACTACACCTCACAAAAGCATTCGATGTTGGGTCTAAAATGACATTGCAAAATATTCATGGATGTTCTCGAACATTTGTCAAGTTTGCAAACATCCCAGCAATGTCCCCGAACATCTGTTCGTGGACTTCGGAGAAGAAAAAACACTGGATTTCTGGCTTTTTCTGGACATATCTCATCCCATCCTCATTACCCCTCACCTCCCCAGAGAATGTTTCATTAGTTTGATAAGTGTAATGTTGTGTTTTTTAATATGTTTTTACCGTGACTACGGGCACAGTTTGCAAAACCAACATGGCGTCTTTCAAAAGTTTTGACGCACCCCACATTTTTTATTGACCATTCAGCGGGTGTGTACGATGCCCACGAACGTTATACAGCTCTCTGATTGCTCTAGAGGTGTCCACGGACACTGAATCAGGAAGTGAGTCTGCAGAATCAGATATCATATTTTATTTACCCTACTTTTTGCCCATTTTTTAAATAACTACTGGACAGATTTACACCAAATTTGTGAAAGCACGCTTTCAGGACCAAGCCGCCACTCCTTGCACAGGTTTGGTGCAAATCCATCCAACGGTTTGGGCTGTAGGTGTCAGCAAATTTTGTTTTCCATTATGTCTATGAGGCTTTCAAAAGTGTAGAGACTCCCCTATAACTTTGCCCTCACCCCTTGATGAAACCACACCAAACCTCATAAAATCAATTGGAGGTAGCCATATACTTTCTTTGCAAAGTGTGGTGAGGATTCATCAATCAGCACCAAAGTTATAAGCAGCCCAAAAACGGCGCTTCCTATTGCTTGAACACCTTAACCTATCACAGGCCCTGTAATATATATAGATCATCACATTTTTGAAGTGTTTCACTGTTTGGCATCTTCCCATTAAGCATAGCTAGTGGGCTCTATCTGGCTTGTGTGCTACTCTTATCTGTTCTTTCATCTGCGTTATCTGCTTTCTGTCTGCTTACTGCATATCCTATTGCCGTTTTTGCTCAGTTTTCTTGCCCCATTGGATCTGCCATCTATATGCTTGTAATATGTTAATCCTTTTTTTCATTTCCTGAAATTACTTAGTTTGTCTGCACATCTTTCTGTTTTCCAGCTATTTATGGCTCTTCTTATTATCTGCCATTAACTCCATCTGTGAGGATCTGCCATCCGGCAATGGTGCAAAGCCCTGGCTTTTTTGATTTTTATTGAATAATAAAATAATGCGGGTAGTTCCATCTCAGAAAGAGTAATCTGCTGATCTGATTCCCCTTTCACCAGCTCCATGCCAAAAACATAGTGTGTATCTCTGGTCTGCTGCATCAGCATCCCGAGTCACAGCACCTTTCTACCTGTGGCACTGAGCAGATGCAGAGGTCACAGATGCCCATGTGACAGCGGCAGTGACAGAAAAGTCTCTGCCATGCAGGGCTGGCATTTACAATATGCACCCATGTCCCCAAATGATGATGATCAAATGTAGCCCATGATGGTGGCAGGACAATCTCTAAAATAAGCTATGCCTGAGATAGGCCTAGTTCATGGTACTACTTATGATCACAGCTGCCACATTCCAATTGATGCTGCACATGTGTCTGCACCTGTGAGTCAGTTCTGCTGTGATGGATGATGTGTATTTTGGTCATCTGGGTGTAGCCCGCAAAGGGGCAGTACAGGAACCTGGAGGGAAGGATCTCCTCTTTGATCTGTTTGTGAGGGCAGGTAACACCTTCTGCCTGAGAAAGCCACATAGTAGGCAGCTGTCCTGGGCATTAAACGAGCACCCCCTTTCAAATGAGTAGCCTCACAACAGGGTGCTGCATCTCTAAGGCCTTTGTCCTCAGTGAGTAGGGAAGGGGTGGGCATATGATAGGCAGGAGGGCTCTAGTCAATGGAAGAAGACTTCCTTGATCTTGATTCTTACTGTACCTCTCTTGCTTTCCTTTCCACTCGACTTCCTATGCAGCAAAGCACTTTGGGTGTGACATCAGAATAGCAAAGTCCACTCAGTTCAAGAGCAGTGATTGGACAACTAAAGCAGGCTAGCTTTAGTCCAATCACCTGAGGACTTTGGACTTAAAAGGAAGGGGTCTAACACCCCTTCCTCAGATTTGCTCAGATCCTCTAGGATACTTTAAGGCAGCAGATTTGTTCTGAAAGACTCATTGGACTTCTTTGGGAAAGTTGCAAGTTTCCAATGCCTTCGGCCTGGGGTGAAGAAGGAATCATCCAAGTCAGAAGAACAATCTGTTGCCTACCCACTCCCAGGGCACACAGGGAGTGACCTTTGCTGTGGATCAGGATCTAACACTCTGCGTCAGTATCTCCTGTGCTGGGAGAGTAGACCCTGAATGGAACCATTTTATCCTCGAGCCCTCCTGAGTGGGCCTCACAGCAACTGGAGGACCAGACCAGTCAACTCTCCCATATCTAACCCACTGCACCAGTCACTCCTTGTTCACCAAACCTGGAACAAGAGGGACGTTTCTGGCGCTGCTTGCTGCGTTCCTCCACCACTTTGAATTTTCTTGCACTTTGAACCAGCTCAACACTGCATTGAATACTAGCTAAAGCTCATCACCTGCTAGGCCTAAAGCAATTGCTCAACGCCGGGACCCAAACCAAAATCACTGGAGAATTGCACACTGACTCGAACCAAGGGTTACAACGATTGCCCGACCCAGCTAGCCCTTGAACTGTTGCTGCATCAATCAAACATTGACATAACCAAGATAACTAAGATCAGATGTCTGTAAAGATTGGGCTCAACCTCACCGAGCTGACATCTTACACTCTTATTATTGAACAATACTTCGGTGGTGTGTAGCCGCAACTGTCTTTAGACGTGACTAGAGCCCCCCGTCACCAGAAGTCAAAACACAAAACGTTAATGTCCTTGACGGTTTGCGCATACATCAATGTCAAATTGCCCAGTTGGCATTATTAAAAATTAGCCGGATACTGTCTCGATCTCTTCCCTTTTAATGATATTGCTTTGGTGATATGTCAACATGTGTTTCGACCCTCACATGGGGTCTCCTTCAGGGCTATCAAAGCCAACAATCATGACATAATTACAAGGAACAGAACAATTCAATGGAATACCATTCAATTTCCATATATAATGCAAAAAATCATTATCCATACCATATCAAAACTAAATGTTTTGGCATTGAAAGAAACACAAGTCATAATCATACATTACCTAACATGTTTGCAACAGAGGTTCCACCAACCCGTGACAGTGACCGCATTGTCCAATGTTTATCCATAATGAAAAGAAATAAGAATGAAAATACCTTAGTTTCTTGTCTTGTTGGGGGATCATAAATCCCACCTACATTCACACCCCTTCACCTATGGTCTCACCCTCCCATTTTGGAGTTCCCTTGCTCTGTGCCCAATGCTCCATTCCAAGCCTTATTACTACCACCATTGGTGTATGTGCACCACAATCGGGCTCCACATTGCGATAAAGAAAGAAATTACAGTTTTGCACCGTTGAGTTGCTGACTAAGACAGTCTGGCCTCCCATATTGAAGATATCTCGCAGTGCCCAGGCACCACTGAATAGCCTTTTAGACAAAACTTCTGTGGCAACAATATACAGTCGAGCCAACTTTAAGATGTCGAAATGGCATTCAAATGTGTGCAAGTTCCAAGAACGTTTGCACACTGCTCCTGAACCACACAAAGACAAAGGTGGACAAGTAGTGAACTAGGTGGCAGTCCGAGGCACACTAGGTAACCTGATCAACAGGCCTTACCTTGGGCGCTAGGGATGGGTTCCATCCCATTTCCCTATATTTGGCAATTAAACATTTCTATAGTTTTCCTTTCTTTATAATCTTCTGTTTTTTGGTAGCCATCTTGCATTACAATTCCCCTTACCCAATCTTCCTTGAAGTGTGCATTCAGCCAGTTTATCCTGTGTTTCCCCTTGTAGGGTAGTTGGGCAGTATATTTTTGCATATGTTTTGTGTTGTGTAAATAGTGTTATTTTTGTATATCCTTTCTTGAACGTTCAAGTTATTTGAGTGCATTGTAGTTGTTTGGACATTTCCTCTGTTTATCTACCTCTCCGGTGAGTTAAGGCTGCCTTTCAGCACACATTAGCAAAGGTGAAGGAGACATGTTATCTACTGTTGTCTCTTCACCCTGTAGGATTCAACGCACCTGTGAGCCGAGTTGTGGTACAGTGATGGGCAGAGTGCACAGCGCCTTTGATGCCTGTCCACTTGTATTGTTCTGGCCAGAGTAAGATTCCATTGCTCTGAGGGATCATTTTCCATAGATTTCTCCATATGTCGTCTTTGACTTTACTACTTTAAAAAAGTGGTGGGACAACAGATTACACCACAGCTTCACCACATATGTGTCACTGATAATGCAGGAAGGAACAGGGTGCATGACTTTCTACATCTGGGGTCCTGACAGGTGAATTTGCGTAGTGTGTGGAAGACGTGAAATAGATTCCACTGACGCTAGACAAGCCATACAGAGAGTCTGCCAAGATTGTGCCATCGCATAGGAACAGCGTCCAGCAGTGCTTAAAGGGAAAAGAGTCAATTTCTGGATATCCAATGCAGATGCACATTAGACTCTATCTCAGAGTCCAACCCACATTGCAGGAAGCAGCCCCATAAAGGAGTTACTCGCTGTAGTTAAGTCACTTTGCTTCTGAAGCATTCCTGTACCTGGTACTAAGAGATGACACCATCTACCCAGTTTTTCCCCACAGATGTTCTCCTGTATTCCTTGATGTTTGTTAGCTCATGCTGGCTCTCATTGGCCCATTCCATTCTTCTATGTCTCTGGTTCTGAGACCTGCACTCAGCATTCAATATCCTATGGTATCCTGCCCTGGCATCCCTGGCCCCCAGATTTTTGCTATAGGCCGTAAACCTTCTTATCCACCGACCATACCAACACCTGGCATTCTTAATGCATGCGACTGCCATCTTCAAGAGCCAAATTGGTCTCTCAGCCATGATGATCTACACTTACCAGAGCCAAAACGGACAGTGGACAGTGCTCCCTCTATCCGCACTTCTGAGCATTCTGTATCCTAGAATCCTCCAGACACAACAAATGGGAGATCATGTATACCTAACCTGTTTACAGCTGTAGATCATACTGAAAAAAAATGATATAAAAAGACTAAGGGCCTCATTACACGGTAGTTGGTAGGGGTTTACCGGTAAGGGCACTGATACCGGTAAACCCCTACCGCCTTACTACGAGTTCCCTTTGAGGGACCCGACTTTAACGGCTGGTTTTACCAGCCAGCCGTTAAAGTCGGGTCCCTCAAAGGGACCTCGGAGCTAATTACGGTAACGCAATTTGCGGTACCGTAATTAGCACCTTCCCCATTCCCATTATGCCCTATGGGGGCAAAAATGGGAATGGGGAAGAGCCTTGGTGAATGGGGAATTACCGCCCCCCGCTCACCTTGGAGTAGGGCGGTAATTCCGCCATCCACCAAGGCGGACACGGTAAAATACCGGCGGCTATTAGCGCCATGGTTACTGCCTACCGTGTAATGAGGCCCTAAATGTTCTTGCTAGTAGTGTTCTGGACTTTGGAAAGCAAGAACCTATGAATATACCTGTGTGTGCAGATTACTAGACAAAGCTCCTCATTACGAGGTTGGTGGTAAAACCTGCAGGCAGGCGCTCTAGGTGCTCAATTGGTGAGAGTACTAGGAGCACATTGGAGCCACAGAAGGGAAGAGAGAGGGAAGGGGAGAGACAAAGGTGAGTGAGAGGGGTGCATATTTTTTTATCTGCGCACAGGCTTGCGCAGTGTCCTTCTCTGTGCGGGGCCCCTGCAGGATTTCTGCGCGGATGTCCATGAATCAGGCCCCCTGACATCCCAGTGCTACAATAGAACTCCATGGGAATGGGAAACCTAAAGCACCGGCACCGTTGTTAACAGTGCCGGTGCTTCAATGAAAACCATGCAGGTAGGGGCCTGAACTCCACGCAGATCAGGCCGACCAGGAGTTCCGTGCCCCTACAAGCATACTTCTAGTTTGGTGATCCAGAAAGGGTGCTGGTATGTTGCTAGTAGTTCCGGACTGCCAAACTTGTACTGAGGCCCAAAGCCAGGTTACACATAAACGCAGGGGTATCCCAGGCAATGTTGGAAGTAAAAATCAACATTTTTTCTAAGTACACAGCATTTTGCAGGGAATGGGTCAGGTGAAGGGAAGGCATGTGCACAAAATAGTGAATTTGCATCATAGTAACATTGCTTAACAAAGATTCTGACCTATAGGATCTTTCGCAGTGCCCTGCAAGATGGCAAGATAAAGAGCATCTTATAGGGGGGAAACAATGTGGCAGTCGAGACAGCAACTGGTCTGAATATAAAATGAAAGATTGTGATCCACTGGTATTGCTTTTGAGAAATGTCTTGCTTTTGTGCTTTGGAATCCACAGTTGGAGGTGGTGGGGTTAGGCCATGAATAATGGGTAGATGGGGTGACAAGGGGAGGAATCTTGTCAGGCAACTGCTGGGATGCCTGTTTGCCATTGACACCACTCTTCTCCTGTGCTGATAGTCCCACCTCTACTAGATCGCTGGTCACCCCCTTGTTGCAGCCTTGGAAGATGTGATGCACAGAGCCCCAGGAGAGTTGGAAGAAGTCGAGGGTTCATGCCACCCACTGCGACCCATGGCTGATCAGTTCTCCAGATAAATGGCACAGCTCTGCTATTTTTGCGTGGTCTTTGCACACCACTTATTTACAGGAGGAGATGAAAAGAGATTGAGAGAGTTAGGAAAAAGGGCCTCCTATCTCTATATAGGGGAAGGTGAGTGAAGACCGCATAGAGGTGTGCACAGGGGTGCAAAGCATTGACATTCAGCGCAACACCCAGTTTTCTCTGTTTGGCTTTTGCTGAGGCAGTAGTGGGCAATAAGATCGTACGGTTTTTGCTGACAGTGGAATAGGGCAATCCATTCTAGACAGACAGTTTTTGCCAGATTGCGATTCTAAAAGATGCATGCATCGTGCCAAATGGATATGATAGACCTCTAGTGAAGAAACCCCACAACTTCCAGGCCAAGGAAAGGCTTCAGAGGTATATCTAGCGTTAGAAGCTTATGAAAGGAAACAAGCCAACCCGAAAGAGCCTAACTTGTTATTCATACATTGCAATGTATGTATGGGATTTATAAAGTGCAAACCCACCTGGAACGAACACTATACATAAGGGACACACTCAGGCGGCTTCGAGTAGGGTGTGAGGGTAGCAGATGAGCTGGGATGGGTTGCGGAAGCAGGGGGAGTTGGAGTTATAAACACTAAGGGCCTGATTCATGGAATTATTTGCGTGGAAAATAAGGTACTTGCGAGCCAACGTGCGTGCAAATCCACATTTGTCGATTCATGGAATCAAATGTGTGGTACTTTTCCTGACTTGCGTGGAGTTTATGCAGGCCTAGCATGTCTCTGCGAGCTGTGAAGGGCCTTGCGAGAGACTCCACGAAGAATGTGTGCGTGGCTGTTTGCGCAGAGGGCTGGGAAGGGGGCGGAACACCAAAAATGGGGAATAACTTGCTAAAAAGTGGCCGTTCCAAGTGATGGCCTGCAGGCCGTCCGTCTCACTCCCACAATTGCACGGAACGGGACGTATACATGGATTCAATCCTGCAACCTCTCGGCTGGGAAATGGGCATGCAAGTCCTTCATACTATTCACTATCAGAAGGCAGGCGTAAGTACACTTGCGCATAGGAATCTCAATGCGGAGGTGGGTTTGCATGTCAGATTTCGGGGTGCCTGTATGCAACCGAAGTACCGATCCAACATAGGGGTGCACGTATGCCGTGCAGCGGGGTGCAGGAATGATTTACAGGGATTTGTACACAGATTTTTCAAGATTTCAACCGAGATGCGATTTTTCATACACATGTTGTCAGGGTGTCAGATATAGTTACTGGGGACCATGCACAGGGTCCTCGAGATACAGGCCTGCTTGTGGGGGACCCCACGCACTGTTTGAAGGGTGCGTGTATTTGCGCACGGTGGAGCACGCAAAGGTAGCTGTTCTGGCTGTTTTTGCTTTGCGGGGGGCGTGTTGGAGGCGTTCTGGCCGCAACTTGCGAATACGGTTACTTTGCGCATTAAATTCCATGAATACACAGGGTGCACTTTTTTTAATCTGCGCCCAGGCTCGCACAGTGTCCTTCTCAGAGCGCGGCACCTTTGGGATTTCTGCACACATTTCCATGAATGGGGCCCTCAGTCTATTGCATGGGAGAATGTCTCTCGCACTGACTGGATGCTCTCAGACATCCTGATGTGTTATTCATGGCGAACAAGATGGAGAAAAGGCCTAAATCATGAGCATGTATTTGTCCAGCACCCTCGATCAGACAAGACATAAAACCACTCCAGGCGCCGCTGACAAGGACATGATTGTCCAAGGTCTCCCCTCCATGAGGAGCCCTCCCAGCTCTCAGGGCTATAGTAGGATCAAAAATAGGCCCGGCAAAAAAAAAAAAAATAATAAAGTGCCTCACAGTTGCGAATTGCAGTTTGTGCATTTGTTCACATTTTTTCTTTTGATAAAACTGTGCAAGTAGTTATTGGGGGCACAATTTTGGGAGGTATCTTTGGCCAAAACTACAAGATGCATGATGCATAGTCATTAAACTGGCCCCCTTTTACCCACCGGAGTATCCCACATTGGACTGTCAGCTGGGGCTTCAGGCACTGCCCTATTTCTCTATGGGGTGGTCTAAGGAAGCCTTCACTGTGCACCCAACATTGCGGGCCATTTGGGGAGCTCGGTTTTCAATCTTTAAAGGGTCTTGCCCATTCTCAAATCGCACGCGGCATGGAGTTGGATGTGAGTCCAGGAACCTCACTTGTCTTCATTTCAGGTCAGAACTATGAGCTAATAAAGGTTATCAATGAGTCACATGATCAAATCTCAAGCTTTCGAGGCCTTTTACCAGAATTATTTGTACGTTGCCATTTTATGGAACTTAGGGAGCATATGAACCAGGGGAGTTGCTAGGTCTGGAAAAGACCCGGGGCAACGCTGATGTTGGAACTGTTGGGACTGGGGGCTAGCCAGCCTTTTGGCTGTAGCTCCTGAGATTCTATCCGGGGCTAAAACCAAAAGATCAGGGGCTATAGCCCCCGTAGCCCCCCCCTAGCAACGCCCCTGATATGAACCTTGGCACGCATTCACTCTCCAATGTGCGCCACACACAAACTAGTCTGAACAGCACAAATTAGAACTTCGTTTCGCATTGCAAAGAGAAATACAGAGATGATTTCCTTCGAGCCGGGGCCAGGAGGAAAGCTTGCACTCACCGAGCACTAAGCCCGGAAGATTCACCTTCCTGGCCACCTTCTTCCCGACTCCCATCTCTCCTCATAAAATATTTACCGCTCCTCCGAACGGCCACTCTGATTATCCGCCTGCGCCATCCTTTTCAGCCTTGGCTGATGATGTCACGGAAATGCTAGACCCATTATGTTAAATTGGGGCCTGCGTGGACTCTGACCTCCTGGCGTACGCTCCCAAGGCAGCATGATATTTTTTACATGTCCCCCCAGCCCCCTTCAACACTGCAACATAGGATCTTCACAGGCACTCCCTGCGCAATCAGCCATGATCAATATTTAACGAAGGCTAAGGATAAAGCCGAGCCTAAAATAAACCATGCATTTCGAAATAGCGTCATGAATCTGCACTAAAATATGGAAACCTATTTTCCAGCTATTTATTTTATTTTTCTTTACCTTCCCTGCATTTTAGGCGCCTAACTGCAATGTGCAATGCTGTGTTTCCCAGGCTCCCTTTTCATTAGGTTATTTCAGAAGTGATTAGTGACTGGGAACCCAGTCTAATTATCTTTAATGTAGTGTTTCAAATTGATCATACATAATACAATTACACACCACAATTAGATGAATTTATATTGATTTAAGTGGGTTACAAGTTCTTTAACGCCAGTAGTTTAGTCTATTACATTTGTTCCTACATGGGTTCGTGAGCGTGTTGCGCGGGTCCGCCACTTTGCCTGGAAATGCAAATCGCATTAAAAAGGCTCATTGGTGTAATTGCGGCATGACGCTGTAGGCTTTTCTGGAAATGATGTGCTGTGACACTGAGCATTCATCCAGTGGCAAAGGGCCCCATAAGTAAGATTGACAGAGGTCCCTGGGTAGGCGGTGCTTAGGGTGTGGGAGTGCATGGCTATTACAAGTGGGCCATTAATGAACTTTAGAATCAAATGTTCCATCTATTTTTTTTTTGTATATGTTTATTTTACATTCTCATTAATAGCACAAGCAATCACAAAAAGTTAAAATATTAGTACATCAAAAATCAAGATATCAGCAAAGAGAATAATAAGAAATTACATCTTCCCCAAAGACATTACACAAAACCACACACACTGAAACAAGACTACACAACCACCATCAGCCATACCACATAACACCACTTCCCCTACCATAAACCCATGTACACAGATATTCTGACTAACCATACAACTCGTTGAAAGAGGTCCTTTACTCAAAATGTTCCTCAATCATACCTCGTTTCGTAAAATGTTGCTGTTAACATAACCGGCCTGTTAAAAAGATCGGATGTCAGTGGGATGCCCCGTGCAGCATGGCTATTTGACTTTGAGTTGAGGAAATCAGAGCAGGAGGCCCGGGGGCATGTGTCCCTTGTCCTAGTGTTAAATCCGCCTCTGCGTTCACCGCCATTGCTGTTTTATAAGGAAGCACAGGAAACACTGCGCTCATGCATGGGCTTGTGGAGACTGTTTGCTTTTGCCGCGTACAGCGATGCCCCTCCCCCTGTGCAGTGGTGATTTTGCTTTACAGCCTAACAGATCCGAACTGAAGGGTTGCATATTTTGAGCATGGAACTTCCTCAACAAGAAAAAAGAAGATTTAATCAATAACAAAAAAAAAAACAGCCAATAAAAATACATATTAATAATAGTAATACACTGTTTTCAAAATATTTTAAAATTCTTGTTCATGTAACTTATCACATATGTTATACTAAACATTGTCCACCTTTGCTGGGTTTCAGCTGCTATACCCCCAGGACTAAGAAACCTGGAGGGCACACGTAGACTACCCCAGGGTCTTAGGCAGGCCAAGGGTGGCATGAGGGAAAACCCATGGGGGTTCTTATTCTCTCTCAGCATGCCCCCCCGCAGAAAATAATTTTTAAAGTTAATCTAATGTGTTTTAGCTTTAAAAAAAAGTTTCAAATATAAGTATCCTAAAATAGATATACATTCAACAGTAAAATGTTTAAAACCAACAATAATCACAGTAGATTATCCATATTGAATGTAAATATTTGTAAACATATAGGTCTATACACACAAGTGTTAAGCACTATCAACAATTACAACAACACAGAATCATGTTTCCCCTGCACAGGACACACACGGCAAGGCCTGAACATTAATGGTTTAGTAATTAGCTCTAAGATGGGAGCCTGGACTCCTGGGGATGCCATGGTGGGCACATATTCATATTTTACAAATTTGTTTGTGATCTCAGCCTCGTCAGTTTCCTGGATAGACAGAGCAGAAAGACTATGGGCTTCATTACAACATTGGCGGTAGCCATGCTGCTATTGGTGGCATGGCTGCCACCAAAACCGGGTCCGGGTTCCCTGAATGGGGAATTACCGGGCCATTCGGGCGAGTTTGGAGGGCCCGGTAATTCCTCATTCAAGGGACCCGGGCCCGGACCTTCCCCATTCCCATTCGAGCCCCCATAGGGCACAATGGGAATGGGAGCAGGGAGCTAACAACGGGCTGATTACGACCGGCCCGTTGTTATCTCCCTGGTCCCCTCGCGGGACACGGTAACGACACCTGGTTTTACCAGGCGTCCTTACCGGGTCCCGCAAGGGAACCTCGTAACCTGGCGGAATGGGTTTAACAGGTCCGCATCCATTTGCGGCAATTGTTAACCCATTCCACCATTGTTGTAATGAGGCCCAATGGCTTTAAATGATGTCAACAGTGAAGGCAGAGAGGTATTATTGCCATTGGACAGTTGTGTCAGGTGGTCTCTGACTCCAAGCTGTTAGTCATCCAAGTAGGAGGGAGTTGCCCTGATGTAAACATGATGCTAACTGGTTGCATGTTCCCTCCATTATCTCTCCTTGGCTACTCTGGCAAAGAGAAGGGAGCCTGTCAATCCCAGAAAGGCAATCCGCGGTCATCCGAGGGGGAGGAGCTAACTTCTGTCTGCCAATTGTTCTGCCTGTGAAGAACCTGAATCCAGCACAGCATATGTGGGGTGTAGAGCAAGTTCGGTTTTCTCAGTCCGAGAGGCATGCTTGGGCACTCATATTCTCACCTTCAAGAGAGAGAGTCTGATGCCTACAGTCTCCGCACCACAGGAGACCCACCTGGGCTTCCTGCAACTAGAGATCCAGTAGATCAGTGTAGCTAGCTGACTGCCAAAGCCAGTAACACTCCCATACTTTGGAAAAATCCAGGCTCGAACTGGCCTATAGGGCAGCAGGGCAATGCCCAAACGATAAAAACTCAAAGTGCTTGTGTGGGCCAGTTTTTTTGGTCAAAGTGGGCAATTATTTTGGGCAATGTGGGCCAGTTTGATGAGTTACTTCACTATGGGGCTAGTAGTTTTGACTATTGTTGCTGAAAAAATATTCTTTAAAATGCACAATTTGCCTCACATTTGATGAAAAACCTCCCCCATGGGTACTACTCAAACGGTCAGTCACAAAAGGAATGAATTGTGATTTGCAACTGTGGCCCACTTTTTCATTGATGCCCGTAACAATTGTACTCCCCAGTCTGACCCTGGAAGTACCCCATTATGTCCCAGAGACTGGAGAGACTTCTGTGGTGACCCATCTTTCCTCCTTTTGGGCTTCTCTGATTTTTCAAGTATTGGGCGGTGATTCTGTTTGGAGCGGTGAGATTAAATTCCAGAACTACCCCTATGCCAGTGCCCACCCTGCATTTATGACGTACGCCAAAGCCTGCACGGACGCTTCAACTGTAGGGGGTTGCATATCCACCGGTCACTATTGCAACACCCTTGTCACATCATTCCAAGCGTTGGTTTTTATCAACCTTGTTTTCACTGGCCCATGGGCTGAGACTTTAGGTATTTTGGGTATCTCCATCTTTGTGACATTAGAGAGCGGACATGTGGTGCCCCCTTTTCTACCTGTTCCTCCAAAGCAACTATGGATGATAAATCCGTTTTTCCCACTGTAGGAATTTTTATTTATATATTTATGAATTGTGATCCAAAAATTCAAAAGTGCACCAAACGACCAAATATTGAAGAGCTGACAGTGACAGTGCTCCACTGGGAAGATCAAAGAGGTGTTCCATTGGAATGATTAGATGTGTGCATGTTTCTTATATGACGTGCCTTGTGACCATGTGCCCATGTTAAATATCTGTCTCTTGTGCTACAATAACATACACACACTCAAACATACTCAAGGGTGGGATGTTGCAACCCCCAGCACTGCTGGATGGCTTTCAGAGTGCTCCATCGATGATGGACGCACCTTAACGCTTTTTTGACAAATGTGTATATTATCGAGTTCGAGATTGTGATCGGGTGTTCCCGAAGCCATCAGTTGAAGAATCATGCATTTGCCTATTTTATCTGTCTTTCATTTTATCGATGAAATCTTGAATGGCATTTTGGATCTACACTGTAATTGTTTTCTTGCACGAGATGCCTTTCCTCTGCCCCTCCTCTGTGAGCTAGCATATCCTCAATGTGCTGTAAACTCTCTGTCTCCTTGAGGAGCCTCTGCCACATTGGTTTCTTTCGCTTGCAGACATTTATTTATTTCATTTGTTTTTTATAACACTTACCTCCCGAGTTCGGTTTCTAAACGCGTATCCGAGATTCGAACATCTGTTGCTCTGCGTGCTCTTGTTTCCAAGACCAGCACGTTGCCTCTGTGCTATCCTCCGCTATCTCCAAGGTTGTAAGTCAGCAGTGGCCTTCTGGATGCTGCCTCTATGCATGGACGAATCTCCATATAGTCTAATTGTATTGGGATTTGTTTTTTCGTTATGCACGTGGATTGCCTTTCTCTCCCTACCTGATGAAGACGCCGCTAATTAAGGGTCTGCAGCAAAGATCACACAGCTTTTGACTGTATTTCCTTTTCTCCACCCACCACACATAGGGCCCGAGTCATCGGCTATTTGCCCGGTTCAAAGTGACTTTACACTGCTGAAAAGTGACTTGCACTGTTGACACAAACCCGGATTCATGGAACCGTGCAAAGTGTATTTTTGCAGTGTGTTTCTGCACCGGCAAAGTACAAGTTTGCCGGTGGGGTGGAGGAATTGCCTCCAGCTAAAAAACGTGATAGCAAATATCAAAATGTTTGTCTTTTTATTGAAGAGGCAGGCCAATGTTTAGAAATAATATTTTGTTTAAATAAGGGCAAAGTGGGTTAGACAATGTTGCAGGGAAAAGATAGGGACAAAGTAATGCCCATGGGTAAACATCTGTTGCAGGGGAAAAGGAAATCGGGGGACCAGAGATAGGTATGGTATTGTAGTTTCTCCAGATAATGCAAGACGAGTCTTCAACGATCCAAGTCAATACGTAGGTGGAATAACCCTGAGTCTGATGAATGCAAATAACGGTGGGGGCTTTACATATTCACAGAGTCTTCCTTTCTCAATACGTTTAAAAGAAAACATAGAACTTGTAAGCTTACGGTTTCAGAGAAAAACATTCATTTTGCGTTCATTGATAGTCTAGCAGTTACTGTCCGCAATTGGCAGATATAATGCCCTTCCAACTGCCTGAGTTACAATTCTCGATCTACTCCTCGTTTGTCACATTGGACAGTATGGAGTTCAATGGACTTGGCATACTTCCTATCATCATGTTGGTGATGTTTCTGCAGATGAGCTGCAAGAGGGAGCTTCAGATCTTGGCCCCCCATCATGTTCACGTATTCCCTAATCGAAATCTGGAGTTCTGACACCATGCTGACAGTGTAGATCTTATTGCAAACATATATTATGGCATACATAACATGCTTAGTCCTGCAATTAATACATTTGTCTGATAGTAAATTGACCAACATTGTCAACACTTATGGTCTTAGAGTTCATGGCATATGGGCACATGGAACAGGTGCCCCATTTGAAAAATCACACTGTGTCATGTTTATCAAGCCAGGTCCTTAGTGTTTGTATGGTATAGTTAATGAATGAGGGACATACAAAAACCTAAGTGTCAGAGCCTTGGTGTAATTGAAAGTGGGTCTCTCAGCAATACATTACTTCACATCACGTCAATCATAAGTGTATGGCAATGCTTTTAATAAACCCGATACAGTATATTACTGTCAGAGTTATATCTGGTAATCATCCTGACGTTTGATGTATCAGTATTGGTATGTCTAATCTGAGGCGTTAACAAATGCTGTAGATGCAGTGTTATTAATCTGTTCTGTGCAGCTTTAATTTTATTGGTGTTGTAGCCTCTGTTTTGAAATCTCTCTTTGAATAACTGCTCATTGCTGCAACATCTGCGGGTGCGAATTAATTCCCCTATTTGGATGTTGTCGATGACACTCTTTCTATGACAGTTGATTGTGTGCAATGTAAAGTTAACGTCAGTAGGTTTGTGAAATGTTCTAGATTTTAGCTTGTTATAATCTACATTAATGTGGATATCCAGAAAATCTTTCATAGTAAGATGTGAGGTACTCGTTAATTCAATACTGAATTTGCTGGAATTGAGATAGATAAGGAATTGATTCAATTGTTCATGGGAGCCTCGCCAGATAATACAAATGTCATTGATGTAGTGATGCCAGGCGACCACATGTTTAGAGTTGGTCTGATTGTTGAATACATGTTTGTACTCATCTGACCCATAAATAGATTTGCCAGTGCTGGGGCATAGCTAGCCCCCATCACTATACCTATGAGCTGTCAGTAGTATGTATTATTGAAGATAAAACATTGTTTTTCAATTAAAACTCTTTGATCATGTGCAGGTGGACCAAATAGGAGGCCGAAGTATTGGCAAATGTGAAGTCAATTTCATCAAGGGCAAGATTATGGAAGTATACATGGCTTTGACATCCAGTGGTACTAAATCGAAATCTGACTGCCATTCAGTTTGCTCTAGTACTTGAAGAATATGCATAGTATCTCTGATGTATGGGGTCATATAATGACTTCAGTTTGTATAATGCTGGCAATATATTTGGAAAATCTTTCGGTAACCCACCCTATCCCACTAACTATCAATCTTCCTTCAGGTAACATACTGTGGGATTTGTTTATTTTTGGATGAAAAAACATGGTGGGTATTCTGGGATGGTCTGTTGTCAATAATAGCTTTTCATTGTCAGTAAGCATTCCCTGTGTATACCAGTTTTTGCTTCTAGTGTGATCTTGTTGGTCTTATTGGATGGTAATTGTTGAAAGCACCCGAGAGTCCGTAGATGAGTCATAGCAATTTCAATGTAGTCTGACTTGTTCATGATGACTCTATCACCCACTTTAAGAAATATTAGAGCGAGTACCACATTGATTACTTTAAATTGTAGTTCTTCCACAATATTTGGTGTATGCCAAAAAGCCTCAATTGCACTCTTTCAGGTAATAGTCATGCAAACAAAAATCCTGAGGATCCCCTCCAGTATCTGGCTTCACCCTAGCAGTAAATACTTCACAATATTTATGCAGTTATAGTAAGTATTGATGGGTATTTTCAGTAAAACAGTATTCTTCTTTTTGAGAGCAGCAGTTACTTTCACATAGGAGGACACAGATAAGTCGTCTGTTTTTTGTCTGTTGAGCCCTTGCGGAAAACACATTTTCTTCAAGAAGACAAGGCTCAATTGACCAGAATCATTGCTTTAGTGGTAGGTGGAGCTTTGCCCTCTTGATAAGATATTATATGATATGGCATTTATAACGCACATATACACAAGTGTTTCAAGGCGTGACAAGGAAAGGGAAGGGGAACAGAGGGAAGACAGAGTTAACAATCCTACTAGGCCAGGTGACATTGAGATTGCGCAAGTGCAGGGGAGAGGGGAAAGGGAAAGTGCGGGGGAAGGGTAAGGGGGTTGTGCAGTATATAGTATCAACAGTAATCATTAAATAGAATAAATAAAAACAATAGGTTAAAGTGGGGCCAGCTCGTGGCAAGTGCAGGGGTAAGTTCAGACATCAAGTGGCAAGAGCTGGTGGGGACTGTAAGGATACAGAAACAGCCCCCAAGTGCAGGGGTTGCCTGGGAGGCAGAACAGGTGTGCAGCTGGTGGGGCAGGGTACCTGGGCCCGAGATCAGAGGGTAGCCAGGTGACTAGTGCAGTTTCAGTCAGGAATCCAGCAGAGGAGAGGAGGAGAGAAATCAGAAGCGAAGAGGACATACTAAAACCCAAGTGTCAGAGCCTTGGTGTAATTGAAAGTGGGTCTCTCAGCAATTCATTATTTCACATCACGTCAATCATAAGAATATGCCAATGCTTTTAAAAAACCTGATACAGTATATTACTGTCAGAGTTATATCTGGTAATCATCCTGACGTTTGATGTATCAGTATTGGTATGTCTAATCTGAGGCATTAACAAATGCTGTAGATGCAGTGTTATAAATCTGTTCTGTGCAGCTTTAATTTTATTGGAGTTAGAGGCGGTTGAGCGAAGAGCTCGAGAAGGAAGATATTTAGGATGAGAGAGTTGAAGGTATTGAGGCCACAGGACCCAGAAGGTCTTGTGGACAATGCAGAGGGTTTTGAACTTAATACTCACAGCCACTAGGGGCCAGTGTAGAGATTTCAGTCCTAGATAGATAAGATCCCTGGGCTTGAGGCCAAGGACAAATCTCGCAGTCTGTTACGCTCACCTGGACCCCACAGGGGTGTCGATCGGACCCGGACAGCTGCAGTCGCCTTCAACGTGATGCGTAGTGCAGAGATGACTGTCTGGCCTGGCCCGCCTAGTCTTGTCTGCTGGACCCGAAGAAGTATTTTCCTGCAAGTGGAGACAGGGATTAACCACCTGTGGGTTTTAGTGATGGCGTCCCAACTGTTCTCGCTCTCCCCCACTAATCACCTCCGATATCCCCTTAGTAACCTCACCTTATGCTCGTAAAAGATGAGCTCTCCATCCTGCGTGTCTTGCAGGGGTGCGTAGATACCAGTTACTTCACTGGTTTGAAGGCGTTGGGAGAGTTCCGGTAAGTATTGACTCTGAAGTCCCTGGCAGGATTGGTAAGTATCAAGTTCAAAGCGTTCAATGTGCCCGATGTTCACTCTTGTCCCCTTCCTTCCTTAAGTTGCAACTGAGTTTGTGAGAAGAAGGTCTCGTAGCTGCTGCTGGCGTTCAGGTAAGAGTGCGTGTTACCCAATGCTGTCCGGTAACTATTGCATGCGTTAACGTGTTGTTTTTCTCCCTCTTTACAGATGCGGCATATGAAAATGTGGAGAGTTATGGAATAATACTGCCGGTGGTAAATCAGGTAAGTCTATGGTGGTAAGAGGTTGTATTTGTTGATTCCCTTGGCTCACCTTGTTTTTTCTTGTGTCCCCTAGGTGCCGGATTACGGTGAAGAAATGATGGAGACAGTGCTGGATCGAAAGATGCTGTGAGAACTAGTGAGTATGGCGCCGTGCTGGAGCTGGCGAAGCGACACGTGCAGGACTGATGTACTTTCCAGGTCCGGAGATGAAATGGTTCCGGAATTAGGTGAGGAATTTGAAAATAAGTTAGTTTTCTAACCTTGTCCTTTTCCTCTTCTTTATTCTAGGAGCTCCAGATTCGAGGCGGGTGTGGCAGAAGACTGGATGCTGGCTGCAGGCACGCGGGCGTGGCAGAAGACTGGATGCTGGCTCCAGGCACGGTGAGCGTCACGCTGCTGGATGCAGAATAACGCGAAGCATGTGCTGCTGTTCGGGTGTGGTTTAAATAGCCTCCAAAGTAGTTCCAGGTAAGAAGTTCCCTAGAGCCACGCCCAAGTAAAAAATAGTCCCTGTAACAAAATAGTCCCATCCAGGCCTCATGTAGGCTTGGACTCTTTTGCAGCATGGTCTGCATCAGGTAAGTAAAGTCTATGAGCCTGGCGCCTATGGTGCCAGGACTGATTTCTATGATGAGCCTGGTGCCTAAGGCGCCAGGACTGAACCCAGACAGCCCTTAGCCGGGGCTGCTGAGGTTTAAACAAATGTCTGGATGCCTGCTCCCGGAGCTGAGGGCCTTGGTCCTGATGCCCGGGGGTAGGCATCATGACAGCACTCCCCCCCAAGGCCCCTCCTAAAGTTGTTCTTCCCCCTGGCCCCGGTTTGTCTGGGAAGTTCTGATGGAATCTTTTCACCAACCGAGGTGCATGAACGTGGTCGCTATGCTCCCATGATCTTTCTTGTGGTCCGTAGCCCTTCCAATCGATCAAACAAAAAAGTTTTGATTTAATCATCTTGGAGTCCAGGATATTTTTTACCTCAAATTCATGTTCTTCATCTATCAAGATGGGGTCAGGTGGTTTGGTTAATCTTGTCCCTGGTTGAACTGGTTTTAGAAGTGAAACATGAAAGACAGGATGAATTCACATATTAGAGGGCAATTCCAATTTGACAGCCGCCATGTTGATAATGGCCTTAATGGTGTAAGGTCCCAAATATCTAGGATTAAATGTCCGAGTTCCCTTCAGAGGTACATGTTTTGTAGCCAGCCAAACTTGATCCCCAATCTGGTATTGTGGAGTTTCACTTCTATGTTGATCAGCATTTTTCTTGTATTTCTCTTTTGCTTGTTTCAAATGTTCTGTGGCTTCCTTAAAGGCTTGTGTAATAGTAGAGTGCAAATGACTAACTGCAGGCATTTCTAAGTGCTGAGGCGAATCAAGTTCTGAGGTTCGAGGGTGATTTCTATATATGGTATAAAAAGGGCTTTGTCCGGTTCCTGAATGTACAGAGTTATTGTATGCGTACTCGGAAATCCATAAAATATCTTTCCAATTGCTTTCGGTCTGGTGTAGCATGCAGCGTAGGTACTGTTCAAGGGTCTGGTTGGTCCTTTCCGTCTGACCATCGGTCTGGGGATGGTGACCTGTTGATAGCCTCACATCGATTTGTGCCAGTTGACAACATTTCTTCCAAAAATGCGAGATAAATTGACCACCTCGGTCAGAAACCAATACGGAAGGGAATCCATGTAATCGAACAATGTTTTCGAGGAACTCCTTGGCCAGAATCGAAGCAGAAGGTAAACCCTTTAAAGGAATAAAGTGGGCCATCTTGGAAAAAAGATCCACAATAACTAGGATGGTGTTAAATCCATTACATGAAGGTAGATCTGTAATAAAGTCTAAAGACAAGGTGTGCCATGGTGTAGGTGGAATATCCAAAGGTTGTAAAAGGCCAGCAGGTTTTTTCTTCTGGCTTTTGTTTTGGGCGCAAATGCCACAAGGCATCACAAATGACTTTACATCTTTTCACCAAGTGGACCACCAGAACTGTCTCTTAATTTTCGCTTCAGTTTTTGCGATACCTGGGTGCCCTTCCATCAGGGTGTCATGGTAATTGGAGATGACTAGTTCTTGTATTTCCTTGTGTGGTAGAAATAGTCGTCCTTGATAGTAAGGTAGGTCATTGACGACTGAGTAGTCCGGGCCTTTCTTTACCCAGTCCTGCAGGGTTGCTGGATCGAAGAGTTGTTGCATTTTTGAATGAATATCTTCTAGTGTCTGTAGAGTAGTTATGCCAAGAATTCTTTGCTCAGGAATTATTGGCACCGGTTCCGGGTTTGCATATGCTTCTCCCATCCCTATTCGGGATAAGGCATCTGCTTTGCCATTTTTGCAGCCTGGTCGATAAGTGATCACGAAATCGAATTCGGCAAAGAACAATGCCCATCGAAGTTGTCGCGATGATTGGGCTTTGGCTGTTTTTAAATACTGCAGGTTCCGGTGATCGGTGATTACGGTAATAGTATGCCTGGCACCAAGAAGATAGTGCCGCCAAGCCTTAAAGGAGGATTTGATGGCTAATAGCTCTTTATCGGTAACCGCATAGTTTAACTCAGGTGCTGAGAACTTTCTGGACCAAACGCTACTGGGTGAAGTTGACCGGTTTCAGGATCCTTCTGGGACAGGACAGCTCCCATGGCTAAACTGGATGCATCAGTTTCTACTATGTATGGAAGCTCAGGGCGTGGATGCTTTAAGACAGGTGCTGATGTGAATTTCACTTTCAGCTCTTGGAAGGCCTTTTCAGCCTCTTCTGTCCACAAGAAGCATTTGTTTTTTCGCAAAAGTGCTGTGATGGGGTGTACAACATGGGAGAAGTCCGGAATGAATCTGCGTTAGAAATGAGCAAATCCGAGCATGCTTTGTACCCCTTTGACTGAACTGGGTGATGTCCACTTGAGAATTGCGTCCACCTTTCGAGAGTCCATTCGGACTCCTTTTGGAGTCAGGATAAATCCAAGAAATTCAACTTCCGTAGCATGAAAAACAAATTTTTTCCAATTTTGCATATAACTTGTGCTGGCATAGTTTCTCAAGGACTGCACGCACGTGCTTAACATGGTCTGATTCTGAGGAGGAGAACACTAGAATATCATCTATTTATACAACGACACAGACGTCAGTGAGTTCACGAAGGACATTGTTCATAAAATACTGGAAGGCTGCTGGTGCATTGCACAACCGGGCATCACCTGATATTCGAATAATCCGTACTTGGTGCGAAAGGCAGTCTTCCATTCGTTGCCTTTCTTGACACGTACCAGGTGATATGCCCCTCGGAGATCTAACTTAGTGTAGATACAAGCATCCTTTACTTGGTCTAGTAATTCGGGGATTAGAGGCAATGGGTATCGTTTTTTTACTGTGATCTGATTTAATGCGCGGTAATCTATGCACGTTCTAAGGTCACCTTCCTTTTTTGGCACGAAGAATAAAGCTGAGGATGCAGGAGACTTTGAAGGACGAATAAAGCCATTAGCAAGGTATTGGTCCAAGTATTGCCGTAGGGGACGATTTTCAGGTTCTGTGAGGGCATAGATTCTACTGTATGGGGGTTGTGCACCGGGTAGGAAGTCGATTTGACAATCGTATGATCTGTGAGGAGGTAATGTATTGGCCTGTTCTTTTTGAAAAACATCCTGAAATTCTTGGTATTCCTGAGGTAACTGCACGATTGGGTTAACGACTGTAGCCAGGCCTTTGTTCAAAGTTTTCTCCGGGTAACAGGTGTGTGCACAATCCGGGAAGGTTATTCTCTTCTCTCGCCAATCTATACAAGGATTATGTGTTTCCAACCATGGCATCCCCAGTATTATCTGGAACTGTGGGGCTTTGATTAGATCAAACACAATAGTCTCTCGATGCCCATCTTGACTCAACAGTGTCATCTCTGTAGTGGAATGAGTTACAGGCCCCGAGGCAATCTCAGTTCCATCAACTGTGGTGATGACATCCGAAGTGGTCTTTTTGCAAAGAGGTAGATTCATCCTTGACACCAATTCGTGGTCCATATAGTTTCCTACGGCCCCGCTATCTATCTATGCCCTTAATGCGTGCAAACGTGATGGCTGCCTGGGATCAAGTAGGATCATTGGGATGATTAGATGCGAGGTCTGAGTGTCCTTCTTTAAGCTCGGCAAGCGGACCTCTACGCTTGTCGGGCATGGCCGTTTCCCGAATCAGGCTCTATGTGGCTTTTATCAGCAACTCCTACCACCTTCTTGGGTGGTTTTGTAGGGCAATCCCGTAGAAAATGTCCTTAGGTTCCACAGTACAGACACAACTGCATCTTTCGTCTTCTTTCTCTTTCCTTTTGAGTTAAGGGTCCTTTAACCCCCCCGATCTGCATAGGTTCAGATGCATCTGTTCCTTTGGGGGCAAGGTTGGGTGTAACCAATACCCGGTTCTCGAACTTGGCTCGATCAGTCTTTCGGTTCTGAAGTCGGTGGTCTAGCTGGACCACTAAGTCTATAAATTCTGTGCAATCCTGAGGTGGGTTCACAACTTGAGCCAAGACATCTTTGAGTTCTCCCGGAAGTCCACGATGAAACAATGTAATTCGTTTTTCCTCCGGCCACCCGGTTTCCACCACCAACCTACTGAAGGTTGCAATATAGGTTAGCAGATACTGGTTACCTTGTCGTAAGGATAAAAGTTCGTTGTCCAGGGCTTGACCCTGTGACTATCTGGCGAATAGTTTTTCCATGCCCCTTTGAAAACCCTGAAAATCCCGGAGAAGAGGATCATCCTGATTGACTAACGGAATGGACCAATCCGCTGAGCTGCCACTCAGATATGACAATACAAAGGCTACTTTGGCTTGGTCATTTGGAAAGGCTCCCGGTCTGCATAAAAAGTGCAAGTGGCATTGGTTCATAAACACGGCGAACCTTTTGGGGTCCCCAGCAAAGCGATCGGGTGGAGCTAACAGAATATTTCCTGGTAAAACCACTTGCACAGGATTGCTTGATGAAAGGGGGGTTGGGTTTCCCCCATATCCAGGTAGGGGCGTTTGCCCAGCTTGGTTTTGCAGTAGTTGCCTAGCCAGATCATCCGTGCGCTCCTTTGAGACAATCAGTTCTCTCCTGAGGGCATTAGTCTCTTGGCGAGCGGCATGTACTTCCGCCCTAAGTTCCCCCAATAATTGGGCCAGTTGGTCGGTTTCCGAGGTTTCCATAACACTGGGGTGGGTATTTGTAGAGAGGCTTTGCATTCTGTTACGCTCACCTGGACCCCACAGGGGTGTCGATCGGACCCGGACAGCTGCAGCCTCCTTCAACGTGATGTGTAGTGCAGAGATGACTGTCTGGACTGGCTCGCTTAGTCTTGTCTGCTGGACCCGAAGAAGTATTTTCCTGCAAGTGGAGACAGGGATTAACCACCTGTGGGTTTTAGTGATGGCCTCCCAACTGTTCTCGCTCTCCCCCACTAATCACCTCCGATATCCCCTTAGTAACCTCACCTTATGTTCGTAAAAGATGAGCTCTCCATCCTGCGTGTCTTGCAGGGGCGCCGAGATACCAGTTACTTCACTGGTTTGAAGGCGTTGGGAGAGTTCCGGTAAGTATTGACTCTGAAGTCCCTGGCGGGATTGGTAAGTATCAAGTTCAAAGAGTTCAATGTGCCCGGTGTTCACTCTTGTCCCCTTCCTTCCTTAAGTTGCAACTGAGTTTGTGAGAAGAAGGTCTCGTAGCTGCTGCTGGCGTTCAGGTAAGAGTGTGTGTTACCCAACGCTGTCCGGTAACTATCGCATGCGTTAACGTGTTGTTTTTCTCCCTCTTTACAGATGCGGCATATGAAAATGTGTATAGTTATGGAATAATACCACCGGTGGTAAATCAGGTAAGTCTATGGTGGTAAGAGGTTGTATTTGTTGATTCCCTTGGCTCACCTTGTTTTTTCTTGTGTCCCCTAGGTGCCAGATTACGACGAAGAAATGATGGAGACAGTGCCGGATCGAAAGATGCTGTGAGAACTGGTGGGCATGGCGCCGTGCTGGAGCTGGCGAAGCAACGCGTGCAGGACTGATGTACTTTCCAGGTCCGGAGATGAAATGGTTCCGGAAGTAGGTGAGGAATTTAAAAATAAGTTTGTTTTCTGACCTTGTCTTTTTCCTCTTCTTTATTCTAGGAGCTCCGGATTCGAGGCGGGCTTGGCAGAAGACTGGATGCTGGCTGCAGGCACGTGGGCGTGGCAGAAGACTGGATGCTGGCTGCAGGCACGGTGAGCGTCACGCTGCTGGATGTAGAATAACGCGAAGCATGTGCTGCTGATCGGGTGTGGTTTAAATAGCCTCCAAAGTAGTTTCAGGTAAGAGGTTCCATAGAGCCATGCCCGAGTAAAAAATAGTCCCTGTAACAAAATAGTCCCATCCAGGCCTCATGTAGGCTTGGACTCTTTTGCAGCATGGTCTGCATCAGGTAAGTAAAGTCTATGAGCCTGGCGCCTATGGCGCCAGGACTGATTTCTATGATGAGCCTGGCACCTAAGGCGCCAGGACTGAGCCCAGACAGCCCGTAGCCGGGGCTGCTGAGATTTAAACAAATGTCTGGATGCCTGCTCCCGGAGCTGAGGGCCTTGGTCCTGATGCTCGGGGGTAGGCATCATGACACAGTCCTGTTCTGGATGAGTTGCAGAGGGCAAAGAGTAGAAGCAGGCAGATTTAGAAAGAGGCTGCTGCAGTAGTCCAGCCTATAGAGAACCAGAGCTCTGAAGACAGTGAGCTTCTGGGGATGGAGAGGAAAGAAAGAATACCTCTGAGGAGGTGCAGCTGGGAGTGTAACTTCTTAGAGACATCAGAGATGTGAGGAGAGAAGGACAGTGTTGATGTCGAAGAAGACCTGCAAGGTTTGTAGCCTCACAGGTGGGGGAAGGAAGTGGGCCAAAAGAGGCCAGCCAGAGAGGGATAGGAAAGGGGGGATCAGGTGTGCTGATGAGGAGAATCTCAGTCTTACTGGAATTAAGGTAGAGATCATTGGCGGCAAACCACTCCTGGATAGTGGACAGACAGTCAGAGATGAGAGAAGGAGAAGAGGTGGCGCAGGGGAGCCTGAAAATGAGCTGCGTGTCATCCGCATAGCACTGAAAGTTGGGGCAGAGAGCGGCAATGTGGTGGGCAAGAAGTGCCAGGTATTGGTTGAACAGCCAGGGAGAGAGGTTAGACCCATGGGGAACACCACAGGTAGAGATAGAGATAGAGGAGAGGAAGGACCCAAGTTGGACCTGGGAGGGTCGATCGGAGAGGAAAGAGGTCAACCAAGCCAGGGCCTGATCGGTGATACCCAGGTTATCACAAAGACGGTTGAGCAGGATGGCATGGTTGATCGTGTCAAAGGCAGAAGAGAGATCAAGTAAGATGAGGACACAGGGGGTAGTGGAGTTAAGGTTTGAGAGTGGGTCTTCACG
Organism: Ambystoma mexicanum; assembly: GCF_040938575.1. NCBI lineage: Eukaryota > Metazoa > Chordata > Amphibia > Caudata > Ambystomatidae > Ambystoma > Ambystoma mexicanum. The sequence continues at coordinate 291,843,469 of NC_090941.1, forward strand.
GATGTTCAGGAGAGCAGTTTGCATGCTTCTGGCATCTCTGAAGCAGGTCTTCATGGATGTTCAGGAGAGCAGTTTCCGTGCTTCTGGCAGCTCATGATGTGCAAGTTGTCTGAAATTCATTGCCCACTCATTCTGCCACTCAAGCACTAGTAATGAAGTATTGCGAATAAAAGAAGAATGCTGTTTTACCTAAACTATTCATTGATACTTACCATAACTGTTTACATATTGTGTAGTATTTACTACTAGGGTGAAGCCAAATATTGGAGGGGATGCCACAGCTTTAAATGACCCCTTTATCAGCTTCTTTGATTACAATTGAGTCATCTATTTTTAGATTGTTGAGGGCTTGCTTTTCTGAAATAGTAACGTTACTCCTTGGTGTTAATTTTGGTCTTTTTTTCTAAAGGTTTGTGTATGTCTTGGGTGACAGCTGTATGAAAGGTATCAATTACATTATCTCATGATAATGTTGGAGTGAATTTAGATTTATTTCTTAGTTCTGGCATATCAAGGGTGTCTTTGTTGACATTGAGTTCACCAAGTTGCACTTCTGGGTTGGGGTCCTGATCTTGTAAATATAGCAAAAGCTGGCGATTTTTTAAATCCTCTATCGTAAGAGCACTGGATGGTAAGGCAATTTTCTATCGATCATTCCATGGCTTTTTATATCAAAAGATTCTTTTCAATTTGAGCTTTGTAAGAAATTTGAATAAGTCTATTTATATCTCAATAAGGTTGTTGTTATTGAGGGGGAAAATGATAAACCCCTTTTGAGGATAATGATTTCTGAGCTGGTAAGTTGTCTCTCAGAGAGATTGAGAACTAGATTGGATGTCTGTTCTGCTTATTTGTGGAACCCTGATCTTGTGACCCATCTTGTTCCTTCTAGTCTTTCGCCTGTACTTGCTTGCACCACCTCTCTTACCTCTTCTAGTTATTGCCTGGTTGACATACCTTGTACTAAAAGATCCTGAAAATTGGCGTGTTTTGTTTGGAGTTGGTGATTCCCTTCCTTGTAACATTTGATTTGATCGAAAAAAACATCTTTTGTTTGTTGCATCAGTGTCTATGTCAATGAAAATAGTGGTAGGTTCTGTATGAGAGTCTAATCTTCCTACATTTGACTCTGTGCTTTTGTGCGATTGTGCTAAAACAACACTGTTTTTGTCACTCCATCTTAACACTGGCTTGACAGCAGGACAGTGTGTAGAAATCCCGCTCAATTCTGTCATGCACCCAAAAAAAAGAAATAAGTTCCTGTGAACAGCCCCTCTCCCCGGCACACTTTTAGGACCATACTGATATTTAACGCCCCTCTTGCAGCCTTTTTCTTACAAGGCACCTTCTTGAAAATTGCAATCATGCCATTTGGGTGTCTGAACACCTCTGCTCATCTACCCACAGGGCTATTCTACAACATCTTTCATTTTGTGTGTTTCTTTACAGGGGTGGGATATTGCTTGGGTTTTTAGTTAGATACTTGCATTTTATTGTTTAATTAAAAGCCTATGTATGTATAGGGCCTTGATTAGACATTCTTTTATTTTCTAGTCTTTCTACTAATAGAGTTTGGGTTCCTACTGTTATCAGCTCACACCCCTCCTGAAGAATATAGCCTGACCTTGGCCCATGTTACCACAAAAGACAAAGGTGGGATATCTGTCGGGCTGTGTCTGTTTTACCTTTACGATTGGAATCACTCCTTGCTTAGTGGGGGTGTGTGACTGAGTAGGCAGTTTAGCCACTACTCATTCCTGTACTCCTGACAAGTAGTAGTCATTTCATCACATGGATCATTAACTTACAGTGTGTATTTTCGTGCTATATATGTGTTCGGCTATTAGGGGGCACTAGCCATCTATAAAGCTAAAACTATTGTCATGGAGATGGAAGATATAAGGCAGATGGCATGTATGGAGATGTTGTTTGCTTATTTGTCTTCCCTGTTAATGTCCATGGCCATGCTAAGGCCTATGTAACTTCCCTCCCTATTCCTGCCCCTTCCACAAAATCCACAACCATTGCAGACTCTTTTAGCATGTCACTCAGCAGCATGTCTCACAGGCTCATCAGCTAGCCTGTGATATGTAGTTGATTGACATTAGGGGAAACAGCAAACTGTAGAATGACATCATAGGGGGTCAATCATTGACCCCCTCTGTGAGGCCCCTGTACATTACCACTCATCCATGGAAACCGGCACTGGCAGGCAAAGCCCCGCTCGTTCTTTTGTTTTTTGTTATATTCTTTTAGCCTATTTGCTTTGTTTTATGGTGGTGGGTTAGTTTGGGCTTTTATTCAAAACTGTTAGAACTTTTTTGTAATGCTGTCTCAGAGAGCTGAGATATCCTGACTCACCAATGATGAGGTATTTATATAGCTCTTTCAACAAAATTACATACATAGAACATATTTACATACAATATCACACAACCAAAGTTGCTGTTTGTTTATCGACCTCTGGAGGATAAAAGGCGAAGATGGCCTAGATGGCATTTGAAAAATGTACATATAGTGGGCACAACTCAACATCATTATCTCAATTAAACTTTTCAAAACTGATCAGGGTGCAGTGGGTATGGGAGAGTAAAAGCACCTGGCACTTGGTGTCAGAAAAATATCTAAAAAAGGTTGCCTTGGAAAGAAATTCCAAGGTTTCCAACCCGCACAACCTTTTCAATGTGTCAACTAATGACTACTCGAAAATGTAAAGAGGTTCAATGTGAAATATAATCACCAAAACTTCGCTATATAAATAATGTTTCCACATTTATATTCTTTAATCCATAATTTACATTGTGAATCGTCAAAAAGAAGACGTTTTTTTTGTCAATTTTAAAAAGAGGGTTCACATATATATTAAAGAAATGGTTTCCATTGTTCAATATAAAATAAAAAAACGTTTAAATGCATCAAATATCAAATGTTTTCTTCAATTTGAACTCTAGAGACATTCTATTTTAACACATTTACGATCATTGGTATCCTTCTTCAGGAGAGAGTTCTAAATCCTTATATGACAGGTCCTGAACTAATTATTGACTATCTTCAGTCGTAATTGGTAATCAATTCCATTAAAGATGAAAAAATATGTGCCCGAGTGTATGTTCAAACTAAAATCAATTTAGATGCAAATGCAGGATAGTTGAGAAATTACTTGCAACATTTTGGATCCGATACTATTTAAGTTGGTCCAAAATATTGCATATGGGTACCACAGGTCATAGTGTACTATATAGAGTATCCCAATGCAATCTGAACTGTATGTAAGAAAGTGCATACAAGATAAATTAATATAATATACACATTTAATCCATTCATAAATGAATGTGCAACTAAACTATGGTGTAGGTAACAATATAATCTGTGTGCTTACCCTGTGTTATTGGCTCCATTTAGTATGGCATTATGGGTAAATAAAAGCAATGAATTCGCTTTCTTTAGGTATTCTTTCTAAACATAATATTTCAAATATGCCAATAAATAACTCATTCCTAGTCACTAAATTGAACAAAGAGATTGATATATTGTCAGTAAATTACTTGCCACCAACAGATTATCTTCTGTAGAAGAGAAAGACTACATAGAGCGCTACTCTATTCAAGGAAACATTTTCTGAGTGTGGAAAAGCAGAAACAAAATAACCACTACCCATGATACTCTCTGTTGTACTTTATTAACTTATTTATTGAGTACAAATTGATGCAAACCAAAATGGCCGCCACCCACGATGCTCTCTGTTGCAGTTTATTTGCCTATTTTTGGACTCCAATTGACGCGATCGCAGTAGCGCTCGCATTACAATCTAAAATAATGCTATAGATTTTCTAACCTTACAGAGGACAGTCATTCTATGATATATTTTTTCATAATAATTTACTAAATTTGTAACAAATATGATGAGCCTGACAAATAAATGTGGTACTTGTTTAGCATCGTCGGAAGGATGAAAGGCGAAGATGGCCTGGGTGGGATTTGAACTTGCAGATCATACACAGATTGTAGCAATGAATACTCAATCCACTGAGTTATCTTACCAGCTTTAATACATATATCTTTTTTAGCATTATTGTCATACTGAATTTTTAAAACAACATTTGATTTGGTACTCCACTATCTATGAAATGTCAGTAAATGAAAACCACCCTGTAACCTAGACTAACATAGAGTGGAAAGAGAAGCATTCTCTGCCAAAACAAATGTATACAATCTAGACTTTATGAAGCAATACAAGGATTTATGCCCCATTGAAAAAATACAAGTACATCGATAAATCAGCTGACAAAGAGATTGCTATCTACCGTTCTAACGTGGGATGATATCTTTTATATTTATTCTCCAGAAAAATAGCAGATGCCTGCATATGTCAAGACTTTATATTGAGTACCAAATCAATACATCCAGTGGACACTATTGTTTCTGATTTTAAACCAAAGTACAGTCTCCATTGTAGGGAGAAAATTAGGGTGACTACACTGTACATCCTTAATGGACACATCTTATTATGTTATTTATCAGAGACAGCTACTTATTTGTACACACAGAGTTACTTGTCAAAGAGTACTGTATTTGGATGACCTGATGAAAGCCTAAAGAGTTGTAAAAATAAAATCCAGATCCAGGGATTCAAATGCCTATATCTACTGCCAATAAAGCTCTCTTTTGAGTACTCAGAAGGATACCAATGTATTGATGAACTGGACTCCAATGTAACAAAGTACTCTTATGCCATGATGAATAAAATCCCTCAATACATTGACCTTACTCCTGAGGATGATCATTTAAAACTTAATGGCATCTCCAAATGGGGTGAGGTAGGCTGGAGGGCTTGGAGACCCAGCTAGCATTAGTCATGTGTAAATGAACCATCACCAAATCATTATTTGAGGTGGCTTATGGAAATCAGTATGTTGCTGTATCAACAGGATCATAAGGTGCATATTATTTTTGAGAGGTTTTTTAACTTGATGACAGCTAACTGCTGGCTGAGAAGGTTGATAGAGGGATTATTTAAATTTGGAAGAGTGCCAGACTGCCTGGAAAAAGACGACTAGGAACCTGATCCTCATCCGGGTGAAAGATTTCAAAAATATCACCCTATCTCCCTCTACATGCAATTCTTGGTGGAAGAAATGTTGCTTTCGAGCCACATGCAGTTCTCTTAGATGGAAATTGTAATGGTTGTTGGAATATGGAATGCAGGTGGTCCTATGGCTCTTCCTACATGACAAAAATGTTTTTTACAACTGGGCATGCATGTAATACTAGTATAACAGACTGAAAAACAATTGCCAAGGGCTGGAATATTTATGTAGAGGCGAACTGCCTTAGTTATTTAGATCCAAACAAATCTTAAGTGTAGGGAGAACATATAACCGAGGGCATGTGTGTTTATATTAAAAAACACACTTTATCACTATCTTACATTAAAATACATTAAAAAATACTTTGCTGCACATGGGAAAGATACATGACAAATACAAATGTTAAACACATTTCATTGTTTCCAATATTTAATCTCAGATCAACCATCATCAAATCACAACCGTGTATTTTACAAATAGAATGTTCTGTGAGTGTTGGAACCAATCAACACCAAAGACTAGCCATATACAAATTAGACACACTGTGTTTGAGCTTCACAGGAGTAGATGCAATGGAGCTCTCTTTGCTATAGAAAGCCTTCATCAGTACAGCCTTATTCGTTTGGACCAGAGAATGGGAACACCCACGTGTTCAATCATAATTAATGGCTCTTACAAAATGAAAGATCATGGCAATCTTGATAATAGTCTCATATTCCTTTCTAGACTGATGTGGCGTTTGTTTCTGGAGCACTTTGAGTGTGCAACCTTTTTATTTTGGCCAGGTTGTCCAGTGTAATATTTAATCGATGATGCCTGCCATAACAGTAATGGAGATGCTTGCGTCACTCCAGTGCTCCTTTTACTGGTCACTGGGTGTGTGTGAAATAGTCCCTGGTTATAAGCGGCGATACACTGTTCTAATTTGATGGTGATTGATCTTAGATCTTAGAATAAATATTGTTTTTGGAAATAATGAAATGTGTTTTGTATTTTTCATATATATTTTCCATTTGCAAAATCGTATTTTAAAACAAATTATTTGAATGTAAGATTTGTTTTAAATATAAACACACATGCCCTCAGTGATATGTTCTCGCTACACTTAAGATTAGTTTGGCTCTAAATAATGAAGGCAGTTTCTACTTAAATATTCTAGCCCTTAGAAATTATTGTTGGTCTGATTGTAGTTCCTGGGTAGCCAGCGCTGAGTTCTCAGGTCCCTCATTTGTAGTTACCTATAATAGTATAACATGAACCATTTAATATAACTAAATAGGGTGACTGTAGAATTATTAGGAAGATGGCCTGAACTTACATCACTGATGGAGAACTGGTTAATTGGCAGGGGCCAGATAAGTAATCCACCCCTAAGCTGACCCTCACTAATAAAGGTACATTTAATAATTCTATTTAAGCTTTAATCTTCATCAGTGAGAGTTTAAGACTCTGTATCATCTCCATTGTAAAAGCATTAATGGTATCACCAAGACAAGAAGTAGAAGTTCACGAGATGAGTCATTTCAAATTGAAAATCAGAGCAGTGAAAGAGACTTGTGAATTTATAGGGCTCAGAAAGTATGTAGGAAATGGACTTGGGTCTATTGTTCGAACAAGCATGCAGTATGAACAGAATGCTGCGCTTTGCAATGCTTGCACTATTACCATATTGAACATGCTCTGAACTCTAAAAACAAACAAGCATCAATGTTGTCTGTCTTTAAATTGGGAAAGTATTTTTTTGATTCCTTGTATGCTCATAGCTGCGTAGCATTTAGTCAGCAAAGTCACAATTTCCAGGGTCAAACCTTCTTCTACGCAAACCTAAAACACTACAAGAACACTCCCCCATCTACTCCTATTTCTCCACAAAGGGCTCACAGGCCTCCATCTTAATAGCCTCTCAATCGCATCTCAGGCAATGCAGTAGAAATAATTATACATCGTTGCATTATTAAGTTTATAGTAAACATAAAATGTTCATGGGAATTAAGGTTACTGAGAATTACCTAATGGACTCATCATGTGCTTGAACTATACACCTAGATGCTCATTACAAGTTTCCCAGTATCCCGCTGGTAATTCCGACAGGATACCGGGAAACCGCCCTTACTGTTTCTGCCATCTGATAACCCAGTATTACTGGCATATTGCTGGTGGCGGAGACATCAGTAAGTTCCCATTCCATGGAGCCTGATAGAGCTCCATGGGATGGGATTGCCGGAATGACCGGCACAGGTAGTACCAGTGCCCATCATTCCGGCATTTCTTTGCTGGTAGAGGCCTGATCTGCTGGCAGGTCAGGCCTGCCGGTAGATCAGAGCCCCATCGGCAAACACGGTTTACCCAGTCCAATATAAATACTGGTTCCGATATTACCAGCAATTTTGCCTGCATTTTTACTGGACGGGGGATCATAGAATTGTAAATACTTTTGTGAAATTCTCCTTCTTGTGCTCACTAAATCAGAAAAATACAATTCAGCAGCATATAATGAAAATACTCTGTTAGATAGCTCAGTAATTTGAGTTAATGGCCTGCATGTCACTGATTTGCATTCCGTTAGGACTGACCTAGCCTTTCATCCTTCTGAGCTTGATAAATTGAATGATATTACATTGGAAAATAGAAACTTTTGTTGTCCATAGCACCAAAAACATCAAAGAAGGTGGTAGCAATAACTATGTCAAGTTCTATGATTGATGTATTACTAAACAACAGGTTTACAAGGGAATTATGGCTACTGAGAATGATCTATAGAACTCACCCTGTGCTTGAACTTCAAAGATTCTCCTTTTAGCCCATAAGGTGAAACTCTCACACGTTCACTCAGAAAAAATACAATTCAGAAACCCATACTCAAACCTTACTTCACCAAAAGCCAAACTAAATGATACTTTATTCCGACAGCATGCCATAAAAGTACATAAAAAGTACATAATAAAAAGCAACAATACAGGAAATTATCAAAGACAGTGGCCCTCATTATGACATTGGCGGTAGCTGTGGCGGTAAATACCGGCAGTCATGAATTTTCCGGTGCCCGGGAATTGGCAATTACCAGGGCATTACAGCCCTGGCAGACCTGGTATTTGCCCATTCCCGGGCGCCAGAAAATATTAGTCCCCATTCCAATTTCAGTCCCATTGGACCTGGCAGGAGGTAAGGCACCCGCGAGCAAGACTTGTAGTTTGCCGGTCCGGTGATAACAGTACAGTAACAGTACTGTCAACTTTACCGGTATCGTTGTTACCGGACTGGCAACCTTATAATGAGGCCCAGTAACACAAAACATTAAAACCGTTACAATGATTTATAAACATTCTGATATATATAACATCTTCAAGTAGAATAGTAACACGTATGTTACTACGTTAAAAAACAAATTGTTTTGCTTTTGAAGCAGATCTATCCATCTATCCATTTGTTTTCCATATACTTTAAAGATACAGTGGTGGCCTCACAAATTAACAACCTACTCCACAGAAAATGCAAATGCGTTCCTAAAATAAATCATCTTATAAGAAATACCAAGAATATTATAATCTGTGATCTAAAAACTCTAATTTAAAAGGTTAAAATCACAATCCACTGACTGGAGTTAAACTTAGATCGGAAAAGAGTAAATAATATTCTGATATTTTGCTATTAACTTAACGATTACATTTGTTTTCTCAAAAAGACTGTTACAATCGCTGTTGACAATAACAATGTTGGCAGTATGAGGACTTCTCTATATTGAAAGCACACAATTTGTTAGTTTGCTCCTCATACCATTCCGCACTGTTTCACCAATCTGCATAGTTACCTGTTAGGACTCTCCGGATATTAATGGCTACATGTCATTTGTACACCCCACCACCTCCCCTCGATTTTAGACCCTTCACGCATGAGACGGTTACCTGAAATCAAAAAACTCTTGGAAACCACGTTTCAAGTTCCTAGAAACACCATTTCCGGGATATTTGCCCCACAGCGCACTGCACCACGCCAGTGTGAGGCGACAGGTGGGGAGAGCGCACAAAAGGTGCCAGTATGCTGCAGCACACCAACTCGCACCTCCCATCCGCGTCTGCTCTGGGATATGTCATCTAGCCACACGTGCCCTTTCTCAGTGCAGTTCACTTCAGAGTCAAAAGCACATCAAGCGATAAGCGACTCAGAACAGCGACCTACAGTATCATTGATTCGCAATAATTAATGAGAGTGTTATCATGTCTGTTTACAGAACCCGTGCAGAGTGTGGGTATTTTTTGCTAGTTAATAATAATTTTAAAAAGTCAGGAATGTCTATATTTCTTGAAATTATGACCTTCAGGCTGGGAGCATAGCTCAGGGGCAACACGTTTGTCTTGGAAGCAAGACAATGCATAGCAACACAGATTTGAATCCCGGGCTCACACTTAGAAACTGGTCCCTGATAGTGTTATAAATGAACAATTATAATGGAACCTTAAATCCCACTCAAGAATATGTTCTTACTGATGTAAAGTATTCTGCCCACTATAAAGTCCCATATAACAGCTCCAATTATGTAGTTAGTAGAAGCATCACATAAGCAAATATGACTGAAACCCTGTCAATTATACATTATGACATGTCATACAAAATTAGATATGTTGGGCCTCATTGTAAATTTGCCAGTTAATTAGAGGTAAGGCTGCTGATTTACTACCACAATTGCTTACTCTAACTGCCACTTGGCTCCTTGGATTTACCACGGGATTATGAATGGTGGCACTGTGGTGTTAGTCCCCATTTTCGGGACTCCATCTGTATTTATTGCAGATTCACTGTGAGCGGTAGGTAATTCCTTTTGGTAAATCTGATTCATTTTTTTCTCTAAGAGTATTGTTTGGCAAGGTTGCCTTTTGCCTCCTCTGCTTTTTGTGTTTTACATTGTAGCAATCACCCCCACTTAACGGGGTGTACAGGAGACAGACCTGAGCAAAACAACGGCATCTGCAGAACCGTTACCAACAGTGTATGCCTCCCCTAAGTAGGGGTTATTGCTATTCGCACACTGAGGGTACGTCCAGGGTGAGAATATATAGATAGATATATATATTTTAACTGGAGATGGAATCTGTGCACATTGTGGAAGCCCAATCTCCATTAAACAAAAAAGAAAACAAGATGGCTGCAGGCATATTAAATAGAAAAGGCACTGAAACCCTTTTCTAATTCTATGGGGAACACCGGGACCAGAGCACAATGCTCTGATTCAGTCCGTAAGTGGAGAGAGGGGAGGTGTGTGGGGGAAGGGTGTGGTATGTCTTGAGAATGGGGGAGAGGATGCATGGATGTGGAGGCAGCAGTGAGGTGCTCCCTTTTGCCTCCCCCAAATCAAGATTGCAGCACCCAGGGAAGGACTTCACTGACTGGAGAAAGGCAGATGGTACACAATGTGTTCTCCCCTGTTTTTTCAGCCACCTGATTGGCTGAGCACCCTTCTCCAGATGTGAATGCACTGTTGGGTAAAGGGTTGTGTGAGGATAATGGTTTGTGTGGAATCCATGAACCAGGTGGGCTTGAAACCTAGTGTAAGTGTGTTATGTATATGGCGGATATAAATGTTTTAGGTATAGATGAGTTTTAAGTGTCATGGATTCAGAGCATGCAGCAAGATTGTATGAGGTATTAAACTCGAAAATGAATGCTGAAAATAAATGATCTTCCTGTATGGGGAAGTAGGTGCCTCACCTAAATGACATGTAGTTTCTGGAGGAGCTAAATTTGATGCTTTATGTGGTGTGCCAAAACCCCCCATTTTCACCACTGATGAATGTCTTGTTGCTTTTAATAACATTGAGGAGAAGGAGTTCCTGGCCTGAAGTTGGTTTTAATGTTATTTTTTGTTATTAAACACTTTGGGCCTCATTACGAGTATGGGGTAGCCATGCCATTAATAAGGGCATGGCTGCCTCAATACCCGGTTCCTCCAATGAGGACTTACCGGGCTATTCCACTCTTGGAGGACCCGGTAAATCCTCATTGGAAAAACCCACCCCATTCCCATTTGAGCCCCCAAAGGGCTCAATGGGAATGGGGAGGGAGCTAATAACGGGCCTGTTAATAACGGGCCAGTTATTAGCTCCCTGGTCCTCTCGCGGGACCTGCTAAGGACGCCTGGTTTTACCAGGCATCCTTACCGGCTCCTACAAGGGAACCTCGTAATAGGGCGTCCCGTAATGAAGGGTGCCGGTCCTGTACCGGCACCCTTTATTACGGGAGCGCCATGGCCGTAATGAGGCCCTTTGAATTAGTTTTCTCTGACAAGCCGGCTTTTTTGTTAGATACTTTCTTGAGAGAGATGTAAAGAAGTTAAAATATGTTTATTCTAATGAAAATAGTCACAGTATGTTTTAATTTACCCTACAGACTAGCAATGTTTTCACAAATGTTAACTGAACATGATCTGTGTGCTAAGGGAAATAATATATGGCAGCATTTTAAACTTGTTCTTTTTCTTGTTCTTAGTAAACCTTATATTGAACCAGTCAGAGCCTACCCACCACAAGACGGAGGTCTGGAAGATGGTTTCCAAACGTTGCCTCCTGAATACACAGCAGGAGCAGGAACAGTGCTGGATTGCAGTCCATGGGGTTCTTCCAGTAAGACATGCACTCGTCCGAAGACCACTGGCTCACAGTGCAGTTTGTAAGAGTAATGGCTCTGTTGAGTAGGAATCTGCAAAGCACCTGATGTGCCATCAACTCTATTCACAAAGAGTATGCCAGAAAGCTGGAAGAGAATTGAAGAAATATTTACCATGGAGTGACGTCACGGTTGTTATTGTGATCTGTGGAAGAAAAACTTGAAACTGGAAATTGGTTTAGTGGATCACATTGTGGGATTTTTTGTATCCTGTGCTACAATCCCGTAACAAGCTGGTGTTACATAATGCAGTTTTAACAACAAAGCTGACTCGCTGCATGGAAAAGAGGTGAATACTGGATTACTTCCTATGCGATGTGAGAAAGCATGGATTTCAGTAGGCATAAAAAACTTGGAAAGAAGACCGTACTTGAATGTTTGATCTAATAATGACAGCAATTTGATTATCAACACTATGTTATCAATTGATCTTACTGTTCCAAAGACTATAGTTCCAGATTTCGAGTCCCGTGTAGGAATTTTCTTTTTTATGAGATGGCAAAACAGATGAAACTATAAGTTATTTATGGTGATTTTCGTTGGTTGGAGAAGATAGCAGTTTCCATTCTTATGTGCAGGAAATGAAGAGCTGGAATGGATCTTGAGGAATAAACAGTACTACAGTACTTCACACCACTCATTTTAAATATTAGATAGGTTACACGAAGATCTCAAGAGAATGTCTTGTGCGCATTTCATATGCAGCAGTACGGCTACTCCCCCTTCATACAATTACAAATTCCAAATGGCTCCTCAGAATTGTATTTACCAGGAATCGTATTATAAAACACTTCTGTTAAAAAAAAGATATATCACTGATAGACCAAACTATAATATTATACTCTAGCCGTAAACTTGTTACGTTAACTTCTTTCATTAGAAGATCAACAAAAAAGTGAGAGAAGATAGAATAAAATAGAATAACATTGTCCATTGGTAATGTGTACTATGTGGCAACTACACCGTGGCGCTGTGCTGGTCTTAATGACATAGCTAGAGTCTTTCTCAGTGGCTTGGGCCTAGCTCTCATTGTGTTATTGTATCAGACTATTTACCATTTAAGATGTCTACCATGCTTTATAACATTGCTTGCATTTGAGGATGCATGGCTGGCAGCACCCCAAACCAGCATAGTGCATAAGCACTTTCTCACTTCCTTTGTTTTTTAAAGGAGTGTCAGGAAAGGGTAGAACATAATTACTGTATAAGGGTTACACCCTCTATGACAAAGTACTCTGCCTAGCACTGTGGAAAATCAGAAGAGTGGCTCAGGATGCCGAGGGCCTCCCAAAGTCAGTGGATGGTGAGCTTGGGTGTTCTATGGTGTACTCTCCCTTAGTTTGTGTCACTCAGAAGGGGACAGTCACAAGTGGGCCACAGCCACACTCAACCCAGAAGAACCTTAACACTATGTCCCTGGAAGAGAGCCCAAAAAGTGAGGTGTCCGGTAGACACTCTTGGTCTTGCAACATCCTAAAACAACCTCCTTTGAGTTTCATGAGGTTGGGAGCTGTGCTCCCAAAAAATGTAAATGTGTACACTTGTTGAACGACCATAAACTGCATGGAAAAAGCAGGAATAGTCGAGGAAGCACCCTGGCCCTCTTAAAGTGAACTTACCTTCCCAAAAGTCAAGCATAGCCTTGTCCCAACCACAAGCAGCTCCCCTGCCCCACCATACACATAAACCCATACACACACACACTATACAGACACCTTCCAGCATTGTCACCAGAGTTGATATAGGCTTATATACTTAAGCTGGCTCCTTAGTTTTGTTCTGACCCACTGGAAGCTGGGAGACACAGCTAATTACAACCTGCAAACACTTGGGAAACACAGGTGCAAGCCCTCAGCCAAAGTCCCACTCAGGAGAACGTTTTTTTCCTATATAAGGCAGATAGCCCTGATGTGTAGGTTGTTGGAGTAGGTTGTGGCTGGTAGTTGGATGACATTTGAGCACATAACAAGGACTGAGGAGGAGCAGCAGCTTCTGGAAGCAAGAAGGGAAGAAGGAGCCAGGAGGAAGAGGTGAAGAGTTGAGGATGCAGTGAGGTTAGGAGGAAGTGATAAGAGATTGCAGGAGGAGGCAACCTCAGGAGAAGGTGGTGAGAGTTTGGAGTAGGTGGTAAAATCCAGAGGAGCTCGGGAGAGTTTGGAGGCAGAGACAGTATCAGAGGAGGTGGTAGAGAGTTGGTGGAGGTGGTAACAATAGGAGGGGGTGACAGGAAGAGCAGGAGCAGGTATGTATGTGGAGGCCATGTTTGCCCAAGGCAGGTGTAACGGATAGGAGGAAGCATGAGACCCAGCAGGGAGATCAGAAAAGTGAGCATTCGAGAAGCAAGAAAGACCCAGACTGTTACCCAGAAGGAGGAGCTTGGGGTCTAGAGAGTGGTAGTGGGAACTCCTAGCTCTAATTTAATGCTCTTGAGAAGTTGAGTAATACTTCAAGTTTGCGGAGACACAGAAATGCTTCAAGCAGAGGGCCCAATGAGCTGATCCAAACATTGACTTGGTGGACACTTAAGTTGTCATGGCCTCGGGACCCAGGAAAGCCTGCATTTAGGCTTTTAGAAAATGAGATGTGACCTCCCTGGGACAAGTGGGTGAGATATTTGGTTTGGTTATCCTGAGGACTATTTCATTTGATATATTTGTTTTTCTGTGTACCCAGAGATGTTTGTTCGTCCCTCCCGGCCCTCCATGACACCCCCTTAAAGTTTATTTTGTTGTTTTTTTCTGTGTGAGAATTGTGAATCACCGATATTCAGACAGGGCGTTGGTGGGGTGTATCAAACTCACAATGTCTTCAGTTAAGTGACCATATTTTCAATGAAAACAGTCTGATTAGAGAACATGCACAGCAAGCTGTACACTATCCTACTCTTCTTAACTCAGAGGGACCTAAACAAGTATTGTCTGTCCTTTTACAGCACTATTCCTACCACAAACAAAGCATTTCTAGTAACCAGAGTGTTTCAAATCACAAACACTTACCAGAGGTGATAGAATTCACCAGGAATCATGATTGTAAGCATTATGGCTAAAGAGGGGGTATCTAAAACATTATCAAATATTAAATGTCTGAGAGGACATTGCCATCACCTGCATTCCTGTAGATGATTGTTAATATAGTGGGCAAAGGTAGAACAAAAGAATAGTGAAAATCGCTGATAATCCATAACTCAATGCATAGACCAGTGCTACTTGTGCTACTGAAACTCACGTGTGCATTTGCCCCAGCACCCACCACAGTGGAAGCCCGAGGTGGGCCTTCCATCCATATGGCTGCTCGGTGTCCATTGCCAGTGACATGCCGTAAAGGTCAATGGACTTGCCAATCGATTTTTCACATTTCTACCCTTACTGAAGGGTGCAAATGTAAAAACAACATAGAAATGCTCAATCTTTGCCTGGTAGTGTCATCTGGGGCAGAGCAATGGAGGCAAAAGGCCACTAGTGGAATTGTGCTTTGAGCAGTATCTGGCATGGGTAAGTGGATACTCATTTAAGAATCAGGGATGCATTCTGGGTTCTGCGATGACACATGGAAGTACAGAAAAACATTTGTGAATTTGGCCCATTGATGTGTGCAATGTATCAATGCACAGATTGATGTGTAGGTGCCCTCACACAATAAGCCATGGGTTTGATTTTAGGGGGGGCAGGGGTCTTTGCCCCCCCCAACTTTCATGGCACACCATTTTGTCCCCATTCATTTGGCTGGGGCACCTTTTCTTCAGATGTCATACCCCTCTCCCCCCCCCCCAAAATTTTCAGCAAAGTTACTCCACTGCAATAAGCATACACATAAATAAGCCCTGGAATCATCAGGGCCCTACATTTCATACATAGGTGCCTGGAGAGGGAAGACCGTGACATGAACCCTATGCAAAAGAGACAACAAACCTATTAAAGAATTTAAAAGTGTTCATGTTTGCATGATATTCCTTGATGCTTTCACATCCCTGTGGAGTCCCCCTGGGCATCATCAACTCACTGTGGATGTTTAATGCATATGTAAGACCATTGGCAGACCTAATGACATTCTTTACAACCAAATGTTTAAAATGCCCGTGGCTGAGTATCACATCTTGCAGAAGATTTCAATGAAGGACATAGGAAAAAAATATATAACCACCTTCTGCACCTGATTGAATGATTGGACAATAGTCAATAACCTGTGATTAAATGCTGAGAAGATGGAGATCACCTCCTTCAGAACTCTAGATCCTAGGGAGCAGCTTCTCAAAAACTCATTGAGATGAGCAATGAGCAATGGCCCAACAACGCACTTGCACCATCACGCATATCATTGCTGCACATGCATTTTCAAAGAAAACACCAAACAATGCCCGTGAAGAAGAGAGCGCAAAATTGTTGTGCAAAAGATTCCAAATAAGTGGACATTTATTGATGTATCTGAGTTGCACATGTGTCTGGTGCATTCTGTCTTATGTATATCTTTTTAGTGCAAATAATTGGAGTCCATTTTTAACTTCAGCTGTGTGATGAGTCTACTGTGTAATGTGCATCACTTCCCATGGGGATAGAGGTATACCATTTAGATGTCTCAGGTGGTAGTTTTGCATTAAATTCAGTAATGTTGTTGAGCGATGTCTATAACTGTGTTGATGAAGAGTAGGATTATGGATTTGATTAACTTTGTCGTGTAAAAACTGTCTGTATGATTGCTTGACATTGACAGCCACATGGAAAGTGTTCTGCTTTCTTATGTCATCTCATCCTTCTGACCATCAATACTGCAAAAGGCTGAACCTCTGAAATGCAGTCAAGATGTGCATGGGCATCATGTATTGCCAGAAAATCTCTGAGGACACTTGCATGTCATGTACACTCACTGGCCAGTGGCCTAATCAAGTGGCAGCCAGCTATCAGTGTGCTCAAAATGACTCAAACCGTTGGGCTAAAGCATAGTACCGGTAGTTGTAGCTGTCAGATGTAGCTCAATAATATTTAGCATTCGCTGACATGATTATGTTGTGTGCATCACACATGATCCGCACATGCACGGAATCGCAGGGTCTCTTATTTCTGTACATGTGCTCCATGGCCACTGGGTATGAGGACCACATGGGTGCAATCAATGGAACTGCACACTCACAGGACCATCCTATTCATAAAATGCCCTCACTATTCCTGACCTGATGCATGTATAATGAGGCATGACTATATAAACACTGGCAGATGCAAGGACCACATTGAGGACCTTGGTACAGCTTGTGGCTGTGAAGATTATGCAATCACTACTGTGATAAAATTGGTCCTCTGGAGGGAGCCTCTGGCAAAGAAGTGCGTGACTGATAGCACAGCATAGCAGCAGGATGCCTATCGGATCAGCTTTTTTGGGGAATGTGAGCCTGTCTCAGTGCCAGGCCTTACTGTGTTTGCCTGTCGGTGTTCTAGATGCTAGAGGTAAGGCCTGTACTTCCTTGAACCTACCCTGTTCAGAGTGGAATTGCAACACACTCTGAATAGCGGGGTCTCCAGAACAATAGAAGAAAACTGAGAAAAAAGGAAAAACTGGAAAAAACCTCCATGCATGACTTGCTGGAAGAGCATGTGGATACCGGCTTGTAGAATTTCAGGAGTCCTAATGAATCTTCGCCAGATAAGATGAGAAGAAGAAGGATCAAAAAGTAGAAGAAGCTCCGAAGACAATGAAGGTGGAAACAGACCACGCAAGCAGTGAAGAATGAGGGAAGGGTGAGAATCCAAAAGGGCAAGCAATGAGCAGGAACCTGAAGACAAAGGAGGGAAATGCAGAGAAAATAGGCAGAGGAAGAAGATCAGGATGAATACTCACAGGAGCAACAAGGGCAAAGCATCCGCTCAACAGAAACACAGAGCGTTGAGACAGACCAGAACAACAGCGAGAAGGTGAGATATCTTCTGAGATTGAGTACTGTGGCCACGTAACATGTGCGCATATGCGTTGGCTATCTTGCGATGGGCGGCGTTTGCCACCTCCGCAGCTTGGTTTTCAAGCACCTGCAGGGTAAATCATGACAACATCTCTCTGTGCTGCATTCTAGGTGAAATTGTCTTTTTAGAAAGATCTTTTCACCAAAAGATCATTTAGAAAGACTGCTCCATCACCACACGGAGCAGTCTTTTTAAATCGGACTGTCACGCCACTGCCGCACACAAGTGCATGCAGGGGCTGACAGGCTCTGTGGGACCTGGAAGCGGACGGTGAGGAGGACGGGTAAGTGTGTGTGCGCGTGTGTGTTGGTGTGTGTGTTGTGTGTCTGGCTGTGTGGTGGTTGGGGGGAGTCTTGGTTAGGGAGGGGGCTGAGAGATTTGAGAGAAATCCTGCAGGAGGGTGGGGGTGGTGGGGTGTGCAGTGGAACAAAGCGGGTCTCTGGGAGTGAAACCCACCAAATAAAAAATAAATAAAAAAAACTCATTGTAAAGATCTCAAGCGAAAATGAGCATTACAATGCCGGTTTTAAGAGCAAAAGGAAATCGGTCATTCTAAATCGGTCTTTTTCACTTGAGAGCTTTAAAATTAGATCATTTCACATAGAACCCTTTGCTGGGCTTCTATACTGTGTGGTTGGTTTTTATTGAGTGGCACTGTTTGCTTCTTTGATTGGACAAATCAGTTTCACTCTTTTATCGGCCACTTGCTCCACAATATGAAAAAGGAGAACATGTTGAAGACCATATTTTAGAGCCAATCAGCTGGTCAGCTTTTGTGAATCAGGATTTTGGTGCATTTCTGCTCACTTTCTGTGGTAAATACTCCTTTGCATGCTTAATTTAGCATTTTCTGCATGCTTTCCACCAACTTTGCACACCTTTTGTACACATGGTGTATTCCTTTTATAAAGTAGCACATATCTGAGATGCACACTTCTGTGAATAAGGTGCATCTATTTCTCACCCATTTGTTGCACATGTGTGGTGCATCTCAGTTTTGCACACTTTTTTATTTTTTAGAATCTCGACCCTAGGTCTTTTCCTTGCAGATGGCCAATCAACAGTGAATCACAGCCAAAAAACTAATTTGAAAACTAAAACTTGTGCCAATTCCAAAAATCTCATATCATATATCACACTAATGAACCTCTTAGCACAGAAAGTTCACTATCAAATGCATATGATCAAGAAAACCATCTCCTATTTTCAAATGCCTCAGAAAATCATAGTGAGACCATGGTTCTGTCAGAGCTGGAATAATCAATACAACACATGTGGGCCTCAGTAAAAACCTGATCCACCACCTACAGCCTCTATATAACAAAGTGGCTAGGATGAATTTCACCTAAACCCCTGGGATATGATCGCCCCATCTTTATGTTCTCCCCATTGGCTCCTCCTCGAATAAAGGAACGTACAAGACACCATGCATCACTAATGAAGGTCCGTATAACACAGACCCCAGCTATCTCAACTGAAACATAAGCAAGCATGTCGCTAAGCAGAACCTTGGATGTTACACACACAACCTGCTGACTACTCCAACGATCGAGACGAACATATACAGAGGTTGAACCTTGCTGTTGTGTGCTCTAAAATCTGGAATAACCTGCCCTTTGACATGAGAGCACAGCTGTTTGACGATATGCAAAAGAAAATCTAAATCCTGGCTGTTCAATCAGGTCCCCGGCCACTAGCATAGCCCATACATGTATTGGGCTGTTTAAGCAATAAACCCGAGCAGGGGGAGCATCACCGATCTGGTAATGCCCCACTGCATCAGTTACAGGTCTGAGCAAAGCAAGAGCCTTTACAATAGCCCCAGGGTATTACCAGACCAGTAATGCTGCCCCTGTGAGGGATTTATTGCTATTAGTACCCAGCACGTGTGCCAGGGTACTAATAGTGTTTTTATCCTGAGTTAAGAAACAACGTGTTTGCTGTTTCTCAGAGCAAGATCAAAACTACAAATCAAGATGGCCACCATGAATCGGGGAGAAGGGAACTACATGTTGTCCCTTCTGCCTTCCCATGTCGGCCTTTGTCAGACCGGGGATGCGCCAGGAACACTAGTGTTCCCACTGCCTACAGGGGACCGGAAGTGCAAGGTAAGTGGCGTGGCAGTGGGGGGGGGGAGTTGGTAATGTGGAAGTGGGTGTGGGGGTAAAGGGCAGTGAACACAGGGAGAGTGCAGTTTGGCAAGTGAATATGGCGGCCTCCCACTCTGAGGACGCTCGGTGTGGGTTCTTTACCGGTGTGGGAAAGACCCTGTTCGAGCCTCCCGATTGGCTGGGAGACTGCCACCCCCCCTCCCATCGGGTACTCATTTCTCAAAGATCGTAGCTCTGCGGTACTAACTTGTGATTCTTTAGGGCCAAGCCCCATCTGATCTGTTTCCTTCCTTTGCAGGATACCGACACCTATATCAGTATTTGTACAGGTATTCGCCAACCCTATTGGGCTAGAGCAGATGTTACCGAATTCGTAAGCTGCTGTTGGAACCCTGTGTAAGTGTAAAAAGCAGTGATTGTAAGATTGCATGTATCCCTCCTTATCTGTTCCCCACATTCCTATGCTATGCACCATTGGGCTGGAGGTAACATTATGAATTAGGAATATTCACTTTGCACTGTGAATAGTTAATAGGTTTGGTCCCTTTACCCTTCTTTCCCTCTTTACTGCCCATCCCCTTTCACCTGCTTTGGAACAGTTTTCTGAAACTTGGCACATAATTAAAGTAGAAAAATAAAATAAATAGAAGAAATATCATGTTTGCCATTTGGAGCATATCTACTTAATTGAAAGACAGCGCACAAAACACTTTAGGAGAGGAATCTTGGCAAAGAGTGGGGTTTTCTCAGCGAGGCATTAGTGCAACCTTTTATCCGTGGTCCATTTGCTACATACATGGGTTAACTTTGGTACTGTCCAAATCCCAGCTGAGATACGTTGCATTCCCACTATGATGAACTCTAAAACATATAGTATATTTAACGCACAGTGACTAGAAAGCTCTTTGTGGAGACAAGAAACCCCATCAAAGAGTTGCACATTACACGAGTATCTCCCCCATTATATATTCACTCATAGATAATTACTCATAGGTATGTGCAGAGCAGGACAGCGTGAGTTATTTTGTCCTTTATTATTATTTTTTTTTATTTCTCCTTTAATTTCGTTTTTTTGCATTTTAGAGGATCCTGTAAATCTGCATGCAATACAGGACATTTCTAGAATGCTACTATGCTTCTGCAACAGAACATATTTACATTGTATACATTACTGAGGGGCACAGCACATTACTTAAGAAGCCTGGCGCAAGCAGTTAGATCTGACCCTCTGATGAACTTCATATAGAGCTGGTCCTAGTGCAGAAGTAGCTGATAGAGCATTTGCCGGAGTTGACACCCTACTGGGCTCTTTACCTTCAAGAACGGGATATCATTTTTATGCGACACCAAAAGTTGTTAGGTCTTAGTCCTTTCTTTCTGGAGATCAGTTTTATAGAACACAGCAGCTTATTATGTATTATTTCAGAGCTCTTTTAGGGGATCTTATTATTAATCAAGAAGTATTTATGCTGATTTAGAGCTCTGTTAGCAGATCATTTTCCAAGCAGTACAGTCTCTAGCTCACAGCCTTGTCCAGGAGGGCAAAGTGAGTGGGAACTGACACTCTGCATCGGGCACACCGTTCGTATTTCTGAGACCTAGACTTTAGTTGATTGGGGGCAGTATACATTTAGGATCTTGGGCCTTTCCTGCATATGCTGATATTGGTGCCCCCAAAAGGAAGTAATCACTGGTAGTGATTTATGTAGTGTGGCCCCTTGCCAAAATCCTAAACTGGATACATTCAGGACCACACTGCAAGCATTCAGTCAACAGCAAAGACTGGAGCAGTTCAGATGATCACCATCCCTTCATGAGACATAAAACACGAGCTGGTAATGGCTGGCACCACCCTGAATTCCATTCCCTCTCTTGGTGCCACTCCCAGTCTATTTTCGCACCGATCGGGAGGATAGCTCAGGGCAACGACCATCCTGAATTCCATTCCCTCTCTTGGTGCCACTCCCAGTCTATTTTCGCTCAGGGCAACGTGCTCGCCTTGAGAGCAAGACGACACGGAGCACTGCAGGTTCGATCCCCGGGTCCGCGCTCAGAAACCTCTGGGTATTAAGTGCGTTATAAATAACCTATCATATCATATCATCTCTGACCCCCTATGCCCTCTCTCATGGGGCTCCCCAAATCCCTAGCCTCCACAACTCCACCCTCAAAAGAACCCACTCACCTGCCTACTGTCTTCTCCAGTTGCTTTGTGGACACACTTCAGAATGGTCGAAACAGGATAATGACTACTGTTCTGTCACTAGTCTTCCCTTCAGCCATTTTGTTTTGTGGTTATTTGTATAGGAAATTGGGCTCCTGTGATCCCTGCAAAATGATTTCTTCCCTCAAAAAAATAATAGTAGATCCCTGTAAAAATGCATCTATGCTAATAATGTTCATTCTGGCTTTGGCAGGTATCTTGGCTGTTATTGGCCCTAAGCCATCACTTAGGCTTTTGCTTCACTTGAACCTACCAAGTCTCGGGCTGGCAGACCAATAACAGCCAGGCCCACCTGCCAAATACAGAATTAATGCTAATTTATTGACAACAAAGTGATGATTTAAATGGACACCTTTAATGAACATCAAAAACATCAAAAAATTACAGGTTGTTCAAAACAACGCCATCAAAGCTGCCTTAAACATTCGTAGACACAAACACATTTCTACCATTAGGAGAAAAATCCACTGGCTCCCTGTCCAGGACAGAATCAACTTCAAAATCCTCACGCTTACTCACAAATGTATTGCAAACAACGCACCCGCATACCTCAGTAACCTCATCTGCAAAGTCCATTCCAACAGTCATGCGGCTCTCCGTACACCAATCTGCTCAACAACCCCAAATACAGAAGACAGAAAGCAGGAGGATCAAGCTTCCCTACTGTAGCGCCTAAATTGTGGAACGCCATCCCTACAGACCTCAGAAACGACACCTCCTTCTGGTCTTTTAAAAAAAATCTAAAAACCCTACTCTTCAGGTTAGATCTACCGCAGTAGCCATTCAGGCAATGGCCTATTACCTGTACTACTTGTATATATAAATGCATATTGTGCAATATGTAAAAGTTTAACTGTGTTACTATGACACTGCGCAACAAATATCTGTAACCATCTTCATAAGTTTGTAACAGCGCCTAGTTGCCTTGGTGCTTTGAGCGCTTTATAAATGAATGAATAAATAGATAAATAATGATTTTCCACTTAGAATTCCCTAAAATTGTCGACAGCACCAATTGTGGACGGAAAGACAGAATTGGTATCAGGAGCATGTAATCTGACAGTGCTTGTTATTGGAAGCTAGTAGATGGACATGAAGGGCATTTTATTGTTTCCATGGCTCCTGAAACCTGCTTGTCCAGGCAGAAGAATTGGATTTTGGGGGTGCTGAAAATCACACTGATGTTCCATTAATCACCATAATTCCCAACAATTTTAGTCAGGCGGAACCTGGTAGCATCAGAGCCCGAGGTAAAGGTAAGGGTTTCATTGAGTTTCATTGAGTATTCCTAGAGCAGTCTGTATACATTTCATTGTCAAATTCAAGCAAAATGACATTTTTTATGCCCAGGTGAATTTGAGAACTGGCTAGGGAAACATTGCGTAGCATTGTTGTGGTGAGTGTGGAGACATACTTGCACTTGAAATCAGTGCTGCTGGGACAGACTCAAGTAAAGCAGTAGTATTGGTCTGTGGAAGGTAGGTGTCAGGAAGCACCGTCGGGTGTTGCACACGCCATATGGCTTCCATGAATGGAGATTTCATGTACCGTCATCAATTCAGCGGCGGCGTACATAGCGGCCTTCTGCGTACGTTCCAGCACTCCTCAAAGCTGCTTCAGACCTCCGTGCAGGTCTGAGACCGTGCCTGGTTGTTGAGGGTTACTCCCTCATTCAATCAGCCGCATTCGTACCAAGAATACGCAGAGCTACTGCTGGCATCAACCTTCTTTATTCTTACATAATTTTCAACTCCCCTAACGTTCCCCTTGTCCCTCCCCTTCCGCCCTCTTCCCGCCCTGGTGTGTGTGTATTCTTAAAGGGGCTGCATCCCTTTCATTCAGATACAACACCTCCCACATGCTTAACATGAAAGCTGGGGTCACATCTGTTTAATGAGTCTCACCCGTCTCCTCACCATTCTGTGGGGTTTGCCTGGAGACTCTCGACTTTCACCTGTTGCCTCAACCGGGGGGCTTGCATCATCCTCATCTTCTGGGTCTTCAGCGATTGCTTCTGGCACCTCTTGGTCGTCAAGATACAGTCTTTTGAAGAATGACATGTTCCGGGTTATCTCCCCTGGTTCTCCTGTTGCAGTTATCATGGGTCCTTTCATGGCCGTGATGATTAGAGGTTCCGGGTCATAACGAGTGTCCGTTTTCCTTCTCTGAGTCTGTCGTACTAGGGCTGTCTGCCCCACCTCTAGCTGGGTGTCTTTTGCATTCCTTTTTTTGTTGGCCCATTCCTTGGCCTTCGTCTTCATCTCGGCGTCTCATTCCCTTATGGCTGCGTCTTCTTCCGGCGTGTAGTCTTCCCTTTGGGGGATGTGTGTTTGGGGTCGATATCTCACCATTAGTTCTGCTGGCATTTTCCCCGTTGCGTCGTGCCGCGTGTTTCTGTAGCTTCTGAGCATGCCGCAGATGGCCTGTGGTTGAGATACTTGCTCAGTTAGGGCTTTCTGTCTGGTTAGTTTTATAGTGGCCATGAACCGTTCCACCATTCCGTTGGCTTGGGGCCAGAGTGGTGTAACCTTTTGATGATGGAAGCCAAGGTGGTCTGCAAGTTTGGCAAATTTGCGTCCTTGGAACGGTGATCCATTGTCCGTCTTCACGATGTTGGGGATGCCCCATTCACTGAATAGTTCATCTATGATGGGCGCCGTCTCAGAGAATTATGTCGAGGGTGTTTGCTTGATGAAAGGAAACCTTGAATATTCATCAATGATCACGAGCAGGTATCCGCCTTCCTATAGGGGTCCGTAGAAGTCCATTGCAACCTTTTGCAGGGTCTCTCTGGATGTGCCGCTGGCTGTAGGGGACTTGGGTTTGACTTCCTCGCTGCCAGTTGGCAGGGTCTGCAGTGTGCCAGCATGTCTTCCGCTACAATATCCATGTACGGGAACCAAATGTGGTTTCTTAGGATCTTTTTTGTATTCTCAATCCCTCTGTGGCCCTCATGGGCTAGTGCTACTAGTGTCTTCCGTAGATCTTTTGGAGCCACTAGCCTGTTACCCCGTAGTATTATGTCTTGATCAGTGGCTGTCAGTTCCGTGTGTATTTTGGCTAGGCGGTCTAGGTCTTTCTTGTCGGCCCCCTCCCCTCCATTCTTCTTTCCTGGCATTCTCTCCAGTTGTCAGAGCGGGTGAGGCGGATGGCGGCTTTATTTGTCGGTCGGCCTTACTTCATTCATCGAAGATTGCCGTTGAGATTGTTGGTGGCATTGCGTTGGAGGACAGGTATAAAATGTATTCTTCGGCTTCATGGGCTAGGTTGTCATTATTTCCTGTCAGTGGGTGTCTTGATAGGTAGTCTGCCGGGTTGGCTTCTCCTCCAGGTTTGTGGATAATTGTATAGTCATATTCTTGTAATCTTATCCCTCAGAGCTCTATTCGGGGAGGCATTTTCGTCTTGGGGTTCCAGAATATGGAGAGGAGCGCTTGATGGTCATTACGAGGGTGAACTTTCAGCCAAATACAAAGTGGTGGAACTTTTCGCAGGCCCATACAGCTGCAAGGCTTTCTCGTTCAGCTTGGGAGTAAGCCTTTTTCGGTGGGAGATAGGTCGCGGCTGGCATAGGCTACAACTGCATGTCGTGCGTTGTCCTCGGTGTCCGTTTGGGCCAGGATGGCCCCTAGGCCAACTAGGCTGGCATCGACTCTGACGATGGTGTGCCACTCTGGGTGGAAATACGCTAGCTGGCGATGGTTGGCGAGGTTCTCTTTGATGATTGAGAATGCTGTTTGGCAGTGTACGTCCCAGAGGAATGGTTGGTCCTTTTTGAGGCGGATACGGAGCGGGTCAGTGAACGTGGCATAGTTCGGAAGGTAGCATGCACAGTATCCTGCCATCCCTAGGAATGAGCATAGTTCTGCAGTTGTCGTGGGAGCTCGAAGGTCAGTTATTGCTTTTATCTTGACTGGGTCAGTCTGTATGCCTTTGTCTGAGAATATGTGCACAAAGAATCTGAGGCTGGTCTTGTTGATGTCGTACTTGGGCCCGTTCAGCGTTAGGCACGCTTCTTGGAGGATCTTGCAGACAGCTGTGAGTGCCATGTCGTGTTGTACTTGGTCCTTTCCGAAGATCAGGATGTCATCGCTGTAGTTTAGGACATTCACCTCGGATGATATTAGGCGTCTGATTGTCTCTTGAAAGATTTATGCGGTGGAAGATATGCCGAAATTGAGCCATTTATATCTAAACAGCCCTTCGTGTGTCACAAAGGTGGTGATTGCACTTGAAGCAGGGTCTAAGACGAGCTGGTTATAGCCCTGGTTGGGGTCTAGTTTTGAAAAGTGCGTTGCTTGGTTCAGCCTGATAAGCATGTTTCCAAACTTGGGCCTGGGTGCCTCTCCCTTTGAATGGCAGTGTTGGGGATGTGCATATCGACGCAAATGCATAGGCGTCCATTGTCCTTGGGCACTATTACTATGGGGGATACCCATGGTGGTGGTCCTTCTGCTTTTTCAATGATGTCATTGAGGAGGAGGAGTTGGATCTCCTTTGATACTTGGGCCTGGAGGTGGAAACCCACCTTGTCGGGGTGTTGTGGTACTGGCGTGTCTGTGGGGTCGATGTGCAGCGTGACAACAGAGTCTTTGAGCATACCTACTTCTTCGAACAATTTGGGAAATTGAGCTTTGAGATCCTCTTTTGTGAGGGGTCAGCATTTTATTGACATGATGGCATCGCGTTCTGACGGGTGTCCCTTTATTATTTCAGTCTGGTCGTATTGCAGGTCGATGAGTGCTAGGGCTCTGGCCGTTCGGTAGCTGAGAAGGCAGCGACCTACAGAGGGACTCCTTATGACGTGAATTGTGGTGGTTACTGTGAGGTCACGGTGCATCAGGTCACATTGAAATTGTCCTTTGGATGTCATGGGCAGGGCTGCTCTCCACTGGAAGATGTGTGTTTTGGACTTCCGCAGGGATTAGAGGGCTGCAATGTCATGGTATAGTTCTTCGTTCATGACATTTACTGTTGCTCCGGTGTCAACGACGAATTGGTTCCTGGTGTCTCCCATTTGTATCGTGACCCTGTGGGCTGGCGTGTCACTTGCACTGAGTCACGGTGACGGAGGTCATATAGCTCATGATCTTTCCTGACGGGTTCAATTTGTAGCCCTTCTAGCGCTCTCACTGTGTTTGGGCATTGATAGGCATTTGTGGGGTAGGTTACTAATCTTTCACCAGGGCGTTGGCCATGGTGTTCTCTGTGGGCCTCTGGTGTACGGCCGGCATTCTGTAGGCGGATTGGGTTTACTTCACGGAGTTGTTCCTTACACATAGCTTGAAATTGGTTTTCTTGTCCACATCTCATGCATCGCTGGCCAATTGCAGGGCATGGTCCCTTGTGTGGGTAGTCAAACCCGCAGCGGTAGCATTGTCGATCACTTTGTGTATGTTGCGAGGGGTACCTGGAAGTTGGTCTGTTCTGCAAATTTGTGTATCAGGTATAGGGGGTTACGGCTGCGATGATGTCACCTTTTTGGGGGTTTTCTATGGCTGCGGCCTGGACGTCAATTCTTTTCTATACTCTGGCTAAGTCCAGTACTTCTTTGAGTGAAAGAGGCTTTTTCAGAAGATTTTTCCTGAACATTGAAGATATACATCCTTCTATTATGCGCAGTCTGATTGCTTCATCGTCGCTGAAGTTGGCAAAGTCATACTTTATGATTTTCCTTTGGAGGCGGATGACAAATTTGCCTATCGATTTGTGAGGGAGTTGAGCACATTGATTGAAGGTATAGCGCTCGTAGTCATGATTGGGTGTTATGACAAGTTTTTAGTTGATGGCTTCTAGAAGTTTCGGGTAGATGGCGCGGTCTTGTGGAGGAATTGTGCGTATTATGTTTTTAATTTCTCTTCCCGCAACATTGGTAAAAATACTGATCTTGATGGGGGGTTCTTGCATGCCAATGGCACCTACAAAGTCTTCAAATTCCTCAACCCATTCTTCCCACCGCTGGCCCTGGTCATGGTGTGGGTTAAGTGTAAATGGGCTTGGTCTCCTCATAAGGCTGCCGTGTGAGGTAAGGTTGGCATTAGCAATGGGGGCTGTCCCTGCGTCTGCAGCTACCTGTGCTGGATCTGTCATGGTTGCACTAATGGGGTGGTACAGGTGCCACTGGTTCATTTGATGACTCGCTCACGTGGCAAGCTTGGGTCGCGGAGGGTAGTGCTTCCCTATTAGTTATCGTCCTCTTTGTGGGTTTCCCACCCCGAGTTTGAGGGTGCCACTTCCGGTGCGCTGGTGTAGGCGGTGTGTCGTCGGCCTACGGGCCGCTTGTCCAGTTCATGGGGTTCCTGCCCAAATCACTCACGGGTTGCCGGCTCACTTCTGTTTCATCTGCACACATTGCAGCACAGGTCTCCTCTTCTCTGCACTCCCCTTCATCGGCATGCGCTTCCGGGTTCCTCTCCTTTGGGCCGCTTGCAGTGCTCCTCACCCAGCGGCACTCCTCCTCGGCTTCTTTCCGTTGTTGGGCCTCGTTCCAACGGTGCACTCCTACCGCTGCTGTCTCCGGGTCACCGGTGCTCCTCCTTCGCCGTTGGGCTCCGGACCGACAGCACTTCTCCTCTGCTGGCTCTGGTCCGGTGGCGCTGTCCGCTGTTGCTGCTGGATGTCCTTTCCAGCGATGTTCTGCTGCTGCTGGGGGCTCCTGCTCCCGTGGCATCTTCTTCTACTGTCGGATCGCACGCTGTGTGTGGCAGTCCTCCCCTGCTCCGGTCGGATGACCGCAATGTTTCCTTGCTGCATCAGCGTCCTGGTGGTAGACAAGCCTATACTGCTGCACGCCTGGGATGGCGGCTCCATCGCCAGTTGTTGAGGGTTACTCCCTCATTCAATCACCCGCATTCGTACCAAGAATATGCGGAGCTACTGCTGGCATCAACCTTCTTTATTCTTACATCATTTTCAACTCCCCTAACGTTCCCCTTGTCCTTCCCCTTCCGCCCTCTTCCTGCCCTGGTGTGTGTGTGTGTGTATTCTTAAAGGGGCTGCGTCCCTTTCATTCAGATACAACACTGGTGCCGTTCTGTTTTCCTGTCTTTTTTGCTCTGCCAACCTCCTGGTGGGATGATTCCTGACCTTGCCCCCCTTCCCTGTACTACATTGTCCTGTACCCTCCCAAGAAGCCCTTCTTCATAGATGTTTGTCTCGACCTGGAATCACCAGATTCACCCTGTGTCGTGAGCTGTATGTGTACGTGGAACATTGGCTTTTGCCTGGATTGCTCGCTGTCCTTGCATCCTCGTGTCGTTGGGTCATCTGCATTTTACGAGGCCTAGATGGATTGTCCGGTGGGATTGGACCTGTTTGGAAAAGAGTGGTTGTTCCCAAATAGGATTTGGGAACTCCCATCCCCTGCACACTGTCTAATATCTGTAAATACAGACCAATAACTAAAAGGAGTTTTAGATACTCATTTTAAACATTGTTTCAGGAAACATTTAACATAAAATAATGATGGTAAGCAATTTAAGTGGTAAATCAATCATTTTCGTTGAACAAATAAATTCTTTGAAGAAACAAAGGTTGTAGAAAATATTGGTTTCTTTATTTATGGTGGTGCCCAACGCGTTTCGAGTTATCAACTCTTTTTCTCACAATTTTTCAATTTTTCTAAAGAAGCGAAAGAAACATGAATCAAATTTTAACTAATTATATAAGTTCATATAGCCTATAAATATTTTAAACTAAAAAAAAATGACGAATGATAATGCAACCATCATTTTAGCAAGTAGTTACAATTTGAAAAGTAATATTAGGATGCAAATATCAGTTTACAAGAAATACCCTGGACTAGGCATTGTGGTAGACATCTTTGGAAAAGATCAAAAGGTAACTCATATTTGACCAAAAATTGTCTTTTAAACAGGTCCTGTATCTCTGGGAGAGGTAAGTAATATATACCCGTACATACTCTATTTATAGGCTATATGAACTTATATAATTGGTTAAAATTTGATTTATGTTTCTTTCGCTTCTTTACAAAAATTGAAAAATTGTGCCATTGCCCCTGAAGAAGAGTTGATAACTCGAAACGCGTTGGGCACCACCATGTACTTTGTACAATAAAGAAACCAATATTTTCTACAACCTTTGTTTCTTCAAAAAAATGTATTTGTTTAACGAAAATGGTTTATTTACCACTTAAATTGCTTATCATAATTATTTTATGTTAAATGTTTCCTGAAGCAATGTTTAAAATAAGTATCTAAAACTTCTTTTAGTTATTGGTCTGTATTTACAGATATTAACAGTGTGCAGGGGACAGGAGTTCCCAAATCCTATTTGGGAGCAACCATTCTTTTGCATATACGTATCCAACCTAGATGCCAAGGTTGAGCCTTTCTACCCCCGCACCTCAAACTTATCTCCAAAACCTTTATTTTCATTGTTTACCTGACTACAAAATATCCTACATAGGTGTGCCTCCAGGTTCTATATACCTTTCTTTGGGATTGGACCTGTTGTCTGATTTTGGACCTGCAAAGAAAAATCACCAGGCAAGTATTAGTACATAGACTTATCTTAACCATATCATGCACACTGATACTAATACTGTCTTATTGCGCTCTATTATCTAGGGTTCTGAGGGTTATTGCGTCCAGCGGCCCTCCCTTTCTTGAAGTTACCATTTCTGCCCTAGGAGTACTTTTCTGCTCTCCCCAGCCAGTTTTGGTGCATTGTGGATCAGTGGGGTTACACAGAAAGATGATCCTGACAGATTGAGAAGCAGTTCTGTGTAACTCTCATGGATCAACAAGCCGATCCGTAGGGAAGCCCTTACATCATTGTGCACTGATATACAGGTGCTTTCTACACGAGTAGATATGATTCAGGCTAACCAGCACCATTTACCTCATAATTCACCTGAATTGGGAGCAGCTGCGTATTTGCCAGTCGCATCCAATTTAAATCTTGTATTGCCACATGCGCCATTTCATCCTCTTCCCTTTGCTCTGCTGTAAAGATTCATGGGCGATAGTAAAACCTATCACACCTCCTTGCATCAATGCAAATTACACTTTATCTGCAGGCCTACTGCATTTCCTGACCCTCTTTCTACGGCAGCCTTTTTGCTCTCTTATTTAGGTGGTGTGACAACCGAATGGGCGAAGCCCTCGCCCAGGGGTGCCCAACTTAAAGGACCGCGGGCCAAATGCAGCCTTCCATCCCGTGAAATGTTGCCTGCCAAGTCTGTTTACTTCTGTAATGAGATACAGCCCACTTCAATCAGTTGGCTGCATTTCATTACATAAGTAAACAGTTTGCCTGGGACCATTGCTGGGGTCAGGCATTCAGGTCTGCACCTCTATTAGAGCAGCTATTAACATTATCTTTAGCTCCATTAAAATGCATGCCCCCCCTCCTTTGCTTAGAGAGGAAAGCAGTCCGAGCCACCCCTTGGGGGGCATACATTATAATGGAGATAAAGGAAAGGTTATAGCGGCCAATTATCATGTGACGGGGAGTCAGCTGTTAGCCACATGCTTTCGAAGAAAGCTTCATGGCTGCTAAGCAGGGAGCTGAAACACTGAATGCCCACTGTAAAAGTTACATGCATACATTTGTTTTGTTTTACCCATGTCAACAGGACTTCCCAGCTCTTATCCAAGAGTATCTTCCCCTTGCAGGGCCTTGGCTCCCTTGTAAGTGTCTTGTAAAGCTGGCATCCTGCCTTTAGCTCAGATATGAACATGAGCAAACTTTGTTTCAACTTCATATTCCATCTCTCTTCCTCACCTCCCATGCATAACAGTGTGAGCATATTCCTTTTTTACTTCTTTCCCTGCAGTGCCTGATAAAGTCTTCTCTTCTCACTTTCTGTGGACCAAAGAAAAAGCACACTGAAGTTCCAGGAGATGTGTGTTAGCCAAGCTGAGAAACGCCCCTTCAAATTGACATATTCCTGCTTCCCCCCGACTTGAGCTCAATCCCCACACATTTCCCAAGCGGGGGCACGCTAGAGAGAGGGGCTATGGGTACTTGGTAGGAGGTTGTTGGTGTGGGTGGCTATGCAGCAGGAGGGGGGCATAGATAGAGACTGCGTGTGTGAGTGAGTGAGAGAGAGAGAGAGAGAGATAGAGAGGGCGATTGATTTCATGTTTCATGGGGTTATTTTTGCTTCCAGGGTACAATTGCTGGGCCTGTTGCTGCCAGCCAGTCTGTAAAACGAGTTTGGATTTGCATTCTAAAATCTCTTCACTGGCTCCACATGGCTGCAAGGATCATGTTGAAGATCCTCTGCCTTGTTGACAAGGCTTTCTGGGGCTTGGGACCGCTCTACCTCCAACTTTCTCTTCCAAAACATCTTCCTTCTTGAGCTCTCCTCTCATCCATCTCCAACTCTCTGAAGGTCAGATGCTTCTCCAACCAGAAAGTTGGGGGCAGATCTATCTCCTCGGCTAGGGCCTGCCTCTGGGACAGCCTCCCTGCCTCTCTCAAACTTGAGCAGAACCACCTCCGGTTCCGGAAGCAACTCAAGACATTCCTTTTCGCTTCCGCTTTCTCTTTTCCTCTCCCCTGCTCATGCACCTGACTGCTCCGCGCACTGTTTACCTGGTCACCCTCTGAACTCGGGCCCAGGCTCCTGAATGTGCAGTTGCCCTCGCACTGCCTCCCCAACACTTAAGGGTCTGTATCTGCAACCCTACAGTACCTTCTGTCTGCACTTATGAACCACCCGCTGGCTGCACTTGTGAGTTAACTGCACTTCCCCCTTACCCTGCCTCTGGCACTTCTGCTCTTCCCTCTTCCCCTCACATGCGCAATCTGAATGACACAAGGCCTAGTAACATTGTTATTTTGTCCTCCCTTTGTTTCCTCTTCCTTGTCTTGTCACGCCTAGAAACACTTATGAATGCCACATCATATCTTATATCATTCTACATCTCAGTCCATGTCCTTTTCATGCAGACACTGGGCTCACCATGAAGGGGCATCCTTCGGTGTGGCAAGCCCGGGCACATAGGAGGGCATGTCATCCAAAGGGGAACATCTACGTGAGACAGGAAGGGCAGAAATCAGTGCGTTTTTTGACACACAGGGAGAAGCGTTTTCGGGGATGGGCCTGCCCCCCCGCCCTAGGGTTTGTCTCTGCCTGAAATCAACAAGCTTGACAAACGTTACGGTGGTCACTGCTCTCAAACCTTTACTGCAGGACCAAAAACTTGGGGTTGGCATCTGGTCATGGGCCATTTTGACATCTGCAGTCACTCCCTGTGAGGTTAGGGAGATGAGCTCACTCTGCAAGACCATCTCTTGGGGTCTGGGCAAGTGGGACCTCACAGGGAGTGACACCCCTCTCGGGGACAAGGACTCCCAGTCCAATGAGGACCTCCCTGAATGAACTGCATTGTCTGCCTACATGGGACTTGAAAGAACTGTTGGCACTCTGGGAGGAGTAGTCATGCAGTGGTTGTGCAAAGCAGAGGCAGAATGTGCAAGAATCGCCACAGACCTGGCACATGTGCAAGAACTCTCACGGGAGAAAATGGAGTACTGTAAGGGGGTTCAGGTGGAATCAAGAGGTAGGTGGGAGCAAGCTCCTGGTGTGTTGCTTACCGGAGTAGGCAGAGCCACACACCCAGCCTCTTAAGCGAAATGCTCCCTGATCCCTTTGACATAGCAATGTGTGTGTGAGAGGAGAGAGAAAGGGAGCAATGTTGTGAGAGTGGAGAGAGTGTGGGAGTCAGTAAGATACAGAAAAGGTAACAAAGAGATAGGAAGAGTTAAGGAGAAGTGAGAGAGAGAGGGACCATAGAGGTGAAGAAAGACAAAGACATACAAGAGAGTGAGCTGGTTGTAGAAAGAAGAGAAGGGAGAGATAGAAAGAGAGACAGAAATAGTAACAAGGTAAAGAGAAAGAGGCAAGAGAAAGAAAGAGAGAGCGAGAGTGCAACAGAAATAGTAACAGGGAGGGAGAGAGACAGAAGGGATGAAATAGAAAGGTCAGATAAAGGAGAGACAGAAATGGTAATATAGGGTGGGAAAGTGAGAGAAAGAAATGGGAGAAGGGGAGAGAGAGAAAGCAGGACAGAAAGAGAGACAAAGTAACAGTAGAGAGAGAATGCGAGGGAAAGAAAGAAAGAGAGTGATAGAAATAGGAACATTG
Source organism: Ambystoma mexicanum (assembly GCF_040938575.1). Classification (NCBI taxonomy): domain Eukaryota; kingdom Metazoa; phylum Chordata; class Amphibia; order Caudata; family Ambystomatidae; genus Ambystoma; species Ambystoma mexicanum. The sequence continues at coordinate 291,877,611 of NC_090941.1, forward strand.
GCAAAGACAAAGAGGGAAGAGAAAGAAAGACAGAAAGAGAGAGAGAATGCAACAGAAATAGTAACAGGGAAGGAGAGAGATAAAGAAAGAGAGGAATAAGGGAAGAAATCGAAAGACAGAAAAGGAGCGACAGAAATAGTAACATAGTGAGGGAGAGAGAAAGAAAGGAGAAGGGGGAGAGAATGAAAGACAGAAAGAGAGAGCAATAGTAACATAGGGAGAGAGAGGAACATGGGAGAGAAAGACAGACAGAGAGAGCAACAGAAATAATAACACTGGGAGAGAAAAAGAGGGGAGAAAAAGATATACAGAAAAAAAGAGAGCAACAGAAATAGTAACAGTGGGGAGAGAAAAAAAGACAGAAAAAGAGCGACAGAAATAGAAACAGGGGGGAGAGACAGAGAGAGAGGAAGAAGGGAAGAGATAGTAAGACAGAAAAAGAGACAGAAATAGTAACAGAGAGGATAAGAGAAGAAAAGGGTCAAGAAAGAAAGACAGAAAGAGAGTGAGACATAGACGGGGAGTCCTGTTATTCCTCGTCACAGTACTTACTCTCTGAGGCCTCAGTCTTCATGACCAGGGCGCTTTTTGTATTTCCTTTTTCTTGCTTTGCCCCCTTGCTTATGCCATGCAATTCCCCTTCCACTGCTCCACGCCACACATTAGTAGTCCAGCCCACTGTACGAAGCTTCAAAGGTAGATTCGGCCCTCTGCGAAAACCAGTTGTGCACGCCTGCCCTGACCCAATCGCTTGCTCGTGTCTTTGACACAAGTTACCTGTCTCAAGCCTCCAAAATCGAGTTACTAGAATAAAAAAACAACGAGTCAAAGACCTGACGCAATACGTGGCACATTTCAATCAGCTAGTGGTCGGGACTGCTTGGCCTCACAATAAAATAACCACCTTGCTTTACAAAAGGTTGTATGATGACATCAAAGACGCCATTTTAATGGTTCCTTCCATCTCTTCTGTATTTCCTGATTTTCTTGATCTGGTTTTTCAGTTTAATCAGAGAATACGAGAGCGGAAGGGGGAGAAACACCACCCATTGTTTTTTTCACGTTTTCCTACGTCCAGTGTTGTGGACACAGTTAAGTCAACTGGGGATAATTTGTCAAAACATGTGCAATTGGATGGTTTACGTGCACCCCTAACTGCCACTGAAAGAAACCAATGAAACCAAGAGGGCCTGCTTGTACTATGGTAAACAGGGACTTTTTTCCATGAATGTCCTGTGCGCCTGAATAGTAGCTCAGGAAAAGTTCAGGCCAGACATGATGGGCGAACATGTACTGGGCCGTGTCTTTTAATGCAGTTTCCCCTTGTACCGATGTCACTTACTCTGTTGCCCCCCCTTGTGTACATTTCTAATACCCTGACATGGGGTGCCAACAAAACTGTAGTCTCTACAGCACTAATAGATTTGGGAGCACCAGGTAACTACAAAGACATAGGGCCTGATTCATGGAAGTGTTTTATAATGGCGCAATCCCATAGGAAAACGTTCCATGAATCAGGCCCATATATTATGTCCGGATTCTAGCAATATCTACTGAGAAGAAGACTGCTATCGAGAATGTCCAGGCGGTGGGAGGCTCGCTCTTATTATCAGGACCTGTAAACCAGCAAATGGTCCCAATGGTCATGACCATAGCACGTATGCATGAGCAATAAACACGGTATGACCCCATCAAGGCCCCATATTTTGACATATATCAGATACTCTGTGGTTGCTACAACATAATCCTACCATCAACTGGAGAATGCTCAATGTTTCATTTCTTTTCGATTGCCACAAATAAACAATGGGTTTGCTTAAGAGTGTATTCTCGTCTCCTGCACGGTATCTGCTATCTGAGTGGGCGGTCCTCACTGCTACCAATATGATTAATTCGGAATACGACTCTTACAAGGACGTTTTCAGTAGAAAAACAACGCCAAGATACTGTGGCAAGATTTATGCTCTTACTGAAACTGAACAATGGACCCTACGTCTCTATTTAGATGACAAACCCTGTAGAGAATTTATTAGTCACTCCACGTCACCTGCAGCCTCTCCCCCTTCTTGGGTCCCCAAGAAGGAAGGGGACTTAGTCCTTGCACAGACTGTCACGCTATCAATGATTTCACTAATAAAAATAGATATCCCTTGCCCATTATCGCCTCTTTACTGGATCAAGTGCGCTCAGTCAACATATACACAAAGTTGGATCTAAGAGGTGCCTATAACCCGGTTTGTAGGACGGCAGAGGACTACTCAAAGATCACATTGCATACTAAATATGGCTTCTTTGAATACGTGGTGATGCTGAATGGCTTATGCAATGCACCCGCCACATTCCAACACTTGATTAATGATATTTTCTGAGATGTACTCGACAGGTGGTGTACATGGATATCTTGATGTAATTGGAAGACCCAGTCATCCATTTTCAACTGTTTGTATGGTTCTAGAAATCGTGTGCAAAAATTCTTTGTATGCAAAAGTTGTAAACATTTACTTTCATGCCACATTAATTATTGGGATATATTTTAAGCCCGCAGTGGGTTGCATATGGATGACAAGAAAATCAAAGGTATACCTGGTTGGCCACCGCCCACCACTAGAAAAGGCGATTTTTATGTGATTTTTCTGCTCTAGCCAAGCCGTTAACCTAGCCTACCAAAACCTATCCTACCAAAACCACTATCCCTTATGCGTGGTCTCTGTGGGCTAACCTGGCTTTTGCTGCTCTAAAAACTGCTTTTTCCATGGCACCTGCATTGGCACACCCTGATCACAGTAAACCATGTATGGTGGCGGCAGCTGCATCTTCTGTAGCCGTGGGAGCAGTGTTATCCCACAGCAGTGTGGGCACCCATGAATTACATCCAGTTGCCTACTTTTCTCAGAAGCTTAACCCCCTAGGGGTGAACTATACTATCAATGATCACTAACATTTAGCTATTAAACTGCCTATTAAACTGGCTTTCGAAGGATGGCGCTAGTATCTACAGGGGGCTCTTAATTGTGTCACGGTATATAGACACCACAAGAACCTCCTTTCCTTACATTCAGCTCGATGTCTTCGTCAAGCTAGTTGGCATTTCTTCTTTTCCATCTACAATTTCAGTGCCACTTTCTATCCTGGGGTCGCTCGCACTAAAGTCAATTCCCTTTCTAGATGTAACGATCCTGAAGACAGTGAGAAACAAGTAGAGCCAACCATTCTAGATCCCCTACCGGTTGTGTGCCTTTGTTTGGCTCCCTTACCATTTTTGGATGGAATGAAATGCTGGGTGGAAACGGCTTCCCTTCAGGAACTGATTACTGATCTTTTTATCCATGGCGGCCTACCTTATAAACAAGTTCTCGTATTCCTCCCAGATGTTGATAAGCATCAAAGAGCAATCAGGTGGTGCCATGACGACTAGACAGCTTGTCACTGGGCTGACCAAGACCATTGATTTATTGCAGCGATGGTGCTGATGGCCTGACCTCAGACAGGAGGTGTTGACTAATATCATACTTGTGCTTTTTGTACCCATTCCAAAACCTCTCATGCAAAACACTAGGGATTATTACACTCTCTCCCAGTGCCAACCTAACCATGGAACACTCTCAGTTTGGATCTTATTGTGAAATTACTATTGGATCTTGGGTACTCCGAGATATTAGTAGTGGTTATTCACTAACTAAAATGGGCCATTGCATCCTTTGTGCGGGATAGCCAATGCCTCCACATTACCACATCTCATGCTCTCTTCCATCTTTTGTTTCCACGGGTTAACCACAATTTTGGTTTCTGACAGGTGTTCCCAATTTACTATGAACTACTGGAAACCTATTAGCCATAGAATTACATCTGTCATCCAGTTACCATCCACAATCCAACTGTCAGACAGAGACGCTTAATCAGACACTCAAACAGTATCTCAGGTTTTGTTGCACACAGCATCCTTTGCCCTGGGTTCATCTTTTAACCACAGCTGAGTTTGCATATAATAAAGCCACAGATTCCTCTACTGGCTGTTTTCCTTTTGATGCTAACAATGGTATACATCCCTGCATGGTACCAATTTTCTTGCCCTCCGAAGGCACAGAACGCGTAGCCAAAAATGCTTCTACCACCATAAGACACACCCAGAGCGATGTTCATGAACACCTTTCGAGAGCACAACTGTCTTGTAAACTGTATGCAGACAGACATGGGTTAACATCACCCGTCTATGAGTCTGGTAACCTAGTATGGCCGTACACAAAACACTTGCATATTCCAGGACCATAACAATGTATGGCACAATACCCGGGTCCCTATGCCATTGTACAAGTCATCAATCCAGTGGCTAAAGCTTTGGCATTGCAGACAATGTGGCAAATACATCCTGTGTTCCACGTGTCACTAGTTAAGCCATGGGTTCAAGGTACATGCACTTCTGCTTGTCCCCCTTTTAGTACACTGTGAATCTGAATACGAAGTAAATGTATTTCTTGATTTCTGCCTGGTTCAATCTAAGTTGCAATACCTAGTGGATTGGAAGGGCTACAGCCTTGAAGGCTGGTCATGGGAAACCACGCCTAATGTTCATGCCCATCATCTCGTTGCTCGCTTTTATCAACTGTCCCCACACACACACACCCTGCCCTGTAGTCTGTTTGCAGAGGGGGATTGTTAGCACTGTAGGATGTTGGACATGCTGTGCAGCTTCTGTGAATGGACATTTCATGTACAAACATCCATTCACGGAAAGCACATATGGCGGCGTAAATAGATGCCTTCCCCTAATGACGCTGCACTCCTCAATGCTGCTTCAAACCTCTGTGCATGTCTGTGAGCATGGCTGGTGCATTCTGTTTTTCGCCATTCCGTCTTTTTGCACTGCCTTCTTCTCCCCACTCTCTTGGTGGGGTTATTCCTGCCCTTACATCCCTCTCTGTATTACATTGTCCTGTACCATCCTAGAAAGTCCTTCTTCATAGACATTCATCTCGACCTGGAACCACCAGAATCACCTGATTCTCCATGTGTCATGAACTGTTCGTGTCCTTACCTGGAACACTGACTCTGACCTGGATTGATGTTTCTCTTATTGGCCGGTTTTGGTGCACTGTGGATCGGTGAGGGTAAATATATAAAGACGATCCTGACAGCAGGGCAGTGGCAATAAACAGAAAGGGGTCATTCCTAGTATGGTGGTAGCCATGGAACAATTAGCTTCTTGGCTGCCTCCCATACCGGTACCGACTCCGGTTTGGTACAATGGGGACTTAACGATCCATTCTGACCCTGGAGGGACCGGTAAATCCACATTGACCAAACCATTCCTCATTCCCATTGGAGCCCCCATAGGGCTCAATAGGAATGAGGAGGGCGCAAATAACGGGCAAGCCCGTTATTTGTTCCCTGATCCCCTAACGGGACCTGTAAGGTACGTTTGGTCTGACCACAGGGACCACGGAATCGGGCGGTAGGGGATTACCGGCACCGTTCACCTTAGCGGTGCACGGTATCCCCTACCGCTCGACTCGGAATGACCCCAAAAGTATTGGCAAAGGAAGCAGCTGCGGCTCTCTTTCACATACTCTTATCTCATAGATTGTAAGAATGAAGGGAAAACACTTTTTTTAGTGCAGGCCCAGGTCCTCAGGCATGGCTGATTTACACTTTCATGATGAAATCGCATGCAATCGCCTGATTACTGCCAATGAAGGGAACGATGTGGACAGTGCTGGTAGTTGCACATTTCTGCATTCTTAGATGCCTCCTTGTAAGCGTCTTGGTGGAGAGGGTATTCAGCATAGCTGGGTCCATCATCAGTCACAGATGGATATGTTTTTCACCCAAAAATCTGGTGAGACTGACCTTTGAAATAAGAAATAAATAATTCCTTCCACGAAAACATTTACCCATCTATTCCCAAACTCAGCAGACTGCTACACGCAGTAGTACAATTCTGAAAAAGGAAGCAAATGCAAATGTGGTGCCCATAATCTAACCAATCATGAAGTTGTTTGTACACAAGAAAACATAATTGTGCTTTTTTTGATCGTGCAGGACAGTGGCACAGACACCTCTCGTCTGCTACTCCTTCTCCAAATGCATACAATGATTTTGTCAGTCTGCTCTTACAGCAAAAATGGGCCTCATTATTACCCCGACGAGTCATTTTTTTCCCGGCGCCCGACAATGGCGACTTACCGGGGCATTACAGCCCCAGCAGTCATGGTAACACCCGATTGCCGGGCGCCGGAAAAAAATAACTCCCTGTTTCCTTTCGAGTCCAATTGGACTCAACGGGAATGGGGAGGACGGATGCACCGGCACTGTGTGCAACTTGGAGTATGCCAGTCCGGTAGCAACTGTGCCAGGAGTTTACCAGCACCGTTGTTACCGGACTGGCATACTTGTAATGATACCCAATGTCTTCCATCAAAGCTGGGATCCCTACCTAGAGCGCCGGTTCTTTTTGTACAAATACTGCAACTTGTGTAGAAAGACGCAGCCATATTTCTTTATTAAGCATACTCATATTGTATTAATTATAAAAGAGGTAAACATCAAATATAGCAATACATATAATAACAATAGTGCATGCTCACAGCTGGGTAGGCAGGCATGTCCATTCACAAATGAAATACAGTAATAGTGTTACTATCAACAAATCATTAAGCTCTCCATAAAAGCAATTAGGCAGACATGTTCAAACGATTTGGGTATAATCTTGGGAATCGACTGTTTAAAGTTGTGTATGCTCCTGCATAAACTGGTTCTGATTTGTCATTATAGACCAATTGCAGAGAACTGTTAAAGAAGGAATCACCAATAACTTTCAATTCAATACTTCAATGTGTTCTCGGGAGCAAGTCCATACATCCTTACATACCAAATACATCCTATGCATGATCCGACATATCAATATAAATTTCATATAAAATAGAATAAAACATAAATCATAATTCAGTAACATTCCATTAATCTAATACATATAAGCAATTTAACACATTATGGGCCAGAATAACAGAGTGCTTTCCAATGGGAATTCGCCATTATAAAACACTTCTGTGAATCAGGCCCTATATGCGAACACAATTGAAAGCAGATGGGATAAAACCCAGGGCACAACATTAGCAATAACTCCTTCTAAAATGTAGTACACTAAATTCGTAGTCTCAAGTCTAGCCACATCCTATGATACTCCTTCAGCATGGGCCAAAGGGGTCATTATGAGTTGGGGGTGGAGGGAGAAAATGGTTAAATCTGCCTAATTTATCAAATACTGATGATTTTACTGGCCACCAAAATCTGGGTTTGGTCAGTTACAGAGGTGGTATTCGATGGCAATAGCGCCAGTGGTATTCCGAGTGTATTGTCTACTGAAAGCCTGCCTGTTTTTCTTCCACCTCAGAGGTACACATTGCAAAGGAACCAGAAACATTTTTCTGTTGACCTTTTTACTGTTCTTTAGGTTTACATGTTTTACTTTATAGAAGGGTGACACAGGCCCTGCCCTTCAATCCCGTAAAACAGGTCCTTACTATGGGCTGGGAAAAGGGATTGAAAATGTGGACATCTATGATGGCCCATGTCAATGCCTTGAGCTTGTAATGCATAAAAGTGACAATTTTCTGGATTGAAAAATGTGCAATAGTTGTATGAAACACTAGTGTGCATTGTCAATTTCCGCCATCGAAATGATGGTGGCAATGAACATAAAAAAGAATACAGATGTTTTAAAACGTCTTAAGAGGTTACCAATGGTGTCAGTGGTATTTCTGGAATACCACCAGAGGTATTCCAGAAATGTCACCTATTCCAGTGTTAAACTCTGAATAGGGCGGATTTTCAAAAACATCGAAGGCAGAGAACACTGGCTGTAATTCTTACTAAATATCCATGTATCTCTAAATGAGGTCCTGTCTCGAAACCTACACACCAAACTCCCTGGTACCTTAATGTTCTAGCTGACTACAATCGCAGTGCTCCCAATTCTCATCTCCTCGGCCAAGTACTACATAAATAGTCAGAGATGGTAAATACTGCAGAATCTTGTGTTATCAGCTTACATAGGACTAACCCCTCCATGATTTTTCTGATGCCACTAGATTGTAACACAGGTCACATAACCTCTGTTTCCTAATTGCAGCATATATAGGGCAAAGAAATCCACAAATAACTTACAGTAGTAGTATTTATCCCACTTATTGGTGTACTATTTGGATATGAAGCTAGCTAAAGAGAGGGTACCAACATGAAACTAGAAACATTGATTTTAGCATAAAGAGGTTACATTAAATCCAATTACTGCTCATGGCCCAGGTTTTCTTTAATTTTAACTAAAGGTGATGGGGCATTATCACCTTTTTAGAAATCACTAATCAGCTAAATAGATTATTTCTCTATGTCAGAATAATCTTCCCGTATCTGGTCCGAGCTGGACCGATTTTACAGTTTGTAGTATTCATAAAGTGTGTTTCATCCACAGCCTGTCCTCTCAAGGCAAGCGATACAGCTTCACATTACCAATAAGTATTGATGTAACCATAATCTAAGCCAGTACAAAATGGGGTTGAAACCATCATTATGCCCAATACCTAATAAACCTAATTTCATTTGCAATGAATTAATAGGAGTGCTTGCTGGCAGAGTCGATAATAGCTCAAAAAACATATTTTATCCCAGAGTTTACTGATTCTAATTCATGTAGCATTATATATCGCCTCTATGCAGAGCCACAGGGAGAGCCTGAGCCTCATACACTTCAAATGGCAAGTGCAATGGATCACTCGGTGCAGCGTCCATCGAAATTGTGGGTTACGCCATCCGTCTGCTTTGAATATGCTAATTTTTAATGGTTGAGACCTCTCTGCCTCCTTTGGAGAGGTCTGTAGGGGTTGCGGTGGGGTGGGTTGGAATAAGATAGCTTGAAATTAATGCTAACATTTCTTGAGAAATGATTGAGTTAAACAGAAAATAACAAAGATATGTATGTGCCGAGATCTAGAGTGAACAAAGTGAAAACCCACATTGGCCTGCAGCTAGCAAATCATTAAAACTACAATTTCATAGTGAACACTTAAGGATCATACATGCCCGATAGCAAAGCCTGACTACTTCCAAGGAGATGTAGGTATTTTATGGCTCAAATACAGGTTGACTGTGAGTAGAGAGGAGTGTTATTAATGGGGACAGTGTTATGAGGTATTGATCCTTACTCATAGATTCTGATGCTCTTTTGTATATGACTGTCAGGATCCGGAGATCATCTCAGACAAATGAATATAGAGGAAGCTGAAGGTTCATTATGAAGACATCACAGATAGGAGACCAAAACTGATCAGAGGGCATTGGAGCAGTGTGAAGAGGTACAGGTAGAGAGACCAATGGACAGCGCGCTAGGGATCCAAGAGGATACAATCCCTGCAGTGGTCCAAACAACAGGAGAAATAATGGAAGGCCCAACTTTCATGCTCACCATGGCTTAAGGGGGCAGGGGAGTGAACTTTGGTTATAGCGGTTGAAGCAGGGAAGGGAGCAACCACGCAACAGGTCCCCGCTGGTACAGTAAGTCCAAAGGGAGAGACTCTGTAAGTCTGAGCAAAGGAAATCGAGGATCTAATGACAACTAGGGGCACGGCCAGAGAACCTATAATGATCTGCCCAGAATCTGAACTGTGCTTGGGAGGCAGGGGTAAGGGCACACCTGCTTGGTGAAGGAGTAGAAAGGTACAGCCAGGCACCTCATCTAGAATGACCATGACATCAGGGATCACCAGAAACTATTGACCAACTGTGGTTCCAGGAAGGGATGATTAGCCTGGGAACCCACGCGGTAAGCTGAGTCAGCCATTCCTCTAGGGGAAGAGGATGCATGATAGGAAACCTAATCAGAGATGAAAAAGCAACAATCCCTTACACAAACACTCATAGAGAAGACAGCACAAGAAAGTAGTGGAATAATACAAAGGGGAGAAACTGACATCTCATGACTAGAATCACCAGAGAACATCTACAGGAGGTTTGAAGGGTCTGGGGGAGCAGGATCTTTACCCTTTCACCCAGGTATCCAAGGATTAATGAAGACATGATTTGAATTTTGCAAGCCACATTAAAGTTTCTTAAGCATTCACCCATTTTATCATTTGCTTATGTCTCCCTACTAATGACAACCAGTGTCAAAAGGGGATCAATAACCCTATAGAATCTCTACTCATGTCTCTAGTGGGTGGCAAATAACAGCTCCTACAATACCTATAGCTCCACACTCTGCAAGCACATGCTGATTGACAGCCCTTTCAAAAGGTCATACAACAGCAAGGAAATCAGAAGATTGCTGATCAGAAGAAATACCAAAAGGCCAGTACCCAATTTACAAAAGTGGTGGCATCCACAAAGGCACTGTGTAATATCCTGTCCTCAGTTCACAGGGATGCTACTGAGTATTCCACATTAAATGTACTCCTATAGGTAATGAACAAAACAATGAAGGTCAGAGCAACAATCCTACCAGTCTTTTCAGAACCTGTAGTAGTAGGATTGGATGCTCCTGAATTTAATATCCTAGTTCAAATGTTTAACCAGGAGTGGCACAAAATGTTCCCTATTTAAAGAATAAGATTTAGGGCCTCATTCCGAGGTTGGCGGTAAGTATTGGTTTTTACCGGCATGGCGGAAAGACCGAGTCCGATCTGGTACCACGCCGCTATTTACAGGCTATTCCGACTTCGCGGGCACAAGCTTTCCGCCATGCCGGTAAATCCCCTAGCAGCATACCGCTAAAGGGCTGGTTAAACCCCTTAGTGGCATGAAGCAAGACGTTCTTTACAACACCGCCATCGAAGCTTCGCCGTCCGTAGTTAGCGGTGACCGTAATTTACGGATACTGTAAATTACGGTCACCGCTAATTAACGGATACGGAAATTACGTCATCGCACAGGAACTGGAAGGAGCGCCGCGGCCATCTTTAAAAACACAATCCATTCCCATCCTCTTCATACAGGACTCGGAGGTATATTTGGACCTGGAAAATAGCCATTAGAGACCAGCATCATGCCGAAAGCACTGAAAAAAGGTCCGCCCGCATAAGGAAGGAGCACTTTACGCAGGACGAGCTCCAGGTCCTGGTGGACACTCTGCACGAACATGCTGAGATAGTATTCAGCAGTGACATGCGTAGGCCCACCGTTGTCAGGAAGAAGGAGATCTGGGACTTGGTTGCACAGAGGGTGAGCGCCGTAGGAAACACCCCCCGCACCACGAAGGACTGCAGGAAACGGTGGGATGACCTCCGTCTCAGGGTGCGGGCCATCCTATCAGCCAACCGAACCCAGGCCCTGGAGACAGGAGGAGGCCCAGCTTCTCCCATCAAGATGATGCCCTGGGAGCAAACGTGTGCGGACATGATGGGCACAGAAGCCATAGAGGGGGTTGGCGAAATGGAGTGCGGTGCTCCGTCATCCGCTGATGGAGGTGAGTGTCATGAGTCAAGACAGTAAATGCTTTCCCAATGTAAGGCACCGCCAAGGGCTGGGCAAGCTGTCACATCACGTATGGGAACCCCCCCCCCCCAATGAAATCATGCCGTAACAAGTGGGACCCAGGCTTATGTCAGGTGCAAGGCTCCAACCCATATTGGCCATAGCACACAAAGAGGCAGTCAATGTGAGTCAGCACAGTACTCCGCCAACATGAGTGACCCAGACATCTGCATGCATTTTCCATCCAAGCCCAGATCACTGTCCCACTCCCCACCCAAATGTCAACAAAACGCTGCAATCCCATTGTTATACCATAGGCTTGAAGAAATTCTGACCCCCAAATCATTGCTCATGCCATCTCTCTCTTCCCCCCCAAAGGCAGCGGGCATGAAAGTGAGGACCAGGAAGCCACCCAGCCCTGTACCTCCAGGGGCACAGCCAGGGGACACCGTATACCTGAAAGAAGGAAGAAAACACAGGCAACACCACCTGCTCCAGCAACCCCCATGGAGGGTGCACAACCCCCACCCGCACCCCTACCCATGACTGCAGTGCCGCAGGAGACATGCCCCACGGTGCACTCTGAGGAGTCCAGTGTGGCAGGGGATAATGCTGCCATGTGCCTCCTCGATGTGCCAGATAGCCCCACATTAATTTCCGTTTCCAACGTGGAGGACCCCAATGACATTGGACATAGCCCAGACACTCCATCCTACAGCCAGGTGGCACACAGCGACTCCGGGGAGAGTGACACTCCAGGGCTCACAGGCCAAGGAGTACCACCTGCCTGTCCTGGATCCACCTCCCCTGCAGAAAGTCCCGAAAGGGCTGCAGGCTCGAAACCAAGCCTGCCAAGCACATCGGCCACACCGGCCATGGATGCAGTGCCCTCCCAGCACCTCACGGGCCTGATTGAGGACTTTATCCGGGACAACCACGAATCTAGGTCGGAGTGGCACAATGACCTTCAGGCTCTGGGCGAGGTGATCACTGCCAGCACAAACCGGCTCTGTGAGGTGCTGGGCCGGATTGCAGATGCCGTGGAGGCAGCACCCCCCAGACCACAGCCCCAGTGGGAGTACCCACCCTCCCAAAGCTCCTCCACGCAGACCAGCCCTGTCCGTCGGTCACTGCGTACATTGCGCCGCCACAACATGGATCCCCCTGGCTCTGGAAGTACACATTGACCATACTGCCACACACATGTGGCCTATGTTGCACTGATGGGACTATTGTGGGGTTGTTGTGGGGGGAGGTGAAGGGGGTTGAGGTTGTGTGTGGGAGTTGGGGGGGAGGGGGGTCAGGGTGTGTGTGGGAGTTGGGGGGAGGGGGGTCAGGATGTGTGTGGGAGTTAGGGGTGAGGGGGGTCAGGGTGTGTGTGGGAGTTGGAGGGGAGGGGGGTCAGGGTGTGTGTGGGAGTTGGGGGGAGGGGGGTCAGGGTGTGTGTGGGAGTTGGGGGGGAGGTGGAGGGGGGTGAGGGTGGAGGTTTTGTTGTACACGTTTCTACATTATTGTTAAATACACTGGTTGATCATCCCTAAAAAACAGAGTGGACATTGATCATTGTGCATGTGTCTTTTATTGCGCCGCCACAACATGGATCCCCCTGGCTCTGGAAGTACACATTGACCATACTGCCACACACATGTGGCCTATGTTGCACTGATGGGACTATTGTGGGGTTGTTGTGGGGGGAGGTGAAGGGGGGGTGAGGTTGTGTGTGGGAGTTGGGGGGGAGGGGGGTCAGGGTGTGTGTGGGAGTTGGGGGGCAGGGGGGTCAGGGTGTGTGTGGGAGTTGGGGGTGAGGGGGGTCAGGGTGTGTGTGGGAGTTGGAGGGGAGGGGGGTCAGGGTGTGTGTGGGAGTTGGGGGGAGGGGGGTCAGGGTGTGTGTGGGAGTTGGGGGGAGGTGGAGGGGGGTGAGGGTGGAGGTTTTGTTGTACACGTTTCTACATTATTGTTAAATACACTGGTTGATCATCCCTAAAAAACAGAGTGGACATTGATCATTGTGCATGTGTCTTTTAATGTCGCACAGTGCATGGTGTACATGTATCCCCGCACCCAGTGCCCAATGTCCTGTCATCCTCACACCCTCAGCTGACTTGTGAGTCAGAAATATTGTCCAATCAATGATTGACGCACTGAACGTCCCTCCTGTGCTTCGGCACCGTGATGCTGTCCTGCCATTCCTTCCTCCTCCCCCTCATCATCATCTGGTGGTAGCAGTTCCACGTCAGGGGGCAGTGGCACGTTCTGACGGATGCACATGTTGTGCAGCATTACACATGCCATGGTGATCTTGGACACCTTCTCGTGGCTGTAGATGAGTGCCCCACCCGACCGGCTGAGGCAACGAAATCGTGCCTTCAACAGGCCGAAGGTCTGCTCTATCACCACCCGTGTACGGGTATGGGATCTATTGTAGTCCTCCTCGTGCCTGTTCTGTGGGTTGCGGACCGGGGTCATGAGCCACGGCTTCAAAGGGTAGCCAGCATCAACTGCATGAGAGTGGAATGAAGGTAAGTGTTTGTGCATTCATGGTGGAGAATTGTACTAGTCTTACATGGCCGCAGGTGATTACTGGCCATACACACATGTCCCAGGATACAGTCACCCCATTACTGGACCGGCTATGTGTCATGTGCAATGGAATGATGGAGGGGGTACCTTTTTACTGATGGGTCATGATGTGCACTCACGTCGTGTTGCATGTGCATCGTATATGCATGCAGCAGTGTTGGACTGCATTCATTGATGTCTTGCGCGAGACTTGGTGAAAGGGGGTGTTGGCTGTATTTGGTAGCATACTCGTCACTCTGCACGGATCCCTAACATGGTGACTTGCAGCAATCCTATGGGGGTGCAGGACCAGTGACACGCTGTAGGATCCCTGTTAGACTCACTTCTATGCACTCCCAGGGATGACTGTCCTGTGTGTTGAGATGCAGGAGTCAGCGACATGGTGCTATTGCACTGCATGGTGCAGGATGCCGCTACGGTGTGTAAGGTCCGCCGATGAGTGGTGCATGTGTTGTGGTATCTGGCCAGGTTTTCTGTTACTCATGTAGTGTTAGGTGTCGGCTCAAATTCATCACTGTGTGGTTATGTGGTCATGTGCCGTGTCACTTGCCTTGGGGCACAGTGTGCTGTGAGGTGAACATCGTGCACTGGCGTGGACATTCACACCCAGGTGGAGTATGCATCCCCCCCTTTCCCACCCAGGTGGAGTATGCATCCCCCCCTTTCCTACCCAGGTGGAGTATGCATCCCCGCCTTTCCCACCCAGGTGGAGTATGCATCCCCCCCCCCCTTTCCCACCCAGGTGGAGTATGCAGGCAACCTACTCACAGCCCCAATGCATTGCAATGGCCCATTCAGGTTACTCACCAAGCAGCCAGGCACGTCGTCCAGCATGTCGCTCCATGTAGCGTGGTAGTGTTGAGTTCTGCAGGACCAAGGAGTCATGAGTTGATCCGGGGTATGGGGCATTGCAATGTGTGATGGCTTTACTGGCATTACACACCATCTGGACGTTGATGGAGTGGTATTGCTTGCGGTTGCGATACGGCACCTCCATGGCATGCAGGACCACCAATTCAACGTGGGTGCAGTCGAGGGCACCTATGCAATTTGGCATGCCTGCCAGTGCATGGAAGGCAACTTTGGTGTCATATATCTCCTGGGGAGTCTTGGGTGGGGATATGTAGTCCCTTGTGTGGGTGAGGACGGCATCCAGCACTTGGTTGAGTATCCGTGAAAATATGGGCTGTGAAATGCCATGCATGTGCCCCACTGTATCCTGGTAGGTGCCTGTGGCAAGGAAGTGGAGCACAGACACTACCTTCAGTAGAGGGGGGATGGCAGTGCTGATTTCTATGCGGCTCACTATATCGCCATGTATCAGGTCCACTATGGTGGTAATGGTGTCCCAGTCAAGACGGTACAGGGTGTGGATCTGCTCTGGTGTGAGGTTGAAGGGGGTGGCTCTGATGCGGGGGATTGGGGGCTGCCGGCGTGGTAATGGTGGCTGCACCGGTAGGGCATGCTGGGCCTGTCTCACCCTCCTTCTCCTCCTGTGTATCCTCTGTGGTGGGGGCTGTGGTTGTTGTTGTTGCTGTTGTTGTAGTTGCTGCCTTGCAAGCAGGGCCTCCAGCTCCAGGAATGCTGCTACAATTGGTATCATCTTAGTGTGGGAGGGGGTGTGGTGTGTGGGTGTGCTCCTTTTGTGCTGTGCCAGACTCCATTGCCTCCACCTGTGCTGATTGAGTGCACCTGTTCCTCTTGGAAACACTGCTCAGGGTTCTTTACACCTTCTCGGCGATGCCGGTATTTACTCCATGGCGGTAAGGTACTTTGCGGTCTTGTGGAGGCCGTTTTTTCCATGTCCGCTTTACTTGGGATCAGCTCCGGTTTACGCCATGCCGCTAATTCCGGCATGGCGTGTCGGGCGCGCCCAACTAAACCGCTATTTACGGCCTCGTACTTTACGACGCCGTAAATAACGGTCTGGTGGGTCAGAATGGGCCGTAACGGGAAACGGCATCGTTTTTCCCTTACCACCCAACTCGGAATGACCCCCTTAGGGTCCAACTTGAACAATTTCTAAGAGCAGATGACAATATAGGGCATGAAGAAGGCCTCGGGTATGAACTAGGGGGAGGTTTGATAGCCAGAAGAGAAATTAGACCAGAAGGTAGAAATGTTCCTAAATGCACAACAATCAAATATTAGCCTCCGATATGCAAAAGAGACGGCCAAACCAGATGGGAATCTAGGTGAAAAAGGTTGCCAGTTCGGCAAGGCCAAGGGACTATATTATCAGATGATATCACACCGAAACAGACTCCTGACACAACAATTATTGGTGCTTCATCTTTTCGAGAAACTGTCCCACAACTATCCTGTAGCTATCTGGGAGAGGAACTTCAAGGAGCTGAGAACTCAACAGAAACTTCTACGACAGTTTTGCTGGCCTGGGGTGTATTCTGAAGCCAATCTATATTGCCAGACCTGTACTATGTGTCGAATGAAGACCAACACTGTGGCAAGGCACCCTTACAAACAATGCTCTTACACAAGGGCCCATTATTTCATGTAGGCTGGATATGATCAGATCCTTGGCTCCCTCTAGTTGTGTGTTCCTATATATGCTTGTCATTGTCGACTATGCTACTAGGTATCCATAGGTGTTGTAGTTGCAGAGAACCTCCAGGCGCCAAGTGTGTGACATATTTATCCCATTTGTTCCTATGTAGGGTTACACAGTGGAATGATAACAGACCCAGGAAGCAAATTCATGTTGTCTATTCTGGAATGAATGTGTCACACCTTACAAATTAAGCAGATATGAATGTGCATGATCAACAAAAATAAATCCTGATGGTGAGGTACAACCAGATCATTCAACAAATTATTCTAAAAACTGCCAGCCCAGAGTGGAAGGACTGGGCCAAGGATTTGCCACTGATCATCACGATGCTAAGGAGCACTCCCAAATCTTCTACTCCCCAATCCTCTACACTTCACCCTGTTGAAATGCTCTGTGGTTCCCCCACCCCACAATTTCCATATTTGCTCCAAGAAGAATGAGAAACACTACCCCAAGAGAAAATGTACTTATTTGAAAAACCTACAGCAATATCTGCAGGCCATACAGGAAATTGCCACAGACCTACAAATGCCCAGCCATTCCAAGAAACATACTATACCAAGCAAACACAACCTCACACTTTTCAACCAGGTGAAAAGGTACTGGTTGTGTTACCTATGGTTAATAACAACTACTTTCTCAGTGGAGATGGCCATAACAGATCTTGGAACCTGCGGGGATTGTTGCTTATAAGGTAAGACAAAATGACAGAAGAAGGATCATACATACATATCATGTTAACTTATTAAATAAATGGAATGAGACAGAAATCCCCACAGGCCTCATTATCCTGGGACAGAGTAATAAGAAAAGCTTCTGGTACATATGATGGTCATACTTGAGGATCTGATGATTGGGAGCACCCTGTCCCTGACACAGCGAGCCGAGTTCTAGAACCTTCTACAGAGGAAAAGAGAAGTATTTTCTCAGCTCCTGGGACATACTACATCTGCTGAACATGTTACTAGAGCTAAACCTTCAACTGTCGTCAGGATATTGCCCTACTGTTTTCCAGAGTCCACAAGAGCCACAGTACAAAGTGAGAAAAAGTTAATGCAACGGCTGAGAATAATAGTACCATCCTCAATCCACTTGTGTTTACCTTTTGTGTTCATTCCCAATCCAAATGGGTCCATCAGAGACTGTATGGGCCACCGCAACTGAACAATATTTCCACCAATGATTCATATCAGATGCCCTAGGTGGATGAGTTGATAGATGGGTTGGGCCCAGTAAGTTACATCTGTACCATTGACCTCACCAACTACTCTGACAGATATCCCTACACGAAGAATGCAGACAAGAACAGCATTTGCAACACCTATTGTACCTATTATAGTAGTTTATTTTGTTCCATTTCGGCATGGATGGAGCACCAGCAACCTTGCAGAGGTTGATGAATTGAGTACTGTTGTACACCAATCATACGCCACAGCCTATTTGGATGACACTGTCGAATACATCTCTAGTTGAGAAACTCATTTAACATACTTGGAACAGGTCTTATCCACCTTGCTTGAAGCAAGCTGAAAGATACATTCTCAGGAGGCACATAAATGTTTTCCATAAGTATGTGTGAGCGACGGAGCACAGTGATGGAGGCCAAAACAACCGATGGGGAGTTCTACACTGAAGAACATTTTAAAAATGTTGGGTTAAAATGGTGTATTTGACAGCACACTTTCTGTAAATAATTGGATAAAAAGCCACACAGTCTGCAATCGGTTTTGTAGAGTAACATGTTGTTGAGATATTTGCTGATATGTCGCTCTTTTCACTTTGTGGCAATCCCTGATAGATCAATCTCTGGTATATAAATCTCTGGTATATTCTCCCACCCCACAATTCTGGGACAAGAAACAGGCTAGGTTTATGCTTAAAACTCAAACACATTTCAAATAAAGGAATATCAAAGGTGGTCCCCTTACTTCATGCAGGGGAACTCACCACAAGATATTAAATATACATAAACAAGGGAAGCTTTTCTACAGAGGAAAATCAGTATGCATATGTAATTCTCACTAAGGTCCAATAAAAGACACACAATAAGTCTATATCAATTATTATTTCTTAATATTAATATTCAGTAATACAATGTAAGATTTGCACAATGCAATGGTTACATTGCCGCTTATCACCCAGCGTGTTCAAATACATCTGCATCACATCAGTTTCCTTATAATCAATCAATCAATCAATCAATCACGCATTTCAAAAGACTTTTTATTTAAGTATCAATAAAAAGTATTCGTACCAGAGAAAGGTTGTATGGAAAATTACCTTTATGTAAATGCCTTTAAATAAGTGAATATGACACTTTGGGTTTCTAATACGTTCATGTGATTTGACTGCCAGCTATAAATAGTTGCATCTACTTTTCAGGTTTGTGTTAGAGAAGCAGTGCTATTAATTTAGAATGAACAAAACATGGATCTACTTTATGTATCCAACCCAGATTGTGACTTTCTGAAAGAACAACAACTATGTCCCACCACCCCCCTCAAATTACCTTGGTGTATTTAGTTAGGGGTCCTGTTACTTCAACACAAGATGATTGAAAAAATGTTGTTGTTTATTTGGAAGTGAGTCTTTTCTATAGAAATTTAAATGCTAAACTCCCTCCATCTCGCAATGTCTCTTTTAAGTATCAATGGCTTTCACAGATTGCACGTTATCAAGCAATTATCTGTTAGGCTATGAAACATGGCCATTCCAATCATAGCCCAAGTGGTAGACTACACCAGTAAAAACAATCTGGGTAGAGTTTACTTAGTTATCATTTACAGAATTGCTCTAGTCTCAGTGCTTGGAAATGCTCCCATTATATGCTGCACACACAACACAGAGAAAGCAAAATACTATTTGATTTTATTTAAATGTAATCATTCATCATAGGTAAGCAAGGATAACCTAGATATGGACCCCTTACTTACTGTGCCTTAGAGGGCGCAGCTTCACCTCAATGGGGAAGCCCAATCTAATCTAATTGTTTTTTTATAACATGCCTAATAGCGTACCTGAGTTCAGTTTCTAAGCGCGGATACAGGATTCTAACCTATGTTGCCCTGAATGGTCTTGCTTCCAAGACCAGAGTGTTGCCCCTCTGCTATCCTCCGTTCACTAGGGGCAAAACATGTTTCTGTGGTTGCTGTTCGTACTCTTCTTCATAGGAGAATTGCCTAGCATTTCAGTGCTGCCCTTGGTTATGGAACCAGACTGATATGCAAATAGATATTTTTTCTCTGGGAAGGGTGCAGCGATCTGTAATTTGGGTGTAGACCATCCCAAATGGAAGAAATTCCATAAGACAGGTTATTTGAATCATCTTCGTTCATCCTTATTAAAGGGGTCCCACATTTGTGTTAATTTTAAAAACATGTGGTTGCACCTTAAGTAACCAAGTGTAATCCAGACGTGGACCCCTTTCACACTTGCCTTAGGGAGGCTGAGCTTCATCTCACTGCAGAGGTCCAACAAGGTTGAAACATGTGTCTGGGGTTGCTGATGCTACTCTTGTTCAGAGGAGAATTGTCTAGCATTTTTTTTTGTATTACTTCGGATTTCACCCTAAATAACCAAGTGCAATCCAGACGTGGAACTTGCTCACTGTGCCTTAGAGAGGCTCAGAGTAACTTCACTGAAGTGGCCCAACAAGTTACAACCACATGTTTGTGGTTGCTGATGGTAGTTTTGTTCAGAGGAGAATTGCCTAGCATTTCCGTGCTGGACTGCCCTTGAGGGTGGGACCAGATTGATATGCAAATGGTACTTACTCCTTTGTGAATGGTGCAGTGAGCTAAAACATGGTTGTACACCCTCCTGAGTGGAAGAAATTCCATTGAACAGGTTATTTAAACCATATTCATCCTCTGTAGGGGGGCTCCCACACTCTTATTTAATTTTTAAATTAACCCTAAGTATCCAAGGGTAATCCAGACAGGGACCCCTTGCTCTTTGTGCCTTAGAGAGGCTCAGCTTTACCTCCCTGAGAAGGCCCACCAAGGTCAGAATATGTGTCTGGGGTGCTGATGGAACTCTTGTTCAGAGGAGAATTTCCTAGCATTTCGGAGCTGGAGTGCCCTTGTCAGTGGGACCAGACTGATATGCAAATGAATATTTTTCCTTTGTGAAGGGTGCAGTGAACTAAAATATGGTTGTAGACCCTCCTGAGCAGAAGAAAATCCATGTAACAAGTTTGCTGGGCCCGGGTCATCCTCACTAGAGTGGCTCCCACACTCTTGCTTATTACGTTTGTTTGATATCTTTCATGAAGTTATGAATATTAATAATTCTAATAATTATACAAATTCAATCAATTTGAATTCTGACTTATTTGATAGAGAATGATCTTTTGGTCAAAACACACTGTTTGTTTTGATTCTGAGTCATATGATTGGGGACATACACCAAAAAACAGTTTTAAATTCATGAGTAATGTTGATTCCAATGACCCTCATATTTCTGCATATGGGATCCAGCCTTTGATTTCAGTTCTGAGGATTGCAAAATCTTTGTGCCAGCATGACGATTCATATAAACAAATCTCAGAGGCCCTATTGTCTATTTTCCATTACCGAGCATCTGGTTGGCTTTGTTGCCTTTACTGATGGCACTCTAAATTCATCAAGCTGTTTGATGTTTGGTCTGGATTTCAAATGCTAGATTGCCCTGAAAACAGGTAAACAGCTCACAACACTGTAAATTAAGTCTAGCTGGAATTTTAAAGATGTATTTATTAAGAAAATCCTCTTGAAATGAGCTCACAAGTGTGGGTGCATCTCACTAACAAAGAGGCCTATTTTCCAGATGGCCATTTGTTCTGTGGACCTAATGTATTTTAATGATAATGAACAACCATATCCATACACTCCAAGTGGCCAAGTCAAGTCTCCTGGGACACTCAATCCCACCGACCCCAATTGGCTCATGTATGCTTGGCTGATACAGGACAAATTAGATTGCCAGAGATTTCAGTGGAGAGCTAACCTGCATTGCCAAAGACTGCATTAGAAAACATTAATTTCTTATATATTTAAATGGTAATGTATTCCATATTTAAAAATGTCACATATACACATCTGTGTGTAATCACAATAGATGTGTATATGAATTTCTAAATATGACAATTTATGTAATTACAGGATTGTACACTGTGATGCTTCATTAGAAAATAGATACTGAGCAGCAACACAATTCCTGGGACTATTACACCATTTAAGGGGAGCAGGGGACATCCTCGCAACCCCCACTCCATTTAAATGGTGTAATGGGGTACACCTTTAATGGGTGAAACCACTGCATTTTTGCCGCAGTTTTTTTGTGCAGGCAATATTTTTGCAGCAATTTTATCACTGCATACCATAAAAACAATAGGGGTAAGAGCTGGCAGAGGAGTGTAGGGATACAGAAACAGGCTCAAAGGGCAGGGGTTGCCAGGGAGGCAGTGCATGTGTGAAACTGGTGGGGGGGGACCTGGGCCCGAGATCAGAGGGTAGCTAGGTGACCAGTGCAGTTTCAGTCAAGAGTTCAGCAGGAGAGGAGGGGAGAGAAAGCAGAAGCAAAGAGCAAAGACTTGAAGTGCTTCCGGAACCAGAGATGGTTCTCCTCAAGTTTCACGGAGGCAGGGAGGCTGATCCATAGGGAAGCCCCAGCCAAAGAAAGAGATCTACCACCAACTCGTTGCTTGGAGAAGCAACTGACCGTGAGGGAGTGGGAGGCATATGAGCAAAGAGTTTGAGAAGGAATATATATAGGAAGAGAGAGTTGAAGGTATTGAGGCCCCAGGCCCCAGAAGGCCTTGTGAACAATGAAGAGGGTTTTAAACTTACTCCTCGCAGCCACTGGTAGCCAGTGCAGAGATTTCAGTGCAGAGATTTCAGTCCTAGAGAGATACGATCCATGGGCTCGAGGCCAAGGACAAGTCTCGCAGTCCTGTTCTGGATGAGTTGCAGAGGGCGGAGATTAGAAGCAGGTAGATTTAGAAAGAAGCTGTTATAGTAGTCCATCCTAGAGTGAACCATAGCTCTGGAGACCCTGAGCTTCTGGGGCAAGGAGAGGAAAGGAAGAATACCTCTGAGGAGGTGCAGCTGGCAAAGATAGAAACAATTGTAGAGGGTACCTATTGTGTGGTATAGAAAGGTTGTCACAAGGCCACTGGCCAGGTTGCTGCCATGTAGAAAATAAGGTTAGAAAATGAGGAAGGGGGTGTTCCCAGCACAGCAATCTGTGAGATTTCTATATTGAAAGAACTGCAACACCCTAATGTAGTTCTACTTCAAGATGTACTCATGCAAGATTCCCTGCTTTACCTCATCTTTGAGTTCCTTTCCATGGACCTGAAGAAATATCTGGATTCCATTCCATCTGGATAGTAGGTGGATCCAATGCTCGTCAAGAGTTACTTGTACCAGATTTTGCAAGGCATTGTATTTTGCCATACAAGGAGGGTCCTGCACAGAGACTTGAAGCCACAAAACGTGCTTATAGACAATAAAGGCGTAATCAAATTACCTGACTTTGGACTGGCACAAGCCTTTGGTATCCGAGTGTACACAAATGAGATTGTGACTTTGTGGTACAGAGCTCCTGAAGTGCTACTTGGATCCCTACGATACTCTACTCCCATAGATGTTTGGAGCATAGGAACAATATTTGCAGAAATGGCAACTAAGAAGCCACTGTTCCATGGAGATTCTGAAATTGATCAACTCTTCAGAATATTCAGAGCATTAGGAACGCCAAACAAAATCTGGCCTGAAGTTGAATCTTTACAGGATAACACGAATACAGTCCCCAAATGGAAAGCTGGTGACTTATCAAATATTGTTAAAACATAAATCAAGATGGACTCGATTTGCTTGCTAAAACCTTGATATACGATCCTGCAAAGAGAATAGCATTAAAAGAGACCTTGAACCACCCTTACTTTGATGATTTTGACAAATCCTACCTTCCAGCCAATGAAATCAAGGACTCATTAAAATGCTGCCATGGAGAGAGCCTGTGTTTCAAGATTACTTACATAACCTTTGGTGAATCACCACTTTTACTTTGTCTCGTCTGTCCTATATATGTATTTACTTGTCTTCATCTTAAACCTTTGCAGCATTGAAGGTGTATTTTGGAAATGTGTACTCTCTCTTCCTAAAAGACAACTGATGCCGATAATAAGGCATGCATTAGGGCTGTTATCCTTGTACGTTGTCTACATATGGAAAGTATGTTTATTGTAGAAAAGGATGTGTGTCAACCAGTAAAACTAATACTCTGTTGCAAATTCTATTTGACTACTTAAGAACTTCCAATCATAAATTCATCCTAACATGGAAGGCAGAGATAACTAAGGTATTGTCATCGGCTGATATATCCATTGATCTGCTTATGACCAACCCAATGCGTGCCAAAGAAAAATGAAGCCGACAGGATTGAATTAAAATGTGTCAAGCGTGCCTAACCTTTCTAAAATGTAAGAATAACCCATTTGATCATAAAAGGTTTGGCACTCCTGAATCTTATTTACTAAAATTCCTGTCTTCATTATTTAGAAATGCCTTTTTATGATTGAGGCTTAATCTCTGGCCTACTAATGAGATATTAACCAATTGGAAAAGCATTCCTAAATCGGACAATGTTTGTTGTTTCTGCAAGGCAATACACCAATCAGAATCCTTGAAACATTTATTAATAGAATATCCGTCACTCATTCCTAAGCGAACATTTTATCTGAAGAAAATATTTTAAGCACAAAGTTCTAAATCCAGATGTTCTGTGGCATGAAATGTTTTCTTCTAAACGAGTAGTAGTTAAAAATGCTATTATTACATTTTTGCTTTCCTTAGATATAAACTAAATTGATTGATGTTGTGTCATTTTTATGCTATTTTAATTGTTTTTTAAATATTTCATATTGCGACAACAAAATTGTAACTACAAACTCGTAGAATAGAATATTTGTTTTCCGTTTCCTACTGTGATGTATGCTACATGTGAACTTATTTTCTCACTCAAATTTCTGTTAATTATTGAGTGACAATCTTCTGGATACTTTTCTAAATATTTTCTTTATGTTATGTTCAAATTTATTAATGTCAGTATGGACTTTTAATATAAAAATTGAAAGGTTGATGTTTATTTAACTATATGAATAAAAAAAATGTAAACCCAGTCTTTGGGCTTCTTGAAAGGAATGTTTATGATGTGTGGAAACTCACATCATGTGTTGGATACTGTCTCTCAGGGGAGCAGGTACCTACCTATATTGCAGAGATGCACCCTTTTCATGGTAGCGGGTGAGAAACATACACCATGAATGAAGTGATGGATTAACTGGCACTTTTTCACTTTAAATTTGAATCAGTTTTCATGACTCTTAATTTTTCGCACAACTTTAAAATATCCAATTGATGGAAGTATTCATTAATGCACAGTAGTCCTCCTGTTGACTTTACCAGTAAATAATGCTGCGCTCCAGTAAGAAAACATATCCAGACTGGTTCCACCGATGTAGGCCTGTATGGCCACAAATGAACAATTATCTTCCTGGCTTTAGCCTTGATGATCATTAAGAAAATGAAATGCCCCAGTAAGAAAATACTGTAAAACAATGTACGCCAGTGCGGCCACGTGAGAACACTTACCAGGCTGGCTTTACCCATCATGCCTATGTCCGCACTGGCTGTGTTGCACAAAAGCCCCCACAAAGAATCAGAGGCTGGCTCCTCCACCCAGCACGCACTTATTCATACACCATCCAAATCATACACTCTGACTCACCCCCACACCCAGAAAGCATTTAGACACTCTCTTTCCTTCCTCCACACAGCTTTACAACATACACTCTCTAATTCACATGTGCGATTAAACAATTTACACACATGCTCACAGACACTCTCTCCTGCATGCACCCATTAATGCATTTCTCTTTTATTGTTTTACCTTTAGCTCTGCTCCGGACTCCACAAAACTTCACTCATGCTGCCTGCTGCAATGAGGGCTCACTTGCTGCAGCAGGAACCAGAAAGCCGGGAGAGCTTCTTGGTCCTTGCACCTCCTTCATGTTGCCCCTGGGTCTCTGAATATGCTTGGAGGCACAATTGTGCTCCCTATGCCTATTCTGCCCTGCTTTATTCAATTCTTCATCCTCAAGGGGCCATGCAATGATGGGCAATCTAGACACCCAAGCCTGGTATGGCCCATTGGACAATCATACTGTGATACTGAAAAATGTAAATGGGAAACCATGTTTCCCTATGGCAGTTAAAGCCATCCCAGGAGTGCTGTCTCATCTTCTTGCTGCAGCTGAGGGAGTGTTCAGTGCTGTCCCTGGGTATGATTGGCTCATCCATTATGGACAAGCTGAGCCTGATCAATTTGTGGAAAGTTTTAACAAGTCCAAAGTCGACAAAGTAGAAGCTATCTACTAAAATGCTTTATCCTAAAAACCATAATGAGATCTGGGACTTCCTCTGCTTTCTTGGCTATTATCAGTGTATTACTGGTTTACTTACAATATTTATTTATTTTTATTTATTTGATTTATATATTTTTATAGCGCTGCAACCTGCAGGCATCAGAACGCTTACTATAAAACAAGGGACTTAGTGACAGGACAACAGGGATGAAGGTAAGAGTTTAAGGCCTCCAAAGATGAATTGAGTTTTATTTGAAGAGCTGTGTCTTGAGTTTCTTCCGAAAGGCTAGGTAATTTGTTTTGGTTTTAAAGTTCAGGGGCAATTTGTTCCATTTGATGGTAGCCTTAATAGCAAAAGATCTATCCAAGCCATTTGTTCTTCTTATAGGATGCACACGTAAGTGTCCTTTATTACTGGATCTCAGATTACGGTTTGGCTCATACCAGGAGAATTGCTTCTTTAGGTATTCAGGTGCCTTTCCGTAGAGACAGAGGTGGACTAGTGTTAAGGATTTGAATAGTATTCGGTCCTCTATGGCAAGCCAGTGGAGTTCCCTCCTCTCGCCTGAAATGTGTTCTCTTCTAGCTTTGCCCGTTATTGTTCTTGTGGCATTGTTTTGAATTGTCTGACATTGTTTTATGTTCTTAGTGCTCGCTCCGAGTAGGAGGGCGTTTCCGTAGTCGAGTCTAGAGAGGATGGTGGCCCTGGTGATTGTTGTACTATTTTGTTTGTTGAGCAGATGTCTGATGTTTCGGAGTAGTCTTTGATGGTACTGACAGTTTCTTTTGAGGTAGGCAACTAGGGCCTCTGCCCCCAGTGAAGCCTGTAGGTAGATGCCCAACGTCTTTACTTTTTCAGAGACTTTAATTACCGTCTCTTGGATTTGAAATGAGGAGTGGGGGGTATTAAGCTTTTTTCTGGCGCCGGTGCATTCTTAGCAGTGACTGTAAGGGACTTTTTGAGAAAGTCCCATAACAACCAAGCACCATGATAGGGTCCTATACATCAGACCTTCACTGCCCTGAACCACGGATTTTGCAAATGAATGCCTCCAGATTGGAATTATGGGCTGTGCTTTCTCGGGTGACCACAGGAAACAAACTATCAGTACTCTACATTAGTAAGAATATGCAGCGGCATGAACAACATTATTCTGCAATATAAAAGGAGTGCATCACAATGAAGCGAGTGGTGAAATCCCTTCCATACTACCTGCCAGGAGGGACCCTTACTCTTTTTACAGATCATGCACCCATCACTTCATTCCCCAGAAAAAAACTTTCTAAGCACTGGATCCTCCATTGTTTTTTGGACCTGCATCCTTTCACATCTGTGGCTCATCATAGACTGGGTTGGCTACAGTCGAATGTCAACTACCTCTTGCATGTACCAAGCATGACCAAATGTCAGATTTAAGCACTCATCCATCTTCTCTCTGGCCTATTAACCCCTACCACCAACAAACAGTAAAAAAGAAAGAAATTTGGTTTCAGCATCAAATTACCAGTTTTAAAAATGTTCCTTCATATGACTGTGAATCTATTCATCAAAAGATACAAACACTGGGTGGTAATAGCCATCACAGAGGACAACAAGTAGCCTAACCATAATGGGTCTCCAGATATCCCTTCCTATTACCTATTCAAAATGTTCTTCCCAGGTGTTCCTAATGTTTTTGTAGCAGAAAGTGTTGCTAGAATACAATACATACAAAGTCATTCGAACTGGGAGGCGGTTCTGCTTTCTGAGCACTTGAGTGGACAGTTGGATAGCAGAACTTGTGGAATTTTTCCCATGAATGAGGCAATAATAACCAATATCAGGATGTCACCTTTTTTGATAGCAGCATAGAAATGGGAGGCTATCACAAGAAGGAAACAGAGATGTACTACTGACCACTTCAAAGGGTATCAGCTGACCATCTGGCATCATCGGCTTACAAGCAATGCCTCATTAGATATCTACAGGCCGATTCATAGAATTAATGTGCGCGGAAAAAACGGCGCACGCGTGCGAAAACGTGCGATTCGCAGTGAAATAGCGAAAATCCCAGTGCAAGTGCGATTATCGCACAGAAAACATTGCACATCTATTCATGGAAGTCCGTGCACGCGCAAAATGTGGGATGTGCGCTGAAAAAGTGCGCGGCGCACGCTGGCGCATGCTGGCGCACAGGTCATCGAACGCCATGCGATAAGGCCACAGCGAATTCGCACATAGCGCGGCGCACATAACAAAAGTAGGCGTAACACTGGGCGTCACACGCAGAATGGGGAACAACTCGTGAAAATGTGGGCGTCACGGGGGAAGTACAGGAGGCAAGTGCGTAGAACGCCCACACGCTCGCCTACAACACGTATTCATGGAATCGAATAGGGAAAAACAGCGCACGGCCAAAGATGCGCACAGGCCCATACATATCTGCCACACAAAAGCAGGCGGTAGCATCCCTGCGCAGGAAAAAAATGTGCGCCAAAGTTCTACACGCGCGAGAAGGCCAACACGCGATCGGGCCTGGGGGAGCATGTGCGTGTATCTCAGAGGTGTGCGAGAAGTTTCACACGCGATCGGGCATGGGGGAGCGTGTGCGTGTATTTCAGAGGTGCGCGAGAAGTTTCACACGCGATCGGGCCTGGGGGAGCGTGTGCGTGTATTTCAGAGGTGCGCGAGAAGTTTCACACGTGATCGGGCCTGGGGGAGCGTGTGCATGTATTACAGAGGTGCGCGAGAAGTTCCACACGCGAATAGCCTGGGCGCGTGTATTCCAGAGGTGCGCGAGAAGTTCCACACGCGATTGGCCTGGGCGCGTGTATTTCAGGGGCTCGCGGGTGGTTTTACAAGCAATCAGGCCTGGGGGAGCGGGGTACGTGTATTTCTGGGGCTTGCGGGTGGTTTCACACGCGATCGGGCCTGGGGGAGCAGGCTACCACTCACCCGTCTGCCTTGCGTGTAGAAGAACGCGTAGCTAACACCCACCCGCTGTGAAGTGATAGCGTGTGATCCATAACGCCTGCAAAACACACGCACCGCACCCCACGAAAAGCAAAGCCCGTACGCGATACCTCACAGACACGCATACGCGCTAAGGGCCTTTGGTCCAATGGAATCGCGTATGCGTGCTGACGCGCTTACGCGCTAAGGGCCTTTCCTCGAATTACACGCTGGCGTGCAGAATTTTCACGTGCCAAATCACTCCTTATCAAGCTGGCCAGGCGTAAGCACACGGAAGACCACGCTCCTGCCCAGAAGGCCGAACTACTGCCCCCCAGAGCCCCGAGCACGCTCCCACCTGCCATCTGCTGCTGCCTGACTGCCTGCTGCCCACGTGCCCTGCCATTTGCTGCCTGCTCATCAGCCAGGGGTGCTGTTGCTGTGACCGCCCCTGCTGGAACCGAAGACTCCCGAATGGGATTCCATCGCTCCACAGCCCAGCCCCAGGACCCTGTTGCCCACCCACTCCTGCCTCTGGGGTTATCATGTCGGGCACTGCAACATCTGGCACCACTGACAACCCCCGGCCAGAGAGGCAGAGGGGCACCAGCTTCAGTGCCACCGAAGTTGGTGTCCTGGTGGAGCAAGTCCTGGGGCAGTATGATGCCCTCTTCGGAAGTTCCCGCGCCGACAAGGAAGGACGGACTCGGATCTGGACTGACATCGTGACTGCCATCAACGCGGAGGGGGTGGCAGTCCGCGACTTCCAACATGTCAAGAAGCGCTGGGAGGACTTCAGGTCCAGGACCCTGAACAAGGCCCGGCGACTCTTGAAGGCATCGGATGCCAAGGGGCGCCGGGGCCACTTGTCAGAAGATCAGATGAGGGTCCTGGAACGCATATCCCCAGCGCCGTCTGGAGTCGAGCGGTAAGTGTACATGCATCATGATTGTGAGCTGTGCGTGTGGTGATGTTTCAGTAGTGTGCAGGTTGCACATCTGTTTGTATGGGGTCGAGTATGGGTGGGGGTGTACAGGGCCGTGGGGCTAACACATGCGAGGGCTGTAATGTGTGAGACATGGATGGTGCTTGTGTGTGTAGGCTTGCATGCCAAATGCAGTTGTGTGGGCACACATGTTTGGATGAATGTGTATGTAAGTAGACATGTCCGTGATGTCACGCATGTATGTTGTTTTCAGCTGCATGTATCACCACTGTGTACATGTGCATTTGTGTGTATTTGACAAGGGTGCAACAGTGATGCAACATGGATGCATGTGACAGCGGGATGTGGAAGCCTGATTGGCAGATGTGACATGGATGCCCATCTGAACACTGCGACACTTGGCAGAGGTGTACACATGCATGCAAGTGTGGTGGTGTGTGTACATGTGTGGTGCACTTCCTGTGTTGCATGTGATGTCTGGCTCAGCTTTGCCTGCTCATGCTGTTGTATGGTATGGATGGTGCTGGCAGTTGCGATATGGCTGTGGTATGGCTCATGTGTGCGAGTTGAAATGAGATGTGTGTTGGGGATTGTGATGGCATGTCTGAGGTTTGCCAATGCCACTCATGTACAACTGTCATGTGTGTATGTGTCCATTGTACAGTGCCCTGATGCCTGTGTTTTATTTCTTCCTGTCTGCAGCGTCAACTGATGAAGAGGGCGGAGAAGGTGCTGTGGAGCACAGCGGCGGGGATCCCACCACCAGCCGGAGACGCAAGGCCCAGCTCCCCTCTCATGTTGCCATCTCATCGGGGAGTGAGGAGTCCGGTGCCGCGTCCCAGGCCACAGCAGCCGGGGGGAGGTCCAAGAGGCGGAGGTTGGAGTTGGACTCCTCGGCAGCAGAAGGGGCAGCTGGGACTCCACAGGGCCCAACGGGGGAAGATGGCAAGGAGTCATCCAGGTTGGTGGGGGGTTTGGTGGAGGAGGAGGCCGTGCAAGCAACAGAGACGGGGTCTGGAGGTGGGGATCCCACTGGTGCTAGTGGTGATGGGCAGGACCAGGGACAGGAGGCAGCACAGGCCGCCGCGGAGGTGCCTCTGTGCAATCCTGTCCCTGATCCTGTCCCTGCATCATCTTGCACCAGCAGGGATGCCTACATCCAGACCCGTTTTCAGGCAGGGGATGAGCAAACGACAACTGGCCTTCCTCTGCCTGTGGACGTGGCTATCCGGGTCCGGGTTGAGCCTGTCCTGACTGGTGTGGCGTTGCGTCAACGGGCCATGCGAGGTGACCTGCAGTCTTTTCATGAGGAGACTGCACGTCATCTCGAATGGCTCGTTGACCACGTCAGCCTGCTGGGACAGGTCACCCAGGCCAGATTCCTCCGTCTGATGGGGCTTGCTACGACCCCCTCCTCAACTGAACACCCTACGCGCCAGTCGTCCTCTGTGCCATCTTCCCACCCATCAGTCACCTGGGTGCCCTGTGGAGCTGCCTCTGACGGTGCGGCCAGGCTGGTGGAGGAGGCATCCCTGCCACAGTCGGGAGTCGGACGTCCAGCAGGGGTGGCCACATCAACGACTGCACCCCAGCCGGCGGAGGATGTGCAGGCAGCAGGAGGCAGTGCACGGGCAGAGGCACAGCAGCAGCAGCAACGTGGTGGGAGCCATGAAGGCTCAGGGCCTTCAACATCGGAGGGGCAGGCATCGGCCGGAGGGCAGGAGGACCCAGGACAGAGAGTGTCTTCCGTGTGGCAGCGGTTGGGCCACGCCATAGATGCGGAGCGGCAGCGGGCGGAAGAGGCACGGCTCA
Organism: Ambystoma mexicanum; assembly: GCF_040938575.1. NCBI lineage: Eukaryota > Metazoa > Chordata > Amphibia > Caudata > Ambystomatidae > Ambystoma > Ambystoma mexicanum. The sequence goes on from NC_090941.1 coordinate 291,909,316, forward strand.
CAATGGTCAGGGCGGAGAACTCCATGCGGAGGGCCCTGAGGCAGGCCGAGTGCCTCGAGGCAATCCGCAGGGGGTTGGAGGTGGACACGTCGACGGCCCTGCTGCCCTTGTACATAGTTATGTAGGTAGTGTTAGGTTTCCTTTATTTTTTTATTTATTTTGGACCTTTTGGACATTGGCCACATTTTTGTATATAGTTTATTTTATTAGTTAGTGTTGTTAGATAGGTTTCATTTCTTTTGTTGGGATAATGGACCCTGGCTTGTTCGTCTGTACATAGTTCACTGTTGAATTTAATTTTTCTTTCACAATTTACCCATGGAGCAATGGCTTTCAATTATTATTTCCCATTGGATTTGCTTTTGTGGACAGTGACTTTGGACACCATTACTTTGGATTATGATTTTTGGTTTTGCTTTTTTTCACGGACATGCTTCTTTTCATTTTTGTACATTCCCATTTCTGTTTCTTTATTTTTGAATCTATTTATGTTTCCTTTAATACATATTTTTTTATCGAACTTCAATGTGTAGTATCATCTCATTGGTTTCATGCATATCATGATATGGGTTTTGAGATTCACTGACACCCATTGGGTGTATGTGAGGGACATGTGTTTGTTTCGAAACTTGCAATTGGTGTTCTGTCATGTCATTGCCATTTCTGAGTGGGTGGATGCAAAACTCGGGTGGGTGTTTTGCATTTGGAGGCTGACCATAGGGACCAGGGATCTAGATTGTGATGACATGTTGGCTGGGGAACATGAGTTGGGGCCTGCTGGCAGGTGCCCCACAGTGCTGGGGGGTGGGGGTGGTGGGGAACATGAGTTGGACATGGGTGGGGGCCTGCTGGCAGGTGCCCCACAGTGCTGGGGGGTGGGGGTGGTGGGGAACATCAGTTGGACATGGAGGGGGGGGCTGCTGGCAGGTGCCCCACAGTGCTGGGGGGTGGGGGTGGTGGGGAACATGAGTTGGACATGGGTGGGGGCCTGCTGGCAGGTGCCCCACAGTGCTGGAGGGTGGGGGTGGTGGGGAACATGAGTTGGACATGGGTGGGGGCCTGCTGGCAGGTGCCCCACAGTGCTGGGGGGTGGGGGTGGTGGAGAACATGAGTTGGACATGGGTGGGGGCCTGCTGGCAGGTTCCCCACAGTGCTGGGGAGTGGGGGTGGTGGGGAACATGAGTTGGACATGGGTGGGGGCCTGCTGGCAGGTGCCCCGCAATGCTGGGGGTGGGGGTGCCAGGGGACATGAGTGGGACATGAGTGGGGGCCTGCTGGCAGGTGCCCCGCAATTCTGGGGGTGGGGGTGCAAGGGGACATGAGTTGGTGATCATTAGTGCAAGGAGACATGTGCCTTTGCTGGGGGGCATGCCCATGTTGGGTGGGCTGCCTGCGGGACATGACCAGGGATGCAGGGTAGTTCCCTTGGGTGTGGGCTGCCTGCAGGGGCCGTGGTCGGTGTACAGGGAACACCTGGGAGGACCCACACTGCCAAATCACATGTAGGACTCCCCGGCAACCCTGAAATACACGGACCCTGCTGAAATCGCGTGTAAAACTTTCCGCGCACCCCTGGAATACACGCACATGCTCCCCCAGGCCAGATCGCGTGTAAAACTTTGTGCGCACCCCTGAAATACCCGCACGCAGCCCAATAGCGTGTGAAACTTCCCACGCACCCTTGAAATACACGCACCCAGGGCAATCGCGTGTGGAACTTCTCGCGCACATCTGAAATACACGCGCCCAGGCCAATCGTGTGTGGAACTTCTCGCACACCCTGAAATACACGCGCCCAGGCCAATCGCGTGTGGAACTTCTCCCGCACCCCTGAAATACACGCGCCCAGGCCAATCGCGTGTGAAACTTCTCGCTCACCTCTGATATACACGCACACGCTCCCCCAGGCCAGATCACGTGTGGAACTTCTCGCGCACATCTGAAATACACGCGCCCAGGCCAATCGTGTGTGGAACTTCTCGCGCACCCTGAAATACACGCGCCCAGGCCAATCGCGTGTGGAACTTCTCCCGCACCCCTGAAATACACGCGCCCAGGCCAATCGCGTGTGAAACTTCTCGCTCACCTCTGATATACACGCACACGCTCCCCCAGGCCAGATCGCGTGTGGAACTTCTTGCGCACCTCTGAAATACACGCACACGCTCCCCCAGGCCAATCGCGTGTGGAACTTCTCGCGCACCTCAGAAATACACGCTCCCAGGCCAATTGCGTGTGGAACTTCTTGCGCACCCCTGAGATACACGCGCCCAGGCCAATCGCGTGTGGAACTTCTCACGCACCCCTGAAATACACACGCCCAGGCCAATTGCATGTGGAACTTCTCACGCACCCCTGTAATACACGCACCCAGGCCATTCGCGTGTAGAACTTCTCGCGCACCCCTGAAATACACGCGGCCAGGCCATTCGCGTGTGGAACTTCTCGCGCATCCCCGAGATACACGCGCCTAGGCAAATTGCGTGTGGAACTTCTCGCGCACCACTGAGAAACACGCGCCCAGGCCAATTGCGTGTGGAACTTCTCGCGCACGTCTGAAATACACGCGCCCAGGCCAATCGCGTGTGGAACTTCTCGCGCACCTCTGGAATACACGCGCCCAGGGCAATCGCGTGTGGAACTTCTCGCGCACCCCTGAAATACATGCGCACAGGCCAATCGCGTGTGGAACTTCTTGCGCACCTCTGAAATACACGCGCCCAGGCCAATCGCGTGTGGAACTTCTTGCGCACCCCTGAAATACACGCGCCCAGGCCAATCGCGTGTGGAACTTCTCGCGCACCGCTGTAATACACGCACCCAGGCCATTCGCGTGTAGAACTTCTCACGCACCCCTGAAATACACGCGCCCAGGCCATTCACGTGTGGAACTTCTCGTGCACCCCTGAAATACACGCGCCCAGGCCATTCGCGTGTGGAACTTCTCGCGCACCCCTGAAATATACGCACCCAGGTCATTCGCATGTAATACTTCTCGCGCACCCCTGAAATACACGCACACGCTCCCCCAGGCCAGATCGCGTGTGAAACTTCTCACGCACGCGTGTTCCTGACACCCGTAACACGTGTTCCCCGCTTTGCGTTTGCTGTTTGCCAGTCCGGTAAACTGGTACAGGGTTGGCGCAGCCCTTTGCGATGGTTTTGCAATCTTGATGGCTTTTCCTTGCGCGAGGGTGTTCTTGGGGGCGTAACTGGTGCTGCTGCAGGGTCGCTGCGCCACTCTGCGCCACGTCTGCTTTTGGAGGTGAGAATCCATGAATACGCTGTGCGCGGAAATTGATTTTATCGCACGCGGATGGCGCAGACATTCGCACGGGCACGCTGTGCGCCAGCCGCGTGCGACACTTTTGAGAGGAATTACATGAATCGGCCTGTACATTTCTTCAGCAGAGTGTCTGAGCATTGCTATTAATCATCTCATTAAGCTATATGTGGAACAGAATTTTCACGTGCCAAATCACTCCGTATCAAGCTGGCCACGCGTAAGCACACGGAAGACCACGCTCCTGCCCAGAAGGCCGAACTACTGCCCCCCAGAGCCCCGAGCACGCTCCCACCTGCCATCTGCTGCTGCCTGACTGCCTGCTGCCTACGTGCCCTGCCATTTGCTGCCTGCTCATCAGCCAGGGGTGCTGTTGCTGTGACCGCCCCTGCTGGAACCGAAGACTCCCGAATGGGATTCCATCGCTCCACAGCCCAGCCCCAGGACCCTGTTGCCCACCCACTCCTGCCTCTGGGGTTATCATGTCGGGCACTGCAACATCTGGCACCACTGACAACCCCCGGCCAGAGAGGCAGAGGGGCACCAGCTTCAGTGCCACCGAAGTTGGTGTCCTGGTGGAGCAAGTCCTGGGGCAGTATGATGCCCTCTTCGGAAGTTCCCGCGCCGACAAGGAAGGACGGACTCGGATCTGGACTGACATCGTGACTGCCATCAACGCGGAGGGGGTGGCAGTCCGCGACTTCCAACATGTCAAGAAGCGCTGGGAGGACTTCAGGTCCAGGACCCTGAACAAGGCCCGGCGCCTCTTGAAGGCAGCAGATGCCAAAGGGCGCCGGGGCCACTTGTCAGAAGATCAGATGAGGGTCCTGGAACGCATATCCCCAGCGCCGTCTGGAGTCGAGCGGTAAGTGTACATGCATCATGATTGTGAGCTGTGCGTGTGGTGATGTTTCAGTAGTGTGCAGGTTGCACATCTGTTTGTATGGGGTCGAGTATGGGTGGGGGTGTACAGGGCCGTGGGGCTAACACATGCGAGGGCTGTAATGTGTGAGACATGGATGGTGCTTGTGTGTGTAGGCTTGCATGCCAAATGCAGTTGTGTGGGCACACATGTTTGGATGAATGTGTATGTAAGTAGACATGTCTGTGATGTCACGCATGTATGTTGTTTTCAGCTGCATGTATCACCACTGTGTACATGTGCATTTGCGTGTATTTGACAAGGGTGCAACAGTGATGCAACATGGATGCATGTGACAGCGGGATGTGGAAGCCTGATTGGCAGATGTGACATGGATGCCCATCTGAACACTGCGACACTTGGCAGAGGTGTATACATGCATGCAAGTGTGGTGGTGTGTGTACATGTGTGGTGCACTTCCTGTGTTGCATGTGATGTCTGGCTCAGCTTTGCCTGCTCATGCTGTTGTATGGGTATGGATGGTGCTGGCAGTTGCGATATGGCTGTGGTATGGCTCATGTGTGCGAGTTGAAATGAGATGTGTGTTGGGGATTGTGATGGCATGTCTGAGGTTTGCCAATGCCACTCATGTACAACTGTCATGTGTGTATGTGTCCATTGTACAGTGCCCTGATGCCTGTGTTTTATTTCTCCCTGTCTGCAGCGTCAACTGATGAAGAGGGCGGAGAAGGTGCTGTGGAGCACAGCGGCGGGGATCCCACCGCCAGCCGGAGACGCAAGGCCCAGCTCCCCTCCCATGTTGCCATCTCATCGGGGAGTGAGGAGTCCGGTGCCGCGTCCCAGGCCACAGCAGCCGGGGGGAGGTCCAAGAGGCGGAGGTTGGAGTTGGACTCCTCGGCAGCAGAAGGGGCAGCTGGGACTCCGCAGGGCCCAACGGGGGAAGATGGCAAGGAGTCATCCAGGTTGGTGGGGGGTTTGGTGGAGGAGGAGGCCGTGCAAGCAACAGAGACGGGGTCTGGAGGTGGGGATCCCACTGGTGCTAGTGGTGAAGTGCAGGACCAGGGACAGGAGGCAGCACAGGCCGCCGCGGAGGTGCCTGTGTGCAATCCTGTCCCTGATCCTGTCCCTGCATCATCTTGCACCAGCAGGGATGCCTACGTCCAGACCCGTTTTCAGGCAGGGGATGAGCAAACGACAACTGGCCTTCCTCTGCCTGTGGACGTGGCTATCCGGGTCCGGGTTGAGCCTGTCCTGACTGGTGTGGCGTTGCGTCAACGGGCCATGCGAGGTGACCTGCAGTCTTTTCATGAGGAGACTGCACGTCATCTCGAATGGCTCGTTGACCACGTCAGCCTGCTGGGACAGGTCACCCAGGCCAGATTCCTCCGTCTGATGGGGCTTGCTACGACCCCCTCCTCAACTGAACACCCTACGCGCCAGTCGTCCTCTGTGCCATCTTCCCACCCATCAGTCACCTGGGTGCCCTGTGGAGCTGCCTCTGACGGTGCGGCCAGGCTGGTGGAGGAGGCATCCCTGCCACAGTTGGGAGTTGGACGTCCAGCAGGGGTGGCCACATCAATGACTGCACCCCAGCCGGTGGAGGATGTGCAGGCAGCAGGAGGCAGTGCACGGGCAGAGGCACAGCAGCAGCAGCAACGTGGTGGGAGCCATGAAGGCTCAGGGCCTTCAACATCGGAGGGGCAGGCATCGGCCGGAGGGCAGGAGGACCCAGGACAGAGAGTGTCTTCCGTGTGGCAGGGGTTGGGCCACGCCATAGATGCGGAGCGGCAGCGGGCGGAAGAGGCACGGCTCACAATGGTCAGGGCGGAGAACTCCATGCGGAGGGCCCTGAGGCAGGCCGAGTGCCTCGAGGCAATCCGCAGGGGGTTGGAGGTGGACACGTCGACGGCCCTGCTGCCCTTGTACATAGTTATGTAGGTAGTGTTAGGTTTCCTTTATTTTTTTATTTATTTTGGACCTTTTGGACATTGGCCACATTTTTGTATATAGTTTATTTTATTAGTTAGTGTTGTTAGATAGGTTTCATTTCTTTTGTTGGGATAATGGACCCTGGCTTGTTCGTCTGTACATAGTTCACTGTTGAATTTAATTTTTCTTTCACAATTTACCCATGGAGCAATGGCTTTCAATTATTATTTCCCATTGGATTTGCTTCTGTGGACAGTGACTTTGGACACCATTACTTTGGATTATGATTTTTGGTTTTGCTTTTTTTCACGGACATGCTTCTTTTCATTTTTGTACATTCCCATTTCTGTTTCTTTATTTTTGAATCTATTTATGTTTCCTTTAATACATATTTTTTTATCGAACTTCAATGTGTAGTATCATCTCATTGGTTTCATGCATATCATGATATGGGTTTTGAGATTCACTGACACCCATTGGGTGTATGTGAGGGACATGTGTTTGTTTCGAAACTTGCAATTGGTGTTCTGTCATGTCATTGCCATTTCTGAGTGGGTGGATGCAAAACTCGGGTGGGTGTTTTGCATTTGGAGGCTGACCATAGGGACCAGGGATCTAGATTGTGATGACATGTTGGCTGGGGAACATGAGTTGGGGCCTGCTGGCAGGTGCCCCACAGTGCTGGGGGGTGGGGGTGGTGGGGAACATGAGTTGGACATGGGTGGGGGCCTGCTGGCAGGTGCCCCACAGTGCTGGGGGGTGGGGGTGGTGGGGAACATGAGTTGGACATGGGTGGGGGCCTGCTGGCAGGTGCCCCACAGTGCTGGGGGTTGGGGGTGGTGGGGAACATCAGTTGGACATGGGTGGGTGCCTGCTGGCAGGTGACACACAGTGCTGGGGGGTGGGGGTGGTGGGGAACATGAGTTGGACATGGGTGGGGGCCTGCTGGCAGGTGCCCCACAGTGCTGGGGGGTGGGGGTGGTGGAGAACATGAGTTGGACATGGGTGGGGGCCTGCTGGCAGGTTCCCCACAGTGCTGGGGGGTGGGGGTGGTGGGGAACATGAGTTGGACATGGGTGGGGGCCTGCTGGCAGGTGCCCCGCAATGCTGGGGGTGGGGGTGCCAGGGGACATGAGTGGGACATGAGTGGGGGCCTGCTGGCAGGTGCCCCACAATTCTGGGGGTGGGGGTGCAAGGGGACATGAGTTGGTGATCATTAGTGCAAGGAGACATGTGCCTTTGCTGGGGGGTATGCCCATGTTGGGTGGGCTGCCTGCGGGACATGACCAGGGATGCAGGGTAGTTCCCTTGGGTGTGGGCTGCCTGCAGGGGCCGTGGTCGGTGTACAGGGAACACCTGGGAGGACCCACACTGCCAAATCACATGTAGGACTCCCCGGCACCCCTGAAATACACGGACCCTGCTAAAATCGTGTGTAAAACTTTCCGCGCACCCCTGGAATACACGCACACGCTCCCCCAGGCCAGATCGCGTGTAAAACTTTGCGCGCACCCCTGAAATACCCGCACGCAGCCCAATAGCGTGTGAAACTTCCCACGCACCCTTGAAATACACGCACCCAGGGCAATCGCGTGTGGAACTTCTAGCGCACATCTGAAATACACGCGCCCAGGCCAATCGTGTGTGGAACTTCTCGCGCACCCTGAAATACACGCGCCCAGGCCAATCGCGTGTGGAACTTCTCCCGCACCCCTGAAATACACGCGCCCAGGCCAATCGCGTGTGAAACTTCTCGCTCACCTCTGATATACACGCACACGCTCTCCCAGGCCAGATCGCGTGTGGAACTTCTCGCGCACCCCTGAAATACACGCGCCCAGGCCAATCGCGTGTGGAACTTCTCGCGCACCCCTGAAATACACACGCCCAGGCCAATTGCATGTGGAACTTCTCACGCACCCCTGTAATACACGCACCCAGGCCATTCGCGTGTAGAACTTCTCGCGCACCCCTGAAATACACGCAGCCAGGCCATTCGCGTGTGGAACTTCTCGCGCATCCCCGAGATACACGCGCCTAGCCAAATTGCGTGTGGAACTTCTCGCGCACCACTGAGATACACGCGCCCAGGCCAATTGCGTGTGGAACTTCTCGCGCACCTCTGAAATACACGCGCCCAGGCCAATCGCGTGTGGAACTTCTCGCGCACCTCTGGAATACACGCGCCCAGGGCAATCGCGTGTGGAACTTCTCGCGCACCCCTGAAATACATGCGCACAGGCCAATCGCGTGTGGAACTTCTTGCGCATCTCTGAAATACACGCGCCCAGGCCAATCGCGTGTGGAACTTCTTGCGCACCCCTGAAATACACGCGCCCAGGCCAATCGCGTGTGGAACTTCTCGCGCACCCCTGTAATACACGCACCCAGGCCATTCGCGTGTAGAACTTCTCGCGCACCCCTGAAATACACGCGCCCAGGCCATTCACGTGTGGAACTTCTCGCGCACCCCTGAAATACACGCGCCCAGGCCATTCCCGTGTGGAACTTCTCGCGCACCCCTGAAATACACGCACCCAGGCCATTCGCATGCAATACTTCTCGCGCACCCCTGAAATACACGCACACGCTCCCCCAGGCCAGATCGCGTGTGAAAATTCTCGCGCACGCGTGTGAAACTTCTCGCGCACGCGTGTTCCTGACACCCGTAACACGTGTTCCCCGCTTTGCGTTTGCTGTTTGCCAGTCCGGTAAACTGGTACAGGGTTGGCGCAGCCCTTTGCGATGGTTTTGCAATCTTGATGGCTTTTCCTTGCGCGAGGGTGTTCTTGGGGGCGTAACTGGTGCTGCTGCAGGGTCGCTGCGCCACTCTGCGCCACGTCTGCTTTTGGAGGTGAGAATCCATGAATATGCTGTGCGCGGAAATTGATTTTATCGCACGCGGCTGGCGCAGACATTCGCACGGGCACGCTGTGCGCCAGCCGCGTGCGACACTTTTGAGAGGAATTACATGAATCGGCCTGTACATTTCTTCAGTAGAGTGTCTGAGCATTGCTATTAATCATCTCATTAAGCTATATGGGAAAATCTTCATTTTGTGAACTGTGGTTGGTCAGAAGAGGGCAGGAAGACAAAGAAGTGGCATTTGGGCTATATACTTTTATTTTAAACAACAACAAAAAAACAACACCAACCTTTCCCTAGCTCTAAAGGGGAATCCCTACCAAAATCAAAGATAACTGTGTGCTCGTCATCAGTATAAATGTCAAACAATAAAAGTCCTCTATCCCAAAAATTCTCGCCTGTCTCTGCCACTAACTGAAAGAACTAACTAATAAAGAAAGGGCAGGAGTATGATTCCCTCCTACTGAAATAGTGCACCACAATCCTGTGACTAATTACTAGAGAATAGTTCAAGTTCAAATAAAGGGCCAGGAGAATGACTCCCTTCTCCTGGTTTAGCAAGTTTCAACTGTGATGACAGTGGCCCTCATTACGACCCTGGCGGAGTGGGTTTACGCCAGCGTTAATCGCGGCGGACCCGTCCGCCCTACTACGAGTTCCCGTAGCGCCATGGAACGTTTTCCGCCTGGTTTTTCCGGGCGGAGAAATCCATGGCGCTACGGGACCTTGATGTTAATTACGCCACCGTATTTTGCGGTGGCGCAATTAACGCCTTCCCCACTCCCATTATACCCTATGGGGCAAAAATGGGAATGGGGAAGGGTAAAATGGGGATTGGGGATTTACCGCCCCGCCAAGGTCGGCATGGGGCGGAAAATCCGCCAACCTCCATGGCGCTATCGGCAGCTTTCCGCCGTGCTCCGCGGTGCTTTTAGCACCGCGATTTCCGCCAGGGTCGTAATGAGGGCCAGTGTCTAGTGCACTGTCGATAATTCAACATAAACAACACTCTTCGGGTCTTCAACCTCCTTTCAGGCTTGACTCTGTATTCTGTGGCTTTACTATCGGATTAATTCTCCTGGGTCAATGTAGGCCTTCTTCAATATCAAACAATGCTTTTCAAGAGCTCCTTCCGAACTCTACTTAGGGTGAACTTAAACTCCTCCTTTTCCTGGTGTCAGCCACACTGAGGATAGTTAGTTACTTCATCTTCTTGACTTTTAATGTCTCTCAAACAAGCCTGGAGATTCAAAGGGCACCTAGGACTGGAAAGGCAATTCATTATGTAATCTTCTTCCTTTTGACTTTTAGGGGTGATTTCTAAACCAAGAAGACCACTCCCACTGCTTCTTATATTCTTCTCTCACAGTACACCCACATGGTTGAAGGGAATCACTCGGAATGTCTTTGATACTTGAGTTTCATTTATCCCAGTCTCTCTGAGAAGGGTAATCTCTCCCGTAATTTATCACACTTACTTTACATTCACCACCCCCTTTAGACAAGGGAGATCCTTCTTATTCATATTCACACTGGAGGCTCTTTGTTGGTAGTTACAGAAATGAGGGAGATTATTCCTGAGGTTTCCCACACTTATAGTGTTTCTGCATTCTTCACTGAGACAAGGGAGATTACTCCCGAAGTTCCCCACACATATAGTGTGTCTGTATTCTTCACTGAGACAAGGGAGATTACTCCCGAGGATCCCACACTTATAGTGATTCTGTATTTATCACTAGGATGAGGGAGAATACACCCTGGACACTCTCCCTTTTCCGTAGCTTTAGCTTGACTACTGGGACGAGGAAGGTTGCTTTGGATGCTGCTCTTGGTTGGCTCCACTCCCTTACCACGTCTCCTGTGTTCACCATTATCTATATATGTAGCAGGCCCCTACACCGGTTCTTCTAAGAGCAGGGGATCACTCTGCCAACCTCTGTGACTATTCACTCACTTTCTCGGATCCCGTGGTAACTCCTAGGGCACCTCTGCAGTTGAACCGTATCATCAATGTTCTTCAACCAGCCGGTCCACTGCCACGAGGTCGCGCCACTGTTTTCCAACTTCAATCTTCCTGGTAAGCCCTCACTCAGTCGGGCTGCAGCGGACTCCCTCGGTTTACCCCGGGCGCTCTCAGCGGCACTAGTCAGCTTCCCCAGCATTCCGCCCTCTTATTCCTTTTCGAATCTCCTGGGTTCTCCAGGCTTCACACCTGTGGCTTCTCCTTTCAGGTAGTCCTTTGACTCTGTTTATACAAAAAGGCTTGGTCATCCCCAGCATAAGATCCCAGTCCTTCTGCTGTTTCCTTTGGTCCCTCTTCATCCTCCCTAGTGGTCTTCTTGTCTCAGTACTTAGTGGGCGAACACTTGATATGCTTCCTTGAGTGATCTTCCTCACCTCAATAGCTTCAGGAAAGACTTTTTAAAGTCCTGGGCTTTTATTGATTTTACTGTGCCCAACCTCTGAGTAACGTTTGGGTGGAGATTTACAATACATAACAGTGTGTTTTCATATGGGCTGCTAATACTTTGAGTAGGTTTTAAAGTCTCAGGGATGAGAGGGTCTTGCAGGAGTATAATAGCCTTCAGATCTTCCCCCTTACAGATCGAATTGCATCTACAAAACTGCATCTCGAATTATCGTGGTATAACGGGTACCCCCTAAAAAAAGGTGTCTTGATGGGACTGTATTGAGTGTTTTGTCTAGGTTGCCTGGCCGTAGTGTGCTAGATACCTTTGTAGCAGCTCCGAGACGATATGCATAACCAACTTGCAAAATGTAGATCGTCTCGCCTTGGAAACATTTAAATATCTGTTCATCTGAAAGCAGCCTCAATCTGTTCACCTTCCAATAAAGTCCCCCGTGCATCTTGTGGACTAAAACATGTTGGGATTTAGGGCTCATAAAGATTAGGTTAACTAGTTGACCCGTGTTCGTCTAATATTTGTTTGTATAGGACATCAGCAGTGTTGCAATTTATTGAGAAGTAATATTGCATGACTGTAAAACATGCTTTTGTTAATATTCATTCTAACGTTTATATAGAAAAACATTGACATTTGGTCACTGTTATTATATGTACTTTTACTCAAAGTGAAATAAAAAATCTAAGCAATTCATAAACATGTGGCTTGAGGTAATTTGGGTAGTTGAATGGAACGTTTTGTATGTTGTCAAACTTTGGTTGGCCGGTATACACTCTCTTTCCAAATGCCTCACTGTCCTCTATAAGCGACATAGTGGTGTGTGTCCAGCATCACTAGAGGCGCTTGCATAAGCTTCCCGCGCACCACTGTAGACTACAGAAGGAATGGTGTGTAGCATGTGGGTCTTATACGTGTGTCAATGTCTAATGTGCCTGTGCGTTGCTTAAAAGACAAATGCACACGGCTCGATTTTCGACTTCACTGCACAGACTTCTTGCAGAAGATGGATGCCAATGCTCATTCCTTTGCCTGCTCTGCCTTCCAGGGAGAAACAATAACAGACCAAGGACCACGTGAAAGACATTTTGAGGGAGTCTAAAGTCTTTGCCCTGCCTTAAAAAGCCTTAGCCCCTTTCGCATTAACTGCTTTCTTTTCCCCGCAGTCACCAGCTCCTCCTCCTGCACAACTGCAGCCACCTCTTCAGTCCTGCACCTCACAGTGACCACCTTTCTCTCATAGCTGTTGCTTCCTCCTTATGGTGCACCCCTGAAGCTGCTACAACCAACTCCTCTACCTACATGCCCACTACCACAGGTGCTTTTGCTTTTGCTTTTCCCATAGCCGATTCTACCACCACTATAATAGATATTCGCCTCCTCTTGTAACAGTAGTGTATTCCACTTCCTCCTCTCCACACACAAATGCAAATATTTTGAACCACCAACCGCATTTGCATAGGGTGTTGCTGCAATTCCTTCAGCACAACCTATTCCTCGACCACCTCCATGAAAGCCTTAGCCTCCATCATATACCCTCTTCTCCATTTCCCACTGTTGCTGTCAACCACACACTCTACCTTTCCCCACAATGACAACAGGCTACTACCCTTGCCGCCACCACAAGAACGTCTACTCTGTGTTCATTCTCCATTATAGCATCCACTTATCCTCTCTTCTGATTGGATGCCCAGCACTCCTCTGGGTTTTAAACTCTGTAGCAAGGTGTGTTTTGCCCTCAATGAGTGGTCGCTGTGATATGGTGGGCGGGAGGGTAGCTGTCACGTAATACAGACCAACTATCACAGGATGGCGAGTAATCTCCTGCACCTGGATCTCTAGCCATCTTCACTTCTGCAAGGCAGGTGAGCGTTCATACATTTGGTTGGCGCAATTCCCCATGCAAATGTGGTGCTTTCCAAATCTACAAGTTCTCTGAATATAACATTGTTATTAATGTGTTAACAAAGACTCTGTCAAAACCAAACATAAGAGGATCCGTTTTTTGATAATCGAATTCTTGCAATTTTATGTGGGGGAAGGGGCACTCGTGTTACTGCATAGAACTCATAACGTGCAACTTTTGAAAGACTATCCAACTGCCTGGTTATCTTTGGAACTGCCACAACCCAAATTTTTTCCACCGCATCCTGTAAGTCCCAGTATACCCTCTCTGTATAGCCTTCTAACTGCACATATACTATTATATCATTCTAATAGTGTACACAGTATCGTATTCTTTTACTGCCCCTCATCCCCCATTGTTGCACAGCAAGCTATTGTAAGGTGTATGCTATATATGGCCCAATACATACATAGATAGATACAAAATGCCTTACATTGAAAGTTCCTTTGGGTGGAAGGAGTACCATTATTTGACATTTAATTTATATAAGGGAATACTCCGCTGCTTCGTGCTTTCAGAGCTTTAGGCTTTTCATATATTCGGAAGTGGTCAGGCCCCCATTGAGTTACCACTAGGAACGTATGCTGCGTATTGTCCAGCTTTTTCCCAGGCCCAGAGCAGTTGTTAACTTTTTAAAAGGGTCATATTCCTCCACATTCGTCTTTTGTACAGGTACCTGAAACCCCTTCACATCTGTGAATAGAACAAGGGCTACCTGTAGGAAGCAAGACTACACATTATGGGGCTGATTCATGGAAGTGTTTTACAATGGCGCACTCCCATAGGAAAACGTTCCATGAATCAGGCCCATAAATGTGTAGCAATTAATGAGTCATTTTAAACCAAAGTAGCACATTTTAGCACAGGTCCCCCTTCAGCATGCCCTTTTGGCCAGAGCCAGCGGGGCGCGCTGAAGAGGGAACTAACACCAACGGCATAAACTTAAGTAAACTGCCATGCAAAACACTAATAAGTGCAATGTTTTGGATGACAGCACATTTAAGGAATGCACATCCTGCTCAGCAAGTGAGGCCGTACTGTTGTGGCCTTAAAGGACGTCAGGATGCTGCAGTGGGTTCTAACTGTCTTTATTACAAGACAAACAGGTAGGCATAAACTTGGCTGAGTGCAACAGGGGAACTACTCACAGTTCAGTTCAGGGCCCTGCCAGTTACATCACTGGGGGCAAGGTGTGCACAAAGATGGCACGCTACAAGCTTCCAGGGCTCCCATGTGGCCTCCTATGGCTTTGGACTTATGCCCTGGAAGCTGGAGTCATTAGGCTCTTCAGGGCCTCAGTTCCAATGACTCCTCATCAGGAGCAGCGCTCTCGGTAGACCTGACTGGTCTGGCCATCGCCAACACTGGCGGGAACGTTGTCTCGCGGAGCGCAGGCTCGCGAGATCTCGTTATGCCCAGATCTCGCGAGACCATGCTCCCGCGATCACGTGACGTCCCCACACACCTCCTTTACTGGGATAAAGGATGGATGGTCATTCCATGACGAAGTCTGCAAACTTGCTGGGTCTCCTTCTCTCTCTCTGTGGTCCACTCCGATCTGGACATGGGGCAGGACTGCGGGAACGCTCTTGAAGAGGTGCAGGTGATTCGGGTTCTCCTTGTCTTGCTCTTCGCTGTGACTCCCTGAGTGGTGTTGAAGAGTTGGGGCTTGAGAACTTGTTGCCGTGGTGTGACTCTGAGTTATCTCTTTCTGAGAGGTGAGAGTTTTCAGATGTCTCCTGGTGGTCTTGATCTTCTCCGGCTTCCCAGTGTGGCTGTTCAATGGATCCTTTCCTGCGGTACATGGCCACCCTTTCTAGATTCCATTTCCTTCCGTTGCTGGTGCAAATGTGGTTTGACCCTTTCTCCAGGACTTCTATGGGACTGCTGTATCTGGAGCCAGTCGAAGTGTCTTTGTGGGGAAGGCGTATCTTTACTAGGTCGCCTTTGTTAACTACTGTGTGGCGAGCGGCTCGACGCAAGTCCCCTTGAGTCTTCATGGCTTCTTTGTTACGCTGCATGCTGAAAACTACGTCTTCCATGTCCACTTCTTCGTCGGCCCTCACTTGGTGGAGCCACGGTGGTACCAGTGTGGATGCTGCCCTTCTCCCCCTTAGCAGATGGAATGGCGAAACACCTGTGACGGCATTGGGGGTGATGCGGTGGGCTGCTACAGCTTCCTTGACTGTCTTGTACGGGTCTAGGCCCGAGGCATGCGCCAGTTGCAGCGCCCGTTTGATGAAGCGGTTTGCACGCTCAACCAGGCCATTGGCCTGTGGGTGGCAAAGACTTGCTCTCAGC
Source organism: Ambystoma mexicanum (assembly GCF_040938575.1). Taxonomy (NCBI): domain Eukaryota; kingdom Metazoa; phylum Chordata; class Amphibia; order Caudata; family Ambystomatidae; genus Ambystoma; species Ambystoma mexicanum. The sequence goes on from NC_090941.1 coordinate 291,924,906, forward strand.
TGTTGAATGTTGTTGAGTTTGAGGAATTTCTCCATTTCTCGAGAGACCAGCTGGACTACGTTGTCTGTGACGAGTTCTTCTGGTAGGCCTTCCCACTGGAATACGGCGGTGAGTGCTTCGATGACTGTGCTTGTGGTGATGTCTGCAGTGAAGTCAACTTCGACCCATTTGGAGAAATAGTCGACCATGACTATCCCGTATTTGTGTTCTGAGGGCATGTTGTCCAAAGACCCATTGAAATCCAAACCTAGTTTGCGCCACACCCCTTTGGGGACTTCGGTGGGCAGCATGGGAGCTTGCCTCACGGCTGGGCGCTTGTCACTGTTGGTGCACTCATGGCACCTTTCGGCCATTTGTCGTATTTCCTGGTCCATGCCCGGCCACCAGTAGGCGTCGTGTATCCTGCTTCTGGTCATGTTGCATCCCAGATGGCCTGAGTGTGCTCTGCACAGTATCACTTTGCGGATTCTGCTGGGCGGGATGACTTGATCGCCTCTGAGAATGAGACCGTTCATGGTGATGATTTCCTTGTTCACCTTCCCGTAAGGACGAAGGCCTTCGGGGATCGCTCTCTTGTCGGGCCACCCTTCGCGAACCCAGGCACCTACGCGCCGTAGGCCGTCGTCCTGCTCGAATTCCTCCTGCCAGTGGCACTCACTCAGGTCCATGTACTCGCCATTCCTCAAGTCACTGATGGAGGCTACGACACACTCATCTTCCAAGAATGTGGTACCAGGGGTGCTTTGGTTCAGGAGCCTGGACATGCAGTCCGCTTGTGCGTTTTTCCAACCCGCAATGTGGACTATCTCGTATGTATATTCTTGAAGCTTTGCGGCTATCCTGGCCAGCCTCAGGGTGGCAGTCTTGGTGCCGCCCGGGCTCAGCATGTGAATGAGGGGTTTGTGGTCGGTGACCAACCTGAATCTCGTGCCCCAAACATAAGATCTGAAGTAGTCGACGGCCCAGGCACATGCCAACATTTCTTTCTCAACGGTGGGGTAATACTTCTCCGATGATGAAAGCGCTTTTGATGCAAATGCCACAATGTTTTCAGTGTCTCCCTTTTTCTGGGTCAAGGTGGCCCCCAGGCCGTATGCTCTGGCGTCTGTAGTAATGCAGGTGTCCCATTCAGGGTTGGACGGTTTCAGGCATGGCGTCCGTAGAATTCTCCTTTTGATTTCACCGAACGCTTCGTTTTGCTCTGGGCCCCAGGCGTAGGCTGCCCCCTTCTTCAGAAGCTCCCTCATGGGGGATGTGGTCTCGGAGAACCTTGTGACGAATTTAACATAGTACCCGGCTAGGCCCAAGAATGAGCGTAGTTCCTCTCTGGACATCGGAGCCAGGGCTTCTGTTATGGCTTCCATGAGGTTCTTCTTGGGGCTGATGCCTTCACTTGAGATGCAGTACCCAAGGTATTCTACCTTGCTCACTCCAAAGACGCATTTTTCGTGGCGTAGATGAACGCCTGCCTCTTGAAGTTTGCTCAGGACTGCCCTGAGAGCTTTGTCATGGGTCTCGTTGTCTTTTGCATACACGAGAATATCGTCTTGAAAGAAAGAAACATTTGTGAGCCCTTTAAGTAGAGAGTTCATCATCCTCTGGAATGCGGACGCTGCCGACGACAACCCAAATGGCATGCGTGTATATTGAAAGGTGCCGAAAGGAGTGACGAACGCTGTCAGAGGGGGGGAGGATTTGTGTAGAGGAATCTGGTGATAGGCGTCACGCATGTCCAGCTTCGAGAAGATTGCCACCTCTTTCATCATGAGGACAATCTCGTTGATGCTGGGGAGAGGAAAGCTATCCGTGACTACCTCTAGATTCAGGCTTCTCAGGTCGATGCATATTCTAAGGTCGTTGCTGGATGTCTTTTTGACCAACACCACTGGACTCAGCCACTCTGAAGACTCCACGGTCTCGATGGTACTCTCTTTGACCATCTTCCGAAGGTGGGCATCCAAATCGGGTCTCGCCGTGGCAGGTACTGGCCTGACTTTGTGTTTCACCGGGACCGCGTTGGGTTTCAGGCGAATCTTGTGGACAAAGTTTCTCACTTTCCCTGGGTTCTCGGAAAACAGGCTCGGGAAAATCTCCTTATACTTTTGCGCTGCTCCTGAGGAGACCATGAGTACCTGTTCCGGAGTGCTGGGATCTAGTTTTATGCTGAGTTTGTGTTGATCGTCCCATCCCAGCACGGCTGGGCCTTTGGGTGAGAAGTACACTTTGGTAGTGGTAGACCTCCCTTTGAAGTCGATCCGGGCTCTGATGTAGCCTAGGAGGTCGACAGTTGCACCTTCGAAAACACCGTCGTTTTTGCCTTGTCGTTCTGATCTCTACTTGTGCTTGTCCCATCATCTCCTTATACGTGTTGATGGGAAGGATTGTGAGGTCAGATCCCGAATCTGCCATGACACGTGTTTCCATTCCGTCCACTTTAATGGTGCAGTGGGGCTTTTCCCTCCTGGCATGGGGGGCGTAGACCATGACGACCATGGGTCTGTCCTGTAGTTCGTCATCATCGCTCGAAGCGCAGTTGCCATCGACGCGGGAGGCGGTTTTCTCCCGCCATGTACATTCCGGGGCCACGTGACCAATGTGTCTGCACTTGGAGCACTCCTTATTCCTGGCGGGGCAGTCGCGATCATTCGCCATGTGCTTGGTGCTGGCGCATCTATAGCTTTTCGGCACCTCCTTTTGCCTGGGGCCTTTGTCTCTGGGGCTGTCGCGGGACTGCTTGTCTCTGCGCCCTCCCCGTTGTAGCGCCGCAAGTTCGGGCACAGGCAGGTGACTTCCCGCCTATTTGCGTCTGCTGGAAGTTTCTTCCTCCGCCCTGGCAATTTGGATGGGCTTGTCAAGGGTGACCTCCTTTTCTTGGATGAACTTGTCCTGGACTTTCCTAGAGTTAGTGTGAACGACGAGCATGTCGCAGATAACTTGTTCTGCGTTTTCGCCAAAGGCGCAAAGAGAAGCCAGCTCCTTCATCCTGGTGACGTAGTCGTCCACGGGTTCGCTCCCTTCCTGTTTGCAGGTGTAGAACCTCAGCCTGTGCAGTACCATGTTCTCCTTATTCGTGAACCTCTTCACAATGCGACGAGTCGCTTCCTTGTAGACATCGTCGTCGGCCGCAGGTATTGCTCTCAAGCTGGCAAAAATGTGCTGATCTTCAACCCCCAATGCATTTAGCAGCATCGCCCTCTTCCTGACGGGGGCATATCACGTGCCGCCCACCGCCTCCAGATAGGTGGAGAAAAGGGGCTCCCACTGCTTCCATGGAATTGCTGGGGTCCCTGGCGAAGGGAGAAACGCAGGGGGCGGTGTGGCGCCTTGCATGGTGGGCCCGTGGGTCTTTTGATATCCTCGTCGCCAATTATGTTGTGGCCTTAAAGGACGACAGCATGCTGCAGTGGTTCTAACTGTCTTTATTACAAGACAAACAGGTGGGCATAAACTTGGCTGAGTGCAACAGGGGACTACTCACAGTTCAGTTCAGGGCCCTGCCAGGTACATCACTGGGGGCAAGGTGTGCACAAAGATGGCACGCTGCAAACTTCCAGGGCTCCCATGTGGCCTCCTATGGCTTTGGACTTATGCCCTGGAAGCTGGAGTCATTAGGCTCTTCAGGGCCTCAGTTCCAATGACTCCTCATCAGGAGCAGCACTCTCAGTAGACCTGACTGGTCTGGCCATCGCCAACACTGGCGGGAACGTTGTCTCGTGCAGCGCGGGCTCACGAGATCTCGTTATGCCCAGATCTCGCGAGACCACGCTCCCACGATCACGTGACGTCTCCACACGTACATTCCTTCTCAATATACCGACATCCAAAACATAGTATTGCTGTAAATAAATGGGTTCCATTACTAGTGCGTATGTTCATGACATGCATCACAAATAAATCAACATAAACAGACACCGTAACATGAATAGAATTTAGACAAACATAAAAGTATACCCTTAATATTTCCCATTTTATTTGGCAAACGACTGCAATTGAATGTGTACGGAAGAATAATTTCAAGAAAAAAAAGATGTACATTACATGCACACTGTGGGGCTGATATACTAAGCTAAATAAGTATCTTATGATGCATTCACTAAGCCAGCAAAATAGTGTAAGTAGGAAAAAAGGACGCAGGCTCTTACTTAAGTTACTTGTTTAGCTTAGTAAATCAGACTCACATATATATTTGTATTGGGCTGATTTACTAAGCTAAAAAAATAATGTAAGTAATGCTACATTTACTAAGCTCAAAACATAGTTTAAGTAGAGTTAGGCTCTTACTTAAACTACTTATTTAGCTTAGTAAATCGGCACCTGTATGTTCATGGGGAAAACATGTTAGCACAGTGTAGGGTGAGCACACCCCATAATTAGGCCTGCTTGAAATATTTTGAGTAAAACTCTAACCATAGATTTCCAGTAGTTTTAAGTCTCTCGAACTCTGGGACATTTTGGTGAGTCAGCTGAAAATGATAGAGCAGGTCGCTAACTACTGCAGTGCTGTAACATAGGAGTTTTCAGGCGCCATACTTCCCAGTGTGAAGAGGCCTGCATACGCTAGGAATATTGTAGTTGGGTGCATGCACTCAGACAAGAAATAGACAAATACTTGTTTCTCTTTCCCGTGTGATACGGACATTCCCCACTGGTGCGGAAACCTCTCACACTGAAAAGAGAAACTATATTTGTATATTTCTAAAGTAGAAGATCCATCCACCTTAGAAATGTGTATCTTTCTTAAAATATCTGGGGATGGATATATTACTTTATAGTGTTATGCAGTTAGTGTTTATACTTTGAGTTTCATGGTTGAATTTGTAGTGGAATACAGTGTGTCTTTGTACCTTGAAGTTGTTTTTGCCCCTCTTTGTAGACACTTTTTGTTAGATTAAATTCAACTCCTATTTCCAAATTCGTTTTATATCTAATTTTAGTGTTTTTATGTGGGTGTATGGCATATAGCATATGAGTGTATGTCATATAAGTGTATTGTGAGGGGTCAGAAATGTGAGGCGGACAACTTTGTAAAGAGTTTTAACTTCTACAATTTTATTAAATAAAACAGGTTACATTAACCCCTCACTATCCCTATTCTAACAAGGATTTCCCTGCCTAAAGTAAACTAGAGGGAACACTCTAACCAAGGGATACCTAACTCTCACATGTATACAACAATCAAGGCAAAAAGAAATTATATTGCAACTCAATTCAACAAATATATACAACATATAACCTGGTTGACAGTATGATCAATGTCTCTTGTCACGGACTGGGCAAACTTCCCTTCCCCAGATCCAAACAAGGGTTATCGCCACAGTTCAAAGGGAACACAAGGAAATCCAATTTAACACAAAATTCCATTGTTTTAATGAATTATCTCGACAAACTCATAAGCTCCCACTCCTCCTAGAATGGGAACTGTCTCAAAGTATCATGAAAAGGTCATAAGCTCTCACTCCTCCTGGAATAAGAATGCTTCCACATCTTTGACAACAAGAAACAGTTTGGTCAGAATGGTCTGCTTCAAGAATTACCACAGGAAGAATTGTAACTTTTCCTCAAATTAGCTTTCGCAATTCTTCCCCAAATGTCACAACTCAAAATGCTGTTTTCTAATAGTACCACTCTTCAGCACTTGCACTTTCTACTACCTTGCGTATTCTTTCCCCAGGTTTCTTCTGTGCAATCCCTTCTTGCCCTATGGGTATAATCACTTGCCCGTCTACTTCTTCAGAAACAAAACAGTTAAGTGCTTCATTGGTAACTTTCAGAGTAGAATAACAACAGCTTCAATGTTTTTCTTTAGTATAAAAATGTTAGCAGCGTTCAGGGAATAGACATTTACAATGATCCTTATCAGGACCTCTTCACAAATGATGCTCATCTGCCTCTCGATAACTACCTCCCGAAGGGCAGCCTGTTTGCCACCTTTCTTTCCCTTCTGCATCAATACTGAAAATAATGTTCAGGACAAAGTTTTTTCCTGCTTCTCTCTTAGCTGTAGCACTTTGAATTTCAATCAACCACCCTGATAGGTACCCCAGCACCCAAGTTACAACCTTTACAACCCTTGGGCTTTCCAACATTCCCCTCTTGTGTTTGGAAACCTTTGTTATACTGATTGGGTATTGCTCGTATGCCTGGGTTTCTGATAAGACCTCCCCACCGGGTTGTTAGTGTTTGCCCAATCTCACATTTTAATTTCTAGGATTCGTTTGATTTAATATCATCCACTTTTGTACATTTGCCACAGTTCGGTATTCATAAGGTTTATTCGCTTACCTTTGTAAGTTTGCAATAGTTCGATATTCTTGATGCTTATTAGCTTGTTCTTGCATGTTAACAACAGTTTGGTATTCGTAATATTGCTTAATCTGCTTTTTACTCACTCGCAAGTGATCCTGGCGGCATGGAACATGCAGCCTGCACTGGAGCACCCCCCGGAGTCACTGGCTTGGCTCAAACTCACCGGGTAAGTCACTTCCAGGTGCTTCTCTCTGTGTTCACAGGACTGCTGTAACTGTGGCTTCTCCCGACCAGGCGCACCCTCTCATTTTGGTCATTGCTGCCTCCGCCATGCTAATTTAGAGTCACTCTGACTCCTGAGAGTCTCTGGTGCAACCCTGCCACCTGAGACCTTTCGACTGCTCGTGCTACATCTGCTTCCTGCTGCGAAAGCTCTGCACAATGTAGTCTTCCTTGGTATGCGTTTCTTCCCCACACTTCCTGCTGCGTGACCTCTGCAGTTATTACGGGATAATAGAGGCACAAACCCTCTCAGGACTCACAACAGTGCCTGCGTCTTCTGGCTCCACTACTTCTTACCACAGCGTACACGGACCACACTACCCTCTCCAGTCCTGCTTTTTCTGATTCTCCTGCTTCCCTTGCTTCTCTATTACCTGCACCTGAGGGGGGCCTTTTAAGCCTCCCAGTCTCTCCCATCTGTAGGCCATTCTTATTAATTAGCTGACCAGTTCTATATCTTTGTTCCTCTGCATCCCTCTTCCTCGTCCCAGTACTGAGGGAATTATGGGACTTAAAGTCCCTAATGAAAAAGTTTCTTTTCTTAACTTCTTCTACTTTGCAAACTTGATTTCCACTTTCTACAACATTTAACAAAGGGATATTGCAAGAATCAGTCATAAGGCGGGTTTGAGAAGAGGAATATGGATCTTTGGTCTTAAGATTTCCTTTACTATACAACTTCCTCTTATTAGGTTTTTGGGAGCTAGGGGATTTTATAACCGCATGTATCTCTTGGGTTATGACAGGATGTTTGTTACTTTTCACAAAACAGGGTTCATGGCTTTAATTTGTTCCCATTCAGATAGCCTACTTGTGGGGGACTAGAATTATGATGGCAACAAGCTATTTCATACTGTGGTATTGGTAGAATGTCCTCTTGAAAAAAGGTTAAATACTGTGTCTCATCCCATAGGTATCCCTCACTCCGCTGACCATGTTATCCTCCCGGGTGCTCCTGCTACAGTACACCACCCGCAAGGCCAGGATCAGGAAGTGCCTGCCTTTTCCTAGCCACCTGGGATGATTCTTTAGGTGGGGCTTCAGTGAGGGATCCATAGGATTCATCACAGTATGTTGTATGAGTATGCCGTATGAGTTTATCAGCTTATGAGCAAATGGTGTTTAAGCCATACACTTTACATTTCGTACATGTACAAAATGTATAGCTAGTATATTTTTGTTTTTAGTAGTGTCCATGTATGCAATGCACATTTCATTCACATACATGTTCAGTTCATGTAGAAAATGTGCATTCATTTAGCACATGGCTCCTAGTCATTCTATAAGTAGGCAACCGGGTGAAATAAGTGTGTGTTGAAAGTGTGTGTGGCATAATTGTGTTTGACGTATACGCGTTCCATATGTCTATATGGTGTGCAAGTAGCATTAACTGTTTGGTGAGTCCTACAGGACTCCACAGGAATGGGAACTTATCGTGCCTCCACTGCCTGTAATATCCTTGTATTACCGGGATATCAGGTGGCGGAAACAGTAAGCCGAGGTTGTCGGTAGGCTGCTGGTATAACCATTGGCCTACCGGCAACCTCATGATAAGGCCCTGTGTGTCGTAAAACCATGTGTCATAAAAATGTGTATTTTAAGAGTATGTGTCATTAGAGTATGTTATAATATCGAGGGCCCTACCAGCATGTGTTGTAAGAGTGTCTCGTGTGTCATAAGAGTGTGCCTCGTAAGTGTGTGTCATAAAAGAAGGAGTCGTAATAGCGTATGTTGTAAGAGTGTGTCATTAGAGTGTGTCATAAGACTGTGTTGTAAGTGTATGTCTTAAGTGTATATTGTAAGTGTGTGCCATAATGTTGTATCTGTTAAAAGTGTGTATCATAAGAGTGTGTGTCATAAAACTGTGGTTATAAACGTTTGTGTGTCTTCAGTTGATGTGTCATAAGAGCATATGTCTGAAGTGTTTGTATCATAAGTGTGTGTGTCATAAGCAAGTGTGGTATAAGGACATGTGTCATAAGAAAATGTGTCATAAGACCATGTGCCATAGCAGCATATCTCATAAGAGTGTGTCATATTAGTATGTCATGAATGTGTGCCATAAGAGCATGTGTCAGAAGAGCATGTGTCAGAAGGTTAAGCTGTGATATGGCCAGCTTTTCCAGGGGTTTGCCCAGAAAGGGAGTAATGGAAATTGGGCGATAGTTAGCCGGACAAGAAGGAACAGCTGTGGGTTTCTTGGGAAGAGGATGCACAAGGGAGTGCTTGAGAGGGGAGGGGAAGGATCCTGAGGCAAAGGAGTGGTTGCAAGAATCAGCAAGGGCCGGGGCGAGGGTGTCAATGTGGTCCTTGATGGTTTTAAAGGAACAGGGATGAACCTGTTTTGACAAGGCTTTCCTAGATCAGACTTGTCTAGCAACCTCATCAGGGGAGAAAAGAGGAAAGGACGAGAAGGAGGATGGTAGGGTGGCTGAAGGAGGGTTAGCAAGCACAGGCAGAGAGGGGAGAGGTAAGGGAGGGGCGGAGAGGGTGGACGAGATGTCATGGGTTTTTGACCTAAAGTGAGAGGCAGGGGCATTGCAAAGAGCCTGGGAGGCAACAGGAGGGGTAGAGACTGCAGAAGGGTTGGCCAGCTCCTTGCAGATTTTAAAGAGGTTGGCCGAGTTGTTAGATGCTGCAGAGACACGAGCTTGAATGTGGATTCTCTTCTTGGTGAGGACAGAGAGTCGGTATTGCCTTTGGAGCAGGCGAAGGGGAAGTTTGTCAGAGGATGAACAAGAAGTCCTCCATTTCCTCTCAGCCACCCTACACTTACGTTTAAATATAGCTAGGTCAGAGTCATACCAGGATTTGCACTTGCCTTTGGACTTCAAACAGATCCTCATGACAGGGGCAAGAGCAGCAAGAGTATTAGAAATTGAAGAGTAGAGCAGAGACAGGGCTGTGTCAGGATGTGAGACAGACAGAGGTGGAGCGGTGGGAGAGAAGGTGGTGGCGAAATCGTCAACTGGCACACAGTTCATGGGCCGGATATCCAAGAAGGTAGGTGGCAGTGTTGGGGTAGGCTTGGCTTGGGGGAAGAGAGGGAGAGATGAGAGGAGAGGAGGGAATGATTGCTCTAGGGGAGAGGAGTGGTGAGAGGGATGGAGAGGGGGAGGTCAGAGTAGATCAGGACATTGAGTGTGTGCCCTGCAGAGTGAGTTGGGCCAGAGGGGAGGATGGACAAGGAGAGGTAGTTGCAGAGGTCACGGAAGAGTACAGAGGAGGAACATGGATAGTCTTAATGTATATTGAGGTTAAGGAGGAGGATGGAGACCAGGAGGGAGGAGGAGAGGTCCGCCCACCCAGAGAGAAATTAGGTGATTTGACCAGGAGGCCGGTAGATGTTAGCCACAGTAGGAGAATGGGTAGGAGAGAGAGGGAGCCTACGGACATGGCATTCAAAAGAGGAGTAGGTCTGAGTGGGAATGATAGATGCAGGAATCCACTCAGGAAAGATCAGGGCAAACACACCACCGGACCGGGAGGATCTGGGAGCGGAGAGGATCTTGTAGCCATCCGGGAGGAGATTGTCAAAGCTTGTGACAGAGCTGGCCCTGAACCATGTCTCCGTAAGACCAAGGACATCAAGGTCTAGTTCTTCAAGCACGCATCCACAGGCCATGGCTGCTCCCGTCGTGGCACCCACGGAAGTGTGTCTCCCAGCAGGTGAGGGCAGCATCGAGGGAATGCACTCTGCTGCCACCAGCTCAACGGGTGAAGCAGCAGCCACGGCCCCACCTTCAGATGAGGAGGACACACCTGCCATTGATGCTGATAGCCAGAGCCCCAGACCAACAAGCCCCTTACTGGCAAGCCCGAGGTACTCCTCAAGTCCGGGTAGTCATGGAGATTCACCCACCCCTGAAGGGATATGGAGCCCCCAGATATCCTCTCCTGATGCAAGTGCAATGGGACCAGGTGCATCAGCCATCCCACCAGCACCCACCATGCGACATGACCTCTCGAGCATCTACCAGAGGCAGAACGAGATGAGTGGCCTAGTAGGTCAACATGTGGCAGAGACAGTCCGCCTGAGGGAGGACATTGCTACATTGGCACAGCAGACAAGGGAGGGCATGGAGGCATGCACCAGCCGAATCTGCAGTGAAATGGCCCAACTGCGGCAGGCCATGAACCGCATAGCAGACGCTATTGAGCGTCGGTGCCCACTCACGGCCCAGGAAGAACCAGGCCCCTCCTCGTCAGGGAGTTCACGCCAGACTAGTCCCCTGCGCCGGTCTATGCGGAACCTGCGGCGCACGGCTTCACAACCACCAGATGACGATGCAGGCACTGGCAAATAGGGCCACCAGGATTCGTGTGCCACATGTGGCGATGGACACAATCACGTCATGAGACTCACATGGGAGTGTTGAGGGGGGAGGGGGGTAAGGGTCTGTTTGGGTGTGTTGAGGGGGGAGGGGGGTAAGGGTCTGTTTGGGTGTGTTGAGGGGGGAGGGGGGTAAGGGTCTGTTTGGGTGTGTTGAGGGGGGAGGGGGGTAAGGGTGTATTTTGGGAGTTTGGGTAATGCACTTTCGTACCACAATATGTTCAATATACACTGTTCAGAGTTTGAAACCCAAGCGTGGTCTCCATTATTGTGTATGTGTCATTCATTGTGGACAGGGTCCTTTGTGGGCCTCGAAACATGCACCAGGGCAACAATTCCCATCTACGTCCATGCTATTTCACCTTGGTGCATGATGAGATTACAGAATCAGATGCTGATGTACATCGTGTGCCTCCTTGGCACTGCCTGTTTCATGTCCTGCCGGGGCATTCCACCCGCACTCATCCTCAGCCACATCATACTCTTCTGGTGGTTGCATGTCAATTTCAGGTGGCATAGGCACGTTCCATCATATGCACATTTGTGATGCTCTACACATGCCATGGTTGTCTTTGCCACTTTGACACGGCCGTACAGGAGTGCCACACCCAGGCCGCTTAGGCAGCGGAGCACTGTCATTGGAGGGATGTACTATATTGTTGTCCTCTTCCTGTTGGTTCTGTGGGTTCCGTACAGGTGTTGGGAGCCACCTCCTCAGTGGATCGCTGGCATTGCCTGTATGGTGTGAGGAATGGGTATCTGTTACGGGTCACCTCTGGTGTGGGCTGTTGTTGTTGGTGCTGCACTGCTATCATGTAGTCAAGGCTGTCATGTCATGCTGCTGCTATTGGCACCATCTTGGTGTGGGAAGGGGTGTGGGTAGGGGTGTGGTGTGCTCTTTTGTGCTGCCTGTCTCCATTGCATGCACCTGTGCTGATTGTGTCCACCTGTAGTTGATGGGTACACTGCTCAGGTCTCTTAACGGGTGCTTTTCGATGCCGTTATTAGCGCCATGCCGGTAAGGGGTTTTTGGGTGTTTTACATGCCGCTAATACCATGTCCGCATGGCTTGTGATGGCCTGGTATTAGCGCCATGGCGCTAATTCCGGCCTGGGGGTCGCGCGCCCGCGGCCTTGCCGCTATTAGTGGCACCGTAATTAACGGGTGCGCAGATAGCGGTGGGTTCGGGTCGTGATTGGCTTAGGGAATTAACGGTACCGGTAAATCTTTACCGGTACCGGTATTCCATTACCGCACAACGTGTAATGAGGCCCTAAGTCTGGTAGGAAGAAGTTCAAAAATGATATCTTAGCCACTAACCCTGGTCTTCCTATCGCCAACACCTACTCCAATACTTCCTCCATAAAGACCCTCACTGACATCCTCTTTGTCGTTCCTTTGCCAGATCTATGGACTCTTCATATGATCTCTGTGCTCTGTCCTATCTCCTCCTCTCCCATTAATAGTGGCACTCGCTGGGAAGTTCTCATGGCTTCCTTCGATTCCTCTAAAGTCCTCATTACTGCCTACCTTAATGGCAGTGTCATGGTCCAAGGCCCTCAGGCCAATCTCTTTCTCTTTGATAGGCGCTTCCCTCGCCTCATACATTTCCTCTCATCTCCTGGATGTCCCCTCCTCTCCCCCCTGGTTGTCTCTCTCTCCTCCTCCTCTGCCCCTCCTAGGGCTCTTTCTCCTCTGCAGGATCTGCCTCTGATCTGTACCCCTCCCCAAAAGGTCTTTAAGGCTGACAACCTTCTTCATATTGCCACTCTGAACTCTCGCTCTGCTGTCAAACACTCATCTGACATCTGCCACCTGCTTGAAGAACTAGGAGAGAGAGGGCAAGGTAGCCGAGGGGGCAGAACCCGTTGAGCTGGTGGCAGCAGAGTGCATTCCCTCGATGCTGCCCTCACCTGCTGGGAGACACACTTCCGTGGGTGCCACGACGGGAGCAGCCATGGCCTGTGGATGCGTGCAACTGGTGTTCCGGCTGCTTTTGTCCCTGTGGTCATGGACACTCGTCCTGGCTGCCCTTGTGGATGTGGCGGTGTCCCCTGTGGTATCCCTCCTTGCTTTTTTGCTGGATGTGGGAGCAGGTGTGGAAGTGCGTGCCTCCTCAGTGTCAGTGTGTGATCCTGCAAGGGTGAGAAATGTTGACAACCATCAGTAATGGGTCGACCTGCCTTGAGCAAAATGAATACGTCATGCCGTTCTATGCATTCCGGGCTCTTCAGTGTGGATGCAGGTAATGGGGATGTTGGGTGGGTCATGCATGAATGGGTCTGTGTTGTTTGGGCATGTGGTGATGCATGCATGTCTGTTTGTGGCTGGAGCCACGGCATTGATAAAGACACATGATTGGGGGGAACATCACACTTCACTGTGCATTGTTTGATGCATACACTCACCTCCATCGGACGAAACGGCCACGCCATGCTCCATTTGTCCAACTCCCTCAATGCATTCCACCCCGATGGTTGATGCGCATGTCTCCTCCCACTCGGTGAGCTTGATTGGCGATTCACTGCCTCCTTCTGTGCCCGTAGCCAGGTTGCGGTTCACGGATAGAATGTTCCGCACACGGAGCCGGAGGTCATCCCACCTCTTTCGGCAGTCTTTGACTGTGCGGGTTGTGGTGCCTACCGCGCTGACCTTGTGGGCTACCTCTTCCCAGATGGCCTTCTTCTTCACAATGGTCTCCCGAAGCATGTCGTTGTTGAAGACGAAATGAGCATTGTCTGCTAGTGTCTGCGTTAGCATCAGGAGCTCCTCCTTGCAAAACTTCTCCTTGCGTTGCCGCTCAGACGATTTTTTAATGGCCTTGGGCATCTTCACGGTGTCCTTGGTGTATTTCCCAACGTGGTTCCTGGTAAGGTGTCCTGGATAAGGGGGATGGCAATGGATTGTGTTTTTAAAGATGGCCGCCGTGCTCTTTCCCGTTCCGGTGCGATGACGCTATTTCCGTTTCCGCAATATAGCGGTGACCGCTATTAGCGGTGACCGCTAATGGCGGTCACCGCTATTTGCGGAAACCGCTATTTGCATGTGGCGGCAGGGCGGAAGTGCTAACAGCGCTTTCGAGGATGCCGTTAAGGGACTTTTTGGGGACTTTTGCGGCATGGCGGTAGGCTCATTACTGGCATGGCGGTAGGCTCGTGCCCGCGATCTCGTAATGGCATGCAATTTGCGGCCTCTTGCGAGGGCGGACACGCTATTTACGCCATGCCGGTAATTGCCGGTTTTTACCGCATACCGTGTAATGAGGCCCTTAGTGAGAGGGGAAGGATAATCAATGGAGAAGCAGTTGGAAAATATAGGAGAAACAGAAAGTGCCATGGGGTGGAAGCGAGGAGAGGGTGGAGAAACTGGGGGCGCTAAGGCAGGTAGGTGAGGGACAAAAGAGAGTGGTGAGGTCACTGTGCTGGCAAGTTACAGAGAAACAACAGTATACAAGCAAAATAAAGAGAATTTAGCAATGGGCAGCAAGGTTTGACTTTCTAGAAAAAAGCAAAAACAGCAAGATTTAAAACAGCAAGATTTGACTTTTTACAAAAAGGCAAAAACAGCAAGATGTGACTTTCTAGCAAAAGGCAAAAACAGCAAGATTTGACTTTCTAGCAAAAGCAAAAACAGCAAGATTTGACTTTCTAGCAAAAGGCAAAAACAGCCAGATGTGACTTTCAATCAGGGATTCAGATGTTAGGAAAGGGTTTTAAGAAGCACTGCACATCAGAATGACAACATGGGAGTAACAAGCAGAAAGAACAGTGATAGTCAAAGGTGGTAGGAGTGAGTCCAGAAGGAGGGCACTAACCAATAGTTCTGGAGCTGGCAATGTCAAGGCAATCTGGATTTCTTAGAGGAGTGAGGTGGGAGCATCATTGTGGTTAAGGTACAGGGAGGACCCCAATTAGTGTTCCGGAAGCAGACAGAGAGTAGACAGGGCCTTAGAAGTGGGCCTTTTGCTGAGAGAGCCGGCTAAAGCCTGCCGGTCCCTAGTTGGATGGAAGAAAACCCTCAGCGACCAATGGGAGTGCTGCACAGGGAGAGGCAGTTCAGCCAGCTGGCCTACACAACAAAGAAAACCATGGCGGTCATCTTGGAAGGGCCAAAATTCAGTCAAATAAGCAAGCAATAGTGGGAAAACTCGTGCTTTCAAAATTGCAAGGCAGATTCAGGTATTAAAAATCTCACAAAACGCAGCAGGATGAAAATGCCCAATAAAACAGTGTTTTTCCAACAATTTTAAGCACATTTCGTTTTTTCTTCTTTTTTTATCAATTTTCAATTTTTCAGGTTCAATAATTCCACTGGAGGTGCAGTAATGCACAGAAAGTGCACCTACCTAATGGAGGGGTCAGCAGCCAGGCACAAACGCAACATGTGCAGGAAACAACAGATGCCCAAGAGGATGGAAACAGGACCTCACTCTCAGTGAAAAGCAGATGAAAGAAGCCAGATCCGGGCAGTGGGCCTTGCTGAGAGGGTCGGTTGATGAGGTTTCATATACGTGTTACTGTACATGTACAAACTGTACATCTCCTATTTCTACGTATACAGTTCATATGGAAGATGCTCATTTTTTCTGTGGATGTCTTATACGCCTCCTGTACTTATGGAAGCTGTCATTAAAGGGATGTCTAAGCATAGGAATTTTACATTTCATACATGTATGTAATTTACACCATGTGTCATATACATTTGAAAACTGACATCAAAGCCAGTTCTGGCTTTGATTTGAGTTTTCATATGTATAGTTGCATACATGTGCCACATGTACATTGTCTATACATATGTGTACAGTTTGCATAAAAGATGCATGATGTATAGATACATCTTTAAAGTTGAATATTTCGAAGTTGGCCAGCTCGATTTTCAAAATTGTTTTCAGAGTCTCAATTCCAGATAAGAAATAGGTGCATGCAAACATCAAAGTGGGCAATTTTCATATATTTGGGCTCATATTTTTTTCCTTAAGAGAAAATCCCATGTTAAAAGCTTTTTAAAACAACCATCCATAAATAATACTGATACGTTATAAGCAGAGGCAGCTACTTCAAAATTGTCCCCGGAATGTTTCCATAATGTTTCAAGGAAGTGTTCAAAAGTTATCAAGAACTACATTTTCATAAACTCCATATCAATTACACTTAATCTTACATATGTATAAGAGGGTCTTCCTCTCTGCTAATAACCTTATGTCCCCCAAACATGGAACCGTATTTTCTCAATATTGATCTTCACAGGTCATCTTGCCTAAGCTTTACGATATCACACGGTAGTGGCCTACATTTTCCTTAGCTGAGCAAATAGTAAGCTGATTGTAATGTGGAAAAAAGGGTTTTGAAAATCGTCCCCTATAATTTATGTTACTATCCTTCTCTGGCTGCTATGAAGAAATAGTTTCACTGCACACATCCTCTATTCATTTTAATTTCAAAACGGTGCTTTGAAAGATTATGGTGTTGACGTTTTACCCTGTTATTTCATCCACACAAAGTACCTTTTGAGATATCCTGAATGCCGAAGTTAACACTTTACAACTCCTTTTACTTTGCAAATGTGTAGACATGGCTTTCACGTAAATGGTCCCAATTTAAGGACAGAGAGGTTCTTATCATTCAATGGACTGGAATGTGTTTTGTTTGGAAGCACTCACCCCTTTACTAGCTAGCTCTAGACTGAGAATATGATGGTTGAAAAGTGTTAGAAGTAAAATGCGCTGATCAAAAGAGTAACCGAATTCAAATATCTCTGAGTCATGCTGGACAGTTCTAACAGGAGAAGGCTATGCAGACTACTTTACGAGAAAAAATGAGAAGTTTAACATCCCAGGCTCAAGCAGTGGACAAGATATTTGGCCGCTTCTCCCTAGTTCTGGTCATACATTTCTATAAAGCAAAGGTCGAACCATCGATCTGCTATGGAGCGGAAGCTATGCCGTTGTTGCCCAAAAAGATCTGAAAAGAACTGGAAAGCTATTTTTGGAGAAAGGTTCTTAACTTCCCAAGCTCAACACCAATCGCGCTCATAAGACGCGATCTGAGCCAGCTGTCACTGGAGGCAGTGGTAGAGCGGAACGCCATGAAGCTATATATGAAACTCCTCCTGGAAGACCGCCCAAAGCTTCTGGAAGCCATATATGAAGAACTAAAAGGCTCCCGCTGTAAACGCTTAAGCCAATGGGCCAAAGCCCAGGAGGCGAAAATCAAAGAGATCCAAAGCTCGATAAGTGAACTGACAGAAAACCCCACAAAAACTCAAAAGAGACTGAATGAACGAGACTGGATCACAAATTTGGACATAGCTGTAACGTATAAACTGGCCGCCCACCTACCACCGCAGGCATGGAACCTTCATGAGCCAAATATCCAAACAACAAAAATGAACCTAGGCGAAATGAGATCAGAACATCTGTACACATTTGAACAATACCAAGTCTTGTCAAAAAAATATATATTTATTTATATGCAATTTACACAAATATTTATTGTTCTCAACATCCACATTTAAACACCACCATTCATTCCATCATTCATTCACAATCTCACTATACATGTCAATATTCCACACTTGTGGTACTAAGACCACCTAGAACCAATATATTAACATACATTTCAACACCTCTTGGTGATTACAGTAAGTGTTAATACAAAAACAAATAGCATATTGCTTATTTGCTGTAACTCAACATATGTTTCGGTCATCACAATAGGCCCCTAATTAAAGCCGGCAAATATAAGCGACCTTCTTCAGGAGACGGATGGTTCTGTTGCAACCACTCCGAAATGTCAAAAGGTGTAGGATGTCATCAAACCTCAATCTCCACGTGAATTAATGGCGACGCGTGTCAACGATGGACTAAATCCTGCAGTGGTGCTAGATAACTCTGCGCCTATACTGATCAAAAATTCAGGTATGGGGGTGTCTTGCGTCTTTAGTCAATAAATCCAAAGAGGAAAAATCCCTGATCTCGCCTCATGTGGCCGAGTCCGGATATGTTCTTATTCTGGTACCCCAGTTTTTTCTCAGTGCGCTGTGGTTCCAGTTCAATGTTCCCTGGGTTCCTTCTCTCTTGTCCTGCACACCACCAAATGGTGGTGTTTAAATGTGGATGTTGAGAACAATAAATATTTGTGTAAATTGCTTATAAATAAATATATATTTTTTGACAAGTCTTGGTATTGTTTAAATGTGTACAGATGTTCTGATCTCATTTCGCCCAGGTTCATTTTTGTTGTTCCGTTATATTTAGCCTGTAGAACCTGTGGCAGTAAGGCAATCCCTATTTCGAAACTTCAAATATCCAAACAGAAAGCTCAGGAACACATTCCTGAAAGCACGACTGAACCTCCTCCACACCAATGAAATCTTGGAAATTAGAAGCCAGTCCGATTCCAATAAATGCAACAACCAGAATAAGGTGGAAACTATCCGACACCTACTTTCATGCCCAGAGGTCGATCACATTAGAAAACCATACCTGAAAAACCTCTTGGCCTCGGCCTACATATACGAGGAGGAGTTTTGGTGGACTCGGCTGATGGGAGGCGAGAAGACAGCAAGGGTGATGGCCATGGCGAAAATCATGGACTTGATTTTAAAAATCACAATCAAAGAAAACGAAACCAATTAGAAACAAGACAGAGATTTTAGAAAAGGTTTGTTGATTCACCTTGTAAAAACCTTCTTTAGGTTAAACCAAGAATACATTAAAAAAAAATGAATACTAACACACTTGACTCCTTCCACTTCAATGTTTGGATTGTGTACAGTAGTGATTTTGTATTTAAGCATTGCCTCTCTTTCACTTTTAGATGTAATCTGCTTGACTAATGATGCCATTGATGATATCATGAGTGACGTCATTAGTGATGTCAGTTGGTTTAGTTTATTCGGATTACATAAAATCCATAAAATGTACAGTAATAATAAAACACTGCAACACAAACAAATTCCATAATACACAGATATATGCATAATACATAAATAGCACCATAACACGTATCATAAAATAATGGAAGGCAAATAAGTCTGCAAATATTACTTGAAAGCCAAGCCTAACACGTTATATCTTATTTCCACGCTCCCATTTTTTAGTTGGCTACACCATAAGCAGCCTTTGTATCTAAGACAAACAGTAAAAGAAAAACAAAAAACTGGTCTCCATTGTCAGAGAGAGCTTTCCCTCATAACTTTGCAGACTTTGTTTTCGTATGTCTCTGTAGACAGGACAAAACAGCAACACATTTTTGACAAACGAGAAGTTGGTTGAGGAAAAGATTTTTGGCTTCTGGTAGTACTGTCAGGTTCTCGCACCCCCACGACTCACGCCCTTGACCACCTGTAGCAATTCCTTTACTCTTATTCATTGTCAACATATGATCAACTGAATATTGCTGCATGGTTCTGGTAAATCTAAAGAGGCCACCTATTACCTGCCTCATCTTTATTGCTTGTCTCCCAATTGCATACTTCCATGATAAACGATAATTGAATCTTACTCTTGTGATCACATGTCCTTAACCCGCTGATGTCACTTGTGATGTCATCAGTAAGCTCTAATTCCTAGTGATGTCTTCCAAAAGGAAATACGTGATGTCATAAGTGATTGCATATGTAATGTCATCAGAGATGTTATTTGGGATGTCATCAGTGTGTTCATGGACTGCACAATGGAGAGCTCAGTCTTTAGGTAGTATATTTTCCAACAACTGCTGACTTTATGGAACTTTGTTGCATTAAACCTGCGCTTTAACGTCACTTCAACTAAAATTCTTTTACAGAATTCCAAGAGTTTTGGTATGCCTCATCTCCAGCCATTTCCACTTCTACAGTAGCTTTTTTCAATTTGATGTCATCAGTGTTGACGTGTGATGTCATCACTGTAATCATAATCTATGCAATGGGGGGTTTCAAGTTTTACATGTTTTGTTTGCCTGAGGTGCCAAATGTACGTGCTTTTTTCACATCCCGAGCCACCTTCAAAAGAAATAACCAGTTGTGCAGAGGAGTCCAAGGTAGAGCTCTTGTCAGCACCAGGCTCATCAACTGGGGGACTGGGTAGAGACAAGCCTCACAGAGCTAGGTTATTGGCTATCTCTGTACTAGTCACATTGTTTACATGACAATAACAGCCACTTCCACACAAAAGAGAATGCGCTGCAAGAGCTCTGCATGGCCCAGTCACACAGTCGGTACAAGGCAGAGCACCTGCCACCACCAAGTGTTCAGATGGGCATAGTGAACAAACCTATCATACACCTTACTGCTTCACCAACTTATACCTAGATATTAAAACCAGATACACAGAAGGTATGCCTTGCTACTGCCTAAAAACCATAAAATGCTGCCACAGCCTAGGGAAACTATTCTTGACACCTACTTACATGAAAGACTATTTGGTCACAGTCTCTGCCACTTGATTGTATGATGGACTGGAAGTATGTGTAGACCTCTGCAGCCCAGCACCTCTTTTTTCTTTCTGTCTCCCCAACATTGCATTCTCAGGAAAAGGAAAGATGTATCAGCAGTATCATAGTTGGAGGACCCCTCCCTTCTACCACTTCTGTCTTTGCAATATTTTTAATAAGCCAACAAGGCTTGACAGGTCTTGCTGCATCCGCCTGTTTGCCAACTAACACCAGCCACCCACCCACCACCCTCACCAGATGCCCACACACCCTTACCAGTGACCTACTTTAGATGCCTCTTTCCAAATCAGACATCCAGGCCATCCTCCCTGTATCAGACGAACATACCGTTCTGAATCCCAATAACCCACCCAATCACCATATCAGCCATCCAGTCCTTCACAATCTCCATATGATGCAGCCAGGTCCCACAAATCCCCCCCAACAAATCCTTGGTCCTCACAACCCACATCAGGCACCCATGAAACCATCACTCCCATGCTGCTCTCCCCATTAGACCCCCACACTGCTCTCCTTATCAGACACCCAAGCTGCCCTCCCCATTATACAATGTACTTGTTTATATGATTTGTTTCCCCTTTTCCAGGCTGACTATTCTGAAAAGCCTCAACTCCTGCAAAGCATCAATGGTGATATATAAAGGTTTTTAATGGCGGGGTAAGGCCACTATCTGCTCAATATAAAAAATAAAAAAAACTACTGGACATATATCTGCCCATCCCACTTTACCCCACCCTAAAGACATTCAGGGTAATTCATGGAATTAATGTGCGCTTCCATTCAGCAGTTCCTGCTGAGGGCTGAATTGCAAATTGGGCCTTTTTCCATTAGGCTAGATCAATGCAAAAAGGCAAAACACAACTTTTATTTGGCACTTTAATATTAGGTTTGGGATTTATAATACGCACATCCTTTCGGAACCAAGAGGTAAACTGCATCTAGGTGCAGATGTTAAAATCCTTTGCTCACATCGGGACACAGTCACAGAACCCATTAATCACTGGACAAATGTGTTTTTAATTTTTACCAAAAGGGAATGATAGATGACATATTCTGCAATTCTGCTGAAAGTGCATTACAGAGTTGAGGGACCCTGATGGAAAAACATTGGTCTCCCCGGCAGAGGCATATAGATGAAGGGACAGCCAGGAGATTTTTCCCGGAGGAGTGCAAGGTGCGCACTTGCTGATATGCCTTGATTTTTAAAATCAGGTACCTGGCTTCGGTTCCTTGAAAACACCTGAAAATCAGATATAGCAGCTGGAATTCAATTCTTTGCCGAACTGGCAGCCAGTGCAGTTGTTGGCGGTACCTGGAAATGGAGACTCTTTTTGGTAGATTGCACACTAATGTAACAGCATTGTTCTGATCTACCTGAAGTTGTTGTAGTTGACAGTCCGGGGCTCCAAGTAGCAGCGTGCCCCAGTTGTCCAATCTTGAGTTTACCATGGTACCTACAATCATGGTACGGTCTTATTCAGAAACCAGAGGTCAGATAGGTTTTCAGGATTCTAATTTGAAAATGGACAGATTGAACTACCTCCGAAACATGGGCTTTGCTGCCCAGAGATTCTTGTCAAATGTAGCCTAAGTTCTTAACCTTATAGGAGAACGATGTGGCTGAATCAAGACAGCTGGACAAGAAGTGGAGGCCTGGTATTTGCTACAAAAGTGCTTTGGTCCATAACCTCAGTTTTGGTGCGATTTAACTGAAGCTTGCTTTCCACCATCCAGTCCTTTATAGCTTTTGCACAAGCCAAGGCACGCTCTTATAGTTGCGTATCGTCTGCATATGGATGTAATTTTAATTTAAACCTGGAAAAGATGTCCATGACTGTCCTAAGATAGATATTAAACAATATTGTGACAGTGATGATCCCTGTGGAACTCCACATAATACTGGGAGAACTTCGGGATGGATCAGCGCCATATTTTCCAATGTACCTGCTACTGAGCTGACAGTTTTCATGCTCATTTATCACACAGGTCAAAAATGATCTGTTATAGCAAACTAATGCCATGCTGTCAGTGCTGTCAGTGTGGTATCATAAGCATATTTCAGGTTTTTCAACAGTTGCATCTTTAATTTGTGGGTATCTCATTAAAATAATAAGATATCTGTGTTACATTTTAGGGAGGCATTTAAGAACACGGCATCGCAAGTGAAGTGACTCTTTGGTGACTAAGTAGATCATTTAGACCAAAAATAAGGTACTTGGAAAAGGGACAGTTCAGTGGCTCCTGTTATTTTCTAGTGTCTGCTTTGCCTGTGACTCATCAAATGCTGATCCACGCACAATGGCTGCGTTGGGAAGTGCAACCAAGATGGCCGTGTGCTCCCATTCAATGTTGGTAACACAGTACATGAGCAGGTCCCAGTCACACTGCACCAAGAGAGAGTGCAAATGAGAAGGCCGCTTTCATTTCCTGCCACTATTTGCGCACGGCCGTCTAGTACTACCGCAATAGCGAAGCATTGAGAGGTTTTCTTGGCACTGATCATACTTTCTAATTACCTGGTCCATCTTCATATCAAGTTATAGCCTCAGATGAAGAGCTGGTTTTGGCTCGAAACACGTGTTAGGCTGTTCTTTTTGAATACATCTTTTGGACTTCAAGCCCTCATTTTCACTCTCTCTTAGCGCAATGTGACTGGGACCTGCTCGTGTTTGATTTGTATTTACCTCAGTGGAACTATACTGGCAGTATATTCACACCTCCCAGATACCTGCAGCCTTGTTGCCTCTTGTTTAATTGTCTAGATACAAGCGCTGTGGATCGTGACTTTTTCTGCCAAATATTTTTTCCCTAACACAGTACACACAGTAAAGAGCATGTGTGCACAACAAAGAAATTGCTTAAGCTATTAAGCTGTCTACTACTGGAACGGTTCTCGTTGCGCATTCTTTCTCTGCCATGCTAGCGGGGGCACGAAGGGGCATCTACCTTTGCGACAATACATCTGACAGCACATAACTGTGTCACCACATGTGCACAGAGAGACTTGAGCCACAAATGGTGAGGTTACGTGGATGAGACTTGCTTCCCTTTAAAATGTGCTCGCGCAGCAAGAATTGTGGCACCCTCCACTTGAATCACTAACAAGCTCCCTTCCATTTTGGAACTTGGCATGCACCGGGGGCTGACTCGCACAGATCTACATAAAAATGTAGAAACATAAAAAAAATAATTGGATTAGGAAAATTGAGAAGTATAATGACCTTCCACACTCTCAATCATATGCTGCCAGCTAAGTGTTTGAGCTTGAAAAATTGCACTAATGAAGCTATTTGAAAGCTCTTGTGGACAACTGCTTCCTTTTTGAAGATTAAATGAATGATGTTGATCTGATTAATCTTAGTACAGGCAGCGAGGCAGCAGCCAGGAAATACCTTGGTGATTTTCATAATTAAACTGAATCAACATTTCAAAGAAATGCCAGTGTTATCATGGCTTGTATATTAGAATTACATTCATTAGATAGAAGACGCAAATACATTGAGCAAACAAGATTTTCCTTTTGGTGTTCGGAGACCTGCCGCGTCTTTCTATAACCTAATGTCGCCATTTAATTCTAACCTCCACTAACCGGTGGGTGGGCTTTTTGCTTATTCTTCCTCTTCTGGTGGAAATACATATTTTTGACGACTTTTTTATGTGGTCACACGTTTTCTGTTGTACGTAAAGCAACCACCTAGCTTTAAAGTTAAATGGCAGTTGTGTTACTATTAGACATACCGATTCCATAGCTGTGCAATTTGTGGGACCATTCTCATAACGAGGTGAAAACTACGAGTCCCAGAAGGAAAAGTGGTTTTAGTGGGACTGGCTCAAGGTGGCACAAGGCAAACGTTTCCCTAGGGCTCTCCGTAGTAACATATGATTTGTACATTGTGTAAACTAGTTGTAGTTACCATTTAGGAGGTTGTTTTTGAAAAAGAAATGCTTTTCACTATAAGTAAATTATACTAATAGTGAATATGGGTGTGTTAAGCCTTAAAATGGAGCTCCCTGTGTGAAGATAACTATATAATTTGAAACAGCACCCTGCAATATCATGTCTCCTGTGTTTTACCCAATACTGACACCACTTTAATCAATTCCTTGCTCTTTAAACAGCAGCACTCTGTGTGTTAAGATGTGTACGCTCACGCTCTAATGGCAAAATCAACACCACACATCCCAAAAATCCAAGAACCTCTAGCGGTCATGTGTGCACAGGCTCAAGGTGTCACATTTCCCGTGTGGAGACCTGGCAACGCTGTGTTTTATCGTGTGGTTGCATGTATGTGTTTGTCCTGTTGGCCATCTATGAGCACAGGTAGAATATTGTTACATGGGTATTGCTGACAGCTACGGAGACGATGGTTAACACCCTGAGTGACCCTGTCAATTCAGAGAGCCCATGCCAGCTATGCCAAGGCTATGTGGATTCAGAGCTAGCCTTCCTTTCTCCACTTCAGCAAGTGAGACAATAGGCAGAACACTGTTCTCTTTTGATTCTCTGAGAGGCAAGGGAAACATAGGAGCTGTCACTTGGAGATGCTCCAGGAACCATACTTTAAAGAGGCACACAAATGAAAAAGGCCTGCCTCTTAACAAAGTGTTGCACACCAACGAGCCCTTGAACCTGCAGGATATCAGGGCACTGATGCATGAGGGCACATGTGTACACTATGCTTTTGGAATGGAGCTTTAGGAATGTGGGTCTGATTAACTGACCACCATTTCTAAGGGGGATTTCCTACATCATTATGCTTATCAAAAATTCAAAAAAGCTCAGACTCTCTCACCTACATTAGGTGGCAAGCCTTCACAGAAAAAAAAAATAGGTACAGGTAAGATAACGTTTTGCAGTCCCAAAGTGGGATGGTTCGCGGTAAACAGAAATAGCCAGGGGCAGCTAGAGACTGTAAAAGTCCCATTTGTAGTAGAGGTAAGTGCAGAGGACAGTGGGGGTCGTGGCAATCAGGGCGAACACTACTGTTGCAGAGCAGGGCTTTCTGGTGAGGGATTCTGGATGGTGGGCCAGCATTTGAGTTGAGTTGAGTTGAGTTTATTATTTATAGCGCGCGCCAGACCCGAGGGTAACCGGGCGCGTTGTTCAAGGATACTTTAAACTTTACAGGTTACATATGATTACAAATAGTGATTATACATAGTAGAAATTACATAATGCAGGCCATGGTATATACATGTAACATAATATAAGCAGGAAATATGCAGTAGGGAGAAAGAGGATATATAATTATGTACATAGTACGTTTGTAGAACAGTGGTAATGGACTATCGGTCATTTTCTTTGATCCAATTGATACAGTTGGATCTGAAGAGAGCGTAGGATTGGGGGGATCTCAGGCCGGGCGGGAGGGAGTTCCAAAGCTGGGCAGCTATGACCGGGAAGCTGTTTCCTCCGGCCGTACTTAGTTTGAATGGGGGTATCATTAACTGGTTAGAGTATGCTTCTCTGGTGGGTCTAGTGGAGATTTTTCTGTTGAATCTAGCGGCTAGGTATTTAGGTGCTAGATAGTTGATGCTTTTGAAGGTTAGAGAAGCTGTCTTAAGTTTGATTTTGTCCGCTGTGGAGAGCCAATTAGATTGTCTTCTAGCTTCTGAAATATGCTCCCTTTTTGGAATTCCTAAGGCAGCCCTAAGGGCATTGTTTTGTAGTGTTTGAATCTTTTGCACCGTGTGTTTGTTGGCTCCTATATATAGAGCGTTACAATAGTCCAATTTCGACAGCACTAATGCTCGGGCAAGGGTTAGGCAGTTGGCAGTGGATAGGTATGGTTTTGCGGCTCTGATCAGCTTGCAGGTATATGCGGTGCTGGATGCCATTGCGCTCACCTGTTTGGTTAGGGAGAGGTGGGAATCAAGGTAGAACCCTAGTGTTTTTACCACTTTTGCCACCTTGATAGTGTTACCGTCTATGACGAAGGATGAGTATTCTTCTTTTAGTCTTTTGATGTTTTGTGTGTTCCCCAGTATGATGAGTTCAGTTTTGTCATCATTCAGGCATAGCCCGTGGGTGGCCATCCATGCCTGAATGATGAGATAAATCTTGTTCACCAAGGCCAAATCTTGTTCATAATCCCCTGAGAGTGGTATGAGAATCTGAGTGTCATCCGCATAGTTAGTGTAGGTGACACCCAGATTATCTAGATCATCGAACAAGGGCTTCGTGAAGATGTTGTACATAGTGGGGGAGACACAAGAACCTTGTGGGACTCCACATGTGATGGATACTGGGTCTGCAGCAGCAGAAGTAGAGAAGACTCTCATAGTTCTACCGGTTAGGAAAGATTTGATCCATGCGATGGCATGCGTGGAGAAGTGGGCAGCTGTTTCTAGGTGGGTGCATAGCACATCATGATCCACTAGGTCGAAGGCTGCGGAGAGGTCCAGTAAGAGGAGTAAGGCCATCTTTCCGGAGTCTCTCAGCTCATCGACCTGAGTTTTAAGATCGATAAGTGCGGTTTCAGTTCCATGCTGAGGTCTAAAACCTGATTGTCTTGTGCCTAAAAGGTGGTGCAGCTCCAGGTGTTTTTGGATCTGCAGGTAGGCTACCCTGTCTAGGATTTTTAACAGGAACGGTACCGTTGTGATAGGCCTGTAGTTAGTCGGGATGGATGGGTCCAATGTTTGTTTTTTTAGAAGGGGGAGGACCCAAGATTGCTTGAGGTTATCTGGAATAGTGCCTGAAGCAAAGGAGGCATTAATAAGCTTAGAAATGAATGGTGAGAGGTCTCTGGCCATGTCTTTTATTAGTTGGGCTGGGCATAGGTCACCTCGGCAATTGGATGGTTTGAGTGAAAGTATTATCTTTTCGGTTTCAAGTATGGTTACTTTCGAGAAGTTAAATATATGGTTTAGTTTAGTGCTAGTTGGTAGTTTGCCTCTTAGGTTAGTTGAGGGTGGAATATTCTGTTTCTTTATCTAAATTTTTGTTTGGAGTGTGGCAATTTTGTCATTTAGTGCTTTTTGGATGTTCGAGCACCATATTTTATTTTTATCACAGTTATCCTGGACAGGAATAGGGTTTTCTAGTTCCTTTAGTATAAGGAATAGTTCCTTCGTACCAGATTTGGCCTGCAGTATTCTGTTGTTGAAGTTCTCTCTTTTTGCTTTCTTTATTTCATTTTTATAAATCTTGGAGGCATTGATGAGTGTAATTTTATTTGTCTCTATTGGGGGTAGTCGCCAAGCAGATTCACATTTACGTTTTTCAAGTCTTAGAGATTTGAGGTGAGGAGTAAACCAGGTGTTTAGGTGGGCTCTGGGCTTACTCTTTCTGAGTTTCAGTGGGGCAATAGTATCTAGAGCTGTAGCCATAGAAGAGTTGAATTCATTTACTAGTGATGAGGTGTCCGATGAGTCAGGTAGAGAGTTTAGTCTGGGGAGGATGAGTGGTAGCAGTTTTTCTGTAGTTATAAGTTTTTTGTTTCTGGTTGGCAGGGGGGGAGCCAGAACAATTTCAGTAGGTATGGTCAAGTTAACATTTAGGAGGAAGGTTATCAGTGCATGATCTGTCCAAATTTGTGGTTTGATGTCGACAATCGTAGTATTGCAGTTATAGTCAGCAACCCAGTCAAGTATACGGCCTTTTTCGTGTGTGGGTTGAAGGATTTTTTTGGGAGAAGCCTAGTTCTGAGATGATATTAGTGACATTAGTTGCTTGCAAGTCTTTAGGGTCGTTGTAGCCTAGGTTTAGGTCTCCCAGAAGGATAACTTGGGATGAAGTTTTTAGGTTGTTTGAGAGGATCGTGGAGATGTCCTCCTCGAACGTGCCAATAGGGCCAGGTGGTCTATAGATAAGGTGGATATTAATAGAATGAGAGGGAGATGCGAGGAGTTTAGCAGTTAATGATTCGCAGGAGTTAGTCGTTGAACTTGATTCAATTTTTAGGGTGAGATTATTTTTAGCAATAATAGCTAGGCCACCTCCTCGAGAGTTGACTCTATCTTCTCTAAGTATGGTGTAATTATGTGGTAGGGCAAGCATTATGGCAGGTCCTGCAGCTTGGTGCAGCCAAGTTTCTGTTATGGCGAGGATGTCATAGTCTCCTATTTGAATGAGATCAGCAATTTCGGTCGCGTGTGCTATTAGTGACCTGGCATTAATAAGGGCGCACTTCAGTTGGAGGTTCGGCTTTGCTATGGCCTGGGTGGCATTGCTTTTCTTTTTAGGTAGGCTATTGTAAGCATTGGTCTGCTTATTTGGGCGGTTATTGCGATGGGGGTCAGTTTTTATAGGAGGAGTGTTTCGGATGTTGGTGTTACTTCTGTTGCAAGAGGTGTTGAGTCTAGCTAGTGGTTCGTAAATTTTAGGTAATCTTGAGCGTAGTTTAGCGTTTCTGCTTGCAGTGTCACAGGGGAGGTATGTTAGCAATTGGTGGGTAATAAGTAAATGTGAAGGTTGATGGCTGGGCTCTAGTGGGGGAGTTAAGAGTCCTTCATCCACGGGCGGTATGCCCTGTGGTGTAGGCCTCGGTTGCTGGTTTATTTTTGGCATTGTGGTCCAAAAGGCTGACAGGTAAATAAGAGTTAGTATCATTCTAACTTAGTTTTAGGCACGAACAGTTGGTTTGCGGGGGTCAGGTACCTCTAGGTTAGACAGCGCAATCCTATGTAGGCTAAGTGCAATCGGGGACAGGCTAATGCAGTTATAGGCAGGCTAAATGCAATCGGGGACAGGCTAATGCAGTTATAGGCAGGCTAAATGCAATCGGGGACAGGCTAAATGCAGTTATAGGCAGGCTAAATGCAATCGGGGACAGGCTAAATGCAGTTATAGGCAGGCTAAATGCAATCGGGGACAGGCTAAATGCAGTTATAGGCAGGCTAAATGCAATCGGGGACAGGCTAAATGCAGTTATAGGCAAGCTAAATGCAATCAGGGACAGGCTAAATGCAATCGGGGACAGGCTAAATGCAATCAGGGACAGGCTAAATGCAATCAGAGACAGGCTAAATGCAATCGGGGACAGGCTAAATGCAGTTATAGGCAGGCTAGATGCAAGTCTGGGTGCAGGGTGCCTCTGGGCTAGTCAGAGCGATCATATGTATTTGAGATTTTGTTTGGCGCTCTTGAGGTTGTGCTCTGTTTTTAATTTGAAAGGAATGTTATTCCATGGATTAGGATCTAACACTGAAAGGAAGCTCCTTTCATGTCTCATTCTCTTGAACCTGGATAGCATTAGACCATTGGCTCTGTGGAATCTAAAACTCTCCTGGGGCTGTATTTCTTTAAGTAAGAGTTTAGGTATTTCAGTCCCCAATTTCCTAGCAAGTGGAAAATGAGGCAGATAACTTTGTATAGAATATGGGCCTCCACTCAGAGACTATTCAGGGCTTTCACTTTATCTATGGAGCTCTTTGTAACAGGAACCTGTAAATATTTATCGTAAAACAGCCCAGACTTACTCACAGATGGTCGATCATTCCACTTTTGTTGAGCAAAACAGTGGAAAGGACCATTAAGGACCGAAGAGGAAGACATCCCCAAAGTAAGAAGTGTTTTGGTCGGGCGAGCAGTCAAGGTGTCACCCATCTTCAGGTAGCTTCACCGATGAAGGAGAGGCTCATAGAGCGCAACTTGTAGAGTATGGCGCTTAGAAGCATCTATTTTAACAAGCTCTGTGCAGAACCCTAGAGTACAGCAAAGCTCAATTAAGAGCATGGAATCATCATCTTATGCTAAAGTTGCCTGCCATGTCACAGGTCTTTCTTAGAATTAGTAGGGCCAGGGTTGGCGCGTTATTGTTCAGGGTCCGGATTTATTGGAATTGGACTGCTCTTTCATCCTGCTCTTTGTTCCAGTGTCCATTAGCAGGTGAACTGACAGGCGAAGAGAGTTTCTGGTAATGAGCCATTGTGATAGGAACTTTGGGCTTTGCATACTACTATGCAGCACCTGTACAGCAT
Organism: Ambystoma mexicanum; assembly: GCF_040938575.1. NCBI lineage: Eukaryota > Metazoa > Chordata > Amphibia > Caudata > Ambystomatidae > Ambystoma > Ambystoma mexicanum. The sequence continues at coordinate 291,955,125 of NC_090941.1, forward strand.
TCAGGAATGAGTACAATTATTTATAAGCAGCCCTAAATTAGAATTCAGTTGTTGCCGTTGTTCTCTTCCGGCTCGTGGTGTTAGGGTGCCTAAGGGAGTCTTTGGCAGGACCCATAGAGAGTAATGAGAAGGGATTCTTAGGGGAGCCCTTGGGACTGTAGCACAGTTGGGATGGCATCTGAAACACATTCTCAGGTTTTAGTGGCATCAGCGCTGGCAGTCCGCACTGTCTGGTGCTGCCTCTGAAATGAAGATGTGCACGAATGTTATGGAACCCTCTAATGGCAATTCCTCCATACTGGTCTTAGAGTCCATAAGATTACTCCAGATTTCTGTTTTCCCGGGCAGGGGGGCAAAAACAGTGGAAGCTTTGGATAGGTAGAATGGTTGTGGTGTTGCAAGCTTTTGCATCTCAATGGCCTTTACAGTGTGGTTTTTAGGGTTGCAGAAGAAAGTAACAGTGTGTACTCCTCCACATCAGACCATCATTAATGCTACAGGTGGGGAATGAATATGAGTCTTTGGACCAGTGTCTGCTCCAGGGAAGGTACTGTGATTTTGTGGCTGACATTGTTTGGATGGGGCCTGGTGTGAACCTGGAGTGCTGCAGCAGGCAGTGCCATTTTCTTTAGGACCTACTTTTTCTCATCTCAGTAGTGGTTGGTGTGGGGTCAGTGTTTGTCCTTGTCAAAGTGGGCAAATTACATCTCTGCCACTACCAATTTTATGGATTGTGTACTAAACATACTTTTGGTTGTAGTTACCCTCAGGCTGTTAGGTTAGGCTGTAGGCATGTGGGGCCAATATGTCTGGTATGTGTCTGAAAGGATTGCCTGTGATCAATGTGTGGGTTCCTGTGCTAGCTAGGGTACTCGTGCAGTATCAATAGATAGGGTGTTACATATATTTCCAAATGCGTAACTTTGATTTGAGACCATTGTCTTGTTAGGAGACTGTAGTTGATGTTTTCTTGTGTCTTCTCAGAAATATGGCAAGAACCATATTTTGCAATACTTGGTTTTGTGTACATTCTCCAATGGTATAGCTATTGGGTAGAATGAATAGGTTTACATTTAACTTAGAACTCTATATAGCCTCGTTCAGTAGTCTAGATATGGGCTATTACATGTTATTGTTGGACATTACTTAGGTTTTGTTGTAGAACACCCATTGGCTTGGCACGTGTGTCTGGTGTGATGAATGGATGCGTCTGATGACACTGTGTATCTGGTGACATGAATGGGCATGGTTGGGGGTACTATGTGTCTGGTGGCATGAGTGGATTCCTGACACTGTATATGTGCTATCTGAAGTGTATCTGCATTGAAGTGGCAGGTGATGAGGTGTGTCTGTGCATTGGTGGTCATGAAGGGTACCTGGTGTGCAATATGAGGCTTTCCAGTGGGAGTGGTTTCATTTAATTTCAGGTTTGAGTGACCTCACTGAGAAGTTACTGACCAGAATGATCTAAGAGGTGTGGTAAACCAGAAGAAGGACTTGGACCAGGGGACATGGTTTTCAACTATTTTTTATTTAATTTAAAGAAAAGGCCTCACTAACCCAATTGCTAGAGGCAGATTCCCTGGCTAACTAACTAAACTAAGTTGCTTGTCGTTACTCTAAATGAAAATAGTCCTCTGCCCAAACCTTTCAGCTAACTGGCCCTACCACTTATCAAAACATAACTGAAATAGTGTGAGTCCCTTGCTTCTTGAAACAGTCTCTCCATTTATTCCAGGGACTTTTTCCCTGGATCAAATTCCAATATTCCACTCGTCTAACAGTTCTTCCTTGATATACATTTCTTATCAATCACTCCATGGTTTCCAAAGTTCTCCACAACTTCACACAATACAAAAAGTCTTGAGTTCCTGAGAAAACAAAATGCCTAAGAGATTTAGAAATAGGGAAATATCCCTGTCCCTCTTCTCCAGGTATCTGGGCTTTTCCATCACATTCAGAAACGCTGAGCCTCTATGCTTCTAATTTATCTGATTCTCATTTCCTTCAATGGGATATTTTGGTTCACTTGGTTGTGTGGTTTGAATATGCTTCCTTTTCTCCCCACTTGCTCTGTCTACTTTACATGTCTCTAAGGCCTGCACAACCCGTGTGCCTTTTTATCTTGAAGGGTCTTCCCCAGGTAATGTGGAACTCTTCAGGGAGGTTCTCCACAGCTTTTCACTGGTTGAATACAAGTAGTTGTGGCTTTCTGCTCGCCTGAACGTTCTCGCTCCCCTATGCTTTCTCGCTGGGAACTAAAAGGTTGCTTTGTACGGTTCCACGTTTCAGTATGGTATTTATATCTGCTCCATGAGCAAAGGACTCGCTCTGCTCCTTTCCCTGGATTTCGGCTGCCATTCGAAGGCTGCTGGCCCACCACCTTCATGGTGTTGTCATGCCTCCAAGTAGGTGTCTGCGTGCTCCACTATTCCTTCTCTTATCACCCAACACTCCTTTCCTTCCACAAAACAGCTGGCTCTGCGGTGCAGCGCAGCTCCGCCCCTCATTGGAGTTGCTACATCAGAGCCTTGTCTCTGCATGTGTTCTCTCCTCCTCCACTCCAGTGGTATGGCTCTTTATTCTCCTAGCTGAAACAAGAGGAGGCAGATTGTTCATCACAAGATGTTAAATACATAAAATGTTCCACATTCTTTGAAGTAAAACGTAGTGGTTTCATCCGCATAAGCTACTCCCAATGTATTTTATGTATGGAGATCCACACGAGTATGGGAACCCTTAAGCACTAGAGTTAAGTCACTCTGAGTGAGGTCCTGCTTCCCCAAACCCCTAGGGACGGTTTCACTTAGTGGGTTCACCTACCTAGCATCAAAGGGAAAAGCGGACACAGGGCCTCTTTACAAGTTTGGAGGTAGCCATGCCTGTAATACAGGCAGGCTACCTCCAAACTTGTGAAAAATCCGGCACCCGCATATGGGCAATTACCAGGGTATTCCGGCCCCGCCGGACCCGGTAATTGCCCTTTAGCGGGTGCCGGAATCGGGTGATCCCCCTTCCCATTTGAGCCCTATAGGGCTCAATGGGAATGAGGATGCTTGTAGCACCGGCACCTATCATTACGGTGTCTGTGCTACAGGCAAGCTGTGCTCGCGGGTGCCTTTCATTCCGCGAGGTCAGACCTCGCGGAATAAAAGGCACCTGCGCAACTCAGAGTTTGCCAGTCTGGATCCAACAGTACCGGCAAGCTCACCGGTACCGTTGTATCCCGACCAGCAAACTCGTTATGAGGCCCTTAAAGTCACATGGCTCTTTCAGGGGATGAGAAACACCCCACAGGAAAATACTGTACAGAATCATCCAAAAAGTGACAAATTAGATGCCAAAACATCTGTTCAGACATACGCACCATTAGCAAATAGAATTTAAAAAGTGATTCATCGACCCTGGCATATTTTGAGTGCTGGTGATTAATTGAATACATGCGTCATTTTGCATTAAAACAGGCAAAGAACATTAGAGACATACTATTGCACACCTTGGGTCACATAATCAGAATGATCCACTAACAAGACCGTGGAAGAGAAAACCACTGCCAGGACAGAGCCCCTGTGGCAAATGTATCATATATACAATTACCAAATGTACTAAGACTCTAGATTTAGATGGCAGAGACACCTTGGCACCAAACAGGCTTTATTAATTGTAATTCATCAAATGTTATATATCTCATTGCATGTTCATGTCATTTGGTAATTATGTGGGCATGACCAGGAGCAAAGTTAAGGTCTGTATTAATGAACATCGCTCATGCATTTATAACAAGAATGCCAATGCACCACTTGAAAAAGGACATAAACCAGACAACATGGAATGGACTATCCTTGAAGAAACACACACATGCATTAGTGGGTGGTTATTCAGCATCTTTGCTTCTTAAGGAGGAACAACAGTTGGTTTTCTGCCTAATAACCTCAGAATGTGGACTCAGTGACACTAACAAATCCACTGTTTGGCTGTTCCCATTTAACTAACTAGACCGATGAGTAGGTTATTCGCCCCCTCTGCCTCCACTGTTTAAACACACCTTATCAACCCTTGGTGTGATGCACATGATCATAGTTCATCCACACCTACATTTTAGTGTGATAAATATGGGTGTGATTGTAGTGCTTTGTATATTTGTCAGAAAGAGCATGGATCGTGGTCACTTAGTAAGATGGAAAAATAGGCCATATGAAACTTATCCATACCCTCACTGTGATGTAGGGGATATGCTTACACTGTTTGATGTATTGTTGACTTAATCATATCAATGAGCTGTATTGATCTCGATCTACTCGGCTAAGTTCTTTCGCGCACATTTATATAAGAATTACCTCATCCAATATGGTGCCTCTGTATGTGGCAAGGGAGCGTTAAACTTGTTGTTTTCTTTGAATTTAAGAGAGGTGCTTATCAAGGGCATGTTTACAGCACTCCAGTTTGCTTGCTTATTACAACGCAGCACTGCTGGTTGGAGACAAACACGCAGGGGTGAGATTTCCCACTATGGTTTTCCCTTTCAGATATCTGCAAGACTAATGTCTGAAACACTGGACAATAATTCCTCTAGAGCACAGCATTTATGCCTGTCTTCCATTTTCTACCCTTGTTTCCTTAGTGGGGTATGGAGTACCCATACATGATATGAAAATTTAACTAGAATTTTTTTATCAGGAGTATCAGCAGGCCAGGTAAGTAAAATGTAAAAGTACCCCCAAGGCCTTTAACTAAGAATAGATTGTTAGTCGCCATGTGCTCATGCATACTATCAATTTTCTGTTACATTGCAGAACACATTAGGGAAAATGCAGCAATTCACTAGTGCAGGCATATTTTGAGTGGTTAAGACTAGATGGTTACTTTACACACATATAAGCATTGAATTGTATTGGACTATAACCATTGTGTCTCTCCTGATGAAAGTTAATAGAGACATATTCAGCTGAAACTTGTTGATACTGAAGACAGAGTCATCATGATTTAATATCCAGTCCTATTGATTGTTCTTTTTGAAAACAATGATTGTATCATTGTTTGGCAGGTTTGTAGTGATAACGTAATTACTGAGAACTTCACTTTGCCATTTGTATTAATTGTCCACTCTTTTGTCTGATTGATGCCTTTGCTGCAACCTCTTGAACTACTCCTTTCAACAATGAATAAGGATGTAAGAGATGACACCTGTTCCAGGTAGTGACTGTTACATAGGCTATTTCCATGGGACATCTTTTCCTTCTTGAAGGACAGATTAGTGTTTCTTTTCACTGTCAGCAGTGTCACAAATGTAGAGTCTACTCACTATGATGAAGCAATCTTGTTACACACTTTTTAGTTGTGGCTATTAGTTGGTGCTGTAAATGCAACATATAAGCCAAAACTATAGTCATAGGAAGTGAAGAAAGGAGAGAGAAGGGATGTGTGGAGGGAAACAGAATGTGGGTATTTTTTTATTTTTACTGCCCATGGTCATGCCAGTCGATAGGGCTATTCCCACCAATGATCTGCCCCTTCACACCCATTATCTGCCCCTCCACACCCAAACCACATTCCCCACGATCTCTTTGAACTAGCTCTGTGTTTTATTCCATGGCTTCTGAAAGGTATTGGCTTAATAGCAGCTATAAGAAGAGAGTTAAGGACCCTTTTGCCCCCTGCACACTACTGTAGCGATCTCAGTCAATTATTGGGTAACAATGTGCATATTAAATACTCCGAAGATCTTCACATGAAATCATGTAAAAAGCACAATAATTTTAATCAAAATAAAATGTACAAGGAAATCATGTATTCCCAAATTTTTTTTTACAGAGCTCAATGTGTTTCAGGTATATAACCCTTCTTCAGAAGTAAAAAAATAAATGATAGGTCGAGGTTTTTCTATTTCATATCTACAAATCAAAAGTAGAGTTAATTAGCTTACTGATCTCATCTACATAGTCTAATTATTAGACAAAGCATATAAAATGAAATGTACAGACTCCCATATTCAGGAGTAAACATTCACCTGGATTCACGCCGTTATACTGACCAAACAGCCAATGGGCTTCTTCTTATTAAGGGGCAAAAAAGCTGCTCTGAAGCACTGTGGGGTCAAGAATAATACGCTTTTAGTAAAAATCTAAGTCTTTTTGTAAAAATCTAAGTAAGATTAAATACAAAAAAAAATAATACACTAAGAAACAAGAGAAAAGCGGATAATGAGATCATGCTATCAGGTTTTATTCTAAATCTCAGTATTATGCCTTGTAGGGTATCACCAAACCTTACCTTTAGATCCAAGGTAGGATGGCAACTGAAAAAACCTTCAATAATTGAATATTTATATCATAACAGTGATTCCTCACTTGGATCAGGCCAGATGAGGGGTTTATCTAAATAAAATAATGAGGGATGTCACCATATGGTATTACATTCAGATATATGAAAAACTATCTTCAAACGATATGTCTGCACTAAGATGTCCCAAGAATCATTGTCTCAAGGGTTTGAGGTCTCTGGTTATGGTGCTGTAAGCAGATAAAAGTTCTTGACGTTAATGAAATATTCTATGGGGCAGCAGTTATCCACAGTGTAATACACGCATCTCTAAAAGGATGACAGCACACACTTGGCCCATCAGGGTAATCTATCGGAGTAAAATGTGAGGAATTTAGATTAAGAAGAAATGGTGAATATAGATGTTTGGGTTAATAAGAGGTGATAGACTGGTGGGTTCTGGATGAAATCATATTGGAACATCACTGTTCCTCTCTTACCCATGATTAATAAAAGATGCACTTCCATGTGAGACACACCAGCTCCTCGCTGTTCGGGAGCTGGCATTTAAAAAATGTCCACCCTAAATGGTGTTTGCCTGGTACGGTGACGTCATTGCGGGCATGCACAATGACATCAGAAGTAAATATCCGTGCATCTATAATATTCTCTCATAATTGTGGATTGGGGCTGGTAGATGAATAATATTGATGCATTGAAGGTGTCATATACCATTCTGGAGGAATAGATTGTGCGAGAGGGATCCCTAATCCCTATATAGCAAAGCTCGCTGCATAACTAAAAAAATAAATAGATGCATTGGATTAAAAGTACTAGCACAACTGTGTCACATTGTAGTGTCATAAGGAGAATTAAAAGTATGACAGGGTCAATTGGGTGACTAATAGCTCTATACTTGGGCAAATCCTATGAGACAAAGTATTGCCATCTGGTAAAGAATTAAAGTGGTAACAAGGTTATCAAGTCACTGAAAGTGCTGGGGGTGAAAATACAATGTCAAGAAAGTCATACAAGATTCAGTTAAGGTGTCTAGCAAATCCAGTTGCTTGAACACAACGTTAATATGTTCACATTCTGCTGGTATAGCAATCAAAGACAGTATGTTTCATGGTGGTCTAGTACATTTACAGGTGCGGTGCAACATTCACAAGTACACGGTTGCATAAAACTCTACAGGACCGATCCCCAATCGCAGATAGGAGTCATTATACATCTACAGGGTACAACAAATTGTTCTTCAAGATAGAGCAATCTGGAAATTCACAGAATCAGTTGAAGGTTTCTTTCAGGTCCGGTCTTCAAGATAATATGTTTGCCCATTCTGAACGTACTAGACATAATGTTTTGATAATACATTAAATCTGGACATAAGACTTATATCTTGTGTATATGAACCTTCTCGAATGGGATCATATGGTATCATCATACGATCTTAATGGTTGGTACTTGTCCACATTTGTTTAGAGTTCTCCATAATAGGTTATGGAACAGATATTTAAGCGCTCTCTGGATATGTCACACAATAGTTAAAACTATAGGGTTTATATTCTTAACCGAATCAGTAGCAATGTGAAGGGAAATGGAAATAGGGTTGATTGGATGTATCTATGGGAAGGCTCCCAAATAAAATTCATTCCTCATTTATCCCATTTGGATGTAGAGAGTCCAATTTATCAATCCAAATCAATTCTCTTTGGGTTAGTCTCTTATTGAGGTCCCTGTCTCTCTGTGGTCTGGTCACCACTTCCAGTATCACAAGCCATAATTGGGCTACCATATGCCTCCGATCAGTAAAGTGTCTGGAAACTGGCAACTTGTTGTTGTGCGTGTGGTTATTGCTTTTGTGTTTGTTCCGTCTTTTTTTGGCACGTCTGTTGGTCTGTCCCATGTAGACAATTCCACAAGGGCAGCCTAGTCCTCAAATTACGCAACTGGTGTTGCAAGTTGCAAAATCCCTAAGATTAATCTTGGAGCATGAACAAGGGTGTTTTACATACATGCCTTTCATAATGTTGTTGCAATTATTGCAACTCGAACACAGAAGAGTACCATTCTTTGGTTTGTGTAAGAGCAGTTGTTTAGATTTGGATGGTTTCTCCACTTTGACCAACTGTTCGCGCAAATTTCTGCCCCTCTTGTAGGCAATCATTGGTGACTTCAGGAAGAGTTTGTTCATCTGGGTATCAAGTTGAATTGATCTCCAATTTTTCTTCAATAATCTCGTGACATGATGGCTTTGGCTTGAGTATTTCATCAAGCAGAGAAATGGTGTGTATATATTCCTGTGTTTAGGGACTATAAAAATATTTTATATTTGAATATAACTCTTGCAACTCTTGCAAAAAAGAGGGGTTTCCCTTCAAAAAAGTAAAGGTTAAAAATGATGCTTCATTTTACAATATTATACGCATGCCTATGTGTAAGTCAAGCACACATCCCACAGCTGACACCTAAATGATGTTCAGAAGCAAGTACTAATTTCCCTCGCCGGCCCCACATTTCAGAGGTCTGTGGCCGCCCAAAAGGTCCAACCATGAAATAGATCATAGAGAAGTTAAACTGGTTAAGAGTAAATCTGAATGCGCAAGTGCATCAAGAAACCTTTGAAAGGATACTCAAAGCCATAAAGGGTGAGAACAACAACTGTGTGCCAAAGACACCCACTGTTTCACAACTGTAAAGGTGTCCCGTGAAGATATTAATTCAGCCAACTTTACAGGAGCTGGCAAATTGCATCACTGCTGGGTTTATCATATGTCTTTTATGACATTCTGCTGCACTCCCAGTAGTAACAGGAGACCCAACTGCAAAGTATGTCACACAATGCGTGAGTGCGATGCTTATGAGTAATCTTTATATTCATTATATTTTAAATACATGGTATGACTTTTAACAACAGCAGGACATCTAGATCTATACCCACACATCTCAAAATGTTGGTCCCACCAACTCTACGGAGTTAACAAACACTAAATTACTTTAAATGCAAGCTGGCAAGGCTCATAGCCTAAACCACACCCACAATGGTAATATCGTGCTGTAAAGCCCGATCCATTGCTCAATTTTACTCTTGGAGTGTTGGGTATGTTGAACAATTGCACAAACAGCAATGTTGTAAACAGTATGTACCACTTCATGTGTTATGAAAGGTGCCTGCCTTGTGCAACTATGAGGAAAGCTGTTGCTTCTCAGACATAAATGTTTAGGGTCTCCCGTATCCATTACTACACTGTGTGAATGCACAGCCAAAGATTCCAAGAACCTTGTCCAACTGTCTTTACTCTACTGCGGTGTTTCTGCCCAAGCATAGTTTACAGATTTCACTAGTGAGTCTGCCATATTTGAATGGCGTTCCAGCCCAAGGGATGGGAGGTACATCGGCTGCAGCAGGTAACTTACCTTATCTCCATTTTACCCCCTGCTAACACCAGAGCTGTAACCATGACAAAAGGGCTGAGTTATTTTTATTTAACATTTTTATAAGATATGCCTGCACCACATGCATATATTTCATATGTAAACTTTACCATTTGACAAGAGCGGATGCAGATGTTCCATTAATATTATAGACCAGTCTAGTTGCTTCTCATAGAGGGACAGCAGGGAATTTGTGAGAGAAACCAGATATTAGCATTGAAACCAAAATTCTTCATTCCAACCTTCTCTCACTTCTGTCCAGTTTACAGACAACGTATGCTCTTTTACTTCCTCTAAACAATTGCTTTCAGACTTAACCGAAAGTAGACAATTAGCCGTACAATTACCTCTAGTGCATTCAACGATAGAAGACACTGCCTTCTCTAAATCGTGTGCAGTAGACGATAAGAGGCTTGAATTAATAGAGAGGAAGTAATAACATTTGAACCCCTCCAACCTTAAAGCAGTCTTTATAATGTTATAGAGACAAAATGGGGGTGAAAGGGTGTAGTTTGGTGAAAAACTGACAGTTTGTTGAAGGGGCGGAATCTGGTGAAGGTGCAGAGTCTGGCAGAGGTGGAGTTAAGTTGGGGCACACACACTTATTTGGGCCTAGGACAGCAGAAAGCCTAAATACACGACTGGATAGGGTAAATTGGCCTTTAAGTGTCATGGATGGTGACGTAGATAGTGTAAAGTGGTGTGAACGTTGGTCGTTTTGTGAAAAATGTTCGACACTATACCATTCTCTAATACTTCTATCTCAACATCAAGTGAGTGCAGTTTGGGGTTGCCAGTTTCCGTTGTAACTTGGATGCTTGGGTGAATTGTATTGAGAAACTGTGAGAACTCAAGTAGTTCACCTATATTGCCCTTCCATATTGCGAAGATGTCATCTATGTACTTCTTCCATATCATAAGTCTGTTCTATACAACTTGGTATCAATGTCATGTCGCATCTAAACAGACGTGAAATACCCCACAATATATACAACATATTGCAAGTTATCTAATTTTTCATTTTTACATTTTTGAATGTTTCGATTTATTGAAAAAAGATTTTTGAAAAACTGACTCTTGGCCAATGCAGCGTGCTGTCAACAAACTGGCGGTGGAGGATGACAGTATTGTACTGTGCATCAAAGGTCAAACGGTACCTGCATGGCAAAAGCATATCTATAAGTCCATCAGCAAGCAGCATGATGTTAATCTGTGGACAATACTGCATATCAAACTATGCAGCATTTGTTAGTTACCTTCGGCAACTAGCATATGACACAGCGCTCGTATGCGGCTGGTTAATTGATACATGCGGCTGCATGCTATGTGTCGCATATAAATTCTAATCAGACACGGATATTACCTGTCAACTAAACTATTTAATCCGCAGTGATAGGTAAAGCACCAGCGGTTTCGCGTGGTTGGTACATTTTCGCACATATCTTGTATGTGCGCCTACTGTGGCGTGAGAGCTTTGTGGCCATTCTTATTGTCAAAGATCAAAAAATGATCACCTGACCAAAGATCGTAAAGTAACACAAGACCGCCAGGGTATACATACATTGTACTACTCCGCGGTACCCAAAAACTCTACTGTTACATTAATTTATTTATACACGGAAACACAGACCCACATAGCTCCATATGGTAGCAAATTTACCCCCGATTTCGTCCTCCCAGTGCACTACAATTCTCGTCAAAACAAACTCGTCTCAATTGGCGTCTGAAGAAAATGGGCACGCAACAAGACACCCTACATATAGTTGCCTACACTCTCACTTTCTTTGTGCTGCCCACAGGTGAGGACAGGGATGCAAAGCCCCTCCTGGATTTGTTTGTTTTATTTTCTCTGTTTGCCGCCTGATTTCGCCATACGAGCGCTCTCTGTGTTCCTCTTCCCTCCCTCCCTCCCTGCATCCATTTCCCCCTGCCTTCCCTCCCCCCTCCCTGCAGGGCCACACCCTGATTGGGGGGCTGCTGGCCGTGTGTTTAGGGTGACTGGGGCTCCGAGTCCCAGCCTCGTTACTTTCTTTGTGCTGCCCACAGGTGAGGACAGGGTTGCAAAGCCCCTCCTGGATTTGTTTGTCTTATTTTCTCTGTTTGCGCACTATCATCACCGGAGTGGTCCCTTGGCGCTCTGGCGGCTCTGAAAGAGGAGTGGGGGTTGAGTTAGTGGGAGGAAGCAGGAAAAGTGCAAGAGAGCAGTGATGTGCTGTTGGCGGCTTCAGCCCGGTGGGTCCGTTGGCTGGGCCTGGGGTGTTTGCTGCCGGTAGTCGTTGTGTACTGTTGTGCAAGGCTATGTGTGTTTTTGTTTTGTTGTTGCAATGTAGTGAAATTTGTGCGGTTTGTTGTGCTGTAGGTTTTGGTTGTGTTTGGTTTGGAGTTTGAGAGGTGTATGCAGAAAGGGAAATTGTTAGTAGGATTGGTTAATTTGCGTCTCAATCCTGAATTGAAGCGCTCGGCTTGCGTAGTCTCCCCTGTTGCAGCTCTGTCATGATCTGGGACTGACTGGCATACAGGTTCCTTACTCCTCTAGCCCCACCTCTAACATGCTCTCTCATAGCTCCCCTTAACCTCCATTCATACTCCTGTGGCCAGTGCACCTGCCAATGACAACCTCTCAGGTAGTGGGGTGATTGCCAATATCTCGATAATTCTACACCAATGTGGTACCTGCCGGTACTTAGATTGAGGGGCGGGCTAAGTGTTGGTGGGATTGTCTGGGTTAGTTGACTCAGTCTCCGTGCGTGCCGCCGGTGTTCCTGTCTATCCAGTGTCACCCGTCCATCTGCCGTGGGCCTTACTTTCCCCGGTCAGGGATGTCTGTGTCTTTTCGGTTTAGTTATCCTTTTTTCCAGTTTCGGTTTCCAGGTTTAGTCTGTGGTGTTGAAGAGCCAGGTTTTTAGTGATTTCCTGAATTTTAGGTGATCTTCAGTGTTTCTTATTTCCTTTGGGATGTTGTTCCAGGTTTTTGCGGCTAAGTGGTAGAAGGAGGTGCCTCCAGGTTTTTCTTAAGGTATGGTTTGAGTTCCAGGTGGATTTCGTTGCTCGATCGGAGGGGTCTCGTTGGTTTGTAGACTGTTATTTTCTTTTGTAGGAATTCTGCTCCTTATCCTCTGATTAACCTTTGCGTTATGCACATTGTTTTGAAGGTGATGCAATGTTTTACTGGGAGCCAGTGTAGTGTTTTTAGGGCTGGAGTGATGTGTTCTCTTCTGGATAGTTTGTGGAGTAGTCTTGCTGCTGCATTTTGGATCCGTTGCAGTTTCTTCAGGAGGTATTCTGGTATTCCGAGGTAGAGGCTGTTTGCATAGTCTATTTTAGACATGATTAGGGCGACAATAGTGAGTGTTTATGCTACGAGTGTTCTCTGTGTTCCTCTTCCCACCCTCCCTCCCTCCCCTGCATCCACTTCCCCTTGCCTTCCCTCTCTCCCCTCCCTGCAGGCCCACACCGCCTGATTGGCGGGCTTGCTCCTCTTATTAACCCTCCCAGGGCAGCCCCCTGCCCGGCAGCCCCTGAGGCTAAGGGCCTCTTGGCAAAGGGAGGCTACGATTGAGGCGGCTCCTGGCTGTGTCTGCAGGTTTCCGCATGTGAAGCCAGTGGCCAGCCATCCAACAGGGGCAACCCGCACTCTACACATCACACCCCTGTTCACCTAGCAGGGTGTTTCTAAAATTGCACTGTGAGAGTATTTAAAATCTGATTGTTGTCCTGTACTACTGTTCATCTTGTGTCGCCTGACTGTCTCCTCTGCTTGCACCCTTCCCGTTGTCCATCCCTAGTGTTCTCCCCTCCCTCACCCTTCCTTTCTCTCCTCCCCCCACTCCATGGTGCTCTCTGTCTCTCCTATCTTTTCTAACTGCTTCTCTATCGACTATCCTGCTCTCCTCACTAAATCTAGTAGGAAGAAGTTAAAAAAGGACATCCTGGTCTCCAACCCAGGCCTCTCTATCGCTGACACCTATACCAGTGCCTCCTCCACGCCAACTTTCACTGACATCCGCTTTAACGTTCTCTCACCAGACCAATATACCCTACATATGGTCTCTGTGCTCTCCCCTTTCTCTTATTCTTCCATTAATGGTGGCACCCAGTGGGAGGCCCTCCTGGCCTCCTTACACTCCTTTAAGGTCATCATTCATATTTATGTGAATGGTACCATCTTGGTCCAAGGCCTTCAGGCCAACCTTCTCCTCTTCGATAGACACTTCTCGCGCCTCCTCAATTTCCTTTCTTCTCCTGCCGTCCCTTCTCTGCCCCCCCACTGCGTCCTCGCCTTCCTCTGCTGCCTCCTATTTGGCTACCTTGCCCTCTCCTCCTCCTTCCCGTTCTGCCCCCTCCAGCTTCTTCTACACCTCCGCAGGTTGTACCTTTGATTTGTACCCCTCCCCGGAAGTCTTTCAAGAATGGGAACCTTCTTCTTATTGACACTCTTAACTCTCGCTCGGCTGTCAAACACTCCTAAAAACATCTGCCACCTTCTGGAGGAACTACACCTCGATGTCCTCGGTCTCACCGAGACATGGTTCACGGCCAGCTCTGTCACAAGCTTTGACACTCTCCTCCCCGACGGCTACAAGATCCTCTCTGCGGCCGGGGCCAAATGATCCGGAGGGGGTGTAGCCCTCATCTTCCCTGAGTGGATTCCTGCCTGTGTTATTCCCACACAGGCCTACTCCTCTTTCGAATGCCTCGTCTGCAGGCTCTCTCTCTCCTAGCCATTCCCTTACTGTGGCTACTATCTACTGGCCACCTGGTCAGATAACTTCCTTACTCTCTGAGTGGGCGGACCTCTCCGCTTCCCTCCTGGTTTCGATCACTCAACTCCTCCTTCTTGGAGACTTCAACATCCACCTGGATGCTTCCTATCCTTTCTCTGGACTCTTTTGCGACCTTTGCGACTCTCTCTCACTCGCTATTCTCCCCTCTGGCCCGACTCACTCTGGAGGGCATGCCCTGGATGTTCTGATCTCCTCAGACCTTCCCCTTTTTATCCCTCTCACCACTCCTCTCTCCTGGAGTGAACACTTTCTCCTTTCCTCCCAGCTCACCCTCTCTACACCCCAGGCCAAGCCAACTTCATCACTGCCATCCATCTTCTCAGTCATCCGACCCATGAAGCGGATGTCAGTTGAGGCTTTCGCCACCAGTTTCTCACCCCTCTTCCCTTTTGGCTGACTCACACCCTGACACAGCCCTCTCCCTGCTCTGCTATTGTCACAATCCCATTACGGGTCCAGGGGTGGCGGGCTAACAGCCGGAGGGAGCCCTCCTCTCATACAATAGGGAAAAGGTGGACAGGGATGATGGCTGGCTGGTACGAGCGTGTGGGTGGGCGCAACTTAGTTGCGCCCTGCAGAAAAGAGCTGAAGGCAAGGGCACCACCCTTCACAAGCCAAGAAGCACTGAGCACGTGCGAGCCCAGCACGTGCAGCAATTTACCTGGCACGTGCACAAAGCCAACGCCCTTGCGCATCTAGCTCTGGCAGGGTGTGGCGCAAGACTAAAAAGCTGTGCCCTGGACCGCACCCTGTGCTTAGCGTTTCTTCTGCTCCTGACAAGAGTAGTGTTTTGCTTACCGATTCTGCGCTCAAGCATCTTCCTGTGTTGAGCTCCTTGGTTAAGAGCATTCTTCTGCATCCAGTTGCGACTCTTTCAGCATCCTTCGGTCCTTCAGCATCCTTCTGTCCTTCAGCATCCTTCGGTCCTTCAGCTTTCTTCGGTCCTGCCGCATCATTCGGTCCTTCAGTGCTTCAACATCCTTCAGCAACCTTCAGTATCCTGGTCTTCAGTCTTGGTCTGCAGCCTTCAGCATCCTGTTCAATGCTGCTCCGAGGCGGGCTCCGCCCTCCTCGCATCCTACGTGGTCTTGGTCTTCCAGGCCCCCGGCTCCTGTTGTCAGACGCCCAGTCCGAAAGCAAGCAACAGGGTTAGCATCCGCCTTCCGTTCTCCTCCCATCAGAACCAACCCCACATCTATGAACTGGAGAATTTACCTGTATCCAGGAACGAGCGAGCCTCCCTCTGGCTTCCGCCATTGGTTTGGCGCTGAAGCTCCAACACCTGGGGGGAGAGAAAGAACATAAGACAATTAGCAAAGACATCACACCTGGGACAGAGACGATCATCCGCTTCAGCCCCCTCTTCGGCACCCATTTTCGGAGCCGTGCTTGCAGACACAGAACCACAGTTGAGCCGCATCCACGCTCACCAGCCAGTCACGCCTTTTAAGGTGATTAGGGGAAGGAGAGTGGGGTTGGGGGGACACTGCAGTTATTTTTCCACAGTAGACTTACCCTCTGTTCGCTCCTTAGGTTCCCGCAACAACCCCCAGAACACCTGTAACACAAGTCCCAAAAACACCCAGGCTCCCCCCAACCTCACGGCCCCCTGGAGGTTTTTTCCTCCAGGTGACAGGTGAGGGAAGGCGTGGTTTGGACATACGACCGGGTGAAGGGGACCAGTACGGGGGCCACTCTACAGCACAGTCAAGACCAGGCACTCTTGCAGGGCACCAGAGGTAAGCGTGACAACTACATCTGATACTCTTGATGTTCTTGCCCCTGTCATGAGGATCAGCCGGAAGCCCAAAGCCAAGTACATCTCCTGGTACGACTCAGACCTCGTCACCCTTAAACGCAAGTGCAGGGTGGCTGAGAGGAAATGGCGTGCTTCATTTACATCCTCTGACAAACTGGCCTGCCACCTGCTCCAAAGGCAATACCGGCTTTCTGTCCTCACCAAGAAGAGAGCTCACATACAAGCCCGCGTCTCTGCAGCATCTAACAACTTGCTGAACTCTTTAAAATCTGCAAGGAACTGGCCAATCCTGCCGCAGTCTCTACCTCTCCTTTCCCCTCCCAGGCCCTCTGCACGGTACTGACCTCTCATTTCATCACTAAAACTCAGGATATCCTGTCCTCACTTTCCTCCTCTCCCATTCCTCCCTGCTCTTCATCTGGCCCTTCCTCAGCCACCTCTCCTCCCTCTTTCTCTGCCTTTCCCCCGTTCTCCCTAGATGAGGTTTATAGACAAGTCTGATCTATGAAAGTCTTGTCTAAACAGGTTCATCCCTGTTCCTCCAAAACAATCAAGGACAACATTGACTCCCTGGCTCCTGCCCATGTCAACTTTTTCAACCACTCCTTTGTCACTGGAGTCTTCCCTTCCCCCCTGAAGCACTCCCTTGTGCACCCTCTTCTTAAGAAACCCACTGCCGACCCTTCCTGCCCTGCCAACTATCGCCCAATCTCCATCACGCCTTTCCTGGGCAAACTCTTGGAAAAGCTGGCCATCTCCCAGTTCAATCTTCACAGTGAATCTGTTGATTGTCTCCATGATCCGCAGTCGGGCTTCAGAGCTGCCAGAAGCATGGAAACTGCCCTCCTGAACATCTGTGAAGACCTGCTCTCCAACCTCGATTCCAACACCCCCTGTGTCCTCATCTTACTTGATCTCTCTTCTGCTTTTGACATAGTCAACCATGCCATCCTGCTCAACCGTCTTCATGATAACCTGGGGATCACTGGTCAGGCCCTAGCATGGGTGACTTCATTCCTCTCTGATCGACCCTCCCAGGATCAACTTGGGTCCTTCTTCTCCGCTATCTCTATCTCTACCTGTGGTGTTCCCCAGGGGTCTAACCTCTCTCTCGGGCTTTTCAACCAATACTGGGCACTTCTTGCCCCCCGCATTGCCGCGCACTGCCCCAACTTTCAGTGCTATGCTGATGACACTCAGCTCATTTTCAGGCTACCCCCAGCCACCTCTTTTCTCTCTCTTATCTCTGAATGTTTGTCCGCTATCAAGGAGTGGTGTGCCGCCAATGATCTCTGCCTCAATGCCAGTAAGACCGAGATTCTCCTCATCGCCACACCCACTTTCCTGTCACTCTCTGGCCAGCCTCTCTTGGCCCTCCTCCTGCTCCCACCTGTGAGGTATAAAACCCCAGGGTCATCTTCGACTCCACACTCTCCTTCCCTTCTCACATGCTGGACTTCCTTTGCATCTTGTACTCATGGTGGCCCTGAATCATGCTGTTCCCATCTTCATCTTGCATCCTGGCTTGCAACATTATGCGTTAGTACTGACTTCTGCAATTGTATTCGCTCTCCACTCTTGCTTCTCCACTCTTTTTGACTGCTTACTCTCTTTTCTCTCCTCCTTTCCCTTCTCCCTTTTCCTACCTCCTCCCCTTACTTTCTTCTATGCACTTACTCTATCAGAATTGTCCCTGGACCTAATATGATAGTAATCTCGTCTGTTTCCTCCACCCTCCCACTACTGTTTTTTTCCTCCCCACCACCCCTCTAGCACTATCTGAAATTTCGTCAGACCTAGTATGATAGTCGCTTGTTTTGTTCCTCCCCTCCCTTTCTGCACCCCTCTCCCTAACCTTTTGTTTTTCTCCGGCTCTACCAGAAATGTCGTCAGGCCTAGTACGGTAGTCGCCTGTCTGTTTCCATTTCCTTCCCACTCTCCCCCTCCCTTCCTTATCTATGTCTTAGCACTTGCACTATCTGAAATGTCGTCAGGCCGAATACGATAGTTCATTTCACATCCTTACTGTTCATGGCCTGTAAGAATGTGGTTGTATTTTCCCTTGTTCCCTCCCTTGCCTTGAAGCGCTTTGAAACACATTGTGTATAGGCGCTATATAAATAAACGATCATATCATACGATCACAACATCTCTGATGTCTCTAAGAAGTCACACTACCAGCTGCATCTCCTCAGAGGTATTCTTCCTTTCCTCTCCTTCCTGCAGAAGCTCACTGTCACCCGAGCTCTGGTTCTCTCTAGGCTGGACTACTGCAACAGCCTCTTTCTAAATCTGCCTGCTTCTACTCTCTCCCCCTGCAACTCATCCAGAACAGGACTGTGAGACTTGTTTTTGGTCTCAAGCCCAGGGATCGTATCTCTCCAGGGCTGGAATCTCTGCACTGGCTCCCCGTGGCTGCGAGGATCAAGTACAAAACCCTCTGCATTGTCCACAAGGCCTTCTGGGGTTTGGGGACTCAATAACTTCAACTCTCTCTCTCTAAATATCTCCCTTCTAGAGCTCTTCGCTCATCCACCTCCAACTCCCTCAGGGTCAGTCGCTTCTTTAAGCAACAAGTTGGTGGGAGATCTCTTTCCTCAGCTGGGGCCTCCATCTGGAATAGCCTCCATGCCTCTCTGAAACTTGAGGAGCAACATCTCCGGTTCTGGAAGCACCTCAAAACCTTTGAATTTGCTTCTTCTTTTTCTCCTCCTCTACCCTGCTGACTTCCTGGCTGATCAGCGCTGGTTACCGGGCCACCCTCTGAACTCGGTGCCCAGGTCCCCTCCCCCGCCAGTCGCACACCTGCACTGCCTTCCTGGCAACCCCCACACTTGGTGACTGTTTTCTGTATCCCTACAGTCCCACTACCAGCACTTGACACCTGATGCCTGCACTTACCCCTGCACTTGCCACCTACTGGCCTACTGTCACTTCTTGTTATTTATTCTTTTCCCATGTACTGCACTGTCCCTGCCCCCTTCCCTCGCACTTGCGTGATCTGAATGACACCTGGCCTAGTAGGATCGCTGTCTGTCTTCCCCCTGTTCCCCCTCCCTTGCCTCGTCGCACCTTAAAACACTTGTGTATAGGTGCGTTATAAATGCCATATCATATCATATCATATCATATCATATCATATCATATCATATCATATAATTTCCTTCATTGATAATCATAGAAAGAGGACTCAAAAAAGTGTATCACTGAGTATCAATAGTGCGGGCTCTGTCAATTTGGAACCTAGAGCACATTCTTCATGTCCAACAGAGGCATGATGCCGACTATTCATTGTAGCACCGTGACGGCATTATCTACAGTAATAATGGTGGTATTGTTGTCACCACGCTTAGGCGCTGTGGATGTTTTTACAGCGCACTTCACCTCCACAGTGCTGGGATAGTGCCGCAGGACAAAGCTTACAGTGCTCTCTTGTCTTTGATAGTAACCACAACCGGCACTGAATTTAATATATCTATATATCTATATGACTTACCTGAAGGATCTTTTGGTTAACAGGTACCCTTATTATTGGCACGTAGAGTACAGCCCACGGCTGAAAGGGGATTGGATTGAATTCCCAGTGGAATAAAGATGCATAGCATTGAATGGAGAATGTAAATATTTTCTCTTTCTCTGATGATTATCACACGAAATTGTTGGAAACACCTGCGCTGTTCGCAGGAAAGAAACCCACTGAAGCAAATGCAGATGGTGGTGATGAGCAAAATTAAATAATCCAGAAGAAAAAGAAATTGATTATAACTCAGTTACATGGGAGTTTTATGCTCGAATACCTTAAGGGTAGGATTATCCCAGAGGGTCTTCAGGTGAAAAATATCCCTAGATTATTCATTGACAACGAGAAATTTAAACATAATTTCAGTGGAGTGGGGAACAAGTGTTCCAGAGACTGGATTATATTGATAATCGAAACTGCTGAGGAGGAAGCTAAGGCGCAGAGTGAACAGATTGACATATTGGAAAAAGAGTTTGCAGAAAACTCCAATATAAAAGATGCAAAGGCACAACTCGAGAAACTGGAAGTAGAATTAAAGAAGTTCTGGGAACTTAATTTAGAACGCAAGATCAGTAAATTGCCGAAAGATCTCAGCAACTACAAAGATGAACGCACATACCAATATCTAAGGGTAGGATTCTACACTGAAGTAACAGGTGGTCAACAGAACCGCCGGCAGAATAGATACGTCACTTTTTCCAATTCATCAGGTTCCTCAAGCGACTCAGATCAGGTGACGGGACAACAAGGCAACGCAAGGGGCCAACCTCAACCACATTTTTTTCCCAGAGGGGGACAATTAAACGAGCGCTGTGTCGTATGCCTGTGGGTATAGATAGTTGCCGAGGGTAACTAACAAATGCTACATAGTTTGATACGTAGTATTGTCCACAGATTAACATCATACTGCTCTGGCTGATGGACTTATACATATGCTTTTGCCATGCAGGTACCGTTTGAACTTTGATGCAATCACGGTGCAGACTACAATACTGTCATCCTCGAAGGCCAGTTTGTTGAATGCACCTTGCATTGGCGGTGAGTCCATTTTTCAAAAATCTTTTTTCAATAAATCGAAAAATTCAAAAATGTAAAAATGAAAATTGAGATCACTTGCAATATGTCGTATATATTGTGGGGTATTTCACATCTGTTTAGATGCGATGTGACATTGATACCAAGTTGTACAACATTGTCTCATAGGTTAGAGAGACGTCAGGACTTGCATGACGGACATCTTTGTGAACAAATTTCTTTATCTGAAAAATTCTATTACCAATGCAATCTTTAACAACTGCAATTGTGGTTTTCCCTTTTTGAGTTTCAGATAGGAAGCCAGTGACTTACTTAATCTATTAGACAGTTGCTAAATGTTAGCTTTGTATTTTAAAAGATTGTCACAGGGGTATTGCGTAACTATTTTATTGTATTGAACCCTAAGTATGATGATGGAATTCAAGATTATTTCTGAGTTGGTGCATGAATATTAAGATTCAAGGGCTTTAAGTTCTTTCAAAATATTCTCAGACTCTAATTTAAGTGCTTTCTTTTTATTGGCCATGAAGGAAATAATGTGTCCTCGAAGGCCCGCATTGTAGCAGTCCCAGTTGTTACAGACTGAGGTATCTTGGCTTACATTTTCTGAGAAGTAGTGATCATGTTGCTGTGATATGAAGGGATAAATGGCTCATCTTTGAGGAGGGTTAAATTAAATCTCCATCTGTTAGGGTTTCTAAACCTTTGTGGAAAGGGTTATTGTATTTAGACAGGGGCATGATCAGATAATGCTATACAGTCAATCTTGGCATATAAAAGGCAACTCGCAAGGGGCTTGGATATACATATGTAGTCTAATCTAGATAGGGTATTGTGAGGACTAAAGAAGAATGAGAATTTGGAATTGGAAGGGTGAGTAATAAGCCAAGTGTCTATAAGGCCTAATTCTGAAATAAATTTGGTGAATTGCATATGGGATTTGGTAGGTTTATAGTGTACATTGGATTTCCTATCCAAGTATGGGTCTATGATCTCATTGCAGTCCCCACACATAATCAGATTGTTAGGATTAGAGAGAAAGACATGGTTTTTAAGCTGCACCTAAAAGGAGAGATCTGACGAAGTAGGTCCATAGATGTTGAGGACGGTATATTCTGTTAATCCTACTAAACGTTTACCATTACCCATCTACCTATATCATTGGATTTGTTTGCTAATACTTGACAATTACATTTCTTGTGAATTAGGGTTCTGACACAATTTTTCTTCCCATTGGCTGCACTAGATTAGACTTGACCAACCCAATGACACTTGCGTTTGGCCGCTTCTGCGTTCGAAAAGTGAGATTCCTGAATACAGGCAATGGAGGGTTTGGTTCTGTTAAGGTGAGAGATCTGCCTTTTGATAGGATTATATAACCCTTTAACATTCCATTATGTTACATTGAATGTAAATAATTACAGCAGGATAATAAACATGACACAAAATTTAGGAATGCAATAGTTATGAATTGTAGATGAAATGCTTTGAGAGTTATATTGAACCAAGGACTATATATTATTTTCAGAAAGGTGGTAGACTTCATGAGTGCACTCAACAAGGACACATACGGAAGGAAACAAAAAGGGAGTGGGGAGACATCAGCATGGATAACATCAAACCAGAGAAAAAAAGCTTCAAAAACAGTTGTGGCTAACAGGAAGCGGCCACACCAATCCATGCTGAGCAAACGAAGAACATGAGGAGGAAGAGCCTCTGAGAAAATAGCTATCCTCACGCCCCACTCCGATGAGGAAACTTTATGGCAAAGCTCAGTAGAGAATAAGGAAACATGAGTAATATACACCAGATAGGTGGTCTTGACGTATCCATAACACCTCTCCTCTGATTTTGAATGAATTGTTTTAGGGCAATAGGGTCTTGAAAGTTAGATATGTGGCCATTGAGGGTCACTTTAAGAATAGCCGGGTTTATGATGCCATGTCTCACATTGAGTTGTTTAAGAGCAGGTCTAAGATCAAGGAGTTTCTTCCTTCTGCCTGTTGTGGCATTAGATACGTCCTGAGAAATGAAGATCTTTCTATTATTCCATGTAAGATGTTTTTTCAATTCAGCTTTCTTCAGGATCAGAAGCACATGAGTATAATCCATTAGGGCAAGCATCATGGTTCTAGAAGAGTTTTTGCTAGCGCTATTGGAGGGTTGTGTTGAGATCATTGGTCCAATTCAGTGAGTCCATTGGATGTTCAGCTGAATAGATGGAGGTAGTTCTAGGAGCTTCATTAGGAGAGTATTAAGGGACAACATTGGATTATCTCCCTCGATACCCTCTGGTAGTCCAACAATTCATAAGTTGTTCCTTTTATTATGATTTTCCCAAATTTCTGTATGCTCCTGCAAGGATTTAACAGCACTCTCGAGCACTTGAACTCTCCTGTAGCATCTTCAGCATTACTAACTCTTTGCGCAACTTCAGTAATTCTTGCTTTGAAAGTAGACAATTTGTCGTCCATTTGTTGTAATTTGACGTTGGTTGCTTCCATAAAGGGCTCTCATTAAATTACATTACTCCTCTAGCTGCACCACTAAGATCACTAGATAGTTTGTGTTTTGTTTGTGTTAACGCGCCCTGATGCCTGCGGGCTACCGGCGCTATATAAGCGCACATTACAGAGCCTTCACTTCCATGAGGATGGCTTGCATGGTAGAATCCGTAGTGTCCTCTTTAGGCGTTGGAGATTCGCTTTTCTGTCTCTTGTTAGAAGGAGAAATTGGTATTTCTTTGACTTGGCTCTTGTTGGAAAAACTTAATATAATGCCCCCCTTACGTTTGATTATTAGTTCACTCTCCACACGCCTTGATGGATCTCTTAAACAGGGGTGTACCTCTTATTCACAGAATTCCCAATATAAGCTTGCTGAGTGCGCTAAAATGAATAGGAGGAAAGCAGATAATGGTCAGCCCTAAATTCTTGAAAACGTTTCAACCACTATGTTTTTAAGTACCAGCAGAGTCCCCAAAGGAGGTACTTACATTTCTCCAATTGTGTATTGAATTGTTAAATATGCCTTCATATCAAGTGAGCATACAGTTCTCAAAGATGCCCCAATGACTGCGCAGAGTTATAAGACGAGGTAGGCATCTGATGTTTAGCTATATGTTCTTAAAAGCAAGTAGCCACTTCATTTTGTGATAGTAATCATGCTTTTATATGAGCTAGTTATCATTCACCCATTGCACATAAAATGGTAAAGATATTTCAAAGGTAGGTACAATTTCAGATGATTAAAGCTGCCACGATATCTGCGCAAAGTAATGAAACATGAAAACCAGCAAAAGCTCACTCATATGTGCTAAACAGCATTTGACTGCTGTAATTTAGAAATGGCAAATTTATTTTTATATGGAGGAGTTGTATTTTCCCAGCTTTATATTTAATTTATGTCTGTACCTTTAAATCCTGCGAGGAGTATCATTGTAGAGCTTCAATAAGGTGCCGGGCCCGTATTATGAGAGAAAAAGAGTCCCACTTCATCAGCGAGTCCTATCTGATGCGCAAACCCTACCATCTGACTGGAACGTCGGGGTGCGAGTCACTAGACTTCCCGGCTTGCAGGCCGAGCTCCACATCAAACGCAGCACATCTCGTTCAGTCACAGCGAGGGAAACAGTATACTCCACAGAACACCAGGGAAGTTTCTCAGGTAAAGACAAGCATTTGTTGAAGAAAGTTAAACGCTGGTAAAAGAAAGAAAAGATAGCAAAGTAATTACGGAGTGGGAGCGCAGATTAAGCAGCCATCCCGCACAGCACTTAGCCACGCCCCACGGTTCTGAATTCTGGTGAATGGTGAATAATGGTATGGTGTATGGAATGGTATGGTGTGGCAGACGGGGTCATGGGGGTTGCGAGGGTTTGGGTGGCAAACCAGTACTTTCATGCCCTGTTTTGCAGTGGGGGGGACATGCACCTTGCATGTGTTCCCTTTGGTCATATGGGATTGGTTGTGTTTAAGTAGCTAGGGATGCACACGATGTGACACATCCATGGACACATTCTCAGGGTGGTAAGGTTGTAACAGTTAACTGTCCCTTTCTCCTCATCGATTGTGAACTGGTATATGCCAGGCCTGTGTGCACTCCACAGGGGTTGGAGATTAGGTGAAAAATGTGGCCACAAGCTGGGTACGGGCTGCCTCGCCACATGCCTTTTCCCCTCCCATGCGCAGCAACCGTGCGTGTGGTTAGCGATATGGGGGCACCACCGTGTCCACCGGTACACCATGCCATGTTGCAACGTTGTGCAGGATACATGCTGCCACAATGATCCTGCACACTACTGGGGGTGCATATAGTAGCTGTCCACCAGAGTGGTCAAGGGAGCAGAAGCGTGACTTGAGCACTCCAAATGTGCGCTCCACTATGGCCCTGGTTGCAATATGGGCTGTGTGAGTATCTTACCTGGGGTGGTGTGGTGGGGTCCCGTATTGGCGTCATCATGTAGGTGCTCAGAGGGTAGGCACTGTCCCCTGGTAAGGTGATAATGGTTGTCATTAGTTGGGCTTGTGTATTTGTCTGTGTGTGACATGCATGCATGTGCACAGGAATTTGTACTCACCTAGGAGCCATGTGTCGCCATGCTTCCCAGCTTCCAGGGCCTGGCTCAGGGCGGACATTCTGAATATGAAACTATCATGGGTGGACCCTGGATAGTTTGCATAGACAGAGGTGATGATTCCCTTGGCATTGCACACCACCTGCATGTTGATGGAATGCCAGTGCTTGCGGTTTCGATAGATGTGCTCAGTTGCCCTAGGTGGACGTAGGGCCACATGGGTGCAATCTATGGCACCAAGCACTTTGGGGAAGTGTGCCACCCTTTAGAAGTCCAGGACCACGGCCTGCCTTTCTGAGGGTGTTCTGGGCATGTATATGTGCCTGCGGACTGAGGTGCGCGCAGTGATGATTGCCAACACCTTGTGTAGGCAACGTGACTGCGTGGGCTGTGAGATGCCCCCCACTATGGCAGTTGTCCACTGAAATGACCCAGTGGCCAAAAAATGCAGTACTTCGAGCCCCTTCTCCAAGGGGTTCAATGCTTGGGAACACAGGGTGGGTGATGTGAGTTCATCCTCCCACTCCCTGACCAGCTCTAGGATGATGTGAGGTGGAAATCTATAACTGCCATAGACCTGGTCATCAGGCATCCCAAAAAGGCTGGTCCTGGGCAAAAAAATGCGGGGCCTGGCTATTCCCCTCCTCCTGTGGTGTCCCACGATCTCTGCTGCAAAGAATGGGACATTCATTGTAGCTGTATATGCTTGTTTGTTGTTTGCGCGCACTTTTATGCTGCGTGGGGGTGTTTCTGCCTGCTTTTGTGTGGCGGACTTAATTGTGCGTGTGCGTGTGTTTTGATGTGTGCGGGTTTTCCCTATTTGATTCCATGAATTTGTGTTGTTCACTAGTGTGTGGGCGTTGCGTGTGTTTCCCAGCGGTACTTCCCACATTAGGCCTACATTTTCACGTGTTGTTCCCCATTCCCCGTGTTCCGCCCCCTTTTTAGGTGTGTGTGTGAGAAGTTGTGCGCTTTCCCCGTTCCTGTAGCGCACGCGTTTGGAAAGTCGCAGTGACGTGTAAGGTAAGCGCAGATTTGGCACACATCCCGGATAAAACACGCGCAGGGCCTTCCATGAATCGCACACATGCAAGCACCACCTAACAGTCCCAACTAATTAATTATAAGACTGCATTAATACTTGGTATGTTAAATTACTAACTACTTTGACTGTTTACTAACAGAGGTATACAGTTCAAAGAGACCATTAATTGTTTGCATGCTTTTATTATCTATTGTAAAGCTTGGAAATTAACACATTTTAAATTGTACTTACTAACCAAAAACACTTTTGTATTTGCAATATGTTAATGTACACTTACCATATTGTACTTGTTTTTGAAGCGGGCAGTGCCTGTCATCTAATTTCATAGCAATAATTTATTTGGTAAGAACCTTGTTTTGGTCTTCCTCATGAGGCATATAGTTTTGTATAAATTCAGCAGTTGGCACACATGAAATAATGAAGTTATCAGGAATAATGTCTTAGGTTCTCTTGCTTTTTTTTTGCATATTTGTTCAATTGTAGAGGAATTATTTGAAGATGTTTTTTTGTTTTGCAGATTTCTTTTCATTCTTGTGTTTTTCTGATGGAGTTAAATGAAAAGGACTGTTTTATTCTAATTTTGCACACCATCACCAGCAGGGCAGGTGCCCCCACCCTGGGAGCTGCAGGAGCAGCTCACCGCCAACATCACAGCGTTCAACTGCGACGATGAGTGCAGGTCGCACTAACGAGGGCACTGCACCAGAAAACCTCCTGCAGTGTTTCTCACCGACCATCCAGCCAGCTGCACTGAGCTTGGACCAGCCAATTCTCCAGCGAGCCTCCATCGACCACGAGGAGCCAACAGAGTGAACCCGCCACCGAAATCAGCCCAAAATGGCCACTGCAGCTCCAGAGGGTCTTTGTTGATCCCGGTTGCCTAGCAACAATGAGAAGCATGCTCATCTGCCCTGAAACAGCCAGAAAGCATGAGCCGAGCACCCTCACCCAAGGCACCAGACTCAAAGGCTAAGCCTGTCTGGGCCTCAGTTGCCACACCATCACCAGCAGGACAGGAGCCCCTACACTGGTAGCTGCAGGAGCAGCTCACCACCAACATCACCGCGCTCTACTGCGACAGTGAGTGCAGGCCGCACTAACGAGGGCCCTGAAACAGAAATCCTCCTGCAGTGTTTCTCACTGACCGTCCAGCCAGCTGCACTGAGCTGGGACCAGCCACTTTTCCAGCGAGCCGCTATCGACTACGAGGAGCCAGCAGAGTCGGGCCCGCTGCCAAAATCAGCCTAAAATGGTTGCCACAGCTCCAGCGGGCCTTTGTTGATCCTGGTTGCCTAGCAACCACAGAAAGTGTGCTCATCTGCCCCGGAACAGCCAGAAGGCGTGAGCTGGGCACCCTCAACAAAGACACCAGAATCGAAGGCTAAACCTGTCTGGGCCTATCTGTGATAGGACATGCAAGCGGCTACATGCACATGCCTTCAGGGAGTACCCGCATCTCTTATTACAATGCACACCCTCTGCTCCCCTTCCTCTCATGCCATGCCATGCGAGATAAGCAAACGTGCCGCAGCCTCCTCTGCCCCAGCAAAGTGTAACCGCATATGGCCACATAACAACAATGACGTCAAGGCCCATACTTACAGCCCTCACAGCGCTATAGCGTAAGTAGCACCTCGCAGGCACCCCGCAAAGGCACTTCAAACTGCCCACAGTACTTTCGATCTCAGCTGTCACCGCGGCCCAATGTTAATGATTGCATTTTGTCTTCCCCTCACGTTCTGGCCTCCCAGAGGCCCACTGTTAATGTTTGGATTTTGCCTGTCTTTCGCTGTCTGACCATGTAGAGGCCCACTGTTAATGTTTGCATTTTGCTTGCCCCTCATGTTCTGACCACTCAGAGGCCCAATGTTAATGATTGCATTTTGTCTACCCCTCAAGTTCTGGCCACCAAGAGGCCCTATGTTAATATTTGCATTTTGCCTGTCTTTCCCTGTCTGAGCACGTAGAGGCCCACTGTTAATGTGTGCATTTTGCTTGCCCCTCACATTCTGACCACACAGAGGCCCACTGCTAAGGTTTGCATTTTGTCTGCCTCTCACGTTCTGATCACCCAGAGACCTACTGTTAGTGTTTACTTCCTGCCTGCTCTTGTAATCTGACCATGTCCTCATTGCCCACATGGCGTATCAGACTCCACCACCCACAGAGGACATACCCCCACACCCTTCCTGCCCTCCCTCTGCTGTGCCCCCCTACAACAGACAGCCCGACACCTACACTCTCTGTGTCGCCCACCAGCCAACCTAACAGCCTACCATCCAAGTCTATCATCTGCACTATCCCCCCCTCCATGCCCAGCTCTTACCCCAAACCTACCATCATAAGAAACCAACTTCTCGGAGTTCACTCCAACCTCAGACCATCCGTGCCCAAAACTAAATCTCACACCCCCTCACCTACTACACCTAAGCCCAAGGCACCTTCCTCTGCCAAGGTGGTGAAGGCACTATCATCTGCCACAGCGGCCATCTCCACCAATCCTAGCATGACCAATGGTGCACCCACACCAGCTACCCAACATTCACCACTTAAGTTCTCCCTAATCAACATTCGATCTCTCCCAGCCCACGCCACTGAGATTCATGACCTGCTCACTGACCTAGACCTAGATATCCTCACCCTCAACGAAACATGGCTACATGAAGCATCTGGCCCCTCCATCAGCCTTGCTCTAGCACCAGGATATACCATGTTCCATAAAGACAGAACCACCAGCAATGGAGGTGGGGTGGCTCTTATCGCCAAAGACTCCCTTACCATTAGGCAGATTAGTTCATCTTTTGATGAGCACACTGACAAGCTATCGGTCAAACTTGCCCTTTCCCCCAACAAGACTATTACCATAGATGCCATATACCGCCCTCCGGGCCCCCTATTAGACTTCCAAGTCAACCTTCTCCACCAGCTAGGGGAGAACCTTAAAAACAACACTAAAGCGATCCTCCTAAGTGACTTCAATCTTAGAGACCCCAAGGACAAACAAAGCAAAGCCCTGGATAAAGCACTCCTCGACGTAGGCTTCATCCAAAGAGTCACCAACCCTACCCATATCAAAGGTAGAGTATTGGACTGGATAGTAGACCACAACTGTGCTGTGGACATCAGCTCCATCACCCCCTGCCCCTGGATGGACCATCTCCTCATAAACTTCTATATCCCCACCAAAACCATGTCCAAGCCCAGTAAACCGGCCCCCCAGCTATGACCAGATCTGGCAGGCTCCTCACGAAAGAATGGATACTCCCCCTCCTAGAGTCTTCATCAGCCCTGAGACCCCCTTTCTCCACGAACCCTGTTGCAGTGGTAGACACATACAACGCTACCATCAAAGCAGCCATAGATGCCATTGTGCCACTAACCAAGAAAAAAGCCAAAACTAGGAAACACTCCAACTCTTGGTTTACCCAAGAGCTACTAGACCGAAGATCCCTAAAGCGAACGGCACTTACCACTTGGAAAGCCTACCCGTCCCAATCTACCCTAGAGGCCTACAAAACGCTCGCCTCCCGCTACAAAAAAGAAATCACCCTAGCCAAACCCACATCATACAACACTAGAATC
The DNA here is from genome assembly GCF_040938575.1 of Ambystoma mexicanum. Taxonomy (NCBI): domain Eukaryota; kingdom Metazoa; phylum Chordata; class Amphibia; order Caudata; family Ambystomatidae; genus Ambystoma; species Ambystoma mexicanum. Next base: position 291,985,122 of record NC_090941.1, read on the forward strand.
TCCAATGCAAAGGTGGAGGCTAAGAAACTCTTTGCTATCTACAAAGAGTTTGCATCCCCCCAACCAACACCCAGGAAACAGTGAAAGCCGAAACATGGTGCAACAATATACAAACGGCCATGCTAAAAAAATAAACACCCTTAAAAAAAAAGCCACCTTAACACCCTGCCTGAAGCCAACATACCCCATGCCACAGCCTACCACCCAGACAACAAAAACGCTAAACCATTCTCCTTCCGACAAGATACTGAAACAGAAGTCATAGCCATCATGAACCACATTAAACCCTCCTCATGCAAGGATGACATTGGCCCCGCCGCACTCATCAAAGACTCTGCTGAACCTCTAGCCCCATTTGTCACAGCCATAATCAATGCGCCACTCTCCTCGGGCATCGTCCCTCCTTCCTCAAAGAAGCCTGGCTTCGCCTGCTTCTAAAAAAAAACCTTGCTCGATCCAGACATGCCAAACAACTACAGACATATAACCACTGTCCCTTTCTTGCTTAAGATACTGGACAAGGCGGCATACCTCCAGATTCAACAATTCCTCGAAGAAAACCACATCTTGTGTAAGAGGCAATTGGGTTTCCAGCCACGTTATGGTACCAAGACCACCCTACTTGATTTAAACATTCTAATTGAACAAACCATGGATGAAGGGAAACCAGCACTGCTCCTGCTCCTTGATCTGTCTACAGCTTTCCATCTTGAAGACCACAAGACCCTATTCAGACACCTCAAGTATGCGGCCCATTTCTCCCAGCAAGCCACCTCTTGGATCACCTCCTTCCAGAAAGGTAGACTAATGAGAGTGTTCTCAGACCAAGCATGCGCCACCCCACCCCCATCCACTGCAAAGTCCCTCAGGGATCCTGCACCTCGCCTACCTTTTACAACATTTTTACTCTCCCACTTTTCAATGACCTTGACGATCACGACATATCGTACACCAACTACGCCGATGATATGCAAGTGCTACTCCCACTCACCAGTTCCTACGAACAAGATGCTGCCATGATCAGCAAAATATATGCCCTCACCCAGGTTTGGAAGGCGGCTAATGGTCTATATCTCAATGGAGACAAGACTCAAAAACTTCTGGTAGGTACCAAACCAATCCATAACAAATTGGATAGTAAATACGAATTATTCAGCATTAACAATACCACCATCACCACAGCAGCGGCAGCCAAAACTCTAGGAGTTTACATAGACTTCACCCTATCTATGTCACGGCAAGTTAGTGCCATCATCTCATCGGCTGCACTAACTACGAAGGTCATTAACGTTGTCAAACCCTACCTCTCCCCCAGAAACTTCCTGTCCATAGCCAGAGCCACTGTGGGGTCAAGGCTGGACTACTGTAATGTCCTGTTCCTAGGCACATCATCCAAAAACTTGAAGAAATTCCAAACCACACAAAACAACGCCGTCAGAGCAGCCCTCAGCATACCCAAGAGGGAGCACAGATCCCAAGCCAGGCGGGACACCCATTGGCTCCCAGTTAAAGAGCGCATTCTCTTTAAAGCCCTCTCCATCACACACTCCTGCCTATCAAACACAGCACCTCCCTACCTCTCAGAAACCATTCACTGTGCCACGTCAGAAAGACCTAAGCGGGCCCAATACTGCAACCAGCTTGCAGTCTTGACCGTTAAAAGAGCCAAAGCAGGAGGCGCAAGCTTTGCATTCGGAGCTCTAAAAAACTAGAAACACACTACCACCCGCACTGAGGAAAGAGACCTCCCGCACAGTGCTCCGCAAAGCTCTAAAAACTGAACTCTTCCACTAGACACTGAATCATACACACACCTTTTTCTAAATGTGAAAACCGAATGTTGCCATTTCCAACCCATCTCACCATTGAAAGAGTGAAAACACACTCTGTAAACTGCTGTAAACTGTTGTAAACTGTAATCTAACTGTTGTTCGTCTAAGCAAGTATCCTGTACCAGCGCCACGATGCTCAAGAGCCGATGTGCACTTTATAAATGCAAATAAATAAAATTTGATTAAAAAATAACAATCAAAAAGGACAGATTTATTTAACTTTTGCTTGAAAAGGACAATGCAAAAGAACAGTTGTAATTTAGTGTTTTTGAAAAGTATATTTATGTTAAAGGACAATGCTTATTTATTTTGGTGGGGCTATTAACTTGAGACAGAGGACAATTTATTTGTGGCAAAAAGCTTTTCTCACTTGTATAAACTGTCTACATTGATGTTATATATTTTATATTAGAACAGTAAACTGTACTTACATGATTTGTGATGATGTTCATGTTTATTTTTGGCCTCAGTCCTGTTCTCCATTAGATTTTCATCTTCCATTGATGTTGATGTTTCACCTATAAAAAATAAGTCATGCTCTTTAATTGTTAAAATACGTGTATGTTAATGAGAATGTAATAGGTTACCATTTTTTTAATATTTAAAAAATATATACATTTTGATACACATTTTGTTTAAGTAAAATCTTTTTCTAAAAAAAAGTTTGAGTCTAAAATTGATACAATATGCATTGCTATATCTTACTGTGCTTAGTTTATGTTAATGGAAAAGCTTATTAATATGATGAATTCACACAAGAGTTGGTACGTATGTTTTATGTTTTTGATGAAGGGCAGTATTTTGAGATGAGTAATTGCAACACAAATGGAAACATTCTTATGTTTTGTTGGTGCTAACCCATATTGCATCCTATATTTAGTAGTGGTACAAACATACATCCACTGGTATTGTTTTTTTGTACTATGTTTTAGAAATGCAATTTTTATCAATGCGTGAATGGTACACACACTTACATCTGTAAAACACCTAAGTGGTGTTGGATGTACAAATACTATGTCAAAACATAGATTCATATGCTTACTTTATATTAAATGGGAAGAGTGTTACTAAGGAGCATTAATTTGTTTGCTTAGTTTTAAATTTGTTTAGGAGTGCAAGAGTTTGTATAATATACTAGCTGGTCCCGGCATAACATATGCCATTCTAGCAAATCTTAAAGGTCAATATTGGTTGGTCATTCATAGGGTCACTTCTGTCTGCCTTCTTAAACATCAGAATTACCACTGATCACTTCCACGAAAGAGGAGTAGGTCCCTGTGACTTAGTAATGGTCATTGAAAAGGCTAAACATCTCAGATGGAATGAGAGGTATGTGCACTATAAGAACAGTATCTAAGTTTCATCGATGAAATGGGCCTCTATGATGAGTCTTTGTAGATGCCTAATTTTCAACCTTGTTCCATTGCAGTGTCCCTCTGATGGCATAAGATTGCGTAGAAGCATAATTGCAGCACCTACTTTCAGTTTTAGCTTTTGAGGAGGCATTAGTTCCACAGAGTTTTGATCTTTAGAGACTGAAACGTTGAGCTGGTGATTAACTGCTCATTGGCACTGAAATTGCTGTGGCCTGTGTGAAGAGAAGTGGGGGTGGAAAGAAGTAATTCCAGAATGTTTGCGATAGTGGAAGGGAAAGGTGACCGCACAGAACCACGCTCATACTGTTTGTTATAATGGTAGCTGTTGTTGAAGTGGGTGCACTTTGCCATTTGGACAGAAGAGGGCAACCTAACACTGAGAAATTGCATCAGCTTAGTATGGAAACATACTTAAGCTTCATATTTATATATATCGATAACTAGTGCGTCAAAGCATATAATAGTATGTAAAATGTATAAGAGGAGTATTTTAAATACATTACACTGGGATAAAAGAGCAATAAATGTACTATGCTAAAATATACTTTTGCATACAGATTTTACATTCATGGAGATGGCTGACACATTCCTATGCTCCTATCATGTTGAGGAATTATTCTAGTAATTAAATAGTAAATGTAAAATTATGAATACATTTGTAATTGCCTTTCTCCATCAAAGACATATTTCCAGGTGTTCACATTTTAGAATTTCTTAAATAATAAAACATACATTTAATTCTGAAAAGGAAGCAAGCATACATTTACTGCTGCAATTGTATTCATGGAGCCTCATTACGACTGTGGCGTTCACAGTATAAACAGTGCCGGTAAGGGACCGGCACCGTTCATACCGGGCCGCCACATTACGAGTTCTGCAGTGGGTCCCGCTCTGTAGGCATGGTCAGACCAGACGTGCAGAGCGGCACCCGCTAGCAGAACAGGATGCAAACAACAGGCCCGTTATTAACGGGTCCGTTGTTAGCAGCCTTCCCATTCCCATTGAGCCATATGGGGGCTCAAATGGGAATGGGGATGTACCGGGTTCAGGTCCCGTAAATGGGAATTACTGGGCACCGCAAAGGTCGAAATGGCCCGGTAATTCCCATTTTGCAGGACCCGGACCCGAGTTTAGGGGTAGCCATTGTCTAGCAGGTGTATTTGATCAATTATTTACACATTTTTTAAATGATACTTACTTTGCATCTTTAGCGTATTGAAATGTTATGTTTACTATTGTGTATAGGCATGATAAAAAAGGTAACATGTTTGGGAGTGGTTGAAAGAATTTACAGCACGTGCATTAGTTGTGAAACAAGTTTGGTGGAGTGTTTTAGTCTTTTTTTTCAGGATGCTATAGCAACAGTGCTGTACCTTACACAATATATGCACACTTACCTATGGTTGGCACATGCCTATTTCTATGAAAATAATCCTGCGTAGGTTATCCCATGGTTTTTCTGACAGTAATTACTTTCAAGTAATTTGCTTCAAAGTCATTGAAGTGATGTTCTGAAGTAAATATTTTTAAGTAATTACCATCGGAAAAATGATATGGAACCCTAGGTAGTTATTTTGCTTTTGTAAGTACGGCTAGTAGTATGTGTAATATCAAATCATATTTTTAGTGAACGTATCAACATAGTGGTGTATTGTTTGTTTTGTAGTAAATTAGTGTTTTTAACCTATAATACAGTTCTTAATTATATGCATCCGCAACTTTGGTCGAATGAACATTATGGTGCAGTGTAATGAAAGTAATCATGCTAGCAACATATTTGTAAAGTTATGCATGTGCTTGTTGTTTGAAACTGCATTACGCATGCACTTGTGAAGGTAGTATATTTTGATGTACGTTTGGCATGTGCGTATGTATAGTGCTTTGAACGTGCTTTGTCATACAGGTATTTAAAGTGTTTTGTATTTAAATGTACATTTGGTACGCAAATATGTACAGTGTTTTGAACATGTTTTGCACGACCATTGTTTTTTATTTCTAGATGCGTATGGTGATTTGAGATTCTAACGTTGGAAAGCTTCATTGGATTGTATACCTGGAATGGTACAGAAAGTAAATGCTGTACGTTTTTATGTGCTTCTAAAGTAAAATTACATAAAAGTCAAAATTAAATTACTACATTTAAGTAATGAGAGGAACAGTTTATTTGAAGCCTATATTATTGAAGGGCTTAGTAATATTTTTCAATAATGGACAGCTCAGCTTTCTGCTTTAATTTTGTTGGTGTATATATCATGGTTATTCTTTTTGTAAATTAATTGGGTATGTCCTTTCTTTGGTGTATTTGTGTTGTGCACACAGTGGGGGGTAAAGATGTATAGTGTATGTTGTGCATGTGTTGTGTTGTGTGTATGGGTGTGTAACTATATTGTGTGTCATTTGTTGTATGTTTGTATGTCTGTGGGTGTGTGTGTGTGTGTGTGGGGAGTGTATGTTGTGTCATGTGTGGCTGTTTATGCAGTGTTTGTTGGTGTGTATGTGTATGGGTGTGTATGTTGGGTGTGTGTAGTGTGTGTGAATGTTGTATTTCCTTCAAAATACTGCCCAAATCAATTGTCAATCTTTTTTTCATGTCATCAATTCAAGCTAAAATCTAGGCACCTGCAAACAATTAGGAACATTGAAGCTGCCAATTTTGAGACATTTGGGCCAAAACAAATGTGTTTTTCATTTGGGAAAACACCATGTTAAAAGCTGTTCAAAATGCAATAAAATTAATCATTTTATAAAATATGAAGTCGTTAACGTACAAATATTACTATTTTCTGAAACACCATACCGACTTAGTGTTAACATAAACTATGCCTTGCGCTACCGCCAAGGCATCATATATATTACACGGCCTGCGGTAGCGGGCGTGTAGTTATGGTTAAGTTGCCCAACTCATAGGAAGAACACTTTTTGGGCGGCTTATAAATTGGCTCCCCCGGACCAATCCTTACCAAACTTTGCAAAAAAAGTATGTGAATTTATTTATCAAGTTTGATGAGGTTCAGTCAAGGGGGGACAAACTAATAGGGGGAGTCCCAAAAAATAGAAGCAATGGAAAAAACTGCTAAGACTAACACCCAGGATATCAAAGATGACATCACAAATGGCAATGATGACATCAGTGATGACATCACATATCTGGCCCACTTGTTTCTGTTCACTGAAATATCTAGGCCAGGTGGTTTTGTTCACTGACAGTCATAGGGCCTCCTTACGACCCAGGCGGTAACCATGGCGCTAGTAGCGCCATGGTTGCTGCCGGTATTTAACCGATTCCGCCATGGTGAATGGTGGAATTACCTCCCCATTCCAAGGTTGGCGGGCGGTTATTCCCCATTCACCATTGGCCCTTCCCCATTCCCATTTTGCCCCCATAGGGCTCAATGGAAATGGGGAAGGCGGTAGTTACGGTACCACAAATTGCGATACTGTAATTACCTCCAAGGAACCCGCAAAGGGACCTCGTAATTAGGCGGTAAGGGGATAACGGTGCCACCACCTTTAACGACGCCGTTAACCCCTTACCGCCTGGGTCATAATGAGGCCCATAGTATTAGAATTCTAAAGGTGCTGTATATCTAGACGTTAACCTTGTCACATGTTCTTAAAGTACTTTCCTTAGGGTTTGGTTCAGCTCATGATGCACATACATGGGGCAATAGGCAGACCTCAAACACACAGTTCATTTGTATACATGAAGATAAACTTTAATGCTATTAACATTTTCTGATAATGATGTTTCTTTCTTCCTTACTTTAGTTTCCCTGCATGTGCCTCTGATTTATATGCATCGTGGATCTTCATATGAATTGTTGGTACTAACACAAGTGTGTAGTAAGTCTTGAGTTGTTAGCTAGTTATTACATTTTTAACATTACAAAATCACCCCTGACATCTTGTTACCAACATTATGAACATAGCCCCTTGAAGGGACTTTTCATCAAAATTAATTTCACATTTGATGTCATCAGTGATGTCATCATTGACATTTGTGCTGTATCTTTGATGTCCTGGGTGTTAGTCTTAACCGTGCACAGTGGTGGCGATATGGTTGCTTAGCTTACCATAACTGGCAAATTTCTGAGGTTTTTTGGTTTTACCTGTAACCATAAACTCCCTTTATCAACATTTTTCCATTCAATGTATATATATATATATATATATACACATCTGATTTATACATGTTATAGGGCAGCAACAGCTCGCCGGTTTCTTACATTCTACCAAACTCCTCATTTCTTTTCTAGTTTTCTCTAGTTCTTTCTATCATTCATCAATTTCGGCCTTGAAACACATTGTATGTAGGCGCATTATAAATACCCAATAAATAAATACATAAACTTGTCCACTCTTTAACTTTCTTTGTATTGTCTTCAAATGTCTCTATGGCATTGCCCATCCGTATCTGCCTTTCCTTAATCTCTTTCTACTCCCCTGCCCGACTGTTCTGCTTCCAATCCCCTTTTCTCTTAACTGTTCCCAGTTCCCCCTATGCGTCATCCCTCTTCTGCTCATTTGCTCTGCTTCCGCCTAAACATTGGACTCTGCCTCTCTCTCTACACTCCATAATGTTGGGAGATAAATGAATACATCATCAATAGATTCTGACCCGCCCTCGGCCCTATACCGGGAAAACATTACTCACTGAGACAACCATACCACCCTTATCCTAGGCAGGTACAGCAGGGTGTGGAGACAATTTAAGCTGAAGATGGTAAAAACATTCAAACTAATGGTGTAACAGTAACAAGCACATCCATTAGACACAAATCAAACATGCACTCTGCACGAAGAACATGTAAACTAGGCAATATATGCATTAATACAGGAGGAACATTAACATTGCACCCACAGACATGAAGAACACTATCATGATCAAATGTATAATGTGAATGCAACATGAACAACATGCTAATATAGCTGCTAACGCAGAATCAAGAGTATAAAAATGGAAGCCAAAGCAGGGTTTTGAATGAGCAAAGGCCTCATGTCCGCAGGAAAACTCAGAGCTGATTCACCAGAAATACATATCCGAGCAGAGCTCAGACGGTAACTGGCAACTAGTGCCAAGTTTAGAGTGAAATAAAGGAGGATTGGAACTGAAGAACAAAGCCACGAGATAACAATTCCCAAGCCATAAGCAGTATACTCCTAGATTAATTAAAGTTTTATAAGAATGTAACCAGTCTTTGGGCCTCATTACGACCCTGGCGGAAAGTTACCGCCAGGGCCGTGACTTTACCGCCATGGTGCTAACTACGTTAACACCATGGCGGTAAGGGGATTTACCGCCCCATTCCGACCTTGGCGGGGCGGTAAATCCCCAATCCCCATTTACCCTTCCCCATTCCCATTTTTGCCCCATAGGGCATAATGGGAGTGGGGAAGGCGTTAATTACGCCACCGTAAATTACGGTGGCGTAATTAACACCAAGTTCCCTTACCGCCATGGATTTTTACACCCGCTAGAAGCAGGTGTAAAATCCGCCATGGCGGAAAGGGAACTCGTGATTGGCGGTAAGGGGTCGGCGCAGCTAACGATGGCGCTAACCCCTTACCGCCAGGGTCGTAATGAGGCCCTTTGTTAGCCAGGTGTAGTAACACAGTAAGCCAAAAGACTCCACGAACACAAGATTTCAATGCGTGTATGCTCTCCCGGCATGATGATGATGATAGTAAAGCTAGTTTTTGCCTTGCACTTTGTCTACTCTGTCATTGAGTGTGGTTTGGACTGACTCTAATTCTTTTGGGTCTATTTGTGACTATGAGACCACCTTAACAATATCTTTGTTTCCCCTCTTTAAGTCCCACCTCCAAACTAATTTTCTCTCTCATTGATCTGTTGGTTCGCTTTCTCTCACATGTTAATTTTTATTGCACCGTTTCTTACTATGTACAACGCTTAGGCATCAAGCGCTCAAAAAAATTCAATGAATACATATGCAAATACAAATATAGTTAATGTGAAACCTATCATCCATAGGAAAAGTGAAGACTCCATGGTTAATAACTTTTGAGCCATAGGACGGATCAGCACAGCATTTGACATTCCTATATTAGGGCCTGGGCCACCGAGCGCTGGAAAGTTTTGTGCAAATCTATGTTGCTTTTTAAAAGATATAAAGGGTAATAAAAGAGTGTGTTTTTCACCTTTCCATTCATTGTCCCATACAGAAAATGCCCATATCTGGTCAAATGCACAGGTCAAATTGCCAGATGTATTTTCAACAAATAAGAAACAAGATGGGCACAAAGCACTCATAGGAAATCCTTTATTGATTTGGTGTCAATCCATCCAGTGTTTTTTTTTATTTAGCATAGAGTGGGTTTCCTCTGTTTCCAAACAGTTAGCCATATCTCCCATGAAGCACTGCATGCGAGAGATTGAGAGGTTTTTCAGAAATGAAAACCTGCCATTATTTCCCAAAATTCTATTGCTGATAACGTTTGACTTGCTGGATGGATTTGGATGAAATTTACCAAACAAAATAATTGTCAAGGGTGCCCCCAAAACTGAAAATGTAGGGAACAATACATTAAAAAATGAAAACTTTATTAAGAAAATAAAAAAAGCATTTTGTTTCCAGGCTACTCCAATTTATTTTCCCATAGCGAAAAAGTGCAGTTTTTGAACAGCTGTAGCGTGAAAACCGCTGGGCAGATTCGCACTGAATAAGAAACAACTTGGGCACAAAGCAATGATGTAATTTCCTTGACTGGTTTGGTGTATATCCATCCAGTAGTTTTTGAAATATTAGACAGAGAAGGTGATGGCCCCAGTTCCTTCAAACTTGTATATCCGCCCCGGTGCATTGCATCAGAGAAGCTGAGAAAAGCTAATAACTTTTGACTTGAAGGATGGATTTGGAGTACATTTTCTAAACATAAAGTCTGCCAAGGGCCCCAGTGAACTGGACATTTTTGGGAACAATTTATTAAAAAATAAAAAGTTATTTAATAAAACATAAAAACACAGTTTTCAGCCCACTCACATACATTTTCCCATAGAGAAAAAGGGCAGTTTTTGAAAAGCCGTAGCATGAAAACCATTGGGCAGATTTGGATCAAATAAGAAACAATTTGGGCACACAATGTTGACTTAAGTTCCTTGACTGGTTTGGGGTAAATCCATCTAGTAGTTTATAAAATATTTGACAGAAACATGGGGTGCTCTTACTCCTTAAAACCTTCATGCCTATCACACTTGGTTCTCTGCAGCTGAGAGGATGAGAGGCTTCTCACAAATGAAAACCTGCCTTTCTTTTTGCTTGATGCAAGTGATTCCCGCATTAATACCGGGAGAAGGCAAAAATGATATAACTCAAAATTAAATTTGAATGAGGAAAATGGATCCCATCAAGCTTTGGAATGGACTCCCTCATGACATTAGAGAGTCTAATAACCTTCTCGACTTCAGAAAGAGACTCAAAACTCTTCTGTTTATGTAGTCACTCCTGGGGGGAACACTGATTTATTTGAATGACAGCACTTAGATGAACTGGCTGTAGGTGCTATATACATAGCAATAGCAAGAGCAATCGCATCCGGCTAGAGGTTGTGAGTGGGAAAGAAGACAACATGTGAAGTTGAGGATTTGGAGGTAGGTAGAACATTTTTGGTTTATCTTTGCAAAGTCTGTGGGAACATCACACAAATACCACAGCAACCCTGCAAGACGCCCTCAGAAAATAATGTGCTTCACATGAAGCAATGAATGACAGTGGGTAATGGGAGAGGGCTAGGGAGGGAAAAAGCAATTGAGTGGAGTGAAGGGACTGAGAAAAAAGAAGGTGGACACATGGTGGATGTCTGTGAGGATGTGGGAGGCTTTTTAATTTTGAGCATTTTTTCCCCATTATAGCGGGAATCGGCAATCTGCCACTCTACCGCAGGAATTTCTGTTTTTGGAAATGATTACTGTGAAATTATTGCAGGTATGAGGAGTTAGCAAAAAAAGGTTAACATCAGCAGCGCCTACTTCTACTGGGCAGGGGGCAATGGGTGTTTGGTAACAAATGAATGGTGTGACATGGCCAGGGTCTATGGCTAGTGGGCCCAAAAGAAAGCTATTGGTGCAACATGTACAGAGGCCATGGCCGAAGGCCACAGCTAGAGAGACCTGAAGAAACTATGCAACATGTACAGAGGTCATGGCTGTATAGAGTGGCCACTGGCCATTACCAAATGCCATGGCTAGTGGGCCCGAAAGAAAACTATTGGTGGAACACATACAGTGGCCACATCCAAAAGCCATGGCTAGTCAGACCTCAAGAAACAATACAACATGTTTGGCCACTGGCCATAGCTGAAGGCAATGGCCGTTGGGCCCAAAAGAAAATTATTGGTGCAACATATATAGTGGCCATGGCTATTTGGACCAGAGGAAACTAGAGTATAACAAAACCTGTGAAATTCAGTGAAAAAACATTAGTTAGGAGACAGTGAAGCTGATTCGATTTTATGCAACAAAACCCCTAAAATTCAGCACTCACATTTCAAGCAAATCCACTGTAACTATGCGCCCTCTGTTGTGCAGCATATGACCACAATAATAACATCACTGAAGACATCACTGATGACATCACTAACTACACAACACATGACATCACTGATGACATCACTGATAGCATGCTAATGTCATCATACATGAAATCTGATGATATCATATATTACATCATATATGATATTATCATAATATTATGATATTATTGATTATATCAGAATATCTTCTGATACATATTTTATTTTATTGCACTTAACAATAATAACATAACATGGAACAATACATTACTTATAACATATTATACAATATCACTGATTACATCACTTTTGGCATCAATGATGACATCAGACATGAGATCACTAATATACGTAAAAGTATTTTTGGGTCACTCTCTTGTTACATATGATATTTCAGTATACGTAATAACAATAAGAAAATGACATAGAACAATATGCGGGTACATATGTATGATATGAGTACTAGTGGAGCATTCATTTGTAGCATTTATGGAAGGATGACATTTAAAATATAAATATGGAATATTTTAGAAATACCTTTATTTCATTCAAAAGGAAGCAATTAAAATGGTCCATTGCATAGAATGTACCTGATTGTGGCAAATGTGTTTTAGATATTTGTAAGATAATTGTCAAGCTTATAAGGGAATAGGGGTCTCAATCCCCTCTTCCGAACCACAGAAGCCAAATAGATTGACCGCTCCCACCGTGGTTGGCACGGGTGCCTGAAGACTGATATCACAGGAAGCCACGTGGCAGCCAATGGGGGGAAGATGGAGTTAGGGAAAAGGGGATGGAGTGACAAAGGAAAGGAGGGGAACATACACAAGCAAATACATACAATACAGCGATATTCCTGAACCTGAAACTATTTCCTGAACGCCTAACCTGACCTCCTATACCTGTAATGAACTTGTTACATATGAATCATAATAGCTCTTTAAACTCCACTTTGCACCTCATAGAATACAAGCGGATAACCTAGAACATAGACTTGGAACATAACATATGGTTTGAACATAACGTAGGACTTGGACAGTCATTTCTTGAACACACATAGATTTTGCTTACAAGCTAAATGGCACAAACAAAAGGGTGTCCCTTTTTATGAAGACACGAGACCCATGGCCCGTCGGGCACAATGAAGCCACAAACAATGATTTAGGAAAAAAGACACACACGAACATGCCCTCGTAAGGTGTGGACCCATGCATGTTCTTTACATAGTCCTTCCCAGTGCCCAGTTTTATCCGTTCAGAGTTTTATAGCATGTTTCTACACACGGTGCGTCTAATGCATGGCATCTATTTTAGGGCGTGTTACCTCACACACCCACGACAACGTTGAAGTAGTCAATTAATAAACAAGTAAGCATATAGCAACTCCAGAATATGAAAACACTTAACTGATGGTCCGGATGCCTCACAAGGACATCCGGACCCTGAAGAGCGATGCCCAAAGCTTATGGGAGCCCACTTCACTGCCGCGGCCCGTGGTTGTTCAGCTGTTCGTCGCGGCCCGGGGAAACTCCAAGAGTCCTTCGGCGTCTGAGAATTTCTGCATGCCTGCTCCTAAACTGCCGTCGCCCGTGCTAACAATCATTAATTACCTGCACCAAGGCACGGGCGGCGGCGAGTTTTAACCATTGCTGCTAATTAGCAGCTGTTGTAACGCGCGATAGAACTACACCTCTCCCACGCCTCATGGGAAATGGAGTTTATCGCCTTTTGCAAAGCAAGAAGCGCCGACCTGAAGCTTTCCTCAGATTCCTGACAGTACCTCCTCTCCCAGGGCCCATTCCAAGTTTTGCCTTCTCTGGATGTTGCAGATGAAATTGTCGCACCAATCTGGGTGCATGAACCGCACTAGCCGGTTCCCATGAACAATCCTCAGGTCCATATCCTACCCACTGGATGAGATACCATAAACGATTCTGTCTCCATCTTGAGTCCAGTATCTTCTTTACTTCATATTCTGCCTGTCCCTCCTTGATAATTGCTGGAGGTCTCTGTACTCGCGTTCCCGGAGCTGCGGGTTTAAGCAAAGACACATGGAACACTGGATGTATCTTTAACGTATTAGGCAACTTAAATTTGCATGCCCCCGTAGATATACATTTCACAATTTCATAGGGTCCAATAAACCTGGGGGCAAATTTACGGGGTCCCTTTAAAGGCAAATTGTGTGTTGAAAGCCAGACCTTATCCCCCACTTTATACTGAGGAGCAACTCTCCTATTTCGGTCTGCATATTTTTTATATTGTTCCTTAGCCTGGTCTAAATTGGCTCGTGCTTTCTGTCTGAGGTGTAGTAGTACCTCTTTTCTATCTTGAAGCATGGGAATATTCTCCATATCAGGCAGATGTTCTGGTAACATATTCTGTGTGTGACCATATAAACACACATTTGGAGATATACCCAATGAAGCGTGTTCAGTGTTATTATAAGTAAACTCAGCCAACCACAAAGATTGTACCCAAGATTCACGACCCTCACTTAAATAACACCGTAAATATTGTTCCAGCGTCTGGTTGACTCTCTCTGTTTGTCCATCCGTCTGTGGGTGATAACTGGTGGACAACGCACACTCCATGCCTAACATTTTACAAAAAGCACGCCAAAATTTGGAAGTAAATTGAGGGCCTCTATCAGATACAATACTATGAGGTAATCCATGTAATCTGACCACATGTTGCAAGAACAATTCCGCCAATCTCCCTGCTCCTGGGATTCCTTTACAAGGTATGAAATGGGCTTGTTTAGAGAGATAATCCACCACCACCCAGATTGTGTCATACTGATCATCCGGAGGCAAATCAGTAATGAAACCATGGATATTGTGTCCAAATCTGCTCCGGGGTGGGTAGTGGCTTGAGTAACTCTGCCTTTTTTTTATGGTCTGACTTACTGCATACACATGTTTCACACTCTTGAATGTACTTCATAGAATCTTGTTTTAACCCTGGCCACCAGAAATATTTCTCCACCAACCCTTGGGTCTTTTTGCTTCCTGAATGTCCTGCTAAAGGTGAATTATGACACCAATGCATCGCCTTCCTCTGCAAGGCGAGCGTCGGTAAAAACAATTTCCCTGCATAATAAGGAAGCCCGTTGTGGAATGTTTCTGCAGGATTTTTTCCCCAATTCAACTGGACCTTTCCTTTCATTTCTTGTTTTACTTGTCTCAGTAATTGAGTCATTACTGCTTCTACAACGTTTTCCGCAGGAATGATAGTCTTCACTTCGGTTACACTGCTTTCCATATTTTGCTGCCTAGATAAAGCGTCCGCCTTACCATTTTTTCTCCCTGGTCTAAAAGTGACTACAAAATTAAACTCATTAAAGTACTTTGACCATCTTAACTGCCTTCACTTAATGTATGAGCTGTCTTGAAGTATTGTAAGTTTTTATGATCAGTGACCACTGTAACCTGATATTTGGCCCCCAACAAATAATGTCGCCACTCCAAAAATGCTGCTCTAATCGCCAATAACTCTTTATCAGTGATTGAATAGTTTTGTTCACAGCTAGTAAGCTTGCGACAGTAGAAAGCTACTGGATGCCATACTTCTTCTTCATCCTTTTGATACAATATTGCTCCAACAGCCACGTTAGAAGCATCTGTTTCTACTTGGAAAGGTTTTTCTGAGTTAGGGTGTCTCAATACAGGAGCTGATGTAAATGCTTTCTTTAACTCTTGAAAAGCTACTTCTGCCTCAGTGTTCCAATCAAACTTAGTGGCTTTCCTCAATAATTTGGTAATGGGGGTAACGATTTGTGAAAAATTTGATATAAAGCGCATATAAAAGTTTGCAAAACCCAAAAAGGACTGGATATCCTTAATGCATTGAGGCTCTACTTGAGCAATAGCATCCTTCAATTCCTCTTTGAGCCCTTGATAAAACAACACAGTCTGTTTATTCTCAGGCCAATCAGTTTCAATCACCAACCTGTTAAATTGGGTAACATACGAAACCAAGTCGCGTGTTCCTTGTCTTAAAGCTAATAATTCTTTGTCTTGAGCCAAAGACACCTCTCGGCGATCAAATAACCTACCAAACTCCACTAGAAAACCATCCCAATTATATAATAATGGATCATCCTTTTGCACCAACGGCATAGCCCATGCTGCCGCGTCTCCAGTTAAATAAGAAATAACAAATGCTGTTCTAGCTTGTGTTGTCTCAAACGCCGTAGGTTTGCACAAAAAATGAAGTCTGCATTGTGTTAAAAAGGTCATGTATTTCTTAGGGTCTCCTGTGAGTCTTTCTGGTGCGGCTAATGGCACGCTATTAGAGGGCTGCACAATTACAGTAGGCGGGACTCTACCAGTTTGCCCTGCCGTAGAAGTTCCAGCCCCATCCAGCGAGGTGCCTTGTGCGACCAACCCTTGTACCTGAGCTTTCAATATACTAGACTCTTGCCTAGCTTGTACCAATTCTACTTGTATGTCTTGTAGTGCTTTTAGCACATCTGCTAAAGGGGGAGGATTCGTATCCATTTGGCCTGGGTGGTTCAATTACCCCGAAATCGGAGGCAGGTAATTCTGTCAAGCTTATAAGGGAATAGGGGTCTCAATCCCCTCTTCCGAACCACAGAAGCCAAATAGATTGACCCCTCCCACCATGGTTGGCACGGGTGCCTGAAGACTGATATCACAGGAAGCCACGTGGCAGCCAATGGGGGGAAGATGGAGTTAGGGAAAAGGGGATGGAGTGACAAAGGAAAGGAGGGGAACATACACAAGCAAATACATACAATACAGCGATATTCCTGAACCTGAAACTATTTCCTGAACGCCTAACCTGACCTCCTATACCTGTAATGAACTTGTTACATATGAATCATAATAGCTCTTTAAACTCCACTTTGCACATCATAGAATACAAGCGGATAACCTAGAACATAGACTTGGAACATAACATATGGTTTGAACATAACGTAGGACTTGGACAGTCATTTCTTGAACACACATAGATTTTGCTTACAAGCTAAATGGCACAAACAAAAGGGTGTCCCTTTTGATGAAGACACGAGACACATGGCCCGTCGGGCACAATGAAGCCACAAACAATGATTTAGGAAAAAAGACACACACAAACATGCCCTTGTACGGTGTGGACCCATGCATGTTCTTTACATAGTCCTTCCCAGTGCCCAGTTTTATCTGTTCAGAGTTTTATAGCATGTTTCTACACATGGCGCGTCTAATGCATGGCATGTATCTTAGGGCGTGTTACCTCACACACCCACAACAACGTTGAAGTAGTCAATTAATAAACAAGTAAGCATATAGGAACTCCAGAATATGAAAACACTTAACTGATGGTCCGGATGCCTCACAAGGACATCCGGACCCTGAAGAGCGATGCCCAAAGCTTATGGGAGCCCACTTCACCGCCGCGGCCCGTGGTTGTTCAGCTGTTCGTCGCGGCCCGGGGAAACTCCAAGAGTCCTTCGGCGTCTGAGAATTTCTGCATGCCTGCTCCTAAGCTGCCGTCGCCCGTGGTAACAATCATTATTTACCTGCACCGAGGCACGGGCGGCGGCGAGTTTTAACCGTTGCTGCTAATTAGCAGCTGTTGTAACGCGCAATAGAAGAACTACACCTCTCCCACGCCTCATGGGAAATGGAGTTTATCGCCTCTTGCAAAACAAGAAGCGCCGATCTGAAGCTTTCCTCAGATTCCTGACAATAATGTTATATGTATATACAGTAGTAAACAAATTATAATAGGAATAGATAGAAATAGAAACATGTTGAATCCTGATTGTCAGGGAAATGTGAAATGTACAGATTTACATTTTGTATTGTGCTTATTATGAAAATAGTATGTAAATGTGTTGTTTTCTAAACGAGAAATGTTAAAAACCACATGTAAAACAAATTACATGTTCTTATGAACTATGGGTATTATAAAACAATTATTAATACTACATATTTACATCTATACAAAAAAAAATAAGCTTAGAAATTGAAGATTTACTTTTAGCAAAGGTAATTGGATTTATATTACTTTAATTATGTATTCTGTAAATTAATGATGACTTTTTATTCCAATCTAACAGATGACCTGCAGAGGAAATTCATCTTTACATACTATAGTATTTTTTTCTTTATTCATTTTTGTATGTACTTCAAATTGTGGACCATATGCTAATTTTGAAGAAATTACGGCAGAATAAAATGTACTTTGAATATATTTATATATGTTTTATGGTAAAATAGTCCTAAAAGTTGAAAATGTAATTAATGCAATCAGCGCAGTTATCAGTCAAGTCATGTATGAAGTTATGTCTGATGTCATCAGTGATGTCCTTAGTCATGTAATCAGTGATTCCATATATGATGTCTTTAGTGATGTAATCAGTGAAGCAATCTTTGATGTCAGCATTGTGGTCATACGCTTGACAACAGGGGGAGAATAGTTAAGGTGGCTTTGCCTGAATTGTCTGTTGAATTTCAAGGGTTTTCTTGCATTACCTGTTCACCTTAATGTCTCTTTAACTACAGTGTTTTCACTGAATATATATATATATATATATGTAACGCTCAGATGACTTAGGTATTGCAGGGGTTATAGGAAGGCTTAGTGTGCTGCCTAATTTTACATTCAAGCTAATAATTTACCATTTAGATGCAGCTGAAGAAATGTATTAGTCACTGATTATTTGCTTATGCCCATTTTAAACTTGGAATCGCAGAATTCACATTCCTTCCTGGATTTTCCCAAATGACATTCTCCTCTGTCAGGTTTGAGAGATGATAGATGCACTTGAACCACCATTGACATCCATACTGTGTTTTTCTATATATACAAGATCAAATGAAATTAGTCTTGAGTAGCTAGATGAGACTGTATTTGGCATCAAACCAGAGCTCACCTAAAAAAAGATAACCAGCTCTTGCTGCTCTTGTCCTACCTTAGCTTACCAAGTTGTATCCAACTACTCATCTTAAAGATCTGATGAGTCTTTCTAACAGATCATTAGCAAAGCGTTTAATGTCTCAGCACCATTACACACAATCATTCCTGAAGATGATGTGAAGAGGAATACCTGGTTCAACAACAACTTTATTTCATTAAGAAAAGAGAAGTGCACATTCGAATTCATGTGGCAGAAAAATTCCTGTCCTGCCACATTGTCTGTTTATAAGTGCAGTGAAGGATTACAAGAAGGCTATTTTTGCAGCTAAACAAGCAAATTATAATGAGAGAATTTTTGCAGATAAATCCAACTCTAGGCATCTAGTTTCCTTCTTGCATGAACTAGAAGGGAAATCGTCTCATAATTCTATCTCTGAAGTCAACAACAACTGGTGCCAATCCATACAGGATGAGTTCTTGAGAAAAACTCTTAGTCATCAAGAATCTATTACGAATCGTCTTTTGCTTCTACAGAAATCCCTTCATGTCACAGCTGATTCATTTTTAGGTCAAGTAGTACCCAATACGGATTTGCCTTTTTTCTCCTTTAGTCAAGTAACTGAGAGTGAGGTTTAC
Organism: Ambystoma mexicanum; assembly: GCF_040938575.1. Lineage (NCBI taxonomy): Eukaryota > Metazoa > Chordata > Amphibia > Caudata > Ambystomatidae > Ambystoma > Ambystoma mexicanum. The sequence continues at coordinate 292,004,364 of NC_090941.1, forward strand.
ACTATAGTGAAAAATATGAAACCTACTACCTGTCAGGGACACGTGTCCCCTGCTTTTATTCTCAAAGATTTTGAAACTCAATATTACCATCAATCACCAGAATAATTAATCTCTCTTGCTGTAGCCTAAGCACCCGAATGCCTCAAGGAGGCTTGGAGTACTCCACTCCTTTAAAAGGTTAACCTGGAGGCTGCGGTACCGGTCAACAATAGGCATATTACAAATGTGCCATTTCTTTTAATAATTCTGGATATGTTTGCCGATCATCAACTTTATGAGCTTATAGAAACCCATAAAGTGTTGGTATTGAGACAATACAGCTTCTGTATGAAGCATGGGAAAGAGATGGCCTTATATGACTTAAAATCAAATATTACTAATATTATAATTAAGGGACGCATGCACTCTTGATGCTTTTAGATCTCTCCGCCATGTTTGATCTGATAGATCATGCACAGTTGGTGAAAATGCTGATTAAAATTGGAAGATGTTCCAATGAAGCTGTTTCTTGGATCACATCCTTTTTGGGACCACGTTTTACGAGGGTTGCCAAGGAGTATTGTCAAGCTATACCTGTCTCCCTTAGATGTGGCATCACTCAGGGCTAGTGCCTGTGCCCACTCTTGTTCAAAATGTACACCAAATCTCTGTGTGATCTTCTGGATGGTATGGGAGTGTCCGACACCAATTATGCAGATGACACACAGATTTTATTTGAACGATCAGGTGGCTATGGACAGAATTCCAGCGTTATCAATTAAATCTATGTATCTTTTCAGTCCTGGATGGTGTTAAATTCGTTAGCACTTAATGACAATTAAAAAGAATTGCCCATCATTGGACCAGGCCCCAGACTGAAAAAAGTGGATCCCCTTTAGAGCCAATTTTCAGATCGTTGGCTGTTATATTCAGGTTGTCCATCACATGAAGACAATTGGGGTCTATTTGGACTCTCAACTGTTGTTTAATAAACACATTGCCTACATTCGATCCGCTTGCTCTTATACTGTTAAACTGCTCTGACAGATTTGCCCCTATCTGTCAGAGAAGAATAGGGAATTATTAGCATCTGCTCTTGTCAATTCAAAGCTAGACTACTGTAATAGTCTTCTTGTGGGCACATCATTGACTAATCTTAAGAAACTTCAAGTTATTCAAAATGGAGCTGAACGAAAAGTATGTTGCCTAAGGAAACATGAACGTCACTGGAGCCCGACAAAAGTTACTAAGACTTCCAGGTCAGCACAGTAGCAGCATAAGTCTTTTATTCTTATCTATAAATGCCTTCCAGGAAATGCCCCACGCTAGCTCTCAGATCGCCTCAAGAATGCCCCACACAGGAGAGCCCTTCATTCTAATAAAGACAATCGGCTTGCCCAACCACGCTTCACTCTGAAACAAGCTTGTTTTCATGTGTGGGCCCCGTCAATGTGGAATGTGCCTCCGGTCTCCTTGAAGACTAGCCCCTTCTAGATTCAATTTCAGAAAGGTTTGAAAACCTACATGTTTAATAAATGAATTGATTAATGGCATAAACTCTGCTTCTTCCTGATTTTCGTTTGCTTCTTTATCCTTGTTGCTTTTTCTTTGGATTGTTTTGTGTGCGTTCTGCAGCCTTTGTGTATGTAGTGTGTTACAAATAATAATAAAATAAAAGTAAATTGTTATAGTTATAGTGGGCACACAGGACTACTCTTTCAAGGAATTAAAAAAGTGTATTCTCCATAATTGCAGATTGGCTCAGGTGTCACAGCTCATAAAGCACTGTCTCTGTCTATGATCTTTATGCAGTGAACTTCAATAGACACTGAAACCAATGTACTCCCAAATGTACCATAAAATGTTTTTTTTTTTCAAGAGCTAGTTTTCCTCAGTGGATCTGTTTACAGGAAGCAACTTCTAAAACCAGAATTCTTTTAGTGAAAGGCTTTGGTTAGGAGAGTGCAAGGAGTATCCAGGGGTGCAGCATTTTATTTTGGTTTTTTACGTTACTGCTGTATTCTCAATGAAATAGGGGCCAGCTTTCCCTGGGAAGGAATCATGGGGAAATGTATGAGATAAGGTGAGCTGAAGTCACAGCCTGTCTGAATTCTTCTAAGAAAATGCATAATATAAAATAGAATATCCAGAACCAACAGAGATCTGTGAGCACTCCCACCCCTTAGATCCTTATCTTTCACTGAGTTGGAAAAGAATGTTCCCAGGATGAATGACCTGTCCACACTGATCCCTCCCTGCCTTGCCACGACCATCAATGACATTATCCTTAAACTTTCTGCTGCACTTGCATCCTTCATCAACAGCTCTCAACTTCATGGAAACATCCCACAAGCCTATATATAACATAATATAGAGTGTTGCATCCAATTAAAATGCATCCACTAGATTACTTCTCTAACAGTCTTGCTTTTGAAGTACTGAGGTTACAACGGGACTAGATGCTGCACGATGCAGTCTGCCTACCTTGGAGCAGATATTGCCTAACACGCCCATGACTACAGGTGATATGTCAGTATATAGACCCTCACACGTGGCAAAAGAAACCCTGATATACTATGTGTCCAAGAATACACTTTGATTCCCTGAGTGTAGGTGACCCAAAAGGCTAATTGTCAAAAGTTCCCTATTCCTTTCTCAGTACAAAGTGTTGTACTATATTACATCAGCGCATTTTGCCTCACTCAAGGTAAACAAAGCCACTGGACTAAATGCTAAATAATGTACCCGATCTCGCAATGTAGAACCTATCCACAACAGAAGTATATGTGCCAGAAGGCCTCCTACCCACCTCAGTATGCAGGAAACCATAATGCATTATATGTGACAGAATGCACTTGTATTAAACCAGTAGAGCTTGCACCACCACATCAAGATATGTCCCAAAAGGACTTGCCTCACTCAACACAGATGTCCAATTGAACTAGATGCTCCAGTCGGTTAGAAGACCTACATTACACTGTGTCTCAGAACACTTGCTTCTATAATAAATACAAGGGCTTTCACATAGAGTAGACGTGTCTTGCACCATTGCGGTCACCGCTGAGGGGCTCACATGATCGAGAAAGCTTTCCTGCCACCACAACTCCCCACGGAAGTGCATGCACCAAAACTCACTCTGCAGAGGACCACATAAGACTGTACTGTACATAATTCATTTTGCCTCCCATATGTCGGAGAACCCCAGGGTGGTTTATTCAAAAGTAAAGAGTGATGGTCTGAAGGGTTTGAAACAATCATATGCTTTTCAATATCTTAGCCACCTTGCAGTGCATTGTTTTTCAGCTTGCTGTACCATTACAGAAAATGAAAAAACATAGACAAATCAAGCTTGGGTCTCCACAAAAAGGGCTGGCCAGGCTACAATACTAAGTCCTTTCTGCATGAGCGCACATCACCAGACATGTCCCAGCTTTGTTGGGCATCAACAGTGAGTTACAGATTGAGACACGAAGCAGAGAAAGCTCAGCAACATTCCTACACATATCTGTCCCAGTTAGGAAGAATGATGAAAACTGAAGAGTGATGGAAGGAATATTTTGAATACTTGGAGACTCCAAGCAACTGCCTGACCCAGAATGTGCACGGACTCTCTAGGAATAGAGGCTAAAAAGGAAAGCCATTGTCCAAATACATTCTATCTCACTCAGTATAGATGTCCCCACACAACTGCATCTCTCTGGATGCGTTCCTCGTAAATCAAGATACATGCTTTAATGTCCAATAATGTAATTGGCCTGGCTCAGTAAAAGCTATAGCACAGTTATACGTGTGTGCCAGGATTTGTGGGCCCCAAAGAACATCAGTGGCCCAGCAACAGCACATGGTTGTGTTTTACGGTCCCTATGGGCCTTTCAATGGTGTCAGTGTTTGTATATGTGACATTTCCAGCAATAACAACCCACAGAGACCTTGTGGGTCTTCGGATCCTTGCTAGCGACAATTAGTCTCAGTATTGTCAGCAACTTACATCAGTAACTCCCACTGAAAACACACGTAGACCGTGCCTCATGCTTTGTAATTAGAGACTGTGGGCATGAGCGGCAAAGGCAAGGAGAAGCTCCTGCAGTGAGATTTCCTGACTATTTCCTGCCTGGCTCTGGACAGTGAGCAGCATCAGCGCATGACACTGCATCCTCACTTCGAAAATCCACGCACTCATCAAAAACAAAACCTAGTATAAAGAGTCAGGCAGCAGTCACTAGGGCACAATCTAGGACTATAGGAGCACCAGAGAAGTGCCAAAGTGATTTGTGCCATAGTGATTCAAACATCACCCTGTGCACTCAAAGCAGCATTGAGATAATCATAGTTCTCCATACATTCTTAGTAGTGTGTGCTTGAATGGTGTGAAGTGAATGGTTTGGTGAATGGGGACTTACCGGTCCCGCCAAGGTCTGACTAGACTGGTATGTCCCCATTGCACCAAACCGGACACAGTACCTTTATTGTTGGCAGTCATGGTGCAAATAGCGCCATGACTACCACCAACCTCGGAATGAGGGCCAGTATCACTTACCGGCTACGACACGTCATGAGGCAGATCCGGCTCAACATAGTGGTCAGAGGATACATCAGAGCCTGAATCAGAGTCAGCTATGGACATGATGGCCTGGAGCACCAGTGGGTTCTCGTGGACTGTCACCCCACGACCACCACTGGTGCCTGGATTGTCATGTGAACTGACCACCGTGTCTGGGATGATATCTTCATCCTTTGCCGCCAGTGCGTCATCACCTGCAACATAATGAAAAGAAACAAGAACATTCATGTCAGTAGCACATACCACACACATACAGTTCACAACATTGACAGCCAACTAATGAAACAACCATGTCACAGGCAACACAAACCCCAACATGCATCCAGTGGAATTGCAATGCAAGGGTATCCCAAAAGCAGAAAAGGGTGTGTGCAAAATGTGAAGGCAACACATGTATTGCATGTTGCACATCACCTGCATCACACACAACCTCTAGCAGGCACATATCCAATGCAGAAATGAGAGATGGCAACAAAGAGATGGCACCTAGCATAAGCATGGGGGAACACACAAATAGCCACAGCTAGAAATCAAACCAAACACACCATGACACATGTAACATGCATGTTCATGTGCAGCACTGAACTACCATCAACTATGCAGAGTATATGTGTCACAGGAGGCACCTACGCTAGTGCCTTTCTATACAGTGAAAGGAAAGACATGGGTACATACATGTCATGTCACCATCACACAGCAGCATTGTGTTTGCATGTTGAAGGGCTGAACTTGGCACAGGAGTGGGTGTGTGTGGTGTAGTGCATGTGTAACCCCTCAACTTCCAACATCAACACGTATGTAGTGATGACAATTTCTAAACATGACGACAGTGTAGGACAATTGCAGCCATCATGTGCAAATGGCATGCACCATGAAACGCAAGTCTAGGGCTGCCGAGAGGAAATGGCGTGCTTCAAGTTCATCCTCTGACAAACTGGCCTACCGCCTGCTGCAAAGGCAATACCGGCTCTCCGTCCTCACCAAGAAGAGAGCTCATATCCAAGCCCGCGTCTCTGCTGCATCTAACAACTCAGCTGAACTCTTTAAAATCTGCAAGGAACTGGCCAATCCTGCCGCAGTCTCTACCTCTCCTGTCCCTTCCCAGGCCCTCAGCATGGCACTGGCTTCTCACTTCATTTCAAAAACTCAGGACATCCTGTCCTCACTCTCCTCCTCTCTCCCCCCTCCCGCTATTCCCTGCTCTTCCTCTGGCCCTTCTGCAGCCAACCCTCCTCCCTCCTTCTCGGCCTTTCCATTTTTCTCTCCAGACGTGGTTTCTAGACAAGTCCGATCTATGAAAGTCTCTTCGAAACAGGTTCACCCTGTTCCTCCAAAACTATCAAGGATCACATTGACTCCCTGGCGCCTGCCCTGGCGGATTTCTGCAATCACTCCTTCACCACAGGAGTCTTCGCTTCCCCCCTGAAGCACTCCCTTGTGCACCCTCTTCATAAGAAACCTTCAGTGGACCCCTCCTGGCCAGTTCACTATCGCCCTATCGCCACCACTCCCTTCCTGGGAAAGCTCCTGGAGAAACTGGCCATCTCCCAACTCAATCTCCACACTGAATCTGTTGGCTGTCTTCATGACCATCAGTCTGGCTTCAGAGCTTCCAGAAGCACGGAAACTGCTCTCCTGAACATCCGTGAAGACCTTCTCACCAACCTTGACTCTAACACCCCTTGCTTTCTTATCTTGCTTGATCTCTCTTCTGCCTTTGACCCTGTCAACCATGCCATCCTGCTCAACCGTCTCTGTGATAACCTGGGTATCACCGGTCAGGATCTGGCGTGGCTGACTTTTTTCCTCTCCGACCAACCCTCCCAGGTCCAACTTGGTTCCTTCCTCTCCGACATCTTTTTCTCTACCTGTGGTGTCCCCCAGGGTTCTAACCTCTCTCCCTGGTTGTTCAACCAATACCTGGCACTCCTTGCCCACCGCATCGCTGCTCTCTGTCCCAACTTTCAGTGCTATGCGGACGATATCCAGCTCATTTTCAGGCTACCCTTGGCCTCCTCCTCTCCTTCCCTCATCTCTGACTGTCTGTCTTCCATCCAGGAATAGTGTGCTGCCAACGACCTCTGCCTTAATGCCAGTAAGACTGAGATTCTACTCATCGGCACACCCGCTTCTCCTTCCCTGTAGCTCTCTGGCCAGCCTCTCTTGGCCCTCCTCCCAATCCCACCTGCAAAGCCAAAAACCTCGGGGTCATCTTCGACTCTCCACTCTCCTTCTCCCCTCACATGGCTGACGTCTCTAAGAAGTCACACTACCAGCTGCACCTCCTTAGAGGTATTCTTCCTTTCCTCTCCTTCCCCCAGAAGCTCACCGTCTCCAGAGCCCTGGTCCTCTCCAAGCTGGACTACTGTAACAGCCTTTATCTAAATCTGTCTGCCTCACTCTCCGCCCTTTGCAACTTATCCAGAACAGGACTGCAAGACTTATCCTTGGCCTCAAGCCCAGGGATCGTATCTCTCCAGGACTGAAATCTCTGCACTGGCTCCCAGTGGCTACGAGGATTAAGTTCAAAACCCTCTGCATTGTACACAAGGCCTTCTGGGGTCTGGGGCCGCACTACCTTCAACTCTCTCTTCCTAAATATCTTCCCTCTCGAGCTCTTCGCTCATCTGCCTCCAACTCCCTTAAGGTCAGTTGCTTCTCCAAGCAATGAGTTGGTGGCAGATCACTCTCTTCGGCAGGGGCCTCTCTCTGGAACAGCCTTCCTCCCTCCCTGAAACTCGAGGAGAACCATCTCTGGTTCCGGAAACAGCTCAAAACCTTCCTCTTTGCTTCTGCTTTCTCTCCTCCCCTCCCTTGCTGAATTCCTGACTGAAATTGCACTGGGTACCTGGCCACCCTTCTGATCTCTGGCCCAGACCCTGTCAATTACCCACCTGCACTGCCTCCCTGGCAGCCCATGTACTTTGGGACTGTTTTTCTGTATCCCTTCAGTCCCCCTACCAGCACTTACGTCTGCACTTCCTTGCAATGGCCACCAGCTGGCTGTTTTATGTGTCTTATTATTCCACTTCCCATGTACTGCACGTTCCCTTCTCCCCTCTCCCTGTGCACTTTTCCTTTCCCCTTCCCATGCATTTTCCTTTCCCTCCCTTCCCTTGCACGTGCGCGATCTGAATGACACCTGGCCTAGTAGGATCGTTGTCTTTCCTCCCTTTGTTCCCCCGCTTTGCCTCGTCGCGCCTTGAAACACTTGTGTATAGGTGCGTTATAAATGCCATATCATATCATATCATCATGTAGCATGGATACTGTGAAACACCCACCCTCTGGGCAATAGCAGTTAGGCACTGCATGGCAATGAAAGGTTCCCCACAGAACTTTGCATTGCCAGACAGTGTTGGCATGCGTCTATTGCATTTCGTCATTCAAATGTCAAATTTACAGCCGATGAGATGTGCACATGGTGGAGGACAGATGAGGAACCATCAGAAGTACACCCATGCATGTAGAAGACACCACACCAGTTGAAAAGAGGCAGTGGGCATGTAACAGGGGGAGCCATGTGCATGATACAGATGTGGACAGCCTAAAGTCGTGCGTGATGACACACAGACCTACAGTGAGCATGACATGGCTGTCCAAATGAGATGACACTTGGATCATCCTGGACACATACTACAATGAGCATGTGGTCAAGGACACATAGGGGCATACATGGAATGCACATGGAACATGATTGTGCACACATGTGCATGGGGAACCACTGCCATCAGCACGGTCAGTGTGAGTCACACTGCACCAAGGACAAAGGATGTACCCAACATGATATGATATCTCATCAAGATTGCACTCGTACATAAGTGGCTCAGAGCCCAAACAAGCAAAGGGAGGGGAACAAGGGAGAAAAGGAATTCAAAACAACTATCATACTGGGCACAGTGACATTGAAAACACGCAAGTGCATGGAGAAGGGATAAAGGGTTGAAGACCCTCGATGGGGGAGAAGGGGAACGTGCAAAGCAGAGGAGACCAAAGAAGGAAAATGAAGTCCAATGATAGAATAGCCATTCAAAAGGTGGTAGTGCAGCCAGCAAGTGGCAAGTGCAAGATAATTTGGATAGGGCAAATCTGATGAGTGCAGAAGAAGAGTGGGGGACTGTATGGGTAGGTGCACAGGAACCATTGCAATGGGAGGCCTGGAGGCAGTGCAGCAGGGAGGCAGGGTGAGCAGGTACCTGGGCCCAAAGGACATAGTGTGTTCAGGGGCACAGTGCCAACAGGGGAAACTGTTCAGCTGGGGAGAAGAGGGGCTAATGCAGGCGCAAATAGGAAGGTCTTGAGGTGCTTCTGGAAGCAGAAATGTTTCTCCTCAAGTTTCAACGTGGCCAGTTGCCTATTCCAAAGGGAGCTCCCAGCCGTACACACAGATCTGCCCCCAGCTTATTTATTCAATTAACGACTGACTTGGAGGGGGTGTGAGGTAGAGGAGCAAAGGACTCAAGAGGGGAGGAATTGGCAGAGGGATTGTTGAAGGTTTTTCAGACCCAGTCCCAAAAAATCCTTGTGCACAATGCAAAGGGTCTGAAGTATCATCCTTGCATCCACTGGTAGCCAGTGAAGGGATTACCGAGCTGGAAAGATAGGATCCCAGGGCTTGAGGCCAAGGACCAGTCTCGCAGTCCTGTACAGGATTAGTGGTAGAGGGCGGAGTGTGGAGGCAGGTTGAATATTGAAAGAGCCTGTCACGGTACTCCAACCTTGACTCAACCAGAGCTTGAGAGACTGTGAGCATGTAGGTGAACGATAGGAAAGGCACAATACCCCTGAGGAGGTGAAGAAAGAAGTTAATCTATCTCAAGATACATCAGAAATGTGTGTGGAAAAGGAATGTGTGGAGTCAAAGGTGACCCCGAGGTTGTTGGCCTTGCAGGTGGAGGTAGGAGGAGGGCCAAGTGGGGCAGGCCAGAGAGTGAGGGGAAAGGATGGCGAAGGTGTACCAATGAGGAGGATGTCAGTCTTGCTGGCATTTAGACAGAGATCGTTGGCAGTACACCAATTGCAAATGGCAATGAGGCTCTCAGAAATAAGGGAGGGAGAAGAGGTGGTCAAGGGCAGCCTGGAAATGAGTTGGTTGTCATCACCATAGCACTGGAAGTCGTAGCAGAAAATGAAAATTCAGTAGGCGAGAGCTGCCAGGTGCTGTGTGTAAAGTCAGGCTGAGAGGTCATACCCCTTTTGAACACCACAGGTAGAGAGGGAGATTGAAGAAAGGAAGGAGCCAAGTTGTAGCTGGGAGGGTCACACATGCCAAACACACATGTTATTGAGTAACACGCATCAATACTCACCAGACGATGCATCATAATCCACCCTCTCTCCCACTCCATGGATTTATTCTTCCGGGATGCACTCTGAAGTGATCTCCTCATTCTTAGTGAGTTCATCCTCCTCTGGTGGTGGCCCACCACCAGTCACCAAAGACATGGAATAATTGGAGGCATGCTTTTGTTTGCACTGCATCGGAGGTCATTCCATCGCTTGTAGCAGTCCTGAGCCGTGCGCACCTGGAATCCCATGGCTGTCACACCATCTGCAACATGCTGCTAGTGGACCCAACGCTGGTGATGAGTTGTATGGCACTGTGGGCCCACAAGCATATCGCATTGGTGTTCCGACACGTAGTACACAAGGAAGTCCAGTTCCTGCTTGCCGAAAGGCTTCTTCCTTGATGTGCCAGAGGCCGCAGCTGTGTCTGGAGTCCCAGCCTCTTGCGCAGGAGCACGCTTCCTCCTTTTGGCCGGTGGTACTGACCCTGAGTGGCCAATGTGACCCTGATCAGTGGGGGCAGTGGCGCTGGTGGACTGGACCAAGGCAGTGGGTGTTGGTATGAGGACTCACTGCGGGGTGGTGTTGTCTGCATCTGCACATGCAGTTACCACCACCCGGCTGCTTGGGGCAGCAGATGTCATAACTGCCCCAGATAACTGTGCCCCAGTCACAGCTACACTGGACCCACGTGACCCGCACCTCCGGACAAGATGGAAATCATCCTGGGAGTCCTCGTCACGCAAAACAACATGAGCTTCCTGACCCAGAGCCCGGGTGGTGGTGCCCACCGATGCACCTGCAGCTACCACCACTGGTGGACCCGTGACAGCAGATGTAAATTGTTTTTGGGTCATATGGGTGCCAGGTTGTGATGCAACAGCTGAATCACCAGGAGCCACAGGGGGTGGTGGCATGTCTGCACCAGCACATGGCTGGGCATCCCGCCCCAGTGGGGCACCTCTGCCTCTTCCCCCTCTGTAGCGACCCTGGGAATCCCTGTCCTCCCTGGCCTCCGCGCCCATGTGCCCGACCACGCCCAGCCCTGGGAGTACACCCAACTTTGCCACCCTTAGCCTTTGGTGGCCTCCCAACCATGGCACAGATGCAAAATAGCTGATGGGAGGTGCACTCAACAACTGTCCTGGGCAGTTGGCTAGAAGGGGGCAGGGTAATGGATGGTATAGGTACCCCAGTGCTCCTGCAAGGCTGTCGGTGACCCCTGGGGAAAAATGACGGGTCACGCAACGCACAGGCACCACCAAAAATAAAAATATTTCAAAAATTGATAAAATATAAAAACAAGAAATTGTAATTTTACAAAAAACACATACGCGTGGAACACACACGGGCTACTATGACCTCGAAAACAGTACACGATGCACAGGGGGAACCACAGTGGGAAAAATAGTGTGCATGACTCACCGCCTGACTTGCTGGGAAAAAAAAGTAAAACACACGTGATTGCACTGTGACAGGTGGTGGAGATGTACAGATGCATGTCTGTCTGGTGGCGTGTGTGCATGTGTTTGGCACACCCCCTGTTGCTTGTGACGTCAGGCTGACCTTCGGATGTTCATGCTGTTTTGTGTGCATGGATGCTGCTGCCTGCTGCACCATTCCTGTTAACATGTGTGTGGGTTCAAATGATATGTGTGTTGGGCACCCTGCAGGCAGCCCATCACCCCTGGTCATGCCCCACAGGCAGCCCTTCACCTCTGACCATGCCCCGCAGGCAGCCCTTCAGCCCTGGGCATGCCCCGCAGGCAGCCCATCATCCCTGGGCATGCCCCGCAGGCAGCCCATCACCTCTGTGCAGTCCCCGCAGGCAGCCCTTCACCCCTGGTCATACCCCGCATCCAGCCCACACCACAGTGGGGACTTTTTACTCGTGTTTTTGCTGGCGCGAGCGGGGTACGCTTATTCCTAGGGGTGCGCGGGGAGTTTTCCACGCGATTTTGCTGGCGCAAGTGGGGTATGCGTATTCCGAGGGGTGCCTGGGGAGTTTTCCATGCGATTTTGCTGGTGCGAGCGGGGTACGCATATTCCGAGGGGTGAATGTGGTGTTTTCCACGTGATTTCGCTGGCGTGAGCGTGATAAGCGTATTCCGAGGGGTGCACAGGGAATTTTCCATGCGATTTCGTTGGCGCAAGCGGGGTACGCGTTTTTCGAGGGGTGCGCGGGGTGTTTTTCACACGATTTTGCTGGCGCGAGCGGGGTATGTGTATTCCGAGGGGTGCATGGGGAGTTTTCCACGTGATTTCGCTGGCACGAGCGGGGTACATGTATTTTGAGGGGTGCACAGGGTGTTTTCCACGCATTTTCGCTGGCACGTGAGGGCTGTGTGGCGTTTTTAGTACATTTTCGTGGTTGGGGGCTGTATGCTGGTCCACTGGCCTTTGCACCATGTACTGGATTTGTGCAATGATTTTTGGTGCACGGGGCGGGGTTGGGGGCATAACTGGCGCTTCTGCAGGGACGCTACACCACTCTGCACCACGGCTGTTTATGGATGTTAGTATCCATGAATGCGCTGTGCGTCAAAATGGGTTTTGGCTCACGCGGCTGGCGCCATACTGGTGCACACTCACTCTGTGCGCCAGCAACGTGCGCCACTTCTGCACTAAATTCTATGAATTACCCCCTACATGTGTGCATTCTTATGATACCATGGCTCTTAATCATTCAATAGAAAGGGTCTGTCTATATGTAATGTGTATGGCAGGGGCAGCATTGGATACCCTTTATGCGTTCCATTTCTATGCATCACAAATAATTATAGCAGACACTTATACTATCCCCAAATCATCAGTATACAGGAGTTGGGATTACTTATCATTGACATTTCATCTCAAGGGCACTCTCAACCTGCCCTTGCATATGCCTTTCCTGTATCTGGAAAGGTGCACGATAGTTGGAGGCTGCACTGCAAAGTTCGGGTTGGAAATGCATAATGTTTATGCTCAACAGTCGAGTGCCCAGGAACAAAACTAACTTGTTGTCAAGCACTTTGGTAAATACTTCACTGTCTTTATTTAAAAGCAAAACCAGTGCCAAGTGTGCGCCTTTCATTTTTTCTTGCCTTTCTTAGGGAAAATAATATTCAACTTTTATTACGAAGCACCAGAATCTATTTCCTTTATCACTTTAAAAAGGATGGGTGGTAGGAGCCTCGCTTTCTTTCGTGAATGGTATGTACAGCACAGAAGTCAGTCCCGGGCTTTGGGCTTGGAGGGATTCATTATAATGCAGACTTCTGGCAAACAGCACATCTGGAAACAAGGGTTGCAACCTGGGGAGGTGGGGCTGTGTGTAACTGAACCAATCAGCACTAGAAGGTGAGTGTATTATTGCACAGCAGGCCTCTAATCCTTGGGAAATAGTTTATTCTGTGGTCACGGAGCCTTCTTCGCACTGTAGGGATGACTCCTCAGCCCCACCCACTACTGCACAGAGGCAGGTTGCTCCCACGTAATTAGTCCCTGCTCTTGTCAGCATGTAACTTAAAATGGCCCACAGCACACTCTAGCCGCACCTGCACCTGTACTTTCTGGAAACTGACACATACTTGCCAACATTCTGTGACCAAAAAGATGTAGGATTTTTCAAGTTTGAAAAATAATAATTCCCAGAACAATGACATCACAGGAAAACACAAAACATACAAACAGCACAACATGGAAAGATGTTGAAACGTTAAAAATGTATAATTCTGAATGGTAACACCAAATTGTCGGCAGATGCTGTGTGATGGTGTTACACTCTGCCACTTGCTTTCACTGGTGGTTCACCTAAGGGTTTCCCCGGCAAGAGTGCAGGACAGAGTCACGCAGCTGTCGGGTCAGTGGATTGGTCTGAGTGCAATCAAAGTAATCACCTGCCAGCCCACTGTACAGACAGACTAATTAATGTGTTGCATGCTTTGTCCTGGATCCTGCCTTAGAGTCGCATAAAAGTCACATAAATAATTTGTCAGTGTAAACAGCAGTAGGATCTGTCACTGAAATCTGTATGTGGTAGGAATGCTTCAAAAGCAGTAGCCTACTGCCTAAATATCTAGGGTTGGCAAGTATGCTGACAAAGCAGAACAAGAATTTGCATATTGCTACTTGGTCTGGGCGTGGGTCATGTCAATTGGATTTATTGCTGCTGACCATAGATTCAAGCACTATTTTCGTACCTTTAATGTTTTCTTTATCATTTTATGAAACATTGCACATTTTTTTTGAACATTACACATTTTTTAATAAGACATAATACACATGTTAATGATATAACTAGAGCAATAAAGAAAATACATTTGCCTCAAAATGTCATTTTTACGATAAAAAGAAAGGTTTTCAAGGCCAAGGCAAAAGGCAGTGTTGGATGTTTTTACCCATGCATCCAAGCCCTACAATAAAACTGTGCAGTACTGGCATGGAAAACATCATGATGGCCCGAACTGCCCAGAGAGTGCACAGGGAAAACATGAAGAATAGGCTGCCACCCATTTTTGCCTACGTTGTGAGCACAGGAGGGCACTGCCTAAAACCACCAGTGGGCTACACACACAGTAGCCTGAAACCATTGGGAATGGCAATGCTGATTGCCAAAAAAGCAACTCAGAACTGTGAGGAATTCATTTTCTTAATCCCAAAAATGGTTGCATTACCAGTACTCACCGCTATCAGAAAGCCGGCGTTTTAAAACCACCAGACTTTTGTGTAAAACTGCAGAAATTAAACAAAACCAGACCAAGGAAAGACTTGCTAAGAGGTTGAAGAATGTAAAACCATATTCTGAAATGACTTGAAGGAAGTAACTATTTAATGTATAGGTACAAATTGTCAGTTTGATTTGAATGTAGAAAACTGGGAACAAAAAGTGACATTTAGCTGAAACCTGGCTTAGTGAAACTGGATTCTGCCTGACAACTACCCCCGACAGGAGAAACCTGTTCAGCCACTCTTCCCAGGCCTAGCTGTATCCTGCTGCCCCTGGCCAAAAGGAGTTGTCACCTCTCTGATTAGATTAGGGGAGGAGCAGCTGGGGACTACAGGGAGTTGAACAAAGGCCTGTCCTGGACTCAGGCAAATGTTATATTGGGGGCGTCGTAAAAGTGGCTTCCTCTTAGGGGAAACTGGGTGGGGCAGTGCCTCTGCTAGCAGCTGAGCTTGGGGGAAGTGGATAA
This sequence comes from Ambystoma mexicanum, assembly GCF_040938575.1. Classification (NCBI taxonomy): domain Eukaryota; kingdom Metazoa; phylum Chordata; class Amphibia; order Caudata; family Ambystomatidae; genus Ambystoma; species Ambystoma mexicanum. The sequence goes on from NC_090941.1 coordinate 292,019,364, forward strand.
ACCAGTTATTCCACCCTGTGATGTGGGAAGCCACACCCCTTTTTGACCAGGGCATAATTTTAAAAAGATAGATAACTCATAGTGCGGACTTGTCAGAATTATATAAGTAATATCATTATTTTTGTGATTTTTCTGTGAACATTTTGAGAGGCGTTAGGACCCTGTGGTGTATACTGGGGGGTTGCTAGCGGAAAATAGGGTCTCACTCCAAATGTCTGCATGTTAAAAATCTGACACTTCATCAATTAATGTCCATACTCCTTGCACACATGTGTGTAATTTTGGGTAAATGTCCGATATTGCAAAACCAGTTAAAAAGCGCAAAATGTTGTCATTTTTGAATGCAAGCCCCCAGGAAGATCAGAGGCGGACAAGCCTGGACCATAAGGAATATATAATGTGCACATGTCATTTCAACAAATTGTATATCTGGGAAGGATGTATTTGAATCAAATATAGATTTGTGGGCAAACTGACCAGGGGAGGATCCTCTGACCCATAAACAGACTTCATCATGATGACTCACATTTCCTTTCCCCAATCAAGGGAGAGGGGAGAATTGGGCCAATGACAAGTACAGAGGGGCAGGCTTAGGTAGGCCCAGGCACACACCCATTTTCAAAACACATAAAAAGAGACTGCTGGGACATTCAATTCCATTTGCTGCGGCGCATGCTGACCGACGGCTTCACATCCAGAGATCCAGACTTCAAATCCATCAATCTCCAAAGACTAGAACTTTACTTCAGAACTTAAAGCAAGGGCCAAAACCCACAAACTGAGAACTCTTCTCAGCAGGCCTCAGCAGGCCTCAGCAACCTTAAAATCATTTGCGAACTATTCCACAGCCGGGCGAGCTGTTTGAATTCTTTTGCCAAGAACAATTGCCAGAGACCAGACCAGAGATCCAGAGTGACCCAGACTGCTGTGAGCAGAACCAGAGAGCTGACCCAGATCACTGTGAAGTGCTGAGACCAGAACCGGAGTCCAGTCCAAAACCTGACCAGATCCGTGGCGAGGCCTATTTCAAATTTATATTGTGAGTACCTAGCAGAACTGTGCAGAACCAATCTCTTAGTTAAAATAATCTAATCCAAACTATTTTAACCTAAGTAGAACAGCCTCCTAGAAATCGTGTCATCTGTCATTTTTAAAGCTGCACGACTGTCACCTGTCAACTCTGCAGCTGCAAGCTGTCACCTGTCATATTGGGGCCGATTCATGGAACAAACGTGCGCCGAAAATCTATGCGCAAGCAGGCGCAAGTGCGAAAAAACAGGCGCACGCGCACATGTGCGATTCATGGAAGTCCCTGCACGTGTTTTCCTCAGGATGTGCGCCAAACCCGTGCATGGCGCACATGTCACTGAAACATCCCGAACGGCGTGCGTGACGCGCACAGTGAAAGCGCACAACCTCGGCGCACACACCAAAAAGGGGGCGGAACACGGGGCGGAACGCGCGGAATGGGGAACAACGCGCGAAAATAAGGGCGTAACTGGGATGCACTGCTGGGAAGCAGACGGAACGCCCACACGCACGCGAACCACACTTATTCATGGAATCGAATAGGGCAAAGCCGCGCACGGCCAAAGACACGCACAGGCCTAAACATGTCCGCCACACGAAGGCAGGCGGTAGCGTCCCTGCGCATCACAAAAGCGCCAATATACAGCAATGATGAATGTCCCATACTGCTATTGTGCCTGGGGTTCACGTGAAGTTTTTCACGCGATCGGGCCTGGGGGAGCGGGCTACGTGTATTGCGAGGGTTCGCGTGAAGTTTTACACGCGATCGGGCCTGGGCGAGCGGGCTACGTGTATCACGGTGGTTCGCGTGAAGTTTTTCACGCGATCGGGCCTGGGCGAGCGGGCTACGTGTATTATGGGGGTTCGCGTGAAGTTTTACACGCGATTGGGCCTGGGGGAGCGGGCTACGTGTATCACGGGGGTTCGCGATCGGGCCTGGGGGAGCGCGCTACGTGTATCACGGGGGTTCGCGTGAAGTTTTTCACGCGATCGGGCCTGGGGGAGCGGGCTACCACTCACCGTCTGCCTTGCGCGTAGAAGAACGCGTAGCCAACACCCGCTGTGAAGTAATAGCGTGTGAACCCCAACGGCTGGAAAACACATGCACCGCACCCAACTAAAAGCACGTACAGAGCAATGTAAAGGCACGTGGGATCTACAAGCCCTGCCAGGGAAACGCCCGTGCGTGAAACGTCACAGACGCACTTATGCACTAAGGGCCTTTGGTCCAATGAAATCACGTATGTGTGCTGACGCGCTTACGCGCTAAGGGCCTTTCCTTGATTTACACGCAGACGTGCAAGATTTTCACGTGCCAAATCACTCCGTATCAAGCTGGCCACGCGTAAGCACACGGAAGACCACGCTCCTGCCCAAAAGGCCGAATTACTGCCCCCAGAGCCCCGAGCAGCCTCCCACGAGCCATCTGCTGCTGCCTGCCTGCCTGCCTGCCTGCTGCCACCGTGCCCTGCCATTTGGTGCCTGCACATCAGCCATCTGCAGGGGTCCATTTGCTGTGTCCACTCCTGCTGGAACAGAAGACTCCCGACTGGGATACCATCGCTCCACAGCCCAGCCCCAGGACCCAGTTGCCCACCCACTCCTGCCTCTGGGGTTGCCATGTCGGGCACTGAAACATCTGGCACCACTGGCAACCCCCGGCCAGAGAGGCAGAGGGGCACCAGCTTCACTGCCACCGAAGTTGGTGTCCTGGTGGAGCAAGTCCTGGGGCAGTATGATGCCCTCTTCGGAAGTAAGTGCGCCAACAAGGAAGTACGGACTCGGATCTGGACGGACATCGTGACTGCCATCAACACGGAGGGGGTGGCAGTCCCCGACTACCAACATGTCAAGAAGCGCTGGGATGACTGCAGGTCCAGGACCCTCTTGAAGGCCCGGCGCCTCGTGGAGGGGGGCTAGGGCCGCATGAGTCCCATCCAAATGAGGGTCCTGGAACGCGTAGGCCCAGCGCTCCACGCCCAGATCCTTGAGAGGCAGACCCGTCGGGAGTTGAGCGGTAAGTGGCCAAGCATTGATGTGTGAGACAGGGCATGTCGCAGTGTGCTGGTTGTCTGATACTTGCCTGTATGTGTGACATAGGCCATGTATGCTTGTGTGTGCGCAGGGACGTCATGCATGTGAGACCAGTAATGTGTGAACCACACGGTTGGTGCATGTGTTCAAATGCAACATGGGTTGCCCTATGCGGAATGGCCACATGAAAGCATGCCAGTCTCTGTTCCTGGACATGGGTGGGGGTGAGGGATGGGTGCTGATGCCATGTACATGTATGCTGTCCATGTCTGTGTGTCTGACCTGTGTGTCTGTGACTTGTGAATGCCAGGGATGCATGACACATGTCTGTCGCAATGTTCAGGTTCACTGATGCAGCCTAGTCATCCTTGTATCCACTGTGTCTGTGGTGTACGAGGCCAGATGGATGAAACTAGGATGAAGTGTGTGCATGTGATAGGCATCGCCCATGATGCATGTAAGTTCCAAAACAACATTGCATGTTTCAAGAATCCCTTGGACATGTATGCTAATGTCCATAGCATGCGCCATGCCTGTTACCGCATGTGTTTTACCTGCACTGAGCCATGTGTTGTGGAGGGACATGATGGAAGTGATCTTTGACAGTGCCACTCATCTGCTATTGCTTCCTGTCTAGGGGACCATTGTACAGTACCCTGATGCTTGTGTTCTATGTCTCCCTCTACACAGCGCCACGTGAAGAAGAGGGCAGAGACGGCTCTGTGGAGCAAAGCGGCGGGGATGCCCCCATGGCTGCAGCGGAAGGGGTGGGTGAGCCCCCACAGGGGCTTGCAACGGCGGAAGACGGGGTGGAGCCATCCAGGTTGGTGGTTTCCACAGAGGAGGAGGAGGCCGCTACTGAGGTGCACATGGGGCCTGGTGGGGGCATCCCTGCTGGTGCAAGTGTTGCAGTCCAGGGGCAGGAGGCAGCACAGGTCGTCGTGGAGGGGCCTGTGCATGTCACTGTCCCTGACACTGTGACGGCACCACCATGAACCAGCAGGGATGCCCCATCCCAGGCCCGTCCGCAGGTAGGGGGGATGTCCATGTCATCTGACTCCCATCCACCTGCGGACGAGGTGACCCCTGGCCGTATGGAGAAGGTCCTGATTGGTGTCGCGTTGCGCACAGGTGCAATTCGTGATTAGGTGCGTGCTTCCCGGGAGGAGCATGCACGTCATCACGGAGAGCACCGTGCCGACGTGGCCCAGTTGGGATCGGCCATGGTCGGGGGTTTCCTACATGTGTCGGCCAATCTGGCGACCCTCTCCTCCTCTGTGGAGACTATGCACCAGTCGTTCTCCATGCCGTCTTCCGGCCCAGATGCCACCAGGGCCCCCTGTGGACCTGCCCCGACCAATGCAGCCGGCTCGGTGGGGATCCCATCCCTGCCACAGTCGGGAGTCAGAGGTCCAGCAGGAGTGGACACACCAGCAACTGGACCCCAGCAGATGGAGGATGTGACGGCATCATCGGGCAGGGCACGTGCACGACGGCGTCGGTGGATTCCATCAGCCTGGATGCCGTCGTGCTGGCACAGGCAGTTGCGTCGGAGGCAGCGGCAGGCCCGACGTGGGAGGCATCATGGCTCGGGGCCATCAACATCAGGGGTGCAGGCATCGGCCGGAGGGCAGGAGAACCCTGGAATGGGAGTGGCTTCCATGTGGGAGCGGTTGGGCCAGCAGATAGGTGTGGAGCGGCAGCGGGCAGAGGAGGAACGGCTCACAATGGTCAGGGCGGAGAACTCCATGCGGAGGGCCCTGAGGCGGGCTGAGTGCCTCGAGGGTCTTCGCAGGGAGTTGGAGCAGGACACTGATTTATCCCTGCGAGACCTCGGGCCAGGGAACATGCCCGCCTCCAAGCCATTGAACAGGAGTTCGATGATGCCATGGCCCATGACAACATCCAGTGAGCCGTTGGACTAGCCCGCTGCCCATGTAAATAGTTATGTAGTTAGTGTTAGGTTTCCTTTGTTTTTTGATTTTTTTTGGACCTTTTGGACATTGGCCACATTTTTGTATATAGTTTATTTTATTAGTTAGTGTTGTTAGATAGGTTTCATTTCTTTTGTTGGGATAATGGACCCTGGCTTGTTCGTCTGTACATAGTTCACTGTTGGATTTTATTTTTCTTTCACAATTTACCCATGGAGCAATGGCTTTCAATTATTATTTCCCATTGGATTTTCTTTTGTGGACAGTGACTTTGGACACCATTACTTTGGATTATGATTTTTGTTTTTGCTTTTTTCACGGACATGCTTCTTTTCATTTTTGTACATTCCCATTTCTGTTTCTTTATTTTTGAATCTATTCATGTTTCCTTTAAGACATATTTTTTTATCGAACTTCAATGTGTAGTATCATCTCATTGGTTTCATGCATATCATGATATGGGTTTTGAGATTCACTGAAACCCATTGGGTGTATGTGAGGGACATGTGTTTGTTTCGAAACCTGCAATTGGTGTTCTGTCATGTAATTGCCATTTCTGAGTGGGTGGATGCAATACTCAGGTGGGTGTTTTGCATTTGGAGGCTGCCCATAGGGACCAGGGATCTAGATTGTGATGACATGTTGGCTGGGGAACATGAGTTGGGGCCTGCTGGAAGGTGCCCCACAGTGCTGGGGGGTGGGGGTGGTGGGGAACATGAGTTGGACATGGGTGGGGGCCTGCTGGCAGGTGCCCCACAGTGCTGGGGGGTGGGGGTGGTGGGGACATGAGTTGGACATGGGTGGGGGCCTGCTGGCAGGTGCCCCACAGTGCTGGGGGGTGGGGGCGGTGGCGAACATGATTTGGACATGGGTGGGGGCCTGCTGGCAGGTGCCCCACAGTGCTGGGGGGTGGGGGTGGTGGGGAACATGAGGTGGACATGGGTGGGGGCCTGCTGGCAGGTGCCCCACTGTGCTGGGGTGTGGGGGTGGTGGGGAACATGAGTTGGACATGGGTGGGGGTCTGCTGGCAGGTGCCCCACAGTGCTGGGGGGTGGGGGTGGTGGGGACATGAGTTGGACATGGGTGGGGGCCTGCTGGCAGGTGCCCCACAGTGCTGGGGGGTGGGGGTGGTGGGGAACATGAGTTGGACATGGGTGGGGGCCTACTGGCAGGTGCCCCTGCACTGCTGGGGGGTGGGGGTGGTGGGGACATGAGTTGGACATGGGTGGGGGCCTGGTGGAGGCTGCCCCTGCATTGCTGGGGGGTGGGGGTGGTGGGAGACATGGGTGGGGGCCTGGTGGAGGGTGCCCCTGGTGGCTGGGGGTACAGGGGGACATGCGTTGGTGGGCAGTAGTGCAAGTTGACATGTGGGTTGGCTGGGGGGCATGCCTATGGTGGATGGGGTGCCTGCAGGACATGTGCAGGGTAGGCCCCTGTGGTGTGAGCCACCTGCAGGGGCCGTGGAGGGTGTAGAGGCAACACCTGGGAGGACCCACACGTGCAATTCACGTGTGGCGCTCCCCGCGCACCCCTGTAATACACGTACCCTGATGGAATCGCGTGTGAAACTTCCTGCGCACCCCGTAATACACGTAGCCTGGACATTCGCGTGTGGAACTTCCCGCGCACCCCTGTACTACACGTACCCTGATGGAATCGCATGTGAAACTTCCCGCGCTCCCCGGAATACACGTAGCCTGGATGTTCGCGTGTGGAACTTCCTGCGCACCCCTGGAATACACGTACCCTGCTGATATCGCGTGTGAAACTTCCCGCGCACCCTGAAATGCACGTAGCCTGGACATTCGCGTGTGGAACTTCCCGCGCACCCCTGCAATACACGTACCCTGATGGAATCGCGTGTGAAACTTCCCGCGCACCCCGGAATACACGTAGCCTGGGCATTCACGTGTGGAACTTCCCACGCACCCCTGATATACACGTACCCTGCTGAATTCACGTGTGAAAATTCCCACGCACCCCTGATGTACACATACCCTGATGGAATTGCGTGTGGAACTTCAAGCGCACCCCTGTAATACACATACCCTGCCGAAATCGCATGTGGAACTTCCTGCGCACCCCTGAAATACACGTACCCTGCTGAAATCGCGTGTGGAACTTCCCGCGCACCCCTGAAATACACGTACCCTGCTGATATCGCGTGTGAAACTTCCCGCGCACCCTGAAATACATGTAGCCTGGACATTTGCATGTGGAACTTCCCGCGCACCCCTGTAATACACGTACCCTGCTGAAATCGCGTGTGGAACTTCCCGCGCACCCCTGAAATACACGTACCCTGCTGAAATCGCGTGTGGAACTTCCCGCGCACCCCTGCAATACACGTACCCTGATGGAATCGCGTGTGAAACTTCCCGCGCACCCCTGAAATGCACGTACCCAGCTGAAATGACGTGAGGTACTTCCCACTCACCCCAGTGATACACGTAGCCCGCTTGCCATGCTGGTACAGGTTTAGCGCAGCCCTTTGCGCTGGATTGGGGATTTTGATGGCTTTTCCCTGCGTGAGAGGCGTTCTTGGGGGCGTAACTGGCGCTGCTGCAGGGTCGCTGCGCCACTGTGCGCCACGGCTGGTTTTGGTAGCTGGAATCCATGAATACGCTGTGCGCGGAAATGGGTTTTGGCGCACGTGGCTGGCGCAGGGATTCGCACGCACACACTGTGCGCCAGCCGCGTGCGCCACTTGTGCGCTGAATTCTATGAATTACCCCCTTTGAGTTTACTTTAAATCCGAAAAACTACCTTTATTTAATCGTCTGTATCTCTGGAACCGTTTGGGCTAGGAACGAAATTTAACTTTCCTCTGAAAGAATCTAAGCTTTCCAACGAACCTAGAACCGACTCCTTATACTTTTGCCATAATCACGATTAACGCACTCGCAAATTTTGCCGCGATTTGCGATTTGGCCTGATTTCTTTACCTGTAAAAAGATAGCAGCTTTTTGCTTTCCTTTGCTAAAAATTCGTTTGCCTCTTAATAACCACCCCTGAATCATTGCTAAAGTGAGCCTGAGCTCATCTTAAGTATCTCTCACTCACCCTGAAACTCCTAAAGGGAATTAAAAGCATTTTCAGCATATTTCTCACTTCACTGCCACCACATTCGAAGCACTTGGGCCTGTGTTTTAAAACTCATACCTATTTCCTCTAAGCTTGCTGGGGGGGAACTGAATTTTGTATTGTATTTGATTGCATTCCTGAGAACTGTGTGCACCTCTTTCCATCTCCTTCCATTTCTTACATTGCATAGGGAAGGGGGGTGAATTGCCAGAGAAAAAGTGATTATCTTATCTTTTGCTAAAATCATATCAAGTATTTCTGTACTGCATTGTATTCCTCATTGCTTTTCCCTTGAAACCATAAAAGTATTTTTGCTACTTTATCCATCCTATACTAACTCCTCATTGATTGTAAAGAAGTGTGCTAGTGCCAGATTACTCATTGTTGATCAACATCATATGTCTAAGTGTACTATCAGATATTAATTTATTATAAAAGCGTGGTATCTATATTTTGTTTTATTTCTCAAATAAACCTTTTAAACTTGCAAAACAGAACTACTTCTTGGCTCAGTGGAGTCAGGGGGATTCTAAGAGAGGGGTGTTAAGTAGGGGTAGTCATCCAGAACTCATGAACTGGACATAAAGATATATCAATAAGGGTTTCCATTCAGTATCCCAGACTAGGCATTGACTTAGCTGTAGTGTTGAATTGAATCCTCTTACAGCAGGCAGAATCGTTCCTTGGATAGTCAGGCCCCCCATAAAAGGCCCTTCAGAAAAAGGAAACAAAGGCTGGCGTACTTATTTTCATGGTGTTTACAATGCTGATGAGTAGGTGGTGAATAAAATGAGTATCACCTTTGTTAAATAAGGTTGTCAAATTTATCATATGTTTATTGTACTGAACAGGCTCTTCCAAAGTACCACAAAATTTCATATGTAGCCCAATTTCTGAAAGATTTCAAATTTAGGATGATCATGTTCACTCACTCCACCCTCTCCATTCTGCACCTTTAAATCCATACTATCTGCACTTAAATCATGATCATGCTATGTGCTTAAACTGGAAATCGAAGCTGGGGTATTTTCAGGAGTCGCCCCTTGTGCATCATCTGTGGCTTGATCTCTTTCTTGCTGAGGTAAAGCCCGTTCTTCTTTCTCTTTGCCTCAGAGGGTGGGACTCACCTTCCTCCCCCTCCTCCCGCATCTCTTCCTCTGCACCTGATGTCAGTGTGACAGTGCTGCATGAACAATTACATTTCTTCACAATTCATCTAAATCACCTGAGTCAGGTGCCCCTATGCTTTATAGAGGAAGGGATCGGCTTGTGATGCTGGGCATGGGTGCAGGGACCCAGGTATGATAAGGGCTTCTCTAAAACCCTCAGCCACTGCTGTGGCAGGTAAAACATGCCTAACAGATATGTATCTCCTCAAGCTCTCGCCCCTGCCACGTTTGGTTACTGGAGCAAACCCAGACATGTTCATTTCAGCCAATCCCCCCCCCCAAATAATTAGATAACCCAAAATTCCTTTGCTCTTCTCCAACATGCATTTATGACTAACACTGCATTGGCCACCTCCTCAGCCTAAAAAACACATGTGTGCCTAACACTACTTTGGCATTCTCCAAACCTTTATTACATATGTATGCATAATTTTGCTTTGCCTTCCTCCCAGCCCACAAAACACACATTTTTCTAACACTGCGTTTGCGTTCTCTTCCACGTAAAAAAAAAAAACAAAAAAAACACATGTGGGGTTCTCTGTTTGGCCTTCTCCCCCTTCTACAAAACACATATGTGGCGTCCACTGCTTTGGCATCCTCCCCACCTACAAAACAAATCCCATATGTGCCAAACAGGACTGTGGCATTCTTCTATGCCTAAAGGGGCCTGCATTCTAAGCTTGCTGATTGGCTGGAAAGCTGAAAACAGGGAGAATTTGAAATGAGAAGCATGGAGTGCAGTCTTCTATTGAAGTTTTAGAGCATCTACAAGAAGTCCCTATTGTGTTGCCCCTTACGTAAGTCGAGGGCCTCTAATCAGGGTGAGATTCACCTAGCACACAACAGAGCCTGATGTTTAGGGCTCTAATGCTAAAAGAGATTTTGCAGAGGGGCAACAAGGAGGCCTCTCCTGGAGCACACTGTTTGTCCGTGTCTTTTTGACAGCACTCAGTGTCCACCGATCCCAAAAGGACGTTTGCAATGCAGCCTTCACAAGCAGTTAGAGCCTTCATTCCATGCTTGCTCATTGGCTAGAGAATTGAAAACAGTGAGAATACCAAAGGAGAAGCATGGTTCTCCTGTGGATAGCGACTCTCTGCTGTGATTCCTGATTGTCAAAAGAGAAGGAAACATTCTGTAATAATGTTTAGAACTTCTACACTTTCTGATTGTTGAAGCAAAAGAAAACATGCAATAAAACGTTGATGGTGTTTGAGGCAGGTCTTACCGCGATCAGTATCATCCCTCTAGTATGAGGTGCTCAGAACTTGATCAACCATTTAGGGTCTTTACTTGCTGGGCTAACCCACCCAGAGGCCATTAATGCAATTAGCACCTTTGGCATCTTGCTGAATCGTCGGCAAATGACTACCAATTTCTATTGGCTAATAATGGAAATGGTATGTAAATATGTCCTATGTAAAGCGCTTTAGATTAAAGCACAATATAAAAAACAAATTATTATTGTTATATTATTATTATTATTATTATTAGTATTATTCGTATTATCTTCATGGGGTTTTAAAAGTGTTCTGGTAAGAAAATGATTCCTTTTGAAGAAAGGATGCGTGGGTGTGTGCCCATTCATCAAAAGTAAGCATTGACCAAGAAAAGATCGCCACTATGGAAATGCAGAAAGGGTGCCCAGGAGTGAGTATCTTTTCGCTTTCCATGGCAGCAGTTAAATTTGTCAGTCCTGGCTCCCCGCTACCTTATCAGCTTTGTTCCTCCAACTGAGCTGCCTCCATCTCTGCTTCCTAATAACAGCTAATAGAATATTCCCATTTGTTTTCTTCCAGACATCGCCATCTTCAACACTCCAGCACTTTGCTACTGCAAAATGGCACTTCAAAAGGACAAAAGAGAACTAGAGGAAATTAGATGTTAAAATAGAAAAATAGTTGGCTGCAAAGGTTTCATGGAACATCACCAATGGTCTGGGTGGCTAGCTCACAAATTAAGTGCTTGCCTTGGCAAAGGTGCCAGCATGCACTTCATAAGTTCAAATTGCGTGGCAGGTCAGACTCAGGACTTCATCCTTTTGGGGTTGTTACATTTAGTAGCATTATATTGGGTAATAATAACACCTTTTATTACAGTGCATAGAAGGAATAGAGCATGAAGTGCTATTAAAAAAAACTTAAAATATCATGGGTCTCAGTAAAAAATGTATATGGACCGAATACATGGTAAAATAGCAGCAATTGTGCCAAATTGCTGCGAATTTAGAATCAGCCCTGTGCACTGGTGTTATAGAAGAGTTATCATCCCATGTACATAACGCCTGGCTTCAAAGCCAAGCAGGGGCTTCATCTTCCCAGAATCCGAAAGTATGGCAATGATTCCCACAGCAAGGCTCTGCAGATAGTCTCCCTAGGGTGCAGCGCAGCCAGGCACCGTACCCCCGTCATCGCAGGGATCTTCGGAATTTGTAAAGCGTCGGCATAGCCATTCTTGCACCACTCTTACATTATTTGAATCAGACGTTTAACAGGGTTTATTTAAGCTACATATGTTCTCAGTTGTAAAAAAATAAAATAAAAACATTCACTAGGATGACCTGTGGTGATCAATGCTGTTGAAATTTAAAAATAAAGGGCATATAGGATTCATAAAAAAAACGTTTGAATAATACTGAATTTTAGTTTGCATAAAGGTCATTTGAAGAAGCTGATATTGTTAACTTTGGCAGAATTATTTCTAAGATTGCACATATTAGAGAATGCACGCTGCATTCATAGGAGCCCCTACAGCAGAAAAATGATGCTGGCATCCGAGCAATAAATGCGGGTTATTGTTTCCTGGCCAGCACAAGCGGAAGTGCAGCGCACGGGTTAATGATGGTCGCATCCTTACGTATTTTGTGTATTACCTGTTCTGTCACCGCTCTAAATTATAGTAAAGGTTTCTCTGTGACTTTTGCTAACCCTGATATTTACAGCGTACTCCTGGACATTGGACAATTTTTCCCTGCACAGTTGTTTAATGGAAAACAAGAAATGATTTCTTTAGCTTACTGGATGAAGCAGTAGCCTTTCACCTCCAGGACCTCAATTTTCCTTCAACCTGAGGTCTTAAGTGGAATGGGTTTGGTGGTCCCCGTTCAGTCTCCAGTGGGCAGTAATCCATAGCACGGCACCGCGGCTTTGCTTACTTTTCCACTCAGTGCGGTGAGAGAAAGTGCTAACTTGAATGCTGAACGTTTTAGCTACTGATATTGTTCACACTTTAGTACCGAGCTGTGTGCGGGCAAGCTCTAGGTGGAGCCAATGAGTGAGTGAGGACAGTGTTAAAGTGTGCAGTTCTGGAGCAAAGTGTCTTGAAGCGCTGCCATTAAAATCACAATGTTACTAATGGCAGCGCGGTTGCATTTAATGCCATCATCTGTCATTCGTTTAGGGCACATGGGAACGATGCTTGAGCCAATGCTACAACCACTGTGAATTCCTCTAGGTAGCTTTCCAATGTATTGTTCTTCTGGAAACAGACAAAGCATAGGGAAATCCTTATGCAAAGCTGCCCCCAAAGGGTGCTGTCCAGACCAAACTGCTGGAGCACATCTCTGTACATTAAAACACACATAATGCCAGAAATGTTTCAGCCTTTTTGGCTTCATCAGTGAGGGGCTGATTGAGCTATTAAGATCTGAAGACTAAGAACCAAGGCCTCATGCATATACAACCCACATAGGGACTGTTCGTTGAAAAAACAAAGTGTTGGTAGCAAATTCTAAAGCTAACCCTTTCTACCAATCAGAATTCCCCATGGGTAGGATTCCATTGAGGCAAGTATTAATTTTCTTGAAATCCCTCTGCAGGCAGAGTTAAAATCTGTTTTCAGGTAGTTGGTGGCTAGGCAAAGGCAAGCCAAAACTTGACGGAGACAATTGACAGGCAAAGCAATTCCCAGTCATTAATGAGGGAGTGCTTAAACCAGGAGCCTGCAACCTTTCACTGTCCAGGTGATGTGGACTACAACTCGCATCAACCATAGCCAATATAGACAATGACCAGGGATCAAGGAAGTCCAAATCCAAAACATCTTCCAAGCAGATGCTTCAGAATCCAGATGCAAGCATTGCCAACTATCTTTTTGCACTTTTCCTAATCTTATAACGTTAAAATGTAAATTGAGCTGAAGTTTGTAATCACACACTGCAACAGAAATCTGTGGACACAGTGGTCCAGTAATTGATAGTGCGAGTTAGCCAGTTGAGAACTCCGGCAATGCTGCTTGCTCCTTTCTAATATTTCTAATCCTTGTGCGATTTTAGTAGAGAACTGAATCACGCTTTCATCCATATGGATTTTGAAGGTACTTTCTTACAAGTTAAGAGAAATAAAGAAAACTTAAATGTTCACTGATCAGATGTGGATGTGACCAGTGCATTTATTGAATGTGGTCATTGCATTTGCAGGGTAGTCTTGTTGCACTCTCACTCAGAACTGGTTGGTGTGCTTGATCTTTGTAGGGGACCTAAGTGTGCTCTTTGCTTTCTATACACTAGCCAAGGGTCGAATGATGGTGTTTACAACAACATCTCATTAACCTGATCATCTCAATGCACATGCTAACTGCTGAAATTGTATTATAGCACTCCCAGGGGGAATTTGCTACAAGAGTGCACACATAACGATTTTGTCATTTTCTTTTCTGGAACCGAATCTGATGCTAGAAAGAGTCTGCCAGTGCACGATTTATTGTTAAAATCTGTGCTCTGAAGAAAAATGATTCAGTACCACCGAAGAATCTCTCACTTTCATTGGTAAAATTTGCTTCCAAAGGTGCCAGATTACAGCAATGTTGCGCTGGTCAAGTGCAATTGTGCACGGTACTGGCACTAGGGCACATTTTGCTCTAGGGCAAAACCCCATTGTTTCTTTCAACTTGATTTTTATTGGCATTCCATACAACAACAATGAAACTGTCAACTGGACAAAACTCCCCATACCCCCACTCCCTCCCTCCCCCTTACTTGATCCAGGAGATGCCCCCTAATGATGTCACCGATAAGTTCCAGGCATCGAACAAGGGATGAGACCAATACACCTAATCGATAGATCCTTGAAGCCAGACCTCTCTTTGTTCATTTTTATATGTCTGATTCCTCTTGCGGGTCTATAATTCCCAACAGTGTCATGGACTTCGGGCACCAAGCCCTGCACGCTTCCTCCTTTAAATAAGCAATTAGTTCAGACCAATCTGTCCTGAATTTCATACTTTCTCCTTGAATTGAATAACTGAGCCACTCCATTGCCAACACCAACCACATTTTGGCTACCCACTCGTGTTCTTGTGGTGGGTCTTTAGACTTCCATTGGCGTGCCAGCACCAGAGCCGCCGACATCATCATGATGACATAAACCTTTCGGCGGGACCTGATGGGAATCTCCCCCAAAACTCCCCCTAAGCACACCATATCCAGCCCTCTATTCCTACCTCCAACCTTCCCCAGGGTATGCACCACTGCCTGCCTTACATGACCCCAGAACAACTCCAATTTTGGGCAACCCCACCATATGTGAGCCCATGTACTAATCCCCCCGCACACCCTCCAGCATTCCCGGGATGAAGGTGGATAGATCTTATTTAATCTGATCGGGTGAGGTGCCATTGGACCAGGAGCTTTAACCAGATCTCGCGGATCTGGATTGATCTGGTTAACTTTGGAATTTGGGACCAGAGTTGTTGTCACTCCTGATCTTCAATTATTACCCTGTGTCTTCCTGCCATTTCTTCATATAAATCCTAGGTGGGAGAGTTTCACCCTCTTTAATATGCTTGTAAATGGGCCCCATTAATCCCCTGTCCCCCGAGTGTGAGTCTAAGTATTTCTCAAAAGGCGTCAGCGCTCGGGAGCCGGCCTGACACATCTCAGGGTGAGAGAGCCAATGCCGCAGCTGTATGTATCCATATCTATGTCGCTCGTCCAGACTAAAGTCGCCCTTGCACCTTTCAAAGTCTTTAACTGACACCTCATGGTACATATCTCGTAGCATTCGGCAGCCCCCCTGGAACCATGCATCAAAGCTCTTGTTCTTGCAACCTGGATTAAATTGCGGGTTCTCAAATATAGGAGTGTATGGGGAAGGAAATGTGGTAAAGTGGGTGCCTATCACTACGGAGTCCCATGCTTCGCCCACTACTGAGGTGATTTCACTACCATACATTTGAGGAGTTCTATATGCCCTTGGCTTCCGAAGCATTCCCTCCAGATGTCCCGCCACTACTGCTCTATCCATTTGCCTCCACAACTTGTTCCGATCATCCCTCTGCCAATCTCTGATGATTCTAATCTGGGCTGCTAGATAGTACGCCTTAAAGTCTGGGACACCCAGCCCCCGCCGTGAGCAAAGAGCCCTCATAAGAGATGCAGCCACCCTTGGTTTTCTCCCTTTCCAAATGAACCGGCTCGTAACCCTGTGTAACGCTCTGAAAAAACTACATGGGATAGAGATTGGGAGAGCCGTGAAGTGATATAGCACCAAAGGTAGAATCGCCATCTTTAGAACATTGATTGATTGATTGATTGATTGATATTTTATTTCTATCGCGCTCGTACACAAGTGTTTCAGAGCGCGACAAGGCAAGGGAGGGGAACAGGGGAGAACAAAACAGCGATCTTACTAGGCCCACTGACATTGAGAACGCGCAAGTGCATGGGAGAGGGGGGAGGGGAAAAGTGCATGGAAGTGGGGAGAGGTGGAAAGTGCGAAGCAGAGGAGAAACAGATAAATAACAATAAATAAATAATAAAGGCAACAAACAGTGGTAATGCAGCCAGCAATTTGCAAGTGCTAGGTTTAAGGCAGCAGACAGGGTAGGTCCGATAAGTGCAGGAAGAAAAAGGGGGGGCTGTATGGGTACAGATATGGACCCCAGTGCAAGGGGTGGCCCGGAGGCAGTGCGGGAGGGTGATAGGATGAGCAGGTACCTGGGCCCAAAAGACAGAGGGTGGCCAGGTGCACGGTGCCAAGAGAGAACAGATCAGCAGGGATAGGGGGAGCAAAGGCAGAAGAAAAGAGGAAGGTCTTGAGGTACTTCCGGAACCGGAGATGGTTCTCCTCAAGTTTTAGAGTGGCAGGGAGGCTGTTCCAGAGGGATTCCCCAGCCGAAGACAGAGATCTACCCCCAGCTTGTTTCTTAGAAAAACAACTGACCCTGAGTGAGTTGTAGGCAGAGGAGCGAAGAGTTCGAGAGGGGAGGTATTTGCGGAGGGATAGCTGAAGGTATTTTGGACCCAGGCCCCAGAAAGCCTTGTGGACAATGCAGAGGGTTTTGAATTTAATTCTTGCATCCACTGGGAGCCAGTGAAGAGATTTCAGAGCTGGAGAGATACGATCCCAGGGCATGAGGCCAAGGACAAGTCTCGCAGTCCTGTTCTGGATAAGTTGCAGAGGGCGGAGAGTACAGGCTGGTAGATTTAGAAAGAGGCTGTTACAATAGTCCAAGCTAGAGAGAACCAGAGCTTGAGATACCATGAGCTTCTGGGGGAAGGAGAGGAAAGGCAGAGTACCTCTGAGGAGGTGCAGTAGGAAGTTTGACTTTTTAGAGACCTCAGAGATGTGGGCGGAGAAGGAAAGGGCGGAGTCAAAGATGACCCCAAGGTTCTTAGCCTCGCAGGTGGGGTAGGAGGAGGGCCAAGCCGGGACATACTCAGGGGACCCCAGTCGACTAATTTTGATTTGATTTTCCCAAGCAGGGGCAGATAATTAGCCCTTAACAGTTCTCCCACAGTTTTTGTAAGGTGCACACCAATGTATTTCATGTGTTTGTCTGCCCAGATAAACTCCATTGTTTCAATGCATTATTCCACTAGGGCAAAGTTTGCCCTAGTGCTAATAGAGTGGTACTTGCACTGGGACATACTTTGCACTGGTGCAAACATTAATTGAAAACCTGTTTTTTGCACTTGGGCACTTTTCCGACCAGTCATCTCTGTTTGTGTGTGTGAATATTAATGTATGCAGAGTTACAAGAAGGAAGCAACAGATGGCTGAGCAATTATTTAATGATAGGGCCATTCCATAGACTATTGGTACCATAACAATAGAGCTTTTAACAGCATAGAATGCAGTGTTTAGGGGAATACATATTGAAACTACCTGTGATTGCAAAAACATTCAGTGCAGAAGAATTAAAGAGTTGATGATAAAAATCACTTTGTATTTAGCAGTTCATACCATGCTATCCTAATTTTTCATCACTGAACACATATATGTTATTCACAGCCAATGTAATAAAATTTAACTTATTGCCCTGGGAAGGAAACAAAGCTGAGTTATCCATGCTTGGATTCGAACTTGCTCCCTACAGGCTGAAAACAGAACTCTTGTGTGATCTTACTGGCCGAATCATTAATAATATTATAGAAATGGAGGATGCACTTGCACATTATATGGATAATCAAATTATTCATAAACAATTCGAAGATATGAGATAATAACTTGCTAAGATTGTACAGGTGTTGTTCATATTTTGCTAGAGACACCAAGGGTAGATGCACACATTGCAGGTGAACATGCAGCACCATATTGAAATTGACATTCAAGCAAGATTAGCCAATCGTTATTCTCTTAGACATACAGCATGATTCTTGAAAGGTGACTAATGACATGGAAGAGGAAAACAATGTGTTTTGATGGATCCTTTGTCTCTTTCAGTAATGATGATGTGCAAGCCAGAGTGGAGTCTGCAAATGTCTTCCTTATATCTCTTAGTCTACCTACTACAAATGAGCAATGATCATATCCTCACAAAGAGATAACGCATGAGAGGATGTCATGGTTGCACTGGAAATGAGCAATTCTTGAAGTGCTGACAGCTTTTGTGCCAAAATGTATATAAATTGTAATCAGTTAGTCACCAAGATGGCGGCAAACTAAGCCATCCCCAAAACCAACAAGAGCAGGAAAAGCCAAATTATTTTGCTCTCAAATTGTGATTTTGATGTATACTATTGTTAGCTGAAAGAATTAAGTACATATCTGTACAGAATATTTATCTATTGAAGATCAACAGACATTATTGCATTTTGTGTGAATATCTTTTTAATAAAGTATCATAATTTGTAAAATAAACTCCAGTTTCTAAATTATAAAATCATTATCTGAAAAGGTGCCACCACTCTAAAAAGGAGAGTACATAAACACAGCTACAAGGCCGGCCCTAGATTCAGAGCTATAGACGCTATAAAAGAGGGGGTTACTTAGGGCAAAATATAGAGAACCCAATATTAACTATATTATTTTTATATGCATTTAATCTTCTTTGAGATGGATTTGTACATAATACAAAATAAACCCTCCAGGATTGTTTGCAGTAGTCGTAGAAGAACTACATATCAGGGTATGAAATATTTTTAATCTACCATGTTGTAAAACGATATGAGGGAGTTTCTTGGTGGAGTTAAAACTTTACACATCGAGACACAAAAGAGCTCTCTTATAACATCTTACTTCCCATACGTAAATGGGGAGAAAAGATTGTCATCCCTCTACCCAATTGTTTTTGCTCTTCATCAAACCTTTAGTACATATATTTTGGAGAAGTAGCAACATACAGCATTTGATTGTCAAGTTGGTCAATTGAAAAGTAAGTTATACGTAGATGTTGCAATAGTCAGCAGATATATAACTCGTAGAAAACATGTACCATGTATTTCAGGGGTTTGTCAATATGTGTACATAATCAACTAGGTATAGGCTGAATGCATTTATTAGAAAATCATTTTGTTAGATAACCACTGAATGCAAAATGATATTTTTCAAAAGTATGTGAGTGCTCCAAATTAGACTAGAGAAATTGTCAAAATGTACCATTCACTATGTCTGTAAAATGGTACACACTGACAGCTGGGTGTTTTCAAGTGAAAACTATTTAAGCCAATCTCAGAGGACAGTAACTTAAGGCAGGGAAGTGTAAAGAAAGAGAGAGTAAGTGAGAGAGAGAACATTAAAAGAGATATTTTGAAAATGCAATACCATAGGATAATTGAGCATTCTTCAATTTTCCAAAACATTTCTAACCCCTTACTTTCCTCAAATGATGATTTCGAAAATATTACAAGTGTGAATTGGAGAAATAACATTGGACCAATTGACTGAAGTAAAAGTCATTGTGATGGCCACAGAAAGCCAATTCAGCAATGATGCAGACAATTCAAAATAAGCATTTCCTGCTTTTCTTAAGATGAACAAGCATCCTGAGAGAAATAATTAATACATTAGTGTTGTATCAAACTTCAGCTTTGATTAAGTATTCAGCTAAATTCTAGCTGAAAAAAAAACTATTTGGGTCCGACCGAAGAGTTTGTTGCTATTCAGCTCTGGTTGAATATGTTATCTTCAAAGGAAAATGGAATTATCCATTGTGTGACAGCATTCCTGATGAAATATTAGACTAAAGTTGATATGTTTGTGTATTGCAGAGAAGGAGTGGCACAAATGAGTGAATGGTGAGCATGGTTTGAACCTATGGAAATACCTATGGAGAAACTTTAAGGGCCTGATTTATAAACATGTTTTCAATGGGACTTTCCCTTGTTAAAACATTTTTGTAAATCTGGCCTTAAGAATTCATAATAGGTAGTGGAGTCCAGTAAGGCAGTGGTAGTCAGTTTTCTATCAAGCAGAGTGAAATACCATTCCCTGACTAACTTTATGTTGGGAACTATCTCCAGTTCCTTTGTGGTCGGTCTGCCAGAGGAAGCATAAAGAGCTATGCTCTGTTGGTGCAATTGGTAGGGAGGACAGATGTTTGGAAAACAGAGGACTTCCCAACAGACAGGCTACTTCTTCTAGGTCAATAGGGCTGGGGACGAGTCTGTTACCTGTCAGGCAGTGCAAGTTGTTGACAACATTACCCAACCCATACTGCCCTCTCGGGCGAACCTGCTGATTGGTACACCTTTAAAAAAACATTACAGGTCATGCTGCTACAGCTGTAAAGGTGTGCATGATGAGAACACCTTTCTGTGTGTATAAAGATAGATGCATTTTATCTGCTGGGATTGCGGGGTCACACTTGAAGAGTGACAAACATAGGAAAAAAACACAGAAAAGTTCATCTTCTAGTGTGGTGTGAATGAGGTGGGGTAAGTGACATGGATGGAGATTTGGTGGAGTTGAGAGACTGCCCAACAGGCATGTGCCCTCTTAGAGCATATAGGGATTGGACAGATTCAGTAACATGTCAGGCTTTCCTATCTTTGATTACCGCTGTTCCAAACCTATCATCCTCTCTGGGGGAGTCATCTACCTCATTTGGCACATCCAGGGTGGACAAATAGTCAAAGGATGGGGTCCACTCACCTGACATACATCCTTGATATCTGCCTGGCACATTGGGACAGAAAACAATGATACATTTCTATGGGAGCTACCTACCAACCTTACAACTCACAGGAGAATTAATTGTGTGCAATTCACAACGACAATTGCAAATTACAATATCTGTTGTGTTTATTACAACATAGAACTTTGCGTTCGTGAAGCCTGCCACTTTGGGTAACACTGATTTTCCAGATGCAACATCCTCCTTAAGTTTAGTCCCGGATACTTTGTTAATCTGTTCTGTCTCATAAGCTTTCAATAAAGATGACATGTTGAATACAATTACGAGGAATACATGAAACATAGTGCTATATTTTTTTGGGAAAGGACTGGTTTTCAAGCTTGGAACATGATTAATTAAATAAAATAACTATGTTGCTTAACATTCAGCTTAGGCTGCATACTTGACAAATTAGTCGGTTTTCAGCTGAATACTAAACATGCTATTTGCTACTCCTGTGCCTAAAATTCGAACACACAGATGTAGACCTGACTTTCATTTCCATCATTTCTGGTATGAATCAGATAACACATCATTCAAATACTTTCCAAGTCTACTCGGTTTAGTGGCTTTCTAGCTGTTTTTGTCTTAGGTATCGCTTACATTAGTACTGCAGATTTGAGACTAGTATTTGGATTTGAGAGTTTACACTTGATGTGAGAGTGTGATGGGAGTATTCCCTTAGAGTTTAGCATTGACATAAACAAGACTGCTGAGTTGAAGGACCAATGGTGTCCTGTTAGCCTGAAAGCCAATTGCAAGGGGAGATGGATATCAACTTATAAAATTACTACTGGGATCAGGCCAACATTTGATTCCTATGAAAGTTGACCTCTAGCAGACATTTTGTAACCTCTTGTTTTCATTTAATTGATCCAAATATTTTTTCGTGATAAATAATGTGAATACAAATACAACAACCCTGAAACATATGTGGTCAGCAATAAAAAGTCCAAGAATTATATATTCTCCGGTGAAGCTTAATAGCAAGTCGTTTGCTGAGAATGAATAGCCTTTCTCCGGCCTCCTGGATGTTAATAGCCTTAACCCTCTCATGGCTGGACAGCAGTGATGGCCAGTGCCTCCCCCAGGGACTTGAAGACTTAACTAAACTTTGTGTATTGATCTAATAAATACATGGCACATTTCATTACTAAGAAGAATGCCACACTGCTTCTCAGACAGATCAGCAATATAAAAACATCCTTAAAGAATTAAAGGCTTATGCTTGCACTTGATCCTTCCAATGACAGAAACTCTCTGGTCATTTCTTCAGTAGAGAAGACAGCATATTGTCTAATATTAAGACACATGATCCATTATATATTTTTCTTAGATACATGGCAATATCCACAAACATAGTGTAGCATAAATGGCATGTTTTCATCAATAAGCATTCTGATTGGGGTGATGGGTATCATACATATTATACTGTGAAAGCAGATGATATTACTTATCACTGTAGATGAAAGACCTGCATAGGGGCAACTTTCAATTTTGCTGCTCCAAATCCCACCCATCTATTTCCCTATCCTCTGACTTCCTCCACTCACCACTCATAGAACCTCTGCATGGCTACATGTTGTTCTTTGAACGGTCTGTATTCCTCAATACCCATTTTTGCTCATCACATACAAACATGTCCTCTATATATATGTATTTATTTTAGAGAGCATGAAGAGGATTTTGTTTGTTTATCACGGGTTCCATTTTTCCATTCCGAATAATGGATTTTAAACATTTCTTTAATTCAATTCATTAGTGAGAACTCTCCTGGCTGAGACACTTACTTTCTAATATGATACAAGATGCAGGTCTTCTTGTCCCTTTTTATTTTGGTCTTTGACATTCAGAATGTAGCGCTTTTTTATTAGCTGCTTTTCCTTTTGGTAATAAAAATGCAAACCAGTTGGTGTCTGTAGTCTTTGTTAGAGTCCTCATACAATACACTTGATGACTCTGATCCCCAGCGTTTATTTTTCTCGGGATGTCCTGTGGGCTCTGTGGCACCAGGAAACGAACCTCCCAGAAAAAAGGCATTGACCTTTAACACCATCAGTGATTCAGCTTTAAGCAACACATGTATCCTGATAGTGCTAGATTCCCAGGTCTTCAGAAGGACCTTGTACCACAGGAAAGCCCATCTGTTTGTGTCATTGCCCATGCTCATCGTTCACAATGACAGGGCAAGGGAACAAGTGAGTAGACTCAATTAGGGAGTAAAGCGAGATGCTGAGTTTGGATTTCAGCAGTGTCTCCATGGCGTGCAAGCCTTTTCATGTCCAATAGACAATATCTGTTATACAATTATTTAAATGTTATGCTTGTCTTACAATTCGTTGAAAATTGCATTGTTTTGGTTAAATTAAGACATTCATAATTTCCTGGAGGAACACTACTTCTGAGCCACAGAAAGCCATATTTTACATTAATATCTGTGAAAAATTAACTTGATTCCATTGTTCCCAAATATTGTACTTGGAGAGAACATCTTCTAAATCTACTTCTTACATAAGAAATACAAACTATGTTGGGGGAGTGCTTATATTTAGACTGTGATAATTTAGCTCTGAAATACCATCTGTCTCTGTCTTCATGTTCCTTTCTTCTGCTTTGCAATTTCTCTGTGACACTCTATCTTCTTTGCTTGCCAGTCAGTTGTGTAAGGTCACAGCTTTTATACTTTGCTAGTCTAAATACTTTCAGAACTTCCTACAGTATGAGGTAAATGTCAACTTCTAAGGAGTCTCACTTATGGTTGGTAGTGCACACTTCACTTAATGTACTCCAACTCCTTAGGAGAGGTAAACCCCAATATCATAAACTGTTAAAAAAAGATTTTTCTTCAGGCTTATATTTGATGTCAATCATACTCTTCAACTATCACTCATACAAATGTAACACAAATAATCAGCACAAGTTTAGGAACTGGCATTGGAATATGTTTAGTCCTGATGTTTCAATCTAAATACTGTCAAAATTTTGGTGAGGTGTAACCTAGTCAACTAAAAAATATCCAATGTTCCCACTGACAAGACATGTAGCGTTTAGATATGCTTACGTTGACACACCCTGTGAAGAACATTTTTCCAGATGTTTATAATTGACAAAACTATGTGAAACTTTTGAACAAAATACATAACAGAATTTCCATTTTTGGAGAAAGTCTATTGATGCTCTGTTTGGGAGCGGTGGGTTTTCAGGATTCCAGAAATTGCATTTGCCATGAAAACTCCTTTGGGGGATTTTGCTCTTACCTACAGATAAAAAGACTTGGTGGACTTGCACCAAATATGCACGATGAGCAAACATCTGATCACACTCCCTCCATGCATCATGGCTATCCTTCTTCTACTTCTTCTCTTAAATCTTTGGCTGCTTAGAGGGTATTGGGCCCACCAACAACAACAACCTCTGAACTTTGCTTTGTATCAGCCTTTCCCACTTCCTCCTTAAGGCCCACTCCTCCAAATCATCTAAGCCTAGATCTCACTGGAACGAAGCAACACTGAAAGCCCACTTTTCATTGAAACATGCAGCAAATATTCATGAGGTGTTGGAGGATTCTGTACATGATTTCTTGGCCTTTATCAAGACCTGGTTCCCAAACAACTTCACCACTCAGGTGGACATAGCAGGTGGACTTCCTTCTTCCTCTTGGATTCAAAATCCAGGTCTTTAGTAGGACCCTCAAAACTGAAGAGGATGCTGTTTTGATCTTTCCCTCATAAAGTCCCACCACTGTTATTTGCACTACTGCCAACTCTCTCTTTCTTTGAATTGTTTGTCTGTATATGTAAGGTTCATTCAAACACCTGCATCACCTTTATAATCATCTATAGACCATCTGTTCTTCCCTCCTCATTCATGGATGAATGGTAAATCTCTTGGCTACATTTTAAACAGGACCAAATCACGTTCTTGCTCTCTGGGACTAAGCATGCCCACACATTAGCATACGTTAGTCTTCCTGAATATTTGTGATTCATTTGCTGTCACAATCTGGGTACCTTTACCCATCAATTCTTTTGGCCCCAATATTGATGCTCTCCCTTCTTTTTCATGAATGACTCTGGAAAACATTGTCTGATCATCACCTCTTTATAACCAGGTTGTCTGACTGGTAACCAGGTGGGCTTAATCTAGGAACCTGAATCCCCTCCCTCCACATTGACTTGGCAAAATCTGTCTTAGACCTGTGAAGAGAGTAACCTCAGTCTCATATATGAGCCTTAAGTTCAGCCAGACATTAGCTCTGGAAATTCAGTCATTCGCCTTGCCAACCTTTCTTTTCTGAAACCAAGATCCCTCTGGCAGATAGGCTTGTCTTCTTAATTAGAAAGTCTACCAAGCCCTTATCCTACAAATAAGCAAACCTTTCTTCATGGTAGTGTATCCCACATTTCCAATCCTTTAGGGAAGCTTTTTTGAATGTACAATGAACTCCGATTCACAAAAGGAAAATGCTCCAGCCTTGACTACCTCTCAAGCTGTGACTTACTCCATCTCCCAATTTTTCATTGATATAATAGTTTCCTTTAACTAAGGTATGACACACTGGATTTAGTGTTCACAACTAGTATTCAATGCTGAATTATAATCACTTAATCTTCCATAATTGGGCATATTCATTTAATTTGATGGTGCTAAGAAGCTAATGATCTGTAACACAAAGATCTATTTAGCAAACTAAACGTAAAAGGAGACCTACAAAAACTCTGTCGGAAATTTGCTACACTCTAAATGAGTAAGGACTCTTCTTTATATGTTTCAAATAAGTAAAGGCATTGCTAAAGAAACTTTACATATTTCTTTGTGTGTGTGTTTATTGTGCCTTTAGTCACACATAGTCTTTAGACTTTGTTTACACAAATCTTTAAATAAAAAGAAACAAAACAGGATATAAAAACAGTATTAAAAGACAACACACATTAAACAAGAATATTATGTGAGTGGTAATGATCGTTTTGTCTTACAAAGAGATTCTTATGAAGCCTGTTTCATTCAACAATTTTAGAAGCTCTATAGATAAGAAGAATTCCTTACCTGAAGTCATCCTGTGCCAGAAATCTTGAGCATTTAGCCATTCATTGTGATGACAAAATCTAGCAAAGCATTAGGAATGTGGCTGTACAGGTCATTAACAGATGTTTTATGTCTTGGATATACCCTTCACCATATAGATCACATTCCCCCACTTTGGCTTCTAAGTTTTGCCATATTCTTGTGGTTGCTTTGGTTTTCATCAGATTTAACCGAAAGCATAGTAATTCGGCACCCCATTTAGTGTGTGGAAATCTTCTTAGATATGGCAATACATATTTACTGGGCTTCACACACACAGATGATCTGGTTGTGATCCAGTCAGCTCTTAGTAGGGCTTGTTTGGCTATATCTGGATTCGAAACTAGGATATCGCTTGATACTTCACAATTCAGAAGGGTGTGATCAGCCTTTCTTTGTAACTTGGCAAAGTATTTATCTTTGTCTGAAGTAATGCGATCTTTTATTTTTTCATATAGAGAGTATTTGCATGGATTTATGATCGATCTATAGATCAGTAGTATTTTCCAATCAAGCTGTGATTGAAGTGAATGCAAATCCAATTCATATCTTGGGCGTGCCATCGAGAGTGACATAGGGAGTGGGAGAGTTAGTTTCCATATGCAGCCTTCCAAGAGATTCCAGTTACATTTCAGGGCACTTGGATGGATTTCTATCCAGTTCAATAGGGCTGGAATCACTTTCGCTTTGAAGAATTTTAGCAGTGGCAAAAGCAAAAATCTACATAGGGTGGCCAGTAATGTTTGCATTTGACTTGTGCATTGTGAAGATCTGAGCACTAATTCATCAGTCAGATCTTTCAGTGACTGGTTTGTTCTAAGGGTGAAACCCAGGTATTCCAGTTTTTTTTTTTACAATCAGCAAAGTGTGGTTATTCATATGCCATGTAGGAGTTTGTCTTCTGTTTGATGGTTTGCCAAAGGTAATTATTTTTGATTTTTAGGGATTGATAATTAACTAATTACCACTTGCACACTGTTTCGTAGCCTTGATCAGAAGTTGGAGTCCAACTGGAGTGTGGTCAATCAAGGCTATGTCATCAGCATATGCTAATACATTGATTATTGGCCTCTCCCCTATCTTGGCACATAATAGTGTATGTGTGAGCAAAAAGTCAGTCAGATTTGCTAAATAAAAGTTAAAAAGAAATGTGGCCAAGATACACCCCTATCTGACGCCGTTAGTGGTGGCTATGTCAGGAGAGAGGGCTCCTTTTAGATTTAGTCTGACTTGGAGGGTGGTGTTTTGGTGAAGGGCTGTGATGATAGCTAGTAAACTTTGTGGAATACCCCATTTGCGGAGTTTAGTCCACAGTTTGCTCTATTCACCAAATCAAAGGCTTTTGTAAGATCAATCAGGGCTATGTATGTGGGTTTTAATTTGTTACATGCACTGAGATTTTTTGATGTGTAAAGAATCATCAGGCCATTGAGTATGGTAGAGAGATCCTTTTTGGAAGCCTGTTTGTGGTCTGGTGAAGATCTTGTTATGATCAGCCCATGTCTCTAGGTCTTTGAGCACCTGGCCTCAAAGGATCTTACTGTCACAGTGAAGGAGGGCTATTGGCTGATAATTCACAGGGTCCATTCTATCCCCCTTCTTGTAGATAGGTATTACGGTGGCTTATCTCCAGGATGCTGGAATTGACCTGCTCTTAATGATTTTTCAAATAGATAATTTAAGATTCTAACCTCATATTAGGCCAACATTCAGATGTTAATATCTTATTTGAATAGTTTCATACACATTGTATTCCATGCAATATAATTCAAGACAGTTCGATAAATCCTATTCCATATCAAGGACAAACCACAATATATTTCAGTGCATTATGTAAACAATGGCTTTTTCTGTTTTAGATACATTTAAAAAAATAATTTCCAAAACAAGTCACATATTAAATTCAAACTATTCCTTAACACTAGTGTTTTGTCATAAATGGAACATAACCGTTTCTGTGACTGTGGTCTGAAGAAGTTCTTGCTCATCACACCACGTTACTGTCCCTCCAATCTCTCACTCTGACTTTCCACCTCCACCTTTCAATCTTGCTTCCTTTCCCACTCCTATTCTTACTCCCATGTGTACCTCCAACTGTCCATCTAGTTCTGTTGTTTCCTTTTCCCTCCTTCCTCTTCCTCTACTTCCCCACCTATTGCTATTCCCCTTGTTATAATTTCTATCTCACTTAATGCCAATAGCCACTCCTTCTCTCCCACTCACTGTCGCTCTTCCCGCTCTCTTATTCTGCTACTACCACTACCTGTCTACTACCACTGTGTTCCTCTTACTGGACCTCCAGGGATATCGTGCCCCGCTCACCTCTCTCGCTAGCCCCTGGCCAGACCCCAGGGACACCCAAGGTTATGGTGCCCTGCACACCTGTCTACTTCCCTCTACCAGCTATCTCTGTCACTCACTACTCCCACCACCTACTTTACTTACCTACAGTAAATACCACCACCTCTACCACTACCACTACCACTACTTCAGTCTGCCACTACTCCTACTCTACCTCTAATACTCACACTCGCCCTCTCTCACACACAAACACTCCACAGACACCCTCCTTAACAATAGCCCCCATACTCCAATCGTTCTCACCTCCACTGGTCTCTTGGATGTCCTCCACCACCTCCTGTCCTCATCCAACTAACCCACACTTGCACACACCTCCTTAAATACCCCAGTACCTCCCGGGATTCGCTACTCATCCTGTCCAATCACTCACCTGCCTCCAGGGCGGGTGACAGGGGAAGTCCATGGGAGGGCAGAAAAAGACTGGTAAGCCACGCCCCTTTTCCCAACATGCAGGAATCCAGGGATGCTTGATTTCTTTAAGGCCTGCAGGACCAAAATAATGGCATAATGGTTAAGGCCTCCCTGGGTCCTTCAATTTTTTAATAGCAAATCCCTGGTGGGTTAGTGGAATTGCCCCCCTGTGCAGGATTCAGCTGTTAGTGTCCGCTGGAGCAGCATTCTTTGCTGTACAGTGTTGAGATAGGATGTCATCGCTTTGGCGACACGCATCCCTTTTCACGTCCTCTGCCGGTGTTGCCACGTTCTGCAGCACTCCTTGACAGGGATGCTGCTGCTGCTGCCTCGTTGTTTCCCAGCGTCATCCAGGATGGTGGCAGCGCTTCTTCTGCACTCCAGACGCCATCATCAGGGCTGGTAAAGAGGGGTGGGGACGAGGACTGCCGACATCCATGCATACCAAGGACTTTGAGTGGACTCCCCCATTTCCCTTTGAAATGGCCTTGTCACATAACCCAATGCATTCAAAGAGATAATCCCCAATGCAATTTTACAGTAGTATGTACTATACTTTAATGATTCTCTAGAGTCACATATAATCTAAAATTAAAATATATTAAAGATATTTAGATATATTTGCAAGAAAATTGCATCTCAATATTTAAAGGCGATCCATGTTCTTTTGTAGGCCTTAAAATGGCCATCTGATGTATTTTTTTCTTTGAGGTGTTTCTGTATATAATGGATATGTTCATAGTATATAGAATAGTATCAAACCTTTCAAGCATTTTAAGGAATACTCATAAGCTAACTAATGGAATCTTTAATTTGTCATCTTGACCAAACTCTGAATGACAAAAAGTTTTGTCAGTCTGTTCTCTCTGTTTATGATGCACGTTCATTGCATAAAGTGAAAAATGCCACGCTGTGAAATGATGTAATGACACTCATAAGTGGACGTCTATGTAGATATAATCCTTCCTTAAGTTGACATTATATGTTCTCCAAACCTTTTCATCTGATATCTTTCATTTACAAGGATCAGTTTTTAATCTATCTATGGATTGATTAAATTGAATAAGGCTAATCATTCTACATATTGCTTTAAATGAATTTTGAAATGTAGTCAAATCATCCTGACTGTCCAACAATTGTCTACCAATTTGAGTGAATTTGCCAATTGCTCTTCCTTTTTATTAGATAAATATAAGGGAGCTATATGTAAGGATCTATATTCATTCCATAAATAAATAACAGCAGTAAGATGGAGTATATAATTAAGATATTCAAATAATTATGTGCAGTTTGATATGCCATAAAATGTTTTCCTGCAAGAAACCTCGACAAGAGTTTCCCTCTGGCTCCCTTTTCATCAACAATGGTATAACAGGCTTCCCTAGATCATCTGATGTACCTGTGTCTGATTTCAGAGCAATATCTTGCTTTTTGGTCTTCCCACCCACATCTCCAGTGGACTTGATCACTGTGGCTAAGAAAATGAAAGCTTCATCCACACTTGTTTACCTTTATCCAGCAAAAACCATTGAGCAGAATTTCCACATCCTCATTTAAGCCATCTCTGTTATGACCTTGAAGCTGACCTCCTACTTATTGGGCAGGGAAGCCCAGGTTAGGTCTGTTCCCTTTCTTTCCAACCCAACTACTTTCAACTGGGGAGTTCCCCAAGGCTCTATCCTCTCCCCTTTGCATGCTAACTCAATCTCAGATATTAGGCTGATCATATTACTACTCCTACTATCATATTTCCAACCTATGCAAGTGGCATCCAGTTCGCCTTCTAGCTTTGCTCTGCCAAACCTCTGCTGACCTGCAGCATGCCCCTGAATGCCTTTATTAAATTCAATAGTGGATGGTTGACAATTTTCTCTGCCTTAATGCTTTGTAAATGGAAATCATATACTTCGGCACTGCTAGCCCCATTCTCTGACAGTCTCCTGGCCTTCTTCCTTAGGCTCCCCCTTGAAAGGAATGTATGTGTCATCTTAAGTCTTCTTCCCTACTTTACTCCTTATATTCAAGAAATGTAAAAACATTTCAATTTCACATTCTCAGACATATTCTTCCATCCTTGAATATGACCTCAAGAATCCAATTAACCTCCTGTATATGGATCTGTCATATTGACTAGCATAATAGCAAGTTGACTTATTCTATGCCTAAGAACACGTGTTCACATCACACCTACATTGTTCACTGTTCATTGGCTGCTCATTGGAGATTGCATTTATTTCAAAACTCTCTGCTTCATTTACGGGGCTTTCTGTCACACTGGACCTCAACCAATAGATGTTTCCCAGGGTGCTGAGATGAGCCAGCTCTAAGACTGTTACTACTGCTGCCTTCAAGAGAAAGAATCTGGGAAGCAGAGCCTTTGAATCTGTGGGAGCATCACTCTGGAATCACCTCCCTGAGACCACCTATGGAGAACTACTTGAAATTCAGGAAGAAACTGAAAGCATTGTTGTGTGTCTTCTAGAGATCACCCCGGCTAGTAAGAACTCTGCCCTTTACTCTTACCTCCGAGAAAGGTTGAGTGTTCTTCTAAAGCGACAGATGCAGCTATAATCAACTGGACTGATTTTAGGAGCACAATATCTCTTTGTACTTAGTCTTACCTTAGTCTGACATCCAAGTTTCTGCTCACAGACTTAGCACATTGTTCCCACATGTATCTACTGCATTGCTATTGTATTGTACCTGTATTGGGGACTGCACTTATATGGTGTCCTTACACATATCCTGCACCATGGCTGTTTCTTGTCTTCCTCTCCCTTAGTTCTGATATTGCACCTCTTATATTGTCCAATTTGGACTAAGATTGCCTTCATTGCATATGTTGCACTCCTTTTGCCATTCCATTTGTACTTAACCAATCCAAATGCCCTTAAAACCAGTGAAGGATTAATTACCCCTTTCCCTTCCTTTTGCTTTGGGTGCTCTATGAAGCAACTTGCTCACAGTAGACACATACAAATCAAACACATAAATACATAAACACATCTTTACTTGGTCTGGTGACATTCTGAGCAGCAATGTCACAAAATACCTCAAAACTTGCTGACCAACAAACCAGATATATCCAAACTGCCATCATGGAACCTAATTCACTGTGTTCTATCTGTGAATCAGTCCTTGGACTCAGAAAGCAGCAAGACCTGATTTGATTGGTTATTTGAAGGCCAGCTCATCGGAATCAATAGAGATGAAATACATATTTTTGAAATTCCTACCTCCTTCAGCACTGAAAAGGAATTAAAAAGCTGCACATTGCAACCCTGTTGGACATGCCCCAACTCTTAGAACATATAGGGAGGACTTTGAAAGGGGTAGAATGAAGCTCTTTTTATCAAAAGAAAATGCAGATATAGCAATTTGGTCCACACACTTAATTGGGTCATCCACATACTTCTTGTGCCAACTCAAAGGGTATGGAATATGTGACTGCTGGTATTGGAGGTTGTGTTCTGTGAGGGAAGGCATGGGAATGTTTTACAATTTAGAATATTGCGTGAGGCATTACAAAAAAGGTATGTGAAACGCATGATCTGCATATGTGATCCCAGATCACTGGGCCTCGCGTGAAAGATCTACTGACTAGAAACATAGGGCCTCATTACGAGTGCGGCGATAAGGGGTTAACGGCACTGGCAAGGATGCCGGTGCCGTTAACCCCCTACCGCCGCATTCTGAGGTCCCTTAGCGGGTCCCACTAGGGCCGGCTGGTTTTACCCGTTAAGGGACCAGGGAGCTAATAAACGGCCCGCTATTTGCGGGCCCGTTATTAGCTTCTTCCCCATTCCCATTGAGCCCTATGGGGGCACGAATGGGAATGGGGAATGGTTTTTGGAATGGGGAGTTACCGGGTCCCCAAAGGTCAGAATGTCCCGGTAAGTCCCCATTCCGACACCACTGACCCGAACACGGGTTTGGAGGCAGCCATGGGACTATTAGCACCATGGTTGCCTCCAAACTCGTAATGACCCCCATAGTCTGAAAACCCAGAGTTGACATTTTATCAGGCATTGAGGGTGTGTGTGTAATGCTCAGGGCATGGCCAAAGGACGTCCATTTCACACTGTCCACTGGCAATGGCCGGATGTCATGTGCAGTGGGCTCTCAGGGTTTGTTTGCGGTTCCAGGTGCATATCCCAAAGCCATGGCATGAGGACATGATCCACTTGGCATAGATGCAGGGCATACCCAGAGTGCACTCTGTATCTCTATGAGGTGCCTGGAGCATGGCCGAAGGCACAGTATCCACTTGGATGGTTGCACGCGTTATGACATTGTTTTATTGAAGTAAATTACTTTGAGGTACTTTACTTTTCTGTAATTATCTCAAAGTACTTTGTGGGGACGTAAGTATGGCGATGTATTTAAGGGTTATGGGGTGTAAGAGGGTGGGGTGGGGAGGGTTTGTGGAAGGGGTGATTTTGAGGGGGAACGAGGGGCATGGCAGAACTCTGCCCCAAAAAGAAATTTGCAAAAAATAATCTTAAGTAATTACAACAAAATAAATGACCACAAAGTAATTGAATTTGTTATAATAACATAGAACCGTTGCATGCTATGCCTAGATTAGACTGCAGGTGTGATGCGGTACCTGGGACAGGTTTGAAAAGAACATGTCACAAGCTAATCCAAACTTAACCATGTACTACAAAAAGTTAATATCAAGCTTCAGTAAAGTACAATTGTGATTGGCATGACAATAATGGCATGCTATTTATCTACTCATGTCACATGTTGAGCTACTAATTTGCAGATATTTGCACAATACACTGATACCCATTTTGTTTCCTATAAGCGTATGTATAGGATAAATAGGACCTGATAAACAGAGGTTTTTTCAATGGGATTGTACCATTGTAAAATGCTTTAATAAATCAGGCCCATAATGGGTAACTGTCAATTATAGTTCATTAGTACCTGGCGAGGGTTAATGAGCTTGTAAAAAGCAAGCTCATTGTCCGGGTCTTACTGCCCGACAAGGCTTTGAGCCCTGCCGCGCCTGGAGTTCTCTCCAGGAGTGGCCGCCATGGAAAGGAAGAAGGGACTACATGTAGTCCCTTCGCCCTTTCCATGGCGGTCATTTTTTTGTCTAATTTTTTTTGTCTAATTTGTTTACATTTGTTTTAATGGCCGCCATGGAAAGGGAGAAGGGACTACATGTAGTTCCTTCTCCCCGATCCCTAGTGGCCATGTTTTTGATTTTTTTTCTCGAGTCGAGAAACGGTCGCAGTGCTGTTTCTCTACTGGAGAAAAATTGCAATTAGTACCCCTGTACGATGTGCTGGGGTACTAATGGCAATATGACCCTCAGAGGGGGGTCATTACCAGTCGGGTAATGACCCCGGGCCGCCCTTAAAGCTCTTGCTTGACTCGGGCTTCTAACTATGGCTCAGGGGGCATTAGCATGCCCCCCTCCTCGGGTCCTATTGCCTAAGTAATGTTATTGGGCGGTTTGGATAGCATGAAAAACCAAAATATCAAAGATGAACCTAGTTCATTTTCTGCCTAGAGTGGATAATTGCACAGAAACCTGGGAACCACCCAGGTGCCTGTGCCCTTATCCATTGCATGTTGAAAATAATAAAAAATACTGTTGTTAGGATGAGCATGCCCTCTGAAAAATGTAATTGGGCCATATTACGACCTTGCTGGTCTGGTAATAGTGCCGGTAAGCATACTGGTACTGTTGTTACCGGACCGGCATAGTACGACTCTGTGGGCGGGTGCCATCCCACCCGCCAGGGTCAGACCAGGCAGTCAGAACGGCACCCGCCCACAGTTTCAAAAAGCACTGGCACCGTTATTAACGGTGCCGGTGCTTCCGTGGTCCCGACTCCCATTGAGTCCCAGTGGACTCAAATGGGAATGGGGATTAACATTTAATGCTCCTGACTTCCTGGAACAACGGGGTCGTAATCCCCGTTGTTTCCGGAAAGTCAGGTACCGGTAAATATTGGTAAGTCTGGCAGCAACCCGCTAGTAGCACCGGCAGGGTTACAGCCGGACTTGTAATGAGGCCCATTGTCTTGAATCATGCCCAGTGACAAAGAAAAACACACGGAATCATCCTGATGTGAAATGAGATCTTGGTAGCGCAAAGTCAAGTCTGTGGCTACCAAGTCTGCCAGCAGAGTTAGTTTGAAAAATGTAAGCATTTTCTTCTCCGTTGCTGAATTGCGACACGTTGCCAGTGAAAGTGGACACTGGATTGCAATCACTCCTTTGCTCTTTAAGTTGTATTGTCTGCCCTGACCTTGAATCGCACACAGAACGGCGACCTGATTTAGAAGAAAACATCAGCCATACCTTCTTCAGCAGGGCCCGTTATGTTTTACTTTTGAGTTTACACTTCAAGTGATTATTTGATTCCGTTTTCCTTGCAAGAATGACAGCGAGCGAGAACAACGAGATGACGGAACAGAATTGCCAGGGCGGCCACATTGCTCGTAAACAAGAGCACACGGAAGCGTCTACTTGTTCAGGATGACCCCGAGTCCTTCACGGGAAATGTACGCTGCTGAAAACACTGCAAAGGACGCCGCTGCCTTCACATGTTTAACAATGTCTTCAACACTGGAAAATATGAAGTTCAGGAAATCCATTGTGAAGGTCTGTGTCTTTTCAATTTTGAATGATCATAACTTGCATGAGTGATTTAAACCAAATGCTTACATTGCAAACACATGCTTAAGCTGGAAAGGTCTAAACGAGTGCTCAGATATTGTGAAATAAAAATAAGTTACTTGCTCTGATGCCCTACCGAAATGAGACAATGCTATTCTAAACTTTGCACACATTTTAAATTTGCTGAGTTTTTGTCGCAGGCACGGTTGTTTCTGATTGGGCCAATTCTACTGTTCAAATGTGGCAGGTACCCGAAAGTGTTTACAGAGTGAGTTTTTTTGGGAGGTAACCACAATTCACATCCGGCATAGAGATTGGCTCTTCTTTAGGGGACAATGGCACAAGTATTGATCAGGAAGAGTGAGCAGCCTATAGAATAAGTAATGCCTTCCACTGCTGTGGGGGAGGGGGCACATTCTAAATGTATCTCCCCTACTTCTTTCAAAATTGCTTTCTGCATAGCCCACAAATACTGTCCTGCCAAGTAGACACTAGTCTCTAAAGACCTGACTTCAAAACACGTCCTCCCACCAAGAAGCGGATGCATGAGTGGCCAGGATTAAAACACTCATGAGAGCCATTCAAGAGTGAGAAAAGAAAGCATAATACTTAAAATAAACAGCTTAAATAAAAACAGGTTTCACAGCTATGTAAGTCCAAACTGAACCCAATATTCATTTATAGGGAGGGGTGCAAATATAACACCCACATTTTACTTTTTGTTAAATCTGTATGTGAAGTTCATTTTTATTTTTATTTATTTGAATTTATAAAGCGCCTAACGGGCCGGGGCATCGTGGCGCTGTTACTGAAGACTTTGCTTACATACATAGTCAGGCAGTAGTACATACATTTGTCATTCGCAGGAGAAGGTACAGGCAGATACATATCATTACAGAAAGGTAGTAAAGACAGGATATGTTCCCATGTTGCAAGGGAGGATGTCAGATCGTATGTACATTTGGGGTCTGGCTAGTTGAATAGCTTGGTTTTGAGCGCTCTGCGGAACGCTGTGAGAGAGGTCTCCTTCCTAAATGGT
Organism: Ambystoma mexicanum; assembly: GCF_040938575.1. Classification (NCBI taxonomy): domain Eukaryota; kingdom Metazoa; phylum Chordata; class Amphibia; order Caudata; family Ambystomatidae; genus Ambystoma; species Ambystoma mexicanum. The sequence continues at coordinate 292,055,465 of NC_090941.1, forward strand.
AGCAGTATCACATTCCAGTTCTTTAGAGCAAGGAAGGGAAAGCTTGCACCACCTGCTTTGGTTCTTCTAAAAGTAGGGATTGAGAGCTGGTGGGAGTGCTGAGCTTTCTTGCGTCTGTTAGATGTGGTATGATGGATTCTTTCTGATAGGTAGGGAGGAGCGGAGTGAGAGAGACACATGTGTGTGATGGACAGTGTCTTGAAGAGTATCCGCTCTCTGACTGGGAGCCAGTGGGCGTCCCTTCTTGCTTGGGAGATGTGTTCCCTCTTAGGGATGCTTAGTGCCGCTCTAAGGGTGTTGTTTTGGGTGATTTGCAGTTTGCTAAGGTTTTTGGAGGATGTACCTAGAAACAGGGCATTGCAGTAATCTAGCATGGCTCCAATGGTGGCTCTGGCTATGTTCAGGCAGTTTTTGGGGGACAGGTGGGTTTGACCGCATTTATTATCTGTGCGGTGAGTGCCTCTGTTGATGAGATGGCGTTGACTTGCCTAGTTATTGAGAAGGTGGAGTCAAGGAATACGCCCAGTGTTTTGACTGCTGCCGATGTGGTGATTACGGTGTTCTCAATGTTAAAGGATCTGTCTAGTTTATTCAGAATTTCTTTGTGGCCTACCAGGAGAAGTTCTGTTTTCTCCCCATTGAGACATATGCCATTGGCTGCCATCCATGCCTGGTAAGGGCTTAGGTGTCATTCAAGGTGGCTGTGTCCTGTCCATAGGAGCCTGAGACTGGGAGGAGAACTTGAGTATCATCGGCATAATTAGTGTATGTTACTCTGTGATCGTCTAGGTCAATAAAGAGTGGTTCGGTGAAGATGTTGTACAACGTGGGTGATGTACAAGTGCCCTGTGGGACTCTGCAGTGGAATGTAGTGGGGGTGGCACTGGCCTGGTCAGAGAACACTCTCATAAGTCTGCCTCCGAGAAAGGCGGTGATCCATAATGTGGCTTCCTGCGAGACAAGGGCAGCATCCCAGAGGTGTTTGCAGAGGGTCTTGTGATCTACCAGATCAAAAGCTGCAGACAGATACAAGAGCAGCGCTGGCTTCCCTTTGTCCATGGTGTCCCCTATTTTGTTTTTAAGGTCAAGTAGGGCATTTACAGTACCGTGGTGCGGGCTGAAACCTGATTGCCTCATGCCTAGCATGTTATTGCTTTTCAAGAAATGCTGGATCTGCAGGTAGGCAGCTTTGTCTAGTATCTTGAGCAGAAAAGGAACGTGGTAATGGGTCTGTAGTTATTCGGTGAGTCAGGATCAAGGGAGGTTTTTTTTAGTAGTCGTCTAACCCATGACTCATTGAGAGCTGGGGGGATGATACCTGATGAGAATGAAGCATTGATGAATGCTGTAAAGAATGGTGCTCATGAGTCTGCACATTATTTAATAAGGGGCGCGGGGCATATATCACTGTTGCATGATGAAGGCTTGATATGTTTCCTGATGTCTAGGACTTCTGACTCAGTTAGATCTCTGAAAGTGAATGACTTTCTGTCTTTGTTGTGCTGGTTCGTGGAGGAGCGGGGGAGAGTTGATCTTAGGCAGTGCAAGGAATTGGTTGTTGATTTTTTTCTGGAGGGTGTTTATTTTAATCAGCATGGCCGTCTGGATATTGTTGCACCAGGTTACATCTTTTATGGTTTCCTGTGTGTTAGTCAGAGGGGCTGATAGTTCTTTGAATATTGCAAAAAGTTATGTCGACTCAGATTTTGCATTAGAGATCCTGGAGTTGTACGAGAAGGATATGGCTAGTGTGATTGCCTTTTATAGTGTGAGGCTATAGTTTTATAGGCTTGTAGGGAGGAGTCTGTGGGACAGGTTTGCCAATTCGGTGAGCGCAGATCGTTTGAGGGATCTTAGATCTAGTAGCTCTTGGGTGAACCATGAGTTGGTGTGTTTCTTGGACTTGGCTTTTTGTCTCTGTATAGGGGCAATGGTGTCTACTGCCGTTGTAGAGCTCTACCAGGGCAAGGGAGTCATTGGAGAAGGGGGCTTCAGGTCTGAGGCCGCTATGAGCGGAAGGATCCTTTCTTTAGGAAGGAGCTAAGAGGATCTGGCCATGGCTGGGGATGTTAAGGTATTGGGTTTGATGGTGTTTGTGGTAGGGATGTGGAAGTGTATGAGGTGGTGGTCAGTCCAGGGGCAGGGGGTGTTGGAGCTAATATCTATGTTGCAGTTGTGGTCAGCTATCCAATCTAATATGCAACCCTTTGTGTGTGTCGGGTCAGTGACTCTTTGGAGAAAGCCTAGGTCGTGGAGAGCCTTGGCAAAGGCTTTACTTTGCTTGTCTTTTGGGCCTTTGAAGCCGAGGTTGAAGTCATCCAGGAGGATGGCTTTGGTGTTATGTGTTATGATGTCTACTAACTGGTGTAGAAGATTTATTTGGAGATCTAGTAGGGGGGCGGGCGGCGACAAATGATGTGGAGGGAGATAGTATTATTGGGTGAGAGGGAGATTTTAACAGAGAGGGCATCTGTGTTGTCGTCCGATGAGGAATTTACTTGACGAATGGCTACGGAGTCTTTGGTGATTAGGGCCACTCCCCCTCCTTTGTTGCCGGATCTGTCCTTGTGACAAATGGTCTACCCTGGTGGGAGGGCTAGCCCTATGGAGAGGCCAGAGGCTTCACACAGCCACGGTTCAGTGATGGGCAGAAGATCGAGATCCAGGTCGGTGAGCAAGTCCCGAAGCTTGGTGGCATTGCCGGGATTGATCGTGCGTTAATAAGAGCGCATTTGGGCTGGGTGGGTTTTTTGTCTTGTTCTGGCAGTGTAAAGTGGAGGCCTTGTCTGTGCTTTGTTGGATGTTAGGCTTGTGTGTAGGTGTAGGCAAAGCTCTTGAGATTCCTTCCTTGGGTTTAGGCATGGATGTCCTGATCCCAGATCCGATGTCTAAGAGTAGGTTTCTCAGGTGAGTAGGCCTGGGTTGTGATGAGTTCAGGTAGAGTTTTGGATGGACATGCCACTTTGCAGGTCTTGTGCTAGGCGGGTGTGTATGGTTGACCGACCCAGTGGGTGTCGGAGTGTGCAAGGCTGGTGGAGCAGGTGGGGCAGAGAGGAGGGATGGTAGAAAAAGGCGTGGGGGGACGTCTTCATGGTGAGGCAGCCTGTGTTGCATCTTAGCGGGAGGGAGCTGGCACAGCAGCTCAAGTGACTATGGGTGCATGGTCTTGCCAGTGATGATAAGATCAGAGTATAGGGGAGAATCAGGTGGATTCTAAGGCTGCTTGGGAAGCTAGGCAGACCTAGGGTTAAGGCTGTACAAAATAGGGAACTAAAAGTATCTAGCAAGGTAATATACTACTAGACATTGAGCAGGAGTTATTTCAGTGCTAGTACGAGGAGATGTCTATGTAAATAATTGACCTTTTGTACAACGCAGTGTATGGACCACATGGAGCGTGCCGCTATAGGGCAAGGGTTCTGACTGTGGCCATACAGGGCAAAACATTAGGATATCAATGTAGTACAAGAAGGCAGAAGGGCAGTGCAGCACAGCGTGGGTAGGCAGTACATCAGATGGCAATTAGTTCAACATCTTGCATGGGCAGCATGGTGCATGTCGACATTGGGCACAAGTTCAATAGTACAAGTTCAAATACTCAACATTCAGAAAAGCTCTGGTGGTACAAGTCAATAGGTACAGATATCAAAGTAGTACAGGATCGCACGTGGGCAGCATGGCATGTGGGTACGTGTCAGCAATATGCAGTAATGGCATCAGATGGCAATTAGCTCAACATTGTGCATGGGCAGCATGGTGCATGTCAACATTGGGCACAAGTTCAATAGTTCAAGTTCAAACGTTTAATGTTCAGAAAAGCTCTGGTGGTACAAGTCAATAGGTTCAGATATTAAAGTAGTACAGGATCGCACGTGGGCAGCGCAGCATGTGGGTATGCGTCGGAAATATGCAGATATGGCATGCAGTGAGTATGCCAGTGGTCTGGCTTTGCAGAATAGCTGGCATAGGGCCTGGCGAGCAGGTGTGTGTATCTGGGCAAGTGCCAGGGGCCGAATGGCATTTTCTGTGAGCGTTGGAATGGGCAGAGTTTCCAGCCGAAGGCACGAACGGCCCAGACAGGCCCAGACAGGTACCTTTGTCATGTTCACCCAAGTCCATCCAAGTTCACCCAAGTTCTTAAAAAAAGCTTCATACGTAAATAGTTTTGGACATATGTATTGTAAACAAAATATTATACATGATGTGTCCATTTCCTGAAATGTCAGGCTAACTTGCTGGCACTGTTTCAGTCTATTGCTTTCTTTAGGTCAAGATTTACATTTTGTTCAATTTGATGTAAATAATGCATATGTGATTACATTTGTTAGATAGAAATGTCCCTACAACAATAACTTGCTTTGCCACTAATAATGTTGAGGTATCTCTTAACTTCGAATTGTGTACTTCAATGTGTAATTTTTGTCAATACTGCAGTAACCTTTTTGTGTGCTCAGGTAAATTCATCACACTTTCATCTTTGTCTTTGTTTTATTATTGCAACATTTTGCCTTCATTCTGTGCCATGACCTTCATATCACCACAGGACTTCAGTGCCCACCTTTTGTCCTGTGGTGCTAAGGACCCCCCGAATAATTGGGATCTGTTTTTGACTGGTATAGGGAAGCTAACAAGAGATGCGCTGATTAAAAACCAGAGCTTTGAGAGATGTCTAGGGGAAGTTACAGAAACAGCCGAAAGATATACAAGACTACAAGGCACATTTGGCCACCCCCAAAATGACTGAGGGGTCCCTGGTCTCATCCTCGACTTTCCCAAGGGCTCCCTCCACCATATCCCAGGCATGTCTATTCCCCAACTGGATGTGATGAAAGACTAGAGACAGATAAACCCTTATGGCTTGTTCTAACCCACTCTTTCAATGAGGGAGTAATGGTTGTAGCCATATCTGCATTAATCCATATGGGACTTCCTAAGGGCTTTCAACTCTAATGGTTCCCCAAGTTGGGTTTCAATGATGTTCGGATGGTGTTTCCGCAGTCTCACACTTTCTCCCTTTCCTCTCCCTGATCTTTCTTCTCTTACCTCACCATTGCTCTATTTCCTTTCCTTTCCTCTCCCTTTAGTCCTCCAACTCCTTTCTCTCCTCCTCCCTTTTATTTTCCTAGGTCCTCCATCCCCTCTCTCTGCCCTGTCTCACACTCCTACATGTCTTTCCCCTTCTCCTCTTCCTCTCCTCTATCGCGCTGCTTACTCTCTCTCTCTCTCTCTGACTCTCTCTCCTACTTCATATCTTCTCAAAATACTTCCTCACTCCCCTCTCCTTCCTCCCTCCCACCTGCTAGTACTTTCTCCCTCCTGTTCTCCAACCTCCCCACTATGCCATCTTCCTCTCCACTACCTCCCCCTCTTTCTCCTTCTCTCACCTACTCCTTACCATTCTCACGTTTCAATATCTATGTTCACCCTCTTCATACTCTCACACTCCCCTGTCTATCACTTGCCTCTCTCCCCACACACCGTGACACACACAACAATCACTACGGTCTCTGAAGCTTGGTACCACTTTTTCTCACACTCAATGATGTACTTGTTCTATCCAACACTTCCAAAACCCCCTCAGCACTCCGCTCCATCTTCTGATCTCTATTGTTTGTTTTCTCGGTCCATCCCCTTTCTTTCTGACCTCACCCAAACATTGCTCATTCTTACACTTGAGTGCAGGACTTTTATACCCCTGCCTGTCATGTTAGTGGCCTCCTCCCCCTTCCGATTGGTCCCTAATGTCAACTCTTCTCTTTTTCCAATCATCCCCTGTGCTTTAACCTTAGGCTGTGCTTCCACAGCAAAATGTTTCAAAATGGAGGTTGGCCCTGTGCCCTTCCCCAGTGTTATGTATGGTGTCCCAGCTCAGGGCTATCAGGTCTTGCATTGGTGACCTCTTTTTCTCCTTCAAGCTAAGGTTGTATTTTTGCCGTTGTTATTTCGGTCATCGGTGGAGTAAGACTTACAGCTGCCATCCCTCTTCTCCTGTTCGGCATGGTCTGTTGTTGGCGTGGTGGCCTCAGGGTGTCATAGTTCTGAAAGGTAGTAAAAAGACTTCTGGAATGAAAAAGGCAGGTAGTCACTGTGCAAAAGACAGTGGTAACAATAGCTGTACAACAAAAGGCATGCTCAGGGGCATGAAAAACAGGGTTCCCCAAATCCCTCACACCACTGATGGGGTAGTGTCGTTTTTGGCATATGCCCTGGTAGGTCCCCTACCCCAGGTTGGGAGAGGCCTCTGCTCCCCCCGGACTATTTCAAGACCCTAAATCTGTCACATATTGCAAATAATATGGACACTGGAAATCCAAATGACCAAACAGTACACCTCAGTAGAACACCCAATCTTTCTTAGTATTTTTCCTGATCACTTCCACAGCCTCCACCTACAAATTCATTAAATCTATAGAGAGCAAAAGGGCTACAAACATAATTGCACCTTGAATTCCCTTTGACCCCATTAAGTAGATCGTCTTTTCAGTAGAAATAATGTTTCTTGTTCAGAGGAACCTGGCGTTTCCCTTTCTACATTAAATGATCCTGAATGTCCAAATGCTCCATGTTCTGATGAGGTTATACATGATGTGGGTAATGGCAGCCAGCCTATACCCCACCCTTTTTCAGGGCCTTTGACTGTTGCATTGGGCCTCATTTCTGAAGATTATGCTGTCTTACTTAGTCCTTTTATGCCAATTAATCTTCTATAATTGTCCAAATACATAAGAAGGGAAGGAGAGACAGCCCAGAGAATTATAGGCCAATCTCCGTCTTGGATTCGACAGGAAAATTGTTTGGGAAATTGGTGTTAACTAAGATGGAATATTGGCTTTAGACCACACATTTTATCACACACTTACAAGCTGCTTTTCCCAAGGGAATCAGCCCTATCATTACAAGTTGCCCAGTGAGGTAATAACATGCCGGTATTAACATATAACGAAACATTACCACACCGGCTAACTACGAGTTTGCTGGTGAGTTGGCGGAATGATCTCCAGCTGATAATGGCGCCTATAATAAAAACCCTCATGGCGTCCCATGGGACTCTATGGCCCTCAATATGAGTCTGCTGGTCACCCACCGGTGCTACTTGTGGGTTATCGGCAGACTCACCCTACCATTTCTGCCACCCGATATCCTGGGAATACCAGGATATTACAGGCAGCAGAAAGCCAGCAAGGTCCCATTCCCATGGGATATTACGGGTGGCAGAAAGCCGATAAGTTCCCATTCCCATGGGGTCGTATAGGACCCCATGAGAATTGGAACCCTGAAGCACTGGCACCGTTAGTGACAGTGTTGGTGCTTCAGTGAAAAATCTGCGGGTAGGGGCCAAACTACTGGTAGGTCAGGCCAGCCGATAGTTCACAGCCCCTACTTGCAGACTTGTAGTTTGCTGGTCCGGAAAGGGTGCCGGTAACCGTTGTTACCAGCACTTTATTCCAGACCGGCAAACCTGTAATGAGGGCCCATGAAATGGAGAGCTACACCAGCTACCGCCACTCATAATCCAGTAGACATTACACCAGCCAGAGTGGTAGTATCAGTAAATCTGTTTTCTGGTATTCTGGCAGATTTACCGGCAGAATACTGGCAGACTTGTAATGAGCCCCAGAATCTTAATTTGTGCCTGTGCTTTGTAGATTTATAAACCGATTTTGATGGGATACCGAGGAGGCAACTATTTAATACTGATCAGTATAAATTCCATCCAAACTTACAAAAGCATAATCTTGTTATATTAAAAAAAAAGACTGCATTTGTGTGAGGGGGCAAACAAGGTGAATGCACGATTCGATTCAATGTAGAAAAAAAAGGGGTCAGAAAACAATTATGTGCTGGCCCGACATTATTTTCCATCTACATTAACAAGATCGCCACCCACCTCCTTACTGTTAATGCAGATGCCCTGATACTAGGTGATGAGAGAGTACCGATTCTACTATTCGTAGGGGAAACTGTAATAGTTTAAAATACTAAAAGTGGCCGAAAGGTACTGGTAATTGAGTTTGTTACGATGTTTCCTTGCAAAGGGGATTGAATAAAAACTAAAACAATGGTCCTAAGCAAGAACAAAAAGTCATATTCTAAGAAAATTAACTTAGTGATTAATGGAGAAAGGGTAAAGGAAGTCCAGTCCTTTGATTACCTTGAAATGTATTTTGCCAGTGATGGCTTACGGAGGGAGAACATGTGTAAAGCAGTTAATACCTTGAGTTGAATCTCTGAAGTCACAGTGATCTTCTCCCGACAACATGGCCAGAGAGCAGCAGGACCAACAATTACAGTCTTCAAAGCTAAGGCAAGAGAGACAGCCATACATGGAGCAGACAATTGGGGGCCCCCTTACGGATGCTCAGTTTAGGTCGAGCGCAAATGGGTTCCTAAAAAAGTTCTTTGGGTACCGAAATCTACACCTTATACAATCCTACATTTGAATTGGTTAGGAATTGACCTAATTCTGAAGACTTGTCCCCTGTTTTATTGTCCCCAACTTTGGACATCCCCAGCCTTTGTCAAGTACAAGGAAGGCACCCTGTTGAGAGCATTCTTCAGTGGATCTCTGCAGTGGTTTCTGCACATTAGAAAGATCCTGTGGGTCCCTGGGAAAGGGTAGTTGGTGGATCTCGCCCATTACGATCGAGGCTAATGCAAGAGCTATATTGAAAGCTGAGATTGAGGCATTGAATCTCTGCCTCCTATTAAATAAACCAAGAACCAATAGCCTACTTATTGACTACTTGCCCATAAAAGTTGAAGTAGAAGCTGAGAAATATCTAGATGTAGTCAAAGATCCACTCGCTCAAGCTCTTTTATTCTTCAAACTAAGAGATGGTATTCTACAGTTGGACACTTTTACCTCTAATTGGAAGGAGGGTGGCTTAGACAGATGTCCCTAATGCTTACATTGAAGGAAATACTAGTACAGTTTCTATTCATCTGCTAAGCTTATGAGAAACTTAGACCGACAAACCTCAAACAATGTCTTAACAACCATCAAATTAGAACCATCATCAGAGCAGAAATAGTTTGTAAAAATATGGATGCTATTGATATAATTTTTGCTGTGTTTCATTTTTTAACAAAGGCTTAGATCATGAGGAGTAAACATGTGAAAACCACTCAATGTAATAATACATGTATGTAGTGCATGGAAAATAAGTTTGGGTAACAATATGAATAATTCTTAGTAACAAAACTGGTTTGCTTATGACTCAGCCTATTATGGGCGGACCGTGCTTATAAGAGCTCGTTTTCGATGGAACTGATCTGTGGACGAATTAACTTTTTTATATCAATGAATACTGAACTACCCTTAAATGTCATTTGAATTATAGTCTAACTGCACCCTGCGAAGCAAATGGGAATATGTTTTAAAGTACACCTTTTAATGTTTGCATCTAGTGGATGTGTTTAGACTTTGCTTCTGTTCTTTTATTTTAAGATTTGGATTGCTTTTATGGCTTGTTTACCAAAATAATGCTTATATTGATTGATTGATGGAATCGTTTGTTTGATAAAAAAAATAATAAATTGAGCTTTTATAGTGTACTTCATGCCGGTGACTAGGCTCTAGGTGCAGTATTGGGATTCTAACCTGTGTAGCTGTGCGTTGTCTTGCTTCCAAGATAAATGTGTTGCTCCTGAGCTATCCTCCCATCACATGGATTGATCTCCTATGTAAAAAGCATTGCAATATTTAATGTTGCCCCAATGATATTTATTTGGATGTTCTCGAGGGAACTGGAATTTTTGGGGCTATGTTGCAAGATTCATCAGATGGATGGACCTTGTTATGACACTACCTCATTGCAAAAGGGATTGTTAGACCAGGTTCCTTTGCAGCTATGGTCTTCTCATGTAAATGAGGTTTGACACATGCTGAATATAGAACCTGTATGTACTTCTCTGAACCCAGCCAAACAACCTCCATGTAAACCTCAGTAGGCAATCTCTAGGAAAGCAAAATAAGTTACCTAAACCATCATTGAATCTCTGGTTCAGCAAAGTACTGTGTTCTTGAAAACATAGCCCTTGCAATATTCCCATTTTACACACAAAGAAACATGGTAAGGAGACATATTAATTTATGCACGGTCTCTGTGCTGTGAATACCTCTGTCCTGATTACCAATCCCATTGTTCCCAACAGTGCAAGCCCTTCGTCTTGTATCCTTGCAACTTCAACCCATTTCACAGTAGTAGATCTATGCTCTGTTTTCTTATCTGTTCTGATCTGTACTGAATTCTTGTCTGCCTTGTCTGCCTTTGCTTATATAAAATTGCATTATGCATTCACAAGAGTTCCACTGGGGTTTGTAGAAAGCTTGACACTTTGTTCCCACATTTTAAAGAGAAATCCAGACTCTGTTGTGTTCAAATAAGAGTGTTTCATACAGTATGTAGAAGATGATGTTGCTTCCTGCAAGTACTTTGTAAATACTCTAAGACTTATTTATCTTCAGGTAGAGAAAGACCTGCCAGAAGTTGCTGATGGTCTCTTACATTCGCTCAAACCAGGTGAGTGAATTTACGTCTGCATACAACAAGAATGTCAACACTTCAACTAGGCTGGCGAGTCCCGTGGAAAGTCATCCTCACTACTCAGACAGCCATGAAGTGTCAGGACATTTGTCATGGTTCCATACCTCCTTCTGAAGGAAAATCTAAACCCAATCTGATGCGCCTGAGTCAACAATAGCATCTTCCGAGAACTCTAGTCTGATTTTCTCTCCATGGGGCGATGTATCTGCTGAACCATTGAACCATTCTCAACTGAATCTGCTTCTTCTCTTCATACCACTGCATTGATTACTACATCTCCATCAACTGATCTGGATTGTGGTCATCACCCAAAGCAGACCTCATCTTCAACTTCAATCTTCAACCCTTGCTGAGGCTGCTTAGGTTTGCCTGTATTCCTTGAAAAACATTGATTGCCCTAGACTGTAAAATAACCTCAGCCGCTAATATTGTGTTTGTTGTGGAGGTGACAGTGAGCATGAGATGAAGAGAAAAAAGCTGTAAAGAACTCCTCTGCCCCTATTATTTTTCTTTACCTTTCAATAACCAGGGTATTCTTGATCAACGTGGACATATTGATTTTGGTAAACACATATAGTCCCACCTAAATAGCAGTAAACCGGTAAATTTCCCAAATCATCGCTTGTACACATCGATGTCAATTTTTGCTTCTGGACAGCATTATTGGTCTTCTTGCTTGTAGGCATAAACATCACTTATTAACCTTTCAAAACCTTTCAAGAATGTATTTTTTCCTAAACTGCACCTGAACTCTGTGTAGTTACAAGGTATGATACTGTGCAGTGCTTTCAACATTTCCTGGCCTCATCTGTAGAACTCTGATATACAGCTGTTGATAGAAAGAAAGAAAAGTTATTGATAGGCTACCGTACTGCCTGCTATCAAATAGACATAGCTGACTTCTGGCTTTGTGTACACCTTCCTCATTACATTGTCTCCAGTGTCCCAATAACAATTTGAGACTGCTCCCCAGAACGTATGGTCCAGTGGCTTATGTACGCCAAAGATGCTAGCTTGATTTTACAGGTCTACTGTCAAATTTCAGAATCCTGCCACTAGATTTTGTTCTACCGCTAGAGTCTGCCTCTGTTACGCAAGAAATGGGTATTAGCAAATGCATATATAATCTTTCTACTGAAATGAATGTTAGCATTAATGGTGTACCAAACACACACAGGACAGAAAGTCATAGTTTCTATTTTTATTTTTGTCTTGGAACAATGAAGAAGATGCACTTGTTATTAGAGATAAAATACGATGTATGAAATATGCTTTTTGGTGAGCAGTGGAAAATTGACAGGTAGAGCAAATATTCACATATAATCATGAACAAATACTACACATATTTATAAAAATGTAGCTTTTTTACAATTGAAATATTTTGATTTAATTTGGATACATTGGAAATATGAATGAATTTCATGAGATCATAAAGAATACTTAATAGATGCAACGACTGTCAGAAATGTGCACTCGTAATCCATGAATGTATTAAGCCGTTGAGAAATGATAACCATTTTTCTATTTGCTAATAGGAAAGCCATTAATCAATAGCTTTTGCTATTTTTCTGTTTTGTAGCTATGTTCATTATGTATTGAATATTCGTGTAAAGACATGTATCTGTCTATATAGAAATCCCCAATGTATTTATTTATTTATGAATTTATATTGCGCCGATGCCCACAGGCATCAGGGCGCACCACGAAAGTGAAAAGACACATACATAAGACAGGACAAAAGATCTGCCTAGCTATAAGGGCGGGTAGGTTGGATCAGTGACTTTTACTTAAAAAGGTGTGTTTTCAGTGTTTTTCTAAAAGTTTTGTGGTTCAGTTCGAGCCTTAGTTCTGTAAGTGATTTCAGCCCGGCACTCACCTAAGTCAATGCCTAGCGTGTGATGCACAGTTAGAACCCTTAATTATATATTTTTGTCTATAAGTTCTTTTATTTCTGAATGATGTACCCTTATATCACGCCCCTCTCTCTGAATCCCCCCGGTCTCACTGAACCAGGAAGCAGGCTTTTTTGCAAAGTTAAAAGATTTAATTTATGAATTTGAACAAGATATATGTCACACTTTTATGAATTTGAACAATGTCTAGATATCACACTATTCATATTTATACAATGATCACCATTGGGTGATATCACAACAATCTCTTTAATCAGAATGAGTATGGATAAGAAAAATAATGCAGCATGGAATAATACTTGATATGGATAGGAAAACAATGCAGCATGGAATAATACTTGAGGTGCGTTCAATCAAATACAATGTCACTCTTTCCCCTTGATACTACTCAATCCCCCTTAATATGCAATATAGAGATGGAAGGAGAGAAAACAGGTTTCAGGAATATACAATCTCAACCAATACAGCTTCAATCCCAATTCCCCCCCAGCAAGCAGAGAGAAACAGGAATGATTTCAAAACAGGTCAAATGCTTTTGAATATGGTTTTGAATGAATGGGAAAACACTGAAAAATGAATGTAATTCTCTAATTTGGATTCAAAACTAGTGGGAGCCGCTTTGTATAGTTTCAGGTAAACACTAGCAATGATGATTGAATAACTAGCAGATTGGAAACTGAATTCTGAGGTCGGATGCAAAGAATAGCTGTTTTACACGTGTTGAAATTGAGCCAAACGCGAATATGCAGCAAACTTTTCCGCGTGCGAGAAACGCGATTGCAGTTTAAATTTTAAGGAATGCGGTTTTTCTAGAATGCACGGTTCAGAAGTTATGAAGGTTTTAGTAGAGGTCGTTTTTTCAGAAAGAGTCAAGATTTTCAAACGAAAAATGCACTTTTGAAATTACAAACAGATTTTCTTTACACTAAGGAGGCTATGAAGATGCAAGATACCAAACGGACAGCCACCAGAGCAGCGGCGCCTCTGTTCTGACTTTTGCCCGCCGGGACACTATATGGATGAGGGAAAGATTCAGGAAAAACAAAAGACATTCTACAATGCAATTCTGGATGTGATAGAATGGGTTGGATAGGATTGCTTAAGGATAAGAGACTGACTATGGACAATTCTTTGCTAAATACTCACAACTATGGTTTGGAATAGGCCCGTCAGGATCTGGTCAAAGGGTTCTGGACTGGAATTCTGCTAGCCCACCGGATAGGATTCTGGCACCCGGATTCTACACTCAGCACGTCACTCTGGACTCTGCACAGCCTCTGGACTGGATCTGACGGGTTGGTTCTGGATTCCACCTATCTGGTTACAACTCTGCTCTACTGGTTTGGATCTCTGGGTTCTAGCAAGAGTTCTTGGCAAGAAAGCAGAAACAGTACAGCCAGGCTGCTCAATTTTTGGTGTGTCCCTTGGAAGTCTGGGGTAAAATCAGGTTGCAAGATTTTAAAGGCCAAGCTGAGAGGGTTCAGCTTTGGAATTGGGTCTCTCTCTGCTTTCAAAGTTCTGGAGTCTTGTATCCGGGTTCTCCTGCAGAGCGCTTCGCCAGTAAGTCAGTTGATGGTGAATCTGTGTGTCTCTCTAGGTCCTAAACTGTCCCTATTTATGTATTTCCCAAAGGGGTGGGTAGGCTACATTATACTAAGCACACCCTCTAGGAATCCTATTGGTTAGAGTATTTCCCCTCTCCTGATTTGAGAAGGAAATCTGGTGTCATAGTGATGCTGCATTTTAAAATCCAGGGACTACCTCCCCTTTGTTTCAGTACAGTAAATCTATTTTTCACATAAATAATATTTACAATATCACCAACTTGCTAATAATACATTTTCACATCAGAGATTTAGTAGAGCAAGTATCCGTCCGAGTTCCATTTTAGTGAGAGCTTCGGTTCAAATTTGACAGTTTTTCGCGCTTTTGGTTGGTTACCCATTGTCAGATCTCTACACATTTTTCTACATATATGCACATGACATCTGGGCATAATCCTGTAAAGTTTCATATTGTTAGCATTATCACAATTGCTACAACATCAACATTTTGGTAGTCCTGTCTCTGAACGTTGCAGTGTTCACAGTAGTTTCAAACTGTGAGCAGAAATGTCATTTTAACACCATATTTACAGATTTTTACAAATTTGGCACAGTTCTCTGTGAGTCTTTTTCAAATAGAATAAAACTTGAGGTTTAAAATACACAAATCTGTCTGGTCCCGCCCCCAAGGTTCGGCTGGGTCCAGAGCATTCCTGGCCTCTTCCTGCTGGCAGTCAGTTTCTGTTGACACCCGAATTTGCATTTCCTTTCAGTCCAGGAAGCCTATTGTCTCTCTCCCAGAGAAGCAGAGCAAAATCCCCTCCTCCTTTCATTAGCATCTAAATGATTGTTCCCGGGCAGAGAGCAAAAGGGAAGGCACCTTTGTTTGGGGCAAACTGTGGAATGTGCCTTTGAAGTCCAGTATGGCTGGCCTCAGTTCACTGTAAAACACTTTGTTCAAAATTGTCTTTTGCTAAAATAAACCTTACATTTTCAACAAATATACACAAATCTGTTAATTCCAGTCTTTTCAAAACATAGAAATTGAATTGTAGCAAACTATATTGTTTTTGATGGCAAGTCTCTTCTTTTCCACAATTTGATCTTAATGTACAAGTTTAAACTAACAGTATCAGTAAATGACAGCTCTGACACAGGCGAGCGGTGGCACTGCACCCATATTCTGACATATTTTTCCAGGCAAGCACCTTTTTGAATGGGGATATTTTTGTGATGAAATGTGCTTCTCCTGACATTGTGCTTCTAGGAATTCCTTAAATAAGGTGATGGCGAACACTCCACAAGGATGTTGGATCTTCTCTGCTGTTTGGGGAACATGATTTTGCAATTTCAACAGCCAAGGTAAAATGGATTTTAAAGCACTTCTGGGTTTTCCTGGCAATGCAGCTCTGCCTTTTCAAGCAGTTCTATTTCACTCTGTGGGCAGCCCAATGACAGGTTTTGGCAGTGTAGTCTCCTGTTTTACCACTGACATAGGCAAAATGTATTGGCAGCCTATTTTTCAGGTTTCCCTGTGCACTTCTCAGAGATTTTTAGCGCATAGAGCTTTTTGGCGGCCATCCTGTTGTTTCTGATGAAAACAGCACACAGTGAAGTTGCAGGGCAGAGCCTAGTGGGTCAGAACATCCCACAGTTCAATTGGTAGGCTATTCCATTTTTGGGCTGCTTTCACAGGAAAACCCATGCCCAGGCCATTGGATTGTTTAAAGGTCAGGCATACAATCTGTCCCTTAGCCTCTGATCTTAAAGATCTTATTGGCACATATTGTGTGATCCTTTCTTTATGGTAGGCTGGTACATGCCTGAACATACATTTGTGTACTAATGTCATGCTTTTAAAGTGTATCCTATCTTCGACAGCTAGCCAATGGAGAGCAATTCTGTCAGTGGTGATGTGTTCTCTCCTTGTTATTCTCTTTATTATTCTGACAGCATTGTTTTAAATGGTCTGACATTTGGTTAAACAACACTTGCTTGCACCTAGCAGAAGTGCATAGCCATAATCTAGCCGAGATAGAATTGTGGCTCTAGCAATGGTTGCACAGTTCTCCTCGCTCAAGTTGGGTCAGATGGTTTTAAGGAGGCAGAGGTAGTACAGACAGTTTTTATTTTAGTACGTGACCTGTACTTCACCACCCATGGAGGGTTGTAAGCATAATCTCAGGGTTTTCACTTTCTCAGTCACAATACTGGAGGAGTCTTTGATGGTAAATGACTTATACTCTGGGCTAAGCTTAGCTCCAGCTTGGAGGGAGCCGAGGATCATCATCTTTGTCTTGTTTCCATTTAAGCAAATCCAGTTCCTCTCCATCCAGGCTTCAATGATGTTGTATATGGCTGCTACCCTGGCACTGTCATTAATGTAACAACCACTTAATTCCACCAACTGGGTGTCATCTGCATAGTTCATGAAGTAAGCTCCAATGTCACCCTATGATGATGCTTGTGTTTGCAAGAATAGGATTGTAACCAAGGAAATTAATGTTATCCATAGACAAGAAACATTAATAATTGTATAACAATCTAGCAATTTGATATATTGATGAATACAATTGGAGATGAAGAATAAATACATGAGTATGTGCAATTGTTAAGCACATGGTGGGTATTTGCTTAGAGATACTTTTCTTGTTTGACAATGGTGTTTCTTTTACCAATTCAGGTTATGCCACTTATCATGGTACCTAATTTATTCATGGAACTTCTACTTATAGTTGGCGCAAACATCAAGTTGATTTGTTATAAAATCCTTAATTTATCACTACAGTTGGAAAAGTTAACAATGACACTGCAAATAATCTGTCCTTAAAAAATCCCACGCAGGTCTCCTTGTGTAATGGTACTGCAGATTTGCATGACTCTGTGTACAATGTTAGCCTCCAAGGGAGGAGTGTGTGCCCTGATTGGTTCAGGATTTTGCACATATATCCTAGCTCATTCAAGTAACGTAGCTGACATCATCACATACCGAATCGCTGCTGTTTTCTTAAACAATGAAAACTCTTATACTGCCTGGTCTCTATGGTCATAGCTTACTCGATCAGCTGGATCACTGGATGCTTTCACAATTCAAGGAATTTAACTTGTACTTGCAACCATACCTGAGACCATACCTGGCATATATTATTTGTTTTTGCTGACACAATTATTGTACAAATACCACTAATTCTTTGATGGTACAAGAAAGACAGATTTTTTTTCTGAAGGTATTTGAGGAGGTTTCCAAGATGGATGATAACTGTTATCTGTGCATACAGAATGTTTGAAGAATGTGTGAGGTACCTTGGAGAAGGGCCTCAAAGGAGGGATCTGTTAGGGAACCATATATTGTAAAGTTATTATGAATAAGCAGGTTTTTCAGTTTGGAACGTCAGGCAAGTGAGCTGAAATGGGATCCATCTTGGCTGGTGCACGTTTAACATGGGAAACTGTAGAGAAACATTATTTTTCACACTCATTTATATGTTTACATTTTTTATGCCAGCACAATCATGTTCTAAAAAATGCTTTCACCATCAAATTGTATTAAGTGCACACTGTTTAGTTTCCTCTTCTGCTAATGTTGCATATTTAACTTTCAAAGCCTTATTCTATTCCCCTTACCCACAGTTGTACGTGTATTTCATTTTGACTGTGCCTTCAGTCTTGACATACCTGGGACAATCTGATGCCCACAAGGTAGAGTATTGTACTAACCAGAGGATAGTGCTTACCTATGAGATCACAGTAATATACCACTATTTTATATTCAAACCTATGTGAACATGAGGCCATAAAGGTTTCTTGAACGGATGGGCCGGAGTCTCACTACTTGCTGTACAGGGGTCTCTCTGCCAGGTTTTTCCTTCAGTGCTGTGAAATAAAAGATCTTTAAAGAATTAGCCTCACTGCAAATCAACCTCAGTATTTGATTTACCCTCCCACTGTTAACATATTACAGTAAAGAGGGAGGTTTCTGAGTGATAAATTAATCCCCTTTCACTTTTGGATTGTGATAACCCAATAGAATGAAAGCATGATGAATATAATTGTTGGATAGAAACATAATTGATGTACCCTACGAATTGAGCACTTGGCTATATCATAACAATACATGGCTAATTAAAGTAATACCTAGACATACAGAGGAAACAAATGGTAAAGGGTGTGAGTGCCAAGGCATATGTTGGAACAAAATAGCAGTGCCCTGTATATCCCTGGCCAAAACTCAAAATGGGCACACTTTTTGTTTGAGTAACACAGTATTCCCCAGACCCACCACTTTTTGAGGTCACAGAATGAATAACAGAGGCACAGAACAAGACCCACAAACCAGAGACAGCGCCCGCAATGTATTTCAGTTTTGGAAGCAAAAGCCAGCAGAATGAGGATCAAATCACAGAAAGAAATAACTTGGAAATGTACGGACAGACCCTTGAAACAAACAAAACGACAATAGGGTCAACGAAGGGACACATTCACAAAGTAGAGAGATATTGACAACTGATGGGATAGAGTCACATGAGAAAAAGTGTGACAACAAAAGAAAGTGACTCACAATGGGCCCGATTCATGGAATATTTGCCCGATTCAAAGTGAATTTGCACTGCTGAAAAGTGACTTTGCACTGCCGACACAAACCCTGATTCATGGAACCGCGCAAAGTGTATTTTTGCCGTGCAAAGCCTGGGCACTTTTTGGCGGTGCAAATTCACTGTGAACAAGGCTAATATTCCATGAATCGGGCCCAATATGTTCAACTGAGTGAAGAAAAGGTGCCCTTGCCATACAAGAGAAAGAAGTAAAATAAACACATAGACCATGTGAGAGCCACGCAAGAAGGCACAAAACAAAAAATGGTGAGACAGCAACAAAGAGCTAGAAAAATGGGAGAACAAATGACAAAACATGAGACAGAACACAGAAAGAAGAAAAAACCCTGTCTGCCCCACACACACACAAACGATACTTCAGAATAGTAAACAGAACCATGAAATGAAGATACAGTTGGTGAGACAGAATCAGAGTATGGTCGATGGACTACAAAAAGAAAACAGAAACAAAGTAGGAAACAACTAAAAAAACAATACATACACTGACAAAGGAAAGAAGAGCCACAAATCATGAGGTAGAGATTCGTTTCTTTTGCTCTGATTGTCATGCAGATGTTCATGAATGTCTGGTTGCTATCCACTTTCATTTGCTTCCATTGATATATATACCTTTTTGCTTTTTATTCATATTTTTTCTGAAATGAATGGACTTATTTGGGTGAAACCCCTGCTGACTGTGAAATCAATCTGCTCGTGTGTGCTTAGCCCTGAAGCAGTAACATCTCATGGAGGCTGCACACTGGTGACCTAATTTGGAGCCTGGCATTGTCAAACAGCTGTTTTGCTGCTGCATTCAGAATGATTAGCTCAGCGCTACAGATTGCCAAGCACATTTTAAGCATTCTGGTTGGCTCTGTGGCAGTCAATAATAACTGCTATGTGTTAATACATGTTCACAATGTTACCATCTCTTCTATGAATAAAAGTTGACTCAACCGAGCATAAGAATATGAGGCTTCCTCTTTCCTTGGAACTTGAGTTACTCTTGGAGAGAGACATCTGGATTCAAAAAGAATTTAATGTTAGTAAATCTGCCTTACTCCTGCTTTACTCTTCTCTTTTCAGAGTTAAGTCAGAAACAGGACAGATATTGTCCTGGCACCTTCAGTTTGAATCAAATAGTCTCCCTGGAGGAGTGAGTCAAGAGTTAGGGCCTCATTACACGTTGTGCGGTAAAAATCGACATTTACCGGCATGGAGCTATTGACGTGTCCGCCTTGGCAAGAGGGCGCTAATAGCGTAACATTACGAGTACGCGGACATGAGCATAGCGACATGCCGGTAATGACCCTACCGCCATGCCCCAAAAGATCCCAAAAAGTCCCTTACCGGCATCGACGAAAGCGCTGATAGCACTTCCGCCCTCACTCTACACACAAATAGCGGTCACCGCAATTAGCGGTCACCGTTAAATAGCGGAACCGGAAATAGCGTCATCGCACAGGAGCAGGAAAGAGCACGGCGGCCATCTTTAAAAACACAATCCATTGCCATCCTCTGCCCCCTGTACCTGTTTTGAGTACTTCGCCATTGGAAAGCCACAAGGACACCCTCGCCATGCCGAAGGCTATCAAAAAAACAACCGACCGCCAGCGGAAGGAGAAGTTTTCCACTGAGGAGCTAACAATGCTCACAGAGACCCTAGCAGCGAATGCCGACGTGGTATTTGCATGCGACATGCATCGGCAGACCCTTATCCGCAAGAAGGCAATCTGGGCAGAGGTTGCCCTGAAAGTGAGTGCAGTGGGCACCACCACCCGCACTGTCCGGGAGTGCCGAAAGCGGTGGGATGATCTCTGCTTCCGGGTCAGAAGCATCCTGTCTGCAAACCACAACATAGCCACTGCAGGTGGATCTGAATCGCCGATGAAATTAAAAGAGTGGGAGGAGACCTGCGCCAACATGATTGGAGTAGAATCGATTGAGGGAGTCGGGACCATGGAGCATGGAGTGGCAACTACATCTGATGGAGGTGAGTGTACACATGAAAGTATGCACTGTGAATGCTGAGTTCCCTCCCCAAATGTGAGCCCAGATTCATCTCATGTATGCGCAAACATCCATACATGCATACAATCCTGGCCATGTCAATGCCAAACCCAAAAACACACACATGCATGCATCACCAGAGACAACTGCCATGATGATGACCCACTCAACAATCACATCACCTGCATCCCTACCAATGAAGTCCCAATGCTCACAACTGCTAGAAAAATGTATTGTGCATGAAGTACATTGAACCGTCACCAATGCCATCTCCCTGTTTGTCCCCGACAGGCTCAGATACAGACAGTGATGAACCTGGCACTGCAACACTGGCACCCCCTGCCACTAAAAAAGCAAGGTCACAGGACACAAGGGACACCCCCACATCATCAAGGGGCAAAGGGATAAGATTTCCCATGCCAAGTGCCAAAAATCAGTGGAGCACCACTGCTGCCATACCGCTGTGCACACCAGCAACAACTGGCCCACCTTCTGAAGTGAACCCCCCACCACAGAATCCAGTCACAGAGGGCCCACCCTCTGCTGCAACAAGTTCCACAGGAGAGGTGGCAGCCACAGCGCCGCTCTCGGATGTGGATGAGCCGATAGATTTGCCCATGGGCATGCACACCCCAACCCCCCCCCGGAACCCCTGAGGCAAATCCACCGCAGACACCTGGGTCCAGTGTCAATGGCCAGTTCGGCGAGGACAACATGGGAGGGTTCAGTAGCCCACCGGTGGCTTCACCAGATGTCCAGCTTGCTGAGGAAGGTGCAGCAGCCACACCACGGGAACGCCACAGTGACCATGACCTGGCCAGCATCAGGCAGCACCAACAGGAGATAACTGTGCTGGTTGGGCAACATGTCGAAGAGGCTGCCAGTCTCAGCGGGGAGATGTCAGAGACTGCCAGGCAATCAAGGGAGGCAATTGAAGCCTGCACAAACAGGCTGTGTGGGGAGATGTGCCAACTCAGGCAGGTCCTCACGCGGATTGCGGACGCAATGGACCGCCAGTTCCCACCACCACCACCGGGACTGCCAGCCACATCATCTTCATCTGCCAGTTTGAGGCAGACAAGCCCCCTCCGCCGCTCCACGCGCACCACCAGGCGCACGTCAAGCCAGCCTCATCATGCTGGTGGTGGCAATGGGGAATAGGGACTGCAGGGTCAACCCACCACGTCTGCAGCTGCACAACAACATTGTGCAAGACACATAAGGGACTGTTGTGGGGGAGGGGGGAAGGGTGTTATGGGACTGTTGTGGGGGGAGGGGGGAAGGGTGTTATGGGACTGTTGTTTGGGGGAGGGGGAAGGGTGTTATGGGACTGTTGTGGGGGAGGGTGGAAGGGTGTTATGGGACTGTTGTGGGGGGGTAGGGTGTTATGGGACTGTTGTGGGGGAGGGGAAAAGGGTGTTATAGGACTGTTGTGGGGGAGGGGGAAGGGTGTTATGGGACTGTTGTGGGGGAGGGGGGAATGGTGGTGGGATGTTTGGGGACATGCACATATACTTCTTTAAAATCCTTTATACACTGGGTAATAATCAAAAGACAGGCTTGGACTTCTTCATTGTGTATGTGTACTTTATTGGTGTCAGGGTCCATTGTGCGCTTCAACACAGACACCAGTGCATTACTACCCATATCCATCGTACAGGGTGAAACCATGTAACTCAGAATATCTGGTTGATCAGATGCTGTCTCACATCACGTCCCTCCTGGACATCGCCTCTTGCACGACCTGCATCCCCGTCACCTCCGTCCTCATCACCATCATCATCCTCATCAGGTGGTTGCATTTGAACGTCAGGGGGCAGTGGCACATTCCGTCTGATACACATATTGTGCAACATGACACATGCCATGGTGATCTTGGCCACCTTCTCATGGCCGTACAGGAGAGCACCACCCGACCTGCTTATGCACCTAAACCTGTGTCTTCAAAAGGCCAAATGTCTGCTCAATAACGACACGGGTACGGGCATGTGCACGATTGTAGTCCTCTTTGTGCCGGTTCTGTGGGTTCCGTACAGGGGTAAACAGTCACCTGTACAGGGGATAGCCGGCATCGCCTGTATGGGGGGAAGAATGGAGACCTGTTACTGTTCACCTCTGGACCGGCATGTACATGTCACACAATTATACTTTGCATTCAGATTGAAATCCACGACTACCAGCATGCATGCAGACAATCTGTGTGACTGCAATGTGCAAAGGTGTGCTAGACCCTGCAATTGGACATGCACCATTCATGCTTTCGACAGCAGTTGACATGTCCTGGGTGAGGCCATGTCTTGGGTGTCCCTGAGCCCAGGCATATTTGGTACCACACTGCTAGTGTCCTGCCATTCCAACATTGATGTTGCCATGCTGTGTAGCTTCAATTCCATGGTGCAATAGGTGTGTGGTTCAATGCTATGGCTAAGGGGAACCCTTTGCATGCATTCAAGGGCACATTTCTGTATTAATGTTGTGCTGCGCTAATACTGTATTACCAACTTGACGACATGTTGCTGATTTGTGTATTTAGTGGTGTGGCATAATGTGCAATGTGGATGTGGATGGATGTGTGATATTCATAGACCTGGATTGTTCTCAATTTTGTGGAGCTTATACCTGCATGTCGATTCTTCTCAAGTACATTGCGGCCTTCCCTGATGGACATTGGCATACATATGTATGTCCATTTCTCCTATGGATGACAGCCTACACCCAGTTGGAGTATATATCTCTCCCCCCCAATCACACCCAGTTGGAGTATGTATCTGTCCCCCCCCCATTCACACTGCCATGTGCTTGCCCTGTTACTCACCAAGTTGCCATGAACGTTGTCCGGCTTGTCGCTCCATGTAGCGTGGTATGGACCATGGAATCATGGGTTGATCCGGGAAATCGGGCACAACAATGTGTGATTATCTTGTTAGCGTCACATACCATTTGGACATTGATGGAGTGGAATTGCTTCCTGTTTCGGTAGACTACTTCATTGTGATGTGGACCAACCAATTCAACTTGGGTACAGTAGATGGCCCCAATGCAACTTGGGATGCCTGCCAGTGAATAGAAGCCAACTTTTGTGTTTGCAATCTTCTGGCCAGTCCATGGCATGGATTTGTGTGCAGGTGCATGCTTCAGAAGGGCATCGAGTACCTGGTTCAATGTACGTGAGAATACTAGTTGTGATTTGCCATGCATCTGCCCCACTGTATGCTGGTAGGTGCGTGTGGCCAGGAAGTGGGGCACAGTCACCACCTTCTGTAGCGGGGGGGTGGCAGTACGGATGTCTATGTGGCTCACTATGTCGTTGTGATTCATGTCAACAATGGTGGGGATGGTATCCCGGTCCAGGCGGTACAGGGTGTGTATCTGCTCAGGGGTTACATTGAATGGACTGGCTCGAATCCTGGGGATTGGTGGCAGACTCTGTGGTGTGAGTAGGTGCCCTGGTGGTGCTTGCTGCGCCTGTCTTGCCCTCCTCCTCCTCCTCCTCCTCCTCCTGCGTCTCCTCTGTGCTGCCTGTTGTTGTTGGTGCTGCACTGCATTCATGTCCTCCAGCCCATGTAATGCTGCTAGTATTGGAACCATCTAGGTGTGGGAGGGGGTGTGTGAATGGGTGTGGTGCGCTCCTTTTGTGCTGCCACATTCTCCATTTCCTCCACCTGTGCTGATTGTGTCCACCTGTGGCCATTGGGAACACTGCTCTGTTCTTTTAACGGGTGGTTTGCGATCCCGGTATTAGCGCCATGCCGGTAAGGGGTTTTGGTGGCTTTTCCATGCTGCTATTAGCATGTCTGCATGGCTTGTGATGGTGTGCTATTAGCGGCATGGCGCTATTTACGGGATGGGGGGTCGCGCGCCCGTGGACTAGCCGTTATTAGTGGCACCGTACTTAGCGGTACCGTTAATAGTGGTAAGCAGGGTCGTAATTAGCACTGGGATTTACCGTTACCGGTATTCCCTTATCGGTAACGTTATTTCCCTAACGCAAAACGTGTAATGAGGCCCTAAATCAGAGTTACTACCACTAACTTCATTGTGCATCAGCCACACTGAGGTAAGTCTGATTTTGCCTGGGGGGTGTTCTTAGGAGCAACAGAAATCAAAGCTGGGAATGTTTTTCACTGTAGCAGGAGCATCCCAAACATGGGGTGATCAACATAAAAGAGCAGAGGGCATGCTGGGCAGCAATGATGGCATGATGTGGGGTCAGTACTGGACAGACTGTCATACAGTGGTTTATCACATATTTGGATTTTGGTGACGACAGTGACGTACTATAAACACACTATTTTGGTTAAGCCTCGATATGGGATGAGAACCCATGTATTCAAGTTCCACGTTCAGCATAATAACTGCTACACCACAGCACTGGGGCTTTCTGAGAAACGAAGTACGTTTCGAAGCAGTCAAAATATAATTTTGTTATGCATTGACGATGCATCTCATGATGTACCAAAGACTATAAAGCAGGCCCACCTTCCCGGCATCTTCATGCATAGAGAATGTCTCCAATTCACGAAAACTGGACGCATTGAGTAACTATGCCTCTTATGTCACAAGGGCCCAAGTATGGCATCTGCTTTGTACAGTCGTGCTCCATGTTTCTCACAATAAAAACAATGACATGAGAACGTTTTTCAGTGGACTTCAAGAGATCAAAAATGTATGTTACATGATGATAATTATTTCTGTGTCATTTTATCGCTAGTGCTACTTTCGTACGAGGTCTGGAAAATAAAAGTCCACCAATGTTACTTTATAGTTTATACATGTATTCATATTTTCATTAATTAATCATTTGTATTTACACCAAAAAGTGTTTTAAACGAATCATTCCGCACTTCTCATTTAACCAGAATGTAATAATGTCTTCTTCGCCTTTCAGTTTCATACCCATTGTTATCCATTTTAAGAGAAATATGATATTGTCTCATGAGTCCTTCAGTTACATTTCCATCGTTGTACATTTTAACACAAATATGATTTTGCTCGTATTTGAAAAACATCCCTTTGCATGGTTTTCTTGTCCGTTTAATTGCGCATTTCAGCCCGCAGTATGGCGCAGTTTAGAAAACATGATGCCTGCAACTCTTCCTTGAGTATTTCCTCCCGTGCTCCACATCAAGTCGCAGATTTGTTCTATCTGCTCGGAGAGGTCACAAAGCAAATGTGTTTCCTATTTCTGGTCCCTGGGTGCAGGAGCGAATAACCTTCTTTCCTGACCTGAATGCATTTGCGCTGGACTTCACGAATCTGAACATCTGTCTACAACCTTTTGACTAGAGCCTCAGGAGGCCCAGAGCTGCTTCTAACTGTACAGCATAGAACCACAGCGGAAGCTCCTGCAAGCTCAGTTTCCCTTTCTGCCTGAGATTGTCTTACTCTCAATGACAGCCTGGTGCACTCTTCTTGCCATGGATGCAGTATATGCTTCTTGTATATTGAGACGATGGAATGCCACCGATCAGCAGTGATTGTAGGTAGATCGTTGTATTATGTTGCTTAGTTATGTTCATTTTACAAAATAAAGTATATTAAAGGTGTATTACTATCAGCTACATTGTTTTCTGAGACATGCAGGTATTTACAATTTAACAAGCTGAAAGGGTGTACGAAGACACGGTAGTGCTAATATTCGGAGTCCATCACACGACAAAAGTGCTTGACATTTTACACGATCACGTGCCTCATACAGGATATAGTGTGTTAGTGGTGAAATATGATACTGGCCAGAAAAAGTACAAGGAAGATCAAAGTCTTCTATGTGCTATGACCAAATGTGTAATACAACTCCTCTCAGTGTTTTCTCGGTAAAAAGAAATAAGAGATATAGGGCCCGATTCGTGGCATTATTGGCGTGGAAAATCGGGGACATGCACACCAAACTGAGCGCAAATTGGCGTTCATAGAATCAAATGAGTGTTAATTTTCCTGGACTTGCGTGAAGTTCGCACAGGCTCGACACATCTCTGCGAACCGTCGAGGGCTTTGTGTGAGACTCCAGGCACAGCATGGGGGCGGCTTGTGCGGAGGGCTGGGAAGGGGGCAGAACACCAAAAGCGGGGAAGAACTTGCTAAAAAGTGGGCGTTCCGAGGGACGCCCACAATTGCGTGGCACAAGACGTATTCCTGGATTCGATCGTGCAACCTCTCGGCCGGGAACTGGCCATGCAAGTCCTTCGTACTATCCGCCACCCGAAGGCAGGCATAAGTACACTTGCGAATAGGAATCCCAGTGCAGAGGTGGGTTTGCATGTCAGATTTCCCTGTGCGTGTACGTAACCGGGGTACCAATTCATACGCACTGTAGCAGGGTGCAGGAACGGTTTACATGGGTTTGCACACAGATTTTTTGAGATTTCAACCGAGTTATGATTTTTTGTACACATGTTGTCGGGGTGCCAGATACAGTTACCAGGGACCCTGCGCAGGGTCCCCGAGATGCAGCTCTGCTTGCGGGGGACCCCACACAATGTTTGAAGGGTGCGTGTATTCGCACTCAGGGGAGCTCGCAAAGGTAGCTGTTCTGATTTTTTTGCTTTGTGTGGGGGCATGTCGGGGGCGTTCCGGGTGCGAGTTGCGAAAATGGTTAATTTGCGCAGTAAATTCCATGAATACACAGGTGTGCATTTTTTAATCTGCATACAGGCTTGCATAGTATCCTTCTCGGTGCACACCCGCTGTGGGATTTCTGTGCACATTTCCATGAATCAGGACCTTAGGGCCTAACTATTTTTAAATGCTAAACCTGCGTAAAAGTAGTTCGCGCCAGAAAGAACGTTGTGTAGATTAAATGAATTGCTCTGGGAGTCATTTCATGGAATTAAGTGCATGCAGAAACCTGCAGCACAAATAATAACAAATAGTACCTGAAACACCTCCAATATGTCACCATCACAAACAGAACATAGCAGTGTCAAACAACCTTTGTGCCGGACTCATAGAAAAAATTAATCAAGGATTACTTACCAGCAATCACCATTACTCCTACTCCACTCCTACAACCGACAAGTCCTCGTCCCTGCACCCCCACTAAACTGTACCTCAGCCTCCTAAATTAAGGCAGCACCTGCGTACAATCACCAGGGTGGTGGTGATGTTTCCACACAGGGCCCCAAAACCATGAAGGATGACTTGGGCACAGATGGGGAGGAGGAGAAGGAGGGGGAGGGTACCATTGCAGTGGCCTTTCCCGAGAGACCACCGGAAAGAAGTGCTGCTGCTAGTTGTAACCAGAGGTGGTACTTCTGCATGTGATGCTCTACAGGCAGCTCACGAGATACTTGCACAGCATCACACATAGAAGCCTGCCACCACAAGACACCCATCAGCAGGGGCAGCACCTCATCCCGGATAGCCACATTGGCTGGAAGTGCAGCCTGAAGTCTGGGTGGAGGCATCTGCTGCAGCACTACCAATAAAGAAGGGTAGTGCGGCAGCAGGTGGCCCAGGCACAGGAGGTTGTGCTGACTCCTCCACAGTGGACTACACATCCTGATGTCTCAGGGCCAGGTGTGCAGCCTGCACACACCCTCGGTACCCCCACCTACAACTGTGGCCAAGCCTGCAATTGACTTCTCATCCTCCATCAGCCCAGATACCTCCAATGAGGTCAACACAACTGCCAAAAACACACAAGCCCATGCCATGAAATCTGAATGTATACAGTCGGAAAAGTGTAGGAAAGAAGATGAGTCGCAATGACAAGAATTGCACATTTGAACTCTCATATTGATGTGTGACCACATACACATGGCAACAATTAATTCCCCATCACAATACCAATGCTGCAGTGACCCAAGTGTATCCTGCAGGCAGGGCCATTAGAAGGGTACCTGGCTACATGTGTCCGTAGCACCATAGACACATCTCCATCCAACCACATCTGCTACATGCACCCCTGACAGTCTGACATGAAAGCATCAAACACATACATGCACACATTGCTGAAGGTCAAGCAGCAATGCATTTGTGCCCAACCACAATGAATGCTATGATGGCATAGCATGCAGGCTCCCTCAGTCAGTGGCCTGACAGATCACAGTGCTGTCCCAAATAGTCAAATGCACTAAATTGCCATTACCACACAGCTCTATACATGTGTCAGTCTCATGCATTGAGTGGGGATGATGCAATCATCATACGTAGTTGAACAATCCATGGAGGAGCTGTGCATGAAGGTACCTCACATGCCTGCAACATCTAAATCTGGTAAATCTTCCTGTCTGAGGCCTTGCTGTCAGCATCTCACATTGCATGCATTCGAGTAAAGTCTCTCACCAAGAAGTGACAGAGCACATCCCTAGACCTGTCCACTTCACAGATGTGTGCCATCACATACACCCAGCATCAACATGAGGCTGCATGCCAGTTAAGAATTGTGCAACACACATGCTGTGTGAAGAACAGACTTGCACAAATCATGCATATCCCTGCAGGATACAAAAAATCTGTTGAAAAGATCACCCTGTGGGTACTCACCAGCAGCTTAGATCCATGCCTGCATGTCAAGGACCTGGGCGTGGAAAGCCGTGTTAATCCTCTCCAGGACCCAGAGGTGAAGGGGTGTCACCTGATGGTGGCCTGCACAGAGCACCTCCACTGTAGCACCTGATCGAGGGATGCCTTCACCTGGCTCCGGATCCTCAGGTCATCCCAACACTTCTTGGTGTGGTCCATGCCACAGAGTGCCACCTATTCTGCATTGATGGCAGCCGTGATGTCCACCCAGATCTTCTGATGCCACCACGTCCCAAGCTGCTGCTGCCGGTTGAAGAGGACATTGTAATGGGTCAGGCCCTGCTCACTCAAGATGACAACTTCTGAAGCAGTGATGTTGAAAGCGCTCAGACCCGCCTTGGGGTGCTGGTCGATGTACTTGACATGGCTCCCCTCGAGGCTGGTGGGGTGAAGATGGACCCTGATGACACGTGCTGTAGAGCAGTGATAGTGTTACTGAGGTTCGGAAGTCCCAAGATGGCAGATGAGGTGGTCACAGAGCCTGATAGGTGAGCCACAGGAGAACAGGCTATGAGGGAATAATAGGCACTCCAAGGCAGTTCCAGTGGTCAGCAGCCAGTCACACTCTACCAGGCAGCAGGAGATGATGAGGTTTGGAGGCAATATAGGGCAGAAGGAGGCAACAAATGGCATGTGCAAGGAGGAACAGGTGTCTCTCATACATGAACGAAGCAGCAGTGTAAAGATAAGAGGACAGGGCATATGAGTGTAATGCATGTGCCGTAAGCAGCGCGGCTACATGCTTAACACTGTATATGATGTGCACTCCCTTGGTGTGCAGTGACAGAAACAATAGGGGCTGCCAGGCGCATTTCCTGTAGTGTGCAGGGGTTGATACATGTTGGGGATGCAACGTGATTTTCCTGTCGTGTGCTGAGACAGAGATTGTTAGGGCGTGTAACATGCATCTAGCAGAGCCGGGTATTTTTGGGGGGTGCCACATGGATTTTGCACCCAGATTTACAGGTAGCTTGCCGTAGCCTCATCATGAGTGGGAGGGCTCCACAGAGAGGGAGAGGACAAGGAAGGGAAAGAAGGTAGAAGAATGGTCAACCGGCTACATGCAGTGGTGAGCCTGCAGGTGTCCCTGCACCACCAAGGTCCACTGGGACAAAAGAGGACAACCTGCAGAGCAGGAAGAGGCAGCATCCCACAAAGAGGGACAGGTCAAGGATAAAGGGCCACCAAGGAAGAAACGCTTTTCAGAGGAGGTGCTAACAATCCTCACTGATTATATCGATGAACATCGGGTTAACCTGCACACTTGGACTGGCAGTACCCTTCCTGTGGCCCAGTGGTGGAGGATGTGGCAGGAGGTCATAGACCATATCAATCCCACTAGTGTGGAGAGGCGCACTGTGGAAGAGGTCAACAAGAGGATGGGGAACCTCATTTAGCGGACCAAAGAGAAGCTCAGCAGCAATGTGGTCTCATACCAAGCTACAGGAGGTGGATCACATGTGGATGAGCGGACTCCATTTGAAGAGGTTGCCAGTGCTCTCATAAGCAGTGAGTAGGTGGTTGGCGTGGGAGGCATGGACTTCTATGCAGCCACGCCAGATGGGTACTATGAGTGCATGTCATGTGTGCTTCCATCTACGCATGATATGCTGTCAAATGTTTTGGTACAGTTGGCTGGAGTCCTCCTCAGCCATCCGTGGGTACTGCAGTACCTTCACAAGATGTGCATTCCAGGAGGTGGATGCTTGGTGTCTGTGTATGGTCGACTTTGATCTCACAGTACACATCACTGTATACAGAATTCCATTGATAAGCCAATACACCTATGTGTGGCAATGGCATGCAGGACGCATTTCATTGGACATGCTCACAGTGTCATGATTGTGGATAGTGTATTGTGAACGGAATTCATGACACACACAGAATTACACCAAGGTGTGGATGACATCAGAGTCATCGAGTCACTGGCCCTGGACTCCGGTGGACATGGATGAGTGACAATATCAGTGAAAAGACACATGAGGGTGTGTTCCAGATAGGAGTTGCAGTGGCTGGCCAAGAGATGTTTGAGTGATATTCATTCCACATTTGGAGTGTCAATAGTTCAGTGGCCATGCAAGTGCACACTGGTCATGTCCATGTCACACTCTCCTCACACATGGTTGAGATGTTCTTGAACGTGGCTAACCATGTAACTGGCTGAGGTCAATGTGGCAAAGGGAGTTATTAGGATTATGTCAACACATATGCCTGCATGCAGGTTTGGTCAGCAGAATTAGAGGTGACACTTCCACATGCTGTAAGTAGACAGGGTTGATGTAGAGTAGGGGTTCTACAATGATACGCAGACTGCCATCCGTCCATTGGTGGAACCGCAACTCTGATTCATGTATGTATGTTCTCCTACTCCTCCAAACAATGGCATGATGCAGGACCTAATATGCACCAACATGATTGCACTGGTCATCAGATGGCAGTCACCTGTGCCTTTCAAGTTACAATGTTCCCAATTTCAATGTGTGATGTATGTGTGGCTGGCCCTACTGTGTCTGTATGCATTGTAATTCACATGTGCATGTTCTGCTTCAATGTCAACCTGCTATAAAGCCTTACCGTTGTTTGCTTGCCAAATAAGTGATGTTCAGCAGAAGATACACATAGGTGTCTTATACATGGATGTTAGTGAATCAGTTACGCTGGCACATCTGTGTGTAAATCACTTACACCACTTATTAATACACATAGGGCCCGATTCTGAACCAGGTGTTAATTACAGAAAAAGTATTTTTGAGGCTCAACTACACTTCCGGTAATTAACACCTATTCTCATGTTGTTGGATTTTTCAGAAAGTTCTACTTTTGGAGCCTGTGTGTTGGTTGCTAGGACTTACTGGAAGCCAGCTTGGCAACCAGCAATTTCAGAGACACAATTTAACATGTTATTCCGGTGTCACTCCTTCACTTTAACGACACTGCAAAATTATCGTAAAAATACGCCACCTCCTTGGTGGCGGTCCGCTTTCTGCATTTTCACTATTGTGGAGGAGTGACACCAGAAAGGCATCGTACTATTCAAAATGTAGTGCTGTGTATGCCAAACGGCACTGAAATAGTGCAGAACAAAGTACAGATAGGTGCTGCTTTATATGCACCTAACCTGTGCCTGGTGATGTAAAGCATTTAATTGTTAGCACCTGCATTAATTTTTAGGCAATTGAAATGCGGATGTGGGTTCGGTACTTGCATGTCATGAGAGTGATTGGAAGGGTGTGGGGACAGTCATTATCACAACAGTCCGGTGGTTTCCAGACTTGAAGGAGAGAGCTAACTGGTGCCAGCAGGTGTTCTCGACAGCACTTTCGTTAAATTACGATTTTCATGTTATTTAACGAAAATGCTGCCAAGACTTGCAATCCGCCCCTTTTCTCTGAAAAGGTGCTGATTGCAGACAGTGCACTGGTGTGCACTGCGCTGATGCCCAGGTGTGGTGCCCGGGCATTAGGAAAAGGTGCAATGAAACAATGCAATTTAGCATGCTCACTGCGTCTCGATGAGAATCAGGCCCATAGTGCATTATGAAAGCGATGCTGATCAATAGATGTGACTTTCATGCAACATCCATATATTTGAGCTCATGGAATTTTGAAAAAAAACACCAGAGGCTTAACTAGCAAATGAATATCCATCACAGCCTTCTTTAGGCTTCTTCAAAGCACTCTAGGGCAAGAAGAGAAAGAAAATGGAAAGGTAGGAGACAGTATAAATAGAAGAGATGGGCAGAGGTGGTTATTGTGGGGCTGGCGGTGGCCACACGATCAGCCTCACAGGTGCTGGGGGGCCCAGCACCCTGTTGGGTTGCTGGGGTCATCTGAACTTACAGTCGTTGCAGGGCAGCACCCTGCTAGGCCATGGAGACATGGCCTAGGTGCCGGGGGCACCATGGATGCCGGGAGCATCCTAGATGGAGGGTGCCCGCGGTGGACCCAGGGCACCAGGCTGATCTAGGGGGGCTAGGCCAGCAGGGACCTGCAGAACCATGATCACACGGTGTGGGCCTGTATGCCAGGGCTACAGGACCGTGGTCACACGGTGTGGGTCTGCAGGTGTGAAATGAGAGACGGACATAGGAATTCCATTTTTGGAGTCTGCAGCCGTTCTGATGCACGTGCATGGAGGAGCTCCTTTTATTAGGTCGGCCCATGACACAGTCATGGTCCATCTTAAAAGGACAATACACTTGGGATGGTCACACAGAACACTTCTCCTTAAAAGGGCAAATACACTTGGGAGGGTCACACATAACACTCTTCCCGTTTCATAATGAACAAAAATGTTACTGAAACATAAATGATACCCCCGTTATAGAACAACAATACTTATACCACTTAGGAATTGTAGGGTAGACAAAACGTGGGATGAACCAATGATACATACATAGGGACTCAGGTAGTTGCAGACATATAACACATATTGAGCACTCTACACATATTCAGCGATTTACAGTCGTGGTTGGAGAACTGCTGGTGGTATGTTGGCAGTTCTACCACATTTGAACAGACCCTTTATTAACTTGGGGTAAGTAGAACTTCAACCACTGAATGATGCCATTGTTAGCTGCTGGCGCCATTTACAGCATGCCTACAAACTACAGGAGCACAGCTTTGCATCCATTTAACTGAGACCACTTTAAGCATATAATTTACATGCAAGCTCACAGCATCTAAACGCATGTTTACCGAGTCCTGTTCGAGCACTTGCACGACTGCAGGAGACGAGTTCATTTTGCATCAGTGTCCGTTTAGGATAGTCAATACCACGTGTCAAGGTCCGTTGATGGCACAGTTCAAAGGCAAGCAGAGCTGCACCTGGGATCACCAGGGGACACATCGGCTTAGTCCCTTGATGTTGGGGCAAGCAGAGAGAAGCGGGTTAAAGGGTGTCTAGACTGTGCCACATCACGGCTCAGTCCCTGGATGTTGGTGTGAACAGTGACAAAGTGTCAGCAGGGTGTCTATGCTGCGCCACATTCCTGCTCAGTCCTTTGAAGTTGGGACGGGCAGCGAGACACTTTAAGCAGGGTGTCTATGCTGCGCCCTATTCAGGCTACCTCAGGCGGGAATACCATGGGGTGGCAGCATGTTACTCACCCCCTCTTCTTGGCCGCACGAGCACCCTCTGCGTGGAGGTCCACGCCAAGGTCAGTTCCAGAAAAAATTTAGCCTGGCTTCGGAGAGGCCACATCACGCAGCCAGCAGGAGTCGCAATCTTGCAGCCTGTGTTGGCATCGTCACATTGAACTTGTGGTGCCAGGATATGCTGTGCCTACCCTTATCTCAGTTAATGGTGACTTGAGAAATGTCTGCCAGAATGACAGAGTGTGTGCTTGCACTCTTCTCACTGCAGGGTTAGTGGACATGACACAGAAAACAATTATACCATGTATCAAGCTCCGATCTTGGAGTACACTCCGCAAGCTGGCCCGGGAACATGCAGGGTGCTGCCAGCACAGCACAGTGCTGGCAGCCATGCCCCGTATTGCCGGTGGGTGCGGGCTGCCTCTTCCTTCGCTCCAAACTGGAGCATACATTAATCACCGCCCAGTGGCCCAGGATTTCAATGGGGGCTCCGGCAGCACGGCAAAAACCCTGCCGGCCCTGCCATTGTTCTGGGAGCCCGGCACTCACCTCCTCTGATGAGGTATCTCACTCTCTGGCGGCAGCTGGTCTCCCACCCAGCCGGACACTGCAGATCATAGCGTTGGGTATTTATTCTTCACCGGCAGCACCGCCGCTTGTGTGGGGGTCCACTCTGCACCATTCCTCCCCCATGGCGGGGGTCATTTAGTAATGCAGTGGGCCGCTTCTTCACTCTGCAAGCGGGAGCCACTTTACATTGGCAGCTTCTTCTCTCCTGGCTCCGGGGTACATTTACTTATCTGGACAGCTCCAACCTGGAGCGTGGACACTTCACTGTGGGGGTCTTTTATTTCTCGTCTACGGCGGATGCCTCTCCCTCTTCATTTTACTTTGGAGCTCCCATGGCAGAGCTAGGTGCTTCCTCCCTCTGGCGGGAGCATACCAGATGACGTGGTGGTGAATGCCGCAGGGGCTGTGTGAGCCGCAGGGGATGCAGGTTCACATCCACGCCGGCTGCACATGCACCCTCTTGATTGAAGGCCACGGCCGGGGTGATGTTGCCAGCAGGGTGCTGGGGCGTCTTCTCCATCCTTATTCACGGCGATAGATGCTGCTTTCACCTTTTCCATGCAGCAGTGGAAGCCGCTTACCTCTACTCCCCCTTGGGTGGGTGACCACACTGCAGGGGTCCTTCTCCCTCATCACCATTAATGTGGGGCTGGGGGTGGGCACACGGCCAGCCTCACAGGTGCTGGGGGGCCCTGCACCCTGTTGGGTTGCCGGGGTCACTCAGACTTACAGTCGTTTCAGGGTGGGACCCTGATAGACCATGGGGACATGGTCTGGGTCCCAGGGGCACAATGGATGGTGGGAGCATCCTGGATGGAGGGTGCCTGGGGTGGACCAAGGACACCAGGATGATCTGGAAGGCCCAGACCAGCAGCGACCTGCAGGACTATTATTACACCGTGTGGGCCTGCAGGCCAGGTCAGGTCTGCAGGACCGTGGTCACATGGTATGGGCCTGCAGACCCGAAAAGAGAGACGGACACAGAACTTGAATTGTTGGAGTCTGCAGCTTTTCGAGGCACATGCATGCAGAAACTCCTTTTATTAGGTCGGCCAATCTTAAAAGGGCAATACACTCGGGAGGTTCACACATAACAATTCTCCAGAAAAGGGGAATAGACTTGGGAGGGTCACACGAAACACTGGCGAGGCGGAAGTGAAGATGGGAGAGAAAACAGGACACCTACAATGAAAAGAAACAGTGACTAACAATGAGCTAAGGCTTGGTTGGGAGGGACAGTAAGAAGGGCCCTAAGGCAAAGAGGGCCTGTGCATGCAGATAGATTCCTCTGTCCCAAGCAATGTCTGCAGACCAGATAGGCCCTCTTTGATGCCTGGCTCTCTCTGTGATGGATGCCTGCACCCCAAAGCTCAGTGATTACCAGAGTTACAGAGAGAAAGAACATTGGGCTGTTCTTGGTGCACACTTTCTTCTTTCTCCAAGGTAGACAGGGTCCAGAGGTGTCACGTACAGGATTGTGGGAGGTCTCCCTTGCTGTGGTGTTGTGGTGTTAGAGCACAAGCTGTGGCAGTTGTCCATCCCAGAACGGCAAGATCAACGCTCCTTATACTGGGGCATGACCGTAGCCTGATTGGGAAGTTGCACCAGAGAGGCTCCATTGGGCAGAGTATGGTATCTCCCTCAGTCTTCCACCACCTTGAAACACTTGTGTATTGGCACGTTATAAATACCATATCATATCATATCACCTTTGCTCTCTACCTCCACACACATGGCTCTCAATGCACAACCATAGCCTTTTCAATTTCTTCTTCCTGTCCTTAAATCTATACCTGCCCATATCTGCAGCCTGGCTGGCTCTGTCTCCCACCACTCTGCCTCTCACACTCAAATCCCAAGCCCTTTTTAACCTTGCCATTGCTTACACTCTAAGTGGCATCGTGCCTTATAATGAGTGACCCTACTGTAGCAGTGTGAAGAATGCACATATTGCCCATCTTATATATGTATAACTTTCAATGTGTGTTGTCCCCTTCCTATGTTTTTTGTCCTTCTATTGCGGTGACCGGTTTCTGTATATTCCATTTGCCTCTGCACCCAATTCTCCACTGTCAATATGACCAATTCCACTGTGTTTCTGTTCAAAGAACTTCACTCACTGCAGGAACTGTAGGTTATGGTTTTGCAAAGTGGCCACTCAAATACCTCACAAAGCAGAAATTGGGAGTTAACATAGTTGAAGGTGCTCAATCTAGAAAATGGAGGTTGGAATCTATAGATGGTATTTATACCACACTTTGAGCCTGGGACTATCAAAGCAATCACATCGAATGTGCCAGAAGACAACCTGCCATTGTCATCTCCCACCAACAGCTGTGGGTCAGTATTGCTCAGAAGCCCAACTGCTGAGAACATAATACACCAAGAACTGCAACCAGGGGTGCCTAAGTTAGAATGATTGGCACCCATTATCGAGAATGAGGTCCGCTGATGTAACATTACACATGATACAGTTGTAACAGTGGTAACATGTTTGATCTTGCCACTTGATATGCAAGCCATCCGACATGTCGAGCATGAGGCGCACTAGGATAACATTGGGCATTGTGCCATTTCAACTTTGGGACCATTTCCGTATTAGTGCCATCATATGCAGGCCAGTAGGCATGAGACATTCTTTTGACTGACTGTACAATCGGTGCACTGCATGGAGGCTGCAGAAACATGCACTTCTCTCTGACTTCATGCTTTTGTGTGTTTCACACAATGGTTCAGTGTTCTGTTTATTGGCTTGATTGAGTGTGGCAATAACTGCAGGTAATTGCATTAGCGTGGATCCCGGAAGATGCAGACAAACATTCTATTTGGAAAAACTGGAGCCCGGTTGAAACAATGGAATTTTGAGCATCCTGTACTGCGTTAGACTTTGTGGGGAAGGTGGGAAACAACACAGCCTACTTTCAAATTGAATGTGCTTTGAATCTTGCTTTTTGAGATTAGACTACAGTACTATGGATTTTTTTACATACTCATTGGGTCCCACCCTTCAGAGTCCCAACGTTTATGTGTTTAGACACATTGCATGCAAAAGCATTGGAGGAATAACATGACTGCTGAACATATAATTTACCAGCATGACTGGAGTTGAAAACTGTTTTCCAATTGATGCCTGACTGTTCCCAACCCAGATGTTTGGCCCTGTAGCCAAGGGGCCCTTCTGATGACTGAATATTATGCAACCTTTCCTGCGGCCAAACGATTTTAAAATAAAGCATTCTCACTTTCTTTTTAGTTTGGGCTATTAGGTGTCACTATTAGGTGTCGCTCTCAACAGCGGGTTCAGCCGGAGGCTCTTCACCCCTGCAGACGCGCTGCTTGTCTCTAGAGCGAGACGTGATTCCTGCAGATACACGCATACTGCACATGCGGTACCACCGTGCAAACTTTTTTACATCCCATGTCTATTTATTTTTGAGAAGCGATATCACCAGATTAGGTACAAAATCCGCACCTGTTCTAGTAACAATAGAGACTACAGCAACATAAAAAAAATGTTACACTGATGTTTGGCATAGACCACAATATTATCCCATTACCTACATAAGAATGATGTCTGCCTACTAGATCCGACCCATGCAAAGGATTCACACTAAGCAATGGTCAAGGGCTTATTGATACAGTCCTCACAGTCTGCCTCCACCCACCGTGCTATACACACATCACAAGCACGCAGGAAGCTCTCACAAGCTTTTATCCCGTCCTGATGAAGCCAACCCAAGAACAGCTGCCAATTCAGCGCTTTTAAGGCCGAAACACTGTTGTGGTGACCATATGACAATGAGTCCCAGTGCGCTTTTCACACTGGTTTCAATTGTGATTGCACTTAAGCACTGTGTACTGTCTTATTGTATTCCCATGTGACCCTTCGAGTTTTTCAGGGTTTGTATGTGTAATTTAATCAGATGATGTGTGACTCTAGCTATGTACTAATGGTTTCTTGTGTTGTTTGTTCTGTATGACCACTGAGCACCCTGCTAGGATGTATAGTAAACATAAATATAACCTACAAATACTGAGAATGTAATTGCATGTTTGAGAGGAGTGTGTTTTCTAGGTATCTCTGACCCTGTTCACTTTGTCTTATTTTAATTCTTTAACCACTTGGTAAGAACAGGGGCGTAACCAGGAGCCCAATTTAATTACCTTTGCCATACCTACACAAAAGCCCAAACTGCGGTTTTCAATGTGAAAGAAATATCCAGTACTGTATTTAGTTTGTCACTCATTGTCTATTTGGCCATCATCTGATGAAGAGGTATATGGGACTTCGAAAGCTAATGCATTTTACCATCTCAGCCTAATATTTTCAGTTATTCCAATAATAAAATGTATCAAAACTTGGATTTTGTGTGAAAATAATTACAAATAAACGCAGTTACAACAGCATATAGAAATGATCACTTTGACATGCTTGAACTTTCGTTTAGATTGCGGTGCCTTGCACAATTGACATTTGAATTGATTGCGTTAATTCTGTAGAAGTCGTCACAGTGGCAATCATGGGACTGGTGGGCCACGTTTTGATATGGGCTTCTGCCCTTGAAATAGATCTCCGGGCCTTGTTGTTGAGCATATAAGCTATGTCATTGTACGGTGTCATCCTGAACCTGAACTGCCACCTGTTTCTTCATTACACCGAGGTCTAGGTCACTTTTGGCACTAAGCAGCTATCATTGACCTCTCAGAGTGGGAACACCATTCCGATGAAATTGAAATGCCCCAAGCTGTCCCTAATCCAGACTGTGGTCAAGGTTTTCATTTCTGAGAAGAAAAAAAAAACAATAGGTAGCTTTTCTCAATCTTCTTAATATTAATCGGAATGAACCACTGCCTGTGACAAAACACACAGCCGAATTCAATTTGCATATACCATCCAAACATGATTTTAGACACATAAGGCCTCATTACGACCCTGGCGCTAAGGGGTTAATGGCGCCGTAAAAGGCTGCAGCGCCGTTAACGCCTTAGCGCCTAATTACGAGGTCCCTTTGCGGCTCCCGACCTTAACGGCTAGTCTGGACCAGCCGTTAAAGTAGAGAAAACCGCAAGGGGACCTTGAAGGTAATTACGGTACCGGAATTTGCGGTACCGTAATTACCGCCTTCCCCATTCCCATTGAGCCCTATGGGGCAAAAATGGGAATGGGGAAGGGCCAGTGGTGCATGGGGAATTACCGCCCCGCCAACCTTGGAATGCGGTGTTAATTCCCTATTGCACCATAGCGGACTCATTACAATACCGGCAGCAACCATGGTGCTAATAGCGCCATTGGTTACCGCCGGTGTTGTAATGAGGGCCATAGTACAAAGAAGTTAATTATTTCCTTCTGTTCTGGATGTTTAATAATGAGCTCACGTCTCAGTATGCTCTTACGATAGGAGCACCCTTAATGCAGATAATCCTCTTGTTTTGGTGAATGGAGTTCTACTGGTTGAGTGTAAATACACAAGCAGGAACATAAGGCTTGAATTTTGGCTGCAGGTATTTCGGGCCAACCCCATAAAAGACCTGATGCACCAAGCACAGCGACTTAAAGTGAACATGTTTAGCCACGGGAAGCCAATGAAGTAATCTCAAATCACGGGAAATATGTTCCCGCAACAGGGTGCCTCTGGCAAGGGGTGCAGCCGAGTTCTGTAGAACCTGCAGGCGCTGCATCAAATAATCTGGTTGAGCCAAATAAAGAGAATTACAGTAGTTAATCTTGCTAAGGTCTAAAACAGAGACTACTGGGGCACACAAATGAATGGGAATAAAAGGGAGAACTGTAATAACTTGGTACCTGAACAACACCCGGACCAGCAGGTACGTTTTTGTAGGTTTATTGTAAGCAAGTTGCTAGGAAGAAGCATCGGCACGTCCCTCCTTGCCAGCTAGATCTCAATTGTAAAGTCTGGAACCTGCATTCAGAGCATAACATTCCAACACTCCATACATACTGACATCACCAGATTCCACACACACTGACATCACCACATTCCACCATCAGTGATGTCACCACCTCAGATACACATTACAACACCTCTCCCTCCTTATATTTCTTGAACAAGAAGGAAATAACTAAACTATGAGCCAACACAATCCCTACATACACGTGTGGGCAGCACGTAAATTCACCAACTAACCATACTCCACTGGCAACAAGAAAACTGCCACCTGGAGCTCGCTAACACCCCCAACACCATACATTATCTGATACTACAGAAATGCTTAGCACTAAAACCATGGAACAAGCCTAATCTACATGGCACCCCAAGAATACGCACCCTAGTTGTGCCTACAACAAAATGGATAACCAACCAAACCCGTGTCAACAAGGACACATCTGAGTCCAACTCCAACTCCACAATT
Organism: Ambystoma mexicanum; assembly: GCF_040938575.1. Taxonomy (NCBI): domain Eukaryota; kingdom Metazoa; phylum Chordata; class Amphibia; order Caudata; family Ambystomatidae; genus Ambystoma; species Ambystoma mexicanum. The sequence goes on from NC_090941.1 coordinate 292,096,632, forward strand.
TCCCCCACAAAACACAACCAATGAGGAACCCACCGAAGTAGAATAAGTGCTAACTCCTCCCTTATAGCCAGAACTGGAAATACCCTAGAGGAACAAAAACAATAAACTAAGTACTACCACCTGTTTCAAGCTGACCCTTGAAACCTAGGACCTACCACGCCCCAGCTTTCCAAAAAAGTACACTAACTAACATGCCAAACCAACCGTGCACAAACATCCTTCCACCCTAGTCTGCACCCTAGGGAACCAGGGCTGCCACCCCCGGGCACGATCCGAGCTCACCAAGAGCAACAACAAGCACACCATCCCAACATCAGTTCACAAACGCACCCAAACAGAGCACACCTTACACAACCAAGACGCCTAAGAAAATACAGTCCAACAAGACTGCGCAAAACACACTCCTTGAACCACCACGACAACGGGACCCCACTGAGAGATCCCAACCACACCTACACAGACCTAGGACCCCTAGTCCAGCCAAACTGCACCACTTCAGCACACCCACACACGCCTAGGACCCCTAGTCCCTGCCTAAACCTGAACCTCACACACCAACAAGGGACCACCTGAAAGGGGCCCTTAGGGGTCCCTCGCGATATGGAAACAAGGCAATAACCATACACGAAAGGATGCGCCAGACACAAGGTTAAAATTCCCAATGCTAGGGTTTATTGCAAGCAAAATAGTCCCAATTGGCCAACTGTGGTCTCACGCCCCGCGACGTGTATTCTCTAGACCTCAAGGGACGCAAGAGAGCGAATTACGTACATCAGTTACATATATAGAAAATACATATCATACAATCAGCTATGACATGTTTAACACCCCCCTTTAATTGAGTTTCTTTGAACTCGGGATGATGATGGACATTTCCGACGAGTATGACAATTATGACACTTTCGATGTCTATTCTAGTAACAATGTGCAATTTAGAAAGTGCGGAGGCATCTTCTAGTTGTTGAACAGAACACGGTGGTTCTGTTCTTGGAAGCAAGCTGCACACGGGGGAAGAGTCACATTCCAAGCTTTGCTATCTATGAGGTGCTATTCGTGTCCTGGGAGCCGACAAGCTCTAAAGGGTTTTGTGAAGGGGGGCCGTAAGAAGAGCATCATTCAAGCCTTTAGCTGCTTTATTCTAACATATTCTACCACAGTATGAGACTGGCTGGCAGCTGTGAAATGATTAAATGCCCTGCAGCTCTCCCTCAAGGCTACAGAGAGGGAGCGTGGGCATTCCTTTCTGGGCTGCTCATGAGGAGTTTCAACGAACTCCTCAGTCCTGCAGCCTTGCCCTTTCATATTCAGACAACAATGTTAACAGTTGAGCAGAGTAAGCAGAATTCGCAAGAATTGTAAGCTGCAAAGCAGTTTAGACAGAAAGCAATGAGCAATGGTTAACAAGCAAAATGGTGATTCTTGCTACGTTTAAAATGGCCGCTTGTTGGTCAAGCATAGCAGTCTGTATTTCTATAATTCTGTGCATAAGATGGTTGGCCTTCGGCCATCAAGATACGTCTATCATCCAAATGAAGGGTATTCACTTTTCCAGATTGACAAACCCTCCTTTTGGCCGTATGCCAAACGTCTTATTCATTCATTGTATCCTCCTCTGATGGGGATAAGTCTGGGGTATCTATGTCTGAACCTTTAATGCTATCATAAGCATCATCTTCATCATTAATGTCTATAGCCATGAATTGTTTTACTGTTTTTGTTTCATCAGTGTCTCTGTTATTTCGGCCATGCATTTGTTTTCCTCTCGACACCATGTGCATACATACCTTAGTACATCCCTCAGTTATCTCAGTGCAAACTATTGGTATGCATTGTATGCAACAGCAACATGTTATGAATATACCAAGTACCACCACTAGTATCGACATTAGCTTCCATCCCCAGGACCGCAATAGTCCCCAAAACTAGGATCCTATCCCCCAACCCCCTTCTTCAGTAGAGAGTGTGGAACTAAGGACATGTAGTTTCCGGATTGCTTTAAATATCGTAGGGGAGTAATCATCTATAAACACACAGCATGCAGTTTTTACAAGTTTGCAAACTCCCCCACGATCAACTAATATTATATCAAGAGCCATTCTGTTTTGTAGTGCCATTAGCCTAATTCCTTTTTCTTCCAACGTCATGTTGTATAAGATATCCGTTGTTGTATCTATTGTATTTTTTAATATTCTAGACAGTTTTCTTATATTATAGGAATTTTCTATTTTGGCCAAGAATGGTATAAACAATTTGGCTACATCCATTGCTATCATTCCATCTTCGCTACTCCTTTGAGTTCTACCTTTTGTTCGTCTGGCTACTTCTGCTGTTTCCAAGAGGAACACTCCTGGAAACAGTAGACCTAGGTAGCATGTACCTCCCCAGTTCCTAGGTAACCATGGATATGCTTTTTCCCCACATATAAAGTAAACAGGGTCCCCTACGTACACAGGTTCTATTTCGTGCTTTAAAACCACTGTGTTCAGGCAGCTGCTAAACGTTCCTACTTTATAGGAACCTTTTTTCTTTAAACATAGGGGAGCAGTTTTGGGGCTGTAAGCCACTGTATAGGCAGGGGGCACAGCATATTTATTCCATTCATCCCTCATTCGGAATGTCATTACTGATGTTTCTTCTGCTGGCGGGGTCGGTCTATTCTGCCTATGTAATCTATCTAGTCTTGTTGTCTTTCGTGTATTTTTCCTCATGGGATCTGGTGAGAACATGCAAGCTTTGTGGAATATAGAACAACCCACAGGTCTCATGATCACTTCCTCAAATTCATTCATATTGGTCTTATCTAGCTGACCCGTATTACTCTTGTTCCATTTCCCAAAGAACATTGCACTCAACGATACTTCACATGAATAAACCAACGATAACGGTTGTACATACCAGCCTATCCCTTTCCCACCGTGCTGTGGTAAATGGGCACAAACCTAGCAATCTTTTTTCTTTAAAACCGCATGGGTCATGTTCATGATGAGCAACAATGTATTGTTGCCATATCCTTCTCTATGTCTTTCTTCAATTGGGGACAAAGTACCAGTGATTACATGAACTGGGCTTTCAGTAGCTGCTTTTGGCAAAAGTGTTTCTAATGGGTAAGCGGACTCCAGGAACCATAGTGTAATAGCTATTATTGTTGGTACTACCATACTTAGAGAACACAGGACCAATGTCCAAATCAGTACCTTATTCCTTTTACCATGCTTTTTCCCTAAATTTACAGTCTCTAAAACTATCATCTTCTCAGCTGCGGTGCAGGAGGAGGCTGAAACCGGTCTTGATTTGTTCTTCATCATCCTTCTTCTTGCTGGCAAAGTTCGTCGCAAATGTCTCTCGTTCTTGATGCCAAAAGTTCAATGAAAATGTCACAGTTCAATTCTGCCAGCCCTTTCACAGCCTAGATCACTTATCCCCTCCGAGCAAGATTAGTTCTTCTTTCTCCCACTGCTCAGACGATTTCTGAACAGTTCTTTATTGACAGAGTACTATGTGCATCCAGCTTGTCCTGCTCTGGCTCCTGACACATGTACTTTATTATAAGCGCACCGAGGAGCCGTGAGTCTTGAATTGTCCGACTTGCACAACTCTCACACTTCTCTCCTCTACGCCCCTGGTTCCTACTCCGTCCGTGAGTGGAACCAAAGGCAAAAGAAAAGCACCAAAGATCTGTGGATCACTTTGCCTGTTGAGGCCGCAAATTATACCGTTTCACTCCTGGTATTGTATGATCCGTGAATAGTGCTGTTGCACTTCCGGTATCAGGCTCAGTGTCAGCCTGTGGCACAATGATGGGTAGCGATCAGCGCCGTGGCAATGATGTAGTTTCTTTCTCTGGCCTTGGTGCGTTTGCAGAAGCTGGAGGGCGCCAAAGGGGTACACGCGTTGTTTCTGCTCGTGTTTGCAATGCAGGGTTTGTGTCGCTCGGCAGTGATGTTGTTTCTGCTGAGCAACGTTGGGGCACTTTTCGCCCTTTCCCCTTCCTGGCAGCCTCCTCAGGCTCTGTTTCGAGTTTCACTTCTCGCTTAGGCTTTGTTTCAACTTTCACTTCTCGCACAGGCTGATGCTGTGGCAGTGGACTGGCAACAGTTTCTTTCGTTTCCGAGACCGTTTCCTTTCTCTGGTCGTCGGAAGTTGTCAGCAGTCCTGGGAATCTTTTGGCATGTGTCGCATGGATCCATGCCTTGCGACCGTCCACTCGAATGGCCGTCTGTGTCGCCAAAAGTTCTTGGTAGGGGCCGCGCCACCTGGTTGCTAATGACGTCTCCCGTTGAAAGTTTTTAATCAGGACCCAGCTTCCAGGCTCCAGCACGTGCCCCGGTCCGGTGTATCGCACTGGTAACGCCTCCTGCACCTGCTGATGAATCAAACGCAACTTCTGCATTAAAAGGCCACAGTACGTGCTTAACACAGGATGCTGGACCTCACATAATCTTTTGGGCTGCGGTGCGCACCATACATTTGCCGGTCTCCCCATGATAATTTCATAGGGAGAGAGAGCCCAGTTTTAGCCTGCACAGACGTGCGCATGCACAATAGTGCTAGGGGTAATGCATCCACCCAACTCAACTTGCTCCCAGCACAGATTTTAGCTATCTTTGACTTTAAGATACCGTTATGTCTCTCAACAAGCCTGGCGGAACTCGGATGCCTGGAGCTGTGGAATCGCTTGTCAATCTGCAGACCTGCACAGATCTGTAGTACTACTGCGCCCACAAAGTGTGGGCCATTATCTGACCACAGGACACGGGGCAGGCCGAACCGGGAGAAATACTCCTTCAACATTACTTTTGCCGTTGACATGGCAGTAGAGTCTTTTAAAGGATATGCCTCCACCCACTTGCTAAATGCACAAATCACCACTAACACATATTTGTAGTTCTGGCACCTTTCCATTTCTATGAAATCAAAATGGATCACCTTGAATGGCATAGAGGGTGGGCCAAAACAACCTACTGGAGTCACGGTTCCCTTCTCTACATTGTGTTGCAGGCACGTAATACAATTCTGCACTAGCCTTTCTGCATTCGTTTTTATGTGCTCATTTTTCCATACTGTGGATAAATGCTGTACCATCTTCTTCGCGCAAATGTGGGTAGGGCTATGCGCCATTGTAATCATTGCGGTTACATAACAATTTGGCAACATCCAGTTCTTGGTCTCTTTGTCCACCCAACATCCTTCCAAATCTAACTCAGCAGAGCCCTCAGCCCACCCCTGAATCTCTTCGGTCGTGGCCTCAGCCTGCATTTCTTTGACTGTGGCAACTCCATTCTCTATCATACAAGGTACTTCCTCAGTCTGTACTGTCATCATTTTATTTCCCAAATCAGTGGCTGTTTGTTTCGCAATCCTGTCTGAAAATGCGTTTCCCTCTCCCACTTTACATGTTACTTTTTATGCGCCTCGCATTTTACTATAGCTAGGCGCTTTGGAAACGTGAGTGCAGACAACAATCGTACAATCAAAGGTCCATGCTGAATCCTGGCCCCATGTGATGTCAAGAAACCCCTCTCAGCCCAGGGTCGACGAAAGTTATGAACCACCCCGAATGCATACTGACTGTCAGTATATATGTTTACATTCAAATTTTCAGAGAGTTCACAGGCTCGTGTCAGTGTTATTATTTCTGCGGCTTGTGCCGAGATGTAGGGGATTCTTCTGCTTTCTACAACACTCTCTAGGGTAGTAATTGCATATGCGGCAGTTGATGTGCCATCAGGTAATTTAAAACAAGAGCCATCGCAAAACAACTCTCCATCTGGCTCTTTCTGTGGGTTGTCACTCAAATCAACTCTTCCCTTTGTCTCTTCTTCAGTGACCATTAAACAATCATGGGGTGGTGATTCGTTGTCACCAATTTCTGCTATGGGCAGTGGCATTAATTCTGCAGGATTCAATGCGCTACACCTCATAATTTGGATGTGGGGTGCAAACAAGATGAGCTCATATCTTGTTAGTCTAGCAGAGGTGAGGTGTTGCGTCTGTGTTCTGTTTAATAGAACGTCTATGGCATGTGGCACCATCAGAATTAAAGTATGCCCCAATACCATTCCTTCCGTTTGTTTCACTGACGCAGCAGCCGCTGCAACAGATCGCAAACATCGTGGTAGTGCGCGCTACAGGGTCCAGCGCGGAAGAATAATAGCCGCACAGGCTATTTCTTCCACCTTGTTCCTGTGTCAAAACCGCCAATGCACATCCTTCACTCTCGCTCACAAATAGTCTAAATATTTTCTTGTAGTTTGGTGTGCCTAAAACTGGCACGGAACATAATGCAACTTTCAATTGTTCAAACGCTTTCTGACATTCCTCATCCCACGGTAAAGGCATCACTGCATCCTTTTTAGTTAATTTTATCATTGGCTTCACAATCAACGCAAAATTACTGATCCACTGCCAACAATAAGAGGTCATGCCTATTACAGCTCTCACTCCTTTTTGAGTTTTTGAAATAGGCATACTAGAAATACTTTCTATGCGTTCTGGTGTTAATCTTCTCCCTTCTTTCGAAAGTAGGTAACCCAAATAAGACACCTCCTTTTGATTATACTGGAATTTCTTCAAACTTGCCTTGTGACCATGGGTCGCTAGGTGTGTCAATAGTAATATAGTACTTTCTTTGCAGATCTCTTTTGTGTCAGCAGCTAGTAACAAGTCATCTATGTACTGCAACAGTGCGCAACCTGTTGGTAGTTCTAGTATATCTAGCTGTTCCTTTAGTGCCCTGCTGTAAATGATCGGGCTTTCTGTGTATCCTTGTGGAATGCGTGTGAATGTGAATGATCGACCTCCTAGAGTGAACGTGAACAGATATCTACTGCTTTTATCCACTGGAATGCTAAAGAACGCGTTCTTCAAATCAACTACACTAAAGTATTCTGCAGAGGCCGGTATCATTGTCAGTATTGTTGTGACATCTGGGACCAAAGGGAATTGTGGGTCTACCACTTTATTCAAAGCGCGCAGATCAATTATGAAACAATATGGTACTTCATTTCCTCCTTTCTTGTAAACTGGAAGAATCGGGCTGTTGCACGTGCTACCTGCAATTTCTTCAACCACCCCCAATTTCACCAGGTCAGTAACAATACTCTTTAATCCCTTCTCACCTTCAACAGAAATTTTATACTGGGGAATTCGTGGTAATGTGACACCTTCTTTCAAAGTTATTTTTGCTGGCTCTATTTTCAAGCATCCTACATCGTTATCATGCATTGCTCACAGACAGGTTGGTACTCTACTTAGCTCTTCTGGTAACGCTTTTGACATAAATTCCGTCACTGGTGCATCGTGAGGCCAAATCGTGAGGAACACCCCATCTGCCATACAATGTATAACTGCCCCCAATTTTCTCAACAAGTTTAATCCTAGCAAGTTCTCCCCACAATTTTCTGTCAGAAGAAATGGACACTGTTCCGTAAATGGTCCTATTGTAATTGGGACAGCTTCGGACACAGGGTTAATTACTGGTGTACCTGCGAACCCTACAGAAACACTCTTTTGCCCCGACAGTGGGATCTCCGGAACCAAGTGGTGGTCTATCGAACACTTTTGTGCCCCTGTATCTACAAGCAAACGGTGCTCCTTATTCCCGACTCTCATTTCTACGTAGGGTCCTCTCTGATTCACGGAAATAGACATTGCTTCCAACACCTGCTGTGGGCTGTCCTATTACGAAAATAACACATCGTCCGATGTGTAGTCACCGCTGCTGCTATAATACGTGTTTGGCTGTGTATCAAAAATATTCCCATTTCCCCCTCGGTGTCCTCCACTCTGATCATTTCTCTGTTGGCCCTGCCCGCCATGATTTTGGTTCGGAACACTTTGGTTCAATGCCTTGTTCTGTTGAGCTTGGTTTTGACCATGGGATTGGTTTTGATTACCTCCATTGCTATATCCCTGCTGCTGCTGCATGCTATTTCTGCTTGGGCCATTTGACCCCTGATGTCCTCTATGAGGCCTTTTCTGGCCAAACCCACCTATATTCTGTAGGTGCGGGCATTGCGCTCGCCAGTGTCCTTCCTCTTTACAGTACGCACATTGACACCCCGTGCATATTCTTCAAATTTCCCCTGCCTTGTGCATTTCCTCTACCTCTATTGTATCCAATTACCTGCTGCAGTAACACCCCTACCATCGTTTGCATCGCTTCTTTTCTCATCTCCAATGGGTACCCATTACACATCTCACTTACTTCCTCCACTGACGTTCTTTTGTTCGACATCCATTGCATTGTTTCCCCCACCCATGCCTGCAATCTTTGTTTATCACCTATTTGTCCCGGTGCCGGCAAATGCTTTGCATCACCTGGAAAAACTGTCGGCCACAATTTTTGCATATACAACCTCGACGCCTCCTTCCTACCTTTCTTAATACACTCATGACAATATTCAGGTGTAGCAAACATTTCGGCATATCTGTCTTCCATTTCATTTTTCAGTTCAATGGGCCTCATTAGGACCCAGGCGGTAAGGGGTTTACGGCGGCGTAAACAGCGCCGACCCTTACCGCCTGATTCCGAGGTCCCTTAGCGCCATGGAGGTTTTAACACCTGCTTTTAGCAGGTGTTAAAATCCATGGCGCTAAGGGACCTTGTTGTTAATTACGCCACCGTAATTTACGGTGGCGTAATTAACGCCTTCCCCACTCCCATTATGCCCTATGGGGCAAAAATGGGAATGGGGAAGGGTAAATGGGTTAATGGGGACTTACCGCCCCACTCACCTCGGAATGGGGCGGTAAGTCCGCCAACCACCATGGCGTAAACGTAGTTTACGCCATTGTTTTAAAGGTACGACCCAGGCGGTAACTTACCGCCTGGGTCGTAATGAGGCCCAATGAGTTTGTACACATGTTCTCTTACATCTTCATCTCTTTGCTCACTGCGTGCTAACTTATTCAAATCTAACAACTGTTGTGGCAGTAAATTCCCAAGTAACTTTTTCCATTTTCCCACCAAAAATGTCCCCATGTATTCCAACACTACCTGTCTCTCGTTGCTTCTTCGGTACCCATATAATGAGGCAAATGCTGCCGTCCCATCATTTCCTTCTATGTACATTTCTGCCTCTTGCTGTAATTCAACCTTTCTTTCTTTGCTGATCGCGCTGCGAGTTACCCGTCCAAATCCTGTTCCTTCAGCCCCGCCTCTCGCCTCCCCGGTCTCAATTTCGACTTCGGGAGTGGAGGATGGTGCTGAATCTGTCTCTAGAGCGGGAGGTGCGGATGGGACAAGTGACACAGGTGGCATCTGTGAAGGGCCTTGCTGGGTGCTGGGAAATTGCGCGTGTGCGGTCTGCGCTTGTGGGAGGGCTCGAGCTGTGAGTGGGGCGTGGGTTAATGCTTGCGTGAGGGGAAGTGCTTGGACTGCGGGAGGAGGTATGAGAGCTACTGGTTGGGCCTGGGAAATCACTACTGGCATGTTTGGTTTCGATCCTGGTTTTGGGCATCGACCCATATGGGTTAACAAATGTTCCATTAATTTGTCTGCTATGTGTAGTTCCCGCTGCAGGTATATTCCTTCTATGTTCATTTGCTCATGTCTCCCTTCCCGTCTTAGACTTGCCGTCCACTTCTCCTCCTCCTTTTCTTCTGCTACCTCAAGCTTCGATTTGTGCCTACGCGCATGCTTCTCTCTACTCCTAAGTCGGAGCATTGCTTCCCTCCTCCAATCTTTGATAGTCTCAAAAGCTGCGGGTCGTGCTTTTTCCCTTATCAACACCCTTTCTAAGTTATCTATCCTCGCAATCTCAAAGCTACCATTAATCGGCCACTGATGGTCCTGTTGCTTTCTAGTTTGCCTATGCCAAATTTCACATAATATTATCGCACCCACACCATATTTTGCATACATGTCATAACCCGGCGTTCCCCCAGGCGGTGCACTTTGGCCATTTTCCAAGGACTGTCTACCGCAGCGCAAAAGCCCTGCTAAAGTGGACAGTACTCCATGCATGTTTTTAACCTTCCCCTTGGTTAACCAACCTTACTCTGGATGTTTGAATTTGCAAAATCAACACTCTACCAATAATCAGGGTTTCGTTTGAATCGGGGAATGACTCACATGATAAAACAAGTCATCTGTGTCCTGACGCAACCCCTCCCAACGTAGTGTCTGCGCTTCTCTGGGTTCTGCCTCATTTCTGAACCCTCGCCTCCTTTGCCCTCTGGCCCGGTACATCGATCAGGGATCAGGTGTGTGCAGATCTGCGAAGGAATCTCTCCTCACTTCTACAGGGCGCCCGTACACCTCTTGATCCCGACTCGATCGTCCCATCCTCGCCGTTCTTCCGCCTCTACTCCGTTACAACGTCTACGAAGGGGCAAGTGGGGGAGGGTCCCTATTCGGGTGCCATCTTGAAAGGGGCCCTTAGGGGTCCCTCGCGATATGGAAACAAGGCAATAACCATACACGAAAGGATGCGCCAGACACAAGGTTAAAATTCCCAATGCTAGGGTTTATTGCAAGCAAAATAGTCCCAATTGGCCAACTGTGGTCTCATGCCCCGTGACGTGTATTCTCTAGACCTCGAGGGATGCAAGAGAGCGAATTACGTACATCAGTTACATATATAGAAAATGCATATCATACAATCAGCTATGACATGTTTAACACTCCCCTTTTATTGAGTTTCTTTGAACTCGGGATGATGATGGACATTTCCGACGAGTATGACAATTATGACACTTTTGATGTCTATTCTAGTAACAATGTGCAATTTAGAAAGTGCGGAGGCATCTTCTAGTTGTTGAACAGAACACAGTGCTTCTGTTCTTGGAAGCAAGCTGCACACGGGGGAAGAGTCACATTCCAAGCTTTGCTATCTATGAGGTGCTATTCGTGTCCTGGGAGCCGACACGCTCTAAAGGGTTTTGTGAAGGGGGGCCGTAAGAAGAGCATCATTCAAGCCTTTAGCTGCTTTATTCTAACATATTCTACGACAGTACAAGACTGGCTGGCAGCTGTGAAATGATTAAATGCCCTGCAGCTCTCCCCCAAGGCTACAGAGAGGGAGCGTGGGCATTCCTTTCTGGGCTGCTCATGAGGAGTTTAAACAAACTCCTCAGTCCCGCGGCCTTGCCCTTTCATATTCAGACAACAATGTTAACAGTTGAGCAGAGTAAGCAGAATTCGCAAGAATTGCAAGCTGCAAAGCAGTTTAGACAGAAAGCAATGAGCAATGGTTAACAAGCAAAATGGCGATTCTTGCTACGTTTAAAATGGCCGCTTGTTGGTCAAGCATAGCAATCTGTATTTCTATAATTCTGTGCATAAGACGGTTGGCCTTCGGCCATCAAGATATGTCTATCATCCAAATGAAGGGTATTCACTTTTCCAGATTGACACACCAATGCCCCTAAAGAAACAACCCAACTAGAGGGAACTAGCCATATTGAAATGGGACCCCCCAGCATAAACCAGGCTACCACAACTAGCAAATACGGAAATGGGACCCCTGGCATATGTCAGGCTAACATAAACAACCAAAATGGCTAATAACACACCTCTCACCATTGCAGATTATATCTGCGACATAAAGGGCATACTACACCCCTCCAGGGCCCGAGCCCTTGCCAAGTATTACACTCCGCTTACACATCACACCACACACACAACTCATGCACCTTGCACGAGACAGATGACACTGAGTGAGCATAGTATTACTACAACACTATGATGCAATTGCACTTGTTAATGGCTGAATAAACAATCAAAAGTGGCATCCTACTGGACAACGAATAAAAAAAAAAATGAATTAGTCCAGATCCACTTGTCGGAAAACTTATCTTCATACAGGAAACCCGCTAAGTGGGCAACAACCAAACAATGGAATGACCCACGAGTCCAACGCCCACCCGTGAGTCCAGGCCAACCGACCAATACGACGACCCCACCTGTAAAGGAAAAATAATGTTTGCATATTCAAAATCAATTAGTACACAATACTAGAACCCGCTACCCACGAGTCTATGTACCCCCACACAATACACCCGCAAGAAAGGAACAGGTTAAATAGCAAATCACAGACATATTCATAGCATGTATACACTTTAAGTTAACTTAAGAGTGAAATAACATACAGGCCACAACAGAAACACTCACACCCATACTGGCCCATTACATCATAGTGGAACACGACACACTATCACGAATGCTACACACAGAAGGCCACAACACAAAGACAAAACATCAAACACACTGGCCTAACAGCTTACTGGAAATCCGAGAAGAAACATGTTGTCCTCTTCGTGTGGCCCCTCACAAGGCACGGGCTCTGACACGTCCATGTTTCTAAACAGCACGCCAGAAAAACGCACAACAGCCACTCCCATGAGACAGGCTGTCGATAATGCAGTCTCCAACACACGTTCCGGCATTTCCTGTGCCAAAACTCCACTGCTTAATTCAATAGAAAATATCCTCCATGACTTGGACGCAATGTTTCATCTGGAATATTTCTGCCTCCAACGTTCCCTGAATGTGCGCTGTACACGTAGCACGCAAGAATTCTCTTCCCCGTTCTAGCAGATCGCACGGAACGCATGGTGATGACTCCCCAACATCATCACTCTGCAGACGGGAAGCATGGAGAGAAAAACGCTGTTGATCCCACAGAAGGCGCTGCGCACTGACTGTCCACAGCGCTACACCACACCGGGACCGGCGCCCTCCATGGTGCCGGCCATTCTCAGCAGCACCACAGGACACCAGTAAGCTGCCTCAGAGGGCACCAGCACACCACAGCAGTCTGCCTCTCCAACGCTGCGTGAAAACTCCTGCGGGCTGGCCCTGCGGGCTGGTGCCCCTCTCCCCAGCAACACTGGGCACCAGAACGTGGCAGCGGTCCGCCTCTCTAAGGCTCCCCATGTCCAGGTGCCCAGGACGAAATGAAACCACTGCAACCAGCACCACCCGCCCTGCTGGTATTACTCTCCATGCCGCCTCTCTTCACTACGCACTCCTCCGCCAGCAAGGCAGGAGGGGCAATTGTGCACTCCGGGCCGGCTCAGCACTGTCTGCTCCTCACCTGACACCACCTGAAATGCAAACTGGCTGCGCACCATCCAGGACACAAACTGTAAACCCGATGGCCTGCTGAAGGCTCCTCCTCTGGGACACACGACCAATTGCCCCCTCCCCAGCACCGCACACCGATTTATGTGCTAACTCAACACTTCATATCAGCACCGCACTGTCCAGGACACAAACTGTAAACCCAATGGCCTGCTGAGGGCTCCTCCTCTGGGACACACGACCAGGTGCCCCCTCTCCAGCACCGCACACCGACTTGTGTGCCAATTCAACACTTCATATCAACACCTAATATCAGCACCACCCAGCCTGCTGAAAGGTTACTGGAGCAAGCCAGCCAAGACTCGACCAAAAGCATCACACACCGACTTGTGTGCCAACTCAACATCTCATATCAGCACCACCCGGCCTGCTGAAGAGTGGCACAGCAGGATCCCATCCTCGTACCTGAAGAACAACCGGACCAGCAGGTAAGTTATAAGTAGGTTTATTGTAAGCAAGTTGCCAGGAAGAAGCATCGGCATATCCATCCTTGCCAGCTAGATCTCAACTGTAAAGTCTGGAACCTGTTTCAGAGCATAACATTCCAACACTCCATACATACTGACATCACCAGATTCCACACACACTGACATCACCACATTCCACCAACAGTGATTTCACCACCTCAGATACACATTACAACAAGAACCTTCCTAAGAATTTTCATTTGAAGGTTGCCAGATTGACAAACCCTGCCAACTTGATTGGCCATGGACAGAGAGGCAGAGATCTTAACCCGCAAGTTCCTCATGACAGAAGCAGCTGCAGGAAAAGGGCCAAAAGAGGAAAGCCAAAAAACAGGAAGCCAGAAAGAAGAGACAGAAGAAGAACCACAACCAACACCTCTGTTTTATCGCCATTTAATGTAAGCCAGTTTTCGGCCATCCAGCAGCTCACGGCTATTAGACAGTCTCGCAGTTGAGAAGCATGGGCTGGATGATGGATATCAAGACTAACCAAGATCTCTGTATCATAAGCATACAAATAATATCTAAAGCCATGGGCGCGGATAAGGGTGATCAAAGGGCGAATACAAATGTTGAAAAGAGTGGGGGACAGGGCCTCTGATACTTAGGGAACATAACTTATTGTACAACCCCTGAGCAGTTCAACTGAAATCCCTAGTCATATCATTGCTCAGTGAGTCACAAGTATTTCACCGGTAGTCACTTTGTGTTTCCTTCTCCAGTGGCTTGGTTGATATTTCTAAAGCACACAATTTGAAACTAACCATTCCGAAGGGCTTTTGTAGAGGGGCTAAAAAGGACAACATCACCCAGGGTTATGATGGGATCGAAAAGCACATCTACCCTACAGTATGTCAAGTAAAAACCCAAGTCTGAAGTGGGATCCCACAGCAAAAGGAAACAAAAATGAATCCTTCAGTTCATCGTATATATGGTTTCCCGATTTACACAATGGCTTTGGGTTTGAGAAGGTGGTTTTGGCCCAATACTGAAAGAGGGTTCACTTTGATAGAAAGAGCAGAGCCTTTCCACTTTTGAGTGAAACTGACCATCTTTATACACCCATTTAATGTTAATGTCTGATAATTCACTTTCTTGATCTTTTTGAGAGCAGATAAACATGTCATCCATAGCTTTTGGCCCTCCCCCTGTTCAAAATCGCCCAGGTGAGAAACTACTCACTAAGAAAGCTGAACCATCCTAATCCCAGGGAGGTACATCAAGAGATAGACCGAATGTAAAGCTGAAGATGGGATAAGTAAACCGAACCAACATTACAACCATACATGTGCATGCACTAGACACAAAACAAATATGCATTCAACATGAAGAAAACAAACACTAGGTAACATGTGTATTTATACATGAAAAATATTAACATATTATCCATAAGATATGAAGAATATTAGCATAATCAATTTATAATGTGAGGGGTCAGAAATGGGAGGTGTACACACAATTTTTATGTTTTCAACGTCATGCATCTTTATTAAACAAAACTGGTTGGTTAAAGGCCTCTCTATCCCTATTCTAACGAGACTCTCCCTACATAGGAAACTAAAACTAAAGATAAGTCTGTGCCTCATTGGCAAAATTATATTAACTGTCCTTGTGTCCAAAACATATTATTCTGACCCTTACACTAAAATGAATACTTAAACGTGCAAGGAAATGTATCTGGCCTATATTTGGCAAAATGTGTTCATAACTAAGGTGAGTTGACAAATCCAACAAAAACAGTCTTTTCCAAGGAGGAGTCCTTGGATCAGAGGTTGATTTCCCTTCGCATGGATTATTTGAAATGTATTAGGATAAATGTCTCTTTCAAATGATAACTTCTCAAAGATGACAAAGTGTCTCTTTCAAACAATAGTTCCTTTAAGATGGCAAGCGTATCTCCAGTGTATTACTTTCCCATACACTTTGTAAAACAAAATAGGTTTCTTCATACGAAATACTGCCCTGCCACAAATATTTCTACTCTTTGTACAAATTTAATGAACCTCCTGGTATACTCCCCTGCCAGGAATTATTTTCACTCTAGGTCTTACAGATCCCCTGGTGTACTTTCCTGCCAGGTATCCTGCCTCCCAATGTTCACTGTCTGGTGTGTTCCTCTGCTTCATTGGCTTGAGGTACTACTTGTTCCAAGCTTCCTCACACTGACATCTCATATATGGGGATTTGTTCAAGTTCTGCCTTTTCATTTCTTCATTACCATTCATTTGCTTAGGGTAATACTTGTTCCAACTTTCCCCATCTTGACATTTGATGTATGGGGATTTTTTTTAATGTATGTTTTTTTACTTCACTTTACTTGAAAAGAAATGCTTATTAGCTCCCAGGCCTGTCGGTACACCCCAGGGTCCTCAATGACTCTGGGTGGACTCACCGGTGTACTGAAGTGTTCCCAGGTCATCATGGTACACTATTGCCATGAAGTTCCCACTTTGGGATGGTCTCCCTGCACAGCTCCACGCTCAGCCGCCTGCACTACCAATGTACTTCTGCACAACTGTGTTCCTGGTAACTTCTCTGTTGCTGTTGGTCTTCTGATGGCTTTCTCTTGGTGCCTGCAGTGTCCATGCCAGCCTCGCACCACACTGGTATGTAATTTCTGCAAGCAGTGGGATAGAGGTTCCTGTTTCATACAGCATGGTCTCTCTCTGCACTGCATCCCGCTTCAGCTCTGCCTCTCACGTCTCTGGGTCTGCTTCTCTCTTCCCCGTTTCTGGCCCTCTCTTTTGAAAAATGGATACCATCTTTAAATGTCCCATTCATCTCCTCAAAGCAACCAGTCTGCATGTGTGTGTGTTTACCTTGATCTGCATTAACTCCTTTTTCCTCTTCCTCATCTCATTTCTTGAGGCTTTCTGGGAGCTGGAGTTTGCAGAATCTCTATAACTTCCAATGTGATATTGTTCAGGACTTTTGTTCAAAGAACCATTAAAGGTATTCGATATTAAAGGTATGTCATGTATGACTTGACTGAAATGTCAATATGCCATCAGAATATAGGTGTTTCTCCCAATGGAGTCACCACCTCCTCCCGGCAGCTTTCCCCTCCCACATGATTCTCTCTCATAGTACCACCCCCGGTTAAGGATCAGGTAGCAGCTGCCATTCCCTGACCATGTGGGAGGAGAAAATCACGAGAATCAGTGATGACTCCACTGGCACAGGACTGGACATGTACCCACAATAGGACAGCCTACAGAAAGACTATCAGGCATTGACATGAATGCACAAGGATATTCTGGGGTCACAACAATGTTTCCTTTTACAGGCGCTTTATTTATTAACATTGGAGAACAAGACATGTCCTTGCCGTTTTTATATTCCTGCAAGACACCAGTTAACATATTGCATAGAGATTTGATGGACAAATTAAGCATGACAATATAATGTTCTGACCTGGGGATAATATGTTGTACCCCAGGGATTCATTTCGGGAATGCACAAGAATTCAAAACAGCATTATATGGTCCGGAAGCACAGAGAGGTGTGCCAATGAATCCAAACATTTTCCTTTTGGGGTACACATATTGTTAGCATGGCATCTGAGAATACAGGACAGACTATTGCGGTTACCCACAGCATATTTCTTTCAACCAGAGGTTTTCACGGGCATGGTCGAAGGCCAGATAATTACAATTGAATTAGAAGCAGCAGTAATGAGGGTAGATAGAGCAATTTTTCACAGAGTTGATGAGGAAGGGGCAAACTGGAGAACAGATATAGCTCTTGTCGAAAGGCATAGACTGACTGACTTAACAGATCAAAGCTTGTTTACAAATGATGACTCAGATGACAAACTAATGTTTAACATAAGGCTTATATATCAGTTCAAAATTGAAAATAGGGAGAAACCTCAGTGAATGTCACTAGTAAAAAAGATGCCGTCCTTTCTCTTGCAAGATTTGGCATACGTACCAAGTACATTGTGGACCAGCAGTCCATATGTGCTGGTGTGATACCTCTCCGGCCAATACCACCCTCTGCCTCACTGGCACTGCTTGCCATGATTCTAACCACCCATTAGCTTCAACACGAGCACCCAATGTTGCACACTGGCCCGCTGTGCCTGCTGCCCCCACTGTGTTGAACCTGCCTGCCACTGTATTGAATTTGCCTGCCACTGTATTGAATTTGCCTGCCACTGTATTGAATTTGCCTGCCACTGTATTGAATTTGCCTGCCACTGTATTGAATTTGCCTGCCACTGTATTGAACCTGCCTGCTGGGTCTGCTGCTCCCACTATATTGAACACACCTGTGCCTGTTGCCCTCGACACAACTATCCTGCCTACGCATGACCCCATGGCCATCTCAGCCACGGCCCTTCCTACCTCCACCCTTAAGTGTGCCCTAATTAATGCCCGCTCTGTTCCTGCACATGCTCTAGACATTCATGACCTAATTCTCAAAAACAACACTGACCTCCTTATTATCACTGAAACCTGGTTGAATGACTCATCAGGGCCTGCCCTCTCCCTGGCCATCCCAGACGGATACACCATTTACAGGCAAGACCGACACCTTCTCAGAGGCGGGGGAGTAGCCCTCATCGCCAAAGACAACCTCACCATTAGGAGGATCGAAGGGGAACTTGGCAGCTGTGACTACCTTCCCCTTAGAATCTATCTTTCCCCCAACCTCACCCTGACCCTTCACATTGTTTATCGACCTCCAGGTCCCATTGCCGAATTCCAGGAATCCCTCATCCAAGCACTCTCAGCGAACCTAAAGAAAAATTCCAAAGTCCTTCTCACAGGTGACCTTAACCTAGGCCTCAACGACCCTAATGACGTCCACACGGCCGCCCTAAATAAAGCCCTCGCCACTCTCGGATTCTCACAAACGATCTCGAATCCTACCCACCTCAAAGGGCGCGCTCTAGATTGGGTTGGCCACCACAACTGCCCAGTGCTAATCACTGGTAACTCTCCTGTCCCGTGGACAGACCACCATCACATCCAATTTGACCTGGACACTTCTAAAGGGCCCCCCAAACCCACCATCCCACTTCCTGCAGCTCTCGCAAGAAGCTCCCGCTTACTAACTGTAGAAAGGATCACGCCCTTCCTTGAGGTACCGGCTCTCCAAGCCCCCTTTTCAACTGACCCTGACACCCTTGCCAACGCCTTCAAACTGACAATCACCAATGCGGTTGACGCCGTCGCCCCTCTCACTCTCAGAAAATCTAAGAAAGCCAAGCATACCAACGCTTGGTTCTCCCAAGAGCTTCTTCAGCTTCGCTCCAAGAAACGAGCTGCCCACTCAGCTTGGAGAAATAAACCAAACGACGCTACCAAATCCTCCTTCAAGACTATCTCTAAGGACTACAAAACAGCTATTATCTTCGCTAAAGCTAACTCCTTCAACAATAGGATTTCCAACGCCAAATCTACTACCAAAGAAATCTTCACCATCTTCAGGGAACTTGAAACTCCGTCCACCCCACCATCCACCATCCAGAAAGATGAAAAATGGTGTAATGATATCCAAACCGCCATGTTTAATAAACTAAATACCCTGCAAACTAAAATCCAGGCACACCAAAAAGCTATGACCCTCCTAATCGCCAACCAGAATACTAACACCAACAAGGAGACCAAAGCCCACTCCTGCCCGCCTTTCGACTTCAAAGACATCACTGAATCTGAGTTCATCACGCTCTTAAAAACCATCAAACCATCTAACTGTAAAGGCGATGTATGCCCTGCACAGCTAGTCAAAGACTGCGGTCCTACCCTGGCCCCCTTCCTCACAGCCTTCATAAATGCATCCTTTCAGTCTGGCCATGTTCCAACTGACCTTAAGGAAGCCTGGGTCCGTCCGCTCCTCAAAAAGCCCTCACTTGACCCATCAGTACCAGGGAACTACAGACCCATCACTACTGTCCCCTTTCTATTGAAAATTTTGGACAAAGCGGCCTACCATCAAGTCCAAAAATTCCTCGAAGAGCACCGCCTTCTCGGCCTTCGGCAGTCTGGCTTCAGACCTCGTCATGGGACGGAAACAGCCCTACTTGACCTAAAAAATCAATTGGATGACATTCGTGACGCAGGCAAACCAGCGCTCCTGCTCCTCCTTGATCTATCAGCAGCATTCGACCTCGTTCATCACAACACACTCTGCCACCATCTCTCTATAGCAGCCAACTTCTCCCCAAAAGCATGCGCATGGATCACCTCATTCCTACAGGAAAGGGCCATGAAAGTCTTCTCGGACTCAGCATGTGCATCTCCTAGTCACATCAAATGTGGGGTGCCCCAGGGCTCCTGCATAGCACCCACCCTCTACAACCTGTTCACACGTCCTCTCTTCAATCTCCTTGATTCTATGGGCATCTCATACACGAATTATGCGGATGACACCCAAGTACTCATCCCGCTTACAGGTGACTATGAGCTGGACAAGAACACCCTCAACTCCATCTACGCCACCATCCAAGCCTGGATGGCTGACAATTGGCTTTGTCTCAATAGCGAGAAGACCGAGCTTTTACTTATTGGGTCACCAACCATTCTAGGCAACCTTGACAAACAATACACCTCTTTTACCATCGACAACATACCGATTGCGGTATCCCAATCAGTCAAGACTCTAGGAGTCTACCTCGACTCTAATCTCACCATGGACAAGCATGTTAATGCCATAGCCTCCTCATCAGCATACTACTCCAAGCTCATCTACGCAGCAAGACCCTTCCTATCCTCACAAAATGGCCTCACTATTGCTAGGGCCATCATAGGATCTAGGTTGGACTACTGCAACGCACTCCTTGGTGGGACCTCCGGAAAAAACATCGCTAAACTCCAGCTTGCCCAGAACAACGCCCTCAGGGCCGCTACAGGTTTTTCCAGGAAAGACCACATTTCTGACCTTAGGAGGCAGGTCCACTGGCTGCCCATTAGGCAGAGGATCATCTTTAAAATCCTCTCCCTCACCCATAAATGCCTCCATGACCTTGCTCCCCCCTACCTTGCCCAGAGAATTTCACGACCCACCTCGGCCAGGCCCACCAGATCTGCCTACACCAACCTGATTTCTACTCCCAAGACTTGTAGAGTACGTGCGGGCGGCTCGAGCTTCTCAGCCCTAGCAGCCTCACACTGGAACGCCCTACCTTCGCTCCTCAGGGGGATTGACTCTCACCTAGCCTTCCGCAAAGCCTTAAAAACCAGGCTGTTTGTCTAAACCTTCCTGCCTTTATATTTACAGGCTTACGAACGTCATTTGTAACTATGCTCCGCTCTTCTCTCTGTAACTAAGTACCTTATGTTTCCTATGTTTACACAATCTTGCTGCCTACGCCTTCATGTAATAGCGCCTCGATGTCTATGGGCTGCAGTGCGCTCTATAAATGTAAAAAATAAATATGACGTTGGTGTATTGAACGGAGTGCGGGCAGTCAACATTATACTGAAACAGGGAGCTATTTTACCATGAGTAAGAAAATATCCCATGTCAAAAGAAGTTGATGAATGTATCTAGGACACTATTGATGCGTTGGTGCGACAAGGGATATTAGTGACTTTAGAATCCCCATGTAACACGGCTGTGTACCCAGTGAATAATGCGACAGTGGGGGTCGTGAAGATTTATTCAGTATTTACGTCCCTTGGACAATATTGTTGAGACACAGTTCCCATTAGTTCCAAGCCCAGCCACAATATTGTGTGACGTCTCATGTAAAATGAAATATTTTATATTGATTGATTTAAAGAATGCTTTCTTTTCCATACCTTTGGATGAAGAATTCAAGTATTTCACTTTGTTCATTTACCGCAGGCTTAAACTAAGACATACTCGGTTACCCCAGGGGTACGGTGAATCTCACTCTGTCTTTAACCGAGTGCTGCAGATGGATTTGGGAATGTAAAACTTGACAGTACAGTAATACAATAAGTAGATTACATTTTAGTGTGAAGCAACACAGAAGAAGAGTGCAGGAGGGACGCAATAAAACTAATGACAGTATTGGCTGAGAAAGTGTGCAAGGTTGACAAAGAAAACATTCAATATTGCCAGGAAGAATCCTATACATAGGCCAGTTAATATCAAATGAAGGAAGGAAGGTGACACCTGAAAGAACAGAAGCAATCAAGAAGATACCTTAGTCAGTGAAAGGGTTACAACAATGTCTAGGCCTTTGCATTTATTGCAGGGCATGGGATTTTGACTACAGCACTAATGTAATGCCACCTTTAAAAGGACTTCAAGAGGCACAGAAAAAAACAGTGATATAGTCTGGACAGGCAAGCTGATAGATCCCTTTCGATGAATAGAAGCTATCAATTAGCACAGCTCCTGTATTAGGGACCTTTGATTACAATGAAAAATTATTTTTATTCTCCAACTCAAATGGAGAAGTGATGACGGATGTTCTCGTACAGAAAACTATCATGGGACACAAACCATTAGCATTCTAGAGTAGGATTTAGATCCAGTCATCAGAGGTTATTATCCTTGAAAGAACGAATTGGTGGCAGCAGCCTTTACGATTGAGAAATGTGTCAGCATAACTATGGGATGCACAGTTATACATATGTTGAGCAAGCCCCATTTGCTATACTTCAAAAGCCCAAAAGCATATTCACTACACAGAGAACATCCGGTTATGAAGTTGTTATATCCACCCGATTGATTAAAGTTGTCATGTGCTGAGGGGTAAACCTAGCTATATTCATAGCAGAACCAGTAAAGGAAGGAGATAACGTGCATGCTTGCACTAAGTACACTGAATACTATGATGAAATACCACATGTCAAGGAAAATGCCCTAGGAGGTGGGATAATTCTCTTCATTGATGGGTCATCTTCAATAGACCAGAACAATGGTGAATGGCACAGTGGCACAATGGTAGTGAAATCAAAAGAGAATGACAGCTTTGAGACAGTGACAAGTGTGAGATTGCCAGTGCTTTTCTCAGTACAGGAGGCAGAATTGATAGCGGCAACTTTGGTACTCAAAGCACATGAAGAAGAGGTGGTAATGGTGTATTCTGACTCTGCTTTCATGATGTCAACAGTACATGCAGGACTGTCATGTTGGACAAGGAGTGGCTTCCTGTGTACGGATGGCACACCTGTACAGCATGCGCTGACATTGGACAGGCTTATAGATAGCAGCATTCCATCCGGCATTGCTGTGGTGAAGCGCGCAGCGCAGTCCAGAGGTGCAGATTTGATTTCCTGTGGCAATGAGGCTGCTGAACATGAATCAAAAACAGCAGCAAATGTTCCCACAATATCTGACATTGCCACTGCACTGAACAAAGACGCATGCACACGCAACATGGTGATGAAGCAGGGTTTTAATATGCTACCCATAGCACAAATAACTGAACTGCAAGGAAGGGCACCACCAGCAACAGTAATTGAAACAAAAGTGGTGATCATTGTTCCCCACAGGTGCAGGACAAAACCAGGAAACCAGTCATGCCCCTAGGGCTGCTTATAATAGCACTAGACCAATTGCATCACCCAGCACCCACATCAAGAGAGTGTCTTGCCCTACTGATTTCGGGGGACTATGTCCTATGGGATAATTGTAGCATTTACATATTGACTATGTAGATATGCTCTGAATTTGGAAC
Organism: Ambystoma mexicanum; assembly: GCF_040938575.1. Classification (NCBI taxonomy): domain Eukaryota; kingdom Metazoa; phylum Chordata; class Amphibia; order Caudata; family Ambystomatidae; genus Ambystoma; species Ambystoma mexicanum. Next base: position 292,119,790 of record NC_090941.1, read on the forward strand.
AGCTACAGGTAAATGTTAGTAGTTGTATGCCCCTTTTCCCAATGGATCAAAGCAGGTCCATACACACGTCCTGATGCCATGTGTGCTGCAAAGTTCCTTGTACGTGAGGTATTTCCAATGTGGGGGGTGCATTTTATAAATGAGGTATTTGAGCACATTACTTTCCTGTTGGGTATTAAGCATAAATTCACATCATCTTACCACCCACAAGCAAACAACACGTGTGAGTGCCTCAATGGCCTCCTAAAGAAGTGAATTGCCAAACTGAAAGAGACACTGAAAAAAAGCTTAGTTCCATTGCCTTCTTTTAGCCCTATTTCATTACGTAATCGGCCCAGCTCTCACCAACACCTGACTCAACATGAGCTGGTGATGAGACGCTGAATGTGCACATCCCTTGCTCCTCCTACTCAAGCTCAAACTGATCCAGAGAATACTGCTACTGTGTTCGGGCAAGAAATGCACAATCATTTGACAACTATGGCAGAATCATTTAAATGTATGTCCCAACAGGTACACATGTGGAAGGGGGTTAAAAGAAGACTGATGAAGCAAACAAACAAATTGATCCAGTGGTCCTACTGAGTCCATTAGTACTGTTTCCATGGGACATGTTCTATGTATAAATTCACTGAACTGTGGCTCAAGCCCTGTTTCGAGGGACCATTTATCATGGCGGTGGTTACACCGACTGTAGTGAAATTGCAAGGAAGGCATGCCTGGATGCACCTCAGTGATGTCAAATTCTACAAAGGAGAACACCAACATTGAGCGCAAAGGTGAAGAGGATATGAGAAGAGTTTAAACAAGGTATATAACGTAAACCAATCAACAGCAACAAGAATAAAAAACATTGTTTTTTCCTGTAGATACACCGATAAGTCAGTTCAATATTCTTTCAATGATTCTTTCCAAGAATAAAGTGTGACACTTCTACAGCAAAAGAAAAACAAATGTTCCATATAGCAATGATATTTTTCCTTGTGTCCTTTTTGATGAACAATCATCCCTTTCTAGGAGCTCGGAAAATCTGTTTGGCCGTATTATTATTTAACTTAAAACCTTATATTGTTCTCGAAATAAATGTTCTCTCAATAAAGGTTCTTCTTGTGAACACTTATTTCCTAATGAATAAAATAAATATGTGTGTCTTCAATGAAATTAGATATCGTCTTTTAGCACTTGGAAGGGCTAATATCCACAAACATTTGCAAAAAGGAAACATTATAACCATGATGATACGAGTAGTTTTTTTCCACCTTTGTCTGTCTGTATTTTCTCTACTGGTTTGCAGTACAACACTTTAGCAACTATGGTCTGAAAAGGCCATAGTTTTCTTTTATTCGTGTTGTCAACACCAGTACAATACATATATTAATGACATATTAACCAAACCATGAGTTATATCCTAAACATAGCACTCCAGGGAGGAGGGTAAAATGAACTATTCTTGAAGATCAATGGTTTATGGGACACCATTTTGATTTTCTCGCCGATGTCTCCAACTGTATGCGGTACCATCACATGAGCCGAGTGGGGAGAGAAACATCTGATGAGAGCTGTTTTGTGTGTTTCCTCATACCCTATGCCATGAGTGCCACCAAAATATTCATACCCAGCAAAGTATCCACACGCATAGCACACCACCTGACACATCTTGCAACATGTATGAGAAGAGGGCAATTTTAGGGAAGAAGAGCCTCCACGCACTGCGTAGCAAAAGAAGATTCCTCTTGTGTGGATCATTTTTTTATAAAAGAAGTGTCAATAATGAGCAATGTTAAAACACAGCACAAGGTAATACGTTATAAATTATGAGGCCAAAGAAGTGGGGAAATATTAACAGAAGATCACCAATTTTTGAACTGTATTGAGAAAAGGGGGAAGATAAATTCCTGCAGGTTGGGAAAGAGGCCAGTTTCAAATGGTAGGACACATTTTTAGCACATAAGGCAGGGCCAATGGCTTGATCAGTTGTAAGGTAGAGGTGCTTATAGAGAAACTGTAAGTGGTAGTCCAAAAGGTAAATGGGGAGTGCCTCAAAGAATGGACTAAATACACAAAAATGCTAACTTGGGTGGAGAATAAAGCAGGTTCACTATACATATTTTCCTTGTCAAATGCTTTCATATGCATAAGATATACAGGTGTAGTAAAAGTAGGGGAAACAAAAGGGTGAAAAAACACTTACAATTTGCCCAGAATAAGGGTAGGCACTGCAGTATTACTGGACTATAATTGTGCCTTTGTTTCTAGCGCCTACATGCAGCTCCCTCCGAATTGGGGAGGCACATGCGCCTTAGTAGTAATAAGAGCAACTTCCTTAGTGGTTCCCCAGAGTGAAGTGCAGATTGATGATTTCCCTCAAATGAATGCACACCTTAAAAATAAAAGGTATCTTACGCTTAAATGCACAAAAAGAATAACAATTTTCAGCAAAATCAGACGATGTGTATAAAGCCACACCAGACGAACATAAATTGTTCTGTAAAACAGCGACGTTCTTTACACCCTTCTTTAATGCCAATCTGCAAGCACATGCAAATGCCAAGTGGTTGCAAATAACATGGTGTGAACTTCTGCAGCCCATAAATATCACAGTGAAATGCTATAATGCCATAAAAGAAGAGCTGAGAGCAGTCAGGCTCATGACTCTCCAAAATAGGTATGTCCTTGACGTTAGTACAGCCATGGATGGTGGCGTGTATGCAAGAATTGTGCCATCATGCTGTACATAAACACCCGTCCACAAGGAGGAAAATGGGACCCTCACAAAGGCGATAGGCACCTTGAAAGAAGTGCACACAAGAATGAATGTTGGAGGAGGTAGACAATATTGCTGATGATGATTGGTTTAATTACCTGTTCGCATGGATTCCCTCCTGGCTGGATAATGCATTTAAAGTTCTAATAGCCATTTTAGTGCTAGTACTACTTGCCTTCTGTGTTCTAAGAATTGCAATAAGCCAATGCAAAAAGACTGCCAAAAGGGCAGTAGGAATGAAAATAGTAATACATTTGGATACTCACATACATGAGTACACCCAAACAGATGACCTCCATTGGTTCAAATATTGGAAAGATCTATCACCCTTCCAGGATCAAAATGTTTTTATCCTCTGGACCCTCACAATTACACTGAGGACTGGGTATATTTTTATTCCAATAGGGAATGTTGCTATATGACCTGGAGCGGGGATGAACATATTAGACATACAGACTGCTTTAGGGGGTGTCTAAAATATGGATACGCAAATAGCCCTATGTGGGAGAGAGCAGAAGAAGAGTGTGGTTGAAGGACTTGACCAAAGGGGGGAATGTTGATAGGCAAATTAATGTGTCATCCATAGCTTCTGCCCCTCCCCTTGTTCAATATCGCCCAGGTGACAAATGTTACTCACTAAGACAGCCGTATTGCCCTTATCCCGGGCAGGTACAGCAAAAGATGGACACAATATACAGCTGAAGATGGCATGAGTAAACCAAACCAAAGTTACATACATGTGCATGCACTAGACATGAATCAAATATGCATTCAACATGAAGATCGTGAACATTGGGCAACACATACATTTGTACATGGTAAATATTAACATAGCAACCATGAGACATCAAAATACTAACATAAGCAATGTATTTGCTGAATGGAACATGAACGATACGCAAATATAGCTCAGATAAGATAAGATAGAAAAGCAACAGTAAGGGGCAGCCATCTTTTCCAGAATGGAAGCAAAGTAAACAAAAAGCCTCCAGGCTTCATGAGAACTCAAAATGCAGAAATAATAAAATACAGATCATGCAGAGCTCAGATGGTAGCTAGCAAATCAAGCAAGGTTGCCATGAACAAGGGAGTATAGGAACGGCCGAGAGAAAGCACTAAATAACGATTCTCAAAATACAAGCCATATATTCTCAGATTAATTAGGAGTACAACTAACCTTTGCAAACCAGGTGCGGGGCAATTAAAAGCCAAAAGACTCCATGATGAGTATCCCAAGAGTGTCCCCAGTGGTAAGAGACACCATAACATTTGCATCAATATTAGCTAAAATCCTAGTACATGCAGGGTGAAATAATCACATACATGCTCTCATCCCACGTGACCCATAATTGAAGAACACTGTATATTCATTAGCAACAAACACAGATAAGACACCTGCCCAGACATGAGACTCAACACAAGGCCAGATACAACAAGATCACCCTGGCTTAGAGCCTAGAAATGAGGGAATGTATCTTCTTTAGTTGAAATGAAAGCAGTCCGTGGACCTCTCTCCCCCAACTCCTGTATGGCGCATGTCTTGGCGACCTGTCAGTTGTCCAAGATATGTTAGTCAGAAGCCAACCAATCAATCAGAAACCCTAATGTTAGGCCGTCCAGTATGTATTATGCCAACCAATAGCTTATTGTAGAGATACTGGGGGTCATTACGAGGTTGGAGGTAAGGGATTACCAGCACCAGTAAGGGTGCCGATGCCGGTAATCCCTTACCTCCGTATTCTGAGTTCCCTTTGCGGGTCCTTCCTTACCTCCTGCTTTTAGCAGGAGTTAAGTACGGGACCCGCAAAGGTACCTCGGAGGTCATTACGGTACCGTAATTTACATTGCTGTAATTACCTCCTTCCCCATTCCCATTGAGCCCTATGGGGAAGCAATGGGAATGGGGAAGGGCAAAAGGTGAATGGGGAATTACCGGTCCCTCCAACCCTGGAATGGACCGGTAATTACTCCATTCACCATGCCGGATTTGGGATGGTTTCGGAGGCAACCATGGAGCTAATTACTCCATGGTTAGCTCCAAACCCAGAAGGAGGCCCTATGTCTTTTTACTGTTATTTAGAGCTGGTCTCAGGAGGAGCCATCAGACAAGTGTAATCCAATCAGAAATGTACCCCTACAGAATGTATATGTAGCCACTATTATTAACCAATCCCCCTACCCCATAGGTTTTGGTAACTAAGATTGTGGTATGATGTCAATTATGACAAATGTCGAATGTATAAGCTGTGGGTTTTGATAAGCAAGTCGAGAGCGATGCCATTTTAATGCTTGTAGGCTGTGCCTCCTTTATTTGGATGATAATAAAGCTGGGTTTAACTTGCACTTTTTCTACTTCTGTTACGGAGTCCAGTTTGATCTGGTTCCAGAACCTCTGTGTAATTTTGGGACTTCCCAGGCCGTCTTAACAGTCTCTTGGATTTGGCTCTTTAAACAGAATCTTTATAGCAAGCACAGCATTGTCTGAGACGCAGAAGTCTATTCACTTCCACAGCAGCATCAACACAAAGACCAGTATTGCACCCCAAACCACATTAGCACCAGTCACAACAGCAGCAGTCATACTACATCTTTCAGAACAAGAATCATCACCACCAGGAGTCACATGGTTAATTTATGATGTGCGTCTTTGGTCGCCCAGCTGAAAGGATGCAGCCAGCGGCCTTTCAATCTGCAACCCAATGCCAGTGTCATGGGGAGAATCACTTCCAATGCCATTAGGGCAATGACAAGCAGAAGATCTCTAGCTGCCAGCAATGACACTAGTGCACTTGCACTATCACACATGTCCATAGAAGTTTTGGCATCACATGCCTCAATACATTAACCAAACTGAACTCACTCTTCATCACCACATTCAGGGAAGACTATGCACCATGTAATTTAAGGTTCCTACCACTACCACCCATGCAACTTCAGGGAACTGCCCCTTCTTCAGTTTCCTGGGTTAGACACAGACAAATTGTAGCAAGAGGAAGAGCCATATATGGGAGGAATCAAGGAATGTCCTGACAATAATATAGGAGGAGGAGCAGAGTAAAGAGAATTTGGAAATAAAGAAAACAATAGCATTGGTTAGGGATATCACCACAATTGTAACTGATGGCTAATATCCCAACTTAGAGATACCTCTGTCCTTTGCAAACCGTTTTATTGGTACTACCAGTCAATATTTAGTGATGCATTTTACTTGAATTAGGATAATATTGTACGTAGTAACTCCACAATACAGGAGAAATATTCATCAACTTAATCAGTAAAATATTTAATTATACAGATTATAAATTCAATCAGTATGATCAATAGACAAAATGACTTTATTGTAGATAAAATAAATGTTATTTCAATGGAAATCTTCATCCAATTATTTGAAAAATGTACTCAATGCATTTCAGGAGAAAGTGTCCCTTCATCAGGAGCATATGTACATACTGGGCATCATTACGAGTGGCATGGCTGCCTCCATACCGGGTTCCAGCTCCAGGTTTTGTGAATGAGGAATTACCGGGTCATTCCAACCTTGGAGGACCCAGTAATTCCTCATTCACAAAATCAATCCCCATTCCCATTTGAGCCCCAAAAGGGCTCAATGGGAATGGGGATGGAGCTAATAACGGGCCTGTTAATAACGTGCCCGTTATTAGCTCCTTGGTCCCCTTGCAGGACCCGCTAAGGACGTCTGGTCTGACCAGACGTTCTGTGCGGGTCCCGTAAGGGAACCTCATAATAGGGCGGAATGGGTTTACTGGCAACGGCACCAATACCGGTGCCGGTAAACCCACTCCGCCAACCTCGTAGTGAGGCCCAATCTGTTAAATAATTTTGAACAATACACAATCATGTAGATCATGTATTAGATTATTAATAATTAATACAAATGGTTAAGGACTTAGTTATTTATGTCATTTTCATTAATCGTCCAAATGATGCCAAAACAAAATGTAAGCACAGCTATCTACCATCTGATAGTGATTATTCAATTCAAGATATAAATTGAACAATAATTTGCAATCGACAAGATTCAAAATGCATGATGTGGCAGAAATTGTCAGCCATATTTTTGAATTACTTAGTCAGAACTTAAATTGTTCACAGGACATTAAAAATGTAAATACCTCGAGTTCAATAAACATGTGGTAACCTTCAAACTAGGAAGACATTTCAAATGAACTGTTTCTTATTATACACCTGTCAACCTAAAAAAATATGAATAATCCATTGAGAGTAAATGTATAAGAGAAATGATAATGATATATATATATATATATATCACGAATAAAACCAGTTCTAGTATTATTTTATAGGAGCAGGCTGTCCCAATGTTCAACACACTAAGGAAATTGCGGCAAAAAGCGTGTCTAGTTCAATTGTATTCACATTTCAAAAATGTCATACATAGGTGTAAGGTTATGCTTTCAATTTGGTAGCAGCGCCTTTATTCGGTTTCTTTATTTAAAAGCAGATTAAACTAAAATAATTAAAAGCGGCAGAGTTTTGTCCCCGAAGCATTTAAAGTCTACTTATCTTCCTTTACTATTCTGCAGGTAACCAATAGTGGAGAAAATGCGACAAGAAGATCCTTCTTTTTGATACATTCTATACTATCAAATGGAGCAATTTAGATGAGGGTACTTTCCTTTGGTAATTATCAAGACACATTTGACTATGCAATTCACATGTAAAAAAATATCATTCTGAAATGCAGTCCATACCTGAACAAAAAATGATTGACTTCCGATTAACATTTTAAAGATCACAATAATCCCTAATTGTACAATCCAAAAGATGTATTGAATTATTGAATTAATCAGTATGCTACTCAATGGAGCCCAGAAACAAGGACAGCCAGCACAATCTCCCCAGTTGACTGCCTCCAGCCCAACTGGCCTGACTCATTACACGGAAGGCAGTTAGGGTTAAGGGTCACCGGTAATGGTACCGGTGACCGTTAACCCTTACCGCCTTACTACGAGGTCCCTTAGCGGGTTGGTACTTTAATGCCTGCTTTTTAGCAGGCGTTAAACACCAACCCGCAAAGGGACCAGGGTGCTAATTACGGTACCGCAATTTGCGATACCGTAATTAGCACCTTCCCCATTCCCATTATGCCCTATGGGGCAAAAATGGGAATGGGGAAGGGCAATGGGGGAAGGGGGAATTACCGCCCTGCCAACCTTGGAATAGGGCGGTAATTCCCCTTTCCTCCAAGGCGGTGCCGGTATTTTACCGGCATGGACCAAGGTGCTAATAGCACCTTGGTCCACCGCCTACCGTGTAATGAGGCCCACTAGCTGCTCACTGGAGAGCTTGCCTTCCAATAACTAGCAGACAAAAAGCTAAAACAGTCTACCTGTCTATGTGACAGTCATGCAGAACAGTCCTCAAGCCCCCCTCTTCTTCACCAGAGTTCCACCTTGTATCTGTTCCTTCCACACTACAATCAATTGAAGAGTAACTTACTCAATAAACCATCAGCAGAGCTGCAGATTGGAGTTAGCACTTGATTGCTGTTCCCAAGTTAAAACATTTCACGTGACATCACCTGCATTCTTGCCTTGCGAGTGGAAACAAGTGACTTCCTTCCCGGAATAACAGGGCCCTCATTACAACACCGGCGCTATTAGCACCATGGTTGGTGCCGGTGTTGTAACGGGTCCGCCATGGTTCAATGGGGAATTACCACCCCATTCCAAGGTTGGCGGGGCGGTAATTCCCCATTGAACCATGGCCCTTCCCCAGTCCATAGGGCTCTATGGGAATGGGCAAGGCGCTAAGTACGGTACCGCAAATTGCGTTACCGTACTTAGCACCAAGGTCCCTTTGCGGGTCCCTACTTTAACGGCTGGTCTAGACCAGCCGTTCAGGTCGGGTCCCGCAAAGGGACCTCGTAGTAAGGCGCTAATGGGTTAATAGGACTTGCAGTGCAACATATTCTGATGCAACAAGACTCCACACCATTTTTATACAACGTTACTTGCCTACATCTCTCTGTGTAAAACAACAGCATTGATCCTATTAAGACAAAAGACTACAGTGTACATTTATCTCATACCTGTCTCATTTTGCACGTAATCAACTGGGATTCATTAAGTATACACTGTATGAACTCTCTTTTGGTTACAATTCACTCGAACTGTGTCGTGCAGTTACAGGCAGAGCTTAAAAAGTGCATCAATTTGTCATGTGAAAAACTCAACATCGGTCACCACACAAGTAAGACACACAATGGTCCACATTTAAAGCCTCAAATGCGCTCTTTTGTAGGAAACCAAAAGCTTCATGATGTCGCCCTGAATGAACAGAATAATGCATGTTTTTGTTTCACGTGTGCTGGAGAACTAAGAGTTAAATTGCCCCTTTCATCTATGCATGCAGTCATTCGGTTGTGCAAGTCTGCACTTTAATAGTCAATGGGCCTCATTACACGGAATGCGGTAAGGGTTTACCGGTACAGGTAAGGGCACCGGTACTGGTAAACCCTTACCGCCTTACTACGAGATCCCTTTGCCTTTGGTTTTACCAGCCATTAAGGAACGGGCCCAAAGGGACCTTGGTGCTAATTACGGTACCGCAATTTGCGGTACCGTAATTAGCTCCTTCCCCTCCCATTGAGCCCTATGGGGGCAAAAATGGGAATGGGGAAGTGCCTTGGTGAATGGGGAATTACCACCCCCGCTCACCTTGGAGTAGGGCGGTAATTCCGCCATCCACCAAGGCGGACACGGTAAAATACCGGCAGCAACCATGGCGCTAATAGCATGTAATGAGGCCCAATGTATCAGTAGGAGTCAAAATCCCAGAAAAATGACATTCACAGCATTGCAGTTGTTGACCCATCTTGTAGTGAAATCCAGCTAGGTTTTAAGACTGACTAATAAATAAGTCATTGAAAGAAACTCTATGCTAATAACTCTCATAAACATTATTTCTGGATATGCTGTGAAACTGACTGGGTCTTAGTATTCAGTAGGTACATTAGACCAGCCTTAAATATTAGTCATCACTCTTCAGCACAATTCAGTACAAGTAATGTGCAATAAAATAATACCATAAGCCTTATCACTCTAGTCTATGCTATTGCATTCTCATATAAGATGCTCCTCAAATTCAAGTAATTCTAACACAAATCAACACATTTTTTTAATCTCAAAAGTTAGTGATGCCAAACAAAAGAGCTACTAAAAGCAGAGCTAAAAGCAGAGCTAATTTAATTTGGTCAAAGCAACACCTATTTTGACATTCAGCAGGCATGCTTGTTTAATCAAAACCTCCAAGCAATAACACAACCGGGGTATATCCACATGTTAAGTGTTTGCTGCTGTGATTTTGATATTCCCGCAAATATTGAGGTTGATGAATTGTGTACCATTACATTGTAACATGTACCCTTTACAACACTTTAAAAAACGATCACTAACTGTGATAGGAAGTGTGATATGAAAATAAGCCATTATTTGAATGAGATTGTATCTCCCTGTCCAGGTTTAACCTCTTGTATTCAGGTTTCCTAACTAGCACAAACTGTGGTATCAACTTGTGATCAGAACATTTGTTTTCTTAAATCAGGCTTTCTCAAAAAGTTGGAATAAGGCATGGTTTAGATATTAAGGGCCTCATTACACGGTAGGTTTACCAGTACCGGTATTTTACCGGTACCGGTAAACCCTTACCGCCTTACTACGAGGTCCCTTTGCGGGTTGGAGAATTTAACGCCTGCTTTTTGCAGGCGTTAAATACCAACCCGCAAAGGGACCAGGGAGCTAATTACGGTACCGCAATTTGCGGTGCCGTAATTAGCACCTTCCCCATTCCCATTATGCCTTATGGGGCAAAAATGGGAATGCGGAAGGGCAATGGGGGAAGAGGGAATTACCGCCCCACCAACCTTGGAATAGGGCGGTAATTCCCCTTTCCACCAAGGCGGTGCCGGTATTTTAATAGCACCTTGGTCCACCGCCGTCCGTGTAATGAGGCCCTAAATCTTTTAAACCCTTGATCATTGATAAACAGTTTCTTAGGGCCTCATTACACGGATGGCGGTGGACCAAGGTGCTATAAGCACCTTGGTCCATGCCGGTAAAATACCGGCACCGCCTTGGTGGAAAGGGGAATTACCGCCCTATTCCAAGGTTGGTTGGGCGGTAATTCCCCCTTCCCCCATTGCCCTTCCCCATTCCCATTTTTGCCCATAGGGTTCTATGGGAATGGGGAAGGCGCTAATTACGGTACCGCAAATTGCGGTACCGTTATTAGCTCCCTGGTCCCTTTGCGGGTTGGTTTTTAACGCCTCCAAAAAGCAGGCGTTAAATTCCCCAACCCGCAAAGGGACCTCGTAGTAAGGGGGTAAGGGTTTACCGGTACCGGTAAAATACTGATACCGGTAAACCCTTACCGCCTACCGTGTAATGAGGCCCTATGTCTCATCTCAGAAATATAAAATATGTGTTCATAATGTCAAAGATTTTTGGTAAAAAGCTGGTGCGCGTTCCAAAGCATAACAAGAATTGGCAATGCCAACACACTGGGCTTTTCGGAAAGACACTTGCCAGGAACTGCCATAGTGGTATTAACTGGCCATTGATGATAGCAGGTGCAAAATGATGCCAGTACATGAATGTCTAATAGAAAAGTCTGGCAAATGCCTAGTAGTTATATACAAGCCGCAACTGTGGGTTTGCCAATGCTTGTTTTTAACAGGGCTTCAGTGAAGGGCACGCAGAGCGCTTATAAATTGAGTGGCTGAAGGCAGACCTGGTCAAGACATTATTATTACACCATTAATGGGTTTAGAGCTCCAACTAAGGGGGTAATTCATAGAATTCAACGCACAAGTGGCGCACGTGGCTGGCGCACAGTGTGCGCGTGCGACAGTCTGCGCCAACCGCGTGCGCCAAAATCCATTTCCGTGCACAGCGTATTCATGGATTTTAACATCCATTACCAGCCGTGGCGCAGAGAGGCGCAGCGACCCTGCAGCAGCGCCAGTTCGCCCTCAACCCCTCCCCCTGCGCCATGTAAGGGCACAAATCCCGTACATGGTGCACAGCATACAGGCCCCCAACCCCCAGCATACAGGCCCCCAACCACGAAAACGCCTGTAAAACTCCCCGCGCACCCCTCCGAATACACGTACCCTGCTGCGCAGGGAGAATCACACGCGATTGGCCCTGTGCGAGTTGGGTACGTGTATTACTGGGGTTCGCAGGGAGTTTCACACGCGATTGGCCCTGTGTGAGCTGGGTACGTGGATTACTAGGGTTCGCGGGGAGTTTAACACACGATTGGCCCTGTGCGAGCGGGGTACATGTATTTCGGGGGTGCGCGGGAAGTTTCACATGCGATTGGCCCTGTGCGAGCGGGGTACGTGTATTTCGGGGGTTCGCTGGAAGTTTCACACGCGATTGGCCCTGTGTGGACGGGGTACGTGGATTACTGGGGTTCGCAGGGAGTTTAACACGCGATTGGACTTGTGCGAGCGGGGTACGTGTATTTCAGGGGTTCGCGGGAAGTTTCACACACGATTGGCCCTGTGTGGACGGGGTACGTGGATTACTGGGGTTCGCAGGGAGTTTAACACGCGATTGGACTTGTGCGAGCGGGGTACGTGTATTTCAGGGGTTCGCGGGAAGTTTCAGACACGATTGGCCCTGTGCGAGTGGGGTACGTGTATTACTAGGGTTTGCGGGGAGTTTCACACGCGATTGGCCCTGTGTGAGCGGGGTACGTGTATTACTGGGGTTCGCAGGGAGCTTCACACGCGATTGGCCCTGTGTGAGTGGGGTACGTGTATTACGGGGCTTCGCAGGGAGTTTCATACGCGATTGGTCCTGTACGAGCGGGGTACATGTATTTCGGGGGTGCACAGGAAGTTTCACACGTGATTGGCCCTGTGCGAGCGGGGTACGTGTATTACTGGGGTTCGTGGGGAGTTTCACACGCGATTCTGCTGTCAGAGTGGGGTACGTGTATACAGTGGGGTGCGCGGGGAGTCCCACACGTGAATTGGCAGTGTGGTTCCTCCCAGGTGTGCCCTCTACCCCCTCCACGGCTCCTGCAGGCAGCCCACACCACAGAGGACTACCCAGCACCCCTGGTCATGTCCCGCACGCAGCCCATCCACCATGGGCATGCCCCCCAGCCAGCCCACATGTCACCTTGCACTAGTGATCACCAACTCATGTCCCCCAGTACCCCCACCCACCCAGCAGTGAGCCTCAGGCCCTGACTCATGTCCCCCAGTACCCCCACCCACCCAGCATTGACGGGAACCTGCCAGCAGGCCCCGACTCATGTCCCACAGCAACCCCACCCACCCAGCATTGACAGGCACCTGCCAGCAGGCCCCGACTTATGTCCCCCAGCACCCCCAACCCCCAGCAGTGAGGTGCACCTGCCAGCAGGCCCCGACTCATGTCCCCCAGCACCCCCACCCACCCAGCAGTGAGCCTCAGGCCCTGACTCATGTCCCCCAGTACCCCCACCCACCCAGAATTGACAGGCACCTGCCAGCAGGCCCCGACTCATGTCCCCAGCACCCCCACCCACCCAGCAGTGAGGCTCAGGCCCTGACTCATGTCCCCCAGAACCTCCCCCAACCAGCATTGACGGGCACCTGCCAGCAGGCCCCGACTCATGTCCCCCAGCACCCGCACCCACCCAGCAGTGCGCCTCAGGACCTGACTCATGTCCTTCAGCACCCCCACCCATCCAGCATTGACGGGCACCTGCCAGCAGGCCCTGACTCATGTCCCCCAGCACCCCCACCCACCCATCATTGACAGGCACCTGCCAGCAGGCCCCGAATCATGTCCCCCAGCACTCCCACCCACCCAGCATTGACGGGCACCTGCCAGCAGGCCCTGACTCATGTCCCCCAGCACCCCCACCAACCCAGCAGTGAGCCTCAGGCCCTGACTCATGTCCCCCCCACATGACATAAAGATGCACAATCATGGCCCACATCTCCAACAAAATACCACAGCACGCCACCCTAGTCTTGAGACGCAATGATTTCCCAATCCACCCCACACTGACATGCCTATCTCAAGACACAAACCAAAAGTCAACTATGTACATCAACACATGTCCGTCACACACACACACTGGTTGGCATTGATTGTGTAAACCCACATTTTCACATGCATGAACTCAAAGAGCAAATTACACACATGGAAGTAAAATATCATAATGTATTATGGACAAAAATAAAGCAATTAAATGAAAGCATTAAAAAATTGCAAACCTGAAATGAAAAGCATGTCCAAAAGATGAGTACATGAAAAGTATAACCAATCCAAAGAAATCCAAAAGAAAAATAGTCCAAACTCTCCCTCCACCAAAGCAAATCCAAAGGAAACGTAAAAAATAAAATCCATTAATCCATGGTGAAATCCAAAGAAAAAGTTCAAATAAATCCATTGTCCAACTATGTACAATCAATTGTCAAGGGTCCATGAGCCCAACGAAAGAACAGAAACCTATGGAAAAAACTACCTAATAAAAAAACTATATACAAATGTGTGGGGCAAAGTCCAAAGACCACAAAATAAAGGAAAACGAAAATGAAACCTAAAACTAAAAACTATATACAATGGCGGCGGGCTAGTCCGACGGCTCACTTTCCGATTTCCCGGGCCAGGGCATCATCGAACTCCTGCTCAATGTCCGGGAGGCGGTCCACTTCCATGGCCCCGAGGGTTCGCAGCGACGGTGCCATGTTGGACTCCAACTCCCTGCGAATAGCCTCGAGGCACTCGGCCCGCCTCAGTGCCCTCCGCATGGAGTTCTCCGCCCTGACCATTGTGAGCCGTGCCTCTTCTGCCTGCCGCCGCTCCGCATCTATACGCCGGCCCAACCTCAGCCACATGGAAGACACACCCATTCCAGGGTCCTCCTGCCCTCTGGCCGATGCCTGCCCCTCTGATGCCGATGGCCCCGAGCCATCATTGCTCCCACCTAGAGCCTGCTGCTGCTGCTGTTGTCCATGTGCCCTGTCCGATGATGCCTGCACATCCTCCATCAGCTGGTCTCCAGTTGTTGTGGTGTCCACCCCTGCTGGACCGCCGACTCCCGACTGTGGCAGGGATGGGATCTCCACCAAGCTGGCTGTGTTGGTCAGGCCAGGTCCACAGGGGGCCCTCGTGGAATCTGGGCCACAAGAAGGGAGAACGACTGGTGCATAGTCTCCACAGAGGAGGAGAGGTCCGCCAGAGTGCGCGACACATGTAGGAACCCACCGAGCAGGGCCCCTCCCAACAGTGCCACGTCGCGACGCTGCTGTTCGTGATGGCGTGCGTGCTCCACCCAGGAAGCATGCACGTCATCACAAATGTCACACGTGTGCAATGCAACACCAACTAGGACGGAGCCCATATGGTCATGGGACCCCTCGTCCGCAGGTAGTGGAGAGGCAGATGACGTGGCACTCCCCCCTACCTGCGGATGGGCCTGGGACGGGGCATCCTTGCTGGTGCATGGTGGTGCAGTCACAGGGTCAAGGACAGCGACATGCACAGGCCCCTCTGCGGCATCCTGTGCTGCCTCCTGACCCTGGCCCTGGACTGCACCACTTGCACCAGTGGTACTACCCCCAGCAGGCCCCATGTGCGGCTCAGTAGCGGGATCCTCCTCCTCTGTGGAGATCACCAACCTGGAGGTCTCCACACCGTCTTCCGCCATTGCAAGCCCCTGTGGGGGCTCACCCGGCCCTTCTGATACAGCCGTAGTGGTAGACGTGGCACCAGTCCCCTCGCTCCCGGATGATGGCAATTCCTGGGAGGGTGGCTGGGCCTTGCATCGCTGCCCGGTGGAGGCATCCCTGCCACGTGGCTCCACAGCGCTGTCTCTGCCCTCTTCTTCACTTGATGCTGCGTAGAGGGATACATAGAACACAAGCATCAGGGTACAGTACAATATTCCCCTAGACAGGAAGCAATAACACATGAGTGGCTCTGTAAAATGTCACTTCCATCCTGTCCCTCCACAATACATGGGTGAATGCCCGCAACACACATGCAGAAACAGGCACGGCACCAGCAATCAACATCAGCATCCATGTACAAGGGCCTCTTTTAACCAAAATGTTGCCTTCAAACTCACATGCATCATGGCCTTCACTGATCCCATGCACACATATCAACGGAGGGTCATGCATCATGGCTTGTACACCACAGACACAGTGGATAGACACAGTGGATACAACGGTGACCGCACTGCATGTGTGAATCTACACATCATCACGGGCATGTTTCATGCATCCATGGCGTTTCAAAGTCACGCACACACTTCTCAGACACACACACATGTGCACCATACATGTACATGAGAGCAGCACCCATCCCTCACCGCCCCTCCATGTCCAAGAACAGAGACTGGCATGCATTCATGTGTGGATTCAGCATACAGCTCCCCATGTTGCATTGGAACACATGCACCATCCATGTGGTTCACACATTACTGGTCTCACATGCATGACCATGATGTCCCTGCATACACACATCCATACATGGCCTATGTCACACATACAGGCAAGTATCAGAATACCAGCACACTGCAACATGCCCTGTCTCACACAGCAATGCTTGGCCACTTACCGCTCAACTCCAGATGGGTCTGCCTCTGAAGGATCTGGGCGTGCAGCGCTGAGCCCATTCGTTCCAGGACCCTCACCTGGATGTTGATCATGCTGACCCGGCACCCGTCTGCATCCTCTGCCTTCGCGAGGCGCCGGGCCATGTAGAGGGTCCTGGACCTGAAGTCCTCCCAGCGCTTCCAGACGTGCTTGATGTCACGGGTTGCCACCCCCTCCGCATTGATGGCAACCACTGCGTCCTCCCAGATCCTCTCCCGTCCTTCCTTGTTGGCGCGTGATGTTCTGAAGAGGGCATCATAATGCCCCAGGACATGCTCCACCAGGACACCAACTTCCTTCTCACTGAAGCTGGTGGCCCTCTGCCTCTCTGGCTGGGGGTCGCCAGTGGTCTCAGATGGTGTTTGCCCCGACATGGCGACCCCGAGGCAGGCGTGGGTGGGCAACTGGGTCCTGGGGCTGGGCTGTGGAGCGATGGTATCCCAGTCGGGAGTCTTCTGTTCCAGCAGGGGTGGACACAGCAACTGGACCCCTGCAGATGGCTGACGTGCAGGCACCAAATAGCAGAGCACGGTGGGAGCGTGCTCGGGGCTCTTGGGGGCAGGAAAATGGCCTTTTGGGCAAGAGCGTGGTCTTCCGTGTGTTTTCGTGTGGCGAGCTTGATACAGAGTGACTTGGCACGTGAAGAAAGTGCACGTCAGCGTGAAATCCGAGGAAAGCCCCTTAGCGCGTAAGCGCGTAAGTGACGTTACGTGCGCGGGCGTTCCCCACAACACAGGTGCATTGTGAATCAGCACGTGAGAAAACTGCACGTCACCGTGCTATTGGAGGAAAGGGCCTTAGCGCGTAAGCACGTAAGTGACGTTGCACGTGTGGGCTGGCTTAAAAGGTACGAGTATCATGCTATTTTCTTGTACGTGCTTTTGTGGAGAGCGAGCGGATGTTTCTTGAACTTCTTGTCGGTTCACACGCGATTACTTCACAACGTTTCCGCTTCCTACTCCCTGTTTCCTCAGACTGCGTTCTTTTCTTCTTTTGGCGGGGGTGTTGCAAACGCGCACATGCATGTCTTTTTCACATTCTTTTTCAAGGCAGACGGTGAGTCGCGCACGTATTTTCCAACTGTGGTTGCCCCTGTGTGTCGCGTACCCCTTCAGAGGTCATTGTAGGCTGCGTGTAACATGCATACGCTTATTTTTTTGTTTATGGGTGCCCCAGTGTAGTGTGGGTTCATTTTTCCACGCACGTGGTCTACCAGGGGTTGCATACACGTGTACATTTGTTTTTGGGGTGAGTGTGCATTGCGTGACCTGTCATCTTCCCCCAGGGGTCACATACAGCCTTGCTAGAGCACTAGGGTACAAATTCCATCTAGTACCCTACCCCTTTCGCCCCAATTGCCCAGGAAAATTGTTTACTGCAAATCCCATACGCACAACAACATCAGTGCCTTGGTTGGGAGGCGACCAAGAAGTAAGGGAGGCAAAGGTGGCTGACCTCCAAAAGGTGGGCGTGGTGGGCGCGGTAGGGGACGTGGCCAGGATTTGCAGGGTGCCCCTAGAGCCCCGTGTGTGGAGGATCAATCAGGGACACCCATGCCCCCCCAATGGTTGTGGGAAACGTAGCTGACACCAGCTCAGCCCTTGTTGGACCGGCCCATTTTGTCACCAGAACCGGCACAGGATGACTCCCAGGCTGACTTCCAGGTCAGCAAGTCTAATCCACGTGTGGCGGTGAAGTTGCTCTCACCAGGCCACCTGGCTCTGAGGCAGCAATGTCATCTGATGCCCCAACTAGCCAGGGTGGGGAGGCTGCAGGGGCAGCTGCAGCTCAATCCACCCCAGCTCTGAGTCTCCCAGCCGGACATTGTCGGTCCTGGTCCATCACACCGACGTTGGCCCTCCCGACATCACCCTGCAGCCAATGCCTGCACCAAGACCTATGGTCATTGTGCCTTTACAGGCTTCTAGTACCCAGTCTACTTGCGCTTCTGCCCCTACTGACCAGAGTGGCGTAAGCCACTCAGGATCCGCACCACCTTACAAGAAGAAGAAGAAGGAGAAGGGTTCTCTTGCACTACAGGCCAGACACGGCTATACACTCCGGCACGTCATGGAAGCCTAGCTTCAATGATGCCGATATTGATGCACTTTTGGATGAAATGTTGGTGACTGCAGGCTGTAAGACTATGACTGCTCAACGTAGGGCCCACTGGCAGACCATCGCGGACCACATTAGTGCCCTTGGATTTGTGAGGCGCACAGCTGATGATTGCTACAAGCGGTGGAATGACCTTAAACGCAGAGCAAAGAACAAGCTGGCTGCCAATCATGCCTCTACTCTGGTGACTGGCGGTGGGTCTCCACCAGAGGACGACCAACTCACTGAACATGAATCTGTGTCTGGAACCTTCGTCACAGAGGAACAGATCCAAGGCTTCGGAGACCTACCAGATTATGAGGCATTGTCCGGTCAGTGCCCATGCAAGTGTGTGTAATCTATGTGTATGTTTCTTGGGTGATGTGTAATGATTGAGTGCCAGGTGAGGGTGTGTACTCCTAAGTCGTATGGGTCACCCATGTGCTTCCTCCAAACCATTCACCGGCCTTGGGTTTGGGTATGACAGTATCACCTCTGACCACAGTAGCCAATTAGCGCCACATTACTGCAGTTGCCCTTGAACTGTCATCTTGCAACAACATTGTTCTGATTTTTCAGTGTTCATTCACCCTTATTGTTTCAATCCTCCCCTTTTTGCAACACATTTTTCTGCCCTAATGCCACACATGTGACATGCTTCTGTCATAGATTACAACCCACATTGGGCCACATTTATTACCTTGTTATGGGAATGATTTGACCATTCAGGCTCATTGAGTAAGGGCCTGCCCACATTAATTTTTGGGGCCTGTTTGAATGTGGAACATGTTTGTTGTTTCCTGTCATGTTGAAGTGAACAACCATTGATGTATCCATCTGCCTGCCATCACTGTATTATTGCACACTGGATGTGTTGCAGTGTGTGGCACATACATATTTTGTCACACTATTTTGCATTTTTCATCTCATCATGTCCATCTCACATGGATGGGTGACAGTACTCATTCACTGACATATGGCTGTACATGTCAAATGTACCATGGATATGCTACGTGCCATCTGTGTGCTGGCATGTGTCATGTATGTGGATTGCCCATGCCACTCACAGGCTAATATGTGATGCCAGTGCTATCCAGCATGCAGCACATGTGTTGATTTTCCATCTTGAAGTCCTCAGTGTCTGCTTTTTGCCTCCCCTTCCAAATCATTGACAATGCATGCATGCCAGGGTTATAGTCGTGTGGGACATGTGTTATTCATGTACTGGATCTCTGCCTTGTCAGGCCTATGTGTGTGCTATGGTGCTCATGCCTGTTTCCATTTGTTGTCTTTCATGTTTTTGCAGGTGATGACGCACTTGATGCTGTTGAGGTGGAGGAGATGGTGCAGACCCAGGAGGAATCTCAGGCATGACCGGGCACCAGTGGAGGACGTGGTGTGGTGGTGGGTGAAAACCCTATCCTCCTGCAGACCATACTGTCCACGGGTGTCTCTGGGTGCACCTCCCCAGACCTCTATGATTCAGGTGCTGAATCGGACAGTGGGACTTATGTGCTGTCGCAGGTCAGTGTTTCTGGCAGGGATGCTGTTCTGTCCAACCCACCTGCACCGGGGGTAGGCCCCTCTATGGGGATGTCAGTGTTGGTAACTCCACCTTTGGCGGTTACGGATGCAGGGTCACACTCCACAACATCTGATCCTGTTCCTGGGCCAGCAGATCAGAGGGGGAATGCAGTCCTGCAGCCTCAGGCAGTGCCAGAACAGCAAGGTTCAGATCGCCTTGCCCCAAACAGGTGTGGTGCTCGCCGACGCGTTGGCCGTACGCCACCAGGCAATACTGTATGGGAAAACGCCATTTACAGTATAGCAACACAACAGGGAGCATTGGTTGGAATGATGGCTAAGCCAATGGAGAGGGTGGCCACTTCCATTCTCCCCCCTGAAAGGCAGATGGAGCAACAACAGCAGGCAACAGACTCCATTTGCCAATCATACAGGGAAGACATGTTGGCTTCCAACAGGGACCGACGGGCGGCACTGGAGACTCTCCGCGGAGCCATATCTGTAGAGTCACAGGGCCACAGGGAAGCCCTGAGGTTAAAACTCCATTTCCTCATGGAGACTCTGGGTGAACTTGAGGTTTCCCGAAATTTTAGGTCATAACAGCAGTTGGAGCAGCTCACACGTTCGCTCTGAGCTGAGCTGCAGGCAACTCGTGAGGAGATATGGGCATCACGCGAGGCCATGCATGCAGAAATGCAGGCAACCCATGAGGTGCTGCATGGGGATCTCCGTACTATCATCCACCAGAATGAGACCTTCCACACCCGCATGCTTGCTGCCATGAAGGACCATACCAGGGCTTTGCGTGGGCTGCCTCCCATAGCACCGCCACCTCCTGATGTAGCAGCAGAGGGTGAAGAGAGTGGCAGCAGTTCTCCCACATTGGCGTAGCCGTGCAGGCCATGAGCCCATGGAGGTATTTTTTTTCTCGCAACATCCACGCAGGTGGTTGTTGGTGTGCACCCTGTCCTCGAACCTCCTTGGTGCCCCCCCGGTCCACACATGGCCTTTTTTGATTTTTGATTTTTTTTAAAAAAATGTTTTACAGTGTGTTGCCTTGTGTGGCTCCCGTGGGCATCCACTGTGTATTCCAGCTGGGCACATGCAGGCTTGTCCTGTCTTTGGGTTAGATGCTTGGGCTCATGACACACACACCCCTCCTGCTTCCCCTTTCCATGGGCTTGCAAAGGGTGTGACCAAGTGACAGTGACTTACACAGTTACATTGGGCTCCCATGAGTTGTGTGGGCAGTCTGTAGTCAAAACTGTGTGGACATCCCTGGTGGGGAATGTTGTTGTATTGAACACTGCATGGTGTATTGATATGTGCTTGTGCATCCATGTCTTCCTCCTTATTCACAGGTACCTTCTTCATGTCTTCACAAGGCCGTCTCCTTTGCAGATGCAGTTCATGTTGTATGCCGTACACTGACACATTTGCCTGACAGCAACACTCTGCAGTTGGAAGGGGTCGATGTGCTGGCTTATTCAGGTTGTAAGACTTGCACTACTTTGATTTTGTACTGTCATATTTGCCACTGTTTCAACCTGTGTTGCTGTATTGTGTTGCTGTTAAGTATTTGTTCATGTGTGCTGTTTGTTATTGATTACTAGGAGCATATTGTCTGTGGCCTGTTTCCATTTGGGACAGTGCACTTTCTGACACTTGTGTCATGTGTTGTGCATTCATTTGGTTGCTTTCACATTGCATGACATGCCATGGTGTGTTGGGTAGCTGAGATGGCGGGGGGTTTGATGACATGGCACTATATTCATGTTGTATTTTGCAAGGGGGTAGTCATTCATGCAGCATAAATGTGTGTCTTTTTGTGACACAGCATTGGTTGTCTTTCAGTAGGTAGGGATGCACACAATGTAACACTTCCAGGTGACCAATCTCAGGCTGGTATGGTTGTGACAGTTGACTGTCCCTTATGTCATCATCATTGATTGTCAGCTGGTATGTGCCAGGGCTGTGTGCACTCCACAGGGGTGTGATTTTAGGTGAAGTAATTAGCCACCAGCTGCGTACGGGCTGCCTCACCACGTGCCCTTTCCCCTCCCATGCGCATCGGCGTGCATGTGGTTGGGGATGTGGGGGCACCACCATGTCCACCGGTAGGCCCCGGCGGGTTGCAACGTTGTGCAGGACACATGCTGCCACTATGATCCTGCACACTACTGGGGGCGCGTATAGCAGCTGCCCACCAGAGCGGTCAAGGGAGCGAAAGCATGACTTGAGCACTCCCAATGTGCGCTCCACTATGCCCCGGGTTGCAATACGGGCTGTATTGTATCTTACCTCGGTGGTGTGGTGGGGTTCCGAATTCATCATGTGGGTGCTCAGAGGGTAGGCACTGTCCCATGGGGAGGTGATGATGGGTATCATTAGTGGGGTTGTGACATTACTCAGTATCTGACATGCTTGCATGTGCAGAGGCATTTATACTTAACAAGCAGCCATGTATCGCCATGCCGCCCAGCTTCCAGGTCCCGGTTTAGGGGTGACATTATGAAAATGAAACTGTCATGGGTGGGCCCTGGATAGTTGGCATATACTGAGGTGATGATTCCCTTGGCGTTGATGGAATGCCAGTGCTTGCGGTTTCTATAGATGTGCTCAGTTGCCCTGGGAGGACGTAGAGCCACATGGGTGCAATCAATGGCACCTAGCACTTTGGGGAAGTGTGCCACCCCGTAAAAGTCCTGGACGGCAGCCTGCCTTTCTGCAGGTGTTCTGGGCATGTATATGTGCCTGTGGACTGAAAAGCGTGCAGTCATGATGGCTAACACCTGGTGTAGGCAGCGTGACTACGTGGCCTGTGACACCCCCCCCCACTATGGCACTTGTCCGCTGATATGAACCAGTGGCCAAGAAGTACGGTACATTGAGCACCTTTTCCAAGGGGCTCAGTGCTTGGGAGCACAGGGTGGGTGATGTGAGGTTGTCTTTCAGTAGGTAGGGATGCACACAATGTAACACTTCCAGGTGACCAATCTCAGGCTGGTATGGTTGTGACAGTTGACTGTCCCTTATGTCATCATCATTGATTGTCAGCTGGTATGTGCCAGGGCTGTGTGCACTCCACAGGGGTGTGATTTTAGGTGAAGTAATTAGCCACCAGCTGCGTACGGGCTGCCTCACCACGTGCCCTTTCCCCTCCCATGCGCATCGGCGTGCATGTGGTTGGGGATGTGGGGGCACCACCATGTCCACCGGTAGGCCCCGGCGGGTTGCAACGTTGTTCAGGACACATGCTGCCACTATGAACCTGCACACTACTGGGGGCACGTATAGCGGCTGCCCACCAGAGCGGTCAAGGGAGCGAAAGCGTGACTTGAGCACTCTGAATGTGCGCTCCACTATGCCCTGGGTTGCAATATGGGCTGTGTTGTATCTTACCTCGGGTGGTGTGGTGGGGTTCCGAATTGGCGTCATCATGTGGGTGCTCAGTGGGTAGGCACTGTCCCCTGGGGAGGTGATGATGGGTGTCATTAGTGGGGTTGTGACATTACTCAGTATCTGACATGCATGCATGTGCAGAGGCATTTATACTCACCAAGCAGCCATATATCGCCATGCCGCTCAGCTTCTAGGTCCCGGTTTAGGGGTGACATTCTGAAAATGAAACTGTCATGGGTGGACCCTGGACAGTTGGCATATACTGAGGTGATGATTCCCTTGGCATCACATACTACCTGCACGTTGATGGAATGCCAGTGCTTGCGGTTTCTATAGATGTGCTCAGTTGCCTTGGGAGGACGTAGAGCCACATGGGTGCAATCAATGACACCTAGCACTTTGGGGAAGTGTGCCACCCCGTAAAAGTCCTGGATGGCAGCCTGCCTTTCTGCAGGTGTTCTGGGCATGTATAAGCGCCAGCGGACTGAAGAGCGTGCAGTCATGATGGCCAACACCTGGTGTAGGCAGCGTGACTGCGTGGCCTGTGACACCCCCCGCCCCCACTATGGCACTTGTCTGCTGAAATGAACAAGTGGCCAAGAAGTGCAGTACATTGAGCACCTTTTCCAAGGGGCTCAGTGCTTGGGAGCACAGGGTGGGTGATGTGAGGTCATCCTCCCACTCACTCACCAGGTCGAGTATTATGTTTGGTGGGAACCTGTACCTCCCATACACCTGGCATCAGGCGTCCCAAAAAGGCTGGTCCTGGGTGTAAAAATTCTGGGCCTGGCTAGACTCCTCCTGCGGTGTCCCACGACCACTGCTGCGAGGAATGGTATATTCATCGTGGCGTCTGAGCTTGTTTGTCGTTTGCGTGCACTTTTATGCTGCGCGGGGCTGCGTACGCCTGCTTCCTGCTGGCGTATGTGTTTCTGGATTAGCGCATCTTTTTTGGCGCATGCGTTTCCCCTGTTCGATTCCATGAATATGTGTTGTAGGCACCCGTGTGGGCGTTCCGCGCATTTACCTCCTGTACTTCCCCCGTAATGCCCAAATTTTCACACGTTGTTCCCCATTCCGCGTGTTACGCCCCGTGTTACGCCCACTTTTGTTGTGTGCGCCGCGCTATGTGCGCTTTCGCTGTGCGCGTAGCGCACACCGTTTGATGACGTGAGCACCCGCGTGCACCACGCACAATTTTAGCGCACATCCCAGGATTTACATGCGCACGGACTTCCATGAATCGATGTGCGCGGCTTTCGCACGCTTGCGCTGCCATTTTCGCGCTTGCGCTGCAATTTGCACGGTTTTGCACAATTGCGCTGAGATTTTCGGCGCACATTAATTCCATGAATCGGCCTGTAAGGGGGTAATTCATAGAATTCAGTGCACAAGTGGCGCTCGCGGCTGGCGCACAGTGTGCGCGTGCGACAGTCTGCGCCAGCCGCGTGCTCCAAAATCCATTTTCGCGCACATCATATTCATGGATTTTAACATCCATTCCAGCCATGGCGCAGAGTGGTGCAGCGACCCTGCAGCAGCGCCAGTTACGCCCCCAACCCCTCCCCGTGCGCCATGTACAGTGCACAAATCCCGTACATGGCGCACAGGCCAGTGGACCAGCATACAGGCCCCCAACCACGGAAACGCCTGTAAAACTCCCTGCGCACCACTCCGAATACACGTACCCCGCTGCACGGGGAGAATCACATGCGATTGGCCCTGGTTGAGCGGGGTACGTGGATTACTGGGGTTCGCGGGGAGTTTAACACGCGATTGGCCCTGTGCGAGCGGGGTACATGTATTTCGGGGGTGCGTGGGTAGTTTCACACGCAATTGGCCCTGTGCAAGCGGGGTACGTGTATTTCGGGGGTTCACGGGAAGTTTCACACGCGATTGGCCCTGTGTGAGCGGGGTACATGTATTTCGGGGGTTTGCAGGAAGTTTCACACGCGATTGACCCTGTGCGAGCGGGGTACGTGTATTTCGGGGGTTCGCAGGAAGTTTCACACGCGATTGGCCCTGTGCAAGCGGGGTACATGTATTTTGGGGGTTCGCAGGAAGTTTCACACACGATTGAACCTGTGCGAGCGGGGTATGTGTAATTCGGCGGTTCGCAGGAGGTTTCACACGCGAATGGCCCTGTGCGAGTGGGGTACGTCTATTATTGGGGTTCGCAGTGAGTTTCACACGCGATTGGCCCTGTGTGAGCGGGGTATGTGGATTACTGGGGTTCGCGGGGAGTTTAACATGCGATTGGCCCTGTGCGAGCGGGGTACATGTATTTCTGGGGTGCGCACGAAGTTTCACATGCGATTGGCCCTGGGCGAGCGGGGTATGTGTATTTCAGGGGTTCGCAGGAAGTTTCTCACCCGATTGGCCCTGTACGAGCGGGGTACGTGTATTACTGGAGTTTGTGGGGAGTTTCACACGCGATTGGCCATGTGTGAGCGGGGTACGTGTATTACTGGGGTTCGCAGGGAGTTTCACATGCGATTGGCCCTGTGCGAGCGGGGTACGTGTATTACTGGGGTTCGCGGGGAGTTTCTCATGCGATTGGCCCTGTGCGAGCCGGGTACGTGTATTACTGGGGTTCGCATGGAGTTTCACACGTGACTTCGCTGTCAGAGCGGGGTACATGTATCCAGTGGGGTGCGCGTTGAGTCCCACACGTGAATTGGCAGTGTGGGTCCTCCCAGGTGTGCCCTCTACCCCCTCCACGGCCCCTGCAGGCAGCCCACACCACAGGGGACTACCCAGCCCCCCTGGTCATGTGCCGGACGCAGCCCATCCACCATGTGCATGCCCCCCAGCCAGCCCACATGTCATCTTGCACTAGTGATCACCAACTCATGTCCCCCAGCACCCCCACCCATCCAGCAGTGAGCCTCAGGCCCTGACTTATGTCCCCAGGACCCCCACCCACCCAGCATTGACGGGCACCTGCCAGCAGGCCCCGACTCATGGCCCACAGCACCCCCACCCACCCAGCAGTGAGCCTCTGGCCTGACTCATGTCCCCCAGCACCCCCACCCACCCAGCATTGACGGGCACCTGCCAGCAGGCCCCGACTCATGTCCCCCAGCACCCCCACCCACCCAGCATTGACGGGCACCTGCCAGCAGGCCCTGACTCATGTCCCCCAGCACCCCCACCCCCCAGCATTGACGGGCACCTGCCAGCAGGCCCCGACTCATGTCCACCAGCACCCCCACCCACCCAGCAATGACGGGCACCTGCCAGCAGGCCCCGACTCATGTCCCCCAGCACCCCCACCCACCCAGCATTGACGGGCACCTGCCAGCAGGCCCTGACTCATGTCCCCTAGCACCCCCTCCCCCCAGCAGTGAGGTGCACCTGCCAGCAGGCCCGACTCATGTCCCCCAGAACCCCCACCCACCCAGCATTGACGGGCACCTGCCAGCAGGCCCCGACTCATGTTCCCCAGCACCCCCACCCACCCAGCAGTGAGCCTCAGGCCCTGACTCATGTCCCCCAGCACCCCCACCCACCCAGCATTGACGGGCACCTGCCAGCAGGCCCCGACTCATGTCCCCCAGCACCCCCACTCACCCAGCATTGACGGGCACCTGCCAGCAGGCTCCGACTCATGTCCCCCAGCACCCCCTCCCACCCAGTATTGACGGGCACCTGCCAGCAGGCCCCGACTCATGTCCTTCAGCACCCCCACCCACCAGCAGTGAGGTGCACCTGCCAGCAGGCCCCGACTCATGTCCCCCAGCACCCCCACCCACCCAGCATTGACGGGCACCTGCCAGCAGGCCCCGACTCATGTCCCCCAGCACCCCCATCCACCCAGCAGTGAGCCTCAGGCCCTGACTCATGTTCCCCAGCACCCCCACCCACTCAGCATTGACGGGCACCTGCCAGCAGGCCCCGACTCATGTCCCCCAGCACCCCCATCCACCCAGCAGTGAGCCTCAGGCCCTGACTCATGTCCCCCAGCACCCCCACCCCCCAGCAGTGAGGTGCACCTGCCAGCAGGCCCCGACTCATGTCCCCCAGCACCCCCACCCACCCAGCATTGACGGGCACCTGCCAGCAGGCCCCGACTCATGTCCCCCAGCACCCCCATCCACCCAGCAGTGAGCCTCAGGCCCTGACTCATGTTCCCCAGCACCCCCACCCACCCAGCATTGACGGGCACCTGCCAGCAGGCCCCGACTCATGTCCCCCAGCACCCCCATCCACCCAGCAGTGAGCCAGCAGACCCTAACTCATGTCCCCAGCACCCCCACCCACCCAGCAGTGAGCCTCAGGCCCTGATTCATGTCCCCCAGCACCCCCAACCACCCAGCATTGACGGGCACCTGTCAGCACGCCGCGACTCATGTCCCCCAGCACCCCCACCCACATAGCATTGAGCCTCAGGCCCTGATTCATGTCCCCCAGCACCCCACCCACCCAGCATTGACAGGCACCTGCCAGCAGGCCCTGAGTCATGTCCCCCAGCACCCCCACCCACCCAGCATTGACAGGCACCTGCCAGCAGGCCCCGACTTATGTCCCCCAGCACCCCCACCCACCCAGCATTGACGGGCACCTGCCAGCAGGCCCTGACTCATGTCCCCGAGCACACCCACCCACCCAGCAGTGAGCCTCAGGCCCTGACTCATGTCCCCCCTACATGACATAAAGATGGACAATCATGGCCCACATCTCCAACATAATACCACAGCACGCCCCCCCCCAGTCTTGAGACGCAATGATTTCCCAATCCACCCCACACTGACATGCCTATCTCAAGACACAAGCCAAAAGTCAACTATGTACATCAACACATGTCCGTCACACACACACACACATTGTTGGCATCGATTGTGTAAACCCACATTTTCACATGCATGAACTCAAAGAGCAAATTACACACATGGAAGTAAAATATCATAATGTATTATGGACAAAAATAAAGCAATGAAATGAAAGCATAAAAAAATTGCAAACATGAAATGAAAAGCATGTCCATAAGATGAGTACATGAAAAGTATAACCAATCCAAAGAAATCCAAAAGAAACATAGTCCAAACTCTCCCTCCATCAAAGCAAATCCAAAGGAAAAGTAAAAAATAAAATCCATTAATCCATGGTGAAATCCAAAGAAAAAGTTCAAATAAATCCATTGTCCAACTATGTACAATTAATTGTCAAGGGTGGGACCCGGAGGGTCATGCATTATGGTTTGTACACCACAGACACAGTGGATAGACACAGTGGATACAACGGTGACCGCACTGCATGTGTGAATCTACACATCATCACGGACATGTTTCATGCATCCATGGCGTTTCAAAGTCACACACACACTTCTCAGACACACACACACATGTGCACCATACATGTACATGAGAGCAGCACTCATCCCTCACCCCCCCTCCATGTCCAAGAACAGAGACTGGCATGCATTCATGTGTGCATTCCGCATACAGCTCCCCATGTTGTATTGGAACACATGCACAATCCATGTGGTTCACACATTACTGGTCTCACATGCATGACCATGATGTCCCTGCACACACACATCCATACATGGCCTATGTCACACATACAGGCAAGTATCAGACTACCAGCACACTGCAACATGCCCTGTCTCACACAGCAATGCTTGGCCACTTACCGCTCAACTCCGGACGGGTCTGCCCCCGAAGGATCTGGGCGTGGTGTGCTGGGACTACGCATTCCAGAACCCTCATCTGGATTTTGCTCATGCTGACCCGGCACCCCTCTGCATCCTCTGCCTTCGCGAGGCGCTGGTCCTTGTTGAGGGTCCTGGACCTGAAGTCCTCCCAGCGCTCCCGCATGTGCTTGATTTCGCGGGTTTCCACCCCCTCCGCGTTGATGGCAACCACTACAACCTCCCAGATCCTCTCCCATCCTTCCTTGTTGGCGCGTGATGTTCCGAAGAGGGCATCATAATGCCCCAGGACATGCTCCACCAGGACACCAACTTCCTTCTCAGTGAAGCTGGTGGCCCTCTGCCTCTCTGGCTGGGGGTCGCCAGTGGTCTCAGATGTTGGTGTGCCCGACATGGCGACCCCCGAGGCAGGCGTTGGTGGGCAACTGGGTCCTGGGGCTGGGCTGTGGAGCGATGGTATCCCAGTCGGGAGTCTTCTGTTCCAGCAGGGGTGGACACAGCAACTGGACCCCTGCAGATGGTTGACGTGCAGGCAACAAATAGCAGGGCACATGGGCAACAGGCAGGCAGCAGCAGATGGCTGGTGGGAGCATGATCGGGGCTCTTGGGGGCAGGAAAATGGCCTTTTGGGTAGGAGCGTGGTCACCCGTGTGTTTTTGCGTGGCCAGCTTGATACAGAGTGATTTGGCATGTGAAAAAAGTGCACGTCAGCGTGAAATCCGAGGAAAGGCCCTTAGTGCATAAGCGCGTAAGTGACGTTACGCGCGCGGGGGTTCCCCACAACATGGGTGCATTGTGAATCAGCACGTGAGAAAACTGCACATCACCGTGGTATTGGAGGAAAGGGCCTTAGCGCGTAAATAACATTGCACGTGTGGGCTACCTTAAAAGGTACGAGTATCACGCTATTTTCTTGTACGTGCTTTTTGTGGAGAGCGAGCAGGTGTTTCTTGTACTTCTTGTCAGTTCACACGCGATTACTTCACAACGTTTCCAGTTCGTACTCCCTGTTTCCTCGGACTGCGTTCTTTTCTTCTTTTGGCGGGGGTGTTGCCAACGCGCACACGTGCGTCTTTTTCACGTTCTTTTTCAAGGCAGACGGTGAGTCGCGCACCTATTTTCCAACTGTGGTTTCCCCCGTGTGTCGCCTATCCCTTCAGAGGTCATTGTAGGCTAAGTGTAACACGCGTACGCTTATTTTTGTGTTTCTGGGTGCCACAGCGTAGTGCGGGTTCATTTTTCCAAGCACGTGGTCTACCAGGGGTTGCGTGCACATGTACTTTTGTTTTTGGAGTGCCTGTGCGTTGCTTGACCCGTCATCTTCCCCCAGGGGTCACATACAGCCTTGCTAGAGCACTAGGGTACGAATTCCATCTAGTACCATCCCCTTTCACCCCAATTGCCCAGGAAAATTGTTTACTGCAACTCCCATACGCACAACAACATCAGTGCCATGGTTGGGAGGCGACCAAGCAGTAAGGGAGGCAAAGGTAGCCGACCTCCAAAAGGTGGGCGTGGTGGGCGCGGTAGGGGACATGGCCAGGATTTGCAGGGTGCCCCTAGAGCCCTTTGTGTGGAGGACCAATCAGGGACACCTATGCTCCCCCAATGGTTGTGGGAAACGTAGCTGACACCAACCCAGCGCAGCCCTTGTTGGACTGGCCCATTTTGTCACCTGAACCGCACAGGATGACTCCCAGGCTGACTTCCAGGACAACAAGTCTAATCCACGTGTGTCAGTGAAAGTTGCTGTCCCCAGGCCACGTGGATCTGGGCAGCAATGTCATCTGCTGCCCCAAGTAGCCAGGGTGGGGAGGCTGCAGGGGCAGCTGCAGCTCAATCCACCCAAGCTCCGAGTCTCCCAGCCGCGACAGTGTCAGTCCAGGTCCATCACACCAACGTTGCCCCTGCCGACAACACCCTGCCGCCAATGCCTGCACCAAGACCTATGGTCATTGTGCCTTTACAGGCTTCTAGTACCCAGTCCACCTGCGCTTCTGCCCCTACTGACCAGAGCGGCATAAGCCACTCAGGATCCACACCATCTTACAAGAAGAAGAAGAAGGGTGCTCTTGCACTACAGGCTGAGACCCCAGACACGGCTACACACTCCGGGACGTCAAGGAAGCCTAGCTTCAATGACGCCGAACTTGATGCACTTGTGGCCTATGTGTCGGCACATAGCCGTGAAATGTTGGTGACTGCAGGCTGTAAGACTACGACTGCTCAATGTAGGGCCCACTGGCAGACCATCGTGGACCACATTAGTGCCCTTGGATTTGTGAGGCGCACAGCTGATGATTGCTACAAGCGGTGGAATGACCTTAAACGCAGAGCAAAGAACAAGCTGGCTGCCAATCATGCCTCTACTCTGGTGACTGGCGGTGGGTCTCCACCAGAGGACGACCAACTCACTGAACATGAGTCTGTGTCGGGAACCTTCGTCACAGAGGAACAGATCCAATGCTTCGGAGACCTACCAGATTATGAGGCATTGTCCGGTCAGTGCCCATGCAAGTGTGTGTAATCCATGTGTATGTTTCTTGGGTAATGTGTAATGATTGAGTGCCAGGTGAGGGTGTGTACTCCAGAGTGGTATGGTATGTGCTTCCTCCAAACCATTCACCGGCCTTGGGTTTGGGTATGACAGTATCCCTTCTGACTACAGTAGCCAACTAGCGCCACATTACTGCAGTTGCCCTTGAACTGTCATCTTGCAACAACATTGTTCTGATTTTTCAGTGTTCATTCACCCTTATTGTTTCAATCCTCCCCTTTTTGCAACACATTTGTCTGCCGTAATGCCACATATGTGACATGCTTCTGTCATAGATTACAACCCACATTGGGCCACATTTATTACCTTGTTATGGGAATGATTTGACCATTCAGGCTGATTGAGTAAGGGCCTGTTCACATTCATTTTTGGGGCCTGTTTGAATGGTGAACATGATTGTTGTTTCCTGTCATGTTGAAGTGAACAACCATTGATGTATCGATCTGCCTGCCATCACTGTATTATTGCACACTGGATGTGTTGCAGTGTGTGGCACATGCATATTTTGTCACACTATTTTGCATTTTTCATCTCATCATGTCCATCTCACATGGATGGGTGACAGTACTCAGTCACTGACATATGGCTGTACATGTCAAATATACCATGGATATGCTACGTGCCATCTGTGTGCTGGCATGTGTCATGTATGTGGATTGCCCATGCCACTCACAGGCTAATATGTGATGCCAGTGCTATCCAGCATGCAGCACATGTGTTGATTTTCCATCTTGGAGTCCTCAGTGTCTGCTTTTTGCCTCCCTTTCCAAATCATTGACAGTGCATGCATGCCAGGGTTATAGTCGTGTGGGACATGTGTTATTCATGGACTGGATCTCTGCCTTGTCAGGCCTATGTGTGTGCTATGGTGCTCATGCCTGTTTCCATTTGTTGTCTTTCATGTTTTTGCAGGTGATGACGCACTTGATGCTGTTGAGGTGGAGGAGATGGTGCAGACCCAGGAGGAATCTCAGCCATGACCGGGCACCAGTGGAGGACGTGGTGTGGTGGTGGGTGAAAACCCTATCCTCCTGCAGACCATACTGTCCACGGGTGTCTCTGGGTGCACCTCCGCAGACCTCTATGATTCAGGTGCTGAATCGGACAGTGGGACTTATGTGCTGTCGCAGGTGAGTGTTTCTGGCAGGGATGCTGTTCTGTCCAACCCACCTGCACCGGGGGTAGGACCCTCTATGGGGATGTCAGTGTTGGTAACTCCACCTTTGGCGGTTACGGATGCAGGTTCACACTCCACAACATCTGATCCTGTTCCTGGGCCAGCAGATCAGAGGGGGAATGCAGTCCTGCAGCCTCAGGCAGTGCCAGCACAGCAAGGTGCTGATCGCCTTGCCCCAAACCGGTGTGGTGCTCGCCGACCCGGTGGCCATACGCCACCAGGCAATACTGTATGGGAAAACGCGTTTTACAGTATAGCAAAACAACAGGGAGCATCGGTTGAAATGATGGCTAAGGCAATGGAGAGGGTGGCCACTTCCATTCTCCCCCCTGAAAGGCAGATGGAGCAACAACAGCAGGCCACAGACTCCATTTGCCAATCACACAGGGAAGACATGTTGGCGTCCAACAGGGACCGACAGGCGGCACTGGAGACTCTGCGCGAAGCCATATCTGTAGAGTCACAGGGCCACAGGGATGCCCTGAGGTTAGAACTCCATTTCCTCAAGGAAACTCTGGGTGAACTTGAGGCTTCCCGAAATTTTAAGTCAGAACAGCAGCTGGAGCAGCTCACACGTTCGCTCTGAGCTGGGCATCCACTGTGTATTCCAGCTGGGCACATGCAGGCTTGTCCTGTCTTTGGGTTAGATGCTTGGGTTCATGACACACACACCCCTCCTGCTTCCCCTTTCCATGGGCTTGCAGAGGGTGTGACCAAGTGACAGTGACTTACACAGTAACATTGGGCTCCCATGAGCTGTGTGGGCAGTATGTAGTCAAAACTGTGTGGACATCCCTGGTGGGGAATGTTGTTGTATTGAACACTGCATGGTGTATTGATATGTTCTTGTGCATCCATGTCTTCCTCCTTATTCACAGGTACCTTCTTCATGTCTTCACATGGCCATCTGCTTTGCAGATGCAGTTCATGTTGCATGCAGTACACTGACACATTTGCCTGACAGCAACCCACACCCTTCAGTTGGAAGGGGTCGATGTGCTCGCTTATTCAGGTTGTAAGACTTGCACTACTTTGATTTTGTACTGTCATATTTTGCCACTGTTTCATCCTGTGTTGCTGTATTGTGTTGCTGGTAAGTATTTGTTCATGTGTGCTGTTTGTTATTGATTACTGGGAGCATATTGTCTGTGGCCTGTTTCCATTTGGGACAGTGTACTTTGTGACACTTGTGTCATGTGTTGTGCATTCATTTGGTTGCTTTCACATTGCATGACATGCCATGGTGTGTTGGGTAGCTGAGATGGGGAGGGGTTTGGTGACATGGCACTATTCTCATGTTGTATTTTGCAAGGGGGTAGTCATTCATGCAGCATAAATGTGTGTCTTGTTGTGACACAGCATTGGTTGTCTTTCAGTAGGTAGGGATGCACACAATGTAACACTTCCAGGTGACCAATCTCAGGCTGGTATGGTTGTGACAGTTGACTGTCCCTTATGTCATCATCATTGATTGTCAGCTGGTATGTGCCAGGGCTGTGTGCACTCAACAGGGGTGTGATTTTAGGTGAAGTAATTAGCCACCAGCTGCGTACGGGCTGCCTCACCACGTGCCCTTTCCCCTCCCATGCGCAGCAGCCGTGCATGTGGTTGGGGATGTGGGGGCACCATCATGTCCACGGGCAGACCCGGCGGGTTGCAACGTTGTGCAGGACACATGCTGCCACTATGATCCTGCACACTACTGGGGGCGCGTATAGCAGCTGCCCACCAGAGCGGTCAAGGGAGCGAAAGCATGACTTGAGCACTCCCAATGTGCGCTCCACTATGCCCCGGGTTGCAATACGGGCTGTATTGTATCTTACCTCGGTGGTGTGGTGGGGTTCCGAATTCATCATGTGGGTGCTCAGAGGGTAGGCACTGTCCCATGGGGAGGTGATGATGGGTATCATTAGTGGGGTTGTGACATTACTCAGTATCTGACATGCTTGCATGTGCAGAGGCATTTATACTTAACAAGCAGCCATGTATCGCCATGCCGCCCAGCTTCCAGGTCCCGGTTTAGGGGTGACATTATGAAAATGAAACTGTCATGGGTGGGCCCTGGATAGTTGGCATATACTGAGGTGATGATTCCCTTGGCGTTGATGGAATGCCAGTGCTTGCGGTTTCTATAGATGTGCTCAGTTGCCCTGGGAGGACGTAGAGCCACATGGGTGCAATCAATGGCACCTAGCACTTTGGGGAAGTGTGCCACCCCGTAAAAGTCCTGGACGGCAGCCTGCCTTTCTGCAGGTGTTCTGGGCATGTATATGTGCCTGTGGACTGAAAAGCGTGCAGTCATGATGGCTAACACCTGGTGTAGGCAGCGTGACTACGTGGCCTGTGACACCCCCCCCCACTATGGCACTTGTCCGCTGAAGTGAACCAGTGGCCAAGAAGTGCGGTACATTGAGCACCTTTTCCAAGGGGCTCAGTGCTTGGGAGCACAGGGTGGGTGATGTGAGGTCATCCTCCCACTCACTCACCAGGTCACGTATTATGTGTGGTGGGAACCTGTACCTCCCATACACCTGGTCATCAGGCATCCCAAAAAGGCTGGTCCTCGATGTAAAAATTCTGGGCCTGGCTATCCTCCTCCTCCTGCGGTGACCCACGACCACTGCTGCGAGGAATGGTATATTCATCGTAGCGTCTGAGCTTGTTTTTTGTTTGCGCGCGGGGCCGCTTATGCCTGCTTCCTGCTGGCGTGCATGTTTCCGGATTAGCGCGTCTTTTTTGGCACACACGTTTTTTCTGTTCAATTCCATGAATACGTGTTGTTGGCACACGTGTGGGCATTCCGCGCATTTACCTCCTGTACTTCCCCCGTAACGGCCACATTTTCACACGTTGTTCCCCACTCTACGTGTTACGCCCAATTTTATTGTGTGTGCCACGCTATGTGCGCTTTCGCTGTGCGCGTAGCACATGCCGTTTGA
The DNA here is from genome assembly GCF_040938575.1 of Ambystoma mexicanum. NCBI lineage: Eukaryota > Metazoa > Chordata > Amphibia > Caudata > Ambystomatidae > Ambystoma > Ambystoma mexicanum. The sequence continues at coordinate 292,155,551 of NC_090941.1, forward strand.
TGACATGTGCGCCCGCATGCACCACGCACGATTTTAGCACACATCCCAGGATTTACACACGCACGGACTTCTATGAATCGATGTGCGTGGCTTTCGCACGCTTGTGCTGCGATTTTCACGCTTGCGCTGCGATTCGCAGGCTTTCGCATGCTTGCGCTGTGATTTTCGGTGCACATTAATTCCATGAATCGGCCTGTAAGTCATTACATCTCAGTAGACTGCTTTGCAAAAACATAGGCAGACATTGTGAGTGCAAAGTTTGATGGTAAGGTTTGAATAAAGACTTCCCATGAGGACGGGGCAGGAATTGGTTGGGAAGGGCCATAGGGATTAGCATGGCCATTAGCAGTCAATGGGTGGGCAAATAACAAAACAACACCTACAAGCTGCGTGTCCCACCTCAAATGCCATTTCTCCCTATCTGTACTCTAATGCAATAGTTTTGGCTTATTGCCATCACAAGCAACACCTAATAGTGGAAACTAAAAAGGTGGATACAATTCAGTCCACCCAGCCAGCACTTATAGTATATTTAGCCAAGGAGACCCCCTGCTGCTTCAGGATGATATTGTGACTCGGCATCAAAAGCAGCAGGAAAAGGTGAAGCTGACATTAAAAACAAGGAAACTAAAGAAATGAACAAGGAAGAGAAATAGCAAAGAGAAAACATGGCAAACGTTTAGAAATATCACAGAAAACACCAAGAAAGAACAACAGATCGCTGAGTGGCCCCACCAACACTGCAGTGACAGTCTTTACTGATACCGTCTGATCTTTCACAGGTAAGTATTACTGCTGACTGAGAACTCTGTGATGGAAGCAACTGATTTCATTCATAGGTCTGATGAACACTCCCTTTGCTAAGTCCTTTAATGACACTCAATCCTGGTGTTGTTGCTCCCACTGCCATCATGTGGGAATGCTGAAGAAAAAGTGAGCAGCAGGTTGGGCTTCTGCAGTCGGGGTGATGGATTGGTCTAATGTGATAATGCTGCAATTTCCCATCTCTTGACCTCCAGGAGGTGAAAATCATGTGCTGGGGCTTGGGTGTGTAGGTCTGAAAACAATCCATACTCCGACTTGCTTAACATTTAGGTTATGAAGCAAGAATTGATTGATAAATGTTCCCTTAATGTTGTCTTTTTACCAGCGCCCTACAAATTGGGACTCGTTGCAATAGCTGTGAAACCGTACATTAATCCAGTGTAGCAGATATGCAAATTCTAAGGAGAGAGCAAGGGATAGCGCATGGATATTGCTACTGACAATTTCCACTCATTTCAATTTTCCACAGGTCTAAGTGCTGCAGCCTTCAGGGTACATACAGATGTCTATTGTGATATTTAGTCACATTAACATCCAAATATGCTAGTTTTACAAACACTGTTGCACTTTAATAAAGTATAGTTTGCTTCAATTTTGTGCATCTTTGTTAAAAATGTTAAGCAAGTGGTCATGTTCCTTACTGTTCCTTACTGTTATTGTTCACCCAACACAGCACAGTAGCACTTCTGTCTAAACCCATCACCTTAATGGCATTAAAACCATTCTCGCTCATGCAGTTCATAGCAAGAAGTTGATTGATTTGAGAGAGAGAGAATTTCACTCTGATCAGTCTAAATTTCAATAATGCAACCTCAATATAGTTATAAAGTCTGCCCCCAACTCCTATGATCTTCTCATCCTCATACATAGGAGAATACATAGTAATTGGCAGGACAGCTGATTCATCATTTTAAAAGCTGTCAGAGATGTATTTTAACTCTGCTGGGTTACCTGTAACTAGTTGGACAAAACAGATCTCTACTCAGGAAAGTGGAGGCAATCCATGCATCATCATCCAGAAAGACCCCCAAATCAGTATCCTACCTCTGCGTCATCTTACAGGGCAACGACATATGGGGGATACACCTCAGGATCTGCAAAACCACAGAATCCACGCCCAATGCAGATAGCATCTCCCACAGAGGGATGCTCCATACAGTACCCAACCCGAAATGCCACACAGAATGCTACATAGCAGGTACCTTCCCAAGGCAGTACACCACCATGGGAGCAGAATGGGCTGTCACGAGGGACGGTCACACATTATGCGTCGTGGGAGACAACATATCCCCGCTCCCGGGAATAAACATGGATTCACAATAGGACAGCCCACAGTGAGCCCTGACATGTCCAGTCCTATCAGTCACCCTGGTCCCAGAAAATGAACCTAAGGTGGGAGTGAAGATAGGAGACTGTGTAACGCTCGCTGTAACGCTCACCTGATTCTCGCAGAGGCGCCGGTCTTGACTGGGCGACTACCGTATCTTCAAAGGTGATGTGTAGCACCCGGTTGGCTCTTTGGGCTGGACCTCTGTGCACTGTATGCCTGACTTCAAGAGTAAGATGTCTGCAGACAGAAAATATGGGATTAATGAACTGGGGTTATTGGGGGTGTCCCTATCTCTTCCCTTTTTTGCTCTCCTGTAGACCCCCAAAGGTTAACGCTCTCACCTTAGGTAAGTGAATGCCGAGCTCTCCATCTGCCTCGGGGCAGGGTGCTGTAACCATTTTCTTCACTGGATCGGTAGCGCAGGCCTCTTGACTTCAGAGGACTGCTGTCCGTCGTTTACTGCACGAATGGTAAGTTTCGAGTAATTCTATTGTCTTTAAAGTCTTTAGCAATGATGTCTCTTGTTTTGCAGGTTCCGGCGATGGCGGATGACGGGCTGAAGTGAGTTGAAGATGGAGTCCGTATGATGAATAGAAGCGCCTGGAAGCACGTAAGTAAGCGCTTGTTGCCTGCTTCACGATGCGCTCTAACTGTCTTTTATTTTGCAGGTACGAGTTCGGAGCGGCTGCAGGGTGCCAGAATACCCACTGGGGTTGATGTGGAAAGGAGTAATGGCACGTGAGTATTAAAGTTCCCCAATGTCTTTAAACGCACCTTGTTTTGTCTTTCAGATGCAGGATGCAGCGCCGAAGGCCTCCGGAGCGTGCAAAGAGTCGGTAAGCTTTTGTCTTTCAGATGCCGGAATGCAGTGTGAAGACCTCCGGAGCGCACGAAGAGTAGGTAAGCCTTTGTCTTTCAGATGCCGGAATGCTAACCTGTTCTTTCTTGTCTTTATAGGTGTTGCTGAAGACTGGATTCAGGATGGTAAGCCTTTTTCCTTAGGCCCAGGATCCGATGCAGAAGACACGATGAGCGTTCTGCTGCAGAGGATGCAGAATAACGCAAAGCAAGATTCATCCACCGGGTGTGGTTTAAATAGCCTCCTGTAGTGCTTAGGTGTCTCCTTCCACAGCCACGCCTAGGTAAGAAAAGAGTTCCTGCTTTCCAGAAGAGTTCCAGTGTTCTGAATCTAGGGAGTGGCTCCTGCCCCACCCAACAGGAAAAGTAGTTCCAAACAGAAGAGGATCAGAGGCTCAGCTGGCAGGCAAGTAAGCAGCATGGTCTGCTGCAGGTAAGTCCACCCAAGCATTATGAGCCCGGCGCTTCCAGCGCTGGGACTGGGCACATTTATGAGCCTGGTGCCACTGGCGCCAGGACTGGGTCCAAAAGGTCCCAATTGGGACTGGTTGGCCCTCGGAACCTGGGTTATGGATCTGCTTCCAAGGGAGTTGGGAAAACCCTGACCTTTTGGAAGCAGAGATCATGACAGTACCCCCCCCTCAAGGCCCCTCCCAAACCAGGCTTCTTCGGGGGTTTTGGCCTGTCAGGAAATGTTCGGTGAAATCTTTTGATTAGGCGAGGAGCGTGGACATATTCAGCAGGTTCCCAGGATCTCTCTTGGGGGCCGTAGCCTTTCCAGTCAATTAGTGCAACGCTCACCTGATTCTCGCAGAGGCGCCGGTCTTGACTGGGCGACTACCGTATCTTCAAAGGTGATGTGCAGCACCCGGTTGGCTCTTTGGGCTGGACCTCTGTGCCCTGTATGCCTGACGTGCAGAGTAAGATGTCTGCAGATAGAAAATACAGGGTTAATGAACTGGGGTTATTGGGGTGTCCCTATCTCTTTCCTCTTCTCCTCTCCTGTAGACCCCCACAGGTTAACGCTCTCACCTTAGGTAAGTGAATGCCGAGCTCTCCATCTGCCTCGGGGCAGGGTGCTGTAACCAGTTTCTTCACCGGATAGGTAGCGCAGGCCTCTTGACTTCAGAGGACTGCTGTCCGTCGTTTACTGCACGAACGGTAAGTTTCGAGTAACTCAAATGTCTTTAAAGTCTTTAATAATGATGTCTCTTGTTTTGCAGGGTTCCGGCGATGGCGGATGACGGGCTGAAGTGCCTTGAAGATGGAGCCCGTGTGATGAATAGAAGCGCCTGGAAGCACGTAAGTAAGCGCTTGTTGCCAGCTTCACAATGCGCTCTAACTGTCTTTTTATTTTGCAGGTACAAGTTCGGAGCGGCTGCAGGGTGCCGGGATACCCACTGGGTTAGATGTGGAAAGGAGTAATGGCACATGAGTATTAAAGTTCCCCAATGTCTTTAAACGCACCTTGTTTTGTCTTTCAGATGCGGGATGCAGCGCCGACGGCCTCCGGAGCGTGCGAAGAGTTGGTAAGCTTTTGTCTTTCAGATGCCGGAATACAGTGTGAAGACCTCCGGAGCGCACGAAGAGTAGGTAAGCCTTTGCCTTTCAGATGCCGGAATGCTAACCTGTTCTTTCTTGTCTTTATAGGTGTTGCTGAAGACTGGATTCAGGATGGTAAGCCTTTTTCCTTAGGCCCAGGATCAGATGCAGAAGACACGATGAGCGTTCTGCTGCAGAGGATGCAGAATAACGCAAAGCAAGATTCATCCACCGGGTGTGGTTTAAATAGCCTCCTGTAGTGCTTAGGTGTCTCCTTCCACAGCCACGCCTAAGTAAGAAAAGAGTTCCTGGTAAGAAAAGAGTTCCTGCCTTCCAGAAGATTTCCAGTGTTCTGCATCTAGGGAGTGGCTCCAGCCCCACCCAACAGGAAAAGTAGTTCCAAACAGAAGAGGATCAGAGGCTCAACTGGCAGGCAAGTAAGCAGCATGGTCTGCTGCAGGTAAGTCCACCCAAGCATTATGAGCCCGGCGCTTCCAGCGCTGGGACTGGGCATATTTATGAGCCTGGTGCCACTGGCGCCAGGACTGGGTCCAAAAGGTCCCCATTGGGACTGGTTGGCACTCGGAACCTGGGTTATGGATCTGCTTCCAAGGGAGTTGGGAAAACCCTGACCTTTTGGAAGCAGAGATCATGACAGTACCCCCCCTCAAGGCCCCTCCCAAACCGGGCTTCTCCGGGGGTTTTGGCTTGTCAGGAAATGTTCGGTGAAATCTTTTGATTAGGCGAGGAGCGTGGACATATTCAGCAGGTTCCCAGGATCTCTCTTGGGGGCCGTAGCCTTTCCAGTCAATTAGGTAGAATAGTTTAGATTTGGAGATCTTGGAGTCCAGAATGCTTTTGACTTCAAACTCGAGTTCTCCATCAACTAGGATAGGTTTTGGAGATTTGGTTAGTCGGGTTTGAGGTTGCATGGGTTTTAATAGAGAGACGTGGAAGACCGGATGTATCTTCATGTGCGGGGGCAAGTCCAACTTGACCGCTACTGGGTTTACTATGGTAGTGATGGAATAGGGACCAAGGTATCTTGGGTTGAATGTGCGTGGCCCTTTTAGAGATAGATATTTGGTGGATAACCAGACTTGATCCCCTACTTGATAGTGAGGGGCTTCCTTCCGATGTTGATCTGCTCCTTTCTTGTATTGTTCTTTAGCCCTTTGAAGGTGAGAAACAGCTTCCTTAAAGGCTTGGGTGATTGTAGAATGCAGGTAGTCTACTGCTGGTGTTTCAAGATCTTGGAGGGGATCCAACTCCGAGGTTCGAGGGTGACTGCCGTACAAAAGAAAAAATGGGGTTTTCCCAGTTCCCGAATGGACAGAGTTATTGTAGGCATACTCGGCTATCCAAAGGATATCTTTCCAAGTTTTTTCAGTTTGTTGCAGCATGCAGCGTAAATACTGTTCCAGAGTTTGATTGGTCCTCTCGGTTTGTCCGTCGGTCTGAGGGTGGTGACTGGTCGATAGTCTCACATCAATTTGAGCCGACCGACAGCAACTTCGCCAAAAATGAGAAATAAATTGACTACCTCGATCCGAAATTAGAACCGAAGGAAAACCGTGCAGTCGGACGATGTTTTCGAGAAATTCTCGGGCCAGAGTTGCTGCTGTTGGCAAGCCTTTGAGCGGAATGAAATGCGCCATCTTGGAGAATAAGTCCACGATTACTAGAATCGTATTGTATCCGGAGCATGGAGGTAGATCGGTGATGAAGTCCATAGAAAGCGTATGCCAAGGGCGAGGTGGGATGTCAATAGGGCGTAAGAGGCCTGCTGGTCTTTCCTTTTGACTCTTGTTTTGGGCGCATACTCCACAGGACATTATAAAGTCTCTGATATCTTTTTTCCAAGACGGCCACCAGAAGTAGCGCTTGATCTTTTCTGAGGTCTTGGCTATACCGGGATGACCTTCCATTAAAGAGTCGTGATAACAAGAGATTACTTTTTTCTGTAAATCTGTGCTGGGTAGGTATAATCGTTCTTGGAAATACAATAAGTTGTCCTTTACTGCAAAGTCCTTTCCCTGCAGATGCCAATTCTGTATGTCTGCTGGAGTTACAAGTTGCCTGGCTTTATCCTTAACTTCCTCTATGGATTCTGTGGCGATTACACCCAGAATTCTTTGTTCGGGAATGATTGGTACAGGTTTAGGGTTGATCAAGTGTTCTTCCACTCCCATCCGAAAAAGGGCATCGGCTTTACCGTTTTTTGTACCAGGTCGATAGGTAATTATGAAGTCAAACTCGGCAAAGAATAATGCCCAACGGAGTTGTCTAGAGGATTGGGCTTTTGCGGTTTTCAAATATTGCAGGTTTCGGTGATCCGTAATCACAGTAACGGTGTGTCGGGCCCCCAGCAGATAATGCCGCCAAGCCTTAAAGGCAGACTTGATAGCCAGAAGTTCCTTGTCAGTAATCGTGTAATTGACTTCAGGAGGCGAGAATTTGCGGGACCAAAATGCCACGGGATGCAACTGATTGGTTACCGGGTCCTTTTGTGATAGAACTGCCCCCATAGCAAGGCTTGAAGCATCAGTTTCCACGATGTAGGGGAGTTCGGGGCGAGGGTGTTTTAAGATTGGTGCAGAGATAAATTTAGTCTTCAAATCCTGGAAAGCTTGTTCCGCCTCGGTAGACCATTCAAAACGTTTGTTTTTCTTTAACAAGGCAGTGATGGGCTGGACTATTCGAGAGAACTCGGGGATAAACCTGCGGTAAAAGTTAGCGAAGCCTAACATGCTTTGCACACCTTTTACGGAAGATGGTGATGGCCATTTGGGAACTGCATCGACCTTCTTTGAATCCATACGCACTCCGCCAGGCGATAATATGAATCCCAAGAATTCAACTTCAGTCACGTTGAAAACACATTTTTCCAACTTAGCGAAAAGTTTGTGTTGACGCAATCTTTCGAGGACCATTTTCACGTGTTTCCGATGTTCAGATTCCGATGAAGAATAAACGAGAATGTCGTCGATGTAAACAACAACACACACATCTATGAGCTCTCTGAGGACATCGTTCATAAAATATTGAAAGGCGGCCGGGGCATTGCAAAGTCCGAAGGGCATGACCTGATATTCAAATAGCCCATACTTGGTGCGGAAGGCCGTCTTCCATTCATCGCCCTCTTTTACTCGTACCAAGTGGTAAGCTCCTCTAAGATCCAGCTTTGTATATATGCATGCTTTTCTGACTTGGTCCAGGAGTTCAGGGATCAAAGGTAACGGATATCTATTCTTAACGGTGATCTGGTTCAGGGAGCGATAATCGATACAAGTTCTAAGGTCTCCTTCCTTTTTTGGAACGAAGAACAAAGCTGAAGAGGCAGGGGACTTGGAAGGACGAATAAACCCATTTGCCAGGTATTGATCCAGGTATTGTCGAAGGTGAAGGTTCTCAGGCTCGGTGAGGGCATAAATTCTACTACAAGGAGGAGTAGATCCAGGTATCAGGTCTATCTGGCAGTCATAAGACCTATGAGGAGGTAGAGAGTTAGCCTGCTCCTTCCGGAAAACATCTTGGTATTCTAGGTATTCGGGAGGTAACTGGGGAGTCTCTGAAGAAATTGCTGCCAGTGCAACACCAGGTGGAGGGTGACAAGTAGAGACACATTCTGGAAACTGGACCGTTCTTGCTCGCCAATCGATCAGAGGATTGTGTTTCTCTAACCAAGGTATTCCTAGAATAATCTGGAACTGAGGGGCCTTGATCACATCGAACACGATCTTCTCATGGTGTCCATCTTGACTTACTAGCGTCACCTCTTGAGTGGTATGCGTTACTGGCCCGGAGGCTATCTCCGTACCATCCACCGTAGTAATGACGTCCTTTACAGCCTTGGGACAAAGAGTTAGATTCATCCTCAAAACCATTTCATGATCCACATAATTGCCGATGGCACCGCTGTCGACGTAAGCTTCAATTGCATGTAATCGATCCGGATTATCAGGGCTAATGAGGACCATAGGTATCACGAAATGCGAGGTCACGGAACTGGTTTTCACGCTCGGCAAGAGGACCTCTATTCTTGTCGGGCGAGGTCGTTTCCCTGCTCAGAGTTTGTAACTGTGGTAACTGCAGCTCCTACTGCCTTCTTGGCAGGTTTCACCGGACAGTCTCGAAGAAAGTGCCCTGAGCTTCCGCAATATAGGCATAATTGCAACTGTTTTCTCCTTTCCCGCTCCCTTTGTGTTAGAGGACCTTTCAGACCCCCTATTTGCATGGGTTCCCCGGAGTCTACTCCTTTGGAAGGAGTTGGCGGTTTGGAAAATACTCGGGCATCAAACTTGGAATGATCGGCCTTCCTGTTCTACAGTCTGTGATCTATTTGAACGACCAAGTCTATATAATCCGAACAGTCTTGTGGGGGATTCACTACTTGGGCTAAAACGTCTTTGAGCTCTCCACGTAGACCTCTATAAAATAGCGTAATCCTTTTGTCCTCAGGCCATTGAGTTTCCACTATTCCACTAGTCTATTGAAAGATGCAATATAAGCCAAAAGGTCTTGATTACCCTGTCGCAACGAAAGAAGCTCATTGTCCAAGGCCTGCCCCTGTGCATGTCTTGCGAACAGTTTTTCCATACTAAGCTGAAAGGCTTGAAAATCATGGAGAACCGGATCATCTTGATTAACTAGAGGGATCGACCAGTCTGCCGCATTGCCACTAAGGTACGAAAGTACAAAAGCTACTTTAGCTTGATCAGTTGGAAAGGCTGCTGGCCGGCATAAGAAGTGCAACCGGCACTGATTGATAAATACCGCAAACCTCTTTGGGTCACCAGAAAATCGTTCGGGCGGAGCCAGAGGTACATTCCCAGGTAGGTTGATCTGCACTGGATTCATAGAGGATGTTGAAGGAAGATTTGCCCCTGATGCGGGTAGCGGGGTCTGTCCGGCTTGTGACTGTAGCAATTGTCTAGCAAGATCATCTGTTCTCTCCTTGGAAATAATTAGTTCCCTTCTTAGAGCGTTCGTTTCCTGACGAGCTGCATGCACTTCTGCCCTTAGTTCCCCAAGTAACCAGGCTAGGTGGTCAGTATCCGAGGTTTCCATAGCGCCTGGGCGAGAGTTTTGCGGTAGGCTTTGCGTTCTGTAACGCTCACCTGATTCTCGCAGAGGCGCCGGTCTTGACTGGGCGACTACCGTATCTTCAAAGGTGATGTGCAGCACCCGGTTGGCTCTTTGGGCTGGACCTCTGTGCCCTGTATGCCTGACGTGCAGAGTAAGATGTCTGCAGATAGAAAATACGGGGTTAATGAACTGGGGTTATTGGGGTGTCCCTATCTCTTTCCTCTTCTCCTCTCCTGTAGACCCCCACAGGTTAACGCTCTCACCTTAGGTAAGTGAATGCCGAGCTCTCCATCTGCCTCGGGGCAGGGTGCTGTAACCAGTTTCTTCACCGGATAGGTAGCGCAGGCCTCTTGACTTCAGAGGACTGCTGTCCGTCGTTTACTGCACGAACGGTAAGTTTCGAGTAACTCAAATGTCTTTAAAGTCTTTAATAATGATGTCTCTTGTTTTGCAGGGTTCCGGCGATGGCGGATGACGGGCTGAAGTGCCTTGAAGATGGAGCCCGTGTGATGAATAGAAGCGCCTGGAAGCACGTAAGTAAGCGCTTGTTGCCAGCTTCACAATGCGCTCTAACTGTCTTTTTATTTTGCAGGTACAAGTTTGGAGCGGCTGCAGGGTGCCGGGATACCCACTGGGTTAGATGTGGAAAGGAGTAATGGCACATGAGTATTAAAGTTCCCCAATGTCTTTAAACGCACCTTGTTTTGTCTTTCAGATGCGGGATGCAGCGCCGACGGCCTCCGGAGCGTGCGAAGAGTTGGTAAGCTTTTGTCTTTCAGATGCCGGAATACAGTGTGAAGACCTCCGGAGCGCACGAAGAGTAGGTAAGCCTTTGCCTTTCAGATGCCGGAATGCTAACCTGTTCTTTCTTGTCTTTATAGGTGTTGCTGAAGACTGGATTCAGGATGGTAAGCCTTTTTCCTTAGGCCCAGGATCAGATGCAGAAGACACGATGAGCGTTCTGCTGCAGAGGATGCAGAATAACGCAAAGCAAGATTCATCCACCGGGTGTGGTTTAAATAGCCTCCTGTAGTGCTTAGGTGTCTCCTTCCACAGCCACGCCTAAGTAAGAAAAGAGTTCCTGGTAAGAAAAGAGTTCCTGCCTTCCAGAAGATTTCCAGTGTTCTGCATCTAGGGAGTGGCTCCAGCCCCACCCAACAGGAAAAGTAGTTCCAAACAGAAGAGGATCAGAGGCTCAACTGGCAGGCAAGTAAGCAGCATGGTCTGCTGCAGGTAAGTCCACCCAAGCATTATGAGCCCGGCGCTTCCAGCGCTGGGACTGGGCATATTTATGAGCCTGGTGCCACTGGCGCCAGGACTGGGTCCAAAAGGTCCCCATTGGGACTGGTTGGCACTCGGAACCTGGGTTATGGATCTGCTTCCAAGGGAGTTGGGAAAACCCTGACCTTTTGGAAGCAGAGATCATGACAATTAGGTAAAATAGTTTAGATTTGGAGATCTTGGAGTCCAGAATGCTTTTGACTTCAAACTCGAGTTCTCCATCAACTAGGATGGGTTTTGGAGATTTAGTTAGTCGGGTTTGTGGTTGCACGGGTTTTAATAGAGAGACGTGGAAGACCGGATGTATCTTCATGTGAGGGGGCAAGTCCAACTTGACTGCTACTGGGTTTACTATGGTAGTGATGGAATAGGGACCAAGGTATCTTGGGTTGAATGTGCGTGGCCCTTTTAGAGGTAGATATTTGGTGGATAACCAGACTTGGTCCCCTACTTGATATTGAGGGGCTTCCTTCCGATGTTGATCTGCTCCTTTCTTGTATTGTTCTTTAGCCCTTTGAAGGTGAGAAACAGTTTCCTTAAAGGCTTGGGTGATTGTAGAATGCAGGTAGTCTACTGCTGGTGTTTCAAGATCTTGGAGGGGATCCAACTCCGAGGTTCGAGGGTGACTGCCGTACAAAAGAAAAAACGGTGTTTTCCCAGTTCCCGAATGGACAGAGTTATTGTAGGCATATTCGGCTATCCAAAGGATGTCTTTCCAAGTTTTTTCAGTTTGTTGCAGCATGCAGCGTAAATACTGTTCCAGAGTTTGATTGGTCCTCTCGGTTTGTCCGTCGGTCTGAGGGTGGTGACTGGTCGATAGTCTCACATCAATTTGAGCCGACCGACAGCAACTTCGCAAAAAATGAGAAATAAATTGGCTACCTCGATCCGAAATTAGAACCGAAGGAAAACCGTGTAGTCGGACGATGTTTTCGAGGAATTCTCGGGCCAGAGTTGCTGCTGTTGGCAAGCCTTTGAGCGGAATGAAATGCGCCATCTTGGAGAATAAGTCCACGATTACTAGAATCGTATTGTATCCGGAGCATGGAGGTAGATCGGTGATGAAGTCCATAGAAAGCGTATGCCAAGGGCGAGGTGGGATGTCAATAGGGCGTAAGAGGCCTGCTGGTCTTTCCTTTTGACTCTTGTTTTGGGCGCATACTCCACAAGACATTATAAAGTCTCTGATATCTTTTTTCCAAGACGGCCACAAGAAGTAGCGCTTGATCTTTTCTGAGGTCTTGGCCATACCGGGATGACCTTCCATTAAAGAATCGTGATAACAGGAGATTACTTTTTTCTGTAAATCTGTGCTGGGTAGGTATAATCGTTCTTGGAAATACAATAAGTTGTCCTTTACTGCAAAGTCCTTTCCCTGCAGATGCCAATTCTGTATGTCTGCTGGAGTTACAAGTTGCCTGGCTTTATCCTTAACTTCCTCTATGGATTCTGTGGCGATTACACCCAGAATTCTTTGTTCGGGAATGATTGGTACAGGTTTAGGGTTGATCAAGTGTTCTTCCACTCCCATCCGAGAAAGGGCATCAGCTTTACCGTTCTTTGTACCAGGTCGATAGGTAATTATGAAGTCAAACTCGGCAAAGAATAATGCCCAACGGAGTTGTCTAGAGGATTGGGCTTTTGCGGTTTTCAAATATTGCAGGTTTCGGTGATCCGTAATCACAGTAACGGTGTGTCGGGCCCCCAGCAGATAATGCCGCCAAGCCTTAAAGGCAGACTTGATAGCCAGAAGTTCCTTGTCAGTAATCGTGTAATTGATTTCCGGAGGCGAGAATTTGCGGCACCAAAATGCCACGGGATGTAACTGATTGGTTACCGGGTCCTTTTGTGATAGAACTGCCCCCATGGCAAGGCTTGAAGCATCAGTTTCCACGATGTAGGGGAGTTCGGGGCGAGGGTGTTTTAAGATTGGTGCAGAGATAAATTTAGTCTTCAAATCCTGGAAAGCTTGTTCCGCCTCGGTAGACCATTCAAAACGTTTGTTTTTCTTTAACAAGGCAGTGATGGGCTGGACTATTCGAGAGAATTCGGGGATAAACCTGCGGTAAAAGTTAGCGAAGCCTAACATGCTTTGCACACCTTTTACGGAGGATGGTGATGGCCATTTGAGAACTGCATCGACCTTCTTTGAATCCATACGTACTCCGCCAGGTGATAATATGAATCCCAAGAATTCAACTTCAGTCACGTTGAAAACACATTTTTCCAACTTAGCGAAAAGCTTGTGTTGACGCAATCTTTCGAGGACCATTTTCACGTGTTTCGGATGTTCAGATTCCGATGAAGAATAAACGAGGATGTCGTCAATGTAAACAACAACACACACATCTATGAGCTCTCTGAGGACATCGTTCATAAAATATTGAAAGGCGGCCGGGGCATTGCAAAGTCCGAAGGGCATGACCTGATATTCAAATAGCCCATGCTTGGTGCGGAAGGCAGTCTTCCATTCATCGCCCTCTTTTACTCGTACCAAGTGGTAAGCTCCTCTAAGATCCAGCTTTGTATATATGCATGCTTTTCTGACTTGGTCCAGGAGTTCAGGGATCAAAGGTAACGGATATCTATTCTTAACGGTGATCTGGTTCAGGGAGCGATAATCGATACAAGTTCTAAGGTCTCCTTCCTTTTTTGGAACGAAGAACAAAGCTGAAGAAGCAGGGGACTTGGAAGGATGAATAAACCCATTCACCAGGAATTGATCCAGGTATTGTCGAAGGTGAAGGTTCTCAGGCTCGGTGAGAGCATACATTCTACTACAAGGAGGAGTAGATCCAGGTATCAGGTCTATCTGGCAGTCATAAGACCTATGAGGAGGTAGAGTGTTAGCCTGATCCTTCCGGAAAACATCTTGGTATTCAAGGTATTCAGGAGGTAACTGGGGAGTCTCTGAAGAAATTGCTGCCAGTGCAACACCAGGTGGAAGGTGACAAGTAGAGACACATTCTGGAAACTGGACCGTTCTTGCTCGCCAATCGATCAGAGGATTGTGTTTCTCTAACCAAGGTATTCCTAGAATAATCTGAAACTGAGGGGCCTTGATCACATCGAACACGATCTTCTCATGGTGTCCATCTTGACTTACTAGCGTCACCTCTTGAGTGGTATGCGTTACTGGCCCGGAGGCTATCTCCGTACCATCCACTGTAGTAATGACGTCCTTTACAGCCTTGGGACAAAGAGTTAGATTCATCCTCAAAACCATTTCATGATCCACATAATTGCCGATGGCACCGCTGTCGACGTAAGCTTCAATTGCATGTAATCGATCTGGATTATCAGGATCATAGGTATCACGAAATGCGAGGTCACGGAACTGGTTTTCACGCTCGGCAAGAGGACCTCTATTCTTGTCGGGCGAGGTCGTTTCCCTGCTCAGAGTTTGTAACTTTGGTAACTGTAGCTCCTACTGCCTTCTTGGCAGGTTTCACCGGACAGTCTCGAAGAAAGTGCCCTGAGTTTCCGCAATATAGGCATAATTGCAACTGTTTTCTCCTTTCCCGCTCCTTTTGTGTTAGAGGACTTTCAGACCCCCAATTTGCATGGGTTCCCCGGAGTCTACTCCTTTGGAAGGAGTTGGCGGTTTGGAAAATACTCGAGCATCAAACTTGGAACGGTCGGCCTTCCTGTTCTGCAGTCTATGATCTATTTGGACGACCAAGTCTATATAATCCGAACAGTCTTGTGGGGGATTCACTACTTGGGCTAAAACGTCTTTGAGCTCTCCACGTAGACCTCTATAAAACAGCGTAATCCTTTTGTCCTCAGGCCATTGAGTTTCCACTATTCCACTAGTCTATTGAAAGATGCAATATAAGCCAAAAGGTCTTGATTACCCTGTCGCAACGAAAGAAGCTCATTGTCCAAGGCCTGCCCCTGTGCATGTCTTGCGAACAGTTTTTCCATACTAAGCTGAAAGGCTTGAAAATCATGGAGAACCGGATCATCTTGATTAACTAGAGGGATCGACCAGTCTGCCGCATTGCCACTAAGGTACGAAAGTACAAAAGCTACTTTAGCTTGATCAGTTGGAAAGGCTGCTGGCCGGCATAAGAAGTGCAACCGGCACTGATTGATAAATACCGCAAACCTCTTTGGGTCACCAGAAAATCGTTCGGGCGGAGCCAGAGGTACATTCCCAGGTAGGTTGATCTGCACTGGATTCATAGAGGATGTTGAAGGAAGATTTGCCCCTGATGCGGGTAGCGGGGTCTGTCCGGCTTGTGACTGTAGCAATTGTCTAGCAAGATCATCTGTTCTCTCCTTGGAAATAATTAGTTCCCTTCTTAGAGCGTTCGTTTCCTGACGAGCTGCATGCACTTCTGCCCTTAGTTCCCCAAGTAACCAGGCTAGGTGGTCAGTATCCGAGGTTTCCATAGCGCCTGGGCGAGAGTTTTGCGGTAGGCTTTGCGTTCTGTAACGCTCACCTGATTCTCGCAGAGGCGCCGGTCTTGACTGGGCGACTACCGTATCTTCAAAGGTGATGTGCAGCACCCGGTTGGCTCTTTGGGCTGGACCTCTGTGCCCTGTATGCCTGACGTGCAGAGTAAGATGTCTGCAGATAGAAAATACGGGGTTAATGAACTGGGGTTATTGGGGTGTCCCTATCTCTTTCCTCTTCTCCTCTCCTGTAGACCCCCACAGGTTAACGCTCTCACCTTAGGTAAGTGAATGCCGAGCTCTCCATCTGCCTCGGGGCAGGGTGCTGTAACCAGTTTCTTCACCGGATAGGTAGCGCAGGCCTCTTGACTTCAGAGGACTGCTGTCCGTCGTTTACTGCACGAACGGTAAGTTTCGAGTAACTCAAATGTCTTTAAAGTCTTTAATAATGATGTCTCTTGTTTTGCAGGGTTCCGGCGATGGCGGATGACGGGCTGAAGTGCCTTGAAGATGGAGCCCGTGTGATGAATAGAAGCGCCTGGAAGCACGTAAGTAAGCGCTTGTTGCCAGCTTCACAATGCGCTCTAACTGTCTTTTTATTTTGCAGGTACAAGTTTGGAGCGGCTGCAGGGTGCCGGGATACCCACTGGGTTAGATGTGGAAAGGAGTAATGGCACATGAGTATTAAAGTTCCCCAATGTCTTTAAACGCACCTTGTTTTGTCTTTCAGATGCGGGATGCAGCGCCGACGGCCTCCGGAGCGTGCGAAGAGTTGGTAAGCTTTTGTCTTTCAGATGCCGGAATACAGTGTGAAGACCTCCGGAGCGCACGAAGAGTAGGTAAGCCTTTGCCTTTCAGATGCCGGAATGCTAACCTGTTCTTTCTTGTCTTTATAGGTGTTGCTGAAGACTGGATTCAGGATGGTAAGCCTTTTTCCTTAGGCCCAGGATCAGATGCAGAAGACACGATGAGCGTTCTGCTGCAGAGGATGCAGAATAACGCAAAGCAAGATTCATCCACCGGGTGTGGTTTAAATAGCCTCCTGTAGTGCTTAGGTGTCTCCTTCCACAGCCACGCCTAAGTAAGAAAAGAGTTCCTGGTAAGAAAAGAGTTCCTGCCTTCCAGAAGATTTCCAGTGTTCTGCATCTAGGGAGTGGCTCCAGCCCCACCCAACAGGAAAAGTAGTTCCAAACAGAAGAGGATCAGAGGCTCAACTGGCAGGCAAGTAAGCAGCATGGTCTGCTGCAGGTAAGTCCACCCAAGCATTATGAGCCCGGCGCTTCCAGCGCTGGGACTGGGCATATTTATGAGCCTGGTGCCACTGGCGCCAGGACTGGGTCCAAAAGGTCCCCATTGGGACTGGTTGGCACTCGGAACCTGGGTTATGGATCTGCTTCCAAGGGAGTTGGGAAAACCCTGACCTTTTGGAAGCAGAGATCATGACAATTAGGTAAAATAGTTTAGATTTGGAGATCTTGGAGTCCAGAATGCTTTTGACTTCAAACTCGAGTTCTCCATCAACTAGGATGGGTTTTGGAGATTTAGTTAGTCGGGTTTGTGGTTGCACGGGTTTTAATAGAGAGACGTGGAAGACCGGATGTATCTTCATGTGAGGGGGCAAGTCCAACTTGACTGCTACTGGGTTTACTATGGTAGTGATGGAATAGGGACCAAGGTATCTTGGGTTGAATGTGCGTGGCCCTTTTAGAGGTAGATATTTGGTGGATAACCAGACTTGGTCCCCTACTTGATATTGAGGGGCTTCCTTCCGATGTTGATCTGCTCCTTTCTTGTATTGTTCTTTAGCCCTTTGAAGGTGAGAAACAGCTTCCTTAAAGGCTTGGGTGATTGTAGAATGCAGGTAGTCTACTGCTGGTGTTTCAAGATCTTGGAGGGGATCCAACTCCGAGGTTCGAGGGTGACTGCCGTACAAAAGAAAAAACGGTGTTTTCCCAGTTCCCGAATGGACAGAGTTATTGTAGGCATATTCGGCTATCCAAAGGATGTCTTTCCAAGTTTTTTCAGTTTGTTGCAGCATGCAGCGTAAATACTGTTCCAGAGTTTGATTGGTCCTCTCGGTTTGTCCGTCGGTCTGAGGGTGGTGACTGGTCGATAGTCTCACATCAATTTGAGCCGACCGACAGCAACTTCGCAAAAAATGAGAAATAAATTGGCTACCTCGATCCGAAATTAGAACCGAAGGAAAACCGTGTAGTCGGACGATGTTTTCGAGGAATTCTCGGGCCAGAGTTGCTGCTGTTGGCAAGCCTTTGAGCGGAATGAAATGCGCCATCTTGGAGAATAAGTCCACGATTACTAGAATCGTATTGTATCCGGAGCATGGAGGTAGATCGGTGATGAAGTCCATAGAAAGCGTATGCCAAGGGCGAGGTGGGATGTCAATAGGGCGTAAGAGGCCTGCTGGTCTTTCCTTTTGACTCTTGTTTTGGGCGCATACTCCACAAGACATTATAAAGTCTCTGATATCTTTTTTCCAAGACGGCCACAAGAAGTAGCGCTTGATCTTTTCTGAGGTCTTGGCCATACCGGGATGACCTTCCATTAAAGAATCGTGATAACAGGAGATTACTTTTTTCTGTAAATCTGTGCTGGGTAGGTATAATCGTTCTTGGAAATACAATAAGTTGTCCTTTACTGCAAAGTCCTTTCCCTGCAGATGCCAATTCTGTATGTCTGCTGGAGTTACAAGTTGCCTGGCTTTATCCTTAACTTCCTCTATGGATTCTGTGGCGATTACACCCAGAATTCTTTGTTCGGGAATGATTGGTACAGGTTTAGGGTTGATCAAGTGTTCTTCCACTCCCATCCGAGAAAGGGCATCAGCTTTACCGTTCTTTGTACCAGGTCGATAGGTAATTATGAAGTCAAACTCGGCAAAGAATAATGCCCAACGGAGTTGTCTAGAGGATTGGGCTTTTGCGGTTTTCAAATATTGCAGGTTTCGGTGATCCGTAATCACAGTAACGGTGTGTCGGGCCCCCAGCAGATAATGCCGCCAAGCCTTAAAGGCAGACTTGATAGCCAGAAGTTCCTTGTCAGTAATCGTGTAATTGATTTCCGGAGGCGAGAATTTGCGGCACCAAAATGCCACGGGATGTAACTGATTGGTTACCGGGTCCTTTTGTGATAGAACTGCCCCCATGGCAAGGCTTGAAGCATCAGTTTCCACGATGTAGGGGAGTTCGGGGCGAGGGTGTTTTAAGATTGGTGCAGAGATAAATTTAGTCTTCAAATCCTGGAAAGCTTGTTCCGCCTCGGTAGACCATTCAAAACGTTTGTTTTTCTTTAACAAGGCAGTGATGGGCTGGACTATTCGAGAGAATTCGGGGATAAACCTGCGGTAAAAGTTAGCGAAGCCTAACATGCTTTGCACACCTTTTACGGAGGATGGTGATGGCCATTTGAGAACTGCATCGACCTTCTTTGAATCCATACGTACTCCGCCAGGTGATAATATGAATCCCAAGAATTCAACTTCAGTCACGTTGAAAACACATTTTTCCAACTTAGCGAAAAGCTTGTGTTGACGCAATCTTTCGAGGACCATTTTCACGTGTTTCGGATGTTCAGATTCCGATGAAGAATAAACGAGGATGTCGTCAATGTAAACAACAACACACACATCTATGAGCTCTCTGAGGACATCGTTCATAAAATATTGAAAGGCGGCCGGGGCATTGCAAAGTCCGAAGGGCATGACCTGATATTCAAATAGCCCATGCTTGGTGCGGAAGGCAGTCTTCCATTCATCGCCCTCTTTTACTCGTACCAAGTGGTAAGCTCCTCTAAGATCCAGCTTTGTATATATGCATGCTTTTCTGACTTGGTCCAGGAGTTCAGGGATCAAAGGTAACGGATATCTATTCTTAACGGTGATCTGGTTCAGGGAGCGATAATCGATACAAGTTCTAAGGTCTCCTTCCTTTTTTGGAACGAAGAACAAAGCTGAAGAAGCAGGGGACTTGGAAGGATGAATAAACCCATTCACCAGGAATTGATCCAGGTATTGTCGAAGGTGAAGGTTCTCAGGCTCGGTGAGAGCATACATTCTACTACAAGGAGGAGTAGATCCAGGTATCAGGTCTATCTGGCAGTCATAAGACCTATGAGGAGGTAGAGTGTTAGCCTGATCCTTCCGGAAAACATCTTGGTATTCAAGGTATTCAGGAGGTAACTGGGGAGTCTCTGAAGAAATTGCTGCCAGTGCAACACCAGGTGGAAGGTGACAAGTAGAGACACATTCTGGAAACTGGACCGTTCTTGCTCGCCAATCGATCAGAGGATTGTGTTTCTCTAACCAAGGTATTCCTAGAATAATCTGAAACTGAGGGGCCTTGATCACATCGAACACGATCTTCTCATGGTGTCCATCTTGACTTACTAGCGTCACCTCTTGAGTGGTATGCGTTACTGGCCCGGAGGCTATCTCCGTACCATCCACTGTAGTAATGACGTCCTTTACAGCCTTGGGACAAAGAGTTAGATTCATCCTCAAAACCATTTCATGATCCACATAATTGCCGATGGCACCGCTGTCGACGTAAGCTTCAATTGCATGTAATCGATCTGGATTATCAGGATCATAGGTATCACGAAATGCGAGGTCACGGAACTGGTTTTCACGCTCGGCAAGAGGACCTCTATTCTTGTCGGGCGAGGTCGTTTCCCTGCTCAGAGTTTGTAACTTTGGTAACTGTAGCTCCTACTGCCTTCTTGGCAGGTTTCACCGGACAGTCTCGAAGAAAGTGCCCTGAGTTTCCGCAATATAGGCATAATTGCAACTGTTTTCTCCTTTCCCGCTCCTTTTGTGTTAGAGGACTTTCAGACCCCCAATTTGCATGGGTTCCCCGGAGTCTACTCCTTTGGAAGGAGTTGGCGGTTTGGAAAATACTCGAGCATCAAACTTGGAACGGTCGGCCTTCCTGTTCTGCAGTCTATGATCTATTTGGACGACCAAGTCTATATAATCCGAACAGTCTTGTGGGGGATTCACTACTTGGGCTAAAACGTCTTTGAGCTCTCCACGTAGACCTCTGTAAAACAGCGTAATCCTTTTGTCCTCAGGCTATTGAGTTTCCACTATTAGTCTATTGAAAGATGCAATATAAGCCAAAAGGTCTTGATTACCCTGTCGCAACGAAAGAAGCTCATTGTCCAAGGCCTGCCCCTGTGAATGTCTTGCGAACAGTTTTTCCATACTAAGCTGAAAGGCTTGAAAATCATGGAGAACCGGATCATCTTGATTAACTAGAGGGATCGACCAGTCTGCCGCATTGCCACTAAGGTACGAAAGTACAAAAGCTACTTTAGCTTGATCAGTTGGAAAGGCTGCTGGCCGGCATAAGAAGTGCAACCGGCACTGAGTGATAAATACTGCAAACCTCTTTGGGTCACCAAAAAATCGTTCGGGCGGAGCCAGAGGTACATTCCCAGGTAGGTTGATCTGCACTGGATTCATAGAGGATGTTGAAGGAAGATTTGCCCCTGATGCGGGTAACGGGGTTTGTCCGGCTTGTGACTGTAGCAATTGTCTAGCAAGACCGTCTGTTCTCTCCTTGGAAATAATTAGTTCCCTTCTTAGAGCATTCGTTTCCTGACGAGCTGCATGCACTTCTGCCCTTAGTTCCCCAAGTAACAGGGCTAGGTGGTCAGTATCCGAGGTTTCCATAGCGCCTGGTCGAGAGTTTTGCGGTAGGCTTTGCGTTCTGTAACGCCCACCTGATTCTCACAGAGGCGCCGGTCTTGACTGGGCGACTACCGTATCTTCAAAGGTGATGTGTAGCACCCGGTTGGCTCTTTGGGCTGGACCTCTGTGCACTGTATGCCTGACTTCAAGAGTAAGATGTCTGCAGACAGAAAATATGGGATTAATGAACTGGGGTTATTGGGGGTGTCCCTATCTCTTCCCTTTTTTGCTCTCCTGTAGACCCCCAAAGGTTAACGCTCTCACCTTAGGTAAGTGAATGCCGAGCTCTCCATCTGCCTCGGGGCAGGGTGCTGTAACCAGTTTCTTCACTGGATCGGTAGCGCAGGCCTCTTGACTTCAGAGGACTGCTGTCCGTCGTTTACTGCACGAACGGTAAGTTTCGAGTAATTCTATTGTCTTTAAAGTCTTTAGCAATGATGTCTCTTGTTTTGCAGGTTCCGGCGATGGCGGATGACGGGCTGAAGTGAGTTGAAGATGGAGTCCGTATGATGAATAGAAGCGCCTGGAAGCACGTAAGTAAGCGCTTGTTGCCTGCTTCACGATGCGCTCTAACTGTCTTTTATTTTGCAGGTACGAGTTCGGAGCGGCTGCAGGGTGCCGGAATACCCACTGGGGTTGATGTGGAAAGGAGTAATGGCACGTGAGTATTAAAGTTCCCCAATGTCTTTAAACGCACCTTGTTTTGTCTTTCAGATGCAGGATGCAGCGCCGAAGGCCTCCGGAGCGTGCGAAGAGTCGGTAAGCTTTTGTCTTTCAGATGCCGGAATGCAGTGTGAAGACCTCCGGAGCGCACGAAGAGTAGGTAAGCCTTTGTCTTTCAGATGCCGGAATGCTAACCTGTTCTTTCTTGTCTTTATAGGTGTTGCTGAAGACTGGATTCAGGATGGTAAGCCTTTTTCCTTAGGCCCAGGATCCGATGCAGAAGACACGATGAGCGTTCTGCTGCAGAGGATGCAGAATAACGCAAAGCAAGATTCATCCACCGGGCGTGGTTTAAATAGCCTCCTGTAGTGCTTAGGTGTCTCCTTCCACAGCCACGCCTAGGTAAGAAAAGAGTTCCTGCTTTCCAGAAGAGTTCCAGTGTTCTGAATCTAGGGAGTGGCTCCTGCCCCACCCAACAGGAAAAGTAGTTCCAAACAGAAGAGGATCAGAGGCTCAGCTGGCAGGCAAGTAAGCAGCATGGTCTGCTGCAGGTAAGTCCACCCAAGCATTATGAGCCCGGCGCTTCCAGCGCTGGGACTGGGCACATTTATGAGCCTGGTGCCACTGGCGCCAGGACTGGGTCCAAAAGGTCCCAATTGGGACTGGTTGGCCCTCGGAACCTGGGTTATGGATCTGCTTCCAAGGGAGTTGGGAAAACCCTGACCTTTTGGAAGCAGAGATCATGACAGCCTGGATGTTCACCTTTATGGTGGATACAGGAGCCACCATGTCCTGTTTAAAGGAATGAAGTTTTCCTTTGACCAACAGATGCATGTACACGCAGGGAGTCTCTGGGGCTATTGCTAAGGTTCCATTTACCAAAGATTTACCCATCACCATAAGGACACAGGAAGTGTTAGCACCATTATTGTACAGTACAGAGACACCAGTAAACCTACTTGGTAGAGATCTATTGAGTAAACTAAATATGACAATTTCATTCAGAGACAAAGGAATAGTGTGCTCCACAACAGGCATGCATTATACCAGAGTGGCTGAGTAGTACAAGCACAGTGCAGGACTAATGCAATTTGAGCACAACCAGTGCATGGACAGTGACAGTCCTGATTGGATTTCTCCCAGCGGAATTGCTATTTAGACCAGCAGTCCCACAAGGGAGAGCACCAGAAACAATGTTCACGTTACACATAGAAGCAGTGATGATCAGAAGAGACGGCATCATTCTAACAGGTACAGATGAAGAGGGAATAGAATGGCGCACAGTACTATGTATAGACCCCATGCTACCATTGTGAGAAATATCTGACAAGCATTTATTTGCAGACACAGAATCAGAAGGGGAAATACTGTTTGAAATGTGTATTCCTTGTCATATGGTAGTACAACACAGAGGGGTACCACTAATATTAGTTTCAACAGCACAACCATCACGACTATATGAGGATTTAGCAACAGTGCCCAGTCGGCAATGGACAGACAACCCCCATGATGTAGCCCTCATCTCCAAGGATAACCTCTCCATTAGACTCTACAACCAACAGTGTGATAACCATGCTGATCTCCTCACTGCCAAATTGTCACTCTCCCCTAACTGCACCATAAACATCTTTATCACCTACAGGAGACCAAGTTCTCCACCTGACTTCCAAAAACACCTCCTCCAAACGTTAGGGAATAACCTAAAAAGCTCAACCAAAACCATCCTGCTAGGTGACCTTAACCTCGACCTGCATGACCCAAAGGGCAAAGCAGCCGCCTCATTAGCCAAGGAACTATCTAACATTGGGTTTCAACACAAAATCACTACAGCTACTCACTGCCAAGGCAGATCCATTGACTGGATTGCAGACCACAACTGCTCCTCTTCCATTACTAATATGTCAGCCAACCCGTGGACTGACCACTACTGTATTTACTTCTCCATTCCCAACCTCCCGACTCACAGGGTGCTCTCAAATGCCCCACCGGCCAAAGTCAGAAGCTCGAAAAAACTCACCAAAATCGACCTCACACCTTTCCTCGACGTCCCTGAACTTAAACATCCATTCACCAACGACCCCATCTCTCTGGCCAACACCTATGCCCATGCCCTCACCCAAGCCATTGTGTATATAGCACCCCTAGAAGATAAAAATAAAAAAAATCAATGCACTCTAATGCATGGTTTATGGAAGAACTATCCTCGCCTGATCAATCCTCTTTTGAAGAATTCAGAGAAATCACATCCTCATACAAAAATGCCATATTCTTAGCCAAATCAGAATCATACAACCACAGGATCTCCAAAGCTAGTTCCAAATCTAAAGAAATATTCTCGATGTTCAAAGATCTCATTACCACTGCCTCCTGCCCTGATGAAATCATCAAAGACGAAACTTGGTGTTCCAACATTCGGGCCGCTCTTATAAACAAGGTCAAAATGCTCCAAAAAAAAATATTAGCACAACGCAAAACCCTTCCCAATCAAGGCACCCCACAGACCTTATCGACCAAACCCCTCTCTTCCTATTTAAGAACATCACTGAGACAGAAGTCACAGACCTCCTCAAACACATCAAACCTTCCACATGTAAAGGGGACATCTGTCCCCCGACCATCATTAAAGAATGCGCAGACTCACTGATCCCTACCATCCCAGCATTCATTAATGCCTCATTCTCTTTCGGAATTGTACCACAAAGCTTAAAAGAAGCCTGGGTTCGCCCACTCATAAAAAAACCTACCGTGGACCATGCCTTCCCCAACAACTACTGGCCAATCACCACTGTCCCCTTTCTCCTTAAAATTCTTGACAAAGCCGCCCACATCCAAATCCAACACTACCTGGAATCCAATGCCATCCTAGGCAGGAGACAATCAGGCTTCCGCAAAGGACATGGCACAGAAGCTGCACTCTTAGAGTTAAAAAAACGAAATCACTAAAATAATGGAAAAAGGCAACCCAGCCCCCCTGCTCCTCCTTGATCTCTCGGCAGCGTTTGATCTTGTCAACCACGACATCCTCACATCCCATCTATCTAACGCAGCCCACTTCTCTTATAAAACTTCCTCCTGGATAGCCTCCTTCTTAGAAGAAAGGGCCATGAAGGTATACTCGGATCATGCCAACACAGCCCCCACCACCATCAACTGTGCAGTCCCCCAGAGATCATGTACTGCACCCACACTCTACAACCTGCTAATCAAACCTCTCTTCAACTTGCTGGATGCGCTCTGCATAGCTTACACAAACTATCCCGATGACACCCAAGTCCTCCTCCACCTCAGTGTTGATTATGACAAAGATATAGAATCCCTCTCCCAGATATATGCCACCATCCAAACTTGGATGGCAATCAATGGTCTCTGCCTTAACAGGGACAAAACCGAGATCATCATCTTAGATCCCAAGGAAACTCTCTCCAAACTTAAACCAAAAATACTCTCAGTTCACCATTGACAACACAAACATATCAGTTGCCACATCAGGAAAGACCCTTGGAGTCTACCTCAACTCCACACTCTCAATGACAAAACAGGTCAGCGCCATCTCATCTGACTCTGCCCTTACCACCAAACTGATATATGCTATAAAACCCTTTCTAACCACCCAAAACTGCCTCTCTGTCACCAGAGCCACCATAGGAGCAAGACTAGACTACTGCAATGCCCTTCTTGCAGGTACCTCCACAAAAAACATCAACAGGCTACAAATAGTTCAAAATAATGCACTACGCACCGCCCTACACATCCCCAAAAATTAACACATAACACAGGCCAGACGAGATGCCCACTGGTTCCCAATCAAAGAAAGGATCAACTTCAAAATCCTGTCACTTACACACAAATGCATCAATCTCTCCGCTCCTTCCTACCTTTCAGAAACCAAATCCAAGAACACCTCTGCACGCCCCAAAAGGAGCCACCACACCAACCAACTCTGCATACCCCACATAAAAAGAGCCAAAGCTAGAGGCATTGGCTTCCCCTACATATCACCCAAACTCTGGAATGCCCTACCCAACGCACTCAAGCAGAACTTTCTCTACTCTCCTTTCGCAATTCCCTCAAAACCACACCATTCACATAGCCTCACCCCTCTCTCTTGACACCCCAGCTTCACACTGCCTGCGATTTTGTACTTCAAACAGAAAATGCAATTTCTATGTAACTATAAGTAAGAACCAAATGTATAAATATCATGTAACTGCCTAGCTTTCTTCCCATTTTCCCATTTAACCAGTAATGAATACATGTAACAGCGCCACGATGCCTAAGGGCTGATGTGCGCTTCAGAAATATGAATAAATAAATAAATAAATAAATGAATAAATAAATGTTGGGTTATTGAACAACATAGGCACCATGAAAATCAAGATTAAACCAGGTGCAATACTCACCAGAGCGAAGCAATATCAACTATCTAGAGAAGCAGATGAGGGAATATATGACACCATTACAGCATTAATTGAGAAAGGCATCATAGTACCATCCACTTCACCATGCAACATAACCCTATACCCTGTGAAGAAAGCAAAAGGCTCATCCTGGAGATTTATACAAGATCTGAGGCCTCTGAACAATATAGTAGAAGAAGAGTATCCATTAGTGCCCAACCTAGCTTCAATACTCAGCAACATCTCTGCAGATGCAGCATATTTCACAGTGATTGACCTCAAAAATGCATTTTTCTCTGTGCCATTGCACCAGGATTCCCAGTATAATACCACATGTTCCTACCATGGACAGAGGTACTAGCCCACATGTTTACCACAGAGGTACTGTGAGTCCTCTAGTGACTTCAACAGGGTCCTCCAAATGGAGCTAGGAAACATACAGATGCCAAACACAGTGTTGCAGTACCTAGATGATCTGCTATTATGTAGCATCAAAGAAGAGCAGTGCAGAGAAGTCACAATGAAACTCTTACAACTCCTTGCAGACAAAGGATACAACGTGGACAAAGAAAAATTAGAGTATTGCCAACAAGAAGTAGTGCACTTTGGGCAAATACTATCCTTAGCAGGGAGACGAGTGACACTAGAAAAAGCCACGGCAGTGAGGAACACACCACAGCCCATCACAGTCAAAAAGATGCAGCCATTCCTAAGGCTGTGCAATTGTTGGAGGACATGGATAGTTTATTACTCAACATATGTCAGGCCCCTGGTACAAGCACTTAAAGATGCCCAGAAAAATAAAGAAACCCTTCAGTGGACAGACGAGATGACCAAATGCTTCAATTATCTAAAATCAGCAATAATCAATGCCCCAATGTTAGCATCACCAGATTACAATAAGCAATTTGATTTGTTCTCACATAGAAATGGACAGGTAATGACACCACTCCTTACTCAGCGATCGTCCCAGAAACATATGCCCCTAGACTACCACAGTGGACTTTGGATCCAGTCATGCAAGGTCATTTCCCATGCTAACTGGCTCTAAGAGCCAACACATTTGCAATTTAGAAATCTGCCACCATCACAATGGGATGCCAAATAACATTAAATGTAGAACATACACTTGTCACCATATTAGAGAGAAACAAATATATCCTCACCACACAGAGAGTGTGTGGGTATGAAATGATACTGTCCAACCTTGCCATCAACATAGTCAGGTGCCACATTGTAAACCCTGCATCGTTTGTAGCCAAACCTATCGAAGCTCAAGATTGGGTACATGACTTTGGAGTGCATGAAGGAGAACCTGAAGAGAGCAGCGGGATAAGTGAGGATGCACTTGAAACAGTATAAGTATTTCATGTAAACGGGTCATCAACGATAACTCAGGAGAATGGTCAAAGACACACAGGAGCAGCAGTGGTAAAATAAGTGAAGGGACAATAGGAAGAATTCTAGATAGTAATATAAAAAAGATTACCTTCACATTGCTCAGCAAAAGCAGCATAACTCATTGACACATAGTAGCACTTGAAGCATCATCGGATGATGATTTCACCATATATAAAGATTCAGTTTTTGTAACATCCACAGTTCATTCAGACCTATCAAGATGGAAATGGTGAGGGTAAAGGAAATCAGAGGGATCACCATTTCAGCATGTCACACTATTATCCACATTAATAGATGCACTAAAATGCCCTCTACATATAGCAATTGTGAAGTGTGCAGCGCACAACCAGGGAAAAGATGCAGTTTCACATGGATACGCAGCTGTGGATACAGCTGCAAAACATGCAGCTTATATGCCCCTTCCAATGGAAAGCAACATGCCTGTCATAGCAGTGCAACAGGAACAGTTACCAGAAATATACAGCTTAATGTTCATGGCGCACATTGTACAGTAGCAGGAACAAGTGCCAGCTGAAGAGAAAGCATTATGGGTGAAACAAGGGTGAACATTATCACCCATCAACATGGTCGGAGACCAAATAGCACAGGTAAAGTAGTAATGACTTTGCAACTACTAAACAATGCCTTAGAGCAACTCTACCACCCAATACATGCACCTAAAGAGCACTCGCTGCTGACATCATTGAAGATTGGTTCCTACTGAACCTAGCCGAGCAAGTGGATATTTTTGTGGCCAATTGTACTACTTGCCACATGTTTCAACCTGGATACACATTGAAAACACTAAGGGCAACATTTCCCCACCCATCAGGACCTTTCCAGGAATTCCAAGCCAATTTCATCGACATGGTGAACAGGTGCAGTACTTATCATTATATGATTGGTATTGTGTGCCCATTTTCAAAGAAATGAGGCTGGTCTATATGCACACACCGATGCAAAATCTGCAGCTACATTTTTGAGCAGAAAGGTATTCAGTTATTTCGAAGGTGGGGAATATGCAGTGTCCTGATTTCTGACATTGACCCTCATTTTGCAAAAAATTCTTTAATGATATTACAAAATTACTGGGAATCAAACACAAGCTCTGCACAATGTACCACCCACAAGCCAACAGGCACATGGAGAGACTGAATTGTTTATTGAAAAATAAATTGGCTAAAATATGTGCAACGCTAAAATGGAGCTGGCCTTATTGCCTGCCTTTAAGACTGTTCAGTTTGTGCAACTAGCCAAGCAAAGACCACCACTTGCCACTGCACAAAGTCCTGACAGATAGGCAGAAGCACATGCCAGTTTCCCCAATGCAAACATTTACAGATGCTCACAAGAGCGCAGATATCCTTGAGCCAGAGTTTAATGCATATCTTAAGAATCTGTCAACCTACCCAAAGGTTTTGTCTCATCAAGTATCCACAAAGGTACATCAAAGGGCCTATGAGGAGTCAGAAATGAGAGGCGGACACAAAGTGGTAATATTCTGAA
Source organism: Ambystoma mexicanum (assembly GCF_040938575.1). NCBI lineage: Eukaryota > Metazoa > Chordata > Amphibia > Caudata > Ambystomatidae > Ambystoma > Ambystoma mexicanum. Next base: position 292,184,550 of record NC_090941.1, read on the forward strand.
CATCTGCCATTTTTATTAACGGAAGGGGGTTTCGATAAAGGCCTAATTTTCCCTGTCCTAAGAGAATGTCCCTTCCTATGAAACTAAAACCAAAGCAGGCTGACATTGTGTCCAAACTATATCTGACCCTCACACTAACATACACACTCAAAAGTTGCAAGGTAAATGTTTCTACCTTCAATTCAACATACATGTGCAAAGAGTTAAACATATAACTCCAACAAAATAATCATTGTGTCAGGGGTTGGCTCACTTCCCCTGAATTGTTAAAAAAGAAGAATCTTGATTAATAAAAAAGGAGAAACTTGATCCAACAGTCCCTGGAAACTATAGACCAATCACAAACATACAATACATTTTAAAAATAATGAACAAAATGGCTTTTGCTCAATACCAGAATTTTGTGGAACAGAATAATGTCCTAGCGAATGAACAATCTGGCTTCTGTATGAATTATGGGACTGAGACTGCTCTCTCTGCTTCTTCTGCTAGACCTTTCTTCTGCCTTTGATTTGGTTGACCATGCTCTTTTAGAAAAAAGACTGGTTAAGGTAGGGAAATGTACCATTAAGGCTGCAAGTTGGTTCACATCCTTCCTAGGACCTAGGATGGCTAACATGGTGAATGGAAATGCCCAGTCAGAAAGAACACTGTTAACCTGTGGAGTTCCACAGGGTTCATGCTTTTCTCTACTATTGTTCAACGTGTACTCCAAACCCTTATGTGACCTTCTTGCTTCACTGGAGATCCAGTTTCCAAACTACGCAGATGACACCCAGATAATGGTAAACTATTTGGGGTCTACAGTGAAGATGTGGACAGAGTGAACAAAGTGTTCACGGCCATACAGTTATGGATTGCTGCTAACTATCTGGCCTTGAATGACTCAAAAACTAAGGGCCTTATTATCGGCACCGAACAAAAACTAAAAAAATCTAGACACACAGTACAAATGTTTTGTAGTCAATTGTAGTGCCATCATAGTGTCCAGTGCAGTTAAAACATTAGGAGTCTTCTTTTACTCACATCTCTCTTTTAAGAAATACATTTCATATCTTAAATCCTCTTGTGCCTAGTTTGTCAGTTTACTGTGGCAGATTTGCCCGTATCTATCATAGGATGATCTAGCACAGATTGTAGCAGCCATTGTACATTTGAAACTGGACTATTGTAATAGTCTTCTGGTAGGTACCTCCAAATCCAACATAAAGAAACTACAAGTGTCACAGAACTGAGCAGTTTGCGCCGTATGAGGTCTAAGATTTCAGCTTCTTGTCGTAAGTTACACTGGCTCCCAGTTGAGCAATGAATACAATTTAAGGTCTCTGTCTACGTGTTCAAATGTTTTTCAGGCTACCTCTCTTCAAGAGTTCAAAGATGAACTCTCTGCTCAAATAACAATGTAAAACTACACTAACCATGTGTCACTTTAAGAAAGATTGGTGGGGCAGGTTTCAATACCTGGGCACCTACCATCTGGAACTCACTCCCTTCAAAGCTTAAAACCTGTATTTCAATGACCACCTTCAAGAAGCAACTGAAAACGCTTCTGTTTGACAGAGGGATAGATGAAAACAAGCACATGACCCATGTTGTGACCGTATGACATCCTATCCGCTGTTCCCCTCCCCCCTCTGTTTTTTGTTATCAGTCTTGTGAGAACCCTGAGGCCTTCAGGTGAGTGGTGTGATACAAACAATATATTTATACATAGATAAGATAGACATTGTTCAAAATTTTCTCAACAATAGTCTATTAAAGGCAATAAAAATGTCTCTTCACCTAAAACCTTTCTTAGGATGGCAAAAACAATGTTTCTTCCACAACACTGGTTGGAATAAAGGAAAAGAAAGTATTTCCTAGTTTTTAAGGATGGCAAAACAGAATGGGCCTCATTATGAGTCTGGTGGTATCCGTGCTGGTAAAAACGACTCGGCTGCCGACGGAGTCATTTTTTTTCCGATGCCCGGCAATGGGGACTTACCGGGGCATTACGGCCCCGGCGGTCCATACAGCAGGGTGCCGGAAAAATAAAATCCCCATTCCCATTTGAGTCCTATTGGACTCAATGGGAATGGGTAGGACGGAGACACCAGCACTGTGTGCAGCAGTGTCGGTGCATCCGTCAAGGTCTGCGAGCGGGTGCCTTTCACCCACAAATCAGACCTGGTGGGTGGAAAGGCACCCAGTCACAGAACTCGTAGTTTGCTGGTCTGGAAACAACCATACCGGCAAGCTTACCGGTACCGTTGTTTCCGGACTGGTAACCTTGTAATGAGTCCCAACGTCTTTTCCACAACACTAGTTGGAATAGATCAAAGGAAAGTCTTTCCTAATTTTCAGGATGGATAAACAAATGTCTTTTCTCAAATATTGGTTGAAGTATAGCAAAGGGCAAGTCTCTTCTAATTCTCTGGTTGATAACATGTTCAATTTAAATAACAACTTGACATGACAAAGTTTCTCTTTAACACACCAGTTCAAAATGACTTTCCTGATATACTCTCTTGCCAGGAGACTTCTCAACCAAATATCTCGATATCCTGGTTTACTCTGCTGCCTGGATTTGGCTCATGCAGATCCCTTGGTGTACTCTCCTGCCAGTTATCTCTTCCCAAAAAGGTTCACTTCCTGATATGTATCTCTTATAAGGTCCTTCTGTAAATTCACATTCCTCTTAGATATAACACTTGTGCAGGTGCACTTCTTCAATAATAAAACATTGTTGAATTCAGGTATTACTTGTTCCAACTTCCCCTATATGGACATCCCACATTTGAGGGTTTGTTAAAGCTCTGTCTGTCAACCTTTCTCTCAATATCTCTTGGCAATGCTTGTTCCAGGTTTCCCCAAATTGACATCTTATATTAGCAGAATGTTACCACCTTTGTCCTTGCTTTTCAATTCTACTTGGTTGGTATTGAAAACTGCTTTCCAAGTGTTCATTAATATGTTGGAACTTCCCGGGGCCCCCAACTCTTTTAGGTTGGCTCACCAGTGTAACATGCAGCTGCAATGAAGAGATTTTGTTAGGAAGGCTTCCCCTATTTTGCAGCTTCTCTTAGGTTCCCGCATTGGTTTTTCCTTCTTTCACAGATGGAACACTTGCCGCTCTACAGTACCGCGTATCCTCCGAGCCCGCTCTGCGCAGTTCACCTTCAGTAGACCCTCCAGGACATCCTCTATGACTCCACCACAGTTCCACTCCTTCGTTCCTAAAGACCTCAGATGTTTACCGGCAAACCTTTCCTGCTCGCCCCATGGCTCATCTCCACAAGTCTGCCTCTGCCTCTGGGTTCGCTTCCTGCTCTGCGCACTCTGCAGCTTTTCTTCTCTCTCCTTCTCCGGTCTGATACTTTCAGGTGATTTCCAAATTTAAATTTCCCATGCTGCTGTCTTTGATCCTGACAACTAGACCGCGTATTGTTCTTGATGTCACATTCACTCCACATTGACTTCTTGCTCCTCTTCCTCATCCCAGGGGTTTAGGTTTTCTGGATTTGGATTCCAAGGAAATTTCAGATGATTTTAAGTTACATTGTTGGACAGTTTTATTTAAATAGCAATAATCATAAACATTAGATATTAAATATGTTTTATATGTATTATGCACATATGAGGCGTGAATAGAGTTTTGATTCAAATACTTGACCAAAGTAGTTTTCAGGTCTTTATAATTAAATGGTTCTGAATAATGACAACATGCCATCAAAATCTTTGGAATCGAGGGATCTATCTCATAAGAAAGGGAAGACAACTGCATCTCTCCTGTAGGAGCCACTACTCCACCTTGGAAGCCATCTCCTCTCATGTGATCCACTCTCAGAATACCACCCGCGGGGTCAGTTATCAGGTAGCGGTTGCCTTCCCTTGGCCACATGGGAGGATACTTTAGGCTGTGGTTCAGTGATGACTCCTCACACATCATCACAAGCTCCAGTGAATTTAAGAAGAACAGAAATGACACAGCCCATACAACTATGTCCTGGTGACAGATTCTACATCAAACAGCACAACAGAACCTTGAGAGAGCCCAAGTTCAAATGTCCCCACAAGGTAGTCTATGCCACCCCCCACTGCCGTGAAACTGAAGAACGGCAAAGCTTGAGTTCACCTATCAGACGTCCAAAGAGGCACAAGCAAAGCAACAGAGCTCGAGCAAGAAGCAAACACTGCAAGCTGCAGCATCGACCAAAGTTGAGTAGAGACTTTGAAATCTTATCTTAGAAGAGTACGACCATTTGGGCGAACAAGAGCTGAGATGTTGACACAGAATTTAGAGACATAAGTAGAAAACAGGAAAAGAAAGAAACTGCTGTGTATAGGGATGTGCTGTTTGTTTTTCTCTCATCTTCTTTCTTATTATATAATGAAACTAATGACTGTAGGGATTAGAAATAGCAAAGTAATGCAAGTGAAACTATGAATATAACAGCAATTAAAAGTAACCTTGCAACCAGACATTCAATAGAATTTCAAAAGGAAGGAAACCATAAATGCTAATATTACAGATAAAATAATATCTGATATAACACCAAGAAAGAAATAGGGAGGGCTCAGTAGAACGACTCATGTTATGTGTGGAGGCTTATACCACATGTGGTTGGCATCCCCAGATTCCTCGTAACCAGAGAGTTGCCGACATGAGAGGCACATTGTTTGGCAAATAGAAATACTCTGCAAGTTACAAGGGCAATTCCAGGGACACACAGTACAAATACGGCTCAAAGAAACATACAAAAGCAAATGTGAATGGAAAAAAGGGCCAGACTAAAACATGTGTGCTGTAAGACACCAGATGTACATAGAAGGTGCACCATATTGGAACTAAAAATGAGTGAGGGGCAAGCAGTATTTAAAGCAAAGGGACTGGTGGGGTATGCAGAAGATGTCCTAAAGAATATATATGTAAAATGCTGAAAAGTATGGGCATCATATGTCAACAAGCTAACGATTTACAGCAACATGAACAACCAGTAAAAGCACAGGCACTGACCCAATCTTCATTTTGTTTCAGAGGCTTAGGAAGCATACCTGTTGGTCAGAACACAGGATGCAATAAGAATCTCACCACAACAGCATTACAAGATGGCACAGCAACAGTAACGGATGTCCTTTAGCAGTGTGGAACCAAAGCCAACTTCCATCTACCATCATCAAAGAACAGGGTGTATTCCCTGATGAACCTTCATGCCTTAGTACTTTTAATCATGGAATAACACCTTTCAGTCCCAAAAGGTAAACCCTAGTCCCTTACAGTGCCCAGAACAGTGCAAAAACAGAACAGTTCACAGACACTATCATGCAGGAAGAGATCAAACCACTTTAGTAAAGAAGTAAACAAAGCCCTGGAGAAGATACAGACGTAATACCACGTCTTCACAAAAGTGGAACTATTCTTTGCATCTTATTTAGCCGCTGTGGTACAGGCATCCACAAATGTCAAATGTCAAATGGGACTTGGTCAATCTCACCAATGCCACAGAGCATGTCCTCAATGCTGTGTGACAAGAGATGCAGGTGATTCGAGTAATGACATTGCAAAATCATATGGTACTTGACCTCATCACAGCCATGGATGGTGCAGTCTGCAAGAAGATCGGAAGTACAAGTTGCATGTACGTGACTCCAAATGTCCAAGATAATGGGTCTTTAAGTATAGCAATAAAGGCTTTACATAATTTAAAGATAGGTATGGAAGGGGAAGGAGGAATCAAGAAAGAACAAGATTGGATAACTGAAACTTTCTCCTGGATGACAAACTGGTTAACAAATGAATGCAAAGTGCTCCTACCTTTCCTGATCCTTTTAATTTTAATTTAGAACCTTTACCAAGTAATAATGGTCTATTGTGTTTCCTGTGGAAACAGCGTACATTTACTTGCAGTTAAGGTAGGAGAAGCCACTTCTCCTTGGAAAGATGGGAACAACCAAACAGATGAGGTATAAAGAAAGCCATAAACCAGGATAGTATGAATAGAGCACCCAATAGGCCTGCCAGGAACACTTTGGTCACCAGCCCCAGATCCTAAAAACGAGATTTAATGCAATGTAGAAGCCACTGCAGATGGAGATTGCGATTTCTTAGGATGCAGTCGTTGGGGTTATATAAAGGGGAGAGGAAATTTGAGAGCCATTAGCAGAGTGTGGGTCCCAAAAGACAAATGTAGTTGGGCAAGGGAACAGGAATTAAAGGACATTGAGTACATGGGGAAATATGTTCCAGATTGAATGGAAGGGGGAATGTTGGGATGAAAATCCAACGTCCCAAACTTAAGAGAAAATAAAAACAAATAAAGCCCCTAAAACACGCGACTGAAACCACATCTAAAGCCAGAGGCACAGACAATGTGCACAACACACAGGCCTTAGATGAAGTCGACAAGAGAAAAACCCCATATCTGAGACCCCTCCTGGGCATTAGACAGACACTAGAGAGCAATACACACACACACAGAGATATAGTTAGAGTTCAGTATATGTAGGATGATGGCAAAAATAACTAAAATGCAGACAAACATAAAGCTTAACCAGACCTGCACACACCCAAGTAAGCAGGACAAAGTCACAATAAGTGCTTCAAGTAGCCATATAAGCATTCATTAGAAACACTAAAAGGTAGCAAATATAAAACACGATATAAATATATCTAACATCCTTTAAGTGTGTAACACATAGAGTGGGCTACAGAATAGAGCTAGTTTCATAAGCCATTTAGATTTACTAGGCCCCAGAAATACATGGATAATTACACACAGTAAAATACATCCAGTTTCAGCTCATATTAGAGAGACACACAGACAAGGTCAGCAGCCACAGACAGGATGTAAAGTCGTGCTGCGATTGCCCAGAACAGAGAGGTGAAGCTCATAACCAACCTTCGGGTGAGGAACAGTGACTTAATTAGGTACTACAACTTTGCAAAGAGCACATGAGAATTCACAGGGGATGGTCAAGGAGCAGATGGGCCGCAGGTTCCCAGGCCTGGAGTAAATGAAACATGTAACAAGTAGTATGCCTTTCCTGTGCTTTAGGTCCTAGCAAAGTCAAGGTCACAGCTGCAGAGTATAGGAACTGAGCAGTAGAGTGCACAATGCAATGTGATCAGGGAGAAGACACATGCTGCCTCGTGGAGGAAAACATCCACCTAGGAGTGGAATCACAAATACAGAATAACGTGAGCACCCCAACCCAGGACAAGATCGATATTCAGGACAAAGAAAAGGCGAGAGGTCCTTGTACATAATAGGGAGTATATTACAGATTACATATTGATTGCTGAAGTATAGGTATTCATAAGTTATAGCACCATTCACCTTCACGCATACACAAGTATACTATTTAGATGTGAATATGGTCCCAGAGCAACAGGCCACACAGCACAGCCCATTAAGTCATGTAGGCACATCATGAGAAAGGAAGGAGGAGGGTAACATGTTTCCAATGGGAAGTCGCAATGTTAACTGTCAGTTGAACAGTCGCAAGGATGAGAACAGTAAGTTGGTGCCAACCTTTTGGGTCCCAAAAGAAAGGATGTGAAGTATTATTTTGTGTTGCCCCACTGTGCACACCTCACAAATCTATTGGATAATTATGAAGGAAGCGACCCACAAAAGGACACCCAAAGGGACATAGCTAATCAGCAATTGAGTTGTATGTGAAACATTTTAGCATGTTAACTGTCCAATCAAACCTATGTGAAACTAGATGATCCCACCATGAGCTCATTGTCAAGAGGTAGTCTTTAGAATGGTCATGAGGGATAGGATAGACCAATAAGGCTAGGTATTGCATAGAATCAACCAAGACTGTCCAATCAACAAAGGTGAATTTGCATGCACCTTGAAATATTCTGTAAAAACAACCCCACTTCTCATAATATAAACGTCCATTTAATAATGATAATGTTGAATGATTCGTGAATTGTTCCCAGCTGCAGTTGCATGTAATACACTTTTGGTTTTTCTTGCTTCTGTGCACTTTTATTGGCTCATTGGATTACTTTTATTATATAACGTGTTGGGCCTTACCCTACACAGTGGTGGCGCCCTGCACTATGTGTGTACCCACCTGTGCGGCAGGCCACCACCTCCCCTGAGTGGTATGTTGCACAGTCCATTTGTGTTCTTTATTTGCACATGGGACTGTGCTGCCTTTATCTAAGCAGGGGCATGTCTACTGCTGTGCAAATCGTTCCCCTGTTTGTATGCAAAGTCCAAAACATAGTGCCTAACAATGAGAGTCAGTGGGGAAGTGGAAACCTGACCCCTCCAGCTCTCATTATTTCACTAGTGATGTAGACACCCTGCCAGACAGGAGATGAGTGCTCCCCTGTCAGTAAATCCACCTACATTGTGAACATGCTAACAATAGAGGCCTCCCCTCTTGTCAGGCAGCAGTGTCTGCATCCCAGAGAGGAGAGGAGGGCCATCCGGTCCTCATTTTGACTGCCCTGGCTCATGTGGCGGGTGCATGCTGGTAAGTGTGTTTTTTATGTAATGTGTATTTTTGTATCTATGTATGTTGGCATTTTCGTTTTTATGAATGTGTGCATGCAAGGAGTTGTATGCATTGTGTGTGAATGTGTGGGTGTTTCTGTTCCCACCTCTAGCTTTAGTAGCCTGCTGAACGGGCCTGCTGCTTGGGGTATGGCATTGTTTTTGCTTTACCCTTTATGCGTGGTACTGGCTAGACTGGCCTGTACAGGGATACGTGATAACACTTAACATACCACATTTGTTTACCCTTTGTATCAAGGGTAAAGCTAACGCATGATACGTTTTATTAGATGACTAGACCAGTCTACCTTCAATAAGCCAGTTAATAACACTTATGATTGTTTTACTCTTGATGCACAATTAGTGTGCATCAAGGGTAAAGCAAACCGAAGTGTTGTCACTGGCCCAGATTTAATGTAGGCCAGTCTAGCCAGGTATTAACACTTATGTTGGTTTTATTCACGATTCCCAGTAAAACATGCCATGCCACATTAAGAAAGTATATGCAAACTGGCACTACTAGTGCCAGTCTGCATATATTTTCTTAATGGCAGGGTGTCCTTATAAGGTAATACTGGCATATATTGGTGCAGCATACATGAACATGTATGGGCACAGCCATCATGACCATGTTCTATATACTGGCATATGTTGTGGGCAAAGGCATCATTAAAATGCATTGGGTTTTTCATGTGATAACATACACAACTAAGTGTAAACTGTGTGGCTCCTTACCCAATTTATCACAGAAAGTGTTGTAAAATGCACTATTTTAACCCATTATTGTAAAGATTGTCTCAGGGGAACAACCCCAGACACTCCTTATTTAATGTGTGGTACCACGCTGCACTTGATTGCTCCTGCATAGTAGGTCGTATACATTTACACCACTCCAGTTCAAAAATCTGCAGTCGACACTCAACATTTGTGCCTTTGCCCCTGGCTAGAATACTTATTAGCTAGGGGTCTGGCAAAGCAACATACCGATGATGTTTACTGCATGGCACTTTCAAAATGGAGAGTAGCAGAATACCAGTTCTTTTGGATCTCACATGTGGCCAGTGGCTTCATCCAGTCCTGTTAATAGAAGTACCATGCATGTAAAGCACTTTGTTTACTTGAATAGCCAAGAAAGGCATTAATTATGCACTCTTTATTAGATTTGATTATCACAGATGGAAGTTCTAAGCGTGTTTCAGTTGCTCATCATTGCTAATCTTAGGACTTCGAGAAGTATCCCTTAAGGCGTATATTTATGATTTCCTTCCTGGCTACCTAGATTTGATGCTGAATCCCATGGCACTTTCCATTTCTATGCTGCATTCGACTTATGCTTGGCTATGCTTCAAAAGGCACTGTCTAGTTTAGGAATGTTTGCATTTCAAGCGCTTGAATTAAAAATGGTTAGATATTTTGGTGAAATATTTTAGCTGTGACTCTGAGTACCTGTAGCATTACTTGGATAAAGCAAATCAATTACTGGCTTCTGTTAAGAGACGTGCCACCTTCGTGTGCAGAGTAAGTGCAGCTGTACGAAAACATTTGCCCAGTAACTAAATCATAAAAAAGATGAGATTTATTGTGTGCCCCACAATGCAAAGGGAACTTAGTTGCTGAATGTACATTTAAAATAACCGAATACTTGTTAGCCGCCCTGATAAAACACTTAGGGCCTGGTTCATGGATTTTTTTTGCGTGGTGCAAAGTAACTTTGCACTGCCAACAAGCACCCTGATTCACAGAACAATGCACAGTGTATTTCTGCAGTGCAAAGTTTCTTTGCACTGCAAAAGTACTTTTGCACTGCTCCAAATGGGCCTGATTCCCGCTGCGAAGGGTACTTTTGCAGTGCAAAGTGACTTAGCACCACGCTAAAAAGTCCATGATTGAGGCCCTTGGTGCAGTGACAAAATGAGCCCTCTACAAACTAACGGGCACAGTAATCCATTTTACAATATGGCGACTAGCTTGGCGCTTTGCCCACGAGCATTGCTCGAGCTGGATGCTTGCATGCAATGCAGTATAAGGAAAAAGGTTGAATGTATATTTGTAAAAAAAATGATTAGTTAAACCTGCTCCGCTATGTTTTGAACAGTACCCTCTCGTAGTATGGGAGCAGGTTGACTAATCTGTACCCCGTTTCGGATAATTCACTAGTCCTGCTAGTTGATAAATAATGGACAAGCCGAATGCAATGGAAGGTATCTTTGTTGTTTGTATACCTGTATTTGCACAGAAATGGTATTCAATGAAAACACCGAATATAAAAAATCAAATTCAAGAAAATGCCGAATTCGACACAGTAAAATAGAAGGTAAAAAAAAAATATCGAGTACAGGGAGTGGGGGTTGTGGGTGTGTCACAGGCATCCATAAAATGGAAAGCGAGAGAGAACGTTTTTGAAAAAAAAGAAAGAAAAAAGCACCCTTCGGCGGAACACACGTCGCAGGGAAAAAGCCATGCAGAAGACCAGCAGGTAAGTGAGCGGCAGAGGTAAGTTAGGTTGGTAGGCGGATAGCAGGCGGGGTTGAATATTGTGATTGTTTTGTTACGGGTATTTCGAATTGTCATTTTCGAATTCAACATTTTCGTATACATGAGATATTGCTCCAACTGACCTGGGTGCACTGAAAACATCGCAAGGGCAATATTAAACAAAACAAAAACAAAAAATACCAAAAACAACTGCATGCCATTCTATGTGCATTTTATGCAAGGGAAATACGTTTGTGGTGGACAAAATTATAAACACTTTATATCCTTGTTACTGTAGCTAAATTCATATTGGAGCGTACATTTTTTCACAAATAATCTCATTACGAATTCGGCGGTGCGGGAATAATTGGTGGTAATGCGGTGGTAACATAGTTACCACCGCATTACCACTGCACTACCACACTGCCGAATTACAGGTTTGGTGGTGAGGTGGAGGAAAATCCTCCACCAAAATACTGGAGGTAATTCCACTGCCTTATGGGCAAAATGCACCCATTTTGGCGGTTTTACTGCTGGTGTAATGCCGCCAGTGATAATACTGCTGAAATCCCAATGGAGTCCAATGGACTCCAAATAATGGGGACTAGCACCACAGTGGTAATACTGCCGGACCAAGTGGTGGTAACAGTAATACTGTTTGGTGTATCTCAGTGGTAATACCACTGAGATACCACCAAACTCGTGAGGAGGCTCAATGTGTGCAGGAGTAGACAAATCAAAATATGCATGTTTAATCTATGCTGAAAGGTTTGAAGCAATTTGATATATGTAAGGCCACGTGCATCTCCCAGAACCCATGGTCACCTCGTTTGAAGGAGAAAAAAGATATAATTAAATATGGCTTACTTGAGCAGTAGAACCGAAGGAGGGGGGAGATTACCCAACCATTAATGCCCCCTACAAGGGTTCTATTGCTATAAGTACCCCGGCATGTCGTACAGGGGTACTAATCGCCTTTTTTCTCGAGTTGAGAAACAGCTTAGAAACTGTTTCTCAACTCGAGAAAGAAAAGTCACAACAATGGTCGCCAGGGATCGGGGAGAAGGCACGTCACGTAGTCTCTTTTCCCTGACAATGGCGGCCAGGACATGGATGCAACTGCCCTGACAAAGGCTTTGTTGGGCTAGTAACAACCAGACGAGCGCCATTGAGCTTGCTTGTTACAAGTTCATTGACCTTCGCCGGGTACTAATATTTTTTCATGAGAATATACTTGTATTTAATAATTACATTTTTCATGAAAAACATATGACTGTGATGTCTCAAGTATGAGTTACTCAGGAAGGCATGGCAAGCACATTACGTAGCCAGTCCCTGTGGTACAGGGGTGGGTTTAAATAGGTACAATAACCTCCTGCTAACTACTAGCTTTGTCGGTATACATTGTAAATACCCCCCTGGGACTAATGATAACTTATTCTATGCAAAAATGGAGTTAAACAATGTTTAGGCTTTCCGGGTATGACAGCATAGACTGAAATTGCAGTCACAGGTAGAAGGACCTGCAAAGACAAACAAGACACCTGGTCTACAAATGATGCTTACTCTTCAGATAAAGTAGGCCAACTTATCCATTGCCTCCTGCACTATTTGGAGGTTAGATTATAAAGGCATTATTATCTGTCCGTAAACAACAGTACCTTCTTATTATTGAATTGCACAGGTTGTTCCTTGACAGCTGGAGCATTATTTTAAGAACATTTACCCTTAAGGGAATGTTTGTAACCCAAAATACTATGTGTTATTTTTAGGCTAACTGAAAATTAAATTCCAGGGATGGGCACTAGGTGGGGCTGTGGCTTGTGTGGTTTGTAGAATGCAATGGCATAATCTGCTGCTGCCGGAGCTCATGCAGCCTTTGTGTGTGTTGAGGCCAAAGAAGTTCACTTCAGAGTTACTAAACATATGATGTCTGTACTGATACTGTGATACTGTCACACCCCAGTGCTAACTGTATTAAAATTGATCACCTGCCCCAATTCTCATACATGTATATGTTTATTTCACTTCATATTTTCCATTCCGCACCTACATGCAAGTATTGGTTTCTGCCAGGGGTGTTGTGTAATGTGTTACATGGCAATCGGAGAATGTCTCACCTCACACTGCCTCTTTTAAGCAAATTTTATTATTGTGGATGTAGAGATGTGGGCCTGCTGCACTCATGTGTAATATTATTTGCTTGCAACTCTGTTTGTTTTCATCGACCAATAGGAACCAGTGCTTAATTTATGCCGGTGTTAGCCGGTGGCACCACCGGAACTCGTTTTTGGGGACTGGAACATCATTGGGCGGACGGCGCACGTTTAATTCCTTTGTTTGTTCACTTTATCTAGTTTCATGATCATAAATCATTCTGCTGCTGCTCTCCTTGCAGTTGCAGGTCATGGCTGGCTCCTGGCTGGCTGGGCCTACAGAGTACAACAACGACAACAGCCAATGAAAACCAACATTCTGTTGTTAGTATGCAGTATCTGATACATTCTGTATAGTAACACAGAATGTACAGTTTTCATTGGCTGTTGTTCGACTCCAGGCTCCAGCCAGTGAAATGACACGATGATGTGAGTGTGTGGGGGTGGGTGAGTCACATGGGTCTGTTGTTGAGCAGAGGCAGGCCACCTTCATTTCACGAGCACACTTGTTAAGGTGTGGCATGAGGGTGAGACTTGTGACTAAGCCTGCCCTGCACATGTGGTTGGTTCCGTTCGGTGTGCGGTCCAGGCCTACTAACTGTTGAGTTCCTCAGGGGCAGGCCACGCTTGCTGAACAACGCGGCGCCGGTAAGTGAAGTGTCTTACTTTTTACAGTTTAACTTTATTTATAAGTTATCTGTAGTTACTAGTAAGGGCCTGCGTGCGTCCGTCCACCTGCCGCCGCAAAATGTTACATGCTCAGTTATCGTGACATCCACGGCAGCGGGCTGTATGTGCCATAATAATGGTGCGAGTGCAGTGCGAACCCCCTGAGACCCCCCAACTTTGACCACCGGCGCCGGTGTGGCATGCAATGCATGCATTGCAGCAGTGTACCACTGCCGCCCCGTGGGCGCCGCCGCTCTGCAGGGCAGGATTTTGACCCGAGTCTGACTCAGTGGCAGCAGGCCGCGAAGAAATGCGAGTGTGCCAGTGGCACTGGCTACATGATATGGGATCATCTGCACCCATTAATATTGATGATGCAGATCCCATAGCCAGTGTGGCCGGTGCCCAGCCTTGCAATCAGGCAGGGTAAGCCGAGCATGAAGCGCGGAAAGCGCCCCGCCCCTGCGGCAGCCTTGGTCGGACTCGGACAACCAAGGCTGCCTGGCTGCCGCAGTGCTGCTTTAGTACCTACTTTACATTAATTTGCCGACCCGGCACTCCCAACAGAGCAGAGGTTAGGGTACCTGCTGTAAAAAGGAGGCACCCATGCCCCCATCATTGAATAAGCGGATACATTTGTTAGGCAAGCAACGCTTGCCCCAAACACCACACCCCCGTGAGGAACTTTAACAGGAGAAAGCCCCAGTCCAGGGCACCCACCCATGCATACCTCGGGGAAGCAGCCTCCCCACCCCCTGATAACTAACCAGACGGTCCTCTGGGACATGGTAGCACTTTCCTCAGATTAGCACCACGCCCCCTAGCACCTTAAATCAGGCCCCCGACCCCCACCCACCCACCAGAGACTGGGATCTCTGCAGCAAAGCCACAACACCCACACCTCCCACCCCCTCTTTCAGAACTCAGATGCATAAGCAGCCCCCTCTCATTGTTCTGGGGTGCAACCACCCCTAAGGCTCCATGCAAAGCCCCTCACCCTAGGTGTGCAGTCTACTCAGCCCCCGGCCCCACCTGACCACTGGTAAAAGCACCCCTGTCCTCAAGGATTCTGCTGAGCAGAGAAGCAGACACTGATTCTTCGAGTGCCTGGAGGGGTGGGGGAGGGGTCAGGGGCAACTACACATGCCTCAGTAACAGACGCACCTGCAGTCCCCACCCATGCCACGTCCCATTGCAAGATAGGGAATTGACGCTATCTAGCCCAGCTGGGAAGCAGCCAGCTTTGCCCCACCACAGGGGGGAAGACCTGCACCCTGCCCAAGAAGCACAGGCTCCACCGGGGAGCGAGCCCCACAGCCCTCCTTTCGGGAAAGAAGTCCCTGCTCCCAGGCTGTCAGAGGCACCCTGCTGTTTGGGGATTTTATTAAACAGCGATGACAGATGGGTAAGGAGCGCACATCCCCAGCCTCCCTGCCCACCTGTCACTCCCAACAGGTGGGCAGCGTATGCGCACCCTTTTAGGTTTGCTTGCTAGGGGCCGTTCTTGCAGAAACTGTGCCCCCCAGGTCTCTCACCGGGGCTAATTACCCCTTCTTCCCTACCAGTAGAAGAGACCCCGCTACTAAGAGCTTTCGGTGATGTTGCAGAATCTGTTGGGGAGGGGCTAGAGAACAACCAGTGGCATGCAGTTTTGTGACCACCGCCGGCGGTGTTGCAGCGGTCGCAATAATAATGTAAATAACTTGTGGCAACTTAGGCCCTTGGCAGGCTGCAGCCTAAGGCTAAGTTGCCTTACATTATTATTGTGCCCGCCATGGCGCCACCAGCGGTGGCCGCAATAATAATGTAAGGTAAGTGGCACTGTGGCAGCCTTGATCCATCGGGCCGACCGGGGACCCAGCCACACACACCACTCTGTTCTATGGATAGCAGAGCACATCATGTTCAGGGTGTCCCTGCACATGTATGTTCACTGATCATCACATACATGATTCTGTAATCTGAACCCAAGCATCATTCTGTTCTTTGCATAGCAAATTGTTTTCGAGATGGCCGGCCCTCTATGTGCATTTTCACTGGTCACATGCAGGATCCTGCAATCTGGACCTACAGACCGTCCTGTTCCATGCACAGTACTGTATGCTCGGCATGCCCCTGTACATACATGTTTTTTCTAAATTGCTCTGTGCTCCTTGCAGCTGTCCAGCTTTCTTGGTGCAATAAGTTATTCCTATGTCCATATAATAAGCATTCTGAAGCAGGGGGTTTCCATATACGCTTAGAATGCGAACACCAATGCTTCCTGTTGGCATACTGTTAAACAGCCATGCTTATCTGTATAAAGTATTTACCATCTGACTGTGCTTCCTGGAAGTGACTGCTCGTGGTGGTAAATGTTCCATTTTTCAACGCACCCCCTCCTCTTACCTCCTCTTGACTTCACCCATGTAGAGCTTTGAAATATTCTTCGCTGTTCACTGTCACACACAGCACTAGTGATTTAATGGCCCATGCAGTGGCATCATTTCACCAAAACCCTGTGTGTGGCAACCTGACACAATATGCCCTTTGACCCTCAAAGCTGTTGGGTGTCCTGACCCACGTTTAAGCTATCATGCCACAACATTTGGTGCTGTGGGCTTAGAAAGTTCAAGATGGCGGAAAACCCACATGTGCGCCGAAATCCAGGAAAGCTGCGCAGTTTGTGCGCACACCAAAATGGTTGCCTCACTTGCCACCCACCAGTGCGAGAATGAAAGGCCGGGTTGCCATGAGGGAAATGGGTTGCCAAAGGAAAAACAGTAGCGCCGGTTAGCTTCAAAGCGCTTTAAAACCACCATTGGACTACCCGCACAGTAGTCTGAAACCATTGGGAATGGCAATGCTGATTGCCAAATGCAACCTAGAATTGTGGGGAATTCATGTCTTAAATCCCAAAAATGGGTGCAGTACCAGTACTCACCACTATCCAAAAGCCGGCGTTTTAAAACCACCCTGTGTTTCTCTGAAGGCAGGCTCAAAATGCCTATTTTCAAACATTACAATATGTGCAAAATATTCACTGAACACCAGCAGACATTTGGCAGAATGAGGTTTTGTGTGCTTACAAAATCGGGGAAATGAAGAGCCCAAAACAATGCTTATAACAAAACTGCTATGGAGTCAGCAGTTTAAGTTGCACTGGATTTAAAGACACTAAAATCGAAAATGTTTAGATTAAATGAGTGACCTATGTTTGGTGTCACATGCCTTTGTAATTGTTGAAATGTCATAGTTTTGCACTTAGAATCAGCATTCTAGCTGCATGTGTAAAATTGCAAGTTAATTTAAAAAGCAACAAAAAACACGACAGTTAGCTGAAAGTCTGGCTTAAGGAACTTGATTTTGCTTGACAGCTACCCCCATCAGGAGTGAAACTTGAGTCACAACTGTGTTCCCAGGCCAATCTGCCTTTTGTTGGCCACACTAAGGATATGCCATCTCTCTGATAATTGAATTAAGGGGAGCCCCACAGAATACAGGAGCTCTGAACAAAGCCTGTCTTGACTCAGGCAAAGGTTTTATTACAGCGGTCGTAAAATGTAGCTTCCTCTTGGCAGAAACTGGGAGGGGGAGAAACTGGAGACAGAAGCTGGCTTGGCAGAACTGGATAAACCAGTATTTCTACCTTGTGCTGAGAGGAAACCACACCCCTTTGGAGCCAGAACATAACTTTAAAAAGATGGATCATTCATAGAGCGGACATGTGAAAATTTTATAAATGATACCATAATTCTTGTGATTTTTCTGCCCACAGTTTAAGAGGTTTTTAGAACCGGTGGCATGTTCAGGGGGGTGTCAGCGGAAAAGTGGATATTACTCTAAATGTATGCATGTTAAAAATCTGAAACTTCATCAGTTAATGTCCATACTCCCTGCGCACATGTATGTAAAGTTGGGTCAATGTCAGAAATTGAAAAATCAGTTAAAAAGTCAATTATGTGCCATTTCTGAATGCAAGCTCTTAGAAACAACCGATTTGGACAGAGACATGGCTAAATTCAGCCACACCATGTATATGTAATTTCAAGCAACTGTGTAACTGTGAAATATGTCTTTTGTTATCAAATATAGAATGTGTGCAATCTGACAGAGGAGTGGCCTATCTGCAAGCCATAAAATGACATCACTCTGACACAACTTAGCTTCGCCAATCAAGTGAGGAATGGAAATTTGACCAATGACAAGTGAGAGGGGCAAGTTTAGTTATGACCAACATACCCACCCACTCTCAAAACACATAAAAGCAGACAGACAGGACAGATAGGGACTTTTCAAATCCATCTGCCGCTGGAAGCTCTGCCGGAAAAATCCATACTTTACCTCCATCAAACCTCCAGAAAGCCAAACTAGAGACTTCAATCTATCCAGAACTAAGAGACCAGACCAGAGAGCGAGCAGTTCCAGAGACCAGACGCTGTGCCCAGAGAGAGACCAGAGCCCAGTCTAAAACCCTGACCAGATCCGTGATGAGGCCCATTTAATTCAAGAATATAGTGTGAGTACCCAGCAGAACTGTGTAGAACCAATCTCTTAGTTTAAATTCATCTAATTCAATCTATTTAACCTAAGTAGAACTGCCTGATAGCTCCAAATCTGTCACCTGTCATTCTAGCTGCAAAAGCTGCACTTGTCTTTTTGAGCTTTTAAAATTTCAAATCTGAAAAACGACCTTTATTCAATCGCTCATATCTCCGCAACCGTTTGTGCTAGAGACTTGCAGTAACTTTCATCTGAAAGTTGAGAATCTAAGCTTTTAATCGCACTAAGAACCGCATTCCTACCCCCTATAGTTTTGCCGTAATTGCGGAACACGCATCCGCGAATTTTACCGCGATTTGCAAATTTATCCACATGTAAAATCAGCTGCTGCTTGCCTTCCATTTGCCAGAAATTCGTTTAACCTGCTAACTATCCCTGCATCATTGCTAGTGTGAGCCGGGACTAATATTAACTAGATACCACTCACCCTGAACCTCTGAAAGGGAATTAAAAGCATTTTAGCATATTTTTTAATTCATTGCCAGCACATATCTAAGCAATTTGGGCCTGTGTTTTCAAACTTCTGTAGTCTAAGCTTGCTGGGGTGAACTGAATCACATTTGATTGCATTTCTGAGAACTGTGTGTTTTCCTTCCATTTCCTTGCCTTGCATCAAGGGGGGGAGGGGATTGCCAGAGAAAAGTGATTACATTGTTTTGTTGAAATCATATTGAGTATTTCTATACTGCATTTCATTCATTCAACCTTGCATCCATTTGAACTCTATAAAGCATTTTGTACCACCTTCTTCTTTTGTTCCTATTTACCAGTGTGCTATCTTATCCATTTCATGTCAACTCATTAGTGACTATAAAGAAGTGTGCTAGTGCCAGATTCTCAGTTGTTAATATTTATCATATCAGATTAAGTGTGATATTCAATTATTAATTTACTATAAAGCGTGATATCTATATCTATTGTTTAAATTATCAAATAAACCTTTTAACTTGCAAAACAGAACTACTTCTTGGCTCAGTGGGGTCAGGGGGATTCCAAGAGAGGGGTGTTATATAGGGGTAGTCATCCAGAACGCATGAACTGGACATAAAGATATATCAATAAGGGTTTTCATTCAGTATTATAGACTAGGCGTTGACTTAGCTGTAGTGTTGAATTGAATCCTATTACAAATTGGGGGCTCGAGCCGGACGTTTGGGTTAGAATACCACTTGTGCAGCTTAATACAGTGTGCTAACTGACGGGATACATACATCCGGTCGGATCACCACGCTGCATTACGCTGTGAAGCATTCCTCAAAAGGGACACTCCAAGAAAAGTTCTGTTCTGCAAAAATAAAATACTAACTTCTGTAAGTCAGGACAGAGACCAATCTCTAGAATGACGACCTTGGTAGATATGAAAATAGCCAGAGAGCACTTCTTACATAAATTATTTGTGAGAGGTGAATGGGCTGAGCAGGGCCAGGATGCCTGGTTGCAGGCCATCACGCGACAGGTCACTGAAACAGGGTCAGACCTATGGAGAGATCAGGGTCCATTACATGTGGCCCTGAGTGAACTATATATGGCTCCTAAAGCCAAAGAGGAACACAATAAGATTGCTAGGATAGCAGCATACCTGTACCTATATATGGGAGACATGCAGGATAGATGTGCTGAAAGCCAAAATCTGGCAAATAGGCAACAGATGGTGTTAGAGAAGGTCCAATCTGACCTGGTCTCTTCTGAGCAGAGGCTGCAGAGGAGCCAGGAGTCAGAAGATGATAGTAGGCAGCACATCATTAAAATAAAGAAGGATATGGATGTGCTGCAACAGGAAAAGGTAGAACAGGATACCAGATTTCTGGCCTTGCAGAAGGAATACCAAGAAGGTTTGGACTCCCTACTGCAAAACCAGAAAAAGCTGGAGCAACAACTGGACTTCAACAGGGTATGTGCTGAGCAGGTAGTCACCCTGCAAGGCCACCTAGATAGAGTGAAGGCAGAGAGCAACAAACTAATTCTGAAAGACCTGGATACCCAGGCAGAGTTTGATCAGGAGCGCCAGAATGCTGGTGCCTTCCAAAGGCAAAGGGACGACCTGGCGGCACAGATGCAGGCTCTTAGTCAGGAAAGGGATACCTTAGGCCAGGAAGTCTGCCATTTAAAAAGGAAAATGGAAGAAAATCACCTGGCCCACCAGGGACTGGGTGACCTCCAAAAAGAACACCAGAACTTGCTAGAGCACACCAGGAGGGTGGAGGATGCTCTAGCAAGAAAGGAGCAGGCCAATAGGGACACAGCTCAGGAGGTAACCCTCCTGCAGCAAAGACTGGCCCAGTTCTCCAGGACCAACCAGGAAGTACAGAGGGAAAATGAGGCTCTCTGCCAGCACAATGAGAGGCTCCAGCAACAGGTAGCGATGCAGGAGAAACTGATAGAGTCGAGTAAGGCCTTAACAGAGGAACTGAAAGCACAAATGCAGGCTCTTGCATTGCAACAGGGAGCAGGGGCGGATAGAGATGAGGTCCGCTGGGAAAGAGAGACTCCTGACCATAACCGCAGGAGCCCTAACACCAGGGGCCTTCATCTCCCCCAGTCCCTGGACTCTACCACCCCCATGTCCCCTGGCGCACATGAGCACAGGGCCACAGGGATGGCAGATTACTATCCAGCTAAGAGTATGGGGCTCACAGGACAGTACCACTCAGGAATGGAGGGGTGAGCATCCGGGTATGGGCACCCAAGTACAGTACAGTTCAGTGGGGAACCCCAGGAGAGTAGGCCCATTAAGGGCATCCTGAAAACCTCTGCCCAGTTAGGTCAGTGGAGGGGGTACACATCAAATCCTGGCAGCAAGGAGGAATCTGAAGACTCCTCTGAACTGCGCAGGACACAGGAGACCAGGTCCCCACATTCTGCCAGCCATTCCCAGGCTCGCAGAATCCGGGAAAACCTGGAAGAACAGACGGGAACCTCTGGGAGCAGTGCCTCTGAGTCCGAGGACGAATGGACAAGGGTTACCCGAACCAAAAAGGCCAATAAGGCAAAAAGGGCCTTGCTTAAGGACCCCTTAAAACAGATTAAGGCAATCAGGAGCGTCATCACGCCTTACCATAAGAACGCTAAGTATTCTGTTTGGGAGCACTTAGAGCTGTTTGAGCAAATGATGGAGACTTTCCGTTTGAAGGACAGCCAAAGCTGTATTCAATATGTAAAGTGGACCTTCTCCCCGGAATACTCCAGTTTCTTTGCGGGGCTGGAGGACCAAAATCATTTAAGATGGTCCACCTATAAGGCGGCCATCTTGAAACATTTTTCTGTTCACAGAAATCCTCAAGAGGCTCGCAAGGCAGCCTACAATTTGCAATGTGGGGAGGATCAGGCCCCACAAGAATTTGTGCAGGAGTTAAAGCGTGCTTTTGCACAGACCACAAGAAGGGTGCGCACGGATAGCAGAGAATTTATTAATACGTTTTTCCATGCCTTGCCCAAATATATCATGACCCAGCTCGTGAGGGATTTTCACAAGAAAAGATCTTTAGACTGGGTCCTTGAACAGGCTACCCGGATCTATGAGGTGCAGAAACCGGTAGATAGCAAAAATAATGCTCAGAAAAACCCCAAAGCCAACAGCACCCCTGCTGCTGCCAAGGTGGCAGAGGTAAAGGTCACCCCCGTTTTAGAGTTGGAGATGGGGGGGCCTAAAAACCTACCTGCACCTAATAATGCTAGGCCCAGAAGGTCCTCGGGCCAGTCACAGACAGGGAGCCAGGGAGGCAGCCCCACAAATGGGGTCCCTCGCTCTCCTGATTATGTAAGTCCCCGTTACAAGGGAAATCGACCCATCCTGGGTTATGTGTGCACTCCTCCAGCCCAAGGGGGGGGATCCAGCCAAGCACCTAACCCAGGGAACTTCCCTCCAAACTTCCCACAGGAGGGCAGAAATTTACCAAACCCTGGGCAGAACTTTTTCCCCAGATATCCACCCGACTTTCAGCCCCAAAACCATCCATCCTTCTTTCCCCAATTCCCTGAGCCCAGACCACTGAATCCGGGAGAGGGGAGGCCAAGGGTGGAGGGGTACCCAAATCTTCCCAACCCGGGGTATTACCAGAGGAGGGACAGCTACCCTTCCCGGGATCAGCCCAGGGGAGAAAACAGGGCCCCGTATCAGCCTGAGCGGGTTTCCCAGTTAGAGCGCCAGGTTCAAAACATGGCGCGGGATCTGGGTCACATACTGAGGGCTCAGCAGAACCCTCAGATGGGTGTGCCGGCACAGAACGTACCCAACTCTGGACCTGGTGCTCCAGAACAATGACGGGGGCAGCACCCCGATAACTCACCGGTTCCCAGGGAGGAGGCACAAAGGGAAGGGGGGTGTAAAGCCTTGGAGGAAGCTTCCTTCCTCACTTGTAAACAGCCCCTGGAAACCCAGGAACCGGAAACAAAATCTCTGGCCCCTGAAAGTCTGCCTCCTAAGGAGCAGAGGGGGGGTAGGAGAAACAAAAGACCCAAACAGACTCAGTTTGAGGAGGAGGTACAGATATTCCAATTTGAGGGAGAGGGATCCTCAGAGGATCCTGGGAAAAGGATCTTCTCCTTCAGAGAGGGGGGAACTCCTCCCAAAGAAAAATGGGTCCCTAGGGATGCAAATCCAGACTGGGGAGATGTGGAGACTGAGCTACCGCCGCCCACCATCTCATCCCAGAACCAACCGCAAGAAAATCCCCTGGTTCAAACCCATCCTGGTGACTGCCTCCAAAAAGGGGGGGGCGGCCCAGAACCGGAGCCAGGGGAACCCACAATGGCTCTGATCTCCAGTTGCCAAATTTTTCTTTCAGATTCCCAAGGCTCTCCACAGAATTCTGCCCAAATCTCTTCGCTAGCGATGTCCAAAACCAGAAAATTAGCCCACCAGTTGTCCAAAAATGTACATTATCTGTGCCCCCTTGAGGAGAAGGAGGGAAGATATTATGCCCCGGTACAAGTACAGGGGCAGGGTACAATTTTGGCACTGGTGGACACTGGATCTCAAGCTACCCTTCTGTCCAGAAGGGCCTTTGACGAACTGAATGCAGGAAGGGGAGAGAATTACCAAATTCCTCTCACCTCTCTTCCTGGGCAACTCCAGAACTTTGACGGGAAGGAAATTCCCGTCGAGGGGACGGCAGATTTGGACATTAAAATTGGGCGACATAAGTTGAAACACCCGGTCATAGTTGTGACCCCAGAGGGCACCCCTTGTTTACTAGGGAATGACCTCCTGAGAAGGTTGTCACCCCTAATAGATTGCATAAACAAGGTCCTCTGGACCCAGACTAGCCGACCAATAAAATTAAAACCGAGTGTCAACCATGTTAGTTTAAACGGCACCTGCCACATGGTTGAACAAAAATCTGACCAAGTAGAATTTCACTTCCAGAATAGCCAAATTCCAGACGTGACAGTAATAGCAGTAGGACAACAGACTGGTGATGGGGGGTCCTCTCTATTTCTGAAAATCAACCTTCTTTCCAGTTTAAGGTGGTATTCCACGCTGGAAGGAAACACTCTGAAATTCTATACTAATCCACAATCAGAAACTCCCACTCCTATAGTCCAGAAGGATGTGAAATCAGCTCAGAGCCTGGCTGATATTCAGCAAATTGGAGAGCAGTTGTTCATCCCTGTTCAGTTAAATGATGGGAAGGACTCTGTTCTCGCTCGAGTGTGTGTGAACAACGGTAAGAGCTTCATCAGCGAAGCCATGTTCCGCCAACTCCCAAAAGATCCAGCCATTCCCACCTTCAAACTGATAGACAAATGGGAAATGGACCTGGAAGCACCTAATTCCAAACATCTCCTGCCAAACAGGTGTATGCTCAAAATCTCCATTGGCAACAAGAGCATAGTCCACAATTGTTGGGTCGTGCGAGACGTCCCTGCCGCCTTTTACTTAGGCAGTGACATTCTCAATCGCTTCGCCATTAGTTTGGACCTAATAAACTTCAAAGCTTGGTCCCGATTAGCGGATTATCCCATGAGCTTTGATGATCCAGAAAAAGCATTTAGGTCAGCTCAATTGCTACCTTATGCAGTTGAAATTCAGGTTAAAGAGGAAGTCACCATCCCAGAAAGGACCCGACAATTCTCCCTGGAAGTGAAAGTCAAAAGGGGACAAGAGTTGAAAAACCCTGATGCTTACATACATCTAAATGCTTCTCTCCAACAGCAAGGGTTGGGGGTAAACCCAACTCCATTAGTCAACATAGAACATGACACCATTCCAATAGAGGTGGATAACAGCGACTTAAAGAGTATTACTCTAGCCGCAGGCACCATTATTGGAATGGCGGTTGATGACCGACATTTCTCCATTGATCTTAGAAATGAACTGTTAGGACCAATCCCCAAGGACTGTTTTGACAGTGACAGTGAGGACAATACAACACCAGACAGGATTTTTACCCGGCATGGGGGAACTTCCTGGTGTACACTTCCTGCCCTTATGGTAAGGAAGATGTGACTTGTGAATTCAGGAGGGATGAGGTGATTTTCCAGGTTCATGAAGGCTGCCTTGCCCACCTGAAGCCTCCGGTCCAAATCAGCACTCTGACCAGGGACTTCTCCACCCAGCTGGAGGAGGCCGCGGAGATAGCCAAACCAGAAGTCTTTCCAGGCTTCAGGCAGATGGTGGAAGAGAGAGTCAACCTAGCTGATGCCTGTGTGACTCTGGAACAAAAGCAAAAGTTGAAACAAGTTTTCTTGGATTTCCAAGATCTCTTTGCGGTAGACTCATATGACTGTGGTCGCACTGACATCCACACAACAACAATCCCCACGGACCCTGGCATGACTCCTGTGTTTGTGAAGCAATATCGCTTGCCTCTCGCATCAATGGAGTCCCTTACTGAAATAATTAAGAACCTTGAGTCCCGGGGAATAATCCGTCCAGTCCACAGCACCTTCAATAATCCGGTGCTGGGAATATTGAAGCCAAATGGCCAGTGGAGACTCTGTGCCGACCTTAGGGAGATCAACAAACGGGTCCATACTTCCCGATGGCCTCTGCCCTACATTGACCAAGGGCTGGCCCAGATCCAGGGGTCACAGGTATTCACTGCCATAGACCTGACCAATGGATACTGGACCGTGCCTGTCAGTAGGGAGGACCAATACAAACTGGCTTTTACCTTTGGGGGCCAGCAGTACACATGGACCCGGACTCCCTTCGGATACCTCAACTCCGGCAATTAATTCAACATTTTCCTACATAAGGCCATGCCCGACCTGGGTGCGAGGGGTAACCTGGCTTATGTAGATGATGTCCTCATCAAAAGTTCATCTGTGGAGGAACACATAGCGGAGATCCGTTATGTTCTGACACAGTTGAGGGCCGCCGGAGCAAAACTTTCCTTTCAGAAAGCACAGTGGTGTAGAACCCGTGTTAATTTCTTGGGGCATGAGATTACTCCTCAGGGTCTCTGTCCCCAGGAAAAGAAAGTGGAAGCACTTCAGAAACTGAAAGACCCCACAACTCTGCGAGAACTAAGGAGCCTCCTTGGACTGACCAATTACAGCAGAAAGTTCATTGAGGGCTACGCAGAGATCACCAGACCCCTGATTCATCTCCTGAAGGGGGGGGTCAAGTGGGAATGGGGTCCAGAACAAGCCGAGGCGGTAAAACAACTCAAGAGAAGCCTCTCACAAGCGCCTTGCCTAGCTTACCCTGTCAGAAACAAGGAGTTCTTCCTGGAGACGGGGTTCTCTAATACGTGCTTGATGGCAGTATTATACCAAAAGCATGACAAGGTCAATAAAGTAATCTCCTATGCGAGCAAAACTTTATCCTCTGTGGAGGAAAAATTCAACGATTGTGAGAAGGCACTCCTGGCAACGGTGTGGGCATTGAAGAATTACCGCCCGTTTATCCAGGGGGAACACATCATAGTGGAGACTCCACACCAGCCTCTGCAATATCTCCAAAGTGACAGAATCCGGGCTGGAAATGTGAGTAATTCCCGAATTACTTCCTGGATTCTGTCAATGCAAGGCTTTCCTGTGGAGGTCAGATATGGCCAAAACAAGAAGAGTCCCCTCGCGCAAGGTCTGGCGGACTTGCATGATTGTGCCAGAGAAAACTGTCTCGAGGACGAAAGTCTAAAAATAAAGGACAACATGGAGGCATACCTTAATTCTCCCCACAAAGTCTTTGAAGAAGACAAGTGTGAGGGAATGCCCACTGTGTATGTGGATGGATGCTCTTACCATGTTGACAACGACGGGGAGAAAGAACTGGTGGCCGGCGTAGGGAATGCATGGGTGAATGAGTCCCCAGAACCCTCCGCTGGATACAAAATTGGTCCCCGAAGTAGTCAGGTGGCAGAATTGATGGCTGTGCATCAGGCCATCCTCACTGCTGTCCAGCATCAACTCCACGAACTGGTCATAATCACAGATTCGGATTATGTACGGAACGGGTTCGTGGAGTACCTGGTTAATTGGAAAACCAGAGGCATGTTATGTGCTAACAACAAACCCTTGAAACATGGGAAGTTGATCCAAAACATTGATGATCTGGTCACATCGAATGGGATGACCATCTATTGGAAAAAGATCAAGGGTCATTCCAAAGTAGAGGGACCAGACAAAACTGGAAATGACTTAGCTGATCAGCTGGCCAAAACCCGGGCCATCCAAGGGGATCTAATTGAGATTGAGTCCCTATTGGGGGAATTCCAGGTCACTGCCATCACTAGGTCCCAGACAAATGCTCACAACGACCTTTCAATTGCACAATGGAGTAAGGAGACCCCTGATGCTGATTTGATTACAGCTCAGAAGGGGGATCCAATAATTGGTAAATTTTACCAACACCTTGAGGACCCTGAGAACTTTCCCCTGACGGATACCGATTACATTGGGAAAGAGGACCTAAGAGTGTTGATAAAATGTCCAAAAATGTTCCGGATCCAAGACGGTTTGTTGGTAAGGAAATCCAAAGCTGGCCACGATCAGTGGGTGGTTCCTACCTCCTTCCGAAGCCTGATGTTAAGTCACGCCTATGATGCGGCCACTGCCGGTCATAGGGGGTTTCACACAACACTGGAAATCTTAAGAGAGGTTGCATACTGGCCACACATGGGGCAGGACCTCGACCAGTACTTGAAGGGGTGTCTTGTGTGTGCACAATTTCAGCCATCATCCCTCACGCACCGTGCGCCTCTCCAAAAGAGGGGGATGACACTGCCATGGTCAGATTTACAAATCGACTTTGTAGGCCCCGTCATTCGCTCTGCTAGGGGGAATAAGTACATGTTGACCGTCACATGCTTGTTTACCAAGTGGGTGGAATGTCTCCCAGCCCCAAACTGCAAGGCAGAAACGGCAGCTGCCTTGATGATTAACCACATCTTTTCCCGTTTTGGTCTACCTCAAAGGATTGAGTCAGACAGAGGTAGCCACTTCACCAGTGAAGTAATGACAAAGATGTGGGAGATACTGCGGGTCAAGAGAAAGCTGCATATTGCTTATAGACCAGCTTCTTCTGGGGCAGTAGAGAGATATAACCGGACAATTGTGAGCATATTAAAGAAGTTTGTGGCAGATTCTGGGCCAAGTTGGGATATCCGATTACCTCTGGTTCTAATGGCCATCAGATCTACCCCTTCATCTGCAACCAAAATGTCACCATTTGAGTTGATGACTGGGCGCAAGATGGTGCTTCCTCAGCATTTGCTCTACAGGACCCAAGAGCAGACACTGATAAATGCCTCCACTACTCATGAGTATGTGGAGAATTTAAGGAAACACCTCCAACATGCTTTTGCTTATGCTCAGCGGAATCTAGAAAGATCAGCTGATAGCATGAAGACCCACTATGACCTGAAAACTTCCAGGAAGAAATATCAGGTGGGAGACCGGGTCTATCTATACAACTTCCAAAGGAACCAGGCCAAGCAGCGCAAATTTTTGCCTACATGGAAGGGACCATTCGAGATCATAGACAAAATCTCCCCTGTGGCCTACAAAATCCACATCCCCAAAGGTCCTTTGGCAGAGGGAGAAGACAAGTGGGTCCACATAAACCAGTTGAAATGTTGCCATCCCAGGCACACTCTGCAACAACTGGAGGAATCCTCTGGAATCCTAGCGGGTACTGTCTCAGACTAATTCAGTTCCAATCATAAAACATACCACATCTAGTCTCTAAAATATTGTGATTTGCATGAAACTGTCTCTTAGTTATACTGTTTTTTTTTCAAAATAAGAATGTAATATTTCGTTATGATTAAATGCATATGCTGCCCCACTATCTCAACAGTGGTGGAAAAACGTCTGTGAGTAGGTATTGCCGCTCTTCCTTTGTCGTCCTAGGAGAAAGAAAACCTGAAGACGGGCCAAGGAGGGCGATCCGGAGACCGGGAACGAAGATCCAATGGGCCCAGTGGACCGCCCAATATTCCCATCAGGACCGGCGAGGAGAACCGATCGATCAGTACCGGATGGAGAAGAAGATGATGAACTGTGCCATCTACAGAGTAGGAAGAAGATTATGCGGACAGACCGGTGCGTGGGTCAAAACCCTTGGGCACGCGACTCCCCATCAACTCAAATTCAAAGTGCAGTCGCGTGGGGGGGCTTGTTGGGTGTCCTGACCCACGTTTAAGCTATCATGCCACAACATTTGGTGCTGTGGGCTTAGAAAGTTCAAGATGGCGGAAAACCCACATGTGCGCCGAAATCCAGGAAAGCTGCGCAGTTTGTGCGCACACCAAAATGGTTGCCTCACTTGCCACCCACCAGTGCGAGAATGAAAGGCCGGGTTGCCATGAGGGAAATGGGTTGCCAAAGGAAAAACAGTGCCGCCGGTTAGCTTCAAAGCGCTTTAAAACCACCATTGGACTACCCGCACAGTAGTCTGAAACCATTGGGAATGGCAATGCTGATTGCCAAATGCAACCTAGAATTGTGGGGAATTCATGTCTTAAATCCCAAAAATGGGTGCAGTACCAGTACTCACCACTATCCAAAAGCCGGCGTTTTAAAACCACCCTGTGTTTCTCTGAAGGCAGGCTCAAAATGCCTATTTTCAAACATTACAATATGTGCAAAATATTCACTGAACACCAGCAGACATTTGGCAGAATGAGGTTTTGTGTGCTTACAAAATCGGGGAAATGAAGAGCCCAAAACAATGCTTATAACAAAACTGCTATGGAGTCAGCAGTTTAAGTTGCACTGGATTTAAAGACACTAAAATCGAAAATGTTTAGATTAAATGAGTGACCTATGTTTGGTGTCACATGCCTTTGTAATTGTTGAAATGTCATAGTTTTGCACTTAGAATCAGCATTCTAGCTGCATGTGTAAAATTGCAAGTTAATTTAAAAAGCAACAAAAAACATGACAGTTAGCTGAAAGTCTGGCTTAAGGAACTTGATTTTGCTTGACAGCTACCCCCATCAGGAGTGAAACTTGAGTCACAACTGTGTTCCCAGGCCAATCTGCCTTTTGTTGGCCACACTAAGGATATGCCATCTCTCTGATAATTGAATTAAGGGGAGCCCCACAGAATACAGGAGCTCTGAACAAAGCCTGTCTTGACTCAGGCAAAGGTTTTATTACAGCGGTCGTAAAATGTAGCTTCCTCTTGGCAGAAACTGGGAGGGGGAGAAACTGGAGACAGAAGCTGGCTTGGCAGAACTGGATAAACCAGTATTTCTACCTTGTGCTGAGAGGAAACCACACCCCTTTGGAGCCAGAACATAACTTTAAAAAGATGGATCATTCATAGAGCGGACATGTGAAAATTTTATAAATGATACCATAATTCTTGTGATTTTTCTGCCCACAGTTTAAGAGGTTTTTAGAACCGGTGGCATGTTCAGGGGGGTGTCAGCGGAAAAGTGGATATTACTCTAAATGTATGCATGTTAAAAATCTGAAACTTCATCAGTTAATGTCCATACTCCCTGCGCACATGTATGTAAAGTTGGGTCAATGTCAGAAATTGAAAAATCAGTTAAAAAGTCAATTATGTGCCATTTCTGAATGCAAGCTCTTAGAAACAACAGATTTGGACAGAGACATGGCTAAATTCAGCCACACCATGTATATGTAATTTCAAGCAACTGTGTAACTGTGAAATATGTCTTTTGTTATCAAATATAGAATGTGTGCAATCTGACAGAGGAGTGGCCTATCTGCAAGCCATAAAATGACATCACTCTGACACAACTTAGCTTCGCCAATCAAGTGAGGAATGGAAATTTGACCAATGACAAGTGAGAGGGGCAAGTTTAGTTATGACCAACATACCCACCCACTCTCAAAACACATAAAAGCAGACAGACAGGACAGATAGGGACTTTTCAAATCCATCTGCCGCTGGAAGCTCTGCCGGAAAAATCCATACTTTACCTCCATCAAACCTCCAGAAAGCCAAACTAGAGACTTCAATCTATCCAGAACTAAGAGACCAGACCAGAGAGCGAGCAGTTCCAGAGACCAGACGCTGTGCCCAGAGAGAGACCAGAGCCCAGTCTAAAACCCTGACCAGATCCGTGATGAGGCCCATTTAATTCAAGAATATAGTGTGAGTACCCAGCAGAACTGTGTAGAACCAATCTCTTAGTTTAAATTCATCTAATTCAATCTATTTAACCTAAGTAGAACTGCCTGATAGCTCCAAATCTGTCACCTGTCATTCTAGCTGCAAAAGCTGCACTTGTCTTTTTGAGCTTTTAAAATTTCAAATCTGAAAAACGACCTTTATTCAATCGCTCATATCTCCGCAACCGTTTGTGCTAGAGACTTGCAGTAACTTTCATCTGAAAGTTGAGAATCTAAGCTTTTAATCGCACTAAGAACCGCATTCCTACCCCCTATAGTTTTGCCGTAATTGCGGAACACGCATCCGCGAATTTTACCGCGATTTGCAAATTTCTCCACATGTAAAATCAGCTGCTGCTTGCCTTCCATTTGCTAGAAATTCGTTTAACCTGCTAACTATCCCTGCATCATTGCTAGTGTGAGCCGGGACTAATATTAACTAGATACCACTCACCCTGAACCTCTGAAAGGGAATTAAAAGCATTTTAGCATATTTTTTAATTCATTGCCAGCACATATCTAAGCAATTTGGGCCTGTGTTTTCAAACTTCTGTAGTCTAAGCTTGCTGGGGTGAACTGAATCACATTTGATTGCATTTCTGAGAACTGTGTGTTTTCCTTCCATTTCCTTGCCTTGCATCAAGGGGGGGAGGGGATTGCCAGAGAAAAGTGATTACATTGTTTTGTTGAAATCATATTGAGTATTTCTATACTGCATTTCATTCATTCAACCTTGCATCCATTTGAACTCTATAAAGCATTTTGTACCACCTTCTTCTTTTGTTCCTATTTACCAGTGTGCTATCTTATCCATTTCATGTCAACTCATTAGTGACTATAAAGAAGTGTGCTAGTGCCAGATTCTCCGTTGTTAATATTTATCATATCAGATTAAGTGTGATATTCAATTATTAATTTACTATAAAGCGTGATATCTATATCTATTGTTTAAATTATCAAATAAACCTTTTAACTTGCAAAACAGAACTACTTCTTGGCTCAGTGGAGTCAGGGGGATTCCAAGAGAGGGGTGTTATATAGGGGTAGTCATCCAGAACGCATGAACTGGACATAAAGATATATCAATAAGGGTTTTCATTCAGTATTATAGACTAGACGTTGACTTAGCTGTAGTGTTGAATTGAATCCTCTTACAAAGCTATCATAGGAAGTTACAACACATGACCTTTGCATTGATTGACTTATAACGTTTTAGGACTAGTTCAATCACAGAAGCTGCAAAGCAGTCACCAGGGGCTGCTAGCACCAACATTGGGGCACCAGAGGCTGCTCCAACATCTCCCAAATCTTGCTCCGGCTTGGCAAACCTGCTCCTCCCCATTCTATGTGGAGTATCCCCCACCTTGTGTAGCATGCATTGCACCCACCACCCTCTGATATGCGTGTATGCTTTTGATTTGCATTATATTGCATGCAGGAGCATGACATGTTTGGAAAGCAGCCCAGTTGATCACCTCGATCAGCCCTTCACATATAATCCAATTGAGGTGCTTTTCTTAATTGTTGAATTGTAGACTACACGTAATAATCTAGTAATTTGCTCGCCCTTTCCATCTAAATAGGTTCAACTCTAGTCCCCTTGAATGTAAGGTAACCCTCTCAGTCATGTGCTTAGGAGTGGGGTGGGGGGGACAAAGGGCCCCCTTAGTTACTTAGCAGCACGACAGGAAGCTCACTTAGCCCCAGTAGAGATTTTTGCAGTTTTCTGTGAATCCTAAATGTGAATGTGCAAAGTTGGTGGAGAGTAAACACTCTTGGCTTCTAAGATATACTCATAGACTGCATTATTGGTAATCCAGTGAATTTTTGAAGTATTCAGAGTCGCATCCGGTATTGGTTTCTTGAAATGCTGACTGTGAGTGCTAAAGCAGAAAAGTACTATACCAGTAGCAGGTTTACAACTCCAATTTTAAGTCATTAACTTTCAGAAGACTGCTTTAAACAAACACTTGCAGGCAATTCCAGTGCAAAGTTTAATGGTAATGTGGTAATGAAAGCTCAAAGAGTTCCTATGAGGAGGTGTATTGGGCGGGCAGAGGCAGGAATGGGTGGGAATGGCCATAGGGATTAGCATGGCCACGGGAAGGCAATGGATGGGCACATAACCAAACAATGTGTAAAGCTTTTAGGTATATTTATGAAGCATTAGCAGCACTCTGGGAGGTGCATGCTGTTCAGCATAAGTGTGTAATCCTGGGCAAATAATGTAATCTCACCTGACTTCTACTGCAAAGGGTCACTCTACCCTCTTCTTCCCCTCTGCATTGTTGAAGGCAAGTCAAACATGTCTGCGGGTGCTGTGACAGAGGTCAGTAAAATATTGTGCAGTGTAACGTCCTGTCATGTTAAGTCCAACCTGCCATAGAAAGTTTGCCCTGTTAGTAAAATGTCTCACTTGCAATACGTACAGATTTGGCCCACTGTGTCCTATGAGACTTTCTTTTTCCCACCCTCATGTTTGGTGCATACACTTCAAGGGGCAATGGTTGTGCCTTTTGTGTGAACCCAAAATATCCCAATTCTGCCTCCAGCAGTTGAATTTCCTATTGAGCATACAGGTATCACGCCAGCGGTTTGCAATTTAATTGACTTAGTGCCTTTGCCCCCATTTAGGTTTGCAGTGAACAACTTCATCAGAGGTTTGTTCATCGTGGTGGCACTGGTGGCAGTCAGAGTCTGAGAGTCACAGGATGCTGTGTGGAACGCCACATCCTCGTCCCTGAAAACAAGGTAAGAAAGACATACGTTATCAAGCATAAGTGGGGTGTAATTGTTTTACCGACTCAAGGAAAGTGGGTGTTTTTTAAAAATGGAGACGGGCATGGGTACTACACTACAGAGCGAAAGTCGCAAAATTGTATGGTTCAGTGTGGTGTGTTGGGGGATAAAAGGAGGCAAGTGGCACTTTGCAGCCATTTCCAAACGACCCACATGGTATTTGTTGTTAGATTTCCTTTTGCAATGTTCTCTTCAACCAGGACATGTCAAACGTGGGCACATTTGTATTTATTAGCCCGGCTCTAATGGAACGCGCATTCCATGTGTGCACCATCATTATATGTATTTGTTCTTATACATTTGCTGTTTAGCAGTCCTTGATTCCATTTGAAGCACTTAAGAGGCCTGTTGTCCTGTCCTGACCCCTGACCTGATCATTGTGTGTAGTGAAACTTGGAAGGAATCCCATGATATCGATTATCCCTACTTCTCATTTGCTTCCCTAGAATGTCTGGAGCTCAGAAGAAAATGTCTTCATACTTTCAAAACCTGGTAAAAAATGCAGCTCAGATGTGCCTACAAGCAAGCGAAGTAAACAGGAATCTGATTCCAAGTCAGATAGTGTATGTGAAGAACCAGAAAAAACACTAGATGAGATCACCAGCACTACTACTGTCAACATCCATACAGAAATCCAAACAACAAGCATGCCACTCGGAGAGCACCTGCGTGGAACTGGTACTTATGAAGATCATGAACTACAGAACGACAGTGACACGGAAATTCCAAGTACTAGCATGCCGGAATCTGGTCAATTATCACTTCTGCAATGTTCAGCTCCCTTAACGAAAGGCCCACTCCCTAAAGGCTGGAAGCTGGACCAGAAACAATATTTTCAAACCAAGTACCCATGGTTGATTGTTAGAGGACACACTCTTGAATGCACCATTTGCCATCAAGTCAATAGCTTTGGTGCAGAGAAAAGTCATGGGATGAAATTGTCTGAAGAATGGACTGAGCGTACTGTTAGCTCATATGGTACCAAAAAAGACAAGCAACAAAGATCCTTACGAAAGAAGATTGCAGAACATTTCTCAACAAAGGCACACGTCACAGCATCAAAATAATTAGAGCAGACAAAAAAATATACATTGCTTAAAGTAACTTCTAGAGCCCAGGCAGGGAAAATAGCAACAACTGCCAGAATATTCCAAACGGCTTATAAAGAAGCAAAGCGGAACAGGTCAGCCTATGGTTTTGAATCTGAGATAGACTGCCAACAATTGAATGGGCTAGATATGGGACACATTTTACATTCCAATGTGGCTTGCTCAAGTATACAGCAACGCATATCACCGGAAATGAAATGAAAGACATTTGCCAAAATAGTTGCCTCTTCTCCTAAGGTGAGCCTTTTGCTGGATGAGGCAACTGCCTTAATAAAAAAAAGTGCTTTAATTGTGTACCTACATACTCAGCTACAGGATATGGAGTCTCCAGCTAATATTTTTGTTGACCTTATCGAGTTCAATGATGTGTCTGCTGAAGGTATAGTGAACAGTTTGCTGTCTTCGCTCCAAAAGGACCCAATTAAAATTAGTGAGAACTTTCTCACCAAATGTCTGGTGTCAGTCGCTTGTGATGGAGCATCAGTAATGTTTGGCCGCAATAGTGGGGTTGTGAAAAGGTTACAAGAAAGAATTCCCCCCCAATATTGTAGCCTGGCACTGCTCAGCACACCACTTAAAACTTGCAGTCAATGATGTCATGAAAGACATTGGAGCTACAAATAATTTCAAAGCATTGCTAGACAAACTGTATTCTCGTTTTAGCACATCTGTGAAAAATCGTTTGCAGCTAAAAGAATGTGCAGATGCTCTTGACATTCAGCTTTGTAAAATAGGAAGAGTGTTAGATACACACTGGGTTGCCTCAAACTACAGAACAGTAGAGGCTGTCTGGAATGCTTATCATGCGCTTTACAAACACTTTACATTGGCATCTAGTGATGGCTCTCGTGATGGCACAACACAAAACATGTACACTGGACTATGTAGACGCCTTTCATCTGTGCAGTTTGTTGGTAATCTTGGCATTATGTTTGATGCACTTCAAGAGTTATCAGAATTGTCTCTTGACTTACAAAAGCGTGATTACACGATCATTGATGCACATCATGCTATTTGCCGACAAATACCAGTGTTTGAGGCAATGGTAGAAAGGCGAGGAAAACACTCTTCCCAGTGCCAGAAGGCCATACAAGAAAATAGTTTCCAAGAAGTGACCCTGCATGAAGGAAAGGCGTGCGACAAAAGAATTGAACACGGACAGTTTTTTCGCAGTCTTGCAGAAAATGTACGGAGTCATTTGTTGTCTACAGGAGGTTCTGCTGCTGCTGACATCAAAGTTGCGTACAAGAAACTAATAAGCGAACTCAACGTTTTTTACAAGCAGTACTGGCCAGATGAGTTACCTACCACCTACGTATGGAGAAAGTGAGATAGAGTCTCTGTGTGAAAGATTTGACATTGGTGACACTTGTCAAATCATTCGGGCTTACAGGGAACATATGGGGACGGGTGGAAAAGAAGCTAATAGACACTACAAGGAACTTTTCACAGCTGTGAACACTATTGATATCTCCACTGCTGAGTGTGAACAAGGGTTTTCACAAATGAATCTTGTCTGCACATCAACAAGAGCATCCCTGCATACTGACACCATTTCATCCTTATTGTTTATTAATCTCGTTGGCCCACCATTGAAGAAGTTCAACCCCATCCCCTATGTCAATTCATGGATTGCAAAAGGACGAAGAGCTGTTAATGACCCTAGGAGTAAGGAACAAAAAGAGAACATGGCCAGGTCAGATTTAGAAATTTTATGGGCTTTTATGAGCGAATAGAGACAACTATGCACACTATTGCACTTGTAATTATTTAATATATTATTTATTTGTACTTTATTTAGTAACTGCTATTTGCATTTGTTTGTTTTGTTCATATATTGCAATTTGCACTTTACTATAGCAGCTTAGCCATGGTGATCCCAATCAGCTTTTGGCAAAGTTGTAATAGAATCTGGAGTTACCATGACATTTTGTTAGGCTAAATACTCTGGCTGGCAGAATGTTAATTACTTCAAACAAACACAACATTTAAATAGCATCTGACAGTCTATTTAATTGATATAGATTCAATGCCTTCTCTACCTTCTTTTCTAAGTTTAAAATGGAAGCCAAACATGGCACCTTGTAATTTCAGGGCGGTGAGAGGGGGCGGGGGGTCATTTTACAAAATTGACAAATAAGATAACATCCAAAGGTTTGCAACAATTTTATC
Organism: Ambystoma mexicanum; assembly: GCF_040938575.1. Classification (NCBI taxonomy): domain Eukaryota; kingdom Metazoa; phylum Chordata; class Amphibia; order Caudata; family Ambystomatidae; genus Ambystoma; species Ambystoma mexicanum. The sequence goes on from NC_090941.1 coordinate 292,221,507, forward strand.
AAATGCATCATCACTTTGAGGACAGCAAGTATGGTCCAGACAAGTGTGATCTAGAACTTAGAAGTGTGTTCAAATGCACTCTTTTGCCTCTAGGGTTGCCGGAATGCTGCAACCACTACACCTACCATAACAAGTGTTTTCCAACTTTAAAGCATTATACTTTCTCAACCCATGTGTGCCCTTCCCCATGCATCCCACTATTAGCCTGTGCCAGCAGTTGCTGCAGCACCAAACATGTGACATGGAGCAGCAGCAGTGTGATGGGCTGGTGGTGGGCCGATCTAGGTCTAGCACTGAACTGGCCCGGTACGCGCACCCGCACTGCGGGGGGCGCAGCCCCCGGCATTATGGGGCCAATATTTTTTGGGCACTGGCACTTATTTTTTTACAAATTAAGCACTGATAGGAACCCTCAATTTACACCAGGACGGTGCATTCACAGATTTACTGATGCATAAAATCCGATGCAAAGTTGGTGTTGTTTCAGCATAGCCTTCCTAGCATCATTATTTACAAGTATAATGTTGTCTCACTGCTCGCTGTAAGTCAAGGACTTTCTCTTCAATGCATTTTAACAACTTGATATATTTTGCTAAGGTGTTGATGCTACACAAAAAAATCCAGTGTAGCAATGTTAACAGCGAGCAACAAGGCCGATCATATTAATCAAACAGTCTAGAAGTCAACAAAGAATACTCAGTCGCTGGCTTAGCACCACCTTCATTCCCACACTGCATGCTTCTCTCTTGCCATCACTCACTCGCTCACTCACTCCTGCTGCTTCCCTCTGATTGTTACCCACTACATCACCCATTGATTCACTGACTCAGTCACTCACGCTGCTAAAATCAGAAGCAAAACATAGAATAAATATGTCACGGTTGAAAAAAATGCTTATTTTTCTTGTAGAGTTTCTTTTTGTTATTAAAGGTGGCCACTTCCTGACATTTGGCAATTCCACATTTTCCCCAAAAGAGCTTAAGGATAATTGAAACCTGAACTGTGTGTTGCCTCTAGAGACAATGCCACATGCTCACCATTTCTCATTGATTTGTTTGCTAGAAGACAGCCCAGAAAAATAATCTAGGATTTACTTTAATAATAACATATACGTCTCCCTGAAAGACATCACACCTCAAAGGCAGAAAGAACATCTGGTGCATGTTTCTCTCATTTAACTTTGAAATTGTGATGGCTTTAGTCAAACATCAGAACTTTTCTTTTGTAAAGACACATGAATCAGAATCTAATTTTTCAGCTTTGGTATGTTTATATGCATGAGTGATTATTTGCACGAAACGATTAATAATACATAACAGAGAGATTTATAAATAAGTCATCCACGTGAAAGGGAGCCTTTGCTGCCAACTAAAGTATTTGCTATGTACACCTTTGATTAGTTAATTATTTCACAGCAGCGATTAAGCTATGTTTCCAAGCACTGGTTTTGAATTACAGAGAGTGTGTGGAATCCCTGACCTGGGGATGGTACAACTGTAGGCTACTCTGCCTTTCTGATGCCTGCAAAGCCTTAACACAGCTCTGCGTGCGCCGCATAAAAGAACTGTGTCCTCAGTATGCACCCTGCACAAATGCAACAGGCCTCATTTCGGGAACCGTAGCAATGCTACTGCTGGTAGGTAGTAAGTGGTACATAGTGACAGTGGTACAGTGCGATGGAATTTCTCCTGGCCCGCAGGGGTACAAGGATGGCTAGTGGCTAACCTGCCTACTCAGCCATCACACCTCTACAAACCAAGAGTGAACCCCATCATAAAGGTTAAACAGGCACAGCTAAGTGATATACCTCCTTTGCCTTTTGTGGTAACATGGGCCGAGGTAAGGCTATACTATCAACAGGGGTTTGAACGTGGTTCAGTAGCAAGCCAAATAGTAAAGTACAACAGTCCAAAATAATGGAATGTCCAATGAAGATTATATAAAAATATATGTTCTTTAATTAAAATTACCATATGCAATAAGAACTAGATAAGAAAACACTACAAAAAGCCCACCCCTGTTGAAGGAATACAGAATATGCAAAGAAGGAAACATGAAGCATTCTGGATGACGCAATAGGGGTGAAACGCAATCAAGAACTACAATGTTCATAAAAGTATATGTTCTGGTGTGAAAATGGGAATAAAGATGGCATAACCAGTTTTTAGGGGCCAGGGATGGACCAGGGAGGTGCAGTTAGCAGTCAATAATACCTTTCTGCTGTTTGGCTTCTTGGTACTGTGAGAATGGTCCAAATGAGGTGTTTGCATTGTCTCAGACAGGGAGCAGGTGTCGAGCCCAGGTCGAGCTGAAATTCACTGTGATTCAAAGCAGCATTAATAGAAGTGTGGATTGTCAGAGCCAACAGGGTCAGTTCTACAGTGGGTTCAACGGCGAAGATGCTTGTGACTGGGTGCATAGTTTGAGCTCAGTGTTTCAATGCAGTGTCAGAGAGTTGCGATTTGATGAAGCCACCAGAGTCTGTTCAACCGTTGATTTGGATAGCGATGAAGAAACAGGCAGTTTGAAAAGTGGTTTAAACACAGTAGTTTCATCAATGAACTCCTTTTTAAAGCCAGTGTATCGACATGCTTGGCAAGGGTGGTGCAGCGGCAAACTGGCTTGAATGTGCGGAACAGCAGCTCAAAGATTAGAATCCTGTGGGTTTTACTGTGTAGAAGGGGTTCAAAACACAGCTCAACACGTTTTATGGTGAGAACAAAGGGATTCTGGCTGTCACAGCTCTCAAATGGATGTGAGTCCTAATGCAGAGGCTCAGTGACAAGATAGGTGCTTCTTTCTGTTCTCTAAAAACACAGAAGAGTCTGGCAATGCTTTGCCAGAGTCCTTCACCTCCAGGGAGGACCTGGGTACTGGTGTAGCTGGCAGAGAGGCAGGTCTTGCTCCAGTTGCAGGTCACCTCCAATATGCCCGGGATGGTTAGGGAGCAGAGCTTGCCTCTGCTGGAACACTCCTTCTTTACCTCACTGTTGGAGGGCCCTGGGAAGTCAAAGAAGGAGTTGGAGACACCCTCTTTTGCAAGCAAAAGCCCACAGGAGATTAGACAAAGGCAAGCCTGCTTTGAAGGGTAGAGTTGTCAAACTAGTTGTCTTTGCCTTCTGACATCAGACCCAAAGTACTTTGTGCTAAAGGCAGTGGAGGAGACCGGAAGGGAAGAGAGGTACAGAGTGAAACACAATAGTGGAAACTTTCCCAACTTGTGCTGAGCTGACTCTGACTGCACTAATCACCCCCTTCCCAGACCCATAGCATAGGCAACACCCTGGTGTGAGGTTAGCCCTTTTGTGTAGGATGTGTCCTTTAATGCTGACTTCCCAGGACAACCCTTGCTGAGGGACTGCCTCCCTGTACAGAGGTGTTTCCTGACCTCACCAAGAATCAAAGAATAGGTGCATTCACTGCTAGCAGCAAGCTGTCTGATAAGAGTACTCACCGTTCTTTCACAGTTGACCTGGGCTCACAGTGTTGACACACGTATGATATACATCAGATGTGGCTTCTTATAGTTATGTGAATTACTATCCACCAAACCCTTAATTCAGGTATGGTTTTATGTTTAAAAATTCAACTGTAACCAGAATAATAATTAGGTGGTTTTGGAGCAGACTTTAACTGTAGCCTCTGGATTGAAATGACGTGGCTATCAGTAGTTGTCAAAAGGGCACCAGTGATCTCTGAACCTGCTGTGTGCCACTGGAGAGCAGATGCTGCAGATCGGGAGACTGATGTAGCACAGCACAAGGCACCTATGCTTTTGGCATGAGCTTACAAAAGGGGTATCCGGTTAGCAGATCCCCCTCCATGAGATGGAATTACCTGCCTCATTCTATTCATTAACACAAATAAAAAATGTCATGACTTGTACAACATTGCCAGGTGGCAATTCCTCACATACAGTAGAACCAAAAAAGAGAAGGGCCAAATACCAATCGAAGGAAAAAGCTGCTCTGCCAGGTTTCTCTTTAACACCAATGGTGCAATTACTGCTGGTGGTTAAGGCACAGAAACCAGCACTCCCAATTTCAGAAACATAGCATGTACTAAAATTGTGTTAATCATGACACAAATTATTAAATGCGCTGCGCTCATCTAAAAATGTGTCTTACCTGCAAACTGCTTCCAAACTGTAAAGAGTGTGTTTTGTGTTATCACAAAAATCTCTTGGGCATATTCCCTACAGTATCTCCACTCACAAACTAAACAACAGGAAATGTTTATCTTACAAAAACCTTCCTTGCAGTAGTAAGTGTTTTTTATGAGAAATAGCACCTAGAACACTTAATGGAAATGTGTTTTTTGTCAGAATAGAAAGGAACCCATGTAAAGCACTGGGCGATGTACACACAAAAGTCCACTTGTATGCAGTGGTCGAAGTGGGCGGGAGTGGTTGAGAGCGGTGTTCCTATACTTTTTTAAATTGTGTTTTACTGTTCCTAGACTTTTATTTTTAAAAAGAAACCGTTCTGGAATGGTTTTGTTTTAAAATAAAAGTGTAGGACGCAGTTGAAGCTTGCACTGCACCGAATGTTACTTTAAAGAGCAGGTGCATTTGTTTGGGGGTTTGTATTGTGCTTGGGAGGGGTCGTTATGATGGGGTTTGTGGGGAGAGGGGCAGGCCAGCAGGGAACATAGTTCCACTACTTCTTTTCATACACTTCCACCACTGCTTGTATGAGACCCATATGTGCAGCAGACCCTCACCACAACCTGACAACAAACTGATGATTATTGAATGGATGGCATTTTGAGGGTCAGTTGACTTGTGAGTGACTGGCGGATCCATGCATTGTTCTACAATTTTCCTTATTATTGTCATGTGTTTTTAAGTTTGAGACAGTCTTATAGCTGTAATTTATGTAAGGTATGCTTGCAAATAAAACAGTTTTCTTTTATTCCGGACACTACTGTTCTCTACTTCTGTTAACTCTATTGTTCTCATTCACGTTGCTTCCATTTAACCTTAAAATGTTGATTATTGTCACTCTATAGGAATAACAAATCAATTTGCAAAAAAACAGATATAAATGAATCCAACAAGATTGAACCATTGAATGTTAGATAAGCACATACACTTGCCGTATTTTCAAGACCAACCCAAAATCACAAAATACTGGGCCTCTGATGAATGTGGGTATATGTCACAGTTATCCTGCTGTAACATTTATAACTAAATTGTTTCTTATAATTAGATCATAACATCTCAATCATGGGATATTGAGAATTGAATAGGCAATTTAACAGAAATCGTAAAAGCCCTACCAATCACTTTTACTTATTGATCCACTTGATTCTTAAATTACAAGTTTAATTGTTCTCATAAGGTAGTTATTATTATTATTATTATTAAAACACCTTCATTCGACATTAAGTCATCATGTTACATTATATAAAATGAAAATGCATTAAAATCAATCAGTTATCACAATACAGAAGATCAGTAGCGCCGGTAAAAGATATAAAAACAAAACTGACATCACTGCCCAAAGGGATTATAGGAGCAGCAGGCAAGCTATACTAGCGGTGTTGCCCGGTTGAAGTACTACAATTTTTCTCCTCAGGATGCATGCTCTATGCAAAAAACAGGCCACAGCACCCACAGATGGCGGTGTAATTGATTGGACCAGGAATTCCATGGCATTGGGCCATGACTTGATCCCTGCCTCCAGAAGGATGGGCCTCAGGTATACGGACCTTAGCCACTGGAATGGCTTACAAAATAATATAAAATGTGAGATTGACTCCTCAAGCGCACCACACAAGAGGCATCTAGCAGTCTAAGGCCATTCCAATTGGCGGTTTACCTAATCTTTCCCTCAAATATAGTGATCTTGCAGTAGCAGGTCTGATCTGGTCCATATGGGGTTTGCAACCATATGTGTGTCTCTGGGCTAAATAGGCGGTCCCCAACCTTAACTTTGAGGCCTCGAGAATGAGGAGAATTCCTTAGCTCTCTGTTTTATTAGAGGCTTCATTTGGTTCCACCTCAGATTACAGAGCCTGCCTGGCTCATTCCAAAACTCACCCATTTTCAGGTAGAGTAAAACGTTTTAATGTGGGTGAGCCATTTCAATCTACTTGCGCCTTCCAATGACATAATATGTATCAGTGCCTCCCTACATGGTTGAAGTGCTGGTCTCGTCCACAATCTGACCCAAAGGGAAATAGGCCGATAAATAATGGATAGACTCAGACGGATTGTGCCACTTTCCAAATGCACCAATGCGGATGGAGCACCTGCTGATAGTTGAAATAATTATTTTTTAAAGTTACTTTCTCTTACTAAGAGGGTCTTTATATTCTTGTACCCCCATAGCTCTGAACCGTAGAGGGCAGCCGAGACCGCCTGCCTCTGACATAGCTCTAATGCCAGTGAAATTGCTCCCGTGATTACTAAAGAAGGCCGAGATTGCTCCACTATATTTGTTCAGCATGACTGCCGCCCTGGCTAGCTGGTGGGCCCATCCGGGGCTTGCCTGAATTCTCACCCCCAAATAGTCAAAACCTTCGACCTGTTCTATTACCTGGTTGTCAATGGTAAAATGGAGGGCGTCCCTCTTCCCGCCTTTTGGTTTAATAACCATCGATTTCGTCTTGGCCTTATTAATGCCAAGACCCAGCTACCTAGACTTCCTTATGTAGATTGCTAGAGATTCCTTAAGGCCCTGTGGTGACGTGGCTATTAACACCATGTCATCCACATAGAATAATGCCAGGAACTTGGTTGTAGCCAGCTTCAGGCAGTCCCACCTCACTAGCTCATATACGATTCCTTGTGTATATAGGTTGAATGGGAGGGGAGCCAGAACACAGCCCTGCCTGACTCCCAGGGCAACCTCAAAGTATGTAGTTTGTCCCCGGTCCCGGTTGTTCCATACACAGGACATAGTTTTGGAATATAGGCTGATATGATACCTATCATGTGCTCTGGTACTTTCTGTTCTCGCAGGAACTTTCATAGTTGTTCTCGGGATACAGAGCCAAATGCTGTTCTAAGGTCCATTAATAGGATGTACAAACACCTTTTTAGTAAAACCGTATATTTTTGGATGATTAAATATGGTATGCTATAGTAATGTTTATTTGTAAAGCGCCTATGCACAAAGCAAGTGTTTCAAAGCGCTCAAGGAGGGAGGGAACAAGGGGAAAAACAACAGTGATTCAGAGACCTTGAATTTCTGAATGATACAAGTCTGCACAGGCAGAGTAAGTGCATATAATACAATGAACAGTGTAGATAACAGTAAATAGGTCTGACGACGATTCTGCAGTTTTTCCAAGTGCAATTGAGGCGCCACCATACAAGGAGGGGAGGCAAGGGAAAACAGATAGACGACCTTCAGGCATGGTACGTTCAGATCATGCAAGTGCAAGATGGTGCAAGAGAAGCGTAGCGGGGAGGGGAGGACATGTGCTGGGTGGGGTCCAAGTGCACCCAGTCAGTCAGGAGCCGGGGTAAGTGCTGTGTGATGCCGCTCTCATGGGTCATTGACCAAGTGCAGTAACAATGAGGCAATTGCAAGGGCTGCAGGCAAGTGTGGGAGGACTGGCAAGGGTGCCAGGGACCTGTGGGACTCTGAGGTACATCAGGCGGCCAGTCAGTGAGTCGTGCGGAGAAGGAGGGAGAGATGGATAGAGCAGAGAGAGATGATTAGCAGGGTAGAGGGAGAGAGAAGGAAGAGGAGAAGAGGAATGTCTTGAGGAGTTTCCAGAACTTAAGGAGATCAGGTTCAAGATGGAGGGGGGTAAGGAGGCTGTTCCAGAGAGAGCGCCCTTCTGAGGATAGAGATCTCCCTCCAAATCTCTGCTTGGAGAACCGGCTCACTCGCAGAAGGTTGGAGGTAGATGAGTGGAGAGCTTGGGAAAGACAGTATTTAGATTGGCATTGTTGCAAATAGGTAGGTCCCAGGCCCCAGAAAGCCTTGTGGACAATGCAGAGGGTCTTGAACTTCATCCTTGCAGCCACAGGGAGCCAGTGCAGGAATTTCAGCGCTGGAGAGATGCGGTCCCTGGGCTTAAGGTCAAGGATAAGTCTTGCAGTTCTGTTCTGGATGAGTTGCACGACCACTATGACATACTACCAATCTGATTGTAGTATTTGAAATCCACAATACATGTTACTAACCCTCACCTACCAAACTGTGATGTAACAACCGTTTTGTACTCATTTCCATTTTTTGTGTTCTTTTGTTACAAGCCAAACGAGGCTTGCATGTGATCTTTCATTTCAAACTATGTATTCTTTACTATGAATTCTATATTCTATATGTATGTCTGAATAAACAAAAATGTCTATCCTCTCCCATTTTTTGTGACTTTTGATAGCTAGCATTTACAAACTAGCTTCCTGCCTTTTGAAAACCTACTGCAGCCTTAACGGTGTAATAGGGGTAGCTTATGACTCTCTCTTCTCCCTGAGTTGCAGAGGGTGCATAGAAGAGGCAGGGAGGTTGTTGCAGTAGTCAAGCCTTGAGAGAACCAGGGCTCTGGAGACAGTGACCCACTGAGGTAAGGTGAGAAAGGGAAGAGTACCTCTGTGGAGGTGCAGCTGGTAGTTGGACTTTTTAAAGATGTCCAAAATGTGAGTGGAGAAGGAGAGAGTGGAGTCGAAGATGACGCCAAGGTTTTTTGCCTCACAGTTGGGTGCGGGCGGAGGGCCAAGGGAGGCTGGCTAGGGTGAGAATGGGAAAGCGGGAGCAGGAATCCCAATGCAAACAATCTCACCCTTACTGGCGTTGATGCAGAGGTCATTTGCAGCATGCCATTATTGAATTGCGAACAGACAGTTAGATATGAGCAAAGTAGAGGAAGTGGCTGAGGGTAGCCTGAAGGAGAGTGGCGTGTGATCCGCACAGCACTGGAAGTTAGAGATAAAAGTGGCAATAACACGTGCCAAGGCAGCCATGTAGACATTGAAGTACCAGGGTAGTAGGTTAGAACCCTGGGAAATGCCACAAATTGAGAGAGTGATAGTATAGAGAAAGGACCCAAGTTCCACCTTGGATGGGTGGTTGGAAAGGAAGGAGGTTAACCATGCCAGAGCCTGACCTGTGATTCCTAGGGTGTCACAGAGCCGTGCGATCAGAATGTTGTGGTTTACCATGTCAAAGGCAGAGGAGAGGTCAAGAAGAATGAGGACAGAGGGAGTGTTAGTGTCAAGATATGAGAGCAGGTCTTCACGGGAGTTCAGAAGAGCCATTTCCATGCCTCTGGTTGTTCTTAAAACAGACTGGTGGTTGTGGAGGCAACCAGCAGATTCAGTGTGGAGGGTGAGCTGAGAGATAGCCATCTTCTCCAAGAGTTTGCCCTGGAAAGAGGTGATAGAGATAGGGCCGTAGTTTGCCAGAATGGAGGTGTCGGACAAAGGTTTCTTAAGCAGGGGGTGCACAAGGGAGTGCTTAAGAGAAGTTGGGAAAACTCCAGTGGCAAAGGAGAGATTGCAGAGATCAGCCAAGGCTGGAGCAAAAGAGTCAATGTTGTCCTTAATGGTTTATGAGGGACAGGGTTCCACCTGTTTGGATGAAGCCTTCATAGACCGGACCTGTCTGGTGACCACATCATGTGTGATGGGAGTGAGAGAAGAGAGGAGAAGTGGTGGAGAGGTCATGGGAGGCTCCAGAGGTGTTGGTGTATGATGTGGTGTGAAAGTGAGAGAGGAAAGGATATCTTGGGTTTTTGCGGTGAAGTGTGCTGCCAGGGCCGAGCAAAGGTTCTGGTTGGGTGTAACAGAAGAGGCGCTGCTGCAGGATAGTCCAGTTCCTTACAGACTTTAAAAAGTATGGCCATGTTGTTTGATGCCACAGAGATGCAGGCTTGAATAAAGACTCTTTTCTTGGTGTGGATGCAGAGTTGATATTGCCTTTGAAGGAGGCAGCAGGCCAGTTTGTCAGAGGGGCCGCCTGACTTTTCTTAGTGTGGATGCAGAGTCGATATTGCCTTTGAAGGAGGCAGCAGGCCAGTTTGTCAGAGAGTCCGCCTGACGAATTCCATTTCCTCTCAGCTGCCCTACACTTGCATTTAAGGGCAGCCAGATCAGAGTCGTACCAAGAGTTGCACTGATTGCAAGGCTTCAGTCGGACCCTCATGACAGGGGCAAATGTATCAAGGGTGTTAGTGATAGAGAGAGTGAAGTTATCAAGGGCTGTGTCAGGGTGGGAGTCAGCTGCAGGAGTAGGAGGTAGAGAGTAGGTGGAGGCAAAGGCAGCCGCTGTCACTCTCTTCATGGGTCTGGTGACGATGAAACCGAGTGACTTCAATGGGGTTACCGATGCGAGTGTAGAGGAGAGAAGTGTGAAGAAAGGAGAGAGTGGTCCGTCCAAGAGAGAGAGATAGTGAGAGGGATAGAGAGAGGGATGTTGGTGGAGATGAGAGCATCCAAAGTCTGGCCTGCTGTGTGCATGGAACCAGAGGGTAAGATAGAGAGGGATAGAGAATCGCATAGGTTCCGGAAAGGTTCTGAAGTGTCAGGAGAGTCCAGATGAATGTTGAGGTCGCCCAGCAGGAGGAGTTGAGAGTAGGGGGTGAGTAGAGTTGAGGCCAGGTCGGACAATTCCGAGAGGAAGAGACTGTACTGTCCTGGTGGCCGATAGAAGTGGTCATAAGGAGAGAAGATTTAGGAGAGAGTGAGAGCCTGCAGAATATGCACTGGAAGGAGGAGTAGGCTTGAGTGGGGATGATGGACACAGGTATCCATTCTGGGAAGATCAAAACCAGTCCCCCTCCTGACCCCTTGGTCTTGGACACAGAGTGGATCTTGTATCCTTCAGGGAGGAGTGTGTCAAAGCTTGTGACAGAGCTGTCCTTGAACCATGTCTCCATGATGATGAGCAAATCAAAATCCATGATTTCAAGGATGTTGCAGATGTCAGACGAGTGTTTGACAGCAGGGCGAGAGTTAAGTGTGACAATATGGAGCAGCTTGCCATCTTTGAAGGTCTTCCACAGGGGGCACAGGGTATGGTGGTCCCCCGAGGGTTTCAAGAGAGCCAGAGGGATAGTGTAGGATGGCATAGGAGCTGAGGCCGACAAGGGAGCCAGGACAGTGAGGCAAGGGCGCCTGTGCTGAGGAGGAGGAAGGCACAGTGGGCAAGGGAACCTGTGCAGAGGAGAAGGAAGGCACAGTGGGCAAGGGAGCCTGTGCAAGGGAGGAGGACGGCACAGTGGGCAAGGGAGCCTGTGCAGAGGAGGAAGAAGGAACAGCAGGCAAGAGAGCCTGTCCAGAGAGAGACATAAGGTTTGAGAGGTGAGGTAGGAGCCTCTCAAAGAGAAGAAGATTGGGTTGAGGGCCCTGGAACATGATGGTTCCATTCCTATAGACATTAATGATGACCCTGGAAATGGCAAAGAGGTCAAAGAGGACCTCCCAGCAGGTGCCACCGTTAATGGGAGAAGAGGCGAAAGGAGAGAGAAAGGTGACCATGTATCGGGTCCATAGGTCGGGTGAGGTAACGACGAAGAAAATGTCTGTGCGAGTCTCTCTGGCGCAAGCTGTGGCATAGGTGTCTGTAATAGGAAGGCCTGGGTCATATAACATGAGACATTGGTCTATGGTACCCCGTCCCTTTTTGAAACATGCCTGATGGACACTTATTATCTGTTTATGGACCACTCATGTCTGGAGATGTTTCAAGATTATTTTTCCAAACAGTTTCCCAGCCCCATCCAAGAGAGATATAGGTCTAAAATTGGCTGGGCTGTCCCTATTTCCCTTCTTGTATGCAGGGATGATGGCTGCCCTACGCCAAGTTCTGGGATCCTGCCTGTGCATATCACTGCCCTAAAGACCAGAAGTAATATAGCTGCCTGGGTACTAGGCTCATCCTTATAGAGATCCAATGGTATTAGGTCTGGGACGGCGCCTTTCCATTTTTGGATGAGGCTAGAGCTTCCTCTACATCCTGCAGCATAATACATAATGGGTTGATACCGGAACCGCCTTCAATGGCCAATGGGTGGGTTAAAGGGGGGTATGCTGCATAAAGAGTACAGCAATGTTCCCTCCATCTATCTCCACCTATGCTATTTGTCTTTCTATCATAGAGTAGGTTTTGTAATGGGTTCTCAATGAACAGAGCAGGGGTCGATCTATCCCCAAAGGATCTCTGAGGCATTTTTCTATATCTCTCTTTGCCTCTCTCCAGGAGCCGTCAAACCATTCCCCCGAATAACCAGTTTGCTCTTATGTATTCCCCCAGTTCCTGATACATATGGTTCCACATTTGTAATCAATATTTCAAATTCGTCCAAATCCCTGGTGGGGTTAGTTTCTGGGTTACAAATTACCTTGAAATTGGCTAAGATTGATATATATATACTTTGCTTCAACTCAGTGGTTTTGATCTCAGCCCATTTCAATGGTCTTCGCACAAGTTCTTTGTCCCTATTGGGACCCTTCATAGTGGCTTTCCTCCCGGAGTCTTGAGTTTCCAGTTTTAGATACATGGCCAGCGGGCGGTGGTCACTTTCAGACCTATCAATGACACTGAACTCACCTGCCCGTGCCTCGGCTGATGCTGATATTAATATGCAGTCAATTAAGGAGGAGCCATTTGCTCCAAATACTGTTTTTTTGGCTGGTTGATCTGTAACAAACCTTCCGTTGCAAGCTCTAAGCTCAAGTTTGTACAAGATTGTCAAGGTGTTGGCTGACAAAGGGCACAATGAAGTTGGGCAAGGTGCCACCAGGTCAGGAATATCCCAGGCTTTGTCTTGATCCACCTACACACCTTCAAGCAACTTGATCAGCTCCAGTTGTAGATTGAAGTCACCCATTATCATTAAAAAACAATGAATATGGCCTGCCACTTTGTTGGCGGCTATTACCTTCTGGACTGATTCAATACAGGCCATTCCTGTTAAGCCAGAGCGTCTGTTCTAAATGTTGATTAGGCATGATGTCTCTGCAGGATTGAATTTAATATACAACATAAGAACATCATGGGACAGGATGAGATATTAAGAATTAAAAGGCATGGTGTAGTTAGAAACTTTATTCCAGTATAACTGTGACATATAACCCTCGCCAACTATATTTTTTTTCAGCCTTGAGAAAGAGACATGCTGGCTGTTGTCTGAGTTCAGAGTTGCATCCTATTACATGCTAATTTCCTATAAATTCAGAACGGTACTGGTTCACTTGGGCAAGTTTGGAGCTGTATTACACTATTGATTCATTCAACATTCATAATTGTATATGCTTTTTCATATCTAAATAAAACTATCGATTATGTGTATAAGGAAGATGGCCAAGGTGTTTTGTGTTAATTCATCCTTTTGAAGCTGGTTTTGCAAACTACCATTTTTTGATTTGTTTTTATATTAAGGACAGAAGTAACAGTGAGTTAATTTTAAGGGTACTGCAGCTATTTAAATAACCAATGATGAAATCTGCTTATTCTACTTTTGAGCTTGAACTTGTTACCATTTCTGCCACCTATATAGCTATACATTTGAAAGTGTGTTTGAATGTTTGATTGATTGAAATATTTGTAAACGCGCACACAACAAACCCAATCGAATCCTGGTGCAGTTGGACTATATCATCAGACAAAAGTATAATCACCAATCACATGATGACAATATCCCATAAGTCAACAGAAAACCCTATCTGAAAAGTGCGTTTTTAGTCCTGCTGGAAATGTTAGGAGCAAATTCATTTTCCTTAGGTTCAGCCGGAGACTGTTCCACAATCTGGGCCCGAAGACAGAGAATCTACAATCTCCCCTAAAAACGTGTTTTGTCCTGGGTATAATGAGTAGATGTTTGTCTTTTGACCTTAAGGACATTGTAGGCTGGTATGGTATTAGCTTGTCCCTCAGGTAGCTTGGTGCCAGACCATTTGTGTATTTGGACACTAGGCAACCAATCTTAATCTTTATACGATATTCCACTGCTAGCCAATGGAGAAAGCTGCGAAGACCAGAAATTGGGGGGTGTTTTGGTACCCCAAATAGTAGCTAACCGCTGCATTTTGTGCCTTTTGTAAGTGATACATTTGTTTGGCTGGGGCTCCTGCGAGGAGGCCATTGCAATAGTCCAGTTTCGAGTTAACTAGGGCTCCTACCACCATAGCAAGATAATTTCCAGGCACATAGTGGAGGGCTTGTTTGGCATTGACTCCAGCCCTATAAGAGTTGGTGGGCTGATATTTTGGCCCAAAATTTGCATTCCAGTCTAGGGTGTACCGGCGATAGTGACATTTGATCAACCACACCCATTCGCCGTGCACAGGGCTGAGTATGGCCCTGTGCTATCAGTATAGGCGGGTTCGCGAGATTGATGATTTTGCGATTGTTGGCTCCAGCCCCACAACAGTTGGTGGGCTTACATTTTGGCCTGAGGTCGGTATACCAGTCTGGGGTAAACTGGCGATAGTGAAATCTGACCAACCCTACCCATTCGCCCTGCACAGGGTGGGGTCTGGCCCTGTGATATCAGTATAGGGCGATTTCAGGAGACTGCTGATTTTGCAATTGGTCAAAAACAGGAAGTTATGACACAACAAAACATACACAAGGCTATAGAATACCCCCACGTGCAAGCCAGCAACAGACCCGGGCAACACCAGGTGGTACCACTAGTATACTTATATTAAGCAAACAATTGTCAATATGAAATAACACAGCATTTGCTTGATCTTTTAAATACAGTTGCCATAAGGTCTCATTTCAACCATCATAATGACATAATTCATCCTTTAAATATTTAAATATCTTAATTATTTATTATTGTTGTGCTTTTGTTTAAATGAGCCTTTCACAATTATTTGTCAGCACAAAAGTAAAAAGATCATCAGAGCTGTCATACAGCACTAAAATCAGTTCTCCAAGGACGTTATTTCACCAAAATGGCATTGGGTAGCGGACGTGACATCACATGGACCTTGACCTCTGATGACATCACAAAAAGTGATGTAATTTGACCCCACGCCCCAAAAAATATCACAGGAAGTGAAGGTGCACAACCTTTGACCCCTTGACAAAACAGGAAGAGGCATCACATAGCATTGTTCCTTAGTGTACTAAGAAAAATATAGCTACAATAACACTGCAAATATGATATACATTTCATACAAGAATGGATCACCATATGTAGCATTAATATCAGTGTGTATAGGCCCATATTACCAAATTACTGTGAATGTAAGCAGACGTCCAGCACAGGAAACTGTACTATTGTACATCATTCGGGCTAAAATGTAAACAAACAGAGCATCTCGAAGAGGCCTAAACCCCAAAGCGCAGAATCTAGTGCCTGCCAAGTGTCTGGCCACAGACTGGGAACAGCAACTGAACAAAACAAGTCCAACCTGAAAAATGGTAGTCTGCAGGGTTGCCTAGAGCTGTGCCAGTGGTTATTGAATGATTTGAAACCTTCCAGCCATCACATTTCTCTTTTGCTTATTTGCTAAGTAACCCACAGTTTTTGTTGTTAGATGGGGGGTAGAGGGTAAGGATATGTTTCAGGTCACAGTAATTGCAGGGTTTTTATTTTAATTTAAACAGCAGTATCAGCTCCACAACATCACCTGTAGAAAAGGCTGCTGGGCCAACATACTTAGGCTACTCCTCACTGATGATGCCCAATGAGGCTGAAACATGTCTGTGGATGTGTGTTTATTGTGCAGAAGAGAGGTGACCTAGCAGTTCAAGCGGGACTGCCCTTTTGGGGTGGGACCAAGCATGATTTGCATATGGTCTTTCCCCTTCTGTAGTGGCTTGCAGGCTTGCAGGGTGAAAAATGATGGTCTGGAGGGTTGCACAGAGCTGTGCCAGTGGTTATGAAACCTTCCAGCCATCACCTTGCTGTTTTGCTTATTTGGTAATTAACCCACTGTTTTATTGTTAGATGGGAGATAGAGGGGAAGGATGTGTTGTAGGTTACAGTAATTGCAGGTTTTCTTTATTTTAAAATATAAACAGCAGCAGTTCCATGACATCACCCCTGGAAAAGGCCCATTTTATTATTTTCTTTGGTCCTTTATATCTTGCTTAATGCCAGCCTCCTCCAGCTTCTAAGCACTGGAACAGGAACTGAACCCATGCTGAACTGTATCCTCTTGAGCCCAAAAGTGTGTTGCTCCTGAGCTATCCCTCCAAGTATATATTTGTTTTTCTTGAGGAAGCAGCAGATAGTTTATTTCAAAGGCAGAGGGCAACTTCATGTAAATTAATTATTTCAACTTGCATCTATCTACAGTGTGCCTATGATGCAGATCTGGCAGATCTGGGTCAGGTCACACAGTGCCCAGGCAGGATTGGTGGCAGAAGCCACGGGGGCACACCCCTCTCATCACAGGCCCAATGTGTCACTGGATGTGCAAAGCAAACGAGAAACACTGATGAGATTTCTGTCCATGATGTGCTGTCACTGAGTACTGCAGGCTACTCTTACCCATTCCCAGCTAGCTGGACGCAGCCTAGCTCCATACCCTTCCTGTCCTTACAGTACTTGGTATGAGCTGCACAGACAGCCCTGCCTCCAAACCCAACCATGCAGACATTCTTCACTAATGCACTGCCAATCTGTTGGTGTTGGTGGCTTCATGTGTTCTCCTGCATCCTGTTATTTCTCCAGCTAACGAGACCGAGATACTAGGTGAAAAAAGCTGTGCTACATTTCGCTGCATTTACAACTGCTTTTTTCAAGTGCAACACAGATATCTGCTCTTGGCACTGCCTCTTTGTCCAGTGACTCGGGGGTAGCAAAGACAGGTCTAGGGGTAGCAGAGTTGGAGCCAGGGGTAGCAGCTAGTACACCTGGCAACTCCCAAATGACATCCCTGCAGTCCTCCCATTCCCACATCATGTGAAAACTCATACAAGCTTTAAATCCTCCTTAGTAAAATATTTCATCAAATAATGTTTGGTAGTAGACAACAAACTTGATTGTCTCAATTATAAGCAGAATTTGCAACCCAGCCATGATTCTTTCCCAGAAAATTTGAGTGGGGATAAAACTCTGATCATGAGCAAAACACTTGTAGCAATTAATCTGTTTCTTAGATTTTTTTTTAAATACCTCTTCTTGGTCACATTATTTCTAAAGTGCAAAGTACATTTATTTTCAACCTTAATGAAAGTGCTCTATAATTGATATATGAAATATTTCCAGTTATAATGAGTGAGTCTCATGTTTCCTTTAGATTTGCACATATTCTTTCAATCACTTATATTTATACAGCACAAATTCATTGTTCATCCAGGTATATTGCCACAGTCACTTATTTACCAGTATTTGTTTACCAATAAGGTTTAACAGATCTTTTTGGGGTGGTCAGGAAAAGTCCCAATGAGAAAGAGGGGTTCACTTTGCACTCGCCATATTGGTGACTTAGGGAAAAGCGAAGTTGGCGCGATGTGGCAATTTTACATGTATCTAGAATAGTGAATGGAATATGTGTTACTATTAGATTTGCAAATGTGCGGCAAGCTAAATGTCAAAACCGCTGATGAAATATAAATGCAATATAGGTATGGCGTGCAACGATGCAACCAGAAACTGGAGAACGAGGAGCTTCATGATGCGCATGCATGAAAGGAGATTTGTCATGAAGAAACCACTGGGAGGAGGACACAGTAGTTTTCGACATATATGCACCGACATTCATACATGAGGGTCTAAAGGGAAATGTGCTTTGGCACAGTTGGGGTTGCATGGGGAATGTACAAATATGTATGCTGTGTTCTTTTCTTAACATGGCCAGGCCCTGCAGCCAGGGTTTGCAAGGTGAACTCTGTGTGACTGGGGAAACTGGTTTTGCATGGTTGGGGCTGAGGGAAGGCAATGAGTAGCCGCAACATTAACAGATGGTCAGTTACAGCCAGGTTGGGTTTTTATGACTTGGCACTACTGCGGAAAGGAGATGCAATCTTTTTAAGCACATAGGAGTCTGTTACTCATTGTTCAGGGTAGTCCGGCCATCTACTTTGGACCAAACAATAAACCTGGGGTAAAGGGACACCTAAGGGCAGAGTTGAGAGTTGACCAACACTTTATGGGTATCGATTATTTTCCCAGGTTGTGTCCGAAGGCCATGCATGTTGAATTGGTAGTTGTTTAGTTTACAGTGAAACGAGAATGCCAGCAAGTCTGGGCAGGTGAGATAGTTTTCACCAGTTCAAAGGAAACTTAGCTGGAACTTTTAATGAATTATGTTTGGGTTGAAATGTGTAACTATGTGATGATGTCATGACCTACCATGGAAAACTCCCAAAAAAGAGGTGTGCTGTAAATATGAGCTGATAATGATAGTAAGATCAATGTGACCAATGAGAAAGTGGGAATTAGAGCAGTTGTATTTAGTTTGTATTGTTTTGACTACAGACAACCGTGCACTTGCTTCTTAAGTGGTGGGTCTATTTTGGATTAAGGTGATTAGAGGCCCATCCGCACAATCTAAATTGAAATCGATTCACAATATTGTATACAAATATAAGGTGTCAATTTGTGCATTATTTTAAAACTAGCTGTCCCCAGCCACGCGTTGCTGTGGCTCAGTCTGGTTAAATGGAAAAGAAAGAAAAGATAAAGTGCACGTTTGTAATATGTTTACTTTCACAATGCTTGTGGTTAGTTTTAAATGGCCCCTGGGAGTTCTCCAAGTTGAGGCAGTTTAATTTTCCCGGCGGCGCAACACATTCCTTTCGTTCCTCCATCAAATTTCAGAGCCTTCCAATAAGGACACACTTCAGTCATAATGCCGATGAGAACATGCCGGCTCAAACTATAATCATCAGCTGGGTTGTCCAAGAATGTAAGGTGATTGTAATCGAGTGATTGCTGAGCACGGAGTCGTGTTTGACGTACAATGCTTGTGGGTAGTTTTTAATGGTTCTGGCGGTTCTCCAAGTTGAGGCAGTTTAATTTTCCAGGTGGCGCAACACATTCCTTTTGTTTCTTCATCAAATTTCAGAGGCTTCCAATAAGGACACACTTCAGTCATGGTGCCGATGAGAACATGCCGGTTCATACTATAATCATCAGCTGGTTTGTACCGGAATGTAAAGCGATTGTAATCGCGTGATTGCTGAGCACGGAGTCGGTTTTGACGCTGATCTGCTCAGCCACTCTCAGCCTGTCGCATTCGAAGCAGATCTGAAGCTGCAGAACGCGATCGCCGTGCTCGCAACCATGCATCCTAAAGTCTGGCTGCCCGTCGCTCTGCAGCTTCCTCGGCATGTGTTTGAGCCAGCGTGTGTTTCTTTGAAATTTTGACACAACATTGCATTCGAATAGGCACGTGTTTTTATATACCTACTATACATAGATGTCACACCTGTGACAGGTAAAAACATGCTTTTTCTGAAAAACAGCCCCATCTGTTGGACATAAAAGCAACACACGCTGGCTCAAACACGTGCTTTTAGGTCGAATAGATGGGGCTGTTTTTCAGAAAAAGCATGTTTTTACCTGTCACAGGTGTGACATCTATGTATAGTAGGTATATAAAAACACGTGTCTATTCGAATGCAATGTTGTGTCAAAATTTCAAAGCAAACAGTGAAGAACCTTCAGAGATTTAAGGTTTTGAACAAACAAACATTTACATTTTTATTTATATAGATAATCTTGTAACATTCTCCATTGCATTATTGGCTTCTAAGAGATTAAACCCACATTATGAAGGATGGCAGCAATGGGAAATGAAGACGACAATTTCTGCACCATCTTCAATAATTTACCTTCTTATTTGGACATCCATCCCCCGTTCTAAATCTGAGCACTCTCCATTCCATATAATAAAAATAGATTGGCTTGAGGGATTTTCCACTTGTTGATGATCTGATTCAGGACATCGACACTCAGCTCCATTTGTGGGTCACCGTTGACGGTGACTGAGGGAGTCTGCATCTGAATTCTTTAATCCAAAATATGATCAGCTTGAAGCCATATTCATCTTTCGATTACCCATTCCCAAATCTGTACCGCCAGCAATAGAAGGGTGTAAAATGTGGTTCCGCCTTGTTTGTTCACATAAACCATTATCGGTTTGAATATGTACCGTCTAGTTCACAATATTCGTCTGGAAAGCTTTGAGTTCCAGTAAAATTGCTGTCAATTCCAGGACATCTATTGGTTCCCTCCTCTCTAAGGCAGACCAAAGGTCAACAAGGGATAATCTTATTTTTGTAAGAATTGATAAGGGGAACCAAGGTAAACCGCACACGCTTCTTTATAATTGCTTCCATTTGGGCTTGCAGTGGTGTTAATTTTCTCTTCATCTGGTTATAAATCTTTACTTGGCTTCACTAGAGATGCAGATACAGAAGCAAGTACCCAATTTCATTCACTACTTTCAAGTGGACCCCGACTATTCTCCACTTAACACTGCTACATATTATCTGGTTTAAAATGTATGATTTTTGTTTTATTAACATTTAACACCAATATATTGTCTTTAGCAAGCTGTTCCATGAAGGGTATGATTCCTTGAAGGCCAAATGGGATAGAATCACAAAGAACAATATTGGTGGCATATGCTACCCAATCTATATGCAGAGCTACCAATTTTCCTGGAAAAGCCATAGTGCCACCCAACATTTCTTCTATATCCAAGATGTATGAATTACAAATGTTGGAGCCATTACACACCATTGTCTTAGATCAATAAACGTTTGAACTTCATCAGGTAAAGACCTTTTGATCTGCTGTGGGAGGATGTTCCTTGTGTGGGCACAGCTTTCAGTCAGTTACACATGAATAGAAACTAGTGCTTTTAAATTCTGTATTTTTCTTTCTTTACTTGAGGCCTGCATTAATATCTTACATCACATATACACTTTCCTCCATCTTCATTCTCGCTGTTGATTTTAATGCATTTTTTTACAAGCTCACAATGTCACAAGTTTCAGTAATTTGTGCCTTTGAATTTACTTCTGCCAATGGAGTTTCATCTTTTAAGGGTTCATTGTTCTATGAATACAGAAGAGTTCACACACATCTCTATGGCAGTTCTCTTTTGGCAAAACTGCACTCCACTGCCTCAGTAATGTAGAGGGAAGTAGGCTGTTAGCCATTCGGCCTTATCACTCAAACACAGGGCACCATTAATGGTTTTTACATTTTTAGCCAAATGCAGTCCACTTTGTTTTTCCTGGTGCTGAAAATACCCCACAATCAATAGCTACTAATCGGTCCATAGACTGATTTACAGAGTACCACCCAGGGGCGTTGCTAGGGGGGGGCTAAGGGGGCTATAGCCCCTGATCTTTTGGTTGTAGCCCCAGATAGAATCTCAGGAGCTACAGCCAAAAGACTAGCTAGCCCCCAGTCCCAACAGTTCCGACATCAGCGTAGCCCCGGGTCTTTTCCAGACCTAGCAACTCCCCTGGTACCACGTGTCCATCAGCCTAACAATTATATCTCACATTGGAGATTCATTTTACAAGTTGATGTTAATGTAGACATTCAAAATCACATTACCACTAGTCTCATCTGACGTGGGCCATGATAGTCTCAATTCCTTCAGAGCCTCTGATACAGATCAGAGAGGGAATATATTTACATCTAGCGTATTTTCTACAGGGCATAATAGAGCCCTTCCCTTTAAGGGCCATCCTCTAGTTCATTTTTAAGCATTTTTCATTAAAGTGTGGTAGTGGTATACATTAGGGCTTTCCAGAAGCCATGTTTTCTGTAACATTATAAAATCAAATTCAAGAATATTGTCACTCCTAAAGACCTTTGGAATTACAGGACAGCATTTTTTATTGTCCTGCTGCAAAATAGATGGCTGGGATACT
This sequence comes from Ambystoma mexicanum, assembly GCF_040938575.1. Classification (NCBI taxonomy): domain Eukaryota; kingdom Metazoa; phylum Chordata; class Amphibia; order Caudata; family Ambystomatidae; genus Ambystoma; species Ambystoma mexicanum. Next base: position 292,243,268 of record NC_090941.1, read on the forward strand.
TTAGTGTCCTGTAAAACCAAATGTGGCCATGACCAGTCTTGTGTAGTTTCAGCCTTTCCCAGCTATAGACTATAATTGAATGACACATTTCTCTCCCCTGAATTAGCTCTCTAACACTGCACCCTCAGAATGTGTCCACCCAACTGATACACATATAATTCCTGATCCAGGTTCTCCACATGTCCCTTGCTCGTGTCGTCATTTCCCAACACATAGACCCAAATAGGAAAAATATTGAACCCTAATATCATGAACTCTTCAATTTCTGCTATTAGCATCCTATAGAGAATGGGTCTGGATTTTAGATGCAGTATAATTGAGTTCCCTCTATTTTTATATTGGAATTCCAGAAGCTCTATAACAATTGAGAAAATGAATATCTATGATGAAATCACTTTTAGAAGCTTTATAACACAAGAGCAGTTCTCGAGCAGAGCGTAATGGTCATGAAAGAATTCTTCAAGACCCAATTTGCATTGTCCTTTCCGATAACACTTACTACTACTGGTGAATTCACTCATCTTGGTTTGAAAAGATACATGTTCCTCCCTTTGACATGACCTACCAGTTTTCCTCCTATCCCCACTTTCATGATTTCTGGTGTTTTATCCATGTTACATGAAAGCAGTGGTGTGTTTCTTGATTACTGAAAAAGTAGCATATGTCATTCTCCTTCTCGTATTTTCCAGTCTATTTACCTGCAGTTGAATTCCTTTTGCAGTGGAGGAGCCAAGTACCCCCACCTCAACAGTCCCGCCAATTTTACCTATAGATTGGAAGCCAGAGTATTTGACGTACACAGAACAGCTGAATCGACAAACAGAAAATTATGGACTTAGTCCAGTACTAGTGAAAAGTCCAGTACCTAAGAAAATCTGGGAGCCAAGGTACCCATTGAGAAAGCCATATCTACATACAAGAAAATATGATGGTCATTTGAAAGAAATCCCTGAAGAAGCAGAGCCGATAAGCGTCAAGGATGAATGGTAACGTCATTAACTATTGCCAGTATATGTTACATGAAGCTGAGATGACGTACATAAACGAGATGCAGTAACCAGAGAATGCAGGTATTCTATAAGGCATCAAGAAAGTATCAAGGATAAGTGACATCTTGGGATCAAGATGAAAAAGCTTATGCCATAGAAAAGATGAAGATATGAAGTTGTTTTACACATGCACAGATGCAGAAGAAACGTAAGCAGCAAAGTAATCGTTGTTAGGCAGAATCACCTGCAGTACCCTTGGGAACACTACGGACAATTAGGACTACAAGTGTAAGCACAATTTCACCTTTGGTACAAACCTGTACTACACAGTAAAGTGGTAGTGATGGCTGAGCAGCCAGACCTATCTCAAGAGTTTAAGTGAGCAGTAAAACAAGTTACACAAAGCGCCAATAATACAGTGATTCAAATAGACACTTACTCAAGAATATAGATTTATTTACACATTTAGTTAGAAAACATTACACTAGCACAAGCAGCTCAATATCACACATGAATAAACCACAAAAATCCAACTGGCAAGTAAATAAACAAGTTTATCTCCAAAATGAAGTGGGAGCAAAATGGCACTTCAAATACTTATAAAGGGGAGGAAAAGACAAGGTGATGAGAATAGACAGCCCAAATACATTCATAGGCAGAGCAAAGAGTTTCAGTTACATACAACCAGCAATTCTTCTCAACAGGCCTGGGCCAAAGTCAATGGTTCAGAGTCTTTTGTCTAGGATAGCACAGTTCTGGTATATAATGGTTAAGTCTTTGCCACAGAGATTAGAAGAATTTGGCTAGGCGAAAAGTTTGATGAATTTTTAGAGAAGGACGAACCTTCGAAGGAAAGTTGAGGAAAGTTTCACGCACTTTCTCGATGGCTGAAAATATTTCCAGACCGCGTTTGCACAGTACCTTTTTTTAACGAAGAAAGCTGTAGCTGAGGCAGTTGTTCCTGGCGGGTCGAGCAGGTCTTGCAGTTCCTGAGCTTCAGTCGTGGGGACACTGCCCACGGATGAGGCCAAAAGCGATAGCAAGAGGTCACTTTAAGGTGTGAGTGCCTTAAAGACCACGAACTGGTTTCCTTCCCACTGGCTATCAGGTTTTCAAGCAGCACTCTGCTGAAAATTGAACCAGTCAGGGACGGTGTCCAGGTGGCTTACAAGTTGGTTGTTCAAACCAAACTCAAGGGAAGAAGTTAACCTTGAAGGGCTTCTCTGTCGATTGGAGTTTCAGGCAATTCAGACCTGCAGCAGGGCTTCACCGGTCGTCCAGGAGTTGCAGCAGTCCTCTTCCTTCAGCTCGTCTTCGGTTCTTTCGTTCCAGTGGTCGACTCTGCTTTCCAAGTCCCAGAGACCTGCTTTTAAACAGTTTTCACCCATTCATTCAGCCTGGCTGTCACTCACCTAGCAGGGTGGCTGTCCTTGCCGGACATTCAGTCAGCCAATCACACCAGAGTGCATTCAGGTCTCCTAGGAGACTAAGGACAGGGAGGTTCAGGCACCTCCCTCACATCCTGTCCACCCCAGAAACTCTGGCACCAGAGGAGGGCTTCAGCACAGAAGCCCTCCAAAGGGCACAAACAAAGGGACCAAACCTGGTTTGGCGCGCAGAGTTAAACAGAAGAAGGACTTTTCCTAAAAGAAATGGCAAAAAACGTTGACCAGAGTTTGTTTTTACAGATAGGTCTGTGGCGCCATATTGAAAAACATGGCTACCCTTGATTTTAAGCTACCATTGTTATAGGTCGTGAAAAATCACGGTAGTTGATATAAACCACTGCCACCAGCCATTTAATAGAGGAAAAGGTAACATTTTAATGTTACATGAGTGTTTTGACTCAGGGGAAGCTACGCAACCCCTCCAGCACTCTATTGGAAGATATTGTGTGCTGGGTCAGTAAATTTAAAAAGACTAGTAAAGCCAATTTAACTTTACATGCTCTGGGAGATGGTAGTCAGTCTCAGAGAAGGTATTTAAACCTTGAGGAGTCTGAAAGACACCCCTGTGCCACTGCACTGAATGTGCTGTGTGACACTCAGAAAAAGATGATGCCACTGGGGTATTTTTAAAACTCCATAACCAAAGAACACAAAAGTAAAACAAGCACAAAATACATGGACGAGTGGGAAAAAAGGCTCATACTCTTCCAAGGTAAAAAATGTAATCCCAGAAATCCAGCAAAGTTGCTGGGGGTCTCAAAAGGTAAGGGAAATTAGCACATTCTTGAGAATTCTCCCTAACAATCGTGAAGCTAGCTCCAAGCTTATAGTTAAATAGATTGCGGCAAGCGCCATTGTGTACATATAGGAATGAATGAACTATGGATGTTTTCCATTAACGTATTGTAGTAGGCTGGACAATAGCAAAAGGCCTCATTCTAGTGTGTCGCGGTTAAAAAGCACAAATTGAATTACAAGTGAGTTTCAGCAAAGGCGAGGTTGAACGAGCCAAGAAGCCAAGGTCTTATCAAAACTGGAGTAAACTGACTTTGGATACAAAATCGTGTGAAAGAACGAATCTCCTGTTCAGAAGGTATGAACATAACAAGGAAGAAGTCCGAGGTCTATTGGAATATACTATTAAATACTGAAAAAGCCCGATTTTATGGTCTCTAGTCAAATGGAAGCATGAAGTTTGATGAACAAGATGGTCACACCTATGCAGGGAGGCAGACTGTGCTCCTCACTCCCTCATTTTCTCAGACCTAAGAACACTCCCAAGGACGAATTTCAAAGGCCTAATTGACAGCAGACCGCTGAGGTGATGATGGATGAATATGCTAATCAGTGTGAAGCTGAATTTAAGACAACCTTACCAGCACCTTCGTGTCCTGTCTGTTTGCTGCTAACGTAGATGGAAAAACACTGAAGAGGGTAGAGTGCCAACCAATTGTAGAGGACCTGAGTATTTAAGGGTCCTATAGTTGTTTCAATCAATGGGACGTCGTGTATTTAGTGATGTTCACAGTGGTCATTTTAAGGGGAAGGGTTAGTTGCCCCACCTGATGTTAAGTAACCAATCACATATTCATACTTTTTTAGATTAGTATGGATCATTTACTTAGATGTTTACGAATAACCTATCCCGTTACTCTTAGGTTTTTGTAGTTTGCCACGTAAGATGACGTTAGTACACATGTGGTTTAGATGTCATTGATGACACATATTGCTTATAAAAGTTCCATTTTTTCTTAAATGCTTTGAGTTTGAAGATCGAGCGATTGTCTTGATGTTCGTTATGCTCCCTGTTTTAGATAATTGAGAATAAAACAGTCTTCCTTTTTGTTACCTTCCTGAGTCGGCTTCACTATTTGATGTATGAGTAGGGTCTGCATCCCCATCCATCTCGAGGGTAATTGCTACTCATCAAAGGGACTGGACTACCCAGTTCACTTTTATTTCTCCCATTTTGACTCTTTCCACCACCCTTTTCTTCAGCATGAGACAACATGGTATTTTACAATTTTCTAAGAAATGTTCTTGTGTTTTTCCGATTTTCTCTTCTAGTTCCTTTTTTGCTTTTTTTCTTTTTTAAGCTCTTGGGGGCTTCCTCTAAGGAGTAATTTTTAATTGCCTTACATATTCGGCAACAGGTACAGCCAGCCTAAAAACTGATGACTCGTTTATATGAATAGGTAGTTTCTGTCTTCTTTAACTAGAGAAATTCATCTCTGACTAATACATACATTTCAATGATTTCTGTCAATAGGGAACCATCCTTCCTAAGGTCAAGCGGTCTGGCCTTTTCCATTTTGCTGGTAAGACTTAATTTAACATCTTCAATCTGCCTAACTATACTTTTTAGGTCAACTTCTTGCTTCTGTACGTCCTCTTTGATGTTATCATATAGTCTCACAAATTATTGCAATACAAAATTCAGTGAAGCAATTGGTGAAGCTCTGCCCATTTACCATAAATAGTAGGTAGCCTGTCGTGGGTTTTCCTGTTGGTTTCCACAGGAGAAAATAAAACATCACTTGTAGTATTGATAGCAACATAAACATCTTTTCAATGAACAAGGGAGGCACTTAAATTGACCAATAATGCCAAATTATCCGTAATTAGTTCACCATTACGCTAGTGAATGTCCTCATTGGTCGGCATGACTTAAGAGTGATCACTTCTGGAGATCCGCACACTGTCCTTATTACCGCAGGATCTTGCTTAAGAACCATACGTCTGATCACTTTTTAGGGAATTAGTCATTTTACCCTTAATGCAACCTTTGACCCGATCAATGTTAACTTGCTGAGTGAGGCAGGGGATGACGTGACATCAGCGATTAGCAACAAGATTTGGCTGTTGGATGAGCCCAGCTCTGATATTAATGCATTGAGGTGATATATGTTTCTGGCGATTGAAGAAACTCATTGTCACTCATGTTAGTGGTAAGAGGAGAAATGCTGTCAATCAAATTTGACAAATCACCCTGAGATGGATCAACACCTGTATCCAAAGCATTTCCACTGCTCTGCAGCAGATTGTGCACAGTCCCATGTACTGGGTGAGAACTCCTTTGACAACAGTGAATAAACACTTTTAGCCTGTTTTGTTGTAGCAACCCACATCAGATTCAAAGTAGCACTAAGACTGACCTTAGTGGGCCTATAACGCTGATAACAGCTGACAACTGCACTTGCTCAGCACTGCCAGGCACTTCATGCAAAGGACGAGTATTTCAAGTGCAGGAGATCACGTCAAGCTGAACCCTGCAGTGAACTCCTGCACTGTCTCCTCACTAAATTAAAGGGCCGTGTACAGGTGGTTATCATCTCCGGGTCACTGCATGCAAATCTACAAACGGGTCACCAAACCCCTGGTAACTGCACTTGCTCTGCATTTCACCATGCATCGTTTCATCAAGTTTGAACGCATAATTATACAGACCAGACTGGCCCATCCTTAGTCTCTTTTGCTACACTGACTGAGCCATATGGCCTAAAGAGTTTGGTTATTTAAGATCCAGATATTCAATGTTCTTTGCCCATAAAGCTACTGGGACATAACTCTCATGAGAACTACATGATCATTACGGGCAAAAAAGGTATAGTCCAATGACACCTGAAATACAAACTTGAACCAAAAGGTTCTCTCTCACTAAACCATGTCCCTCTATCTCCACCACTAACTGACTCACGTCTTAATCTCTCCCCACCTTACACTGCTCACACAATCTACGCTTGCACACAGCAGCTACCTACAAATATACCATATGAATGGTGGAATGCCATTGCTCATCATCCTCACCTTATGCGCCCCCAAACCACTGGCTAATCAGGTGCTAACACCGATGATTCCATGTGATTGAGCATAGGGTTTCCCCTCTGGTTGATTCACACACTCATGTGTCACTGTCACTAACCACTTAGAATCTCACTGAGACTGAGGACTCAGATACATGTAGCCTGCAAGCATCAATCCCACAGGAATTGCATCTTAATTGCCCTCTATCGACTAACAAACCCAGTCACCCTCCCTTTTATCTTGCACGGAAACAGGTAGTGAGGCTGCCAAAATAGCTGAGGTGTGCTGTATAAGATCACTCTGCATTTCATCAAGATTTTAGTGGGCATGTTACAAAAGGGAGACACACTCCCCTGTGCTACAACGTTGAGCTTTCTAATGTTGGGTCATTGCAGTAAAAAGGTTGGACTGGAACAAAACTGAAAAACAATAGGTAATTATTTGAGAAAACTGGACAGTTACGCTAATAGTGAGGAACAATGAAACTGTGCGCAACACAGTAATACCAACATTGTGATGGCTACGGGTAAGAATCACTGCAGATATGTCAGTCACACCATTATGTGCACACAACATAGAATGGAAATATGTCTTGTGCAGAAATTGAATGGAGTGTTCTGATGGTGCATGCGTATTATGGGTCTTTCTGGATGCAAAATCTGCATGTTATTCATGATGTAAGGAAAATGTGCAATCATAATCTCGGGGTTCAACTATTAATTGTGGCAAAAAGCTATTTGATTTTGATCAAAAAATCATGGCAGCTAAGTAAAAGTGATAGCATTATTAAACCATGTACAATTTGAATTATCTAACAATGATCTGCACTACATTTTCTTATTCATTGCATTGTCACAGTCCTGGCAGTTACGCGGTCGTGTGCCCACTGAAAGGGGGACATTTGCCTACATTTACTCTGAAAAAATACATCCCCTTTTGCAATAATATCTCATCCTCATCCTTGTTTCTTTATCTATGGTCAGTCTACATGGCATAAATACACATTCAATAATCCCGAACAATCTGGGTGAGAGATCACACAAAAAGACCTTTGATATGCTCCCACACAAAAACGGAATGCAACTTTGAACGTTAGGTCAACAGAGTCTTTGAACCTGGGTTATTTATTAAACATACCAATTTGTTTGTAAGTAAAAACCAAACAGGACACTGTGTAGCTTTCAAATTTGTAGTACAGATGTGTACCATCCAATCAAATAACAAGGATTAAACAAATACAAGACATGTTTCATTCATATTCAACAACATATTTACAACAAAACATGTGTCATCCAGAACGTTGTGCATTACTGGAGTACAGAAAAACAGTGCGACACTGAACATTGAAAATTACAAAAGGAAGTCGTTGACACTATAGTGTTTCGGCCAGATAAGGCTAATTGTTGGAACTTCTGTAGGACAGACCTTCTTCAGAGAATAATGACGGTGGATGTGTGAATTAGAACATGGTGTGATCTCAAGGAGATTAGTGCATAATTTAAATGAATCTTATTAGATGCTCATTAAGTAGGAGCTAATGAATACGACAATGTGTGCAATCCCATTGTCGTAACGCTTACCGTCAGTAATTGTTTGCTGCGGTAAGTGCCTGTATATTGATTGGTAGGAGGCACTGTGCCTTGTGTGCCCCATCAAATGAATGATGATAGCGAGGGTTCCTATCCATCTATGGAAGACCAAAGGAACAGACATGAACCCAGTTGGAGTGCTGGGAGAAATACGCTCAGCTGTGTATCATTTGTCAGGAAGAGCTCTTACCTTATTGGGATGAATCATCTAATGCCATGTGTTTAATCATGGATCTAGCAGGTAACCAAAAATAGACAAAAGGACACATAAAGTGTGCCAGTGTTTTCCTACTGATAATGAAAGAGATTTTGACACCGTTTTTTTTTTTTTTTTTTAAATATAACCAAAGTCAGTGCTATGGTATAGTTAGGGCCATGTGAGCGACCCACATCCTCTACAAACAGTGTCTGCCATTTTGTGCAAAGGCATAGTTGCGTGGTGCAGTGGCATGCATGGTCCTAAATGGAGGTCATATCACATAATGTGTATCTCTTTATAGACACTAGCATAGATTCTGTGCTGCTGTGAGGGTGACAACTCAGTAATTATGGGACAGTGACTCATCGTGGTGGCCATACTGCATAATGGGTGTCTCATTCTAGACACCAAGATGAAGTGCTACTGTGCAGATAACAACTCAGTAATGACGGGGTAGTGGCTCAACGTAGTGCAAGAAAATCGTAATAACCCGTATTCCGGCGCTTGACTTACTTTGAAAACCTGGTGCCAGCGATGTACGTCTGGTGGCTGCGAAAGATCTGAGCAACATAGTGTGTTCCTGACTGGGGAAGACGCTGAGGGAGAGTTGCCTAGGCAATCACTCGAAACCAAAAGTTTGTGACGGTGGAAGCCCCGCCCACATGCGTTGTCACTGTTGAGGCGCCCAACGAGGGGCTGCCATGTGTCCTCCTCTAAGGTGTGTGTGTGCAAAATCTGCCTGCATCGGCAGCATGTTGGTGTGCGCTACGTGATTAGATCAATTAGATTAATCAATTGTCTGCGTTGTCCTTGTTCAACCTCACATTGTTTTGATGTATATGTGCTGATTATTACATGCTATCACCTCACTAAATCCACTGGTCTCTTTCCCAAGGACCGCTCAGTGGATGTGTAAGCATTGAAAAGACGTTAGAAATATTTGAAATTTGTCACTCACAAACTGGTTACCATACCTTCAAAATGTGTAAATACTGTTGTATCTTGTGTTACTCTCAACTAAGTGCATCTACAAACACGTAAACTGCAGTTTTATTAAAAATCTAACTGCAGTACTCAGAACTGTCCTGATACATTTGTGTCAGAAGTCATTCACAGTTACTTGTACACACCTACCAAGGTGTAGCCCCCACAGGTGTGTGTTCACCCTTCGTTAATCAGCCAGGTATCCTATGACCGTGCTCATTTTTGCTCTTTGCTTGTTATGATCATATACATTCCAGTATGAAACAAACACTTACCCAGTGCATGTGACACGGGCTCTCCCCTGTAGATTTATTGAAACTACACCGAGGACTTGATATTGTGTAGGGGTATCCTAACTGAACTTTGATACTGGCAGAAGTACTTCAAGACCTGGGGCAGGCAGAAGCACATGCAGAGGTTGTTCTGCAAACATCCTTTCTTTTCTAAAGTGGTTAGGCCAATTAGGAGCATAGGAATTTGGACTGTGGACTCTTTATTTTGGAATACAAGCACCCTTAGTTTTTGTTTAATAAGGCAGGGAATTTCCCTCATAGTGATAGGGCCAGTTAGGCATTTTCATTTTATTTTGAATAAACATGTATCTACCATGACCCATTGTTGTCCGAGTCCTCTTACTGGTTTGCCACAGGAGCAGGTGATATGGTTAAAATACGTAGTGCCTATGATGAGGCAAGCTGCAGCATGATGGGCCACTTTGAGGGGGGACCAAGAGAGCACCCGGAACCCTCAGAAGAGGGCGTTATTCCAATTTATATGTGACAACACTAGGGTCTGTTCATTCATTTAGAAGATCTGGGCAGGAGGATGGGTATGATCTGGCAGAGTAGAGAGATCTGAAAACAAGCTTTTGAGTCTTTTTTCACAATGTGTTTTTGGAGGCTACCTACCTGGAGGGGTTTCCCAGGAGTACAGATTCAGGCATGGTGGGGTTAAGCTTCAAATAGTCGCTTGCCATCCATGTTTGAACGGTTGCAAGGCATGAGCAGCTGAGAGAGTTATATCTGTGGGCCTCTGACCTTTGGGAACAACTGTTTATCATCTTCATGCTAATGTATGGTGATGTTGGGGTCCTCTAGGAGTGAGGCTAGTGGTTCTATATAGAGGTTCAATGTGATCATGGAGAGAACAGAACCATGAGGCACTGCACAGGTAAATGGGCAGCGTTAATACCTGAGGGAGTCCATCTGGACAGCTTGATGTCAGTTACATAGGTAGGATAGTACCATTCTAGGGAAGTACCAGAGAAGCCCATTCTATGTGCATAGCACGTTGATAGATTGTGTTGGTCTACCGTGTTGAACACAGCAAATAGGTCCAGGAGGACTAGCAGTCATGAGTTCCCTTTGTAAATAATCTCAAGGGCCTTGTCAAAGGTAGCTGTTTCAGAGCTAAGTGTGATAATAATCCTGGAATAGTTTGGAAGTTGCTTGGAATACTGCCATTTTCGCAAGCACACCTCCCAACTTTTCTCCAGTTCTCACTGACTCCTTCCAGTTGTTGATAAAGTCACTGGCCTCCGAATCACAACGAATTGCATTGCAGCAAATCAGGAGATGCTGTGAGCACCTAGAGTTTCCTTCTGCCAACTCATGGCTGCTTCACAAGGCCCAAAACAAGAGCAGATCTGGAGTGGACTAGAGTATTTCTGAGATGCCTTTCATCAAATCTTTGTGAATTGAATCCGCCGGAGGGGCATTTTCAAGATGCTCCAGGCAGCTCCAGAGTTGCTGGAGTCCTAGGCTTTGTAAGGTAAAAGGTAGCAGGATAAAGCATGGGATGCTGTGGGCAACTCTCGATTTGCTCCATTTCAGATATGTGTGAATCGCGCCCAATATTTTTCACCTTGCCACTTCTGCTACTTATTTGGGAACATGCCCTGTGATCTTTTTGATCAGTAAGTGAGATTGAAGATCCTATTAAATCCCATGGTAAAATGATACCTTACAATCATGTTGGACTAACTATCTACTCAAATACAGCTCCATTATCACATTCTGACTAAAGCAGCCCGACTTCTCTATGTACTTAATTACAGCGGCTCATCTGTCAGACTAAATTGCGGTTATGGCTGCAGTAGCCGGGAGTTCAGATGGGCAGCATGAGAGAAACCGGAGAGCCTTTCAGAGCGGCAGCCACCTCCCCTGCACAGCCGGCCTAGCCATATGATGGGAAGCCAAGAGTGTAAACTATTAGCAGGCGCGCTGGACCCTGGGTATAGATCTGGCCTCCCAGCGCAACCCAAGTGTTGATGCATCTGCTGATTGGCGTGATTGACTGTTGTGCCATATTATCCCCTACGCCTGCCCCGGTCCCTCACTTCAGGGGATATCAACACTGCTAATCATCAGACAAGGCTCAATTGATTATCCTCAAAATTTGCTCGCGCCATTGACCATAATGGGAAAAAATGTGCCTCTGAATTATTCAGAATGAAAACATACACAGAGGAAATCGATAAGGCACATCTGATATTAAAGACAAATTAAAGCCGGCAGTACACGGTGGCTGGAGGCAACAGCAGCAACACGAGGAGAAATCACTTTAGAGATAAAGGGGATTTGTTTCTTTTTATTTGCCACCCCGTTTTGTCAGAGGTGTTATGCTTCTGCTGTCAGAATGCTAGCAAATTAACATCTTTATGAATGAAGGGGCCTGATATTTCATTTTTTTAACTCGGCTGGGGGGGACTGGGCATTGAGACCTGGCAGGCTGCGCAGGCATTTTTTTCGCTCTGGCCTCCCTATAGTCTTTTTAGCATAACCGCTACACAATGCGCTGGAGGGATAGATTACAGAACAATGCGCAGGTCAAAACAATTACATTACCAAACACCTGGATTGAGGCGCCGAGTCTCCACAGGATTCGGGAGTGAGATGCGTCTGTTTCCGAAGGAGGCAATATTTTAGAGATGGGATGACATTTCTATTTGAAATCATAAGCGCGGATACAACAGACGGCTTGGGGCCTGCTTCCTCATTCGGAGGCGGGAAAAGCTTTGCGGTTGTGCTCGGAGTGGGGAAAGCAGGCGCCCCTGCGCTGCTCGCTTGGCAAGGCCTCAAAACCAATTGCCCTTAGGTCACACAAATAGGCAAAGCCTATAGGGGGTAGAGCGTGGGTTACCCTCGGGTTCGGTTCTGTCAGCGCCCCTGGCAAAGGCCAAAGCAGATTACTAAACTACAAAAAGGAAGTTGGTGCAAACCAAGGCCTTGGAGAAGGGGAGCAAGAGGTTAGCAAGATATAATATGTTATGGTAATAGGCTTTTTTACTGTGTCAAATCCCCACCATCAGTAGTTTCAGTGTGTTCCTCATTTGCTTTTCCTGCTGTGAGGCCATTCCACGAGCCAACCAAATTTTCCATATGCAAATTAGGGTTAAGTAGCGGTTTATCCCTATCCTGCCTGTAGAGTCGCGCGCTTGCACGCAATACGTGGACCTGCAGTGAGACCATCTGCATGCACATTTGAAAACCTGTGAATAAACAGCAGTCTGTACACATGGCATATGCAAACTGGAATTTCTTATCCAAAAGCGGTTAACCATTGACTGAGCATTAAAAAAGGGTGGGATAAAAAGTAAAAAGAGAAGCACACATTCCCCCATGGAAAATATAACCTGGCGTAAATTAACAAACCCATCTTCCATTATGTCCTGTACAACGTAGCACCACAGGAACACAACCCATCAATCACGATGCACTTCAAAACTTTGGAGAGTTCTGCGGATCTGCTGCATTGTACGGTGTTCTGTGGTAAATTACTCTACTTTAATATTCATAATGCGCCAGCACAACCAGAAGCCTCAGGGCGTACACAGAAAGATACAGACATACAGAAAGACAGAACGGCAGAAAGAAGGAAAGTAAGAAAGAAAGAAAGAAAGAAAGAAACAAAGGAAGAAGGAAAGAAAGAAAGAAAGAGGTGTGAACTAGGAAGGGAGCAACCTAGTCAACTCCTCTGTTAAGAAGACATTATGCAAGGGTCTCTATGATGTGTCCTTTCCCGCTGTGCCGGGTGACGGTATGCTATCCTCTGTGCTAACATGTCCTTTATGTACCCCTGTGCTCTTGGAGCTCTAGAATTGTGCCAAGAGTCAGGATGGGCACGTAAATAACTCTGCTGTCCTTTGTTGAGAAATCCACCACCGCCGCCCTGTCCAACCCACCTTCCCCTGTTCACGTCCTCTGCCAGGGCTGCAATTCTCTAGGTGATTTGCCCCTTCTTTGTGTGTCAAGATGATCTTACACGCTGCAATTTGAGACATAGCTCATTGTCCACGTGCCATGTGACTAACCACGCCCCTGAAATGTGCTTGCATCCACCGGCACAGATTGCGAGACACAGGTTTGTTCCTAAAAGACCGTGGCCAGGGCCATTGGGCCAGGCCTAGAGCCAGGGCCCATATTCCACTCACAATTATTAAATTATCAAATGCCACCGGTCATGGGTCCTGTTGGTGCATGTCCGTGGTCGTATGCAGGGTTGAGCATACATTTTGAAGAGCTTTTTTGATCCCTCCTTGAATTCCTACATTTAAAAAAAAACACTAAATACAAGGGGAGATGGAGGCCTGGCATGATTTACTGCCACTAGGTGTACTATTCGCCTGCACAATTTACCACAAGAGCCAATGACACGGAATTGCAATTTGATTCAATAAATTATTGCATCCCAAACGTGAATCAGAATAATTGCCACCTGCGCTTTCAAAAACATATCTAATTTATTTAGAGATGCTGAAGTCAAGACAATCCTTAGTGCAAATTCCCCCAAATTCGTAGTTAAGACATGTATTCAGATTTACCATTTTGAAATTCTAAGGTCACGACCACCTTGGGTGGCAACTTTTAAATTCATATTGGTTTGAGCAAACTTATATAGCACACATTGGTGGCAGGACCAAGACTGCAATGGTGCAGACAGGCAAAACATGATGACATGTAAGGCTGCCCAGAGCAAGTATAGTGATCATGAATAGTTCAAAGCCTTGCATATATCATTTTTGAAGTACAAAGAGACTGCCCAAATGAGAGAAGCTGCTTTATAGTCCTTGGTTAAGCAATCCTTGACTCTCCATATATTTTGGACTAGAATCCCATGATCACTTACCATTGACTATGCTTGTTAGGGCTGATGGGAGCTGTAGTCCAAAACATCTAGCGTGCCAAAGGTTGCAGTCCTGCACTAAACAAATCTCATTTACACTAGATTGCATTAATTTTTTATTTTACTATGCTTTCCACTCCACAATTACATCTACTTAATAATAAAAGGCGCGAAGTATGATGCTGTCATGCACGGTAGAGGCTACCCAAATGCATAGAATGCTTCGCTAGAGGGAACTGTTGCCTTACATTATACAGTAGTCCAATTTGCATAGCTTCACCTGTTCTCACCATTAGAGGGAGCTGTAGGTTTAGGATATATAGTGGTCCTACTGTGTGAATGAAAACCTAAACTGTGGCCTGTGTACATGTAGCTTAGCCCGTTGTCACTGCTAGAGGGAGCTGTAGGCTTAGGATATATAGTGGTCCTAATGTGTAAATGAAAACCTGCACTTTGGCCTGTGTACACAGGCCTGTACACTAGATTCTTATATATCAACCCTTATTGTTCACCTATTTTTAAGTAGCTACACCCGCAGATGCAGAACTTTTCAATATAATGTGTAAGGTACCTCAGTTTCCACACATTTGCATCCTGGACGCGCTGACATACCTTTTTAATCCTCCTGAGCCTGACAACAGTAACATGAAGTTGGCTCATGCCCTCCTTTCTGGTAAGGGATGGGCAAGCGGAAATCGAAGCTGGCAGACAGTTTAAGCCCCAGGAGAACTTCCCCAGTTTCCCATCAGTTAAAAATGGGAGCAGCTGGGGGCACACACATGTCCTGGATGGTGGAAGAGAGCGGAGAAAAAAGAAAACAAGACGTGGCCGATAGCACACCTCAGGATTAGGCAGGCAGCCTCCATGCCTAAAATGCGCTTGTTTCCCTCTGCCACCCAACCCATAAGCTGCACGGCAGATGGACATTCCATGACAACTGTCCCTATGCTGAGGGTGGCGCTAAAAGTCAAATTGGGCTGGTGAACTCCTTACACAGTCGAGGCCTGGACAAGCCCCCTTGCAAAACAAACACTTGCCATTTTCTGATAGGCTGGTAGCATACACGTGACTGTGCTATGAGCAATGATCTAGCAACGGGACAATTCAGACTGTGATGTGCCCTTTATAAATATAAATGATGCATGTTATTATTATACAGGCGGCAAACACTGTCATCTAATAAACCGTGCACGAGCGAGGCATTTACTGTAGATCACGTTTCACAGAATCAGTTCCAGGCAATCCCAATTGTGACAGCCAAAGAAAATATGATCCATTTATAGAGAGTGATCTGCACAGAACACATAGTTTGGCCAAGAAGGAACACCGATGTGTGGGCCTACGTTTTCGTGTTACACGGTTTTTAAATGAGTGTGCTTCACATTGCACATTTTCGCTTTTGTATCTTTAGTTGTCCCGGATAAAGGACGGATGTCGCAAAAGATCTTTTTTTTTAGCTCCCACCATTGTATTTTCTTGTGCAGTATTCCTTATTTTATTTCTAGTATAAACGCAGGACTACACATACCAGAGTGCCATCCAATGGGAGCCTAAAAGCCAGCACTCAGAGCAAGTCAGATGGGCCCACTTGAGATGCCTTTAATGTGCACGTGTGACAACATCTGTTCTTTGTCGGCATTTCACACATCAGTGTGTCTTAGTGGTATGGATGTTGTGACTAAATTGCATTCCCACAAAAAACGAAACACACTGTGAGGTACATAAACTGGGGTGTTTTTTCAGTTTTAGAAAATAATGTGATTAGTCTATTTCGTTAGAGAGGTTGGCATTCCATGTATTAGGCTATACAATTGGAATAAATAAAGAAACAAATAAATAAATAAATAAATAAGCAAAAAAACGAAACAGGGACTTTAGAGAGTACCTCATACACTTGCTCGGTTTGAGGGAACAGTGTGGGTCAGAAGATGGCAATGTCACACTGATGTGTTAATGAACCGCCCTGATGACCCTGCTGTCAGGTGAAATTAACCAATGTGGCTGGAGTAAAAAAAATAAAAGGTAAGCAGTATTACATGCCACGTCATAGCCCCTGTAATTCAAGGTCAACATATTTTCCTGGGGTTGCTGAAAACTTCAGCCCCCCTCAAAGTTGATACGACTGATTACCAATACATACATTACCATAGTTGACTGGGAACCTATCAGCAGCTAGCGTATGTTTAATGATGTTTTGCTATAACCAACTCACCGCTTCCGGAATGGAAGTGGGTTGGTGGAAGATCACATGAGCCATGAGTGCAAACCCTCTGAAACACCTGGAGCCCAGGTGTAGCCTGTAAGGGAGGGTGGATGGCTCCATCGGAACTCCATGTTCTACACCTATGATATCAGGTGGGTTGATGAAGCAATGCAGCTTTAATGGTAGGCCTCTTCAAAAGGGATCTGTCCTTCTGTAATCAGACAATGGGAAATCGATTGAGACGAGACTGTAGAAGTTTAGAGTGGATTTACAAGTTCATAAATGGAGGATCAGGCAGAGGCAGGGACATTGTGAGGAGGGTGTCCAGTGATATGATCGCATGAAAAACATCCTGCGGCCCAAAATACCGTTTTTTCCCCACTTTTGAATGCAATTATATTGGGAGCGTGGGTTAGGGTAATCATTTAATGTCAGAGGACTATGATGGGACTTGGGGAGCGCGAGGTCTACCTTCGCATATAATTGCGTTGCAAAGTGCAACAAAAAACAGTCTTTTCAGCCGCAGGATTTTCCCCGCGGCCACATCACATAGAACCGCGAGGAGTTGGTGTTTTCTTAGTTGCACAGGTCTCACTTTGGTTATGTTCCCTGGTGGTCCTAAAGTCCTCAGAAACAATGACCGATGTCTGGGCCCTATTAAAAAAATCTGGTAGTCTTTGTGGAATGTAATTCAGAGTAATGTAAAGTAAACATTTGTGTGTATTATCATTGAAGAAGAAACATGCATTAAAAAGATTGCTGATATATAAAGAAGAAATACATATGACATCTGCTATAATTTAATGTAATGCAAATTGTACTTGGAAGAATTACATTTTAGAATTCATTTGAACTGGTTTATGTTAGGAAACAAAATGTATGAAATTTGGTATAATAGAGTGCTAATTTTTCAATCACAAATATTTGTAATAAAGACAGTTTGTACCCCAAAGTTCTGTTTATGTAATGCAGAATCAGACTCATTCGTGAGAAGGTGTATGATATTTGATGTGGGCCTGTTTGATTGTTCATATTGTGGAACGGGTGTAACAGCCCAGCAGCCCAAGTTAAAAACAAGGGCCATTAACGAGGGCTCCGGCCCATTACCCCCCCACCCCGTTTCAGCCCTTGGAACGGTAATGCCATTAGCACCCCGGGTTAACAATGCAGTAAGCTGGGGTGCCAAAAAAAGTGTATTTTCAGTCATTGAACGGGACACCTTGCACGTTCTGTTCAATGACTGAAAATACTGTGCTAAAATGGCCGTCATGGAAAGGGAAGTGGGGCTCCATAAGCAGCCCCTCTGCCCTTTACATAGCGGCCGGAGAAGCTGGGAAGCTGCAACGGCCTGCACCATCGCAAGAAACAGGTAAGTGGGTTTGGGGAGGGGTTTTGGAAATCGTAAAAAAAAAGAAATAAGGGGACAAAGGGCTAGGGGAAGATGACGGCCAGGGCAGCCAGCCGTTGGGCGCCTTAAACTGCGGGCTGAGATTGTAGGTTTCAGCCTGCGTTTCTAGCTGCCTGATTGGCTGATTCCCCCGTGCCGGGTGCTAATGCCTGTGCTGTCCTTCCATTTCTATTGTAGGCGTGTTCTAATGAGCCTGGCTTTTAGTGGTGTGGTCACTTTGGGGACCTGTTACTGGTATAATTGATGTCAGTGCTTGTCGTTCTTGGTTAAGGATTGTAGGAGAGTCCAAGATTCATCAGCCTCATCTCTGGTAAAGTGACACAGGGCCTCATTACGAGTAGTGCGGAATGGGTTTAACGGCGCCGGTAATGGTGCCGGTGCCGTTAAACCCACTCCGCTCTATTACGAGGTCCCCTCGTGGGACCCGCTCTGGACGTCTGGTTTTTCCAGACGTCCATAGCGGGTTCCTCGAGGGAACCAGGGAGCTAACAACGGGCCGGTAATTGACGGGCCCATTGTTAGCTCCCTCCCCATTCCCATTGAGCCCTATGGGGGCTCGAATGGGAATGGGGAAGGACCGGGCCCGGGTTCACTGAAGGAGGAATAACCGGGCCCTCTGAACTTGGAATGGCCCGGTAATTCCCCATTCAGGGAACCCGGACCTAGACACGATTTTGGAGGCAGCCATGGCGCTAATAGTGCCATGGCTACCTCCAAAGTCGTAATGAGGCCCACTGCTTTTCACCATTCTAGTTGATCGTATGGCTGTGTTCCAGCTAGAAACGGCTGAAAGGAATTCAAAACGTGCTGCAAATACTACTAAAATACACATTCGTTTTTTGTGGGGATGCCAATCATTTCATTTGTAGGAAATAGCTCGTTCGAAACACACACTCTATAACTGCCAGTATACTGTTTCATGGATGTAACAAAAGGCAGAGATGTTATTATTTATTATTATTATTATTATTAAGGGAGATTAATTAGCTCTATGACATCACAGGAGCTGGCTTATCCACTGGAATAAAAGACAGACATGGCAAGAAAACATGTCCTGCATCTTCATTGCATTCTTCGATAAGTGCTCCTCAGTTGTTCCATTGAGATATTATTAAGAACCCGCTTCAAACTGGAACGTCAGTATTGGATTGTCCGGCTATATATCAGACGGACCTGAGGACCAACATATGCCAGTACAGGCCACTCGGGGGAGGGGATTTGCCTCTTCCTGTTTATAGATAGACTTACTATTTGACTTTTCAGAAGCGAAAATAATCAATAACCTTCCTTCTCCCTGTGAGATCATTATTTTCTTTTATCAATTTCCCCCATGCTGCAGCAATGTCCAGTGCCCACCCGCCTCCTGCCTCCGTGAACCCCTCGACCGCCCACCCCTCACCATCCAAGGTGCACAAATGAACATCACACTAATTGGAAATGACATCGAGTTCTTGAAATGGCTGACACTGAAAATGAGCCTGAGGGCAAAACTTTCAGCCTAATGCTAGGGATCAGAGTGCCTTTTCAATCACAGTCCTTTGGGCCTTCCCTGCATCTCTGAAAGCCACAGCGCCCATTCCACAAGAAAGTCGTGACAGACGAACAGGACGGATTCTTTTTTGACATGGCGACTAGGGAAATACGTCTAGGAAGAGTTATGACTGTGCTCTGCATAGACTTCAGGAGGGTATTACATACATTTACGCACAAACAAACCCATAGATGAGCTACTCAGGATTGGGATGGGAGCCATGGGCGGTATAATAGAAAGGACCTTTGCTCGTGTGCCAAGGCAATTAGCCCTAAGGCATACATTGGCTACTAAAAAGAGAAACTAAAAAACAATCCTTTACTGCATTTCTGAACCAGGGAAAGGTTTGTCCTAAACTGAGGGCCCGATTTTGCAATTCAATTAAAATAAAATAAGTTTCATTCCGTGATGGAACAACACTTATCTTATTTACTCCAAATTCTGTATCTCTGTAAACAGAGGCACATCATTTGGAGCAAATAACAAAAGGGTCTTTCCGTCGCGTAATGACACTTTTCTTATTTTTCATGGATATTAGAATTGGGTCTCAAGTCCTTGGCCCTGGTGCAAAAATGCATTGAAAGACTATGGGCCTCATTATACGGTAGGCGGTAAGGTACCGGTAAATCCTCACCGCCTTACTACGAGGTCCCTTTGCGGGTTGGGAAAACCAACCCGCAAAGGGACCAATGGAGCTAATTACGGTACCGCAATTTGCGGTACTAGCGCCTTCCCCATTCCCATAGAGCCCTATGGGGCAAAAATGGGAATGGGGAAGGGCAATGGCGGAAAGGGGGAATTACCGCCCCGTCAACCTTGGAATGGGGCGGTAATTCCCCTTTCCACCAAGGCGGTGCCGGTATTTTACCGGTATGAACCATGGCGCTAATAGCGCCATGGTTCACCGCCTTCCGTGTAATGAGGCCCTATGTTTTTTCGAACTAAGGACATTTTTCCCTAGTGCTAAATACATTTGCACTGATGCAAAGTTTTTTGTAATATGGTCCCATGTTGGTAAATAGACTTAGGACATTAATTACTAAAAGGTGGCATACTGCGTTGACAAGAGAGACCGAAAGAAAGCGAGATAGTGAAAGAGAAAAGGAGAAAGTCTGGAGTCGGTTTATAATTGAGGGAGCTGACACATGGGTTGCAAAGAGACTTGTTCACGTTCTAGAGATCTTCAAAAAAATTCATATTAATCAAATGCCTTTCAATGCATTGTCACCGGTCATGTATACGATTAACTTTACTTTTCAATGTATGGTATCATTTTGTCAAGACATAATTTAGTTAGTCTGGGAGAAGAGTCCAGATGCTGAATGCTCTCCTCTGACATGGGACAAGCTTGCACTTTGCATGTTTGAATCCATTAGGCCGACTCAAGCGATACATTGTGTAATAACGGTACAACGTTGTTCCATCGGCAGTCTTTTTTTTGCTGAGTTTTGTCGAAAGGTTTTGGCCGAAAAAAACACATTGAAAAATAAGGGGGGTTAAGGGGCTATATGGGATACGGGGTATGGGAGTAGGGACTAGATAATAGTGAAGGGGAATTTGGGGGGATCCCCCAAATAAAATTAAAAAAATGTCAATTCGTTTTTTCAGCCAAAAATATTAGGCAAAAACTCTGCAAAAAAATACAATGGGGATCTAAGACCATAGAACCGTAATAACGGCATGTATCAGGACAGTGCCTAGAAGTGACAGAAATCTGGCATGAACACTATATTAACACTTGAAAGTAGTTGGAAAGGAAACATTGATGCATTCAGAAATGCTGCTAGGGGGAGTGACTACTGTTTACTTGGGCACTTACAGTCTTGAGGCCTGATGTTGGGGTTCAGTTCCGTGATGCCTGCTTTTGAATTAGAGAAACTCTGGCCCTGATTCACAGAACGTTTTCCAATGGGGTTTGTCATTATAAAACGCTTCTGTGAATTAGGCCCTCTGTGTCTTGAGTCCCTCCAGCAGTAGGCTTGAGCTAGAGGCTATGGCTTGATGTTGGAGTTAACATCGACACGCCCCCTCCCACGCTCAATACAAACTCCCAAACACATGCACCTGCAGTTTAAGGGAACGTTCAGTGCAGTGCACTGAAGTGCAAGTTGGAAATGCTTCCTACACTTTTATTTTAAAACAAAACCATTCCGGAATGGTTTCTTTTTAAAATAGAAGTATAGGAATGGTAAAGTGTAATTTAAAAAAGTAGAGGAGCACCGCTCCCAACCGCTTCTGCCCACTTCGACCACTGGTTATAGTCCCTGGCGCTTGCTGCTTTAGTCGGGGATATTGGCCTGTTCCTGGAGATGGAATCCTTGAGGCCTCCTACTGGAGAGAGTGGCTGTTATGTTAACCAAACTTAGAGAGCGCATATACACCCTAAAGCATCTTGGCGCTAGATAGCATGATAGGACGTTCTGACAGAAGGAGAGAATTTATTTAAGTAGAATCGTTTTCAATAGCCGTCGGAACAAGAAGTGATCAGTACTGCTACGTAGTGCAAAAGGAAGGTCATTCCAGGCCTTCGCAGCAACTACGGAAAAGGCCCGTCCTCCAGTTCGAGCAAGCCGGTAACGGGGTACAGCTACCAGGAGAGCTGATTGAGAGCGTAAGGCTCAAGTAGGTACATAACACGAGAACTTAGTTTGCAAATATTCCGCACCAATGCCGTAGAAAGCTTGGTGTACCATGCACATAGACTTGAAAGAGATCCGGTCTGCCACCGGAAGCCAATGCAGTTTGCTAAGTAAAGGAGACATATGTGTTCCAAAAGGAGGATGAAGGATTGCTCTGGCTGTCGCATTCTGCAGTAGCTGAAGTGGCTTAATCAGATAGCAGGCCTGGGCCAGGTAAAGGGAATTGCAGTATTCCGCCATGCTTAAAATTAATACGGCAACCACTGGCGCCTTGCAGGCTGCCGGAGCAAAAGGAAGAACCGTACGGAGAATGCAGAGCTTGAAATGGCCTGATTTACATACCGCTGCCACCTGCTCATCCATAGAAAGGGATGTAAAAAATGTGGGGTTTCTAACTGATGTAACAGGGGTTGGAAGAGGGCCCAATGAAGAGGGCCAGAACTCAGCGGTCCAAAACAGGTGGGGCGATGTGGTAACCACATCCAAGATCTCAGTCTTACTACCGTTCAGCTTTAACCAGTTACTCCCCATCCAAGCTCCTAAATCCTCAAGGCATCTTTTGAGACAGCTAGCTGTCTCAATCTGAGTGAGGTCAAGGCGGACAAGAATTTGGGTATCATCCGCGCAGGAATAATAACGGAACCCGTACGATTGAATAAGACGCAGGAGGGGTCTGATATAGACGTTGAACAGTATAGGGGAGAGTGCAGAGCCGATATTGGAGGTGGAATCCATGAGGCTGCCCACTGGAGGTAGTCTCTGTGACCTGCTCTAGGGGTTGTAGTCACTGAGATCTGCCACTGCTATCTAGACAATGGACTGCTTTCTGAGCTGGAGTCCCCAAGGCCACTTTCTGGAGGGAGAGAATTTAGCCCATCATTACTGTTTTACAGGTCTGGAAAAAATGCCGGAAAAACATGCAGGTAATTCTGGGACCAGCATTTTTCCCGGACTAGGCAAAAAACAAGTTTGCTGGTGTGGGCAATGGATCCCCTGGCAGGCCTGACCTGCCGGTAGATCAGGCCCCTACCAGCAAAGAAATGCCTGAATCACTGGCACCGGTAATACCGGTGCCAGTGATTCAGGCAATCCCATCCCTGGACTCAATGGGAATGGGAATTTACCGGCTCTCTGCTGTCATAATATCCCAGTAATACTGTGATAACTTGCGGCAGAGACAGTACGGGCAGTTTGCCAGTATCCCACCGGTAATAACGGTGGGATACCGCTAAACTCTTAATGAGGGCCATAGTCTTTTGTTTGAGTGTTGAACCCTGAGGGCTGCAGTTTTCATTAAATATTATGGGCTGTTATTTGAGTTTACATCCTTGAGGCCTCCTACTGTAAGTAGAGACTGTGGCCTATACAAAACGTGTTTCGAGGTGCAACAACAGAAGAGGGTGGTGGAACAGAGAGGACAAAACAAAATGATCCCACTAGGCCTCATGACATTCGGATCGTGCAAGGGCAGTAAAGAGAAGTGCACGTGGGCGGGAAGGGGGTGAAGTGCCGATCAGGGCGGAAAAGGGCCTGTGTAAGCGAGTGCCAGGGGAGGCCAGGTGGACAGAGCCAGGGGAAAGCAGAGAGTGCAGGTGAAGGAAGGTCCACAAGCTAAGTGTGAGGTAGGAGCTGGAAGGGCTACAAGGGTGCAGGCCCAGCACGGCTAGTGCAGGGAGGAGGGGCCCGGGAGGACAAGTGCAGGTTGAGACGGGGGGGTCAGGAGAGACCAGGTTCAGGGGTAGACTGCACTAGGGGGGCCTACTGCCCTGTAAGTCTCTGAAGGAACCAGACAGTCAGTCAAGAGGCAGATGGGGACATTAGCAGGGGAGGGGGAGATGGAAAGAAAAAGTGAAAAGGAAGGTCTTGAGAAGCTTCTGGAATTTAAGGAGATCCGGCTCAAGTCTGAGAGGGGCAGGGAGGCCATGCCAGACGAAGGGACCTGCAGAGGAGAGCGATCTACCACCCCACTCTCTGATTGGAGAAGCGCCTGAACTACAGGGAGCTAGATCTAGATGAATGAAGGGCTCTAGCAGGGAGGTAGTTAGGGAAAGAGAGTTGGATATAGTGGGGTCCCAGGCCCCAGAAAGCCTTGTGGATGATGCAGAGGGTCTTGAACTTGATACTTGGAGCAACCAGGAGCCAGTGGAGAGATTGTAGGGCTGGAGAGATGCAGTCCTTGAGCTTGAGGCTAAGGATTTATTTAATTTTTATTTTATAGGGCATTTCTAAGGTGCTTATACATCAAGAATGTTGTGTTTCAAAGGGAAGAGAGCAAGGGAAGCAGCTAGACAATGGAATATGCAAAATACAGAAACACGGTCCTACTATGCCTTGTGAACATTTGGATTGTGTAAGTGCAGAGAAACTGAAGGTACACAGAGGGATGAAGCGCCAGGGAGACTGTTGCAAAGCAACATGTAAGTGCAAGAACTGGTTGCGAAGGCAATATGTAAGTACCAGGCAGTGACCACAAGGTGAAAGAGGGGTCACAAGCCTATATGAGTAGTTTCCATTCCTTTAGCTGCTCGGAATCAAGATTGATGGTCAGGACCATGTAGATGTTGGAAAGCCAAGGCGAGAGGATAGAGTCCTCAAGGGCACCACAGGTGGAGAATGAGATAGTGGAGAGGAAAGGGCCCAGATGAACCTGAGACGGTCATTCCGAGAGGACTGAGGTCAACAAGTCCAGAGAAAGGTCTGTGATGCCAAGGGTTTTCACAGAGCCGATTTATCAGGGTGACATGGTTGACCATATCAAAGGCTAAGAAAAGGCCAAGAAGGATGAGAACGGACAGAGAGCTGGAATCGAGATTAGAGTGCAAGTCTTAACAGGTGTTCAGGAGAGCAGTTTACATCCCTCTGGCAGCTTTGAAGCCAGACTGGTGTTCGTGGAGACAACCAACAGATTCAGTGTGGTGGAAAAGCTGGGAAATGGCCAGCTTCTCCAAGAGTTTGCCCAGGAAGGGGGTAATGGAGATAGGGTGGTAGTTTGCCGGACAGGAAGGATCGGCAGAAGGATTCTCGAGGAGAGGGTGCACAAGGGAGTGCTTGAGGAGTTAGGGGAAGATACAGCGGCAAAGGGAGTGATTTGCAGAATTCGACCAAGGCTGGAGTAAGGGAGACAATGTTGTCCTTGATAGTTCAGGCGGAGCAGGTGAGCACCTGTTTTGATGAGACTTTCATAGAGCGGACTTGTCTAGAAATCTCACCAGGTGTTATGGGAGAAAAAGAGGAGAGTAGGAGAGGAGGGAAGAGGGCGGCCTGGGGGGGGCCTGAGAGCGGGCATGGGAGAAGGATATGTAGCAGAGGAGAGAGAGGACAAGATGTCGTGAGTTTTAGAAATGAAGTAGGAGGCCATCGAAGTGCAGAGGGCCAGGGAAGGCAGAGGATAAGTGGAGACTGCAATAGGGTTGTCGAGTTCCTTGCAGTTTTTGAAAAGTTCAGCCATGTTGTTAGTGGCCGCAGAGATGCAGGCTTAAATATAGGCCCTCTTCTTAGAGCATATGGAGAGTCTGTATTGCTTTTGGAGTAGGCAGCAAGCCAGTTCGTCAGGTGATGTGTTTGAAGCCTGCCATTTCCGCTCCGCTACTCTGTACTTGAGTTTCAGCGAGGCCAGGTTGGAGTCATACCAGGAGTTGCACTTGGAGGCAGGTTTCATGCAGATGATCATGACAGGGGCAAGGATGTCCTGAGTTTTGGAGATGGAGAGTGGAAGGTTAGTAAGGGCTTTGTCAGAGTGAGAGTCAGTGGCGGGAGAAGGAGGGGGAGTGAAGGTGGCAACAGAAGCAGTAACTCACACTCGGTTCATAGGCCCAATGACGGAGAAGGACGCTGCCAGTGTGGGTGGGGACTTAGCCGGGGGACCCAAGAGGTCCAGATGAGAGGACAGGAGAGCATCATCAGAGGAGGAGAGAGGAGTAATGAGAGAGTTGGAGGTGGGGATGTCTGGAGAGATGAGAACATCCAAGGTGTGTCTGGCTGAATGCGTCGGACCCGAGGGAAGAATGGAGAGGGAAAAAGATTCACAGAGGTTTTGGAAGAGCCGAGAGGCCACATCAGGGCAGTCGAGGTGAATATTGAAGCCTCAGAGGAGGAGAAGCTTGGAGGAGGAGGGGAGGAGAGAAGAGGTGAGGTCAACCCATTCTGAGAGAAAGTGGGAGACCTGGCCAGCGGGCCTGTAGATCGTGGCCAGAGTCAGAGAGATGCCAGGAGAGACACCAAGCCTGCAGCTAAGGCATTCGAAAGAGGAGTAGGTTTGAGTGGGTATGATAGTAACATGGACCCACTCAGGGAAGATCAGCCACTCCACTTCTGTGCTGGCTAGGCCTGGTCTTAGAGAGGAAATTTTAACCCTCAGGGAGGAGAGTTTCAAAACTTGTGACAGAGCTGGCAGTGAACCATGTCTCAGTGAGGGTGAGGACATCTAGGTTGAGGTCTTAAAGGAGGTGGCAGATGTCAGAGGAGTGTTTGGTGGCAGAGTGAGAGTTGAGGGTAGCTAAGTGGAGCAGGTTGCCATTTTTGAAGGTCTTACAAAGAGGGGTACAGGAGTCTGGTACACCCATCAAAGGCAGTAGAGGGGCCAGAGGGGGTGGAAGAAATAGGAGTGGCAGGAGAGTGGAGGAAGTTGATGAGAGACAGAAGGTCTCTATTTAGAATGAGGAGGTAGGGCTGAGAGCCCTCAACCATGTCAGTGCCAGTTAGGTAGACATTAATGATGAGCCTAGAGAACAGGAAGTATGCTAAGAATACCTCCAAATGGGTGCCACCGTTAATTGGAGAGGAATAGAAAGGGGAGAGCACAGAGACCATAATGGGAATCCAAAGGTCCGGAGAAGTCACGACAAAGAGGATGTTGGTAACTGTCTGCCTGGAAGAAGCGTTAACATAGGTGTCAGCGATGGGCAGGCCTGGATTGGAGATAAGGAGATTCTTCTTGAACTATTTCCTTCCAGACTTTGACAGAGGGATAGGATAGGTGATAGAATAGCTATTAGAGAAGAGAGGGGATTGAGAGCACCTTTGAGGGAGAATGCAGAGAGAAGGAAGAGGGGAGAGGGAAAGAGGGAGGAAGTGCAGAGCATGACACCATCTACAACCACACAGCAATGCAACAATCTAGAGTCAAGTGTCCAGGAAGCGAAAGATGCCTAGGTTAAATCAAACAGCAGAAAGCATGACACATAGAAGAGATTTAACTGGACCGAGGGAACAATCCAAGATAAGGGGATAGAGAGAAAAAGCCTAATGTTTAAACACAGCAGCAAATGCAATAACACATTGATTCGACTTTCCTAGAAAAGACCGAAATTACACTTTTTTTTATACAGCAGCAAATGTGCATTCTCACAGATTTGACTTTCCTAGAAAAGAGGGAGAAAACCCATTTTTTATACCAGCAGCAAAGGCAAGAAGACACAGATTCAACTTTCCTAGAAAGGAAGGGAAACACCACATTTTTAAATGCAGCAGCAAAATCAAAAAACACACTTAACTTTCCTAGAAAAGAGGGAGAAAGCCTAATTTTTAAACAAAGCAGCAAATGCAAGAACACCCAGATTCAACTTTCCTAGAAAAGAGGGAAACAACCAATTTTTTTAAACACAGCAGCAAATGCAAGAACACACAGATTTGACTTTGCTATAAAAGGAGGTAAAGGATACATTTTTAAACCCAGCAGCAAATGCAAGAAACACACTTGACATTCCTGGAAAAGAGGGAAAAACCACATTTTATAAACACGGCAGCAACTGTAAGAAACACATGGATTCACCTTTTCTAGAAAAGAGGGAGAAAGCCTAATTTTTAAACCCACCAGCAAATGAAACAGCACACCGTTGTGACTTTCCTAGAAAAGAGGGAGAAAACCTAATTTATAAATGCAGTAGCAAATGCAAGAACACACAGATTGGACTTTCCTGAGTAGAGGGAAAAGCCTAATTTTTAAACCCAGCAGCAAATGCTAAAACACATCGATTCGACTTTCCTAGAAAGAGGGAAAGCCCCACAGGCTAATTATGACAATTCACCAATGCCAGATATGGATAACGGAATCGTACAAAAATGTCGACCTGGGAACTGTGACGGCCGAAAATGCTGACTTTCTTTTTTCTTATTAACCCCTCCCTTACACCACATATATATATATATATGTGGAGGGTTAAGTGTATAATATTAATATCGGGGGGACTGTGGGGGGTCTCCCCCTGCATATATATGTGGTGTAAAGGGTTAAAAAAAGTCTGCATTTTCGGCCATGGCAGTGATCACATAGATCCATGGATAACATGCAACTGCCAAGTGCACAAGTGCAGCAGACTGCAGAATTAGAAATAGAAGTAATCAGTGAGGAGGAACAGGTAAATAGGGAGCAGTAATGTCTCTTCCCCCTGCCTGAACCTTTCCTACCTTGAAAGTCACTGCCGGTTGACAACTGTGATGCTTGATCACACTGCAAACACCAGCAAACACCCTCTGTAGCTGCTACTGTGGGAGCTGCCCTTTGCCTCAGGGCCCTTAGACAAGGGGGCTGCATGGTTAGATGAGCTGCCCTGAGATACTGACTTAAGAAGGGCAGCAGGCCCAATCACGGCCCTGGAGAGGAGCAGGAGGTGGGGGGTGGGGTGGGGAGCAGGTGAGGGGAACAAAGGGGAAGGAATGAGATTTACATGCCGCGCAGCAGCAATTCAGGAAAATGTACTTTTTTTTAACAAAACCAATTAATGTATGTGAGCAAGGCTCACCAACAGTTGCAACTCACCGGACAAGGAGCAGATGCTCAATGATGATGGCAGGAGTGCTGCAGGGTGAACACACCCACACTGCCGTTCGATGTTCCGGCAGCACGCCCAATCACAGCTCTGGGGAGGAGTGGGATGCAGGGAGTGGGGTGGGGTGCAGGAGAGGGGAAAAGATGGCAAGGAAGGGGATCTACACAATGAGGAGCAGCAATTCATGAAAATGTACTTTTTTTTTAACAAAACCAATTAATGTACGTGAGCAAGGCTCACCAACAGTTACTACTCACCAGGGAAGGAGAAGATGCCGAATGATGGCAACACGAGTGCCGCAAGGTGAATACACCCACACTGGCAAGCATTGTTCCCGCAGCAGGCACAAAGAAGGTCCGCGGGAGGAGGGGTGATGAGCAGGAGAGGGGAATATAGGGGAAGGAAGGAGATCTACAAGCCGCAGAGCAGCAATTCAGTAAACATTTCCTTTTTTTTAACAAAACCACTAAATGTACGTGAGCAAAGATCACCAACAGTTACAACTCACCGGGCAAGGACAAATGCTCAATGATTCCGACACGAGTGGCGCAGGGTGAATACACCCACACTGCCAAGCGGTGTTCTGGCAGCAGGCCCAATCACGGCTGTGGAGAGGAGCGGGAGGCGGGGAGCAGGGTGAAGTGCAGGAGAGGGGAACAGAGCGGAAGGAAGGAGATCTAAACACAGCGAGAGCAGCAATTCAGGAACATTTTCTTATTTTTTAACAAACCCAATTAATGTATGTGAGCAAGGCTCACCAACAGTTACAACTCACGGGCAAGGAGCAGGTGGTCAATGATGCCAAACCGAGTGCCGCAGGGTGAATACACCCACACTGCCAAGCATAGTTTTCGGCAGCAGGCCGAATCACAAGCCTGCGGGAGCTGGGGAGCAGGGTGGGGAGCAGGAGAGGGGTACAGAGGGGAAGGAAGGAGATCTGCATGCTGCACAGCGGCAATTCAGGAACATTTTCTTTTTTTTAACAAAACCAGTAAATGTACGCAAGCAAGGCTCACCAACAGTTGCAACTCACCGGATAAGGAGCCAATGCTCAATGATGTCGACAGGAGTGCTGCAGGGTGAATACACCCACACTGCCAAGTGTTGTTTCCGGCAGCAGGTCCAATCATGGCCCTGAGGAGGAGCAGGAGGTGGGAGTGGGATGGGGATCAGGAGGGGAAGGAAGGTGATCTATACGCCGCAGAAAGGCAATTCAGGAAAATGTACTTTTTTAAAACAAAACCAATAAATGTACATGAGCAAAGCTCACCAATATTTACAACTCCACGGGCAAGGAGCAAATGCTCAATGAGTCCGTCAAGAGTGACACAGGGTGAATAAACCCACACTGCCAAGCTTTGTTCTGGCAGCAGGCCCAATCACAGCCTGGGGGAGGAGCGGGCGGTGGGGAAAGGGGTGGGAAGCAGTAGAGGGGAACGGAGAGGAAGGAAAGAGTTCCAAATGCCTCAGAGCGGCAATTCAAGAAAATGTACTTTTCTTTTAACAAAACCAATAAAAGTACATGAGCAAGGCTCACCAACAGTTGCAACTCACCGGGCAAGGATCAGATGCTCAATGATGCCGATACGAGTGTCGCAGGGTGAATACACCAACACTGCCAATAGTTGTTCCGGCAGAATGCCCCATCACGGCCCTGGGGAGGAGCAGCAGGTGGGAGTGGGATGGGGAGCAG
This sequence comes from Ambystoma mexicanum, assembly GCF_040938575.1. Lineage (NCBI taxonomy): Eukaryota > Metazoa > Chordata > Amphibia > Caudata > Ambystomatidae > Ambystoma > Ambystoma mexicanum. Next base: position 292,273,646 of record NC_090941.1, read on the forward strand.
GAGAGAGGAACAGAGGGGAAGGAAGGTGATCTATACGCTGCAGAAGGGCAATTCAGGAAAATGTATTTATTTATTTATTTATTTTATTTATTCACATTTGTTGAGCGCACATCAGACCGAAGGCATACTTTTTACTTTTTTTTAACAAAACCAATAAAAGTACAAGAGCAAGGTTCACCAACAGTTGCAAGTCACCGGGAAAGGAGCAGATGCTTAGAGATGCTGACATGAGTGCCGCGGGTGAATACACCCACACTGCCAAGCATTGTTCCGGCAGCAGGCCCAATCACATTCCTGGGAGGCGGGGAACGGGGTGGGGAGCAGGAGAGGCGAACAGAGGAGAAGGAAGGATATCTACATGCCGCGGAGCAGCAATTCAGGAAAATCTACTTTTTTTAACAAAACCAATTAATGTACATGAGTAAGGCTCACCAACAGTTACAACTCACCGGGCAAGAAGCAGATGCTCATATGATGTTGACACGAGTTCCACAGGGTGAATACACCCACACTGCCAAACGCTGCTCTGCCTGCGGGCCCAATCACAGCCCTGGGGAAGGGCGGGAGGCATGTAGAGGGGCCTGGAGCTGCAGAGGGAAACAGAGGGGAAGTTGAGTTCTAAGATAGCTGTTGGTGGAGTTATAACATTGTGGCATGCTGCTGTAAGTAGATATGATGAGCTGTTGCTGTAGCAGGTGGCATGATTCTAGACTTGAGCTGCATGCCGCTTTTTTTTTGTGTCGTAATGAGCATCCGACTCTGACTAATAGGTTAGTAGATATTTGTATAAGTGAAACCCAGTACCAGGCTGCAAGAAATGTGCTGTGTGCTTGGTTAGGCTGCATCTGTGGCATTGCAACGCTTTTTGACACATTAGATAGGAAACGACACACATTCGTACTCATTTAGCCAAGTTAAAATCAATTACATTTAAGGCATTTTATATTTGTACCCTATTTATTTTATTTTTATTATTTTATTGTTTAAAGTGCAGGCCTAGATCGAGAGCAGCGGAGCAATAACCACCTTTCGTTTTACTCCCCAAATCGTGTCAAATACAAAGGCTCTTCAGAATTCTTTCAGCTTTTTTCTTCTATTACATTCTCTGAATGGTTATCCTTGAGTGCAAGTTTCATTGAAGAGTATTTTCAAAGTGTTCCATTTTCAAAGCTTTCAAGCTCACGGTTAAGGAGATGTTTGAAAATATTTTCAGGGTTAGGGTTGGGTTTAACAATAGTGTGAGGAATAGATTTAGGTATAGGATTCGAATTTTTGGCTACACTCGGGTTAAAGGGTTGTTTTTAGCCAAAGGTAAAAAGGGATAATTTTCAGACGGCATAGTTGGATTTCCCACTTTTAAAATATAATAAACTTAGCAAAAAATGGTGGTGTATGTACCCAAGGCACTTAAAAAATGTAAACAATCCCAAACTCAAGCTCACTAGAGGCAAAAGGTATCGGAGAAAATACTAATGTAAGGTACTACATTTCAAGGAAAAGATTATTCAGGGAAAGGACAACACAAGGAAAAAGGACTTAAGGAGGAAACAATGATTTAGGCACTGTATGAATAAAACTGCAATACACGACATGATAGACAATTCAACCAGATTGATCAATAAGATGCCAAGCAAAACACTGAAAAACCACATAACTAATGTAGAGTGTCAACCATCAAAATACATGGAATATATATTTGGCCCTAAACCAGGTGCCATTTTACTGAAGAAAGGACCAGCTCCCATGAAACTGTTTCTAATGAACAAAGGACAAGCCGCTGTTTTGTTGGAAAAATGAAAAGCAATGATGAATTGTGTGAAACATACAATAACACAGAAGGTCCCCCACACCATATAACCTATGTATGCTACCACTACAACTTTTCACACAATGAAGAGCACATGTTCTATACCTTATACCACTTGCAGTTTGGTTTGTCCAGTACATTCTGGACAAAAAGCCTAGAAGGCAAAAAACATTCCTCAAACATTGCACCATCACAAGAAAAATCATCTAATAAGTAGAGCATGGAACGGTACCTGATTGCTTTAATTGGCTTCATGGACCACCTCTGCACTTTCCTCTCATTTTAAGCACCACAATCATTCTCACTCCTTGCCCTTTCACCATCAGTCTTGGGTCACCGATCTGAACCTCAGGTTAAGAACTACTGTTCAATCATATCTGCATCACTGATGAAAGTGCAAGTTTCCAGGTATCCCGCCTTATGTGCTCGCTCTATTGCCAAGGATGCAGTGAATGCACGTTACTATGCAAACCTCACTGCATACGTCGACTTCAAACCCCCTTCAAACCCCACAAACCTTCTTCTACCCTCTAGGGCGCAGTTGACCCCCGCCCCTGTTCCATCACATTCTGACTCTCAGCCAAAGACTTTCCCTCGTACATCTCCTCTACAATCTTTCTCCAATATAAAACGCCCTCATCTCATATCTACTGTATTATGCAATGTAACAATTGAGTATGTAACTAAGCAAATTGTACTAAGTATTTTTCTGTTGGGTCGCACTCCTGTAACCCTTAAGCAAGCCCTCTTATATCTCCTTATAGTGCCTTGATGCCCGTGGGCTGTAGTGCGAGCTACGAATCCAAAATATATATATATATATATATATATATATATATATATATATATATATATATATATATATATATACACATATATATATATATATATATATATATATATATATATATATATATATATATATATATATATATATATGTCTTCATATATCACTCTCCTTTTTCCCACTACTTCTTACCCACCTCTCTTTTATTTACTATAATTCTATATCAACTGGTGTACATTATCGGGGTGTCACCCCATCCTCCATTATTGTGACTCTGTTCACCCTAGAGGCAGCCAAGTACCTCGCACCTCTGACATGCTTCTTCCTCTCTCCTCTCTTTAACCTTTCCCTTGCCTCAAGGAATTACCCAGTTTGCTACTAAATAGCTACTGTCCTACCCGTCCTAAGAAACCCTCTGTCGACTTCATTAACCCCCAACTATCCACTGCTCTCCCTTATGCCATATCTCTTTAGTATTCTTCAGTGAGTAGTGTTTAAATGTATACAGCCCTGGAGAGCAACAGACTCGGATACCCCTTCAATCTGGGTTCAACAGCAACTACAACTGACTAATATCTCCAACGTTTCCACCACTGCTACCAAACTGCAATCAATTCTTATCCTCTTTGATCTCTTTGCCATCTTCAACACCATTCATCACCCCCTCTTCTACTTACCCTATCTACTATTGGCATCTGAATCTCTGGCCTTAATTGGATAGTTTCCTATCTATCGTACTGTCCCTACTCCATCTGATGGACCATTCGCTCTTCTGCCCACTCTACTCCCTGGGGGTTCCCCAATGATCTGCCATTGACCCACTTCTCTTCTCACTCTACACCTCTTCTCCCAGAATACTAATCTTTTCCTTTGGCTACCCTTCACATGTTTTCACTGATGACACATATTTATTCTGCTTCCTCTCATCCTTAGCCCCACATGTATCTAAATATCCCTCTATCATTCATAGCTACATGGCAATTCAATGAATACTCATCAACTCTTGCATGACTGGATCTATATTCCTTCCAGCTCTCAATCCATCACTACTTCTTCATGCTCTCTTATCCCATCCCTCATCTCCCATTGCCCCAAGTCTAGCATTCCTGGGGACAGTGAACTTAAGCACCAGCAGGCCATCACCTCCACGGCCTCTGCTGCCAGGATTTACCTACTGAATATATGCAGAATCTGTCACCAACAGAGCGAAAACTATTCAAACCTTGATTTCCTCTTTTGTCCTCAGACTTGCCTGCTGCACTCAACTCCTCCTGAGGCTTCTTCTCTATGATGTTGCCTTTTGCAATGCAATACTTTGCTTCAATAATAAGCTGTGCAGCTTGCATTCTCTGCCTCCTTTGACATTCCTCTCTGAACTCTGCACACCACATTTTAGAAGTCATCTTCATCAAGCAGTTATTTAGTTAACAAATTGATAATGTGACAAAATCATGCAACAAACGAATAAACCACACCACTTCACTAGACAGACTCATGTTGCATATAGTACTGATGTAAGCACCCTGATACTTAAAGCAAGTATTTTAACTTAGTGGTCTAGTGTGAGTTAAAGTTTCATGTGCAATGTGATGGGCTTGATTTAGACCGAGGACCTGGTTCTAATACATGTGTGAAATACCAAACCTGCCCTCAAAGGTATGTGCAACAGTGTCTCTAAATCACAACTTTTCTGGTAATTACCATGAGTGGCAAAGAACGAGGGTATAGAGGGTTGCCCAGAGCAATTGCTAGAGGTGCCCGATTCATTCTTAACCTTCTAACCATCACCTCTTGGTTTTGCTGTGACTGAATTGAAACAAAGCCTTCTTTTTATTTTGTAATCATGGTTTCCCTCATGGCCTATAAATCTTTCTGACAAACGGCAGATTCTGAAATGTTTTGAGACTGTATGCATTCTCATCCGACTATGAAAAAATGTAACATTTAATGCAATGGGCATTGAAATAAAGTATCCAGTCAAGTGGCAGTGAAAAGCACTGCAGTTGCTACATTGCATGGGACCTATGTCTCTTTCCTTTCTCAGGATGTGATCCAAATAATGACACTTAGTACACCCACCATCCACCAGAAAATACTACAAGGGTGTCAGCACCGTTTTTGGTGTTTACCAAGCTTGGAGGAAAATGTTGAATTTCGAGTACAGTAACAATGAAAAATGGTGCTGACACTTCTGGCATTTAAGAACACATTCAAAGTACACTTTCATGGCACATTAAGAAACGTTTGGCACCATTTGCGGCACCATATTGTATCCAGAGGTCCATGTCATCGAGGATCACCCAGGCACCCTGAACTGGGGCCAAGCTCCGTAGACATTTACAAATGCAAAGCCATTTTTTACACCAACATCAGAATCAGGCCCCGAGTGTTTATTGCAACTTTAATGTTGAAATGTCGAAGGGCCTCATTATGAGATGTGCGGAATGAGTTTAACAGTGCCGGTAATGGTGCCGGCGCCGTTAAACCCACTCCGCACTATTACGAGGTTCCCTTGTGGGACCCGCTGTGGACGTCTGGCTTATCCAGACGTCCATAGCGGGTTCCCCGAGGGAACCAGGGAGCAAACAACGGGCCCATTATGAGTGGGCCCGTTGTTAGCTCCCACCCCATTCCCACTGAGCCCTCCAAAATCGTGTCCGGGTTCCCTGAAGGAGGAATTACCGGGCCCTCCAAACTCGGAATGGCCCGGTAATTCCCCATTCAGGGAACCCGGACACGATTTTGGAGGCAGCCATGGCGCCAATAGCGCCAGGGCTACCTCCAAAGTCGTAATGAGGCCCAAAGTGTTTAGGAGAATCTAGCTTTTGGGTGTTTTGGAGTGCTCCTAGCAACCTTCATTTTGACATTGCCAAAATTTGTAGACCTTACCTTGGTATGGGTTCTGTATTTGAGATTGACACTTAGATATATCACTCTTTTTATTGCTAAAAATGAACATGTCATCATAACATCTCGCCACTAATTCAGCGCCCTTTTATCTCTGATACATGGCCGATACAGCAATGTGAAATGCCGTCTACCAATTCAACACTAGGTTTCTCCTTGTCATTCATGAGGGCCAATCACTGGCAACTGCATGCCCGGGTCCTCAACACAAACGGATGCATTGTTCTGTGTCATGTAAATGTTTGGGCTTGTTTCATACCCATTGTGATGGTGGACCGGGAATTAGAGCGCTGTCATGGGAACTACTTAATCAAGTGTTAATAACAAGTTGTCAGTTTCAGCCTCCCCACAAAGTTTTGTTTTGCTCCCTAACATGTTTTGTATATATTTTTGGACTATTTTTGGAGGGACATTGAGTCTTTCCTATTAAACTAATGTTGGCTCAGATCATTATCATTGAGTTGTTGGACCAGAGGTTAGAACACTCTCTGAGGACCCTAATTTCATAGGAAACCAGAAGCTTTTAGTTTGTATCCTCGTATAGACAGTATTGAATATATTTTATTTTTTATCGATGCCCTGTTTTGTTTATTTGTCTGGTCAATTTATTTACCTGCTCTGTCCACATGAAGTCATGTCAAACAGCATTTCACCATAATAGGTTGAGGTTTTTATTCAAATTTTTTAACACTGTCTTATTTTATGGTACAATCAACACCTGGAACTTTGCAGAATAAACACGGGGCTATTTGTATTTTTATTTTACTTTATATAGCACCTTTAAACAAAACGCTTTACATAGAACAGTCAACAGTACTTTAAAATCGGCAGATGAGTGAAGCAGATGGGTTTTTAAAGAGGAACAGAAAAGAGAGTAGGAAGTAATAGAACGAAGAAACAGAGGAAGGAGGTTCCATTGGAGAGAAGCAATAAGCAAGAAGGAGCGAAAGTGAGATTCAGCACAAGGGGGACGGGGAAAATGAAGTCTAAAAAGACCAGCTGAGCGGAGAGGACGAGAAGGAGAATAGAATGAGAGGAGAAATGCGAGATAGTCTGGGGCAATACCATAGAGAGATTTGAAAACTAGACAAAGAAAATTATATTTGAGCTGAGAGAAAAAAGGACTGCCATCCGAGTGAGGTAAGAGAAGAAGAGATTGAATCCCGACAAGAGAGGAGACAAAGTGAGTGAATAGAAAAATGATACATTGTTTTAAGAGGTCCAACATTCTAGTTATCAAAACTTTCCTCCCAAAGGACCAATGCTCTTTTTCTTTGCATCTGTGCAGCTCTTGCATCCCAGTAAGGCTGCCCTCACAAGTGAAACCTGATTTCCCCACAGCTTCTGCTGGCGCGTGACAGTAGTAGCTTCTGTAAAACTACAGTTCTTTTACGTTCTTCTCCTTCAAACCTTCAATGCAGAAAATAGTAGGTATTTAGCATGATACAACTTCTGCTGATGTGGGAACCGTGTTTGTAGTGCTTAAAACCAAGGAAGAGATTCCAAGTGCCACCATTACTGCCAGTTCAAGTCTGAATACAAGATTTGCCAAGGACAAATCTATTAAAGGCAGTGAGCACTATATGGAGAACAATGTGTTCTACTTTAGACGGACAATGCCATGCAAACAGTTCAGGTTTTGTCATTAAACCAGCGCTCGGGCATGAGATGCCTGCCAGGAGGAGCAAAAGAGCTCAGAAGGAGAAAGCCCCCCCTCCCCCACAGGCCAAGAAAATGTCAGTGCCTTAAAGGAGAACAAAGTCGTCTTTATCCCTATTGGATTCAGAGTATTTTAATTACATTTCAGCCAGATGAAAAATCTGCACTTCCTACACAGCAATGCATGTCTTTTAGGAGAGGTTGAACACAAAGAGTTTAGGGAGCTGGCTGCACAGATAAAGCATCGGAGAAAAACACGGGGGCAACTAACAGGGGACGTCATATTTGATATACACTGTTTCATCACTGGCTTTTCAAAGAAGAACCGCAGAAGGGATAACCAATGGTTTCTCCATGCAAAAAAAGTTGGATGAACTCATCCAACTAAGTCTGGCGCTCTCCGTGAGAGCTCTCCTGGAGCTTATTTGTTAATTCTGGTACAAATTTGTGCAAACTTAATCAGAGTTTTTATCAAACTTAAAATCTATATATGGATTCAAAGGGTTGATGTCCAGATAAAATTCAAAAAGATTTCAGAAACAATTTTTAATTTGCAATTTATAAACCGCTAGATATCTTCAAGCAAGAAGCAGACTTGTTTAGTTTTTCGTATGGTTGTTTTAATGCCAATGCATTTCGGAGCGAATCTCCTTCTTCAGGGCGTTAACCACACTACTAAATTCAATTTATTCTTCAGTTACAAACAAACACTATGATGGGTAAACAAATCAAAGGATTCAACAAAAGATGCATTGGTCCCATATGAGGGAAATCACAAGTCAAATATGGTACAAAAAAGATTCAGACAGTTACACAAGTCCATATATGTTAATACCACAGTCCGCCATTTTGGAGATAATGAATCAATATGTGAAAAAATATTTAAATAAATAAATAGAAGTGTACATACCCATTAATGATAATTCCCAAAAAGTCAGAAGAAATGGTTATGGGAAAGAAAACAACAACATGGCATCCTCATTAGATAAGTATTACTCTAAAGTTATATAATTGAGCATAAAATTCACAGTGCTATGTATGTCTGAAATGAAATCAAATTACCTTTGTGATTTCTTATGGTGCCTAACACCATTACAAAGTGGTGAACTCTGTACATTCAACGGTTCAACTGCAAGTGATCTAGAAAAAGATAACATGTACTCAATGAATTGCTGCTAATCATTAAGAGAGACATGTGCGTGTTGCTGTGTGCCTTCGAACAAAGATTCAAAATTTACCAGTTTAAATACGATCTTGTATGTTTTTTCAGTCTATGGCCGTTCTGTCAGGAGATAATGGGTATGCCTGATTGCAATACGAGCGTTACATTAACTTTCTATATCTATTACTTAAACAACGGGCAGACTGGACTTACCCTAGAGTTCTATAGTTCTACAGCACGGAGACCGGCGTACTGTTTCGCGAGCAAGCGTCGCGTAGGGAACACTGATAGAAATTGTGTTCGGGTTCCCACGGCAACCCCGTTCGGCGTGCGCAATCGCATAGCACGTAGCCTGCGGAGTGACGCCTCGCGTCCCGTGTCCCCATGGAAACGGGGAGACGGGACGGTAGGGGTGTCCATGTGAATGTTAGGTTACGTAAATTAAAGAAACTTTCTTCTTCTATTTTTTGTGCTCGCTCATGTGTTTTCATTAATACAACATTTTGTTATGGGTATGCTTGAGAATGTAATGTCACATGTCTGCATTATTAAACTCGTATTCGAGGTGAGTCCATCTCACTGAGTACAATCTTCATCAAGATATTTATATGAAAAGGTAATAATGAGATGAGGCTATTGTCAGACAGGATACAAGGAATCCCTTTCTGAGCAAACACCCGTTCTCCGATCCACACCTGTGAATGGTTGTGAAAATTTAACAAAGCCATAAGTGTTGGCAGTGAGTGGTAAGTGCATCAGTACATAATAATACAATCATTCTTTGCATAAATCATACATGATGGCAAATGCCTTCCTTAATACACTTGTATCTCACTTAGGTACTACATTACATCAGAGAAAATTAATTCAGAGAAAATAATCCCCAGTTAATATACCCCTCATAGCCATGTGATCACGAGCATGCTTATAAGAAGCATGCCCAGTTGATTTCTTCATTCAATCCTCGTGGGGTTAGGCACCCCAAATTCTCAATCCAATAACATTTGTGTTAAATTATGTCTCTCTTTGAGCCAATGTCTTGCGACTGCAGAGTTCAAGTCCTTATTACGTATGCACGAGCAATGCTTGTTCCAGTGGAGCTTCGCTTTTCTCTGGGACTGACCCACATAGAATTGTCCACAGGGACACTTAGGGGCTGATTCATGGAACAAACGTGCGCCGAAAATCTACGCGCAAGCAGGCGCAAGCGGAAAAAAGAGGCGCACGCGCACGCGTGCGATTCATGGAAGTCCCTGCGCGTGTCTTCCTCGGGATGTGCGCCAAACCCGTGCATGGCGCACACGTCACTGCAACATCCCGAAAGACGTGCACGACGCGCACAGTGAAAGCGCACAACCTCTGCGCATACACTAGAAAGTGGGCGGAACATGGGGCGTAACGCGCGGAATGGGGAACAACTCGCGAAAACAAGGGCGTAACTGGGGATGTACTGCAGGGAAGCAGACGGAACGCCCACACACACCCGAACCACACGTATTCATGGAATCGAATAGGGCAAAGCCATGCACAGCGAAAGACACGCACAAGCCCAAACACGTCCGCCACACGAAGGCAGGCGGTAGCGTCCCTGCGCATTACAAAAGTGGCAACATACAGCAATAGTGCCTGTGCGAGCGGGGGACGTGTATTTCAGGGGTTCGCGTGAAGTTTCTCACGCGATCGGGCCTGGGGGAGCGGGCTACGTGTATTTCAGGGGTTCGCGTGAACTTTTTCACGCGATCGGGCCTGGGGGAGCGGGCTACGTGTATTTCAGGGGTTCGCGTGAACTTTTTCACGCGATCGGGCCTGGGGGAGCGTGCTACGTGTATTTCAGGGGTTCGCGTGAACTTTTTCACGCGATCGGGCCTGGGGGAGCGTGCTACGTGTATTTCAGGGGTTCGCGTGAAGTTTCTCATGCGATCGGGCCTGGGGGAGTTCACGGGAACCCCTGAAATACACGTAGCACGCTCCCCCAGGTCCAATCGCGTGAGAAACTTCACGCGAACCCCTGAAATACACGTAGCCCGCTTGCCGTGCTGGTACAGGGTTAGCGCAGCCCTTTGCGCTGGATTGGGGATTTTGATGGCTTTTCCCTGCGCGGAAGGCGTTCTTGGGGGCGTAACTGGCGCTGCTGCAAGGTCGCTGCGCCACTGTGCGCCACGGCTGGTTTTGGCAGATGGCCCCGGTCTTGTTCCTGATGGTTCAGGGGTTGCTGTTGGTTGCTGTTGGTGGATTTTCCTCTGTTGGTCGAGTCCCACTTGTTTCTGATTCTGAGTTAGTTGGAGTATTAGAGTTATTCTGTCGTGATCTTCTTCCTGTTGGAGCATATTTATCCATCCAGGAGTACACTTCATTCACATAGTCATAAGTGTCTCTCTTGAATTTCCTGATTTGTTTATTTTCAAGCTCAGTTTTGTAATCTGTCAGTTTCAGGTTTATGTCTACCAGTATCTCTTCTATTTCTTCCTTTTTCAATTTTCATGAATTGGTAAGTTATTTCTCAATCTCCTTGATCTCTAAATCTATGGTGTGAAGATTTACAGTAAGTTCCTGAATGGTTAACAAAATTAGATCCAGCGAGCATCTATTCAGAATTGCCTCCCATCTTTTTACAAAGTCTTTATTCTCCTTGCATAGTGTTGGTCGGAGTTGGATTCATAGTCCTCTTGGAATCCGTTGGGTCTTATAATATCTTCCTAAAGTGACCATGTGTAGCTTACTGTTGATTTCCTTTCGTATCAGATATTCTAATTGTTTAATCCTTTTAGTGGGATCCAGATCTGTGGTGGTATTTTTTATTGAATACATTCTCACCAATTAGTTCCAAAATCTTGTTTGCTTCTTCTGTGGTGAAACCTAGCATCTCTGCTCTTTTTGTTGTGAGTGATTCTATGTCTTCACATGACATCCTACCATTTATGATTCCAGATGATTGAATTTAGTGTCCTCTTTGAACGTTAATGAAGGTGTGCCTTCGCCTAAGGGGTGTCAAAGAACAAAACTGTCGAAAAAAAAAGGCAAGAAGAAAAGGCGGGCACCACCTGAGAGTAGTAGTTTCCTTATTCACTTATCTGATCCTTTTGTTTAGTGGAGCTGCCAGACTTATTAAGGGTCCTGTAACACCTGGTTCCTATGTCGATACACCATGCAAAAAAAGTTGGATGAACTCATCCAATTTACAGGGTAATTCATAGAAATGTGCACAAAAGTGGTGCAAGCGGCTGGCGCACAGCGTGCCCTTGCAAATGTCTGCGCCAGCTGCGTGCGCTAAAATCGATTTCCACGCACAGCGTATTCATGGATTTTCGCATCCAAAACCAGCCGTGGCGCAGCGTGGCGCAGCGACCCTGCAGCAGCGCCAGTTACGCCCCCAAGAACGCCCTCGCGCAAGGAAAAGCCTTCAAAATCCCCAAATAATCGCAAAGGGCTGCGCCAACCCTGGACCAGTTCACATGGCTGGCAAACAGCAAACGCCAAGCGGGGAACGTGTATTTCAGTGGTTCGCGGGAAGTTCCACACGCGATTGTCCTGGGTACGTGTGCATCAGGGGTGCGTGGGAAGTAACACACGCAAAAGCAGCAGGGTACGTGTATTCCAGGGGTGCGCGGGAAGTATCACACGCAAAAGCAGCAGGGTACGTGTATTTCAGGGGTGCGCGGGAAGTATCACATGCAAAAGCAGCAGGGTACGTGTATTTCAGGGGTGCGCGGGAAGTATCACACACAAAAGCAGCAGGGTACGTGTATCTCAGGGGTGCGTGGGAAGTATCACACGCGATTCCATAAGGGTATGTGTATTCCAGGGGTGCGCGGGAAGTATCACACGCAAAAACAGCAGGGTACGTGTATTCCAGGGGTGCACAGGAAGTATCACACGCAAAAGCAGCAGGGTACGTGTATCTCAGGGGTGCGCGGGAAGTATCACACGCGATTCCATCAGGGTACGTGTATTCCAGGGGTGCGCGGGAAGCATCACACGCAAAAACAGCAGGGTACATGTATTTCAGGGGTGCGCGGGAAGTATCACACGCAAAAACAGCAGGGTACGTGTATTTCAGGGGTGCGCGGGAAGTATCACACGCTATCCCATCAGGGTACGTGTATTCCAGGGGTGCGCGGGAAGTATCACATGCAAAAACAGCAGGGTATGTGTATTCCAGGGGTGCACGGGAAGTATCGCACGCGATTCCATCAGGGTACGTGTATTACAGGGGTGCGCGGGGAGGACCACACGTGAATTGCACGTGTGGGTCCTCCCAGGTGTTCCCTCTACACCCTCCACGGCCCCTGCAGGTTTCCCACACCACAGGGGCCTACCCTGCACATGTCCTGCAGACACCCCATCCACCATGGCCATGCCCCCCAGCCAACCCACATGTCACCTTGTACTACTGCCCACCAACGCATGCCCCCTGCACCCCCAGCCACCAGGGACAGCCTCCACCAGGCCCCCACCCATGTCTCCCATCACCCCCACCCCCCAGCAGTGCAGGGGCAGCCTCCACCAGGCCCCGACTCATGTCTCCCATCACCCCCACCCCCCAGCAGTGCAGGGGCAGCCTCCACCAGGCCCCCACTCATGTCTCCCATCGCCCCCACCCCCCAGCAACCAGGGGCAGCCTCCACCAGGCCCCCACTCATGTCTCCCATCACCCCCACCCCCCAGCAGTGCAGGGGCAGCCTCCACCAGGCCCCCACTCATGTCTCCCATCACCCCCACCCCCCAGCAGTGCAGGGGCAGCCTCCACCAGGCCCCCACTCATGTCCCCTATTACCCCCACCCCCCAGCAGTGCAGGGGCAGCCTCCACCAGGCCCCCACTCATGTCCAACTCATGTCTCCCTGCACCCCCACCCCCAGCAGTGCAGGGGCAGCCTCCACCAGGCCCCCACCCATGTCTACCACCACCGCCACCCCCCAGCAGTGCAGGGGCAGCCTCCACCAGGCCCCCACCCATGTCTACCACCAAAGCCACCCCCCAGCAGTGCAGGGGCAGCCTCCACCAGGCTCCCACTCATGTCTCCCATCACCCCCACCCCCCAGCAGTGCAGGGGCAGCCTCCACCAGGCCCCCACTCATGTCTCCCATCACCCCCACCCCCCTGCCACCAGGGGCAGCCTCCACCAGGCCCCACTCATGTCTCCCATCACCCCCACCCCCCAGCAGTGCAGGGACAGCCTCCACCAGGCCCCCACTCATGTCTCCCATCACCCCCACCCCCCAGCAGTGCAGGGGCAGCCTCCAACAGGCCCCCACTCATGTCTACCACCACCCCACCTCCAAGCAGTGCAGGGGCAGCCTCCACCAGGCCCCCACTCATGTCTCCCATCACCACCATCCCCCAGCAGTGCAGGGGCAGCCTCCACCAGGCCCCACTCATGTCTCCCATCACCCCCACCCCCCAGACACCAGGGGCAGCCTCCTCCAGGCCCCCACTCATGTCTCCCATCACCCCCACCCCCCAGCAGTGCAGGGGCAGCCTCCACCAGGCCCCCACTCATGTCTCCCATCACCCCCACCCCCCAGCCACGAGGGGCTGCCTCCACCAGGCCCCCACTCATGTCTCCCATCACCCCCACCCCCCAGCAGTGCAGGGGCAGCCTCCACCAGGCCCCCACTCATGTCTCCCATCACCCCCACCCCCCAGCAGTGCAGGGGCAGCCTCCACCAGGCCCCCACTCATGTCACCCATCACCCCCACCCCCCAGCCGCCAGGGGCAGCCTCCACCAGGCCCCCACTCATGTCCCCTATTACCCCCACCCCCCAGCAGTGCAGGGGCAGCCTCCACCAGGCCCCCACTCATGTCCAACTCATGTCTCCCTGCACCCCCACCCCGCAGCAGTGCAGGGGCAGCCTCCACCAGGCCCCCACCCATGTCTACCACCACCGCCATCCCCCAGCAGTGCAGGGGCAGCCTCCACCAGGCCCCCACCCATGTCTACCACCACCGCCACCCCCCAGCAGTGCAGGGGCAGCCTCCACCAGGCCCCCACTCATGTCACCCATCACCCCCACCCCCTGCCACCAGGGGCAGCCTCCACCAGGCCCCCACTCATGTCTCCCATCACCCCCACCCCCCAGCAGTGCAGGGACAGCCTCCACCAGGTCCCCACTTAAGTCTCCCATTACCCCCACCCCCCAGCAGAGCAGGGGCAGCCTCCACCAGGCCCCCACTCATGTCTACCACCACCCCACCCCCCAGCAGTGCAGGGGCAGCCTCCACCAGGCCCCCACCCATGTCTACCACCACCGCCACCCCCCAGCAGTGCAGGGGCAGCCTCCACCAGGCCGCCACTCATGTCCAACTCATGTCTCCCTGCACCCCCACCCCCCAGCCACCAGGGGCAGCCTCCACCAGGCCCCCACCCATGTCTCCCATCACCCCCACCCCCCAGCAGTGCAGGGGCAGCCTCCACCAGGCCCCCACCCATGTCTCCCATCACCCCCACCCCCCTGCCACCAGGGGCAGCCTCCACCAGGCCCCCACTCATGTGTCCCATCACCCCACCCCCCAGCAGTGCAGGGGCAGCCTCCACCAGGCCCCCACCCATGTCTACCACCACCGCCACCCCCCAGCAGTGCAGGGGCAGCCTCCACCAGGCCCCCACCCATTTCTCCCATCACCCCCACCCCCCTGCCATGCAGGGGCAGCCTCCACCAGGCCCCCACTCATGTCTCCCATCACCCCCACCCCCCAGCAGTGCAGGGGCAGCCTCCACCAGGCCCCCACTCATGTCTCCCGTCACCCCCACCCCCCAGCAGTGCAGGGGCAGCCTCCACCAGGCCCCCACCCATGTCTACCACCACCCCCACCCCCCAGCAGTGCAGTGGCAGCCTCCACCAGGCCCCCACTCATGTCCAACTCATGTCTCCCTGCACCTCCACCCCCCAGCCACCAGGGGCAGCCTCCACCAGACCCCCACTCATGTCTCCCATCACCCCCACCCCCCAGCAGTGCAGGGGCAGCCTCCACCAGGCCCCCACTCATGTCCCCTATCACCGCCACCCCCCAGAAGTGAAGGGGCAGCCTCCACCAGGCCCCCCTCATGTCCAACTCATGTCTCCCTGCACCTCCACCCCCCAGCCACCAGGGGCAGCCTCCACCAGGCCCCCACTCATGTCTCCCATCACCCCCACCCCCAGCAGTGCAGGGGCAGCCTCCACCAGGCCCCCACTTATGTCTACCACCACCGCCACCCCCCAGCAGTGCAGGGGCAGCCTCCACCAGGCCCCCACCCATGTCTACCACCATCGCCACCCCCCAGCAGTGCAGGGGCAGCCTCCACCAGGCCCCCACTCATGTCCAACTCATGTCTCCCTGCACCCCCACCCCCCAGCCACCAGGGGCAGCCTCCACCAGGCCCCCACCCATGTTTACCATCACCCCCACCCCCCAGCAGTGCAGGGGCAGCCTCCACCAGGCCCCCACTCATGTCCAACTCATGTCTCCCTGCACCCCCACCCCCCAGCCACCAGGGGAAGCCTCCACCAGGCCCCCACTCACGTCTCCCAGCCAACATGTCACCACAATGTAGATCCCTGGCCCTTATGGTCCGCCTCCAAATGGCAAACACCCACCTGAGTATTGCATCCACCCACTTAGAAATTGCAAAAACATGACAGAAGCCCAATTGCAAGTTTTGAAATGAACACATGTCCCTCACATACACCCAATGGGTGTCAGTGAATGTCAAAACCCATATCATGATATGCATGAAACCAATGAGATGATACTACACATTGAACTTTGAAGAAAAAATATGTATTAAAAGCAACATAAATTGAATCAAAAATAAACAAACAATAATAGAAATTTAACACAAAAAAAACAGCAGGCCCGTGAAAATATGCTAAACCACAAATCATAATGCAAAGGAAAGGTGTCCAAAGTCACAAATTAAAATCGAAAACCATTGCTCCATGGCGAAATCATAATAAAAATTGAAAATCCAAAAGTCAACTATGTACAGATAACTATCCAGGGTCCATGATCCCAACCGAAGAAATGAAACCTATCTAATAACACTACCTAAAAAAAATAACTATATACAAAAATGTGGCCCATTGTCCAAAAGGTCCAAAAATAAAGCCAAACCAAAGGAAACCTAACACTAACTATATAACTATTTACAAGTTCAGCGGGCTAGTCCGACGGCTCACTTCGGGATGTTCCGGGCCAGGGCATCATCGAACTCCTGCTCAATGTCCCGGAGGCGCTCCTCCTCCATGGCCCAGAGGGTCCGCAGGGCCGTCCACATGTTCCCCCCAAACTCCCTGCAGATTGCCTGGAGGAACTCAGCACGCCTCATGGCCCTCTGCATGGAGTTCTCCGCCCTGACCATCGTGAGCCGTGCCTCTTCCGCCCGCTGCCGCTCTGCATCTATGGCGTGGCCCAACCGCTGCCACACGGAAGACACTTCCCGTCCTGGGTCCTCCTGCCCTCCGGCCGATGCCTGCCCCTCCGATGTGGAAGGCCCCGAGCCATCCTGGCTCCCACCACGTTGCTGCTGCTGCGCCTCTGCCCGTGCACTGCCTCCTGCTGCCTGCACATCCTCCGCTGGCTGGGGTGCAGTCGTTGATGTGGCCACCCCTGCTGGACGTCCGACTCCCGACTGTGGCAGGGATGCCTCCTCCACCAGCCTGGCCTCACCGTCAGAGGCAGCTCCACAGGGCACCCAGGTGACTGATGGGTGGGAAGATGGCACGGAGGACGACTGGCGCATAGGGGGTTCAGTTGAGGAGGGGGTCGTAGCAAGCCCCATCAAAAGGAGGAATCTGGCCTGGGTGACCTGTCCCAGTAGGCCGAAGCAGTCAACGAGCCATTTGAGATGACGTGCAGTCTCCTCATGAAAAGACTGCAGGTCACCTCACATGGCCCGTTGACGCAACGCCACACCAGTCAGGACAGGCTCAACCCGGACCCGAATAGCCACGTCTGTAGGCAGAGGAAGGCCAGTTGTCGTGAACTCATCCCCTGCCTGAAAACGGGTCTGGACGTAGGCATCCCTGCTGGTGCAAGATGATGCAGTGACAGGATCAGGGACAGGATTGCACACAGGCACCTGCGCGGCGACCTGTGCTGCCTCCTGTCCCTGGTCCTGCACTGCACCACTAGCACCAGTGAAATCCCCACCTCCAGACCCCGTCTCTGTTGCTTGCACGGCCTCCTCCCCCACCAAACCCCCCACCAACCTGGATGACTCCGTGCCATCTTCCCCCGTTGGGCCCTGTGGGGTCCCAGCTGCCCCTTGTGCTGCCGAGGAGTCCAACTCCGACCTCCGCCTCTTGGACCTCCCCCCGGCAGCTGCAGCCTGGGATGCGGCACCGGACTCCTCACTCCCCGACGAGATCACAACGAGATCACAACCTTGCGTCTCCAGCTGGCGGTGCGATCCCCGCCGCTGTGCTCCACAGCACCTTCTCCGCCCTCTTCATCAGTTGACGCTGCAGACAGGGAGAAATAAAACACAGGCATCAGGGCACTGTACAATGGACACATACACACATGAAAGTTGCACATGAGTGGCATTGGCAAACCTCAGACATGGCATCACAATCGGCAACACTCATGTCATTTCAACTTGCACACATGAGCCATACCACAGCCACATTGCAACTGCCAGCACCATCCAGACACATACAACAGCATGAGCAGGCAAAGGTGAGCCAGACATCACATGCAACACAGGGAGTGCACTACACATGCACGCACACCACCACACTTGCATGCATTTGTACACCTCAGCCAACTGTCGCAGTGTTCCGATGGGCATCCATGTCACATCTGCCAATCAGGCTTCCACATCCCGCTGTCACATGCATCCATGTTGCATCACTGTTGCACCCTTGTCAAATACACACACATGCACATGTACACAGTGCTGATACATGCAGCTGAAAACAACATACATGCGTGACATCACGAACATGCCCACTTACACATTCATCCAAACATGTGTGCCCACACAACTGCATTTGGCATGCAAGCCTACACACACAAGCACCATCCATGTCTCACACATGACAGCCCTCGCATGAGTTAGCCTCACAGCCCTGTACACCCCCACCCACACTCGGCCCCATACAAACAGATGTGCAACCGGCACACTACTGGCACATCACCACACGCACAGCTTACAATCATGAAGCATGTACACTTACCGCTCGACTCCAGACGGGTCTGCCTCTCAAGGACCTGGACGTGGAGCGCTGGGGATATGCGTTCCAGGACCCTCATCTGATCTTCCGACAAGTGGCCCTGGCGCCCCTTAGCATCCGGGCCTTGTTCAGGGTCCTGGACCTGAAGTCCTCCCAGCGCTTCTTGACATGTTGGAAGTCGCGGTCTGCCTCCCCCTCCGCGTGGATGGCACTCACGATGTCCGTCCAGATCCGAGTCCGTCCTTCCTTGTCGGCACGCACACTTCCGTAGAGGGCATCATACTGCCCCAGGACTTGCTCCACCAGGACACCAACTTCCCTGGCACTGAAGCTGGTGCCCCTCTGCCTCTCTGGCTGGGGGTTGTCAGTGGTGCCAGATGTTGCAGTGCCCGACATGACAACCCAGAGGCAGGAGTGGGTGGGCAACTGGGTCCTGGGGCTGGGCTGTGGAGCGATGGAATCCCAGTCGGGAGTCTTCGGTTCCAGCAGGGGTGGTCACAGCAACAGCACCCCTGGCTGATGTGCAGGCAGCAAATGGCAGGGCACGTGGGCAGCAGACAGTCAGGCAGCAGCAGATGGCAGGTGGTAGCGTGCTCGGGGCTCTGGGGGGCAGTAATTTGGCCTTCTGGGCAGGAGCGTGGTCTTCCGTGTGCTTACGCGTGGCCAGCTTGATACGGAGTGATTTGGCACGTGAAAATCCTGCACGTCTGCGTGTGAATCGAGGAAAGGCCCTTAACGCGTATGCACGTCTGCACGCATATGCGATTTCATTGGACCAAAGGCCCTTAGCGCGTAAGCGCATCTGTGACGTGACGCGCGCGGGTGCTTCCCTCATTACACATGATGACAGAGCACACGTGGATTTCCACCAATCACGTGTGGAACTTCCTGCGCACCCCAGAAATACACGTACCCAGGCCAATCGCGTGTACGCTCACTTCCCTCCGATTACACGCGATGACACTCGGACGTGCAGTTTTACCACGTGTGCTCGCATATGCAATTTCATTGGCCCTAAGGCCACCATGCGCAGCTGTGACATAACGCGCATGGCCATAGAGAATGGCGCGTGTAAAAATGAAGAGATACACGTCCAAGTGTCAAAGCGTGTAATTGGTGGAAATGTCCTCATCGTGTATGCGCGTCTGTGACGTGGGTATAAAAGGTACGTGTAGAACGCCATTTCCTTGTACGTGCTTTTCGTGGAGAGCGAGTGGGTGAATTCTGTACTTCTTGTCGGTTCACATGCGATTTACTTCACAGCGTTTCCAGTTCGTACTCCCTGTTACCTCTGACAGCTTTTTCTCGTTTCCTCTTTTTCCTGGGCCTGTTTCCTCAAACAGCGTTCCCTTCTACTGTTGTCCTGTCTCCTCAGACAGCGTACAATTCTTCTTTTGGCGGGGGTGTTGCCAACGCGCACCCGCGCATATTTTTCACGCTTTTATTCCTGGCAGACGGTGAGTCGCGCACGTGTTTAACATCTGTGCTTGCCCCGTGTGTCGCGTACCCCTTGAGAGGTCATCCTAGGCTGCGTGTGACACGCATACGTTCATTGTTGTGTTTCTGGGTGCCACAGGATAGTGCAGGTTTATTTTTCCACGCACGTGGTCTAGGAGGGGTTGCGTGCACCTTACTTCGCTTTTTTGGGGTGCCTGTGCGTTGCGTGACCCGTCATCTTTCCCCAGGGGTGACATACAGCCTTGCTAGAGCACTAGGGTACGATTACAATCTGGTACCCAACTCCTTTGACCCCCAATTGCCCAGGACAATAGTTCACATCGACTCCCATACGCACAATAACATCAGTTCCATGGCTGGGAGGCGACCAAGCCGTAAGGGTGGCAAAGGTGGCCGAGCCCCAAGTGGTGGCCGTGGTGGATCCAGTAGGGGACGTGGCCGTGACTTGCAGGGTGCCCCTAGCCCCCCATGTGTGGAGGAGCAGTCAGGGACACCCATGCCCCTCCCCCCCTGGTTGAAGTTACCGTGGCTGACACCATCCATGCTCAACCCTTGTTGGACCAGCCCACGGTGGAACCAGACCTGGCACAGGGTGACTCCATGGCTGACTTCCAGGTCAGCAGGTCTAGGCCACGTGCGCCGGTGAACGTTGGTGTCATCAGGCCACGTGGATCAGGGGCAGCTAGGTCATCTGCTGCCCTGTGTAGGCAGGCTGGGGAGGCTGCAGGGGCAGCTGCGGCTCCATCTACCCCACCTCTCACACACCCATCCAGGACAGTGTCGGTCCAAGTCCATCATGCTGACATTCCCCCTGACACCATCACACTTGAGCTAATGCCTGCACCAACTCCCATGCTGAGTGTGCAATCCCACGCTCCTGCCCCTAGTGTCCAGAGCGGTGTAGGACACTCAGGATACCCACCACCTTCCAAGCGGAAGAGGAAGAGTGCTCGTCCAGTAGAGGCTGATGCCCCAGACACGGCTACACATTCCGGCCCGTCAAGGAAGCCCAGCTTCAATGAGGCCGAACTGAATGCACTTGTAGAGTATGTGTCCGCACATGACCGCGAAATGGTGATTGTTGCAGGATCCAAGACCACACCTGCACAACGTCAGGCCCACTGGCAGACCATTGCGGACCTCATAAGTGTCCTTGGAATCGTGAGGCGCACAGCTAATGAATGTTACAAGCGCTGGAATGACCTGAAGCGCAGGGCAAAGAATAAGCTGGCCTCAAGTCATGCCGCAACTCTAGTGACTGGAGGTGGGTCTCCAGCAGACGACATAGAACTCACTCCACATGAGCAGGTTGCTGGGACCTACGTCACGGAGGAACAGATCCAAGGTGTGGGAGAACTGGCAGATTACGAGGCATTGTCCGGTGAGTGCACATGCATGTGTGTGTCATCCATGTGCATGGTGTGTGTGGGAGGGCTTCTGTTTGGGTGCCAGGGGAGGGTGTGTGTGCCTGAGTGGTTTGGGTCACCCATGTGCCTCTTCCTATACATTCTTGGCACCAGCATTTGGGTATAGCAGCATCCCTTCGGCCAACATTAGACATCCAGCCCAACACCACGCCAGTTGCCCTTGGAGTGTCATCTTGCCACAACACTGTTGCTTATTTACCTCTGTTTATTCAGGCAGATTGTTTGCATACCATCACTTTTACTTGGGATTTCTCAGTCCTATTGTCACATGTCTGACATGGCTATGGTACAGTGAACTGGCTCAGTTTCCTGGACAAGATTAGTTTAGACATGTCCCTGTGCTATAGGACCATTTTGACTGGCAGCTGCAGGTTAAACATTTGAACCATTACAATGAAAATAATCAATTATATGAGCAAATTGGACTGAATGAACAATTGGTGACCTCCTCTCCCTCTTCACTTCATGGCTAGGGTACATGCAATCTATGTGATGGCATGTGTATTTGACCTGCCAATCACTGGCCAATGTGTGATGCCACTGCTAGGCAGCATGCAGCAAATGTGTTCATCTTCCATCTTGGTGTCATCAATGTGTGCCATCTGCCTCCCCATCACACGCGGTGACGGTGCAAGCATGGGAGTGTTTTAGTCATGTGGGACATGTGTCAATCAAGTACTGTTTCTGTAGCCCCTCAGCTCTAATTGTGTGCCATAGTGCTAATGCCTGTTTCCATTTGTTTTCTTTTATGTCTTTGCAGGGGAAGACGCACTTGACACTGCTGGGGTTGTGGAGATGGTGCACCCTGGAGGGGTCTGAGGGCCGACCGACCACCAGTGAGGGACGTTGTGTGGTGGTGGGTGAGAACCCACAACTGCTGCAGGTCGTGCTCTCAAGGGGTGTCTCTGGCTGCACCTCCCCCGAGCTGTATTCAGGTGTCGATTCGGATGATGAGACCTACGTGCCGTCGCAGGTGAGTGTTCCTGGGAGGGATTCTGTTCTGTCCGACCCACCTGCACCAGGGTTAGAACCCTCAATGGGGATGTCAGTGTTGGCAGGTACGCCTTTGGTGGTTACGGATGCAGGGTCACACTCCGCGACATCTGATCCTGTTCCTGGGCCAGCAGATCAGAGGGGGAATGCAGTCCTGCAGCCTCAGGCAGTGCCGGCACAGCAAGGCGCAGTTCGCCTTGCCCCAGATAGGTGTGGTGCCCACCGACGTGGTGGCCATACGCCACCTGGCAATACCGCATGGGAGCAATCCATTTACGGTATGGCAAGCCAACAGGCAGTATCATCAGAGATGATGTCTCAGGCCATGGATAGGGTGGCCACTTCCATTGTCCCCCCGAAAGGCTGATGGAGCGACTACAGCAGGCAACCGACTCCATCTGCCAGTCACACAGGGAGGACATGTTGGCGTCCGACAGGGACAGGCAGGCGGCACTGGCAACTCTGCAGGAAGCCATCTCCATAGAGTCCCAGGGCCACAGGGAAGCCCTGAGGCTGGAACTCCTTCACCTCAGGATGACTCTTGTTGAGCTTGAGGCTTCAACAAACCGAAGGACAGAACAGCAGCTGGAGCGTCTCACCCGTACGCACGCTCTCAGCTGAGATGCAGGCAACTAGGGCGGAGGTCCGGGCATCCTGTGAGTTGTTGCATGGGGACCTCCACATACTTATCCTCCAGAACAAGACCTACCACACCCGCATGCTTGCAGCCATGGAGGAACAGACTAGGGCTTTGCGTGGGCTGCCTCCCTTAGTGCCACCACCTCCTGATGCAGCTGCAGAGGGTGAGGATAGCGACAGCAGTGATACTCCCACAATAGGGTAGCTGTGTAGGCCATGAGCCCATGGAGGTGTCCTCGGACCTCCTGGGTGGCCTCCCCCACACCCCCCCGGGCCCATTAATGGCCATTTTTGATTTTTTTTTTTTTTTGTTTTTTGGGGCAGTGTGTTGCCTTGTGTGGCTCCCGTGGGCATACGCTGCATTGTGGCTGGGCACATGCAGGCTTGTCATGGATTTGGTTCAGATGCTTGGGTTTTTGTCACACACACCCCTCCTGCTTCCCGTTTCCATAGGCTTGCAAAGGGTGTGCCCAAGTGACACTGACATACATGGTGACATTGGACTCCCATGAGCTGTGTGGGCAGTCTGTAGTCAATACTGTGTATACATTCATAGTGCATATTGTTGTTGTATTGTACACTGCATGGTGTATTGATATGTGCCTCTGCATCCATCTCATCCTCCATATTTGCAGGTCCATTCCTCATGTCTTCACAATGCGGTCCACCTTAGAACTGGAATCCATGTTGTAAGCAGTGCACCTACACTCTTGCGTGGCGCTAATACTGTATACTTGGAAGTGTTCGGAGGGCTGGCATCATCAGGTGGTGAGGCTAGCTAATTTTTACATCTGTAATGTCATGTTTAAGGGAGGTTGGAGGTTGTGTAGGTGATTGGTATTCTTGGTAAGTATTTGGTAATGTGGGTTGTAGGTCCTGCATTACTGTGAGCATTTCATGTGTGGACATGTTTCCATTAGGGACACTGTAGCTGGTGACACTTGGGGCATGTTGTGGGGATTAATCTCTTTCCTCTCACATTGCATGACATGCCATGGTGTGTTGTGTGGCCGTGCCGGGGAGGGGGTGGGTGACATGGCACTGTTTTCATGTAGTATTTTGCGAGTGGGTATTCATTTCTGCAGCATGGAAGTGTCTTTTCATGACACTGCATTGGTGGTGTTTGTGTAGGTAGGGATGCACACATTGTGACACTTCCACATGAACAATCTCAGGCTGCTATGGTTCTGACAGTTGACAGTCCCTTTGTTCATCTTAATTGTCAGATCGAGTCATCATTGCTTATCAGATAGTATGTGCCAGGCCTGTGTGCACTCCACTGGGGTGTGATTTCTATGTGAAGTAATTAGCCACCAGCTGCGTACGGGCTGCCTCACCCCGTGCCCTCTCCCCTTCCATGCGCAGCGGCCGTGCATGTGGTTGGGAATGTGGGGGCACCACCATGTCCACAGCCAGGCCACAGCGTGTTGCAACATTGTGCAGGACACATGCTGCCACTATGATCCTGCACCCTACTGGGGGCGCATATTACAGCTGCCCGCCAGAACGGTTAAGGGAGCGAAAGCGTGACTTGAGCACTCCGAATGTGCGCTCCACTATGCCCCGGGTTGCAATATGGGCTGTGTTGTATCTTACCTCTGGAGGCGTGATGGGGTTCCGAATTGGCGTCATCATGTGGGTGCTCAGAGGGTAGGCACTGTCCCCTGGTGAGGAGGTGATGGGTATCATTATTGGGGTAGTGACATAACTCTGCATCTGACATGCATGCATGTGCAGTGGCATTCATACTCACCAAGCAGCCATGTATCGCCTTGCTGCCCAGCTTCTAGGTCCCTGCTTAGGGTAGACATTCGGTAAATGAAGCTGTCGTGGGTGGACCCTCGATAGTTGGCATATACTGAGGTGATGCTTCCCTTAGCATTACATACTACCTGCACGTTGATGGAATGCCAGTGCTTGCTGTTCCTATAGATGTGCTCAGATGCCCTGGGGGGACGTAGTGCCACATGGGTGCAGTCAATGGCACCTAGCACTTTTGGGAATTGTGCCACACCGTAGAAATCGAGGGTGGCAGCCTGCCTTTCTGCAGGTGTCCTGGGCAGGTATATGTGCCTACGGACTGATGGGCATGTAGTGATGATGTTCAAGACCTGGTGTAGGTAGCGTGACTGCGTGGCCTGTGACACCCCACCCACTATGGCACTTGTCCGCTGAAATGATCCTGTGGCCAAGAAGTGCAGTACATTGAGCACCTTCTCCAGGGGGCTGAGTGCTTGGGAGCACAGGGTGGGTGATGTGAGGTCATCCTCCCACTCACTGACCAGGTCCAGTATTATGTGTGGGGAAACCTGTACCTCCCATACACCTGGTCATCAGGCATCCCAAAAAGGCTGGTTCTGGGAGTGAAAATTCTGGCCCTCACTATCCTCCTCCTCCTCCTTTGGTAACCCACGGCCAGTGCTGCTAGGAATGGTATATTCATCCTGGCGTATGAGCTTGTTTGTTGTTTGCACGCACTTTTATGCTGCGCGGGTCGACGTACGCCTGCTTCTCAGGATTGGACCATTTATTGTTCGGCACGTCGTAGGCGAACGTGTGAATCTTCCCGCCCACCCCAGGAATACACGTAGCACGCTCTCCCAGGCCCAGTCGCGGGTAAATATTCCCGCCCACCCCTGGAATACATGTACCCCACTCTCACAGGCCCAGTCACGTGTGGAAGTTCACGCGCACCCCATAGTACACATACCCAGGCCAATCGCGTGTGGGACTTCCCGCGCACCCCGAAGTACACGTACCCAGGCCAATCGCGTGTGGAAGTTCACGCGCACCCCGAAGTACACGTACCCAGGCCAATCGCATGTGGGACTTCCCGCGAACCCAGGAACACGCGCACACGCTATTTTTCACACAGCGGGTGTCCGTGTTTGTCGGTGCCCCTTTTCACCTCATTTGTCCTAGAGGGCCACTGTATGGCCCATTCATCATGGCTGTATATGGGTGCTTTTTGTTAGCGCACATTTTGGCGCACATTTTTTTAAGTTGCAGGGGCGCTACCGCCTGCTTTCTTGTGGCGTACTTGTTTGGCCCTGTGCGCGTCTTTGACCGTGCGCTGGTTTGCCCTATTCTATTCCATGAATACGGGTTGTAGGCGAGCGTGTGGGCGTTCCGCGCACTTGCCTCCTGTACTTCCCCCGTGACGCCCATATTTTCACGCGTTGTTCCCCATTCCGAGTGTTACGCCCCGTGTTACGCCTACATTTGTGATGTGCGCCGCGCTATGTGCGATTTCGCAGTGGCCGTGGCGCACGCTGTTGGATGACCTGTGCGCTGGCGTGCATGGCGCACATTTTTAGCGCACATCCAATGTTTTTCTCGCCCACGGACTTCCATGAATCGCTGTGCACTGGTTTCCCTGCGATTTTCGCACTTGCACTGCGATTTTCGCACTTGCACTGCGATTCGCACGTTTTGGCACCTCTGCGCGGGAATTTTCAGTGCACATTATTTCCATGAATCGACCCCTTAGTCTGGCGCTCTCCGGGAGAGCTCTCGTGGAGCTTATTTGTTAATTCTGGGACAAATTTGTGCAAACTTAATCAGAGTTTTTATCAAACTTAAAATCTATATATGGATTCAAAGGGTTGATGTCCAGATAAAATTCAAAAAGATTTCAGAAACAATTCTTAATTTAACTTATAAACCGCTAGATATCTTCAAGCAAGAAGCAGACTTGGTCGTATGGTTGTTTTAATGCCAATGCATTTCGGAGCGAATCTCCTTCTTCAGGGCGTTAACCACACTACTAAATTCAATGTATTCTCCAGTTACAAACAATCACTATGATGGGTAAACAAATCAAAGGATTCAACAAAAGATGCATTGGTCCCATATGAGGGAAATCACAAGTCAAATATGGTACAAAAAAGATTCAGACCGTTACACAAGTCCATATATGTTAATACCACAGTTCACCATTTTGGAGATAATGAATGAATATGTGAAAAATAATTAAATAAATAAATAGAAGTGTACATACCCATTAATGATAATTCCCAAAAAGTCAGAAAAAATGGTTATGGGAAAGAAAACAACAATATGGCATCCTCATTAGATAAGTGTTACTCTAAAGTTGTATAATTGAGCATAAAGTTCACAGTGCTATGCATGTCTGAAATTAAATCAAATTACCTTCATGATTTCTTATGGTGCCTAACACCATTACAAAGTGGTGAACTCTGTACTTTCAACGGTTCAGCTGCAAGTGATCTAGACAAAGATAACATGTACTCAATGAATTGCTGCTAATCATTAAGAGAGACATGTGCCTGTTGCCGTGTGCCTTCAAACAAAGATTCGAAGCTTACCCGTTTAAATACGCTCTTGTATGTTTTCTCAGTCTATGGCCATTCTGTTAAGAGATAATGGGTGGGCCTGATTACAATACAAGCGTTAAATTAACTTTCTATGGGCCTCATTACACGGATGGCGGTAAGGATTTACCGGTACCGGTAAAATACCGGTACCGGTAAATCCTTACCGTCTTACTACGAGGTCCCTTTGCGTGTTGGGGGAGATTTAATGCCTGCTTCTTGCAGGCGTTAAAAACCAACCCGCAAAGGGACCCAGGGATCTAATTACGGTACCGCAATTTGCGGTACCGTAATTAGCGCCTTCCCCATTCCCATTGAGCCCTATGGGCCAAAAATGGGAATGGGGAAGGGCAATGGTGGAAGGGGGAATTACCGCCCCGCCAACCTTGGAATGGGGCGGTAATTCCCCTTTCCTCCAAGGCGGTGCCGGCTAAGAGCGCCATGGTTCGCCGCCATCTGTGTAATGAGACCCTATATCTATTACTCAACGAGCGGGCAGACTGGACTTACCCTAGTGTTCTTTAGTTCTATAGCACAGAGACCGGCGTACTGTTTCGCGAGCAAGCGTCGCGTAGGGAACACTGATAGAAATTGTGTTCGGGTTGCCATGGCAACCCCGTTCGGCGTGCGCAATCGTGTAGCACGTAGCACGTAGCCTGGGGAGCGACGCCTTGCATCCCGTGTCCCCATGGAAATGGGGAGACGGGACGGTAGGGGTGTCCATGTGACCATGTTTCTACCACATTCTGTCATGCATTCTACCACAGAACCTCAGAACCCAAATATGCCTGCTTAAAAACCCTTGAACTATCCTCTTCACATGTTTAGCTATAAGCCTAGCCTCCCTCCCTCCACTCAACACCCTGCCTACCCAAATAGACAGTTGGACCCACATGACTTCCCAGGCCACAACACAACACCTCACTGTACTGCCCATGTGCAGCAAAGCAAGGCTGATCCTTCCCTGCGGCCACCTTGTACAGTTGCCGCCCATAGTAGCACAGATCACTCACTGCAGCATTAGGGTTGCATGGGAGAAGACCTTAGGTGCCCTGCTGCATGCCTACCCGCTAAAAGCCATTACATCCGATGAGAAGCATGCGATTGGTACTATCTGTATGCACTATATGGCTGATATAGTCTGCATTCTGATCAAACATGTGGTCAGCTAGGAACTATATTAGAAAGTGTTTCGTTAAGTCGTTCAAACATCAAGGTAACTATGCCTCTTATTCCGAGGAGCACATTCTGTCTTTTGTGCACTCAACGCTAATAGGTGATTGCATTCAGTACTGGAAGGTTAAGATCAATGAGCTCTTCATGGAGAGGTGATGGCATACCTGGACGTTATTGCAAATACCTCACCTATTCCAGCAACCCTCTCTCCTTTGGTCAGACTAGTCCCTCTCTCATCTACCTCTGGACAACTTACACCATGCCTAGAACTTTCAACAACCCTCTTTGAAGCACGACAAATGTGCACCCTTTACCGAATCTCTGTCTGATCAATGTGTACTCATGTGTGTATTTATTGATTTATAACGAAATTCCTCTTGAGTCGGCCAGTGTAAATTAGAACAAATAAACAGTAAAACTCAATGGCCCTCATTACGACCCTGGTTTTAAGGGATTACCGGTACCGGTAAGGGTACCGGTACCGGTAATCCCTTAACGCCTGATTACGAGGTCCCTTTGCGGGTCCCGACCTTAACGGCTGGTCTGTACCAGCCGTTAAGGGAAGGACCCACAAAGGGACTTTGAAGATGATTACGGTACCGCATTGTGCGGTACCGTAATTACCACCTTCCCCATTCCCTTTGAGCCCTATGGGGCAAAAATGGGAATGGGGAAGGGCCAATGGTAAATGGGGAATTACCGCCCGCCAACCTTGGAATGGGGCGGTAATTCCCCATGTCACCAATGTCGATCCGGTAAATTACCGGCGTTAACCATGGCGCTAATAGCGCCATTGGTTAACGCCAGGGTCGTAATGAGGACCAATGTGTGTTCTCTGTCCGTAAGAATGAGTTCTGGGGTTAGATTCGTGGCAAATTAAACATTTCAATAAAAATAGTCATTACGTGCTGTATTTCATAGTGTGTCCAAATGTGAATGCAGGTGTATTGTTACACAAAACCCCACAATATTAATTCTGTGTGACTACTCATGTATCCTTTTGCTACTCTTCTCATTGTCCATCTCTCACTTCATCATGTCTGCACCTGTGTGGACACTCTCTTAACCCCTTAAGTGCCAAGGACGAGCGATAGTAGGTCTCTTCAGGGAATACAACAGCCCCCACGGCTTGGCACCTAAATAAGCCAGGCCGCTTGGCCTTTTTTATACCAATTACCCATATGAAAAGGTGTGAATCAACAGGAATACAGATTACAAGTGTTTCCAATCCCAGTTACAACTTGTGTGAGAAGAAATTCCGGCAAATCTGAGATAGAAAAATGTAACTGATTTCAAAGAGTACACTCATCTTTAGGTCTGCAATACCTATGTCAACATCCATGTACCATGTGTTTTAAGCAACGCATTTTGTTGACTCTTTATTGTGAATGTATCCACCCTACATTTCTCTATCCAACAAAACCCTTCCACAAGAATAATTAGCTTTCTTTGAAGGTGTTGTCTAAAAAACAAGATTATTTTCCATTCCATAAAGTTTGGAACATCGGTACTCCCCCAGGTTGCAGGGGAAAAACGTTTAAGAAACTCTAAATTAGTTATAAAAACTAAAACTTACTTCAAAGCAAAAAAGAGACACTTATGGCCCCATTACACGTTATGCGGTAAACCATGGTGCTATTAGCACCACGGTTGCCGCCGGTAACATACCGGTACCACCATGGAGAAAAGGGGAATTACCACCCCATTCCAAGGTTGGCAGGGCGGTAATTCCCCCTATCCCCATTGCCCTTCCCCTTTCCCAGTTTTGCCCCATAGGGCTCAACGGGAATGGGGAAGGAGCTAATCACGGTACCGCAAATTGCGGTATCGTAATTAGCACCAAGGTCCCTTTGCGGGTCCCAACTTTAACGGCTGGTCTACACCAGCCGTTAAGGTCGGATCCCGCAAAGGGACCTCGTAGTAAGGCGGTAAGGGTTTACCGGTACCGGTGCCCTTACCGGTACCGTTAAACCCTTACCGCCTACTGTGTAATGAGGCCCTTACTGTCATAGTAACAATATGATTAAACACGTCTGAGAGAACAAATTATACATCTCTTTGTTTTGCTAAAAAATGAACCGATATTTCAACATGGTTGACTTAATGATGAAGTTAATGGATCATGTTTGAGGATACTTACTTCCATTTAATTGTATTGTCTGTCAATTGCTTTTAAGTAACTCATTTCTAGAAATGGTTTTGCATGATTTACATGAGTGTCTCTACTTTGATTCCAGATATTTTCTTTCTGAAATTATTAATTTAGAATGTTGGCCTCATTTGCAAAATCACTGGATTCCGATTTGACCTCCCTCACCAAAAAGCCAGATCTTTTATAATCTTTCTCACTAGTGGTCAGTAGTGTTAATGTACTAATCACTACTAAATGAAGACTAAAAGAATAGAACACAAGTATTTTTTTGGTGTTCTTGTGGTACTCTATGTAGTATTCTCTGCATATTATGCACATTGAGTAGTCTTCATTCACTAGTATTCACAAAAAGAATGCAGTGGGAATTTAAAAATGACTAAATATATTCTTCCAATACCGTAAACATACAAGTTAACTATTCAATTAAGTATTCAACTGCTTTTTTATCTGAAACATTTGTGAGCAAGTAATAGAATATTTCAATGATTCTTGATATAAATCACATCTTATTAGAAAGTTTCGGTGTATGAAAGGTACAACAGATGTTCTCAATTAGCTTCCTAACCCTTGCAACATCACCTCTTTGCAAAAAAAGGAAAAGTGTGCTTTTCATAACATCCGAGTCAAATTCCAAGGCTCATCTTTTTGCCAAAAGGGATATTGATGGACAATAAGACAATTGAAGCAATTCTAGATTGACCATCTCCATCCACCATTAAGGTTGAAAAAATGTTCCTTTATGTTTTATATTTTTTATTTTATTGTTTAAAGTGCGGACCTAGCTCCTGAGCATCAGAGCACTATTCAGGTTGTGGTAGCAAGATTTTGGAATGGCACCCTTTAGCAGTGGACAATATTTCAGTATACCTTGGTATATTAATACCCCGGTCCAGGGTGTGGGGTTTTCCTGCGCCTTTCAGTGTGCACACCCTTTAGCAGTAGAGCAGTACTGTGAGTTGCGTTCTGAGCCGATACTGGAATTGAATTCCAAAGGGTGGGTGCGTGACAAGAGAAGGATTGTTTGCAGGTCCTCTCTATGCGGACGTCTTGTGATTCAAACCAGTTGGTTGATTTGCTGCACGAGGAGTGTGTGTCACCTGATATGTGGTGCTTAGTCACTAGGTACGCCAGTGTGCTGCTCATGACTGCTTTGTGTATGATACATGCTGTCTTGAACAGTATCCTGGCATGGACTCCTTTCATTTTCAACGGTGAATACGTGTATAATCACTATTTTTTTCCGATATCAGCCAGACCGCTCCATACAGGAGTAAAGTTTCTGGGGGGCGGGGTGATACAGAGATGATGCAGAAAAGCCTTGCTCAAGCTAAAGACATCCTTTACCACGGCCTTGGTATTCCTACAACCCAACCTAGAATTACCTTTCATCAAAAACAACGCTCTAGAGGAGCAATGGGGTCTATTTCGGTCCAATGACACCCTAACAATAACCAACTTCGTCTGGTGGCCTTTTGGTCAAAGAAATTCAGCCCAGTTGAGAAGAACTGCTCAGTTTCAAATAAAGATGTTACCATATAGAAACACCTAGTGTTTCATGTTTCACTGATTAAACTAGCCAACGGTATACCCAGTTTCCTCTTCCAATGACCCCGTGTGACAGGGCCAGTAACCTGACCCTGCTAAGAGGTCATGGAGACCACTCTCAGCATGTGATGGGAGGCCTACCAGGGTGGAAGTCAGAGGCAGTTTCTACCCCTGCACAGGAAGGTGGCTGATGGGAGGGTCCTAGTCCCTGCCGTACCTCTGTTGCAAGATGCTGGCCATTTTCTCTCTGTTTTAGAAGGCCATGAATACCCGCATCACCAGCACTGGGCCAAATAGGAAACAGCTCACATGGGCCCCCGGAGTGGGGCCACATACCAGTGCACATCAACTGACAGCACATTGCAAGGAAACCACTGAGCACATTTATACAGCCAGCCAAAAGTGTCATTGCATATGCGGAACACTACCATCCCATCTAATTAGCAACACTGCTCATCTGTATCAGAGCTGCAGAGCAGCTCCCTGGCACAGGCTACCATCTGCTCCATGCTGAAACAATGGTTTCCTGTAACAAAGTCACAGAGTGACTCCTCAACAAAAACTGCAATCCCATGGACTTTGGAAACCCTCACACAAACTCTAGCCTTTACTATAGCGGGCCGCAATTGACAAACTTTGGCAGACCCACACGTGAGAAAGGGACAGGGCTTAGACCCCCTTATACACATTTTTCCAAAAGTAACACCTCTTGGGAGGAGATGACAGGGATTAATTGGCCAAGGGAATAAGAATGGGTGAACCAAAGGAAGAAGGATGTCGAAGATAAGAGGACACAGGAAACAGTTAGGTGTAGGCTGCTCGGGTAAGGTCAGGGGAGGTGGAGCTGGGCCAGAAGACCAGAAGGAAGAAGAATGGTATAGAGGAGTGTTGAGGTGGTTTATAGAAAAGTGGAGGTATTGGCTGGGGTGATAAAGTGAAACTGTGGTGTGAGTGAAAATGGTAGTAGGAGAGTAAGGAGTGAGTGAATGGGTGACTGAGGAGGAGTAGTAGTAGTGTGGAGGGGGATTAGTAGTGCAGTGATGGGAGTAGTAGTGGTGCAGAGGGGAGAGTAGTAGTGGTGTGTTGAGAATAGCCTAGTAGTGGTGTGGAGAAGGGAGAGTAGTAGTGTGGTGAGAGGAGAGGAGCAGAAGTGCAGGAGGGGAGAGTAGTAGGTAGGAGGGTGAGAGAGATACCATCGGAGGCACAGCTGGAGAGAGAATGTGAAAATGTGAGCTAGCAAAGTGCAGCTGTGAGCAGTGTCTGCAGGAGAGCACTCTTTGGTGTCAGTAACTTGTTTACGGCAGTGGCTAGTCCCAATTGCAGAAGGTTGGAAGTGGAATCCATTGGCTCAAAATCACCCTGAAATTTCGTGCAATCGAAGCTCTAGAAAAGCACACTGCGAGCAGTTGAGTAGCAGGAAGAGAGGCCCTGCAGTGATCCGGCTGCTCCAAGGTTTTCTTTTAGACTTATTCCATCTTCTGCCATTACCAGCTGGTGAGTGCTTACATTCCCTTTCATAAGTGTCCAACTTGACATTTTTACTTAGGGTCTGTCAACCATGTATAATCTACAGAGTAGGGGGGAAGCAGACCCAACTGAATTAGGTAGACCACTTCGCCCCTCAGAAATAGAGGGTCTATGTATTCCTTTTGACCTCCCCTCTACTACGACAGTCTCCCTGGTGCATACAAAGAATGACGATTGTCCTATTTTGGGGGCTACTATGAGTCCTGCCCCTGGCACCTCATCCTTGGACTTTACGTTAACATCAACAAATATAAAGAGAACGAATACTGTCTATTTTTATCACGACAGGAGTGCCAGTGAAGGGGATGAGCCTGCAGTGCATTTTCCTGATCAATTCTTAGCAGCTACCATCCTGAACAGAATTATAAATTGTCCACCCACTGGCACAGTAGATCACCTGCCAAATCCTACTCCAGTCATCCAGTCATTGTTGAAACTGACCAAATCACGGGTGAAGTACAACCCATAGTACCTGATTCTCTGTCTACCACTCCCGCTCTTTTCAATCCCCCAAGCCTGACCCTGTAAAAAAACTGGCAGACTCATCCATTCTTTTAATCTCTACGGAATGTTCCTATCAATCGGTAAAAGAAATGGGCCCTCCAACATTGGCTGCACTGCACTTCTTTCTAAACTCACTTGTGAGAGTGTACGATCGGGTTAAAGATGAAGTAATAGTGAATTCATCAAAATTGACTGACATTCAGGAAAAGCTGAACACACTGACAACCAAAAATACAACAGGAAACATCCGGGGCACTATTGCAGTTTCGGAGTCATTGCCACCTTTTACTTTGCAGCCCTGCGTATCCGAGAGTTGACCTAAAGTGGGAGAAAACATGGGAGTTTTTGGTATAGTGGTGCAGTCTTATGCTACTAATACCCCCCACTCACATGGGTTTCTGTGGGAAGTTGAGAGACTAGGCGTCATTGCATGTGGTGATGATGACATGGTGGTTATAACCAGCCCAACCCCCCTTCAAACTATGGATTGGGGTGGAAATCTGAAGAACAAACCGAAGCTCTTCACTGAAATTTCTACATACAATTATGTATGTGAAGAACAGGGGATTGAGGCTCCCTCTTCAGTTTCAGCATCAGCAATAAATGATCAAGTCTGGCTGGCTCCGATCTTCCAGGCAAGGCTGAGATCCAGAGCCAAGAGTATGGTTAACATGGAGGAAAGATACTACCCTGTAGTGCTTACTCTGAGGATGAGGGTGTGGCTGAGATTCTCAATCCTCCACTACTGATACACAGGTGTGTCTCTACAGCATGTCAGACAGAGAATATGATGGAATATATCAAGACGCAGATGACCATGGAGAAGGATGAACCCCCTGTAACATTCAATCGGCACCCTTACAGAGTCATTTGTACTTCAGTTAAATTATCAGGCAACTTTATTGAGCAATAATGCTCAGCCCTTAACTAGAAGGAAGCAGAGGCCTTTCAGACTGCCTTGATAATTCTTGTTTAATCATAGAGGCAGTCTTCTCCCAAGAAGATGAAATAACCTTGAATAGAAGTACACTTCTTGTACAATATACATAGGTTCAGGACTATTTCTTCAAAGGGTAGCATTGGTGGATTTCTATGCCAATAATAGAACCGATGTGGTAGCAATTGTAATTCCCTCTCGAGTAGTAAGGGATATAATTCTGTCTTCGGTTGATGAAGCGCGACAATGGGGGTTTGCCTGCAGGAATAACTTGTTGAATAACGCTGTGATTGTTAACACCTCCACTCATCCCATGATTATAATTTGCTCAATGGTCTCTACATCTGTTTCGAAAAGTGCTGTTGCCTATAGATAATTTGAATGAATAATGCAGGCTGGAGGATTGGTCTTGGTTGCCGGGGTCTCTGTCTGCCACTGGAGCTAAAGAGATAGGTAATCATCCGGGTTTTTAACATCTGCTTGTGGAATTCCAGGGGATTTAAAGCTTTATTGAGTGATGGGGAATTGTGTGCCAACCTGAGTGATTATGATATGATCCTGCTGCAGGAATCTTTCTTTACTGAATATGGGCCTCATTACACGGAATACCGGCACCGCCTTGGCGGAAAGGGGATTTACCGCCCCATTCCAAGGTTGGTGGGGCGGTAAATCCCCATTCCGCCATTGCCCTTCCCCATTCCCATTTCTGCCCCATAGGGCTCTATGGGAATGGGGAAGGCGCTAATTACGGCACCGCAATTTTGCGGTGCCGTAATTAGCTCCGAGGTCCCTTAGCGGGTTGGTTTTAAACGCCTGCAAAAAGCAGGCGTTAAAGCACCAACCCGCTAAGGGACCTCGTAGTAAGGCGGTAATGGTTAACGGTCACCGTTACCATTAACGGTGGCCGTTAACCATTACCGCCTTCCGTGTAATGAGGCCCTATGTCATTTTAGATGGTTTCCTCATGTCTCAACGAAAAGCAAATAGAGGCCTGACGGGAAGGGCCAAAGGCGGTTTTCTTAAAGCGATCCATTCCACTTCTTTGCACGAGTTCCAATCATGTAATGCAGAATTATATGGAATACTTGCGACACAGGTGGAGCTGAAAGACAATGGGCTTAACATTATTGTAATACATATCTATTGTAACTACTCTGACATTACACAATTGGATATGTTTGATCAGTTGGCGAAAATATTTCTATCCTAGCTTGGGCTGGGAAACCAAGGAATATTATTTTGGCCAGGGATTTTAGTGCAGGCTGTGTGTGTGCAACCAAGACCATTCTCCTGATCAAGTGAAGGAAACAGAGCAACGTTTACCTCGAAACATGTTGTGCATGTCAAAAAATGGGTGGGATTTTTTAAAGATTGGAATGTGTTTATTTTCTCTGATACATCTGATGGGTATAAATGTATGTGACATTGTGATCTTTTATACTCATTAATCAATTTTATTGTTGTCTCAGAAAACTTGTGTGATGAGCAATGGGATTTTAAGATTATGACTGGTGCGCCTAGTTACCACCATAGGATAAGTGTAACATTTCCCAATCTGGTAACTGGGATCCTGTGGTAGTTGTCACTAGGGTTAACCTCTAGAAACAACCATAGTTTTAAAGGGTGATTACTTTGATATTGACTTTGTACCTTTGGGAATCTTCTCACTTTTAGAAAGAATATGTTGTTTTATCTGGAAACAACCAAGAACCCTTAGGTTCTAGGCCCTTGGTATTTTAACAAAGAAGCGCAGGATCTAAAAAAGTTTTTGAGAAGTGGATTGAAGAAGAGACATTCTGAAGGGGATCTTAAAACTTAACTGATTAGGAAGGCAAAGCAACATTACAAAAACTAGGTGAAATCCCTACACTCTTTGATGTATCAGAGGGAGGATGAGATTATGTTATTGTCTATCACAAACAAATCAGATACAAACTATCGGAAAATGGTGAACAACATGGACAACTTCCAAGTTTCTTCACAATCTAATCTGATTCCTGAATCAGACTGGATAAATCACTTGAAAACCTGCATGAGGCCCCGAATTTAGTGAATGGGAATTCCCTTACACTGGGAACAGAGCCTTGGGTCCTCTCTTTTGCCACAGACAACATTGAATTCCTGATTACGTAAAGTAGTACCTCAAGAGCCTCTGGGCCTTATGGGTTGTGTAATCAGGTTCTGAAAACTAATCCAGGAATGGGGGTGAACATATTATTCAAATTGTTTGAGCCTGTTATGAAAGCAAAGTAAACACCAGAAACTTGGAAAATTGCCCATGTAGTGCCTATCTTCAAAAAAGGTACCATCGTGTTCCACTAAACTATAGGCCATTGCCCTGCTTGAAGTTGTTTCGAAGACTTTTTCCTCACTGATTCTGAAA
Source organism: Ambystoma mexicanum (assembly GCF_040938575.1). Lineage (NCBI taxonomy): Eukaryota > Metazoa > Chordata > Amphibia > Caudata > Ambystomatidae > Ambystoma > Ambystoma mexicanum. The sequence continues at coordinate 292,311,200 of NC_090941.1, forward strand.
GAATTGCAACAGTGGGCAAACCAAATTGAGATCCTGAAGGCCAGTCAGGTGGGCTTTAGAGTAGGGTTCTGTAACTCTCTTGCTGGTTTGGTAATGGATACAATTCAGAGACTGACTTGGGAAAAAAACAGTGCTGGTAACTTTTGTACAAACTATAGATGTGTCCCTAGTGTTTGACTGAGTCAATCTTGAAGCTTTGTGGTTAAAACTGGAAGGCTGGGGACTATGAAATAGGCTACTAAACATAGTAAAAAATCGGCATGCTGATTCAGTGCTCATGGTTTGTCTTAATTTAGACAGGGATCTATCACGAGCCATACCAACCTCAACAGGGTCATGCCAGGGGTGTATCTTGGCCTTGTTGCTATTTAATTTATACCTATCTGATTTGGGTAAATTCTTAAATAAGATATAATTTGTTCCTTCTATTATCAGTGGGGTCAGGAACTCTTGGATGACTTACACTGATGATATTATCCCGCCCAGCTGCTCTCAAGTAGAATTACAGGGCTTGTTAAATTTGTTTCAGGAATACGCTATGAGGCACACATTCTTGATTAATGTGAACCCCTGAGACACTTACTCCTTGAATGCAAGGGTCTATCACAAAATTGAAAAGTCCATTTAGGCCATTTGTTCACAGATCACTGCCGTAGGGATGAGGAATAATGGTGGACAATGCTAATGAACGGGGCAAACCGAAAACCGGTTATTGCAGTCGAAAACTTTATCAAGAGTCTGGAACTGGAACACAAATAATTTATGGACTGCCAAAGGGATGTAAAAAAAATGGTTCCATGTCTTAAAATCGCTGCAAAAATGGCTGTGAATACAAAATATCGGGGCAAAAATGCTGTGGTTTTGCCACCTCAATCCTGTAAAGGATTCGGGGGGAGCCCCTGCAACTCCCGCTCCCCTTAAATGGTATAATGGGGTACATCTTTACCGGGTCAAACCACGTGATTGTTTTTTACCAGCAACATTTTTTCTGCGATTTTATTACCTGATACCACAAAAATCAGGAACTAAACAAACTGATTGAAGAAGTAAAGGATCATATCCAAATGTATTCTTGTAAAAATTGGAAAAATACAGTTAAATCAAGAAATAGAAAAAATAAAAAATAAAAATGAATGTGAACAAAATGAAAGTTTTAACCATTTCAGCAGGACGTAAGTGTGGAAACAGAGAAATTGATATGAGGCCGGGAAGCCCAAAAGGAAACACACCAACACAGGTTACAAAGGACATACAAAGCGCTTTATTTCAAAGTTACAAAGTTACCAAAGTCAATTGACATGCGAATAGCTATTCGGCCCTCTGACTAACACGCGAACCTTCAACGTTAGGTTCGCACTGAAAGTGGGAGAGACCGATCATCGGGATGCTCGGGCTTTTATACATTTTGTGCTGCAATGGCCAGCCCTCTTGCAAGTTAACCATTCTTGGAACAACGGCTAGGGTTCGTAGCCAGGTCGAACATGCAATTTCCATATATTAGATCGGTTCCGCTGATACAGTTACATATTTACACCTAGGTTAAACAGAGGACAGGGTCTTAGTTCATGACCCTAACAGGTAGCCTGCGGACATATTATTCATTCACGTGTGCGGAGGTCACCATAGCCGAAGTCTTACTCGAAATGTCATTCGGCCTCCATTTTGTGATTCGAGGTGACTTTCACACGGCAAGAGTACCTAAAATGGCGGCTAAATCCAAGATGGCAGCTTTCACGATACATTAAGGTCAAGACCTTGCCGCGGAACCTATGTACATAATATTCTTTAGACAGCTTGGCGTAGGCCAACATACATTTAAACGATGCGATTGGGGTCACAATATTATATCGATTTCCACAGACCCTCCTTTTGGCCTATGCCAAGTGCTAAAACATTATTTCCTAATACTCTTGAAAATACTTGAAGGCATTATCATTCATAGGTTCCGCATCATTGTCTGAAATGTCAATGGCCATAAAGTTGTTCATAAGAACTTCTTGCAACATGAATTCTTTAGATGCTGTCTTCGGGGTATGTATTCTACGCCCTATTGCGCTCATAACTTGGGCACAACATCCCCCTATCATTCCGCATATACTCGGGAGGCATTGAAAACAGCAGCAAAGAAATAACAGAGTCCCTAAAATACCTAAAATAACAGAAAGCACCTTCCACCCCCAAGATCGTAGAGAATCCCAAAACCAAGTACTAAGGCTCCAGTCTCCTACAGGGATATGGACTTCAGAACTAAGAGTGTGTAAATTCTGAATTGCTTTAAATATTGTTGATGAAGAATCTGGTACGAAAACACAGCAAGCGGACCCCACTAATTTACATACTCCACCTCGTTCAGCTAAAATGACATCTAATGCCATTCGATTTTGAAGTGCTACCAATCTTATCGCCTTTTGCTCTAAGGTCATATTGTAAAGTATGTCCGTGGTCCGGTTGATCGTTTTCTCCAATACCCTCGCTAATCCCCTAATGTTTTCTGAATTTGCTATTTGTCCCCAGAAGGGGACTGCTGATTTGGCTATATCCCCGAATACTTGTCCAGGGGTATCTCCATCATTATCCCGTCGCGGGCGAGCCTTAGATACCTCTAAGGTACTGGCTATAAACACACCTGGTAACAATATCCCCAAATAACAAGTCCCCTGCCAATCCTTGGGCAACCAGGGAAAAGCTAAACTACCACAAACAAAATAAACGGGTCCCCATACATACAAAGGCCTATTTTCCCCAGTCAAATTTACAATATTTACACAAGGCTCGAAATCTCCCATTTGCCTAGTGCCATTTCTTTGTACACAGAAAGGGACAGAATCAGAATTGTGATTTACAGAATAAGAAGGAGGCATGGCATCCTTATTGCCTATCGGAGCCATCTTAAAAGAAACTAGATTTTGAAAAGGAAAAGAAAGTTTATCAGACGGCCTAATAGAAGCGATATTAGGTCTACTCCTATTTGCGAAAAGCGAGCATCCCAGGGGAGTCAATTCACGTTTTTCAAATTCATTCAAATTAGTGCCATCGAAGTTCCCTGAGATGCTATCATTCCATCGGCCAAAGAAGAGTGCTCTAAGAGAGGCATAGCAGGAAGTCGTTAGAGGTAGGGGATGTATATACCATCCCAGTCCCTTGTTCCCATGTTGTGGTAAGTGAGTGCAAATCCAACAATTACTCCTATTAAGAATAGCATGCGTAGCATTCATTACTATCATCAAAGTGTTATTATGATATTTCTGTCTATGCCGAGAGTCCCTAGGGGACAGAGTATGAAGGTGTACAGAGGGAGTCAAAACAGTTGGTACAATTTTGGTCGGTAACAGAGGCTTCAAAGGATAAATTTCTTCAAAGTACCAAAGTCCCACGGCAGCGGTTGCAAAACTAACAATAATCAAAACAAGAACACAACAGTACGTTTTCAGGGCCCAGGCACATTGTCCATTGTTCGATTCGGTCACCCCCTTATCTAATAGTTCGATACGAGGAGCAGCGGTGAAGGCGGCAGGCATCATGGTTATCCCGATCGTCGGCCCCAATGTTCGTTGCTGGCGGCACTTCGGCCGCGCGACTTCTTAGTCCTTCCCAACCCTAGCCAACAGAACCCTCGTTTTCCTTTGTTCCAAAAAAAAAGGAAAGACAATAGTATTTCGATCACTCCTTCTTCCTTTCAGATGCACTATACTCGTGCGGCGCGTGGTCGAAGGTTGTACCTGATGGTACCCAAGTTTGCTGAATCCAAAAGCAAAGTATCGTCGCTCCCTGAGGGGAGCGTCACGTCGGTGGCGACGGAAGTCGCAGAACTTGAAACAAGAGTTTCCGGAAGTGATCGATCAAGAGAGTGTGGAGACGAGATGGACGGCTCCCCGAGCTCCTCGGGCTCAGAGAACTTCTCCGACGCACTCACAGCGCTGCCTGCTACTCCGAGATCAGAGATCGTAGCATCAGCAAGGGGTTCTGTTTCTTCTGTAACGTGTGGCGTCGGGTGAGGGATCTTCTTCACATGCGTTGCATGTACCCAGTTCTTCTTTCCTGCCACCCGCACTGCCGTCCTGGTGACCAATAAAACCTGGTAGGGTCCCCGCCAGCGAGGCGCGAGACAGGAAGACCTTTCGTAGGCCTTTACCAGGATCCAGCTGCCGGGCAATATATCGTGTCCTGGGCCCGTAAACCGTACAGGTAAGGCGGCATTCACCTGGTGGTAAATGAAATACAGGTTTTTAGTCAATTGATTACAATAGTCTACGAGCAATACATTCTCCACATCCCTCAGGGCTTTAGGTTTAGGGAGACCCCAAATATTAGCAGGCCTTCCCATTACTACCTCGAATGGAGAAAGCCCAGTTCTAGTCTGGGGTGTGGTGCGCATAGCTAACAATACAATGGGTAAAGCATCTGGCCATTTTAATTTAGTGTCGGCACATGTTTTTGCAAGTTTGTTTTTCAAAATACCGTTGTGTCTTTCTACCAACCCCGCACTTTGAGGGTGCCTAGCTGAATGAAAACGTTTCTCAATCCCTAAGGCAACACATATTTGCAATATTACAGCTGCGATGAAATGTGGGCCATTATCCGACCAGATTATCCTCGGGAGCCCAAATCGAGGAAAATATTCTTTCACCAAGATCTTTGCGGTAGTCATGGCGGTAGCATCTTTGACAGGGAAAGCCTCGACCCATTTGCTAAAAGCACAAATGATAACAAGAACATATTTCAAGTTATTACAACGTTCCATTTCAATGAAATCAAGGTGAATGGTTTCAAAGGGGACAGAGGGGGGCCCGAAACTTCCCCTTGGAGTCACTGTCCCTTTACCCACATTGTGTTGCAGGCAAATCATAGAGTTTTCAACGTATCTGTTTGCAGTTTCCAAAATTTTGTCATTCACCCAAACCTGCTGTAATATCTTCGCAATTTGCTGGGCACACACATGTGTTGGACCGTGTGCCATTGTGACCATTGCTAATACATAAGAATCAGGAAGCAACCGTTTCCTGTCAGATGCGTCCACCCAACACCCTTCGTCATCCAATTTCCCCATGCCTTCAGCCCATTTCCTAGATTCTTCAACAGAGGCATCAGTCTGAATATCTCGCACAGACCCAATGCCTTCATCTATTATACAACCATCTCTCACTTCCCTCGAGGTATACATGTCTGTGCTAAGGTCTGTGGCTGTTTGTCTAGCTA